>NC_090937.1:864135013-866635013 GCF_040938575.1 Ambystoma mexicanum
CCTTCCCAGTGAATGTATGTTATGGGTAAACAATTGGGGTGGGACCTGGGTTAATGGAGTGTGTGATCAAAATACATGTCATGTTATGGGTGTCTGGTTTCTGGTGTGTGACACAATGACTGTGGCAGCCCTGTCCGAAACTGGTAGGGATGCAGTGTGATGCACTGAAAGGCTGGGTGCTTGCCCCAATTCACATTCCTTGTTGTGAGTGTCTGGATGGAGAAGAATGGACTGAATGCACTGTGAACCTGATTGGCTGCCTGCCTGCTGAATTCCCTCTGAATAATTGGCTGCTTGAGCCTGGCTTAGCAGTGTGAATGAGAGACAGAACAGTATATCTGGGACCTCTCACTTACTGGAATTGTTCACAAGCTGAAGTCGAAACTTGATGCTTACTCTCGAAACTGAGCCAGAAGAAGAAGAATTGCTTCTGCTTTCCTTCGGTGCAATCTGAAAGCTGTCATGCCTTCGAGGACTGATCCAAGAGAGGACCAGATTAGGAGAGCTCTTCCCGAGTTATGAGGGAACATCGTGCACCAGCTCACCTTCACAAAGGCTCCCTTGAAGTCAATCCTCGAAAGGCTGCTGACCGGAGACGGGGACCGCTGAGGAATCTGAAGTGAAGCGCCAGGACGTCAAGGCCTTCGACGCCCATCATCGTCAAGCGAGGTTCGGAAGACCACTGTAACCTCGTCGACCGGAGCCACAAAGCTCCATTGCCTAAGACACTTTGAAATCAAGGACTCCCTTGCTCATCACCGTTGACCGCTTTGTCCTGCTGGAAAAAGTCAAGGTTGCTGATCAACCGAGGAGAATCTGCTGGTGTGTTTCCCGCCACCCTAAGTCCACAAAGATGCTGACGAAGATCCAAAAGCCAGCCGTGGTCGAGTCCCAATCATCAACGCCGACAACCCAATGCCCTTTCTGGGCCTACGTTCTTCATTCACTCTTTGCAACAATAAACTCTCATCATTGAGGTGCACCGCACCCCTCGTCTTTGCAGGATGTCCACGATCGCTCATCGACATGCATCGCCAAGGCCAAAGATGCCGTCTCAATGACATTGTTCATTTGCGGCGGTTCTTCAGGAGGAATATGGGATAGAATAGCAAAAGATGGAGCTTTTTGTCAAGTCCGATTGGTAAATGTTGTTGATTGGCTTTGGTTTAGATAACATTAATGAATTCCATCTGATCTGGTCGTTTAGTTTCTAGTGATCCTTCTCGTTCGTTGGTATACCCATATTCCTCCTGAAGAACCGCTGCGACCGTACGGCGGGGAAACACGTGTTGAGGAACCAATACTTTACACACCTCCAAGCTGAGGAACATGTTTTCTACACTACCATATTTCAAGGGAACACTTCAAATTGAAGAACTCATTGTATCTATATATGGAATCACAAATTACCAACAGAAAAAACCTTTCTATCTAAATTTAAAAGGACTTCTCAACCCACAAGGACTGCCTTAACCTATAAGACTTAGTGAATTGAACTAAGGACTTCAAACTAATAAGGACCTTAAACTAACAAGGATCCATTCCAACTTACAAACAAGACCTAGTGCATTTAACTAAGGACTTTTTCAACTTACAAGGACCAAATCTTAGTGAGATAAACTAAAGATAGTTTCAACCTACAAGGACCAAATCTTAGTGAAAATAACTAAAGATTCTACATTGACAAATACGCCTCAACTGATACCCTCAAAAAATGGACTCTTGTTTCAAAAATATTTTCTTTACTTTTGGACGTATTTGTCACAATTAAAATTTAAAATAAAACTAACAGGACTTTGAACCTTATCGTCTAAGTAATTATTTCAATTTTGAGAAGCGCAACAGGAGGGATCATTTCTTTCAAGTTTGTCCTAGCCCAGGTCAGCATCTGTGGCGTCCCTCTACTGCAGCATCTCTATTACTGCCATCTCGCATTTTCCCAATATTTTCCACTTAGAGCGCCAACACTGTTTCCTAGGCTGATCCTTCTTTTCTACACTTTATTTACAGTTTGCCCAGGTGGTGGGATCCTGTAAGGATATTTGGCATGTTACAGCACAGAGTACAGCACTACTGCACAAGTAGCATTACAGCACTACTGCACAAGTAGCATTTATTTTTGCAGCACCACCACAAGGGTGCGGTGCATCGCTATATGGGTTAGCAGATTAACAAGGAAAGACAGACTATTCAGTCAAAAAACGATTTTAACATATAAGATGCAAAGCTATTTTTACAGTTAAAAGCACACGTGTTCATTTAAAAATGCACACTATTTTTCACCTGAAATGCCTATATTGCTAGAGACACATTTGAAAATTAACAGCTAACATATTAACCATTAACCTGACTAATAAAACCTTATTTTATTATAACTCACTAATAAAATGTGTTCTCTACTGCAGAATTAGGCATATTTTGAAAACCAGTTAAATGAGTGTGCAGATTTTTCCTCTCTTCTCTGCCTGATTATCCGTGTTGTTGTGCACAGTAACTGCAGGAGGAAGGAAATCAGATTTGCAACAATTGCAAATGTATAAGCGAAGCTATTGTTTAAAAGTAGGAGGATGAGAGATGATGGATTTCATTGGAACACGTCATAAAGAGGGCTGAGAGGAAAGTTTTAGTGGGCAGTAGCAGGGAAAAAGACAGGCAGACATCTTTCTGCACTACTGGGGAGAAGACCTGGCTGTGGGGGTGTCCTGCTGCAGTCGAGACTGGGGAAAGCTGAAAGAATTACATTTCCACTGGCAGAGGCTGTCCTATCTGAAAAAGCTGAGAATTCCAGGCAATGACCCCGGCTTGAGAAGGCAAGCGTCCCTTTTCGTTGGAGTTAAGCCAAGAGAGCCACATTCACAGAGAGAATCCTCTAAACAGATAAGGTAATTAACTAACTGGGGGAGCTGTGTGTGTGCACGAAAGTATGCAGTCAGTGTAGAAAAATGAAAGTCCCGTGCGTGTCTTAATCAAGTGCTAATGTTGCAATTTAAGTTCTGTTCTCCGCCACTATAATTGCAGTGTGTCATTGAAAATGCTTTGATTGTTCCCTTTTATTGCTGTAAAGAATGAGATTATGTCTAAATGCAAATTTTATAATACAGAAAATATTTGAAAACAGACGGGTGGTTTATTTTCTATTTACCATTACAATGCCAATGATGTGGGGAGATTTTTAAACAGTGCAATGGTCATTTTAAGACAGATGTGTGTATGTCAGAATCAGTAAGAATAATTGCGAGTGACTGTAGTATAACTTGTTGGAGGTACATGAGCCAACGGGAAGAGAGACTCTCTGAACATAGCTCCCTACCGTATATAAGGTAGTGGAAATTACCACAAGACTACCACATATAGCTCTCTGTCGTAAATAAGTCAGTGAGTTTGCCCATGGTGGCGCACCAACACTATCCCTGGAAATTGTGGTTTCCCTAGAATGCAGGTCTGAGGTCTCTCTAGTGATCACACGAAAAATCTAAGCGAAGATAAGGGATTCTGGACATTGGGGCCACAAATAAAACAAGGGAATTATGCTCACCAAAATACCACCAACCACGTATACCAAATATGCAGGTCTGGGTGCTGAAATAATGCATGTCCATTGTATTATTGTTGCACATGGCCAAATCTGAATACAAAGAGTGATTATTGCTAAGTTATTTCTCAGCGGTAATAAAATACCGTCAGGCCCCAAATCTCCACAAAATACCCTACATATTTATGGTGCGTTGCAGGCCGGGAAAGTGATCATAGAGTACCTACTGGGCGTGGCAAGCGTGTCTCACACTGCCATTTGCACATTAAAGGGAACCCATTTTATAATAGCAGTGTGCCACTAAAAACGAATTTCAGAATGTCACAAAGGGAAACCACATTCTCAGATCTAGTGCAATATTTAGAGGCAAAGTTATTTGCACATGGGAATTGGTCTTCGAACAGTACCTTAGAATGGAGTAACCGCATTCAGGGTGAGGTGCAGAAAGAAAAACTAGACAATATTTTTGCAGAAGGCAGCATAATTCAGGTCTGCCTTACGAGATTATTGAATGCAGCCGATAAAAGTGCAGAGAAAGACTGTTTAATACGTCTATGCGGCAAAATATGGTTTATTTTAAACAAGTCACTGCGAATGCAAGAGAATGATACTCAGCTAATTAACAGGTTAAAGACTGAAATAGATGGGGCAAGTAAAAATCAGGAAATGTTGAGAGCAGAATTGGATGTATGCCAAAAAGACATGCAATTAAAATGCAGAGACTTTGATACTCAGTTATCCAAAAGCAAGAAACAATTTGAAGATAGTGAGCAAGAATTGACACACTTAAAAGCCTTAGTGGATCACATTAGGCAGGATAAAGATGAGGTTGTTTCAGAAATGCAGATTTTACAAAAAGAACATTGTGAAAAAGAAGGTGATCTCCAGAGTGTAGAACAAGAAATGATTAAAATGATTCAAGAAAGAGACAAAAGAAATAAAGAGTTCAATGAATGCCAAATTCAAATGTGTGACATGCAGGAGGCAATTAATAAAATGAGTGATGAAAATAATTATTTGCATGATGAAGCCAACAGACTCCTTAAAAAGTGTAAGGACTTAGAACAGCAAATGTGCATTCCCAGGTCACAGGAGAGGCGGCAGGGTACCACATTCAATGGAGTGGAGGTGAATTCTAGCTCTGCCCAAAGAGCTAGTGCCCCAGTGACTGGGCCGGTGACTGAACTTGGTTGCAGCGCCCTTGGGGGATTTGATACTCCCATTGGGGGCAGCCACCAATCTCATACACCTGAAAACAGGATTGAATCACAAAATAGTGCAATTCCATGCATTGCAACAAGTAGCCCCATAAAAATAATGAAATCCATTAAAGCCCTGATCAAACCATTTAAAAAGGGAGGTGAATGCTGCATTGAGGATCACTTAGAAGCGGTGCATGACATTTTTAAAGCGCTCCAGATACCTAAGGAACAGTACAGACAATATTTTCATTTAACTTTAGATGCCCCGACGGCCAGCATCATAAGGGGATTAAATGAACAGCAGAATATGACATGGCTGGAGTTTGAAAAAGAAATTAGGCGTCATTTTTCTCCTTTTCAGTCATTGCAAGAGGCAAAGAAAGTTGCGTACACTATTACTGCTGGACCTAATACATCACCTCGCCAATTTTTACAAGACTTAAAAAGAGCATTCTCTCGCTTTGATGTATCTTTTGACTCAAATTCCAATGAGTTTAAAACCGCATACTTCTATGGGCTACAGAAAGACATCATATCCCAATTGGTCCGTGAATTTGACCGTGACAAGTCCCTTGAATGGATTGTACATCAAAGCACCAAGCTATATGAGGTACTCTATTGTCAGGGTAGAGAAAGTGATAAAATGAAAGATACTAGGCCTAAATCTAAAGAACCCTCAGCCACAGTAATGGAAATCAGGTCAGCCAAAATGTCCCTTGAGTCTGCTCAAAGCCAAGGTAAAAATAATGTGACACCTGAACAAAGGGGTAATCAACAAAGATCGCCATTGCCTGTACCAATGTTCCAATCACATGATCCTAGTAATAGAGAGAGCTACATCAGCCCTAGATATTTAGGAGATAGACCCCGGGTAAGATACCGGTCTGATATGGCAGGTATGAACAATAACCAGAGACAAAATCAAGATCAAAGAAATGATGGTCCCTACCAGTCATTGGGGACACAGAGCAGATTTGATCCCAGCACCATGATATATGGTAATCAGGATAGGCCCCGATATGTGGATCGATTTACTGATAATGGAAATCAATATAGGGGCCAGTACCCACAATCTGAGAGACAGGACATGAGGCAAAACGTGAACTACAGTCCACGCCAGTACAATGATTCCCCACCAGGGGACTATAATCAAAGGATGGGTGCAAACCGCTCCCCTCCACAAATGAATCAAGAATTCAGAAACCATCCCAACCGGTATCAATCACCTGAGAGGTATCAGAATAGATCCAATCAGGGGGAAAACAACCAATATCGACCTAGGCCACAGAAAGAGGATCCTAGAGAGGTGGAAAGGTTCCAATGCCTTGAGGCCCAAGTGAAAATGTTAGCTGAGCAAATAGGAAAGCTCTATACAGCGCAAAAACAACCTTCCAAAGAGGGGGCTGATGGCCATAGCAATGACCGGGGGGCTTCCGAAAAGTGACTAAGTACTCATGATAACTGCAGTGCCAAAATGACAGATTGCTCTGATATAACTTTGCATAACGACTCTGAGATGACTAATGGATTAAAAATGAAAGTACCAGTAAATGAAATTGTGACAGAAAGTGCAAATACTTCTAAAAAAGAGGTACGGTTTAACTTAGAGCTAAATAAAACAGTAAAGATTTGCACAAATGAAAAAGAAACATTAGGAATTCCAAAAGAACAAAGGGACAGATTTAAGAAAAATGACTCATGCATGGGGAATACCAGTGAACAGGGAGTAAATGGGGATGCCATAGCTCCTTCCCTGGGCAAGCAAAACAATTACCAAACACAGACAGAAAAAGGAAATACTCACAAGGAGGGTACAAGTCAATCACCTGAAAAATTCTTTGAGCCACATATTTTTGAAGAGGCTGAAAGGGCTGGTATTACACTAAATGATCACAAATGCACAGAATTAAAAAATGACAAATTGCTGAATGATGTTGTGACACATGTTCAGTTGGAAGGTTGTAATGTGGTCTCTGATGTTACCCAGATGGATGGGCGAACGGTGGCCACACTCCAAAAAACCTCTGAACATGGAGAAATGAATAAAATATCTCGCACAGAAATGGGTAAAAAGGAGGGAAAAATGTCTTTTCATTTACCAATGTGCTTAGCCAAAAGTGAAAAAGACCTGAGAAAGGTGAGCCCTGAAATCAGTAAGAATTCACATTTCTTATGTGTATTAGAGGAAGTTGAGGACAGATATTATGCACCCATCACTGTAGAAGAAAAATGCCACACCTTTGCTATGATTGACACTGGCGCACAGGCCACAATTATGTCCAAGGAGCTGGTAAAGAGTATCAATGAAGGGAGGCCTCCACAGAGTCAGATCACAGTGAAGGCAAATCAAGGCCCAGTGCATAACTTTAATGGGGAGGAGGTGCCCATCATAGGTGTAACTGAGGTTGACATAAAAATAGGAAAGCACAGAATGAAACAAGAGGTATTGATCACATCTATTTGTGAAATTCCATTTCTGATGGGGACAGATTGCCTGAAAAGATTGTCTCCTCTCATAGATGGGGTGAATGGAGTGCTGTGGTCCTTAACCAAAAAACCATTGAGGCCTAAGAAACTAAAATCACAAAACAGCAATATAAAAGAATGTCACACCATTGCCAAAACAAATGATGCTGTGGAGGTATATCTCCAGAATAGCTGCATACCTAGTGTCACTGTTATATTAAGGTGTCAAGACAAAGATCAGAGCGACAATGAAAAACTACCTGTACAAATATACTTGGACCCAAGGAAAGATTGGCAGACTGCCATAGACGAACACACATTACGTTTCTATTTAAAAGAGAATACATGCAAACAGAATAGTGTTCCTAAAACAGATTCAGAAAAACACATTACCACTCTGGCAGAGATACACATGGAAGATGAGCAACCATGGGTTCACGCTAGTATAAATGATTATCTTAAAACAATAAAAGCCACTTTAGCGCTTGAACATGAAAGGAGTTTCATTAATGAGAAATTGTTGCAAAAAATTATGGAGAGGGAAGAAATCCCGAAATTTAGGATTAAAAACCAATATGTTTCTGGGTTGGACAGTCCAAACTTTGAAAACCGAATTACAGGCAGATGCATGCTTAAAATTAGCATTGGGCAGAAAGCAATTTACCATAATGTATGGATAGTGAGTGGAGCACAAAATGAATTTTACATGGGCAATGACATCATGCACAGAATGTGTATGGTGTTAGATTTCCTTAATCAAAAAATATGGTCGCGCCTAGGTGGGCCGGCGCCTGAATTTGAAGACAAAAGAAGGGCTTATCATTGTGCACAACTAGTTCCTTATGCAGTCGAATTACAGATGAGGAAAAATACTATTATTCCTGCATTTACAAAACAGTTTGCAATAACACTGAAATGCAAAAATGGACAGCAGATGAAAGGCTCTGATGCATTTGTATGCCTGAATGAATCCATAAAACAGCAAGGCCTGGATTATGAATACATTCCATTGGTAGACATTGGTGAGGGATCTGTAAAAATCATGGTGAATAATAAAGGTTGTCAGGATATTCATTTAGAGGAAAACTCCCCATTAGGAATGGCCATACAAAAATCACATTATACGGCAGATTTAAATAACATGGTGATTGGGAATATTCCTGAAAAATATGTAGATGCCAAGGGCGAGTTGCCAGAACACCTGGACTCTCAGCCCAAAGGAATGTTTAAAATTCATTCTGTGTATCCTTATGATTCAAATGAGACAGTGTGCTGCCATCAAGAGGATTGCATAATATTTAATTTAAATGAAAATGAAACAGGAAATCAGCCCATTGAAGTGGAAGCTGATATGCCAAAATATTTGAAAGTGGCAGCTCTACAAAAAGACACAGCCACACAGTTAGAGGAAAGCGCTGAGATTCCTTTACCAGAAGAGTTTCCAGAATTTTCCAGAATGGTAGAAGAGCAGATCTCCTTAGCGGATGCATGTAACAGCGATGAGGATCGACGCACTCTGAGGGAAATATTTATGGAGTTCAAGGATGTATTTGCAAAAGATGCTTATGATTGTGGTTTAACTGATTTACATGTGGCCACACTACCAGAAGGTTGTAGCAGAAATCCAGTGTTTGTACGCCAGTATAGACTACCGCTGGCATGTTTAGAATCATTGGCAGAGATTATTAAAAATTTGGAATCACGGGGAATAATTAGGCCCATTCATAGCACATCCAATACGCCTATTTTAGGTGTGTTAAAGCCAAATGGTCAATGGCGGCTGTGTGCAGACTTAAGAGAGTTAAATAAAAGAGTACCAGTATCTAGATGGCCACTACCATTCATTGATCAGGGCCTAGCTCAGATACATGGTTCAAATGTATTTACCACGTTAGATCTCACATCTGGATATTGGTGTGTGCCATTGGCAGAGGAGATACAACACCTATTTTCCTTTACATTTGACAGGACTCAATATGCCTGGCTTAGAGCTCCGTTCGGGTACATCAATAGTGGGAGTGAATTTGGCATATTTTTGAGAAAGGCCATGCCGGATGCAGCGGAAAGAGGGACAATAGTTTATGTGGATGATGTCTTGATAAAAAATGAAAACCTTAAAAGCCATTTTGATGAAATAAGACATGTGCTTGGCCAATTGCAGAAAGCAGGCGCCAAAGTATCTTTGCAAAAAGCACAATGGTGCAAGAAAAAAGTGAACTTTCTAGGGCATGAAGTGACTGAACATGGGCTAAATCCACAAAGGAAGAAAATAGAGGCCATACAAAGATTAAAAGATCCTAAAAATGTGAAAGGAGTAAAAAGTTTATTAGGGATGACAGGCTATAACAGAAAGTTCATTGAGAATTATGCAGAAATCACTCAACCATTGACTAAACTGCTTAAACTAAATACTCCCTGGAGATGGGAAAGAGAGCAATCTGATGCAGTGGCTAGATTGAAGGAATGTCTTGTAAAGGCACCATGTTTAGCATACCCCATAAAGGATAGGGATTTCTTTATAGAAATAGGCTTTTCTGAACATTGTATGTCAGCAGTGTTATCACAAAAACACGATTTGAATCACAAAACCATTGCATATGCAAGTAAGGCATTTTCCCAAGTTGAAATGAAATTTAATGAATGTGAGAAGGCCCTATTAACCACTGTGTGGGCGCTACAACATTTTCGCCCCATTGTTCAGGGAGAAAAGGTGATTATTGAAACAAATCATCAACCTTTGCAATTTTTAGAAAGTAAAAGAATTAGATCAGGCAATCTAGCGCAATCCAGAATCACTTCATGGACGCTGGCATTACAAGGTTTTCCCGTAGAAGTAAGATATGGACAAAATAAAAAGAGCCCAATTGCTCAAGGGTTAGCTGACTTACATGACTGTGCAGCTGAACAAATAACAAATGAAATGGATGTGGAAGCTAGTTTACAGGAATTTGAACAATCACCACACAAAGCTTTTGATGAAAAAACATGCAAGGATTTGCCAACTGTATACGTGGATGGTTGTGCTTTTCACATTGAAAATGACAGTAATAAACAATTAGTGGCAGGAATAGGAAATGTCTGGTTGAAATGTGAAGGCGTTCCTAGTATAGGGATGAGGATTGGAGATAGGAGCAGTCAGGTGGCGGAATTGGCAGCCATCTATAAAGCAATTGCTACTGCAGTTGATAAAAAGTTCAGTGAAATTGTCCTGGTGACTGATTCTGACTATGCACGGAATAGCTTTGTGGAGTATTTGCCTGGTTGGAAAGCAAGAGGCATGGTTACATACAACAAAAAGCCACTTAAACATGGAAAAATGATACAAGCCATAGACAAATTGGTGTCAGAAAATAATTTAACAATATACTGGAGAAAAATTCGTGGGCATTTAAAAACACCAGGAGAGGATAAGGAGGGAAATGATAAGGCAGACCATCTGGCTAAGATTGGGGCTGTGATGGGAGAATTGCTACCTATTGATTATTTAATGGGTGAAATACAAATTGATGCAGTCACACGGTCTAAAGCACCAAAGGAGGTAGATCAACCGGTGGTGCAGTGGAGTCATGACACGCCAGACCAAGATTTGATTGAGGCACAAAAGAATGATCAAATTTTGGGAATCTATTATAATCATTTGATGGATCCTGAACAAAATCCTTTAACAGAAAATGATTGTATGGGAAAAGAAGAGTTGAGGGTGTTATTAAAGAACAAAACACGAATTAGATTACAGGATGGACTCATGATTAGAGAGTCCATAACAGGGCAAATACAGTGGGTAGTACCCCTTTCATTCAGAGGACTAATGCTACACCATGCACATGATGCCATAACTGCAGGCCATAGAGGTTCACAAAAGACATTAGAAATACTAAAAGATTATGCTTACTGGCCACATATGTCCCAAGATGTGGAATTATATACTAGAGGATGTCTAGTATGCGCCCAATTTAAACCTGCTTCACCAATGCATAGAGCACCATTGATGAAAAGAGGCCTAACTCTCCCATGGTCAGATTTGCAAATAGACTATGTAGGTCCTTTAAAAAGGTCGAGCAGGGGACACCGCTATATTTTGAGTGTGGTAGGTTTGATGTCAAAATGGATTGAGTGCATTCCCGCACCAGATTGTAGTGCGCAAACAGCAGCCACATTGCTGGTGAACCATGTGTTCTCAAGGTTTGGGTTGCCACAAAGAATTGAGTCAGACAGAGGAAGTCATTTCACAAGTAATCTAATGAGTAAGGTATGGCAAATACTAGGTGTGAAAAGGAAACTACATATCGCATATCGGGCGGCGTCTTCAGGTACAGTTGAAAGAAGCAATAGGTCTGTTGTGGACATTTTAAAGAAATTTGTGGCAGAAGCAGGTTCCAGCTGGGATTTACGTTTACCATTGGTTTTGATGGCAATCAGGTCGACTCCTGCCAAAGCAACAGGTGTTAGCCCCCATGAGGTCTTAACAGGTAGGAAAATGGTGTTACCACAACACCTACTATACAGAACACATGAGCAAACTCTAGTGAGTGCATCCACAGTTCATGAATATATTGATGAACTGAGGAGGCATTTGCAACATGCATTTGCTTTTGTGCAGAGAAATCTGGGAAGAGCTGCTGACAGTGCTAAGTCATATTATGACAAAAAGACATCAGTAAAGGAATACAATGTAGGGGATCAGGTGTACAAGTTTCATTTTGGAAAAAGTAAACAGAAAAATTCTAAATTTCTGGCAGCCTGGCAGGGGCCATTTCGAATTATAGATAAAGTATCTCCTGTAGTGTATAAAATTTTGAAAAATGAAGGTGAAACAGCAATAGAGCAGTTTGTCCATGTAAATCAAATCAAACCATGCCATCCCAGACATGAGATCAGGCAGCTTGAGCATGTGGAAACGGATAGAGTCCCTTGAGAAAATAAATGGGTGTGATCAGGAGGCAGTGACAAAGAAGTTAAAAAAAAAAAGTTGATTGTTATGATGGCACATAAACACTGTAATATATGTGAAAATATATAATATAAATAAATAAATAAATAAATAAATAAATAAATAAATAAATAAATGCACATATAACGGAAGCTCGTGGTTGGTGTGCAGAGAGAAAGTGTATTAAATATTGAATGCTGTTTTATATGTGTTTGTTTTCTTTTAACTTGTGTTTAATTTCAGAAAAAAGAAAAAAAAACGAAGTATTTTTACCAAGCATGTTTTATTTTTGGCAAAAGGATGAAGTTAGTATTGTGCTATGTACTTAATCTGTTTATTTTCTATTTTGATTTAGACGATTAACATTATTTGATCGGAGGTTCCGGGATCAGAGGCCACGGGAGACGATGGAGTCCTGGAGTCCCCTGGATGAAGACCAAAAGATGCCTGCCTCCAGGTGGAGGTGAAGACAAAATAACCGGAATGCCAAAAGAGATGACTACTGTGGATTCAAGATTGCCAAGATGAAAAAGTACTCGAATGAACCGAATAACATCGCTGGCCGGGACATACCAAAAGAGACAAAGCAAAAGTTCCGGCATATGAAGTTCCACGTATTTATTATTTTAATTATTTATTTTAACTTGTTATATTACTTATTTGTTTTAGTTAATTGTTTTATTTCATTGTTTTTAATTGACTTGGAAAATTTAAACTTAAAGTAATGCCACTTCCACTGAGAAGGCAAATGTGGAACATTTTATGAACTGATGGACTCAGATGAAATGTTAATTGCAAATTTTCATTGATGCACATGAATATTCATTTTGTTGGATTGCTATATTGTAAAAAAAAAAAAAATAGAACAAGTTGTTTTTAGGAATTGGCTTGGATTATAGCCAAGTTCTAAAAACAAAAGGAGGGTATATGTAAGGATATTTGGCATGTTACAGCACAGAGTACAGCACTACTGCACAAGTAGCATTACAGCACTACTGCACAAGTAGCATTTATTTTTGCAGCACCACCACAAGGGTGCGGTGCATCGCTATATGGGTTAGCAGATTAACAAGGAAAGACAGACTATTCAGTCAAAAAACGATTTTAACATATAAGATGCAAAGCTATTTTTACAGTTAAAAGCACACGTGTTCATTTAAAAATGCACACTATTTTTCACCTGAAATGCCTATATTGCTAGAGACACATTTGAAAATTAACAGCTAACATATTAACCATTAACCTGACTAATAAAACCTTATTTTATTATAACTCACTAATAAAATGTGTTCTCTACTGCAGAATTAGGCATATTTTGAAAACCAGTTAAATGAGTGTGCAGATTTTTCCTCTCTTCTCTGCCTGATTATCCGTGTTGTTGTGCACAGTAACTGCAGGAGGAAGGAAATCAGATTTGCAACAATTGCAAATGTATAAGCGAAGCTATTGTTTAAAAGTAGGAGGATGAGAGATGATGGATTTCATTGGAACACGTCATAAAGAGGGCTGAGAGGAAAGTTTTAGTGGGCAGTAGCAGGGAAAAAGACAGGCAGACATCTTTCTGCACTACTGGGGAGAAGACCTGGCTGTGGGGGTGTCCTGCTGCAGTCGAGACTGGGGAAAGCTGAAAGAATTACATTTCCACTGGCAGAGGCTGTCCTATCTGAAAAAGCTGAGAATTCCAGGCAATGACCCCGGCTTGAGAAGGCAAGCGTCCCTTTTCGTTGGAGTTAAGCCAAGAGAGCCACATTCACAGAGAGAATCCTCTAAACAGATAAGGTAATTAACTAACTGGGGGAGCTGTGTGTGTGCACGAAAGTATGCAGTCAGTGTAGAAAAATGAAAGTCCCGTGCGTGTCTTAATCAAGTGCTAATGTTGCAATTTAAGTTCTGTTCTCCGCCACTATAATTGCAGTGTGTCATTGAAAATGCTTTGATTGTTCCCTTTTATTGCTGTAAAGAATGAGATTATGTCTAAATGCAAATTTTATAATACAGAAAATATTTGAAAACAGACGGGTGGTTTATTTTCTATTTACCATTACAATGCCAATGATGTGGGGAGATTTTTAAACAGTGCAATGGTCATTTTAAGACAGATGTGTGTATGTCAGAATCAGTATGAATAATTGTGAGTGACTGTAGTATAACTTGTTGGAGGTACATGAGCCAACGGGAAGAGAGACTCTCTGAACATAGCTCCCTACCGTATATAAGGTAGTGGAAATTACCACAAGACTACCACATATAGCTCTCTGTCGTAAATAAGTCAGTGAGTTTGCCCATGGTGGCGCACCAACACTATCCCTGGAAATTGTGGTTTCCCTAGAATGCAGGTCTGAGGTCTCTCTAGTGATCACACGAAAAATCTAAGCGAAGATAAGGGATTCTGGACATTGGGGCCACAAATAAAACAAGGGAATTATGCTCACCAAAATACCACCAACCACGTATACCAAATATGCAGGTCTGGGTGCTGAAATAATGCATGTCCATTGTATTATTGTTGCACATGGCCAAATCTGAATACAAAGAGTGATTATTGCTAAGTTATTTCTCAGCGGTAATAAAATACCGTCAGGCCCCAAATCTCCACAAAATACCCTACAATCCTCACACAGAACGATGTCTAGTGGTAGGGACCCAGTATTCTGCCATTTGTTTAACCCAACTTGTCTTCCTTCCTATGTCTATTGTTGATTCACTTTACAAATTGATTTGTATGCCATTTGAAATTGTCATCAGTTGGTACATTTTAAAGCAGTCAAGAGTTAACTGAGGTACCACATAGACATTGTACATATTTATCATGTTAGTGTTTCCAAAACACAACACGTGCTATTGTTTGTGTATATATTCTGAACCTTATTTACATAAAGGACTGTGGTATCACTAACATAGTGTGTGGACATTCCTTTGTGGAGGCTTGCGGACTACACTGTACTTAAGAACCAGACTGCATCACCACCTGAGATCTTAAGCCTTGATTGCTCGACCTTCATTACCATATAGAGAATCTTGGCTGGGGTGTTCTGTGCTTCTACTCTGCCAAATAGAGGGCAGGAGTACAGACAACCCCCTCCAGTCTTTACACACAAGCACATCCCAGGAAATGTAAGCCCTTCGCCACACTGAAAAACGGACAATTTAATTGGTTTAGCTTGTTCACCAATCAGACACCCAGCCAAGTTTGAACATTTGATTTCAGTAGCCAGAAACTAGTGCAACCCATCTGGTATTCCCCTAAAGAAACACAACGAACATGTGCAGTGTCACTGCTGGTGTCACTGCTGGTTGCACTTGTGGAGAGCACATGTCACCCGTGCCTGCACCCATGGAAACAAGTGAAATAAACCACTACTTGGCACTAAGATTACCCTTTCAACCATGATTCACCTCTTACAAAATGTGATCAAACCTGAACTAACATCATTTGATTTAATAGTTCCTGTAAGAATAGTACCAAATTGCACATATCAAAATATTCTAAAGAGAATAGTTATAAAAGGAAAACAGCAGTTTGCCAGGCATTGCACTGGAAATTGACCCCAAGGAGACAGCAGGCTGCCCTAAAAGAGGTTTTCGTGTGGCCCTTATTTCCTCTAAATGGAGTGGGCGGGGGGTTAAATAGGTGCCTTGCCCTCTACAGGATTTCTGTCACTAGATTAGAATGAAGGCGCTGGTACAGGAAGCCAATGCCCTGTAATTGGGAACATGGATATGTTCACCTTTGCTACATGTGGTAACACCCAGTAATCAGAACCATGCAGCAGCCAAGCTGTCCACGACACATTCAGGGTAATTCATAGAATTCAGCGCACAAGTAGCGCACGCGGCTGGCGCACAGCGTGCGCGTGCGATAGTCTGCGCCAGCCGCGTGCGCCAAAACCGAATCCGGCGCACAGCGTATTCATGGATTTTAGGCTCCCAAACCAGCCGTGGCGCAGAGTATCGCAGCGACCCTGCAGCAGCGCCAGTAACGCCCCCAAGAACGCCCTCGCGCAAGGAAAAGCCATCAAAATCGCTAAATCATCGCAAAGGGCTGCGCTAACCCTGGACCAGTTTACAGGGCTGCCAAACAAGGAACGCAAAGCGGGTAACGTGCATATCAGGGGTACGCGTGAAGTTATACACGCGATTAGCCAGGGTACGTGTATTACAGGGGTATGCGGGAAGTTTAACATGCGATTAGCCAGGGTACGTGTATTACAGGGGTACGCGGGAAGTTCAACACGCGATTAGCCAGGGAACGTGTATTACAGGGGTACGCGTGAAGTAGAACACGCGATAGGCCAGGGAACGTGTATTACAGGGGTACGCGGGAATCATCACACGCGAACAGCCAGGGTGCGTGTATTACAGGGGTAGCGGGAAGTTCAACACGCGATTGGCCAGGGTACGTGTATTACAGGGGTACGCGTGAAGTAGAACACGCGATAGGCCAGGGAACGTGTATTACAGGGGTACGCGGGAATTATCACACGCGAACAGCCAGGGTGCGTGTATAACAGGGGTAGCGGGAAGTTCAACACGCGATTGGCCAGGGAACGTGTATTACAGGGGTACGCGTGAAGTAGAACACGCGATAGGCCAGGGAACGTGTATCACAGGGGTACGCGGGAATTATCACACGCGAACAGCCAGGGTGCGTGTATTACAGGGGTAGCGGGAAGTTCAACACGCGATTGGCCAGGGAACGTGTATTACAGGGGTACGCGTGAAGTAGAACACGCGATTGGCCAGGGTACGTGTATCACAGGGGTGCGTGGGAATTATCACACGCGAATAGGCTGGGTGGGCCCTCACAGGTGTACCCTGTACACCCTCCACGGCCCCTGCAGGCAGCCCACAAAACAGGGGACTACCCTGCACACCTGATCATGTCCCCCTGCACCCCCATCCACCAGGGGCACCCTCCACCAGGCCCCCACCCATGTCTCCCACCACCCCCACCCCCCAGCAGTGCAGGGGCACCTGCCATCAGGCCCCCACCCATGTCTCCCACCACCCCCACCCCCCATCCACCAGGGGCACCCTCCACCAGGCCCCCACCCATGTCTCCCACCACCCCCACCCCCCAGCAGTGCAGGGGCACCTGCCATCAGGCCCCCACCCATGTCTCCCACCACCCCCACCCCCCATCCACCAGGGGCACCCTCCACCAGGCCCCCACCCATGTCTCCCACCACCCCCACCCACCAGCACTGTGGGGCACGTGGCCAGCAGGCAGTCAGGCAGCAGCAGATGGCAGGTGGGAGCGTGCTCAGGGCTCTGGGGGACTGTAATTCGGCCTCCTGGCCAGGAGCGTGGTCTTTCGTGTTTTGACGCGTGGACAGCCTGATAGGGAGTGATTTAGCACGTGAAAACCCCACACTCAGCGAATCGCGCGAAAACCCGTCACCAGCATATGTGCGTCTATAGTTACCTGCACGTGCAGTGTCAAAGCGTGTGATTGGTGAAAATGGATCTACACGCAGGAGTGACAAAGCGTGTGATTGGTGAAAATTGATCTACACGCAGGAGTGACAAAGCGTGTGATTGGTGAAAAGTGAGCTACACGCAGGAGTGTCAAAGCGTGTGATTGGTGAAAAAGGATCCACACGCAGAAGTGACAAAGCGTGTGATTGGTGAACATGGGCCAAGCACGTACACGCCGTAAGTGACGCTGTACGTGTGGGCCTGTATATAAGGTAGTGTTGAACACCATTTCCTTGTACATGCTTTTTGTGGAGAGCGAGTGGGTGAATTCTGTACTTCTTGTCGTTTCACACGCGATTTACTTCACGGCGTTTCCAGTTCGTACTCCCTGTTACCTCTGACAGCTTTTTCTCTTTTTCCTCTTGTACTGGTTTACCTGGGCCTGTTCCCTCAAACAGTGTCCCCTTCTACTGTTGTCCTGTCTCCTCAGACAGCGTACACATCTTCTTTTGGCGGGGGTGTTGCCAACCAAACGCGCTCATTTTTCACGCTCTTTTACCTGGCAGACGGTGAGTCACGCACGTATCTAACTTCTGTGCTTGCCCCGTGTGTAGCCTACCCCTTCAGAGGTCATTCTAGGCTGCGTGTGACACGCATACGTTCATTGTGTTACTGGATGCCACAGCGTAGTGCAGGGTTTTCCATCAGCACACGTGGTCTAGGAGGGGTATTGTGCACGTTCCTTAACTTTTCTGGGGTGCCTGTGCGTTGCGTGACCCGTCATCTTTCCCCAGGGGTGTCATATAGCCTTGCCACTGCACTAGGGTACGAATACCATCTGGTACCCAACCCCTTTGACACCCAATTGCCCAGGACAATTGTGCACACCGACTCCCATACGCACAATAACATCAGTGCCATGGTTGGGAGGCGTGCAAGCCGTAAGGGTGGCAAAGGTGGCCGAGCCACACGTGGTGGCCATGGAGGATCCACTAGGGGACGTGGTTGTGACTTGCAGGGTGCCCCTGTCCCCCCCAGTCTGGAGGACCAGTCAGGGACACCCATGCCCCCCCCCCCCCAGTTGAGGGTCATGTGGCTGATACCAACCCTGATCAGCCCTTGTTGGACCAGCCCATTGTGGCAGCAGACCTGTCCGAGGGTGATCCCATCGCTGACATCCAGGTCAGCAGGTCCACTGCACGTGCACCGGTGCACATTGGTGTCATCAGGGCACGCGCATCTATGCCAGATAGGTCATCTGCTGGCCCCCGTATCCAGGGTGTGGCTACATCCACCCCACCTCTCATACACCCTGCCAAGACTGTGTCGGTCCTAGTTCATGCACCTCAGATCAGGCCTGACCCCATCCCACTACCCCCAATGCCTGCACCTACTCCCATGCTGAGTGTGCAATCCCACACACCCAGTACTGAGTCCACCACGGCTCCTGCCCCTAGTGTCCACAGCGGCGTAGGACACTCTGGATCCCCACCCCCTTCCAAGCGCAAGAGGAAGAGTGCACGTCCGGCACAGGCTGATTCCCCAGGCACGGCTGCACAGTCCGGCCCATCAAGGAAGCCAAGCTTCACAGACGCCGAACTGAATGCACTTGTTCAGTATGTGTCAGATCATGATAGGGAAATGGTCATCGTTGCAGGGTCCAAGACCACACATGCCAGACGCCAGGCACACTGGCAGACCATTGCTGACAGAATAAGTGCCCTTGGAGTAGGGAGGCGCACAGCTAGTGATTGCCAGAAGCGCTGGAATGACCTTAAGCGCAGGGCAAAGGATAAGCTGGCCTCAAGTCATGCCGCAACCTTGGTGACTGGAGGTGGGTCCCCAGCACAGGAAATAGAACTCACACCACACGAGTCCGTAGCTGGATCCTACGTCACCGAGGGACAACTCCAAGGTGTGGGAGATCTCCCTGATTACGAGGCATCATCCGGTGAGTGCACATGCATGTGTGTATTATCCATGTGCATGGTGTGTGTGTGAAGCATCCATGTTGGGTGCCTGTCAAGGGGGTGTGTGGCAGAGTAGATAGTGGCACCCATGTGCCTCATCCAGTATGTTCAGTGCAACACCATCTGCCCACAGCACTATCCCAACTGGCAACAGTGCACATATGGCCCTACACCATGGAAGTTGCCCTTGAATTGTCATTTTGTCACTACATTGTTGCTCATACTCCCCTGTCTATTCATCTGATGTCTTACATACCATTCCTATACTTTCCCCCAGCCAATCAAGTTTCATCTTCACATGCCTGACATGCAATGATACCACATGCTAATGCGTCCTCTGTATATAAATGCCAACCAACATGCTGTCATACTGTGGATGTTGCCTTGACATCCACCTCCTACCTGTGTGCTTTGGTACCGTCTGGTTTCGAGCCCCATTCCCTCACACTCCATGCTGCTCTTCATGGTCTATCTTCCCTGACTTCTACAGTTCAGACCATCGTGCCCTACTCACGACACCTGCTTGCTAACAGTCAAATGAGGGCACCCTGCCCTCCAATGCGACCCACCCTATTGCTGACAAGTGCATCTGAGCCTACTCAAAGCCAACTCTCACTGACATCTGCTCATACATGCCTTTGCCTGTCCCATAGACCCTTCACATGGTCCCTGTCCTCTCTCCTTGCTCCTCTTCCACCATCAATGGTGGGACCCGTTGGGGTGTACTCCTGGCCTCCTTCCAATCCTCAGAGGCCACAATTGATGTGCATGGTAATGGGAGCATCTCAGTCCAAGGCCCTTAGGCCAACCTCATTCTCCTTGAGAAATGCTAGCCACATCTCATCAACTTCCTTACCTCTCCTGCTGTCCCCCCTCCTCTCTCCTCATCAATCCTGCACTGCCTCCCTGCACCCTCCCAT
Source organism: Ambystoma mexicanum (assembly GCF_040938575.1). Classification (NCBI taxonomy): domain Eukaryota; kingdom Metazoa; phylum Chordata; class Amphibia; order Caudata; family Ambystomatidae; genus Ambystoma; species Ambystoma mexicanum. The sequence goes on from NC_090937.1 coordinate 864,155,452, forward strand.
GATCCTTCTCCGCCTCCCACTCCAACTCCTACACATGCTGCACCTCTGATCTCTAGCACTCCCCGTAAGTCCTCCAAGGCTGTCAACCTCCTCCACAATTACACTCCTTTCACTGCGGCTGCATCAGGCATTCCTCCGATATCTGTCACTTACATGAGGTTATGCACCTTGACATCCTTGGTCTCATGGAAACATGTCTGACGGCCAGCTCTGTCTGCATCCTTCACACACTCCTACCTGATGTTCAGGAGACCCTCTCCTTTGCCCGCCACTACTGTGCAGGGGGTGTGTGCCCTTGGCTTCCCTGAGGGTATTCCTGCCACTGTCACTCCTACTTAGACCTACTCCACTCTGGAATGGCTTGTGTGACGTCTCTCTCTACCACACCTTGACATTCACAAACTGTGCGTACTGTGTCTGGGAAAACTGGTCAAATGTACTACTTCCTTTCTGAGTGTCCTCACCTCTCCTCCTCACTCATGTCCCCAGACACAGAAATCCTCTTCCTTGTTGCTGTACGCATCCACCTGCATGCTTGTTGACCCCCCCACGTGACCTTTCTGTGACCTCAGCAACTCCCTCTCACCCTCTAGACTCCCGTCTGTCCCTACTCATTCTGCAGGGCACACTCTTGATGCTCTGATCTCATCTGACTTTCCCCTCTCCGTCCATCTCTGCACTCCTCTCTCCTGGAGTGATCACATTCTCCTCTCCTCCCAGCTCACCCTCACCACACCAGAGGCAAAGCCACCCTCACCACTGTCACACACCTTCTTGGTATTCCAACCCATGAAGTGTGTGTCAGTCGAGGCTCATGCTGCCAAAATCTCCCCCCCATCCAGCTCCCCCTTAGGCTCACTCCCATCCTGACAGGGCCCACTCCATGCTCCACTCTATGTCAGGTACACTGGATGTCTTTGCCACGGTCATGACCACCTGTCTGAAGCCCCATGCCAATGCAGAGTCCTGGCATGACTCGGATCATGTGAACCCAGACCACAGGTGCCGGGTGGCAGAGAGGGAATGTCCTGCATCATGCTCATCCTCTGGCAAACTGGCCTGCCACATGCTCCAAAGGCAATAGCGCCTCACCCTTTTCACCAAGATGAGATCCCCAATCCAAGGGCACATATCTGCGGCATGTGACAACTCTGCAGGACAGATAGAAATCTGCAAGGACCTTGCCGAGCCAGATGCAGTGTGTACCTCCCCTGTCCCCTCCGAGCCCACAGCACTGCATGATTGTCTCTGTACCCCTATAGGCCACCCCCCCCAGCACTTGTCTGCGCCTAACACCATCTGCCCTTGACGTTAAGTCCTACTTACCTTGTACAGCACTTCCAGCCGCCACTTCCCCTTGCACATCATTGTGCCACCGACCCCTGCACTTGCGTGACATGAATGACACCAGCACCAGTAGGATTGTTGACTGGCATCCCCTACTGCCCCACCACCCCTCAGTGCTCCGCTGTACCTTCATACATTTCTGGACCGGTGCTTCACGAATGCTATATGATTCCTTTACAGGTGATGGGGAGGTGGAATCTCATTGTTTACTGCATTTTGTTGATGTAGACAAGGCACTGTGCATCGTGGCCAATTTGGACTAGCAGATCCATGCACAACATGTCAACTTATTGATGTGATGATGCAATGTCAGGACCAGAGTGGTAGAAATCCAAAAAAGTTGCCCTCCTCTCCCTCTTCACTTGGTGGCTATGTCACATGCCATGTGTGTGATGGCATGTGCCTTTGACATGGCAATCACCGGCCAATGTGTGATGGCAGTGCTAGGCAGCATGGTGAGCAGGCGTTGCTCTCCAATCTGTACATTGTATGCCCTGAGCCTCCCCTACAGACCCAGTGATGGTGAATGCATAGAAGGTCTCCCAGTCATGTGGGACATGTGTCGTAGAACTACTGCCTCTGTTGTTCATCAGCCCTTGTTGCATGCCATGGTGCTAATGCCTGTTTCCATTTTTCTCTTTCATGTCTTTGCAGGGGACGAAGCACTTGTTGATGCTGGGGATGTGGTGGTTGAGCCGTCCCAGGAGGGCAACCCGGGCCGACCTTCCACAAGTGAGGGACGTGGTGTGTTTGTGGGTGAAAACCCACAAGTGCTGCAGGTCGTGCTGTCGAGGGGTGTCTCTGGGGGTTCCTCCCCCGAGCAGTATTCAGGTGTAGACTCGGAGGATGACACCTATGTGCAGTCGCAGGTGAGTGTTCTTGGGAGAGAATCTCCTCTGTCCGACCCACCTGCAGCCGGGCCATTGCCCTCAATGGGGATGTCAGTGTCGGCAGCTCAGCCTCCGGTGGTAACGGATGCAGGGCCACACCACACAATCTCTGATCCTGTTCCTGGGGCTGCAGATCAGAGAGGGAATGCAGTCCTGCAGCCTGAGGCCTTGCCGGCACAGCAAGGCGCAGTCCGTCTTGCCCCAGGCAGGTGTGGTGCCCGTCAACGTGGTGGCTGTATGCCACCTGGCAATACCGCTTGGGAGCAATCCATCTACGGTATGGCCAACCAACAGGCAGCATCATCCGAGATGATTGCACAGGCCATGGATAGGGTGGCCACTTCCATTGTCCCCCCAGAAAGGCTGATGGAGCGACTGGAGCAGGCTACAGAGTCCATCAGCCAGGCACACAGGGAGGATATGTTGGCGTCCAACAAGGACAGGCGGGCGGCACTGGCGACTCTGCGGGAATCACTTTCCATGGAGTCCCAGCGCCACAGGGAAGGCCTGAGGGAAGAATTCCATCACCTCAGGTCGACCCTGTTAGAGCTTGAGGCTTCATCCCATAGAAGGACAGAGGAGCAGCTGGAGCGTCTGACACGGACGCTCTCGGCCGAGATGCAGGCAACTCGTGCGGAGGTCAGGTCATCCCGGGAGTTACTGCATGGGGACCTCCGCATGATTATAACCCAGAACCAGAACTACCAGACCCGCCTGCTTGCAGCCATGGAGGAGCAAACTCGTGCTTTGCGTGGGCTCCCTCCCATTGTCACACCATCTTCTGAGGCAGCTCCCCCACCTCCTGAGTCAGCTGCAGGGCCTGGCCAGAGCGATAGCGACTCATCTCCCACAACAGAGTAGCCGTGTGGGCCACGAGCCTATGGGGTGTTTTAGTTTCCCATGATCCACACAGGTGGATTGTGGCGTGCATCCTGTCCTCGGACCTCATAGGTGCCCCCCCCCCCGCCGGCCCTTTCATGGCCATTTTTTCTCAATTTTCTTTTTTCTTTTCCAAGAGTGTTGCCTTGTGTGGGTACCTGGGCATACACTGTATTGTGGCTGGGCACATGCAGGCTTGTCCTGAGTTTGGTTTAGATGCTTGGGTAGCAGACATCCACACCCCTCCTGCTTCCGTTTCCATGGGCTTGCAAAGGGTGTGCCCAAGTGACAGCAAATTACACGGTGACATTGGACTCCCATGAGCTGTTGGCCAGTCCATAGTCAATACTGTGTAGACATTCATAGTGTACATTGTTGTTGCACCTAACTATGCATGATGGTTTGATATGTGCCTCTACTTACATATGTTGCTCATGTTTTGCAGGTATTTCACACAGTTCTTCACACGGGCATACTCTCTGGAGTCAGACTACATGTCGGTAGATGTGCACTGACACTTTTGCGTGGCGCCATCACTGTACATCTGGACGGTGAGGACATACCAGCAGAATCAGGTAATGAGACTACCATTGATTACATGCATTGTGTCTTGTTTGGGTGGGCTTCAGGGTGGGTTGGTGTGTAATTTGATTGAAATTACTCTTACACAGGTGTGTAGTAGTGGCTCCAGCGCGGTTAGCTGTTCAAGTGCGGCTATGTTCCATTTGGGGCACTGCTATTTGTGACACCGGTGTCATGTTGTGATGGCCAGTTTGTTTGCTCTCACATACCATGACATGGTGTCCTCAGTGGCGGGACTGTGAAGGGAATGGGTGACATGGCAATGTTGTCATGTAGTGAATCGCCTGTGGCAATGCATATTTGATTGATGGAGTTGTGTCTTCTCGTTGTGATGCATTGCTGGTGTATGTGTAGGTAGGGGTGCACACATAGTGACACTTCCATGTTAACAATCTCAGGCTGATGTGTATCTGACAGTTTATTGTCGAGTAATTTTGTGACATTGTCAGGTAGTGTCATCATTGATTGTCAGATGGTATGTGCCAGAGCAGTGTGCACTAGCCAGCACTGTGATTCCTAGGTGAAGAAGTTGGCCACCAGTTGCGTACGGGCTGCCACCCCCCGTGCCCTTTCCCCTCCCATGCGCAGCGGGCGTGCATGTGGTTGTGGATGTGGGGGCACCACCATGTCCACGGGCAGGCCCCGGCGTGTTGCAACGTTGTGCAGGACACATGCTGCCACTATGATCCTGCACACTATTCGGGGAGCATATAACAGCTGCCCGCCAGAACGGTCAAGGGAGCGAAAGCGTGACTTCAGCACTCCGAATGTGCGCTCCACTATGCCCCGTGTTGCAATGTGGGCTGTGTTGTACCTTACCTCGGGTGGCGTGGTGGGGTTCCGGATTGGGGTCATCATGTGGGGGCTGATAGGGTAGGCACTGTCCCCTGCGGAGGTGGTGATGGGTATCATTAGTGGTGTTGTGTCATGACCCAGTATCTGACATGCATGCATGTGCAGTGGCATTCATGCTCACCAAGCAGCCATGTATCTCCATGCTGGCCAGCCTCCAGGTCCCGGCATAGTGTAGACATTCTGTAGATGAAGCTGTCGTGGGTGGACCCGGGATAGTTGGCATATACTGATGTGATTATTCCCTTGGCATTGCATACAACTTGCACGTTGATGGAATGCCAGTGCTTGCGGTTTCTATAGATGTGCTCTGTTGCCCTGGGTGGACGTAGAGCCACATGTGTGCAGTCAATTGCACCAAGCACTTTGGGGAATTGAGCCACACCATAGAATTCCTGGATGCACGTCCGCCTTTCTGCATGAGTCCTGGGGAGATATATGTGCCTGCGGACTGATGGCCGTGCAGTGATGATGTTCAAGACCTGGTGTAGGCAGCGTGACTGCGTGGCCTGTGACACACCACCCACTATGGCACTTGTCCGCTGAAAGGATCCAGTGGCCAAGAAGTGCAGTACATTCAGGACCTTCTGCAGGGGGCTGAGTGCTTGGGAGCACAGGGTGGGTGATGTGAGGTCATCCTCCCACTCACTGACCAGGTCCAGTATGATGTGTGCTGGAAACCTGTACCTCCCATACACCTGGTCATCAGGCATCCCGAATAGGCTGGTTCTGGGTGTGAATATTCTGGCCCTGACTCTCCTCCTCCTCCTCCTTTGGTAGCCCACTGCCACTGCTGCTAGGAACGGTATGTTCATCCTGGCATCTGGCTTGTTTATTGATAAGTGCGCAAATTAATGCCTTGTGCGTGTTCTAGGCGAGCGTGTGACCCTCGCACCCCTGGAATCTAGTTCCCACTCCAATAGCGTGTGGAAATTCCCACGCAGCAGGCATACAGGTGCGCTGACGTACTTGCGTGTGTAAGTGCCCGCGCACCCCTGTAATACACGTACATAGGCCAATCGCGTGTACGCGCACTTTTGGCCAATTACACGCGATGTAATACACGTACATTGGCCAATCGCGTGTACGCGCACTTTTGGCCAATTACACGCGATGTAATACACGTACATTGGCCAATCGCGTGTACGCGCACTTTTGGCCAATTACACGCGATGTAATACACGTACATTGGCCAATCGCGTGTACGCGCACTTTTGGCCAATTACACGCGATGACACTCTGACGTGCAGTATTTCCACGTGTGCTCCGTCATCACGTGCTGAGTGGGGAACGCCCGTGCGGATCACGTCAGACGCGCTTACGCGGTGAGGGACTCTGGTCCAATAGAATCGCGTATGCGTGCTGATGCACTTACGCGCTAAGGCCCTTTCCTCGGATTTCACGCTGACGTGCAGGAATTTCACGTGCCAAATCACTCCGTATCAAGCTGGCCACCCGAAAACACACGGAACACCACGCTCCTGCCCAGAAGGCCGAGTTACTGCCCCCCCAGTGCCCTGAGCAGCCTCCCACGTGCTATCTGCTGCTGCCTGCCTGCCTGCCTGCCTGCTGCCACCGTGCCCTGCCATTTGGTGCCTGCACATCAGCCATCTGCAGGGGTCCAGTTGCTGTGTCCACCCCTGCTGGAACTGAAGACTCCCAACTGGGATTACATCGCTCCACAGCCCAGCCCCAGGACCCAGTTGCCCACCCACACCTGCCTCTGGGGTTGCCATGTCGGGCACTTCGACATCTGGCACCAGTGGCAACCCCAGGCCAGAGGGGCAGAGGGGCACCAGCTTCACTGCCACCGAAGTTGGTGTCCTGGTGGAGCATGTCCTGGGGCAGTATGATGCCCTCTTTGGATCGTCCCGCGCCAGCAAGGAAGGACGGGAGAGGATCTGGGCCGACTGTGTGGTTGCCATCAACGCGGAGGGGGTGGCAACCCGCAACGTCCAGAAGATCAAGAAGCGCTGGGAGGACTTGAGGTCCAGGACCCTTGTGAAAGCCCGGCGCCTCGTGGAGGGGGGCCGGGGCCGCATGAGTTCCATCCAGAAGAGGGTCCTGGAACGCGTACGCCCAGCGCTCCACGCCCAGGTCCTTGAGAGGGAGGCCCGTCTGGAGTTGAGCAGTAAGTGTGCAAGCATTACTGTGTGAGACAGGGCATGTTGCGGTGTGCTGGTTCTATGATACTTGCCTGTATGTGTGCCATGGGCCATGTATGCATGTATGTGTGCAGGGACATCATGGTAATGCATGTGCGACCAGTGATGTGTGACCCACATGGTTGTTGCATGTGTTGAAATGTGGCATGGGGAGCCCTATGCAGATTTAGGACATGAGAGCATGCCAGTCTCTGTACCTGGACATGGATGGGGGTGAAGGATGGGTGCTGATGCCAGGTACATATATGGTAGCCATGTCTGTGTGCCTGACCTGCGTGTCTGTGACTTGTGCATGCCATGGATGCATGACACATGTGTGTGACAATGCACAGATTCTGTGACGCACCCAACTAACCCTTGTTTCGCCTGTGTTTGTTGTGTTTGGGGCCAGATGGATGTGACTGAGGTGAAGTGTGTGCATGTGATATGCATGAGCCATGATGCATGTGAGTCACATATCATTGAATGTTTCAAGAGTCAATTGGACATGCATGGAAATGTGCATGGCATGCACCATGCCTGTTACTGTGTGTGTTTTGCCTGGACTGACCCATGTGTTGTGGAGGGACATGATGGAAGTGTACTTTGACAGGGGTGCTCATCTGCTATTGCTTCCTGTCTAGGGGACCATTTTACAGTAGCCTGATGCTTGTGTCCTTTGTCTCCCTATACGCAGCGGCTAGTGAAGAAGAGGGCGGAGACGGCGCTGTGGAGCAAGGCGGCGGGGATGCCCCCACGGCTGCAGCGGAAGGGGTGGGTGAGCCCCCACAGGGGCCTGCTACGGCGGGAGACGGTGAGGAGCCATCCAGGTTGGTGGTTTGCACAGAGGAGGAGGATGCCGACACTGGTGCACACATGGGGCCTGGTGGGAGCATCCCTGCTGGTGCAAGTGGTGCAGTCCAGGGCCAGGGGCAGGAGGCAGCACAGGTCACCGTGGAGGTGCCTGTGCATGTCGCTGTCCCTGACCCTGTGAGTGCACCACCATGCACCAGCAGGGATGCCCCGTCCCAGGCCCGTCCGCAGGTAGTGGGGATGTCCATGTCAACTGACTCCCCTCCACCTGCGGCCGTGGGAACCCCTGGCCGCGTGGAGCAGGTCCTGATTGGGGTCGCGATGCGCACGGCTGTGATTCGTGATGACGTGCGTGCTTCCCGGGAGGAGCACGCACGTCATCACGAAGTGCACCGTGCCGACGTGGCCCAATTGGGATCGGCCATGTTCGGGGGGTTCCTGCATGTGTTGGCCAATCTGACGGCCCTCTCCTCCTCTGTGCAGGCTATCCAACGGTCGTTCTCCTTGCCGTCTTCCGGCCCAGATGCCACCATGGCCCCCTGTGGACCTGCCCCGACCAATGCAGCCAGCTCGGTGGGGATCCCATCCCTGCCACAGTTGGGAGTCGGAGGTCCAGCAGGGGTGGACGACACAGCAAGTGGACCCCAGCAGATGGAAGATGTGCCGGCATCATCGGGCAGGGCACGTGCACGACGGCGTCGGTGGTTACCATCAGCCTGGATGCCGTCGTGCTGGCAGAGGCAGTGGCGTCGGAGGCAGCAGCGGGCTCGACGTGGGAGGCATCATGGCTCAGGGCCATCAAGATCAGAGGGGCAGGCATCGGCCGGAGGGCAGGGCAACCCTGGCATGGCGGTGTGTTCCGTGTGGGAGGAGTTTGGCCAGCGGATAGGTGCGGAGCGGCAGCGGGCGGAAGAGGAGCGGCTCGCCATGGCCAGGGCGGAGATCTCCATGCATCGGGCATTGAGGCGGGCTGAGTGCCTCGAGGAGGCTCGCAGGGATTTTGGTGAGCACATGGGGTTGTCCCTGCGAGACCTCGGGGCCAGGACAGAGTCCCGCCTCCAGGACATTGACATGGAGTTCGAGGATGCCCTGGCCAGCATCACCAAGTGAGCCGCAGGACTAGCCCGCTGCCTTTGTATATAGTTTTTTAGTTAGTTAGTGCTAGGTTTCCTTTATTTATTTTTATTATTTTGGACCGCTCGGACAATGGCCACTTTTTTGTACATATTTATTTTATTAGTTAGTATTAGGTTTCATTTGTGCTGTTGGGCTCATGGACCCTGGAACATTCCTGTATATATTGATATATTTTGGGAGATACATTTTTTAAATTTTTTATTGTTTACACCATGACGTAATGGTTTTTCTTTGATTTCCTACTACATGGTTTTGCTTTGGACAAATTATATTTATTTTTTAATCCTTTGTTTTTTGGTTTATCATTTTTGTTCTCGGACATGGACCTTTTATTTACTTTGCCACATAGTTGTAAGTTTTATTGGTTTACTTGATTTGTGTTTTTAATACATTTTTATATTATCTTACACTTGTGTTATTTTCTCTTTGGTTTCTTACATGTCATGATATGGGTTTTGACATTCACTTGCACCCATTGTGTATGTGTGTGTGACAGACATGTGTTCTTTTGCATACTTGCCTTTGGGGTTGTGTCATGTGATTGCATTCACTATGTGGGTGCATGCAATCCTTGCCTGGGTGTTTGTGCTGGGTATGCTGGCCATTACTGCCATGATTGTGTATCGTCAGGACCTGGGGCCAGGGGGAAATGGGTGGGGGCCTGCTGGCAGGTTCCCCACAGTGCTGGGGGTGGTGGGAGACATGGGTGGGGGCCTGGTGGAGGGTGTCCCTGGTCGATGGGGGGTGGGGGTGGTGGGAGACATGGGTTGGACATGGGTGGGGGCCTGAAGGCAGGTTCCCCACAGTGCTGGGGGTGGTGGGAGACATGGGTGGGGGCCTGGTGGAGGGTGTCCCTGGTGGATGGGGGGTGGGGGTGGTGGGAGACATGGGTTGGACATGGGTGGGGGCCTGCTGGCAGGTTCCCCACAGTGCTGGGGGTGGTGGGAGACATGGGTGGGGGCCTGGTGGAGGGTGTCCCTGGTGGATGGGGGGTGGGGGTGGTGGGAGACATGGGTTGGACATGGGTGGGGGCCTGCTGACAGGTTCCCCACAGTGCTGGGGGTGGGGGTGGTGGGAGACATGGGTTGGACATGGGTGGGGGCCTGCTGGCAGGTTCCCCACAGTGTTGGGGGTGGGGGGGGTGGGAGACATGGGTTGGACATGGGTGGGGGCCTGCTGGCAGGTTCCCCACAGTGCTGGGGGTGGGGGTGGTGGGAGACATGGGTTGGACATGGGTGGGGGCCTGCTGGCAGGTTCCCCACAGTGCTGGGGGTGGTGGGAGACATGGGTGGGGGCCTGGTGGAGGGTGTCCCTGGTGGATGGGGGGTGGGGGTGGTGGGAGACATGGGTGGGGGCCTGGTGGAGGGTGTCCCTGGTGGATGGGGGGTGGGGGTGGTGGGAGACATGAGCAGGTGTGCAGGGTAGTTCCCTGTGGTGTGTGCTGCCTGCAGGGGCCATGGAGGGTGTACAGGTAATGCCTGGGAGCACACAGCCATATCGCGTGTGGGACTTCCCGCGCACCCCTGAAATCCACGTACCCGGCCATATCGCGTGTGGGACTTCCCGCGCACCCCTGAAATCCACGTACCCTGCCATATCGCGTGTGGTACTTCCCGCGCACCCCTGAAATCCACGTACCCGGCCATATCGCGTGTGGAACTTCCCGCGCACCCCTGAAATCCACGTACACGGCCATATCGCGTGTGGAACTTCCCGCGCACCCCTGAAATCCACGTACACGGCCATATCGCGTGTGGAACTTCCCGCGCACCCCTGAAATCCACGTACACGGCCATATCGCGTGTGGAACTTCCCGCGCACCCCTGAAATCCACGTACCCGGCCATATCGCGTGTGGGACTTCCCGCGCACCCCTGCAATCCACGTACACGGCCATATCGCGTGTGGTACTTCCCGCGCACCCCTGAAATCCACGTACCCTGCCATATCGCGTGTGGTACTTCCCGCGCACCCCTGAAATCCACGTACCCTGCCATATCGCGTGTGGTACTTCCCGCGCACCCCTGAAATCCACGTACCCTGCCATATCGCGAGTGGAACTTCCCGCGCACCCCTGCAATCCACGTACACGGCCATATCGCGTGTGGAACTTCCCGCGCACCCCTGCAATCCACGTACCCGGCCATATCGCGTGTGGAACTTCCCGCGCACCCCTGAAATCCACGTACACGGCCATATCGCGTGTGGAACTTCCCGCGCACCCCTGAAATCCACGTACCCTGCCATATCGCGTGTGGTACTTCCCGCGCACCCCTGAAATCCACGTACCCTGCCATATCGCGTGTGGTACTTCCCGCGCACCCCTGAAATCCACGTACCCTGCCATATCGCGTGTGGAACTTCCCGCGCACCCCTGCAATCCACGTACACGGCCATATCGCGTGTGGAACTTCCCGCGCACCCCTGAAATCCACGTACACGGCCATATCGCGTGTGGTACTTCCCGCGCACCCCTGAAATCCACGTACCCTGCCATATCGCGTGTGGTACTTCCCGCGCACCCCTGAAATCCACGTACCCTGCCATATCGCGTGTGGTACTTCCCGCGCACCCCTGAAATCCACGTACCCTGCCATATCGCGTGTGGAACTTCCCGCGCACCCCTGCAATCCACGTACACGGCCATATCGCGTGTGGAACTTCCCGCGCACCCCTGCAATCCACGTACCCGGCCATATCGCGTGTGGAACTTCCCGCGCACCCCTGAAATCCACGTACACGGCCATATCGCGTGTGGAACTTCCCGCGCACCCCTGAAATCCACGTACCCGGCCATATCGCGTGTGGAACTTCCCGCGCACCCCTGCAATCCACGTACCCGGCCATATCGCGTGTGGAACTTCCCGCGCACCCCTGCAATCCACGTACCCGGCCATATCGCGTGTGGAACTTCCCGCGCACCCCTGTAATCCACGTACCCGGCCATATCGCGTGTGCAACTTCCCGCGCACCCCGGTATGCACGCACACGTTTATTTTTTCTCTCAGCGTGTGTCTGTGTTTGTGGGTACCCCTTTGTACGTCATTTGTCCTGGAGGGCCACAGTATTGGACATTGATCATGTCTGTATATAGGTGCTATTTGTTGGCGCACCTTTTAGCGCACATTTCTTGCAGGCGCAGAGACGCTACCGCCTGCTTTCTTGTGGCGGTCGTGTTTGTGCCTGTTTGTGCCTGTGCGCTGCTTTGAGCGTGCGCTTTTTTGCCCTATTCTATTCCATGAATACGTGTTGTATGCGAGCGTGTGGGCGTTCCGCGCACTTGCCTCCTATACTTTCCCGTGCCGCCCACATTCTTCCCCATTCCAAGTGTTGTGCCCCATTTTATTCCCCATTCCGAGTGTCCCGCCCTGTGTTCCGCCTACTTTAGAGCTGTGCGCTGCGCTCGGAGTGATAGCGCAGTGGCCGTGGCGCACGACGTTGGTTGACCTGTGCGCCGGCCTGCGCCGCGCGCTTTTTCCGCGCACGTCCTCTGCTTTTCTTGCGCACGGACTTCCATGAATCGACGTGCGCTGGTTTCCCTGCGCTTTTCGCTAATTTTCGGCGCAGCGCACGTATTGGCCCCTCTGCGCCGGGATTTTCGGCGCACATTTATTCCATGAATCGGCCTGATTGTTATGATAATTCCTTCTGTATGGTTTCCAATGTCTGCTCCCTGAACTATGATTGTGAATCATTTGGCACACACAAACTGATGCCTTCTTGTTGCAATTGTCCTTATACATGTAGGACAACACACCGTCCAGGGACAGAGTGCACGCAGAGGAGGTATCCCCATTCATTGTCCAGGAAATGTATAATCCCCTCACACCACAAGGTTTTCATTCTTGAGAGACTTGGATGACCATAACTGAGTGTACATAGTGGTCATCCACTTTAAAGCATTGTAATTCAATTAGTTCCATTGTAAACAAGAGAGTGGCAGAGGGCAATGCTGGCTGCAGTAAGTCTTCTCTCTAAGCTTTTCAATATTTTTAATGTGTCCTACGCTGTGGGACGGGTATGCCCAGACGTGGGTCCCGTGCCTCCTGGGCCTAGAGAACCAAGCTACTCCTCACTCATGAGCCCCAACAAGGGCAAAACATGTTTGGGGATGCTTGTGGTCTCGTGCAGAAGGGATGTGGCCTAGCAGTTCGGGCTGGACTGCCCCTTTTGGGGTGGGGCCAAGCCTGATTTGCATATGGTCTTTCCACTTCTGTAATGGCTTGGCAGGCGAAGAATGGGGGTCCGGATAGTTGCCCATAGCATTTCCAGTGGTTCAGATTAATTCTAAACCTTCCAGCCATCACCTCTTTGTTTTTAATTTGTCACCCCGAGTGGGACGGCTATGCCCAGACGTGGTTCCCGTGGCTGCTGGGCCTAGAGAACCAAGATACTCCTCACTGATGAGCCCAAGAAGGGAGAAACATGTTTGGGGATGCTTGTGGTCTCGTGCAGAAGGGATGTGGCCTAGCAGTTCGGGCTGGACTGCCCCTTTTGGGGTGTGGCCAAGCCTGATTTGCATATGGTCTTTCCCCTTCTGTAATGACTTGGCAGGCGAATAACAGTGGTCTGGAGGGTTGCCAAGAGCATTGCCAGTGGTTAAGATTAATTCTAAACCTTCCAGCCATCACCTCTTTGTTTTTGCTTTGTCACCCCGAGTAGGACGGGTATGCCCAGACGTGGGTCCCGCGCCTGCTGGGCCTAGAGAACCAAGCTACTCCTCACTGATGAGCCCCAACACGGGTGAAACATGCTTGGGGATGCTTGTGGTCTCGTGCAGAAGAAATGTGGCCCAGCAGTTTGGGCTGGACTGCCCCTTTTTGGGTGGGGCCAAGCCTGATTTGCACATGGTCTTTCCCCTTCTGTAATGGCTTGGCAGGCGAAGAACGTTGGTCTGGAGGGTTGCCCAGAACATTGCCAGTGGTTAAGATTAATTCTAAACCTTCCAACCATCACCTCTTTGTTTTTGCTTTGTCACCCCGAGTGGGACGGGTATGCCCAGACGTGGGTCACGTGCCTGCTGGGCCTAGAGAACCAAGCTACTCCTCACGGATGAGCCCCAAGAAGGGCGAAACATGTTTGGGGATGCTTGTGGTCTCGTCAGAAGGGATGTGGCCTAGCAGTTCGGGCTGGACTGCCCCTTTTGGGGTGGGGCCAAGCCTGATTTGCATATCGTCTTTCCCCTTCTGTAATGGCTTGGCAGGCGAAGAACGGTGGTCTGGAGGGTTGCCCAGAGCGTTGCCAGTGTTTAAGATTCATTCTAAACCTTCCAGCCATCGCCTCTTTGTTTTTGCTTTGTCACGCCGAGTGGGACGGGAATTCCCAGACGTGGGTCTCGTGTCTGCTGGGCCTAGAGAACCAAGCTACTCATCACTGATTCGCCCCAACAAGGGTGAAACATGTTTGGGGATGCTTGTGGTCTCGTGCAGAAGGGATGTGGCCTAGCAGTTCGGGCTGGACTGCCACTTTTGGGGTGGGGCCAAACCTGATTTGCAAATGGTCTTTCCCCTTCTGTAATGGCTTGCAAGGCGAAGAACGGTGGTCTGGAGGGTTGCCCAGAGAGTTGCCAGTGGTTGAGATTAATTCTAAACCTTCCAGCCATCACCTCTTTGTTTTTGCTTTGTCACCCCGAGTGGGACGGGTATGCCCAGACGTGGGTCCCGTGCCTGCTCGGCCTAGAGAACCAAGCTACTCCTCACTGATGAGCCCCAACAAGGTCGAAACATGTTTGGGGATGCTTGTGGTCTTGTGCAGAAGGGATGTGGCCTAGCAGTTCGGGCTCGGCTTCCCCTTTTGGGGTGGAGCCAAGCCTGATTTGCATATGGTCTTTCCCATTCTGTAATGACTTGGCAGGCGAAGAACGGTGGTCTGGAGGGTTGCCCACAGCATTGCCAGTGGTTAAGATTAATTCTAAACCTTCCAGCCATCACCTCTTTGTTTTTGTTTACGCTGTTTTAAAGACAGCACGCTACCCTCAATAGGTTTTTTTTTCAAATAGCATTATATACCTTTCCCCTCAAGCTATACTGCCCCTTTAGGTCCTTCTTCTCTCTACAGGTCTTCAGGTCCGACCTCTAGCTTGAGATGCGGACATTGAAAGCATCCTAAGTGACAGACAATCATGCTATTCAAACATGTTTAAAGGGGATGCAAGCAGCCATTAGCAGAGGGTGTCTGGTCATTGAAGTCACCCATGCCTGAACTCTACTCGCCCATTTGGGAGCTGACTTTGTGGGAGGTGGGCGATCTGAAGGACACTATCATGGGTGGGGGGAGGGGAGACACCATTCTGATCTGCTTATCTGCCCACTGCATCATTTTACAAAATAAAAGGCACTGTTCTCGTTGGCCAGAGAGAGAACGGAAAAAGACAGTCACACTGCACACTGAAACCAGTCGGTGGCCGTGAAGACAGCACAAAGTGAAGAAACCAATGGCCACCGCCAGCGGCATCTACTGGGAGGACTGTTTCCCAGAAAGTCACAGACCGGGCTATCAATTTGGGGATCTCTGGACGTGAAACAGTGAACTCTTGAGAGTTTTGGCATGCCCAAATCCCAGCGGTGATGGAAGTGTGGCAGGAGGCACACGTAGCTGATTTGACATGCAAAAGCGTGACCTGAGTACCTGAGGTCGAAAAGCTTGAGTGGCTATCCCATCCCTTTGGCATGGTGCAGCGCCTCCCATGAAACGCCATGACTCCGCTCCAACTAGATGAAAGCCATTATGATGCAGTGAACCCTGCGTTGCTGCAGTTGGCCAGAGAGGCTCCACACTGGGGAGGATTTTTTTCTGATCTCAAGCCCCCCAAAAAACAGCTGTGGCTCAGATACCGGTGCAAAATTTAGGGTAGTGTTCCCTGCTCAGCACTAGGCGTATATTAATAATCAATGGGCACAACTCTAACTTCCATTCATTTACTGTGCTGATAGATTCATTTGGAAGTTACATGACTCCAATATTCCCAACAATGTCCCCAAATCAGTGACAGGGAAGATCAGCAACAGGTGCTATGCTTACATGCCAATGTGTGTGCCCTTCCTTCCGTGTCTATGCCTTTGCTACCTACATAATGCCTAATGAAAGGTGGTATTTTTACATTGAAACTTTCTTTAGGTAGCAAATATCAGAGATATTTCTTTCTTTAAAGAACATCTTCAACCCAGCAATATAATTAATTGTGCCTTGGTTAATGCTGTATCAAAGAGTTACATACATCAGTAAATGTGATTAACCAATAGTTTGACATAGATCCATATTCAAGCCATATTTACAAGTACATTGATTTGAACAGCTTACTTGCCTTGCCCAATTTCACCCAGTTGAACAAAGAACTCTGCAATGTTCTCCCAATTGGAACACAACCTTTATCTTAGCAGAAGATAATGATGTGTTTGGCATTCAAATTAATTGGCTATGACAATAAAGTGGTATTTTGGAGTCTGAAATAAAATGTGCTTGTTGTTCTTATAACAGTCTTGTTGTGACGCATCTGCTCACCTTCAATAAGATCAATTCACCAATATTCAACTGAAATATTTACAGTGTCAGAATGCTTCTTGCAAGCTGTGAGAGTCATATCCTTTGGCAGCATTTTAGATGTTTCATTCATGCATTCATTAATGTTGACATTTGCATGGCGCCTTTCACCATAATTATGGTCCCACTGCGCTGTTGGTTGAACGCCGTCAGGCAGACCGGAGTCCAGATTTGACAGATTTGGAAGGTGCTATTATGTGTGTGTGCATTTAAGCCATGCAAGTTATGTGAGGGTGGACAGGACCCTGCTACTCACCCATATCTCAATGAACTAAACAGGGTTTGATTGTTTTTAAGGAGATAGAGATTATGTGAGAAGCAACAGTTTGACATTTTGTCATTAAAGGTAGCTTAATTCTTATGGCAAAGGTGTTGTAAAGTAGTGTATGTTTTATATATGAGTGCCGGGTGTGTGGAATGAGCCTGTGCCTCCCCCTAAGTTACGAAGGTGTGATGTGCGAGGGTAGACAATGGATTAACTGTAAAAACAACAGTGTCTACATCATGAATTCAATCTATGTACAAAGAGCAGTGCTACACAGACGCTCTAAATTCTGATGAATACATACTACATACTACTCTCTCTCTGAGAGCATTTTAGAGTGATGCCCTCCCTAGTTCCTTCTAGTGAAAAGAAGGCACCCCTTTCACATTTCCTTAGAGTGGAAAGGCCCACCCTCATGCGCATTTGTTATATACCATGCTGACTACGAGGAGGGATCCAATGTGCCTGATTGGCCTCCTCCCGAAAAGATCAGAGTGGTTTTCCTAAGGTGCATTTTAAGTGCAATGCTTTGCCCAACATCCGAGCCCATATAAGTGCAATACCCAGACCACTGTTAGGAATCGTAACATGTGCACGTTACTGGACTACCTTCTTGAGTCCTTTGTATGGGGTGGCAGCACCCCAGGTGGGGTTTGAGGTGGCAGAGCACAGAGGATAGAGGAGAGATGAGGCAGGTAGATGAGGGAGGGACATGTCAGAGATAGTATGCTGGGGGAGTGGGAGTGAGAGATGAAGCTGGTGTGTAGGTGTGGTGGAGTAGGCTCATGGAAGGGGTATCAGGAAGTGGGAGGGAACACTAAGGTTTTGAGGGCTTTCCTAAAGGCCAGGTGATCCTCTTTGAGACAGTGTATGAGGGGGAGGGAGTTCCAGAAAGTGGGTGCAAGGATGGAGAGATAGGCACCTCCTAGTCTGCAGAACACCAGGAGGTGTGCAGGGCCTTTTCTGAGGAGTGGGGTGGGGCGGTAGCATGTGAGCTTGTTTTTGTGAGCCTGAATGGTGAATGGTGCAGTGGGTAATGCACATAGTTTTGATTAAGGCCTGTCTGCTGTTGGGTTGCCAGTGAAGTATCCTGATTATGGGGGAACTGTGGCGAAATGTGGTCTCTGGAGGACAGTGAGAGAAGTACCCTTGCTGTGGAGTTACGGTTCCATTGGAGCCTTCTGAGTTGATATGCTGGCGTGCTTAGGTAGAGGAGTTAGAGTAGCCTAGGCACAAGTGGATGATGGCCATCATTGTAGAGACCCTTTGGAGGTAGGAAAGATATGGAAAGATCTCCTTGAGGATGCAGAGGTGGAAGGTGCATGATTTGGAGACTACATTGATGTGGCGGCAGAGGGTCAAGTCTGAACTAAATGTGGAACCTAGGTTTTTCACTGAGTTGGATGCAGTGGGCACAGGTCCTAATGAAGGCAGCCAAGGGATAGGTTGGGTAAGGAGAGCTGTTTTGCTTCAGATTAGGATTTTGTTTTTTCCAGGTTTGAGGAGCAAGAGTTTGTTCGTCATCCAGAGGTCAATGTTTGAGTGGCTGGATGCCAGGTCTGGGTGGGGTGTGGCAGGAGGGTTGCAAATCTTGAGAATGATTTGGGTATCATCAGCATAGTTGTAACAGGTGAGAGAGTAGGAGTGGATGAGTGTCGGGAGGGGAACATGGTAGAGGTTGAAGAGGAGAGGTTAGAGGGAGGCTCCCTGAGGGAATCTGTGGGGGACAGGGTGGGGGGCATAGGACAAAGGATGGGTATAGATGATTTGGGAACGGTTTGAGAGAAAAGAAGAGGTCCATCTGAGGGCGGAGATCTTGATGCCTAGGTCAAAGAGTCTGTGTGGATGGAGTTATTGGTCATGTTGAAGGTTACTGAGAGGTCTAGGGGCATGCGTGCGGCGCAGCCATCAGAGTCTGATGTTCTTTTCAGGTCGTCCCAGATAGAGACAAGAGAGGTTTCAGTTCCATGGAACAGGGTTAGGAAGGCCATAAGATTAGGCGAAGAGGCTGAACTTAGAGTATGCCATGCAAGCAAGTAGTTTGGCCATGAAGCAATTGTTAGAGATGATGTCGTAATTAAAGGGGATGAGGGGGTCAAGAAAAGGCTTTTTTATTAGAGGTTTGGCATGAGAGGTCATGCATGCTGTAGAGAAGATATCAGCTACTAGGGAGTGGGGGTTAATTGATCCGGCAAGGGTGCCTGCACAGGAGGAGGAGAACATGTTTTTGAGGAGGGCCAGGGGCAAGGGTCTGATAGGGATCCTCAGGGGCAGCTATTGGAGAGAAGCCTTAAGAACCTTGGATGGGAAATTGCAGAGAAGGCACTGGAGAGGGACTGTGTCGGTGGCAGAGGAGGGTGCAAGAGGATGATGTTGGGCTTTTCTATTTTCAAACCTGTAGGCTTGTGTATGTCTAACAAGAGTGGCTTTGTTTTGTGCAGAAGGCTTGGTCCGCCAATGGTGTTCCAGTTATGGTTGAGAGTTTTGAGGGATTTGAAGGTAGGGCTGAACCATCTAGGGTAAGGACCTGATTGGTGGGAAGGGGGGGGGGGGTTGTGCAGGTCAAAGGGGATAGAGCATCAGAGAGCAATTGATTGAAATGTCTGGAGAGGGTTCCTCCTGGAGGGGGAGACTGGGAAGGATGGAGAGAAGTGAGGAGGATAAATACAGGCAAATGGCTACCTTGTTTCAGAGAAGGATCCTGTGGGAGTCAGCAATGGTGAATGTGGGGGTGGTGCGTGAGTCAGAGCGGAGAAAATGATAGCATAGTGATCAGTCTAGATACGGGGGTGGGTGAGAGGGGATGAGATCAGGTTGGACGAGCTGAACACTACATCTAAGTTGTGACCTGCAATGTGTGTGGGACCTGAAATTAGTTGGGTCATATTGAGGGATTCCATGTTGTCAACGCGACAATGGGTCATGGGGCTGTAGGGGGTGCTGAACTAGATATTTAGATCACTGAGGACAGTAAGCATTGGATGAGAGATCAAGATGGTGCTCAGAGGGTCTGTGAAGGTTCTATTATATGTCTGCAAAGGAGGAGGAAGCTAAGATGGAATTTGACTAGCAGGGATTTGCAGTGATCGCTGCAGCATTTTTTTCTAAATGTGTAAGGCTGTGAGGTGAGGTTTGTGAAGGAAAGCTATTCAACTGCTCTGCTGGCTCTGTTGTGGGGGATCAAGGAGTAGGCTGCGGGAAGGCCTTGCGTGCATAGGGGACGTAGTCATTAGATACCCAGGTTTCGGTGATGTAGTGAATGTCTGGGTTTTCATTGAAGATAAGGTCAAAAGTCATGTGTTTGTTTCTGGTCACTGATCTGGAGTTGATGAGGATGCAAGAGAGGAGTTGTGGGGGCAGTGTCCTGAATGGGGGGGCTTAAGAAGGGAGATGCTGTTGGTAGGAAAGGGGGTACATGGGTAGGTTGAGGGAAGGGAGAGGATGCAGGAGGGGAGGATAGTAGAGGAGCATCAGGGGAGAGTGTGGATGATTGCTGATTAGTGGGAGTGATGGGGGAGTGGAGTTATCATGGGAGAGGAAGAGAGGATGTATGGGGTAAGACATATGGGGAGGTGGTAGCAGTGTAGCAGAGTGGTGACATGTGGGGTAGAATGGGCAGAGGGGGAGAGGAGGTCAGCCGGTGGCAGCTGCAAGTAGATTGTCTTCTGTGCCTGAGCCAAGGTTAGGGTGCTAAAGATGTTTGGGTGAGGCTGGGGGTTCTGCTTAGTCTGGGGTTTTGACAAAGGCTTTGCAGGCTGTGCTTAAGGATGTGGAAGTTGAGTGCCTGGAAGGAGGGGTTTTGGGCCGGGAGAAGGAGGGAGGTGGGAGGAAGCGGACAGGGGAGAGGAAGAGAGTACAGACAGGGTTGGCCAGAGGGTGGGAGGGGGTAGACGGTCAGGGGCGAGGAAGAGAGTACAAACAGGGATGGGCAGAGAGTGGGAGGGGGTAGGGGTGTAGGAGAGAGGGAAGGAAAGCAGTTGCAATGGTATAGTGGCCAAAGATTGTGGTGGCCACCGTACGGGCTGAAAATTGATGGTTTTATGTTCCTGGGCCAACAGGAGGGTGCCAGAGGTGTGAAGGTCAGGGTAGGAGGGTCTGCTGAGTGGGGAGTTATGGCCAAGGTGGTGCAGGCTGTGCTCATTGAAGTGAAAGTTGAGTGTCGGGCAGGAGGGGATTTGGAAGGGAGAAGGAGGGAGGCGGGAGGAAGGGTACAGGGGCGAGGAAGAGAGTACTGACAGGGTTGAGCAGAGGGTGGGAGGGGGTAGGGGCTCAAGGGAGACGAAGAGAGTATGGACAGGGTTGGGCAGAGGTTGGGGGTAAGGGTGTAGGAGAGAGGGAAGGAAATAAGTTGCAGTGGTATAGTGGGCAAAGATTGTGGTGGCTGCCATGGGGGCTGCGAATGGATGGTATTCTGTTCCTGTGCTGACAGGAGGGTGCCAGAGGTGTGAGGGTGAGGGTGGGAGGGTCTGCTGAGAGGGGAGTTATGGCCAAGGTGGTGCAAGCTATTCTCAGTAAAGTGAAAGTTGAGTGTCAGACAGGAAGGGGTTGGGAAGGGAGAAAGAGCAGGAAAGCTGGGGCCGGTAGGGGAGGATAAAGAGGGTTGTTTGAGGGGTGGGAAAGTGGAGTTGCCAGGGGTGGGGATAGGGGTTGGACCGGGTTGGGATACGGCTGAATACAGAGGTGTGGCAATGAGGATCAGAGAGGAGGGTGGTGAGTGAAGCTGGTTTTTATTTGGGAGAAAGGGAGGTGATTGGGGGTGGCTGAGGTGACGGGGTGGGCTTCTGGTTCCTGGGGCCCCAGAGGGCTGCTCGGGGCTTGGAATTGTTCAGCATGGTGGAGGAATTGTTTAGGACTGGAGGGGTGACTAGATTCAAAAGGAGAGCCTGGGCTAAAATGCATAGACAGATGCAGAATGAACAATTTTAGATAACCACCTAGATTCAATAGGCGATCAAGGCCTAAATGTGTAAACAGACAGAGTGAACGATTTTAGAAGAAGCCTTATGCAAAAAATGGCTACCTTACACCATTAGGCTAAATGTAAATGTGGCTAGCACACTTAGACTAAATGCAAAATATGGCTACCTAACACAATTAGGCCAAATGTAGAATACGGCTACTTTACACCGTACTAAAACACTTCATTAACTATTATTCTTATAAGGCCACAATTATGACAGTTTGCTAATGCAGTAAACTGCTGGAGGTTAGTAAAGAGAAAAGGAATTGATACTACTGTTACGAGTCGTTTTAAAAAAGAAAGATAGCGTTTAACTGTTTTTATTGAATTGCTTAAAAAATGTGTTTGCAGCTGTAAGAGGATTCAATTCAACACTACAGCTAAGTCAACGCCTAGTCTATAATACTGAATGAAAACCCTTATTGATATAATTTTATGTCCAGTTCATGCGTTCTGGATGACTACCCTTATATAACACCCCTCTCTTGGAATCCTCCTGACCCCACTGAGCCAAGAAGTAGTTCTGTTTTGCAAGTTAAAGGTTTATTTGATAAATTAAACAATATATATATATATATATATCACACTTTAGAATAAATTAATAATTGAATATCACACTTAATCTGAGATGATCAAGATTAACAACGGAGAATCTGGCACTAGCACACTTCTTGATAATCACTAAGGAGTTGACATGAAATGGATAAGGTAGCAACAATACTTTTATGGTTTCAAATGAATGCAATGTGGAATGAAATGCAGTACAGGAAATAACTTGATAGGATTTCAGCAAAAGACAATGTAATCACTTTTCTCTGGCAATCCCCTCCCCCCTTTATGCAATGCAAGGAAATGGAAGGAAAGCACACAGTTCTCAGAAATGCAATCAAATGTGATTCAGTTCACCCCAGCAACTTAGACTACAGAAGTTTACAACACAGGCAAAATGCTTTGATATGTGCTGGCAATGGAGTGAAAATATGTTAAAATGCTTTTAATTCCCTCTAGCGGTTCAGGGTGAGTGGTATCTAGTTGATATTAGTCCAGGCTCACTCTTGCAATGATTCAGGGATAATTAGCAGGTTAAACGAATTTCTGGCAAATGGAAGGCAAGCAAACTGCTGTTTCACACGTTGAGAAATTTGCAAATCGCGGCAAAATTCGCGAGTGCGTTTTTCACGATTCCGGCAAAATTATAGGGGGTAGGAATGCGGTTCTAGGTTCTTAGAAAAGCCACGATTCTCAGCTTTCAGAGGAAAGTTACTGCAAGTCTCTAGCACAAACGGTCGCGGAGATATGAGCGATTGAATAAAGGTCGTTTTTCAGATTTGAAATTTTAAAGTTCAAAAGACAAGTGCAGCTTGCAACTAGAAAATGACAAGTGACAGCTTTGCAAATGACAGGTGACAGTTAGGAGACAGTTCTACTTAGATTAAAATAGGATTGAATTATATTATTTTAACTAAGAGATTGGTTCTGTACAGTTTTCTAGGTACTCACACTATATTCTTGAGTGAAATGGACCTCGCCACGGATCTGGTCAGGTTTTAGACTCGCCTCTGGTCTCTGCACTTCACAGTGATCTGGGTCAGCTCTCTCTGGTTCTGCTAACAGGTCAGCTCTGCTCTGCTGGTCTGGTCTGGGTCTCTGGTTCTGGATAGATTGAAGTCTCTAGTTTGGCTCTCTGGAGGTTTGATGGAGGCAAGGTATGGATTTTCCCGGCAGAGCTTCCAGCTGCAAATGGATTTGAAAGTCCCTATCTGTCCTGTCTGTCTGCTTTTATGTGTCTTGAAATGGGTGTGTGTGAGCATCACTAGACCCTACCCCTCTCCACTTGCCATTGGTCAAATTTCCATTTCTCACTTGATTGGGGAAGGAACTGTGAGTCAGAGCAATGTCATTTTATGGCTTGCAGAGAGGACACTCCCCTGTCAAATTGCACACAATCTATATATGATAACAAAAGACATATTTGCACAGGTACACATTTGTTTAAAATGACATACACACATGAGGCATTACTGATGTTAGCCCCTGTTCTGACTCTGGCGTTTCTAGGAGCTTGCATCCAGAAATGGCAATTTTTAGCACTTTTTAATGTGCTAAACAACATTGGATCTTCATTAAATTTTATACAACTGTTCCTCACATATCTACCCACATACCAATGCATTTTCGTTTGTCTAGCTGAAACAGGGAGTCTGTAATATTAATAAACAGCAGGGTTTTGTCCCAGAATATCCCACAATTTGGAGTTTGGGCTTGAATTAAAGGTACATTTTTTTAATTAAGTCTCTCAAAGTTATACATTTCTGTCATTTGATTACAAAGAGTTATCAGTGTTTTTGTAAAATATATATTTTACTTTCAATTCAGTCCTCAGAGTGTTGGAGTCCGCCTCCAAGACTTGGGTGGGTCAGTCACATGCATCCTCTGGCAGGCAGGCCTTTGTTGACAGTAAAACAGTAAAAATCAACATATTCCTTTCAGAGGAAAGGGTCCTTTGTGTGGTGTCTGGCAAGCTGACATCAGGAGGCCGGGGAGCCACTTTGCATTTAATTAATAGAACCCTGTGATTTCCTGGCTCCTTGTGTTGAGTTCTGAAGTGTCAAGAGTTCTCAGGACAGGCAACCCCTTTGAACTTTTAATGACATGAGACCCCTTTCTTTGCACTTAGACAGTTTTGCAAGACAGCTCTCCTGTCAGAGTTTAGACCGCTAGTGCCGCCTTGAGGATTTTGTTGGTACTGCATGCAATTTTGGGATCTTTCTTGGATTAATGCATTCTAAACAGGAATGGTTCTTACATGGTAGTAAATCCTTGCTTAACATTGTTTTGATGGGGCTCCTTACAGTAAGATGGTTATGTGGAACCCCACAAAAAGGGTTGAATCTTTAAAGTGGTCCAATGAGTCACGATTTCAGCAACTTTTTGACATCAGTAACAGTGGATTTTGTTAACAAAGACCTTTCTTT
The DNA here is from genome assembly GCF_040938575.1 of Ambystoma mexicanum. NCBI lineage: Eukaryota > Metazoa > Chordata > Amphibia > Caudata > Ambystomatidae > Ambystoma > Ambystoma mexicanum. Next base: position 864,179,834 of record NC_090937.1, read on the forward strand.
ACACTGGTGGGTGGCAAGTTAGGTAACCATTTTGGTGTGCGCACAACTGCGCAGCTCTCCTGGATTCTGGGATGAAATGATGGGCGGCGACAGCGCATCCCCATCTTTACCCACTCCAATGATTTATTTTTGTTCTGGGGTAAAATGATGGGCAGGGACAGCTTAATCCCCACATTTACCCCGTCTAATGATTCCACATGGGTCAAAACCCTCCACACAGCACAATATAAGTTTTTTTTATCCAACGGTATTGTCATTCCTTTAATCTATATGGCAACCAAGGGAATGCATCATGCAAAATTGTGAGCAAGAGCCAAAGGCAGGAAGCAAATGATTGTGTGGCTATGTATTATGGGTAATAAAAGACATGGCCCTCATTCACAAAGCGTTTTTAATGGGAGATTCCCATTAAAAATCAGGAGCAATATGTATAAATTAGCACCCGGGGCTGGTGCAGTAGCCAATCCAGTTGCTGCAAACCTGGGCTGAAACTAGCAATCTTATCCCTGGTTGATAGGAAGCTGCACGCTGCTCACACCGCGCTGCCATTTTACCATCCACTGCCCAACACATCCTGCTTGCTACGCTACCCTGGCCACCTCCTGTCCTCTACCCTCTCCCACTTAACTGCCGGTTCCGAGGCATAGCCATGCCACTCCTCTGGTACTCCCGACTTGCTTGGAAAGAGAACAGAAGGCCTGAATGCAGCCCCGCATTCCATTTTGTCGGTGGCCATGTTGGGTGGGTACTTATTTAGAAGAACAGGTTATGGCAAGTATGCAACCCATTCATTCTAACACATGTACTGCTAACAGCACCATAGTCTATAAACCCGTCAAGATAATAGCAATTATTATCCCTCCTTGTGGAGTTCAGAGGACGGTGATGCCACCAGGGCCTGGTGTTAATGCACTTGCTCTATTCGGGCCTATCACCTGTGACCTGGGCTGTTATCAGTGATTATTGCTTTATTATATGGCAAGTCATGTTAGAGGTGTCTGACCTTATATAGATTCCGTCTTTCTACCTTGTCCATTAATTTTGTCAAGAAACAACTCATTGGCCTAAAATATCTTTGCAACATAAAAAAGACTTGTACTTTATATCACGTATAATTCATATAATTTAATTTCTGCAGTAATATAATGTTTATATGTTTTAAATTACACATGCTTTTTGTATGTGTGCCCATTAGCCTATTCTAATATTAAACCTCGAGCTCAGCTGAGCTCCCAAATGGATCACAGAGAGTTTTGGGGCCTAATACATAGAACGTTTAGCGTGGAGCAATGCGACTTTGCAGTGCCAACAAACACGGTCCAACAGGCCTAATTCACAGACAAGTGCAAAGTGTATTTTTGCAGTTTACAGTTTAAAGTGCAAAAGTACTCGTTGCACTACGCTAAATGGGCCTAATTCAATCAAAAAAGCACTGGATTTAGTACTCCGTGCAAAGCATTCCATGAATTAGGCCCTTTGAGTCAGATATTTTAGTGAATAGTAAAGTGTGCATGAAGTGGAAGCTCTGCTATAGTGCATCCATGATTTCCCACTCTTCCATCTCAAGAGTATTATTATTATTATTATTATTATTATTATTATTATTATTATTATTATTATCATCATTATTATTATTATTATTATTATCATTATTATTATTATTATCATTATTATTATTATTATTATTATTATTATCATTATTATTATTATTATTATTATCATTATTATTATTATTTATCAATAATAATCATAATAATCATAATAATAATAATATTGATACAATAACAATACCAGTAGCAATTGCAATAATAGTAATATAATGAGGCCTGCATATAATATCTTTTGCTGGGTTCCTCTTGCTAAACACAGTGATAAATAAAAGCTGTTATTATTGCTCACTTGTTTGATGTCTTGAGGATGAAGGGCCAAGTTAGCCCTGTCGTGACATGAATTGCAACTTGCAGACGGGCCCCTTATCAACGTTAATGGGTGGGCTCTCCTCCCAAAGATGCTGCATCTGTACAGTAACAGTTCCATCCCGACACAAAGAAGAAGTCTCAAGCCGAGAAAATTGGGCTGAAATGTTTTTGTTAGGCGGGAAGAAAGAACGATATCTGCTTTCAGTGCAGATATTATATAGTTGCACACTTCCTATCTCAGAACACTGAGCATTCCAACTGAAAGAGTCATTTTGTCTTTTGTTGCAAAATTGAGTCCCTTACCTATTTTCTGTAATCCAAAAGCAATTCAAGAAGAGTGCGATGTCTAATAAATCAGGAAAAGGTAAATGCGGAACGGTTCAGACTCCATTTGGAGTCTCTTTCCTGTAGGTCATGTATCGTTTTCAATGTAATCTGTCATCTTTTTTTTCCCTCCTGATTTGGCTTGTGAGATTAACGTGGCCCTGCCTCGTGACTAAACACTTATGACCTAATCTGAAGTAGAAGCTCTTTGAGAGGACAGATGCGACCTAAATGCTGCCCCCTTCCTTCCTCACTAAATTACCAATGTCACTGGTCGTTATTTGGAACAGCATTCATCAGTATAAAATCTTTCTTCTGAAAACGCCACTCAGAGTTTCAATGTTCAATTCCTATGTCATTTCCAATTCTGTTCAAAGCTGTGTATGATTCAAAGCCAACGCCTGTGTCTTTCTTTTCCTAAATGTAGATCCACTTATTCATAAAAGGGATAATTATCGGTGTGGCCAGTGTTATATATACATGTGCTTCTAAATGCAGTTTGGTGACACGCTTACTAAATTATATGTGGAAGAGTTCCCATATATATCCCTGAACGTGTACTCCTCAAATGAATGAATACTTATAAATGCTATGATCTTCAGTGCATCCGATGCCCTTCAATTTGGAGAGATGCAGCAGCTCTTTTCTTTTCTATTTCTCAATTGTAAGCATTTCATGGAGTGTGTGTGGGTGGAGCAAGGCAGAATCATCCCAAGGAGCAGGTGCATGTGTGTTATTCTTGGCCTGGCCCTGGAAGCCATCTTTGTGGCTGTGTCCTTGGGCTCTGAAGCACACACGAGCAATGATCTGAGAATAATGGCATGAAAAATGCAATATATGCAATTTGACATGGGTCTCCGGTTGATGAAGCTCTCGGGGCAGGCGGACATTGGGGTTTATTCCTGTTTTCTATGATCGTGGAGTGAAGAAAGAGCATGTATACACCTCCATCATGGGGTAAACAAGAATTCAATGAAACAGGAGCAGATCTGTATTAGTCAAACATCTGTATACTGTTCTACTTGAAGGCCATGAAGCTTTAGTTTATTTCCAATAGCAAGTACAATCTATTGCTGTTTTTGAACTGTTAATACTATTTCTTTTTTTTTTTCTAGCACCAGGTGCATTGCGAACATTAATCTCCTTGTCATAAATCTAATCTACAGATACGAATCTGGGAAGCAGATATAAGTGGGGCATGCAGAGTAATTATTTCTGCAGAGGAAATACTCAGTCACAGGATGAGCAAAGTATTACACTCGATGATCCCTCCTCCAGGAGCTCTGCTGGGACCAGACGAACATGTTGACACAAGCAGAAACGTGTTCGAACTGGAGCACACTCAGTAAGAAGAGGCACACGAGCTCGCTTCTTTCATTGAACAATGGTGTAACTGTTCCTACTCATTAGGCCATCGTACCCAATAGCATGTCTGCAAATTGTGATTCACTGTTTTTATATCTTCGTGTAAACATAGGCCCAAGTATCCAAAACGACTTAACGAGTAAAGGTAACAAAGAGAAAAAGCACGTTTGCTTTCCGCATGACACAAAGCCGGAAGTAAAAAAGGTAGCCTACAGACTCTATCGGGGACGCAGCCTGCAGACCGCAGGAACCGCAGCAGGTAAGTGGAGGGGTGGGGCCGTCTAGTGCAGGGGCAGTATGGGGGGAACCTCCCAAACATGACCAAAAGAAGGGGGCAGAACAAAAGAGCAACCTTGCCTCAACAGCCTTCACAGGCTGGATTCTGAAAAGTCCATCTTTTGTTTATGGCATTTGGACCAGGATTAAAAAAAAAATACATCGATTTCACAAAGACGCGACACTGAGTAACTCTGGCAAACCCTGGCGTAGGCTGTGCTAGTCACATAAGAACTTAAACTAAGTAACTTTGGCTTACATCAAGTTTACTGATAGTAAGATAGGTCTACCTCAGATTTATTCTTTTTTGACTAGCATGGACCGCTGCAGGTGTAAGTGCTACTCAGATTAACCTCTTCATGAACTATCCTCATTATGTTTACTTCTATGATTGCAAAAGTTATCCGTACAGCGTGATGGCCATATTGCTGTCAGCTGAGTTTACACCTGATATACATACTGGATTAACACAATATAGCTTCTCTAAGTGCAAGTGGTTTCATGTTGCCAACAATACATGTGTAGGATTTAATTGAAGAAAACAATCAATATCAAACAATATAATAATATTCAAGTCAGGCAGTATAAATAAAGCACAAGAAATATCTTGTGCCAGATTACAGAAACTTTACACCGGTGCAAGTGCAGTTTCTGCATGGTATCGGCACTAGGGCAATAATGATCCCGTACACTAAGCCGGCTATTTCCACGCGTTAATGCACCAATGCAAAGGGTCCCCTAGTGCTAATATGAAAGGTAGGGAATCTTTTGCCTGGTGCAAACATACTTTTAAAAGCAAAGGTTGTTTGCACAAGTGCATTTTTTGCTTTAGTGATAATAGAATCAATAATTGCACTTACTCTGGCACATCTCTGTAATACACCTCCATGATATCTAAACACTTGAGAAAACCACTAGTCTCGAGAAGGTGCCTTTTTGTAGAAAACACTTGCAGTTTCCACAGCACTCCCCTGCCTTATTCTTTTAATTTACATTGTAGGCCGTATCACTTTCATGTCCATGCCATGTGACTTCCTTAAGTAGAACACAAGTAGTACATTATTTCGGCCGTTTCCATGCATACATCTACAAATCAACTTCTTTAAACTTCGAAAAGCAATATATAGAACAGGAGTCTGCAACATTTGGCTTGCCCAATGTTTTGGACTACAACTCTCAACAGCCCGAGCCAGTCTAGTCATGGTGAGGGATCATGGGAGTCATAGTCCAAAACATCTGGAGAACTGAAGGTCAGAAAGGCACTACCACAGCTGGGGTTCCCAAAATAAGGTACAACATGGCATCAGGAAGTGACTCAAGAAGTGTGACCTTGTCATTCCCAATTCATATAGTTATTGGTGAAAGCAGAAACACTTAAACAGTGTGAAAGGCCAGTATGCATTTCATCAGAGGTCAAAAAGCACTTCTGTGACATACGACGCCGATTTTTCTTTGGCAGATAGGCACTAATGTGTGCATTTTGATATTGGCTTTCAGTGGTTTCCCAGGAAACCCACGAAGCAACTGGGTGAGCGGACACATGGGGCCTGATTCATGGAAACGTTGCACGGCACAAAGTACTTTTCACTGGTGCAAAGTGACTTTGTACTGCCAACAAACACCCTGATTCATGGAACAGTGCAAAGTTTATTTCTGCCATGCAAAGTCATTTTGCACTGCAAAAATACACTTTGCACTTCTCCACCCTGATTCATGGAACACTGCAAAATGTATTGCAGTGTAAAGTGACTTTGCACTGCAAAAAGACACTCTGCACTGTTCCATGAATCAGGGTGTTTGTTGACAGTGCAATGTTACTTTGCATCAGTGAAGAGTACTTTGCACCGTGCACAAAATTCCATGAATCAAGCCCATTGAGTGCATATACAAAGAACACTAGACCATATTCAATTATTTAAGAACAGCTTGGATAATCGTTCACTACCCGCTTCTAAAAATGAAACCAGAAAAGACAACTAGTAAAACACGCAGCTGTTTCACTAACACCAAGTTATGACCCTTCTGATGCGCTCCTTAGATTTAACAGCTGTTCCGCCTGAAGAACGTCCATTTCTGATTTCAAGTTGGGATGCCTGCAGTACGCGAAAACTCTTGTTTTTAAGAGCACACACAAACCGTAATTTCATTTTATAAGGAGGCGAGACATATCTCTTATGAATATTAATTATGAAAACGATGTGTTGACTGTGGGTAAGTGACTGTACTTTTCACGGACTGACAAACGGAACTAAAGAAATATGTTTGCTCAATTCAGCTAAATTTCATTTGAACCTAAAACTCTTGAAGGGGGTAACATTAATATGAGAGCATAACAAGGGGTGGCTTTTCGTCTTTGAGGAAAGGATGCGCCTTTTTTTCCAAAAGTCAATGGGTTAAGTGTGCACAGATCAGCTGTGTAATACGTACATTTCCTATGCCTGCTCTTGTCAAAGTGTGGCCCAGATTGAAAATGCACGTTTCTGATTTTCCATGTACACATGGAAGCGAGGCACACCACATAAACTGCATATGCAAATCCATTTGCTGATGCTGTTTTGCACGCATGCGCATTATGTGCATCGGGCTGTACTCTGGCAGTGAAAATCATATCCTGACGTGCACACCTGATTCTAATACGCAGTCCCTCTGGGATGTGCTGTCTCAGAGGCAATTTCCCTGCCATCGGCCTCATTTTTCGCAACTCAGGTGGGTGGGATAGCGCAATGCAGGCACACGTTTCTCAGACACCTATCTGCATGTCTGAGCTGCAATGAGAAAGGGCCTGATTTACAAAAGCATTTTACATCGGCACAATCCCATCGAAAAAAATGATCTGGAAATCAGGCCCAAAGGCTTTTGAATTGTTGCTTCAATGTCTTCTTGCCTTGACGCAGGGGGTTAAATGTGTCATTGCCAGCAATAAAGTTGCATTACCTTTCACTTGCAGTGCAGACTCAGCAGCTATTTGGGTCAAAAGCAGATTTACACGAGTGTTGGCGGCCTATACATATGCCAGCGTAGAGCTCACCCAAGATGAAGGGATGGGTTGTCTGCACGTTGCATTTGTAGCCCACCCCTCCACCAGCACGCAAGGTCACTTCATGAAGCGGGGGAGTTTTCAGGAAGCGTTGGGGGCACAAGAGCGTGTGAAAACGGTGCACGTTTCATCTTGGGTCCAGCATGTTTCTGTGAATTAAGACCAAAGTTTTCATTCTTTTTTATTTGGAGAAACAATGTCAGTAAAAAAATACTTACGGCATCACTTATTTAATGTATCAGGGGTCAGATTCTCTAACATGTGCACTAGTGATACAAATAGTGCAAATGCAGTCATCCCTGTTCTCCAGGGGGAGGGGCACCTTAGCAGGGATCCCCAGGCCACAGTCCCTCCTGACCTTCCATCACCCCCAGAAGCCACTCCCCTTCTGGTCAGTCACAGGAAAAGGGTGGGCAAAAAGGGATCCCATTTTAAGGGGGTGAGAAACAACACTCAGCATCTTTTGCAGGCCAGAGCTTTGGACAGTGACACTGGGTGTACACCTTGCGCCTGACAAAACCCAAGGGCCCACCGGATACCTTACTTTCTTAGGCATTGAAATAGACACTTCCCAGGGAATATGCATGCATGCCACGTGTTCGCCAGGAGACTGGCCAGGGAAACCACTGGTGTAACAGAGAAACACGATTTTATCCGCCTGAGGGCTGACCAAAAGAAATACCCGCGTGTCGGGTTGGGCTTCCTCACCCAGTTCAACAGAAACTTACTTTGGCAATAACCATGGGTCACCAACGACATGTAACTTTTCACTGATGCCGCTGGAGCGACCGGTTTTGGCGTGCTCTTTGGGCGGCCATGGTGCGCTGCACAATGGCCAGAGGCATGCCACAGGCAGGAACGCACCAGCAATGTTATGGTTTTGGAGTTGTTCCCTGTCATAATGGCCTTATAACTGTTGCCTAAATTATTCAGAAATAGGAAGGTATTATTCTGGTCTGACAACATGCCCGCTGTGCAGGCCATCAACTCCCAGTCCGCCACCTGCCATACAGTGTTAGGCCTCCTGAGGAAGTTAGTGAAGTTCTGTCTTTACAACAATGTGGTCTTTAGAGCAAAACATATTGCAGGGATCAAGAAAATAGCAGCTGATGCCCTTCCTCACTTCCAGGTATCGAGGTTTTGCTCTGCATGGCCACAAGCTGACCCAGTGAAAACACAGTTCATCAGCGAGCTGTGGAGCCTGTGGCAGTGAACTCGAGGAGCAGGACATTGGTGGAGCTATCACTCACCCCAGGGATCCTGAACAGCCCACTTAGCAGCAGTGACATTGTACCCGAATGTGGGAGGGGGTGTGGACCACACGAGGGATTTTCTCATCAGGGCAGTGTTAGAAGGTTGGGCCAGGTCCGAACAACAGCCAAGTGATCACAGGGCCCCTATAGACCATGGCACATTGAGTTTATTATTGGACAGCCTTCAGGGGATTTGCATCTCCGCATTTGAGATGCTGCTGTCTTCCCCAGCCTTTGCATCTGACTTTTATGCTGTTTTAAGGTTTAGCAAGCTTTGTGCCAAATCCAAATGGGACAACAGCTAGAGGGCACTCCGGTGGGGCGACGATGGGGTCTGCAGCACCCATGCCTGCATCACCGTCAAGTGGTCCAAGATGGACTCTCAGGGGAAGGGTAAATTGCTATATCTGGCTAGTCTAGGAGAGCATAGGTACTGCACCGTAGCACTGTTAGCTTGATTCATACAAGTCAGACCCACAGGTCCAAGCTACTTCTTTAAACATGCAGGAAGATTGCCCCTCTCCCTGTTCCAAATCCGGAAAGTACTCACTGCATCCCTGTTTGCAGCAGGCCTGGAAGTGGGGGATGTTGCACCACACTCTTGTAAAATGGCAGCTGTACTTACACAGCGCTGTTACCACATGAATGCAAGAGCAAGCGGTCCAGTCGATAACATGACGAGATCTGAATTGATCACTTCCGGTTGGCAAAAGAAGTAAAGCAAATATTCCTGTGCCGTTGAGCATCGTGCCCATTCGGACGTCTTGAAACAAAACGGGAAAAAGTCAAAATTAAGTACGCCTGCACGTGCAAATCATTTGTCCATCAAACAAGGCCATTGGGTAATAACGCGCCTAGTCAGAACTTGCGCTTTTCACAGGAAGACAATTATGTATGTATTTCGTCTCTTTTTCCTTTGTAGATATTGCCATTCTTTGTCCCTCGTGTATGAAGACACTGAAGGTAGAAAACAGTTGATTTAAAGCAGACGGCTGCTGCTATTTGAGGAACATACATACATTGTGACGGTTTCTTTTTTCCTTGCCTACAATACAGTTAAAAGGTAACACCTTACTCGTAAATTCGTCTGTAGTAACATCAAACAATCCTGACGTAACCTTCCTGCTCACGTTGTTTTTTTTGTCCGTCACAGGATGTATGGTTAAAAAAGAAAATTAATAAGAATTTCAAAGAATAATATCTGGGAATCTCTCCTTATACAGGTCTATGAAAAATCAATCATTAAGAAGATATGACCATTGCAAGTGCCATATATTTGGGATTTCTAACCCTTGAAAGCTATTAGGTAAGGCAATGTAATTTAGAATTACTTTAACTTTGCACCAACACAGAATAACTGTAGACAGTTTGTGACAGCGTCATACTCGGCACCAGTAGTAAGAAAGTCTTCTATCTGGATTCGATCTGATTGCAGGAAGTGATAGCCTAAAGCGGTGACCGTCCAATAACGATCTAAAAACAAATGAGGATCAAGACCTATATATCCTCTCTTATAGTGATGCAACTTCATGAACAGGTAAGTGATGTTTAAATCTCTGTTTCATAGATGAAACCGTCTCAATACATAAATGATAATCAATGAAGATACTTGTGGTTTTCTCTTGGATGCTAGAAGAGAATTGATTTCTTTAACTTTGAACTTCTGAAAAGTTCCAATCGAGTAGTTTGCACTCACAAAGAGAGGAGATTCATTCAAAATGATTTTCTCTAATTTCTTTTTCATAATTATAAAGGTTCGTGCCCTACACGAGTCCATGTCATAAGATACAGTTTTTCTAAATTAAAAAAAAAAAACGATAGAAACCCCACTTACACAATGAATCCATACTCTTCTACCTTGTTTTAATGTTTTGCAACTTTGTTATCTTGTTCTGATACATGGTATGTTTTTTTTAATGTTTATCTACAGTGGGTTCAAAATTGAACTTCCTAAAATGAGTTGTTACACATTTATTTTCATCTATATTGTCCCACCTGTCCTGAAGACGGCTACATCAGCAAAGCCAGACTTTTGGCGATCATGTCTGATCTCTTATTTTGCCTATAGCCGAAACATATGTTGAACATCACTACAGCTTGAGGTTTTTTCCCAAAAAGCATCTTTCCTTGACAGAGTTCTGTTTTATGAATAGTGTTGCTCTGCTCCTGTATGTGAAAAGAACTTCATCATGCTAATAACACTGATGCATGTACTAACCCCACTTTCTGTAAAAGCGTCATAAATGTTTGGGGATTATGTGCTGGATCTAAGTCAGTTTATTTCATTTTTGACTAACTTTTGTTTTACAGTTGTTTTTAATATGAACCAGATGTTGATTGATGGTTTAATAAAATGAAATACGTTTTTCTAACATCCTGGTCATGAGAGTTGTGGTTCAGGCCTTTGGGTCTAATATTGGGTGTTACATTGTGGATGTTGAAAAACAGTTCCTCGGAATAGACGCAAGCATTTAACCTTTGGGGTAAACTGGAGGACATGCACTCGTAAGGTTACACTTACCTTATAATTATGAATTTAAGAGACTGGGTAATTGCCTTCCTTGAGGCTTTTCTTTTACATTGTGGAAAATGCACCATGTTTTGTATCAGTAAAGGATTGGTTTGCTTTGACTGAATTGTCCAATCTCCATTTTTCCTCAGAGAGCGCCAGCATCTGGATATTTGGATACTCTTAAATACTTAGAGTGGCCCTTCATGCTGGGGAAGGATGCCTGGGTCTCAAGGGCACCACCATTATGTGGGCATAGACCGGGCATGAAGTGGGACTCATTGTTGGGGATGGTCCACAAAAGGCTTACACGGGTCCCAGCACCACACATAGTGGCAATACACCTGAGGAGGAATTACCTCCCTGAACTGGGCAGGGGACCTCGACTGCATAAGATAAAGATAACATAAATGGCAGTGGCCCACATGATGGGTAACACAGAAATCATATGGTCAGAGATCAAGTGTTGTTTGGAAGGGAGCCAGGTCGCACATGGTTGTGGAAGCCTCAATGCAATGACTAATTGTGTCTTTACAGAAATACACCAGGCTTCATCAGGCGTGATTTTATAAATGTATGTGGCCCGGCAATTGCCTGCCTGAGGGGGTACATCTTTCATAATCAGGCAACATCTTGTTTCTGCTCACCATATGTGGAGCTTTGATGAGATTTGGGTGTTATTATGTATGGGTGGGGGTACACGGCCAGCCAGGGACTCTCAGTCAATTATTGGCTCCCTAAGAGCCTTGGCAGAGTTATAGGGTGATTGCTACATAAGAAGCAGCCACCTCAACAAAATAAAAGGGGCTGCACCCACATACCCAGTGTGACCGCTGGCCTCAGGATGAATGTGACTTTGCCCGATCAGCAGAAGAGAGAGGAGTCAAAAGCACTGACTGACAATGGGGTAGACCAGGTTCTAAAATGTATTTATCCTGGAAGTAATCCTTTCGGAAGTGACGTGTTCGCCTGGAACAAATTTGCCCAGAAGTGAACCTTTCACCTGGAAGCAATCCATTAAGTGCCAGTGCTGGTTATCAGCAGTTACATGTCTTTATATCGAAATATTTTATCTTGAATGCACATATCTTGAATATTTTATCTTGAAAACCTTTATAGTGAATGTATTTTTTTGTTTTTTTGTTTTTTTGTTTTTTGGGGGATTTGCCCCAAACCAACTTTTCTGACCCCTAAAAACCCACCGAACCATTTCCTAAAAATATTTAACCCTTTACTGTACCCGTGAATTCATTCACTATAAAGGTTTTCAAGATAAAATATTCAAGATATGGGCATTCAATATAAAAGATTCAATATAAACACTTTATACCATAATCAGCAATCTTTTTAATCTCAATCATTATTGCTGATTGTGCATTGATCACCTGCAAACTAAGTGTGATTAAATTAATAAAAACTGCAGCCTTTTTATCCAAGCACCCGTATTCATGTCTGTTAGTGCTATGATGGGGTTTGGGACGAATACTCAGGGTTGTCAGTGCTATGCACTTAGCACCCATCTAGCTCCTTGTGCAAAGAGACATGTGGCAAATAGATTTTGCCACAATCTACATTACATCAAGATTGTTGCAATGCAGTGAAATGGCCTGCCCACTTTCTTGAAGAAACGCAAATGGTAAATAGAACAAGTAGGGCTTTCTCCAAATCCCTATGACATCATATTTTCTGAGGCTAGAAGTCTTAGTAAACAAATTATTTTTTCATGTGTTTCTGTTCATACAATTTCGGAACAGAAATAACTAATAAAATGCCCTTCTATTCCAATGTGAGCCAATGTCACTTTGTGGAGGCCAAATCTGTTTTTGTGTGAAGCATGAAATTTAGGAGAAAGATTAGTCTTCTTGGCTTTTTTTCCAGTGATCTTCTATGAAATATAAATGGGGAGGGTCTGTACTCTCTATTGAATAATACACAAGCAGCAAAACTGAAGCAAAACTGAAACATATTCTTTTTGTACTATGCTTTTTGTAAGTTAATTTTGCCAATTTTTAGCACCTTTGTCAATTTGAGATAATCTGGCCCAAGAGTTCATGCATTGGTGCTGGTGCTCAGTTGCTGTAGATAACTTATAGTCAAGTATGAGGAGGGGGCATTTTGGCAGGGTCTAGATATTGGTGGTAAATGGGACGTCAACACATTATTCCATCTGTGGAACCATTGATGTCTTCTCAAAGAAATGAGGGCAAATGACTGAGATCCAGTGGATGGAGACTTGTTCTTGAGAGACGTCCAGCTAAATCTTTCTATATTCAAATGGCTTCATAGCTAATTCTTTCAGGAAAACTAGCGTTAGGCATCATTGTGATTGATATGTCTAGACAATCTTGGTGTTCTCCAGTACCCATAATTACAGTGACTTGTATGTCAAGCACAAAGTCCTCATGTTAAGTATTTCCTTAATTATAATCAAAGCATGTATATCAAAATTAGGGTAATGTGACAAGAGCAGCAGAGACTAACACTAATCAAGGTGAAATAGTTCTGAGCACTTTGGAATTTGTAGAACACAGGTGTTTTTGTTGCCTTATGGGAAGTCAGAGGACTGGTCAAGCTAGGGATCATTATGGGAGTTCACCAGATTTGGACTGGCAGGCAAAGCAGAGAGCAGCACAGCAGATTAATGGAATATCTCCTGATTTTGCTAAATAAGAAAAAACGGTAGTGTTCTAGAGCTCAAACGGGTTGGGAGAGGGTGGGATGCTTTCTGGATGATATAGAAAATGGTGGGAGCCCAACAGCATATCGTCTATCTTTGTTAAGTTGAGCTTAACCCCATTACATTCCAACCGTAGTCCCGCCTTCATCAATGCCTCTGAAACTATTGTATGGGACATTGATGTGCAGATTTATTATTATTATTATTATTATTATTATTATTATTATTATTATTATTATTATTATTATTATGGCTGAGCTTCAGGAAGCAACAGAACATTGTATAAGTCGAAGTGGAAGTAGCCAGTGAGGGAAGAAAAGACACAAGTGAGTGAGGTTGTAAAAACAGAAGAAGTGGGCAGTGGGCAATGAAGTAGCAAGGGGGAATAAATAGGGAGGAGCAAATCACCCATGTTAGGTGGGGGATGTGTGTGGACCTAGGTGTTAGGGAAAAGTCATTACATGAGGAAGAGGGTCTTCAGCACCTCCCTGAAAAATCAAGTCTTGTGTTTACAGCGATGAGTTCAACTCTGCTTATATCCTTTCTTCTTGTGGAACAAAGGCCTCCAGAGATGCTGAGCTTTTCTGAGCAGTAGCCTTGAGACTTGAGGGTGAAAGGCTTGTAGGTGATGCAGCAGGATAAAATGGCTAGTGTGTTGACTTAAGAGTGGGGCTGAAAATTCTAAGTGAAAATACTGTATGCATTTACATACCCCTCATTTACATTTGTTTGAGTACTATACACCTTTGCTTTGATTTATTTGCCCATGCTTTAGCTAAGAAATGTGTCACTGAATTCTAAATATTAATAATGGTTGTGTTCAGACCAACATCATATATCGTTCTTTTTCAATGCTGATCATCGAAATCAAAAAGAAAACATTTCATCCAGTGCAGCCTTTATAGTTTATTCACTGGGAAGAAAAATAGGTGAATGGCAGAATCTATCTAATTCCAAGAGCATAAACAAAGGAGGTTAACTGTGTTTCTCCCTCTGGTGGAAAGATATTTATCAGAACAACGTCAAAACAAAATTTGGCATACAGATGTTAAAAGTTTGTGTATGCTTATGTGGTCAGTGGATCTAAGGACAGTTCTCTGCCTGGCAATACTTTAGAATTTGGTATAGAGAAAACATTTCAATTAAATTCCACCTAGGGTTGGACTGGGGCATAACATTGTCCCCGGAACCTATGAAAAAGTGGCCCACAGTTGCAAATGGCAATTCATTTCTTTTATGACAGACTGTTTGACTAGTGTCCAAGGGGGAGGTTTTTGATGAAATGCGATGCAAATTATGCATTTTAAAGAATATGTATTCAGTAAAACTGGTCAAAACTACTAGCTGCGTGGTGAAGTAGCTTATGAAACTGGCCCACATTGCCAAAAAAGTGTGCCACTTTTACCCAAAAACTGGCTCACGCTAGCATTTTATGTTTTTGGTTTGGGCATTGCCCTGTAGGCCATTACAAGCCTGATTACACCCAATGCATTCTCATGTTAAAATCATTTCACTTAGACCAAGTTTGCAATTGAAGTACTTACCTTAGAAAGACAACCATGTTTAAAAGAGTTTAAAGAAAAAAATCACATGTAATCTAAAAATATGATTTCAATTGACTTTCCTCACTATTAAACTCAATTGTTACTTTTCCATCACACAACCAAAAAGTATATTGCAATTATTGGGTGCTTCGAGGGGTGGTGTTCTACCACATAGGAGGGGGAGAAATATTCACTAATAGGGGTGCTATGCTCTTCTTATAGTTCTCCTGATGTATGCTAACAGACCGCTCTCTCCACATTCTCTTCTATGTTAAATTCGATTAGTCTTCTCTTTCATTAATGTTTAAACACTTTTATTTAGATTCTTCTCTAATGTCATTGGCTTCTGTTACACCTTTATTTGCATTTCATTTTCTTCTAGTCTATTTAGTTTATAAATGTGTTTATGTTGTAGCTCCTTTCTATCTTTCTTCTTTGGTTGCTTTAATATTATATACCATGTTCTCTTCACTCTGCTTCTTAATTTCTTTTTTCTGTTTCTTCCTCTGGTCCCACCCGAGCATTATGTTTCCAGTCCGTCACTTTACTTGCATGTAAGCATTGGAATGCTTTGCCTCAACATGGCCATGCTACCTCTTCTCTGCCTATTTTTCAATCTCTACTCAAAGAGCATCTTCATCTCTCTCCTGCTTTATCTTCATAAACTGTATTAATATGCTAGCGTGTCTCGATTGAAGAAGTATGTGTATGGTTTGTAACATGTTTGTATGTACAGCACATTAGCAAAAACATTATATTCATTCAACAAACTAAACTCTGAATCACATATATGTCTCTAACATTATGTGTAAATACTGTTTACGCTGTTTGGTTCCTTGTGGTGTGTGAGTTACAAATGTTATCATATCATGCCAATGGACTATATGGGTGAGTTAATGGGTCTGCATTTGCACATGTGAAGAACTGGTGTGGTGTGGCGGAAGTGAACCTTTTTCGAAAATGGGGAAAGAAAGTAGATAACCTCATAAATATGAAATTATGAAGAACATTACAATAAACACATTTCTCTGCTACCATTCCTTTGAGACTAAGCAAAGTGTACATGTTAGATCCCATTTATACTCAGATTGATCTAGTTGAATCCCTGTCACGAGAGATGTAATCCTCACTATTAGAATGATTATTCATAATGTCATACCATAACAAGAACTATCTGAATGTGTGTGACAAGTAAGACTGGATGAAACCTTTTGGACATTAACCAAACACCTGAATATGCTAAATATTTTAGTATACAAGTTGGTCGGAACATTACTAGTGGTATGGGTCAAAGATTCAGGTGGTAAATACTAATACCTATTATGTATGGCAGGGGAGGATCCTTTTTGGCATCAGTCTTTCTAGGCAGAATGTGAGAAATAAGATTGCTTGAGAATTAGAGGGGATAGGCTTTAGACGAGCAGAGAGGCAGAAAAGGAATATGAATATGTTGAATACATCATTTAAATCACTGTTATTAGAGTGCCAGGTAGAACATCAAATTGTATTTGAGGGACAGGCAAGAATATTGAAAATGTAGAGGCTGTATGTTTACCTATCTACTTTTGGTGACTTAGATATTTCCTAGTAATCAGTAAATTAAGACAAGTGATATTTGTTTGGCAGTGCATGGAGAAGAACACCACATGATTCTTTAGAGACCGATGGTTAAATTATGTTTGGTGTCTGTAACCAAGTGTCTTTTCTTCCAATTGTCATACAACATATTTGTTGCAGAGCAAAGGTATTATATATCTTACTAGACAGGAGGAGATTACTTGTATTGGCTGTATGTGAGTGTGTTGTCTTTTAAATGTCATACCAAATACAGGCTGGAGAGAAAATGTCTAAAATTATTTGGGTTGGTAATAGAAGAATGTATTCAGTGGCTGTAAGTGGGACAGTTGCATTGGTTAGTGTGCAGACCCAATGATATAGAAAAGTAGTTGCAGAGAAAAGAAAATCCTATCATTCTTGGATGGCAGGGGAAGACTATTTTCGGAACTTGTAGCTGAGTGTGATTTCATTTAGTTGCCTTACCAAAAACTAGATGTAGAGAAAGGGTCTTATAATTATTGGCTGGGGGAGGAGAATATGTTCATTTGCTAAAATTGTGTGCATTTTTGTGTGCAAATTGTGTGCAAACTATAATATAGTTATAGTTTTAGTTATAACCACTGGGAGCATACATTGACAAAATTCTGCAACCAATAATCCCAAAAAATTCCCAGCATACATTAAAGATACCACTGATTTTCTGAACAGGATACAAAACATCTTAATTGAGCCTCAAGACATCCTGGTTACTATTGACGTGTGTAGCCTGTACACGTCTATAACACACGATTTAGGTTGACAGGCAGTTAAATGGATACTTTAGAGAGAAGAAAACATTGGAGCATCGGCAGAATAAATAACAATGATGGTACAAATTATTGCAGAAAATTCTTATTTCAAACACAAGTGGAACCGCGATGGGGGCAACAATGGCCCCGGCATATGCCAATGCCTTTATGTTCAAATTCGAGGAAGACCATATTTCCAAACACCCCATATGGTACAAATACATCAAGCATTGGGTAGGTATATTGATGACATTTTCATGATCTGGAATGATACACCAGACACCTTATCTTCATTTTTGTCATACCTAAACTGTATTAATGCAAGAATACAATTTTCTTCTGAAATCGGGGGTCCAGGTCTGCACTTCTTGGATGTACAAATTACACTGAATGCTTCCAATTTTGTCACAAACATTTTCCACAAACCTACGGACAGAAACAACTTTTTGCACAGATAAAGCTTCCATCCACCAACAACAATATAAAGTTTAATGTATAGTCAACTCTCTTACGTGTAAAACGCATCATTAACACATCTAATAATTGGGAAGTTGAGTCAGAAGCAAAGCTCAAAAAATTCAAAACCAGAGGTTCCCATGATGTGGAATTTGGAATTAGCTGAAGCAAGATTGAAAGTCAGCACGCAAGAGCGGAGCAGTCTGTTAAAACCCAAGGATACTAAGTCTGAGTCAGGGACACCTTTGGTATTTGTGACTAAATTCAGCACACAAACCACCAGGTTAAAGAACATTATTTTACAACATTGGCCAATGCTGTCGAATGACACCAAACTCAAAACTCAGTTTACTAAGCAACCAATTGTTTTCGTGTTTAAAAGGAATCGGAACCTCAAGGATCTTCTTGTGAAAACACAATATAATACAACCAAGAGGAAACCTAGCAAGCACCAGGAACATACCCTTGTCTCTCATGCAGTAACTGCAACAACAACACAAAAGGAAATATCATTACAAATTCCAAGACTGGCAGGAAAATCAATTGTATTTATGTCATCAAGTGCCTGTGTGGATTGACCTATGTGGGACAAACAGGCTGTACGGTCAAATTATGATGGAATGAACATAAATCCAACATAAGAACCAACAATCGATTCTCACCAGTTGCCAGCCATTTCAACTCACATAAGCACCAGATATCACTAATGTATTTCCAGGTACTAGAAGTCATTAACATTATGTCCCTGAGCATGAGTATTACCAGACGATTGGAACAACGAAAAACTTTTTGGATACACAAACTTGACTCTCTAGCTCCAGCAGGTTTGAATGAATAATTTAATTTGTATAGCTTTTTATAATATAAAGGGTAAGAATTACCAGCCAATTATAACTTGCAAACATTGTCGAGCAATCGATGGATTATATTTACTTACCCAGACTGTAGTGACAAAGTGCATTTTATGCAGAATCAGAAGTATGCTGTTGAGCGGGAATAAATGGACTGTAGTTTGCAGAGGATAATGTCCATGTTATTGTATCTATGTGTCATGTTATGTGTACCCTTTATTAAGTATGTTCCTAAACGTGAATTAATGATGTGTTGTGAATCAATGGACTGTAGTGTACAGATAACAATGCCAATTCTATGGTATTCATGTGTCACGTTGTAGGAACCTGTTATCAAGTATGTTGTTAAGTATGAGCTAATTACCTGCCATTTTCAGACAACAATGAAATGTTATGGTATATGTACCTTTTATTAAGCATTTGCAGTTACTACTAAGGAATACAATTTGTTTTTCTCCCTGAGAGTTTTAACTTTGTCACCACACAATATGTTGCCACGTGCAAACATCAATGAAGGGGCGTCATTGCCCACATGCGTAACTGTTTCCAAGCCACTTACATACTGTTAATACATTTCCTGCATCAGACTGACAATAGCTTATTAAACATGAGGTTGGAATAACATCGGCTGACCATTCATGGGGTTTGAAAAGCTAGCAGCACATTTTTGGATAATTGATGTCACCTTATTTCAGTTGCACACATCATGACTTTGCGTTATGCACAACCCAGACTGCTATCTGCCATGAACATCTCTAATTGCACAGATACTTCCATACACGTAATCGTGCTCTACACGATGATGCTACGTTTAAAGTAGGAAACTGTGTCTGATGCATCCCGTCACCATTGGTAATGCGGTCACCGGTTTGCAGCTACACTGTGAAAGGGAATAGCAAGCACACAAGACCTTGGCAAGTAAGTGACGACAGGGATTGAACACATAGTGAAGCACGGGTCTTCAAAAGGGATAGGGATTTTAATACATGCACTCTTACCAACAGGTTTGGGGGCACACACGGAGATATAAACTGGCGAGCCCTTGGGCCACGCCACAAGTTTGCTTTGTGCTTTTAGCGCTCTACAAGGGGAGCAGAATACTTCATGTTTGCAAGGTACGCATTGGGTATTACATCTTTCTACCAGATTTGAGTAACTATAATAGTCTCTAGTAAAACTGATTTCTTTTTTATTACAGAACCACTAACTGCATATGCAACTGTGGTAGATGCACAACATACATGTTAGTTTTCTTGTTCTTGCAGCTAGTCCAACGACACTGAATACACAACAAGTAACAAGCTATTTGACTGGTATTGCCATTGGGAACTTTTGTACTGCTTGTGAAGCAGATTACACACAGACTGGTGACTGCAAGGCATTCTTTGAAGTGAGATGGAGTACTTTGAATAGAGACACTGCAGGTATCTGTTATTGGATTTATATCATGATAAACACTTGTATTGTAAGATGGTATAAGCTCAGCATGTATTGAGGTTGAGTATAACCCGTATTTGTTAAAACATTTTAGAACCCGTCCGGAGGATCGACTGTAAGTCCAAAATGCATCGGCTGGTGCCTCTTCAAAAATGAAAACATTCAAATAAAAATATTGTTGGAAATCTTTGAAAACACGAGAAGAGCATTATTTGATACAACCACAACAGGTTGATCATAGAACGTTTCAAAGATCAAGAATTCAATTTTTACTTTTGCTGTAGTATTTACTACACATCGGGCGTCTCCAATGCTCAGTGAGATTCTCATTGAGCACATCTCGCCCTTATGCATTGTTTTTAGTTGCCATACTGAATAGTGGTTGCAGAGAAAAAATAGATATACATATTTCTTTTTAGGCAGAACATTATTATATATAGTGGTTAGCAACTGACTATGCAACCTTCTATCTCACTTTGCTATGGGGAAGTTGCCATTTTGATTGCTGCCATCACTTTAGCCCTTAAAAGTGCATGCAGAGGAAGTTTAGGCCATATCTCATGGGTTCGAGGTATGGTGTATTTAGACAATTTATCTAATGCCACGCTAGGAAGAACAAGGGCATTTGTGGAGGTTGTTGGATCCGCGTGGTCACCTCCACCCACGTCCACCGATGATGGGTTTATGGAGGACTGTGAAGATGGTGGTGATGATGATGATTATGATGATGATGACAACATTGATGACATCTAAAATAAAATTGGTGATGCCTGTGCAACACATCCTTTTGGAAACCAGGTTTATAAAGAAGGGCAAGAAGGAGCAAAATACCACTGTTACACATATAGGAGGAAAGGAAGAGCTTTATTTCCACATTTGTACAGGGTCTTCACAAGACAGTTTGTCAAGTTTGGCACCACACAATGTCAGCTTCAGCAACACATTCATGCTCTGAATAGAGTTGGAGAACATGTCATTTTGTTCCAGCAAGATATACTAATTTGATGAGGTTCTTCATAATGCAGGAAAAATAATGAGAGCATTTTGCAACTGCCACTATGTGCAAAAAAGCTGTGCCTTGAAAATTCTGGAATCGATTTGGGCACCACATATTTTCTATGATATACAATGCAATGCCATGCATTGAACTGGGATGACCTCAGAGTACCTCTACTTCAACCTTCCAGCAACCAGTTTCCTAATAAACGGAAAGAGACCTGCGTTGCACCAGGACACACAGTGATACACGTTGCAATTGTTTTCAGTGCTTATTGTGAAGCAAGAGTAGAAGCATGTGCATTTTTCACTGACATGATTGCCTACTGATCATTAGAGAAGAATAACTGCAAAAATATTAAACAAATCTCAAAAGCAGTACTTGTGGTGCATGTCTGCTTTCGATGAATGGCGCTAAGGTCTCTTTCTGTGTTTCCAGTATTGCAAACATCTAAACAGTTGCATTAAAAAAACACACAATGAACCCACTCCATTGATGTTAATGAGACAGGATATTTAAAAACAAACCAACAAAGATTTTTAAAAAAGAGTCTCAATAGTCTGCTATGTAAAAACATTGCATATCTTTATTTATGTATTATTATTTATTTATTAATACAAATTACAGGGAAAGCATATCTTTTTGGCCCAAAAACACATACAGAATATACCATTGATTACAGAGTCGAGGACATGGGTCCTTTACAATGGGTGAGAGAATGTTACTTGAAGACCATGTGTTGCAGGGGAAGGTGGAAACATAAACCAGGGAGGAGAACAAAACGGAATGACATGGGACATGGATGGTGGAGAACGTGCTGAAATAAAGATGGAGAGCTGATGGAAAAGCGCTGTAGGGTTCTCCATGAAAAATAGGTTAAGTGGAAAACAGGGGGATGGAGTAGTGTAGAATTCTAGGAAACAGGTTATTCAGAAAGGAGGAAAGATTTGAGGTTGAATTTAAAAAGTGGTAGAGTTGGAGTAGTGGATAGAGGGAGAGGTAGAGCATTGCAGAGGAGAGGAGTGATGAGAGAGAGAGGAAACGAGAGTGGTGGCAAGGAGGCAAGTTGAGGGTGATATTAACGAGTGAGGAGAAGAGTAGGGAGTGAGATAAGCAGGTGAGTATGGTAGGATTCTACTATTTTGTTCCCATTTAACACACTGGCATTGAATCTTGTGTTGGTTTGATGCAGGTCTGTGCATATCCATCATGTGAAATGCACATTGTGCTTTCTTCCATCCATTTAATATGACTGAATAACACAAAGGGCTCCTTCATTGCAGTCAGCTCCTTCAATACTGCAGTTGAACAAAATCAAATATGTACAGTGAAAATGCATTAAACCTAATCTATTGGTTTCTTATCACTGAAGATCTGATGGCAGTGTGCCAGCAAGTTATGTTTTCAGAGTGCAACTATGTGGACCATCATGTGGTCCAATAACATAATTCCAGTCTGGACTAGCTAGGTTCACTTTATTTAACTCCACTACTCCTTTCTCAACTTCTTTGACTCCCTATTAAACTCTTCAGAAGCTTATGCAACTAATCAGCTTCTGCAACTCATTTGGACTCTCTAGCCTTCCTGGAGAATCATTCCTGAAATATTTGGGGACAAGCACTCGGGAACACAGGACATTCTCTCCGCTTGCATCTCCCCTACAGTCTTGCTCAATGCCCATTAAATCACCTACACTGTGGCATGGTTGTGCCAGAGCATGTGCCCATCCCTGAAACCCAACACTGCTGTGTTGGTCAGCCCCCCTCCCCACACAATTGATGGTTATCTCCATATAAGGGAACCATGTGGCAGCAAGATGCAACATTTGGCCCCCACCCACATGGTTGGATACCTACAAGTGTGAGAACATCACGTTGTGATGATGGTATTGATGGTCACAGTGGGACCAAGGCCACAATTGGTTTATGGTGCTGTATGCAGAACGGGTAGAGGGGCTTTGTCAGGCTGAGAGGTTGACTGGCAGAGGGCTTATTGTCCTCCTATGTTCAGGAACAGGAATAGACATGTATGTCCCTCTCTACTGCTATTACCACTAGGGCTGTGGAAGAAACGTGTTATTACAAGCTGTATTGCATGCAGTAATACTCAGGTCATTCTACCAATCCTTGTGGTTGTGGATTGCAAGGTATTCCCGAGAAGCAACCCTTCTTTGTTGTGCCCTGCTTTACTGGTGATGTGCAAAGGTTGAATATGGCAATGATTTCCTGCCTCCTAACTGTCACCATCTCCAGTTAGCCCAGACCCTTAATGAGGTGCACACTTTCTGGGCTTCTGATGTCCACTGTCTTGCTTGCCAAATGAAAAGGAATGCCAGCCCCTTCCTTGCACCCTTTGTGGAAAGCAGCCACAGGTGCCGATAACTCAGCCACTTCCTCCTCTTTTGGCATATGGTGCAGGACCTGCTCTGTATCTTTCACTTCTTGCTCTTTTATCACCCCCAGCACCACCATGTGTGCCCTCTCCTC
The DNA here is from genome assembly GCF_040938575.1 of Ambystoma mexicanum. Classification (NCBI taxonomy): domain Eukaryota; kingdom Metazoa; phylum Chordata; class Amphibia; order Caudata; family Ambystomatidae; genus Ambystoma; species Ambystoma mexicanum. The sequence goes on from NC_090937.1 coordinate 864,203,310, forward strand.
AACCCGGGCTTGACAGTCCAACTACATTGCTACACAATCCTGCATCTCTTCTACAACTTCAAGGTTTGCTATGACATTTTGGAGGAGAGACTTTAGTGGATACATAACCACAATGCCCCTCTCCTGAAACTCAGGCAAGTGAGTTCATAATAAATATCAACCATACCAGAAGATGTGAATCAATCTGCATCTCACCCCCTGATTCAGGGTGGACCCCCCACATATGATCCTTGAATTTCTCCAATGTTGTTAACTATTAAATGTGTTGAATGACTTCTGTATTTGAGATATAACATAAAATTCCACCCAGTGTACTGCAACACTATTCCATACACAAATTCCTTAGTGTGAGCAATGTTGATTCATTGTGGCTATTTAAACCTACATTGTTAAAATATTGTTGTTGCTCTTACAATGTGAATGTCTGTGTAGCTGGTATGTATCCACAGGTTAATGTCTCTAAGTTGAATCTGTACGACATAGGGCCTGATTCACAGACGTGTTTTATAATGGTGCAATCCCATAGGAAAACATTGCATGAATCAGGCCCATAATGTGATTAATATATTGATAGTACCTCAGACTGACCCCTTGATCTAAGGCCCCCCTTAGTTAAAAAGCCCCACCTCCACAGTTCTGGATGAGGAAAAGGTGATTTGATCAGAACTCAAACTTATTTAAATGAAGAAATCAGAGAGGAAATGATGGGAACAATGGTCTCCAGCTTTATGCAGGGCAAGGCACCACAATGTTGCACAATCCCACGGGCGAAAATTACCTCCATGCATGTATATAATTATTTCTCTAATAAAAGCACTAATTTTCATAAACAATTATGTATATACATTGAGGTCTGAATAACACTAATTGTAACATTCCGGCTTACCTGCCATTGGGGTTAAATGTGCCACAAAGGAGGTGTAATGATAATGGTAGGATTTGTCTATGCATATTTGCTTTCTCTACTATACTATCATCTTTACACTGCACATAACATTACAAGCATACATAATACACAAGACTTTTGCTTTCCCCAATTTTACAAACAAATGCTGAGCTCAGGGAACTGTCCCCTGCCCCCTTTCCCCCACGCCCTTTTCCCATGAAAATATGTTTCTGGGTGTGGCTAACATGTGGGCAGTTTGAAAAAAGGTTACAATGAAGCACATCAGACACATACAAGTTTCAAATTAGGGAAGCATTGTTACTGATTTTGAAAACATCCAATTTCAGCTCAGCCCCCACAATCGGAGATAATGGTTTTCAGATTAATTTGAATGTGTATAAATACCCCTTCCCTCGCATATTTCATCTGAATCTCACTTTGCAAACTCAGAATGAGGGGTTGCATGGAATTTATACCTTTCTTTATGGGAATAGAAATTACTCCTTTACATTTCTATCATCTCCCATCTAATAACATAATAAAAGGCCAGATGTATGTTTGTCTGAGGCAGTACCTTTACCTGTTATCACTGCTAGAAGGAGCTGTTGCCTTAGAATACAGAGGGACAATGACAATGTGCATAGCTTCACCTGGTACAGTGGTCCAATTCATATAGCTTCACCAGGTTCACTGCTAGAAGAAGCAGTAGGCTTGGGATTGGTAGTGGTCCTACTATGTCAATGAAAACCTGCACTTTGGCCGGTACACTAGTTCTTCAATACAAACTATGACATGTACAGAAAACACATTATCAAACATACCTTCTTTTGACTCTGCTATGAAATTCTTCATATCACTGCAGAATGCTACATATTTAAAGAGAGGTGTGAAAGATTCACAGAAGTGCTATCTCTATCACTGCACACAACTCAGAGATGTATGTTAAGAAGAATGTTTCAATTGACAGTGTGCTTGATTTGTTTCATTCAGTAAGACTGCAGTGTTAATTTCCCACTTAATTCAATATAATTCCATGGCACCTTCCCACACCACCCCATTTACAAGGACTTGACACGAACAGTAAAAATGGTGACTAAAGAGCAAATATCATGTTATGGGAGAACTTATCATACTCACTTTTGAGAACATGTGTTTAGTTTTAGAAGCAGCATGGACCCTTTAGATTGGAAATCTCCCAGTTAGCAGAACCCCTATAGATCTACTTCCATGAAGTCAGAACTGGCTCAGACTAAGTTGATTCTAATCCCTCATGAGCACGACCCAACTTTCCAGACTGTATTCACATGCAGTACTCATCTAAAGGGGAAAGGTGTTCTTCTTCCATGCAGCTTTTCCAATCTTGGAATCTCTCATCTGTGCTCATACTTTTTCCATGCTAGTGTCCGCAATGCACTTGCTTATGTAATAATGTTGTCACTCAAAGTGATTGACACAATAGTTCCCTTGGCCTGCCTCATAGTTAGACAATACTATTGAATGCACACCCCCAATCTTCATTCGGAGCTCGCATTTTTATATTTGTGATCAGAAAAAGTTGGTGATCATAAATACTCGTAATACTTTTGACAAATTCCATGGTAGCAAAATGCTAATTAAAATAAATGGCATCATTATAATTATTTGATGTAGATGCACTTCTGAGCATACAGCATTACTATTTGGCATTGTGCTCCATAAAGTATTTTTTCTCATTTTAATAACTTCTGATTAGTGCATAAAATGCAAAATTGGGGTCAACTGAAAGAGGAGTCTCTGATCTTTGAAACACAAACTATTCATATCTTTCTTGGTCTTAAAATTCCAGACATATGAATAATATATGGTTTTGCATATAAGGTTAATGTTAATTAACATGTGCTGTTTTAAACTGAGGGAAATGTACATGTTTGCAAATGCCCTAAAATTCAACTTGGAATCTCGTATTCAGTGCATGAGATATCTAAAAATCTCTTTACAGGGCCTTGATTATTGATTAATTAGGCATTTTTGATAGGCCTGCTTGCTAAGACCCTTCAAATGGCTGATTAACACGAGAGAGCAGGGTCAGATGTCGCAGCTAATCAATACATTTGCATTTTTGGCTTGTGTGTAAATCTGACAATCTGTCCACAGACTTTAATCTTCTGTGAATACCACATTTTCCATCAGTTTGTTTTTACAAAAATATCCACTGTTAGACTCCCAGAGGTGGGAGCGATAGCTTTCTCTGAGTGGAAATTCTGGTCAACTTGAAGCAAGCAACATATCAGAGTTAAATGAACACATCAAAACATGAATTTCCCAATGCCATGTGAGATAGCCATGTGAAGACACTTCAAATGGCTGATTAACACGAGAGAGCAGGGTCAGATGTCGCAGCTAATCAATACATTTGCATTTTTGGCTTGTGTGTAAATCTGACAATCTGTCCACAGACTTTAATCTTCTGTGAATACCACATTTTCCATCAGTTTGTTTTTACAAAAATATCCACTGTTAGACTCCCAGAGGTGGGAGCGATAGCTTTCTCTGAGTGGAAATTCTGGTCAACTTGAAGCAAGCAACATATCAGAGTTAAATGAACACATCAAAACATGAATTTCCCAATGCCATGTGAGATAGCTATTGATAACTGCATTTGCAATAATGTATTCCATATTTAAAAAATGTCATATACAAACATGTGTACAACTGTACTAGGTCCTCATGTGCATTCATAATCTGCATTTCTAAAATGTCTTTTTTTTATTTAATGTTATTTTTTACACATATTTTGAAGGAACACATCAAATGTCCTTTTTTTCAGCTTTTTGTATAAAGCAAGGAAGCTTTACTTCAAATGATGATTTTTATAGTACATGCCATGTTCCATATTTTATAGGGAATAAAGCAGTATCTATTGACATGCTGCTCTATCTCTCACCAATACTTGGCATTAATACATTACTGTTACCCATCTTTGTTGTTGCAGCAGATCCAGCTCTCCTTTTCTCAGTACTGTCTCTAGAAAGTAAGTGACATTTGAAGTTGTTACTAAGTAAAGCAAGGCATTATTTTGGTGCCTCTCGCACTAATTTTAGACCGTCTCCATGTCTTATGTTATGTCCATTACATAAGTCACCATCTAAACAATTTGCTGGTCAGCACAATATCCTTCCAAACAGTTGAACAATATGTGTCACACTTGAAAAAGCAGTGCAATATTTCAGCACCTTCCACTGTGACTTAGGGTAGTTTTTATTTGCCTTTATTTCTCCCTGCAGATCCATTTATGCATGAATTTAATGAAAGGCGATCAATTTCCAAATTGAGGGCAAGTAAAAGCTATGATCATTGCAATTAAAACATTGAATGTAACTGGGTCCACAGCAAAGGCTTCTTCAGTGTAGACTGTATGAAGTGGGTATATTTCCTCCTGATGTGGCTGAGGAATCTTAAACAGGAGTTACAATGACAATGTTCTGCTCATCTCAAACAACCATAGGAGTGGCACAGGGCATATTGGGTGCAGCACCCTAGTGTATTTGTTTAACTGTGAATTGGTGAAGCCACAAAAGTACTGAAGCTGAGTATCCAGCACTCTACACTTCAGAGAAAAATAATTCCTTGGGAAAATATGATGGGGAAATTCCTGCTGAAAAGGTGGAAGGAAGCAAGTGCAGGTGCAGCTTTGAGCTTAAGAAGATTTCCCAAGCTCGAACAATTGACAGCTTCACCAATAGAAGTAAATAAAATAAAGACATTCTATGGGTTGTTTGATACGGGCCTAGAGGACCTTATTGGTGTTGACAGAGCATAGAGCAACTCCATATCCTGTCAAATTGCACTTTCAATGGAAGACCCACTGCACCCTCACTCATATGTGAAACCTTCATTGACTGAGCAGGAAAATGTTTCTCTGTAAAGGCATTGTTTCTGAAAAACATATGAAGCTCACGTGGTCTTAGAAAGAAACAGAACTGTCAAGCATCTATCCTGAAGAACCATGTTAAAGGGCTATTCCTGGAAAAGCCTGTATAATTTAAAGAAGGACAAATATATAGACAAAACTATGTGTAACGATAAAAGTAAATAATCTTTCAGAAAGGAATGATAAAAGCAAGCATGTTTGCTAAAAATTGATAACTATACCAGACTCCCCAAAACATTTAGAAAAAAAATATGTATTCAGACGAATTAATTGACCTCAGAAGTGACATATAATTTGCATGTACATCAACCAGGTCTCACATTTTCTCTTTATTGCTAACTTATTTTTTGAGCTTTAATACTGAAAACTGCTGCCATTTGTATGGTCTCTTGGGGCTACGGGATCTGAAATGAAAGCAGATTGGGTTTGTTTAGGAGAGACAACGAGCAAAATTCTGGATAGCTTTGCCGTTGACTTGATGTGCCCAGATTAGAAGTACCTGGACTGTGTGTCCTAGTTTGAGGATGGGTGGGATGTTACAGTGTTAGGCAAGTTGGTGAGCGTGGATGAGAGTTCGTTTCAGTGCCTCGATGCCTTTTTGGGCCTCAGTAACGCTTTATACATTTTAAATATAAATATAGGTAGCGCCTGATTTACAAAGTGTTTTCCAATGGGATTGCACACTGTAAAACACGTTTGTGAAAAAAGGCTCTTGGAGTTCTGATGGTTTTACTTTGTATTGAGGAAGCAGTGCTCAATTGCCATGTGTTTGTGCTTTACTGGGTGTACATAGGATATAGTGGTAAGTAGGAATTTCACTGGTTAGTGGGTTATTAAGACATTTGAGACACAAATGTACACAACAATTATCATAGCAAATTACAATGTGGTGCATTGCGAATACATTGCTATGCACCTAGACACAAATAACAGCGGGGCAACTGCTCAGATCAAATGACAGAAGGCAGCGAATTACATAGAAGGTACACCCAGTAGAAAATTATAGGGGGGAACACCTATCAGTATATTGCAGTGGGGGAATCTTGAAAAGTGCAATACGCTTATGGTTAAAGATAGCGACATTGAAACGTGGCTTATGGTAATTTTGATTAATGAACACTTTAACTGTAAACCTCGTAAGAATTATAAATTGTTATTTATATCATGAAATAATTCCTTGATTTGTGTCATGTGTTGTTTTGACTAAGTAATTGAGACGCATACCCCGTTGTATTGTTTTACGCATATGAATGGACTCAAATCCTATAGTAGAAGCATTTCAAATGGCCTGGGCAGATCCTTCCCTGTAAAAGTAGCTCAAAATTGGAATAGGCTTCCAATTGAGCTTAAGCTTGAAAGAAACTACAACATCTTCAGGAAAAAGCTGAAAGCGCACCTTATTTAAATAAATAGCAATAAGAAAGTAGTACAACACGTTTAATCTAAATTGGTCCTGTGTTACGTGTAAGAAAACTTATTTGTTTCTTTGGGCGCCCGGAGGCCTGTGGGCTAAGGTGCGGTATAAATACAGAAATAAATAAATAAATAAATACATACATAAATACATAAATGCATACATACATTTCAGAAACACTTTGCTACCAATCTTAGTAAAGGTTCCTTTAAAGAAGGAACGCCTTCAAAAAGAAGGTGCTATAAGATGTGCCAGTGGTGAACACACAATTGCTAATGATTTATATTTTTTGATAAATCGAGCCAATACTAAAGCAGAATCACTGCTGGAGAGACTTTGAAAAACAGTGCTTTCTGCATGTTAAATCACCATGCAATGCAAAGTACTGACGCCACAATCAGTGCTGTCTTGCACATAATGAACTGAATAGGGAAGCCGTTACTGTTATTAATTTTGATCAGACGCCGACTCGCTGATTGCACGTGATGGATTGGCACGGAAAGCAGAATCCGCTACAGAGGCTCACATTAGCCTCGCGATTGCTCCTTCCCCTCCACAAGCAGAGAACAATCGCAGTATTTATCACCTGCTGAAAGCTGGGCCTAAATGGGCCAATGAATCACATTAGTTTTTCAAAGTGATTAGAAGGTGTAAAAAAGGAAGTGCCATAAATTATACACTGTCATTGTTTCATGGAAACAAATTACTTTATTTTTACCCACCTGCTCAAACGTTAACCCATGCATTCTACCAGGCTGCAGAGCAATTTCTAGGTGGTGGTGCACGAATACTCTGTATTTTTTAAGCTAGTGTGTTATTGCATGGATCAAATGCAGAATAGATTTTTGTGTTGTTGTTGTCCAGTAAGTGAGGCACTCTTGCCTCATTAGGGACAGTTGGATTCTCCTGTTCGGAGCTTGGACACTAAGGGCCTCATTACACGGTAGGCGGTAAGGGTTTAACGGTACCGGTAGTTTACCGGTACCGGTAAATCCTTACCGCCTTACTACGAGGTCCCTTTGCGGGTTGGGGAATTTAATGCCTGCTTTTTGCAGGCGTTAAAAATCAACCCGCAAAGGGACCAGGGAGCTAATTACGGTACCGCAATTTGCGGTGCCGTAATTAGCACCTTCCCCATTCCCATTATGCCCTATGGGGCAAAAATGGGAATGGGGAAGGGCAATGGGCGAAGGGGGAATTACCGGCCCACCAACCTTGGAATAGGGCGGTAATTCCCCTTTCCACCAAGGCGGTCCCGGTATTTTACCAGCATGGACCATGGTGCTAATAGCACCTTGGTCCACCGCCATCCGTGTAATGAGGCCCTAAGTCTTAATGTGGGTCCCTAGAGCATCTCCAGAGGAGTAACTGGCATGAGGACGCCTTCTATAAAATGGATTTTGCAGTTACCAGTTTACAGAGTAAGTTTCCCCACAGCCTAGGCGGGCACCATTAGCATTTGCATATTGATGTGGCCGCATGCTAATTATGCACGCGAGTATTTGAAGACAGGTGTGCATTAACATGGCAAGTCATTCTGTAGTTAATGGGAAGGGCGTATCTGCAAATGGAGTACAACAATGTGATCATGTGTCAAACCTTGGATACCTTACCCCTGAAACTGATAAGTATCAAATGGGCAGGCCATTGTATTTATCGATGAGCACATGTTAAGGTCAAAGGTCTGCTTTGTTTAACTGCGCAGCTGTGAGAATTGCAGGAACTAAGCCATAGAGAAATAAAACAAATCAAATTGTTACATTTGCTTCTTTTTTCATTCAATTATTTGCGACTAGGAATTTACATTTCAATGTATTGAGTGTACTGGCCCAAGTACATTTTCACTGAGTGGAAACAGAGACTGCTCCACTCAGAACTGAGGCTAGCCATACCATTGCAAAGTTACACATTAAGAAGTTGTGTTGCAGAGAACATTACAGAATTAATATTACTGCACACCACTGTGAGGTGAGGTAGTGGAATGGGACTTGTCCCTTAGCCAGTTTCCCAATAATTCAGCATACAGTCTCTTTTAACTGTCACTCGTGTCCAAAAGAGACAAGTGATGATGAAGGATGTGTTGTGGGTGGCGGGAGGAGCATACCTACGGAGGTGTATGTGAATGATCGTGTCCTTCGGTGTGTGGCCATGGATCAGTGCCTTGAACCTGTGCCACTTCATTAGAATTGTGTTTCCCAAAATGTCTACTATATCTAAAAGAGAAATGATGGGATCCAATTGAAGAATCTGTTTTTGTAAATTAACACTACATGCCCCAGCTTACCTAAAAATATCAGTAACATAGCTTGCATACAATGGCATGCCATTTGTCATATGCAAGATGTTTTGACACATACATTTACTTCATATGTGCTTTACACTCTTAAATTGAATATTTTTTGTTTTCACATTGGGACTTACCAACCAACATAACATATAAGTGGTCTTCAAACTGTTGGGCACAACCCGATTAGACTCACAAGTCCCAAGCACAAAGCACTATTTACAACCACTCCAACTGAATTGTGGCAAAATGTCCCTTTCAAGAAGTGTGCAAGACATCTTCATGTCTGATTGGATGAAACTGTGTTTGAGGAGGAATGTTTGAGGTGTAACGGTTTATTGAGAGGCCACCCTCAACACAGGGAGTGCCTTAACTCCCCAAGCCAAGTGTCACATAATAAACAGTTAATGCCAGTTCTTTTATTTAGACCTATTTCCAATTCATCTAATACCTCTTGGATCCTTCCCTGTGAGCTACCAATGAGCCAAGAATCAGAATGGTGTATAGGAAATATATTTACATACCCCTCAACCTCTCTGCAGCCTTCAAAAACATCAATCCCATTATTCTACTCAACATCCTATGCCACAGGAAACAATTCTCAAACACCACCCTCAAATGCTTCACCACCTTTCTCACTGATAGAACACACTTTGTATCCATGTGCCATACATTTTACAACCCTACCAAAGACATGTTCAGCTTCTTGCAAGGTTACTCTCTGTCTCAACTCCTCTTCCCCCCATATCTAGAATCGCTTGGATACACCCATGAGAAACACAACATCCATACCCATCAATATGCAGACAACACACAAAATTACATTAAAATGTCACCCCCTTCACATCATCATTAGTTGTCTCTCCACCATGACCACATGGATGGCCACCCACTTCCTATAGTTCAACCCTTCAAAAACAGACTACCTCCTCGTATGCCCCCCATCTGCAACCACATTTGAGAAAACCTGACTTCACCACTGGATCAATGAAACCACCACAGACAACACACACATATCCCTCTCAACACCTGACACTAGGGGGCCACCTCTGCTGTCCCATCCCCCGGCTTCAACATCTTCCCACACATTTCCTGCACACATCAAAAAGCTGCTGTCACTAAAATATGCAATCTGCAATTACACCTGTGCAAGATCAGACACATCCTTCACTCTGGTGACTTCTGCACCAAGGTCGAAGCACTGGTTCTGTCCAAGCTATACTGCAAAATTGCTCTTCTCACTGGGCTCCCCAATAGCACCCTTGCCCATCTGTCGGCCATACAAAACACAGCAGCCACACTCATCCTCCACGACCAACTCTTTCACATATCCCTCCAAACCTCCTCACCAGCACCCATCAGGCTCCACTGGCTCTGTGTAACCTAGAGAATTTCATGAAAAGCCCTCTGCATTGTATCCACCTTCAAAGCCCCTTCTTACTTTTGTGACAAACTCAAACCCATCGCCTACACAAACACCAGACACTCAAACAAGCACATTCCAGCAGGCAAACTAACACACAAAACAAGCATTTACATAGTGAGCACCCAGAGAATGGTACACTCTACCGCTTCACATGTGCACTGCACCTTTCATCAGCACTTTCTGAAAGAGTCTCAAAACATACCCGTTTTCCCAAACACCATCCAGCCCCTCCACCTCTCCTGCTGCCACTAATCTTCCTATCCTATGCCGAAAACATTTTTAAACTTCTGCCTCCCCTCACACCTTTTGAACCTTTGAATATGGTAAAGGGCTCTGAGACCATCTGGGAAGTGTCAGGGCTGAACAAAAATTCATATAAAATAAATAAATAAATAAACCTCACAGCAATGTAGTGGCTACTCAAACCTATTTGAGGATTCATTATCTGAAGAGACCATGTGTGCATGTAACACAATACAGAACAATAAACACACAATTAAATAGGTACAAAATACTCTGAAATCCAAATTCACCATATAGTTGTTTTGTTTCATGTGAGGCTGGTTTTGCATCAATTTAACTTTACACTGTACCGGGTCTTTTGAAAAAGAAGTGCCATGCAATTCATATGATTAGGTTATGTGCATGTTTGCAAAGTTTACGTATTGTAAAAGCGGGCTCCTTGAAAAACTTTCGACCCTGATTCACAAAAGCTTTTATATTGGGAAAACCCTGTTGAAAAAGGTTTTGTAAATCAGGCGCACAGCATGTGCTGTTCCCCATTCTATAAAATGGCAAACAACAATAAATCCTGGTGGTTCTCTAATTTAATGGGCGAGGGGTGTTTTCCTGATAGAGTGTTTATACCTTAAATCCCAACTGCATTCAAAAGATCGCATTTACAAGTATGGTGCTTTAGCCAATGATCCATTTAAAGCACTAGAGGAAGGCAGATAAAAAGCTTACTAAAGGTCTGATCGCATTAGCCGTTTACTGGAAGACAATAAAAACAAAGCTGAAAATACCCCGTGTGCTGCCGGACTCTCTTCCGTCAGATGTTAGGCGTGCACTTTCAGGAAACCTAATGGGAAATTATATTAGATTATGACTTTACCACGCACGATCATGCTTTTGAATTGTGTTTAAACCCAACAGCAATAACAACAGCTGGCCCATTAGCCAGGCGGCATGCCCACTGGGACGAAAGGCAGCACTGCTCTGATATTATAGGAAAGGGTTTTATTGTTCCTCACTAAGGGAGGGTAGAGCTAGATGAGGCTTAATAGAGACATGCCAGTGTTTGGTCTATGCGATTATAACTTAATGAGTGATGGGAAATTATGCCACAAAGACAGATTTGGGAAATTGGGAAATAGAGGCTAATTTAACTACAGAATATTTACTTTTTATTTTTTTATGTGACATAGTAGTAGAGTCAGAACTCATGAGGAAGATTATAGTTTGACACGGATGTGACCTTAGCACCATTTAGAACCAGAGTATATATGTTTTTTATTTTGTTTGCAAGCATGTCGTAACCTGTATAGTTTGGCATGTGTATTTCATATAGGGGGGAACCGAATAGCAAATTTAGTATTCTGCTGAACACAGACAAGTCTGTCATGTATTCAGCCAAAACCGAATATGAAGCCGAATGGTTGTTTTATTTAATAAATCATGTTTCAAACTTGAAGTGTACACTGTTTTAAAAAACAAAAACATTATTTTAAATATGTCCCATGCTTCATGTATTTCTCTTTATGTTAATCTCCATCCAATCCCTATTTAATGGGCACAAGACGTAAAAAAGATTAACCAAAAAGTAAGGACCATATGCACTGAAGGATATTGCATACTCACATTGGGAGACTTTACACATGCAACGTGCTAGGTTGCAATGAACAAAGAGGATACTGCACTTTGTAACTGCCTTTAATAATCCCACAAATTGCAATCTCTAGCGTGTTGCATAGCATTTTACATGGAAAGTGAATTACAAACCTTCCTTCCAGCACACACATGTATAAATGGTTTTGGTCAGCTCATGAACGGCACAAGTTAGGAGTCAGGTGAGGTACATGGACACCACTACCTACTATTTTTAAAGCGGTGACACACTCTTACATATGACTAACATGGGAGAGGACTCTCCCGCAGAGGCAGCTTGGGTTGGAACAGGGATACCCACACATAGGAAGGTCTGACACATAACTGAATCTGACCGAACCTTACCAGCTTTAAGAAAGTACTTGCCTGTTGAGCCGTCACTCATTTCCACCAAATCTCAACTCATATCCACTTATCTCACCTCTGTTCAACCACGATAGAGATAGAAAGGCTCTATGTTCTTTTTCGTGCCCCTCACTCCTCAACCCTTCACCCACCAGCAGTTGCAGTGCCCTTTATCATGCTCTGCACTCACACACCTTTCCTGGTGGGGCAGACAGACCTATAATGTTGACAGTTTTCCCAATAAGCAAATTCTACCACGAGACCAGTATTGGTTGGACAACGTTGGCTGCATCTTGACCTGCCTGACATGTCGCTGACTTGTCCCCAGGTCCTGTTGATGGAGAAGAAGCAGTGTGCCTGTTGGGAAGTCTTCTGATTTCCAAATCCTGACCCTCCAACCACTTTCCAAAACAGATCATACCTCTTTCACTATGTCCCATACAGAGTCCTCACACTTCTCTCTCTATACACCATCTGGAAAGGTGGTCGACAGAAGATCTGGAGAAAAAGTCACCATGAAGTTCATCTGAGGTTTCATTGGAGTTATATGTCACTCTGTCTTACATGTAACTGACTGCCTCAGTCCTCCTGGTCTCCACTACTTGTTATGAATTCAAGTTTTTTCATTGAATGTCCCATATTAACAACTCATGCTCACCTCCCACTCATCCTCACCACTCAAGTGAAAACACTTTGTTAAAGGGATGTTATGGTTAAGTTGACCTGATAAAAACCTATCAAATTCAGTGAAAACACTTTGTTAAAGGGGGATTATGGTTAGAAGTAAAACCAAAAAAAACAGAGTAATTTGCCACTTACGGGAAGCTAAGCAACCATAACTCACACCACCACTGTGCACTGCTAAGACTAATACACAGGTCATCAAATATGACATCACACATGTCATTGATGACATCACTGATGTCACATATCCAGGCCATTTATTTTTGTTCACTGACATATCTAGGCCTAATGGTTTTGTTCACTGACAGTTAGAAAATAACAATTCAAAAGGTGCTATATTTCTAAATTTCAACCTTGTCATGTGTTCTTAAAGTATTTTGCTTAGCGTTTGGTGTCAGCTCATAGTGCACATACAGGGGGCAATTAACAGGCTTCAAGCACACAATTCATTTGTATCCATGAAGATGAACTTTAATTTCATTGACATTTTCTGGTTATGCTGTTTCTTTCTTCCTTACTTTAGTTACTCTGTATGTGCCTCTGATTTGTATGCATTGTGAGCCCTCAAATGTATTGTTTGTACTAACACAAGTGTGCAGTAAGCCTTGAATTGTTACCTATTTATTCTATGTTTAACATTACTCAAAACTCTGATAAGGTAGCATTCATTATTTTACTATCCAAAATTACCAGTTTTAAAATATTATACTTTTATGGTGCATGCTGCAGCCATTGCATATGTGTATGTATGATTAGGTTTCAGTATTAACACCAACACTCCAATATAATGGGCCTCATTCCGAGTATGGAGGTAGTCATGGTGCTATTTGCGCCATGACTACCTCCCATACCGGTACCGTGTCCAGTTTGGTGAGATGGGGAATTACCGGTCCAGTCCGACCTTGCAGGACCGGTAAGTCCCCATTCACCAAACCATTCCCCATTCCCATTTCAGCTACCATAGGGCTCAATGGGAAGGAACAAGTAGCTAATAATGGTACCGCAATTTGAGGTACCGTTATTGGCTCTGATTTCCCTTAGCGGGCCCTGTGCTTAACGCCTGATAAAACCAGGCATTAAGGAAGGGACCCGCTAAGGGAACTCGTAGCAGGGCGCAAAGGGATCACCGGCACCAATGTCCTTAACGGTGCCCGGTGTCCCTTTGCGCCCTACTTGGAATGAGGCCCAATGTTTTGTTTTAATCAGTACATTTTTTAATACATGAAGTAGTTGATTATTGGGTTCGCGATCACCCCTGACATCTTGTTACCAACATTTTAAACACAAACCCTTATAGTGACATTTTATTAAAATTAATTTCATATGTGATGTCATCAGTGATGTCATCTTTGATGCCCTGGGTATTAGTCTTAGCAGTGCACGGTGGTGGCACAAGTTATGGTTGCTTAGCTTACCACAACTGCCAATTTCCTTGGGGTTTTCGGTTTTGCTTGTAACCACGACGTCCCTTTAACAATAATTTTTCACTGAATTTAATAGGTTTTTACCAGTGCACCCTTAGTTTGCTACGTGTTCCTTATATTATACTCACCTTCAAAGTAGCAGTTCCAGAGTCTGCAGACAGTGTGGTAGTCTGCGGACAGAAGGAAACATTCACAAATCTTAGAAGCATAGTGTGGGATACATTGAACCACTTAGCAGAATTCCCATCCATAACCAAGCTGCACTTCAGCAGTTAACAGCAAAATGGCTGCGCTGGCACATTGGAGCAGCATTGTCCTGCATTAAAACTGCATTTTGCAGCTACAAAATGATGGCTGCACTGTTTTGCCAAGCACCATTGGCAAGTTGGAACAGGGAACACACAGAGAAAGGTTGCCAGGGTGTGTTCTTGTGGGTACTAAAGAAGCAAAGTGAAAAGCAGCGCTGCTCTGCTGCTTGCGAAAAAGTTCCCTTTCAAAAGGAAATATTTTACATTGAAAAGGATGCTGCCCCGACACTCTTTTCCTCTGTTCAACATCACACTGCTTTTATCAGGGAGTTCTTGCCATGCCCATCCATTTTCAGATTGTGCCCCAGCAGAAGAGAGCATTATCCCTGAATGACAGGCTGTGTCAGACCAGATCTGGGAAATCAACAGAAGCTTTACTTTCAGCCGCACGGAAAAACGCTTGACTTTTGAGCTACACAATGTCAAAACTCAATGCTTCAAAAGAAACCCTAGCTCTAAGGGCATATGTCAATTTCAGTGGTCCTGTGTTTTAAACAGATTGTTGTATACGAGAAACTGACTAGGGCTGCAAAACAAATGGAAGAGAAAACCTTTTAAAAGGGACACCCCAGCACACTTCACCACATGTTAAAATGGGATTTTGCAAATAAGGAAAAATACCTGTTTTCAAGTGTACTGTTAAATAAGGCTCTGCGTGGCCTAGCAATGTAAAGGGGGCTTTGCTGGGAAACATATATGGGATGATTTATTTCCACAGGGTTGCTTCTGAGTCTGAACAAAATAACATAAAATAAAAGATAAAAATGTTTTGTCTGTACTGGGAAATCAGCCCAAACAGGGTTTCTACTATGGCTAAAGGGACATGTGGGGGCTGACAACAGGAATGCCCAACCCCCAAGAGAAGCCACAAAGGATGTGTTAGTTATGCCCTTTGAAACTTTGAATGGAGCAGGAGGCAGAATATCACATGCTCGTCAGACTTTTGTCTGCGCTCCAGGTTGAGACAAAAGATTCTGGGACACTTATGTGTGACTTTTGGAAAATCACCTCCCCTCAACTTCTGCTGGGGAGCTGCAAAGCAAACTCCAGAGCAGCCTTGTAAGTTACGCCCTTATTTGGAAGACAATGCTGGCCACTTGGCTAAAAAGGCTATTTTATTAATGCAAAAGTTTCCCAATCTAGATGCAAATTTGGTGGCTTTAATTTAAGACGTGGTAGCCTTCGCTGGCATATTGGGGACAGAAATAGATATTGGGGACAGAAATGGCAGATAATTGGATATTCTGAGGAAAGTGTGCATGATACAACTTTGAAATGTAATATTGACATGCCTTATGATAATCTATACACAAGTATAAAGTTATAGAATTTTAGGTAAAATAATTTCATGGAAAATGACGAAAAACTATTAGATAGATGAAACAAAGTCCTACAAACTGGAAAGTTGGACTGCCATGCTCTGCATGAAATATGTAATCTGCTTATGTAATTTGCAAAAATTCTGTGACTGTATAAATGTGTGATTTATGTTAAGATGGATTCATGGCAACTATGGGATGGCTTTGCACCTCATAAAACACAACCCCCTAAACTGAGTAGATGGCGAACACCTTGGGCTGACCTATCCGGTTCTTGGGGGTAGGTCTAGCTTAGTTCTGCCCAACAATAGACCCAATGATGTCACCCGCTTTTATATAAGGGGTGGGAATCTCCAGCGTCTGCATATCCAGACATTCCAGATCCACCTTTGCAAGATTCCAGATTCTACTGCCAGACCAAAGAATATCTGACCCTATCCAAGCAAGACCATTGATCCAGAAACCCCACTAAAATGCCAATAACAAAGGGGGAAAGCTGTGGTACCTTTTGGGGAGCATCCTGTGACCAGACCATCTTTTTGCCCACTTCCTGCATGCCTGATGTACCCTTGCCATCCAGTGACCACACTTGCTCAGCTGTTTGCTGTGAGGGGCACCCGTCATGCTGTGACCAGAGCCCTTTGAGTCCAGAACCTGGTTGGATGCCCCAAATCCCAAACTCAAGTGCGGATTGTGAGCATTTCCCCATCCCATAGCCACACATAGTCTACCCCATCTTGACCCTTTGTCTTTGTCCTATTTTCTAAGTAATCCTATCCATACCTTGGTAACTTTTCCAAAACTGTCAGAACTCTATGTGCACCTTGTCCTTGATTTTCCAGTGTTAGCGCAATTCTTCCATTCATTTCTGTCTTACATAAATCCTTAGCAATATTTTGAATAATTTAATTAATTTCCACATAAAGAGACATGCGCCATCAAGGGGGTTAATGCAGCTGCTTAACCTGTTTTTCATGGGCAGCGCTATCTTCTTGATAATCTAGTTTAAGTCAAACTTGTCCTTTCTTTCCAAACCGATTTTCTCATTTTAACTTCTTTATTTTACCAAAACCGAATTTCTTTGACCTTGAAAATCTCATCAAATTATTTGGCTAGAGTTACTCTTTCACTTCAATATTGTCCCTGTGATTTGTATCTATCACCCAGCCTAAAAAACACATTCCGATTCTGTTTATTTCACCCATTTAAAAAAAAAACTTTCGACATTTAAAACTAAAAAAAGTGGAAGTGCAACTTTTCCACGTGTGATATGACTGCATGGGTTCTCACTTTCAAGTTGCCTTTGAACTGTATGCTTTTTGTGATACATTGCTTTATGGTTGCTAGGGATATAACGTCCCTTATACTGTGATAAAACATATGTACATCCTTATTTCACCACACATATAATTAGTTATTTGTCAAAATCCGATAGTCATTTTATGCAATTGCAAAGGTTTTTAAAATCCATTTTTGCCGTTGGAGGGAACATTGCAGGGGGAAACCTTAACTTGGGTGCTATCTACCCAAGTAGAAAAAGTGCTCCTATTCATTTGTGCTTTAGATATGTCCTTGTAGAAGGTTAGCCAATTGTATTTCAGTGGTTTTCATTGTAATTATCACCCTATTGGTGATTGCTGCCCAATATAAAAATGGTGTGATTTTCTTTGAATTTAAAATAAATAAATATTTTGTTACCACCCACTGGCCTGGTTCATGGTCAATTGTGACCCAAGTATTTGTAAAAGGGGGTGTGAGACCGGTTGGGTACCGGCTCAATTCGAATTCGTAAAAAAATGTAAAAAAGTATTCTCATTGAGCGCTACATCCTAGGCTAAGATCAAGGGTCTTGGAATCCTTCACAATAGGTGAGAACAGAACATGTTCTACCCAACAACGACAAACAGATATACATAAAACAGCATTATTTATGTTTACTACACACAAATATACTTTTTTTTTACAAATGACTACTTCAAAATATACAAATTATGTTTTCATTTATCACAAAATATAATGGAATGTACAAAGCACAAACCAAAACTGTACACCTCATATTATAAATTCAATACAACTCTTCATAGATGCTTGAACAAACCAAGAGCTTATTTAAAACAATCTCTAACCAAATTATAGGTACACTGTATTTATGTTTCTATTATAACCACTCATTATATAAACATTTCATATAAGCAATTTCTTTTGTTGTTTTTAACAGAAATGGAAAACACACTTGATTGTTTGGTAGAAAACTTTCCAACAGAAGAAATGAGTGATGATAACACCTCTAATGGTAAACAATACATCTTTTAATATAATTGAATTTCTACACACCTCAGTGAAATAATAATGTCTACTTTGCTTATAGTGCATAGTTTACAAGGAAAAACAACCCCCCAATTTAATTATGGAGAATCTCAAGAATCACAAAGACAATCTCTATCCCTAACTGTAAATAATGAAATTATGATCTTATCTGCAATATAGGATGAACTTAGTAACGACTTAAAAAACTTTTAAAGTATGTTAAAAATTATGTTATTACGGGGTGTTGTTGAGCAGACAAACGCAATGGCTGCCTAAATGAGAGGCTCCATCCCCACCATAAATCCTTAACAAAAATATATGTCGCTGAGTACAAGTACTTGAATTGAATGGGCTACTGCGATGTGAGAAGCTGCTAGGCACACAATCCCCAACGGCGAAGGAAAACCGTAAGGCAAATCTGAAGTTATAGACTATGCAAAGGAGTGGAAGCCTGTGCCGAAAAGGAATCGCCTTCGGCTTTGGAAAGGCAGAGCCTTCAGTCGCCAAGTCTGTACAACGAAGGCAAAACAGCAAAGCAAGTGGGGTATCAAGCCAATCATTCAATTTTCACTCTGAATGACTTACGAAAGTGGGGGATTAGAGCCGGACATCACCACAACAGTAGATGGTGACCCTATGCAGGTACCGGCACCAACTGTGGCTGGCCTTATGAAAGACCCGGGAAACATGTACAATGAGGAGCCTATGAGACACAGGAGCACTGGGTGAAAAAATGTAGACCACTAACTTGACATGATTTTACATGGTGAGAGAACTGCCGGAACCTGATACCTTGGGTAGAACCGCTGTACGCAACGGAGGTCCAAGAATGTTGGAGAAATCCCTGCTTGCGAAGGCCGCAAGGATTTGCAACATCTGCGGCTGGCGCTGGCACTGTGTACAGCCAGTAAAGGATACACAGCGCTGAGGAAGTAAGAAGCATGGGCAGAGTGCTGCGGCTGCCACAACCCTGAGCGGCAGACCTGGAGAGAACATCGGACGACAGCCCCAGTGAATCCCACCAAGAAAATGCAGTAGGCAGCGTGACCCGCCCCATCCTGCGGCACGCGGTAGCACAGCCCTAACCAGCCAGACCTGGGAACCGGGACTGTCCCGAGATGAGCAACTGCAGCAGCACTGGCCGGGCAACCATAAAGCCTGCATAGTAAATGTCTCATACCTCTTAACCCCAACTTGGGCACAGCAGGCATCCTCTGCTGAGAGCCAATATAAGCTCCTAGAACTTGTGGCTGTAATGCAGATCAGGAAAAAGCTGCGTAAACAAGCTTACACTACCAGAGCCCCAAGCCTAAATGGGGTGCAATATGGCAGTGATCATACACAAAGAAGAACCTTCAGGAAGCCACAGTGGAATAAACAATTCCATAACCTCATATCAAGTTAATCCTCACTTGGAGGCAAGGCCAGGCGCCAGGAGCCACAACAGCTGAGTGGGTAAAAATGTATCATCGTAACCCAAAGCAGATACGGAGGAATATATACAACACCCCCAGGCAGGCTGATCCCCAAGCTGTGAAGACACAGAGATTCCCTGATGATATCCGTAGACAGTGGGTTATCAGGTGACCCCCTACGGTGATCGACGAAGGCTTTATTCTGCACACAACCCTGGTGGGTGTCACACTGATCCATAATCAATGCCGCCAAAGCCCCTGTGACAATTAAAATGTGCTGAGTAAAAATAACATTGCCGGACTATAGAAACAAACACTATTAGACCCAGCAACATGACAAAAGGGGCAAACAGGAAAAAGGGCCCCATGGATTTGTTCACTGTCCACCGACCTTCTACTTCCGAAACTCCCCTGTCCTCCAGCACACCACAGATGGATGACACAGAAGACAACTCACGTGAGAATCAATTGCTTCAAATGAAGCAGAATGGGTTTATGTCCATCAATGTAAAATTGGACAATATTGTCGGCATGATTGGATCCCTAAAGTCAAAAATAGAGAAAGAGAGCGGACACATCACTAAAGCTGAAACTTGAATCAGTGCAACAGAAGACAAACTGACAAGCCATAGTCGTGAATTAGCAACCATCCAAACTGAACTCAAGAAGATGACGAATAAGTTGAGGATTTAGAATCAAGATCTAGGCGCAACAACATCCGCGTGGTAGAAGTCCCAGAGGCAGCATGCAAGAGCAATATGGAGCCATTCATGGAGAATCTTTTAAGAACATTATTCAACCCTTCCAGGCTTTCCTCGCAATTTCTAGTGCAAAGGGCTCCCCCCACCCCACGCCCAGGAGCACCTCCACGCACAATAATTGCACGACTTCTGAACTATAGAGACAGAGATACAATCCTACGTCTGTCTAGGCAGATGGGCAAACTGCAATTCGAATCCAATATATATGTCTACCCGGAATTTGCAGCCCGGGTGCAAGCGCAACATAGGTCATATGATACAGTGAAGAGACTCCTCTGCGCTCGGAAGGTCCTGTACACCTTGATTTTTCCCGCAAAACTAAGGATCCAACACGGGGGTAGTGCCCACTTCTTTGACAATTCTGAACATGCATTATCCTACGTTGAAGCCTCTATACCGCTGCAACAAAACAAAATAAGAGCTGCATAGGCCACTGTGTGATGCAGGAGTCCACGGTGATGAGAATGACTGAAAGGAACACACAGCAGGAGGCCTGATGAATCAGTCAACAACCTACTGTTCTGGCAATGAACAGAAATGATGTGCTTGGGTACGGCGAGCCGGACAGACGGTGAAAGCTTCTAACATAGTACCCGAGAACCATTCCAAATGTTTGGGGTTGACACATCATCAAGTTGGGTTAGATGGTGAGAGAAGTGGGTGGGAGGGCAATGGGAAATGGGTTACACAGTTGCTAAATGTGTGGGCAGGCTGGAGTTACAGTAGCTCACAAGTTGTATGTGGAAAAGTTGGAAAAGTAAGTGGCAAGAGGTTTACGGGCCTGTACAATTGCAGCTCAGTACATAACATACATGTAGCAAACAATACAGGGCTATGGGTCAATGTGTTTTGGAATGGGTGACCACTTAAAACTCATTTAATTGAACATAAGAGGGCTAAATAACCTGATAAAAGTAAGAAAGATCTAGGCATACCTTGAACGGCATTTTCCCAATATAATAATGTTACAAGAGACCAACGTACTAGAATCTATGCATAGTCAGATGGCACACAGATGGGAGAAAAACAGATTTTACACAAATTATTCATCGCAGGACAGGGGGGTAATAACTCAACATAAAATGTTTAATTTCAGAACTGGACTGACACATATTGATCCTGAGGGCAGATATGTTATAGTGTCTGGAACCATTAACAACACCGCAATAACACTGGTCAACACATACAGCCCCAACATTGATGACCATGCATTTTATATCAAAGTGGCAACATTAATAGGACAGAACACTGATACACTGATACTGTGGGGTGGAGACTTTAACACTATAATCAATCACACCAAGGACAGATCAACTACTAGCAATAGAGGCAAGACTAAAGCAACCCTCACCATAACCCAGATCATGGCCCGGTATGCTCTACTAGTTGCATGGAGAGTAGAACATCCAACCGCAGGGAAATATACATACTACTCCACAGTTCATGATGCACTGTCCAGAATAGATTATTGGCTCATTTCAGAAACATGTTTAGATAAAGCATGCAAGACCACAATCTTGACACGCACATGGTCGGACCACTCTCCGGTAGTGCTCCTTGTGAAACTGTCACCAAAAGCCAAGACCAGAACTCTGTGGAGAGTAGCTCTGGCAGTATTAACAGACACCTCAATGGCGGAAACACTCAGGATAGGCATAGAGCCATTCTTTGAGGACAACAAACGATCAGTGGAAAATGATTCCACAGCGTGGGAAACATTCAAAGTATGGTTTCAGCGAACAATGATAGCCTCAACAACCAGCATCTTAAAAACTATAAGGAGGGAATTAGGTGAGACGGAAGATGACTCGAGAAGTCTAGAAAAAAAATATGGCAAAACACACAATAGGGCATTATTGGGTTTAATCAAGGGCAACATGCAAAAGTTCCAAGATTTAGTGAAACGAGAAACTCGATATATAGCCAGGAATGTACAGGACAGGAGATATGCCGAGGGAGACCATCCTGGATGTCTACTTGCGGGAATAATTAAAGGAGAAAGGCAAACACACCACATTAGTGGTATCACGAAACCCGACGGTGGAACTACAATCAAGCCCATGGAAATAAAGACCATGTTTAGGGAATACTATCGGAAACTATATGCCAGTAATGACATGGTGTCACTGGAAGAGATAGACAGATACCTGGCAAGTACAAAGCTTCTCACACTGGGCAGCGAGGCCAGGGATAAATTGAATAGCCTGATATCAGTGGAGGAACAGCATTGGAATCAAATTATACAAGGTTTCCAAGGATATATTGGCCCCTAAACTACTTAAAGTATGGGAAGAAGCTTGCAGTTCAGGCACACTTCCAACTTCCCTTACCGAAGCGGTAATCACAGTCATTCTAAAACTAGGCAAACCCCCATATCAGATGTCCTCATACCACCCACTCTCACTAATCAATGCATACGCAAAAGAATCCTCGCCAAAATCCTCACCAAAATCCTAGCGAACAGACTACTACCGTATATGTCAGAACTAGTGTAGTCTGACCTGTCAGGGTTCATTACGGACAGATCAACAGCCCTAAACCTGCAGAGACTGTTCGGCACAATAGCTCATTAAAACCCAAATGTATCCGCAGCAGCAATGATATTAGATGCTGAAAAAGCCTTTTATTCAGTGTCCTGGAACTTCCTATTTGGGGTGCTAAAACGACTGGGACTAGGGGAAAGATTCAATAAATTTGTTAAGCTGCTGTAAAGTTACCCCAAAGCCAAGATACAAACTAACAGAAACTACTCTGCACCAATCATGTTAGCCAGGGGCACTCGACAGGGATGTCCATTTCCCACCTACTCTTTGCACTAACTATAGGACTGTTTGCAAGCATGATCCGAGAGTTCCACAGTCACAGAGGGATACACATATTGTGTCCCCCACATCTAATATCACTCTATGCAGACAATACTGTCTTATACCTCAGACACCCTGCTGCAAATATAGCTCCTGTCCTTACTGAAGTTAACTAGTTCACCCTGCACTCAGGATACAGAATAAATACAACAAAATCAGAACTGTTCCTCCTAACAGACAACACCACTAAGCCAACACAATTACACGGTTTGAAATGGGTGGAAGATACAGTTAAATATCTGGGAGTGAAAGTTGCACGCTCTCACAAACTACTATACGAAAACAATCATGCGGAATACCTCAATGTCCTTCAACAAAAACGGAACCTCTGGGCTAGACTCCCGCTATCACTATATGGGAAGATAACTATCCTGCAGTTGGTAGTAACCCCCAAGCTAATTTACTATTTATACTATTTCAACACTATCCCAATCGGGCCTGGACGAAAGTTCTTTAACTCACTGCAGAAACTGGCAGTAGAATGGGTTTGGGGCAGGAACATAGCCTGTATGAAGTGGGAATCCCTAACAGAACCATACAATAAAGATGGCCAAGCGCCTCCCAATTTTGAGCTGTATTATTTTGCCGCCCAAGCACATCGTGCAGGATACTGGTACAGTCTGATAACACATTTGCACACATGAACCCCAAAACATACACAGCAACCATGAATTACATTAAAACCACCCTGCTATGCAAGTATCATGTAGGCTCCTACCATTTTGACCCTTTGCGCATGACACTGGATGCCTGGAGACATATAATGAAAACACTGGGGTTTAAAAAAACATAAAGTAACTCTGTTCCTCTATGGGACTGTCCCGACTTATGCCCTATACTAGATGCAGATGTCCAAAGAATATGGGATCCGGATAAGATCATGAAACTAGGTGACCTCTTTCCCGGGAGTAGATTTTTCTCAGTCGATGAATTCAAAGACAAAATGGGGAACATACTACCGTATGAGAGTGGCTGTAAGAAAGAAATGGACTATAGAGCCAGAATCAAATGATTGTATTGAAACAGTGGTAAGTTGTGATAGTTGGAAAGGACTGATGTCCAGACTCTATGCCAAGATACAGGCCGGAGCCCCCCAATAAATACACTGAGAAATGAATGGGAAAGTGACACAGGGAATGCGATAGATGAAGTTCAATGGCAGAAACTATGCTGCCTCACCAAAGATGTATCACTAAATGCAAGATTACGGCTGATACAGTTAAAAGTATTGAACCGACTCCACTATACCCCCAGACACAATACCAGATTCAACACAAATAATATACAACTCTGCCCAAAACGCAGCAGCGATGAGGCTGACACGATGTTCCCCCAATAGTGGCTTTCTGGCAACAGATAAAAAAGACACTATACACATTGACAGACATCCCCCTGACACTTCTACCCCTGAAATACCTTCTGGGAAATATCGGCATGGTCAACACAACAACCCGTAGACTTTCCAATATGGGATGTATAATTTCAAAAAAATGCATATTACTCAAATGTAAAGCTAAAGATGCTCCAACGATGCAACAATGGCTCAAGGAAATGGCATTTGTGAAAAATAATGAGGAGGGGTATGCAAACACAGTAGTAACAACATCCAGGCCCAACGATGTATGGCCCAGCTACTAGGCATACTTGGAAAATGTGCTTGAATTAGTTAAGATGGTGAGATACACTATGAATGAAACAAGTATGAAAGATATGTAAAGTATGTGTAAAAGATGCAAATGCCAAATTTGTATGCTACTTAAGTGTATACACAACAATTGCTATGAAGCTGTAATATGTGAAAAAGTCAACGCCTGTAAACCAATGCCAACCTGTTAATGAAAGATGCTTTGATGAAACTTCACTCCCTTCCTCCCATGATCATCATTGTAAGGAAATTCCAAATTCTTCCATTTATGTTTCCCATTTCGTTAACCCATGCTTTTCACAAATACATTTGTGTTATACTATAAATATCTTGTATATTATTCTCTCATTATTTTATTTTTTAAAACCACAATTAATAGTCCACTAATAGTACGACTGTTCGGGGTGTCTGGTTTATGAAAAGAAGTGTCTGCGGACATCGCGCTGTGTCCGGACATGTCTGTTCTTGCATGTTTTAATTAATCTGTGGACAGAGCACCACTTCTACAGACACCCACCACATGGGCCATCCATCTCCAACCCAATGGGTGTCCACAGATGGCAGACAGCACCACGGACATCCCCGGACATCATCAAGTGACCGCATCTGTGCGGCATAACAGCCGGTCCACGGACAGTGTCAGTCTCAATGGACTGGGTGAATCTGCATTTTTTCGGCCATTCTAGGGTATTCCAAAATGAAAGTTTACCCTTGCAGAGCTCCTAGACCGAATCTTAGTTGACCTGGCAACCTTTTACAGCTTTGCAAGGCCCATTTTTCAGGTGGTAGTCCACGGACAGTCGCACAGTCCACAGACGGGTTCACTGAATGGAATCATCCATTACTTCCAGTCAATCTCAGTCTGGCTTTCCAGAAGAGAGCAGCTCACAGCACCTGATTTGCAGAAAAGCTAAATTGGAATCCAATGGCATTATGAAAAGATGTCATGCCAACATCCTGCAATAGGCACATACAACTTTGTTCACATTACGCCTTGCTTTCTCAAGTTGGGGCCAAAATAAATTCCAATGCATCCACACTTGTCTCTGAGCTATTCGAGAATGTTTATTTTCGAATGTGGAAACAGTTGCATCAACTTCCCAAATGTATCTTTCATTGCACACTGTATGTTCCATCAACTTTCCAAATGTATCCTTCATTGCAAACTGTAATGATATTCTGGTGAAATACAATAATGTCCGGATTTTCAAGTAAACCATATTCTCACAAAACGGCAGGAACTATGCCCACTTAATTTTTCAAAATCCATACCATGATACTTGAAATTCATTGAATCCAAGATTCTCAGACAATCCACAGTGCTCAGAATCCACCTTCAGCCAAGGGATCCAAGAGTCTCCCGGAATCCCTACACTCTGCTAGCTCAAAGACATAGCCATAGCCATCTTCAGTGGACTCGCCAAACCAAATTCCTGCTACCCTCTCTTCCTGTACATGTTAGGGAGAATTCTCCAGAATGGCTAATGTCCCCTACCTACTAAGTCCCTCAGCAGCTGTGCTGGATTTCTAGGATTTAATTTTTGCAGCTGGCAACAGTGTGAGCCTTTTTTCCCACTCTTGCATATGTTTGCTGTGTGTGTTTAACATTTTCTTGTGTTCATAGGCTGTGGAGCCTCACCCACTCCACAGGCATCATCTTGTTGCTTTGTGTTACACAGCACCTTCAGTGCAGTGACACAGGGTTTGTTTTTAGACTTCCCAACTCAGACTCCATTTTCTGGGACTGACTACTGTCTCCCAGAACATGTAAAGTTGCCATTGACTTTATTAGTCTCTTTAAATTCACAGACCCAGTACAAACTATCTTACATCGAGTACTGAAAAGGGTTAATACTGATCACGTTTTGTCTGTTTCTCTCGTAGCATTGTTTTGCTCCTTTTTCTTTAAGACTTGGCTGGTGGCAGTGGTAACTACCCTATTTTGCGAACCTTGGTATTGTTTGAGGATATCTTGGCAGACTCGAACATAAACCTGCTAGATCATATATGATTTTATACGGTTCTGGCTGGGTTAATTCGCCATTTCTTTTTGAAAATGTCTTTCTGGTGTTTTGCAGCCCAACCAGGTTTGGTTCCTTTGTTCACTGTCCTGTCGCAGGCTTCTACACAGAAGCCCTCCTTAGGCGCCTGTATGTCTGGGAGGGACAGGATGTGAGGGAGGGTTTTAAGACTCCCTGCACAGGATCTGGAACAAAAGTACTGAAGAGGAGCTATCAGAAGAGGACGCCTACAACGACTGAACCGCCCGATGAAGCCCTGCTGCAGGTCCGAATCGTCATACTCCAATGACAGGGAAGATCTTCAAGGAATCTTCTCCCCTTGAGCTGGTGGGACCAACCAGTTCACCCAAACTCCAAGCCAGGCCTCCCTCTAGTCGAATTTGCTGTGCAGAGCTACATTGAACCGGATATCCAGGAGGAACGGACCCTGCTTGCGTTTTAAGGAATGCACCTTTTATTTGTTGCTTTGCTCTGCTGCTGGTTTCTTGCCTGGGCAGTGCAGGACCCTCCAGTCTTCCTACTTCGTGTCAGTCTGACAGTCACTTCAGGAACCGTGAGCCTGCAGGACCTGCCAGGAACATCCACCTGAGCTACAGCTACTGTTCCATTTTAAGGTACTGTTCAAATCCGGTTGTTCATTTCATCCAGCCGTGGTGAAGGTGTGTGAAACCTTTCGCCAATCCGAGGGGTTGTCCTTCTCTACTCTTTAAACTAACTTTTCTGCTGACCAACCCCGTCCAGAACTCTTGGCAAAGACTTAACCGTGAAGTACCCTGAACTGTGTGATCTTGAGCAAAATACTTTTGTCCTATTGACTTTGGCCCTAAGCCTTTTTGATTTGATTCCCTCACTGTAGTTCCTTTTTCTAGATTGCCCTGCTTACTTACCTGTTGGTGCTGCTCAATTATTTGTTTAACTTTGTCTTTCCCTCCCTTTTAAATTATTGGAGTGCCATTTTGCTCACGCTTGATTTTTGAGCTTAACTTGTCCAGAATCTATTGGGAGTGGTGTGGTGTATTAAGAGTGTGATTTCTCAACTGCTTTACTTTAGTGAAATGTTTTACAATGGACGTGTAAATAAATGTATATTCTTTTACTCAGAAACCTTGATTCAGTGTTTGTTTGAATCATAGTCATTGCTGTCCTTTGTTACTATTGATACTGCTCACTTGCTCTTGAGATAAGTCTGGCTGCTCAGCCATCGCTACCACTTTACTGTGTAGTACATGCTTGCACCAAAGGTGAATTTGTACTGTCACTTGTAGTCTTAATTGTGTGTGGTGTTCCCAAAGGGTGCTGCATATAATTCTGCCTAACAGTACACCACATCCAGGAAACCTCATTGGCTGATCCCATGATGTCCACGGACATCCATGACTGTCCCTGGTCTCAGAAGTCCCCTTTCCATGACAGGCATCCTTAAAGTACTGGGATGGCACGAGTGTTGACCGCAGACTACAATGGTGACTGCTGTAAGGAAGGCATGATATCAAACAGTAAGACAGACACAAGTGATCACAGTTCAAGGGTATTCATTCAACTTCAATTGGGTTTTAAACACAGCTATCTAATCCTAAATCTAAAGAGGGGAGCAAGTAACAACCATCAAATAAAAATAACATAGTCGTAGTCGAGCCTGTCAAAATAAAAGGGCCTATGCTAATAAACCTTTTGCCAATCCTTACTTGAAAAAGTGTTCAAGAAATTATATTTTAGGATATTCAAGCCATTGGCTTCCCTTCCCCACGTTTTCAGCATTGGACAGGGCGGCACACTCAAGCTTAGCACATTCTCTGACTTCTCTATCATGAGGATGCAGTTCATACGTCAACATCAGCGACTTCTGTTCCAAAGTCTCTTCACCATTCAAAGTCTTCAGAGAGCCTGATGCAACAAGACAAACATAAAAGTTCCTTTCTTCTTAGGATTTCACATATAGAACTTCTCAAGTGATTTACTGTCCACACCCATCCGGCCTTCGCCGGGCTCAGACGCACTTTAATATATCCAACTTCTCGACTGATTTACTGTTCACCGCGGGTCCTCCTCTACCAGGCTCAGACCAAATGTATCTACTTTTTCAATCTTTCTGTACTTCATCAAAATTGAAGACTTTAGACTGTGCGCAGGATCTTGCTTGACCCGTTGCAGGACCACTTCGATTCACAATTACTTGTTCTCTTCTTGAAATAACCTTTTTCCTCCTTTCACTTTTGCCAGTTTTCAGCTGGATACCTTACAGAGAACTTTGATTGAGCACCCATGCGGTGTGGGACCACTCTGTCAAAGGTCTTGCTTTTAAAGACCAATCACTCAATAGCAGTTCGGCCTTACATGCATCTCTCATCACAAGCGTTTTAACAGTGTCTGTTCCAGCGCTCACCTTACAATGTTGCTGCTTGCAACCTTGGCTTCAACACAGACTGTTCTTGTATTGGTGTCCCCAACTCACGGGCTGCCTTTGTTTCACTGATGCTGCTTTGGTCTTGGAGTCAAGGACAGTACCAAGCAGCCTCTGCTTCTCCCCTCCTTGATTATTTACATGGGAGGGCCACAGGTATCTCCGACACACAATGCAGGATTCTGTAGCCTGGTTTCCTGGTCTTACACTTTCTATTCTTGAGGTTTCTGGAAAGTAACGGTTCCTTGTCGAAATGGTCAAGGGAATTTCCCTGCTTGCGATCCCCTTCTGTTTTCCCATCTTTCTTCTCTCATTAAGCTTCTGTCTCAAAACTGCTGTATCCTTGTGTGCTTGCCTCACTCAGAGTGTACTCTTGTGCTCCGCCTTTTATCCAGGTGCGGAAGCTTCATGGAAGTGAGGTGTTTGTGATGGTCAGTAATTGCCTGACCTCGCCTGACCATTGTTTTGGGAGATGTCAGGTATACTGCTCAGGTGTTTGTTTTTTCTCATAGCAGGCTGTCTGTGTGAAAGTGTATGTGTTGTAAAAGGGGGGCTAGAGTTCCTAAATATCCTACCTGGTAGGATGGGGTAAAGGTGTTACAAGGAAAGGGATACCATGTCTCACCATCCGGTGATCCTCCCGCACTGGTCCACCCCCAGGGACTGGATCCAAAAGTGATGGCCGTGTCTTGGACACCTGTATGACAGATCCCCAGGGACTAGTGGGTGAGACGAGCCACCTTCTGGTTTCACATACTGTGCACACCATAGCAGAGGGCAGCACTTTTACCCTATTTACTTATATGTTTGTAACACTCCCTCATTGGCTGCTTTCAAACAGGCACACATCCATCCACCAATCATATCCAAAACTCATGTAATGAACACTTCAGATGTACTCTTGAGCACTCAAAGTAAAGTACATGTCTCCTGTTACTCACAGCCACCTGCATCAGGATCTACTGTTAAACTCTCCAAGATTTCTATTTACAGATTCAACAGCATCTACATCTACCAAGACATAGTACAGGTATGCTTATATTTTTTAAAAGTATTGTTTTTTTAACTCTTTTATAAATGTATGTATACAGGGTTCCTGCCACTTACCCTGTAATAAGCTTCTCAATAAGCATATTCTCTTTTTTAACCACTCTAGAAGAAGCCACATATTGCAGCATTCAGCACCTGCTTAAGTCAAGTGGCAGTTACTTACAATGCTGTGTGTTTAAAAAAGTCTTTTTGGCAGCATTTTCATGAAATTTAAAAAATACATATGTCCATTTATTACAGCACTGTGTGCAACTTTTTTTTTATATAAAAGAAAGGAACAGCACACAGTATACAATGTGTTGCCCTTTTTAAGTGGCACTTGGTGTGTGCTAATATGTTGGCAGTACATGCATACTAGCCAACATGACCCATTACAAACTATAGCTGCTTATCAAGTCTTGGTTTCTTTCTTTGCATTCTGTGACTTGCAATACCACTTCTCCCTTTACACAACTTGGACAACAGGTCCCACAATGCAAACAAAAAAATAACCACGCCTAGACTGCAAGATTGAAAAGAGTGTCACATTTATATTAAAAGAAAATGGAAAATGTTGTGTGTTTAAAAATATTTATTTTTAGGAGCATTTTCACTAAAGTTAAGAAATGCGTATATACATTTACAGCAGCACTGTGCGTAAATTCTTAGTAAAACAAAGACAAAGCAGATGCAAAAATTGTGTTTTCAACATTTGTAGGTGCCACTTGTCATGAAGAAGTTTCATTTCTTGACAGTACATGCATACTTGCTAACATGGCACATTCCAATCTATGTGTGCCTATCCCTTCCTAGTTTCTTCTATGCATTCTACGACTTACAGTTTATGTTTTCTAATGGAAAAAGTGCAACTATAACTCCCAGAGTGCAAAGAAAATGAAACAAGACATTGGAACACCTACATATTGCAATGGATCATGTTGGCAAGTATGCATTTACTGCCAACAAACTGAACTTCCACTAACCAACTCTCACTTAAACATGTGCTCCAAACCTTTTCCATCTGCTTTTATTTTCCAAAGAAGTTACACACAGTGCTGCTATGAATGCATAAACATTGTTTAAATGGTCAGCATTTTTCATTTGTCATTCAATATAAATGCCTCACTTTCCAAGCTCACTCATTACATCCCTTACACTGCCACAATTCTCCACATGCTTACACATATGTGTATACCACCAAAGTATCTAAATACAAGATGTCACCTTACATTTAAAGTACTCTTCTTTCTGAATCTCTACTATAAGACACTAAACACTGCAGCAGCAACAAAATCCACCATTGCATCACAACTAGGCCACACTTTGATATTCTTTGAAAACACTGCAATGTATTACAAATACATTACACCACAAACACAGCACTTCTTCTTTTAAAATCAGCAGCACAAAACTAACCTACATATACATCTTTTTCTCACACGCATTTTTGTCCTCTTTCTTCTAATGTGTCAAAAAGCCTAACTCATACTCTGATTGTTTTAACAACATAGCTAAAACACTTTTGTACACCACCCATAACACAACTTTAATAAATACATTTCCCAACAACTCCTCCTATCTTCATAACAACCTTGCCTACTAAAAGTAATTCACCATTACCACATATACTCACTCACGTTCTTTTACACGGTAAGTACATAAATAGAACATGTATATTGTTCTAATTGTAACAATGCACTTTCACTATATATTGGCCTCAAGAATTATTTTCAAATCAACATTTATTTCACTCTTACTCATTGTATTGACACATTCACATTCTTTCTATTCCCATCTAAACACCACCATTACAACACCAGTGTTATCCTCAAAGATCATACTGTTCCTACTTATTGAAACACATCACCACTCTATTACTCACAAACCGAAGCCCATCACACAGGCACACACTCTTACTCTTACAACCTCCCCAACTACACCGATCATCCCACTACGCAATCACCCAGCACTCTATTCATCTTTACAATCACAGCCACACACCCGTCCACAATACATGCACATACATTCCAAAACTTTCAACCCCAAACTTTCTTTTTTCCAAACAGACAGAACAGAATGCCTACTAAAACACAATTCTGTAGGATACAAAGACAAAATAGAGCAGATAAGAATAAAAGCAAGCCATATAGCCATCCACCTCTAAAACAATGTATAGAAAACATTAAAACAAAGCAGCATGTAATCTCATTCAGCAAAACTAAACCAGCGACCACTACAAACAAAAGCACACCTGCTAATTAATCTAACACTGTATCTAACAATGTTAACGTAGACACATTAAAGCATTAAAAAAACTGAGTTTAAAAGAAAATTCCACTGTAGAGTTCTTCAAAATATTATAAAGACAGCTGAAAAGTCACGGTCAACCCTTAAAAACTACAGCAGAAGACTAATCATTGACCCTCTAATTGACAGTGTATTTCTACTAAAGAGAAAGTTTTTTATATTAATTTTAAACAGAATGAAACCACTTAGTAAATTAATCAATACATTACAAAAAGTACTTCTAAACATGTTCAATGTCAATATAGATACCTTATCACACATCACACTTCTGTGTAGATGAATGGATCCACACAAGCAGAACAGAACCATATGTCAATGAAGAGGCTTATAAACAAGAACAAAAGAAAACAATTGTCATAAACAGTAATCCCCAAGGGTATGAAACGGTAGGAGACGCCATTGTGTCAAAAGAACCCCTTATAGAAAAAACACCTCCTACAAACATTTGACCAGATATTCCTTTCGCTCAAACAAAACATTGGTGTATAAATGGACATCCAGCTCAGTGTGTAATGTATGCCACGAATATTTTAAATCTTTACAACAATTCCTCAATCATTATGTAAAACAAAAAGACAAAATTAAAATGAAAACTTTACAAACGATGGACTCATGTCCAGTACGCAGCCACACTGGACTTTGAAGACATTCATTAGCTTGCATTTTAGGAACTTCTTGCAAAAGCACCTTCCACCACATCAAAATTTTAGCAACAAAGCATTCCGAAATAAAGAATCTTGTGCATAGACTATACTATGCAAAACGTCCTGCTATAAAACTGCAAAATTTAAATAACATTCTCCTACACGGAATAGCAAAAGACCTTCTTCAAAAATTAAAGCACATCTTAAATAAATACTTTGGAAATTAAGTTGACTTAAAAAAATTCAGTAACTTTAGAAAACTTTAGTGAAAACCTCACAAACACCAACCTCCTGACAAACACATACAAACAGAAAATAGCTAAGTCTCAAAACATATATGCTGATGTACCAGACCAAGTATGCATCCGTTGTCACATTCCTTTTTCTAAAAAGAGCAAAAAAAAGTAGATATGGCCTGCAAAATAGAGGATAATGAGGAATTCCAATTGTTCCAATTAACTTTCTTGCTAACAGCAAATACTAAATAGAAAATAACTAACCCCTCAATAGTTTGCACATACTGCAATACAATGCTTGACAATAACCAAATGCCATCACCTAATATCACTAATAGCTTCGAAATAGTCACACTTCCAAAGGCTCTCCAACAATGTATCTTGTATGAAAGCATTATAATCCAAACAATGCACCCATTTCTAGCTATAATTGCCTTGAATCAAAAACACCCAAATATACTACTTTACCACGGATGCTTTTCAATAACTCAGATGGAGGCACCATCTGAGTTATTGAAAAGCATCCGTGGCAAAGTAGTATATTTGACATTAGATCTTAATGAAAATGTAGAAACTCTAGCAGTACAACAGCTAATAGATCAATTTTTTATCGTACTAGTTAATGGTGTACCAACAAAAGACAACAATATTTGGCAACAACTAGTCAACTTAAACAAAGTAAAACAAGCCCTACAATATCTAAAAGAAAACAACCAATACTACAAAGATATAAATATAGAGGAAAACCTAGGAGAAACCACCCAAATAATTCAAGATTCACCAGCAACTGGCCAATTTGAATGTGTTGATCCTGTTACTACAGCCAATATTTAAGACCAGCATAGAATTCAGCCACTACTCTCCAAAGACACCATTGAAGATGCATTAGAAACATATCAAATGTGACAAGCTAAAGGATCCTCAATGGGCATATGGGAAAAAAGTGCAGAAGCATGTTCTTTCCTCTAGTCTTTCTTACAGGAAAATTAGAACATCAGAATATCGCTCTTTAAGAATGTGTTCGACAAAATGTAGAATACATTGTCCACCCCAATTGAAAGGGAACTAGCAATTCTATGCTTTGGAGTTACACACACATTAAAAACAGGCTCACATTTTTGAAACATGTCCGCTACTCAACTGCTTCAAAAGATAAAAGACAAAGATGAAGTTTAGCAGTCAAGTATCACAAATCTCTTGCCAAACACGATTGGTATAACAGAATGCTGGTTCGATGTCATGCTGATGTACGTTGTATACTAAGGATCCTAGGCCCACCCACATTGTTTTTTTAAAATGTCCTGGCTGTTGGGATCATTTGTGGCTATGTTTTCTATCTCTTGGTAAAGTTTTAGTACTCTTTCTTGGGATGAAACTGGTCCATGGTTCAGCCAGACAATGGGCCTCATTACGAGGTCGGCGGTAAGGGTTTAATGGCGCTGGTAAAGATGCCGGTGCCATTAACCCCTTACCGCCGCATTATGAGGTCCCTTAACGGGTCTCGCTAAGGCCAGCTGGTAAAACCAGCCACCCTTAAAGGGAGCTGCTAAAGGACAAGGGAGCTAACAACGGGCCCGGACACTCTACAACCCCCCATCTCAACCTAAAAAAAATGTTCAAAAGCCAAGTAATACAAAGAAAAGTTATAGCAGATCTCCCAACAATACCGCTAAAAACAACAACCAACTCAAACAATACAACCACAAAACTGTCTAGTCAACTGCACATTCATCAGAAAAGAAAGAAACAAATGCCTCTTCTCCAGAAAGATCTGCAGGCCCATCAAATGATCCACAAACAGAACTCTCTGGTCCATTTAAATTCAGCAACACAACTGGAGTATATTGTTATTCTAATATGACAAATAATCTTATCTTTCAATTGCCACCAATTGTTCACAACATTTATTTAAACAACTCGGACCAGTTGCGTTTGCAAATGATCATCGTCTACAGAACTGCCACAAATAACTCTGACAACACTTACAGTGTCTCAGGTATAAGGCAAGAATTGGACTACTGTGCAGGAATGGTAAAAAGTACCATAAACACACAGGAAGATCCATAAGAATTCCTAATGGACTTACTACAAGTACTGGAAACCAAAAACATCCCTATACATGAAATCTTCCAGATTTCATACATGGAAACATACCTGCACTCTCTGCAACCATGTTTCACAAGACCACATCCCTAATGAACGAGTTGTATATGTATCCATACTAAAATCTGAATCCATTCAATTTCACCGGCTTCTGCAGAATGTGAATCATGGCAAATTATGCCCTTTTTGCAATTCAGTCAATCGTTCCACCCTACAAATAAACTCACATAGCTAATAGGTCATACTAATGCTTCTAAGGTACAATGCAGATGGTACCAAAAATAACTGTAAGCTTACAGGCTTCACACACGGGCAAGTATGCCTTGGAAAGAAAACCTTCACAACAGTAGGGATAATATACCACGAAGGTGCCGCAAGCACTTCAGAGAACTACACCACATCTGTCAAAAAAAGAAGTGGTTGGTTTGAATGTAATGATACCTCCGAGACTCCAAAACATAGATTACCAGCAAATGTAACAAATTCCTACTTAATATTCCTTCAGCCCAACTTTAGTCATTAAACTATAGCACAATTAACAGTTAGAATAAGCCGACAGGTATCTAACTACATCCATAATACTAAAATAGTACTTTTGAAAGTCAATCTTGTTAAAATACGCCAAGAGGTATCTAACTACTTGAAAAACACCCTTCATTACAAAATACTTCAAATACGCCATCTCAATTCTTAAACGACAAAACATCTTCTAACCTCTAATGTAGTTAGAATACGCCAACAGGTATCTAACTACTTCAAGCATTCCCTTAATCACAACATACTTCAACGAAACATACTATCACCCTTACACTCACAGTAGTCTAATCAGTTTTTTTTGTAATCCAGAATGGATTTTCTTCCCAATGACCCAATGATAATTTAATGTCAAAACAATAGCAGTGTCATACACTAATGCTGTACCAAACATAGTACTTATAATGTACTTAGAATGTACTGTTTATGAGGGTCTAAAACAATGTATTTATAAAATTGTATACAACTACAGCTTTTAAACCGTCCTGATTAACATACTGTACTGTACTGTATATTTTACCACATAAAATAAAATGAGATTCCAGCTTCATAACGGCATTAACCTATGTAACCACAACAATTATAATCAATTACCTATTCTATGAGCACTATCCTCAATTGTACTAACATCATAAGCACCGTATACAGTTCAATTACATCATTCCTCAATATTACTCCCACAACATTACCAATACTCCTATACACATATTACTACTATGGTGATTTTGGCCATACTCATACTACATTATCAATATATACAATACACATATTTCTACCGTGGTTGTTGTGCTCGGTGAACATATTCCGTATCTGGCCACTGTTCTCAACCAGCACAGTACAATTAACTATATAACAAGGATGTACCTTGTACCCCTGACCGCCTGCAATCGGACACTGAAATTGACTGCGGACTCACATACGAAAACAGCTCCACATTACCTTCATTCCACTTTCCTACCATTTCTTCCAGCCATCAAATAACCCCAAATGTCTTTTCGAAGCTGTCTGTTCACTGCGCTGTCCGTGAACTAATGCGGTGTCCACAGACAGATATGACACCTGCTTGGCCTTTTTCACCTTTCAAAATAGCCCCATATCATCTTTGTTCCACTCCCCACCCTACCTGGCCCTTCATTCCACCACAACGCAATCGAAAATGTATTTTCAAGACTTTTCCCCATCTCGCTGTCCGCGGCCACCGGTAACTGTCCGCAGATCCAACATGGCGGTGTTTCGAAAAATATGATGCATCTCACACACTTTACCATCCAATCAGGGGGCGCATCCGATGTCCGCGGATGTCACATAGGTCCCTGGACCAACTGGATATCCGTCCATGTACTGAACCGGTAAGTGAGTCCGCAGACTGAACCCAGATATAACACATATTTAAATCTACTTTTTGGTTGTTTAAAAAAAAAAATACTGGCTGGATTTAAACCAAATTTACAAAGGCATACTTTCAGGACTAAGCCACCACTGCTGCTGCAGATTTGGTGAAAATCCGTCCATTGCGTCTACAGGAAAAACCACACATTTTGGGACTGCTCCTATGACTTTGCAGGATCAATCTGATGGGGTCATATACTTTATTTGCAAAGTTTGGTGAGGATTTGTCCAGAAAGGCCTTAGTTATATTCTGCCCAAAAAGTGCTCTTCATAATGATGAGCAACTTAATCATAACTACCTGGCTGCTACTGCAGGCACTGTTATATATTCATTGAAAACACTTGGTTAAAGGGATGTTATGGTTACCAGTAAAACCAAAAAACCCAGCAATTCACCAGTTATGGCAATGCTAAGCAAACATAATTCGCGCCACGACCCAGGGCATGAAAGATGACATCACAAATGTCATTGATGACATCACTGATGACACCACATATCTGGACAATTGTTTTTGTTTACTAACATCATTAGCCTAGTTTTTTTTGTTTTTACTGACAATGAGAATTTCAAAATGTAAAAGGTGCTATATATCTACACATTAACCTTTTTATATGTTCTAAACATACCTCCATAGGAGTTAAATCTGAGCTCATAGTGCACATACATGGGGTAATTAGCATCTCTCAAACACACAAATAATTTGTCTATATGATAATTAACTCTAAAGTTATTGCCATTTTTTGGTGCTGTTGTTTCTTTCTTCCTTCCTTTAATTTCTGTACGCACCTCTAATTTGTATGCATTGTGCGTTTTTATTTGTATTCTTTCTACTAACACAAGTGTGTGGTATGTTTTCAATAGTTACCTATTTATTCCATGTTCAGTGAATTTCATAGGTTTTTACCAGTACACCCTTAATTTCCTACAACTTACTAATATGAAAACTCTGCTATTTCCAGACAGTGTCACGTGACCATGCATGTGCATGCAGCATGATGACGTGTCTGCAAATGCGTCCATACTTCACAAATGGGTTGGTGCTTTGCCCACAGTTCAGAACTGCATTATCAGCTGATCTAGGAACTTTGAAGCTCAAAATGAACTCTTGGACAGCTTTTAAACCTATTCTTACTCATTGGGCTTCATTACGAGTTTGGAGGTAGGAGGAAATACTGTGTCATTCCAACCTTGGAGGACCCGGTAATTCCTCATTCAAAAAACCCATCCCCATTCCAGCCCCATAGGAGTCAATGGGAATGGGGATGGAGCTAATAACGGGCCTGTTAAAAACGGGCCCGTTATTAGCTCCCTGGTCTCCTTGCGGGACCCGCAAAGGACGTCTGGTCTGACCAGACGTTCTGAGCGGGTCCCACAAGGGAACCTCGTAATAGGGCGGAATGGGTTTACCGGCACCAGCACCATTACCGGTGCTGTTAAACCCATTCCGCCGACCTTGTAATG
This sequence comes from Ambystoma mexicanum, assembly GCF_040938575.1. Classification (NCBI taxonomy): domain Eukaryota; kingdom Metazoa; phylum Chordata; class Amphibia; order Caudata; family Ambystomatidae; genus Ambystoma; species Ambystoma mexicanum. The sequence continues at coordinate 864,242,315 of NC_090937.1, forward strand.
AGGCCCATTATCTATTAACAATCTAGCACACAGCACATACTTGGATATATATTAGAAAAACTGCTATTTATATTAAAAATGGCATCAGCTGTTATCATCCCTCCTCCCCAAGAGCCAGCACCACCACCATCTGGAGGACGTACACAACCAAAAAGCACAGTACTTCCAAAGACAATGAAGAAGATGAGGTACAGGTAATACCTACCTCTAGCACCCAGAGAGACTCGTGTTGGGCCGTTCTTTATTACTGTTGGGAATGTACCAAAGGCTAAAGCTACTTAAGTAAAATGCACTGAATGCAACGTTGTACTCAATCACAGACTCCCTGGACAGTACTCCTATGAGACCACCTCCATGTGCCGCCACACCAAATCCAACCACTGCAATACTCTCAGAAAGCTTATTCCTTTCTTAGCAAGTAGTAGGCTGTCTTCCTCCAACTAATCATCCTCAACCAATACTGTAACCACACAGCCTACTTCTGTGGCAAACAAAATCCCACCAGCTACATTGAAGCTATAAAAGAGGCTCTTGATCAATATCTTATGAAGACAACAGTACTATGTATATACTGCAACACACCACTCTGCAGGGTGGATCATTTTTTAAGTGCTTTTGAAGCTGTAATCAAGGAGCATGAGAAACACTGCCCCCTACCTTAGATGTAACACATGCACAACATCTTCCCCTGTCCACATACCCCTCCATATTAGTAGTTTATGCTTCTTTCCTAATTTCCCTCCCAACCTTACTTTCTAACCTCTCCTGCAAAAAAAATATTACTTTAAAAAAGGTTCCCTTAGGAACCACCTTTCACAGTTAAAAAATAGAAAAAAAAACAATCTTATAGACTCCATCTATTTTACATTTCTCAATAAAGTAGATAGACTCAATAAGATTCTCTAACATTTCCATTAGCAATTTGTGTTATGCTAATGGGAATAATGTGGCGTTCATCCCCCATTCCGGGGGCTGGAATGGGGGATTATGGCCTGCCAGCCCAAGTTGTCAGCCTAAGTGAAGCGAGAGCGGATAACAAGGGCTCTGGGCCGTTATCCACTGTTCCGGCCCCTGCAACAGGGGATGAAGACCTTTAGCACCCCGGGTTGCCAAAACAGTAACCAAGGATGCTAAAAAAAAGGATTTTCCTTCCTATAGCAGGACAGGGACGTCACCCCCTATAAGAAGGAAAACCCTTTTCCAAGATGCCCACCATGGAAAGGGAAGGCAGGGATCCATACGGAGCCTCTCTTCTCTTTCCATGGTGGCCTTCAGGAAGCAAAGCGAAGGAGCAAATGCATCAGTGGCAGCACCCACCAAAACCAAAATAAGGGAAATTGGAAGGTTGGGGGGAGAAAACAAAATAATGGGACAGGGCGTGGGTGGAGATGGCAGCGGGGATAGCCGGCCATCAGGCAGCTTGGGACGCAGGCTTGTACTGGCAGTTCAAGGCCACGTTCCTAGCCACCTGATTGGCTGGCTCCCCCACCCAGGATGCAAATGGATACGAGTATACAACAAAAAATATATAAAAGGACAAAAACAATTTTATGTCCTAAATAACTTTCTCTAGCATACAATAAGGACCATAGTCAATAAACCTTTAAAACTATTAACAGTCTCCAAAGTCCCCTTTCAAGGCCATGGATCATTGAAAGACCCGGATGGCATATGCACACCATTGCACAGGGCAGCTCTTCTACCCCTTTTAATTTTGTATTTGTAAAACTCCCTCAATACCTGCTTTCAAATAGTCACACATCCATCCACCAACCACTTCCAAAATTACATATAACCCTATGACCATACTAAGCTTCCACACACCAACCGGCAATTACCAATCTTCTTCAAATCTTTTGCATCTGCATTTCCCTTACTTATACAAAACAAATTGTACACAATGCTCCTATAAATGCACATATGCATTGTGCAGCGAGAGAAGTGCATAACTAGAAGGGGCATAAATAGAAGGGGCAGTACACATGGGCAAGTGCTCATGAGAACCCAGGAGTGCCAAGGGATGCCAAGGTGGGACACCACTGGGTAACTACTGGAGTAGAGGTGTTCCAAGGGTGGGATGCATCTTAACCATAACATCCCTTTAACAAAGATTTTTCTGTCAATTTAATAGCTTTTTATTACTCAAATTGGTTCATGGTGTTACATCACTGTATATGCGTTATTAATAATTCCTCTTTTCATATATAGGAAATTACTATAAACCTCCTTTAAGAAACATTTATTGCAACACATTCTTATGTTTGTCGTTATCGGCAGAGCAAGCTGGGGATGGAAATCATCACTCATTTGCCGACAGCATAAGGCTCCACCATGATCCAAGCTAAACCCAACCACCCCTATTGTTCACTGCACCTACCCTGCATTCTAGCTCAGTGTCCACTATTCCACTATACCCTAATAATGTAACCAATGGCCAGTGCTCATGACTTGCAGCCATGGCAAGTCTCCAAATTCATGGGGCACAGGCTTCGGCCATGCAGCTTTACCCAATAAGCAAATCAGAGTACACATTTGCATTTGCTGAGAGCCAGGCCCTCTATCCACACACTAAAAGAAAAATTACTAATTTGTATTACTTAGATTCTTACGCTTTAAAAAAAATAAAATAACACACGACATTTTTCCAAAAACATGCTTTCAGGTCCTTGCTAATGCTTGTTGCACAGGTTTGTTGTAATCTAGTCAACAATTGCTGTAACCACAAGCATAATATGTTTTTCCATTCAAACCCACCGCTTCTGCCATGCCACATGCCCCAATAACCAAGTTCTAGTACATTAGTCTCCTTGCTAATGGCCAGGCCATTTGCCCAGACACCAAAATGATATCACTGTATTGCGTACCTACATTTTACACTTTTGAAAAAAATTAAAACCCAAGACATATTTGCAAAACCACGCTTTCAAGTTCTTGTTGACTCTCCTCAGGCATATTGCTGCAATCATATCCAGCACTTCAACCTGTACCCACAAGCACATTTGTTTTTCCCCATTCAAACCTATCCCAATTTCGAAAAACATTACCACATAGCTGGTCCATGGTGGCCATGCCCGCTTTAACCCCATTGCTGGTCCCTCTTGGTCATGGACAATCTGGCCACTGCCCATGGCCACAGGCTATACCTCAATCACCAAAGGTATATCGCTATTGTTTGTACCTACCTTATGACACTTTTCAAAAAATAAAACACAGGCACATTTGCAAAACCATGCATTCAGGTACTTACCAATGCCCCTTACATGAGTTTACTGAAAATCCGCCCATGTTTTATTTTTTCAAAAGTGTAAAAATGTACGTACATACAATAGTCATATAACTTAGACCCCACTTGACAAACTCATTTCAGACTTTTTTACAAACATTCAATTTTGGGTCTTTAATCTTTCAGAAAACGTTTTTCCACATTCGTAAAATGGCAACAAAGATATAGGCCATCCAGAAAAGTTGAGATCCCCCTCTAATGTTGCTCCTCTTGACAAAATCCCACCAAATGTTGCAAACACATTCATATATAGGTCTACAATCTTTTTCCAAACTGATGTGCAGATTTGTCAAATGGCAGCACATTCATAAGCCTTTAAATTATTTTACCCCAAGTGTTTTTCCCTCTTGGCAAGACAGCACCACACTTCATTCAGAGTCAGGTCTAGAATTCAACTCTGAAATTTCAATGTCGATTCATTGAGTGGCGCCAATGTTGTAAGCCATCTAAAAACGGATTTTCAGCAACCATGTAATGCACAAGTAAGCATAGATGTCCTTGAACATCTTTGATGTTTGCGAACATCGCAGGACTGTTCGCGTACATTGGATAATACACAAATCCCATCCTTTTTGGCTTTTTACGGCCATATCCCATCCCATCCTCATCACCCCTCATCTCGCCAGATTGTTTCATTAGTATGACAAGTGCAATGCTGTGTTTTTTAAGATGCTTTTAATGCAATGTTCACGGACAACGGGTGTTGTCCGCAAATCCAACATGGCGGGCATTTCCAAAAAATATAACGCACCTCACGCTTTTTACCATCCAATCAGTGGACGTGTCTGATGTCGGGGAACTCACGTGGGCCTCTGGGACAATTGAAGACCCATCCATGGACCAAAACGGAAAGTGAGTCCACGGACCGAAACCAGATATCACTGATTTTTTTAACCTACTTTTTGTTAATTTTAAAAAAAACTACTGGACGGATTTACAACACATTTACAAAAGGCCGCTTTGGAGACCAAGCTGCCACTCCTGCTGCACATTTGGTGAAAATCCGTCCAGCGGTTTGGGCTGTAGGCATGAGCAACATTTGTCTTCCATTGTGTCGATGGAAAAACCACACATGTTGGGATCCCCTGCCCCTGAATCAGACGGGCCATTTACTTTTTATGCAAAGCTTTGCAAGGATTTGTCCAGGAGGGTACAGTTATAAGCCGCTCCAAAAACTGCTCTTCCTATGGGTTGAGCAACTTAACCATAACTACAGGGCCACTACCGCAGGCCTTGTCATATATATAGTAAAGGGTGGCCGTTGCCGCCCTATAACTAAGGTGAGTCAGACTCCCATAGGAATCTTACTTTGCACAACCTCACAGTTACACCTTACATCTGGTCAGATCACATTTTACTCACATTCAAACTGATCTCTCTGTCTCCGCCTGCTAGAGCTGATCTGAATCCCAGAGTGGAGGTCTGTATGCGCAACTTGAAAGAGCTGTCATTTGTAAATTCTGCACCAATTTTAGTACACAACCTAGCAGTCCTGGAGGACGTTAATGTTAATGGTGCTAGCGATCTTGCATTTCACATTACCAATGCTCTGACTAACACCACTAACCAATAAGCACCCCTGAAGAAGTGTATGTTAAAAACAGAAACTATGCATAAACCTTGGTTCAATTGACGACATCCTTACAATCATGAGGGAAAAGCTCCTAGCGGAGCGACACTGGCATAAAGACCCCTGTAGTACATTGCTATTTGAAAACAAAACATTGGCAAAAAAAATACAATGAGGCGATCATTAAAGCTAAATCAGAAACCTACAATTGCTGCATTCAGAATGCAAAATCTGGATCCAAGGAATTGTTTCTCCAACAAGGTGGCATCTCACCCGGTTAATATCCAACTAATTAAGGATACTGTAGATGTTCTGATGCAGGATGTTACAGGGGAACCTCCATTGGAGGCCACTGCCCACGTTTTTGTTTTTACCCCTTGCATTGAAACATTCATCATAAAAACTATTGCTGGAATGAAACATACATTCTGTCAAAGTGACATTTGTACATCCACTATGTTCATAGAGTGTAGGGATATCTTCAGCCCTTGGGTAACCAAGTTTGTCAATTGCTCCTTTGCCGAGGGTAGTGCTCCCATATTTTTGAAGGAGGTGTGGGTGACTCCTCTATTAAAGAAGGAATCCTTGGACCCTTTCATTTTTGTCAATTACCGTCCTATTACAAATGTTCCCTTTTTGCTAAAATTGTTGATAAAGTAGCAATCTCACAATTCCAAATGTTTTTGGGGGGTAATGATATTCTTCTGTCCCGTCAATCTGGTTTCGTAAGGGGCATGGCACCGAGACCACAATGCTTGACCTAAAGACGTATCTCTTACTAAATATGGACCAAGGGCAATTATCTATCCTCATGCTGTTAGATTTATCTTCTGCATTTGACCTTGTGGACCATGGCTTACTCAAAGGCAGATTATTGTCCATGGTCGGGTGCTCCCATATAGCAGCCGGCTGGATTGCTTCCTTTTTGGGCCCCACAAATTCCAGAGTAAATATAGGCGAGGTTTGGTCAGTCCCTTCACCTGTCACCTGCGGAGTGCCGCAGGGTTCATGTATTTCGCCCACCCTATTTAAAGTCTATCTGATCCCCTTCCTACTTTTGTTGATCAGCCTTGGTGTCTACGTGGCTAATTATGCCAATGACACACAGGTGACTCTCAAACTGTCAGGCTCTTATAACAAGGATGCAGAAAAGTTGAATACCATTTATAAAGCCATTCATTCTTGGATGGCTGCAAATTCCTTGGCCTTAAACGCAAAAAAAACAGAGCTCTTAATCGTCGCAACTGGGCCAAGGCTGACGCCCTTTTCAGCTGAATATGGTCAGTTCCTGCTTCTTGGTATGCCGATCCTTGAGGTAAAAAGAGTAAAAACCCTAGACATAGTCCTGGATGCCGAACTGTCCATGTCTCACCAGGTTGAGTGAATCCGGTCTACGTGTGGGTTGATCACGAAGTTGCTCGAGAATATATGCCTCTTTCTTGTACATGAGAAGTTTGCTATACTGGCTTCCGTCCTCATTAATACACGGTTCAACTACTGTAGTTTGGTGGCTGTGCCCACTCCTCCATTGCAGCTTTTCAGGTCTCCCAGAATGGGGCAGTGAGGGCAGTTTCAGGACTCACCAGGCGAGCACATGTTACAGCAGCAAGGTGCAGCTTTCATTGGCTGCCTGTAAAGCTCAGAATAAGACACAAAGTCCTGATGCTCACACATAAATGTGTGACAAACACAGCACCACCGTATCTGGTAGCTTGCCTTCAACTTCAGACCTCCTCCAGTCCACTCAGGCCCCAGCACCATATGAGGATGGTTAAACCGAGATTTAAACTGGTAAAGGCTGGTGGACAGAGTTTCAGTGTACAAGGTCCTGATTTTTGGAATCTGCTTTCACCCGAGCTTAGAGCCATAGACACAACAGCCAAGTTTAAAAAGGAGCTGAAGATGCTCCTGTTTAACCTCCTGCCCAACTAGGGTCCTTCGCTGTAGTGTGTTTTCTTATCTTTGCTCTCAGTTGACATAAGGTTTCTGACATGGTGTCCTCTTGTGCGCTGTTCTAATACTATGCGTCTTAGTTTGTGTGTGTCTTTTTGTGCGTGCCCTGAGGCCTACGGGCACATTGCGCGATGATACAAGATTTTTTTATAAATAAATAACCTCAAAAAATTCTATTGCTAATAACTTTTGATTTGCATCAATGGATTTGGCCGAGATTTTGAAGTCAATGAGGGACATAGACAAAAAAGGTCAATTTTTAACAGACCACACAGCCCAACGCGCTGTCCAGATTTGGACAAGGTCTGAAACAACTTCACCATAAAGCGTTTGCTGGAGGCCTTTTTGTGATTTGGGGTTATTCTGTATTGTAATTTTTTTAAATGTTTGATAGAGATAGCTATATCTCGGGTAAATTGCCAAATCTGGAATAATACAGCCACCATCTTGTTTTTCTCTTGAAGTGAGAGATATTCACGTCTACAGTCGAGATTACCAGAAAATGAAACACAGGAAAAACGCAATTTGCAGGTTAAAAAAAAAATGCAAATGTCATCAGGCTATCAGTGGGGGGGGTAGCTAGAGAGCACCAAGTGAAATTTGAGAGTTGGAGGGGGTCTAGTGCCTGATTTTGCAACACAAAGCTTTTCTGTAACCTTGGCTATTTATACGAATAGCCCACATCTCAAAGCGAACTGTGTCAGAGAAACAGCTTGTGTTTTGGGGAGTAGGGGAGCTGGCAGAGATGGGGAAAGCACTTCGTGAGGGTCTGGGGGGGGCATGGAAGCATTCTTGTCTGCTGTTTTTCCGATATTAGCAGCTATAAAACTACAGATAGCTGCAGCTTTCTGTAGTCCATCCATAAAATGACTACAGATAGCCAAGGGTATTTTTAATTCTGTACCCGTGGCTATAGAAAGAAAAAAAACATATTTTTACAGCTACAGTGACGTTGGGTATGAAAGATCACTGGCCACACAATAGGTATCTGTGGTACCCATCCATGCAGTAACTGGGACTGGGACAGTCCCTGCTTGATTTCAAAGCAAGGTAGAAGCTGACCATGTTGCCTAATAAATTAGCACACATTAAAAGACCATTTAGAGCAACATGGCCTGAGGGGGCAAGCCCCTTTTTCGCTTTGATGCTAAGCAGGGTCAGTCCCAATTACTGCATGGAATGGAGACAGTACACAGATGTTTTAAATAACATACTAAGAAAACACACAGCATCCACATTATTATTTTTCTAACCATGCTACTGTCAATCCTTGAAATATTTGCACTCAGAGACCATTGTTTTACCTTTTGCTGAGATGCATTCTGTTATTTGTAGTCTCCCAGTAAAGATGGGGGGGATAATAACACAATTGTACACTTTTTTCCTAATGTTCTTTAGGGATTTATATTTTTGAGTGACACTATGGTATGTGTACTTTTCAAGTTATCTTTATAATGTAAAGTATTGTTGAAAGCCAGACATGGGGGTGAGGAGGGGAAATGAAGAGAGGGCAAGGTAGTCATGCTTATTTACCCATGATGTGGCAAGATAGTTTGCAATCCTGGACACTGGTGCAGTTATTACCCCCTGATTGTGGCTACTTTTCAGGTCACAAGTAAAGGACACACTATTAGGACAGGCATGTTATAAGTTATAGGGCATGTTATAAGTAATAGGGGCGGCTGTACAGCCTCCGGCTGGGGGTCGCTTCAAGATAACTTATGTTTAATAAAGAGCTTCAACTTCGTATTCAAGTTTCCGCCTGAATCCGTAACAATTGACGACGAAGGTGGGATTCCTCTCTTTCCATAATTCCTTCGTGATGTTGTCATTGATGCATTTGATCATCAATTGATCCCACAAGTTCTCATCCTGGCAGTGGTTAAACCTGCATTTAACTAACAACCCTCTCAAAGCTGTAATAAAGTCTTCAATACTTTCACCGCTCTTTTGGTCCCTTGTGGTAAATCTGTACCTCTCCAGTATGATGTTCTCCTCAACACTATAATGTTTATCTAATTTTGCCAGTGTCTTCTCATACAGACCGCCATCTGGCATGTCTATGGGTTCAGGCAATTACTTCAAAACCTCTTGCCCAGCAGTCCCCAAACAATGGAACAGTAAAGCTTCTTTACGCTCATTGGAAAGGTTAGCACCAAAAACTGCCAGAGCATATTTGTGGAAGCCTTCCTTACAGTCCACACAGCACACTCTGGGTTCTCCTGGGTAAAGCAAAAAGAAAACGGGGGCAGGCATATTCGCCACGTTTTAGGAAATTAGAACTGTATCAGTTTGCTCCCACAAACAAGCAGGACTTATGTCTAACTTCACCCACTCCCCGGAACAGTGATGTGGCCAAACACTTCTAATGTGGGATAGGACACTGTAACACTCACCATCCAGCTTCTTTGGTGCGCGAACAGTTTATGAAGCGCACAATGCCAGAACCAGCTGCTCCGTACTGACTTCCTTAGGGCACACTGTGCGAGGCTCACTGTATACGGAGCACCGGAGCACCAGGGCGTCAGCAACCAGATGACTCCAAAAATGGCTGCCACGCCATTGGGTCCTTTTTTTTTTAATGCGTGCGGCCGTCACAAGATAAACAAAAGCACAAGGATGGCAGCCACATTGCCGGGTCCCCTTTTCCGGCACGCGGCAGTTGCTAGAAGTATAGTAGCTTCAACTATGATGTCTTCCTCTGCCAGGCAGGGACCTGCAGGCAGTGAGTCTTTCAAACATTTAAATGAAAACAACTCACGTTGCAAGCGGGCCAGTGGAGTCGCTGGGATCACGGGATCCAAATCCAAAAAATAGACAGAACGTACCATCCACCGGGTGGCTTCCCTTGCGACCTTAAATCGTGCAGTGCAATTGTCCAGTAGGCAGATCAGTATTCTGCTTGGCGCTCCATACTACGCCGCTCCACCCGGAGGACTCGTCGGATGTCAGAGTTCTTCTGTGAGCACGTTTCTCAGCGCCACAGCTCTCCTCTGCCGTGTCCACAACAATAGCACCTCCGTGGATGGGCTGGGGGTCGTAGTGTGTTTATTGCTAGTTAGAATATTATCAACTCTGCATTCCAGAAAAATGTATTATTTTGTATTTTTTTTTCCTCGTCATCAGTTCTTGTTTCATGATTAAAGAGAGGAGGTGTTAGGACCGGTATCTGCTATTTAAGGTATCACTGTAATATTGCCTTTATTGTATTTACTATGCTGTGTGCTTTAACATTGCTTCAGCATTCCATTGCTCTTGGCTACATTGGAACGTGGACACTGCATCCTTTGAGGTTTGAGGTTCCAAGGGAGTTAAGAGAGTGAAGGAGTGAAGTTATAGGGGCGGCTGTAGAGCCTCTGGCTGGGGGTCATTTCAAGATAACTTATGTTTAATAAAGAGCTACAACTTCGTATTCAAGTTTCTGCCTGAATCCTTCACTACTTAACACACATGTGTGAGGACAGTGATTTTTTTATTCCGAGGGCGGACGCAACCCAGTGTTTTCTTTTTAGATTGGCAAGCTTGCTCAAGTATTTGGTTACCAGAATGTCTTCAGGTTGTCAGGTTCCAAGTGCAGACGCTTGCCCACAAGACCACAAGCACTTGTTTCATATTAGATTGCTGGGTTTAAAAGATGAGCACCTTTTATAATTTGCCAGCATATTTATTAGAACATTTCCTCTCTGGGGTGTTTTTTCTGCTGCTCATTACTTTTTTTAAAGTTCAAGGCTATTTTGTATTGCGCACTTTCCCCTACGGGGAAGGCCAATTGAACCACATTTGTATATATCAGTTTAAGATATATGTACACTTACTTTGCATATGTGCTGTGGGTCAACAAGTACCTGGGCAGATGTTATTTCTTGCAACCATTTTTTTCTCCACTTTTCCATGCTGTTTAAATGCGGTTAGTTGGGGTTGTGTGATGTATCACAACAGTCACTAAGAGACCGCACATAAAACAAGGGGCTTAAAGCACGCTTCTTAACCAAAGTATGTGATCCATGGCAAAGAATTTAACCTGGCTCGGCATTGACTAAAAACATTGTGAGTTCTCAAAGCCTGCAATCTTTTACGCATAAAAATACCACTGTCAAAACATGTCAAAATCAATTTGAGATTGAAGAACGTCTTTGAGCAATGGGTTGCAAGTTTTTCAAAATATGGGGTGGCCATTTAAAATGGCCAGTGGGCACAGTTGAAGGCCATGGCTACTAGTCTAGTAGTGTTTTAAAATGGGCAGTGGGCACAACCAAAGGCCGCCGTGACTGGCCATGTGTGAAGGAAATCTAGGGAATAAAAAAAAAACCTTGAAATTCAAGGAACACACTTTAGTTGCAGGGACGTTAAGGTGAGCAGTACATTGAAACACATCCTTTGAAATTCAAGGAAAATACTTTAGTTGCAGGTATGTTAAGGTGAGAACTTAATGCGACAAAACCCCTGAAATTCTGCTAAAGCCACCTTAACTTTGCACCCCTCGTTCTGCAGCCAATGACACAATGGTAACATCACAGAGGGCATCACTGATGACAACACTGGTGACATCACTAGTAACATCACTAATGACATCATCAATGGGATCACTGGTGACATCACTAATAGCATCCTATATGACAGCAATGATTATTTAACTAATGGCATCAGACATCAGATCCCTCTATGTATGTGCCCATATTTAGACCACCCTTACGTTTCTACATATGTGATGTTAGCATTTTAGAATATTTCATAACAATGAGTTAATTGTTTAAAACAGTAAACAGTGTCACATGCATCATATCACTACTTGTGAAGCTTGCCTGTCTAGTACTTTGGTAATGATGATATCTGAATTATAAATAGTACGCTGCTTAGAATGTTCGCTTTGGAGGATTACAAACGTTAGGGTATTCCTATGGTGAGGGGGTTCATAGTGTGCGCAGATCACATTGGTGGGAATCTTCATGAGTAAGGGACTTGATAGTTTTTCCTGTCGAATTGTCGATGGTTACTTCTCTACAAGGTCACAGGTTTGTGGTAGATCATGTGTCAAGAAAGGAAAATACTGCTGCAGACGTTTTATCTAGAGCTGGTGGCAGCAGTTGCGAGAAAGAACCAGAGCTAGCTAGTGACATAGAAGTGAAGGATCACATTTATGTAGTGGGCGAGTCTGCTGTGGCTAGGCAGGAATGGGATGTGGCTACCAGAGATGATGCTGAGTTGATCTGCACCACTGTATATGTTAGGACAGCTTGCAGTGAGTGGACGGACATCAAAGGATTGGGGGCCTTTCACACGATCGGGTTTAGCTCAGTGTGGAAGGTGATTTGCTTTGCAAAGTGGGTATGTGGTTCCCTATTTGGAGTGATGACAAGAATAATTGAGGTTGGACATGAAGGACATTTGGGTATGAGCAAGATGAAAGGAAGACTTAGGGCAGATTTTTTGGTGGCACAGGTTGGATGCACAGTTTGAGCAGATGATTAAGATATGTGTTTTATGTGGAGAAGCTGACAGCATTTTGAGGAATTATGGACAACCTCTTAGACCTTCGGATCTACCTACTATGCCATGGCAGCGAAATTGCCTTTGATATTCTAGGTCCGGTTGAAAGTGAGAGGGGCAAACGGAAGTACATCATTGTGCTAATGAATCTCAATTCCGAGTGGGTAAAGGTAGAGATAGTGTTTGAAGCGGACACACAAGGAGTTATATGTTTTCTGGATGGTCTTTTCCAGAGAGAGAATCTGTGGAAAATTCTGTCTGACAATGGGGTGCAACTTACCTCTAGGATGATGGAGTCATTTTTGGAAGGGGCCAGAGTGGTGCACAACAAGACCTTGTTGTATTATTCTGAGACCAATGGGGTGGAGGAATGATTCCGTTACACTCTAATTAAAGGCATTAGGATGGTCTTGGGTGCAGGATTTGGTAGGCAGGTTTAGTTAAGAGAGAGGATTTGCATAAAAGTGGGATCCACATGCCACTACTAGAGGTTTGGTACTATTTGAGATACTCAGGAGGAGGAAGGCAAAGATGGCAATGTGTCCACTGTGGTTGGGAAGGGCTGGGTTTGTGGAGTGCGATGAGCACAGGTTGAAGGATATCATTGTGCCCAAAGCTCAGTACATGAAGGAGCGGTTTGATAGCCTGAGGAGAGTTTGGAGGTTTGAGGTGTCCGGAGGGGAGGTGTCCGGAGGAAAAACAGTACATGTGAGGAGACCTGGTTTTGTTCCGAAAAGGTCAAAGCTGGTAAGGTTGTCTTGCCATGAGAGAGACATAATCCTGTTCACTTGAATTACATTCTTACCTGAACCACTCTAGCAATCTTTTCACTCATTTTAAATTGTGGACCAAAGTCACTGCTGAAAACATACCTAAGGCCTGGCAATCAGGAATCACTCTGCAAACGGAGAGACACAAATATGTTGATGAAAAGCACGAATGTTATTTAGTGAGCGTCCAGATCTTTGTTTTTATTTTGTGTTGAGATCGTTTTCTAAGCGCTCATTTATTATTCATTGCAAAATGTTTTTACCAAAGGACAGGCCAAGTACCTCTCCCTGCACACAAAATGGATACTATAATCGAACATATAAGAGGTCATTGAGGATTTCATGGATTCTCTACTGGCTCCAACACTGAATCACTGGTTGATGTGCTAAGAATTGTCCATGAGGTTCTTAGGCTCAGATACTACTTACTCAGTAGAGTTTGGTCTCCCCTGTGCTCCATTGAATGTCTAGCAAATGTTGCTACTTGCCACTAACTTATGGCATGTGAAAAGGCTTGCCCGTTCCAGTCCATTCTGGAAAATGTGTGGTTTGCAGCCGTAAACATAACGGTGGCAATTGTAACCATAAAATGTGCGCAGTGTTTGCAATATGCCTTTGCGTTATTACAAATGATACGAAGCTCTATATAAATCAGGGCTAGAACCGGGAAGCTGCTGAGCTTTGAACATAAAGTAGCCTTTCATGTTTCCAGCATCGAATTCTCTTTTCTTCTCACATTAGGCCTTTATAAGACGTCGTCCATCTTACCGTCTCACATACCCAGTTAACGCGCCAGTCCACCGCCATGTTATAGCACATCATGTTGCAAAGAACTGCTGCCATGGCTCTTAAATAAAATACAGACAAGCACAATGAGAACACAGTGAAACAAAACCTGTCAGCTTCAATGGAAATGCCTCACCGCCAGCACCGGGGTGCGGAGAGTAATGTGTGTTGCGCATTACGGCATGTGGAAGGCAGCTAGAATACTGATTCCACATCCGCTGCTTGTGGTCCCCGAGTGCTAACTTATTTCAGGCTGAATACTAGATATTGGTCTCGTTCCCATTTCCAAGTTTTTTCTTGAACTCTGTAAATCTCTCCACAGAGGGGGTCATTTCAAATTGGATGGTTCATAAAATTCATGCATTTTTACTGGATTAGTATGATGGAGAAGGGGCTCACATCCTAATTTATGAATCCGCCACCCACCTCCTCTGTAACTTGCAAATCTTATATCATTGCCTCCCACATTAGTTTTTGATGCGGGCGGATAAAGGGGATTATCGGGTGGCGAGCCACACAAAAATTCCTGCTACTTTCCCCCCCAAATGCAGTGTGTGCAGATGAATATGGTCTTGTTTGTGCTCTCAAACTGCCCACCCCTGCCCCAATCTACTTTTTTGGTAACACTAGTGGCCGGTGGCCATTTGACACATAACAACAAAAAAAACTGTAGGATCATTACAGATGCATGAAACTCATCTATAAGAGCTCTGTCCAGGCGCTCTTTTGCAAAATACATGCAAACCTCCTAATTTGCAAATGGATTGAACCAACAGAAATGACTTCACAGGAAAGGACTTTGCTAGGAGCATCACCAGTCTTTGATACTTGGAGGCACCATGGAAGTGACTTTAGAATAAATTGCCCTAAATAAGCCAAGTGGCAAATAACTTTGTGGTGCAAAATACCTAAATTACACTGTTATTTTATATGGAGCAAATCTATAGTCATGAGGCTTTTTTAAAATAACAGCATGATATATTGACATAAGCTATGAAGTTAATCACTTACACCGCTGCAGATGAGATACTGTGTGATTAAATGATTTTCCCATGATCACACACTTTGGTTAAATGGTGAAACCAGGATTTGGAAAATTTAAGCAACTGAGCACTTCTTTCCAGGATTAGTTTATATAGATATCCATTAAGGTTTTGCTTTGCATTTCATGTGCTTAAATAATATGGTGCGCTCGTTGCAGCCTAATGGAAGCAAAAGAATAATTTTAGTTAATTTTAGGACCTGTTATGGTGGGAAATATCCTCAGGAATTTGTGGACGAATCAATCAAGGTGCTTAATAAACAATTGTGAATAGAGGGTTGGAACAGAGTATTGATGTTTCAGAATTCCTTAAATAGGTGATATTGGAGTAAGACTTTTCTTGACTGAGTAGAACAGAAAGACATCAACAAATGTCATAAGAGTTTACTTGGAAGAATCTCAATTTGAGCAGCCAAAAAAGCCCTGATGAAGACCTGACGATCTGTGTTTGTAAGGTCAAAAATTGCATAGTAAAGAACCATTGATTTATAAAAATCTTGTAGTACTCATTATTGAGTGAGTTAGAGACACTTACAATTTATAGCGTGGCTCATTGGGTTGATGAGAATATTAATCCCTAGACGCATTAAATGATAAACTAGCCATTCATAGTAAACTAACTATACAATATATACATTATCCTAGAAATATGTTGAGCAATACGAGTATGGCTTTAGTTTTATTCTCCCCATCCTGCATACAAAATCACAATAGCATCATGCAGATTCATGTGAGCTTAACAATTCCCCCTTGGGTTTTAAAGCCGTAGCCATTATTTCATAAAGCATGTAGCATTATGCATCCTTCTCACTTCTGATCACTCCCTCACATTCACATTTCTAAAGGAACAGAAGTCCCTAATAGTCCCTCCTCGCTCCCATTAGATCCTAATAGCTCACGTAGAAATGCTTTGTTGACACAGAGCAAGATGGGAGCCCCTCTGAGGCCCGTAGCTCGTTGGGTCATTGTCCTGGCAACGGGACACCTCTCCGGTTCATAAAGAGTAAGGTGTCCTGCTGCCAGGACAATGAGCATGCTGAGCACATTGTGCTGCAAGAGGGACACCTTTCCCGTTGGGCACCCTCATCGTGGTCCCACTTATACATTTCCAGGTCTGGCTCTCAAAAGAGCCTCTGGGGGGCAGCTTGCACCCCCTGCCCCCTTGCACCCCCTGCCCCCTTGCTCGGTACGCCACTGGGTCGATATTGTATAGAATTTCCCAAAGTATACTAGATTTTGAGCCGGCTAAAAGCAGGAAGCTGTGCAAATGCCTTCTGCCACGCATGTATGTGGCAGTGATATAGGGTATTTAAGAATGTTTTTATTTTATAGTGTAAACATACAAGGAAACCCCAAACCACCAAGATTTCGTGGCAATGTATTTGCAGTTTGTAGTAGTGGAAATAATCATTTGTGGTGGGACAGGGTGCATGAAGTATAAACACTTCGTAAATGGGGTCAGAGAGATTTCCAGGATCAAATAACGTGCATATGGTGAACTGTAACTATTATTGATGATATGGTAGTCACATCCAACTTTCCAGCTGATAACTGAGCAACACTCATATAATTCCAGTGCTACTGCAGGGTGAAATGTTGAAAATATAATGCAGGTAAAGCAGTGCATTGAAATGTGTGAAACCTTTTAGCGACGCCCTAAATAAAAGGCCTTGCAACACAGGAAAGTAAATGAAATCTCTCCCACTATGTGGATATGTTCTTTTCCTTGAGCAATGAATACATTAAAGTGTAGGGTGTCATGTCAGCGTATTATTTGACAGCATATGAAATATGTCGAAAACCAGGCTAGGCAAGTATGCAAAAGGTGCTGACGGGAATGCACAAAATCCCCCCGTTATTTCTAATTGGCGTATGTTAAAGGTAATTAAATAATGTAATTATTACTGTTAAAATGCCCCTATCTGTTTGCACAGCTTAGTTTGTTTTTAAAGTGATATGGATGAGAGGCCGTTTTAGTGCAGCTCAATCCCTGGTACACCTTCTACTTATCTGCCCTTTATATAAAGAGCTGCGTAAATGTCACGCTCAGGGGTTTTGGCTTTAATTGTTGGAGACCTGCTTCCATGCTACTCTTATGTGTCCAAGATGATGTTAGCGCTTTTAAATGTGCATGTTATTTACAAAGCATTTCGATAAGGAGGAAAACGTCTTACTCCTCTTTGAAGTGATGTAACATTACTTTGCATTTAGCATCTTCTGTTTATTTATATTTTATATGGTCCTGTTTTTATCTGAACCTAGACCGGTTTTATTGTTGTTCTTGATGATGGTGTTTTAAAGAGTGTTCTTCTACACATCAGAAATAAACAAATGAATGAATGATTCCCAAGAGTGTATCCAGGGTCTTTGCAGTTATGAGTTTTCTGACCAGGGACAGGAGCAGGTCAAGTATTTCTCATTATAATGCTTTGGTTTACACTGTCTTTCATGCCCACTACTTAAGGATATAAAGTGTTCATTGCTGATCCTGATGTTAGAGGTTCATAAAATTACTACCCTGGCTGAAGCCATCGAGTTTTGTAAGATTCCAAGGAGTGTATCTAGTGTCTTTGCAGTTATGAGTTTTGTGACCAGGTATTGGAACAGGCAATGTTTTTTTTACATTTATTTTGTATAATGCTTTGTTGTTAAACCGTGTTATCTTTAAATTGCTATTTAATTTATTTATTTATGCTTTAATATTTGTTAGCCAAATAAAGACTTTACAGATAAAACAGAAAATAATCCAAATAAAAACAGAATAATATGACAAAATATACACAAAGTAAGACACATACCACATTACATTAAATCAGTAAAATAGAGTAAGAGAGTACAGAATAGAGAATACATCATGGACATGGACGTTCAGTTCATCAACATCATGGGCAGAAGGGTAACATACACCCCCCTATAGCTGCTCTCTCTTGTTCAAAAGCCCTCCATATACAATATAAAGCCAAATGTAAGCTATCATCATTACCTGTTTTTAGGCTGCGGAGCCAGAAAGCGCTCTCTCTGACTGAAGCCAGGTCATGAATACAGTTGATTAGATTTAACTGGATTGCTTTTGCCATATGTGGACACTCAGTGAGGACGTGTTTCTCTGTTTCCATACATTTGCCATTCTTGCACATGAAACAGAACCTTTCACTTTGCTTCATGTTCATCACTGGGTCGATATTGCCTAAGACAAGCAATCGGGTTAATTGAAGTAGCAATAAAAACCTGGGCACATTTTCAGATGGACAGTAGTTAAGGTAACGCCGTGGGACATACGAGTGTATAGCATATATGTTGTGTACTGGTATGATTTAAGACCGTGTAAGAGCGTGTGATGTTTTATTGTGTCCCAGGTCAGTATTTTAATCTTGAACAGACACCTGTGACCCAACTTGATTGCTTTAAATAAGCTCAGAACAGATTCTACATATGGGGTAGTTTGTTAAATCTAAAATTAGATTTAATAGAGGGCACCAGGGATTTCTCAAATATTTTATATAGAACAACCCACGTATGATTAGGACCAATGTTTCCATTGAGCACAGCCCCAACTCTAGGCATAAGATCTCTCTGGGGACACAAGTTGATAAGCCCAGGATCCTAAGCTAAAAACGAACCTCCAGACCACAAACCATATTTCACGGCTGGGCAAAAGTAGTTTATACATTTTCACTATTGCCTTCAGGCTGTAACTGGCTGTGCTCTTGGTGAACGAGGATACCAGAGCCGTCAGCTGCACTACTTTCTTTTTTCTAATTCCGTCACACTCTGGGTAGTCTCTTTTACACTCCTGTTCCACACCCACATACCAATAGTTATCAGGGTACTCCATTCTGGCATCCTCGATCAACAGAGCAGGACTTGCCACATGCCTCTGATTGAATAATATCAATTGGGTCTCTGGCAATTGATAACAAGCTGGTTTTCTGTAGCACACTTCCACAGGCTCACAGCAAGCTTCCTTATCCCAGCAAATGTTAAATCCATAAGTACTAGGTAATCTGCATAAGCAAGGTACTTTAATTGGGATGACACTATTTTTGGAGGGCATGTACCTGAACTTCCTAGTTTTCCTACTAGGCCAGTCAGATCTAAAAATATACATAAAGAGGAGGGGAGCTACTGTGCATCCTTAGTTTAGTTTAGTTCCGTTTTTTTATTTGTGGATCTCAAATAACCCTGAGGTATCTGGGTGCTTGAGAATAGACAAATTGTTACAGTTACAGAAGCAGTAAAATAAATACATTTTAGGACCTGGTTACAGAAGGTCCTGGTGATAATGACAACACTCAGTAAAGCAAAGGAAGATACATGGCCTCATTACGACCCTGGCGTTGGACCATGGTGCTATTAGCACCATGGTCCATGCCGGATTCCGCCTTGGTGGATGGCGGAATTACCGCCCCATTACAAGGTTGGTGGGGTGGTAATTCCCCATTCACCATGGCTCCTTCCCCATTCCCATTTTTGGCCCATAGGGCTCAATGGGAATGGGGAAGGCGCTAATTACGGCACCGTAAATTACGGTGCTGTAATTAGCACCAAGGTCCCTTAGCGGGATGGACTTTAACGCCTGCAAAAAGCAGGCATTAAAGTGTGAATCTGGCGTTAAGGGTTTAACGGCGCCGCAGCCTTTTACGGCGCTGTTAACCCCTTAACGCCAGGGTTGTAATGAGGCCCAATATCTTCCTGGCTAATCTCAAAGCAGCCCTCACAGCAATTTTGAACTTCTGAGTTAGTATGCTGCCTCAGAGTGGTGTCTATGCGTTGACTCCACTGTGCCTCTCTCAGGATTAATGGTTTGTTCAAGGACATTACCCCTAACCATCCACAGGGCTTGTCAAATCGTTCTGGAGTCTCCTGAATTCAGAACCTAAGTTCATTTTTTGCCATGGTTCTTGATTTAAAGAGTATTGCCACCATTTGACTCAGTTTCGGTAACGATTTTTGATGATTCTTATTTGTGTGAGGGCACCTGAGGTTGGATTTGTGCCCTTTACTTTACAAATCTCAAATCTCATTTTCCTCTTCTGGCCCCTGATTCATTTGTCATAGTGGTGGCGGTTATTTGTCTCCAAGATTGTGTGAGGATTCTTCTCCCATGCCACTTGACGGTGACGGATGCAAACCACCCCTCAATTTCGTTCACTGTCATAGATGCACGCTCTAATAGCAACCCAGGGCTTGCATCCATCACCTGGCCATTGACATTCAGTATATCATCGTGAGTCCATCTAGCATGATTAATACTCAGCTTGCCAGAAGTCAGCTGGTTGTTGACTATTACCTCGAAAGCAATTTCTACTGTTACAATGGCATGATAACTCCTCTCATTGGGTGGTACCTTCGTATAAACAATATGTTGCATTAAGGGAGGGTTAGTAAATAGGTAGTCTAGAGTTGCATGTTTCCTGTCTGACCTCCAGGTGGACTGGCCATTGGTCTCACCCACTGCGGGCCCATTAGGATTAACAGATTCCAGTCAATTAGGAAATTCAAACACTTGTTGCCTTGAACATTTACATCAGCAGTAGCCATCCTAGATTCACTTGCAATGTTACATGAGGGAGTAATGGTGTTGCAGCATTTACAGCATGCATTTAAATCTCCCCCAATCGGAATACACCCACCACAAGATAACTGAAACCATTCAGAGAAAACATCCACCAAAGTTTTCAAGATGACCCCAGTGTGGAATTCTCCTGGGGGTCATAAACACAGACAAGCAATAGACGAGTTTCTGTGCCCCCATCTTAATGTCAATGTCTGCCGCCAAGATGTGGTCTTTGCAATTAGTGTGCATAACCAATTCTTGCACCACACAACTGTCCGATGTCAAAACCGTCCAAGTAATAGTGATTTAACATCCCTGTTTCTTGTAGTACAAAAAGATGTGATTCCCCACTGATTCACTGTTACATAGGAGATGAGAAGATCCCCTGGTATTCCAAGTGGAGATAGAGATCGTTCATTGGTCTTTTGCAGTTATAGTGGGTAAGGCTGTTGCCAACCATCGTAGGACCATCTGTATTTCGTCAATATTAGCCTCTCCATCCAGTCCCTTCACCACGTTCTGTTTTGTATCGCAGTTATTAAGGGAAAGACCAATCCTGTGAACCAGCAGATCCTGGTCAGAGACAGAAGGGTCCACATCCAGCTCAAGACCCAACTTACACAATTGATACTTATGTTTACAGATCAGTGTAATTGAGTCAGTGACTTTGCAGTGGATTCGGGATACATTGGCATTAGGGCACTTGAGTGGCTCCACAAAATCGAGATCTTCCATGACAAGAACTTGTAAAAGTGTGGTTTGATGTATACTGTTCAGAAATGTTGAACGATTGACCCATTTCTTTCTCTATCATTGGGCTAATATTTTTACCTTGAAACTAGTTGCCTCTAGATCAATTTCCCATGTTGCTTGATCAAGGTTAGGAGATAAAACTCCATGCAGCCTGCCCTTAATGTTTTTCATCATTCCATTCAGTGCAGAACAATTTTTTTTTCTGCTGCTTCAAGAATCTGCTTTTCCAGGTTTTCAGCTTCAGTTATCATCACAACGTTGTCGTCGTTATTTACTGAAGACTTTTCACTTGGTAGCAACCAATTCGACAGGGTGCTCTATCATTTGTCTGATCTTCACTGCCTACAAGCACATTTCTTGGATGCTTTTTTAGATTTCTTCCTTACATTATCTGCATCAACAGTTGCCAGGCTTTTTGAATTATTGGCCGAACTTTGTTTTCTGGTTGCCTTACGTGCTTGCTGCTTTCCCCTGTGTCGTATAAGACAGCAGTGACTGCAGTATTTCTTCTTGTCCCCCCCAAAAGATATCACATTCTCGTCATCTAAACAGTCTTTGGGTTGACCCGTGCCAACCCCACTCGGGTTTCTATCAGGGAGGCCATCTTTTGCACTGATGGTAACAGGGTGGGTCCCCAAGAGCGCAGCATAGACGTGCTCCAATGCAACCCCTCTCAGATTGTCATTAATTCGCCCACATAGTCTAAGAAACATCTTCATTGCAAATTAAAATGTGGCAAGACATGATTGCATGTCAGTGAGTTGATCTACTTGAGCAGAATGGATTGAGTGTGCTAGAATGGAGCCTAGGTCCGGACGTAAGTTTGGTGAGATGGACAACCTGGTTGGGGTGATGCTCTCCTTTTGGACTGTGTTTTTAACTGTGGAAGTGATGTTATACAACACAGTTTGGATCGGCAGGTGTTTTTGTCTGTTACTCGTCATGTTTCTTTGGAGGGCGTAACAAAGTTCCAGTAATTAGTTATTATCTATGTCACCAATTTGTATTTGTATTTTGTATTTGTTTATTACTTGTATCGCGCACCTAACCCTGAGGTAACTGGGCGCTGGGAATCTTCAGCATGTTACAGGTATACATACATAAGACATCAACAGTTGGGTCGACCAAGGTCACAGGTATTATTCCACCAATAATTTAACTCACTTCTTGCTATGTTGGTTCATTTGAGGATTGCAAATCCGGTGGTGTGCTCTGTCGGTGATTTATTTGTGCCAAAACTTTTACTTGCGTTGGAGGAAAGAACAATGTTATCAGCCCAGCCCAGCCCAGCGGAGAGATCTGCTAGGTCTGATTCAGTTTGTGTACTGGTCACATTTATTGCCCGATTGACCCTTTTGCACTTATATTCCTTATTTGCACTTATATTCCTTAGAGTTGTTTGCACGTGTCTTAAGAATTTCAGCTAGCCAAAAAAGCACGATGGCTTACCCACATGTCACCACACAGAGACACTGGGACAGTGAGACAGCACTCCATGAAGCACTTGCTAGAATGCACGCACGTGAATGCGCTCGCGACCCACTATTTGAATCTTCCTGCTTCCAGCGGCGGGTGTCTGTCTATAGACCAATCGCATTGCTTGAAACAACTCCAATGCTTCCTCTCGTATTTATTGTTGATAGTAAAAACAGGTGCCGTGTAGTAAGGAACTGTGAAGTAGAGTTCTGCAAAAATTCAGCAGCAAAACGGACATCAAGACAGCACTCCACGAATCACTCGCTAGAATGCGTGCAGGTGAAGGCTCTCGCACCCCACTATATGAATCTTCCTGCTTCCAGGATCGGGTGTATGTCTCTAGATCAATAGTAGCACTTGAAACAACTCCAATGTTTCCTCTCATATGTGTTTTCAGTAGTAAAACTGGGTGTCGTGTAGTAAGGAACTGTGAAGTAGAGTTCTGCAAAAATTTGGCAGCAAAGCGGACAGCGACACAGCACTCCTTGAAGCACTCGCTAGAATGTACGCGAGCGAATAAGTGTGTGACCCGCTATTTGAATCTTCCTGCTTCCGGGGGTGGGTGTATGTCTTTAGACCAATGGTAGTGTTTGAAACAACTCCAATGGTTCCTCTCGTATTTGTTATTGCTAGTAAAACCGGGTGCCATGTAGTAAGGAACTGTGAAGATGAGCTCTGCAAAAATTCATCAGCAAAGCGGACAGCGACACAACACTCCACTAAATACTCGCTACACTTGCTATTTAATGTATAATATTGCACTTCCAAATATCGGTCATATCTCTAATGAATTTGATTTTAGGGTGTGCTTTTATGATGTTTTACCAAAATAAATCTAGTGATTGATCTGCATCCATCCTTCTCTATCAGAAAAAGAAAAAAATAAATACTGAAAACTATCTTGTTTACGAGGTTTTCACCAACGCATGTATTAAGATAATGCATTGGCATACCACGACTGTGCAATTCAGTTATTTGCATGTATGGCTTGAACAGGAATTCATCATTCACGATGTCTAGAAATGATATTGATGTTAATGTTAACCCATTCAATTTCATCAAATGCATACATTTGCCTATATGCCTTCAGCGGAGGGCAAGGGGAAGCATGGAATAGCTGGGGCCACCAAACATGACTGAATTCAAAATGGCAAGTTCATCCATACAAAGAGAGTGGGGGAATCATTCATTCTAATTACATTTATGGTACAAAAGCGCTCTGAGAGAGGAGTGTGCATAACACCCTCACGATTGATAAAAATAACATTTTGTTTGAGAATTGGAGTTTTTTATTTTTTATAATGGAGACACTTCTCTCAGAAGCAGTGGAGGACAACACGTATTCGAATCACAAAACAGTACATGATTATGGCAAAAGGAGTACACCTTTTTCCATTAATAGAAGTGTACATCAGTGGAGGAGGGTGGAGCAAGATGAATGTTGTGTACACATTCTTCAGTTAACCTGTGGTTGTTCTTTTACTTTCCCTCATCTATTGCACATTTATATTCCTGTCCATGTTTACTTCTAACATGTCCGCAGTCGTCAATTGTACAACCCAAATGGCATCTTTCTAGTGAATGCTTGAGGTGCCATTTTTACACTCCATATGACTGCTCTGGATATCTTTCCTCTACCGCAGTCTATTCAAGTTGTCAAACTCAGAGAGTGGCGGTCTTTTGCCTCGATTTACATTCTCCAAATTCTTGACACTTTCTTAGTGAGCAGCAACCGGTATCTTAAAGTGCATACCTTCTCCTTTTGTCCAGCCACAGTAAGTCGTTTTCTCAACTCCTTCTTCCTACTACCTTTGGTAAAGGATCTCTGTAATATTGCAAAAGTGCTAGGTGCTAAATAAACTATCTACTATCGGATTAGACATCTACAATCATCCCCCTTATCTCTATGAAAGATCATCCAGCAGCTGTTTATAAGGTTTTCTGTGTGTTTTTCAAGTGGATACATGGCCTGGCTCCTGCATACATAGCTGCCAAAATTATAACATGTCATCCAGGGCGATTTATTCGTTCTTCTGCTCAAAACTATTGGTAGTGCCCAAATCTCATTTCGTCCACAGAGGTGACAGATGCTTTGCTGTATTTGGTCTCCGGGCTTGGAATGCTCTACCCTTTGCTCTTTGGAATATTGAGTCCCTCCAAACATTCTGTAAGAAACTTAAAATATATCTTTTTATTTAGTGATCTTATTTAGTGATCTTTATAGTTTATTTTAAGAGCACCATCAAGAGAAACTATAAAGATTCTCTTGATGGTGCTCTTAAATTAACTTTGACACCCAGATGCAGTCTCTATTCGGATGTCCTCACTGAGGAATTAGCATGGTACAAAGAAATTAATCAAGCCAATCAGAACGTGAAATGGGGCATGCGTTCTTTTTCGGTTCTGGTGGCTAAGCTGTGGAATTCTCTTCCATCAGGTATATTGCATCCCACCAACTGTCTCCTGGAGCAACCGCACCTCTCAACTCACTTCTCTAACTGTTAGTGTACCATATAGCTCTGCCTTGGGTCCACTCCTCTTCACACTGTTCACCTATGCTCTTGGAGCATTCATCTCCTCCCTTGGGTACTCATACCAACTCTTTGCCGATGATGCCCAAAATCATCTTTTATTTTCCTGAAGTCTCCTCTGATCTCTCTAACAAAATGTCCAAATGTCTCTCTGCCACTAAATATTGGATGGCTTTGCACTCTCGGATGTTAAACACTACCAAAACAGAGGTGCTCTTCTTCTCTGCCAAAAGCTCTCTTCTTCTGCTTATCCAGTTCCCACCTGACACTCTCTCCTACTTATGTTCAGCTAGAAACCTCACCATCATCTATGACCCTTCTCGCACCTTCTCTACTTTCATCTCCAAAACGAGGCACACCAACTCACCTTAACCTCCTAAATATTAGGAAAATAAGGCACCTCCTTCCTTTCAAGACAGCAAAGCATCTCTTAATCACTCTTGTCATCTATTTACTGGACTACTGTGCCAGCATCTTCTTTGGTCTTCCCATCTATACTTTCTGTCCTCTTGACAAGATCATTAACTTCACTACAAGGACTTTCTTTGAACGCCCTCACTTCACACCTATGTCCTCGTCCTGTCACCATGGTTGATGGCTGACATTGCAACACACAGACAGATTTACATTTCTTCCCCTGGTTCACAAATCTATCCACAGTAAGGCACCACTGTATCTATCCTCATCTGTCCAAATCCACAAGCCTTCTCGTAATCTCTGCTCTGCCTCCTTCACTACCCTTGTGGCTCCTCGCATTCCCTGTGCTTCCTCTAGCTTGCACTACTTCGCTCTTATTTCTCCACTTGCATTGAATTCTCTTCTCCTGAACATCCGTGAAACAGTCCACACAGATTTGTTTAAAACCAAACTAAAAGCCTACCTCCTTGCCTCCAAGTTACCCTCTTAACCTACCTCTCCTCTGCCTCCTAGCTAACATGTTTCCCTTGCCTCTAACCTTCCTCTGTCCCTCACATTCTCTCCCTCCTCTCTAGCATTTCACCCATCATGGTCACATCCCAAGCACAGATCGCTGTATCTCCAAATTGCACTTAAAAATATCCAATGTTCAAATCACTTTACCATACCATACAATGCCATCTCATGTGGTCTTAGCATGTTTGCTTTTGTCATGAAAGAGGTGTGTGGTATGCTGGATTGATACCTCTTCTTTCAGGGCTGCCAGTGATCATCTAATTCATGTGGTGCATCAGTTATTTTGAGAATATATATATTGGGACTATCTAACTGTCTTGCAAGGACCCATGATATACAGTGAATTGGTAAAGATGTAAACAATAGTTCATTTGCAATGGACTGAGTGCAGGGTTTATATTGGGTCTGTGAAAGTCAGATTTAGGACGGGTGGTAAGCGTTTTGATGTTAATCTACATCACTAGCGGGAAAGTCATCAAAACGGATATTGTGTGAAGGAAGGGGCATATTAGATTTGGTGCTGACAAAGAATGGAGCAGCTAGGAAGCTCCCTCATGGTAGATGGGAGAGATCCTTCCTGACGCACTGAGTCTATCAGTCATTTTGCAATTTGTTTTAGGTAATGTTTCCTGGTTGGTGGAAGCTCTGGCAGCTTCATTTAGAATGATGACCAGATATGGAATACAAAAATTAATATAACGAGCGGTTATGTTGGCTATGTGATTTCTAAATGAGTCTCTGAATTAAGGTTGCTGCTGGAAGTAGTTGAGCAGTTATCAATGAAGTAATATAGAGTCTGTATGCTGAGAAAAAAACAAGAATGAGACAGCATTGGTTTAGGGACAATCTGTTAGCATCAAATGATCTCTTCTAATGGTGGTATTTAGTAACAGGCTGGGTTTTCGCTAATGCCAACATCCTTTTTTAATGATACTACATGTTCAACCTCAGAAGGATAAAGGGCAGGGTCAGCCCTGATGTGGTTCGAATGTGCGAAGAACACGTTGGGTCCTTACTGGATGCAACTTCTTCAGAGAGGAACTATTCACCTGGAGACTAATAAAACAAGAATGTAACAGTGTTGTTGTTTGTCTAGGCGTGGGAAAGGCATTTCCTAGGCACTCTCATAATGGTACTTCCTGGCCATAAAATGGCAACATCTAACAAATGGTGAGTACCTGTAAAATGATGGCAGTGCCTGACTAATGTCTAATGCTGGTTGTTTTTTGCCAGTGCTCCTTTTTAGGAGGAACTCTGCACAAGAAACAAGCACAAGTACACATTTATGACATCAGGAGCTTATTCAGCTACAATTAAGCCATTTCCCTCGAGAAAACTGCTTAGAAACCACAACATAGGCTTCATACAATCACATAGTTTTATTTTAGTGCAAGATACAGCTAGCTCAAAGAGACCCCAGGAGATTGTATTTTGGATGGGAGGGATTGTTAGGAAATGGCCAAATGGATAAGCAAACACCACGGGTGGTCAATAGGTGAGTACAAACCAAACAACACCCAAGGCTGTGTGTCCCTCCTCACACCTCATCTCCCTCTTAGCCATATTTCCATGGCAAAGGGTTTTGGTTAAAGGTGGCGTTAAACCACTTCCTAGTAATTCAAAGTAGCTTTGTAGATGCCTACACAGAGTGATTGCACACTTTACATATATGCTTCATGTGGTAGTCTACTGTTGTAAAAATAAGGGAATGCCATTTAATGCAATATGAAAGTAATGTGAGCAACCCATATAAAACAGTGTTTTAAAAAGTTCATGAAGTCATCTGAAATGAAAAGAGACACACAACAGATGTAAGCTCATTTATAAATATCATTAGTATCTGCGTTCAGAGGTCTAGCCTTTTCGAGAGATTATCCAAAGCTTCAACAGTTATAAAACCACCTTATGTTCATAGGATATACCATTGTGTTGAGAATTCACGGAAAAAAGCTTCCATCATATGTGGATGTCTGGCAAGTGTTGTGGCTGGACTACTTGCACACTCCTTCCCAGGATGAGTGTTTAAAATGGTCGTCAATGTATATGTGAGACTTCGAGGGATTATGGCTGAGCACGTTCTGAGTATTCTACTATGAGCTGATAAAACTTTGCGGATGATTACTACTTTGGATACCTAAAAAGAGTGGATTTGAATGTACCTAGTCGTTATATGAAACTAGAAATCATTTCTGTAACCAGTTTTGAGGTTTAAATAGCCCATTACTAGGTGTTGGTATCTTGTGGCAGTGGCAGTCGGGGAGAGGGAGGAGTAGGGAGACCTGCAGAACGTTCTTTTCCTCCTGTAATTCTTCTAAGCATGCCTTTTTTTCCCATGTCACTCAACTTTTCCCAGAGAGAGAAACATTTCCAAAAACTATGAGAGAAATCGTAGGGAACGGAAAACACCATTTTTAGTCAGGCATACTGGTCCCTAGAACGAAGTGCATTGTGGAAAGTGCAGCAAATAGGTGTTGGCGCCCTGAAGAGAATTTGAAATCATCAAAATGAGCCGCTGTCTGTAAACAGAGTCACCTTTCAGAACGTCATCAGAACACAGCAGCCTTACAGAAAAGCTAATATTCAAGCCTTGCTTTGAGAGGAAGACCGTGTTCAAGTCTGTTTTGTAAACCAAATGTGTTTTTCTCGTTTGTCCACTTTCATACCCTTATAAGGATGAGAGATTGTGTAATTTAACAAGATTCACGAGTAGGCCTAGGGTGCTGGGTTCTTTGCATAGGCTTGAGCACCTTTAAAGATAAACGGCACACCATAGGGTCCGAAAATTTGCCTTGCTCCTTGTATCTGATCCAGAAAATATCTCACCTACCCTTGGCAATGGCATAGGACCAAGAGCATGATGGTGGATGCATCTTAAGGGCTGATTCAAAGAAACATTATAAATAAAGGCACAATCCCCTTTGAAAACGCTCTGTGAATCAGGCCCTTTGACTGCATCCCTACTGGTGAGAGACAAGGGACGAAGAGGTGGGGCTTTTCTCGTGCAATGTCAAAAGGCATGAAGAGGGCAAAGGTGTCTATGTTGGGGCTTGATTTCCGTAATACTTTTACAATGATGCAATCCCACTGAAAAATGCTTTGTAAATCAGGCCCATGGGCCACGTAAATGGATTATGAAACTGCAGAAATGCCTAATATTTGCACACTTCATGGATTCCACTACGTTTCACTACGCGCAGCCTTCACTACAAAGGTCCTTGCTCTCCACAGTAAATCCTCATGTCACTTTTCATCCATGAAACAATCCAATGAAAGAACATCTTTAAAGCATTCCCCATACTGTAAGCAGATTATTTGAAATGTTAAACAATGCGCAAGTACTCCAAACATATCGAGCATTGAATGGAAAAGATGCACCAGTGTTGATCCAGGGCAAATTCACTGACAGCACAAACAGCGAGTGGATTACTAAAGCAACAGGAGCAGGCTGCACAGGTTGCCAGAGGACAGGAAGATGTGGCACATCATGGTGCATTCTAATGAGGCTGCGGTGTGGGGAGGGCAGGCATCATATACAATGAGAAGGAGCATGGAGGGCAGGGATCTGTGACCCTGGGAGGATGGAGTGCACTGACTGGGATTTTCATGAAGGAGAAGGTTAGGTAGGAGGAAAAGGCGCAAGGAAGCCTCGCGAGTAGGTTAACCAGTGGTCTGCATTATAAATAAATGAATAAATAAAATACGTTTCAAGGTTCCAAGGGAATAGGGCAAAGTCGGGGAGGGATTGAGAAGCCACACACAAGCATTGGCTTTGCCTTGCTCTGCCTCCCGGCACATGCACAATCCTCTTGGGAAAATGAGATGTGACGTACAATGGTTAAAACTCTCTATTTATAAGTTTCAAAACCAATGATTATCTATCAGAGCTGTGTGTTGTTGGATAACAAATACATGCCGTCATTCCTTATCAGATGCAAGATAAAGGTTGGAATATCCATTCCTAAAGCCCTGGCCGTTCTGTGGAAGAGAAATGCTCATGTGTGATGAATGATCACTTTAGAGATTCAGCAATCATGAAATTCGTATCTGATTTAATTTGCCGGTGACTCAATCAGCATTTGCATTGGCTCACATGTCATATTTAGTTGCCAGTAATTTGGAGCTGATCACTTGTGATAGTTATAATTGTAATATCTGTAATTAATTTTCATTGCAAGAGCAACAGCTTTGCAATGCACAACTCTTTCAATATATTTAACCCCAGTGTGACTAACGAGGGGGAGGTAAGTGATGCAGTTGCTGGCACAGTGAGAGCTCCATGCCAAACGGAGATGAGGAGATGAGTGTGAGTATTGTTGTCTTTGTTATTTCCATATTTTCCATTCTTTTAGTGATGTTACAATTACATGAGAATTCCACTGTTTTATTGCTAAAAATGGCCAGTGTGAAAAACCTTCTATAAGTGTGAGCCGTGTCTTTAAAAAAGTTGGAAAAAAGTGAATACTTGCTTACACAGGACTAAACATTCTGCCATAGAGCCATCATACAAAACTGTACACCTCTTGCATGAACTTACATACCAGCTACCCAGGCACAGCATCTGACACATGACGCTCCATTTGGAGACAATTGCCTCCATGACCCGGACAGAAAACACCCAGAAGCCAGTCCTGTACACAGCAACTGCCACTTTCAAACTGCATGCACCAGCAGAGGGGCAGAATCATCTGGTTGTCTCCCTCTCTTCCCACTTATCTGGCCTACCCACCTCTTTTTCAGATCTTTCATTGTGCCTGGAGATCATGCAAATCACAGTGATGCATGGTATAAATTCCAATTACAAACATAACATAAAAGTAATGAGAAACCTACTACATGACTGTTGAAATATCTACTTGCAACTCAGTATTCTGTTTAAATACATTATTGTATTTGCCAAAACAGAAACTTCTGAAAATACATACTTTGTCTTTTAAATGACACCAAAAAACAAATTTCTATGTTGCCACTTCCGAGAGCGATGCCACACATAAAAAGGATGCATTGGGCAAAGCAAATTGTTTGACCAGGTTGAAGCATTGCACATATTATCGTTGGGACATGCAGGCATGGAGTTTGTTAACAAAAATAAAGGAAAATAAAGACTGGCAGAATCAGAGAGCAACATGCTGAAAAGGTGCCTTGCTGTGTTTATATGTGATTTATGTTTCTCCAGCTATGAGGAGCAGAATAAATGGTGCTTTACTGCATTGAAACACTAAGAACTTTACCGAACTCCGTAAGCAAAACATATGGAACCTTTGAAATGCAGAGAAACGCTTTAGATACATAAATAATAACACCATTTCCTGAAAGTAGTGTTGAGCAACATGTTTCTACATCACCTGGAAGAATGTTGCCAACTATGTAAAGTATGTGAAAAGAGCTTAGTTTTTAACGCTGAAATGACTCGTTTAAAAACCACACCAGCCAATGTATAGACCTGTAATTCCATGGCAAGTGTTTTCAAACTGAGCACAACATATTGACCAGGTTTGATTTTGTATCTGCAATGTATTTTATTCTAAACATGTGAATTAATTCCAATTCTCAAACGAGTTTCCTTCCCTTAAAACAGTACTTACAAATTATTGGAAATAAATCACTGCTATGAAATTATAAACGAAGAGCTACATGTTAAAATAATACCAGAAATAAGTGTGCATATTTAATATATTACGAATTGGGTTTATCAAAGCATTGGAAGTCAGATAATAATGTCCCAAATATTAGATTGGACAACACTTGTTTTTGCAGTTTCTTCAGTGAGTTTAATACAAGCTAAACCGCTTTTCAACCAACATGAGAACACATTACTGACGGGGGAAGCATTATGGCCGTAGGGGATTAGCTTGGCTATCTAGAAAAACACAGTCATATTTACCTTTCATCCAAAGGAAGACAATGGGCCCAGCACAGCAAATGAATCCCATAATTAAGGCATTTGATCAATGGACTTCAGAGAAATATTCTTTAAAATACATTGAAATACATCCCAGTAGGTCCTTCATCGTGATTCAACCTGATAAATATCTGAGTTGGTCACATGTGAACAGCCTTGCTTTTCAACGCCAATGCTATAGAGAAAGATTATTGCACTTACAAATCTCAACTCTGAACTCTGCCTACCCATACAATTCGCAATCTGGGGTTAATGGAAAATCAAACAACTCATATTAATCAGCCACTCATATTAATCAGTACCTTTACAAATGGCCCCTGAGAGCTGTTCGAATGATTGATTATTTTGACACAGATTTTCATGTGCACAGATAATAGAAATAAAGTTGACCTTTCAAATCACTGGTATTTGGTGCATTTAAAAAGTATTTAACTGCTAAGCATTTTACTGCTAAGGGTTCAAACAAAAGTGACACGTGTTCAGAAACGACAAGAGTTTCTCCTACAAGGTAAGACTAAAACATATTTTAATATGTGTTAATAATTGATACATCATATACATATGAATAATTAAGTTGAAATGAATCGCACAAACTTAAAACCATACATGCCTAAATTCTGCCTGATCATGGAAATCATACATGTTTCAGTGATGGGAACAATTCCAACTGGGCAAAATGGAAGAAAATGTCAGTTTTCGTCCAATTGTCCAGAGTCTCTCCTGTCACATCTGCAAAACTATGATCAACCTGTGAAATTAAGGGGTGTATTCTTTTTGAATGTCAACATGTTAAGCCAGGCAATGAGAAGAGCTCACTAATTAGAAATGTTGATGTAAATATGACATTGTGTGGCAAAATTAGAGCATAATGGAACAGAAACTCACATGGGGAGAAAGCTCTGGGATTTTCATTTTGAAGGCTGCAGAAAGGAGAACCTCTGTCCAACTCGATGAGTGCTGAGCTTGGATAATATCTGGAATGAGCAAGACCACAGGTCTTGTCCAAGAGGAACCCTGAAACAGTTTGCAACTGAGGCAGACCTGATTCCCAGAGGAGGATACAGTGAAGAGCCTAAGGGCATGGTGGACTGTGCACTGTGGAGATTACCAGGAGGCTATGAGGGGCCGCACTGGCATTCTGCATCAAAATAATTATCTAAAAGTGAGTATACAAAGCTCCAATGCAATTAGATATATATCCCTTATAATCATCTCCCTGAACCTTCCCTGGAATGGGTGGAG
This sequence comes from Ambystoma mexicanum, assembly GCF_040938575.1. Lineage (NCBI taxonomy): Eukaryota > Metazoa > Chordata > Amphibia > Caudata > Ambystomatidae > Ambystoma > Ambystoma mexicanum. Next base: position 864,275,597 of record NC_090937.1, read on the forward strand.
CTGGGAGGGGGAGTCATTAAGAGAGGGATTGATACCACAAAGAATGCCTTAGCAACTGAGTGTGAAATCCACCTTGCTTTCTCACTATGTTCAAACACAGGCAAAGTCTAATTTAGTGTAAAAGAAAATGAGTCTGATATACTATAACCAATTGAATGCATGTAGAATGTTATAGCATGTTAGATGTATCCTGTTTTCTGAGCATATTCAAAGTCAGGGAAAACTGGAACCCAACATCATTGCTGTGCAGGGTGCGCCGTACCTTGCAACAAAAGCCAAGTTTGTCACCAACAGAGGCTGTGTTCCAAAGGCCAACTCTGCCCAACAACACATTTATAAATCGAAATTTGTGAAAGCATACTCATTTCAAAAGAAATATTGGGATATACAGGAGCTTAGTTGAACCACTTCATTCCCCTTAAGAATTATGCAATTTCAAATGAACAGTTCTATTTTATTAATGACATTGGCCCTCATTACGACCCTGGCGGAATTCGCGGTGCTAAATGCACCGCGGAGCACGGCGGAAAGCCGCCGATAGCGCCATGGGGGTTGGCGGATTTACCACCCCATGCCGACCTTGGCGGAGCGGTAAATCCCCAATCCCCATTTTGCCCTTCCCCATTCCCATTCTTGCCCCATAGGGTATAATGGGAGTGGGGAAGGCGTTAATTACGCCACCGTAAAGTACGGTGGCGTAATTAACAACGAGGTCCCTTAGCGCCATGGATTTCTCCGCCCGGTAAAACCAGGCGGAGAAAGGCTCCATGGCGCTACGGGAACTCGTAGTAGGGCGGACGGGTCCGCCGCGAATAACGCTGGCGGAAACCCACTCCGCCAGGGTCGTAATGAGGGCCATTGTGTTGAAGTGAGAACACCCTGAAACAATACAACAAAAGCATGCAAGGAAAATGGGGAAAGTTGCTGTCCTTTCAGAAAATCACACATTTAGGTTGGTACATGGTACAGCTCAATGTGTGTTATAAATTAGTAGGATAGCCTCTCTAAACCGAGCTCAGTAGATTATGACGCAACCCACCATAGCTTGTATTTATCTTTATTGCACATGCTAGAAACCCACAAAACAATATCTACACCTCAGGGCAATTCTTTCAAATATAATTCATATTAATGCTGTTTTTGATTTAACTTTGCTCTGATACCAATGCCTGCCATTGATATTGGAGAAAATAAAGATGTTTCATTAAAAGAAAGTCGGTTGCATGTGTAAGCTGTGCAATGTATACACACTTGCTGACAAGTGACATTGTAAAGAATGAAGTACATTGTCCTGCTTAGAAGTTGTACTGCAATATTTATTATTAGATGTTTTGAAACATATGTATATATTTGATGAATGTGAATGATTGTGTGTGTTCCTACTATTAGTGACAATTTTGCAGGGAGGTTGTTTTTCTTCGGACATAAGCTTTTAATATTTGTAAAAAAAAATACTTTGTTGACTTTACCAGCATAAAGCTAGGGAAACACCTTTGACTTCCATCATTTACTGAATTAAAGTAGATTATAAATTCCATTATGTCCTGTTTTCTCCCAGTATGTTGTGGTGCAATTGTACTATAGGGGGGTGTTAAGTCAGAGAACGGCCCATAGTGAAATGAACATTCAAAATCCAAAATATTATTCAACAAGCCATACGCAATGGACAAAGCAGGTTGGGTTCAGCCAGAGGATTGTGTAAAGCCATAATGTCAGTGTTAGTTGGGTACAGGGACCTAGCTTCTTATTTACATTATAATGCTTGAATGAACAGGGCATTTATTCTGCAATGGCTGTGTACTCTGGTGGCACCATTTCATGGGGTTACTAAATGGATTTGCACCAACATAAACATATGTGTTTTCCTTTCAACAATGGACTATGCCAGTTCCTCAAAAGATGGCTGAGATCTGCTGATTGTCATCAGATGTGCTCATGATTGCATCAGCCCAAAGTCTAGATAACAGGACTATTGTGATCCCCAAATTGAGATAGATGGTGGGACTGTCACAGGTCTTGTTGAAAGCAATGAGGGGTTGGTGCTGCTGTACATGCCATGGAGAGCCGTGGAAGTAAACATTGAGAGACACAGAGCATGTAAATTCAGTATGAATGAAAGAATGGCAATCAGAGAGCAGCAGTTGTGTACAGTGTGTTGTCTTGTGCTGTGTGTTGAGAACTTAATATGTGGTTGAGGCTTCCATTTAAAGGAAGCACGGTGAATATGCCCTTGGTAATGGCTTACTTGGTATCCCTCAGGGCCCTCATATCTTAGTACAGGACGGGAGTCTCCATTCCACATACCTGGAGTCTCCTTGATGGAGAGAATGAGGGGCAGAGGGACAGCGAGAGAGAAGGGGAGAAAAAGCGAGAGGGGATAGATATGTCACACTGATAGGTCTCTGAGACATGGTCCTATACCCGTATGTTTAATCCAGGTGTAGAGGAAACCCACATAATTAGCTTCCCTTCTCCTGTCCTCGTCTGCCTTATTGTACAGTGGTATCAGATATCACTAGAGAATCCACTTCCTCCCTAACGCTCTATCTCTTTCCCCTCTCTCCCTCTTTCTCTCCATGATCTTGGCGACCCCTAAAGGACGTACCTGCTGCTTTTGAGACCCTACAATAAAGTGGCGTTTCCATGCTTTTCCGTTTTATTTAAACAATAGATTAAAGTCAAGTTTTGCTTCATTCTGCTGGAAATTCAGTTGTTTTGTAGACTTTATTGTAATACTAATGAAGCGCATTTTCATTTGTTGGAGATTAGCAGGATATCCATAATCCCTAAAATATACCCACCAGTCTCATTCTGTAGCACGGCACGTGCCGGCCATGAACTGTTTCATTATAAAGCCTATATACAGAGTTGTAGCTCTCTGGCAGTGCTATTGAAGATGCATATCAGAGATTGACCCTTGTGACAGTCCGCATCTCTGGGATGATGACTTGTGGTGAAAGCTCTGTTATAGCAGCTGCCATTGTCAAGGAGCGAGTGGTGCTGTCTGCTTTGGAGAGCGTTTTGTAAATGAAGCTATTCAAAGCATGGTGTGTTCCCCTACTGCTAGGTACAGGCTGTGTTTTTAATTGGTATGCTGCATCACGTCCCTGTTGCTATGTGTGGTGTTCTTATCTAGCATCCCACGGCAAACAAACTCTAGATCCACATCGTCAGATCCTGTGTCTTTACCAAGGCTTCTTGTAATTGGCCATGGACATATACTTAGGAAAGAGCATCATGCAATTGAACCCTGACACAAAAGCGTGTACAGTTCCTGGGCAGCACCTGTGCTGACAGGTCTGCACCAACTAAATGTGATTTTTAGTTGGGTGATCCGAAACATTTCAACCCAGTAGGCGGGAACAGTTTACAATGGGGGCCCCAGATTCATCAGAAACCTTCATGCCCTCCAGAGCGCAGGCGTGAAGTCAGAGATCCAATTCATTGCAAGGACAGGGCCAGAGCTTGCAGCTAAAGAACAGGATTAAATCACTCTTTTAAGTGATAGGTTTACTTTACTGGAGGGATAGTGTAATCAATGGCAGGGTGTGCAAACAAGCACACACTTGATGGAAACCATGTAAGTCCACACACATTGTAATACTGTTCCAGGCACATGGCTGCTTGTCCTACTTGAACTGTGGAACTGCTTTGAGTGCACATTACTTGATATAATAATAATAATACTAATTTTGCGTTTATATAGCCTAGAAACCCTCAAGCATCTGAGCGATGCATATTATCACCCAAGGTGAGTGGTGCTCATTTATTGACCTTGGAAGGATGAACCGTTGAGGATGGCGTTGCCGGGACTAGAACCTGCGTCAGCAGGCTCTGCATAAATGTCAACTCTACTCACTGTGCTATATCGGACCTGCTTATAACCATAATCTGTCAGTAGAACTCACAAAACAGTTACTGAACTTCTACCACTTTTCACTGAGAAAAATATCACTGGATTCACTCTATACATGTAAGATACGTTGGGCCTGATTTACAAACACACTTTTGAATCGGAAAAGCCAATTGAAAAAGGCTTTTTAAATCAGGCTCATTGTGTCTCATCTAGGCTGCTGTTAAGACCATCAACGCATCTCGCAAAGCAATGGACTGCGTGTTGCAAAGTGTCTATTGGAATGATAAATCGCAGAGATTGGCACTGTGGAACATGCAGCTCCCAACATAAATCGCTAGCATGAATGCACCAAGGACCTGATTCATGTATTTCTTTGTGTGGAAAATATGGACTTTGCAGGCCATTTTGTGGGCAAAACCGCCTCTGTCGACTCAAGAAATTGACTTTGCATGATTTTTCTGTACCTTTTGGGGGCACTGCGTGGGTTCAGCACGTCTCTGCCAGCAGTCCAGCACCTTGCATGAGACTACACGCAGAGTGTGATTCGGGCCAGCCCAGAGATTAAAATAGGGGGCAGAACACGCATTTTCCTCATTTTCCATGCATAATGAGGAAGAACAAGGAAAAATGTTGGCGTTTGGAGGGACAGCCTGCGTGAGGAAATCACATGCACAGCACCACGGAAAACCAAGCGTATTCATGCATCTGACCATGCAACATCATGTGGAGGATATCAGTATGCAAAGCTCCCGATCACATCGCCACGTGAAAGCAGGTGTGTTAAAATGGATTTCTGAACTATGACCTGGAGGGGTAGAGGTTCAGAAGGCCAGCCTAGTTTCTTGGAACAGGGTAACCTCTGAACAAGCCAGACCAATCAGGGTAGTGATGGCGGTGGTCAAGACTAAGTCTCAAGAGGGGTGATGGTGACTGAAAGCCCGCAATGAGCACACCCAGCAAGGACACTTACAAATTACTCCAGACAGGTGTTATATTAAAAATATAGACACATTTATTACAAGGCCTTTGTAACATCGACCATAGCAAAGAATCACAATAATACTAAAATAAACCAACACATCACAATCAATACAATATATATACAAGACCGCAGGGTCTAAGGAGTTAGGAGCATGTAATATGTAGACCACCTAGATGGGGAGGAAAACAGGCTGTGCAAGTAATCATTAGACCCAGTTCAACATCTGAAATGCACCTAACTAGGAGGAAGTCCGAGCCCTACGAAGAGAGGAGCCTTGTGCTCAAAAGTACCTGCACGCGCTGGTGCCAATGGTCAAAAGAGGGCCTCTTCAAGGATATCAGGCAGTTCAGGAAGGTGAATGAAGCGATGCAGAACAAGTCCCCACTACTCAAGCAAGGCCTCCACTTGTGGGCAGAGGCAGTGCAAGAGTGCGGGATAGAGTTGCTCTTTCGCAACAGCGGTAGAAAAGAAAACGGCTCCTGCGTAAGGGGCCACCGGTTGGGGTATGGACTACTCACCGGTCCCCGACACAGGCAGACCCCGACTTCTCCAGTTCAGTTCACGTTGCTGGCAGGTTCAGCTGCGATGTTCAGGATGTCTCAACACCGTGCAGATTCTACGTAGCAGGATGCAAGGTCAAGGGTGTCCCAAATGCAGCGGACGTGCACAGGTTGTTACCACAGCAGGGCATACTCTGGTCCGGGCGCACTCGTCTCACTTCAGACCTGGGAAGGCCAAGTGTATGAAATTCAGTCTGAGGGTGCTGAGGACTCAGAGCAAGCAGTAAACCAAGTTTCGAGGGCTTCCCGAAATGGCGGCGGTGACAGGGCAAAGCGTTCTGCGTAAGCTGATCAGCCCACTGGTTGGCCCAGGGACACTTCCAAAGAGGCTTACTTGCAGGGTTTGATGAAGGTGCCGGGAATAGTTGATCCCACTATTCCAATGGGTCGAAGCGCCTTCGCAGACCTTCTAGGACGATCAGATGCAGAGGGTTCTAGCAGGACGACAGCATTTCAGGGTGCCAAACCTTCAGCGGGTCACCAGCGGTTCCACAACTCAGCTTCTTGTTGCAGGATACTTGGCTCCTTATCCCTTGTTCAGTGTGAACTCAGGAGATCGACCTGGTAGTGGTGTTTCCAGCCTCCTCTTATCCAAAGTTCTCTTGGCGCCAAAACGGAGAGGACCCAATGGGAGATCTGCTCACAAACACTAACACCATACGTGGACCTATCACGGACCACAGTGGTCCCAGGCACTCAGGACACTCCAGACTCTCTGGCACCAAGGATGTGTATTGGGACCAGACATCCCAGCCCACATCCTGGAGGCACACAAAAGGCATGCAGAAGCCCGCCAAGGGGTTGTGTTTCGTGGGAAAGTGCATGACCAAATAAGGACTGCCCCAGGTCGGCTCGACCTGTGGGAAGGTGAAGGGGCAAGACAGTCAGCGGACAGGACAAAGAACCTTGTGGAATGGCCATTTTGGGAGCCAGGCCACCTATTCGTGCCAAACGCGGTAAGCGCGGATAACATGGCAAAAAAGGGTTCAAAACACAAGAGAAACGATAGCTGCCACCATTCCCATCCGTGACACACTTGCACAGTTCATAATAAGTCCAGCGGGAGTTTCTAGGGCCTTTGGAATGACTAGAGACCGAAGAGCGCGGTAATGTAAGTTATGGTGCACTCTTGTTTCATGTTGCACAAAAGCTGCAAGATGAAGAAAGGACTAAGGGAAACAAAGTCTCCCAGTACTGGCTATCTTAAGGGCATGTCATTTTCCCCATACGAATTGAGCGAAAGCCCAGAGGAGTGCGGCGGAAGGCTGCGCTTCTCTGGCAAAGTCTAGATCAGGGTGTAAAACAGTAGCAAAAGGTTTGGGGGTTGCCACATGGAGGGAACATTACATACAATATGAAATCTTTCCTAACAAGGTGCAAGGGCCCAATCGCATAGGAATCACAGTGCAAAAGGTCTAATCGGTTATTTAGGGGTTCATGCATGCAGTTGAGGTGCCGATCGCAGTTAGGGGTGCATGCATGCAGAGTAGCAGGTTGCAGCCGCTGTTTGTGGGGGTTTGCATGCAGATTTACCAGGTGCTGACTACAGTCACGTAAAATGGTACGCATATTGACGATTTGCAATAAATTGTTCTGGGGGCCCCATGCAGTGTCGCCGGGTTACTGCCTTGTTTGGGGGGTTTGCACGCAGTATTGCTATTGTCTATTACTTTGCGGATGATGAGGGTACAATGGTTGGTATATGTGGCTGGATTTACTTTGTTTGGGGACGTGTTGTGGCCATTCTGGCCGCTAACTGAGCATATGGTTACTCAATAGTCCAAATTTCATGAATACACAGAGCGTGCAGAGGGATGTGCAACATCATTTTCGGCGTGGGGATTTTGCATAATCAATGTGCACTTTTCCATGAATCGGGCCCATTTGTCATTGACCATGCAGCATATCTACAAGATGACTAGGAATGATGCCGAAGAGTGGTGCATGCTGAATCAATACAGACATCACACTTGGAACCCAGAGAATTAAAATCAACTGTGTCTATGAATCCATCTGTGTAGAACCCCCTCACAGAATTCATGAGAGAAAGCTGGAATCTAAGTTGTTTGCACTTGGTGCTGACCCTTACGTCTTTCCCGACACAGCAATCTGGCATGAGCCCAGATTCAAGTCTCGGAGCAATAGTATATTTTTGTCAAATTGGTATCTCAGTGACATCTGTTTCACCAGTGAATTCATTGCATAAGGCCAGTGCCCCTCAATTCCCCCCTAGTGATGCTTCTGCAGGAGGCAAATGGATACCCCACAGGAAGTTATGTAAACTGCATGACATGTAGGACGGTAATTACTCAGACAGCTGAGAAGAATTTCAGGAGAGAGCTTCAGGGTAGCATCACTCCAGCTCCCACAACATGAAGCATGGACGCAAATAGAGCTGTGTGTTTCCATCCATGCCTGCCTCGCATCTACCATGTGCACACTACTCTCTGTGGCAAATAAAAGAGTAAGGAGAATGCTACGGACAGAGACCCAAGTGATCAGAGAAGAACTGGAGCCCGAGAGCTGGACAAGGTGCTGACATTGCTCGATTGGAACCTGAGGGCTTATCAGATAGAACTACTGAACCATGCATACTGGTCACGAGAACAGATGCAAAGGAGGAACCTGAGCAATGGTGTTGTCTGCTGAAAATGCAAAAGGGCCAAATATAGGCTGAGCAACTTGTTCTGGTTCTGCCCCATAACATATGAATGTTGGGAGGTAGTGTCCAAATGAAAAGATCAACCTGGTGCTAGTGGAGAATATCCCATGGAAGGCGTTGATCTTGGTTCTAGATAACAGCCAGGAGATATGTGAACTGTCTAAAACATGCAGGGTCTGGGTGTTCAGGGGCAAAATGCTGCCAAAGAAATCATTCTAGGTTCCTAGGAGTCATCAGCCTGAACATTAAGGAGTGTATCCACAGATTGTTGACCCCGTCAAGAATGAAAAGGACCAACAACACAAACAGCGAAGAGTTGGAAATGTTCAAGGTAATCAAGAGTCATTTGTTGAGGTGTATGGTTGAATTTGGTGAAGAGAAAATGTTGGACAAGGTGAACTGTTACATCAAACACTATCACTCCTGAACAACTCCAGCATCCATGCCCTTTCTTGACAGGCAGTATATCCAGTATCTTTATTGAAACTGTGTTTAATCAACAGTTAATTTAATCATGCTGAGTAGATTAACTTGCATTATCCAACATGAGAATTTTCTTGCCAATTACTAGCAGACAAATAACTGGTTTGGGTAAATTAAAAGAATTGCTCAAATGAGACATTGATTTATAGTGAGGGCTATAAACATTGAGATTCAGATTTGCAGTTCCCTATCAGATGTATGATTGGCATCTACCTCAAATCCTCCCTGAGTGCTGAAGCCCATGTCAACCAGGTCAACAGAAACTGTACATTCTATCTCCATCTGCTAAAAAACATTTGTCCTTTTCTCAGTATATCATTTCCTGATGGTGCCCCCTCTCTCCCTACCCCCGCCCATGTTTTGGGCAGATTTTGTCTGGCTCTTGGCACAAAGGGAAAATAAAAAAAGAGGTGATGGCTGTAAGGTTTAGAATTAATTTTAAACCTCTGAAAAATGTTCTCTAGGCAACTCTCCAGATTATCGTTCTTCTCCTGGTAAGCCATTACAGAAAAGAGAAAGGCCATATGCAAATCAGGCTTAGTCCTACCCCTAAAGGGGCAGGCCAGCTCGAACTGCTAAGTCACATCCCTTCTGCATGAGACCACAAGCATCTCCAGACATGTTTCGGCCTTGGTGCATTCCTATAGCCACACAGGCATCCTCTGGGAGGCTTTCATCTCATGGAACTTTGGCTGCACACATTATTCAGGCTGTATCGCCCTACCATTGATACACTTGTTCTTCAAAATGACTCAGCTGAAATTTCCTTGACAGATATTGTGAAACACATTATTTTTGAACAATAAGAAAAGGAAATATTGAATAAAGAAAATAATGCCTCATTCATGTTTATGTTTCTGTCGCATTCATTTGATTTCATAGTAAAGATTAATATGAAAAGAAATTCACGTTCACTTTTGATTATTGCTTTGTTTTTCAATTAGCCCAAATGACATTGGCAGTGTTATTAACTTATATTACCTTTTTGTGAAGTGTTTGCTGAACCTGGGATTGGATCTGCCATTTACTTTAATACGCGACACAATTTCTCAATAGAGGAATCTGGAATTGGAAGAGCTATTTTACCTTCTGTGTTGTTGAATGGCAGGTTTGTTCATATTTATGGACCAGGCCCATGTATCATTGTGAACCACTGCCAACGAGTGCACTACTTTGGTTGGCAGTGGAAGAGTGTATTACATTTAAGATGGTGTGCCTTATTATGAAATGTCTGAATGGACTGGTGCATGTGTTGCTATCAATCATCTAGGTGCCTTCGATCAAGAGATTGCCTGCTTTTGACTGTTCCCCCTTCAGTATGTGTTTCAAGGGGTCGACAGAAGATTTGCTGTTTTCAGTCCAAAACTGTGGAGTACTATCCCCAGACAATGTATCAATTTCGGAAAAACATTCAAGGCGTTTCTGTTTAGATAAAGCAAAATGTTATGCCATGGCTGTTACTTCTGATTCTGAAATTATTTTCGGTTTATATCCTGCTTTGATTTGATTTTTTGTTCCAGCTGCACTGCTATACGATTAAATTCTTCATGTGCGCGTTATAAATATCCAAATACAATTACAAAAAAAGGCATATGAAGAAGAAAACATATTCCCACTAGCAGACAAGTGCTGTATTGGCTTCCCGACTTAGCCCTCTTACAATTCAAGGCAGTCACTCTTGTCCAGAGATGTCTTTATGGGAAAACCCCAGCATACCTGAAACTCTTGGTGACCCCTTTATGAGCCAACAAGAACTCTCCACTCATCAAAATTGGCACAGGTTAGCTGTCCCAGCTTCCAGCGGGACAATGGCCTGGGCAGGTCCTTGTCTGTCTGTTCAGCAAGGATCCACAACTTGCTTCCTCTAGACCTCAGACAAGAAAGAAACGCAAGAGTGTTTCAGCGACTCCTCTCCTGTCTGGCTCTCACAAGCCCTTTGATCTTTTACTGTCCCATTATTTTTTATTGTATTTCTGTGTCAGTGTGCTCCCTGATGCCCGTGGGTTTTGGTGCCATATAAATAAATAAATAAATACAACTAAATTCTGTTACAGAAATATGTATGTAGGAGAGTTTGTTAAGTGTTTTTCCTCTAATCAATTGGAATTTATTGGTTGTGATTTCTGTGAGGATTCATTTTTTATGTATAATGGCATTGGCTTATCGGATTCCTATTTATGTGCGGGCATTCTATTCATGAATCACTACGGGCTTAATTCATAGAATGTTTAGCATGGAGCAAAGTGACTTTGCACTGCCAACAAACACATTCCACCGGGCCTAAATCACATAGCGGTGCAAAGTGTATTTTTACACAGCAAAGTCCCTTTGGACTGCAAAAGTACTCATTGCACGGTGCTAAATGGGCCTAATTAGTGCACTGCGAAGAGTACTTTTGTAGTGCAAATGGACTTTGCTCTGCAAAAATACACTTTGCACTGGTCTGTGAATTATGCTCAGTGGATCGTGTTTGTTGCCAGTGCAGAGTCACTTTGCTCTGAACTGAACGTTCCATTAATCAGGCCCTAGTTATCGTCCACCTTGATGACCAATATTGAATAAAAACCAGCAAGGAGGCGGCGCTACTTAAATTCTGCACATAATATGTGACGTTCGAACATGGTATCCTAATTTTGAGAGCCCAAACCATGCCTTGTTTAGATGCTCTTGTACAGCAACTTTGGTGACTATGTCGGGGTGTACATTGCAGACCCAAAAGATACTGCACTTCCTGAAAAACTCTTTAAAGCCTTCCCGACAGTATATTATAACCAATACTAAAACTGAAAAGATTGAAACAGTGAATGTTTACAAGCCAGTTAGCAATTCCCTCTTCAAAGAAGTTTCTACCCGTTCTGCAAACAGGCAAAATACTTGGGATTAGGCCTGAGTGCATTTTATCCTTAACATTGAACCAATGCATCTACATTGACCCTTTCATCATTCAGCTTAGAAAACTAGGATCTTTCTAATTGTATATGTACTGCAAACACTTTATCTTGCATTACAATAACAGGTTAGACCTCAACAGTTTCAGATTGGGGCGGCTTCAGGTATAATATATTAAACGAAGCAGCACTCATTACAACGATGTTCTAATATTAAGCCAGTGACACTACTTTTACCATAGGCACTTTGAGGCTTCCGATGCAGACAAGATCATCTAACATCAGCTAACATCACTTGTGACAGAGCCGTCAACATACGGCTACCTATACATGCATGGCGAAATGGCCATTTGAAACCCAGTCATGTAGGCCTATTGTCCAGAAGCATGTGTTTACCAAACTGAGAAAACAGAAACATGGCTTAATCCTGACACCTCATTCCCCACTGCCAAACCACAGCTCACACTATCAGATCAATACATTACTTTACTTTCTCTAATGTTATTCCAGGCTCTTGTTTCGCGCTATAGAAATAAAATAAATACATGTTATTGTTACTACAGTGTGTTGGCAACTATGCAATGTCTGTTTGGATTCTGGGTGTAATTTGTGTACATTTTCATACTCCTCTGATGCAAGTTCAGAAAGATATGCCTGAATGATTGATAACATTGAAATAAATAAGTACTAATCAATAATATTTAGAGGTCCTTTTTTGCAAGGGCACCACTTGTACTAATTAATTTCCCTACCATTTTATTGTGGAAGATTGCAATCTGTTTTTGAAGTAACTAATAGCCATTATGTATTGAGAGGAATCATGCCTGTCAGGGGCAGATTGGAAAGAGGGGCAAGGTGGTAATTTTCACCCAGGCTGGTTGGGCTATTCCTCCCTGGGCCAGAGCATCAACATGCAAAACAAAAAAGGTGAAAAGGTTAGATCCTTCAGAATGTAGCCTGCCTTGAAGGATCCAAATGGTCTCAGGCCTGCATGGCTTCTTTTTAGACCGAATGAAACACTTGTCTTGATTTGAGAAATGTTGCAGATGTGCCTTGCTGGTCCCAACATCTGGACTTCCACAGTGGGTAAGTGAGAAGAGGTTAGGCACTGGAACATGTGCATATCACCCAGCGGCAATGTACACATTTAAATGACAAGATTCTATGACCCTGGGTATTAATGTTGGCCCCACCACAGCCCATACACCATTAGTCTGTTGCAACCTTCCATATCTTATCATGACTCCTTGCCAAGCAAGTAAGGGTCCGTATGTTAGAGTTTGTCCCCAGTTTTAATCTGTAAGAGTGCTTCCCCTTTCCTTTGGTGAATGTATTGGTCCCTTGCGAGTTCATTACAAAAACATTGTAATTGCACCCTTAATTGCACCAATGGATATTACTATATGGGATTTACAGAAATTACTTTTGGATTGTTTGTGGTACTCACTATTGGGCACAGTAGAAAAACGTGCAGAAAGAAGAAACATTCATGTTTTAATTATTAGTAGACTACAAACTAAGGGAGTCATTTAGAGTTGGGTCTCTGCTGGTGGTAACACTATAAGGTGTTTAAAAAAACAAAGAACATCAGCCATTTCTACCTTCAAAGTGAAAGTACAAATGGATTATGTACATTATTGGTTCTTAGGTGGAGGTAAAAATGTAAAATAGGCAGATTTTCAGCAGAAGGTCTGATTACAATAATGTTGTCTGTATTCCAATGGAAGGCTGGTGGTATTTGATCAAACCCTAAATTGGACCAATAGAAAAATAGGTGATCCACTGATTTTACCATTACCACCCAAGACTGAATGACCCCCCTAAGTTTTTCATGTTCTGTCTTGTTTAAAACATTCTAATCTGATCAACAAAAGACACACATACAAATCAACAACATAGGGGGTCATTACGAGTTTGGAGGTAACCATTGCGCTATTAGTGCAATGGCTGCCTCCAAACCCATACCGACTCCGCCCTGGTGAATGGAGTTATTACCGCCCCATTCCAAGGTTGGCGGGGGCAGTAATTCCCTATTCACCAGGGCCCTTCCCCATTTGAGCCGGCTCAATGGGAATGGGGAAGGCGTTATTAGCTCCAAAGTCCCTTTGCGGGTCCTGTCCTTAACGCTTGGTAAAACCAGGTGTTAAGGGAGGACCCACAAAGGGACCTCGGAATAGGGCTGTAAGTGATTACCGGCACCAGTGCCCTTACCGGTACCGGTAATCCCTTACCGCCCGGGTCGTAATGAGGCCCATAGTCCTATGAGCATAGAAGCATACTTCCACATATACTTTACCCAATCGCAAAACCACTGAACCACATCACCACTGTCACACAAATCAAACAAAAACAAGCATACACAAACACCCTCCATGAAAAATATAAATTAATATAATTGAATCTTACTCTGTCCCTATCACCAAATCCATGATAGACTCTCCTCGCCATTTCCTCTGGTTCCATGAACTGAACTTTGCAGCCACATTTCAAGAAAGTGCATCTTGGGAGCACAATACAAGCCAAGTCCATTCTGCTGCTTTTGCTATGCATTGTCCAAGGGCAGACCCCAAAGCCACATTTACCACCAAGGCGCCGACTACAGCTCCTCTCGTCATGTCTGGCAGAGGCCGATTAGCAAAGCAAAGTGATCTATTGTCATCACGTGAGCCAGGGCAATGGAAGGTGGTGAGTGAGCAATGTGGGCAAGTCAATGGGATGTGAGGGAAGGGGAGTGAGTTATGGGATAGTGCAAAATGAGAAACGAAGTCGGAAAGTTAATTGTATGGAGAAAGTTAATTGTATGGAGGAGTGGGAATGGTGAACAAGAATGTGGTGCAAAGGAAGGACACTGGAACGTGATGGGCAAGTGGAAAAAGGGTAAATGAGACAGAGGTACAAATCAGGTAATGTAGGTAAGCAGAATGAATGACTGTTGCTGAGATCTGTGCCTAACATACATGCCACTGACCCCAATAGTAAAGCATCATCAAGCCCTTTGTTTTTCTGACCAAATGATGCATATTTGCCTAATGAACATATGTTTCAATTCATATTCCTCTTACATTTTGACAGATTGTTTTATTATGTGACTTGGTGTTTTGAGAACCAGATGTATTGCACAGTGTACTAGTTGAGCACTTAAATAACAACTTTACAGAAAGCGTTTTGTTGGTTCTATTATTGATGATGGCAACAAAAGATGAAGTCTCCTTGGCTGTCTAAGTTGAAAAGGGTGGCACCATGAAGCTAGTGCTTAAATCCCTGCCTACCACAATTGACACATTATGTTACCATGAGAAAATCATTTTCATCACTGTGCCTTGTTTTCCTTAACAGTCTGTAGGGGAAGTCTCATTCATATGGGTTTTTAGTTTATAGTCTTACTCTATACATAAATATCAACCATATATATATATATATAATACCCACTGGTGGGGTGACAGTATGCCAAGTGAGTTTCTTGTGTTATGGGAGGCCAGGTATGGCTTTTGTGTTCTGCAGTGCTGAGACAGAAAGTCAGGCATGTGAATCTTTTGCCATGCAAGCACCTTTTTGGCTCTAAGACTGGAGGCAGACTCCCTATCTGTGCTCTACAAATGGAGAAGTAGCCTGATGTCGAGTTGTAAACTGGGACATGAGAAATGCAGGCTCAAATCCCAGCTTTCCCAATTAACCAAATTATAATTATCATTTTATTACATTTATTGTGTGGGGAGGTTGCCCGGGGCCTGTGACTCAAGAAAACACACACATTGCTGAAAGATATGTTGCACAAAAGGAAAGTAATGTCCATGAATACATGGGGATAGATGTTGGTTTTGAGTTTAGTTTTTCAGGAAGTCGGAGACACTGCATTGTGGGCTTGGGCCACTGCACCATGGGCCAGAAAATTGAACTTGCCCCCCGGCCAAACTTTGACAGTCCTCCTCTGATGCCTGTGATGTAAACATCATTAGTACCTGAGTTGTTCACCAGCAAGCTTGGATCATTGCTATTTTGAGTTCCATGACCCTGCATCACATCAATTCAATTTAATATTATATATTTTTTTTTAAAAAGTTTAATATTTTCTTTTGTTCTCAGCTGCCCCTCCACACCTAAGCCACAATAGCCCCTGTTATATCCAAATGATCGTCCAAAATGAAGGGGAAAAAGCATTGGCAACGCCTACAGTTAGGGATTCTGTGAAGGCATATGAAAGGTACTTGCTATGCACTGCCGTAGTAGTATTAACTGGCCATTGATGACAGCAAGTGTAAAATGGTGCAATTACTGGGGCATCTCATAGCAGTGCATGAGAAATGTCTAATACCTATACACAAGCTAAACATGTTGGCTTTAACAGGACTTCAGTCTGCATAGTGCTTATAAATCGAGTGGCTGAAGACAGACCTAATTAAGACAGCAGGTTTATAGCTCCAATTAAGTGAATAACTCTCAGAAGACTGCTCTGATAAAACACTTGCAGGCATTACAAGTGCAGAGTGTGAAGGCAACGCATGATTAAAGTGATCTCAAAGAGTTCCCATGAGCAGGTGTTTTGGGTGGGGAAGGGCAGCAACAGGGTGAGAATTTCCATAGGATTAGCATGGCCATGGGCAGTCAATGGGCGGGGAAGTAACCAAACAACACCTGGAAGCTGTGTGTCCTTCCTCATATGCCATTTCTCCCTATCTGTACTCTAATGCAATTGATTCGGCTTATAGGTGTCGCAAACTACACCTAAAACCCAAACTAAAAGGACTAGTACTGCCTCGGTGTGTGTACCAAGGCAGCTGAAAACGTAGCAAAATGTCGGTTTTCTGTTTCCTTTTTTAAAGGTGCCTCAGCTCCTGCCTTTCCTCTTGGGGACTAGTGGGTGTTACCAGTGTGTAACTGTTTATTGAGAGGCCACCCTCAACACACTGTGTAATGTCACTTCTTTATTTAGCCCTATCTCCAATTTATCTCATACCCCTTATAGCCCTCCCCATGAGCTACCAATGAGTCAAGAACCAAGCCAGTGTACAGGACATATATGTGTATTTATTTGAATTATAAATAACGGAGATCACTCTAAAACCGACACATGCCAACTTCTTCACGGGTCACTCTTAAACTTCTTCTTACACAAATAAATCACACAAGCAAGTTGGGAAAAACACAAATCACAGTTCTTTATTTTCTACAGATTTCACTTCAAGAAATATTCAGACTGGTCAATGAACAAAATAAATTGCATATGCAATGCTGTGCAATTTCGATTTTCCTGCGTGCTTAAAAGGCTAGCAATTTGGTTTAAAAATGTGTACAAATGCATATGGCAATCATTATTTCACCTGCATATTTGCTTTAAAATAAACAGAAATTGATTTAGCAGTTTGTTTTTCACCCCCCCACCCTTTGGTATGTGTTTCTGGAAGTCAGACAGAAACATTGGCATGATTTAAGAATGTTGGATTTAAGAACCCCCTCCACTTAAAGGCCTGTGTTGGGGAAACTGGACAGAAAACAATTGGGTTGATTTGAGACATTAGATTTCACAACCCCGCCACCCCCCTCCACTTAAAGTACTGTGTTGGGGATGCTGGACAGGAAAAATTGCAATGATTTGAGAATTTCGGATTTCATACCCCCCTCCATTTAAAGGCATGTGTTGGGTAAACTGGATGGTGACATGGGCCTGATTTGAGACATTGGGATTTCAAGCCCCCCTTCTCCACTTAAAGACCTGTGTTGGGGAAGCTGGACAGAATTAAATTGGGATGATTTTAGAATGTAGGATTTCATACCCCGTCCACTTAAAGGCCTCTACTGGGTAAACTCGATGGTGAAATGGGGATGAATTGTTTTTGGTTGAGTTTAGGGACAAAGACACCCCTCTTCCTAAAAGATGTTGGGGTTAACAGGCAAAATAGTATTACCCAATTGCATTACAGTCTATAGTTTTCAGCGCATACTGGGAATTAACTTTGTTAATTTAGAATTTTAACAAAACTCACCCTGTGGTGTTTTGCCAAGTGGAATTAATTAACTTCATATTTTTAGTTAAACAGGCTAAGGATCTAAACAGTTTTGTGCCACCAGCCCCAACACTCTATAAAGGGAAATTATTTGAGGCCAGCAGATTCTCCACCTTTTGAGTTCAAAGAGCTCAATTATACTTACATTGAAACCTCTGTTTAATGTTCAGGAAAGTCAGCTGTATCCCAGTACCCTCTGGGATGACTGGGCAGGGGCCTGGTCACTCCACTCTCAAGGATGGTCCCCAGCTCTTCACCATAGCACACAGCCAGCTTTTAGGCCTCCCCAGCAATATACAGCTCCACCCTGATGCAATGTCAGCAAACATCTCCTTTTTGGTGTTTCCTTGCAGCTGTCAGATGGTAATTTCCAGCCGGTATCTCCCTTCTCTCTTAGTGCATCCACTTTATATATCAGGTATGACACCATCAACATTTCAATATTAGGCAGAGCCCTGCAAGAGTTCTTACATCCAGAATTGGACAGTTACCCTTCTCTCTCTGCCCAAATCCAGCATCTCTATAATGATTTGTTTAGGAGTCTGGAAAAGACATATAGCAACTCCCATTTAAAATACCCCTTTGTTTCCATGTAAACTTTTTAGCAAAAATTAGATATTTGGCAAAATGTCATAAATTACTAGTAGCTGCCATATTGTATATATATTCCAATTTAGCTAATCATGCAGAATTAAATAAAAATTGACAGCCGGGTCAGCACCAAATTACGTGGGTGTTTGGCAATTTCTTGCTGTTTATACAAAAAGCATAAGAGTTATGAACAAGAAATTATCTCACAACATTCCTAATTTTGACCACCAACTCTTAAATTTGGGACCTGTTCAGAGCAGCCAGAAACACCTATTGGCTGGCCATTACAATTCCCTAAGTATCAGGTGTATGAATTTTATTTCAACAAAAATTATTGAAAAAATGGCACAGCAATAATGGAAGTAAGGCTCATGGTGCTGAGAAAAACATGTACGTTCTACTAGTCCTTTTAAATTAATAGGACATCTTCATGTTATGCAAATTGTAGCTCTCCTGTCTCGAGGCCATTTGCCACTCTGGCCTGTGAGCTCTTTTGTTTGAAGTTGGTGGCTGCTCATCGTAAAAATGTGGGAGGCCTTGTCAACACAGAGTCCCCATCCGACATTCCAGTCATGCGCTGGCTAGGATATTTGACCTGCACAGAACTGCCTTCATAGACAGCAAGTCTGGGGAAACTTTTTTTTCAACACCCTTTAGGCAGGCCACATTTTATTGCAGTTGTAAATAGTGGGATTGCATGTACCAATCTTTCAGTGGGTGATGCCATTTGCAAATTGTGCCCATAGACCCACTGATTGGCCTTGCCTGAAAGGAATTCACATACTGAACTTTCTAACATCAGCCTTTATTCTTTGACATAGTGTGGGTTTCACTGATCGGGGTTCACTTTGTTTTGCACTGAAAATACATGGCTGTTTCTTTCAGTCATTAATAAATATATGCTGTTCATTTTTCTGATGAAAAGTGAGTCTGAATTGTTACAGTGCCCCACATTTTGATGGATGACAGTTTCAATGAAAAATGCTTCATTTATTCCTTAGCCAGCAATGTGGTGTGCTTTTCCAATCTGCACTTGGATTATATTTTTGTTTGGCTTTCTCTGGATTTCCACGAAAGAAAGACCCACATAGTCTGCCTAAATAGGCCCATTTTCAGCATACAGTTTTCTGAATGCTGGCAGGTCATTTCCGCAGTGGCCCTTCAGTTCGGTTGATTTGTGGCCTTTGATTAAACCCCACAGTTGATATTCCTTATCACGGGTGACAATACCAGATAGGTATGTTAAGATTTCTGAGTACTTATGATATGATATGATATGATTGTTTATTTATATAGCGCCTATACACAATGTGTTTCAAAGTGCTTCAAGGCAACCACATTCTTACAGGCAATGAACAGTAAGGATGTGAAATTAACTATCGTACTCTGCCTGACGACATTTCAGATAGTGCAAGAGCTAAGACATAGAGAAGGAAGGGAGGGGGAGAGTGGGGAGGAAATGGAAACAGACAGGCGACTACCGTACTAGGCCTGACGACATTTCTGGTAGAGCTGGAGAAAAACAAAAGGTGAGGGAGAGGGGTGCAGAAGGGAGGGGAGGAACAAAACAAGCGACTATCATACTAGGCCTGATGACATTTCAGATAGTGCTGGAGCAGTGGTGGGGAGGAAAAAAACAGTAATGGGAGGGTGGAGGAAACGTTGAACCAGTGTGCTGCGTTTTTCCAGAGCATTTGCACCAGTACAAACATTACCTTTCTGCAGCTGTTCAGTGAAACAATATATATTTGTACTAGGTATAATGTGGCCCTGGTGAAAATGCCAAGCAAATTTACAAATCTATCTATTCAATAATATGGCCCTGATGGAAAGATTTTGACATCATTGAGAATTTTACTGAGAATAACAATTAGATATGGCATCACAAAAGAATAAGGCCCATGAAGTGATAAGGATGTGAAATTCATCAATATGGAAGTGACACTCACCCAAATAAAGTGATGACTGAAACAAAATGATGGTGTATATAGAAAAAAAGGAGAGAGCTTAACACCATTACTACTTGTTAATATATTGTAAAACACCCAGAAGAGGACATGTGCTGACATCTGCTATTGGTTTACTGTATAGCTATCCATCTTGAAATGCTATGTATCTTGCTTCCAAAAACAAATAGAAAATACAAATGCCATGACTCGCGCTGGTAAACAGGAGTTCCAATTTAAAGAAAGTGTGGCTTACAACTAAAGGAAATCCCATGCTGGATAGACCTTAAGAAGAGTGGTTTTGCCTGTACTGCATACTACTCCACTGGGAGGATTAGAAGAATAGAGTGGAGAAAACCATTTCCATATGCAAACAACAACAAGCATTATTCCTGAACTATTTTCGGTGTCTTTAGACCAGCAACACCGAGTAGGTGTTTTATGATAAACGGACAATTGAAGACCCAGCCAATATTGGGTTGGGAGCTAGAGGAAAACATAGGCAATATTTCTGCAATCAATTGGAACCTGCAATTTATAAAGCAAGTTAAAGGTTTAAGGGACTTCGGGACAAGTATCCCCTCAATGTTAGAAGCTTTTTTGAATACAATCGACACAAGACATTTTATACCCCTGAAGAATGTCCTACATTCTGTGTGTCTAAGGGACAGAAACTTGTGCATGTTGGGAACCTATTGAATACATCAAAGAATATGAAACAGCCAGATTCTTCGGTGGCTTAAGGATCTCAGTCTGAATTGTTGACACTGTTATTGACCTTAGAAAAATCGTACCATTAAGACCCACTTATACAGATATACTTGTGTTGCTTTTTTTACTTTTGTAATTGTTTTATGTGATATGATCATTTTTTATGATTGTTTTATTGAGGATTTTCACTATATGTGAGTAATAAAATGTAAGTATATGTTAATGAAATAATATGGTATGTTATTGTTTGCTAGTTAGGATATCCTTTCAGATAGGCACTTTCAAATTGTTAAATTTCTGTTTGTATAATATAAGTACTTCTCCATGGAGTAAGAAGTTGTGAACCCCCCACTGTGGATCAAGCCGTTTTGAGAATAATGACTTTAATTACACAATACCACAAAGGATCACTCCAGCACCAATCCTCCTCTGGAACATTTTTTGGTCAGCTGCATTGTTTGGATTGCCTCCTTTAAATAACAGACAGATATCCTCCTCTTTATGTAATGGAGGCTAGAGGACATGGAGCTTGATTTCCAAAACCGTTATTTAATGGGTAAATCCAATTGAAAACTGTTTTGTAAATCAGGCCCATGGTGATTCAGTGTCTTACTGGGAGTATTAATGAGCAGTGGCATGCCCAGGGGGTGGCCGAGGGTGGCATGTGCTACCCCTGCAATCTGATTGGTCACCCTAGGTGCCAACCCATTATCCCAAATGATGATCATTGTGTGTGTGTGCACTCGTACTTCTTGCCACCCTTGCATAGATCAATGCCCCACTTGGGCCAACCCAGTCACAAGAGTCTGGACAGGGAAGCATCCTGTGGGTAAGGATGGCAGGAATGGAAATATGTGTGGGTTGAGGAAGTGGGGTGATGGATTTATAGTCTAGAGATTAAAGTCCCCTAAAAGAGAAAAAGAAATAAAAAGTCAGGAAGCAACACAGAGAAAGAAATGTAAGGCAACATGACTAGTAGGAGCAGCATATATGGAGTTGCATTCAGTGAATGCAGGCATATTCAACTGCATGGCAAGGTACATAGAACTGATGTGTGAAGTCTGTCAGATGGCAGGACAAGAGTATTACTGAATACATCAAAAGCAGAATATTTACTTGTTGCACCTTGCTGATGTTTTCACTGTGCTGATGATTGATGGAGAGAGAATTGAGAGGGTCACTGCCCTGATTGCTTTTAGATTACAGAGACATGCAGCTATTGCACACAGGATTAGATAAATCACAGTCACGTTGCCTTACGGCTTTATTTTTCTCAATGCTGTTATAACTGACCCTAGGCCATGTTCTTCATATGAGGTGAAAGCTTTTTGTATTGTGCCTCCTATGTCTTATAACAACAAGGAAGTTGTGATAAATATATGAGTGTACAATGTTTCATTTCATGAAATGTAGTATAACGCGGTCTTGTATAGTGCATGGTTGACATTTTGGTGAACAAATGAGACATGGTTCTGAAAAAAAACGGGGGAGGGGAGCAAGATTGGCATTGTTATGGGATAGATAGGCATACAATTTTGGGCCTTAATGTTCTGTTATTTGGATTTAAATCATGTATCACAGCAATTTCCGTTGTCTCTGTGACATATCAACTTCCTGGTCATCAGTGGTCCAGGGATGTTTGTTGTTTGTTTGTTTGTTTGTTTATTTTATTTATATTGCGCACCAGACCCTTAGGTTACCGGGCGCAGCAACAAGTATATGCGAAGCTTACAATGTTACAATGTTATATAAATGAATTTACAATATTACACCATATTTCACAAATTACAAGAATGTACAGATAAAGAGTTGCCGTATTTACATGAATGTACAGTTAACAATATACAGGATTAGCAGTAATAAACATAATGGTTGATGTCACGTCAGGGTGCATTAGGTAGGACTACACTTGTGAGTGTTCGGGTGTTAAGTCGTTGTTGGCGATAATGTGTTTGATAAGGTTCCTTCTGAAATGGGGGAAGGGTTGGTCAGCTCTTAGGTTAGGTGGCAGGGCGTTCCACAGGTTAGCAGCTTTCACAGGGAAGCAGACGCCACCAATTTTGGCAAGTCTGAATCTAGGTACTGCCAAACAATTGGAGTTGGCGAGTCTCATGGGTCTATTAGAAGTTTTTCTTTTTATTTTGTCCATCAAGTAGCTGGGAGCAGCATTATTTAAGGCCTTATGGGTTAATGAGATCATTTTTAGCTGGATTTTATTCTCAGTAGAGAGCCATTTATGTTGCCGCCTAGTCGAGGAGATATGCTCCCTCTTTTTTATTCCTAATGCAGCTCTGAGAGCATTATTTTGTAGAGTTTGAAGTCTTAGGGTAGTAGCTTTATTGGCGCTACTGTATAGGGCATTACAGTAGTCGAGTCGGGAAAGAATTAAGGCTCTAGCCAGGATTAGGCAGCTGGTATTGGACAGGAAGGGCTTGCCTGCTCTGATCAATTTACAGGTGTAAGCAGTGGTGGCGGCTAGGGAGTTTACCTGTTTAGTGAAGGACAGGGTAGAGTCGAGATAAAAACCAAGTGTTTTTACTTCCCTCGAGACTTTAATGGCATTTCCGTCTATGCTGAAGGCTGAGTAATCCGGGCCCAATTTGTTAATATTGGCTTGTGTGCCCAGAATGATCAACTCTGTCTTATCATCATTCAGGCAAAGACCGTGAGTGGCCATCCATGCCTGAATGATGAGATACACTCTATTCACCAACTCCTCATCCTCGCTGTGATCCCCAGAAAGTGGGAAGAGAATCTGTGTATCATCTGCATAGTTAGTGTAGGTGATACCGAGATTGTCCAGATCATCGAACAGAGGTTTGGTGAATATATTGTAAAGGGTCGGAGAGACGCAGGATCCCTGAGGCACTCCACAGGTAATGGGTATAGGGTCAGCTGCTGCCGAAGGGGAAAAGACTCTCATAGTTCTCTCGCTCAGAAAGGATTCTATCCAACTGATAGCTTGGGTGGAGAAGTGAGCGGCAACGTCCAGGTGTTTGCAGAGGACTTTGTGGTCCACAAGATCAAACGCAGCTGAGAGATCTAGTAGGAGGAGGAGGGCTGTCTTACCCTGATCTCTCAGTTCGTCTATTTGGGCCTTTAAGTCAATCAGGGCTGTTTCCGTTCCGTGTAGTGGGCGGAAGCCAGATTGTCTAGATCCTAGTAGTTTGTGCTGTTCAAGGTAGTTTTGAATCTGTATATAGGCCACTTTGTCCAGGATCTTTAGCAGAAACGGAACTGTGGTGATTGGGCGGTAATTGGTGGGGATGAGAGGATCTAAAGTTTGCTTTTTAAGCAACGGGAGCACCCAGGATTGTTTTAGGTTAGCTGGGATGATGCCTGTGGAGAAGGATGCATTGACAAGTTTGGAGATAAATGGTGATAGGTCTCTGGCAGCGTCTTTTATTAGCTGTGCTGGGCAGATGTCACCTTTGCAGTTGGATGGTTTGAGGGTGAGGATGATTTTTTCAATCTCAAGTGTGGAAGTTTTAGTGAAGGAAAATTTGGTATGTTGAGGCATGTGGATCGCCTTAGGTGGTGACAGTGTAGGGAGTTTAAGCGAGTCTTTTTTCAGTTGAATTTTGTTTTGGATGGTAGTCATTTTATTAGTTAGAGCATATTGGATGTCAGAACACCAGGTCTGATCTTTAGTGCAAGTGTCTGGTATGGCAATAGGTGACTCAAGTTCCTTTAGGATGGAGAAGAGTTCCTTCATACTTGATTTGGAGTTAGCGATACGATCGTTGTATGAGTTTTTCTTAGCCAGACAGACTGCGTTTTTGTATTGACGGGAGATAGATATTAGGTTAGCCTTATTCTCAGCAGTTGCACATAATTTCCAGTTGGATTCATATTTTCTCTTGATGAGGCGTAAAGCCTTGAGTTCTGGCGTGAACCATTTATTTAGATGGGCTTTGGGTTTACTTGTGCGCATTTTAAGTGGGGCAATTTTGTCCAAAGTATCAGTCATAATTTTGTTATACTCGTGAACTAAAGTGCCGGGGTCTAAATTGTCAGGCAAGGCGTTTAAGGTTGGAAGAATAGCGGGTATGACATTATCTATTGTCATATTCTTTTTGTTTCTTGTGGGGCATGAGAGTGCCATGGGGACGACTGTAGAGGATGGTTGGGAGGTTAGGAGGTCAAAGGACACTAATGAGTGGTCAGACCATGATAAAGCCGAGATAGAGGAGATGACTGTAGTACAGTTAGAGTCAGCGACCCAGTCTAATATTCTACCTTTCGTATGGGTAGGGTTGTTAACTTTTTGGGAGAAGCCGAGGGAGTTAATAGCTTGGGCGATGGTCGCGGCATGCACATCTGTTTTGTCATTAAATCCTAAGTTAAAATCCCCTAATACCAGCAATTGAGAGGTGGTTTTAGCATTGAGGGTTAGTAACTTGTGTAGATCCTCTTCGAAGGTCCCAGGCGGGCCTGGAGGTCTATAGATTAGGTGAATGGTTAGGGATTGATTATTATTTATAAGGAGTTTAGCAGTGAGGGCTTCACAGGATTGTAGCGTTAGTGCAGGGGCTAGTCTTAGTGAGAGGCTTGATTTAGAGATAATGGCAATTCCGCCTCCGCGGGTGCCCTCTCGGTCTTGTCTACATATAGTGTAGCCGTCAGGTATGGCTAACATGAGTGAAGGGCCTGCTGCCTGGTGTAGCCAAGTTTCAGTTATAGCAATGAAGTCCAGGTTATTCTCAGTGATTAGATCAGCTATCTCAAGGGCATGTGCAACTAGTGACCTGGCATTGAGAAGTGCTCCTTTATAGGAATGATCCTTAGTTTCCTCTTTGGTATGTGTAGGATTAGGAGTGTTTTTAGCGCTGGATTTTGTCTTGGGCATAGATATTTGGGTGAGCGTTGAAGCTCGGGTGTGGTTGGAAGCGTAGCCTGTATTGCCAATTTGATGTTTCATTACAGATTTTGTGGGAAGGAGGAGTCGTCTGGGTGTCTCATGGAGTTTGTTAAGTCTAGCGCGTAGTTTGCTATTTCTATCGTGGGTGGAGCTAGGCTTGGAAGTGTAAGCTAGAGGTTCTGACAGAGCTTGGTGTTTAGAGTCAGTGTATGCATGAGTGTTAGTAATAATATCTGGTGATATATGTGATAGAGGTGCATGTGAATATAGTGGGGTCTCTGTGTAGCTGCCCAGCTTGCTAGTAGCAGGAAGTGTAGCAATAGCCATGATGCAGTAGAAGCTTAGTAGGCTGGACATTGTGCGTAACTAGTACTTAGTTTGGTGGGTAAGTGGTTTACAATACAATGGTCTCTGGGCGACCATAAGGCACTACACAATATCACAGTAGTCTCTGGGTGACCATAAGGCACTACACAGTAATACAATGGTCTCTGGGCGACCATAAGGCACTACACAATGTCACAGTGGTCTCTGGGTGACCATAAGGCACTATACAGTATCACAGTAGTCTCTGGGTGACCATAAGGCACTACACAGTAATACAATGGTCTCTGGGCGACCATAAGGCACTACACAATGTCACAGTGGTCTCTGGGTGACCATAAGGCACTATACAGTATCACAGTGGTCTCTGGGTGACCATAAGGCACTACGCAATATCACAGTAGTCTCTGGGTGACCATAAGGCACTACACAGTAATACAATGGTCTCTGGGCGACCATAAGGCACTACACAATGTCACAGTGGTCTCTGGGCGACCATAGGGCACTACGCAATATCACAGTAGTCTCTAGGTGACCATAAGGCACTACACAGTAATACAATGGTCTCTGGGCGACCATAAGGCACTACACAATGTCACAGTGGTCTCTGGGTGACCATAAGGCACTATACAGTATCACAGTGGTCTCTAGGCGACCATAAGGCACTACAGTGGTCTCTGGGCGACCATAGGGCACTACACAGTATCACAGTGGTCTTTGGGTGACCATAAGGCACTACACAATATCACAGTGGTCTCTGGGTGACCATAAGGCACTACACAATATCACAGTGGTCTCTGGGTGACCATAAGGCACTTCACAGTAATACAATGGTCGCTAGGTGACCGTGGTGCCGGTGCTATTATCAGATGACAGCATATTGCAAAGCAGGGCAAGAGCATGGTTGGTTGGCTATGGATTGTGCATTGGAATATTTTTTGTTGCAGTTCAAGAGCACAACGGTGCATGTGGGACCTTGGACGTAGCAATGTTGGGAGGTGCTAGATCAGGGCTCTAGCTCGAAGGTTGGGAGTGGATTGTGGAGGAGGGGGGCAGTATGCTTACCCTGTAGGTGGACGGCAAGGGGTCCTGGCTCTAGGCTCGACGGTGTAGACAGGCTGAAGACAGGCACAGTGCCTTTGTGGGTGCCTTCGTGGTGGGCCGGCTCCAAGCCTGCCGGCTTGTGGTTGGCTCCCAAGTAGGGGAGAGGAGCCAATCACGATGCTTGTAGGGCTGTGGGGCCGAGTGGAGTGTTGTGGCAGTGACGGTCGGCCATCTTGAAGTGGGGCAGACCTCGTGTCTCCCAATGGTGGCTAGATGCACTCCAAGTGCAGTAATGGGGCAAGACCTACGTGGATGTGGTCCCCTGGGCAATCAGGAGCGGCGCGGATATATTAATCAATAATCCGCCTCGAATTGCAGAAAAACGGCACGCTCGCGCTCCGAGTTGGGAGAATCATCTGGTGGCTTGTAGCATACCTGGAGTTAGGCAGGGCTCCAGGGCATCAGTGCAGGGCTGCCTACTGCTCCAGCAGTAGAAGGAGGGAGCTCCTGCTCCTCCAGGCTCAGCACACGAACAGATGAATATCGGTTT
Source organism: Ambystoma mexicanum (assembly GCF_040938575.1). Taxonomy (NCBI): domain Eukaryota; kingdom Metazoa; phylum Chordata; class Amphibia; order Caudata; family Ambystomatidae; genus Ambystoma; species Ambystoma mexicanum. The sequence goes on from NC_090937.1 coordinate 864,303,057, forward strand.
CTAAATCATCAATCAGCCCCACACCTCTAATACACCAGAATACACCAGAAAGGATCCAAACAGATTGGAAATGCAAGCAAATTATAAACCTCCTTGTCCAATTTTGGTAATGTGGATGGAACAGCAGGTTTATCTCTGAAAGGTTGTTGATCGTTGGTTAGTTGAAACACAGCAAAAATACAATTATTACCCAATGATAAAAGGGTCTGTCCAGTCAAGGTTATATAAAAGAAATCTACAGGCTACAGAAAGGGTTTGAGGGCGTGTCTGTGAGATGTAGGTCCACATTCTGGGTGCTCCTTATATGTTACAGTGACTAACCTGTACTCTGCATTCGATAACATTGAAACAGCACAGTTATGGGAGAAGTTGTCAGAGTGGGGAGTAAATCCATCTCTCCTTAGCATGATAGAACTGCTATACTACAACAAAACCACAAGGGTCAGCCTAAACACACAAGGAGAATTATCCCTTAAAAAACTCTTAAAAAAGGGGTGAGAGACGGTTTGCATGTTAGCCCTCACCCTATTTAACTTGTATTTGTCGGATTTGTGGGATAAATGTGAGGAGTGGGGGCTTATTCCAACATGGTCAGAGGTGTGTTGCTTTTGCCAACGACATTCTACTTTTGGATTACACCCCAGCAGGCCTTCAATGTCAACTGCTGGGGGTTGAAAAGTTCTTAATGATAATTCCCTGAAAATACACCCTAAACAAAAGTGTATGTCATGGTTAGCACCACCAAAAGAAAGTGCTGGGAATACTCCTGGAAGCTGAACAATGTGACAATACAGCGAGTTGACTCAATTTGAGATTGCTGTAAAAAAACATGTGAGAAACAGGTGGCGAGGATGGAAGACAAAATTTCATTGTGTATGTCACTATTGAAAATGGTAAAGTGAAAACTGTGCCTCTACTGTCTAACCCCACTGATAGACTATAGAGTACAAGTGTCTCCGATAGTCCAGTATGGGTGTGAGTTGATGAACATAACTGACAGAAATCTTTTTGAGGCATTTGAGGGAAAGATCCTGAATCTAGTTCTGGGTCTTCCAACCTCAGTTCCAATAAGTATCATTAGATTGGAACTAGAAGTAAAACATGGTGAGCTCAGTACATCAGCAGGACCATAGTCCTAGTCCACACTCTCAAAAGAGCAGATGAGTCCACAATTGGGTTCTATTTAAATGGCCTATTAGTACAAGACACTAACCCATTTTTGAAAAATCTTAGGAGAAGATGAGACAAGTTTCGAACATTGGTTGATCTGCATGGTTCTGAATCTGTTGCATGTGTGAAGAAGAAAATCAAGAGATGGGACCGATCTATAGACCTCTCAGATCTTGTCTGCCTGAAATTGTCTGAGGAGAAGGGTCTATTCTATCTTCCAGCTAAAAACCTAAGACTGTATATAGTAAAGTTTCCCTCCTCCACCTATCGCGATTGGCACTTAAAGTTCACGTTGAATTGTCTTCCCGCGCTAGAGGTCCTCACTCCGAAAAGTGGGAGTCAAGAGAGAATTACATACCTTCAGAATGTATAGTTCAGACTTGATTGAGTCACTATTTCACTTGGTGATGTCATGCCCAGCCTTTCTCTCCCTCAGAAGGCGAGGTTTTGAATGGCTTATCCATTCAACCTCTGTGGTTCTAACAGATGACTTGTGGTATCGATTAATGACCACTTCTCTCACACCACTCTTGCTAGCACGGGAAAAAATGTTAATCGAATTTATTTTAGAAATTGATATAGTCATGGAGCAAGGAACACTTGACTTAATCAAAGTATATGAATCTTAACAGATTGATTTGCGGACAGAAGTCCTTAAATTCTTAAAAGTTGTGTAAATTAAGACTTAGCCTACAAGCAGTCTTCAGCTGTATCATTTTATTGTTTGTAATGTTTTATTTCAAAGATATGTCTTCTATCTGATTGTGTAAATATATATTTTGTACAACAAAACACAAAAAAAATCTAAAGAATCGACTTTATTATTATCTCAACAGACAGTTCTACCACACTACGAAATGCAACCCATCCTGTAAAGGAATACAGAGGAAAAGACAGTTTCAATAAAGGAAAAGGAATGCGCACTGGATACTGACAGGAGGGTAGTCGGTATAGTAAATAATGACAACCATTCAAGGATACTTGGTTTCAGGAGAAAGGGAGAAATAGGTCGGAAAATCACACTAGGCGACTTCAGAGAAGGGCCTTGGGGACAGAACCACAATGTCCCTTGTGCTTGTAGGTGTTTTTGGTGCTCAACATGGTCGAGTCAGTTTCAGAGTGCTTTGCAGCTTCTGCGACAGAGTTCAAGATGGGAGACAACTGTGGGAATCAGGCGGCAGGCAGTTTGGTGACCAAAGCTGGACAGACGGCTGCAGGCTTGACTATGTGGCAGCTTGGTGTCAGCAATCATTGTCTCAGTGCTGGTCAGCGGTTCTGAAACACTTGTCGGGGCATCTCAGACAGCTTTACCAACTGCGGTGTAACAACAGTAAGTGGTGCAGTCGATAGCAGCTCGAGGGGCTCAACTTCTTGAAAATGTCCTTCAAGGTGGACGTCAGTAGATGCTTGTCAAGGCAATTCTCCTAGCTTCTTTGCTGGGTTTTTGTCATCCTTTAACAATGTGGGTGCATTGAAAGGCCCCCAAAAAAGTCCCTGTGAAATGAACAACAGGATTCTAAACACTGAAACAAAAACGGCCTGGCCTTTGCTTTTGTTTTTCAAGTACAATTAAAGAACCATGTGTAAAGGGGCCTTCCTGTCATTACCAATGGATAAGCAGCATTTATTTTACAAAAAAAAGGAGGAATCAAAGATCCCTGTCAAACGGAAAACAGGATTTTCAAAAGAAACGCATTCTTGGTGAGGGACTGTTTGTGATGACACCTGCTGCAGTACCTACGCGCCCCGTTAAATTAAAAGGGTTTGTCCATGAGAGTTGAGGTGATGGGAAAGATCTTGCGTCGCACCAGGTTTAGCTACTACGGAGACTTAGAGTCCCTCCACTCCGTTTGTGACAATATATAATGGTTGTGTTGAGCTATCCCTTGATAGTGCGCCAAAAAATAATGGAATGGCAAGTAGTGATGATTAATCAATTCCTGTTTATTTTTGTGATGTTAGAGCCTTTGTGGATGACACGTGTTTCGGCAGAGCTGCCTTTATCGAATCCAGGCTATATAGATAGCTCATAAGTCACTGCATAATGCATAAAGGTGCTGAAGTTCACAGGGATGAATCCCACCTGATACAAAGAAGTCCTCCGTATGTACGAGTGAAACAGCTTTCACAGGTGTGTGCAAATAAAAGCAGTTTTCAAATTGAAAAAGTTTCACTGCTCACAGACACATTTCAGGAAAACAATATAATGTGTGCGGGTTTACAAAAAGCAATGTGTATTATGTTTCAACTACAAAACCCCAGTGAGATTTGAAGAGCCACTTTGTCTTCATGATAAAATGTCAGCGCAACCCAAAGCAGACCCTTTTGCTGGCAATGGGGAAAACTTCACAAGCAAATCTCCCACTCCAAGCTTGTATGTCACATCTACCATCTAATGACAAACCGCAATAAAGTGCCCTGCTAAAGGTGTTGAAATTCAGTGTTCTACAGACCTGCTGACTCTGAAAGAATTGACTTCAAGAAAAGTTCTTCCTGGCTGGAGCACGACTATTAGGGGTGAAATGGGGGATACAACTTCAAAGAGCAAGCTTCCAACACAAAGATGACTGGAAAAAAAATACTCTGGGTGCAGGCTGACCCAGTGAAAACAAAGTGCTGCAAGGCCATTTGTCCCACATGAAGATTCAGAATTAATTTAAAAGAACTATCCTCATTTTGGCCTTTTTCTCAGCAACCATAAACCAGATTGATTTCATCAATGTACCATTTTTTATGTAATTTCCATACGATTTTGGACAGATACAATTAATCTACCTGCGACTCAGGGAACTGCAATGGCTATCTATGATGTGTTTCTGGCTGCTCTGAATGTGTTCCAAATGTGAGAGTTGGTGAGCGGGTGGAGAATAAATTTAGTGATAAGGGTAATAACTTACATATTCATAACTGTTATGGTTTTTATGGAAACGGCAGAAAGGTGACACATGGCCGTGCTACATAGTACAGACTTGGTTGTTGTATCTAATTCCCCATAATTAGCTGAATCATAAAAAAATATATATTATGGCAGTTGCTAGTAAAATAATGAAGTTGTGATGCATAACAAGTGGTTGTCAAAAATTTGAAAGGAGAACAAATGGTGATTACAAGTGGGAATTGTCATATGTTGCTCCAGCCCCCTGAATCAACCCTGACTTGGAGGCTGGATTTCAGAGGAGAGAGAAGGGTAACTGTCTAATCCTAGCTGCAGGAATTATTGCAGTGTTTCCCTCAAGATTGTAAAAATGGTGGTGTCATTCCTGCTATATAAGGGGGACTGCACTAGGAGAGATCTGCTGAAACGTACCATCAGACAGCTGGAAGGAATCACCAGAGGAAATTCCTGAGAGTGCATCTGGGTGGAGCTGTCCATCTCTAGGAAGGCCTCAAAGCTGACTGGGTCCTATGGTGGAGAACGAGTGGCTATCATTGAGAGTGGAGTGACCAGACCCCTGCCCTATCTTTCCAGAGTGTTCTGAGATGCAGCTGGCTTTCCTGAACTTTATACAGAGACTTTTTAAGTAAGTAGAACTGAGCCCTGGGAAACCAAAGGATGGGGGATGCTTGCTTTTAATCCTTTCCCTTTATAGTGGGTGAGAGGTGAAAAGCTGTGTAGATCCTTCGCCTATTTAACCAAAAATACTAATTTTATGAATTCTCCATTTAGCAGGGTGAATTTTGTTAAAATATGACATTAACAAAGCTCACTTCCCAGTGTGCGCTGAAAATGATAGCCTATAATTTAATTGGGTAATCCATTTTGTCCTGCTAACCCCGACATCTTTAAGGGAGAGGGGTGTCTTTGTTCATAAATCAGTCCAAGCTTTTTATCCAGCTTCCCCAACACAGGCCTTTCAGTAGGGGGGTCTGAAATCCAAAATTCCCCAAATCATTCCAATGTTTCTGTCTGACTTCCCAACATAGACCAAAGCTAGGGGGGTCTGAAAAACAAACCGCTAAATCACCCTGTGTTTATTTTAAACCACAAGTGTGGGCGAAATTATAATTGCCATATGTATTTGTGCCAATCTTGAAATCCTACTGTTAGCCTTTGAAGCCTGTAGGAAAATCAAAATCACACAACACTACATGATAATTACTTGTGTTATTGATCAGTGTCATTATTTCATGAAGTGAAATTTGTAGCAAGTGAAGAATTGTGATTGTGTTCTTTTCAACTCACTTTCGTGATTTATTTATGCTAATAGAAGTTGTTTGTGTTGTGGCACGGATAAAGTGCTGTTTGACATTTTCATGTTAAATTCTATTACTTTTATTTAAATATATACCAATATATTTCCCGTACACTGGCCTGGTTCTTCACCCATTGTTAGCTCAGCGGAGAGGGATACAAGGGGCATGATATGTGTCGGAGATAGGGCTAAAGAAAAGAATCTGTTGAACAGTTTGTTGCGTGACCACTTGGGGAGCGAAGGTACTCCCCATGTTGCGGGTGGCTTCTCAATAAACCATTACAACATGGATGGCCCAAAGTTGAGGAGTAAGTTGCAGGAAGCTGCCTTGTACTTGGTTTGGTTTAGGCACTGTCTATTACTTCCCACCTAGGAAGCTTGCTTCAGAGCCTAGCAGGGCACAATGTGTACTGGCTGGTATCGGTTCTGAAGCTGCTTGAGGGCCTTCTGGATTTAGTGTCTCCATATGTTCCCTGGGAGATGTTTATGGGAGGGATCTTGCTTCTCTCTTGAAGGTCCTGCCCTTCCTTCACTTGTGGAAGATGTAGAGCAGGCTGTAACTGCAGTCAGGGTCCAATGCTGAGTTCTTCTTGTTACTCCTTGCAAAGTCTCCAGATGATCTGTCCAAAAGAGGGGCTTGACCCTCTTTTAAAGACAAATGGACCACAGGGATTGGTGTAGTCTATGCCTACCTTAATTAACCAATCCTAATGCATGATGTCATAACCAGTGTGCTTTACAACAGAAAAGTTAAAGGGGGAAAAACATGCAATACTAAGTTCCACCCATCTTCCTGCGTGTTTTGAATCAAAGGGTCTCTCTGTTCAATGGAGCTCTCTGGGGGTTCCTGATTAAAGTGGCACGTCCCCCTTGAAGGTGCAGTGAGACCAGATTTTATGGCGCCATCAATCCACATACTCGTACCATCTGAATGGGGTCTCCCTGCGTGGATGAGTATTGTAATACACGCAGTCCCAGACATGACATTTCACTGTCGATTGATACAAAAGGCGGGAGCTGGCTTCTGGTTGACACAGTGCACATGAAACAGTGTTGGGATTTCCTGTCTCTTTTGTTAGCCTCTGCAGCCAGGCCCCATGTGGGCATGTTTGAATTAAACTATGATTAGTATGCAAATGCTGCCTCCAGCTATAGAGATAAATAGAAGGGCCTTTGTTAGGCTGGCAATGACAGGGTGAAGGCAATCGTGCAGCAGAAGTCAAAACATAGACAGTGGGTGAGAATAGTTCCAAAAGTAGTTCCCAATGGGATTTCAGAGTAGTCAGTCCAGATAGGGGAGAGTATTGGTGGGGTCCCCAAGAGAATAACAGTGGGCACCAAGTAGCAGTATAGCATGATGCAGAAAAGCAGAATGCTGATCCAGTTAGTGAGGGAGACACTAACTGTAGATTCAGCAAAAGGGATGCCTGAGCGATGGAAACCCCAGGTGCACTCTTCACCTTTCCCAGTGTGCAGGTTGGTAGGCGGGGCACTGACTCAAACCCCACTATAACTTGCCCATTGCCCTACACTCAAAGGGCCCTTGTGTGATCTTTCTATGTCTGGGAAACAAACAGTGTCAGATATTTGCTAGTCGATTGGGGCAGGATCCAGAAAACCTGGTAATTTATTTCAGAAATCTTTAATTTTGTATCCATAAGGTCACACACCCCTCTCCCACAATTTACACAAGCACAGGTAAGAAAGGAACACCCTTGAGCCCCATGTACCTGCTGTTGAGCTGGCCGCATATCTTCAGTTTGAAAATAGGTCTCCTAAAGAAACAAAATATCCAGGCAGTCTAATTCGGACACCACTGAAGAGCACAGATGTGGTGAGTGTAGACACTCCACATGAAGTGTAGCTAGTGACCGGTCACTGTGTTGGAGGTGAAACCTGGACATATTATATTGCTAAGTGATAGTCCACCTGAAGGAATTCCAGGTGGCATCCATTGATCAACTCTCTGCAACTCAGACCTTTCCACTTCATCCCCACACCATCAGTCCTGCTTATTTGAATACTGACCTCAGTGTTCATCTCCATCCTGAAACACCTCTCTCCCTCCCCAAGCCCTCCACACCGGTCAGTACCTAAAAGCCACCTCAATGATATATGGGCTGGCAGCCATCCTCCTCACAGGAATAGTCCTGTTCCAACAATCAGTTTCAAACATAATTCAGATCACATGGAAACAGGCATCAGGTTGGCTAAACAAGCGGACAATGAGAAAACTCTGGAGAAGATCTGCAAAGCTAAGAGAGCAAAAATTGAACTCATCCGCCACATGAACTTTAAATCAAAGTCCCAAAATCGATACCCCCTCCCCCAGTTAGCCCTAAACAGCACAAGGCAAGTCAACAGTTCAATCATAATTGGAGTAAAACACATAAACATTGATAATAAGCCATTCGCAATTCAGCAGGACCCTGCTAATATGTGCAGGCCCGAGAAAAACAATTAACATTCCATTTGACTTCATATAAGTCTTCATTGCATCACATCACATTTCAATCTTTCAACATCTCAACATTAGATCATCTTTACAATTAAAAATTTGAGATGTACAGCTACAATCTGCATTTACTTTTCATCCCTACCCTAAATTACTCTTTATCTTTTCAAATCAATTCCACAAATTTCAACACAGTCAGAGCTAGACTGTTCGTTTCCCCCAATAGTACTCACTCCCACCAATCTTCAGATGTCAATGATGGTGTTTGAGTAACTGTGCCCCTATGAAGGACATTTTAAGGTAATTCAACAACTGGTTACTAAATGGAAAAGGGGTTCCATCTTTCCATTTTCCTCACAGAATATACAGTGTGAATCTGACATCTGGCCAATTGTACTTCTCTTGTAGCCATAGTAGCCATGATTTTCAATCGACTTCTCAACTTGAGATTTCTATAATGTGCAGAGGGGAATTATTGGAGGTACTTGGGGGGCTGATTTAAACCTTTGTTCTCCTTCCTCAATACATAGCCCAGTGTATCCATTCCCCTGCCTTCCACTGTTTTAATCCAATCTGGTTTCTCAAGTTTTCTTTTCACTTTGCAAGGATTGCATATGAGGTTTTCGATGTTATAATTCAATAAGAGCTCCTCTATTTTTAATTTCCAATGCCTCAAGGCCCTATCTTCCTTATTCTCCAGCGGCCTCAGAACCGCAAAGGGTATTGCGCCATCCACCATAACGCATTTTCTACAGAGTGATATTATTTTCCATAGCACTATCGATGCCATAGATTGGAGCTGAAACTCGTATGTTATGGATACCATTGGCAGCAAATCTGGGAGCCTCAAAATCTTCTGCCAAAAGAAACCTTCCAGGAGCCCCCACACTTTCCATGGTAGGCTTGATAGGAATTCAGCACCATACCTGTACCACCTTCTTTTTATATTATGATATTTGCAAACAAAAAGATTGGGGTATTTGCAGTGAAGCAAATACACTTTGGGGGTTTGCTTAACATGTATCCAATCCCAAAATCTGATATGAGCTAGCAGACCTGGAATACAAAAGGGAGATCAAAGCAATATTTGTTATTGCATTGCTTATATTGAACCGGCTCTTAATCACCTGTTAGGTATTGTACTACACATGCTTTGTTGATTTATTTTTTTGATTTGTGGAAATCAATGGCGCTGACATAGAACAGAAGAACCATGATTAGACACACCTTGGCGTATATGTGCATTATATGGCAGAAGTGCTTCACATAAATAATAACATCCTCTACGTATAAACCTGTATATATATATCGGTGGCAAAGTGGCAAGCCAAAACACACTATGTACCAATTTCTGTAACGCCCACCAATGTTTTAATGCTGCTGAAAAATAAGGAGAGAGCTGATACGTGAATCTGGCTTTTGTATGACGTGGACGTATAAATAGACATTTGGCGAGACATATTAACGTGACGGTTTCAAAGACCTTGTACAAAGTAACATGACAGCGTGTTCTGTTGCGGAAAATATAAGTAACAAGAAATCAAACTCACTCTCCCAGTTTTGGCGCTGTGCAATGAAGCGTTTATGGAGCCAAGTATTGCAATTATAAGCATTAGCACAGGTTTCTGTGAGGTTGATGGGAAAAACGTCAGACGCATGCTAAATAATGAGGCCTCCCGATGCTTCCAGAAACGAGCACACAATTAATGAAATGTACTTAGGCTGATCCAACCACAAGAACAATGTCCTAGTACCAAAATATGAATCATGTTGAAAGTTAAACATGGCCTTCAAAGCATTAACATAGATTGACCTTTTCCGCGTGTCCTAAAGTTGTGACATTAAACTGGTAACGGAAACGGCAGCATGTTCCAGAAGCAATCGTTTTACTTCCCAACTTCAGCGCCACGTTTTAACTGCTCCTGGATTGAAACGTCACTGCAGGCAGCTGCATAGGGGTTCTAAGTAATCGATTCAGTCAAAAGTCATGCCAACCTATGCTTCGTTTGCATTGTAGATAATTTGCAACAGCCAGTAGAAGTCAACTGAATATTACAAGACTATGGGCCTCATTACGACCCAGGCGGTAAGTTACCGCCTGGGCCGTGACTTTACCACCATGGCGTAAACTACGTTTACGCCATGGTGGTTGGTGGACTTACCGCCCCATTCCGACCTTGGCGGGGCGGTAAATCCAAAATCCCCATTTACCCTTCCCCATTCCCATTTTTGCCCCATAGGGCATAATGGGAGTGGGGAAGGCGTTAATTACGCCACCGTAAATTACGGTGGCGTAATTAACTCCATGGTCCCTTAGCGCCATGGATTTTAACACCTGCTAAAAGCAGGTGTTAAATCCGCCATGGCGCTAAGGGACCTCGTACTCAGGCGGTAAGGGTCGGCGCTGTTTACGCTGCCGTAAACCCCTTACCGCCTGGGTCGTAATGAGGCCCTATGTGCGATGTCATCTCTGACCCCTGTTATCTTACATCATGGATTCCAGGTTCATCTGTGCTAATGCTACACACATGTTGGACGCGTTTCTTTCTTTCAATGACCCTGTTGATCAGGGTCTTTCTTCTTGCCTTGTTGCTGTTAAATCGTGCATGCCTTTCCATTTCCTTTGTCTTAACCAAAATAAAACAGCTTCTTCTTCAATTCCTTCACCTTCTCCGACTTCATTTCCTCCACCAAATCCAATGGGACAGTCCTGTCCAGGTGCCGCGAGCTTGGCCACCAAGGGGGTTCAAGGGCACTGGGAAATAATCATAGTGGGGGGCAGGGGAAGGGAACAGGACACCAGACAAGGGCTGCTGGGCAGCCCTTGCAACTAACAGGCAGGAGAAGGCAGACCGACGCCACCTCACCTAGCACCCCCCACCTACAACATTTGTCACACTGCAGGGAGGTGTTGGGTGTCCTGACCCACGTTTGAGCTATCATGCTGAAACATTTGGTGCTGTGGGCTTAGAAAATCCAAGATGGCCAAAAAGCCCACAAATGCGCCAGAATCCAGGAGAACCACGCAGTTTGCGCACACTAAAATGGTTGCCTAACTTGCCACCCACCAGTGCGAGCAGGATGGGCCGGGGTGCCATGAGTGAATCGTGTGCCAGAGGAAAAACCGCACTTTAAAATCACCTTTTGTTTCCCTGAATGCCAGCTCAAAATGCCTATTTTCAAACATTGCAACACATCCAAAAATCTCACTGAACACCAGTGGACATCTGGCAGAATGAAGTATGTGTGCATACTAAATCTGGGAAGTTGAAGAGCCCCAAAACAATGTTGATGACAAGACTGGCTGAGCTCTGCAGGTCTGCAGCAGCCTAACTGAAACTGGATTTAAAACTACCAAAAATCGAAAATGTTTAAATTAACTGAGTGACCTACTTTTGAGTGTCACATAGTTTGTCACTGTTGAAATGTCATAGTTTTGAACTTAGAATCAGCATTCTAGCTGCATATGTAAAAATTGTCTTGACTTAAACTGGGGAACAAAAAGTGACATTTTATCTGAAACCTGGCTTAATGAAACTGAATTCTGCCTGACATCTACCTCCACAGGAGTTAAAACCTGCTCAACCACTCTTCCCCTTGCCAAAAGGAGTAGTCACCTCTCTGATTAGATTAGGGGTGGAGCAGCTACAGGGAGTTGAACAAAGGCCTGTCCTGGGCCCAGGCAGATGGTTTATTAGGGTGGCCGTAAAATAGCTTCCTCTTGGCAGAAGCTGGAAGGGGCAGGGTCTCTGAGCTTGGCAGAAACTGGATAAACTGGTTTCTACACCATGTGACCTGAAAAGACACACCCCTGTTGGCCAGAATATGATTTTAAGAAAGATGTATAACTCATGGTGCAGACTTGTCAAAATTATTTAAATGATACCATAATTCTTGTGATTTTTCTGTGCACATTTTAAGACGCGTTGGGAATTTGTGTGATGTTCTGGGGAAAAACCCCGCTATTTATGGATACTACAGACTCGGTGTTTAAACTAGAGACATGGGAATTTACTGGAGTATGTATGGACAGGCCGTGTATATGTGTATAATTTTTAATGAAGAACCAAGGTTGCATAACCCACTAAAATCGAAAATGTTGCTGTTTCTGAATGCAAGCCCTCAGGAAGAGCAGATTTGGGACTGAGACTACCTCATGTGATATGTAATATGTACATGCAATGACAAACCACTATGTATTTGAGAAATGTGTATTTTGATCAAATATAGATTTGTGGGCAAACTGACCAGGGGAGGATCCTCTGACCCATAAAACCTACAGCATCACTCTGACTACAGTTCCTTCCCCAATCATGGGAGAGGGGAGAATTGGGCCAATGACAAGTTGAATGAGGGGCTGGCTAGTGATGCTGCACACACACCCACTTTCAAAACACATAGAAAGAGACTGCTGGGACAGGTAGGGACATTCAATTCCATTTGCTGCAGAGCATGCTGCCGGACCATACAACATCCAGAAGATACCTGATTCAACACTTAGACTTTAAAACTCCAAAGAACTTGATTCAGAACTCAAGGCAAGGGCCTAAACCCACAAAATGAGAACTCTTCTCAGTAGGCCTCAGCATCCAGCAAACCTAACAGCGGTAGCAGCATCCAGGAGCCGTGCAGATCAGCGCTGGATCCAGAGAAAGCTGTGCAGAAAGATCCAGAAGCAGTGCTGTACCCAGAGAAAGCAGAGCAGTATCCAGAACCAGCAGCCAGAGATCCAGAGTGACCCAGACCGCTGTTAGCAGAACCAGAGAGCTGACCCAGATCACTGTGAAGTGCCGAGACCAGAACCGGAGTCCAGTCCAAAACCTGACCAGATCCGTGGCGAGGCCTATTTTAAAATATATTGTGAGTATCTAGCAGAACTGTGCAGAACCAATCTCTTAGTTAAAATAATACAATTCAATCTATTTTAATCTAACCAGAACTGCCTCCTAACTGTCACCTGTCATTTGCAAAGCTGTCACCTGTCATTTTCTAGCTGCAAGCTGTAACCTGTCGCTTTGAACTTTTAAAATTTCAAATCCGAAAAACAACCTTCACAAAATCGTTCATAACTCTGTAACCGTTTGTAGGAACTTGGTTTAACTGAAAGCTTAGAATCCCAGCTTTTCAACAAGCCTAGAACCAACTTCCTACTCCTTATACTTTCTCTGTAATCACGATTCTCGCACCCGCGAATTTTGCCGCGATTTGCGATTTGGCCCGATTTCTTTACTTGTAAAAAGATAGCTGCTTTTGCCTGAACTACTAAATTTCGTTTGCCTCTTAAGAACCATCCCTGAATCATTGCTAGAGTGAGCCTGGACTAATATTAACTAGATACCACTCACCCTGAACCTCACTAACGGAATTAAAAGCATTTTCTGCATATTTCTCACTGCATTGTTGTCATATTCAAAGCCTTTTGCCTGTGTTTCAAACTTCTGTAGTCTAAGCTTGCTGAAGTGAACTGAATTACATTTGATTGCATGTCTGAGAACTGTGTGCTACTCTTCATTTCCTTACATTGTATAAGGGGGGGGGGGGAGTGGATTGCCAGAGAAAAGTGATTACATTGTTTTGTTGAAATCATATTGAGTATTTTCTGTATTGCCTTTCATTCAACATTGCATCCATCTGAACTTATATAAAGCATTCTCTACCACCTTATTCTTCTGTTCCTATTCACAAGTGTGCTAGTGCCAGACTATCCATTATTGATTACTGCTCAGATTAAGTGTGATATTCAATTATTAATTCATTATAAAAGTGTGATATATATATATATTGTTTAAATTCTCAAATAAACCTTTTAAACTTGCAAAACAGAACTACTTCTTGGCTCAGCGGGGTCAGTGGGATTCCAAGAGAGGGGTGTTATATAGGGGTAGTCATCCAGAACTCATGAACTGGACATAAAGATATATCAATAAGGGTTTCCATTCAGTATCCCAGACTAGGCATTGACTTAGCTGTAGTGCTGGATTGAATCCTCTTACAGAGGGGGTAGGAAACAAAAGGGAAACATCAGTGATAAGGTGTAGGCAGGAAGGGAGGTCCAAGGCCACACACCTTGGTGTGAATGGCCATCAGCGCTAGCCGGCCATGGGGGAGGAAGGCTCTAGTATCATGCATGCCCTCCGGCAGGCAAAAAGTGAATATAAGGGGAGGCCTGGCTGAAGGAAAGCCAGTTCTCCTTGGTACCCTGCACTGAGTACCAACAGTCATCTGCATACGCAGAAGACTCTCTTCGTCTTTCCCAAAACCCACCCACCCTAACAGAAGGAAGAAGAGAGGGACAACAGGGCAACAAACGGGGCCCACAAAGTCGTGGGAAGAAGTTGGCAGCAGCAAGGGCCAGGTAGATACCACTGGCCAGGTGCCCAAAAGATAACAGTTGTTTATCATTGTGTTTGTTTGGATAAACAAATGTACCCAAATGATTTATGATATTACTGTTGCAATACAAAAAACACAGCCTTGTTATTGCCAACCACAACAACATGTCTCAGGTCATTCTTGCCACAGCACTAAAAGTAATGTGTCCGGATAGCTGTGGCCTCCTCAGATTATGCTTGAAGCCTGCACTTTCTGTTGTGTATAAACAGTGTATTTGTGCAGAGTGGTTGGATGTATGTTTTGGGAAGGTTGTGTGTATTGTGGTTGATGTGGACTTTGTGTGGGTGATAAATCAATATATGTATGCCTGATGTATGCCTGTGATGAGTGAACGCATACAAGACTTGGGATGAAGTATGTCAATCGATGCATTAGTAATGCAGGAAATGAATGGTACCATTTGCAGGCAATGACATAATATTGCTAGATACTATGCTTGTATTGGGATGATATGCAGATGTTGCTCAGGTGCTTACATAGTATGCCTTATACTGCCATCCTTTGGAAATGTAAAGCCACCTATTGCCATCATATGAGTAAGTACTACTAATATATCTCACAAATTGCTATCATGTGCCCTGTTAGTTCCAGATAAGTAACATACATGTAGTTATATGAGTTACCTGAGGATTACACTGCATTGGAAAACACTGTGTTTGTTCCTGCTCTGTGCTTACATCTCACCCTCTATTGCATTCTCATCTCAGATTTTTAGACTTGGCTAACCTAAATTAAACGGTTCCATGTGTTAATATCCACACAAAAATATCCCCATATAAATATATCGCCATATTTTTGCGGCGATATTGTTTTGTTTGTTTGTTTGTTTTATTCACTTTTTATGCACGCCAGAGCCAGGGGTAGCAGGGTGCAGTGGCAAGAAAATGCAAAGCTTACATGGTTACAACATAGCATAACGTCCATTATAAAATACAATAAGTCTCTAAAACACAAATAATTACAGAATATACAATGTTCAGGTATGGTCAATAGGGGTTTCAGATATAACAAACTAATGCGAGTAATTGCAGTAGGAGGTAGGTGACACAGGTCAGCTAAGGTCAGTCAAGGTGAGAAGTTGAATGACATTTTTTTTTTAACCGAAGGTAGGGCAAGTCCACTCTCAGGTCTTGTGGCAGAGAGTTCCAGGTTTTTGCAGCCTTTACCGGGAAGCGGGTTCCTCCGATCGTGGTGAGTCTAAAGTTTGGTATTGTATATTAAGGCATGGAACCTGCGGGGGACACTCCTGCAACCCCTGTATTATTTTAAAGGGAGCGGGGGACATCCCCACAACCCCCACTCCCAAAAACCCCAAATATTATCCCCAATAAAAATATTGCCTATGGCCGTTCCTGACGACCATATATACGGCAATATTTTTGTTGGGGATAATATTACGTGATACCAATTAAACATATTGGACTAAAGTAAATGGGGCTAATGAGAGTTACACAGAGTTTCTCAAATGAGGAGAGGAGTCAGATGCATCCTTGACTGCAGGAGAAATGGTTGTGGTTTTACCGCAGGGCATGCACTGGGAGGTGAACATGCACCAAGGTGTGGGAGAGAGAGTACAGCTGCGCAGCAGGGAATAGCCGCATCTAGCACATTGCTGGGAGTAAAGGGTGCATGGCAGTATTGGGGAGAGATGAGGGATTAGACTTGCAATGGTGGTATTTGGGAACCACATTATTTACAGGTGTTAATATTAGGAGCCATCCTTCATTCTTAAGTACTCCCAAAGCATGTCATGAACAGAACCACATCCATCCTGTGAGTGGAGACTGTGATTGTACTGTGATTGTAAGAGAGAAGTTTTCTGTGTGAGCCAAATTGAAGACGAGGAAGATACCGGAGGAGATATGTGAGTTCTACTTTGTAAACCTGCCACACCATCCAGGGCCATCTAGAGAATTTTTGGGGCCCTGGGCATGGACATCTTTGAGGCCCCCTCCACCAAATCAAAGGAATCAAGAATATCTGATGGCACCCTCCCCCACTATGAGTAGAACCTATAGGTTGATATGCCGCCTCGCAGCATTCAAAATAAGCATGTTTACTAGTTTTAAGTCCCCGTACTCTCTTCATTCTTGCTCTTATCAGAATGATAAAAGAGTAGCATTTGAAGGCCAACATTAGCAGTCTACGAAGAGGTTACTTCTCTTCTAGTATTGAAACAGGATACTGTTTATAAATCGCATCCGTAAAGGTATCCCGCCTGTAGTATTAAAGCAGGACTGTATGTAAAAGTTACATGTAACCGAAAATCGGCAGCAAACTCACATTAACTGCCTCAGAGAATGCACAAGTGTTCAGGCATGGATACAGTAGACCAATTGTAAGGAAGGAAAAAGCTACACATACCATAGCCTGGATAGTGAATGCAGATTAAAAGCTACCAGGAAGGTATCTCTATCCAGACAGACTGAGATTAGAAGTGAGACATGGTTTTCAAATAGTGTTGCCATTAGAGATCAAGGGAACAAGTGCCTGTGGTGTGCAGTATATCAATGCTCACTATTATAGTGGAAGCAACTCTCTAGCCAGTGAAACCATGAGTGAGGTGTTTATGAAGATCATAACCTGAGAAGGATTTCACTCTGAAGGGCTGACAATTTTGAAAGGTTTAGGGACTGGCAATTCTGAGAGGTTAGGCAATACAAGATTAAATGAGATTCCCAGGATCACACATTGCTTAAGAGGTGAAGCTGGGATGTATGCCAACTCTGCAATTTCTACATTGAACACTTTCTTTTCAAGCTTTTACCATGTAGCAAAACAATCTCATTTTATAAACCGGACTTGCAAAGTACACAAATCACATTTCCAAACCTGAGAATATTTAAAACCAAAATATTACAGAAGGGTGTTACGCAAAATGGGAAGGATTATAGCTTCATTCTCTCCATCATCAAGGGAAGTATATAAGTAACATCATACCAATCGATGTGATTAAACAGTCAATCTAGGTATGTCTTTTGTACTTTTAAGCTTTAAATACTTCCAAACAATGTCTTGTAAAATTTCAATTCATAAACGTGCAGAAAAACCTTTGACTTTTATACAAAAAGCAAAACGTTTTTTGTGTCAAACGAGCAGAACTTAAAATATGCTTGCCCAAGGCCTACAACATCTGGTCCACTCTCTCCTGTCTACCAACCCTTCCACTCAAATGGCCTACGTAAGAAGAAAGATCAACTAATGAGCTAAACAATGCCACCAGCATGCAAGAAGGCCAACCTCACAGAAGACAGCACAGTAATGTAAGAGATATTATATGATTTGACCAGGATCACTGTATTGTCTGTTGGCAAAGCCGGGATACAAGCATGAACACTGGTTCCACAGTCTTTTATTCACCCATTGGACTAATAGTTTATGCTCATCTTTGGAGGGGATTGCCTAGGTTTTAAAACACCCCATCTGAACAAACCAATTTATAGACCTTCACCATACGAATGACATGTTAGTTTGTATAGCAACCCCTATTTGGTGCAGGAACATTGCTGATAATAGCACCTCTTATGCTAAAAAACCAAGTAAATATGCAGGTAGGTTTATAAACTTCAGACATAGGAAAGGTTGCAGCCCTGCTGGAATGTGCTCTTCTAATCTTTTATATGAACACATATCTCTACAATGAGTGCTTAGCACACTGAGCTAACTTCTGAACCATTGTGACACTCAATCAATCAATATGGATTTCAACTTTGGTTATTGCACATGATCAACATAATTCCCACAAGAGGGAAAGAATGCTACAGAAGTTGTGCCATACGGAACACACAAACAATGTATTCCACAGTGAACACAGATAGCATTACATGATTAATTAATCAATGCAGAATGTACTTGTCAAAACAGACAGGCAGTAGGTTTAGCACCTCAGCAGCATGCCATAAAATCTCCTGCCGTGTGCTATTTAAGTCTGGTGGACAATGACATCTTACTTTAGATCAGGCAGCTTTGTGAGGGCCCCCTCCAAGGTGGGGCCCTGGGCAAGTGCCCCTTTTGCCCTCCCATAAAAACGTCTCTGACACTATCTACTGATGTTATCATATAGTCCATATCAAGCAAGAAAAGATGTGGCCCGTGCGTACACACAATGCATGTAGAAGGCATCTAAAAGATGCCATTCAAGGACTTTAGAAGTGCATTCAGTGAAGCTTACACATTACAAATGAAACTAACACAAACTTACAAATCAATAGTCAGTTTTCTTTGCTTTTTGCCAGTGACTCCCAATAAATAAACAGAAATAGTGCCACTCTAATTTCACCTCCAGGCACCATGAACCCATATGCATGCACCTCCCTCAAAGCAGGCAGATTTATTTCATGAGCAAACCATGAGAGCAGTCCTGCCAGTCAGTACTGATGTTTTCCCACAATTCATCGTTGATTTTCACTGGACAAGACACGCGTTCCTGCCTTCCTTGTACCCAGGCACGTTTTCGTTCTTTTCCTCTATTGGCACCTAAACTGTGGAACTCTCTTTTTTCTATTTGTTCTATTACGTCTTTCTCTTCCTTTCCTATTCAGTTACAATCCCACTTTCTTTCTTCCGCATAATGGGTGTTCATTTGTAATGTGTTCCCTTCTTTTTGTACCATATACATTTTGTACAGCACTTAGGCATTAGGTGATATATACAGCTACATAAAATACAAAACAAAATACCCTCCTAGAAATCATGAAGAAGTGCACTCTAACCCTAAGGGAATCATCTTCCCTGGCATTGTAAGAACAAAAAGTAGGCAGGTACCCTCCAGACGAGAGTGCTATGTGACACGCTCCCTGAGTACTGGATATCAATCTGGTCCAGGAGCTGTATAGGCAAGACGAACACAAGGTTTTAAACAGGAGTCAGGTGACATGGTAAATGTCAGGTGACAGGAGCCGCATTAGATAGCAGACGGATACGCGAGACTGCAGCTTTTTGTGACCAGTTGCATGCCCACTGGCTGTCAATGCGGAGCGTTGATGACTCACACAATCGATGTACATGAAATAGAAGGGCTGAGATTATCCAGAAATCATAACAGCTTTTCATCATTATACACTGACAAATGTAGAGCAAAAGATCTTGGTCTAATAAGAAGACATCCCCACCTGCTGTTGAATGAGTACACAACTATACTTTTATGCCTGTGGACGAAAACGCTGGAATAGAGGTTTCAACTCCTGCTACCTCAAGAAAGTGTGCATCAGTATTCGTAATCTTTGGTCCTTGTGTATTGGGTGTGAATAATCGAAGAACGAAACATGTTGGGTTTATAGTAACACTGTATTAGCTAACAGTGTTTTGACTAAGTTATTAAGTTAATTCAGAACCTTTTTTGAGAGAAAGGATTCACCCACATGGCACTACATATGAGAGGGTAAAGTAACCATTATTGTTATTGTACTCCATCCGCTATCCAAACTAGTTTTTTTAGTTTTGCACTTTACTGGCTGAAGTTAGCCAACAGGCATTTGATCTGTTTGCACCAATGTTTTGCAATCGTGTTTGTGGCTTTTTGCACTTTATTTAACATTGTAATTGTGATTTGTATATTGCTAATGAAATTTTAAGTGTTTTCATCTTAATTGTGAATATTTTTGAATAAAATGTAATGTATTTATATTAGGATACTGCAATGTTTTATAGTTCTTTATTTGGCGAGGTGTCCAGGGTAAGAGGAGATAATACACAGATAATAGGGTCTGTAGTCATTGAGTGTTCATAGTAGTTCCTTGGGGACGAATCTTGTTGTCGGTAAATTTCCTCACTTCTCTCATATGGTTTGTTGTTTAAACAGGAGTCTTCCCACGGGTTTATCTCTAATGTAAACTAAGCATAAATGGTCATTCCCATAAGAATGTGTGGCATAAGATGCTAGAGCTCAGCCTGGGTCTATACGTAAATCAAATTCTGTACCGTTTCATGTAAGGCACTGAGTACGGGTGGAAAGCATTATCCTTCCTGTTAAAGGCACTAGAAAGATGTGTGGCTTGAAACCAAAGTAAAAGGCTAAATACCTAGAAGGAGAAGGTGGTTTCAGAAATGAAAGATGTGGGATACTTGGAAGACTGACATCTAAGTTATTGCACTTCTGCAAAAACACAGTTTTTTTTTAATCCTTTATGGGTTCTTCTTGTTTTAGTCACTGACGTGAGCATATTAGCATTCTGTGTGCTGATGTTGTGACTTTCGAGGATAAAACCATGGCTTTGTTGACTTTTGAAGTCTCCAAAGCTGCACAAGGACTCTGCATCGGCCACATCTTTGAGATGTCAATTAAATACCGAAGCACCCTGGTAACAGGTTATTGCGGTATACGAATCTGTGTACCTTGTGTGGATATGCACACCATTCATAACAACTTCTCTTTTGATCCTGTGATGGTGTGTGTCCCTCTCCAAGGTCTTGAGGAAAAGTTCAGTCTGTCTTCTGCCCTTCCCAGCTTGAAATGTGACCAGATAACACTTGTATGTGTGATACTTCTAGTTGGCAGTGTCCTGGGTACCACTGCCTGGGCAGCAGGCCGGCCCCTGTCATCAGCAGATCACTTCACAGCAGATGGGCCTAGTTCAAGCCTTCCAAAAGTGGCCAATGTTGGCTGCTTTGACAATTGCTGTGCCTTCTGATGTTCTCAGAGTGCTGGAAGCTGGGAAGGGACAAAGGAAGGAGTGGAGCCTAAACATTTCCAGACGGTGGGGACAGATTCTCTTCTGAGCTCCACCATACTTGCCACCCTCTCATATCTGCCTGAGATCAAAGAGACTCTAGTAATTATCCTCCAGGTGTGTCCTTCCCATTGAGCTGGAAGAGTTTCTCTTTTATCCACTGGTTCCCACCCGAAAGCCTGTGGGGGTGTCATGTTCTTCTGGGAAGGTTTCAAGCCTTCCCAGAAGAGAACTAAAGGAATTTGCAGGGCTGGTCTTAGAGGCCTATTGTTGTGGAAACAGTAGTTAAAAGAAATGACATTGAGGGACCGCTGTGGTTCAACTGAAGTCTGCGATCTACGTGCCCGCATTGCTGCTTCTCTCCTCAGGCTCCCGAAAATGAAAAAGACTGATTTGGAGATACCGCCCTGAGAGCGCTCAAAGCGGTCTTTCTCAATATTAACTGTCACGTCCATGTCGCACACGAGTGCACCCAGGGCCTGACAGGCTGACTGAGACAAACAAGGGAAGACGGGTTTCAGGTAAGTATATGTTAGCGTGCCTGTGTGTATGAAAGGGGACAGTGTTTGTAGTGGGGAGGGTCCTGGGGAGAAGGAGTGTGTCTGCATGTGTGTCTGTGTGTGTGTGTATTGGTATGTGAGGCTGGGTGCTGGGGAAAACGTGTGTTATATACATCCATATCATATCACTGCTGGATTCGATTAGTCATATGTTTCATATTTACAATCACTTTCTTAGACATGCTAGATTGCATTAAGCAGAAAAACATTACTATAAAACTAAAACTTTGGTTTGCATTTTGAAAGTAGCCAGTCTGCAAACATCGGTATTAAGACCCTATAGCTCAATTGTCATTCTTTCCTTTGCCATTCTTACCCACATCTCTCGATAAAGCATTTCTGGAGGCCTGCGTACATGGTGAAATGAAACAGTCTCGCATCAGTGTAACATGAACTATCTGGGGAAGTTGGTCCAGGTGATGGGAATTTCAGAACAGGTCATTGGAACAAATGATCAGCATCACAAGAATCACAAATGCCTCATTTAAGCATATATGTATATGTATGCTTAAAAAGGGCTCACTTACTGCCAACATAAATGTGGCATATTGTTCCCTACAGGATTGTTCAGCCTTCCCCGTCGTGTGTTAAGCTCTCTGTCACACCGATAGTACCACAATCCTTACAAGTTCAAGCATTGCTCAATCAGCAGCACACTAGTAGTTGTGGATATGTTGCTCACCAGAAAAGGTGCTCAGCTGTGGTAATGATAATTTTACAGGGTACCCAACAAGATAATCCAGGATATTGTAGCATGAGATTGAACATGTCGTTGTATACAAAAGCACATTTTGCAGCACAACATTGTATCTATGGTGGCATTTTTTTGGCACATTGTATGTTAACTGGAGGCTGCTAGACAGAAAGGGTGATAGAGAGCCAAGTTTCCAGAAAGAGGCATGTGCGAGGTAGCAAGACAGGCAGTTTATCAATATTCACCCCATATGTATGTGTTTTCAGCTATTGATTTAATAGAAGAGTCGCCGATGTCCCATGATTGATAGAACAGTGTGTGTTTTGTTCTACATGTTTGGTTTAATGTGCACACCTGTTTTATATTAGTAAATATATTTATTTTTATATTTTTAATGGGCAACATATTTCACTTCTAGGTTTTCCAATTTCAACAAGCACCCACACACCAACACCCCTAACACCTACCAATACTCGATCACAATATATAATCCCAAAACCCATACTTTAAAAAAAAAAATACAAAATTAAATTCTGCCTGTCATATGCATACTCACTAAGTCACACTTCCAACACACAACTCTCCACCATGATGCCAATCCCAATTTATGCTCTCTAGTTCCTCCTGCATTCTACAGCCCTTCATTCATTCCCACTCCCTCTGCCTATTGCATCCTTTCTAGAAGTCTATTATGCTCTTGCCACATTCCTTCTCAGCTCATTCCATCGTTCTGTGGCACTGCTCCCTCTCTGCTTTCTCGCCCTCTCTCTGCGTTCTTGCCTACCACTCTACCTCAGGCCAATCACTCCCCCTCTGACCCATCACTCTCTCGCTGCTTTCTTGACCACTGTCCCCTCTTTGGCCCAATGCTCCCTCTATGTTTCTGAGCCATCACTCACTTCTCCAACTCTGACCAACCACGCCCTCTCTCGCACTCCTTCTCTCCCTCATATAAAACATGTTTTATTATTTCTAAAAACGCAGATGTTCTGTTGTTATTTAAAATTAAAATGGCAATTTTTGCAAAAACGACCATGTTGGGGGGGGGGTGTTTTAAATACAGCTAATTGTGTTGTTAGCGATCACAAGATGTTCACAAGTTGCAGGGTCTGTCCAACGACATTGATCATAGAGGAGAGGTGCCTAATGAGGTACTAATGCTCTACATATATATATTCTCACAATAACTGGGAAGTCAGTGGAGGGTTTGGCATTGGTGCATTTTGGTGATGCAGCCACCAGAATATGACCAAAACCATTGTTTTACAGAGTAAGGCGTAAGGTGCTTAAAGAAGTGCAACATCGGTTTGATATGGCCACTGGCAAAACTGACGTTTGCCTACACGAGTTTTTCTTCTTTCTACATTCTCATGTTTAATGTGGATTTATTTTTTTCCAAATCACAAGCTCTGAAACATGAGGAAGGTATTCCATGGGAGACAGAGCCTAATTTCACTGTATTCTTTTGTCTGTCATTGCATAGACTGATTGGTTGCATCCCCAGTTCGAGTAAAGGTAGGGC
Organism: Ambystoma mexicanum; assembly: GCF_040938575.1. Classification (NCBI taxonomy): domain Eukaryota; kingdom Metazoa; phylum Chordata; class Amphibia; order Caudata; family Ambystomatidae; genus Ambystoma; species Ambystoma mexicanum. Next base: position 864,326,712 of record NC_090937.1, read on the forward strand.
TCCTCCCGTACTTCTCTCACCTCCCAGCAAAATCCCTCAAGCAGAAACTCTGCAATGTGCAAAGTGGCAAACCTAATAACAACACAGGGCTGCTCCATTTCTTAAGGTCCTCTGTCTCTTTCCCCAGCCGGTACATGATGCAGGACCCACTCAAATGTATTTGCTTTGTTCCCTTAGTCCTGAAAACACCTCATGCCCCCGCCCCCCTCTTCTCTAGGCATGCTCCATAATTATCTGAGCTACCCTGCTTGTTTTGTTTTTCTCCTTCTCATTGCTATCACATCACCTCACTCCCTGCTCCTCCCCACACCAGATGAACACTTCGGAAGAGCATGTCTCCTCCAGACAACACCTCCACAGCATAGTTCCACTCCTTCACTCCACCGCATTCCTCCACACCACTTTTCCATGCCCCACAAATCTACACATTTACACCCCCACACTACCACTCCACACCACAACTACACAGCACACAACCCACCATTCCAGCACCACTCCTTAAACGACCACATACCCAACCCCACTTCAAAAAACTACACCACCACTCCACATAATTAGATAGCACCACCACACTTAGACAACAAAACACTTCACACTGCCACTCCCATCACCAGCCCACTTCACAACACAACTCCACACCTCAACATCACTCCACATCCCCACAACATTCCACACTATGACTCCACACCACCACAACTCCACCGACCCAGTTATCGACACCACCATTAATCCATAATAAAACATGGCCACTCCACAACAATAACCACCTGAAAACTCCACACCCCTCCATGCCACTGCTTCACGGTACCATACAACTTCATTACACCACTGCACAACTCCACTAGACCACTCAACTCCACAGTACTCCACCACATTTAACCCCACACCACTCCACCACTGCACTCAACCCTGTCCGCCTCTAAAGCCCCACTCTAACCCCCCCACACTGCCCCCATCATTCCACCACCTAAACCTCACTCTGCAATTGCCTGACTGTACCAGCTAAACCCATTCTAACTCTACACCGACTCTAATCCCACTAGCATCCATTTCCACCCCTGACCATTGTGCCTCTTCCAACTCTACTCCCATCCACACTTCCACACCCCTCTCTACTGTCCACCTACCCTACCTCACCCTTCTCACTCACCCACCAATCCTCGCTGCTCAGCCAGACCCCAACCAAACCTTTTTCACCCTGATACGCCCTTTAGTCTCTCTTTAGCACTCTTCTTATTTGCCACACACCCACCTTCCCCTCTCTCTACCCTTGCCCTCGCTCTCCCCTCTCTGCCTCTCCCACCCGTGCTCACTCTCGACCAAAACGTCCACACTCACCCACCCTCCAACCCTCCCACAATTCATCACCCTCATCTATGTTTCACCCATTCTCCCATCTTCACCCCTCTTTACCCACTCCAACCAATCCTCACCCCTCTCTGCCCCAACAACCCTTCCTCTGCCTTCTTATTCACCTTACACCCTTTCTCACTGCTCTCTAAACCCACCCTCATTTCCTCATTCCTATTCAACTACAGCCCAAACTTCCTCACATCTATCTAATATCCAGGAACCCTTCTCTGTCCCACCAACATCTCAACTGCTAAACCACATGTTCTCATCCCTCTCTACCACCACCCACACTTCATCACCTATGTCTACTCCCATTCAGATTCCTTACCCCTCAGTAACATCACACTCATCCAACCATTCTAACCCTGCCACCATACCTCACTCCTTTCCACCCACCCCACATGACTCTACCCCGCCCTCTCCCCATCCCTTACCCCCTTTAGCCAAAACAACACAATTCCACTGCACTCAACCACCAACCTTCCCTACCAAACACCTTTGCACGAAACCTTCTACACCCACCTTCTCCCATCTAACATACCTCGCCTGTGCTTTTCCCATCCAACCAGAACATCGCTGCCTCCCCCTGCTGTAAGTCACCACTACCCTGCCACACCAACCCATCCTTATAAACACAATGCGAACCTAAAACGTTCCAAACATGCCTGCAAGTTAGTGTTTACTGACACATAACTTTAGTAATGCACATAGAAAAAAAGAAAAACCCTACACCACAGTGAAGATAGGTATTTCTACCCTATGGATTAGTAATGCTGTTTGTCTGCAAACCTCAACTTTCTGACATGTTTGTAGCTACTGGCTTAGTTAAGCCCAAGTATTTATTGCATGTTTACCAATGTGTGTAAAATGCAATAAACAACTGCATCCACCAACACTATCACTTTTGCCAATGCTTCTAAAACTTAGCAGGTATACAAATACATTTACTGTGTCAAACAATAATGGCCTGTAATGAACTGGCTGTATTGATAACATGAATACGTGCACAGCAGGGTTGAGATTAATGGGCCTTATTGACAGGGTATTTTTCAATGGGATTGCACCATTATAAAACACTTCTGTGAATCAGGCCAACAGTGTTGACTTCTCGCTGTGTTTTATTCAGCCCTAAACGTGGCATCTTCTGTAAAGAAAGCATCCCATGTCCCCTTTAAAATTGTTCAAAACATTCGGCGGCCATATTTAGACAATATCTCTGGTGGGCCCGTTTGATTGGTGGGGCGATGACCTCGTGGGCAATTGCAACGACCAACATTTTAGAACAAATCTTCCACTCAGAAAAAGTGACTACTTCACCATCCACTACCTTTTAGGTCAAACTACGCAAGTTGCACTAAAAACGACTCCTTGAGTGGAACAGTTAAATTTCAACAACTTTAATAATTTCTGTTGACTACTTGACACATCTTTTTTTACACTCATCTTCTTTTTCTGAACTACTATCTTGTAAAAATTGCTAAAGCAATTAAAACTCGTAATAAAAAAATAAAAATAAAAATTAGACCATTCGAAACCAGTGACCTCCTTGTAAATCCAGGGCAATGGCGTAGCTATGCTCTGCCATCAATGTGCAGGCAGTAATGCTGACTGACCGAATAACTTCTCGAAAATACCCTAGTCTTCCTGAAATACACAAGGTGCTCACATTCAGCGTCCCACATCCCCTACCATTTGCGCTTGCACAGAGTCTTCTTTGTGGGCTCTGCAATGCCCAGAGCCTCGTGTTTTTCGAACACATCAAGCATTTCTGACATGCGCACTCATTCATTTCTTTATGAATGCCACCCTTAATTGCATTTCCTAACCTAGCGTTTTGTCCCAATTTGAGTTCAATTAAGGTTGAAAGTGAGATGAATGGCCCATTCATTTAGCAAGGGCCAGTGACGCTTTATTTTCCAATACAATTATGTTTGTTTTCACAGAATGATCACACAGCTGAGCAAGGAATACGGTTGCTGTCCATGCTGGTTAGGGTTTAGCACCTCAAGATTAGAGCTGAAAGGGAAAATGCATGAAAACCATGCAGCACAACTGTCACATTCAATTAGCAACGTGGGCCTCCCTTACGTCACTGGTCCATTTATTCTGAATTACGTATTCAAAAACCACGAGAATAATGTCGATTTTTAACAACATAGGCGGCAATGAACGCAGGGGTTTAACCAGTAGAAACTGAAGACGTACCCCTGCGTCTTATATGACATTTGGCAGGTCACGAGCTGCATCCTCACAGGATTGCTTTGCCAAATCGAAGTTATTTAAAACATGTGTATAAACGTGTCGGGGAATACAATATAAAATTGCAGTGTGGGCATGTTTTTTGCTTTGGAAGAAAATAAACAATGATTAGATCACTTGACAAAATAATATGCCCTTTTCGAGGATGAATATTGTTTGTGTCATGTTTGGATTTGTGCTGTACTGGACAATCAGCCACATGCAGCCATATTCCAGCTTCATAGCCAATGCCACAGAAGGCCTGTGGGGTTTCCTGTTGTTTTGCCCAAAGTGCTGCAAATTCATGCACGTATTATTGAAAAGTAAATTGTACAATTCAGGAAATGTTATTTCTTTTGCATTTTGCACTGCAATGTCACATTTTGAACCCTTTGCCCCAATGTGAAACATGTTGCCTCGCTGAATGGTCACTGTTTGTTTTTATTTTTTCCCCCTGTGCTGATATGTTAAAAGAGAATGGGGCTCATGTTGGCCAAATAAGCAATTTGGCAGCGCAGAGGTGTTACTTGTACGCTGTAATGTAAGTGGTTCCATGCCACCAATAGTTTGTCATTTGCACTGCAGGGTGCAAATGTAAAGGGCAAGAGGTGGGGTACAAGCGCGATCGCCGCCTTTTGTTCTTCACGTTTGCACTCCGCAGTGAAAAGTGAGTAAACGCTGCCTGACATGCTTGCATGGCAGGCAGCGTTTACTTTTGTTTGTGACACCTGCCACAATTGAAATGTAACCCTTGGAGACATGCAAGCATGTCAGGGAGGTTTTCATTTCAAATGGGAACAGCACTTACCATATGCATGGTAAGCAGTGTTCCCAATTGAAATGAAACCCTCCCGACATGTAACCATGTGGGGGAGGTTTTAATTGAAATTGTAAACGCTGCCTGTCATGTGAGCATGGCTGGGAGTGTGCACAATGGATCTCTATAGCACCGCCTGGTTTATGCTCTTGCATAAAGCAGGTGAACCCCATAGGGATTGCCAGCATCTGCTCCGGCATGAAAATCCATGCCGGAGCAGATGCTGGGGCATTTGTATGGCATAGAGGAAGGAGGTGGCAGAAAGACAAGTTATGGTGCGCTCCTCATCCCTGCCATACAAATGATTGAATATGAGCTGCGACGTAAATGAATGGCATAAAAACCTTATGCAAAGCTTTTACGCCATTCATTTAAGTTACTGTCTCATGGAACATGAGGTCCAATGTAATTTCTCCTCTCCGCTGTGTGGAACTAGATGTAAACTATGCTGTCCACGAGCAAGGTTTTCCCCAAGCCGAGGCATGGTTGGGTATGGGGATGTGTTGAAACTCATCTGCACTCCTGCAGTCTTCACACATAGGGTGTTGGACTTGTAACTGGGTACAACCTGGATTTCTAAATTAGGAGCACTTATGAGAGCTGGGTTTGAATACAACTTCCAAGAACACACTTTTGGAATTATCCTTGCATTGGTTTGTTTTTTTTTATTACAAAATTACAGTATTCAAATAAGCATACTAGTGTCATAGGCATTCAAGTATGCTTGTCATGTGGATGGTCCAAGGGAACATTCAAACAATGGATAACAATTTCGACACCATGTCTAACCCCACTTACCAATGAATGCAAATTCTTTATTTAAAATAAAATATTATAGCACCAAATTCACTACATTACATTCACCTTTGATATTCCTTTTTATATTATGTGTTTTTTGTGTGGCTTTTGTCAAAGATTAATCTGCTGTACTTCTTAAATCCTCAAGCTTCCCTTCCAACGCTCACCTGCCCCACTCACCAGCTGTTCATACTGGACAGCAAGTGGGTCCTGTTTCAAAAAGGTGCAAGGTACAAAGAAAGGCGGTACTAAGCATTCTGCAGGAAGTTAACATCTTCAACCAAATAACCACCAAAAACTAAAATGTATAGTGAGAAATGTAAGACATTAAAGAAGGTGCCCAGAGCCATAATAGACATTTAAATGCATATGTCACAATAAAGAAATTCACTTGTGATTATTACTATTATACTCAAAATCCAAATACAATGTTGGTCGCCAACACAGGAGAGATTATTTCAAACTGTGTCTTGGAATTTTGATTCATGGAGAGACTCCAGCTAACAAGTTAGTGCAGAAACCTCCTCAGTCTGACAGACTGCAATGGGAAATGCTGTTCCAAGTGAATATAAGTGTACATGCAGTACTGTAATCTACATCTAGTATGTGCATTCTGTTTTTAAAGACAAAACTAAGCACAAACATTTTTTAAAAGTCAAATTAAAAAAGGTGTTGGCAGGGGTAAGTAGAACCAAGCTCTGTTGTCTTCCTGCCACTGCAGGTAAATGCAACCTCATCTTCACCACAAACATCATGCAGTTGAAGCCTGCAAAAGTACAGAAGAGCATCAACCCATCCACATCCACATGCATACTAATGCTCTCTGCTACATAGTTACAATCACATGGTACAGCACCACAGAACACAATACTCATTGTCACTGTGAGCATGTACGATTCTGATTGTATTTACCCTGTTACAGACCCAACACAAACAAGTAATGGCAAAACTATTTTTGGCGTTTGAATGTGGGTCTGCAACCTGTGGCTTTCTTCATGTTTTGGACTGCAATTCCCATAATCCCTTGTCAATGACAATTCTGGCTGGGCTGATGGGAGTTTTAGACTAAAACACCCAGAGAAGAAAATAATGCAGATTCTTGATTTGTGTGTGTTATGCTGGATCATTTTAAAAAGGGGAAAAATACCTCAATGATAGGTTATGTTTTTGATGATTTCAGCAGCGAACGTTCTAGCCTTGGACCTGGTGGAGGTTGATGCCCTTCCGGATGTTTGAGAAGGTTTCAGGAAGGAGGCAGGATTCTGCAGCAATGCTCACTCATTTCTGTGTCTGTTAGTCTGTGTTCTTCTCGCGAGCCCTGCAAAGTAAGTTATTCTATTAAACTGAAAATCACCATTTGATGGGGCTGCAACATGGAATTGCATGCCATAACAGGAAGATAAAACATAGGTGGCTCTAACTAAGTCTAAACAGGTGCCACACCATGGTTTGGGTCCCTGTATGTGCTCTGCGACTTGGGGTCTTATGAGTTTTGGGGAGTTTTGGGGGTAGCTAGGGCTTTAGGATTGAAAACATAAGTGAAGTGTCCATTCATGATGAACTAGTGTATATTACAGTGTACTAGATTTACAACGCTCTACATTCTGTCAATATTTAATAAACCCCACTCCTTCACTTCATCCAAGCCCTCTTCTATTTCCTCGTGTGTTCCTTTCTCCTTTTTGGGGTGATAGACATGAGGGTTGGGATGACTCTCCCATGTTCTATCAATTTACTTTTCCAATATTCCTGCTTTCTGTAATTCGCTGTACTATGTGTTTGTTTGGCATAGTTCGAATGCCTGCCCTTTATACTACCTTGATAATGGAACAACACAATCCAAATAACATCCCTAGAGTAAGACTGGTCTATAAATGAAAGGCACATACCTCTACTATCACTTAAAAATGCCTGCTTGTTAACACCAAGTAATTCCATATTCCGCTGTAGCTATACATCGCTGAACGGGAGTAACTCTGCTTGTCTTGTGCTAATCAACATTTAATGTTGCATTGTATTTGAGTCGAAATAGTGTTTCACAGCCTCTTAGAAATGTTGCACTCTAGTTTATAATTTCTCAGCTTCAATACTTGAAGTCTTGGTCACCCCTTACCTCTCTATTTTAACTCCAACCCCACACCACACATGACAACAGATGGTAGCTGAGAGCAGCCACCAAAAGTCAATTGGGGAGTTGATTGGAAACCCTAGGTAACCACTGGTACAAATTGTCAACCTCTATATATTTGCATTACTAAAGGGGGCATATTAAAGTAGGTGAAGAGCACATGTTCTGCTTTGCTGTAAGAGTAGTCTGAGGCAGAGAGGTTATTGATGCTGGTGCACAGGCAGCAGATGGGCAGGATGACATTGGGCAACAGACAACATGTGTGTGCTGCATTCCTCAGCCCTGCTGTAAGTAGGTAATAATGCACAAGAATGGTTATTGAACTTTGGTTTATTTCCTTTTGGTGCAGGAACATAATGCAATTATTTCACCATTTATATGACCAATTACACATGTCAGGATCATTCTGACTAATGGTGTAAGTAGCTGGCCATTTGGTTTCAAAGCCTGGTAATGGTGTGAATATTCTGTTTATAGCAATACGTGGTCTGCGAGAGTAACACCTCTCATATGAAGTGAACAACAGAGCAAATAATGTCAATAATTAGTATGTGATGAACGCCTGGCAAATGTCTATATAAGAAGTTCATACTAGATTTGTCAATGTTTGTTTTGCTCGGTATTGTAACAGTGTAAATGAAAACAAAAAGAGAAAACAGACATGCTCAGAGCTACGAAGAGCCTTACATTCTGGGGTACAGTGTTATTACATTGTCAACCCATGAAGGTCTGGGTGGTCCCACCCTTGCTGAATAACATGGAGCCACATAGTGGTATACGATAAAAAAAAAATCCTGAAATGTTGTTCATGCCCAGGTACTGTGCAAGGTCAATACCATTGCCTGTACCCACTGATGCAAAGCCTTGTATTTCCTTATAAATCAGACAGAATGCCTAATTAGCTGTATTGTCAGCCACACCTACTAATTATCAGTCTCCATATATGTCAACCTCATCTGGAATTACATGGTTAAAAATGAATATACACTCATCAATAAATCTAGCATGTGTCCTTTAGAAAACATAAATGTGTTAACCTCACACCAGCATCTTTCAACTTATCACTGAGGCATGGCTTAACTGGAATATTAGCTTGTGCCATTAATGTGATAAATAACGTATTTGCCAAAGAGTACATGGTTAGCAATTCACATAGGTTAAACTCCTGTATCATACACCTATCCCTCAGACTCTACATCCAATTCCACAGAAATTCTATGAGTGGTTGTGCACTTATTGCAATGTCATGTTTTTGTTCGTCTTTCTGTGGTGCGTCATGACAGACCCTGCATGCTTCTAAGGCAGTCATTATGACTTTGGAATATTTTTTTTTCACATGTGATAATCATGCCTGCATGCAGAAATATATGAGTCTGTCCATTATTAGGACGTTACCACACTACCTGCAGCCAATAGAAATAGCCCTACCAGGAAGCAGGTTTGTGTCGAAAGTACAGACCTAGCTCCTATCAAACATAGATTGAGTAAACAACCTCCTCACCATCTGCCCACTACCACTTAAGCAGCAAGAAGAAGTGGTGCTCACGCTGTTGTATATGTCATTGGTCTCAGTAAATAAAACCACATTACTCACATACTCATCAACCTTCAATAAGTATACCTAAACAAATACATCGCCTTCAACACAAGCTGCATCATGAACAAAGCTCTCACCATGCACACTTCCTCTCCCTGGGCTACCAAGTCACCAGTTGGCAGTTATTCCAGCATGCCCACATGAAAATAAAAGGGCAATGAAAGGATTCTCTCTTTATGCCCTCAGAATGTGGCACCTCATTCAAATCAGCATTCGACTTTTTCACACCATGAAGTATTCACTCCCAAAATGCACCCAGCCCAATATGACCCCTGATGCACACCATCTGCAGGCCACCACCCAGGTGCACCCACTATACACACGTTCAGTATTCTTGCGCATTTCCCAATATGTGGACATGTTATGCTGGTCCCTGCTACCCTAAATGATATGACAGTAATGCATATGTTGTTGGTCGCACTATTCATCTGTATCACCCAATATACATATGTAATCCCAACTGATGTACAGCCCCCCATGACTTCCCAAAATTAGGTTTCCACTCAATAAATACTCAAAATAAAATGTGAACACTTTGTTTAAAGTATTCCAAACTAAATTAAATTGCATGATAAAATCATGGTTTTCTTGTAAACTTCTTCAAGGAAAACATAGAAGGAATCTTGAACAGTCAGCAGAGAAAAGTTCGGAAAACAGACTCATACAAAATACAAGGTAGTTCAAACAAAGCATATTGCAATGCGCGAGTAAGGAATGAGCAGAATGAAGGTAGACCTCAAGGTACTCTTGAAGTTCATGGAAATAATATAGGAAGAATGCAACATGATAAAGAACCCTATCAAACATGTTTAAAAGGTGCCCCATCCTTATCAACGTAGAAGATTAAGGTACCTGAAAATAAGAAGAACTTCACACGAACATCTGGAGCTCATTTCACCCAACTAATGGATGGTTGGAGGAGGAGCCTTGGGCCGGTTTCACAGCTTTGACTGGCATGCTGGGGACCTCAGTGAATCCGTTTCGTAAAACAAATGGATCCCCAGTTGGTATGAGGTGCTGCCAGACTCTGTATTAGACAAACGCGTCAACATTCAGTGGTTATATTTTACCCGCACAGATGCCTAGAACAAAGCTCAACCAAGCCCACCCAAACTCTGGAATTCCCTACCTTCTGACTTCAGAGCTGATGCATCTCTCTTCTCCTTCCGAAAAAAGCTCAAAACTGCCCTATTCAACTAACCCCGTTTTCATGTGCTCCTGCTGCTCTTGCATATCTGTAAAAAAAGTATATCTCGTCCAATGTAACCGTACCGACATGAACTGTATGTAACAAAGTATAAGCAACACTGTAACTAGCGCCACGATGCCTTCGGTCTGATGTGCGCTCAACAAATGCGAATAAATAAATAAATAAGATGGAGAAAATAACATGTGATTTTTGGCGAGGATCCAAGAACCTGAAGGCAACTTGGCAACTGCATTCAAAACCTTTTGTAGGGTGAAGGAAGCTGCAGGATACTCGGATCATGAAAGCTGAATCTCCTGTTTGGCTCTGAGAGTCACCTATGGGCATGACTCCAAAGGGTGTCAGCAACTCTGAAGCTATACTTGAGACCTAGGAGATTTTCCTGTGCACTGGCACACCTTCGTTTAGAATGTTCAGTTATTCTCCACAACAAAATGCCATATTACAAAGTCCTAACAGTTATTACCTATTGCCAACATTTTGAAATGCTAAATTAAAACTACTCTACACACAGCATCTTGGCACAGCAGTTCCCTGGCAACCTATGGAAGAAAATGAGGTGGAATATTATTTTTAACCTTTGTTTAGAATGATGTCGGAACCACAACATCCAATCATTTCTCTTTCCAACTTTTAGGAAGGAGACTACTCTTGAAAGTCCCGCTACGAAGAAGAATGTTTCACTGATTTGTTGGCAGGAGTATAGGATGAGAGAACTTACTCTAGAATATAGCATATGTCTTTTGGGATTTGGCAGCACAATACATACTAAATGCGAAAAGGATGTAGCATAGTAGATGCCCAAGTAAATAACTGGCATCGTGAACTCTTAAAGGAACATCTAAAATACATGTAATTTCGATTTGCTTATTTGTTATTTATGTTGCGCTTCATGACGGAGTCCTCAAGCTTCTTAGCGTGGGACCTGGTATTGAATCCTTGCTGCATGGCATCATCTTGCTCCCACGTATGGTAAATGACCACACACAGGGCCTCATTACAACCTTTGCGGAATGGGTTAACGGGTGCCGCTAATGGAGGTGGACTCGTTACACCCATTCCGCAAGCTATCAACGGGCCGGTCGTAATCTGCCCGTTGTTAGCTCCCTGCACCCATTCACATTGAACCCTATGGGGGCTCAAATGGGAATGGGGAAGGTCCGGGCCCGGGTTCCCTGAAGGAGGAATTACCGGGCCCTCCAAACTCGGAATGGCCCGGTAATTCCCCATTCAGGGAACCCGGACCCGGACACGGTTTTGGTGGCAGCCATGCCCTAATTAAGGGCATGGCTACCACCAGAGTCGTAATGAGGCCCACAGTCTATTTTAAACTGATCCACTTTCCCACTTACTAACCACATAGTTAAGTCAGATACTGAAAGAACCACCCAATTGAACGTATACACTTTATATATCATTTACTCTTGCAGAAAAATGGCAATTTGTTTTGGAAAAAACACTGCTTCAATTCCCACCCATGTTATAGCAAAGAAGTTTATGTCAGTGCTTCGGCTAGAGCCTTTAGTTTGATGGATGCAGAAATATCTGTGAATTTTATAAGCAATAATTTCAAATTATGTAGGGACTGTTCTATGGATTTACAAAGTAGAGAATATCATTTCTGGGGGACATTTCCCTACACATTTCAGTACACAAAGTTCCCCCAAATTATCCAAGTTTTGATAGGTTAAAATCTTGCTTGCAGTTCAGAAATTTTCAAAAATACTAAATTTATTCAGAGTGAAAGACATTATTATCCATAATGAACAGTAACAAGTTACAGGGGTTTGTTAACTTAGTATGCACATGTTGTGTTAGTGGGAAAGCAATGGCAATTGCAGCCGGTGCGTTCACCAGATGGAAATGCACACATTCTCACTGAGAGCACATGGTTAAAAGTGTTTAATTTCAGGATAATATTTCATTTGACTGGATTGCATTACATCTAAATACTAACATAAACTAACAGGCTAACCCGTCCCAGTAAACTGTAACATGTACTTAATATAGATCAGTGCAAATTGGTCCAAATGAAATAACTTGAAATGGGTTTTGGAAAATGCTCTTCTGCACAGAGATTTGTGTGCACGTAGGAGCTGTACGGCTTCATGCAATGATGTTTTTTTAAACGTGCAGCAAAGCAGCAGATTGTGGCGAGCTGCAAAATGTGAAATTTGCGCTGCTAAAGAACACCATTAGGATTGCACTGGAAGAAGATGTTACATTTGTAGTTTAGCAGGCCTGTCATTCTCAATGGGTAAAATACTGGGCAGGACAGATGCAATGGTATGATCTAGTCAAGGGGAAGTATTCCTTTTGAGTGGCGGTGGGAGGTCGTAAAAGGAATTGTGAGTGGGTGTGCATGGCAGATGTGCAGGAACCTCTTGGGAGACAGGCAAGGAGCTGAGCTGAGACCGAGACGGGCTGAGGCAGGCTAAGATCCTATCCAGAGGGACAGTGATTTGCAGCAATCTGGCAGACTAACAGAATCTTGATTGGAGGGCTGCTCACTGGTTTGTCTGCATGACCCCGGATTCCTTGCCAAGTTGGACCAGCAATATCACCTTCTGATATAGGTAATGTACTGTAAAAAATAGAGGTGCGGACAGAATGTTTGGCTTGGGGTCAGATAGGGTTAGCAGTTTGTTTTCATGTGTAATGTTTATCAATGTTTAAAACAAATATGATTTCAAATGTTCATGAAGGAAGTTGCATTGCTGTTGTGAATTTTTTTCTCTCTCTCAAACTGCATCTCCTGCCAATTTTCTCGGATAGAAGGTAATTTGGTAAGATAATGCTCAGTGGAGTCTAGTAATGTGTACAAACATTTTAATGTAAAATATCATTTCACATTCTTATGTACACATGGCTTGTATCGCACAATGCATTTTATCTGAACAACTTTGAATCTCATTAGTATATAAAATTAGAAAATAAAAGCTTGCGATTTGAGTTTGCATTCCATGACTGTACTTATTAGCACAGAGACTGTGATTTCCCAGGGACCAGGCCTATTTTACCATAGGTGGTAATTCATTTGACCAAAGGTGGTAAAATCTGAAGTAGGCTTTTGGTTTTCCTAGTAAGTGAATTTAGGAGTGTATGATGTGTGTGCATATAATTACCTGTTTATAATATGTTTTGCACTTTGGCTGCTACAACACACATTAAAATCGAAAATAATGTGTTGAGAGGTAGGAGTACCATCCCACATTAAGAGTAATAAGTCCAGTATCTGGTATTGTGAAAAACCCTGGGATAAAAACGACAAGTGTTAGACTATATTGTGAGGCGAGTTTATCACTATGAAGGGAATCCACTAATGCGACACTACGATAATAATATACCACAATAATAAAATACCACAAGATTAGGTCTATCTCCTCTAGAAACTATACTTATAGCCCACATCGACAACTTCGATCTATAGACCGGTGCCTTGTCACAGCCCCATTTGTAGGAACGACAACCTGGGGAGACCAGTGGTTCTCATCTTTTGGACCTCGGTCCTGGAGCTCTCTTCCGCTGGAGCTTTGGCAGATTGAGTCACTGACCACCTTTAGGAAACAATTAAAAAACTATCCATTTATGTAATCTGTACTACCAGTTATGAGAGTCCCATATGATAGCCCGTGCAGTCTATGCTAATCGTCATTATAACATCAGTGCCTAGATGAAGTTTCTGCTTTGAGCCTGCAGGGTATGCACGTTCTAAAAATTAAAATCAAATCAAATCACAAAGGCAAAACCATTTGTGCATTAGCTGATGTCAGGTACATTACCCGCATTCACATAACCACAGAGGACAGACTGAATGACATGTCTTCATTGAGAGTAACAGCGTGACAAGTATTGTTCATAAATTCATCACGCACTGGGACATTGCTGCTTCCCTCCTTTTGAGCCATTGAGGGCAATCACATCCTTTTAATTTCCTAATTTCCTTGAAAGGAGGATTATCCAGATTACTGCAAAAGCCACTATTTCTAATTACAGTTGCAGTTTCCAATCACCAAAATATTACAGTTGGTAACCTCCTGATAGTATTTGGCATACACGTACATACCCATGTATACCTCAAAAACTGTTTGCCTGTTGGATGATGATTAATGAAGGATGGTTATGTTGACCCCCTCATATTTAAGGTGCCAAGCTACGGCAGCTTGGCTTCAATTTCCTTAGCATGTGCCACTTGCCTGTGAAAGATAGTCTGTTAGGTTATGTTCTTATATTCTTGTCATTTTGGAAATATGAAGTCCTCAAGGTAGAACCTCTTCAGATGCCAAATGATTCTTTAGTTTGATGCCAAATGTCCAGTCTTTCACAGATGCACTTGCTCAACTATCTTGTATAGAGCTTCAGCCTTAAAGGACACAAGCTCTGTGCATTCATTGGGGTATGTTACAATACATTACCTTTTCTAATACATTGGTTAGTTTGCACTAGATAGATTGCATCTATGGTTTACCATATTTCCAATACCTCTTTCTTCATATCTGTTTGAAAAATCACAACCTCAATTGACTGTATATGGGAGGGAATTCCAAAGTTTTGTTCTCTGAATTGACTAAGCCCTGGCCTTCCATCTAGTGTACTTATCCCTGGACCTGTTCCCTATATTTTCATGCTTTAATCGCAGGGAGATCAATGGAATGTACTCACACTCTCCGTTGGCCTGTTCAGTCTTTTTGGTGTCAAGGATTTGAGTGGAAGTACATGATACACAGTGACTATTATTATTATCTCTATGTGCGTCTGGGCTTTGGTTTTTCTGCATCAGTCAACCATTGTGGTTGGTGTTCGTTCATTTTCTGCCTATTTAAGCATTATTTGTAGGGTCAATATTTGAGCTCTCCCAAGTAACGTAAATGGAGGGCAAATGTTTATCTGTGAATCTTTGGACAGGGTGTCTGCAAGCTCATAGGATGTGCTACAGACCTCTAATATCTTTTCCATGTCTACTCTTCCATGACCCTACTCACATATGCATCCCTGATCCTACTATATTGCTCTAACTTTTTTTTAAAATTCATCCTTTGTTATATATGCACTGAACACTTGAGGCCTATTGGGCAAACTCACTTCCTCTCTAATGTTCAATTCATAATATGAAAACACAAAGGAGGAAGAAAAAACAATCATTTGCAACCTGGGAAGCATAGGTAAATGTCCGCTCGGACTAACAGACGTGAGGGAGAATGAGCCACCAAAACTGAAGTAAAGAAATAAGCAGAAAAAAGATAACAACAATAGAAAGTATAAATGACTCCATAACATGAATTCTTCACTGTTGACTGAATAAGCACAACGGCTTGCACCACATAAAAGGTTCTCTGTTGTGGGTGTGCTGAAAAAGGATTTAATACTAAAAAGTGCAATAATTAGAGACACAATAACACTAGACGCTTTTTCGATGATGAAATAGAAAGTGGTCTGTCCTAGACTCTAGGATACCATATAATTATCCAATCCGATTAGAGTCGTTTATGAAGGGGTACGTACAGTAATACGTACATTTCGTTCTACATACCAGTCCACACACACTTTTATATAACCATTTGTGTCTTGAAAGACCAAGTTCATTAGTTTAGAGAGGGTGAATATTTTCTTTCTATATTTCACCTAAATAGGCGGCCCACCACCGCTCATTAGGGTTCAGGCACCTACCCAGAGGGACATTGAGTCTTTGTATGGACATTAACCTAGGTTTCCGGGTTGCAAATTATTGTTTTTTCTTTGTCTCTCCTTTCCTTGTTATATATGCAGACATGTAATTTTACAATTTTGCCCACTTATTCTACCTTAGTATTAGACTATGAATGGCTTAATTTTACTGAACATTGATTCTGAGTTCAACTATATATAACTTTGCTCTCCCGTTCGTTATTTATGATGATGGGTGACTTGTGATTCTACCACCTTCATTACCTGTGGTGTTATGTTCCCTTTCATCTATTGATATGATATGATATGGCATTTATGACGCGCCTATATACAAGTGTTTCAAGGCTCGTTTCCTTACGCTGTCTTAATTGGTTTGTGATGTTACCCTTGGCAAACGAAATCCGCTGCCTGACTTCTTGAAGATCTTTTGCAGACAATAGGAAACTACTCTCTCTAGTTAGAGATTTTTTCAATCTCTACATCCCCTCATGGCATTTTCCTGCCATTTTAATGTCTGTGCCACTATGCACCTTGTATCAATCCCCAATCACACTGCTATGCTACTGCAGCAGCTCACGAGACGTGCCCTAGGGCAGCACAGCAGACTGAATACGAGTGGACATAAGGTGTGGGTGCTCATTCGCAAATCTACATTTCTTCAAAGACGGAAGCATTGCTCTTCCGATCCACTTCAAATAAATAGAAAAAAAGGTTCTCTATTAATTCACATGTATGTCACTGATGTAGAAGTGCTCATTAATGTTAGTCTTCCATCTCTCGCTGGTTCATGATTAATCATGCGCAACAAACATAATTGTATCAATTCATGAATTCATGGTGCAAGTATAATTGCAAAAATAATGGTATAAAATAGATACCAACAGACTTGAAATTAACTATGTAATATCAGTTACACTATCGCAGTCTTTTTGATGTTTCCAAATGGTGAGAATGAGGGTGCCATTTAAGATTGACACACCTGAAACAGCACAATTAATCATTGTACCAAACGAGTTTGATTTTATTAAACGTAAAAAAGCGCATGAGAAAATACAAAGGCAATCTGGCTTCAAATGATGGTTCATCATGCTTGCACAGGATCAGCATTTTTTACTCACAGCCACTGAATCTGTTGCTTTGCAGAGCATTTAACAGGCTTTCATTTGTAATCACTAATTCCAATCGAGTCAAAGAAAGTCTTAACATTCCTGATTCTGGTCCTATATCAAATGACTTCACCTGATTGGCTCAATTCTCTGTGTGGGGGTGTTTACTTGAAGCAGCGGTTCATGGTTTGCGTCTTTTATTGCCTAAAGCACAGCCATATTTAAGGGCAGGCCATTCTGGGAAGCCTTTCAGAGACAGACACACAATGAGATTGCTGTAAATATGATAGGATTTTATGACTGGTAAATGCACTACATAAACATAGAACAAAAGCGGGAGCAGTCAGGCAACCAATTGATCTATCATAATGTTTAGAAGGGATCCCTTGAACCTGTTTACATCTCAAACAAAGAGTTAACCTCCTACTTCCCATCTTATAGAGTCTATGGGCCCGATTCAGAGCATAAGTGCATCGTCCCTGCAAAGTACTCTGCGCATAACACTACCTTGCACATACCTGCAGGCAAATGCATGATATGCGTGTTCTGCTTATTCATGGAATTTCAACAGCAAAATAACCCTAGACCTAAGTAGCAGCCGAAACACCCATGGCATGCCCCCACGCGAAGCATTTCCAGCCACATAAAGCAACCATTGCGCAGTTCGCATCCCCACCATTATGCACCCCATCAATACTGTGGGTCGTCCCCCCATAATCAAGTCAGCTCCCCAGTGACACTGCGTACAGTCCCTCATAACTCCTAATTGCACCCTGGAAAAATGTGTTACATGTCACGTAGCTCAAGTCGGGCCCCAGTAAATCTGCCTCCGAACCCCCGTAAATGTTGGCTGCACTCCGCTCAGGGGCGTTGCTAGGGGGGGGCTAAGTGGGCTATAGCCCCTGATCTTTTGGTTGTAGCCCCGGATAGAATCTCAGGAGCTACAGCCAAAAGACTAGCTAGCCCCCAGTCCCAACAGTTCCGACATCAGCTTAGCCCCGTGTCTTTTCCAGACCTAGCAACTCCCCTGACTCCGCTAATCTGCATATGTGCACCCCTAATTTCAACTGGCACCTCAACTACGTGCTGTCACCCCTAATTTGCTATGTGAACCCTACCTCTGTGCATTGGATCTTATGTACACAATGCTCTGCACCTGCTATCATGTGGCTGTGAGTCCATGAGGTTTGCGTGTGACATTTCCTGATGTGTGGTTGCGCTTTGGGTTCAATGAATTTGGTTTGGACTGCGCTTGACTGGGCCTGCGATTACACTGCATGGCCCGTCCCTTAACACGCCCACATTCTTCCTCATTTTGCCAAAAAAATGGGGAAGGTGCATGTCCTGCCACCTATTTATTTCTCTCGTATGCACACCCCATGCTTTGCATGGAGTGTCGCACAAAGCGCTCGACTGCACGCAAAACCATGACAGACCTGTGCAGTCTCTGTAAGGTCTCGACAAGGCACGCAGTCAGTTCATGAATGGACACAAGGAGTTTTGCACACTGAAAAGCGTGCAAAGACACTTTTCAGTGCACACAACATTCTGTGAATCCAACCTTATATCTAAATGCTATATTTTGTGCAAATATTCATAATGCATCAATCAAAGTCTTGAGTTAGAAGAGAGTTCTGAAAATACTTTTGGATGCAAGAGTATAAATCATCTCAAGCTGAAACATTAAGATGAAAATGCAAAATGGTAACAAAGTTAAGAAGGAGAAACAAGTGGATGCATCTATTGGGGAAATGAAAATAAACTCAGAAGAAGGGAGCACGTGCAGCAGCCTCTAGATGTCTCTCGCCAGGATATTGAGATTATGTACATCTCGACCTGGCCTTAGTCAGAAGGCTTGGATGTAAAATAGTATGTTCGGCACAGTTGTGCAGGGATGATGAAACACCTGTTTTTCAGATCATTGGGCTGCTTCCAGTTCCGTGCTTCAATTAGTAAATGCAGGGTTGTTGTCTCTGAGAGGGGCACAGCCGTCGGTGGTGTGAATCTTGATGAAAGATGACCAAACAACCTCAAATGGATTTCCCTTATAAACCACCATTGGAATAAGATTAGAACCAGTCTATAAATATTGGGTAGGATGAATACCGCCATGGGAGAAGCCTAATAGTAATGTTGAACTGTGTGGGCTATTTTTCAGAACTGGTGATAAATTCTCCCTGTGTGATGAAACGGCATCCCCCTGAAGAAGGTTGGGCCAATTTGATTAAGTGACCCATTCGCCGAAACTCGAGTTACCCGTTTTTTAGTACTGATTTTGCCATGAGGTTTTAGGTAAAATATGGCCTAATCAAAAGAAATGTATAATATGGTCATCTATTAGTAACAATGCACTTTGCAATGCATAAGTGTGGTTTGTGATGGTGGAGTCTTTGTATATGTTGGTTGTGTGAGGTATGAGGCATGTGGTTGAATGTGTGACAAGTTGTCACTTGTTGGGGAGAAGCACTGACACTTTATAAAACATGTGGTGTGGATGGCTGCTATGCAAATTGCACTTTACAATATATATAGTAACTGTTTGGCAGAGTAAATGACCTGTCGTTGATGAGTATATGTTTCTTGCACTTACCTTGACAAATAAACTCTATTGGTTTTGAATTTTCAGTATATGTACAAATTATTCAGTAAATACATGACACTGTGGATAGGATCCCCCCTTGTGTTTAGGTTGTCTTTGTCCCACTGATCCTATCCATTTGACTAATTGGCGGGCAGACCTCATATATGCGAGTGTGTTTGTGAAGCAAACTGTCACAATCCATTGTGGCAACTATAAATGCTGCACCAACTGAATGAAGCATGGGTGTCGCTTAGTCTCAATACTGATGCACCATTTGACCCCTGCCAATATGCAGCAAACCAATCTTTCATATGACCTATCAACACAGAAGCACTTCACAACTCTCTCCATTCATGAGGTCTATTGTGCCACCTAAATGAACAGAGGCACCATCTTTCTTCTCTGTGGATGGCTCAAACCTGGCAATTACCATTTCTGGTGTTAACCATTCTACTGTGACAACTATTCGTGACAAACCTATATCCTCCACTGTAACTAGCACAACCCTAAGTAGTTTACATTCACCTTATACCCTATTGAGAAGTAAAATACTTGTGGGATGTATTTACCCATGCATCCGAGCCATACCTCAAAACTGTGCAGTACTGACATGGAAAACATCATGATGGCCAGAGCTTCCCAGAAAATGCACAGGGAAATGCATGAAGAATAGGCTGCCATTCATTTTTGCCGATGTTATGGGCACAGAAGGAAACTGCCTAAAACCACCATTGGACTACCCACACAGTAGTCTGAAACCATTGGGAATGGCAATGCTGATTGCCAAATGCAACCTAGAATTGTTGGGAATTCATTTTCTTAAATCCCAAAAATGGGTGCAGTACCAGTACTCACCACTATCCAAAAGCCGGCAGTTTAAAACCACCCTGTGTTTCTCTGAAGGCAGGCTCAAACTGTCTATTTTAAACATTGCAACACATCTAAAAACTCACTGGACACCAGCAGACATTTGGTAGAATGGAGTTTTGTGTGCCTACAAAATCTGGGAAATGAAGAGCCCAGAACAATGCTTATAACAAAACTGGCTGAGCTATGGAGTCAGCAGTTTAAGTTGCACTGGATTTAAAGACACTAAAATCGAAAATGTTTAGATTAAATGAGTGACCTATGTTTGGTGTCACATGCCTTTGTAACTGTTTAAATGTCATAGTTTTAAACTTAGAATCAGCCTTCTAGCTGCATATGTGAAAATGTTTAGTTTTATTTGAATGCAGAAACTGGGGAACAGAAATGACAGCTTAAAGAGATTCCAATTTGCCTGGCAACTACCCCCATCAGGAGTGAAACTTGAGTCACAGCTGTGTTCCCAGGCCTAGCTGCCCTTTTGCTGCTCACACTAAGGATATGCCATCTATCTGATAATTGAATTACCTGTGCTCTGCAGGAAAGTGAACAAAGCCCTGTCCTGGCTCAGGCAAAGGTTTTATTGGCAGGAGTCGTAAATGGTCGTAAAAAGTGGCTTCCCCCTGAGGAAAGGGGAGGGGCACTGCCTGTGAGAGCAAGCTGGCTTGGCAGAACTGGAACAACCAGAAATTCAACCTTATGCTGAGGGTAAACCACACCCCTTTGGAGCCAGAACATAACTTTAAAAAGATGAATAACTCATAGAGCGGACATGTGAAAATTTTATAAATGATACCATAATTCTTGTGATTTTTCTGCCCACAGTTTAAGAGGTTTTTAGAACCGGTGGTATGTTCAGGGGGGTGTCAGCGGAAAAGTGGGGATAACTCTAAATGTATGCATGTTAAAAATCTGAAACTTCATTAGTGAATGTCCGTACTCCCTGCGCACATGTATGTAAAGTTGGGTCAATGTCAGAAATTGCAAAATCAGTTAAAAAGTGAAATATGTGCCATTTCTGAATGCAAGCTCCCAGGAAGAGCAGAGTTTGAACAGGGGATACCTCCTGTAATGCATGATGGGTGCATATTATTTTAAAACAATATGTACCTCTGCAAACATGTATTTGTTTCAAATCTAGATTTGTGTGTAAGTTGACAGGAGGAGTGGACTTTCTGCAGGCTGTAAAATGACATCACTCTGACTCACAGTTCATTCCCCAATCAAATGATAAATGGAAGTTTGACCAATTAGAAGCTGAGAGAGAGGTAGGGTCAGTGATGCTAGAACACACCCACATTCTAAACACATAAAAGCAGACAGACAGGACAGATAGGGACCTTCAAATTCCATCTGCAGCGGGACGCTCTGCCGGAAAAATCCATACTTTACCTCCATCAAACCTCCAGAGAGCCAAACTAGAGACTTCAATCTATCCAGAACTAGAGACCCAGACCAGAGAACCAGAGAGAGCTGACCCAGATCACTGTGAAGTGCAGAGACCAGAGGCGAATTTAAAACCCTGACCAGATCCGTGATGAGGCCCATTTCACTCAAGAATATAGTGTGAGTACCTAGAAAACTGTGCAGAACCAATCTCCTAGTTAAAATAATATAATTCAATCCATTTTTAACCTAAGTAGAACTGCAGCTTAGCAATTGTGTGATCCTGCCATCATTTTTAAGGCTGAAAAAGTGTGCGTTTAAAATTTCAAATCTGAAAAACGACCTTTATTCAATCGCTCATATCTCCGCAACCGTTTGTGCTAGAGACTTGCAGTAACTTTTATTTGGAAGCTGAGATCCTGGGCTTTCCTAGGACGATAGAGATAGTCCTTGTGGTTCCTCTGTAATAGCGCTCGACGCATCCGCGAATTTTACCGCGATTTGCAAATTTCTTCACGTGTAAAACTGCTGCTGCTTGCCTTCCATTTGCCAGAAATTCGTTTAACCTGCTAACTATCCCTGCATCATTGCTAGTGTGAGCCTGGACTAATATTAACTAGATACCACTCACCCTGAACCTCTGAAAAGGGAATTAAAAGCATTTTAGCATATTTTTTAATTCATTGCCAGCACATATCAAAGCAATTTGGGCCTGTGTTTTCAAACTTCTGTAGTCTAAGCTTGCTGGGGTGAACTGAATCACATTTGATTGCATTTCTGAGAACTGTGTGTTTTCCTTCCATTTCCTTGCCTTGCATCAAGGGGGGGAGGGGATTGCCAGAGAAAAGTGATTACATTGTTTGGTTGAAATCATATTGAGTATTTTCTGTACTGCATTAATTGAATATTGCATCCACCTGAGCTTACATAAAGCATTCTGTACCACCTTCTTCTTTTGTTCCTATTCACCTGTGTGCTATCTTATCCATTTCATCTCAACTCATTAGTGATTATAAGAAGCGTGTTAGTGCCAGATTCTCCGTTGTTAATCTTTATCATATCAGATTAAGTGTGATATTCAATTATTAATTTATTATAAAGTGGGATATATATATCTATTGTTTAATTTATCAAATAAACCTTTTAAACTTGCAAAACAGAACTACTTCTTGGCTCAGTGGGGTCAGGGGGATTCCAAGAGAGGGGTGTTATATAGGGGTAGTCATCCAGAACGCATGAACTGGACCTAAAGATATATCAATAAGGGTTTTCATTCAGTATTATAGACTAGGCGTTGACTTAGCTGTAGTGTTGAATTGAATCCCCTTACAAATTGGGGGCTCGAGCCGAGACGTTGGGTTAGATTTACCATTTGTGCAGCTTAATACAGTGTGCGAACTGACGGGATACATACATCCGGTCGGATCACCACGCTGCATTACGCTGTGAAGCATTCCTCAAAAGGGACACTCCAAGAAAAGTTCTGTTCTGCAAAAATAAAATACAAACTTCTGTAAGTCAGGACAGAGACCAATCTCTAGAATGACGACCTTGGTAGATATGAAAATAGCCAGAGAGCACCTCTTGCATAAGCTATTTGTTAGAGGTGAATGGACCGAACAGGGCCAGGATGTGTGGTTGCAGGCCATCACACAACAGGTCACTGAAACAGGGTCAGATATATATAGAGATCAGGGTCCATTACATGTGGCCCTGAGTGAACTATATATGGCTCCTAAAGCCAAAGAGGAACACAATAAGATTGCCAGGATAGCAGCATACCTGTACCTATATATGGGAGACATGCAGGATAGATGTGCTGAAAGCCAAAATCTGGCAAATAGGCAACAGATGGCATTACAGAAGGCCCAATCTGATCTGGACTCTTCTGAGCAGAGGCTGCAGAGGAGCCAGGAGGCAGAAAATGATAGTAGGCAATATATCATTAAAATAAAAGAGGATATGGGCATCCTACAACAGGAAAAGACAGACCAGGATACCAGATTTCTGGCCTTGCAGAAGGAGCACCAAGACAGTTTGAACTCCCTACTGCAGAGCCAGAAAAAGCTGGAGCAACAGATCAATTTCAACAGGGCATGCACAGAGCAGGTAGCCACCCTGCAAATCCAACTAGACAGAGAGAAAGAGGAGAGCAATAAACTGATCCTGAAAGACCTGGATACCCAGGCAGAGTTTGATCAGGAGCGCCAGAAAGCTGGTGCCTTCCAAAGGCAAAGGGACGACCTGGCGGCACAAATGCAGGCTCTTAGTCAGGAAAGAGACGCCTTAGGCCAGGAAGTCTGCCATTTAAAAAGAAAAATGGAAGAAAATCACCTGGCCCTCCAGGGGTTGGGTGATCTCCAAAAAGAAAACCAGAACTTGGTAGAGCACACCAGAAGGGTGGAAGATGCTCTAGCAAGAAAGGAGCAGGCCAATAGGGACATTGCCCAGGAGGTAAACCTCCTGCAGCAAAGACTGGCCCAGTTCTCCAGGACCAACCAGGAAGCACAGAGGGAGAATGAGGCCCTCTGTCAACACAATGATAGGCTCCAGCAACAGGTAGCGATGCAGGAGAAACTGATAGAGTCGAGTAAGGCCTTAACAGAGGAACTGAAGGCACAAATGCAGGCTCTTGCATTGCAACAGGGAGCAGGGGCGGATAGAGATGAGGTTCGCTGGGAAATGGAAACTCCGGAGCATAACCTCAGGAGCCCTAGTACCAGAGGCCCTCATACCTCTCAGTCCCTGGACTCTGCCACCCCCATGTCCCCTGGTGCACATGAGCACAGGGCCACAGGGATGGCAGATTACTATCCAGCTAAAGGTATGGGGCTCATAGGCCAGTACCACTCAGGAATGGAGGGGTGGGCATCCGGGTATGGGCACCCAAGTACAGTACAGTTCAGTGGGGAACCCCAGGAGAGTAGGCCCATTAAGGGCATCCTGAAAACCTCTGCCCAGTTAGGTCAGTGGAGGGGGTACCCATTAAATCCTGGCAGCAAGGAGGAATCTGAAGACTCCTCTGAACTGCGCAGGACACAGGAGACCAGGTCCCCACATTCTGCCAGCCATTCCCAGGCTCGCAGAATCCGGGAAAACCTGGAAGATCAGACGGGAACCTCTGGGAGCAGTGCCTCTGAGTCCGAGGATGAATGGACAAGGGTTTCCCGAACCAAAAAGGCCAATAAGGCAAAAAGGGCCTTGCTTAAGGACCCCTTAAAGCAGATTAAGGCGATCAGGAGCGTCATCACGCCTTACCATAAGAACGCTAAGTATTCTGTTTGGGAGCACTTAGAGTTGTTTGAACAAATGATGGAGACTTTCCATTTGAAGGACAGCCAAAGCTGTATTCAATATGTAAAGTGGACATTCTCCCCGGAATACTCCAGTTTCTTTGCGGGGCTGGAGGATCAAAATCATTTAAGATGGTCCACATATAAGGCGGCCATCCTGAAACATTTTTCTGTTCACAGAAATCCTCAAGAGGCTCGCAAGGCAGCCTACAATTTGCAATGTGGGGAGGATCAGGCCCCACAAGAATTTGTGCAGGAGTTAAAGCGTGCTTTTGCACAGACCACAAGAAGGGTGCGCACAGATAGTAGAGAGTTCATAAATACGTTTTTCCATGCCTTGCCCAAATACATCATGACCCAGCTCGTGAGGGATTTTCACGAGAAAAGATCCTTAGATTGGGTCATTGAACAGGCTACCCGGATCTATGAGGTGCAGAAACCGATAGATAGCAAAAGTAATGCCCAGAAAAACCCCAAAGCCAACACCACCCCTGCTGCTGCCAAGGTGGCAGAGGTAAAGGTCACCCCCGTTTTAGATTTGGAGATGGGGGTGCCTAAAAACCTACCTGCACCTAATAATGCTAGGCCCAGAAGGTCCTCGGGCCAGTCACAGACAGGGAGCCAGGGAGGCAGCCCCACAAATGGGGTTCCTCGCTCTCCTGATTATGTAAGTCCCCGTTACAAGGGAAACAGACCCATCCTGGGTTATGTGTGGACTCCTCCAGCCCAAGGGGGGGGATCCAGCCAAGCACCTAACCCAGGGAACTTCCCTCCTAACTTCCCACCGGAGGGCAGAAATTTACCAAACCCTGGGCAGAACTTTTTCCCCAGATATCCACCCGACTTTCAGCCCCAAAACCATCCATCCTTCTTTCCCCAATTCCCTGAGCCCAGACCACTGAATCCGGGAGAGGGGAGGCCAAGGGTGGAGGGGTACCCAAATCTTCCCAACCCGGGGTATTACCAGAGGAGGGACAGCTACCCTTCCCGGGATCAGCCCAGGGGAGAAAACAGGGCCCCGTATCAGCCTGAGCGGGTTTCCCAGTTAGAGCGCCAGGTTCAACCCTCAGATGGGCCTGCCGGCGCAGAACGCACCCAACTCTGGACCTGGTGCTCCAGAACAATGACGGGGGCAGCACCCCGATAACTCACCGGTTCCCAGGGAGGAGGCACAAAGGGAAGGGGGGTGTAAAGCCTTGGAGGAAGCTTCCTTCCTCACTTGTAAACAGCCCCTGGAAACCCAGGAACCGGAAACAAAATCTCTTGCCCCTGAAAGTCTGCCTCCTAAGGAGCAGAGGGGGGGTAGGAGAAACAAAAGACCCAAACAGACTCAGTTTGAGGAGGAGGTACAGATCTTCCAATTTGAGGGAGAGGGATCCTCAGAGGATCCTGGGAAAAGGATCTTCTCCTTCAGAGAGGGGGGAACTCCTCCCAAAGAAAAATGGGTCCCTAGGGATGCAAATCCAGACTGGGGAGATGTGGAGACTGAGCTACCGCCGCCCACTATCTCATCCCAGAACAAACAGCAAGAAAACCCCCTGGTTCAAACCCATCCTGGTGACTGCCTCCAAAAAGGGGGGGGCGGCCCAGAACCGGAACCAGGGGAACCCACAATGGCTCTGATCTCCAGTTGCCAACTTTTTCTTTCAGATTCCCCAGGCTCTCCACAGAATTCTGCCCAAAATTCTTCTCTCGCGATGTCCAAAACCAGAAAGTTAGCCCACCAGTTGTCCAAAAATGTACATTATCTGTGCCCCCTTGAGGAGAAGGAGGGAAGATATTATGCCCCGGTACAAGTACAGGGGCAGGGTACAATTTTGGCACTGGTGGACACTGGATCTCAAGCTACCCTTCTGTCCAGAAGGGCCTTTGACGAACTGAATGCAGGAAGGGGAGAGAATTACCAAATTCCTCTCACCTCTCTTCCTGGACAACTGCAGAACTTTGACGGGAAGGAAATTCCCGTCGAGGGGACGGCAGATTTGGACATTAAAATTGGGCGACATAAGTTGAAACACCCGGTCATAGTTGTGACCCCAGAGGGCACCCCTTGTTTACTAGGGAATGACCTCCTGAGAAGGTTGTCACCCCTAATAGATTGTGTAAACAAGGTCCTCTGGACCCAGACTAGCCGACCAATAAAATTAAAACAGAGTGTCAACCATGTTAGTTTAAACGGCACCTGCCACATGGTTGAACAAAAATCTGACCAAGTAGAATTTCACTTCCAGAACAACCAGATTCCAGACGTGACAGTAATAGCAGTAGGACAACAGACTAGTGATGGGGGGTCCTCTCTATTTCTGAAAATCAACCTTCCTTCCAGTTTAAAGTGGTATTCCACGCTGGAAGGAAACACTCTGAAATTCTATACTAATCCACAATCAGAAACTCCCACTCCTATAGTCCAGAAAGATGTGAAATCAGCTCAGAGCCTGGCTGATATTCAGCAAATTGGAGAGCAGTTGTTCATCCCTGTTCAGTTAAATGATGGGAAGGACTCTGTTCTCGCTCGAGTGTGTGTGAGCAACGGTAAGAGCTTCATCAGCGAAGCTATGTTTCGCCAACTCCCAAAAGATCCAGCCATTCCCACATTCAAACTGATAGACAAATGGGAAATGGACCTGGAAGCACCTAATTCCAAACATCTCCTGCCAAGCAGGTGTATGCTCAAAATCTCCATTGGCAACAAGAGCATAGTCCACAATTGTTGGGTCGTGCGAGACGTCCCTGCCGCCTTTTACTTAGGCAGTGACATTCTCAATCGCTTTGCCATTAGTTTGGACCTAATAAACTTCAAAGCCTGGTCCCGATTAGCGGATAATCCCATGGGCTTTGATGATCCAGAAAAAGCATTTAGGTCAGCTCAATTGCTACCTTATGCAGTTGAAATTCAGGTTAAAGAGGAAGTCACCATCCCAGAAAGGACCCGACAATTCTCCCTGGAAGTGAAAGTCAAAAGGGGACAAGAGTTGAAAAACCCTGATGCTTACATACATCTAAATGCTTCTCTCCAACAGCAAGGGTTGGGGGTAAACCCAACACCATTAGTCAACATAGAACATGACACCATTCCAATAGAGGTGGATAACAGCGACTTAAGGAGTATTACTCTAGCCGCAGGCACCATTATTGGAATGGCGGTTGATGACCGAGATTTCTCCATTGATCTTAGAAATGAACTGTTAGGACCAATCCCCAAGGACTGTTTTGACAGTGACAGTGATGACAATACAACACCAGACAGGATTTTTACCCGGCATGGGGGGAACTTCCTGGTGTACACTTCCTGCCCCTATGGTAAGGAAGATGTGACTTGTGACTTCAGGAGGGATGAAGTGATTTTCCAGGTCCAAGAGGGCTGCCTTTCCCACCTGAAGCCTCCAGTCCAAATCAGCACTCTGACCAGGGACTTCTCCACCCAGCTGGAGGAGGCCGCTGAAATAGCCAAACCAGAAGTCTTTCCAGGCTTCAGGCAGAGGGTGGAAGAGAGAGTCAACCTAGCTGATGCCTGTGTGACTCTGGAACAAAAGCAAAAGTTGAAACAAGTTTTCTTGGATTTCCAAGATCTCTTTGCGGTAGACTCATATGACTGTGGTCGCACTGACATCCACACAACAACAATCCCCACGGACCCTGGCATGACTCCTGTGTTTGTGAAGCAATATCGCTTGCCTCTCGCATCAATGGAGTCCCTTACTGAAATAATTAAGAACCTTGAGTCCAGGGGAATAATCCGTCCAGTCCACAGCACCTTCAATAATCCGGTGCTGGGAATATTGAAGCCGAACGGCCAGTGGCGACTCTGCGCCGACCTCAGGGAGCTCAACAAACGGGTCCATACTTCCC
Source organism: Ambystoma mexicanum (assembly GCF_040938575.1). Lineage (NCBI taxonomy): Eukaryota > Metazoa > Chordata > Amphibia > Caudata > Ambystomatidae > Ambystoma > Ambystoma mexicanum. The sequence continues at coordinate 864,355,593 of NC_090937.1, forward strand.
GATGGCCTCTTCCCTACATTGACCAAGGGCTGGCCCAGATTCAGGGGTCACAGGTATTCACTGCCATTGACCTGACCAATGGATACTGGACCGTGCCTGTCAGTAGGGAGGACCAATACAAGCTGGCTTTTACCTTTGGGGGCCAGCAGTACACATGGACCCGGACTCCCTTCGGATACCTCAACTCCGGCAATGAATTCAACATTTTTCTACACAAGGCCATGCCCGACTTGGGTGCAAGGGGTAACCTGGCTTATGTAGATGATGTCCTCATCAAAAGCTCAACTGTTGAGGAACACATAGCGGAGATCCGTTATGTTCTGACACAGTTGAGGGCCGCCGGAGCAAAACTTTCCTTTCAGAAAGCACAGTGGTGTAAAACCCGTGTTAACTTCTTGGGGCATGAGATTACTCCTCAGGGTCTTTGTCCCCAGGAAAAGAAAGTGGAAGCACTTCAGAAACTGAAAGACCCCACAACTCTGCGGGAACTAAGGAGCCTCCTTGGACTGACTAATTACAGCAGAAAGTTCATTGAGGGCTACGCAGAGATCACCAGACCCCTGATTAATCTCCTGAAGGGGGGGGTCAAGTGGGAATGGGGTCCAGAACAAGCCGAGGCAGTAAAACAACTCAAAAGAAGCCTCTCACAAGCGCCTTGCCTAGCTTACCCTGTCAGAAACAAGGAGTTCTTCCTGGAGACAGGGTTCTCTAATACGTGCTTGACGGCCGTATTATATCAAAAGCATGACAAGGTCAATAAAGTAATCTCCTATGCGAGCAAAACTTTATCCTCTGTGGAGGAAAAATTCAACGATTGTGAGAAGGCACTCCTGGCAACGGTGTGGGCATTGAAGAATTACCGCCTGTTTATCCAGGGGGAACACATTATAGTGGAGACTCCACACCAGCCTCTGCAATATCTCCAAAGTGACAGAATCCGGGCCGGAAATGTGAGTAATTCCCGAATTACTTCCTGGATTCTGTCAATGCAAGGCTTTCCTGTGGAGGTCAGATATGGCCAAAACAAGAAGAGTCCCCTCGCGCAAGGTCTGGCTGACTTGCATGATTGTGCCAGAGAAAACTGTCTCGAGGACGAAAGTCTAAAAATAAAGGACAACATGGAGGCATACCTTAATTCCCCCCACAAAGTCTTTGAAGAGGACAAGTGTGAGGGAATGCCCACTGTCTATGTGGATGGATGCTCTTACCATGTTGACAACAACGGGGAGAAAGAACTGGTGGCTGGCGTTGGGAATGCATGGGTGAATGAGTCCCCAGAACCCTCCGCTGGATACAAAATTGGTCCCCGAAGTAGTCAGGTGGCAGAATTGATGGCTGTGCATCAGGCCATCCTCACTGCTGTCCAGCATCAACTCCACGAACTGGTCATAATCACAGATTCGGATTATGTACGGAACGGGTTCGTGGAGCACCTGGTTAATTGGAAAACCAGAGGCATGTTATGTGCTAACAACAAACCCTTGAAACATGGGAAGTTGATCCAAAACATTGATGATCTGGTCACCTCGAATGAGATGACCATCTATTGGAAAAAGATCAAGGGTCATTCCAAAGTAGAGGGACCAGACAAAACTGGAAATGACTTAGCTGATCAGCTGGCCAAAACCGGGGCCACCCAAGGGGATCTAATTGATATTGAGTCCCTGTTGGGGGAAATCCAGGTCACTGCCATCACTAGGTCCCAGACAAATGCTCACAACGACCTTTCAATTGTACAATGGAGTAAGGAGACCCCTGATGCTGATTTGATTACCGCTCAGAAGGGGGATCCAATAATTGGTAAATTTTACCAGCACCTTGAGGACCCTGAGAACTTTCCCCTGACGGATACCGATTACATTGGGAAAGAGGACCTAAGAGTGTTGATGAAATGTCCAAAAATGTTCCGGATCCAAGACGGTTTGCTGGTAAGGAAATCCAAAGCTGGCCACGATCAGTGGGTGGTTCCTACCTCATTCCGAAGCCTGATGTTAAGTCACGCCCATGATGCGGCCACCGCCGGTCATAGGGGGTTTCACACAACACTGGAAATCTTAAGAGAGGTTGCATACTGGCCACACATGGGCCAGGACCTCAACCAATATTTGAAGGGTTGTCTTGTGTGTGCACAATTTCAGCCGACATCCCTCACACACCGGGCACCTTTACAAAAGCGGGGGATGACACTGCCATGGTCAGATTTACAAATCGACTTTGTAGGTCCTGTGATTCGCTCGGCTAGGGGGAAAAAGTACATGTTGACTGTGACATGCTTGTTTACCAAGTGGGTGGATTGTCTCCCAGCCCCAAACTGCAAGGCAGAAACTGCAGCTGCCTTGATGATTAACCACATCTTTTCCCGTTTTGGTCTACCTCAAAGGATTGAGTCAGACAGAGGTAGCCACTTCACCAGTGAAGTAATGACAAAGATGTGGGAGATACTGGGGGTCAAAAGAAAGCTGCATATTGCTTATAGACCAGCTTCTTCTGGGGCAGTAGAGAGATATAACCGGACAATTGTGAGCATATTAAAGAAGTTTGTTGCAGATTCTGGGCCAAGTTGGGATATCCGATTACCTCTGGTCCTAATGTCTATCAGATCTACCCCTTCATCTGCAACCAAAATGTCACCATTTGAGTTGATGACTGGGCGCAAGATGGTGCTTCCTCAGCATTTGCTCTACAGGACCCAAGAGCAGACACTGATAAATGCCTCCACTACTCATGAGTATGTAGAGAATTTAAGGAAACACCTCCAACATGCTTTTGCTTATGCTCAGCGGAATCTAGAAAGATCGGCTGATAGCATGAAGACCCATTATGACCTGAAAACTTCCAGGAAGGAATATCAGGTGGGAGACCGGGTCTATCTATACAACTTCCAAAGGAACCAGGCCAGGCAACGCAAATTTTTGCCTACATGGAAGGGACCCTTTGAGATCGTCGATAAGATCTCCCCTGTGGCCTACAAGATCCGCATCCCCAAAGGCGGTTCGGCAGAGGGAGAAGACAAGTGGGTCCACATAAACCAGTTGAAATGTTGCCATCCCAGGCACACTCTGCAACAACTGGAGGAATCCTCTGGAATCCTAGCGGGTACGGTATCAGACTAATTCAGTTCCAATCATAAAACATACCACATCTAGTTCCTAAAATATTGTGATTTATATGAAACTGTCTCTTAGTTATACTGTTTTTTTTTCAAAATAAGAATGTAATGTTTCGTTATGATGAAATGCATATGCTGTCCCACCATCTCAACAGTGGTGGAAAAACGTCTATGAGTAGGTATTGCCGCTCTTCCTTTGTCGTCCTAGGAGAAAGAAAACCTGAAGACGGGCCAAGGAGGACGATCCGGAGACCGGGAACGAAGATCCAATGGGCCCAGTGGACCGCCCAATACTCCCATCAGGACCGGCGAGGAGAACCGATCGATCCGACCGGATGGAGAAGAAGATGATGAACTGTGCCATCTATTGGAAGAAGATGAGAAAACATCCCAGGTCTTGCGAGTCCCATTCGTGAAATAGAATGGCCATCGCAAGAGGGGGGCTTGTGGGATGTATTTACCCATGCATCCGAGCCATACCTCAAAACTGTGCAGTACTGACATGGAAAACATCATGATGGCCAGAGCTTCCCAGAAAATGCACAGGGAAATGCATGAAGAATAGGCTGCCATTCATTTTTGCCGATGTTATGGGCACAGAAGGAAACTGCCTAAAACCACCATTGGACTACCCACACAGTAGTCTGAAACCATTGGGAATGGCAATGCTGATTGCCAAATGCAACCTAGAATTGTTGGGAATTCATTTTCTTAAATCCCAAAAATGGGTGCAGTACCAGTACTCACCACTATCCAAAAGCCGGCAGTTTAAAACCACCCTGTGTTTCTCTGAAGGCAGGCTCAAACTGTCTATTTTAAACATTGCAACACATCTAAAAACTCACTGGACACCAGCAGACATTTGGTAGAATGGAGTTTTGTGTGCCTACAAAATCTGGGAAATGAAGAGCCCAGAACAATGCTTATAACAAAACTGGCTGAGCTATGGAGTCAGCAGTTTAAGTTGCACTGGATTTAAAGACACTAAAATCGAAAATGTTTAGATTAAATGAGTGACCTATGTTTGGTGTCACATGCCTTTGTAACTGTTTAAATGTCATAGTTTTAAACTTAGAATCAGCCTTCTAGCTGCATATGTGAAAATGTTTAGTTTTATTTGAATGCAGAAACTGGGGAACAGAAATGACAGCTTAAAGAGATTCCAATTTGCCTGGCAACTACCCCCATCAGGAGTGAAACTTGAGTCACAGCTGTGTTCCCAGGCCTAGCTGCCCTTTTGCTGCTCACACTAAGGATATGCCATCTATCTGATAATTGAATTACCTGTGCTCTGCAGGAAAGTGAACAAAGCCCTGTCCTGGCTCAGGCAAAGGTTTTATTGGCAGGAGTCGTAAATGGTCGTAAAAAGTGGCTTCCTCCTGAGGAAAGGGGAGGGGCACTGCCTGTGAGAGCAAGCTGGCTTGGCAGAACTGGAACAACCAGAAATTCAACCTTATGCTGAGGGTAAACCACACCCCTTTGGAGCCAGAACATAACTTTAAAAAGATGAATAACTCATAGAGCGGACATGTGAAAATTTTATAAATGATACCATAATTCTTGTGATTTTTCTGCCCACAGTTTAAGAGGTTTTTAGAACCGGTGGTATGTTCAGGGGGGTGTCAGCGGAAAAGTGGGGATAACTCTAAATGTATGCATGTTAAAAATCTGAAACTTCATCAGTGAATGTCCGTACTCCCTGCGCACATGTATGTAAAGTTGGGTCAATGTCAGAAATTGCAAAATCAGTTAAAAAGTGAAATATGTGCCATTTCTGAATGCAAGCTCCCAGGAAGAGCAGAGTTTGAACAGGGGATACCTCCTGTAATGCATGATGGGTGCATATGATTTTAAAACAATATGTACCTCTGCAAACATGTATTTGTTTCAAATCTAGATTTGTGTGTAAGTTGACAGGAGGAGTGGACTTTCTGCAGGCTGTAAAATGACATCACTCTGACTCACAGTTCATTCCCCAATCAAATGATAAATGGAAGTTTGACCAATTAGAAGCTGAGAGAGAGGTAGGGTCAGTGATGCTAGAACACACCCACATTCTAAACACATAAAAGCAGACAGACAGGACAGATAGGGACCTTCAAATTCCATCTGCAGCGGGACGCTCTGCCGGAAAAATCCATACTTTACCTCCATCAAACCTCCAGAGAGCCAAACTAGAGACTTCAATCTATCCAGAACTAGAGACCCAGACCAGAGAACCAGAGAGAGCTGACCCAGATCACTGTGAAGTGCAGAGACCAGAGGCGAATTTAAAACCCTGACCAGATCCGTGATGAGGCCCATTTCACTCAAGAATATAGTGTGAGTACCTAGAAAACTGTGCAGAACCAATCTCCTAGTTAAAATAATATAATTCAATCCATTTTTAACCTAAGTAGAACTGCAGCTTAGCAATTGTGTGATCCTGCCATCATTTTTAAGGCTGAAAAAGTGTGCGTTTAAAATTTCAAATCTGAAAAACGACCTTTATTCAATCGCTCATATCTCCGCAACTGTTTGTGCTAGAGACTTGCAGTAACTTTTATTTGGAAGATGAGATCCTAGGCTTTCCTAGGACCCCAAAACGATAGAGATAGTCCTTGTGGTTCCTCTGTAATAGCGCTCGACGCATCCGCGAATTTTACCGCGATTTGCAAATTTCTTCACGTGTAAAACTGCTGCTGCTTGCCTTCCATTTGCCAGAAATTCGTTTAACCTGCTAACTATCCCTGCATCATTGCTAGTGTGAGCCTGGACTAATATTAACTAGATACCACTCACCCTGAACCTCTGAAAAGGGAATTAAAAGCATTTTAGCATATTTTTTAATTCATTGCCAGCACATATCAAAGCAATTTGGGCCTGTGTTTTCAAACTTCTGTAGTCTAAGCTTGCTGGGGTGAACTGAATCACATTTGATTGCATTTCTGAGAACTGTGTGTTTTCCTTCCATTTCCTTGCCTTGCATCAAGGGGGGGAGGGGATTGCCAGAGAAAAGTGATTACATTGTTTGGTTGAAATCATATTGAGTATTTTCTGTACTGCATTCATTGAATATTGCATCCACCTGAGCTTACATAAAGCATTCTGTACCACCTTCTTCTTTTGTTCCTAATCACCTGTGTGCTATCTTATCCATTTCATCTCAACTCATTAGTGATTATAAGAAGCGTGTTAGTGCCAGATTCTCCGTTGTTAATCTTTATCATATCAGATTAAGTGTGATATTCAATTATTAATTTATTATAAAGTGGGATATATATATCTATTGTTTAATTTATCAAATAAACCTTTTAAACTTGCAAAACAGAACTACTTCTTGGCTCAGTGGGGTCAGGGGGATTCCAAGAGAGGGGTGTTATATAGGGGTAGTCATCCAGAACGCATGAACTGGACCTAAAGATATATCAATAAGGGTTTTCATTCAGTATTATAGACTAGGCGTTGACTTAGCTGTAGTGTTGAATTGAATCCCCTAACATACTAATATCTTATACCATATTGGTACATCATACGAGCAATGATTTTCTGAACAAAATTGTTTTGGCTACCCATCTGTCTGCATTAATTAATTCTACTCTATCTGGTACTGAGGAATTGTTTGATAACGAGCCACCTGAGGAACATGTTAGTATCTCACATCCACAATTATAATCTCTAGATTATCTACTGTCATATCTTGTCAGACTTTGGGAAGATCTACAGAAAACAGTACCTGACCACACTCTGCTACTGAGCACTATTATTGAATAGCTAAGTCCTTGCTGACCTACTACAAACGTGGCCCTTGTTATTTATGATTCTATCAGTGTTCTGCAAAATAATCCTGCGCCTGTTCTTAACTTCATGGGGAGAAAACATCAAAATCACCCAAATAAATCCAGCTAAGAACAACAGTAATTCAGGATGGCTTTGCTCTAACTACAGAGGGTGTCGGCACTATGACGAATGGAACATAGATCATAATCATAGACGGATATATTACTAAAGATTTTTCCAATTTTCCTGAAGGTTATGCACAACTGGTTAAAGTCACTCTAAAATGAAATGAGTAATAACACTAACAGAACAATGAAGCCAAACAAAATCTTCACAATTTACGCAGAAAAAAATATATCCAATAATGATAAACTCTGCTACCTCAAAACTTATCAAAAACAAATATTGACATTATCACCTTATTAATAATTTTACTATTCTGAAAATGAAACAATTTAATAGATGTCACAGCTTGCATATAGTGAATAAAGGATTCCTTCTACGTGCAAAAGCGAAATAGGAAATAAAAGGAAAATTATAGAAGGTCTAAATGACGCTCGATCTACTACTGTTATATGTGATCTTCACAAACCACATACAGTAAGCAATAAAAAGAACAGATTAGTTCACCTGACCAGTGTCTGCAATAACAGAACCTGGTTTGAGGGTCTTGATTTGTTATTTACTCATGACAAATCTACTTTTCAAATTCCTTTGAGGAAGAGTGATCATTCTCGACCTGCAAAATCACCCTCTTCAGCCTTGCAGAACATTGGTCCTAATAATCCTTCACCCACTAGAGGAAATATGTTTGCCACTTCTGCTTCTGATTTCTACAAATATTGACTGATACCGAAAATGGGCAAGGGGACGATCCTGTAATAGTGAAGAATCTTATCTGAAACGGAAGTGCTATATTGTGTCTATTCCATCAAATCCTGCCTTTATGGTCTACTACGTCACCAGATATAAATGCGGTAGAGATGCTACATAATCTTTGTCGTGCTTCTTAACGTGTTTTCTGTTATTCTGAAAGAATCATTGATTTTGATAATTCCTTTGAAGCTGAATTTGGTCGACTCGGATATGATTTCCAATATGAATATATCAATTTGTCTAAAAGCCTTTGCTCCAAAAGCAACACATATGTTAAGGTAACTATTTTTCCCTCTTGTTACACATTGGAACATGGTGATTGACCATATTTTTCTAGTGGGAATAAAGCTACAAATGGTCGAAGGCGGGCTACTGATAGTGTCACTATAAATAAAAGTAAGGAGGGTGATAGAAGGATATATTTAGCCAGTGATTTAGGGTGCAAACGTGCCAGCAATGACTTCAACTGGAAATGGTCTCCTTTGTTCATACACACAAACAACCAGAGATGACCCTAACATATAGCTTAGTTTACTATCATTGAATACTTGCAGTGTTTAGCATCTTTTCGTTTTGTGAATGTTGAATGGCTGTTGCCATGGCGACTCTCTGGGTAATTATACTAGGGTCTATTTACGCAGTGCATCCACAATAGAATACATATTCTTTTCTTTCTTGGTTCTTTCATTAGAGATTGACATGAAAGTCCTATCACGTGAGGAAAGTGATAATTTCCCTCTACTTGCGCATATTAGGTTGGAATACCTTGTTTACCAAAGGACAGTGCCGGACCTCTTGAGATAACCAAAGGCAAATATAAATTAAGATGGACCCATCAATATATGCACTTGGCTAATTCCATACTAAACTACATTCAAAATAGGCACTTGGATCCTCTCGTGGACACATGGCCACCTAGTTTTGGGGATAACCACACTTTGGTAGACGATGATATATTGACTGATCTATCCAAAGCTTACCTGAGGAAGTTCGCCACAGTAACCAGCAATATTGTTAATACAATCTCTTCCAATATGAATATTTTTAATAGCAAGACACAATATGTTAGCAAACCTTCTCACAAACAACCTTTTGGCAGAGAGAAGAGAGATACATGATGCCAAGAGGTCCTTGAGGGGTGACATACGTCATCTTGGAAACTCCCTTCTTGCTCAAAGAGATTACATTAAGGCAATTAGAACTGCAAAGGCCCTCTATCAAAAAAATCTTAGAGTACATCGTAAAAGGAAAATTCCAAGTCAGTGGTGAGCATGTATCACCACTGTAAGGAACAATACATTCAAGCCTTCTGGTGGTTAGTTAAGCCATTTGTAGGTGGTGCTAGAAAATCCGCTTGAGTTCAATACATAGGTAAACAATTGGCCTGGACACTCATCACTGAAAACAAAATCGATCTCTCTAATGAAAGATGGTTATATAATCTACATCTTGGGGAACTGGTTACAGTTTTCACTTCACTGAAAAATGTGCATGCCCAGGGGCCTGACAGGCTAATTAATGCATGAACTGTTCAGTGTTTTTAGTTACACTAGTCTACTCCCCAAAACCTGGCGAGAAAGCATTAGTGTACCTGTTTATAAAGTGGGACAACGGAACACCTTACAAATTACTGAATTTGAGCAATGTGGGGCACCCCAGCCAAAATATTTGCATGTGTTCATCTCATTGAGTTAAATCTATGGGCATTGGATTCCAACACTATTCCATTTAACAAGAAGGGGTTTCAGAGGAGCATTGGCATATATGCTAATTTTCTAGCCCTTGTCTCCACCGTGGAATATTCATGGCTGGTTCTGCAACAAACTATTTATTTGGCATACATTGACTGCAGCCTGCACTCTGTCTCATCTGAGCAGGCTCAGTGATTTTGCCAGACAGGCAATAGGACCAGCTCAACCTGCTAACGCCAACACTGTACCTCCCGCTAGCATTATAACAGCCAGCCACACATTCATCTCACTACCTACTTCAAAGCTACACTCAAGGACACCACCTAAGGATGTCCCACCTTATCCATCTACCAACTTAGCCTCATCAAATACAATGCTAAGGTCACATCTGGCTGCCAGCCCTCTGACCACCCCGACTGCCATAGCTATCTCAGAGTTAACAACATTGTCTGCCACAGCTATCTCAATCACTGCATGCAATGCCACCACAGCACACACTTCTGTCCAACCGATCAACTACCAAGCCCCACTAAACAAAAAATGTAAAACTACCCTTCTGCCCTCAGCCAAACCTAGAAACTCTAAGCCCACACAAGGACCACTAAACAGAGCCTTAATGAATGCTAGGTCAATCACAGCACACACTTTGGATATATCAGATCTAATAACCTCCAACAACCTGTACCTACTTGCTGTAACTAGCAACCTGGCTACTCCCGGGCAACGGCCCCAATCTCTCACTCACAATTCCACCCAACTACACAATCTACCATAAGGATAGACCACCTGCAAAAGGTGATGGGGTTGCATTCATAAATAAAGACTCAGCTAGCCATCCGAGTCACATCTAATGCTCCTGATGCAACAGGAGAAATACTCAACATTAAGCTCAACATCTACCATACAACTACTATTATCTTATATATGGCCTATCGCGCACCAGGTATCCATCCTTACCTTTGATGAGAATATCCTCCATCTGCTCTCTGCCGGCAAGCCTTCAACAAAAATCATTCTCCTAAGAGATTTTAAGTTGGGCCTATATGACGACACAGATAAAAATGCTGACTCACTAGCCTGCTCGCTGACACCTCTAGGATTCCTGCAACACATTATTACCCCTACACACAGAAAAGGATGTACTCTTGATTGCCTTGCTGATTTAAACTGCTGTACCATGGTCACCTCGAATACACCATGCCCATGGACTGACCTAACATCATCCAATTTAGCATGCCAGTGACCTACCCTGCCCCTTCTATTGTCCTACATCCTTCTGCAGCCAGTATGCACAAGTTATAAAAAAACCTCTATACTACCATTTCTAGACAACCTAACTTCTCCACCCATCTCGACCAAAGATCTTACCTTACTGTTAGACCTCTACAACCAAACCTTGACACTCGCCATTTTGTATTTTGTATTTTATTTATTTGTAGAGCGCGCCAAGCCCTGAGGCATCTGGGCGCTTTTCTTGCATGAGCATAGAATGAAAATGTTACAGTATATGGTTACAATAAATTACATATGTACATGACAGTGTAATAGAAGACATGGTTGTATACAGTTCCAAAGATATAATAATGTGAATTTACAGTGAATCGTTAAAGGGGCGCATAGCTAATTCTATTGAGCAGAAAAGCCATGCCTTAGCCTTTTTTCTGAACGTATTAAAGGATGGTTCAGATCTTAATGTTAAGGGAAGGGAGTTACAATTCTTGGCTGCTAGCGTGGGGATGTTGCTGCCTCCGACCTTCTGGAGTTTGAATATTGGTATCTTAAGCCTGTGTGATCGAACAGATCTGGAGGGGTGATCAGATGCCTTGGGGCCAGATGCGCTATACAAATAAAGAAATACAAGATGAGTTGCAAGTGAAGTTATTAGTCAGGTAACTCGTGCTTGGTTCGCTAGGCACTTGTGGGTGAGGGATATAGTTTTAAAGTCAATTCTTTGATTGACCGATAGCCAGTTCAGGTTGCATCTATGTTGGGATATTTGTTGTGTTCTGGGGATGTTTAATGCTGACCTAATGGTGTTGTTTTGTATTACTTGCATCTTTTTGTAATTATGTTGGTTGGTTCCCAGGTATAGAGCATTGCAGTAGTCAAGTTTAGATAACACTCTGGCTAAGGTTATACAGTTGGGTGTCGTAAGTAATGGCCTGCGAGCTGTGATTTGCAAGTGTAGGCTGTGGATGAGGCTAATGCATTGGTTTGTCTGGCAAGGTTCAATGTGGAGTCAATATAAATGCCTAAAGTGTTCACTTCTTTTGATACCTTGATGTTTACCATCAATGTTAAAGGAGTTAAATTGTTCATCAAGATTGTTGAGTTTGGATTGGGAGCCTAGGAGGAGTAGTTCCGTCTTGTCATTGTTTACGCAAAGACCGTGCTAGCCATCCAGGCCTTCATTCATTAGTGTCAGTGGTATAGTCTCCAGTCAGCGGGATGAGTATTTGGGTGTTGTCAGCATAATTAGTATAGGTGACAACCAAATAGTCAAGATCGCCAAACAATGGTTTTGTGGACACATTGTATAAGGTAGAGAAGATGCAGGATCCTTGTGGGACACCATGCCATGAACAAAGTAGTGAATCTGACAATACGCAAGCCTAAACCTGCCTCCCACTGCAACTCCTGGTTTTCAGCTGAACTAAAAGTGCTTAGGTTACTAAAAAGAGAGGCAGAATCTAAATGGTTAAATACCCCTTGCACTAGTAATAAAACAAGATTCTCAGACACTGTCAATGCCTACAAAAAAGAGATAATACTGACAAATATACCACGTTCAACAACAGAATCAATAATGCTAAATCAAGTTCACGCGAGCTATTCAAAATCTGACGTGAATTTGAAACACCCATCTCTCCACCAATCACCTGTCCTAAGGATAGAGCTTGATGCTCCAACATCCAAAATCCCCTACTAAGGAAAAGAGATATGCGCCAAAAGAAAATTCCCCTGCATAACAAGAAAGTCACAATGGCACCCTCTTCATTTCAACCTAGTATCAGAAAATGAGGTTGTCCAGGTCATCAAAAGCTTCAAACGTTCCTGCTATCACAGCAACATTTGCCCAGCCTCAATCATTAAAACATTTGCTGAACCCCTCACACCATTTATCACTATGTTCTTTAATGCCTCCTTCACAGCTGCTCTAGTGCCACCTAGCCTCAAGGAGGCTTCGGTCCTCCCCTGTTAAAAAATTCAGTGCTAGACCCTGATATCCCTACCAACTCACTACAGTCCCCTTCCTCTTGAAAATCCCTTAGCGAGTACCATACATCCATATCCGAGCATTGTTGGAAGCCAACAACCTACTAGGGCTGCACCAATCTGGCTCTCGGCCTAGCCACAGTACGGAAATAGCACTTCTGGACTTAAAATGTTGAATGGATGAAATTAAAGACAAGGGAAAAGCAGCCCATCTTCTACTACTCAAATTGTCTGCCGCCTTTGACTTGGTGGATCACCAAATATTATGTCAACATCTCACCTCAGCTGCCCACTTCTACCCGCAGGCCATATATTGGATGTCCTCCTTTCTGTCCAAAATGACAATGAGGGTCTTCTCAGCCATGGCCTCAGCCCCCCCGGCCCAAGTCACATGTGGTGTCCCCCATTCTCTCCAATATTTTTAAAAAGTCGCTATATGACCTGCAGCTTTACTCTGGAACATCCTACACTAACTATGCGGACGACACAGAGATCCTTATCCCTCTCACTGGAACCTAGCCATCTGACTTAAGCCTGCCACAATCAGTCTGCCTGAAGGCAGACGTCTGGAGGGCTTCACACTGCCATTGCTTAAATGACGACAAAACAGAGATCCTCCTCATCTGTTCACACAATGCCCTCAACAAACTTGGCCAGGCCAATGAATCCTTTCTCATCAAGGCAACACCATCCCTGTCTCCAACTCTGTCCAGACCCTAGGAGTCCACCTAGACACCTCCTCATCCCTTGCAAGACAAGTTAATGCCATTGCATCTTTTGCAGCATACACTTCAAAGTTGATCAATGGCTGCAGACATTTCCTCTCTACAGACAGCTGCATGACATTAGCCTTGGCATTGATATGCTACAGACTTGATTACTGCAATGTTCTATTTTCTGGCTTCCCAACACTTATCATCAAGAAAGTACGGGTCATTCAAAACAATGCCCTTAGAGCGGCATTAAACATTCCCAAGAGCGATCATATCTCCACGACCAGGAACAATGCACGCTAGATGCCTATTCGAGAAAGAATTATCTTCAAGACAAAGGCCATTACACACAAATGTCTATCAGACACAACCCGCAGATACCTCTCGCAAAAACTAAAAAAGAACATTATATAAAGCCCACCTGCTCGCCATACACCTACCAGCTCACCATCCCCAGATTCAGAAGGAAGAGATCCGGAGGCCAGAGCTTCTCAATTATTGACGCAAACAATTGGAATGCACTACAACTTGAACTAAGATCTGACCAGTAATACTGGTCCTTCAGGAAGCATCTGAAAACTCTCCTCTTGACACGGAGTGCTGCCTGACCTTGGCCTACATACTAGACACTATAGCCTGTCTCTTCTGTAACTCACGTCAAATTTCAACTGTCATAAACTGTAACTACATAGTTCTCAACTCACCCGCTTTTGGCGGGTGTCACCCGCCTTGCAAAGGGCTGACTCACCCGCCCAGCCTCCTGCACGCCCATTCACTCCAATGGGCGTCTCACCCGCCAAAAACAAAATCGGGTGATTTCACCCGCCTTTGCGAGACAAATGGTTGAGAGCTATGTAACTATGCTGCTTACTTAACGATGCTCATAGCACCTTGATGCCCACGAGTTTAGTGTGATGAGTAAATGTAAAAATAAATAAATAAAAAGACAAACACAAACTAAGCAGATGACAATTATACTTTCAAGCAAGGTAGCAACATATTCGCATTTCAATACAGCAATATCTAACACCTCCACTTAAAACCGCCTTATGCCCAGGGAATCTCTGTTTGGGTTGTACAGACATGAAGTAAAACAGTTTCAACGCTCATCATTGAGAAGGATGTACGGTGGATCAACAACACATGTCTTATATAGCTGTAATGTTTTTTTTTTTTCTCCAGTAAACAGAAGTGCTGTAGACTGTTAATTTAGAGTGCAGTTCCCAAAAGCTGCATAGTAACAACCAGCTACACAAGTATGATACTAAACTAGCACCGCTATGAATTGGCATCTTGAACAAGAATGTGTAGCATAGGGAATCGAACGACAAGCTATTGTATTATGCATCGTGTGCTGTCAAGAAATAATGAATTCCACGTCAATAAGCCCACAACAGAAGAAAAAGTCAAAGAGATCGTTTATAAAGATCATAGTTCATACTGTGTGAATAAATGACATCCTATTTTTATACACGGTACACAAATTTCAACCGCAGGAAGAGGAATACAACCAGGGAAGGTCTTGCAGTACGCTGGCTCTGTGGAATAAGTGGGTGTAAATCAAACATCTCCCACCAGATCGGATTTGCAATTTTTTTCTCTGCATAAGATCCCGCATTTTCTTAACTCTCTCTTCCTCGGTTATTAAACCCCAGTTCTGCTCTTTATATCCAATGAGACCAGAGTCCTGAGGGGATGCGGTTGAAATGCAGTTCTATTTATACGCCGCCATAATACGCACAGATGGCTCGAGTTAATCCCAATAAGATTTAGCAGGTAAAACAAGATGAGTGGTGGCGGCCATATGTACTAAATAACCTCTCAGCAAGCAAAGTAAAGATTACTCTGCGGGGAAAGGGGATCAAGCCAGGATGAAACTGTATTATCTGCTTTCCTGAAGATTATGAAGCCAATCTCAAGAAAAGCAGCACAAAGTACACTTCATTTGACTGCTAAATGCAATGTCTGCTGTATACAAAATCCACGCATATTGATTTAGAATCTTAAGGAACAGACTTTGCATGCGTGGAATGGAGATTATACATCTTAACCAAGACGCCTGTATATCCCAAATATTCTTAATACGAATATGCATTCATTCTCAAAGTAACCCATTTCAAATGATACGCATTTGTCATCCAACTGCTCACAGTCGAACACAAAGAGACTCTGGTTTACCCTGAGAAGACAAAAAGTGAAAAAGAGTTGCATACAATCAAGTACTGCTAATCAATATGTAGATAGTTTAGAAACAAGCATTTCTTCTAATCGCAATGCACGTACTCTCAAAAGGAAGTTGCCACAGATGTACAGGAGGATAGCTCAGGGTCAACAGGCTCACCTGGGAAGCAAGATGACTCGGAGCAACACAGGTGCTTAGACACCTCTGGGTATGAAGCGTATTGTAAAAAAACAATTATGGCAAACTGTTATGCTTTTTTCTACTGTAGAGAGGTATGCTTGCACACCTAGGGCACTACTGACACAAACCCTGATTCGTAGAACTGCACAAAGTGTATTTGTTCAGGGCAAAATCAGTGCAACGTTAATTTTGTACTGCAAAAATGACTTTGCACTGACTTTGCCCTGAGAAAATACACTTTGCCCAGTTCCATGAATCAGGGTTTGTGTCGGTGGTGCAAAGTCACTTTTCAGCAGTGCAAAGTCACTTTTCAGCAGTGCAAATATTTCATGAATTGGGCCCAAAGTGTAACGTATGCTACTTGTTACCGAGTCGTGGGGAAAGTAAAAGAATTTAAATGGCATATTCCAGCTTTCTGCAAATACAGTGCTTACACACACGTTTTAGATGAAGGCTGTTCCTGAGTGTTCCATCCTCACTGCTCTTGGAACCAACTTTGGCATATCTTAATAGAAAAAACATTGGCAAAACCAACCCTATGGCTTCGGAAGGAAGGCATGTTCCCCAGTGCATATCTATTTACAAAATGCATGTGGTACAATTGTCTACAACTCATTCCAAAAACGTTAATAACAAGTTACTACTAGTTCAACGTTGTCTACACAAAATAATTAAACTAGGCAATACTCTAAATGTGGCACGAATCTAGGAATCAAACAGCTCAGTAGCTAATATGAACCCAATACATTTCAGCTGAAACTCTATGCAGGCAAAAATGAATGTTTTACATTTCCCTGAGGTGACAAGGATTTTCGATATAATGGATAATGTATCTCTGAGCATGCTACTGGCTACACGGCTGTATATCCCTCCATAAATGACAGAAACAAAACCGACACATATACGTTCAAAGTCAATCATTTTGCCTCTCACTCTGGGCAGTTAGCATCATTGTCCTACCGTTTCAGGAATATGCACTGTGCATGCACTAATAATGTGCAGGATGCTTCATAGTAGGTGTCCCTCATAAATGTATCCTAACCTCATTTCAGTATGGGTACAGGATTGCATGGTTAGGAAGCAGGCTAAGGGTTACACTTGCCTGAAGTGTTGCATTCGCTGTTCACAATATGAACATGTCATGCAATAATTAAGAGGTTGTAGTGAGGCAATCATTTTGATCGCACCCTACAAGCATTCTGTCACAATTGCCAATGAGGTGCAATAGATATTTCGAAAGGTTGCCTGTGGCTAGCAACACTGCAAACTGGTCCTCGCCATTACCCACCCTAATAGGTTGTGGTGCTTTTAGCTTTTTTCAGGAAAGTACATGAAATGTTTACGACTAAGGTTGGCTTCCCCTAACTTTCTGACTTTATGCTAGCCAAAATACACCTGATGCGGCAGTAAAATGTCCCATTCTCTTGACTCTTCCTTCTGAAATTAAATTCAAGTTTATCTACTTTTGGAACCAGACTGCATGACTGATTCAGGCATGCAATAAAGACGCAGCTGCACCATGATGTCTTCATTCATCACCCCTTTCCTATAATTTCATGCGCCCTCCCCCACCCCCCCAGAACTTTGACTTGATCACATGGCAGTTGTCTTAATACTATACAAATATTTGGAGAAACAAAACTAAAATAAATTCCTGATGTCAGCACTTAAGGGGTTAAAAGACCAAAGTTACAATGATGCAGAGTGGATGACTGCATATTCAGAATATGCATCCACAGCTATAAGCAAACCAAAGTGAGGGCATAGGCAGAGCAACTGTTCAACATTTCCAATGATCCACACATGAATTGCATCTTTGCTTGGTAGTTAATGCATTTCCCGGTTACATGCAATTATAACTAATGACATAATAACTAATTCGAAAATAACAAATACAAAATAACTAATTCCAAAATAACTAAATAATTTTTTGTTGTTTTGGGGGCTTTTCCCACAACCCCCTTTTTTTATAATACTTTTCCCCCATCCCCAAAAGGACTATTCCCTCTCACAACCCCACTTTTAGTTTTTTTTTTCAAAATGAGTTATTTTAGAATTAGTTGTTTTTTCATTCGTTATGTTTTCCTTAGTTGTTTTGTATTCAATATAATCACTGCAGACCCAATTCTCACAGCACATTTTGATATGTCTGGCATTAAATGCTGTCACTTAGAGTATGCCAGTCAGCTACCTTGGTTACTCACGAGCTAGCTGCTGTGCACCGTGTTCAAAATGGCAGGTTTTTATATGGTAATACAATACTAGACAGGTTCCTAAAGTACCCACATCAGGCCCCAGGCCCTTGGACCTCCCTGGCCTATGACTCTTGGCTGTGATTTCTGCACATCTACTGACTGAAGACAGTGAGGGCACCAGACACCTGCGAGCATGAAAAGCAAGCATCATTTGCAACCTGTGGCTGTAGAAAATGCTTGGCAAGAATCTAAACTATCTGAGCATGTATCACCCTGGTGGCTGCATCAGACAGCTTCTGTTGCATCCTTGTGGCCTGTTTATTTTCTTTCCAGCAAAAGAAGATTATGTAGAGTGCAACCCAGCCCACCAGGACTGCTAGAATCACTTCAAGGATTGTAACGTTTACCCTCTGTTTTGCAATACAAAGAGATGTCTATTTGCCAGCATGCCATCAAGGTATACAAACCACCTAACCATCTTAATGCTTAACATGTGACTGCAATGTTGCAAGTGAAGCACTGGGTCCTTTTTTCTGACTAGGCCCATCTGATTTGTAGCTCTTCTCATTCATTCTGCAGCTATTGTTGCATCTGAACTGGTACCAAAGGCATTGTCCAAAATCTAGGACAAAGAGTTCACAAAAGTAAACCGTCCCCATGTTCTGCTACAGCTACTTTTGAAAATTGTGGATAGAATTCAATCTATTCAACTAAGACAACCCGCCCTTAAGACAACTATTTGTAGCAACCGAGAAGACACATCATGTGGCTTGGTGCTTAATTGAACAATGGGGAATACAGAGACGTTGGGGACCCACACAAACTGAACAGAAGTTTCTATTTGATCTTAGAGCTGCCTGGCTTTGTTCTAAAGGTAGTGCAAGAGAACATTGGTTTTCTATGTCTAAACCTCAATTTGTGGTTAACCATATTTAGCCTGCAGGAAAGTGAAGAGTTCTCCTGCATCCTTTTACAGTTGTGACAGCTCATGTATGTGCTCTCTGTAGTCCTTCGCCGGATTTACATACAATGAACAAACTTATGTGAGCAATGTTAGAATAAATAACACATCTTTATTTTTTTTTAAATAATTCTAATGCTCTATAATTAAGCAATATAACCCGAGCGGCGGGGGCATTACCGACTCAGGTAATGCCCCCGCCGCGAGGGTTATATTGCTATTAGTACCCCGGCCCGCATTATGTGCGTGACCGAGGCACTAAAAGCATTTTTTTCTGTCCCAAAATGCTGCGGCGTTTCGGGACAGAAAAAGACAAAAAAAAAAAAAACACCAAGAAATGGCCGCCGGGAAACGGAAAACGGGAGTCCGTTTTCTCTTTCCATGGCGGCCTTCGGGAGCGGACACGCTGGGAACTCAAGTGTTCCCAGCGCGTCCGTTCCCGAATAAAAAAAGAAGCAGAAGGTAAGTGGGGTCGGGAGGGCGGGAGGGAGGGAGGGGAAGGTGGGAGAAAAAATAAAAAAAAGTACCTTCCTCCCTGCCAAGGAACGATGGAAGCCTCCAGCTATGTGGAGGTGCGGAGTCTCCACACTGCTGGAGGCTGCCATCGTCCCCCACCAGGGACGTAGGAGCAAGAAGGTAAGTGGGGTGGGGTAGGGAGGAGGGAGGGAAGGAAGGGGAAAAAAAAAAGCTTACCCGAGTCCCCAGCGGGGGGCGGAGGCAGCCTCTCAGCCGTGGGGAGACTGGGAGCGGGGATGGCCCCGCTTTGAGCCTCCTCATTGGCTGAGAGGCTGCCACGCCCCCCGCCGAGGACAAGGCAGCTGGAGTCCCGGCCGAGAATCGAAGGATTCTCGGCCGGGTAAGGACCCGGCGAGAGCCAATCAGAATGCGTGTTGCATTCTGCTTGACTCTCGCCGGGTACTAATAGCAGTTCTTTATCAATTCTGAGATGGGATTTCGACTCACACTTGTATGCATACATCAAAAACATATTTTGTTTTGTTTAGTTCTCTCAAAGACTGGCACATTTCCTGTACCAACTTATGAAACAAATGGCTTTCTTCTGTTCTCTTTAGGCACAGGCAGGCCGCATAAACCAGTATGCAACGTAACAGCTGTATTCCATGTTCTTAATTCCTGGGCTGGCATCTTGGATCACATCTTGCTTCAGTACCTTTTATCTGAGCTGCTAATTTGAACCACCTCTGCCTGCATTGTACATAAATGACACGATTTAGGCCCCTATTCTGAACTTGGCGCAGTGAATGTGTTAAACAGCACGATTCACTGTGCCAAAAGAGGACGCTCAGGCTCCACTAGTATTCTCAAGTGGGCCTGGGCATCCTCGTAGAGCACGACAGTGCACTGTGTGGATTGCACCTGAAGCTGCTAGCTTTGGTGTAAATCAAAGTGTTCGTATACACCGCACGGGTGTATATGAACACTTTCATTTACACCAAAGCGAGCAGCTCCAACGTTGCATCCTGAAAGTGTTCATGTACACCCGTGTGTTGTATACGAACACTTTAATGTACACCAAAGTAAGCAGCTTCAACGTTGCAAAATGCAGAATGCAGAAAGCAACGTTGAAGCTGCTTGCTTTGGTGTACATGAAAGGGTTCATATACAACACACTGGTGTATATGAACACTTTCATTTACACCATACAAGGCTTCTTGTGGCACTCCTCCAGTCTAATGCCACCAAAAGGGTACCATATATTTGCGATATTTTAGCGCACATATTAAACTGGAGTAGTGCCACAAGAATACCCTTCCACAAAGACAGATTACGCATGTGGCGGTTGCAAGGTTGGTTTCCAACCCATCCTAGCAACCGCCACATGTATTCCGAAAGTGGCACATTCCTTCTGACTCCGGAAGAACGCGCCACCTTCAGAATAGATCTTAAGTACCGAAAAGGTTGTTATACCTTTTAACGTTCTTTTCGGTACTTAACACCTGGATGAGAATAGGGGCCTTAGTGCCTTAAGTCTTGTGTCGGTATTTTGTGCCACTTCTCACAGAATGGAGCATACATTACTTCATTGAGTTCTCTTATACTTGATAAGCCTATGAATTCACGTGTTTCATTACTTTTGAACTTGATCTAGCAACTTGAACCATACCAACTG
Source organism: Ambystoma mexicanum (assembly GCF_040938575.1). Taxonomy (NCBI): domain Eukaryota; kingdom Metazoa; phylum Chordata; class Amphibia; order Caudata; family Ambystomatidae; genus Ambystoma; species Ambystoma mexicanum. The sequence goes on from NC_090937.1 coordinate 864,376,606, forward strand.
ACATATAGCCTACTGACTGTTTCATTTTTCTTGCACTACAATGTGCTTGCAACCTGAATGACTTGATTCACTTTTCTGTGATTGTGTGCCTGGAAGCATATCTCCCAGCATGCAGCATGAGTAGAATGCCATGGATTCCATTCTATGTGAGTTTAAACTGGGAAGCAGGACAACCACTACTAGTATGCAATGTGAGTAGTGTTTCACAAGTTCAGTAATCTTTACGTTTCAGAAGGTAATCAGGGCCACATCTACCAGCAATACATTTGACTAGCATTTCACCTTTTCATTTCATTGTAACTTTAAGCTGACAATTAAGACCACATCAACCAGCATGCAATATGTCGAGCAATTCAATGGTTCAGTTTCCCTTATGTTAAGCTGCCAATTAGGACCACGTCTACCAACATACATCAGTCTACCTTCTCTCTCTCTCCTTCTGTAAAAATCTCTTTTTTTCTTTTTGTTGTATAAGCTTTATGATGTTTGCTTTATGAGGTTTGGTTATAGAATTGTTGGCTCTATTTCATTGTTGATGCCTTATATCTGATCAATAAAATCTGAATTGTAATGAGAAAATCTCTTTTTCTCAGTCACACATTTGGGCTGAATAACTCTTTCTTGCTGATCACCCACTCACCCTGTTTTCCTGTTTTGGCTCCAAGATTTCCCTTTCTCCTCCTCAATCTATTCTTTCAACGTGGTCCTTTTTTTCCTTCTCCTCTTGTGATTTTGAGATCATGAGTCTGAGTCACTCTTGGGAATACCATCCCTAGACCTGTTGACCCGGTTGTCTGCCATGTTTCCATAACACCGCTGTTTGAAAGGCCATCAGCTGTTTGACTGTCCCACAATGCACCATATTCTGGCTGTTTTACTCCATTGTGTGGCCCTGTCTCAGATCATTCCACATCTGCAGCAAGTCTTTTCTGGTTTTCCCACTGTATTCAGTGAGTGAGCAACTAACACGTTGTTAAATTGACTGAAACACAGATTTAGTTTCAGGCAGTGCGTCAACGACTCGGGCAGAGATTTGCTTTTTCAAGGGTTTGTAGGGTCCTTTATCTCTCCACCACATTGAGTATGGTCAGTGTTCTTTCAATCAATCAGTTCAGACCTTTGAACTTTACTCATCTGTAGCGTGTGTCTACCACCATTCTGACTTCTCAGCAGGGGCACCACCGAGGAGTGGCCAAGGGAGGCCACAACCACCCTTATAAAAACGCTGCCCCCCCCCACTAGCACATTCAGTTATGTGTGTTTGTTTTGGTGTGCCACCCTAAGATTTCCAGTGTGGTTACCTCTATGAAAAATGTATGGGGGCACCACTGCTTCCCAGATTCCTTCAGAAAGCACATCATTCTCTTGGTGTTTTGATTTCCTTGATTGCTTTCTTTGTGAACCACCCACCATCAAAAGTCCTATAATATGGTCAGAGGCATGGTGGACAGACATATTTTCCCAGTTTTAGGTAGTTTAATGGAAGCACTTAGTGCCATTTCCATACATTAATGGAGACAATCAATGTATTCAAAGTAATATTGTTTTATGTTACTTGTGATGCCCCGCACCTCTGCCTCATAGTTGTGCCTTGGCAGCAATCCCACTTGTCCGAAACCAAAGCTTTCCTGGATGGAAAGGGGTTCCCTGGTCACTGAACACGGTCTCTGAGAGTTTGCTTTCAGCACTGATCTCAGAGCATATAAGTGGCACACTCAACCATGTGACTAAACTAAAATCGTCATGCCCAAATGACTGTCCCCAGGTTTCTAACATGAGCTCCAAAACAACTCAGATTCTGGACATCCCACAGTGCTATCAGTCTGTACACATGTTGGGTGTCTTGTATGCATTATTGCATGTAAAATACCACAAGGCAAGATAACAGAAAGAATCAAACATGCTGTGAAGTTATAGTAGTCAGACTAGACAATGTCCCTCATTACAACCCCAGTGTTAACCAATGGCGCTATTAGCGCCATGGTTAACGCCGGTAAGTTACCGATTCCGCCATGGTGAAATGGGGAATTACCACCCCATTCCAAGGTTGGCGGGGCGGTAATTCCCCATTTGCCATTGGCCCTTCCCCATTCCCATTTTTGCCTCAATGGGAAAGGGGAAGGCGGTAATTACGGTACTGCAAATTGCGGTACCGTAATTACCTTCAAGGTCCCTTTGCGGGCCCCTACCTTAACGGCTGGTCCAGACCAGCCGTTAAGGTTGGGAGCTGCAAAGGGACCTCATAGTAAGGCGTTAAGGGGTTAACGGCGCCGCAACCTTTTACGGCGCCGTCAACCCCTTAACGCCTGGGTCATAATGACCCCCAATATATTGAAGTAGCATTCACTTTTGATACTTTGGTAAGGTAGCCGCCATACAGACATTCCAAGAGTGACATGAATGTGTATCATATTTCTGAATTTGTTTACTCACATCCTATTCCTTTCAGACTTTTAGCAGCACATGCATGTCACTATTAACTCAATAAAAAAGCTGCTCTTATTAATACTAAGGTTGTCACTCCTACTTACAGAAACGCTCTTCAGTTTCATGTCACAGTGTCAAACTGTCTCTATTTCTCATAGTCAATGAAAGCCTTTCAAAAGACTGATACTTCTTCTCGCATTTAAAGATGGTCACATGATTCTATGGTTAGAGGCTGTCACTTTTATTCATAGTGAATGATGGCCCCTTTCAAGAATACAGAGGCAATTACACTTACAAAAAGGCGCAAATACAAATGTTTTCTCCTGCTCATAATAAGAAACAATCATGGTTAGCAGTACAACCACGCTCTCACAGAAAGAGAGTCACACACTCCTTATGAGAGATCAACACTCATTAGCCTTACTTTGCGTTACTTTAATACATTTGTAACGCACAACCAATGACCCATAGGCTTACAGGTGCACAAATAAAAACAGACACAAGAACAAGCATGGTACAAAGCATTACCACCCCATTCCGAGGTTGGCGGGGCGGTAATTCCCCATGCCGCCATGGCCCTTCCCCATTCCCATTTTTGACCCATAGGGCCCCATAGGGCTCAATGGGAATGGGGAAGGCGCTAATAACAGTACCGTAAATTGCGGTACCGTTATTAGCACCAAAGTCCCTTTGCGGGTCCCTACTTTAAAGGCTGGAAAAACCAGCCGTTGAGGTCGGGTCCCGCAAAGGGACCTCGTAATCAGGCGTTAAGGGTTTAACGGCGCCGACACCTTTTACGGCGCTGTTAAACCCTTAACGCCAGGTTCGTAATGAGCCCAATATTCTTAAATTCTCTCAGGTCAAGTGAAACGGCATTCCAGTGGAGCTGCATTCCCAAAATCCCATTTCATGGCTTTTTGGTGTTACATCTAGAGGGCTTCAGTTGATTTGAATTATTCGATCTGAGAAATATTACGCTAGATTTCACAGTGAGAAGTTCCTGCAAGTAAGAAGGCATCATTCCCACACAGCATTTATGTGTGATCAGTAGACGGTATAGTAATCTGGATTCCACCGGCAGCCAGTGCAGGCTCTGTCTGGCCTTGGAAACATGATCTCTCCAGCCAAGGCCTGTGACCACTCTAACCCCACTATTCTGGATTACCTGTAGGCGGTTACATTCCGACTTTGTGATACCAATCAAGAGACTACAGCAGTAGTCAAGTTTTGATCCTAATATGGCCCTGGCGATAGTTTCTGCAGTAGTTTGAGAAATATATGGACGAAGATGGCCAGCAAGTTAATGTAATAAGTAGAGGATGAAACCAGGCTGCTCACATGCACCTTTATATTTAGGTGCTGATCAAGAATAGTGCTTAGCGTCTTGACTTTCTTTTTTGTGGCAATGTACAATGAGTCCTGATGTGAGCAGGGTTGTATCCCTGCTAATGCTGGTTCTGTGGTTGCCTCCCGGGGGGTCATCAGCCATGGCATCAATGGGTATCCAGCATCACCTGCACGGGAGCAACAGAAAGGGGCAAAAGTAATTGTGGGGCAAGTATCATGTTGGTACAGTCTGTATATTGTTCACTAACCAATGCACTATTTTACATGCAAATTGCTGAAGACGTAACATATGTCATAGTTGAGCATGCTAACATGCGCATTGTCAGTGGGAATGGATGTCCATGCATTGTATGGACATTTTTGCATGTAATCAGGGTGATTTTACGAATTTATGTCTGCAGTCATCAATGTCAATGTAATAACACGCGCAAATTGCAAATATGGCTTGCTTGGGTGTAAGTGTGCCGGTGCAATTACCAGGTGCCATGTTTCTGGGCCTGCAAAATAGTGGTCTGCAGACCTGGTAGGCAGAGCTGACAAAGGTAATAACGTTTATCTACGTTAAAAGAAGATTCCCTATTCTGGTACCTGTAGTGCATTTCATGTTGCAGTACAGTTTTGATGTTGTTATGCATGCGGATACTCTGTCTGGCCATTGACACACGCCAGTCAAGGCCTTTAACTCAGGCAAGCTATTTTTTGTGTTGGACATTGCACTGCATACATGCACTGCAGATAGGTGTGCACCCTAGTTCAATAGAGCACATGCTTTGATAATTACACTCAGCCAACAGCCAGGTACGCTATGGTGAAATATGCACTCCCCCCAATTCAACAGTGCACATGCTTTGGTAATTACACTCATCCAACTGCCATGTGCGCTCTCCACTGTGACGTGCCTTGTAGCCTGGCAGTGTAGAGTTCCTCAGCACCATGGAATCACAAGTAGAACCTGGGGATCTGGGACAGCAATGGGTGATGATGTGGCATGCATCACACACCATATGCACATTGAGTGAGTGCTATAGTTTTTGGTGCCTGTATACTGCCTCAATGGCATGCCTGGCCACCAGCTCCACGTGTATGTCGTCCAATTCACCAATCACATTGGGCATGCCTGCAAGGGCATGGAATGCTATTTTCGTGGCATTTACCTGGTCAGCTGTTCTGGGTAGGCCTATGTGATCTGACACGTGATGCAGGAGTGCATCAATAACCTGACAGAGGACATGCAAAAAAGAGGGTTGCAATAGCCCATGCAGTTCACCCACAGTGTGTTGGTAGGTGCTGGTGGCAAGGAAGTGTAGCACAGACACTACCTTGAGCAAGGGGGGATGGCAGTACGGTTCTGTATGAGGCTGACAAGGTCATCATGGATCAGGTCCACTATGGATGTGATGGTGTCTCTGTCTAGCCGTTACAGGATGTGGATCTTGGTTTGGCTCAGGTTGAAGGGTGTGGCCCTTATGTGTGGTGTGGGTGGCTGCCTGGGGGTTGCAACCTTCTGGCCATTGTTGTTTTGCATGGTCATGATGACCCTCCTTCTCGTCCAGCACCTCTGCCGCATCCTCTGCCTCACTGGCTCTTCATGTTGTAACCCTGCATGCAGGGCCTCCAGCTCCATTACTGCTCCTGCTGCTGCAAGCATAGTAGTGTTGGAAGGGGTGTGGGATTAGTAATTGGGGGTCATTCCGAGGTTGGAGCTAAGTTCCAAACCATGCCGGTAACACTTTACCAGCATGGTTTTCCGCTCCATGCCATTCCGACCCCTCAGACCGTAAATTACGGCACCGTAAAATACTGTGCCGTAATTTACGGTCTATGGTAGCACGCGCGACCCTCCATGCCGTAATTTACGGCATGACGTTAACTGGAGCTGATTCCAAGTAAGGACCACATGTAAATTACGGCATCCCCAAGGCCGTAAAGTACCTTACCGGCATGGAGTACATATAGGCATCTCAGAGAAGGAGCAAAGAACCCTGAGCAGTGGTTCCTAGACCCACAGGTGCACACAATCAGCACAGGTGGACTCAATGCAGTCTGACACAGCCCAAAAGGAGCCCACCCACCCAGCACACCCCCTCCCACACCAAGAAGACACCAATTGTAGCAGCATTACCAGAGCCGGAGGCCCTGCATGCAAGGCAGCAACCACAACAACAGCAACAACAACCACCACAGCCACCACCACAGAGGATACACAGGAGGAGAAGGAGGGTGCGACAGGCCCGGCATGCCCCACCGGCGCAGCCACCATTACCATGCCGGCAGCCCCCAATCACTCGCATCAGGGCCTCACCCTTCAACCTCACACCAGAGCAGATCCACACCCTGTACCGCCCTGACCGGGACACCCTCACCACCATAGTGGACCTGACACATGACGACATAGTGAGCCTCATAGAAGTACACACTGCAAAACCCCCTGTACTCAAGGTAGTGTCTGCACCCAACTTCCTTGCCACAAGCACATAGCAGCATACAGTGGGGCACATGCATGGCATACCACAGGCCATATTTCCACAGATAGTCAACCAAGTGCCGGATGCTCTTCTGAAACACACAAGGGACTACACATCCCTACCCAGGACACCCCGGGAGATATTGGATACATAAGTTGCCTACCATGCACTGGCAGGCATGCCAAATAGCATAGGTGTCCTCGACTGCACCCACGTGGAATTGAACTGCACACATGCAATGGTGGTGGCGTATCGCAACTGCAAACAATACCACTCCATTGACGTCCAGATGGTATGAAATACCATTAAAGACATCACACATTGCGGTGCCCAATACCCCTGATCAAGACATGGACCCCCGGTCCTGTGCAAACCCACGCTACCACGCTAGATGGAGCAACATGCTGGACAACGTGCCTGGCTGCCTGGTGAGTCACCTGATTGGGCCATGGCAGCGCATTGGTGCCATGATTGGGGTGGATGCATACCCCAACTTGGTGGGAAAGGGGGGGTGCACACTACACCTGCGAGGGAATGTCGACGCCAGTGCACGATGTGCACCCCACAGAACACAGTGCCCCAAGGCAATCATCATGGCACATGACTGCCTAACCTCACAGCGATGCCAGAATGTAGAAAACACAACATTACTCGTCCGACAAGTAACCTGGCCCAATACCACAACACAAGCACCACTCATCTGTGGACCACACACACCGTAAGGGCATCCAGCACCATGCACTGCATGTGCACTATCTCGCAGCCTCCTGCATCCCACCACACAAGACAGACGTCCCCGGGAGTGCATATAAGTGAGCCCAACAGGGATACCGCAGTGTGTCCCTGGTTCCGCACACCCATAGCAGTGGTGCAAGTCACCATGGTACTGATCAGTGCAGCAAGACAAGTATGCTACTGACTACAGTCAACACCCCCTGCCACAAATTCACGCAGAACCCAACACATCAATGATTTCAGGCCAACACTGCTGCACGCACATACGGTGCACGTGCAACAAGATGTGGGTGCACGCCATGAGCCATCTGGAATAAGCTACCCCATCCATCATTCCATGGCACAGGACACATAGCCAGGCCATGGATGGGGTTGATGCAACCAGGGACATGTGTGTATGGCCAGGTATCACCAGCTGCCATGCAAGACCGCTACAGTTCCCCACCATCAATGTACAAACACTTACCTTCATCCCCCTTCAATGCAGGTGATGGTGGCTACCCTTGGAAGCCGTGGCTCATGACCGATATCCGCAACCCACAGAACAGGCATGAGGAGGACTACAAACGAGCCCATACCCGTACACGGGTGGCCACAGAGCAGACATTTGGCCTGTTGAAGGCAACATTTTGTTGCCACAGCCGTTCGGGTGGAGCATTCATCAACAGCCACGTGAAGGTTGTCAGGATCACCATGGCATGTGTAAAGCTGCACAATACGTGCATCCGTCGGAACGTGTCACTGCCCCCTGACCTGGAACTGCTACCACCAGATGATGATGAGGGGGTGGAGTAAGATTTGTCAGGACAGCATCACGGTGCAGATGCACCCCCCCTCTCCCATACACACCCTCACCCCCCTCACCCCAACTCCGCAACACTAGTCCCGTGTAGCACAATGAGTCCACAGGTGCCAGCATTGCCTATTCATCCATGTTCCCAGGGCCCGGGGGGGGCATGTTCCTGCGCCGCTGGGAACGCAGCGAGCGGCGCACCGGGCTTGCCGGGGTGGGGCGACTGGTTGAGGGGTTGTCCTCCTGCTGAGTCACAAGGATGGGATGTGCTGCCACAAGGGAGTCTGCAATGTGTCCAAGTGCATCACACACACGGTTGGTGCCTTCCGTGAACACCTGACGCATTTGCCTGAGCTCCTCCATCTACTCCAACCTGCCCTGGCGATATTGCTCATTGAACTCGGTAATGAGGGCAGTGAGCTGTCCTGCACGTAGTGCATCCTGGAATGGCGTATCATCCCTGCAGGGGATTGGGGCAGCATGCCCTGAAAGGGCCTCAAATGGGGTACTGGGCGCAGGATCTGCATCTCCCGGTGCATCTCCACGTGCACTTCGCACTGGTGTGTCACCCTCCTCTGTATCACTGCATGACACCTGGGGGACATTGCAGGGCTCGGGGGTGTGTACAGTGGGGTAGTATTCCTCCTCTGACGCCCCACAAATTGACAAGGGGCTGTCCACGATTTGCAGAGGAGCCGTGGCTGCCACCTCCCCAGAGATGCTGGAATCCTCAGACCGTGGTGTGGCGATATTTGCAGGGGCAGGTGCAGTGAGGGATGGGGGTGGTGCAACCTCAATGTGCCTCTGAGGTGCTGTGGTGGTTTGGCCCTTCCTGGCCAGTACGCGTTGGTCCCTGCCTTTGGCACTGGATGTGGTGGGACGGCTTCTCTCTGGCTCATCGCCCTCATGCTCACTGCCTGTGGGTGTAGAACAAAGGTACAACATGAGTGGTTGTGTGGGACGCTAATGTCATTGATGGCAGCATTTACATATCAGTCATTTTGGGTTGGTGGCATTTTGGCCGTTACTCCATCACTGGATTGTACGCATGTGTCGGATATGTACGCAGGTGTGGGAGGCACTAATCCTGGCCTGGTCATGTGTAGTCTGACTCGCACACTGCCAAGCCTGCTGCACAGTGTGCTTATGGGGATGTGCCAGTTACTGCACTATGGTTGGTGGGCATTATGTGGTGGCACTTGTCCCTTGGTGGCAGTTGTCTTGCCATTATCAGAATGGGTGGAGCGAAGTATGACAGGGTGCATTGGACGGGGCTTGGAGGTGTATTCAGCATGCATTTGCCATTGGCAGTGTTGACTTTGGACACTCACCTGCATCAGCGGACGACGGAGCCCCACACTCCATTTCTCCGACGCCCTCGATTGCTTCTGTGCCGATCAATGCAGTGCATGTCTCCTCCCATGGCGCTAGTTTCAATGGTGAGCTTGGTCCACCTCCAGTTTGCAGTGCCTGGCTGCGATTGGCTGAGAGGAGGCTCCGCACCCTCAAAAGCAAATCGTCCCACCTTTTGCGCCAGTCCCTGGGGGTGCGTGCGGTGGTGCCTACCGCGCTCACCCTTTGGGCAAGTTCTGTCCATATTTGTTTTTTCTGGGCCACTGCCTCTCTGCGCATGTCGCTACTGAACACAACAACTGCGTGTTCCTCCAGGTGGCCCACCATGGCCTGCAGCTCCTCGGGGCTGAAGCGCTGCTTGCGGAGGCGGTCCTCTGACTTCGTAGGTGCTTTGGGCATGGCTGGAGGTAGTGTGGGCCTTTTCCAAGGTTCAGGTTCGTCCTAAGGTTGCTGCCTGGAGAGGATGGCGATGGATTGTGTTTTTAAAGATGGCCGCCGCGCTCCTTCCCGTTCCTGTGCGATGATGTAATTTCCGTATCCGTAAATTAGCGGTGACCGTAATTTACGGTTATCGTAAATTACTGTCACCGCTAATTACGGTCTGCAAGGCTTCGATGGCGGTGTTGGTAAGTACGTCTCGCTTCATGCCGGTAAGGGGTTTAACAGGGCCTTTAGCGGTATGCCGCTAGGGTATTTACTGGCATGACGGAAAGCTCGTGCCCGCGAGGTCGGAATAACCTGTAAATAGCGGCGTGGTGCCAGATCGGACTCGCTCTTTCCGCCATGCCGGTAAATTCCAATACTTACCGCCGACCTCGGAATGAGGCCCTAAATTATGTGCATTTGCAGTGCTCAAGGTGGCCACCTGGACTAATTAGGGCCACCTGTGGCCTGTTTCTGCACACCTGTCTCTAGCTAATGCCTGGTCCGCGATGTCTGTGTTTCCGGCATGGAAATCACGGTGCTACCAGCATGTTTATGCCAGTGTTTCCATGTACATGGTGCTCGGAATGGGCACATACTAATGCCATGCCGGTGTCTCAGGTACTGCTAACGCGTTTTGCTGCAGGTTCCGTTCAGGGTGTTGCTGGGTACGGTAGGTCACTTGTGGAGACGCTGTTAGCGGCATCTCAGCTCGAGTATGCCAGTCCAGAAAAAAAGTTGCTGGGACGGAGCGACTGGCACCCCTATTTCCGGACCAACATACTTGTAATGAGGACCATTGTCTCTATTGGATGTGCTTTACTTATACAGACATATGCAGAATTACAGGACCTTTTCAAGTTCAATGAAAAAATTCTAATGAGAGAAAACAAAAATTAATTGTGCTTGAGGTATTCGTAAATATTTGAATCAGAAGGCATGTAATCTTCCCAGACTGCTTAGGTCTTTTTTCAAAAGACTCAAACGGCAGTTGGCCTTCTAGTCATGGTGGATTATCATTGAAATAGAAATGCTGTGGGCAATAAATAAACAAGTGTGCCCAAGCCCAGTTTCTCTTCAAAATCCAGAATTTTCATAAAACTCAGACAAGTGTTTTTATTTATTGTATAATTTACCCAACATCATTTTTTAAGATTCAGTGAATTTTTAGTTCTTGAAAGCAAGTTTTAGTCCACTTTAACATGAACAGTATTAGACGATCAAACTACGACAAGACTATTTTGAGGACTACAACGTATGCATTCACATCTGACCAATGCTTTATTCATTTTTGCACATCTTGCCCAGGTTTCGGTTTCCTTAAAACGTATGTTTATATTTCGATTTTAAAGGAATTGTTGGAATGGAGTTGGTCCAGCTGGTCAGAATCCGTTTTAAATAAGAAATAAGGTACATTTTGAAAGCCCTTGCCTTATGTTACTAGTGTGCCTGGCACAGGATGGTCACACACTCCAAATCCTCTGCCAGCATCTCCCACTTTATATATAATCCGACAATCTTTAATCTGCTGTGGGTGCTTTTGAACCCCCAATCTTTTGGAAAGATTGCCTTTGACATTAGGGTAATATTATCTTAATATTTAATGGACCTTCTATAGAAGCAGACTAAATTTGATTACAAATTAAAAATCTAACATACCTCAAATACTTTATAAGAAGACTACACGATATGTTTGAATCTTACACTGCAAAATCCCTCTCATTCAAAACAAATCGTATTCTATTTTGGATCATATACTGGATTCCCACAGCATGCTTAACAGTTTGTCAAAGGCCAAGTAGTAACTGATGTGGGTATCATACTATTCTACTATCCTTATTAACTTCTTGCCAACAGGACCTAAAATTCCTTAACAGAGAAGGAGAATGAATAATTAGGTTATACTTTGTGTGATTAGAAAAATCAAATAGAGACTATATTGACAATGTGTCTTGTTATCAAAATTATCTCTGCAAGGGTTACATTGTATGCACTTAAAGTATCATTGCCAGGATTTCCTATTCCTCTGATGATACACCATGACCAGAAGGGACTCATTGGAGCCTCTTGAAAAATGTGTAAGAAGGCTAGGAAATCGACCTGTCTTATAATAAAGAGTATGTGGTTAAAGAAATATGGAATAAGAGGTAAGAATACAGAAAATGACTCAGTAAAAAGCAGTTTATGTCATTTAAAAATGAGAATGCAATCTCTTTGTGTATGCTGATAAATTGGGGAAAATGCTGGCTGTTAATAGATTGAAATCCTAATTGTTTATTTGTAAAGCGCTTATACATAAGTTAAGTGTTTCAAAGTGCTTCAAGATGGGAAGGGAACAAGGGATTACAGTTGTCATTCTTACGCCTTGAAGATTCTGAATAGATAAAAAGGGAAATGTAATCCCAACATCAGAACAAAGAATTCTTGACAGCGGGTATTGCCAATGAATTAAATTAATTCTACTTCAATTTTGTATTTAAATTATAGGAGGACATTACAACCTTGGTGCTAAGTGCACCAACTTTACCACCATGGTGTAAACTATGTTTACACCATGGTGGATGGCGGATTTACCGCCCCATTCCAAGGTGAGTGGGGCGGTAAATCCCCATTTCCCATTTTCCCTTCCCCATTCCCATTTTTGCCCCATAGGGCATAATGGGAGTGGGGAAGGCGCTAATTATGCCACCGTAAATTACGGCGGCGTAATTAGCACCATGGCGGGTTAGCGCCATGGACTTTAACGCCTGCCAAAAGCAGGCGTTAAGGTGGAATCCGGCGTTAAGGGTTAACGCCGCCGTTAACCCTTAACGCCGGGGTTGCAATGACCTCCATAGTCTTACAGACAGAAATATAGTTGACAAAATGATGGTTAATAGGTTGAAAAAATTACTGCATTTATGCCAATCCTATGGCTCTTCCTACGATTAGGTGGTAATCCTACAGTTTACTATAAAGTCTTTACCTCATCTGACCCCAAACAGCACAAGGTTTATACTAATGTTTACTTATCTCGACAAGTGGATGGTTCTTTCAGAGATGAAGTAATTATGGTAATGTGTAAACAGGTGAAAGATCCCAGCACTAATTAAAGTAAAGTTTCATTAATAAGCAAGGACAGTGAAATACATTCTAGATTTTCCCATATCTTTGAATCAGTTATCTATCCTGATCAACAGGCTTCCTGAAGGAGTGGCTGTCCTTAAAGAATACAAGGCAGGAATTACGTGCTGTTGAAAATGTCTCCTTTGCAGACTCCGTGCAGGGCCTTCTTGTTCCAGGGATAATAATCCGGCGACATCTGATACAGGGCAATTCAACAACCAACTCCATATAAAACGCTCACAATGATTGATTTTGTATATGTTCTTTTTCTTAAACCTTAATCTATATGTGTTAACATACAACAATGTCTCGTCCACATTCTTGTACAATAGATAGGCTGTTTTGCAATAGCAACTGATTTTAATTAAAATATAAGAGAGTCTTTACTATTTATCCTCGACGGTCACGGGGATGGGGGCCCACGGTCGACATCGCTGTGCCGAGCAACTATACCATCTACACTAATAAAAGAGTAACAGGAAAAGGCAGAAGTGTAGCCATAATCGCCAAACAAGACCTCAAATCTTTCTCTGCTCCCACACAATGCACAGGATGCGAGATCATTCATCTCAAAATAACCCATACTCAAAATGACTGTATAAACCTGATAGTCATTTATAGGCCCCCATCCCTTGTATCAGACTTCAATGATGAGTTAACCCACTTACTGAATAATCTGAAAACATCTAACACAGGGACAATATGTTAGGAGACATCAATAGATGGAGGGGCAATATTAAAGACACTGATGCCATTAGCCTAGAAGAAGATCTATTAAACTATTCTTATACCATAATAAGTAAGGATCCCACAGCCACTGCGGGCAACCAGCTAGACTAGATAGTTACAAATAATACGGACATGACAGTACTAAGAACATATCCCTGCATATGGTCAGACCATTACAAAATTGAATCCAAGTTAGTGCTCAAATCATAAGCAGCCAAGCCAAACAATTCCCTAAAAATGGTCTCAGACAGAAATCTAAAAGAAATCACGACAACCATCCTTTCAGATGGTATTATGCAAATCATGTGTGAAACTAAGGATGCCGATCACTGTGAGGAAATCATATCCATATACAATAAACACATGAATGACCTACTAAACCAACATGCCCCTCTAAAAAACAAACACGTTTGACCCAATATAAACCACCAAAAATGGTTTGACTCAGAAGCTTCGAACCTAAAAAAGGAAAAACGGAAACTAGAAAGGACATGGTTAAAAGACCCCACAGAAAGTAACAAAAAGAACTGGCAAATTGCCAACACTATATACAGGACAAAAATAACTGACTTAACGAAAAATCATCATAAGGAACACATCGCTACTGGGAAACTCTTCCAGATACTCAAAAACATTGAAAAAACAATAGCGCTATCTCCACCTTTTCAGCCTACTGAAAAGGACTGTGAAGCAGTCCAAACTGCCTTTCATAATAAAATTATCAAGGCAAGAGAGACAATCTCCAACTGTAAGGCAATTAACATTCCCATCCCTGACAATATAGGGATGAACAAGATCGACTCACAAAGTCCAAAATTCCACTTTAAACCCATATCATTGGAAGATATGAATAAAACCCTCTGCAATTTTTGTGCCTTTTTTCACAAGAATGGTAAATGTTTCGTTTAGAGACGGCAATGTCCCTGCCACAATTAAAACTGTTACGGTAACACCATTGCCAAAAAAACCTGAACTCAACCAACAAGATCCCGCGAACCTAAGGTCAATTACCAACTCCAATTTCCTATTAAAAATACTGGACAAGATTGCCACCGAACAACTCCAGGAGTTTGTGGATGACAACAATCTACTACACCCACAACAATCGGGCTTTAGGACAGCCCACAGCATGGAATCCGCGCTATTGGATCTGCAAACAGAAATGCTCAGGATCCTCGAGAAATGTAAAACTGGTTTGCTGATCCTATTGGACCTTTCAGCAGCCTTTGATCTGCTGGATCATCAGAGACTCCGAGAGGCCCTAGATCAATCAGGAAACTGCTCTAAAGAGGTCATAGACTGGGTGTCATCCTTCTTACAGGACAGATTGTCTGGGGCAAACACTCCGCACAACCAAAACCAGTTGACTGTGGAGTGCCTCAGGGCGCAAGCTTCTCCCCCCTACTGTTCAATTTATACATGTGCTGCCTATGCTCGCTGCTGACCCAACTCGGTATATTTTTCACCAACTTCACTGATGACACCCAATTGGCGTTCGAACTAAGTGGAAACTATGAACAGGACAGCGAAAAACTCTCGAGAATTTATAACATCATCGAAACCTGGATGAAGGACAATTGGATGTGCTTAAACGCCACCAAAACAGAGCTCATGATTTTCGGATCAACTCATGCTAGGAAAAAACTAAGTCCGCAATACACCGCATTCAAGATCAAAGAGGCACACATTTTTATAGCAGAAAAAGTTAAAACACTAGGCATTTAATTACATGCATCCTTGGGAGCAGAAGCTCATAGAGCCTACCTTAAAAGGAACTGCCAATATCACCAGAAACTATTGAAAAAAATCGGACCCTTGCTGAGCCTACAAAACAGCACAACTATAGCGAAAGCCACAATTCTTTCCCGGTTGGATTATGAAAACTCTTTATTATTGGGTGCCAGCAGCAAATGTCTAAAACAATGCCAAGTGGTCCAAAATAACGCTATTAGAACAATCACTGGTAAATCTAAGGGAGAGCATGTCACAAAGGACAGAAAGGATCTACACTGGCTGGCGATTGAGGAACGCATCACATTTAAAGCCATCACTCTAGTACACCGATGTTTATATGGAAAAGCGCCAGCTTACATAAAAAAAAAACAATTCATGTGGTATGAATCATACTGCAACCTGAGGTCAAATAAGGCTGGTCTTCTCCAAGTTATTCCAGCAAAGAAGGCGTTCACGACCAAAACAGTCTTTAAATGGAATAAACTTCCTCCTGCACTGAGATTGGAAAACAACCATCTACTCTTCAGAAAACAACTAAAGACACTTCTCTTCAAATAGGAGCCTTCTCTTAGTTACTTCAGTTAGCCAAACATCTCTCTCTATGGGCCTCATTAGGACCCTGGCGGTAAGGGGTTTGCGCCAGTGTTAGCTGCGCCGACCCCTTACCGCCAACTACGAGTTCCCATAGCGCCATGGTCATTTTTCCGCCCGCTTTTTGCGGGCGTAAAAATCCATGGCGCAATGGGACCTTGGTGTTAATTACGCCACCGTAATTTACGGTGGCGTAATTAACTCCTTCCCCACTCCCATTATACCCTATGGGGCCGAAATGGGAATGGGGAAGGGTAAATGGGTCAATGGGGACTTACCGCCCCGCCGACCTCGGAATGGGGCGGTAAGTCCACCATCCGCCATGGCGTAAACGGACTTTACGCCATGGCCGGAAAGTCCGTCGATGGCGGAAAAAATCCGCCAGGGTCGTAATGAGGGCCTATGTGTTCTGTTTTATGTGGCCCTCGACATGTCCCGTTTTCTTACATTTCCAGTCTGTCTCTATGTAATGCGCTCTGATGCCCGCGGGCTGCAGCGCAATATAAACATATAAATAAAATAAATAAAATAAATCCCCCACTATTCAAGCAAGAGATTTACACCTGGCATACTTTTGGCAATCCAAGTTCACCATAATATGTACATGATTAATAGAATTGGTAAGGCTTATCTTATCAACTAACAGTATGAACACAATATTTGAACTAAACGAATTTGTCCCAAACAAGCACCCATTGTTTGAAGATCCATTATATTCTCCATCCATTTAATTCATGGGTTTGTTCTTCAGCAATTTCCATCATTTTACTCTTCAGGACCGTGCTTAAAAGGACCTATTCTGTACCTTGTGCTGCTGGCTGAGCAGAGGTAAACTGTCTAAGCTGAATACACACTACCCTTCACAAGCTGACATGGGCTCACAGTGTTGACATATGTATTAAAACAGATCAGATGTGGCTTTAATAATTATTTGACTTACCAGCCACCATAACCCAAATCAGGTATGACTTATACTTAAAGATTAAACCACCATCATCATGATATTCCATTATAGAAATGTTGTTTTGGAGCAGAGGTGCAGCCTTAAATGCACCCTCTGTGCTGAAGTGACTTGGACGTGGACCCTTTGCTCACTATTCTTAGAGAGGCACAGATCCACCCTACTGATGAGGTCCAACCAGACCGAAACACGTGTCTGGGGTTTCTGTTGGTACTCTTGTTCAGAGGAGAATTGCCTAGCATTTCGCTGCTGGACTGCCCCAGGGCAGGACAAAGACTGATATGTTTGGGATATTTCTTCTCTGTGAAAGATAGTGAGCTAAAGACTCTGGGTAAGTCTCTCGTAACCAGGACTAATGTCTGGCAGAGGGACTCCCAGGACCCCCCTTGTTAATTTGCATATTTAAGTAACTTTGGGTCTCACCCTAAGTTACTAGGGGAATCCAGACGTGGACCCCTTGCTCACTATTCTTAGAGAGGCACATATCCACCCTACTGATCAGGTCCAACCAGACTGAAACACGTGTCTGGGGTTTCTGTTGGTACTCTTGTTCAGAGGAGAATTGCCTAGCATTTCGCTGCTGGACTGCCCCAGGGCAGGACAAAGACTGATATGTTTGGGATATTTCTTCTCTGTGAAAGATAGTGAGCTAAAGACTCTGGGTAAGTCTCTCGTAACCAGGACTAATGTCTGGCAGAGGGACTCCCAGGACCCCCCTTGTTAATTTGCATATTTAAGTAACTTTGGGTCTCACCCTAAGTTACTAGGGGAATCCAGACGTGGACCCCTTGCTCACTATTCTTAGAGAGGCACAGATCCACCCTACTGATGAGGTCCAACCAGACCGAAACACGTGTCTGGGATTTCTGTTGGTACTCTTGTTCAGAGGAGAATTGCCTAGCATTTCGCTGCTGGACTGCCCCAGGGCAGGACAAAGACTGATATGTTTGGGATATTTCTTCTCTGTGAAAGATAGTGAGCTAAAAACTCTGGGTAAGTCTCTCGTAACCAGGACTAATGTCTGGCAGAGGGACTCCCAGGACCCCCCTTGTTAATTTGCATATTTAAGTAACTTTGGGTCTCACCCTAAGTTACTAGGGGAATCCAGACGTGGACCCCTTGCTCACTATTCTTAGAGAGGCACAGATCCACCCTACTGATGAGGTCCAACCAGACCGAAACACGTGTCTGGGGTTTCTGTTGGTACTCTTGTTCAGAGGAGAATTGCCTAGCATTTCGCTGCTGGACTGCCCCAGGGCAGGACAAAGACTGATATGTTTGGGATATTTCTTCTCTGTGAAAGATAGTGAGCTAAAAACTCTGGGTAAGTCTCTCGTAACCAGGACTAATGTCTGGCAGAGGGACTCCCAGGACCCCCCTTGTTAATTTGCATATTTAAGTAACTTTGGGTCTCACCCTAAGTTACTAGGGGAATCCAGACGTGGACCCCTTGCTCACTATTCTTAGAGAGGCACAGATCCACCCTACTGATGAGGTCCAACCAGACCGAAACACGTGTCTGGGGTTTCTGTTGGTACTCTTGTTCAGAGGAGAATTGCCTAGCATTTCGCTGCTGGACTGCCCCAGGGCAGGACAAAGACTGATATGTTTGGGATATTTCTTCTCTGTGAAAGATAGTGAGCTAAAGACTCTGGGTAAGTCTCTCGTAACCAGGACTAATGTCTGGCAGAGGGACTCCCAGGACCCCCCTTGTTAATTTGCATATTTAAGTAACTTTGGGTCTCACCCTAAGTTACTAGGGGAATCCAGACGTGGACCCCTTGCTCACTATTCTTAGAGAGGCACAGATCCACCCTACTGATGAGGTCCAACCAGACCGAAACACGTGTCTGGGGTTTCTGTTGGTACTCTTGTTCAGAGGAGAATTGCCTAGCATTTCGCTGCTGGACTGCCCCAGGGCAGGACAAAGACTGATATGTTTGGGATATTTCTTCTCTGTGAAAGATAGTGAGCTAAAGACTCTGGGTAAGTCTCTCGTAACCAGGACTAATGTCTGGCAGAGGGACTCCCAGGACCCCCCTTGTTAATTTGCATATTTAAGTAACTTTGGGTCTCACCCTAAGTTACTAGGGGAATCCAGACGTGGACCCCTTGCTCACTATTCTTAGAGAGGCACAGATCCACCCTACTGATGAGGTCCAACCAGACCGAAACACGTGTCTGGGGTTTCTGTTGGTACTCTTGTTCAGAGGAGAATTGCCTAGCATTTCGCTGCTGGACTGCCCCAGGGCAGGACAAAGACTGATATGTTTGGGATATTTCTTCTCTGTGAAAGATAGTGAGCTAAAGACTCTGGGTAAGTCTCTCGTAACCAGGACTAATGTCTGGCAGAGGGACTCCCAGGACCCCCCTTGTTAATTTGCATATTTAAGTAACTTTGGGTCTCACCCTAAGTTACTAGGGGAATCCAGACGTGGACCCCTTGCTCACTATTCTTAGAGAGGCACAGATCCACCCTACTGATGAGGTCCAACCAGACCGAAACACGTGTCTGGGGTTTCTGTTGGTACTCTTGTTCAGAGGAGAATTGCCTAGCATTTCGCTGCTGGACTGCCCCAGGGCAGGACAAAGACTGATATGTTTGGGATATTTCTTCTCTGTGAAAGATAGTGAGCTAAAGACTCTGTGTAAGTCTCTCGTAACCAGGACTAATGTCTGGCAGAGGGACTCCCAGGACCCCCCCCTTGTTAATTTGCATATTTAAGTAACTTTGGGTCTCACCCTAAGTTACTAGGGGAATCCAGACGTGGACCCCTTGCTCACTATTCTTAGAGAGGCACAGATCCACCCTACTGATGAGGTCCAACCAGACCGAAACACGTGTCTGGGGTTTCTGTTGGTACTCTTGTTCAGAGGAGAATTGCCTAGCATTTCGCTGCTGGACTGCCCCAGGGCAGGACAAAGACTGATATGTTTGGGATATTTCTTCTCTGTGAAAGATAGTGAGCTAAAAACTCTGGGTAAGTCTCTCGTAACCAGGACTAATGTCTGGCAGAGGGACTCCCAGGACCCCCCTTGTTAATTTGCATATTTAAGTAACTTTGGGTCTCACCCTAAGTTACTAGGGGAATCCAGACGTGGACCCCTTGCTCACTATTCTTAGAGAGGCACAGATCCACCCTACTGATGAGGTCCAACCAGACCGAAACACGTGTCTGGGGTTTCTGTTGGTACTCTTGTTCAGAGGAGAATTGCCTAGCATTTCGCTGCTGGACTGCCCCAGGGCAGGACAAAGACTGATATGTTTGGGATATTTCTTCTCTGTGAAAGATAGTGAGCTAAAGACTCTGGGTAAGTCTCTCGTAACCAGGACTAATGTCTGGCAGAGGGACTCCCAGGACCCCCCTTGTTAATTTGCATATTTAAGTAACTTTGGGTCTCACCCTAAGTTACTAGGGGAATCCAGACGTGGACCCCTTGCTCACTATTCTTAGAGAGGCACAGATCCACCCTACTGATGAGGTCCAACCAGACCGAAACACGTGTCTGGGGTTTCTGTTGGTACTCTTGTTCAGAGGAGAATTGCCTAGCATTTCGCTGCTGGACTGCCCCAGGGCAGGACAAAGACTGATATGTTTGGGATATTTCTTCTCTGTGAAAGATAGTGAGCTAAAGACTCTGGGTAAGTCTCTCGTAACCAGGACTAATGTCTGGCAGAGGGACTCCCAGGACCCCCCTTGTTAATTTGCATATTTAAGTAACTTTGGGTCTCACCCTAAGTTACTAGGGGAATCCAGACGTGGACCCCTTGCTCACTATTCTTAGAGAGGCACAGATCCACCCTACTGATGAGGTCCAACCAGACCGAAACACGTGTCTGGGGTTTCTGTTGGTACTCTTGTTCAGAGGAGAATTGCCTAGCATTTCGCTGCTGGACTGCCCCAGGGCAGGACAAAGACTGATATGTTTGGGATATTTCTTCTCTGTGAAAGATAGTGAGCTAAAGACTCTGGGTAAGTCACTCGTAACCAGGACTAATGTCTGGCAGAGGGACTCCCAGGACCCCCCTTGTTAATTTGCATATTTAAGTAACTTTGGGTCTCACCCTAAGTTACTAGGGGAATCCAGACGTGGACCCCTTGCTCACTATTCTTAGAGAGGCACAGATCCACCCTACTGATGAGGTCCAACCAGACCGAAACACGTGTCTGGGGTTTCTGTTGGTACTCTTGTTCAGAGGAGAATTGCCTAGCATTTCGCTGCTGGACTGCCCCAGGGCAGGACAAAGACTGATATGTTTGGGATATTTCTTCTCTGTGAAAGATAGTGAGCTAAAGACTCTGGGTAAGTCTCTCGTAACCAGGACTAATGTCTGGCAGAGGGACTCCCAGGACCCCCCTTGTTAATTTGCATATTTAAGTAACTTTGGGTCTCACCCTAAGTTACTAGGGGAATCCAGACGTGGACCCCTTGCTCACTATTCTTAGAGAGGCACAGATCCACCCTACTGATGAGGTCCAACCAGACCGAAACACGTGTCTGGGGTTTCTGTTGGTACTCTTGTTCAGAGGAGAATTGCCTAGCATTTCGCTGCTGGACTGCCCCAGGGCAGGACAAAGACTGATATGTTTGGGATATTTCTTCTCTGTGAAAGATAGTGAGCTAAAGACTCTGGGTAAGTCTCTCGTAACCAGGACTAATGTCTGGCAGAGGGACTCCCAGGACCCCCCTTGTTAATTTGCATATTTAAGTAACTTTGGGTCTCACCCTAAGTTACTAGGGGAATCCAGACGTGGACCCCTTGCTCACTATTCTTAGAGAGGCACAGATCCACCCTACTGATGAGGTCCAACCAGTCCGAAACACGTGTCTGGGGTTTCTGTTGGTACTCTTGTTCAGAGGAGAATTGCCTAGCATTTCGCTGCTGGACTGCCCCAGGGCAGGACAAAGACTGATATGTTTGGGATATTTCTTCTCTGTGAAAGATAGTGAGCTAAAGACTCTGGGTAAGTCTCTCGTAACCAGGACTAATGTCTGGCAGAGGGACTCCCAGGACCCCCCTTGTTAATTTGCATATTTAAGTAACTTTGGGTCTCACCCTAAGTTACTAGGGGAATCCAGACGTGGACCCCTTGCTCACTATTCTTAGAGAGGCACAGATCCACCCTACTGATGAGGTCCAACCAGACCGAAACACGTGTCTGGGGTTTCTGTTGGTACTCTTGTTCAGAGGAGAATTGCCTAGCATTTCGCTGCTGGACTGCCCCAGGGCAGGACAAAGACTGATGTGTTTGGGATATTTCTTCTCTGTGAAAGATAGTGAGCTAAAGACTCTGGGTAAGTCTCTCGTAACCAGGACTAATGTCTGGCAGAGGGACTCCCATCACCCCCCTTGTTAATTTGCATATTTAAGTAACTTTGGGTCTCACCCTAAGTTACTAGGGGAATCCAGACGTGGACCCCTTGCTCACTATTCTTAGAGAGGCACAGATCCACCCCTACTGATGAGGTCCAACCAGACCGAAACACGTGTCTGGGGTTTCTGTTGGTACTCTTGTTCAGAGGAGAATTGCCTAGCATTTCGCTGCTGGACTGCCCCAGGGCAGGACAAAGACTGATATGTTTGGGATATTTCTTCTCTGTGAAAGATAGTGAGCTAAAGACTCTGGGTAAGTCTCTCGTAACCAGGACTAATGTCTGGCAGAGGGACTCCCAGGACCCCCCTTGTTAATTTGCATATTTAAGTAACTTTGGGTCTCACCCTAAGTTACTAGGGGAATCCAGACGTGGACCCCTTGCTCACTATTCTTAGAGAGGCACAGATCCACCCTACTGATGAGGTCCAACCAGTCCGAAACACGTGTCTGGGGTTTCTGTTGGTACTCTTGTTCAGAGGAGAATTGCCTAGCATTTCGCTGCTGGACTGCCCCAGGGCAGGACAAAGACTGATATGTTTGGGATATTTCTTCTCTGTGAAAGATAGTGAGCTAAAGACTCTGGGTAAGTCTCTCGTAACCAGGACTAATGTCTGGCAGAGGGACTCCCAGGACCCCCCTTGTTAATTTGCATATTTAAGTAACTTTGGGTCTCACCCTAAGTTACTAGGGGAATCCAGACGTGGACCCCTTGCTCACTATTCTTAGAGAGGCACAGATCCACCCTACTGATGAGGTCCAACCAGACCGAAACACGTGTCTGGGGTTTCTGTTGGTACTCTTGTTCAGAGGAGAATTGCCTAGCATTTCGCTGCTGGACTGCCCCAGGGCAGGACAAAGACTGATATGTTTGGGATATTTCTTCTCTGTGAAAGATAGTGAGCTAAAGACTCTGGGTAAGTCTCTCGTAACCAGGACTAATGTCTGGCAGAGGGACTCCCAGGACCCCCCTTGTTAATTTGCATATTTAAGTAACTTTGGGTCTCACCCTAAGTTACTAGGGGAATCCAGACGTGGACCCCTTGCTCACTATTCTTAGAGAGGCACAGATCCACCCTACTGATGAGGTCCAACCAGACCGAAACACGTGTCTGGGGTTTCTGTTGGTACTCTTGTGCAGAGGAGAATTGCCTAGCATTTCGCTGCTGGACTGCCCCAGGGCAGGACAAAGACTGATATGTTTGGGATATTTCTTCTCTGTGAAAGATAGTAAGCTAAAGACTCTGGGTAAGTCTCTCGTAACCAGGACTAATGTCTGGCAGAGGGACTCCCAGGACCCCCCTTGTTAATTTGCATATTTAAGTAACTTTGGGTCTCACCCTAAGTTACTAGGGGAATCCAGACGTGGACCCCTTGCTCACTATTCTTAGAGAGGCACAGATCCACCCTACTGATGAGGTCCAACCAGACCGAAACACGTGTCTGGGGTTTCTGTTGGTACTCTTGTTCAGAGGAGAATTGCCTAGCATTTCGCTGCTGGACTGCCCCAGGGCAGGACAAAGACTGATATGTTTGGGATATTTCTTCTCTGTGAAAGATAGTGAGCTAAAGACTCTGGGTAAGTCTCTCGTAACCAGGACTAATGTCTGGCAGAGGGACTCCCAGGACCCCCCTTGTTAATTTGCATATTTAAGTAACTTTGGGTCTCACCCTAAGTTACTAGGGGAATCCAGACGTGGACCCCTTGCTCACTATTCTTAGAGAGGCACATATCCACCCTACTGATCAGGTCCAACCAGACTGAAACACGTGTCTGGGGTTTCTGTTGGTACTCTTGTTCAGAGGAGAATTGCCTAGCATTTCGCTGCTGGACTGCCCCAGGGCAGGACAAAGACTGATATGTTTGGGATATTTCTTCTCTGTGAAAGATAGTGAGCTAAAGACTCTGGGTAAGTCTCTCGTAACCAGGACTAATGTCTGGCAGAGGGACTCCCAGGACCCCCCTTGTTAATTTGCATATTTAAGTAACTTTGGGTCTCACCCTAAGTTACTAGGGGAATCCAGACGTGGACCCCTTGCTCACTATTCTTAGAGAGGCACAGATCCACCCTACTGATGAGGTCCAACCAGACCGAAACACGTGTCTGGGGTTTCTGTTGGTACTCTTGTTCAGAGGAGAATTGCCTAGCATTTCGCTGCTGGACTGCCCCAGGGCAGGACAAAGACTGATATGTTTGGGATATTTCTTCTCTGTGAAAGATAGTGAGCTAAAGACTCTGGGTAAGTCTCTCGTAACCAGGACTAATGTCTGGCAGAGGGACTCCCAGGACCCCCCTTGTTAATTTGCATATTTAAGTAACTTTGGGTCTCACCCTAAGTTACTAGGGGAATCCAGACGTGGACCCCTTGCTCACTATTCTTAGAGAGGCACATATCCACCCTACTGATCAGGTCCAACCAGACTGAAACACGTGTCTGGGGTTTCTGTTGGTACTCTTGTTCAGAGGAGAATTGCCTAGCATTTCGCTGCTGGACTGCCCCAGGGCAGGACAAAGACTGATATGTTTGGGATATTTCTTCTCTGTGAAAGATAGTGAGCTAAAGACTCTGGGTAAGTCTCTCGTAACCAGGACTAATGTCTGGCAGAGGGACTCCCAGGACCCCCCTTGTTAATTTGCATATTTAAGTAACTTTGGGTCTCACCCTAAGTTACTAGGGGAATCCAGACGTGGACCCCTTGCTCACTATTCTTAGAGAGGCACAGATCCACCCTACTGATGAGGTCCAACCAGACCGAAACACGTGTCTGGGGTTTCTGTTGGTACTCTTGTTCAGAGGAGAATTGCCTAGCATTTCGCTGCTGGACTGCCCCAGGGCAGGACAAAGACTGATATGTTTGGGATATTTCTTCTCTGTGAAAGATAGTGAGCTAAAAACTCTGGGTAAGTCTCTCGTAACCAGGACTAATGTCTGGCAGAGGGACTCCCAGGACCCCCCTTGTTAATTTGCATATTTAAGTAACTTTGGGTCTCACCCTAAGTTACTAGGGGAATCCAGACGTGGACCCCTTGCTCACTATTCTTAGAGAGGCACAGATCCACCCTACTGATGAGGTCCAACCAGACCGAAACACGTGTCTGGGGTTTATGTTGGTACTCTTGTTCAGAGGAGAATTGCCTAGCATTTCGCTGCTGGACTGCCCCAGGGCAGGACAAAGACTGATATGTTTGGGATATTTCTTCTCTGTGAAAGATAGTGAGCTAAAAACTCTGGGTAAGTCTCTCGTAACCAGGACTAATGTCTGGCAGAGGGACTCCCAGGACCCCCCTTGTTAATTTGCATATTTAAGTAACTTTGGGTCTCACCCTAAGTTACTAGGGGAATCCAGACGTGGACCCCTTGCTCACTATTCTTAGAGAGGCACAGATCCACCCTACTGATGAGGTCCAACCAGACCGAAACACGTGTCTGGGGTTTCTGTTGGTACTCTTGTTCAGAGGAGAATTGCCTAGCATTTCGCTGCTGGACTGCCCCAGGGCAGGACAAAGACTGATATGTTTGGGATATTTCTTCTCTGTGAAAGATAGTGAGCTAAAGACTCTGGGTAAGTCTCTCGTAACCAGGACTAATGTCTGGCAGAGGGACTCCCAGGACCCCCCTTGTTAATTTGCATATTTAAGTAACTTTGGGTCTCACCCTAAGTTACTAGGGGAATCCAGACGTGGACCCCTTGCTCACTATTCTTAGAGAGGCACAGATCCACTATACTGATGAGGTCCAACCAGACCGAAACACGTGCCTGGGGTTTCTGTTGGTACTCTTGTTCAGAGGAGAATTGCCTAGCATTTCGCTGCTGGACTGCCCCAGGGCAGGACAAAGACTGATATGTTTGGGATATTTCTTCTCTGTGAAAGATAGTGAGCTAAAGACTCTGGGTAAGTCTCTCGTAACCAGGACTAATGTCTGGCAGAGGGACTCCCAGGACCCCCCTTGTTAATTTGCATATTTAAGTAACTTTGGGTCTCACCCTAAGTTACTAGGGGAATCCAGACGTGGACCCCTTGCTCACTATTCTTAGAGAGGCACAGATCCACCCTACTGATGAGGTCCAACCAGACCGAAACACGTGTCTGGGGTTTCTGTTGGTACTCTTGTTCAGAGGAGAATTGCCTAGCATTTCGCTGCTGGACTGCCCCAGGGCAGGACAAAGACTGATATGTTTGGGATATTTCTTCTCTGTGAAAGATAGTGAGCTAAAGACTCTGGGTAAGTCTCTCGTAACCAGGACTAATGTCTGGCAGAGGGACTCCCAGGACCCCCCTTGTTAATTTGCATATTTAAGTAACTTTGGGTCTCACCCTAAGTTACTAGGGGAATCCAGACGTGGACCCCTTGCTCACTATTCTTAGAGAGGCACAGATCCACCCTACTGATGAGGTCCAACCAGACCGAAACACGTGTCTGGGGTTTCTGTTGGTACTCTTGTTCAGAGGAGAATTGCCTAGCATTTCGCTGCTGGACTGCCCTAGGGCAGGACAAAGACTGATATGTTTGGGATATTTCTTCTCTGTGAAAGATAGTGAGCTAAAGACTCTGTGTAAGTCTCTCGTAACCAGGACTAATGTCTGGCAGAGGGACTCCCAGGACCCCCCCTTGTTAATTTGCATATTTAAGTAACTTTGGGTCTCACCCTAAGTTACTAGGGGAATCCAGACGTGGACCCCTTGCTCACTATTCTTAGAGAGGCACAGATCCACCCTACTGATGAGGTCCAACCAGACCGAAACACGTGTCTGGGGTTTCTGTTGGTACTCTTGTTCAGAGGAGAATTGCCTAGCATTTCGCTGCTGGACTGCCCCAGGGCAGGACAAAGACTGATATGTTTGGGATATTTCTTCTCTGTGAAAGATAGTGAGCTAAAAACTCTGGGTAAGTCTCTCGTAACCAGGACTAATGTCTGGCAGAGGGACTCCCAGGACCCCCCTTGTTAATTTGCATATTTAAGTAACTTTGGGTCTCACCCTAAGTTACTAGGGGAATCCAGACGTGGACCCCTTGCTCACTATTCTTAGAGAGGCACAGATCCACCCTACTGATGAGGTCCAACCAGACCGAAACACGTGTCTGGGGTTTCTGTTGGTACTCTTGTTCAGAGGAGAATTGCCTAGCATTTCGCTGCTGGACTGCCCCAGGGCAGGACAAAGACTGATATGTTTGGGATATTTCTTCTCTGTGAAAGATAGTGAGCTAAAGACTCTGGGTAAGTCTCTCGTAACCAGGACTAATGTCTGGCAGAGGGACTCCCAGGACCCCCCTTGTTAATTTGCATATTTAAGTAACTTTGGGTCTCACCCTAAGTTACTAGGGGAATCCAGACGTGGACCCCTTGCTCACTATTCTTAGAGAGGCACAGATCCACCCTACTGATGAGGTCCAACCAGACCGAAACACGTGTCTGGGGTTTCTGTTGGTACTCTTGTTCAGAGGAGAATTGCCTAGCATTTCGCTGCTGGACTGCCCCAGGGCAGGACAAAGACTGATATGTTTGGGATATTTCTTCTCTGTGAAAGATAGTGAGCTAAAGACTCTGGGTAAGTCTCTCGTAACCAGGACTAATGTCTGGCAGAGGGACTCCCAGGACCCCCCTTGTTAATTTGCATATTTAAGTAACTTTGGGTCTCACCCTAAGTTACTAGCGGAATCCAGACGTGGACCCCTTGCTCACTATTCTTAGAGAGGCACAGATCCACCCTACTGATGAGGTCCAACCAGACCGAAACACGTGTTTGGGGTTTCTGTTGGTACTCTTGTTCAGAGGAGAATTGCCTAGCATTTCGCTGCTGGACTGCCCCAGGGCAGGACAAAGACTGATATGTTTGGGATATTTCTTCTCTGTGAAAGATAGTGAGCTAAAGACTCTGGGTAAGTCTCTCGTAACCAGGACTAATGTCTGGCAGAGGGACTCCCAGGACCCCCCTTGTTAATTTGCATATTTAAGTAACTTTGGGTCTCACCCTAAGTTACTAGGGGAATCCAGACGTGGACCCCTTGCTCACTATTCTTAGAGAGGCACAGATCCACCCTACTGATGAGGTCCAACCAGACCGAAACACGTGTCTGGGGTTTCTGTTGGTACTCTTGTTCAGAGGAGAATTGCCTAGCATTTCGCTGCTGGACTGCCCCAGGGCAGGACAAAGACTGATATGTTTGGGATATTTCTTCTCTGTGAAAGATAGTGAGCTAAAGACTCTGGGTAAGTCTCTCGTAACCAGGACTAATGTCTGGCAGAGGGACTCCCAGGACCCCCCTTGTTAATTTGCATATTTAAGTAACTTTGGGTCTCACCCTAAGTTACTAGGGGAATCCAGACGTGGACCCCTTGCTCACTATTCTTAGAGAGGCACAGATCCACCCTACTGATGAGGTCCAACCAGACCGAAACACGTGTCTGGGGTTTCTGTTGGTACTCTTGTTCAGAGGAGAATTGCCTAGCATTTCGCTGCTGGACTGCCCCAGGGCAGGACAAAGACTGATATGTTTGGGATATTTCTTCTCTGTGAAAGATAGTGAGCTAAAGACTCTGGGTAAGTCTCTCGTAACCAGGACTAATGTCTGGCAGAGGGACTCCCAGGACCCCCCTTGTTAATTTGCATATTTAAGTAACTTTGGGTCTCACCCTAAGTTACTAGGGGAATCCAGACGTGGACCCCTTGCTCACTATTCTTAGAGAGGCACAGATCCACCCTACTGATGAGGTCCAACCAGTCCGAAACACGTGTCTGGGGTTTCTGTTGGTACTCTTGTTCAGAGGAGAATTGCCTAGCATTTCGCTGCTGGACTGCCCCAGGGCAGGACAAAGACTGATATGTTTGGGATATTTCTTCTCTGTGAAAGATAGTGAGCTAAAGACTCTGGGTAAGTCTCTCGTAACCAGGACTAATGTCTGGCAGAGGGACTCCCAGGACCCCCCTTGTTAATTTGCATATTTAAGTAACTTTGGGTCTCACCCTAAGTTACTAGGGGAATCCAGACGTGGACCCCTTGCTCACTATTCTTAGAGAGGCACAGATCCACCCTACTGATGAGGTCCAACCAGACCGAAACACGTGTCTGGGGTTTCTGTTGGTACTCTTGTTCAGAGGAGAATTGCCTAGCATTTCGCTGCTGGACTGCCCCAGGGCAGGACAAAGACTGATATGTTTGGGATATTTCTTCTCTGTGAAAAATAGTGAGCTAAAGACTCTGGGTAAGTCTCTCGTAACCAGGACTAATGTCTGGCAGAGGGACTCCCAGGACCCCCCTTGTTAATTTGCATATTTAAGTAACTTTGGGTCTCACCCTAAGTTACTAGGGGAATCCAGACGTGGACCCCTTGCTCACTATTCTTAGAGAGGCACAGATCCACCCCTACTGATGAGGTCCAACCAGACCGAAACACGTGTCTGGGGTTTCTGTTGGTACTCTTGTTCAGAGGAGAATTGCCTAGCATTTCGCTGCTGGACTGCCCCAGGGCAGGACAAAGACTGATATGTTTGGGATATTTCTTCTCTGTGAAAGATAGTGAGCTAAAGACTCTGGGTAAGTCTCTCGTAACCAGGACTAATGTCTGGCAGAGGGACTCCCAGGACCCCCCTTGTTAATTTGCATATTTAAGTAACTTTGGGTCTCACCCTAAGTTACTAGGGGAATCCAGACGTGGACCCCTTGCTCACTATTCTTAGAGAGGCACAGATCCACCCTACTGATGAGGTCCAACCAGTCCGAAACACGTGTCTGGGGTTTCTGTTGGTACTCTTGTTCAGAGGAGAATTGCCTAGCATTTCGCTGCTGGACTGCCCCAGGGCAGGACAAAGACTGATATGTTTGGGATATTTCTTCTCTGTGAAAGATAGTGAGCTAAAGACTCTGGGTAAGTCTCTCGTAACCAGGACTAATGTCTGGCAGAGGGACTCCCAGGACCCCCCTTGTTAATTTGCATATTTAAGTAACTTTGGGTCTCACCCTAAGTTACTAGGGGAATCCAGACGTGGACCCCTTGCTCACTATTCTTAGAGAGGCACAGATCCACCCTACTGATGAGGTCCAACCAGACCGAAACACGTGTCTGGGGTTTCTGTTGGTACTCTTGTTCAGAGGAGAATTGCCTAGCATTTCGCTGCTGGACTGCCCCAGGGCAGGACAAAGACTGATATGTTTGGGATATTTCTTCTCTGTGAAAGATAGTGAGCTAAAGACTCTGGGTAAGTCTCTCGTAACCAGGACTAATGTCTGGCAGAGGGACTCCCAGGACCCCCCTTGTTAATTTGCATATTTAAGTAACTTTGGGTCTCACCCTAAGTTACTAGGGGAATCCAGACGTGGACCCCTTGCTCACTATTCTTAGAGAGGCACAGATCCACCCTACTGATGAGGTCCAACCAGACCGAAACACGTGTCTGGGGTTTCTGTTGGTACTCTTGTTCAGAGGAGAATTGCCTAGCATTTCGCTGCTGGACTGCCCCAGGGCAGGACAAAGACTGATATGTTTGGGATATTTCTTCTCTGTGAAAGATAGTAAGCTAAAGACTCTGGGTAAGTCTCTCGTAACCAGGACTAATGTCTGGCAGAGGGACTCCCAGGACCCCCCTTGTTAATTTGCATATTTAAGTAACTTTGGGTCTCACCCTAAGTTACTAGGGGAATCCAGACGTGGACCCCTTGCTCACTATTCTTAGAGAGGCACAGATCCACCCTACTGATGAGGTCCAACCAGACCGAAACACGTGTCTGGGGTTTCTGTTGGTACTCTTGTTCAGAGGAGAATTGCCTAGCATTTCGCTGCTGGACTGCCCCAGGGCAGGACAAAGACTGATATGTTTGGGATATTTCTTCTCTGTGAAAGATAGTGAGCTAAAGACTCTGGGTAAGTCTCTCGTAACCAGGACTAATGTCTGGCAGAGGGACTCCCAGGACCCCCCTTGTTAATTTGCATATTTAAGTAACTTTGGGTCTCACCCTAAGTTACTAGGGGAATCCAGACGTGGACCCCTTGCTCACTATTCTTAGAGAGGCACAGATCCACCCTACTGATGAGGTCCAACCAGACTGAAACACGTGTCTGGGGTTTCTGTTGGTACTCTTGTTCAGAGGAGAATTGCCTAGCATTTCGCTGCTGGACTGCCCCAGGGCAGGACAAAGACTGATATGTTTGGGATATTTCTTCTCTGTGAAAGATAGTGAGCTAAAGACTCTGGGTAAGTCTCTCGTAACCAGGACTAATGTCTGGCAGAGGGACTCCCAGGACCCCCCTTGTTAATTTGCATATTTAAGTAACTTTGGGTCTCACCCTAAGTTACTAGGGGAATCCAGACATGGACCCCTTGCTCACTATTCTTAGAGAGGCACAGATCCACCCTACTGATGAGGTCCAACCAGACCGAAACACATGTCTGGGGTTTCTGTTGGTACTCTTGTTAGGAGGACAATTGCCTAGCATTTCGCTGCTGGACTGCCCCAGGGCAGGACAAAGACTGATATGTTTGGGATATTTCTTCTCTGTGAAAGATAGTGAGCTAAAGACTCTGGGTAAGTCTCTCGTAACCAGGACTAATGTCTGGCAGAGGGACTCCCAGGACCCCCCTTGTTAATTTGCATATTTAAGTAACTTTGGGTCTCACCCTAAGTTACTAGGGGAATCCAGACGTGGACCCCTTGCTCACTATTCTTAGAGAGGCACAGATCCACCCTACTGATGAGGTCCAACCAGACCGAAACACGTGTCTGGGGTTTCTGTTGGTACTCTTGTTCAGAGGAGAATTGCCTAGCATTTCGCTGCTGGACTGCCCCAGGGCAGGACAAAGACTGATATGTTTGGGATATTTCTTCTCTGTGAAAGATAGTGAGCTAAAGACTCTGGGTAAGTCTCTCGTAACCAGGACTAATGTCTGGCAGAGGGACTCCCAGGACCCCCCTTGTTAATTTGCATATTTAAGTAACTTTGGGTCTCACCCTAAGTTACTAGGGGAATCCAGACGTGGACCCCTTGCTCACTATTCTTAGAGAGGCACAGATCCACCCTACTGATGAGGTCCAACCAGACCGAAACACGTGTCTGGGGTTTCTGTTGGTACTCTTGTTCAGAGGAGAATTGCCTAGCATTTCGCTGCTGGACTGCCCCAGGGCAGGACAAAGACTGATATGTTTGGGATATTTCTTCTCTGTGAAAGATAGTGAGCTAAAGACTCTGGGTAAGTCTCTCGTAACCAGGACTAATGTCTGGCAGAGGGACTCCCAGGACCCCCCTTGTTAATTTGCATATTTAAGTAACTTTGGGTCTCACCCTAAGTTACTAGGGGAATCCAGACGTGGACCCCTTGCTCACTATTCTTAGAGAGGCACAGATCCACCCCTACTGATGAGGTCCAACCAGACCGAAACACGCGTCTGGGGTTTCTGTTGGTACTCTTGTTCAGAGGAGAATTGCCTAGCATTTCGCTGCTGGACTGCCCCAGGGCAGGACAAAGACTGATATGTTTGGGATATTTCTTCTCTGTGAAAGATAGTGAGCTAAAGACTCTGGGTAAGTCTCTCGTAACCAGGACTAATGTCTGGCAGAGGGACTCCCAGGACCCCCCTTGTTAATTTGCATATTTAAGTAACTTTGGGTCTCACCCTAAGTTACTAGGGGAATCCAGACGTGGACCCCTTGCTCACTATTCTTAGAGAGGCACAGATCCACCCTACTGATGAGGTCCAACCAGTCCGAAACACGTGTCTGGGGTTTCTGTTGGTACTCTTGTTCAGAGGAGAATTGCCTAGCATTTCGCTGCTGGACTGCCCCAGGGCAGGACAAAGACTGATATGTTTGGGATATTTCTTCTCTGTGAAAGATAGTGAGCTAAAGACTCTGGGTAAGTCTCTCGTAACCAGGACTAATGTCTGGCAGAGGGACTCCCAGGACCCCCCTTGTTAATTTGCATATTTAAGTAACTTTGGGTCTCACCCTAAGTTACTAGGGGAATCCAGACGTGGACCCCTTGCTCACTATTCTTAGAGAGGCACAGATCCACCCTACTGATGAGGTCCAACCAGACCGAAACACGTGTCTGGGGTTTCTGTTGGTACTCTTGTTCAGAGGAGAATTGCCTAGCATTTCGCTGCTGGACTGCCCCAGGGCAGGACAAAGACTGATATGTTTGGGATATTTCTTCTCTGTGAAAGATAGTGAGCTAAAGACTCTGGGTAAGTCTCTCGTAACCAGGACTAATGTCTGGCAGAGGGACTCCCAGGACCCCCCTTGTTAATTTGCATATTTAAGTAACTTTGGGTCTCACCCTAAGTTACTAGGGGAATCCAGACGTGGACCCCTTGCTCACTATTCTTAGAGAGGCACAGATCCACCCTACTGATGAGGTCCAACCAGACCGAAACACGTGTCTGGGGTTTCTGTTGGTACTCTTGTTCAGAGGAGAATTGCCTAGCATTTCGCTGCTGGACTGCCCCAGGGCAGGACAAAGACTGATATGTTTGGGATATTTCTTCTCTGTGAAAGATAGTAAGCTAAAGACTCTGGGTAAGTCTCTCGTAACCAGGACTAATGTCTGGCAGAGGGACTCCCAGGACCCCCCTTGTTAATTTGCATATTTAAGTAACTTTGGGTCTCACCCTAAGTTACTAGGGGAATCCAGACGTGGACCCCTTGCTCACTATTCTTAGAGAGGCACAGATCCACCCTACTGATGAGGTCCAACCAGACCGAAACACGTGTCTGGGGTTTCTGTTGGTACTCTTGTTCAGAGGAGAATTGCCTAGCATTTCGCTGCTGGACTGCCCCAGGGCAGGACAAAGACTGATATGTTTGGGATATTTCTTCTCTGTGAAAGATATTGAGCTAAAGACTCTGGGTAAGTCTCTCGTAACCAGGACTAATGTCTGGCAGAGGGACTCCCAGGACCCCCCTTGTTAATTTGCATATTTAAGTAACTTTGGGTCTCACCCTAAGTTACTAGGGGAATCCAGACGTGGACCCCTTGCTCACTATTCTTAGAGAGGCACAGATCCACCCTACTGATGAGGTCCAACCAGACTGAAACACGTGTCTGGGGTTTCTGTTGGTACTCTTGTTCAGAGGAGAATTGCCTAGCATTTCGCTGCTGGACTGCCCCAGGGCAGGACAAAGACTGATATGTTTGGGATATTTCTTCTCTGTGAAAGATAGTGAGCTAAAGACTCTGGGTAAGTCTCTCGTAACCAGGACTAATGTCTGGCAGAGGGACTCCCAGGACCCCCCTTGTTAATTTGCATATTTAAGTAACTTTGGGTCTCACCCTAAGTTACTAGGGGAATCCAGACATGGACCCCTTGCTCACTATTCTTAGAGAGGCACAGATCCACCCTACTGATGAGGTCCAACCAGACCGAAACACGTGTCTGGGGTTTCTGTTGGTACTCTTGTTCAGAGGACAATTGCCTAGCATTTCGCTGCTGGACTGCCCCAGGGCAGGACAAAGACTGATATGTTTGGGATATTTCTTCTCTGTGAAAGATAGTGAGCTAAAGACTCTGGGTAAGTCTCTCGTAACCAGGACTAATGTCTGGCAGAGGGACTCCCAGGACCCCCCTTGTTAATTTGCATATTTAAGTAACTTTGGGTCTCACCCTAAGTTACTAGGGGAATCCAGACGTGGACCCCTTGCTCACTATTCTTAGAGAGGCACAGATCCACCCTACTGATGAGGTCCAACCAGACCGAAACACGTGTCTGGGGTTTCTGTTGGTACTCTTGTTCAGAGGAGAATTGCCTAGCATTTCGCTGCTGGACTGCCCCAGGGCAGGACAAAGACTGATATGTTTGGGATATTTCTTCTCTGTGAAAGATAGTGAGCTAAAGACTCTGGGTAAGTCTCTCGTAACCAGGACTAATGTCTGGCAGAGGGACTCCCAG
This sequence comes from Ambystoma mexicanum, assembly GCF_040938575.1. Classification (NCBI taxonomy): domain Eukaryota; kingdom Metazoa; phylum Chordata; class Amphibia; order Caudata; family Ambystomatidae; genus Ambystoma; species Ambystoma mexicanum. The sequence continues at coordinate 864,411,527 of NC_090937.1, forward strand.
GACCCCCCTTGTTAATTTGCATATTTAAGTAACTTTGGGTCTCACCCTAAGTTACTAGGGGAATCCAGACGTGGACCCCTTGCTCACTATTCTTAGAGAGGCACAGATCCACCCTACTGATGAGGTCCAACCAGACCGAAACACGTGTCTGGGGTTTCTGTTGGTACTCTTGTTCAGAGGAGAATTGCCTAGCATTTCGCTGCTGGACTGCCCCAGGGCAGGACAAAGACTGATATGTTTGGGATATTTCTTCTCTGTGAAAGATAGTGAGCTAAAGACTCTGGGTAAGTCTCTCGTAACCAGGACTAATGTCTGGCAGAGGGACTCCCAGGACCCCCCTTGTTAATGTGACTTTGATGTCACCACATCTGTCAAGAGAGCACCTGTCGTCTTAGAACATGTTATGTGCCACTGGGGAGCAGGAGCTGAAGATCAGGATACTGATGACACAGGGCACATGGTCCATGGATCATATGTTTTTAGCCTGGCACTTAGGGAAAGGGGGTCTGGTTAGAAGACCACATTTTCTGAGATGGTATTACATACATGATTTTATTAATTAAGAGAAATCAAAAAAGTCAGGGCTACTACACCATTGCCAGATGGCATTCCCTCACACTAATTAATCTCAAATTCTTTTTTATTCTGCGCACGACATGTAAACTTCCCTTTCAGTGAATATATTTTCTCTTGTGACTTATTTTACTACTTTGGATTGCCTTGATGAAGATTTAAATATTTCAGCTTTCAGTGGTACTTTGAAAGTCCACCTTATAATGGCTTAAGAGATATGTGGCCATGTGTTTTGCCTAAAATGAATTCTTTGATTGAATCGCTGACACCATCATATACGTTTCAATATGGTTTGTAAGAAGTTACTGTATTCCTGCAAAATAAACCATTACAAAGGTAATGGTATCAAAGATGTAAACAGTAAAACAAAGGAACGCATTTCATGGTTTGTAGGTGCAGTGCATATGTGAAATAAATTCAATCACTATTGTGAGAGATGCTAACAGTCAGTTCTGTTAATTGATATATTAAGTCTTAAATGGTTTGCTACACACTCTACCCTTGTACAGTAGCAAAGAAATATTAAGAATGCCTACAAATATCATGAAGCAATTCTAAAATTTTAAAGCAGTTTCTAAAATCGTTTTTGTAAACCCCTTCTTTTAAACATCTTTCCTATTTAAATGGTTCAATATTAAAACTCTGAGAAAGTAATATTAAAACTCTGCGAAAGTAATACCAAATGAAAAATACATCAAAACACAGTTATACTCATTGGGTGTCATCACAAGTCTGGTGGTAATACAGCACAATTTCTGCAGAGCGGAAATAGGGTTACTGCCGGGTTGTGCGGCAGTACTAGTACTGCATCACAATCTGGCGTAACACATGCCCAACTCCGGCGGTAAAGCTAGTAGCGCCTGGTGGAAACTGCACCAAAATAAGGGTTACCACTGATATCCCAGCACTAATAGCGCTACTGCCGCGACCGCAGCTGGTGGTCCTCACAGATGAGGAATTTGCCCACTGTGATGACAGTCTATAGCGTAAGACCAGAGAATAGTGCCGGACAGCCATCTGGCATGGTATCAGCCACAAGGTTACTGCAGTGACAATTGTACCCTGTGACGGAGAGGACTGCTGCAAGGTCAGGGTGCAGGGATGGCTGTCGCAACACCGCCAGGAGTCATTGGCGAATGGGGGAGGCACTGTGGAGCCATTGGTCCTTACCGCCTGGGAGAAAAGTGCAGCACGGTGCTGAACATGGAAGGAATGGAGGGAGTCGGCAGTGCAGAGGCAGGTGTCAGCAGCCAGGGGGCAGGAGGTTAGTCAGCCCCACGCCAAACACAAGTGCATGTACAAATGACAGCCCACCACAGGATGCCCCAGTGGACAGGGCCACATGTCAGCAGACCCAGAAGCTGGGCATTCCAACAGGGTGGAGTGACAGGGTGGCACATCAGCTACCCTCCACAGCATCCATGGGACAGCAGCGGGAAGGGGTGGCAAGTGACCTCTCTAAAGGACAGGCACACCACACCCTGCTTGTGCATCCTTTGCCAGTGGGATTGTGGAGCCTGAGGAACCACAACACTGTGCAGCTGTCACACCAGAATGCTGTGTGCCCAGTTGGCCTGCCCCATGTTGGCATGGCAGACAAGCCACACGGAAGTACACATCCTCTACACCGACATGTACTCAGCTTGCTAATCGCTGCAAAGCAGTGCCCCATAGAGCCATGCTAGTGCCATGGAGTAAGCCACCACCCCAACCCCCACCATGTGAGTGCCACCTGGGGAGGTGATGTGGGGGCATGAAGGACCACAAGCATGCATGCCATGCATCAGCTGCCCCAGCGTGGACACCTTGCCTTTCCCACACACAGGCCAAAAACAAACTGGCCGTGAGTCACACACTCATTGCTACAAGCATCCCCATGATGTTGGGCCCACATTCAATCTCCCCTGACAAACCAGCCTGTGGCAAAAATGTGTGGGGTCCCGCCCAGTACCATAGCAAATGTGTCTTGCAAGCCAACACATGTGGGTGAACCATACCTGACAACATTACAAATAAAGAAACAAACAAACAAACAAACATTTCCTATGTCCTCTACAGGCACTCACGCATCAACAGAGGCATCAGAGAAGGAGAAAGTTGCACACCCATCTGGGAGTGGCGCATCCATGCCCTCAAGTTATGCCACCACCACCACCCTGCAAAAGTTCAGTCAGGCTACGCTGAGGTAGATGTCCTGCTGTGAGATACTGCACCACAGCAGGGCCAAGCCAACGTCCACTCCACAGCCCACCAGAACCAGCATAATGCTCTCCTACATCTTGAAGGTCAAACACTGAGGCCTCACTTGCTTTGCTGGAAGAGAGACTGTGGAGGCACAGAGGGACACTAGCACAGTGTCGCCACCTACAGGTCATCCACAACCTCAGAGTGCCCTCCTCGCCACCAGCGTCAAGAGACCCCGTAGAGCCCTTCCCACCGCCAGCATCAACAGACCCTGGAGAGCCCTTCCTACCGCTGCTGTGCTCATACACCAGAGCTGGACATTGACACACCCTCTTATGGCTCTCCTGAATACAGCCCAGGTCCACTGCACAGCCCCTCTCCCATACGAGCCCCTCTCCCATACACTACCCAACACCAAGCAGAACCATTCTGCAGAGACTGGAACAGATGGAATGTAGACAGAGGGAGATGGAGGCAATATGGCGCACACACTCTGAACACCTGCAGGCAATCTGTGAGTGCCTATAAGGGGCCACCCACAGGATACTGTGGAACATGGCGAAGAGCCGGGCAGAGGCAGCTGCCAGTATGACCCCCCTAACAGCGTCAGGGAGATGGCCAAAGGTCTCTCAGCGGTTGCTGAGGCCATCCACCAGAGGAATGAATTGACACGCCAACAGCTCCAGGGGCCAGGCTCCCTCCATTCCACTTCTACAACTCCTACAGAGGAGTCCCAGCAGCACACAGGGAAAGAGCCTAGGGTGATGGTAGGAAGGTGGGGGGATAGTGTGCTGGGGAGTTGGTGGTGGGTGGAAGTTGGAGGGATAATGTGCTGGGGCATTGGTGGTGGGAGTAAGGTGGGGGATCGTTTGCTGGGGAGTTGGTGGTGTAGGAGGGTTGAGAATATTGAGCTGGGGAGTTGCTGGTGGGAGGAGGGTGGGTGGATAGTCAGGGTATATTGAATAAAATAGTTGAACTACATCAATGTGAGGACATTCATGATTGTGTCACTGTGGAGTTTATTTACAGAAGTGACAGGTACACAGTGGTGTCATCATCATCTGGGGTGGCATGTCTACATCAGGAGGTAGGGGTACATTCCTCCTTATGCACATGTTGTGTAGCATGGCACACAGATGCACTTTTTTTCCCTACTTTCTCTGCAGCATACATAAGGTCTCCGCCTGTACAAACTAGGCAGCAAAAACATGCCTTTTGGAGTCCAAAGGTGCGCTAAATGCACACACAGGCCCTGCTGTGTGTGTGGTTGTAAGCTTTGTCCTGCAGTGTTTGTGGATCATGCACAGAGGTCATTAGCCAAGCCAGCTGCCATTATCCAGAGTCACCTGGATGGGGAGATGCACATACATTAGTCACTGTGAAATGTGTGGGGTGGAATTACACAGTATCATGACAATGGCCATCATGTGCATGTATATGGGGCTTCATCCAATGGCATGTGCCCATAAAAACGTGTGTGCATGCTGTGTCACTGGTATCATGCATTGTTTTGGCATCACATGCACCCTGTTATGTTGCAGCAGATTTTTCATGATGCGTTTGTCTGTGACATGTGTTCCTGGTGGGTGTCTTGTGGGTGTGCATTGGTCTCCTACATGTGGCATGCTGGGTTGCATTTCGGCCTTGCATATGCTTCTGTGGGCAGTGGGTCAGCATTACAGGGTGGGTGTACATGGGTTAATGGGTGTGACACTGGCAGTGAAGCTGTTGTGTGATGCAATATGGCACTTTGCTGTTATTGCTTTGGATTATGCATGATGCAATGTGGTACCTGTAGTCATGTGTGTGGTATGATGTACTTCTGTATGTGTTCATCAGCATGTCTGCCCAGGTGTGTTCAACATGTGCATGCTCCCTGGGCTGTACTCTGTCACTGGTGCGGGAGCTGGCCGGGTACTGGATTTACGTTTCCCTATCATGCCATGCTTTGTGTCATTTTTCACACACCCCACTCTAATTTGGTCAGTTGCTTCACAGTGCATATGTGCTGATACGTGCTGGCAGTTTCACTCACCCACTATCCAGGTCCATTGTCCTCTGCGCCTCCCCATTTATCCTGGCAGTGTGCTGTTCCATAGGACCATGGAGTCGTGGGTGGAACCTGGGTAGCGGACACAACAGTGGGTGATGATGAGGTTAGGGTTGCAGGTCACCTACACATTGAGGGGGAGGTTGTGCTAGTGATTTCAGTACACTGCTTTGTAGGACTGGGGGGGGGCACCAGTGCAACATGGGTGCAGTCCAGGGCCACAATCACATTAGGCAATTGGGCTACAGCATTTAACTTTGCCTTCATGGCATTGACGTGGGCTGGGGTGGTGAGCAGTGTGATGTGGTGTTGCACATGCTGCAGGAGGGCATCCAGCAACAGTGAAAGTACTGCACAGAATGTGGGCTGTGCCATGCTGTGCATCATGGCCAGAAAGTGCTGGGCAGTACCAGTAACTAGGAATGTGTAATACTCACACTAGCTTGAGCAGTGGGGGCATAGCTGTACAGATATTTATCCTGCTCCCAATGTCCTCATGTATTGTACTGAGCAGCTCAGAAATGGCTTGCCTGTTGAGGCGGCACAGGGTCACCAGCTGGGTGTCAGTGAGGTTCCACAGTGAGGGCCTGGGGATGGGTGCATGCCTTGCTTGGGCTCTTTTACTCCTCCTCCCACCCCTCCTCCTCCCCTGCCCTTGTACTCTCTGTTCCCTGGCCTGGTTGTACTGCATCTCTACTTCCAGGTGCAGCCTGAACAGCTGCCTGTCCCAGCTCACATTGGCTAGTGATAGCATGGTATTGGAAACAGTGTTTGGGGTAGGGGTGTGCCTTATGTAGCCCTTGTGAGTGCATTGGGGTCGCCTGTGGCTTCATTTCAGGCACTAGCTGTGCATTTAACTCGAGCTGGAGGTAACTGTGTCATGTTTTCAGGGGTATAAGCGCCGTTTTTCGGCACTAATTTCATGGAACATGGACTTGTGATGCAACTGTGTTTGTGCCACGTGTGGCTGGCTATAATAACGTCGGCTGTAACTGTGCCGGCAGCTTTTACAGTCGGTGATATTTGCACCAGCTCTTGAGCCGGTGGAGCTGTATTGGCGAAGCTAATTCCGTTATTTCCACTTTTAAGGGTTATCACCAGACTTGTGATGAGGCACATTGTCTCCAGAGATTACGTCTAGCAAAAGTGGACCAAAGGCTGTTATTCATCATGTGAAGAATTTAGAGATTCAATGTAATGATTTTATTGAACAGAAGCACTTGTCTCTAAACATTATTTTATTCACTTATTCACTTAGAAAATGTTCAGGTTAGAAAAATACACATATGCAAGATCTTGCTGAGAAAATAGTATGGGCATACATGAGTAAGTTACGTGAGCAATGGCAAACTATAGCCCACTTGCCCCCATTCATGTTTGAGTTGTTTATGATTGTGTCATATACCAGTCGATAGTCTGTGCAAAATCCTACGTGGATGCATTTAGATTTTGGTAGATTTTAGTATTTAGTACTCCATCCTAAGTGACAGGCATGCCTGAATATTGGGCATTAGCTTCCGATTATGCCGATGCTATCTGCACCTTAAAGAAGAGGCCCAAAAATGGCGGAAACATGTCTTGTGTTATCAATTTATGGGAAAGTGGTCTAACAAATTTAGCTTTAATGCTCCATTCCAGTGTGATTTCAAGATTGAAATATAAATAGATGGATTCTGTTCTGTGCATGCAATTGAAAATGCTCAGTAGCTGAATCCTTAGTGCATAAAAATAGTTGGTTCAAGGTTTCCCTCCAGCTCTTAATTTTCAAAGAAAGTTTGACAAATTGGTGGGCAAATGTTTCATTGTGACAAGCAGCACCACAAAAGGATGTTGTTTTTGTATGAATCAATTTATTAATTTGAGGAACATATTTTGTCCAATTTGTAATCAAAAATATTGACAGTAAAATAAGGGGAACAGATCAAAGCAAACACATGGTTACAGTAGCTAGAGTCAGATATATTATAATCTACAATTGAAACGGACAATACATGATGTATAAGACATTTCTTAAACCACGTCTGCGTTAAATTAGATCATTGTTGTTAAGATTGGAACAAGAAGGAGCTCCCAGTGGGCCAGGATGCAAAAGAAGAACCTAAGGTGCAGACCAAGATCGTGTACAGTTTATATTTTAGAAGATCAGGCACATAGGAATAAACCAGGCAATGACACATACAAAATTACAATGAAAATGGTGTACAATCAGAAACCAATATAGCCTTCCGAATCGGTTGACATATTAGTAACGGTATTAAGAACAAATAACAACAATATTTATGACATGAAAGAATTCTAACCTCAGATTTCAATAGACTATATCATTCAGAGACATATGTTTAACTAACTGGCAGAATGTGATCCTGAAAAAAGTATAGGTGTCAAAAATAAAGCCCAGAGGCAATAGGACAGTTTACAGAAAAAGGAAATGATAAAGATACTGGGATTGGGAATGAGGTTAAATTTGAGATAAATAGTATCGCTACTTTGGAAGGATTAAGATAAACTAATAGTTACCATCAATGATATGATGACACAAAGACAAGTAGAATGAATAGAGAGAAGCAAATCCATAAACATATAAAATGAAACGAGATGTGAGTATCAGACACCTGGAAGTTAGACTAAAACACAAAAATGCAGACTCAGTGGCGTCCCAAAATGTACAGTTGTAACGGGTGGTAAAGACAGTTTCCAAGAGATCGATGATGATCAGTTTTAACAAAAAGAGGTGAACCCAGACAGAACCATGCCAGATATATACAAGGAAGAAAAAGATGAAAGAAGAGTATAGTGGTCTGTTCAGTTTAAAGGTACCAGAATGCAATAATGATTGTGATTTTATGCATGAAGCAGTACATGTTTAATAGAAAGCAATCCACTTTTCATGGAATGACCAGATTGACAAACAGATTAAAAATGTGACTTTGACAAAAATGTGAAGTTATTTGTGTGATCATTTCTGATTGATGAGAGATCAAAAAAATATCAAATCTGCACATTGCAAAATGCTTTTTAACGATCATCAAAGATCATGAATGTGTACAAATCTGAGGAATCTGTGATCTGAAAGAGTGCATTTTGTGTACAGGATCACCAGATAATCCTACAGCTTATCAACAAAGCACATTTAATATCTTGAAAAGTGCAGGATCTTTATATATGTTGTGCAAAATCTGCTAACAATGATTTATTAAAATATGTAAACTATTGTCTTGTTTGTATATCTTTTTTCGGATAACCAAAGGCATTGCGGCTCAACAACTGAGTCAAGTCAGTTCAGAGCGGAGCACCATACGGTTTGAAGGAGGCATTCAAGTGATGCAGCTCATAGAGCCCGCCAGAGTTAGTGCAATGATTGAGGCCGTTTGAGACAATGGTAACAAGTGACAAGATGCATCCAGTGGTTCAAGTGGAGTTCAGGAGTGATTTGACATGGTGTCCTTAATGGCCTGATGTATTGTTCTGAGAGGTGGTGGTTTGAGGTCATTCACAGCAGTGATTTATTATTCAATCAAACAGGTGATGTGCCCTACTGGTATGACGCAGCATCTATCTGGTTTGAAGCATGCAAAACATCAGTTTGAAGAAGAGAGTGACAAAAGCAGTGCTGTGGAATGTGATCCATTGAAAAGAGTTCAAATGGTTGACTCAAGCACAAGGAAGGTGCAATGCTGCAGAATACAGGGATACAGCTAATTGTCTTCTTTTGGTGCATTGAGTCTCATTCCAGGGGCTCAGGGACAAGATCAGTCCATGCCCTCTTCACTCCCGGTCCAAAGTGGCTATCAGGCATTGGCAGGATTCTGGCACACTCAGTGAGAAGCCAGGGAACCAGCACATCTGTCAATAGTGTAGGTCATGATTTAACAAGAGACCCCCTCGACCCCTAAATGTTCCTTGGGAATGGTAGGAAATAGAGCTTGCCTCTGCCTTGAACACATGTCTTCGGAAAAGACTGCTCTCCCAACAGGGTCCAAATGAGCTCTTCTCTGCTTAAAAGTCCAAGGTGAATCAAGGAAGCTATGGGAGATCTCATCCATATAAAAGCAAAGGGCCATCACAGATTAGATGAAAGCAAGTCGGCTGTAAGGGGTCCAAACCTTGCCACATTAAAATGCGCCCTTTACCTTTTTGCATCATACTCAAAGTGCTTTGTTTTGTGGGAGTGAAGGTTACAGGAAGGAAAGAGAAGCACACAGAAAAAAGATGAAGGGACTCTTCCTCCTGTTCCTTCTGCTATGTCTGACTCTATTAACTATTCCCCTTCCCAGTCCTGTAGCTTTGGTATGCAATCCCTTCATTTGAAAGCTGTCCTTGTTGTTGTTATGACTATTTGAAGCATGATACCCAGGAGTTTCCTGGGCTGGAGAAGTGTTACCCAGCCTCCCACCCAAAGGATAAAAGGGGATGCCTCCTTCCTTCCTATTGTCCTGCTGTCTCAGCTGAGACTGGCAGCCTGGCTGCAATTCACATAGCCTTTCCATGATTGATGTGAGCTCACAGTTTTAGCATATCCATGATACAAATCTGGTGTTGCTTTAATAATTATGTGAGCTATCACTCAAAATACCAAAACCCAGGAATTACTTATTATTAAAGATCATCCTACCAGCTCATGGATAGTTTTAGACATCTGGTATGGTTTTGGATAAGAGGTGAAGATTTAAATGCAACATATGGCACAGAGCTGGTCCAAAGGTCACAGGATCCCTTTTGACACCTGCTGTGACATCCAAATCACTTAAACACAGAGGCTGAACTTAAAGCCTGCACCACAGTTGAAAATTAACATAATTATGGGAAATTACTAGCCTACTGGCAGTTTAATCTGTAAACGTAAGCTAAACCAGAGATGGGGTATGGTGGCTAGTAATTCACATAATTATTAAAGACATATCTGATCTGTATCATTCATGTGTCAATACTGTGAAACCCAGGCCAGCCACGGAAGGGTTGTGTGTATTCCGTTCAGACAGCCTGTCCCTGTCAGCCAGCAGGAAAAGAGACTGAAAGACTGTGCATCTTTTTCTAATGTTTTGAATGGTCGGGTAACACCTCTCACAAGCAAGACAGCCCTGTTACAGAAGCTATCCTAGCACAAAGTAATTGAAACCACCCCAAATAAAAGGATTAGACTAGTGTAAACAGACAGAGCTCTGTACAGTCGGGGAAAGATTCAACCATCTTGTTTCTCTATGTACCTCTCCTTCCTTCATGTCTCCTATACTTCCTTTATTATAATGCTTGCTTTGTGTGTATTATATGATATGATATGGCATTTATATGGTGCCTATAAACAAGTGTTTCAAGGCGCGAGCAAGAAGGTAAAGACTGCACTGTCATAAGGACAGGGATTGGACCCCTTAAACCAGGTTTGCTTTTGTCCAATCATCTGGGGACCACTGCCTATAAATATTGTGTCTCCCACTCCTTCATTAATTCACTTTTGAACCATCCAGGATTTAAGGGAGAATTTGTTTGAAACTCCTTTGTGAAGAATTATCTTTCCAAAGCTCTCAGTCATCGAGGTGAAGGAGTATTCCAATGACGAGGCAATCTCTTCTCACTACCTAATCCCAGGGCATATTGGGGGACTCATGCTAACAACACGACCTGCCACTGTGCACCAAACTTCCCTAGGTTGGAAGAGTGGAACCTTAAAGGACTCACCCTGTTCTAATAGCCCTGTTGTGGATCTCATAGCATCTGGAAAGACATAATGGCCAGGATCCTTGTTCTACCGCATGGAACCGGTCAAGACGCGTTCAAAATGTGTTCTCCACACTCAAACCAGAGCAACTGCCGTGCTGCTATTGGCACTCATTTAAAATTCAAATCACGGCACCTGTTCTGCCCCTACATTCTGTTCACTGCTCTTGACAAACTGAAACCGCTGTGGGGGAATACCAAAGACAAATGGAGACTGCCTCAAATGTAAAGTGGAGCAGCACAAAAACAATGCTTTTCTTCATTTGTGACATCTGCTTCTCTTAATTTACTTGCTTCTTTGAGAGACAGCACCTGATGGGTGATGCAGATGTTACCACAATGTAAACTGTACCAGGAACAGTATTGGCCTTGACCACATTTCAACCAGAGACTGTGGTCTGACAAATTTCAAGTGGAAACGGGAGATGCAGAAAACCCCTATTTAAAAGGGAACTCTGCATTCATGACAACTTATCAAATTGCAACAATTTATTGTATGGAGTTATACTAGTGAAGACATGTGGAGTCTGAAAAATGTAAAAGCAGCATTGCATTTCAATGATAATCACATCTTTCTTTATAAATACTGGAATGGTAACAGCAGACAATGTGAAACATAAGTTTGAAAAAAAGGGTTTCAAAGATTACATTTTATTTAAACTGCCAATTATGGATGTGTTCAAAGTTACAAATTCCTTAATATGCACATGGCAAAATGGTGTTTTGAACTGGCTCACACTTTGTCTTTTCAATAGATATGAATATGCCATTCAGTCATACTTAAACATATGATGCTCGTAATTGGCTTGGGGCATGCTGGTTAGTTTTTTATTGCCATCACTGGAAAACTCACTTCTTCAGTTCAGCCTTGCATAAAGGTTCCCATGTGGTTCAGGTTAGGATTCCCATGAGTCCTTCCTTGACCATCTGCAATATGCAATCTGTCTTTTCCTTTAATCATGAAAACCCCATTAGAATCCCACAACAAAGGCCACTCTAAGCAGGCACTCCTAGTGAATGAGCAACCCCGCACATTTGTGAATCCATCCCAGGGACAATATATTATTATAAAGATACTTTAAATCCAAAAATCTGCATGTACTTCTAGTCTACTGACTGATAACCAAAAGGCATGTTCTCACAATGCCTAGCTTCAAACAAGATTTATTGCCAGTAATGTGTCACATTTGACATTATTGAAAGCCATGATGCTGACAAAATACAGTTTAATGGAAACCCAAACAAAGGAAGACCTCTGTCAACAAATGCAGGTTCATTATTGGTTGAGAGGTCTGCTAACATTGGTTTCATTATCCATAGGAAGAAAGCTACGGTTAAAACTCCTAAGGAATCCACGATCCTTTGAAATTAATATTTTTTTACTTATAAAACTACAATCATTCCAGTTACAAACAAGCCAAACGCTGTTTTAAAGTGTAGAATTGCTTATTTCAGATCAAACCAATACAATGTGAATGTCCTATGTTTTAAAACAATAAGTATATGAATATATATGCTACACGTTCCTGCCACATATCCAGACATGTGTGTGGGCAATGGGATTCAAGAAATCTGTATTAATTTAATGGGGCATGTTGTGCAATTAATTATATAAGAACATCCTGTTTTGCGTTTGAAAAGTTGAAAGCAATCAGCCCCAACCTTTTCAGACTCAGAAATATGAACATTCAATGGAGACAGGAGGTGTGTATTCTATTAGGAGTATCTTGTTATGAGGTAAAGTTGGTTGAAAGATTTAACTAATCAAATGGTGTTATATAAGAATGGAAGTATTGCACATTTTAAAAAGCAGAAACACACAGGGAATAGTACACTGACTCTAGAAATAAATGATGCAAAGAAGGAAAACATCTGTTCCAAAGGGAATGGTTGAATCAGAGAGAATGTCCGCAGAGCTAAGGTTTCCATAAGGGCTGGTAAAGGGAGGATTCCCGTTCCAGGCAGAAAAGGGCAGCCCAAGGCAGTTCTAATTTCATGGCACCATATCAGAAAGGGCAAATCTGATCGGGAGATTTCTAATCTCAAAGGGTCCATGATGATCCAAGAAACTAAAAAGGATTATTTAAAAGTTAGGATGAAAATTTCCCAAATTAAATTATATCTGCTCTGTTGAACCAATTTTATGCTAAGTTCCAGAAGGGGATAGTCTGAAAAGGGTGCTACGAAAATGCATGGATTTTGAAATATGGAAATGAACAGTGCATTCTCACTGCATTTAAAATCAAGTGAAGTATCTGTGTGGAATTCGACCATCCGCACGGTGGGTGTGGGCTCACCTGGGCTTTTTGGAAATGTGTTATTACATTGAAATATGGCAGACCAACCTCTGGAAAATGTGTGGGCTAATCCACACACATGTTCCTATCCTCACCGCTGACATGTTCATAGACCCATGGGTGTACACAGCCTACAGGCAAAGTACCCCCTGTCATATATAGTTTGCATATGACAGGAAGAGTACACAATGCATCTCCAGAAGGGGAGGGTGAAACATTCCCCTGTTATGGGCAGCCTGATCAACAAACAAAGGCTCCATGGATCCACCCTGTCCTGTTTTTGCACCATGTACCTGGTTGCAGTGATTTGCATACTAATCAGAGAGTAATTCAAACAGGCCTACATGGAGCCTGGCTGCAGAGGCTAACAAAGAAGACAGGGAACCCCAACAACCTTTCACATGCACTGTGTCAACCTGAAGCCAGCGCCCGCTTGATTGACAGTGAAATGTCATATGTCGGACTGTGTGTTTATAGTTGTCATCCCCGCAGGAGCACCCCGCTCAGAAGGTACGAGAATGTGGTTTGCCAGAGCCAGAAAGTCTGGTCCCACCACAGCTTCAAGGGTGACCTGCCACTTCAATCAGGAACCACAGAGAGTTCCATTAACCAGAGGGACTCTTTGATCCACAACAGACAAGAAGATGGATGTGACTTAGTATGACATGTTTTCACCCCTTTACCTTTTCTGTTGCAAAACACTCTGGTTATGACTTCACGCATGAAGGAGATTGTTGGTGGTCACCCAGGATTGGTTAATTAAGGTTGGCTTAGCCTACACCAATCCCTGTCTTACATTTGAGTTTAAAAGGGGGTCAAGCCCAACTTTTGGCAGATCATCTGAAGACTTCAAAAGGAGTAGAAAGAAGAACTCATCATTGGATCCAGGCTGAAGGTCTTACACCATGAGTGAAGAGGGAAGCAAGTTACCTCCCCTAAACATTTATCAGGGAACAGAGGGAGAAAATGAATCCAGAGCACACAGCATGCCCTGCTAGGCTCTGCAGCAAGCTTCCTAGGTGGGGAGAACCAGAGAGTTTCTGAACCAGAAACCAAGGACAAGGCAGCTGCCTGCAACACACTTGTAAGCTTTGGGCCCTCCGAATTAAAGGATGACATGAGCTCACTGAAGAAGCTAGGAGAAGTACTTTGATGAGCATCTAGCTATGTCTGCTTAAAGGACATTTTTGAGCCAGTTGAACCCCTCAAGCTGAATCCAACTGCACCGCTGACTCTTGGTATGCCGCAATCACTAAAGCCATCCGATACGCCTCGATCAGTGCTTCAGAACTGCTGCCCAGCCTGCTGCCCAGCTGCCCAGCCTGCAGCCATCCATCCAGCTTTGCGTGCCAAATTGCCTACCTCCTGATACCTGCAGCTGTCTCCCATGATGTCTCCCATGATTAACTCTGCCGCGGAAGTGCCCTCAAACCGACTCGACTCTATCAAGCACCAAGAATTCCTACAGCACAAGGTATTTTGTGGTTCTGTCCCACTGGTCCTTCTCTGAAGACACCTTGTGATACTTTATGACCCATTGCTCTAAAGCCAAAAATCCTTGAACTGTTGCGATTATTTGGTATACCAAATACCCTACTGTCAGTACCCAGAGTGCATCCTTTTCCTTCTTCGAAACCATCTGTACAAGGTGGGTTGTATTTTGTAGTGTTGCTAGAACTGTTTGTTGTGAAATTAATAATGTAGATATTTTTATACAACCTTGACGGAACAGTCTATTTTATCATTGGGTAATAATTGTATTTTCGCTGTGTTGCAATTTACCAATGATCCACGACCTTTCAGAGATGAGCCTGCTGTTCCATCCACGTTACCAAAATTGGAAAATGAGGTTTATCAATTGGTTTTGTTTCCAATCTGTTTGGATCCCTTTTGATGTACCAGAGGTGTGGGGCAGATTGATGGTTTAGAAACAGATATTCATCCATGCACCAGTGGTGCCCCGGAAGTTGATTAGTCACATTGGTGGCAGGTGGTCAGATCTAATTGGAGCCTTGTGTGCAGCTTAGTCACCCAACGATAAAATCACTTTTGCAGACAACATTTAGACACTGCTAGGTATTGCGTAATAATTATGGATTTTGACATAGAGACTGTGAAAGGCATGAGCAAGGATGCGCTGCCCATCTTTTGTCGAGAGGGGGACTTCCCCACAGCACTGAGGTTAATAAACCTGAGTTGCTAACCAGCCTCCAAGTATGGGTAGAAGTGAGGGCAGTTGGGCAGAAGATCCCAGGGGATGGGTTAGGCCCTGTATACCCTATTGAAGAAGACCTTCAGGAAGGGGTAGTAGAAGATGATAAGGACAGCATGAGCAGAGTTTCTCGCTTATCATCCCTCCACGGGCAAGCATGGTTTCCCATCACTCGAGAGTGTCAGTGAGGTCAGGGGCTAGTGTGGCATTCCACAGGTACCAGGCCTCAGCACGGGCTCTAAGTGCCCTGTATTTATTAGAACTGTTTACGAGGTAGCGGCTAGAAATCTCCTGCTAGTAGAGAGGAGACTAGCGCTAGAAGGACAGAAAGAGCGGGACAAGGTCACCATAGAGCTGTGCAAGCTGGCTAACAGATCCACCTCTATTCAAAGCAGCTGTATTGTCTCAAACCAGGGTGTCCGGGATATGCCCCAGTGGCACATCCCCAAAGACTTACTGCAGGTTTGCGAAGTGGGGAAGGATATTCTTGACTGGTTTGAAGGGCTCAAGCTACAGGCTTTGGACAAGGTACTGTGGGGTGCAGCCTCATGAGTTGCTTCCCAACACCAGGGACTGATGCCATTCTTCAGTTAACTCTTGAGGAAAGGCCCTTTTATGGGAGCATGAAGGCAGCCCTTCTCAGGAAGTTGTGTAAAACCCCAGAACAGTACCTCAAGAGCTTCAAACGATAAGCCTGCCGTTCTGTCCACTTTACCAAAGTTGGGCAAGGAGGTTTATAATTTGCTTGTTTCCTCTCTGTTCATATCCCTTCTGGTGTACTGGAGGTGTCGGGCTGATTGATGGTTTAGAAACCATTATTCATCCCTGGACCACTGCTGCCCTGTGCATTTATTCATCACAATGTCATTTCAATCCAACTCAAAAATATGTTTCTGAGCTTTGTGCGCAATGTGATACAGACAGCACTTCTGTGCAGCACATAAAGAGTTATTTGTAACTATCAACCTCATTTAGTTATACTCAAAGCATTTTCACAGAAATAGGTAACATTGGAAGTGCCTGGGAAGTCTAAGGCTGTTGGGCTGAGATGCTGAGACGCTGTTGTTCCGTGCTGCCTTTGTTGTTTGCTGCCTGGATGTGGACATAAGGACAAGAGGAAGGTGTCACTGTCCTACAGCGGCAAAACGCTACTGCCGCGTGTTATTGGAACGTTACACTGGACTTCGACTTCATATCCCAGAATTCTGTGCATGTTGACGCCCCCCCTTTTCCTCCCAGCCCTCCAGCCAGCCTACTTACACTCGGGCACGTGCGCATTGGGCGCGCGCATTGGAAGTGCCTGGGAAGTGTAAGGCTGTTGGGCTGAGACACTGAGACACTGTTGTTCTATCCTGCCTTTGTCCTTTGCTGCCTGGATGTGTACGTAAGGACAAGAGGAAGGTGTCACCGTTCTACAGCGGCGAAACGCTACCGCTGCGTGTTCTTGGACCGTTACACACAGAACTTGGACTTCATAGCCCAGAATTCTGTGCGTGTTGACGCCCCCCCTTTTCCTCCCAGCCCTCCAGCCAGCCTACTTACACTCGGGCACATGCGCATTCGGCGCGCGCATTGCAAGTGCCTGGGAAGTGTAAGGCTGTTGGGCTGAGACACTGAGACACTGTTGTTCTGTCCTGCCTTTGTTCTTTGCTGCCTGGATGTGGATGTAAGGACAAGAGGAAGGTGTCACTGTTCTACAGCGGCGAAACGCTACCGCCACATGTGCTTGGACCGTTGCACACAGAACTTGGACTTCATAGCACTGAGTAAACATATTTACTATTGATATTAGGGCTGTACCGAATAGCATATTTAGTATTCGGCCGAATACCGAATAGTTTGTCAACTATTCGGCCGAAGCCGAATATGAAGCCAAATAGTTGCTTTATTTAATAAATCATATTCCAAACTTCAAAAAACACACTTATCAAAAAAACAAATAAAGCAACATTTTAAATGCTTTCTATACTTTTTGTTTCTCTTTGTTGTAATTAATGTAGCATCTTTATTTAAAGTATGAAAGCAAGAAATAAAGCAGATTTAACCAAAATGAAAGGACCAAATGAATAAAAGATTGTTGCATATTCAGTGCGAGTTATAGTAGGAGGCGTCATGAATGCAAAAGGACTGCCTTTGTGAATCGGATGCATTGCATTCTCTATCCAGTTGCAAAGTCGATGCAGTCGAGTTTCAAAATTTCTTTGCAGCTCACATAGAAATGTATAAAATGGTTCATGTCGGCTCATGCAGAAAACAAGTCAAGAGGAAATCTTAAATGCGTGAACTCCATCTCACAACTATTCATCCCACCCAAACAAATGCTGCACACTTTTCACTTATCCTAGCCACTCTTTCTCGTCAATACACAAACATATGCAACTTATAATTTCCTGATAAAATATCAGATAATGTTAAACTCAGGACTCAAGTCCTTTAAAAAAGAAAAGGGGGGACTATGACGTACGCAATGGGAAGTGCATGACAGGAACTAAAATTGTATATATGCACATTTCCTTCAGTTTGCCTTTTACAACTGAAAAAAGTGCACATTGTATATAAACATTCACCAAAATAAAAGATTTTCCTGTATTGTTGCAGGCTAAGTACAATAATGAGCACCTTTTATGTCTAAGAATCTGTAACAAAACGTGCCCCTAAAGAGCAGATTAGAATACATTTTTCTGCTGTGTGAAAGCAAATTGTCTGGCCTAATTCTGTTCAGTTTTGCAAACTGAAGTCTATATTTACCTTTCTGAGTTCATGTTGCATTGTATTCAAAAGAGAATGTCAAAGTATTCGGCAAGAGCCGAATAGCAAGAAACTATTCGGCCGGGGCCAAATAGCTTTTTTTCAGCCGGAATTCGGCCCAATACTTACTCGAAGCCGAAGTTCGGTACACCCCTAATTGATATCCATTCACTTTTTGTGCTTAGCCAACCTACGTGTCACTGGTGTGGAGCACTGGGTGTGGAGCTACTGAGGGTGGGGGTGGCTTGCTCCTCCTCCTCCCAGTTGTGTTGTTTTGGGCTGGCAATGATTGCATATCATTACGCTAACATCAGGTTATTTTGAATTTCTCTCTAGATTCCGTGCATGTTGACGCCCCGCCCCTCGATCCTCCCAACCCTCCAGCCAGCCTACTTACACTCAGGCACATGCGCATTGGGCGCCTGCATTGGAAGTGCCTGGGAAGTGTAAGACTGTTGGGCTGTTAGGATGTTGGGATGTGGGTGAGTCCAACATTATGTTCCACTTCTCAACACATTATTGACTGGAGAGAGTGTGTGGCCCTGCCACCAGGCTGATGCTGGTTCTGCTTTGTCGATTTTGTTTTCCATAACGTTTCTGTTTAGTTAATTGTGTTATGTTGCTACGATTAATTTCTTAACCATAACTAAACTGTCCATCAAAGTGTTTTCATTGCTGTCAATTGCGCTGAAGGTTAACGCAATTCTAGCATGGTAAACGGTCTGCGTAGTGGATGCAAACTTATCACGGTAAAACCTAAACCCGTTTTAATTTCTAATCCAGCTTGCATCACTTTGTCCGCGACGTCAGACGTCCATTCTACTATTTCCGAGGTTAGTTTAGTCAATATGACCAATGAGCTAGCCCTGATTTTAAAAGCTGAAGTTTCCACTCCTTGTGCCTTTGAGTCTGAGAATGCTGGTCCCAGTGTCAACATGTCAGCAGGAGGGCCCCCACAGGTTCTTTGTGATACCGTGGTAGTCACCACCTGTCTGCCTCTCAATATTAATATCGAGCCCAATGTCACACAGCCGCAGCAAATGATTGATAGTGATTTAGAGGTCCAGCGAGGCACGTGCATACAAAATGAACATAGTAATCCCGAGGCCAGTTCCAATAATGAAGTGCCTTTACACCATCCACTTCATTTAGATAGGAGTGTAACTCTAGGATATTCCATAAATGGGCTAGAAGCCTATAACGTAGTCCCCGCAGTTGGAGAAAAATGCCACCCTAAGAGAACCAGTGACAAGAAATGTATTTCAAAACAATCACTTCCTCTGTATGTAAATGCAAATCCAGGGGACTCTAAAAATGCCCAAGCGCACAAACATGCCTTA
This sequence comes from Ambystoma mexicanum, assembly GCF_040938575.1. Taxonomy (NCBI): domain Eukaryota; kingdom Metazoa; phylum Chordata; class Amphibia; order Caudata; family Ambystomatidae; genus Ambystoma; species Ambystoma mexicanum. The sequence goes on from NC_090937.1 coordinate 864,430,643, forward strand.
GGCTCTTTATCTCTAAAAGAAGCAAACAAAATCTCGCCCATACGATGGGATAATGAGGATGAAAAACTAGGAAGTACTCCTGACAGGGAAACCATAAAAAAATTGATGGGAGTGGAGGCTTGTATTAGTCATCATGTTGATTTTTTGATGCTTGCTCCTGCAATCAAATCAGAGCTAGGAAAGCGCATTAGGCTTTTGAATGAACCCTCGACTCCCATCACTCAAAGGAAATATGGCGTGGAAAATGTTTTCCTCCATAATAACCTGCCAAATTATTCGTATAGCGAACCTTCACGCAACTTCCCATGTAGTGATGGGCGTGGTATTGACAGTATTTTCACTCCCAGAATTCCATTGTTAATTTCTGCAGCCAGACAAAAGAATTAGCTCCCCCATATCTGAAAAGTCTGCTTTTCATCACTCTAAGAGCTCCAACACTTTTGAACAGTCATTGGCCCATCATCCATCTGATGTTGATCCAAGAAACGACGAGCCTGAGCCTGCAATGGCAGCCAGTTTAGATGAGGTTCCAGTGAGTTCTGAAGCGTTCTCCGTTCTCACCCGAATACTCAACTTGCTGGACAGGGGCCATGAACAAACTCATGGTGAAGTTAGGATGCTCCAAATGCAGATATTCGAGATGATTGTTAAACTCAGAAAAATTGAGGGGATGCTATTTACTTGTGATGCAATATCTGTTCTAACCCAGAAGCACGATAAGGGGGCAGAGTCTTATTCTATTGCGACTCAGACAAAAACATTTGCTGAAATAGTGGCACACAATTCACACATGAGTTGCATCCTGACAAGGTTTAGACTCGGAACTCCTCCAAATGGTAGCAATTAATGCAGCCAAAATTGCAGAATTGTCGTTGAAATTTGTTGTGGTGGGTCCAATCTAGTTGGCTAATTCCTGCTCTGATGAAATTGGAGTTCCAGGGTCAAATGTTTCTCGAGAGATTGTGAACTTGGATAGTCCCACGGCTTTAACATATATTATTGACCTTTCTGATGACATCGTAGAGCCAATAGAGGGACCGGATTTGTCTGCAAATGATTACTGTATTAATGAGACTTCTAAAGCAGTTCTGACGTGCAAACAAAAAAGAGCTATGGCTAGAGCTGAGAAACGGAAATCTTTTGAAAAAAGATCTAAGATCAAAACTGAAAAAAACAAAAAAATGTACCACCAGAGAAAATTGATAGACACAATACACATATGAAGGATATTTATAATTTGTCTGGTGGGACGTAATCATTGACTTGAATCAACTGAACTAAGAGTCTAAACTACTGCTCAATCTTTCGTTGCCCCATTTACTGGCTCATCTATTGACCAATCCTATAATTGACTCAAAAACAAACAAACAAAAAATTCGACCCAGGAAAATCCTAGTGGTACAACGGGAGTACTTTCTCAGAGCTCAAGTTATAATGCTCACAAAGGCTTACCAAAATCACCAAAAGGGTCTATTTTAGTCTCTAAAGTGACTGTTAAAGGATCCTCTTCACTATGTGTGCCTTTTGAAATGCCGGAACAAAAGCAATCTGTTCTTTCAAATTACTATTTTGGTGCACATTGGTGCAGGAAATGATCAAACTGCTGAAAGCCCTGGAAAATTGGCACCAAATAAAGAAAACAGTGTACAAATGTCCTCTGCAGATTGTATGGCAAATATTGGTGAGGGTGGTCCCAGTAATGGAGTAGTGTCCATTGGGCAAGTGCCTCCACCTGAAAAATCAAATGCACAGGCAATTATCACCCCCCATTCAAGGTGTAGTGAAGAACAAGAAAATGGGCTAGTATGCAACGATCTGCTTCTTACACAAATACAGCTCAATTCTGCCACAATGATGGGCTGGATAAGTGACCCAAAGCATCATGGCAAAGCCTGTTTGAATCAAGCGTTACTTCTAAATGCTTTGCAGGAGAGTCCAGCACTACGCATAATAAGATCTAATGATATAGACTGGATCAAATTAGCCTCTGTGAACAACAACAGAATGATGTGCAGATGTACCTCTCATTTTAGCCTTAAACTCATCGGGAGCATAGAAAAGACTTTATATCTATTTGTCTAATGCCACATTTGTTTACAACAATTGAGGATACAACAAGCTTTGTAGAAACCCCTTTACCTCCTGTAGTTGAGACATCGTTAGGAGTGATTCAGGGTAATCCGTCCACGATAGATGAAAACACAATGAAACAATGTATTGCCTTGTATCAGCTATCAAAGGTATGCAATGGATGGATCCTTGTATTGCTCAATCTGTCTTGAAAACTGAAAAAGTAAACGATTGTTAGCTCTGCTAACTTTTCCATCATTTCATGGAATTCCTGCAGCTTAAACAACTTTATATCCTGGTGCAGGAACAAAGATTACTTTAAAACAGATGTTATTTTTTTACAAGAAACCATGTGTCTAGCCTCTTTTACAGTTGAGGGTTACTATACCTTCGTTGAGGCGGCAAAGCGTGGCTCCTTGGGAAGACCCTCGGGAGGCTTAGCCATTTTAATTAACACCACATGTAGGTGTTCTTCTAAATTAATTAGCATTTCTGACGTGTTTTTGGTAATTCAGTTAACGGTTGACGAGGATCCAAACATTGTCTTTCTGTTGATTTGTACTTATTGGAACAAGTATTCAAAGCCTTTGTTTTCTATTCTTGATGAGTTGACTTCTATATTGGAAGTGGCTTTTGTTGAAAACCCAGCAATAAGTATTATTGGAGGTGATGTGAACTCCTTTTGCTATGATACTGTTCTTCATTCAGAGGTGAGAGCAACAATGCCTTCGGCATTATCATGGAGAAATGGTCAGGAGTGGGTGGACTTACTTCTTGCATGGAACATCCAATCACTGCCTATGATTTTTGACTCCTTTAATTACACTTGGGTAAGAGGAACTAGTTGTTCATTAATTGATTTTTTCTTTATTTCCTCTGGTTTATATCAATATATTGCTCCTGTTAACATGCTTAATCCAGAAGTGGGTGACCACATGATGATTGAATTGATGCTTCAAATTCCAACTGCTCGGTTCTCCAATGACCACGCATTATTTTTGGTGGAACCAGATCGTCAGTCTTTGTCTGTAAGATGGAACCCCTCTACTTGTCGCAGGCTCATCAAAACTATTAAATTAGATAAGGAAATCATCATTCAATCTAGTGGCAATGGTTATTCTCTCCTTGACATAGAAGCAAACAACACATTGCATATTCTATCTCATGTAAGGATGCTCGCATTTGAAAAATCCGACCACACTCAATTGTACCTGAGTCATGTCCATTTGTATAACTCAAGTCTAGCTGCTTGTAAGAAAGAAAAAAGCTCCCTTATAAAGTATTTATTAAAACAAAAGCAAAATAACTTACATTGTGAAGTGTTGAAGGAACAGCTAAGAAAAATGAAACAGGCATATAAAAATAAAATTATTTCGATGAGTAAACAACTACATATTACTGACAACCAAAACATGATTGGTCATCTTTTAAGACATTACACAAGGAATGTGTGGTCGTATTTGTGTATACTAACCTCATCCTCTGCTACTGCTGTTGAGTCGGTAATTTCTGCTGAGAAAAGGTCAAGCTTCATAAGGACAAATACCAAATGCATGAGAGCTTTAAAGTGCCGAAAGGCACTGAACCATAGTTAACACTGGGTATGCAACCCCTATCGTCCAGTACAGATATTATAGCTGCCATTGCGAAACTAAACAATTCTAGGGCCTCGGGTCCTGATGGTCTGCCACCCTGCATGTATAAATCTGATCCTAGTTTCTGGGCTCACAATCTAAAACTCCGTTTTGATTTGATTATTACAACTGGGACAGTACCATTGTCCTGGTGCTCTACACTTATTATTCCAATTTATAAAAAGGGCCCTCCCGATTTTCCTCTTAATTACCGCCCAATTGCGCTCACAGATGCTTCTTCAAAGATATTTTCACTCTTATTGTTAGATCAACTACAAACATACATTGTGCAAAAAGAAATTTTGTCTCCAAATATGGTCGGGTTTCGCAAATATATAGGCTGCCCCTTGAATGCTACTATCTTAGCTCATCTTCAAGCTCAAACAACTTCATCTAAAATGGGGCCTGTCTATATGGCCAGTTTCGATCTCACTGCAGCTTTTGACAGCATGATCCGCAAAATTCTCTGGTCAAAAATGTTGAAACTAGGAATTCCAACTTATTTGTTAGCTTTAATTGATCTACTTCATTGTGACACCAATTACTGTATCAGATTGAACCGTGAGGGGGCTCTGTCTAACCCCCTCCTAACTGAGAATGGGGTTAAACAGGGATGTACCCTGGCGGCAGTACTATTTAACTTGTACCTTCTTGGCCTTGATGAACTATGGCATAGTACTTCTAAACTTGGTTCTATTAGATTGGATTGGATCTGCTTTGCCGATGATCTCTTATTTATAGACAGAACACCGTTTGGTCTTCAAGAGAAATTAAATTGTTTTGGTAGTTTTGCCAAAGAACACAATCTTCTAGTAAATCCAAGCAAATCACATATTCTAATTTTTGCAGATGGTAAACGTAAAACAGCACACTTTGCTTGGTCTCTTAACGAGACTGTCATACCCCTTTCCCCCTTAATTCGATACTTGGGCTATCCATTGACTGATTCCTATTCTTTGACAATGTGGAAGAACTTTCTAAACGTCAAAGCGAAATCACTGCTCTCAATGATGAAAATAATACATCATAAGTATTGTATGTTTTCTCTCCTCCCCCTTATCCAAATCTACTTACTGAAAGTGGAACCTATCCTTCTTTATTCATTGGACATATGTACCTTTGAGATTGATTCCTTCCTTGACATTTTATAGGGTAGAATATAGAAAACTGTTCTAGGACTTGCTCTTTCTATACCAAATGTTATTATGCGTCATGAACTCAATGTGTTACCGCTTTCAGTTAAATTGAACTGGCGCCGTACAATCAATTTCATCAAACGGTCGACCCTCCAAAAAACCCTCTTTACGAGGACCTCAATAAAATCATAGATGACCCCAAAATTCCCTCTCTGTATAAATTAACATCCAAATTACAATTGATGTTTAAAGCCATTAACAAAACCCCAGAATCTATGTGCGCCCAATTGCCAAATCAAAAATTGAAATTTGAGCATATCCATTGGTGCATTATGTTGGATTTGATTGGGGCTTACTCCTCATTCACCGAATATAATTTATTTTGGAGAAAATGGGACAATCGTCCGAAATACCTAATCCAATTCCCCTCTCCATCTGCAAGAAAATTGTACCTTCGTTTCAGACTTAATCAATTACCTGTCCATGCTAGAACTAGGTACTGGTATAGGAGTCAGGGGCAAATGGGTTCAGACAATTGTCGTTTTTGTGCTATGAATGAAAGCAAAGAAACTTTAAAGCATTTGGTGATTTTTTGTGAATGCTTGGAAGATCATCGTGTATGCATTTTTGATCTAGGGATTTCGTTTGAAACTCAAATCAATAGAGAATTTTTATGGAAAAGATGCATTGAGAGATTCAGTCAACATTTCACCCTGAAATTGATTGAGCTTCTTGGACACATGGAGGCTCGTCTAAGAGAACTAGCCGAACTACATAAACAAATAAACAAACACTTACTTATTCATAATTGTCCTCATATGGAAATCTTTTATGTTTTTCACTCTCTAATCTTTCAGCGACAATATTTGGGGTTGTGATGAAAATTGTTTTTATGTTGATGTGTAGAGGATATTGAGAATTTAAGTTGTTCTTGGTTCAAGATTTGTCACCACACATTGAGTGTGCAATAGGCATTCGAATGTTGTTGCCCTAAGTTAAGGAGTCTACAAATATGGGGTAGATATATCTAAATTGTGATGTATTTTGAAAAGATGTTGTTCTTTGTTTAAGGTGTGCTTACAAGTATGTGGAAGATGTATGTGAAATGTAATTATTTTAAACATGTTACGTTTTTGACAGATGGATTTTTCTGATTTTATTTGTTGATTTTTTGTTAGTCATTGGTGTATTATGAATTGGTCTCTTTTTTTAGAGACATACTTTTATCCTCTTTTTATCAAATTGGTATTATTGTGACTTGTTTGAAGTGTATATATCTTTGTATTGTTAATTGTTTTTTATGTTTTTGTAAAGGTTTTCTTATAAACCATAAACAATTTAAAAAAAACATTGGGCTGTGATTCAAAGACCTCCGTACCATAGCTTAATGAAAAGTTGCTTGACAATGAGAGTCATGTAAAAGCCATAGATATTTAAAGAGTATTGGGAAATCTCAGAGAGAGTAATAGTGTTATTTCTGTTCCCACATACAACAGCCTAATATAAATCCCATGCACTCCTCACTCTTGACTTTACACAGTACAAAAAAAACAATCTTGTGCGGAATGGACTCAATTTGTGAGGTAAAAGGGGAAGGAAACTCATACTTGTATAGCCTAAAATTATTATCCTAGGTTTGGTGGGTGAACCAACATGTTGTGCATTCTGAATCACTAACACTGCTTTCCTAACCCAAAACCTGCAGAACTCATTGTAAACCTACTTAGAAACTGCACACATACACAGCTGCAACACATACTACGATATTTACATGGAAAATGTGATTCATGCAACAGTTCTCGGATAGCAGCTCTTGTTTGTGATATTGTGATATCACTACTGATCGTTATACTCCTGCATAGCAGAAGTCATTTTGTCACTTAGGAAACTAAGAAAACAGTAGAAATTCTGGTGCAGAATTTCCTAGTTCTACAACTGTTCTTATAATTGTGTTTTAGTTCTAGCAATTGGATCACCATTTGAGGTAATATCAGTTAACAATTTTAATATATTTAACCACTGTTGGTGGAATTTCAGTCCAGCTTACAGTGATGCTAACTTTTATGCAAAGGAGAGCGCCAAATCCTTTGTACAACACATAACTTTTCTATCAAGTGCATATAGTCAGATTATCTAAAGAACAGCCCAGTGCATCACGGTGTGCGAAGCACCATCTTGAGGATGACGGTGAGGCTCATTTTGAGGTTGCCCGTCTAGAAATAAGGTGCCGGTTACAATGTGTGCGGCACCTTTCCGGACCGACAGACCCCATTTCTCTGGATAGGGACTTTGATCTACCAGAAGGCCTGACCTACCGGTAGTTCAGGCCCTTACCGGCAGACAATTGCTGCAATCACTGGCACCTGTACTATCGTTGCCAGTGATTTTGGCATCCCCATCCCATGGAGTCCTATGGGGATTTACAAATACCGGGAAATCAGACAGCAGAGATGGTACGGTTGTCCCCTGGTAGCCTGCCGGAATTACTGGCAGGATGCCGAGGGACATGAAATGTGCCCCATTGTGTGCCTAGAGCAGGACAGCAGATAGTGGGGGAAATGTTGACTATGGATAACACATTGCTTGTGGGCAAGAGATTTGTGGATAGTGCTACACCAGATGAAAGTGGAAAGGTTTTGTTAGTTTTCTTTTAGCTTTCTAAGAGATGGGGGGAAATAAATACATCTGTTTTAGGCTACTCTCTGCTATATTGCTGCATCTAATGGATCATCGTGAGTTGCTGGTACTACAAATGGTGATGGAAACATAATGGAAAGCTGCAAAATGTCAATCAATAAAACCGTGCAACTCTTATGAATTAAAAAGTCTATGCATTTCCCGAAATGTGGATGTTTTATCAACAGTACTTATTGTGTAGAGCAATGCAGCTGCAACAATTGTACCGGTTTTGGACAGCCTAGCTTATGTTTGGTGTTAATGGTTTAGGGAATACAGACTGTGTTCATCTTAAATCTCCAATAACAGCGAGGCCCGGTCATCTCTCACGTGATATGACATGTCGTGCTTATCATCGCCTGATATCTATTTATGTCAATACAACTTTGCACGGCTCATTACCCGATGTGTGCGTTTATATTGATTCATAGGTTTAAAACATGCAGCCTACATATAGGAATGCATCATTTGAAATCATACAGACATGTAAATATACAGTATACAATGTGGATTTTGTCCTTAAAATGTTAAGTGTGTTGACTCTATGATAGAACATGGCTTGCCTTAAACAATTTGCTCTTTTCTAAGCACTGATTCAGGAGTGGTCCATTCATGAGCACCAACCTAATTCACGAAGAAACGGTTATTAAATGTCTAAAATGTGACATGATGGAACATTTGCAGTGCCACATGATCCCTCCTTTGTTGGCACTTACATCTCACATTGCAGTAGAACTTTAGTATTGCATCTCAATGAAGAAAAGAAAAACAGGCGTAGGTGTGGAAGATGCACAATAGAAAGAGATGATGCACCCAAAGGCATGTGCCCCTTGACCAGGATCTCAAGTGCTCCACGAATAGACTAAGATATGCGCTTCCCAGGACACAAATTCTACATTCAGACTAAGGTCATCATCCTTTAGGCCTACTTAGCCATGCTCACAACAATAGGCAGATGTGCACATGTGGAACAGATAGCTGATGTTAATGATGGAAAAAATAAAGATTTCTCTGGGTATCACTGAACAGACCTGCCCTCCATATGGCGGGCACGCAGGGATGTAACAACTATTCAATTAGAGCAATCTCAATGATTTCAATGAATTGCAGAAATCAGCCAGTGTTTCATAAAAGAATGAAGGAAACAGGCAGCATTACATCAATGAGACAAAATTAACCATGTTTGTTCCTCGGTATAACCAACACAGCAACAGTATTAGGCCATTTATTTGTGGTTGGCTCTTGAATTCCAGAACATTCTGAGCGTCGTCACTAGGCTCCCTCTTGAGGAGAAAGCATCAAGAACCCATCTACGACTTCACGATTTGTTTGTCTACCACTGGCCGCACCCCAGTGTCCCCAGCCCGTTTTATTCTATTGCAAAACCAACAGCAATAAAATACAACAAACATTTCAGCTCTGCTGAGGTAAAACACTGCCCATTCACCTGAAATGTTGCCACGGCTATTTTTCCAGTTCCCCATATTTTCCTCCAGTATGATTTGTCAAGGCCTTCAACAAACTCAGAACTAATTGTCCTTGTTTAAGACATTTTGCAACATGAAATGTCTCAAATTCTATGCTAATCCTAGGCAGCGAAACATTTTATAGGACGTAGATTTTCTACCTGGAAAGTCAACAGCACAATCAGTAATATATGTTGCTGTTAATTTCCAAGCCGACTGCTCATTTCATTTGGTTTAGCTACCGAACTAAACAAATTATATCATTACAAATTGTTCAATGCAAAATAAATATATGTTGCAAATTAAAAAATGTGAACTATATCATAATAATGAATTGTATTCATAACATGTCGTAGCTTTACCTTTAATCCCAACCACAATCACTATTAAAAGATGCATTTAGAATCTGTATTACATTACTAACAAATAAACAGAGGAACACTGATTTTATACAACTTGTAACTTCACGCTTCATGTCTAAGATCACAGGCTGGATGTATAGTTCAGGGGCAATGCACGCAGGAAACAAGACATCACAGAGCACAATGGGTTTGATACTTGGTCATGTGCTTAGAGACTGAACTCTGATATGAAGTGTGATATAAAAAAAACGATTTAAATTAAGCACATCCAATTCAGCCCTAATGCCTCAATATTAACAGTATCCTGGTGGAGTCTTCGTAGCCATTTAGAGAGGTTGAGTGTAGGCCTTACCTTCTAGTAAGAGCCTGGCTATTTTGTTATTGTGCACATAAGTATAATACCCACTCTTGATGGCTTTCCCTGACAGAAATGGGCCTTGTTTTGCTGGGGTCTTGAACTTGGTGAGCAGGACCACAAGATCCGATATTATTGCTAAACTGGTTGTCTTACCCAGGAGAGCCATTTTATGTATATTCATTAAAAGGGCTATAAGTGTCTGCCTTCCAACCCAATAGTTACACATCTGTCATTACTTAGTGCACTTCCATTTCCAAGATCTGTCCTTATTTTGAACATGTGTAATTGCATATTGATCATTATTGTCTGAAATCAGGATCATTCATCCCCATAATATATTGTTTTTCTTTCAACTACGTCCTTAATCTGGGTCTATGGGGTGAGTGAAGAGCATGTATTTCTCTCTTCCCCGTTTTTAAAACACCTTTCAAACTGTACTTTCTGCTTAAGTTGTATGCTACATTCAGTCCAGTAAAAGCTCAGTATGTTGCAATCGATTTAGTCACAATTAGCAGCAGTTATATTGTTAAATATGTATGTTATTGCTAAGGATAAACCTTGTCACTATACAGGCCCATAAATTAGAGGAAACCTTTTCAATATTTATAAGGTAATGCAATAATTGAAAGTGTGATGCGGTCAAGGCACAAATGAAAGTCAGGCTTTGCTTGGTCTAAATAAAGTACAACCGTGACATCCCAAAGTCACCAAAAGGTTGCTTTCAGGAGGCAGGGCTGTGCCCCTTGTTGAGATTCAAGTTTAACACCCCAGATGTGAGAGAAGGTACTGGTTAAGGAATCTCCTATAGTAAGAAGAGTGGGCCATTTAATGGGTCAGTAATTCTTTCTTTGTTCGTGGCTCCGCTGCTACATATTATCTGTGTCAGGTGCACATGCATTTTTTAGAACCATTCTATGAATACATGTAGGTCAGTGATATGCTAGTATGCACCATATGTAGAGGGCAGGCCAGGTGAGATCATGGGACAGATTTGTGGCAAAGTAGTAGCCGATTAGAACTAATGTAAATTTTGTAGGTGAAAAGAAGTGCAAGAGGCACCCCTGGTAGTTGAAAGGCATTTATGTAGCGTGATCCCAATGTAAAAAGAGCTATCAAATGCAACATGTTTCCAAACAAAAGTCGCAATATAAGCTGTCAGTAGTATGGCTACAAGGGTGAGAGCCATCAGAGAGTGCCAATCAATCTGGTTGCATGGAATAGGATGAGGTATTTGATTTTGTTGCCACAGTGTCTACACCTCACAAGAAGATTGATTACATTTGAGGGGTGAAGTACACCATGAGACACTCAAAGGCGGGTTGACCAATGGGAGAGGGGTCCAAAAGCAACAAAGTGAACCTAAGGCCACTGACCAATGGGGATGAAGAACTCCAATTGACCCGAACATTAGCTCACTATAATTATAATTGTTCTTTTATGATGCACCTAATACGAACAAGTGGTTTCAAAGTGCGGGATCATAATTCAAACCTGTGTTGTGCTACATTGTCTTGCTTCCAAGACAAACATGTTACCTCTGAGCTATCCTTTCTCCCCCTATTAGAGGGATGGTACTAGTCTGGTCACAAGGGAAGGCTTGAGCCAATAGGACTAGCAAATGTACGTGTTTTTGAAGGGGACTATTAGCATCATACAATAAGATTCAAATGTTTTTTTCATATGTCTTGCAACAATGTCATCTCTGTCTTCATGACTATTTCCTATTTATACTGCCAGTTAATGATGATTCATTGCACAAAGCTTATCTTTTTCACTGGCTAAGATTGTGTGTAATACATTTTGTTTTTCCTACAATTCATGCACTAATTTTTGCTCTTTGGATTGATTTTGCCTGTTTTGGGTTTTGTGCCTACATTACACTATTGGACACTTACAAGTCCGGCAATAACAGTGCCGGTAAAACTGGCAGGTTGCTGCCAGACTTGTACATTTTTCCGACACCTGGCTTGCCGGAAACACCGGGACATTACAACCCCAGCATTCTGGGAAGTCAGGCTCCGGTAATTGTAAATCCCCATTCCCTTTGAGTCCCATAGGACCCAATGGGAATGGGGACCACAGAAGCACTGGCACCGTTAATACGGTGCTGGTGCTTCCATTAAACTCTGCGGGCATCTGCCATTCTGCATGCCAGGTCGGACCATGGCAGGCGGGACGGAACCCGCCCGCAGAGTCGTATTGTGCCGGTCCAGTAACAATGGTGCCTTTAGGCTTACCGGCACCATTGTTACTGGACCAGCACAGTCCAGTAATTGTTACACATTGTTACTGCCAGTCCAGTAACAATGGTGCCGGTAGGCTTACCGGCACCATTGTTACTGGACTGGCGCAGTCGTAATGAGGCCCTATGTCTTTTGTTGAAAAGGATGGCAAGATAAATATACACTAAAACACAGATGAAATCAGTCTAACAAAAGATGTATATGTTTTTCTTTTTAATATATAAAATAATGTATTCACTATTTGCAAGCACATATAAAAAGTATTGAAAATGTGCAGAAAACATGCATACAACTGAGGAATTTGAATAACTACGTGTATTCGGGAAATTATTCCAATTATGTGTCAGGAAACAAATGTGTATTAACCATGGCTTGGCATAATATTTTGGTAATAATCTCTGCTGGGGCAGACTAAATCAATCAGGTTGGTTTACCATAGTCTGACCAATATTAACTTGAAAGATCACAAACATTGTTTTAGCCTCCACATACTGCAACGTGTGTTTGATTGGACAGGAAGAACGACTTGTTATTGTGCTGAATTCCCCAGATAGGAGATATGCAGGATACTCATCTTTAAATAAAAGATGATGGCTTTCTGTGGATTTCCAGACCAGGCTGTCTATACTGTTCTAACAACAGCATGGTACGATGAAAGTGGCCTCTGATGACCTAGTAAACTCAGCCACTCAACAACAATGCTTTATCTCAGAGATGAAACTCTTTCCATAAAAGCACGTAACTTACAAAATAAGAAACATAAAACACATCAGAAACAAATGTTAAAAGCATAGTCAAACAAATAGCTTTATCCGCACCATAAGAACATCTAACGGGTAATGCCATGTAGGAGCAAACAGAATCATTGGGTATTAACATTAAAAAAGGTCTATGTTTTACAAACCTATGGACCTTAACTAGTGGGATCACGTAATGCCTCCTTACTGTAGCATAGAAAGGGCAAAAAGATCAAATGTAGCAAACATTACTCCACTCTTAAACCACAGGGACAACCTTTGTCAGTGAGGATATCCCGCGTCTGCTTGCTCGTTAAGACGTAAGGCAGCATTTACTGAGATATAGTCCCAACACTACTACTCGATGCCTGTCATATGTCACATAGCACAGTGTGGCAGGGCATTAGATGGTGCAAACAATCAATAAGCCCTGACAATTGCTTTGAATTCCTCCTTTGATATCCTTCACTCGGAGGAGTGTGTTTTCATGCACAGTGTAAGAAACATTTAGAGTTTTCTGTAATATCCAGAGAGTCATTGCACTAATGTTGCAGACCTAATTTTAGAAAAACTGGTTAAAGTAAGGTAGCCAACGTTTTTTTTGCTGTTCCACATGTGTCGATTAATTTACTATCAATAATTAAACTTGGGGAGCTTTTTTTTTTGGACCTCACTCTTAAACCTCCGCGACTTAAAGTAAAATAACAGCTTATTCTTGTTGCAATGATGCGTGCAGAGAACGAAGACACAGAGTTCCCCTACTTCGTTTGTCAGAAATGAGGTAAAAGGAGTTCTGCATACATCAGTTACTATGCCACAAAAGATTTCAAGTATCAATCAGAACTGCTTCTCTCATTTTTTGCATGTATTTATTTGTGGCCCATAGTGATAACACGTGTTTCGTCACTCTTAGTGTGCCTTTTTCAAATCTGGGCAGTATGGTTTGTACAAAATGCTATCATTTGGTTTTCGTATATGCTCTCTAATGACGTATTTAAAAGGACATACAAGGCTTTTTTCAATAAACAGTATACCATATAAGTGATATTCTTCTATGCAAGGGAAAGTAAATACTTCTTAGCACCATTAACCGTGTTAAAGTTACATGCCCTTAAAATTTTAAAAAGTATTTACATCTCAAATGTTTGAGAATTGGACAAAAAAGGTGTTTCATTCATATCATCCACCACAGAAACATCAAAACACAATTCAGAGGAGGGTTAAAATATATATTTAAATTCCAAATAGAAAGTACAGAAAGCAGCGGAAGACTATTCTCCCTGAACAGCCCTCTTATGAGGTTCATGTAAATATCTACAGTAGTTATCCAAATGATGGTCCAATTCAATATCATACCCATTTTTTACAGATCATTTAAGGCACTCTAAATTATATTGATCATTGGATTTAAGATTATTACATTTGGGACTTCAAATCAGTTGAACCTGTTAAAAAGGTGTAAAAAAATAAATCACTATGAACCAGTCAGCAAATTCACATCTCAGATATTGCAATTGCAGCCAGGGACTACTATATATATATATATATATATATATATATATATATATATATATTTTTATCCTCCATCAGTCAATTAACTTTATTTCAGCTCAAAGCCATAAAGCTAATACACAGATGGCTCCTTCAGGTGTGGTCATAGTACCTGTTAGTGTTCATTGGTCAATAAAAACCCACATGTCGCTCTCCTAGGGGATCAGCTTTTGCCCCAGTCAGGACCATCACCATGGGCAGGTTTCCACAGAGAGTGTGTCCTATAACAATGGCACTGTTTTTCTGAGGATTACATGGCCATCCAGAGCTCACTGTGTCCCTGGTCATTTTGGGAGTTCTTAGAGTTATCCGGACAGAGTTAGAGTCATCTTCCCCAGTCTTGGGTATTCTAACGCAGTCTATGATGTGGTCCATGGTTAAAAAAGACGCCCCCTCACCGAACCAACCAGTGCAGGCATTTGTTTCGAAGTGCTTCCCTTGGTTCTTTTTGTTTAGCGGGCAGATTTGGTAATCCATGAAGGAATATTGAACTGGGGCAATGGGGTGCAGTGGGTTTATAGGAAGAATTAGACAACTCTTTGGCCAACCCTCTGGCTATATTCACTGTTATCTTAGTTGCCCCTAGGATTTTGGCAACATGCTGTCCTGGATTCGGTTCCTTTTCATTTTCAGCATTTACTTTTTTTTAAATGCTCTATTCCTATCCTGGATCCTACTGGAATCCTTGTTTAACTCAGGAGATCGGTACATAGGCTATAAGCGGGCAGACCTACTGTTTTAGAGCACTGGCCTTGACCCGGGTCTCATTCTCACCACCGATAAGGTTGGTACAGTAGCCACTTCTACTTTCATTCCTACCATTGACTTGAGGGCCAGGAGCACATTTTTCAATGACGAGAGTTGGGCCAGGACCACGTTTCAACTAAGACAACACTCCCTTCCCTCTGGGCTTCCCTCCCCTTTAGCCGCAAAAATGGCAGGGGTGGTAAAATGTGCTCTTTCCTGTTGGGTATTGAGGGGGAGGGAACCGGCAAGTCTGCACTAATTACTGCCAAAGTGTTTGCCGGGCACCCCGCTAACTCACCACCCATGCATACAGGTAGGGCTGAAGGGCGGTTGGCTGGTCATGTCATCAGTGTCATCAGTGGTCGCTATTGAAAATTATTTGGCCACCTAACCACTTGGGGGCGGGGTTGTGGGAAGGGAAACACAGGGGTATTCCTTCTGGCTATGGCCGGGGCTGTTAAGTATCATAGCTGAAACTTGGTCCACTAGGCCCTGAGTGTTCTGGGGCCCCATGCGCACAAATGTTGATCTGAGTGGTCTGAACAATCCAGAAAGTCCAATTGGGCATGCAAGTCCAAACAGCCTGGGACTGCAATTACCAAGCAGGATGAGGTGCCAAAGGTTTCGAACAGCCAGGGCTGGGTCATTGATTTCAAGAACAGAGTCAATGACGGTATCAGTTTCAACAGTTGCCTCCCACCTTGGAGCAAACTGTTAATAGCATTAGGAGTGCCCAAAAATTGTTGAATTTCAGAAATTAATAGATGGGCATTGCTAAAGGTACCAGCAGCGTCGGGTCTAGTAGAGGCTGCTAGGTCTGCAGCACCCCTGGGGGCAGGGCAGAATTTTTAGGTTTGTTTCGCTTTAGGAACATTTTCCCTTTAGGCCCCAAACCATGGCCAAAACCTAGGCCTAGCCCAGATCTACCCACAGGAAGGTGGCTAGTTGTCTCCACAGAATCCTGCACCTGTTCCAAAGTCGTAGACATGGTGGTCTGGGTGGGTGGAGCCAAGGGGGAAGGGATAAGAAATGAAAGTGCAGAAAATAAATATAATGGCACTATTCCCAATGTTTCCAATGTTACTGATGCCTCCGATATCAGTGTCAGTGTCAGTAAGAATCCAAGAAATCACAAATTGTAATGAGAGAATACCTGTTTTAAAGTCCCCTGGCTTTGTGGGTTCATAGTGTCGAAACCAACATTAGAATGGCTGGCTGTGCAGACCAAGCAATCACCCCTATATTTAGGCACCAGTACACTCAGTCGACTGACAGCGGCAAGCAGCGTTCCTCAGGGTCTGACATAAGACCCGATGACTGGAGCGTCGGAGGGGTGCAGCACTCAACCCCACTGGCCGCAAACACCCCGCTCTCTTGACTCCCTGCGGGCTTCACCCTCGCGGGGAAGCCAGGGGATGTTTATCAGTTTGTCGGGTGGGTGAGAGTGGTCAGCAGGACGGCAGCACAGCAGTAGAGAGAGGATCGAGCCTCCAGGAGACACCCTTGACTCTCTGTGGGCTTCACCCGATATACAATATCAGAAGTGAGAAGATCATGTATAATAAAATGGGTCAGATCTGTTCCTTACAACTCCACAATTAAACCCCAAATATCAGCAGTTTCAGATTTATCGAATCTGAAATGAAACCCAAACAAGCATCGATATGCATTAAATATGCTGGTGCACCTTTTGGCACCCCCAAAAAACATTGTAAAAAAATTATTTTCTCTATGTTGGTTCATTACCACAGTATTGTAGCCCCAAATGTATGCCATATTTAGCCAATTAGACAGTTTTTCCCAGAGAAACAGGGAACATTGAACCCAAAGTACTCCTTTTTAAACGCTAGCTAAACCACAAGATTGTTCCATTACCCTGGCCCATTTTTGTGGCACAGTTTGATACCTGATTGCCCCATGCCAAGGTTTTCCCAGAAATATTTCCCAGATAAGGGAATTTGTCAACCCATTCCTATTGTGCACCCCATATTTCAATTGCAGGCAATCTGCCTCTACATTGACCCACACACATGACATTTGACTTTGTCATTTTTTGGACAAAGATCGTTTGCAACCATGAATTTCAGAAACCTACTTAAAAGCAACTGTAATGCTCTTGGAGTACCGGCTATGAGAACTACATCTCTGGCATATGCAAGTGCACAGATCTTCCTTCTTGCTATTTTCGGTCTATCAGATGTAAGCTCACAAAGCTCACCAAATAATGAATGAAGATATACATTAAAAAGCAGAGGAGCTAGCAGACGGACCTGTCTTACTCCTGGACTCAGTGTGATGGCTGCATATAGATTACCCAATCGATTGACATAGTCATAATCTGAGTTTAGAGCAATATATCCAAGACATACTGGGCAGCTATAGCCAAGAAAATATGTATTAAGTAATAGCCTAAAATGAAGGACTTGCTCCATTGCCCCTACTCCTTTATGGAAGCCACACTGCTCCTCGGCTAAAATCTTATTTGTATTGACCCAATAGAGTAGTCTATTAATGACCAATCTTTTGAACAATTTAGTTGTTCAGCTGTTCATTGGAATTTGACAATAACTTCATGGGTCCAGTCAATCAAATTTCTTAAAGAAGGGTACAATAATACTTTGACCCCAACTCGATGGAAATATATGATCTTGATGCAGTTGAAAAGGAGGGTAATGACTGGTACCCAGACTGCTGTATTATATTATATTTAAAAATGTCTAGTGTTACCAGGTCATCACCTGGAGCTTTGCCACTTAATGACTGTGATATGTCTAAATGAACTTCGCCACATGTAAAGTTAATAATAGCCTCACGGTTGTCCCGCATTATTTCCTTACTTGGTACTGCTTGTTCCACAAAATTGATAGCAGCAGATTGTGTCACTGAGTTGTATAGCAACTAGAAATGTGTTACCCATTCAGCTGCAGAGACATTATTACAATTGCAAAATTGTTGCATCCATATAATATGTGAGACACACATCCAAAAATGACATACATTCCTACTATTAGTTGTGTATTCCAGTTTAAGCTATAATGAGTGATGCCATGTCTTTTTTGACTCTAGTATTTCTCTTTTATACTTTTCTCTGTCCCTTGAAATGAAATGCCTTTCCCTAGATGAGGCTGTTAGAGCGTTTCAAAAACATCTCTTAAAATTACAACAGTGGGCCTCATTACTGGTCGGGCGGTCCGGAAATAACAGTGGTGGTAAACCCGCCACCACTGTTAATTCCGGACCGCCCGATCCTGACTCCTGCAGGCGGGAGGTGATGTTCCCGCCAGGTCTGACCTGGCGGGTTTAACACCGCCCGCCTGCAGGCGGACATGAAAACACCAGCACCATCACGAAATGGTGCCGGTGTTTCCACTTCCCCATTCCCATTGAGTCCTATGACACTCAATGGGAATGGGGATTTACCGAATTCCGCCTCTGGAATTCCCGGGACACCATGGTCGTAATGCCCTGGCATTTCCAGGAGTCACGGAGGCGGAATGGTAATACGAGTCCGGCGGTGACCAGGCAGTTTTACCGCCTCGGTTACCGCCGGACTCGTAATGAGGCCCAGTGTTTGTTATACCAACCATCACGATTGGCCACCATGTTCATAGGATGACACTTACAACTTGTTAGATTTCTCGCAATTAACATGAGACTACGATAGAGCTTAACAACTGCAAGTCCTTGAACAAGATTAGAAAGACATGCCTCGATTGTTGGCAATGCAGCATGTACAAAACTATTGGATACTAATATTTTATTTGGGGCTAACCATTTACATGTCAATCTCTAAGAATAAGCTATGCCTGAGTTTGGGCATAGTGAATGGTGCAACTCATGACCATTAGCTGCCATATTTCAGTTGATACTGCACATGTGTCAGTTCCTGTGAGTCAGCTCTACTGTTGAAGGGAGTCAGATGGGCTGCTACTGCCACACAGCAGGAGAGAATCCCAGAGGATCCAGCCTATCTCTTTAATTCTCTTTGTGAGGGCCGGTAACCCACTTCCCAGAAACAGCTGCACAGCAAGCAGCTGTCCTCTGCCCAGGTATCAAAAGGAGCACACCTATTCAGGGGGAGCAGCCTCACACATGGTGCTGCATATCTACAGTCTTTGTTTTCAGTAGGAGGGAAGGGGGTGGGGTAGGATCGTAAAAAGTGCTCTGGACACCGGAAGAAGCCGTCCACCATCTTGTTTCTTGCTGTCTCTATCCCCCCCACAAATGTTTCCTCCACCTCCTCAGGAGAAAAGAACTTTGGGTGTGACATCAACATGGTAAAGTCCATTCCAGCCAAGAGCAAGGTTTGGTCCCCAATGGAGGCTAGCTTTAGACCAATCACCTGTTGACGTGTGCCTTTAAAAGAAGGGGTCTTTCACCCCTTAAGCTGAATTCCCTCAGTTCCTCAAGGATCCTTTAAGGCTGAATAGATGTTCTGAATATTCTCATTGGACTTCTTTTGCACTGTGCACAGCCCTCAACCTTAGGTGGAGAGGAGCTGTCCAAGACAAAAGGAACAGCTGTCCCCTAATCACTCCCAGGGCACATCAGGAGTGACCCCTGCTGTGGACCAGGACCAGCCATTCTGCAACAAATCTCTTAAGCTGGGAGTGCAGACCCTGAATAGAAACATCCTGTCCTAGAGTCCTTTGCAAGGCCTCGTAGCAACCAGAGAGCCAGACCAGCCATTGCTCCCTGTTCATTTGCTTCACTCTGTTTTCTCGGCATCCTGAACAAAAGGGAAGGTGCTGGTGTTGGTTTCTGCATTCCTCCAACCAGCCCAACTATTGCTAAACCAGCTCGACACTTCTATATGTCCTAGAAAAGCATGTCACCTGTTAGGCCCGAAATAACTGCTCACCGCCAGACCCTGAACAGGACCTTTGGAGAGTCACTTGCTGACTCTTACCGGAGATTACAGTCATGGCTCGACCCAGCTAGCCCGAGAACTGACGCCTCATTGATCGCACATTGATGCACCCTCAATCACCACTTTAACTTCCATCCCCACTCACTTGAACTGCTGTGCCTTTCCCAGAAGCCCAATCCCAATTCAGCCAGGTCAACTTTGAAGCGTTTTTGGGACCGCCCTGACCTACATCACTGAACTGCTGCCGTTCGACCACACCGAGCACCTGAATTCGAGCCTTCTCGATGCCTACTTGCTGACAGGGCCTCCATAATCCTACATGCCGCAACTGAGCCTGATCAGCTTGCATCAACGTTTGAACCCCAGCCTGATGCGTTATCCCACTAAGAACTGAATCCAGGTACTGCAACAGTGAACTGCCCCAAAGTCCACTGAGACCCTAGATACTGGTTAGGTCAAGATCCCTCCTGTTTTCACCCCAATATCCTTTCAAAGGTAGTACCTTACTTACCACCCCCAGAACTGCACTCAGTCTGCTACTTTCTCCAATATGTTGCTTATTGTCTATTCTTTCCTTTGGGGTCGATTTTTATTTAGTACTCTCTTTCTTTCTATGTGCAGATGGTGTGTTTTATTAAAGTGTTTATATTTTTATAGAATCTTGATTGGACATTCCATTTATTTTGAATTGTGATACCGTGTTGTTTAGGTCATTACTGGTTCACAGTCGCACCCCTCTTATGAGTATAGTCTTCCCGCATCCCGCATTACTACGAAAGGCAGAGGAGGTATATCTCTTGATTGTCCCTGTTTTCCCTTTATCATTGCATTGTGTTTTGGACTGTAGAAGTGTGAGTGCCTAGTGGGCTATTTATCCCAATTCGTCCTTGTACTCCTGCAGAGCAGAGTGCAATTGATCACAACATCAAACACACATATTAAAAAAATAATGAATTATAGAGATGAATATACTATTTTGTGAGGCAAATCGATCAGGTTGGTCAGAGAGGAACCTACCATTCAACAGGCATAAGCCCTGTTCAACCAGAAATGGTAATAATAACTGACTGCTCTTCCTAGGAGTTGAATCCTTTCACACTATTTTTGGGGTGTTAAAACCATTAACTTCTTCATTCTTTAAGTTTCCCATTACTGAGCAATCACCCAACTTCAAGTTAAAATGGCCACTTATTAGGAGGGAAACTTGGTTAGAATCCTCAGGTTTCCAATGTTCCAAATGGCTGACAATCATATCTAAAATACTCATAACGTCATTGCCCAAACCATACCCTTGCATTATAAAAGTTGAATATTACCACACTACAAACTCTGGGTAGTTGTATAGACACAGCCACGAGTGTATAAGAAGAACACAAAAGCGTACAATATGCACATAGGCAATTTGCCACAAAGATGACTTCCCCCACCTTATTTCTTCCACTCTGACTTTGTTGTGCAGGAGAGAAACAACTCCCCTAACCACCCAAAGATATCTCAGAAATGGACCATCTCTGCTCGTACAAGACAATATCCAAACCTAACATATAAGGGACACATTTATGTTCACATAGCTGTCTATTCAACCCAGCAATAATCCAGGAGCCAATTGAAAGAAAGCAAACATGGTAATTAAGAGGATTTAAGACTTTGATTTACGTAGATGTATAGTAGATTGTAAATTGGATCTCTGGCTGTTGCTGATAGATGTATCTGATAGGGTCTTGTCATTACCTTCTAAGGCATACCTGGATTTCAATCCATGATATTTTTTTACAAGTTTGTCAAATGGACTCTTTGTATAGACTTCACAGATAGCCTTTTGTAGGCTCTGGGCTACTTTTAGGAGGTATCAATGATCATGCAAATTACAATGTTTGACTCCATTGTCCAAGTAAATCTCGATTCCCAAATGTGAGAGTCCTCCCACTTATCCTAGAGCAAATTTTGAAAATTAGGATCGGAAAAAGTAACTCTTAGGCTACACTCAGCACAGTACATACAATCAGATAGAATTCTTATATTCCCATTAGACGTAATATCTTGTTAGCTTTTCCAACAACACCTAAATTGTCAGACACGGGTGATGACACATTTCTGCAATAAGCATTCTTCTTGTCATGAAAACGACCTTTGAAGTTGCACATTAAGTCATTGTGTCACCATTCTAGCTAGTATGACAGACAAGGTCAGTCATTTGATTGCAGAGAAGGTGCCATATCTACAGACTAACTTACATTAAACCCCATGTCCTTTGAGCCATGCGCATCATGGGAAAATTGGAAACTAGCAAAACCAACTCGCTGCTCTATTGGTTTACCCAATTTCAGCCAGTTAGGCCACTTACCATCCACAATGAAGGTAATCTGTGTAAATACATTCTGAATAACTTTGGCAAACGTTCATTCAACTTCACTTGAGCTAACAGGTTTGCTTGACTTAACAGAATTGCAGAATTTACAGCCGCATCACTGTGAAGATTAGGAGGGACTCACTAGCATGATTCCCCACCTGACTGGGTTAGATCTTTTATTAAATCAAGGCTTTTTCCAGAGGAATCTGATCCTCAGTGAGTTCTTCACATTGTTATGGCACCATTCAGCTTAGATCCTTCAACAATACTTCCATCCTTAGAATATGAGAGTGTACTGTGCATCTTGAATCAGTGCCACTCACAGCAAGCGTACAGTTCTTCCCATCCATCAACCGCCCATGGTTAGAAGCAGAATGCAAGTAAGCATTTTGTTGGTCTATCTCCACCAGATCAAGCAATAGTTGAGAACAAACAATATTTCTTTTTAGACCATTTTAATTGGGTTTTGAAAATATAGCAGTTCCAATTGCGTCATTTGATTGATGGTCATTTGTATTTAATTGCTTAGTCACAGTCATGGGCTCCAACATCTTCCCTAGAGCTTTAAAGGTTTCCCTCACAAGTGTTTTCAATCATTCCTATACAGACTACAGTGCTATATTGAGATGTTATTTGTGAATTAGACACACCCAAAGGATTATTAGCAGAGCCAGCTCCCAAACAGCTGGTTTTATTCAAGAGTGACAGCCCCAACCTCGCCGAAAAGAGATCTAAGTGTTCATCGATTTTAGCTCCTATGTAATCGTGTAGAACCAGAGTAGAGTGTTGAACAAGTTCCACTGGTTGTTCATCAACCATACAAGCCTCAACAGCTAGGTTAATTTTCTTCACTGGGACTGAACTTCTAGGCTTAGGTTCACAATCTACATATGCCGGAACTGCGGTATCTGTAAAAGTACCAACTGGGAACGAGGACAAATTCCTCAATGGATTCCATAGATCCAGAGCAGCTGTTTGAACAATTGTTGGATGTATCATTGGCTATATCAGCATTAAAATTTAGAGGAGGGTCGTGGGGCATTACTGGGTCATTCAAAGAGGAAGTCTGATCATTAACAAACAGCCAGGGTGAGATGATTTAGCTGGATACAATTAGGTGATTTTCTGCCACCTCCCCTCTAGCAGGTACTATAGTAGGGCATTTATAACTATGGTTACGTGGAACCCAACATAACAAAGGACCTGGGCTAGAAGCAACATTGTGCCATTGCAAAGCCAACAGCACTTTCGTTACATAGTCTAGCTATCATGGCCTATGCCATTCCCCACCTTGCCTTGTATGCTGCCAGCATATGCTGGCGAGGGCAATGATTCAGGTTTGCTGCTAAGTGAATTCTTCCTCCCATTATCTCCTGCATCATCAAGCCTATCTTATACATATCGGGTTTCCAAGACCAGCGATTACTCATCTGTACACCTAAATAGTCATAAATTCTGCATTTTTGGTACAGGCCTACCACCTCACTGGATGGTAATCCTTACTGGACATCTCAATATTACATGCATAACATCAGATGTTTGAGAATTGACATTTAGAGCACAACTGTTCTGGAAAATTGTGTAACAATTCATCAACTTTCATAGCACCAAAGGGGTATTCACTATCAATATAGCATTGTCGGCATATATAAGAAGACACAGACTTCCGGTAAACAAACTGGGGAATATCAGGTACAATATTTTCTATTCCTCTGCTAAATTATTCAGATAAATGTTGAAAAGAAGAGAGGCTAACACACACCCTTGCTGACCCCCTTTTTTTAATGACATTGGGATCTATAAGGCCCCCATTATTACCATGTGCTACATATGAATGAGTATTCATGCAAAGCGTCATCAGTGGGTAAAATTGATTACTCAGGATCCATAAATCTTCTAACATATAATGGACCGATCATCCTGATCAAAATCCGAGGAGAGGTCCGTAAAAGCTGAATGGATCTGTTCTGTTTCCCCACGAAGTAATTGCTAATAATGAAATGCAGATGAAAGCATTGAAGCTCAGAGCCGAAACCCTCCATGAAGGCTTACTGGACGTCAATCAGGATCCCTTCATTGCATAATAATAAGCCAGTCCATTAATCTAGCATGGAGAACTGTACTGAATTGTTTTGCTTAACTATCCCACAATGTAATAATCGAATGTGATTGTGTGCAGCTTCTGTGCCCATTTTACAAAGTAAGTTAGAGTCAGGAATATTTTAACACATCTCAATTAGGACCCCATCCAGTCCTGATCTCTTTCTGAATGCTGATGTATGAATTACCACCCTGATCTTGAAACGTTAACAGGAGCAATTTGGCCCAAGGGACTTCCTCCATAGGTCCCTCCATGAATTGCCATGTAGGGCCTGTTAATGCCTCATTTAACATAACTGCTTTGTTTCTTTCAGTTGTCCCGCATTGTTCAATTGCATCCTTACTTCGATCTGTATGTCCTTCTTTCTTTTTCTTCAGTCCGTATATATATATATATATATATACATATATATATATATAAAACAAACCAAGGTACCAAAGTACAGAGAAACGGATAGCACTCCAGAGAGAAGCTGTCTGTTACCAATAAGGAACTGACCTCATCCCATCAAAGATATTTATCTTATTACACACACTATTTCTTCCCGTGTGGTACTCTACGACAAAGAGGCTTAAGACTATTTTGCCTATAGAACATTCATGAACAGTCTTAAAGTGAATCACAATGCGATATGTAGGGTCCACATTCTTGATGGCCCGAATGTGTTGTAAAATCCTCAGTTTTAACTTGCCTATGGTACTACCTACATACCATTTCTTACATGAGCAGGTGAGGATGTAGACCACATAGGCAGTGTCACTAGAGATTCTGGACATGATTGAAATATTGGTAGCTAAAATAGGATAGCAAAACATTTTCATATTGGTAGCATATTGACACGTTTTACATTTAGTGCACTTGTAAAACCCAGGAGTTTGAGTGTTGAGCCAGCATTCAGCCTGTGAACAAGTAACTGGAATCATGTAACTAGACACAAGATTGTCTTTGAGTGGGGCAGATTTCAGAAAGGTGATATTAACTCTTTTGCCAAATGTTCCACTTAAATGCTTGTTTAGTTTGAGCACATGCCAGTGTTTGCTGATACTATGCTGTATCGCATTGGAGCCATTACAATAAGTTAGAACAAGTCGTGAATCTTTCTCAACTGATCGAACTTGTGAGGCTGAGTTGGATATCAGGAGTGATGTTCTGTCCTTCTCGCGGGCTTTGATGTAAGCCCTTTCCGGGATTTTCTTAGGATATCCACGATTATGAAATTTTTTGAAGCACACTTGTGCATTCTGTATCAAAGCTCTCAATTCTGGAGCAATTTCTCCATACGCAAATTAATTCGCCATAGGGTATGCTCCACTTAAGAGCCACAGGATGGTTGCTTTTGGCATGAAGAGGTGTATTAGAACTTGTAGGTTTTCTTTACAGTTTAGTCACCAGCTCACCTTGCGCCAGTGTAACAAGAATATCAAGAAACATGATAGCAGCTGGTTCACATTCAAAATATTAATGAAGTCCTGCCATTCTGTAGTGGTTCCATCGCAGATGACAAACAAATTGTCAATATATCCTAGGCAGAGAGCAAACTTGTCAGTATATTTATTGTTTTTCGGATTCCACACCTCAAACTTCTCCCACCATCCCATGGTAAAGTCGGCGTACAAGGAAGCGAAGGTAGAGCCCGTGGCTGTCTCCTGAAGCTGAATGAAAAACTCTTTTTTAAATAGGAAAGTGTTGTTGTTAAGACACAGGCCTATCATTTCCAGGATCATTTTGCTATGTTCCAAGTAATTCATGAATCTAGTGTACAAAAAGTACTCACAGGCTCGCAAACCATCTGTATGTTTGATGGACATGTAGAGAGAAACGACATCCAGTGTGGCAAGTCAGAAAGTTGATTCCCAGGGAATGCCATCAATTTTATTAAAAAAGTCTTTAGTCTCCCTCAGGTATGAAGGTAATGTAGTGACAAAGGATACTAAGGTTTCATCTACGAATTTAGAGGTGTTTTCCAAGAGAGCTCCATATAGAGTGACAATTGGTCTGCCCTGTGGTTTTGTCATATTTTTATGGAGTTTAGGCAGAAAATAGATGGTTGCATTACTGGAAATCTGGGATGCAACAATTTGCACATGTCCTTATCGAGTAAGCCTTTGTCATGACATGTTTTGCAAAGCTCTGCAGGTTTTGTATTCATGTATTCAGTTGGATCCCCCTCTAGTTTGGCATAGCAGGCTCGATCAGTAAGTCGTCTTTCAGCCTCTTTCATATAGTCAAGCCGATCCATAATCACAATATTCGTACCTTTATCTGAGGGTTTAATGATGCAGTCAGAAAGTGTGCACAACAAGGTTAAAGTTTTTTGTTCTTGAGGATTTAGGTTATATGTATTGAAAATGTGTTTCTTTCTTGTCTTCTTAAGGTCATCAATTACCAGGTCCTGAAATACCTCAATGTGACCTCCAGGGTTGAAAGTGGGATTAAACCTGGATTTGAGTTTGAGTTTACTTTTTCCTGGCCAGTTAGTTTGAATGCCTGATAAATACCATTCTGGGTCTAAACACTAACAGGATCATGAATTTCAGATTCCAAATGATTGAGATCAGTCAAGGTCTGTATGTCATACATCAGCACAGAGGTATGCCCAAATAAAGGTTCAGGTGGGAAAGGTTCACACATAGGGCCTCAGTGCGACCCTGGCGCTAACCAATGGCGTTATTAGCGCAACGGTTATCACCGGTAATTTACAGGATCTGCAATGGTAACATGGGGAATTACCACCCCATTCCAAGGTTGGCGGAGCGGTAATTCCCCATTTACCGTTGGCCCTTCCCCATTCCCATTTTTGCCCATAGGGCTCAATGGGAATGGGGAAGGCGGTAATTAAGGTACCGCAAAATGCGGTACCGTAATCACCTTCAAGGTCCCTTTGCGGGTCCTTACCTTAACGGCTGGTACAGACCAGCCATTAAGGTCGGGACCCGCAAGGGGACCTCGTAATCAGGCGTTAAGGGATTACCGGTACAGATAATCCCTTAACGCCAGGGTCGTAATGAGGGCCATATTCCTACAATATTCTCACAGCCTCAGAATCTAAATTAACACCTTTCAATGCCACTAAAAGTTATTTGTTTTGCAATTTTGGATGCAACCAGGATTCTCCAAATCTTATTGAAGATTTAGGGATCATGGGGATTGGTTTGCTTTCTCAACAGCCCCTCAAATGCTGCCATTGTGTCAGCATGACTACGACCCAGATTGAGAAAGTTAGAATCGTGTCCTTCCACTTAAAAGCCCACTAGATGTTTGTGAGCACTGATGACCTTTGTTCCAACAAATGGCTTTCTGTCTTTGCCTTGATTTAAGTGGGCCCTTACGACCAGTGTTAAAACTGGTATCACAAAGATTCCTGATATGCATTACAAACGGGTTATGGTCACTTTCCACCTGATCCTGTATATTAGAAAAAGCACCTCTGGCCCCTGCCCTAGTATCCGTAAGCATTGGTTTTACTATACCCAAGATACTGACCTCATTATTATCAAGTTTATTCACCATCCCGAATCCCATTTTAACATGGAAATCTCCTGCAGTCAACAACATATCTATTCAATGCCCATTTAGTGGAAGATTAGATCTCTTCCTTGCCAATTACCTGATATTCGTAGTAATAGGGCCTTACAAACCCAGACTCTCCCCACACCCGAAAAAGGAATCACAAAAATCTCCACGGGTAATCATTTCACCCTGGTTAGTAATCAGCTGCAGATCTAAATGTTCTCTGTTGATATTTCATGATGGAATGGTGGACGGCTACCCCCCCCCCTACATCTTCCTTTCCCACTTCTCCTGGTCTCCTGGTAAACAGTCTTATATCAATGCAGAAATGGAGTGTCGGCTGCCCAGGTACCTTGCAAAGAATGAGATCACAGAAACACATCTCCAGTGCATTCCAGATCTCCATCTTTGCCCCCGGCCCTTCGATGTTCTAAGGCATAAGGTTATTCCCAGTAGAACACCTACATGTTAATCCTCCTGCATGTTACACAGAGTTAAACACTTCCAGGCGGAGTATACTGCATGCATGTATACGCATTTTCATTTGGCCTTCTTGAGAGTTCAACTCTGCGTTTTTGCTTTAAAGAGAATTCGAAATCCTTTGCTATAAGATCCAAAATGGCCCACTCGGCTCCAGCGAACCCAGTTGACAAAGCTATGAAGGGTTTCAGGTGATGTCTTTGATATGCCAAGACCCCTCTGGCTTGTAGCAGGTGTTGTGTAAATGACAATGTGATGTTGGTCTATCTATGTTAATTTACACACTCTTTTCAAGCATTGCATATAGTCTGCCCCATAAACAAGCTACCAAGTTGGGATCAAAAAGGGTGCAGACTTCCGTCCACCTAGTGTGACAAATACATAATGGAAAAGCCTATCAAACCCTTGGTAAAAACAGGGATAAGGTGCTGGTCTTACAGGGAAAACAATTGTTTAAAATAGTATCCATTAGTTAAGTCCATATATTAAAAAGTATAAATCAAAATAAAATGTGTTTGTGGTTCCTTGATGGGGATGCCTTGACCTATGATGGTGGGTGAGAGAAATAGTCTGTATTTGCTGTCATTTAGTCACATGTGAAAAGCAGGATGACATGAGACCCGACATTGTGCAGACAATTGGGCCCGAATCACACAGCATTTTCAATGGGATTGCGCCATTATAAAATGCTTCTGTCAATCAGGCCTGTGTTAGTGTACGCAAGAATCAGGATCTGAGTTGTTTTTAATTGTGGTGGGTAGTTCTATGCAATTACCAAAATTGTTCTATACTTCATGTGGTTAAAAAAAAGCACTCCAAATCTGATCATCAGGCCCATTGTGAAAAGTTGGCAGTACACAGTACCACTGGTACAATGCCCTTTAGGAGTACCCTAAAGGCAGCACAGGGGATATTCTGAATATGCCTGCTTTCCCTCACTTAGCTCAGTCTCGCTTATCTCTCTATATTTCTATTTGTATCACATTTCTATAGTGCTACAACCCACAACGCGCAACTAAGCATTCAAAGCTAGAGTGGAGGAGGCCAGAATTGTTAAAAGAGACAGACTTTGGGCCCTATTCGTGCAATATTTGCCCGGTTCAAAGTGACATTGCACTGCTGAAAAGTGACTTTGCACTGCCGACACAAACCCTTATTCATGGAACGGTGCAAAGTGTATTTTTGCAGTGAAAAGTCTGGGCCAATTCAGCACATAGGCCCTCATTACGACCCTGGCGGAATTCGGAAAACGATGGCGGAAATGCAATACCGCCATCGAATAGCGCTCGGTGCGACTATGACCCGTCACCGCAAAGTACGAAGCCATTAGCGACACCGTAGTGAACGCCAACGCTAACTGCACCAAGCACGCGCGCGCGCGCCATGCGAAACCGCAAACACCACCATGGCGCAAGGGTACGCCAATTCCGACCCTAGCGGACATGTACCTAACGCCATCAGGCATGGCGTAATGTACCATTCCGCCATGGTGAGAAGTACGGCATCGCGAATCAACCGTAAACGGCCCCACTGAGTGCCTGTACACCGCTCCCTGCCCACAAAGTACAACTCCCCGTAGGTGCAATGAAGTCACAATGCAACCATTGAAATGTACAAGTCACCCATGCATGGCAACGAACAAAAGAAACACAAGAGGGGCCAATGAGAGCTGCAGGGCACAGATGGCACGAATACAGAAGCCATCCCAATGGACATGACCACAGTCCCCCACCAAGAAACGCACGCAAACACAGGCACCTGTGACCAGCAATATTCCGAGAATCACATCATTCCACCAGTCCACCTGGCTGACCGGCATCTGTTACACAAAACCCAATCCCCCGCCCCTGAGCATGACAACATTCAAACTGTCATATTGGCAGCCCCCATCCCTGACCTCACGGGCTTAGTAGGCAAACGCGCCCAGTACAGTACCACGCAACTAAACTCCGAAGCTGGAACCCAATGCAGATCTCCTCACAATACATCGCCCCCCAAATAGGCATATGCCACATCACTTGCAAAGAAAAACGCTACACGGGCCAAATCAGAATAGAAATTTAATGCACATCAAAGTCACCAAGCCCATACAGCCATCAGGCCATGAACTCCAAAACACTAATCACCATTGTGGGCTGCATCCGCAAGAAATGACCAGCCACTACTTGTGTGTCGCCCTGTTCCCCCATGGTACACAGAGCCACATTCACGTACGAAAAGGCAACATGGAAGCGCACAGAACCGCAGGGCCGTCCCAATGGGGAGGCACTAGTCCAGCAGAAAGGCCGAAATGTTGCTCCGAGCCACCAGTACTGCGTAAGGGCATGTGGGCCATTGGCGATCGTCCCATAAGATCGTAATGCTGCTCCACTGATTAACACGAAGCAGCAGGTGTCGGGAGTAAAACCCATCTGCAGGAGTGGCATACAGATGGCAGTGGCAAAAGGGGAGGAGATACCTGTCAACCAAAAGAAAAGAAAAAGAACAGAATGGCCATCAGAACTACATTCCAACAACTCACTTCAATGATCACACGAAATCCACAGCCATATGCATGCTAGCCCACTCCAAAGGATCATCACCACCCCAAAACCACTTGCGACTCATAACCATCTATATCGAGGTGCAAACACCATCACAAACGAGTGTACCTGTGCATGCGTCTGTCAAAACAGAATCCATCAGATGGGAATGTTAACGTGCATGGACACAAGTGTCTGAGGGCGCGTCGAGACAGGGAGGGCTCAACAAGGCCAGATAGACGATGGTCCCACTATGGCAGCCCTGCATCACATAGCGTAGGGGAGGCGGATAGATCCCAAGAAGCCCTGTACATGGCAAACTCTGTATCAAATCACCTGCCCATGCATCCACTCATCATTCCCTCATCCCGGGATCAAAACGCCTGAATAATTACTCACATAACATTAGAAACATCCATTGAGTCTGTGCGTTATGCAGCCTGCAAAATCCACAGTGCCCCAGCCCGTAATTCCAGTGTTGTGAAGTAACATGTATTTGGGAACGGCCGGCCTCATCGCCCACGTAGCTATTGCGCATCCCAAACTATTCATATCAATCATTGCTTCCTCGCCATGGGCCCTGTCTCAAGGACATTGAACAATAGAACGTTATATTTGCAGTCAGACCTGTGGGCATCTCCTCGCCGCTAGCTGGAAACCAAAAGCGCCGCCCTTCGAATTCCTCATTTGCAACATCACGTCGAAAAGGCATCTGT
Organism: Ambystoma mexicanum; assembly: GCF_040938575.1. Classification (NCBI taxonomy): domain Eukaryota; kingdom Metazoa; phylum Chordata; class Amphibia; order Caudata; family Ambystomatidae; genus Ambystoma; species Ambystoma mexicanum. Next base: position 864,462,172 of record NC_090937.1, read on the forward strand.
GGCCGTTTGAAATCACTAATTATTCCATCGAGTGCGGCTGTGTGTGAAAATGGCAACTGCCTTCACCCACAAATGGGACGCCCCGCCCATCGTTGCAACTCGGTACAGTGATGCATGAGGGCCCACCGTTACTCGAGTACTACGTTCCACTGACCCTTCACAAGTCTGTTCGCGACTGCACAGATAGTATGTGAAACAATGGGACCACAGCAGAATGAACATATCAACCAATCTTACACGGCCATCGGGTACAAATACATGATTGCAATAGCAAGATGCCATTCCCCGAATTGCAGCGTTGTGCGCGGGACGTGCTCGGCCAAAGGGGAGAGCAGTTTGCACAGGTGGAATGAATCACCACAGGTGGAGGCCATACAGCCTGATAACACATAAATTGCACAGCCAGTCTCCTCCCACAACCACACCGAAATGCTACCGGCAGGACTCGCGATGTTGGCCCTGGGGGACCTGATAGCACTGCAAGTACTCCAACTCCAAGAAGAAGACGAACACCAACTACAACCAGCCGCACGGAGGAGACGCAGGAGGAGGAGGAGGCCAAGGCAGGGCCAGCAAGGCCCACCAGCACAGCCACTACCACCACGCAGGCAGCCCGCAATCCCACGCCTCCGAGCACATCCGTTCAACCTCACTGATGAGCAGATCCACACCCTCTACCGTCTGGACCGGGACACCATAGCCGCCATTGTGGACATGACACAGGCTGACCTTGTCAGCATGATAGATAGCCCAACCGCCATCCCACCCCTACTGAAGGTGGTGTCTGTACTCCACTTCCTGGCCACAGGCACCTACCAGCACACAGTCGGACAGTTGCATGGCATATCACAGCCACTGTTCTCACGGACACTATTGCAAGTGCTCGATGCCCTCCTGCAGCACGCAGACGACTACATCTCTCTACCACGCTCGGAGCAGGAAATTACCAACACAAAAGTGGGATTCCATGCACTGGCCGGCATACCGGGTTGCATTGGTGCCATCGACTGCACCCATGTGGAATTGGTCGTCCCACATGCCATGGAGGCCCAGTACCGCAACCGAAAACAATTTCATTCCCTGAATGTACAAATGGTGTGTGACTCCAACAGGATCATTACACATTGTTGTGCCCGATTCCCTGGATCAACCCATGATTCTATGGTCTTGAGGAACTCTACAATACCACGCTACATGGAGCGACACGCAGGGAACAGATCCTGGCTACTCGGTGAGTCTCATTACATGCATGATTATGTGGGGTATGTGATTTGGCAATGACCTGGCAGGAAGGGGGGGGGTGTGCGTACGTAGCAATGGCATTCCACATCATACGTTTCTCGTCCACATACAGGTGATGCTGGATATCCACTGAAGAGATGGCTCCTCACACCAGTCCGTAACCCACGGGACCAGCATGAGGAGGACTACAACCATGCCCACTCACGTACCCGTGTAGTCATTGAACAGGCATTCGGCCTACTGAAGACTCGTTTCCGCTGCCTCAGCAGGTCTGGCGGGGCACTCCTGTACCGCCATGAGAAGGTTGCAAAGATGGTCATGGCATGTGTCATGCTCCACAACATGTGCGTACGTAGAAATGTGCCCATGCCCCCTGACGCAGAACTGCAAGCACCTGATGATGGTCATGATGAGGGTGGGGATGTGGCAGCACCTCATGGAGTCTGCGAGGCACCGGAGGCCCGTGACATTCGTCAGCATCTCATTGATGCATGCTTCTAGTACTCACGCCTGGTGGCTGATACATGGACACGGGACTCGTGGCACTGCGTGTGTCTGGGACATGCACAATATGGACTGTACGCCTATGATGGCCTAGTACACAAAGATCAATGTCCACACATCTCATTGGTTGATCGTGCACTTTTTATGGCATATGTGATGTCATGTTGAACACCCTATCGACCCGCCACCCAAGTGAGCCCAACACACCCCCTCCACCCTCCTGCCTCCCCCCCGAACACCAGTGTCCAAAGATGCTCATTGTCAGTGGGCTGTCGCTATTGCAAGCCCCCTCTGCGGGTATCAGGGGCACCCCTGCCTGTGGAGCGCAGGTTCCTTCCAGATCTACGTTGGGGGCTGCCCTGGACGGAACTTGCAACGGATGATGTGTCTGCCTGCTCACGTCCATGCATGTCCCTAAGGGTTTGCGAGAGCTCAGTGAGCACACGGCGCACTGCGGCAAGTTCGGCACATACGTCTTTGGACGTCGCATGCAGTTCCCCCCTCAGGCTCTCGGTGCTTCTCTCCATTTGGAATCTCAGGCTCTCGGTGCTACTCTCCATTTGGACTCTCAGGCTCTCGGTGCTACTCTCCATTTGGACTCTCAGGCTCTCGGTGCTACTCTCCATTTGTGCCCTTAGCGTCTCTGTACCTCTCTCCATTTCTGCCCTAAGTGTCTCAGTTGATGTTTCTATGTCTGCCTTAGTGCCCCCACATTCATCGGCATGGTCCTTGAGGAGTGTGGCCAGTTGCTGCTGTTGTACGATTAACTGGTCGAGGGACTGTTGCCTCTGCTGGGCCATGGCCATTTGCGGGGGTGTCACAGAGGGGCTGTTGTCCTCATGTTGCCTTGCCACAGGGCTTGTGGGGGATGGCCAGTCGTCGTCTTGTGGGTGCCCCTGCGTGGTATCCTCATGTTGTACGGGATGGGACAGACAGGGGGATTGGGACAGGTCATGGATGGATCTGACTTCGACATCCCCGTTTTCTGTGTCCGAGCATGCTGCCATCAATGGGGTGTCACCTATGGTGCTGCTGCCACCAGAGGCAGTGCCTTCTGTGGCATCCATTGGGGGGACCTGTGGTGGTGGTGTTGTGGGCATGCTGGCTGCTGGGGTGCCTGTTGATGATCCCTCCTCTGTGCTGCCACCTGATTTGTGCTGCTGCCGTGTCTTGATGCGTGCAGCTGAGGTGGAGGGTCTCTGGCCGTTGGTCTTGGCCCTCTTTGCAGGTGTGCTGGTAGGGGTGTCCTGTAGCTCGTCGTTTGGATCGGACCCTGTGGTGGAGTAAAGGAGGGCGAGGGTTATTGATGGGTCTGTGGGAATTGGAATGGCATTGTATCACATGCTTTGGGGTGGTACCTGAGGGTGATTTGGGCTGGGGCCTTGGAGGTGCTTTGATTTGTGTGTGGAGTGAGGGTGCAGTTGTTTGGCAGCCTGCAGTTAGGGTGTGCCTGCTGCACGTGTAGTGCGTGTATTAGGGGTTTTTAATTATTTATGTATTTATTGTGGGTTTTAACGTGCGCTATCAGGCCGATGTGTGTGGACGTTCTCCTGGACATGTGTTTCTGTTGCACTATGTGGACGCATGGTACTTCACATGGATGGACTGTGTGGATTTGGCATTGTTTTATCTGGCCCACCTACCTGAATCTTCGGATGTCTGCACTCCTTTCTCCATCCCTCCGACTCCCTCTATGCTATCCATTCCGATGGTGGAGGCACAGATTTCTTCCCAGGGGGTCAACTTGATGGGTGATTCAGGACCTCCCCCGGTGGCTGTGGCAATGTTGCGGTTGGCAGAGAGTATGCTGCGGACGCGTATCCGCAGGTCGTCCCATCGCTTGCGGCATTGCTGTGGGGTGCGGGGTGCGGTCCCCACCGCACTTACCCGCTGTGCCACCAGAGCCCATATGGTCTTCTTGTTTGCAAGTGCCGTTCTGGTCATTTGCGTGGAGAAGACGACGGCAGCATTCTCCTGGAGGGTCTCTGTTAGCACGGTGAGTTCCTCACGGGAGAAGTGGACCTGCCGCTTGCGGTCGCACGCTTTCTTCGCTACTTTTCCCATTTTTCTTGGTTTCGCTAGGGTGGGTGACGGGTTGGGGTGTGTTTCAGGGTAGTGATTTTAGTGGTTGTGTGGTTTTAGTGGTTTTATAGGTGTACGGCGGGATGTTTCCCGTTCCGGGCCCATGTTATTACTTCCGTTTCCGTATATTTCCGGTCACCGTACTTTCCGGTAGGCGCACACTAGGAGGGGTGGCGGTATTGCACCTAGGGCGCCGTACGGCGGCGGTGTGGGCCGTTTTGGGGTCATTTCCGCCAACGCGGACTTTGCACTTCCGCCGTGGCGTGGTGCTCGTGCCCGATGGGTCGGAATGGGCCGCACTTTGCTCCTTCGTGCAATGGCGGAAACGCTATTTACGCTGTGGCGCTCCGGTCAGTCACTTTCCGCCAGGGTCGTAATGAGGGCCATAGTCATTTTTGCAGAACAAAATGACTTTGCCAGGACCTTGCACTCAAAAATCCACTTTGCACGGTTTCATGAATCAGGGTTTGTGTCAGCAGTGCAAAGTCCCTTTTCAGCAGTGAAAATTCACTTTGAACCAGGCAAATATTCCATGAATCGGGCCCTTTAAATTTACTTCCGAAGTTTACCACGTCAGCTTTTTGGAAGACATCGTTAGGGAGAGAACTCCACAAGTTGGCTGGGCACAACCAACGTACATCCGATAGCTTTGGTCTCAACGAACTGGGGAATCTTCACACGTTCTTTGGTGTTGGACTGTCGTGAGAGCTTGGGAACGTACCATTTGACTGTATACTCCAGGGGAAGTGGTGACAGGAAATGCAGGGTTATGAGTGGCTATGTGAGCACTTTGCAACTGGCCTTCGTTGGGAGGATGTGGAGTTGGTGGGTGGTGGGACATATTTGTTACCATTTTCGCTCTTTGCCTTTGGAGTTCTGCAAAACTTAAAACTGATGTAATGCTTGTTTGGAGGCTACAATCAGAAGGACTTTACAACCATTTGCACGTTGATCATCTGAGAAAATATCTTTATTGTTGTGATTACATCAAGTCATATTTTACGGAGTGAATGATGACGTTGATGTGAGTGTTAGCGGATAGACTGAAATTAAAATGTGCTCCTAATAGTGCAGTGTGACTTGGAGAGGGACTAAACTGTTGTTAGTGGAAAAAGGACAACATTAGGGTGTCCTGTTTTGAGTGTGTATGGTTTACTAACATCAGTGGTGTTTTTCAAAACTGTAAAAAAAAAAAAAGAAACACTGCTCATGTGTGCTTATGAATGTTCTCATTGAAAAATAGCGGACAGCAAGGTACGAAAATGTAATTTTATTAATGCATGTATAACTTTAGGACATATGTGATTGTATGATGTTTTTGTAATTTAGTGAGGAACAATTGAGATAGACAATAAAGAAGCAAGCCCCTGGAACTTCAGATCAGATGCAATATATTTTAAAGTTTAGGGGCCCGTTCTGATAGAACATCTCCCATTTCTATCCCCTGACCTCACCAAATCATGTCATAGTGTCAGGTGGCTCACCCATCATCTCACCCCTGTTTCAAATGATTCCTTCATCCCTTCAAACTTTCCGACACTAAGTGCACTTACTATGATCCTAACCTGTATATCAGATGATTGTGTCTTGTGATGTGCACATGATAAGGGATATAGACCAAGGAATATGATGCTCTGTGTGAAGGAAAGAAGGGTAACTAATAAACCTCAATGGTGGGTATCCTTCTCAACTCACTATACCTTCAGAAAGTTCAGTATCAATTCTTATTGTTTATGTAATTCCTAAAATCAACCCTACACCTCCTACAAAATCCTATAGAGGTACTTCATTATTCAATATCCACCTATAACTTTCTCCTGAGCTACTTCATTAGCCAACCTTATGTTATTCTCAGATACACATCATACCATTTGCAAATTCTTCATTCATATACTCCTATTATTCATGCATTTACAATACAAAAACAAAGTCTAGCACGACGGGAGAAAAACTCCACTCCAATCCCTTACCTTCTGTTGCCAACGACATGTGCCCGTGTACACAGTCTTCCCTTGATTTTCCACTTTTGTCTCAGGCTTCACAGTCACAGAATAAAAATTCTGAGGTTGGACCTTGGGCACAACACGTAGACATGCCCTGGGAAATAAGGCACCAAACTTCCAGGATTGCCCCAGCACATCCCCACGACTCATCTAAATCCAAATTAACATTGCATACTAATTTACAATCCTCAAAATCTGACTTGAAAACACAGCCCAATTACCACTACACTTTAGCACATTCCCATCTCCTTACTTTATGTTATTTGAATTGTGTGTCCAGCGCTGGCCCTACCCAGAGGGCCTGAGAGCAGCCTCACAAGGTTCAAACGTTCTGGAGTTGGGAGTTGAAAAATTAAATTACACAATTTTTTCAGGATAGCGAGAAAAATGAGACAGGTAATGGCAGGGGAGGTGCTGTAGCTGCATTAGCTGTGGGGGAGTTTGTATAGTGTCTAGCTTGGATGGCATGTGTATGGGTTATGGGTGTCAGTTAATTGGTAGGTAGGCTGAGGTTTTGAGGTGGAGGGTTTTTTATGCAATGCAAAGTCCTTTGAAATACATTGTCTGGGGTATGGGGGAAGCCAGCAGAATTTAGAGAGTTTAGAGAGAGCTGTGGTGGTGTGTGAGTGTTTTGGTAGGTGCAGGAGGAGTCTTGCCACAGCATTCTGTACTACTTGAGGGAGTGACAAGGATGCTGTTGGGGAGCACATTGAGGAATGCCCTCCTCTATTCCAGATTGGACCGAACTAGTGCTTGGTCTGTGGTGCAGGAGCCGTGGCAGGGAAAGATGTGTTGTACTTTGAAAAGGAATTATCTTGCATAGATGATACAGTTGTGAGTCACACTTATGACGATGTGAGCTATGTGGTTTGTAAAGGTAACATGGGGATTGGTGGCAAAAGAAAAGCTTAGGAATTTGAAAGGTGTGGAAAAAGATATGTGTGCTTTGTCTGTGGCAGGTTCTTTGAACCAGACTGAGGATGTGTTTGTGCTGAGAGGGGCAGATGAGTAGATATTGCATTTTGGATGGGTTGAATTTAAGCTTGCAATGGCTTTCCAGCTGTGGATGGCCGTGGGGTATCTATTGAGGTTGTGAAGTTGTGTGGGGGAGGGGATTTGGAAGTGGATTTGAGTGTCATTTGAGTATTGGTGGAAATGTATTTTCTGGTTGCTAAGTGTCTCTCAGAGGAGTTTAACATATAGGTTTAAGAAGAGGGGAAACAGGAAGGATCCTTGTGGAACCACTTACCTGACTTGAACTGGGTGGGATCTGGTCAATAGGAGGGTATAGAGATAATGGGCCTCATTACGACCCAGGCGGTAAGTTACCGCCTGGGCCGTGACTTTACCACCATGGTACGTAAACGCCATACGCCATGTTTACGTTTACGCCATGGTGGTTGGCGGACTTACCGCCCCATTCCGACCTTGGTGGGGCAGTAAGTCCCCAATCCCCATTTACCCTTCCCCATTCCCATTTTTGCCCCATAGGGCATAATGGGAGTGGGGAAGGCGTTAATTACGCCACCGTAAATTACGGTGGCGTAATTCACTCCATGGTCCCTTAGCGCCATGGATTTTAACACCTGCTAAAAGCAGGTGTTAAGTCCGCCATGGCGCTAAGGGACCTCGTACTCAGGCGGTAAGGGTCGGCGCTGTTAACGCCGCCGTAAAACCCTTACCGCCTGAGTCGTAATGAGGCCCAATGAGTTTCTTTTCAGTGAGAAGGGAGGTGAATCAATTAGGACAGTGTCTGAGAGTTTCATCCTAATCAGTGGAGTAACTTTTCTGAAAATGTTGGCGGGGGGCATGACATCTAAAGGAAAAGGTGTCCCTGCCAAATGAATGGGGACAAAATGATGTGCCACAAAAGTTGGGGGGGACAAACACCCTTGTCCCCCCCTAAAATTACACCCATGATACTAGTGGATAGACTATTGTGTGGTTGGTGGTGTTTTTAGGGTGTAATCAAATGCCCTAAACCAACGGAATTGAAGGATACACTAAAAGAATGACCTGCCAGCCTTTGTAACAAAACCTTCACATTGAAAATGGGCCTTTGAGACAGACTGTTGGTCTTCTGCAAGTAATACAAGGAAGTGCCATGTGGGAAAGGCCTACCTGTCATTACTAAAGGAAAGGTAGCATTTTAATTCACAGTGGCAGAAGAAATGCAAATGCCCCTTTCAGGTGGAAAGCAGGATGTTCAAACAATGGGCCTCATTACGACCCTGGCGGTAAGGGGTTAGCGCCATCGTTAGCTGCGCCGACCCCTTACCGCCAATCACGAGTTCCCTTTCCGCCATGGCGGTTTTTACACCTGCTTTTAGCGGGTGTAAAAAACCATGGCGGTAAGGGAACTTGGTGTTAATTACTCCACCGTAATTTACGGTGGCGTAATTAACGCCTTCCCCACTCCCATTATGCCCTATGGGGCAAAAATGGGAATGGGGAAGGGTAAATGGGGATTGGGGATTTACCGCCCCGCCAAGGTCGGAATGGGGCGGTAAATCCCCTTACCGCCATGGCGTTAACGTAGTTAGCACCATGGCGGTAAAGTCACGGCCCTGGCGGTAACTTTCCGCCAGGGTCGTAATGAGGCCCAATGACACTAAAATGACTTTGGATGGGAGTTTGCAGTTTAAAGCAAGACATGTGAAACATCGGCCCCTGCTAACATAAACATGTCACGCTAAAGACATGGTGTGTGTTGAGAAAAAGTAATGTATATTATACTTCACATGCAAACTAATTACAAAAGGAAAAAGAGCATTTTAATTCACAGTGGCATAAGAAATGAAAAGGCCTCTTTCATGTGGAAAGCAGGATTTTCAAACACTGACCCCAAAATGACTTTGCATGGGCATTTGCAGTTTAAAGCAAAACATGAGAAAATGTACCCCTGCTAAAGTAAAGATGTCAGTGAAAAAACATGGTGTGTGTTGACAAACAGTAATGTATATTATGCTTCACGTGCAAAATACCGGCAAGCATTTCAAAAGAAAAGTCCCCTTTGTTTCCATGGGTCATATGAACATGTCCTGTAGGCCTGAGGCAGACCCTTTTGCTTGTTGTGCGGCAAACTTCACAAAGGACACCCCCACTGAAAGCCTGGCTTGCATCCCAGCTGTTTACAACTACAATAAAGTGTGACCGCTAAGGGTGTTAAAAAAAAAGAAAAAAACTTCCCCCAAGACTTCGAGTATCTGAAAGCTCATCCCTATGCAGGGCAGATGGCCTATCTGGTGCATGACCGGATGTAGGGGGCAGGTGTGAAAACAGGGCCAGCAAGCAAGGCTGACCTCTGAAAAAAATATAGGAAAAGAGAAGCTTTCTAGATCAAAATGGTGGTCCCCTTCAGATAAGAGGACAGGATACCAGATGTATGCAGGGCATCGTGGCATGACGGGGCTAGTTTAGCTCATTATCTGCAGTGGGGGATCTCTGTGTTGCCAATGCATCCCAAGTGTTTATGACTGACTGCTGCCAACTTCAAACAACAAACAGGCTAATAATAACACAGTCCAGGAAGTGCTGGTCACATGGTGGCCAGGGATGGCAAATGGCCTGGAGGAAGGGAAGCTCATATTTGCACATATGAAGATTCCCCTTTAGCTTAAATGAACAATCAAAATGGTTGCATTTTTTCAGAAACTGCAAGTCACACTGCATACATGTATGTTTCATTTTTTAAATAATTTAAAGGCAATTTGTCAAAATAATATTCATCCACTTATGACTTAGGGAATTGTAATGACCAGCTAAAAGGTTTTCCTGGCAATTCTGAACATGTTCTGAATTTGAGAGTTGGCGAACTGGTGGGGTAAAATTCGGACTGTGGGGAGTAAATTGCATCTTCCTACGGTTATGCTTTTTGTAAAAACAGCAGATAATTGCCAAACTCCTGTGCAAAATGGTGCAGACCCAGCTGTCATTTTATTTAATTCCCAATGATTAACTGAATGGAAAATATATACATTATGGCAGTAACTAGTAAATTCTGAAGTTTTGCCACATAACACATTTTTGCCAAAAAGTTGACATATAGACAAAAGGGAATTTCAAATGAGAGTTGCCATATGTCCTAAACCAATCCATAGAGAGCGGCTGGACTTGGTTAGGAGAGAGAAGGGTAACTGTCCAATACTGATTGTGAGAACTCTTGCAGGACACTGCCCAATACTGAGATCTTGATAGTGTCATCACTGGTATAGAAAGTGGATCCACTGTGTGAAAAGGGAAAAAGCTGCTAAAAATGACCATCATACAGCTGCAATGAAACACCAAAGAAGATTTGCTGAGATTGCATCTGGGTGTAGGTGTCTGTTGCTGGGGAGGCCTAAAATAGCTGACTGGGCCTTATGGAAAGGAGCTGGGGACCATACTTGAAAGTGGTGTGACCAGACCACTGTCCTGTCCTCCAAGATGGTCCTGAAAAGCATCTGGCTTTCCTGAACTTTAAACAGAGGTTTTAAATTGAAGTAGAATAGAGCCATTTAGAATCAAAAGGTGGGGGAGGCTGCTTGCCTTAAATCCTGTTCCTTTATAGTAAGTGGGGGGAGGGAAAACCTGTGCATGTTTTTAGGCTATTTAACTAAAAATATGTATTTAATGAATTCCTCTTGGCAGAAGATCACAGGGTGATTTTGTTAAAATGTGAAATTAACAAAGCTCGTTCCCAGGATGCGCTGAAAAGTATAGAGTGTAATTTAATTGGATAACCCTATAGGTCCAGCTTCCCCATCACAGGTCTTTAAGTGGAGGGGGGGGCTGAAAATCCAAAATTCTTAAATCATTCCAATGTTTGCTGTCCAACTTCCCCAACAGACACCTTTTAAGTGAAGGGGTCTGAAAACAAACTGCTTATTCACCCTGTGTTTATTTTAAATCAAAAGTGTGGGTGAAATCATAATTGCCATATGCATTAGTACCAATCTGCTAGCCTTTTAATTATGTAGGAAAATCGAAATTGCACAGCACTACATATGTAAATTACTTTTGTTCATTCACCAACGTTGATTTTTTCTGGAAGTGAAATCGGGCTAAAGTAAAGTATTGTGATTTGTATTTTCCCTACCAACTTGTGTGATTTATTTGTGTATCAAGAAGATTAATTGTGAGCCACAAAGAAGGTAGCGTGTGTCATTTTAGTGTGATCTCTATTATTTATCATTCAAATAAATACAAAAATATTTCCTATTCCCCAGCCTGGTTCTTGGCTCACAGTGGGGATGGGTGCGGGCATTTGTGTGACTCTATATGAGTTTTCCGTAAGGCCATTGCAAAAGAACCTAAGCAAGTATTGCAGGGCTCCTTCATTGGGGTTGGGAAGAATCTCCCCAGGTTAAGTGGTGGTATTAATATAACACAACATATTGAAGACTGTGAAGGTGTCTAAGAGTACAAGGAGGGATGTGTGTGCTTTTTCTGTGATGTTGTAGAGGTCACCAACGATGCAAAATGAAGCTGTCTCTGTGCCATGGCTGGTTAGGAAGCCATATTGATATGGGCTGGGAAGATTGTTTGTGGAGATGAGGTGTTGGAGTTGGCTTGTAAAAAAACATTAAATTGATTTTGGCGAGCATTGAGAAGATAGTGAAGAGATGGTCATTTTCAGACAGCATTTGGTGAAAGATGATTTCTTGAGGGTCGTGGAGAGTTATCCTGTTTTCAGAGTGGAGGGAATTGTACCATATGCGAGACAAGATCTGATGATGTTGAGTCACTGGGGAGCCAGGATGGTGATGTAGTTGGATGCAGCTTGGATTAAGTATACATCATCCAGGAAGTGTACTGGTTTTCCCTTTTCTGTGAGTTTGATGAGGGTGTCATGGTTGATGGTGTAGAATGTCCTCCTTTGTGCAGAACCTTGGTCCACGAGACAGGACTGACACCATGCTACCACAAAACATTAATCCTCTGCTACATCCCTCCCTCTCTCTGTGTGTTGCATCTGTTTCCCACATTTACATCCTCTTGCCCTTTCTCTAGTAGATACAGGTCTGGATACCCCTGGTGGAGGAACAGTACACCACTCCATGGACAACCGTAATTGCACTGAAAATACTATGATGTATGGGGGTGATTTGGCACAGTGTAGGAGCATATTAAGAAATGTAACTGATCTAGCCACATCAGAAAACTCCCAATTCGCTAAATGTTCATGAACACTTGTATGTGGTAAAAAATACTGTTGAGTCTGGTTGATATTTGCATTGGGTTTCCCATTGATCCGCACTTACCATACTTTCAGGGTAAATATCTCGAAATTGTCAACAGTGAAGAAATGCAGCGCACAACTAACTCTAACCTTGAATTGGTGAATTCCACAACACTTTTGAAAATGCTATTAGCCACAGTGCATGTACTAGATGAGGCATGGGCACACACAAAAAACACTATCGCCCAAAAACCAAATGAGCGGGAAAAACGTGTCCAACCACCATATGCTTGGCACAGCACAAATAACAATATTTAGGTCACCTATATAGGGAATTAACGTATGGACACACACTCCACGTGAAATGTCATGGCACACAACAGGCACAGATAACAAGCATGAACAACACACACAGACCATTTGTAGAAGATGCACATATGTGTAACAGCAGAACGCAAATGAGCAAAATAGGCAACTGTTGAGTAAGCAATAGGCATGTCACCTGTGTGTGCACACACAGTATGCAATACGTATTTGCATTATGTTTGTAACCTGCATCACAGTTCACAGAATGAAGCAACGCTGACAAAATGCAAGAAGCGCATACCTTGTCTTTGGAACCGACCTTTGTAGAATGTACAGTTGTGTTTTCTTTGGACTGAGTGCTTGCACCTTGACGTTACAGTTCGCAACGTTTGTAGCCTCACCTTATCATAAGAAGGGGCCTTCTTTTTTTCCTGACACCTTGTATTTTTTCACTGATGGATATGATTTCTCTATCTTTCTCTGTGAATCTCTGTCACACTCGCTGTTTCTCGCTTTATACCGTCAACCCCACCAAACGCCCTCTCGCTCTATCTCAGTGCTCTGTAAACCTTGGCTCTCCAGATGTATTGGACTACAACTCCCTTTAACCCTAGCCTCTATAGTCAATGGTGAGGGTTCATGGGAGATGTAGCTCAACACATCTGGAGAGGCACGGGTTGCAGCCAGCCCCTGCTCTATCTCTTCCATTTCTCGAGTGTCTTTCTCTCTCTGCTTCTCTCGGTCTATATCTCTCTATTCCTCTCTTTCTTTGCATGGCACAAAGTGCCCACATGACAAACAGCATTGCCCATCAAGGAACAGTAATCGCATGGGCATTAAGCGAGAATCTGTGTGCCTTAGAACCGTGGCGAGCTGCCTGCTCGATGCCATTCCCAGTTAAGCGTGTACTCTACTGACTCAAGGCACCGAGCAGAGCAGCATTTCTTCAAGTAATTGACTTCACTCTGATATATTTCATAACATTAGACTGTGGGCAAAACAAAATGTGACGTGAGGAAAATGAATGTGTGCAATTTGCTCCCTACTGCAATGCACGGCTCACAGTCTAAAGGCTTCAAGCCTACCTGGAAATGTAATCTTTCACCTTCTCCCGTGTTGGGCTAATCGTAACCATATCCTGTTATTCAAGAATGCTCAAGAACATGGATGTCATAAATAACACACGTTATATCTGGGACATAATAACCACGTACGTGTGGCACTGAGCTACCACACGAGTTGGTGCCCACTTGCATCCGCAGGATAAAGACCGCCACATTGCGCGCAATAAGTGGTTACAAATATGAACTTCAAAAGCCCAGCATTAAGAAAGAGTAAAAGCAACCCATACATGATAGGTTTTCATGTATTCTTTGTATTGTAGAATTTGTAAAGCGCTGTGCTCATAATTAAGGCGGTTTCTAGGCGCTAGAAAAAAGTAAAAAGATGTTGATTCGATATATACATAATATAATGACTAATGCCACTCTACGGGCCTATGTTGTTTCCTCTGTACAAACGCTGTGATACTCTTGGGTCTGTGCGTTACATAGATGTTATAATAATAATAATAATTTAGCATTTATGTAGCGCTACAAACCGTCTTGTATTTGAACACTGAACGGATGTGTGGGGCTCATTTATCGGACCCCGGAAGGATGATTTTGGCCCTGTCGGGATTCGAACCTGCACTCTGAACAGACATCAACGCAAGGGCTGTGCTAGCTGTGCTATCGGACCGGCTATCACTGCATAAATACATGCATTGTCAGTCCGGGTGCCCCTGGAGAAGAGGCGGTGCGGAGCAGTGTTTGTTGTATGTTGTGTTTACGCTCCCAGCATTATCTCGTATCTGACTGGCTTGATCATTGATCAGCGCTCTCTCGCGCGCGCGCTCTCTCTCAAGCAGAGGGCTAATGTCCGCCTTGGGATGCCAGGCACACTGCCATCATCAGCGCACGCAGCGACATAATGTGAACAAGTTGGATACGGAAAGAAAGCGAATTGACTCTTGGATTGTCCTTAATTGAGGGCAGGCAAGACGTAATAAACGCGCAGCGCGACTGTTACCGATGGGACTGCGTGGATGTCACATCCAACATCCGAGAGCAAAACTGTGCCTGCAGAGCTGGGGAAGGGGCCGAAAAGCATTGAAACAAGGAGCGAATGCACAGGCCCTGTGCACAGACATGCTGGCAGCTGCCGAAGCAACCGCGCGTTGGACTCTCGTATTTTAAGACGATGTGGCATGTGTGTAGTTTACTGCTGCAAGCCGAGGCTCCAGCATTGGCAGTTGTGTGCATAGTGTCATCCCAGAAAAGGAGCACGCACGTGCCACCCGGCTTCTTGTATCACAAGAGGACATTGTGGAGTCTACGGCGTAGACAGGATTGTCAAACGAGAGGGGCCTGAAGCGTATGTAGTTGGGCCGAACGCCGTGACATTAACGTCTGCACATGCCCACTCAGCACTGCTGAGAGGGCATTTACTGGTTTTGGGTGGGCCTTGTCCGCTCAGGCCCTACCCTGCCTATGCCTACCACGGTAACACCTTAATTTTGCACATGTGGGCACTCCCTCTATAGTCCCTGATTTCCCCAGTTCGCCAAAGGCGTGGCAGCATTTTCTCATGGCGCTCCTCGCTTGTTGAAAGGTGGCCTAGTTACTCAATGGGTTGAGTGCGTGGTCTTAGATACACAGCTGCTCAGCCCGCTTTGAAGCTATGTAAATGGTATTGCAGCACTTTATCACTAATAAAAACAAACAAACGTACTTAAAATGCACCATTTGTATAAAGAGATGTCTGATTGGTCTTCTTTTCACATTAGAGGGGTTCAGACACCCAGCAGTGATAGGACAGGTCCCTAGAATGTTGTATGGGCACATCCCAAAGGTTAATGCGGTCAACAATGATTTCCGTGATTCAAGTTTACAAGAATTGCATGAGTGCTTGAAGAAATGTGTTAAAACACTATCAGAAGGTAACGTCAATTACAATGTAGGCCTTCATTGAAGACGTGGCACACACATTTTCATGTGTCATACACAGTCATTGGACTCAGGTCATCCCTTTCCCAAATTAGGTTTCATACTATGACCCAGGCCCTCATTCTGACTCAGGCGTTAAGGGGTTTACGGCGCCGTAAACGGCGCCGACCCTTAACGCCTGATTACAAGGTTCCCTTTGCGGGATGGCTTTTAACGGCTGCTTTTTTGCAGCCGTTAAAATCCATGCCGCAAAGGGACCTTGGCGATAATTACGGCACCGTAATTTACGGTGCTGTAATTATCGCCTTTCCCCATTCCCATTATGCCCTATGGGGCGAAAATGGGAATGGGGAAGGGTAAAATGGGAAATGGGGATTTACCGCCCCACTCACCTTGGAATGGGGTGGTAAATCCGCCAACCACCATGGCGTAAACGTAGTTTACGCCATGGTGGTAAGGGTACGACCCAGGCGGTAACTTACCGCCTGGGTCGTAATGAGGGCCCCAGTCTCCGGTGAAAGGGTGAGCTACTAAGCAAGAAAGACAACTTACAAAGGGACTCATTACGAGTCAGGCGTTAAGGGTTTTACGGCGTCGTAAACGGCGCCGACCCTTAACGCCTGATTACAAGGTCCCTTTGCGGGATGGTGATTTTAACGCCTGCTTTTTGCAGGCGTTAAAAACCATGCTGCAAAGGGACCTTGGTGCTAAGTACGGTGCCGCAATTTGCGGCACCGTACTTAGCGCCCTCCCCATTCCCATTATGCCCTATGGGGCAAAAATGGGAATGGGGAAGGGCCATGGCGGAAGGGGGAATTACCACTCCGCCAACCTCGGAATGGGTTGGTAATTCCCCATTCCACCATGGCGGAGTCGGAGAGTTACCGGCATGGACCATGGTGCTATTAGCACCATGGTCCATCCACCAGGGTCGTAATGAGGCCCAAAGACTTTGAAATACCCAGGTGGAAGTGTTTTTGGAATGTCTATGATGAAGAATAATAATGAATTCCCCACACAAAAGCATTATTATGTGCGCAACTGTGCGCAAATCTGCCTTTGTCGATTCATGCAATCAAATGCGCAGTACTTTTCCTGGACTTGGTGGAGTTTGCGCTGGCTCAGCACTTGTGCGCAGTCCTCAAGGGCCTTGCGCGAGACTCCAAGCAAAGCATGGGAGTAGCTTGCGCAGATGGTTGGAAATGGGGTGGCACACCAAAAATGGGGAAGAACTTGTGAAAAAGTGGCAGTTCCCAGGGACAGCCTTCAGGCAGTCCCCTGCATGCCCACAATTGCATGGCATGAGACGTATTCATGGATTAGATCACACAACATCTCGGCTGGGAAATGGCCACGCAAGTCCTTCATATGATCTGCCACCTGAAGGCAGGCATCAGTACACTTGAGCGTAGAATTTGCACCACGTAGGTGGGGTTGCATGTCAGATTTCGGGTTGTGTACACTCAATCAGGGTTCTGATGTAGCTTAGGCGTGTGCATAGGCAGTGTAACATGGTGTAGGAACGTTTTAAAGGGGTTTGCACGCAGATTTCCTAAGTTATTGCCGAGTTATGAATTTTCATACACATGTTGTCGGGGTGCCGGATACAGTTACGGGGGACCCTGTGCAGTATTCCCGAGATGCAGGCCTGCTTACGGGAGACCCCACATACTGTTTGAAGGGTGCGTGTATTCACAAAGGCAAAGGCAGCTGTTCTGGTTGTTTATGCTTTGCGTGTGGGTGTTTCGGGGGCGTTCCGGGTGTGACTTGCGAATGCGGTTACTTTGCGCTGTGTTGGGTGTCCTGACCCACGTTTGGACTATCATGCTTCAACATTTGGTGCTGTGGGCTTAGAAAATCCAAGATGGCCAAAAAGCCCACAAGTGCGCCAGAATCCAGGAGAACCACGCAGTTTGCGCGCACACCAAAATTGTTACCTAACTTGCCACCCACCAGTGTAAAGAAAGATCTTTGTTAACAAAATCCACTGTTACTGATGTCAAAAAGTTGCTGAAATCGTGGCTCATTGGACCACTTTAAAGATTCAACCCTTTTGTGGGGTTCCACATAATCATCTTACTGTAAGGAGCCCCATCAAAACAATGTTAAGCAAGGATTTACTACAATGTAAGAACCATTCCTGTTTAGAATGCATTAATCCAAGAAAGATCCCAAAATTGCATGCAGTACCAACAAAATCCTCAAGGCGGCGCTAGCGGTCTAAACTCTGACAGGAGAACTGAGTGCAGTTGCTGACAAAGGGATTTGACTCAGCTGACTTCAATGGCTGCATTTTAATTAAAAATTAGCCACCTGCTGTTCCCAGAGGCCTGAAGCCTGGGAAACCCTCTCACCTCTAGAGATTCACACCAGGAGTTAGAATCTCACATGACCTCTTGATTGATAGAAGGCAGACTGGCTGGGAGCCTCCTGGAGACCACACAATAGGCTCTTGCAATTGAATAGGATATGTTGATTTTGACTGTTTCCTGTCAACAAAGGCCTGCCTGCCAGAAGACACATGTGACTGACCCACCCAAGTCTTGGAGGCGGACTCCAACACTCTGAGAACTGAATTGAAAGCAAAATATATATTTTACAGAAACACTGATAACTCTTTGTAATCAAATGACAGAAATGTATAACTTTGAGAGACTTACAGGGTAATTCATAGAATCCAGCGCACAAGTAGCGCACGCGGCTGGCGCACAGCGTGCGCCTGCGATAGTCTGCGCCAGGCACGTGCGCTAAAACTGATTTCCGCGCACAGCGTATTCATGGATTTCATGCTCCCAAACCAGCCGTGGCGCAGAGAATCGCAGCGAGCCTGCAGCAGCGCCAGTAACGCCCCCAAGAACGCCCTCGCGCAAGGAAAAGCCATCAAAATCGCTAAATCATCGCTAAGGGCTGCGCTAACCCTGGACCACTTCACAGGGCAGGCAAACAAGGAAAGCAAAGCGGGCAATCTTCAAATCAGGAGTACGCGGGAAGTTCTACACGCGACTAGGCAGGGAACGTGAATTACAGGGGTACGCGGGAATTATCACACGCGAACAGCCAGGGAACGCGTATTACAGGGGTACGCGTGAAGTAGAACACGCGATAGGCCAGGGAACGTGTATTACAGGGGTACGCGTGAAGTAGAACACGCGATAGGCCAGGGAACGTGTATTACAGGGGTACGCGGGAATCATCACACGCGAACAGCCAGGGTGCGTGTATTACAGGGGTAGCGGGAAGTTCAACACGCGATTGGCCAGGGTACGTGTATTACAGGGGTACGCGTGAAGTAGAACACGCGATAGGCCAGGGAACGTGTATTACAGGGGTACGCGGGAATTATCACACGCGAACAGCCAGGGTGCGTGTATTACAGGGGTAGCGGGAAGTTCAACACGCGATTGGCCAGGGAACGTGTATTACAGGGGTACGCGTGAAGTAGAACACGCGATAGGCCAGGGAACGTGTATCACAGGGGTACGCGGGAATTATCACACGCGAACAGCCAGGGTGCGTGTATTACAGGGGTAGCGGGAAGTTCAACACGCGATTGGCCAGGGTACGTGTATCACAGGGGTGTGTGGGAATTATCACACGCGAATAGGCTGGGTGGGCCCTCACAGGTGTACCCTGTACACCCTCCACGGCCCCTGCAGGCAGCCCACAAAACAGGGGACTACCCTGCACACCTGATCATGTCCCCCTGCACCCCCATCCACCAGGGGCACCCTCCACCAGGCCCCCACCCATGTCTCCCACCACCCCCACCCCCCAGCAGTGCAGGGGCACCTGCCATCAGGCCCCCACCCATGTCTCCCACCACCCCCACCCCCCATCCACCAGGGGCACCCTCCACCAGGCCCCCACCCATGTCTCCCACCACCCCCACCCACCAGCACTGTGGGGCACGTGGCCAGCAGGCAGTCAGGCAGCAGCAGATGGCAGGTGGGAGCGTGCTCAGGGCTCTGGGGGACTGTAATTTGGCCTCCTGGCCAGGAGCGTGGTCTTTCGTGTTTGAACGCGTGGACAGCCTGATAGGGAGTGATTTTGCACGTGAAAACCCCACACTCAGTGAATCGCGCGAAAACCCGTCACCAGCATATGTGCGTCTATAGTTACCTGCACGTGCAGTGTCAAAGCGTGTGATTGGTGAAAATGGATCTACACGCAGGAGTGACAAAGCGTGTGATTGGTGAAAATGGATCTACACGCAGGAGTGACAAAGCGTGTGATTGGTGAAAAGTGAGCTACACGCAGGAGTGTCAAAGCGTGTGATTGGTGAAAAAGGATCCACACGCAGAAGTGACAAAGCGTGTGATTGGTGAACATGGGCCAAGCACGTACATGCCGTAAGTGACGCTGTACGTGTGGGCCTGTATATAAGGTAGTGTAGAACACCATTTCCTTGTACGTGCTTTTCGTGGAGAGCGAGTGGGTGAATTCTGTACTTCTTGTCGTTTCACACGCGATTTACTTCACGGCGTTTCCAGTTCGTACTCCCTGTTACCTCTGACAGCTTTTCCTCTTTTTCCTCTTGTACTGGTTTACCTGGGCCTGTTCCCTCAAACAGTGTCCCCTTCTACTGTTGTCCTGTCTCCTCAGACAGCGTACACATCTTCTTTTGGCGGGGGTGTTGCCAACCAAACGCGCTCATTTTTCACGCTCTTTTACCTGGCAGACGGTGAGTCACGCACGTATCTAACTTCTGTGCTTGCCCCGTGTGTAGCCTACCCCTTCAGAGGTCATTCTAGGCTGCGTGTGACACGCATACGTTCATTGTGTTACTGGATGCCACAGCGTAGTGCAGGGTTTTCCATCAGCACACGTGGTCTAGGAGGGGTATTGTGCACGTTCCTTAACTTTTCTGGGGTGCCTGTGCGTTGCGTGACCCGTCATCTTTCCCCAGGGGTGTCATATAGCCTTGCCACTGCACTAGGGTACGAATACCATCTGGTACCCAACCCCTTTGACACCCAATTGCCCAGGACAATTGTGCACACCGACTCCCATACGCACAATAACATCAGTGCCATGGTTGGGAGGCGTGCAAGCCGTAAGGGTGGCAAAGGTGGCCGAGCCACACGTGGTGGCCATGGAGGATCCACTAGGGGACGTGGTTGTGACTTGCAGGGTGCCCCTGTCCCCCCCAGTCTGGAGGACCAGTCAGGGACACCCATGCCCCCCCCCCCCAGTTGAGGGTCATGTGGCTGATACCAACCCTGATCAGCCCTTGTCGGACCAGCCCATTGTGGCAGCAGACCTGTCCGAGGGTGATCCCATCGCTGACATCCAGGTCAGCAGGTCCACTGCACGTGCACCGGTGCACATTGGTGTCATCAGGGCACGCGCATCTATGCCAGATAGGTCATCTGCTGGCCCCCGTAGCCAGGGTGTGGCTCCATCCACCCCACCTCTCATACACCCTGCCAAGACTGTGTCGGTCCTAGTTCATGCACCTCAGATCAGGCCTGACCCCATCCCACTACCCCCAATGCCTGCACCTACTCCCATGCTGAGTGTGCAATCCCACACACCCAGTACTGAGTCCACCACGGCTCCTGCCCCTAGTGTCCACAGCGGCGTAGGACACTCTGGATCCCCACCCCCTTCCAAGCGCAAGAGGAAGAGTGCACGTCCGGCACAGGCTGATTCCCCAGGCACGGCTGCACAGTCCGGCCCATCAAGGAAGCCAAGCTTCACAGACGCCGAACTGAATGCACTTGTTCAGTATGTGTCAGATCATGATAGGGAAATGGTCATCGTTGCAGGGTCCAAGACCACACATGCCAGACGCCAGGCACACTGGCAGACCATTGCTGACAGAATAAGTGCCCTTGGAGTAGTGAGGCGCACAGCTAGTGATTGCCAGAAGCGCTGGAATGACCTTAAGCGCAGGGCAAAGGATAAGCTGGCCTCAAGTCATGCCGCAACCTTGGTGACTGGAGGTGGGTCCCCAGCACAGGAAATAGAACTCACACCACACGAGTCCGTAGCTGGATCCTACGTCACCGAGGGGCAACTCCAAGGTGTGGGAGATCTCCCTGATTACGAGGCATCATCCGGTGAGTGCACATGCATGTGTGTATTATCCATGTGCATGGTGTGTGTGTGAAGCATTCATGTTGGGTGCCTGTCAAGGGGGTGTGTGGCAGAGTAGATAGTGGCACCCATGTGCCTCATCCAGTATGTTCAGTGCAACACCATCTGCCCACAGCACTATCCCAACTGGCAACAGTGCACATATGGCCCTACACCATGGAAGTTGCCCTTGAATTGTCATTTTGTCACTACATTGTTGCTCATACTCCCCTGTCTATTCATCTGATGTCTTACATACCATTCCTATACTTTCCCCCAGCCAATCAAGTTTCATCTTCACATGCCTGACATGCAATGATACCACATGCTAATGCGTCCTCTGTATATAAATGCCAACCAACATGCTGTCATACTGTGGATGTTGCCTTGACATCCACCTCCTACCTGTGTGCTTTGGTACCGTCTGGTTTCGAGCCCCATTCCCTCACACTCCATGCTGCTCTTCATGGTCTATCTTCCCTGACTTCTACAGTTCAGACCATCGTGCCCTACTCACGACACCTGCTTGCTAACAGTCAAATGAGGGCACCCTGCCCTCCAATGCGACCCACCCTATTGCTGACAAGTGCATCTGAGCCTACTCAAAGCCAACTCTCACTGACATCTGCTCATACATGCCTTTGCCTGTCCCATAGACCCTTCACATGGTCCCTGTCCTCTCTCCTTGCTCCTCTTCCACCATCAATGGTGGGACCCGTTGGGGTGTACTCCTGGCCTCCTTCCAATCCTCAGAGGCCACAATTGATGTGCATGGTAATGGGAGCATCTCAGTCCAAGGCCCTTAGGCCAACCTCATTCTCCTTGAGAAATGCTAGCCACATCTCATCAACTTCCTTTCCTCTCCTGCTGTCCCCCTCCTCTCTCCTCATCAATCCTGCACTGCCTCCCTGCACCCTCCCATGATCCTTCTCCGCCTCCCACTCCAACTCCTACACATGCTGCACCTCTGATCTCTAGCACTCCCCGTAAGTCCTCCAAGGCTGTCAACCTCCTCCACAATTACACTCCTTTCACTGCGGCTGCATCAGGCATTCCTCCGATATCTGTCACTTACATGAGGTTATGCACCTTGACATCCTTGGTCTCATGGAAACATGTCTGACGGCCAGCTCTGTCTGCATCCTTCACACACTCCTACCTGATGTTCAGGAGACCCTCTCCTTGGCCCGCCACTACTGTGCAGGGGGGGTGTGCCCTTGGCTTCCCTGAGGGTATTCCTGCCACTGTCACTCCTACTTAGACCTACTCCACTCTGGAATGGCTTGTGTGACGTCTCTCTCTACCACACCTTGACATTCACAAACTGTGCGTACTGTGTCTGGGAAAACTGGTCAAATGTACTACTTCCTTTCTGAGTGTCCTCACCTCTCCTCCTCACTCATGTCCCCAGACACAGAAATCCTCTTCCTTGTTGCTGTACGCATCCACCTGCATGCTTGTTGACCCCCCCACGTGACCTTTCTGTGACCTCAGCAACTCCCTCTCACCCTCTAGACTCCCGTCTGTCCCTACTCATTCTGCAGGGCACACTCTTGATGCTCTGATCTCATCTGACTTTCCCCTCTCCGTCCATCTCTGCACTCCTCTCTCCTGGAGTGATCACATTCTCCTCTCCTCCCAGCTCACCCTCACCACCCCACAGGCAAAGCCACCCTCACCACTGTCACACACCTTCTTGGTATTCCAACCCATGAAGTGTGTGTCAGTCGAGGCTCATGCTGCCAAATTCTCCCCCCCATCCAGCTCCCCCTTAGGCTCACTCCCATCCTGACAGGGCCCACTCCATGCTCCACTCTATGTCAGGTACACTGGATGTCTTTGCCACGGTCATGACCACCTGTCTGAAGCCCCATGCCAATGCAGAGTCCTGGCATGACTCGGATCTTGTGAACCCAGACCACAGGTGCCGGGTGGCAGAGAGGGAATGTCCTGCATCATGCTCATCCTCTGGCAAACTGGCCTGCCACATGCTCCAAAGGCAATAGCGCCTCACCCTTTTCACCAAGATGAGATCCCCAATCCAAGGGCACATATCTGCGGCATGTGACAACTCTGCAGGACACATAGAAATCTGCAAGGACCTTGCCGAGCCAGATGCAGTGTGTACCTCCCCTGTCCCCTCCGAGCCCACAGCACTGCATGATTGTCTCTGTACCCCTATAGGCCACCCCACCCAGCACTTGTCTGCGCCTAACACCATCTGCCCTTGACGTTAAGTCCTACTTACCTTGTACAGCACTTCCAGCCGCCACTTCCCCTTGCACTTCATTGTGCCACCCACCCCTGCACTTGCGTGACATGAATGACACCAGCACCAGTAGGATTGTTGACTGGCATCCCCTACTGCCCCACCACCCCTCAGTGCTCCGCTGTACCTTCATACATTTCTGGACCGGTGCTTCACGAATGCTATATGATTCCTTTACAGGTGATGGGGAGGTGGAATCTCATTGTTTACTGCATTTTGTTGATGTAGACAAGGCACTGTGCATCGTGGCCAATTTGGACTAGCAGATCCATGTACAACATGTCAACTTATTGATGTGATGATGCAATGTCAGGACCAGAGTGGCAGAAATCCAAAAAAGTTGCCCTCCTCTCCCTCTTCACTTGGTGGCTATGTCACATGCCATGTGTGTGATGGCATGTGCCTTTGACATGGCAATCACCGGCCAATGTGTGATGGCAGTGCTAGGCAGCATGGTGAGCAGGCGTTGCTCTCCAATCTGTACATTGTATGCCCTGAGCCTCCCCTACAGACCCAGTGATGGTGAATGCATAGGAGGTCTCCCAGTCATGTGGGACATGTGTCGTAGAACTACTGCCTCTGTTGTTCATCAGCCCTTGTTGCATGCCATGGTGCTAATGCCTGTTTCCATTTTTCTCTTTCATGTCTTTGCAGGGGACGAAGCACTTGTTGATGCTGGGGATGTGGTGGTTGAGCCGTCCCAGGAGGGCAACCCGGGCCGACCTTCCACAAGTGAGGGACGTGGTGTGTTTGTGGGTGAAAACCCACAAGTGCTGCAGGTCGTGCTGTCGAGGGGTGTCTCTGGGGGTTCCTCCCCCGAGCAGTATTCAGGTGTAGACTCGGAGGATGACACCTATGTGCAGTCACAGGTGAGTGTTCTTGGGAGAGAATCTCCTCTGTCCGACCCACCTGCAGCCGGGCCATTGCCCTCAATGGGGATGTCAGTGTCGGCAGCTCAGCCTCCGGTGGTTACGGATGCAGGGCCACACCACACAATCTCTGATCCTGTTCCTGGGGCTGCAGATCAGAGAGGGAATGCAGTCCTGCAGCCTGAGGCCTTGCCGGCACAACAAGGCGCAGTCCGCCTTGCCCCAGGCAGGTGTGGTGCCCGTCAACGTGGTGGCCGTATGCCACCTGGCAATACCGCTTGGGAGCAATCCATCTACGGTATGGCCAACCAACAGGCAGCATCATCCGAGATGATTGCACAGGCCATGGATAGGGTGGCCACTTCCATTGTCCCCCCAGAAAGGCTGATGGAGCGACTGGAGCAGGCTACAGAGTCCATCTGCCAGGCACACAGGGAGGATATGTTGGCGTCCAACAAGGACAGGCGGGCGGCACTGGCGACTCTGCGGGAATCACTTTCCATGGAGTCCCAGCGCCACAGGGAAGGCCTGAGGGAAGAATTCCATCACCTCAGGTCGACCCTGTTAGAGCTTGAGGCTTCATCCCATAGAAGGACAGAGGAGCAGCTGGAGCGTCTGACACGGACGCTCTCGGCCGAGATGCAGGCAACTCTTGCGGATCTCAGGTCATCCCGGGAGTTACTGCATGGGGACCTCCGCATGATTATAACCCAGAACCAGAACTACCAGACCCGCCTGCTTGCAGCCATGGAGGAGCAAACTCGTGCTTTGCGTGGGCTGCCTCCCATTGTCACACCATCTTCTGAGGCAGCTCCCCCACCTCCTGAGTCAGCTGCAGGGTCTGGCCAGAGCGATAGCGACTCATCTCCCACAACAGAGTAGCCGTGTGGGCCACGAGCCTATGGGGTGTTTTAGTTTCCCATGATCCACACAGGTGGATTGTGGCGTGCATCCTGTCCTCGGACCTCATAGGTGCCCCCCCCCCCCCCGCCGGCCCTTTCATGGCCATTTTTTCTCAATTTTCTTTTTTCTTTTCCAAGAGTGTTGCCTTGTGTGGGTACCTGGGCATACACTGTATTGTGGCTGGGCACATGCAGGCTTGTCCTGAGTTTGGTTTAGATGCTTGGGTAGCAGACATCCACACCCCTCCTGCTTCCGTTTCCATGGGCTTGCAAAGGGTGTGCCCAAGTAACAGCAAATTACACGGTGACATTGGACTCCCATGAGCTGTTGGCCAGTCCATAGTCAATACTGTGTAGACATTCATAGTGTACATTGTTGTTGCACCTAACTATGCATGATGGTTTGATATGTGCCTCTACTTACATATGTTGCTCATGTTTTGCAGGTATTTCACACAGTTCTTCACACGGGCATACTCTCTGGAGTCAGACTACATGTCGGTAGATGTGCACTGACACTTTTGCGTGGCGCCATCACTGTACATCTGGACGGTGAGGACATACCAGCAGAATCAGGTAATGAGACTACCATTGATTACATGCATTGTGTCTTGTTTGGGTGGGCTTCAGGGTGGGTTGGTGTGTAATTTGATTGAAATTACTCTTACACAGGTGTGTAGTAGTGGCTCCAGCGCGGTTAGCTGTTCAAGTGCGGCTATGTTCCATTTGGGGCACTGCTATTTGTGACACTGGTGTCATGTTGTGATGGCCAGTTTGTTTGCTCTCACATACCATGACATGGTGTCCTCAGTGGCGGGACTGTGAAGGGAATGGGTGACATGGCAATGTTGTCATGTAGTGAATCGCCTGTGGCAATGCATATTTGATTGATGGAGTTGTGTCTTCTCGTTGTGATGCATTGCTGGTGTATGTGTAGGTAGGGGTGCACACATAGTGACACTTCCATGTTAACAATCTCAGGCTGATGTGTATCTGACAGTTTATTGTCAAGTAATTTTGTGACATTGTCAGGTAGTGTCATCATTGATTGTCAGATGGTATGTGCCAGAGCAGTGTGCACTAGCCAGCACTGTGATTCCTAGGTGAAGAAGTTGGCCACCAGTTGCGTACGGGCTGCCACCCCCCGTGCCCTTTCCCCTCCCATGCGCAGCAGGCGTGCATGTGGTTGTGGATGTGGGGGCACCACCATGTCCACGGGCAGGCCCCGGCGTGTTGCAACGTTGTGCAGGACACATGCTGCCACTATGATCCTGCACACTATTCGGGGAGCATATAACAGCTGCCCGCCAGAACGGTCAAGGGAGCGAAAGCGTGACTTCAGCACTCCGAATGTGCGCTCCACTATGCCCCGTGTTGCAATGTGGGCTGTGTTGTACCTTACCTCGGGTGGCGTGGTGGGGTTCCGGATTGGGGTCATCATGTGGGGGCTGATAGGGTAGGCACTGTCCCCTGCGGAGGTGGTGATGGGTATCATTAGTGGTGTTGTGTCATGACCCAGTATCTGACATGCATGCATGTGCAGTGGCATTCATGCTCACCAAGCAGCCATGTATCTCCATGCTGGCCAGCCTCCAGGTCCCGGCATAGTGTAGACATTCTGTAGATGAAGCTGTCGTGGGTGGACCCGGGATAGTTGGCATATACTGATGTGATTATTCCCTTGGCATTGCATACAACTTGCACGTTGATGGAATGCCAGTGCTTGCGGTTTCTATAGATGTGCTCTGTTGCCCTGGGTGGACGTAGAGCCACATGTGTGCAGTCAATTGCACCAAGCACTTTGGGGAATTGAGCCACACCATAGAATTCCTGGATGCACGTCCGCCTTTCTGCATGAGTCCTGGGGAGATATATGTGCCTGCGGACTGATGGCCGTGCAGTGATGATGTTCAAGACCTGGTGTAGGCAGCGTGACTGCGTGGCCTGTGACACACCACCCACTATGGCACTTGTCCGCTGAAAGGATCCAGTGGCCAAGAAGTGCAGTACATTCAGGACCTTCTGCAGGGGGCTGAGTGCTTGGGAGCACAGGGTGGGTGATGTGAGGTCATCCTCCCACTCACTGACCAGGTCCAGTATGATGTGTGCTGGAAACCTGTACCTCCCATACACCTGGTCATCAGGCATCCCGAATAGGCTGGTTCTGGGTGTGAATATTCTGGCCCTGACTCTCCTCCTCCTCCTCCTTTGGTAGCCCACTGCCACTGCTGCTAGGAACGGTATGTTCATCCTGGCATCTGGCTTGTTTATTGATAAGTGCGCAAATTAATGCCTTGCGCGTGTTCTAGGCGAGCGTGTGACCCTCGCACCCCTGGAATCTAGTTCCCACTCCAATAGCGTGTGGAAATTCCCACGCAGCAGGCATACAGGTGCGCTGACGTACTTGCGTGTGTAAGTGCCCGCGCACCCCTGTAATACACGTACATAGGCCAATGGCGTGTACGCGCACTTTTGGCCAATTACACGCGATGTAATACACGTACATTGGCCAATCGCGTGTACGCGCACTTTTGGCCAATTACACGCGATGACACTCTGACGTGCAGTATTTCCACGTGTGCTCCGTCATCACGTGCTGAGTGGGGAACGCCCGTGCGGATCACGTCAGACGCGCTTACGCGGTGAGGGACTCTGGTCCAATAGAATCGCGTATGCGTGCTGATGCACTTACGCGCTAAGGCCCTTTCCTCGGATTTCACGCTGACGTGCAGGAATTTCACGTGCCAAATCACTCCGTATCAAGCTGGCCACCCGAAAACACACGGAACACCACGCTCCTGCCCAGAAGGCCGAGTTACTGCCCCCCCAGTGCCCTGAGCAGCCTCCCACGTGCTATCTGCTGCTGCCTGCCTGCCTGCCTGCTGCCACCGTGCCCTGCCATTTGGTGCCTGCACATCAGCCATCTGCAGGGGTCCAGTTGCTGTGTCCACCCCTGCTGGAACTGAAGACTCCCAACTGGGATTACATCGCTCCACAGCCCAGCCCCAGGACCCAGTTGCCCACCCACACCTGCCTCTGGGGTTGCCATGTCGGGCACTTCGACATCTGGCACCAGTGGCAACCCCAGGCCAGAGGGGCAGAGGGGCACCAGCTTCACTGCCACCGAAGTTGGTGTCCTGGTGGAGCATGTCCTGGGGCAGTATGATGCCCTCTTTGGATCGTCCCGCGCCAGCAAGGAAGGACGGGAGAGGATCTGGGCCGACTGTGTGGTTGCCATCAACGCGGAGGGGGTGGCAACCCGCAACGTCCAGAAGATCAAGAAGCGCTGGGAGGACTTGAGGTCCAGGACCCTTGTGAAGGCCCGGCGCCTCGTGGAGGGGGGCCGGGCCCGCATGAGTTCCATCCAGAAGAGGGTCCTGGAACGCGTACGCCCAGCGCTCCACGCCCAGGTCCTTGAGAGGGAGGCCCGTCTGGAGTTGAGCGGTAAGTGTGCAAGCATTACTGTGTGAGACAGGGCATGTTGCGGTGTGCTGGTTCTATGATACTTGCCTGTATGTGTGCCATGGGCCATGTATGCATGTATGTGTGCAGGGACATCATGGTAATGCATGTGCGACCAGTGATGTGTGACCCACATGGTTGTTGCATGTGTTGAAATGTGGCATGGGGAGCCCTATGCAGATTTAGGACATCAGAGCATGCCAGTCTCTGTACCTGGACATGGATGGGGGTGAAGGATGGGTGCTGATGCCAGGTACATATATGGTAGCCATGTCTGTGTGCCTGACCTGCGTGTCTGTGACTTGTGCATGCCATGGATGCATGACACATGTGTGTGACAATGCACAGATTCTGTGACGCACCCAACTAACCCTTGTTTCGCCTGTGTTCGTTGTGTTTGGGGCCAGATGGATGTGACTGAGGTGAAGTGTGTGCATGTGATATGCATGAGCCATGATGCATGTGAGTCACATATCATTGAATGTTTCAAGAGTCAATTGGACATGCATGGAAATGTGCATGGCATGCACCATGCCTGTTACTGTGTGTGTTTTGCCTGGACTGACCCATGTGTTGTGGAGGGACATGATGGAAGTGTACTTTGACAGGGGTGCTCATCTGCTATTGCTTCCTGTCTAGGGGACCATTTTACAGTAGCCTGATGCTTGTGTCCTTTGTCTCCCTCTACGCAGCGGCTAGTGAAGAAGAGGGCGGAGACGGCGCTGTGGAGCAAGGCGGCGGGGATGCCCCCACGGCTGCAGCGGAAGGGGTGGGTGAGCCCCCACAGGGGCCTGCTACGGCGGGAGACGGTAAGGAGCCATCCAGGTTGGTGGTTTGCACAGAGGAGGAGGAGGCCGACACTGGTGCACACATGGGGCCTGGTGGGAGCATCCCTGCTGGTGCAAGTGGTGCAGTCCAGGGCCAGGGGCAGGAGGCAGCACAGGTCACCGTGGAGGTGCCTGTGCATGTCGCTGTCCCTGACCCTGTGAGTGCACCACCATGCACCAGCAGGGATGCCCCATCCCAGGCCCGTCCGCAGGTAGTGGGGATGTCCATGTCAACTGACTCCCCTCCACCTGCGGCCGTGGGAACCCCTGGCCGCGTGGAGCAGGTCCTGATTGGGGTCGCGATGCGCACGGCTGTGATTCGTGATGACGTGCGTGCTTCCCGGGAGGAGCACGCATGTCATCACGAAGTGCACCGTGCCGACGTGGCCCAATTGGGATCGGCCATGTTCGGGGGGTTCCTGCATGTGTTGGCCAATCTGACGGCCCTCTCCTCCTCTGTGCAGGCTATCCAACGGTCGTTCTCCTTGCCGTCTTCCGGCCCAGATGCCACCATGGCCCCCTGTGGACCTGCCCCGACCAATGCAGCCAGCTCGGTGGGGATCCCATCCCTGCCACAGTTGGGAGTCGGAGGTCCAGCAGGGGTGGACGACACAGCAAGTGGACCCCAGCAGATGGAAGATGTGCCGGCATCATCGGGCAGGGCACGTGCACGACGGCGTCGGTGGTTACCATCAGCCTGGATGCCGTCGTGCTGGCAGAGGCAGTGGCGTCGGAGGCAGCAGCGGGCTCGACGTGGGAGGCATCATGGCTCAGGGCCATCAAGATCAGAGGGGCAGGCATCGGCCGGAGGGCAGGGCAACCCTGGCATGGCGGTGTGTTCCGTGTGGGAGGAGTTTGGCCAGCGGATAGGTGCGGAGCGGCAGCGGGCGGAAGAGGAGCGGCTCGCCATGGCCAGGGCGGAGATCTCCATGCATCGGGCATTGAGGCGGGCTGAGTGCCTCGAGGAGGCTCGCAGGGATTTTGGTGAGCACATGGGGTTGTCCCTGCGAGACCTCGGGGCCAGGACAGAGTCCCGCCTCCAGGACATTGACATGGAGTTCGAGGATGCCCTGGCCTGCATCACCAAGTGAGCCGCAGGACTAGCCCGCTGCCTTTGTATATATTTTTTAGTTAGTTAGTGCTAGGTTTCCTTTATTTATTTTTATTATTTTGGACCGCTCGGACAATGGCCACTTTTTTGTACATATTTATTTTATTAGTTAGTATTAGGTTTCATTTGTGCTGTTGGGCTCATGGACCCTGGAACATTCCTGTATATATTGTTATATTTTGGGAGATACATTTTTTAATTTTTTTATTGTTTACACCATGACGTAATGGTTTTTCTTTGATTTCCTACTACATGGTTTTGCTTTGGACAAATTATATTGATTTTTTAATCCTTTGTTTTTTGGTTTATCATTTTTGTTCTCGGACATGGACCTTTTATTTACTTTGCCACATAGTTGTATGTTTTATTGGTTTACTTGATTTGTGTTTTTAATACATTTTTATATTATCTTACACTTGTGTTATTTTCTCTTTGGTTTCTTACATGTCATGATATGGGTTTTGACATTCACTTGCACCCATTGTGTATGTGTGTGTGACAGACATGTGTTCTTTTGCATACTTGCCTTTGGGGTTGTGTCATGTGATTGCATTCACTATGTGGGTGCATGCAATCCTTGCCTGGGTGTTTGTGCTGGGTATGCTGGCCATTACTGCCATGATTGTGTATCGTCAGGACCTGGGGCCAGGGGGACATGGGTGGGGGCCTGCTGGCAGGTTCCCCACAGTGCTGGGGGTGGGGGTGGTGGGAGACATGGGTTGGACATGGGTGGGGGCCTGCTGGCAGGTTCCCCACAGTGCTGGGGGTGGGGGTGGTGGGAGACATGGGTTGGACATGGGTGGGGGCCTGCTGGCAGGTTCCCCACAGTGCTGGGGGTGGTGGGAGACATGGGTTGGACATGGGTGGGGGCCTGCTGGCAGGTTCCCCACAGTGCTGGGGGTGGTGGGAGACATGGGTGGGGGCCTGGTGGAGGGTGTCCCTGGTGGATGGGGGGTGGGGGTGGTGGGAGACATGGGTTGGACATGGGTGGGGGCCTGCTGGCAGGTTCCCCACAGTGCTGGGGGTGGGGGTGGTGGGAGACATGGGTTGGACATGGGTGGGGGCCTGCTGGCAGGTTCCCCACAGTGCTGGGGGTGGTGGGAGACATGGGTGGGGGCCTGGTGGAGGGTGTCCCTGGTGGATGGTGTAAGAGGATTCAATTCAGCACTACAGCCAAGTTAACGCCTAGTCTAGAATACTGAATGAAAACCCTTATTGATATATCTTTAGCTCCAGTTCATGCGTCCTGGATGACTACCCTTGTATAACACCCCTCTCTTGGAATCCCCCTGACCCCACTGAGCCAAGAAGTAGTTCTGTTTTGCAAGTTTAAAAGGTTTATTTGATAAATTAAAATATATATATCACACTTTTTAATAAATTAATAAATGAATATCACACTTAATCTGATATGGTAAATATTAACAACGGAGAATCTGGCACTAGCCCACTTCTTTATAATGACTAATGAGTTGACCTGAAATGGATAAGGTAGCACACTGGTAAATAGGAACAAAAGTATAATGTGGTAGAGGATGCTTTATGTAGCTCAGGTGGATGCAATATTCAATGAATGCAGTACAGAAAATACGCAATATGATTCAACCAGACAATGTAATCACTTTTCTCGGGCTATTCCCTCCCCCCCTCTTTATGCAATGCAAGGAAATGGGAGGAAGCACACAGTTCTCAGAAATGCAATCAATGTAATCAGTTCAATCCAGCAAGCTTAGACAACAGAAAACAGATAGGAGTTTTGAAATCACAGGCAATGCTTGGATATGTGCTGGCAATGAATGAGAAATATGCTAAATTTGCTTTTAATTCCCTTATAGAGGTTCAGGGTGAGTGGTATCTAGTTAATATTAGTCCAGGCTCACACTAGCAATGATGCAGGAATGATTAGCAGGTTAAACGAATTTCTGGCAAATGGAAAGCAAAACTGCTGTCTTTTTACACGTGAAGAAATTTGCAAATCGCGGCAAAATTCGCGGATGCGCCGAGCGCTATTACAAAGGAACCGCAAGGACTATCTCTACCGTTTTGGGGTCCTAGAAAAGCCTGGGATCTCAGCTTCCAAATGAAAGTTATTGCAAGTCTCTAGCCCAAACGGTTGCGGAGATATGAGTAATTTAGTAAAGGTCGTTTTTTGTTTTGTAAATTTTAAACGCACACTTTTTCAAAATGACAAGTGACACATTTTTGCAGCTAGAATGACAGGTGACAGCTAGGAGGCAGTTCTACTTAGGTTAAATAGATTGAATTAGATGAATTTAAACTAAGAGATGTGTTCTGAGTTTTGCTAAGTACTCACAAGAGATTTTGAACAGGAAAGCGACTTGGTCACGGACTTCAGTCTGGTCAGGTCTTTCCGGGTTCTGCTCACAGCGCCTGGCCTCTGGAACTGCTCACAGGGGTCTGGTCTCTGCTAGGCACCGGTTCTTTGGGTCTCTCTGCTCTGGATAGATCGAAGTCTCTAGTTTGGCTTTCTGGAGTTTGATGGAGGTAAGTATGGATTTTTCCGGCAGAGCTTTCAGCGGCAGATGAAAAATGAATTCCCTATCTGTCCTGTCTGTCTTCTTTTATGTGTTTAGAATGTGGGTGTGTTCTAGCATCACTGACCCTACCTCTCTCTCAGCTTCTAATTGGTCAAACTTCCATTTCTTACTTGATTGGGGGAATGAAATGAAGTGTCATCAGGATGAGGTCTGTTTATGATACAGAGAACCCACCCCTGTCAACTTTACACACAATCTATATCTGACCTAAAAACATATTTGCACAGGTACACATTTGTTTAAAATTACATATACATGGTGTGGCTGAATTTAGCCATGTCTATGTCCAAATCTGCTCATTCTCGGAGCTTGCATTCAAAGAGTGTACATAATTGACTTTTTAACTGCTTTTTCAATTTCCGACATGGACCCAACTTTACATACATGTGTGCAGGGGGTAGGGACATTAACTGATGAAGTTTCAGATTTTTAACATGCACACATTTAGAGTAATATCCACTTTTCCGCTAAAACCCCCCTGAACATACCACCGGTTCCTACCACGTCTTAAACTGTGGGCAGAAAAATCACAAGAATTATGGTATCATTTATAAAATTTTCACATGTCCGCTCTATGAGTTATTCATCTTTTTAAAGTTATGTTCTGGCTCCAAAGGGGTGTGGTTTACCCTCAGCACAAGGTTGAATTTCTGGTTCTTTCCAGTTCTGCCAAGCCAGCTTGCTCTCACAGGCAGTGCTCCTCCCAGCTCCTGCCAAGAGGAAGCTACAATTTACGACTGCGGTAATAAAAACCTTTGCCTGAGTGAAGAGGGCTTTGTTCACTCTCTTGCAGAGCACAGATAATTCAATTATCAGATAGATGGCATATCCTTAGCCTGGGCAGCAAAAGGAAGGTTGGCCTGGGAACACAGTGGTGACTCAAGTTTCACTGCTGATGGGATCCGTTGCTAGGCAAAATCAAGTTCCTTAAGCCAGACCTTCAGCTAACTTTTTGTTGCTTTTAAAATAACTTGTAATTTTACACATGCAGCTAGAATGCTGATTCTAAGTGCAAAACTATGACATTTCAACAGTTACAAAGGCATGTGACACCAAACATAGGTCACTCATTTAATTTAACATTTTCGATTTTGGTGGTTTTAAATCCAGTTGCAGTTAGGCTTAAGCTGCTGACTCCATAGCATTTTTGTTATAAGCATTGTTTTTGGGCTCTTCATTTCCCAGATTTTGTAGGCACACAAAACTCCATTCTGCCAAATGTCTGCTGGTGTTCAGTGAATATTTTGCACATGTTGCAAGGTTTGAAATAGGCATTTTGCTTGCCTTCAGAAAAACACACAGAGTGGTTTTAAAACGCCGGCTTTTGGATAGTGGTGAGTACTGGTACTGCACCCATTTTTGGGATTTAAGAAATGAATTCCCCACAATTCTAGGTTGCATTTGGCAATCAGCATTGCCATTCCCAATGGTTTCAGACTACTGTGCGGGTAGTCCAATGGTGGTTTTAAAGCGCTTTGAAGCTAACCGGCGCTACTGTTTTTCCTTTGGCAACCCATTTCCGTCATGGCAACCCGGCCTTTCATTCTCGCACTGGTGGGTGGCAAGTGAGGCAACCATTTTGGTGGGCGCACAAACTGCGCAGCTTTCCTGGATTTCAGCGCACATGTGGGTTTTCCGCCATCTTGAATTTCCTAAGCCCACAGCACCAAATGTTGTAGCAGGGTAGCTTAAACGTGGGTCAGGACACCCAACAAGTCCCCCCCACGCGACTGCACTTTGAATTTGAGTCGATGGGGAGTCGCGTGCACAAGGGTTTTGACCCATGCACCGGTCTGTCCGCATAATCTTCTTCCTCTTCTGTAGATGACACAGTTCAGCGTTTTCTTCTCCATCCGGTACTGATCGATCGGTTCTCCTCGCCGGTCCTGATGGGAAGATTGGGCGGTACCCCGGGCCCGTTGCGTCTCTGCTCCCGGTCTCCGGATCGTCCTCCTTGGCCCGTCTCAAGGTTTTCTTTCTCCTAGGACGACAAAGGAAGAGCGGCAATACCTATTCATAGACGTTTTTCCACCACCGTTGAGATAGTGGGGCAGCATATGCATTTTATCATAACGAAACATTACATTCTTATTTTGAGAAAAAAAACAGTATAACTAAGAGACAGTTTCATGCAAATCACAATATTTTAGAGACTAGATGTGGTATGTTTTATGGTTGGAACTGAATTAGTCTGAGACAGTGCCTGCTAGGATTCCAGAGGATTCCTCCAGTTGTTGCAGAGTGTGCCTGGGATGGCAACATTTCAACTGGTTTATGTGGACCCACTTGTCTTCCCCCTCTGCCGAACCGCCTTTGGGGATGCGGATCTTGTAGGCCACAGGGGAGATCTTATCGACGATCTCAAAGGGTCCCTTCCATGTAGGCAAAAATTTGCGCTGCTTGGCCTGGTTCCTTTGGAAGTTGTATAGATAGACCCGGTCTCCCACCTGATATTCCTTCCTGGAAGTTTTCAGGTCATAATGGGTCTTCATGCTATCAGCCGATCTTTCTAGATTCCGCTGAGCATAAGCAAAAGCATGTTGAAGGTGTTTCCTTAAATTCTCTACATACTCATGAGTAGTGGAGGCATTTATCAGTGTCTGCTCTTGGGTCCTATAGAGCAAATGCTGAGGAAGCACCATCTTGCGCCCAGTCATCAACTCAAATGGTGACATTTTGGTTGCAGATGAAGGGGTAGATCTGATAGCCATTAGGACCAGAGGTAATCGGATATCCCAACTTGGCCCAGAATCTGCCACAAACTTCTTTAATATGCTCACAATTGTCCGGTTATATCTCTCTACTGCCCCAGAAGAAGCTGGTCTATAAGCAATATGCAGCTTTCTCTTGACCCCCAGTATCTCCCACATCTTTGTCATTACTTCACTGGTGAAGTGGCTACCTCTGTCTGACTCAATCCTTTGAGGTAGACCAAAACGGGAAAAGATGTGGTTAATCATCAAGGCAGCTGCAGTTTCTGCCTTGCAATTTGGGGCTGGGAGACATTCCACCCACTTGGTAAACAAGCATGTCACAGTCAACATGTACTTATTCCCCCTAGCCGAGCGAATCACAGGGCCTACAAAGTCGATCTGTAAATCTGACCATGGCAGTGTCATTCCCCTCTTTTGTAAAGGCGCCCGGTGCGTGAGGGATGATGGCTGAAATTGTGCACACACAAGACACCCCTTCAAATATTGGTTGAGGTCCTGGCCCATGTGTGGCCAGTATGCAACCTCTCTTAAGATTTCCAATGTTGTGTGAAACCCCCTATGACCGGCGGTGGCCGCATCATGGGCGTGACTTAACATCAGGCTTCGCAATGAGGTAGGAACCACCCACTGGTCGTGGCCAGCTTTGGATTTCCTTACCAACAAACCGTCTTGGATCCGGAACATTTTTGGACATTTCATCAACACTCTTAGGTCCTCTTTCCCAATGTAATCGGTATCCGTCAGGGGAAAGTTCTCAGGGTCCTCAAGGTGCTGGTAAAATTTACCAATAATTGGATCCCCCTTCTGAGCAGTAATCAAATCAGCATCAGGGGTCTCCTTACTCCATTGTGCAATTGAAAGGTCGTTGTTAGCATTTGTCTGGGACCTAGTGATAGCAGTGACCTGGATTTCCCCCAACAGGGACTCAATCTCAATTAGATCCCCTTGGATGGCCCCGGTTTTGGCCAGCTGATCAGCTAAGTCATTTCCAGTTTTGTCTGGTCCCTCTACTTTGGAATGACCCTTGATCTTCTTCCAATAGATGGTCATCCCATTCGAGGTGACCAGATCATCAATGTTTTGGATCAACTTCCCATGTTTCAAGGGTTTGTTGTTAGCACATAACATGCCTCTGGTTTTCCAATTAACCAGGTGCTCCACGAACCCGTTCCGTACATAATCCGAATCTGTGATTATGACCAGTTCGTGGAGTTGATGTTGGACAGCAGTGAGGATGGCCTGATGCACAGCCCTCAATTCTGCCACCTGACTACTTCGGGGACCAATTTTGTATCCAGCGGAGGGTTCTGGGGACTCATTCACCCATGCATTCCCTACGCCGGCCACCAGTTCTTTCTCCCCGTTGTTGTCAACATGGTAAGAGCATCCATCCACATACACGGTGGGCATTCCCTCACACTTGTCTTCTTCAAAGACTTTGTGGGGGGAATTAAGGTATGCCTCCATGTTGTCCTTTATTTTTAGCCTTTCGTCCTCGAGACAGTTTTCTCTGGCGCAATCATGCAAGTCAGCCAGACCTTGCGCGAGGGGACTCTTCTTGTTTTGGCCATATCGGACCTCCACAGGAAAGCCTTGCATTGACAGAATCCAGGAAGTAATTCGGGAATTACTCACATTTCCGGCCCGGATTCTGTCACTTTGGAGATATTGCAGAGGCTGGTGTGGAGTCTCCACTATGATGTGTTCCCCCTGGATAAACGGGCGGTAATTCTTCAATGCCCACACCGTTGCCAGGAGTGCCTTCTCACAATCGTTGAATTTTTCCTCCACAGAGGATAAAGTTTTGCTCGCATAGGAGATTACTTTATTGACCTTGTCATGCTTTTGGTATAATACTGCCGTCAAGCACGTATCAGAGAACCCCGTCTCCAGGAAGAACTCCTTGTTTCTGACAGGGTAAGCTAGGCAAGGCGCTTGTGAGAGGCTTCTTTTGAGTTGTTTTACCGCCTCGGCTTGTTCTGGACCCCATTCCCACTTGACCCCCCCCTTCAGGAGATGAATCAGGGGTCTGGTGATCTCTGCGTAGCCCTCAATGAACTTTCTGCTGTAATTAGTCAGTCCAAGGAGGCTCCTTAGTTCCCGCAGAGTTGTGGGGTCTTTCAGTTTCTGAAGTGCTTCCACTTTCTTTTCCTGGGGACAGAGACCCTGAGGAGTAATCTCATGCCCCAAGAAATTAACACGGGTTCTACACCACTGTGCTTTCTGAAAGGAAAGTTTTGCTCCGGCGGCCCTCAACTGTGTCAGAACATAACGGATCTCTGCTATGTGTTCCTCCACAGATGAACTTTTGATGAGGACATCATCTACATAAGCCAAGTTACCCCTTGCACCCAAGTCAGGCATGGCCTTGTGTAGAAAAATGTTGAATTCATTGCCGGAGTTGAGGTATCCGAAGGGAGTCCGGGTCCATGTGTACTGCTGGCCCCCAAAGGTAAAAGCCAGTTTGTATTGGTCCTCCTTACTGACAGGCACAGTCCAGTATCCATTGGTCAGGTCTATTGCAGTGAATACCTGTGACCCCTGGATCTGGGCCAGCCCTTGGTCAATGTAGGGCAGAGGCCATCGGGAAGTATGGACCCGTTTGTTGAGCTCCCTGAGGTCGGCACAGAGTCTCCACTGGCCGTTTGGCTTCAATATTCCCAGCACCGGATTATTGAAAGTGCTGTGGACGGGACGGATTATTCCCCGGGACTCAAGGTTCTTAATTATTTCGGTAAGGGACTCCATTGATGCGAGAGGCAAGCGATATTGCTTCACAAACACAGGAGTCATGCCAGGGTCCGTGGGGATTGTTGTTGTATGGATGTCAGTGCGACCACAGTCATATGAGTCTACCGCAAAGAGATCTTGGAAATCCAAGAAAACTTGTTTCAACTTTTGCTTTTGTTCCAGAGTCACACAGGCATCAGCTAGGTTGACTCTCTCTTCCACCATCTGCCTGAAGCCTGGAAAGACTTCTGGTTTGGCTATCTCCGCGGCCTCCTCCAGCTGGGTGGAGAAGTCCCTGGTTAGAGTGCTGATTTGGACCGGAGGCTTCAGGTGGGAAAGGCAGCCCTCATGGACCTGGAAAATCACCTCATCCCTCCTGAAGTCACAGGTCACATCTTCCTTACCATAGGGGCAGGAAGTGTACACCAGGAAGTTCCCCCCATGCCGGGTAAAAATCCTGTCTGGTGTTGCGTTGTCATCACTGTCACTGTCAAAACAGTCCTTGGGGATGGGTCCTAACAGTTCATTTACAAGATCAATGGAGAAATGTCGGTCATCAACCGCCATTCCAATAATGGTGCCTGCGGCTAGAGTAATACTCTTTAAGTCGCTGTTATCCACCTCTATTAGAATGGGGTCATGTTCTATGTTGACTAATGGAGTCGGGTTTACCCCCAACCCTTGCTGTTGGAGAGAAGCATTTAGATGTATGTAAGCATCAGGGTTTTTCAACTCTTGTCCCCTTTTAACTTTCACTTCCAGGGAGAATTGTCGGGTCCTTTCTGGGATGGTGACTTCCTCTTTAACCTGAATTTCAACTGCATAAGGTAGCAATTGAGCTGACCTAAATGCTTTTTCTGGATCATCAAAGCCCATGGGATTATCCGCTAATCGGGACCAAGCTTTGAAGTTTATTAGGTCCAAACTAATGGCAAAGCGATTGAGAATGTCACTGCCTAAGTAAAAGGCGGCAGGGACGTCTCGCACGACCCAACAATTGTGGACTATGCTCTTGTTGCCAATGGAGATTTTGAGCATACACCTGCTTGGCAGGAGATGTTTGGAGTCAGGTGCTTCCATGTCCATTTCCCACTTGTCTATCAGTTTGAAGGTGGGAATGGCTGGATCTTTTGGGAGTTGGCGGAACATGGCTTCGCCGATGAAGCTCTTACCGTTGTTCACACACACTCGAGCGAGAACAGAGTCCTTCCCATCATTTAACTGAACAGGGATGAACAACTGCTCTCCAATTTGCTGAATATCAGCCAGGCTTTGAGCTGATTTCACATCTTTCTGGACTATAGGAGTGGGAGCTTCAGATTGTGGATTGGTATAGAATTTCAGAGTGTTTCCTTCCAGCGTGGAATACCACTTTAGACTGGAAGGAAGGTTGATTTTCAGAAATAGAGAGGACCCCCCATCACCAGTCTGTTGTCCTACTGCTATTACTGTCACGTCTGGAATTTGGTTGTTCTGGAAGTGAAATTCTACTTGGTCAGATTTTTGTTCAACCATGTGGCATGTGCCGTTTAAACTAACATGGTTGACACTCTGTTTTAATTTTATGGGTCGGCTAGTCTGAGTCCAGAGGACCTTGTTTACGCAGTCTATTAGGGGTGACAACCTTCTCAGGAGGTCATTCCCTAGTAAACAAGGGGTGCCCTCTGGGGTCACAACTATGACCGGGTGTTTCAACTTATGTCGCCCAATTTTAATGTCCAAGTCTGCAGTCCCCTCAACGGGAATTTCCTTCCCGTCAAAGTTCTGCAGTTGTCCAGGAAGAGAGGTGAGAGGAATTTGGTAATTCTCTCCCCTTCCTGCATTCAGTTCGTCAAAGGCCCTTCTGGACAGAAGGGTAGCTTGAGATCCAGTGTCCACCAGTGCTGAGATTGTACCCTGCCCCTGTACTTGTACCGGGGCATAATATCTTCCCTCCTTCTCCTCAAGGGGGCACAGATAATGTACATTTTTGGACAACTGGTGGGCTAATTTTCTGGTTTTGGACATCGCTAGCGAGGAGATTTGGGCAGAATTCTGTGGAGAGTCTTGGGAATCTGAAAGAAAAAATTTGCAACTGGAGATCAGAGCCATTGTGGGTTCCCCTGGCTCCGTTTCTGGGCCGCCCCCCCCTTTTTGGAGGCAGTCGCCAGGATGGGTTTGAACCAGGGGATTTTCTTGCTGTTGGTTCTGGGATGAGATGGTGGGCGGCGGTAGCTCAGTCTCCACATCTCCCCAGTCTGGATTTGCATCCCTAGGGACCCATTTTTCTTTGGGAGGAGTTCCCCCCTCTCTGAAGGAGAAGATCCTTTTCCCAGGATCCTCTGAGGATCCCTCTCCCTCAAATTGGAAGATCTGTACCTCCTCCTCAAACTGAGTCTGTTTGGGTCTTTTGTTTCTCCTACCCCCCCTCTGCTCCTTAGGAGGCAGACTTTCAGGGGCAAGAGATTTTGTTTCCGGTTCCTGGGTTTCCAGGGGCTGTTTACAAGTGAGGAAGGAAGCTTCCTCCAAGGCTTTACACCCCCCTTCCCTTTGTGCCTCCTCCCTGGGAACCGGTGATTTATCGGGGTGCTGCCCCCGTCATTGTTCTGGAGCACCAGGTCCAGAGTTGGGTGCGTTCTGCGCCGGCATGCTGATCTGAGGGTTCTGCTGTGCCCTCAGTATATGACCCATATCCCGCGCCATGTTTTGAACCTGGCGCTCTAACTGGGAAACCCGCTCAGGCTGATACGGGGCCCTGTTTTCTCCCCTGGGCTGATCCCGGGAAGGGTAGCTGTCCCTCCTCTGGTAGTACCCCTGGTTGGGAAGATTTTGGTACCCCTCCACCCTTGGCCTCCCCTCTCCCGGATTCAGTGGTCTGGGCTCAGGGAATTGAGGAAAGAAGGATGGATGATTTTGGGGTTGGAAGTCGGGTGGATATCTGGGGAAAAAGTTCTGCCCAGGGTTTGGTAAATTTCTGCCCTCCTGTGGGAAGTTTGGAGGGAAGTTCCCTGGGTTAGGTGCTTGTCTGGATCCCCCCCCTTGGGCTGGAGGAGTCCACACATAACCCAGGATGGGTCGATTACCTTTGTAGCGAGGACTTACATAGTCAGGAGAGCGAGGGACCCCATTTGTGGGGCTGCCTCCCTGGCTCCCTGTCTGCGACTGGCCCGAGGACCTTCTGGGCCTAGCATTATTAGGTGCAGGTAGGTTTTTAGGCCCCCCCCATCTCCAAATCCAAAACGGGGGTGACCTTTACCTCTGCCACCTTGGCAGCAGCAGGGGTGCTGTTGGCTTTGGGGTTTTTCTGGGCATTGCTTTTATTTTCTATGGGCTTCTGCACCTCATAGATGCGGGTAGCCTGTTCAATGACCCAGTCTAAAGATCTTTTCTCGTGAAAATCCCTCACGAGCTGGGTCATGATATATTTGGGCAAGGCATGGAAAAACGTGTTTATAAATTCACGGCTATCCGTGCGCACCCTTCTTGTGGTCTGTGCAAAAGCCCGCTTTAACTCCTGCACAAATTCTTGTGGGGCCTGATCCTCCCCACATTGCAAATTGTAGGCTGCCTTGCGAGCCTCTTGAGGATTTCTGTGAACAGAAAAATGTTTCAGGATGGCCGCCTTATAGGTGGACCATCTTAAATGATTTTGGTCCTCCAGCCCCGCAAAGAAACTGGAGTATTCCGGGGAGAAGGTCCACTTTACATATTGAATGCAGCTTTGGCTGTCCTTCAAATGGAAAGTCTCCATCATTTGTTCAAACAACTCTAAGTGCTCCCAAACAGAATACTTAGCGTTCTTATGGTAAGGCGTGATGACGCTCCTGATCGCCTTAATCTGCTTTAAGGGGTCCTTGAGCAAGGCCCTTTTTGCCTTATTGGCCTTTTTGATTCGGGTAACCCTTGTCCATTCTTCGTCGGACTCAGAGGCACTGCTCCCAGAGGTTCCCGTCTGTTCTTCCAGGTTTTCCCGGATTCTGCGAGCCTGGGAATGGCTGGCAGAATGTGGGGACCTGGTCTCCTGTGTCCTGCGCAGTTCAGAGGAGTCTTCAGATTCCTCCTTGCTGTCAGGATTTGAT
Organism: Ambystoma mexicanum; assembly: GCF_040938575.1. NCBI lineage: Eukaryota > Metazoa > Chordata > Amphibia > Caudata > Ambystomatidae > Ambystoma > Ambystoma mexicanum. The sequence continues at coordinate 864,505,034 of NC_090937.1, forward strand.
GGGTACCCCCTCCACTGACCTAACTGGGCAGAGGTTTTCAGGATGCCCTTAATGGGCCTACTCTCCTGGGGTTCCCCACTGAACTGTATTGTACTTGGGTGCCCATACCCGGATGCCCACCCCTCCATTCCTGGATGGTACTGGCCTATGAGCCCCATACTCTTAGCTGGATAGTAATCTGCCATCCCTGTGGCCCTGTGCTCATGTGCGCCAGGGGACACGGGGGTGGTAGAGTCCAGGGACTGGGGAAGATGAAGGCCCCTGGTGTTAGGGCTCCTGCGGTTATGGTCAGGAGTCTCTCTTTCCCAGCGGACCTCATCTCTATCCGCCCCTGCTCCCTGTTGCAATGCAAGAGCCTGCATTTGTGCTTTCAGTTCCTCTGTTAAGGCCTTACTCGACTCTATCAGTTTCTCCTGCATCGCTACCTGTTGCTGGAGCCTATCATTGTGTTGACAGAGGGCCTCATTTTCCCTCTGTGCTTCCTGGTTGGTCCTGGAGAACTGGGCCAGTCTTTGCTGCAGGAGGGTTACCTCCTGAGCTGTGTCCCTATTGGCCTGCTCCTTTCTTGCTAGAGCATCCTCCACCCTTCTGGTGTGCTCTACCAAGTTCTGGTTTTCTTTTTGGAGGTCACCCAGCCCCTGGTGGGCCAGGTGATTTTCTTCCATTTTCCTTTTTAAATGGCAGACTTCCTGGCCTAAGGCGTCTCTTTCCTGACTAAGAGCCTGCATTTGTGCCGCCAGGTCGTCCCTTTGCCGTTGAAGGGCACCAGCTTTTTGGCGCTCCTCATCAAACTCTGCCTGGGTATCCAGGTCTTTCAAGATCAGCTTGTTGCTCTCTACCTTCACTCTATCTAGATGACTTTGCAGGGTGGCTACCTGCTCCGTGCATGCCCTGTTAAAGTCTAATTGTTGCTCCAGCTTTTTCTGGCTCTGCAGTAAGGAGTCCAAACTGTCTTGGTGCTCCTTCTGTAGGGCCAGAAATCTGGTATCCTGTTCTGACTTTTCCTTTTGCAGCACATCCATATCCTCCTTTATTTTAGTGATGTACCGTCTGCTGTCATTTTCTGACTCCTGGCTCCTCTGCAGCCTCTGCTCAGAAGAGTCCAGATCAGATTGGGCCTTCTGTAATGCCATCTGTTGCCTATTTGCCAGATTTTGGCTTTCCGCACATCTATCCTGCATGTCTCCAACGTATAGGTACAGGTATGCTGCTATCCTGGCAATCTTATTGTGTTCCTCTTTGGCTTTAGGAGCCATATATAGTTCACTCAGGGCCACATGTAAGGGACCCTGATCTCTATATATATCTGACCCTGTTTCAGTGACCTGTTGTGTGATGGCCTGCAACCACACATCCTGGCCCTGTTCGGTCCATTCACCTCTCACAAATAGCTTATGCAAGAGGTGCTCTCTGGCTATTTTCATGTCTACTAAGGTCGTCATTCTAGAGATTGGTCTCTGTCCTGACTTACAGAAGTTTGTATTTTATTTTTGCAGAACAGAACTTTTCTTGGAGTGTCCCTTTTGAGGAATGCTTCACAGCGTAATGCAGCGTGGTGATCCGACTGGATGTATGTATCCCGTCAGTTAGCACACTGTATTAATCTGCACAAATGGTAAATCTAACCCAACGTCTCGGCTCGAGCCCCCACTTTGTAAGAGGATTCAATTCAGCACTACAGCCAAGTTAACGCCTAGTCTAGAATACTGAATGAAAACCCTTATTGATATATCTTTAGGTCCAGTTCATGCGTCCTGGATGACTACCCTTGTATAACACCCCTCTCTTGGAATCCCCCTGACCCCACTGAGCCAAGAAGTAGTTCTGTTTTGCAAGTTTAAAAGGTTTATTTGATAAATTAAAATATATATATCACACTTTTTAATAAATTAATAAATGAATATCACACTTAATCTGATATGGTAAATATTAACAACGGAGAATCTGGCACTAGCCCACTTCTTTATAATGACTAATGAGTTGACCTGAAATGGATAAGGTAGCACACTGGTAAATAGGAACAAAAGTATAATGTGGTAGAGGATGCTTTATGTAGCTCAGGTGGATGCAATATTCAATGAATGCAGTACAGAAAATACGCAATATGATTCAACCAGACAATGTAATCACTTTTCTCGGGCTATTCCCTCCCCCCCTCTTTATGCAATGCAAGGAAATGGGAGGAAGCACACAGTTCTCAGAAATGCAATCAATGTAATCAGTTCAATCCAGCAAGCTTAGACAACAGAAAACAGATAGGAGTTTTGAAATCACAGGCAATGCTTGGATATGTGCTGGCAATGAATGAGAAATATGCTAAATTTGCTTTTAATTCCCTTATAGAGGTTCAGGGTGAGTGGTATCTAGTTAATATTAGTCCAGGCTCACACTAGCAATGATGCAGGAATGATTAGCAGGTTAAACGAATTTCTGGCAAATGGAAAGCAAAACTGCTGTCTTTTTACACGTGAAGAAATTTGCAAATCGCGGCAAAATTCGCGGATGCGCCGAGCGCTATTACAAAGGAACCGCAAGGACTATCTCGTTTTGGGGTCCTAGAAAAGCCTGGGATCTCAGCTTCCAAATGAAAGTTATTGCAAGTCTCTAGCCCAAACGGTTGCGGAGATATGAGTAATTTAGTAAAGGTCGTTTTTTGTTTTGTAAATTTTAAACGCACACTTTTTCAAAATGACAAGTGACAAATTTTTGCAGCTAGAATGACAGGTGACAGCTAGGAGGCAGTTCTACTTAGGTTAAATAGATTGAATTAGATGAATTTAAACTAAGAGATGTGTTCTGAGTTTTGCTAAGTACTCACAAGAGATTTTGAACAGGAAAGCGACTTGGTCACGGACTTCAGTCTGGTCAGGTCTTTCCGGGTTCTGCTCACAGCGCCTGGCCTCTGGAACTGCTCACAGGGTCTGGTCTCTGCTAGGCACCGGTTCTTTGGGTCTCTCTGCTCTGGATAGATCGAAGTCTCTAGTTTGGCTTTCTGGAGTTTGATGGAGGTAAGTATGGATTTTTCCGGCAGAGCTTTCAGCGGCAGATGAAAAATGAATTCCCTATCTGTCCTGTCTGTCTGCTTTTATGTGTTTAGAATGTGGGTGTGTTCTAGCATCACTGACCCTACCTCTCTCTCAGCTTCTAATTGGTCAAACTTCCATTTCTTACTTGATTGGGGGAATGAAATGAAGTGTCATCAGGATGAGGTCTGTTTATGATACAGAGAACCCACCCCTGTCAACTTTACACACAATCTATATCTGACCTAAAAACATATTTGCACAGGTACACATTTGTTTAAAATTACATATACATGGTGTGGCTGAATTTAGCCATGTCTATGTCCAAATCTGCTCATTCTCGGAGCTTGCATTCAAAGAGTGTACATAATTGACTTTTTAACTGCTTTTTCAATTTCCGACATGGACCCAACTTTACATACATGTGTGCAGGGGGTAGGGACATTAACTGATGAAGTTTCAGATTTTTAACATGCACACATTTAGAGTAATATCCACTTTTCCGCTAAAACCCCCCTGAACATACCACCGGTTCCTACCACGTCTTAAACTGTGGGCAGAAAAATCACAAGAATTATGGTATCATTTATAAAATTTTCACATGTCCGCTCTATGAGTTATTCATCTTTTTAAAGTTATGTTCTGGCTCCAAAGGGGTGTGGTTTACCCTCAGCACAAGGTTGAATTTCTGGTTCTTTCCAGTTCTGCCAAGCCAGCTTGCTCTCACAGGCAGTGCTCCTCCCAGCTCCTGCCAAGAGGAAGCTACAATTTACGACTGCGGTAATAAAAACCTTTGCCTGAGTGAAGAGGGCTTTGTTCACTCTCTTGCAGAGCACAGATAATTCAATTATCAGATAGATGGCATATCCTTAGCCTGGGCAGCAAAAGGAAGGTTGGCCTGGGAACACAGTGGTGACTCAAGTTTCACTGCTGATGGGATCCGTTGCTAGGCAAAATCAAGTTCCTTAAGCCAGACCTTCAGCTAACTTTTTGTTGCTTTTAAAATAACTTGTAATTTTACACATGCAGCTAGAATGCTGATTCTAAGTGCAAAACTATGACATTTCAACAGTTACAAAGGCATGTGACACCAAACATAGGTCACTCATTTAATTTAACATTTTCGATTTTGGTGGTTTTAAATCCAGTTGCAGTTAGGCTTAAGCTGCTGACTCCATAGCATTTTTGTTATAAGCATTGTTTTTGGGCTCTTCATTTCCCAGATTTTGTAGGCACACAAAACTCCATTCTGCCAAATGTCTGCTGGTGTTCAGTGAATATTTTGCACATGTTGCAAGGTTTGAAATAGGCATTTTGCTTGCCTTCAGAAAAACACACAGAGTGGTTTTAAAACGCCGGCTTTTGGATAGTGGTGAGTACTGGTACTGCACCCATTTTTGGGATTTAAGAAATGAATTCCCCACAATTCTAGGTTGCATTTGGCAATCAGCATTGCCATTCCCAATGGTTTCAGACTACTGTGCGGGTAGTCCAATGGTGGTTTTAAAGCGCTTTGAAGCTAACCGGCGCTACTGTTTTTCCTTTGGCAACCCATTTCCGTCATGGCAACCCGGCCTTTCATTCTCGCACTGGTGGGTGGCAAGTGAGGCAACCATTTTGGTGGGCGCACAAACTGCGCAGCTTTCCTGGATTTCAGCGCACATGTGGGTTTTCCGCCATCTTGAATTTCCTAAGCCCACAGCACCAAATGTTGTAGCAGGGTAGCTTAAACGTGGGTCAGGACACCCAACAAGTGGGGGTGGGGGTGGTGGGAGACATGGGTTGGACATGGGTGGGGGCCTGCTGGCAGGTTCCCCACAGTGCTGGGGGTGGTGGGAGACATGGGTGGGGGCCTGGTGGAGGGTGTCCCTGGTGGATGGGGGGTGGGGGTGGTGGGAGACATGGGTGGGGGCCTGGTGGAGGGTGTCCCTGGTGGATGGGGGGTGGGGGTGGTGGGAGACATGAGCAGGTGTGCAGGGTAGTTCCCTGTGGTGTGTGCTGCCTGCAGGGGCCATGGAGGGTGTACAGGTAATGCCTGGGAGCACACAGCCATATCGCGTGTGGAACTTCCCACGCACCCCTGAAATCCACGTACCCGGCCATATCGCGTGTGGGACTTCCCGCGCACCCCTGTAATCCACGTACCCTGCCATATCGCGTGTGGAACTTCCCGCGCACCCCTGAAATCCACGTACCCTGACTAATCGCGTGTGGAACTTCCCGCGCACCCCTGCAATCCACGTACCCGGCCATATCGCGTGTGGAACTTCCCGCGCACCCCTGAAATCCACGTACCCTGCCATATCGCGTGTGGAACTTCCCGCGCACCCCTGAAATCCACGTACCCGGCCATATCGCGTGTGGGACTTCCCGCGCACCCCTGCAATCCACGTACCCTGACTAATCGCGTGTGGGACTTCCCGCGCACCCCTGCAATCCACGTACCCGGCCATATCGCGTGTGGAACTTCCCGCGCACCCCTGAAATCCACGTACCCGGCCATATCGCGTGTGGGACTTCCCGCGCACCCCTGAAATCCACGTACCCGGCCATATCGCGTGTGGGACTTCCCGCGCACCCCTGAAATCCACGTACCCTGCCATATCGCGTGTGGTACTTCCCGCGCACCCCTGAAATCCACGTACCCTGACTAATCGCGTGTGGAACTTCCCGCGCACCCCTGCAATCCACGTACCCGGCCATATCGCGTGTGGAACTTCCCGCGCACCCCTGAAATCCACGTACACGGCCATATCGCGTGTGGAACTTCCCGCGCACCCCTGAAATCCACGTACCCTGCCATATCGCGTGTGGAACTTCCCGCGCACCCCTGCAATCCACGTACCCGGCCATATCGCGTGTGGAACTTCCCGCGCACCCCTGCAATCCACGTACCCGGCCATATCGCGTGTGGAACTTCCCGCGCACCCCTGAAATCCACGTACCCGGCCATATCGCGTGTGGGACTTCCCGCGCACCCCTGAAATCCACGTACCCTGACTAATCGCGTGTGGAACTTCCCGCGCACCCCTGAAATCCACGTACCCGGCCATATCGCGTGTGGAACTTCCCGCGCACCCCTGAAATCCACGTACCCTGACTGATCGCGTGTGGAACTTCCCGCGCACCCCTGAAATCCACATACCCGGCCATATCGCGTGTGGAACTTCCCGCGCACCCCTGCAATCCACGTACCCTGACTAATCGCGTGTGGAACTTCCCGCGCACCCCTGTAATCCACGTACCCGGCCATATCGCGTGTGCAACTTCCCGCGCACCCCGGTATGCACGCACACGTTTATTTTTTCTCTCAGCGCGTGTCTGTGTTTGTGGGTACCCCTTTGTACGTCATTTGTCCTGGAGGGCCACATTATTGGACATTGATCATGTCTGTATATAGGTGCTATTTGTTGGCGCACCTTTTAGCGCACATTTCTTGCAGGCGCAGAGACGCTACCGCCTGCTTTCTTGTGGCGGTCGTGTTTGTGCCTGTTTGTGCCTGTGCGCTGCTTTGAGCGTGCGCTTTTTTGCCCTATTCTATTCCATGAATACGTGTTGTATGCGAGCGTGTGGGCGTTCCGCGCACTTGCCTCCTATACTTTCCCCTTGCCGCCCACATTCTTCCCCATTCCGAGTGTTGTGCCCCATTTTATTCCCCATTCCGAGTGTCCCGCCCTGTGTTCCGCCTACTTTAGAGCTGTGCGCTGCGCTCGGAGTGATAGCGCAGTGGCCGTGGCGCACGACGTTGGTTGACCTGTGCGCCGGCCTGCGCCGCGCGCTTTTTCAGCGCACGTCCTCTGCTTTTCTTGCGCACGGACTTCCATGAATCGACATGCGCTGGTTTCCCTGCGCTTTTCGCTAATTTTCGGCGCAGCGCACGTATTGGCCCCTCTGCGCCGGGATTTTCGGCGCACATTTATTCCATGAATCGGCCTGTTAATTTAAAAAATGTACCTTCAATTCAAGCCCAAACTCCAATTTGTGTGATGTTCTGGGGGCAAACTAGCAGTTAAGAGGGTATTGCTTAAAATGTCTGCATGTGAAAAGTCTGATACTTCATCAATCAATGCCTGCATGCCTTGCACACATTCGGGTAAATTTGAGTAAGAATCTGATATTGGTAACTTGACCAAAAAGTGAAATATGTTGCCATTTCTGAATGCAAGCTCCCAGGAAGAGCAGATTTGGACAGGGTATACCTCCTGTGATATGTGATGGGTGCATGTAATTTTAAACAAATGTGTACCTGTGCAAATATGTCTTTTGGGTCAAAATATAGATTGTGTGTAATTTGACAGGGGTGGGTTCTCTGTGCCATAAACAGACCTCATCATGATGACACTTCATTTCATTCCCCCAATCAAGGGGAAGAGGAGGAAGTGGCCAATGACAAGTGGAGAGGGGCTGGCTAGTGATGCTGCTCACACACACCCATTTTCAAAACACATAAAAGCAGACAGACAGGACAGATAGGGACCTTCAAATCCATTTGCTGTGGGACGCTCTGCCGGGAAAATCCATACTTTACCTCCATCAATCTCTAGAGAAAGCTGTGCAGAAAGATCCAGACTTCAAATCTATCAATATCCAGAACCAGAGACCCAGACCAGACCAGTAGAGCAGAGCTGACCCAGATCACTGTGAAGTGTCGAGACCAGACCAGAGTCCAGTCTAAAACCTGACCAGATCCGTGGCGAGGCCCATTCTATTTCTAAATATATTGTGAGTACCTAGCAGAACGGTGCAGAACCAATCTCTTAGTTAAAATAATATAATTCAATCTATTTTAATCTAACCAGAACTGCCTCCTAGAAGTTGTCACCTGTCATTTGCAAAGCTGTCACCTGTCTTTTTGAACTTTAAAATTTCAAATCTGAAAAACGACCTTTACCATATCGCTCATATCTCCGTGACCGTTTGTCTTAGAGACTTGCAGTAACTTTCCTCTGAAAGCTTAGAATCTTGGCTTTTCTTCGAACCTAGAACCGCATTCCTACCCCTGATACTTTTGCCGCAATCGCGAAAAACGCACTCGCAAATTTGCCACGATTTGCAAATTTCTCCATGTGTGAAAACAGCAGTTTTTTTTTGCTTTCCTTGCTAAAGATTCGTTTGCCTCTTAAGAACCATCCCTGAATCATTGCTAGAGTGAGCCTGGACCAATATTAACTAGATACCACTCACCCTGAACCTCTAGAGGGAATTAAAAGCATTTTAGCGTATTTTTCACTTCATTGCCAGCACATATAAAAGCATTTTGGGCCTGTGTTGTAAACTTCTGTAGTCTAAGCTGCTGGGGTGAACTGAATTACATTTGATTGCATTTCTGAGAACTGTGTGCTTTCCTTCCATTTCCTTGCATTGCGTCAAGGGGGGGGAGTGCATTGCCAGAGAAAAGTGATTACATTGTCTTGTTGAAATCATATTGAGTATTTTCTGTATTGCATTTTCATTCAACATTACATCCATCTGAACTTATATAAAGTATTCTCTACCACCTTATTCTTCTGTTCCTATTCACAAGTGTGCTAGTGCCAGACTATCCATTATTGATTACTGCTCAAGTGTGATATTCAATTATTAAATTATTATAAAGTGTGATATATATATATATCTATTGTTTAAATTATCAAATAAACCTTTTAACTTGCAAAACAGAACTACTTCTTGGCTCAGTGGGGCCAGGGGGATTCCAAGAGAGGGGTGTTATATAGGGGTAGTCATCCAGAACGCATGAACTGGACGTAAAGATATATCAATAAGGGTTTCCATTCAGTATCCCAGACTAGGCATTGACTTAGCTGTAGTGTTGAATTGAATCCTCTTACAGCTGTAGATTCCATGAATACGTGCAACACACATTTTTCTTTCTATGCACAGGCTTGCGCAGTGTCCTTCTTGACACGTATCAGTGTTCTTCTTGAAACGCAGCCCTTGCATCATTTCTGCGCAAATTTCCATTAATCGGGCCCTAGTTCTCAAAAGTAAGTTTATTAAACTTGTTTTTAGACCTGAAGCTTAACAGGCAAGCACTTTTGCACAGCAGCACTTCCAACAGAGTTACTGCAAGGCACTTTGTCACTTAAGAAGGGAGTGTATGAGATGTCCAGAAACAGTGAACTATGAATGGATAGTTTTTAAGGTGCTATAGTTTTTCTCACAATGGTCAGTTAAAGAGTCACTTCCTAAATGGGGATTTTTGGATTGCAAGTCGAGATGCGGAGTATTAGAGACAGTGGGCCTCATTAGGACCCAGGCGGTAAGGGGTTTACGGCGGCGTAAACAGCGCCAACCCTTACCGCCTGATTCCGAGGTCCCTTAGCGCCATGGCGGATTTAACACCTGCTTTTAGCAGGTGTTAAAATCCATGGCGCTAAGGGACCATGTTGCTAATTACGCCACCGTAATTTACGGTGGCGTAATTAACGCCTTCCCCACTCCCATTATGCCCTATGGGGCAAAAATGGGAATGGGGAAGGGTAAATGGGGATTGGGGACTTACCGCCCCGCCAACCTCGGAATGGTTACGACCCAAGGCGGTAACTTACCGCCTGGGTCGTAATGAGGCCCAGTGGGCCTCATTACACGGATGGCGGTGGACCAAGGTGCTATTAGCACTGTCTCTATTAGCACCTTGGTCCATGCCGGTAAAATACCGGCACCGCCTTGTTGGAAAGGGGAATTACTGCCCTATTCCAAGGTTGGTGGGGCGGTAATTCCCCCTTCCCCCATTGCCCTTCCCCATTCCCATTTTTGCCCCATAGGGCATAATGGGAATGGGGAAGGTGCTAATTATGGCACCGCAAATTGCGGTACCGTAATTAGCTCCATGGTCCCTTTGCAGGTTGGTTTTTAACACCTGCAAAAAGCAGGCGTTAAATTCCCCAACCCGCAAAGGGACCTCGTAGTAAGGCGGTTAGGGTTTACCGTTACCGGTAAAATACCGGTACCGGTAAACCCTTACCGCCTACCGTGTAATGAGGCAGAGTATGTTATGGTTGGAAGAGAAATGTAAATATCCAGGGACAAAGCATTATATGCAGTGGTAGAATTGTACCGAAAAGTAGTGGAACTGTGGTATCGGCAGGAGAGAGGGTAGGCGGAAGACTAGTGCAACATGTGACACAGTGATGTGGCTTCGGGCATTGCAATAGTCTAAGTGACTAGTAACAAAGGCTCCAATCACAAATGTACACTTGCACGGGGACATGAATGGTCAAATCCACTATATAGAATGGTGAATATGGCCATAAAAAGTAGAGGAATGGCAAACAGAAGAAAATAAAGTGGTGGAACACTTCTCCCGACCGTTACCGCTCACTTCGATCACTGATGATATGTGTGCCTACGTTCTAACTTTTCCATTGAAGCTTTTGCAGAGAAGATGCAGGGTGTTGAAGGTAACTGGGGCAGTGGCAGGGAACAATTGGAGTGGCCCTGGGTCAGTGATACTAATGTGCAGAGGTTCGTTTTCGGCTAATAGTATGGCGGCAAAATCGAGGACTGCCTGGCAGCAGGAGGTCTATGACGGTATCACCGAACCTTTGCAGAGAGCGAAGTACAATGAGCACCAGAGCATAATAGTCCCCTAATGCAAAAAAAAAATCAAAACATTCTTTCAAAGGTTTTTTTCGCTATTGCAATGTCTACCATAGAGCGAACATGATTACAGAATTTGCAAAAATGCACACACATGGCCCCCAACTTTCATGGCATACCATTGTGTTCCCCTCTTTTTCCAGGGGCCCCTTTCCTTTAGATGCATTGCCCCCACCACCCCGCATCCAACGTGTTCAGCAAACTTACACTACTGTGCAGACAAACAATATGTTTTCCCACTGGTGGAATGTGTACCCTAGTATTAATTGCACTTGCAGCGATGCAAAGTTTCTGTAACACAGAATGTGATGTTTTGGACTGGCATTAACTATTTGATAATCAGCGCTTCCCAGCCTCCCCTCACCACTGTTACCTTTGGAGCCTCCACTTCGAACAGTGCTTGGAAAGACGCTGCAGCCACACTCAAGCTGGGTTCACTCGTGCCCATGCGGCAACACAGAGACAACGGTAGTGAAAGACTGGATTTTCCCATTGAAAAACACGTTTGTAAATGAGGCCCAACGAGTCCCCACTGGACATTTCAGAAAGGCGGTATAGCTTCCCTACCCCGCATTTTCGGAATTTGCTTTCAAAAAGGCAGTTTGTTTGCAAGGGAAACATTCCATGATAGCAAATAAGAAGAATTAACTACAACTCTGACAATGATGTGAATATACTTGACTCATTTGTTAATGTTAACGGATTTACAGTGCAGCAAAGTTATCAAAGTCTGGAAAAGGTAGAGCTCTGGCCAGATACTGCAGAATGGGAGAGACGCTTCAACCCACCCTGAGCCATTACAGTCAGCAATGTGAGAGCAGTGGTATCCTCGGAGTCAGTGTCACACTGTCTGGCTTATTAACACGCACTCCAGCAAGAAACGTGAACACAACCTTGCGGCGATGGTAGACTCCTTCATACAAATAAATGAACGACGACAACTAGCTCTGGCCTGGAAAATCGTGTTGCGTGGGTACTCTGTGGCACTTAGTCACTGAAGCGTGACACAGAGCGCTGGGGCGTGGTCAACAGGCAGTGGCAAGCGGTGGCCCTCAGGAGAGGAGCCTGAGCATGCAGTGTAGACTAGAAGAATCCAGGGGTGTGGCTGGCTGCATTGAGGGTGAGGTTCGCTGGCTAATGATAAAACAACGAGAGTATTGTTGTGAAGCCTTATGTTAGACATTCAGTGTGCACTACTGAATCACAGACCAGCTGCTGAGTCTAAGTTAGTTCCAGGCAAGGCTTTATTCACATATGTACAAATCTGTACATTACTCCAGTTACTCTTATTATAGTTACAGCACGCGTAGACATTGACATGGACATGGGAAGGTATAAACATCACTAACAAAGGAGCTGACCCACCGGCCATCCATTCAACCCAGCTCAGGCCCCCAACTGACACTCGCAGAACATTCACACACAGATCCACCCAACATTCTCCTGAGCTGCATTCATGCACCAACATTCTACAGCAAGCATCCAGGCCAGTGGCAATACAAGACTACATTACAACATCTCCCTTTCATACCAGACTCACCACACACAACATCTCCCTTCCATAACAGACTCACCACAGACTCATCACAACATCTCCCCATCACCAAAACATCTAACCAACAATCACCTTCCATTTGGACCTGCCACATCCAAACACAGAGCCTGCCACACTCTGGCACCAAACATACACAGCCAAGGGAACCAATCATACATTCAGGTGAGGAAAAACAGGGGGGGATCACGCATTTGCCCCACCACGGACCCGGTGTCACCACAAACATGACACCCTGGGGAAACATGGTCCAAGTCCAACCAACTAACACACAACAAGAGGTGTTGCCATGACAGGTCAACAATTGCAGAGGGCTACTTAGATCACTCCTCTTCCTCTTAACACCATCACATCACATCCGAATACAAATCGCTCCCAAGACTACATTACAACAAGTATCAAAAACCAGGGGGAGAGCGGGAAAGGACGAACCGGCACAAAGACGAGTTTAGCAGCTGAAGCTGAACATGGGCGAGCCAACACAGGAGAGGAACATTGAATCCAAGTACAACAATCACATTTTCTTAAACAAATATCTTCCTGTAGGTTTTCTTGCTAGCATATATGGTGTATACATTGCAAATGCGTACACAATCACATCTTTACACAATGAAATAGAGTCGATTTCTACTTGAGCTCATACAGATGTGTTTTAAGATGCATATTTTATGAGGAGAAAATGTTATAAGCAGTAAGAGAACCACAGAGGCAGAATTTCAACTGAGATGAGGACTCGGGTTTGACATATGTTGTAAAGGGGTTAGGACCTCATCAATGGTGATGCAATGAACACCTCCCATTCCCAAGTGCCCACCTCCTCCACATCATGCCACAGTGCGTGCCGACTCCCCCACCCTCGCAACCACAGCTCGGAGGACTCCTACTTCACTTGCAAACTGCCACACCAAGTCCCCTTACTCTAGCCCCAACCTCTCCATGTGGTGGTTGTGCAGGTGTGACGTACACATCGAAGGGTATAGGGAACAATGTGTGGTGCTTTGGGGCCTGCTCTCCCAAGCATTAAGGCATGCCACCGGAGACTTGCCCGCTACCCAAGCAGATGTAGGTCAATCATTGGCTAACCACATATAGGAAGCCAGTCATAATCCACCTCTAACGCACTGGTGGGTGATTTCAAGAATCAAGACGTCTGCATTGTTATGTTATGTTATGTTATGTTGGTTTATACCACGCACTGCTGCCACCCAGGGGCAGTCTCCAAGCACTCACGTGACTTTGCAAGAAAGTGGACAGGGTTGGTTAGTGAGGATAGAGTGATAGGATAGTTCCAGAACCAGGAGAAACTGGTGGCTGTTTGTGTTGGCTTGCAGACAGTTGATTGCGTGCACATTGTCTCATTCACACGACTTAATCAGCTTTCGTGTGGTGAAATGTGCATGACTGGTAGTGGTGTGATGGCGAGAAGCAGTAGGCCTATCATTGATACCCCTAGACGTGGTAAGAATAAGACGCTCAAAGGGCTTAGGTTGCATATGATCAGTGTAATGAACTGCATGCCTCAGGACCCAGGGCCAGCCTGACTAGGCCACCCATATACGTAAAGCCCTGGGAGTGCTGAATTTGGGGAAGATTTGCCCTGGCAGCAATACCACCTCAAGTCAATCCCTGCACCGCAGACGAGCCCTGTCGGGGGCACACTGTGCAATCTTTACATTTCCAAAATGTGGTCTCTCTGGCCGGCTGTCGTTTTACAGTACACAGAAAGGCCACGTTTCAAATGAAAAGTACAAAAATGTCGCCTTTAGTACTGCGCCCCCGCAGTTACTGCAACTTCAGGGGCGCACAATATACTGACTCCCATTACTGCGCCCAAGCAGAGCAGGGGTTATGGGGGAAGTCCCCCGCTCTCTTTGGGTGCAGAAACAGGAGTCTAGGGTTGCAGCGGTGTCTGCCGCTTACCATTGTGGTAATCGGGGGACAAGAAAGCAAAAAACAAAACTAAGAAAAGCACCCTGCGGCGTTAGTTCGGACCCACGTAAGTGGGAAGAACAGACACCAAAGGGGTGGCAGGGGTGTAGGTGGTACACACAGAAGTGTGCCCCCGTAAAGGTAAGTGGGCTGGGGGGCCAGCAGAAGTGAGCAAAGTGATCTATCTGATCACTGGGCTGTGCCGTAATTGGCGTCAACATTTTCATCGGCGCAGTTACGGGCGGCGCAGCGATCACATCGATTCGTTTCAAAAGATAGAATTAGCCAGCACAATATATAGGTCTAGCAGGTGCGCATTTGCTGTAGATTTGAGGCACTCCCTCCTCCTTCGGGAGCCACGGTGGGGGAAGGGGGAGGCCTCCACCGCACTCCCGCCTGAAGGGCTCCATCTGATAGCTACGATACTATTAAAACGGGATCAGACTCTCATAAAATATTTAAGAAAAGACAAAATGACTGCCGGATTCACTCTGCAGCCCTTCCCCGGACGCTCTGGTTACAATGCATATGGAAGTCTTTGGCGGAACGCCGCGTCCAGGATTGCCCCTGAAGTGGCGAAACAAAGTGCGGGGAGGTGGCGGGGGTGGGGGGGGGGGGGGTCGGAAAGGTGGGTGCCCGAACATGTTGAATAGGTAACTGCGTGCATGGTGGCCCTTGCCGTTGATAATGTAGTGCTAACTCTCGGGCTCAATGCACGCACGATACGCAGATCGTTCCCCACTCCACAGGAGGCATGGGTCGGTGAGCACACTCCCGGGGAGGCCCACGAAGCCCCCACCCTCTGCGTAAAGCAATGGTCCGTGCATGTCCCCGTCTGGCCGCCTCCGCCAGAGACTGAGCGCACCTGACGCCCCGTCCTCGCATCCGAGCAGATTCCAAGCTGGCTGCAAGGGATCGCTCGAGCTGGGGGGGTCGGAGAGGCTGCAACGTCAGCCGTAAATGGGCCACGACATCTCAGTCGGGTTCACAGCCCTGGCCCGTAACCCCCATCCCCCTTACCAACGCTGGGGAATCCCCAGAAGCCGGGCACTAGTCAGCCGTTTGCAGGGGACATCTTCCGGCACGGAAGCTGCCCCAGGCACTAACCAATTGCCGGGCTGTGTGACATAAATGTGGACTGCGGTGGAATGTCCTTTTACTGAAACCTGAGCTCGCAAGAAACCGCACATATTGGGGTCATCTGTAGTCAAGGGGTTGCATAATATACCTAGACAGGATTCGAATAACTGAGTGAACAGCAGGCAACATGCATTCAGGTAATCCAAGTCATGTAATGTAGCCCTACTGGGCGCCCAGGTCGCACAGCGCCGGGCTAGCCATGTGTACCGCGCAGAGCAGCGTGCGCGCACGGTAACATTGCAGCTGTGTGGCCTCCTGTCAGCTCCATGGCTGCATATCCATGTCTGAAAGTTGGACAGCAGCCGTGTCATCACCCACGCAGAGGGGACACGACCAGCCATGCCCACCCCCTCCATCTGCAGAGGCACACGGGGAGGCTCCAGACGGGAACCCAGTGGGTACAGGGCCTGCAGTCAGGACTGAGCTGGGGGCTGTGTTACCTCAACACTTACATCTCGGAATTTGTTCCATTGCCCGGCCTCCTTGTCATACTGGGAGACGGTGGTCAGCCACTGCTTGTCATCCAGAAAGTTGCCCGCAGCGCCGCTATCTGCCCTGGTGCTGCCTGCAGCCGCCGCGGCCGCCGGGCTGCAGTGGGTGAGCGTGGCGCACAGGAGCAGGGCGCCCGCCGTGCCAATGCAGGAGACCCGCGCCATCCTCTGCGCGCTGCCCGCGGCTCCCCGGACTCAGGCGCGCAGAACCTCGGTCTGGTAGTGCTGCAAGGGGTACCCGCTCTCTCCTCCTCCCGGGTACCCACAGTAGCGAGCAGCTCTGACTCTGTGGCACCGCCGCTGCACGATCCGCTGTCTGCAGGCAAGTCCAGGCAGTGTGAGTGCGGCCGGCGTGCGCTGCCTCGGCCCCCGCCCCTCGCAGCCCCTCCCCTCCCCGCAGTGCTCGCCTCCTCTCGCGTCGGTCTTCGAGGCGGCGACGGGGCCGCTGGGCCTGGCGGAGAAGAACAGAGCGGAGGAGGAATCTTGAGAAAACCTCCGGGACGGGAGGGAACTCTCACCTGCTGTCACCTTTACCTGCGTGCGCTCCGGCCAGTAGGAAAGGCTGAGGGGCGTGGGGTAAGGTGCCTGCTACATGCACGACCTTTTACACAAGGTTTACGCTCCCTGTGAAAACTGGGGACAGTCTCGGATCTCCGTGTAGGGGTCAACTGTTGCCGCCAATCAGCACACAACACTACACGCGCCAGGGTGTAGCGTGGTGGCCCGTAAGGGGGTTGACAGCCGCCACTGTGGGGGCTGTGCATGCCTGGCGAGTGTCAACGTGACTGCTTGCATGTGAGTCTAGAAGGCATTCCGGAGATGGAGCCGAGAGGTCCAAGGAGAAGGGAGTGTCGCTATGCTGGTATATCAAGCCACAGCAGCACATATCTCAAATCACACCAAATCAACACAGATTCGCATCACATTTGTAGCTACACGTTTTCTATATCCGCCCCTAAACAGTTTAACGACATGGCAAAGGCCTTCTGCAGGGCTTGCTGAGAGAGCTACAGCAGGGACCATTTGCTACAATAGCCCACACGCACAACCACGGTCTCAAACCATTGCCAAAAGCTAAAGTAAAACAAATACATATCCAAATGCCATAGTGGACCCCCCTCAAAATAGGAATTGAAAGCATACGAATAGGAGCTCCTAACGCGATTGCGGACGTATCGTGATTGTAGTCATTGCTACACTGCGTGACGCCGAGTCGAGGTCCCAATACGTGTTCCCTACAGGAAGCCCATAATACACACAGGGCGGATGTAAATCCAATGCGCACACCATCATGGGTGACAGCAATTACTATGCTCACGTGCTGACGGAAACCGGGCTGATTTGACTTGTCTGTGGAAGGCAGCTGACCTTTTAAATGCAAGGGTCCTCCTTTTAATATGACCTGGTATCTTTTATTTGAACCTTTGGATGAAGAGGGAAAGGGTGACGTGTGCTCTTTTAATTATTGTTAAGGGGGCGATTGAGTGGTTAATGAAATGGTATGCTTTGGATGGTGGGCTGTATTCTTCATTTTATTTTAAGCTTTTATTATCTGGTGCATATTGACATGCTTTTAAACCACATTGGCAAGGCCAACAGTTCTGGCTTTTGTGTAGGCAGGGATAGATAATTTGCAGGCATTGCCATAATGTTCCTACCTGCCCATAAGATGGCAACAGCTGGAAAATGGTCTGATTACTTGCGCATATGATAACATTGTCAAGCAAATGATCATACAACACATATACACAATCCCAAAGTATGGCCGTTGTTAATATGCGTTTATACAGGGGATTCAGAACAATGAACAGACGGTAATGACGTGACTGAAAGCACTCTTGGATAACACATGTTTACTACACCAGTAGTGCATTTGCAGCTGCATATAGGTTATAAACTGTCATCAGGCTACTTAAAAATTACCAATGCATGACAAAGTTACATGTTACTGCTTGATAGAATCAGCTCACCGCGAACCCAGGAGGATGAGTTTTGACAAAGGAGTGGCAGGAAGAGGGTGGGGGAAATTGCAGAACCCCACACATCTATGTGAGTTATGACATCTTTGAGGGATGAACTATTGTCAATTCACTGAGCCTTTTGTACATATCACCCAGCCCTTAGCCAACCCATTGAAGACAAGGTTGAAGTGGGAGTGTGGGGATTGCAAACAGAAACTGTGAATTATTTTCACAACATTGTGGCATCAAATGGGTCACTTCTCCATTGGGTAAGGACAGTGAAATTGATAAAAGACCCAATCTGGGTCTGCAATCAAGTATCTAACTCAGCTGCCCTTCTTAAGCGTCCCCGCAAATCAATTCTGGTAATACAATCCAGAAACCAAATTGCTATTTTTAAGGACTCCAAGGACCTAATTTTAAATCAACTGTGGATCTCTGTCGCTATTTTCTGAGATTACTGCACTTGGACTTGTACAATCTGGAGATCAATCTCAAATAGAATTTATAAATGATCAGAGATTGGATTTTCCAGTGATTCGCATTAGATCAAGATTGATTAATAATGCGCTACTAAAAGAGGTGGACATCTTTTTAGGTTTGGGTTTAGAACTCTTTGCATTCAATAGAGAAAGGATGAGCTGGATCAGGAGTTGTAATAAGAATGTTAACAAAAATGCTAAGGATGATGTGAATGGTTTAAAATGTATTGTTCCTGTGACGATAGAAAGTCTGTGACTTCTAGTGATGAGGAGAGTTTACACATTCCCAGAATCAGTGAAGAGACAGATTGGTCCTAGCTCACAGCATCTCTTTTCAAACCAAACCCTTACACACGGTTGAATAACCTTTAGTGATTATTCGGTTAAGCTCCTTTCTTGGAACAGTAGAGACTTTTCAAGTTTTGTAAATCTTCATGATGATTCCCCAATCATTTGACATATTGGAGATACAAGAAGTGTGGTTGGCCACTCCTCCTCCTTTGAATGGTTATAGTTTGTTTTTGAATAAAGCTAAAAAAGAACAAAGGGTTGCCCATCTAGGGAACCTCTTCTGGATATAAGTAACTATTTTGTCCATATTCCATAAAATGGGAATTCAATTATGATAGTTGTTAAGTTCTATAGGCCTGCTCTGGGAAAGAAGTCACCAACCAACATTGTATTGATTATCATCTATTGGAATGCACTTACAACATTAGAACATGTACTGACAGATTATTCAAATGAAATTTTGAATGCATGATTGTGGGGTACCTTTAAGGCCCTAAGCAGAAATCCCTTTCTACCAAAAACCGCATTTAAACAGTGCCACAAATACAGCAGAGTTTGTGTCTTCCTGGCACACGTGTGGTGTGCATTGAACAATACCACCCAAAGAATGGTTCTGCATTTGCTTTACTTCAAGTTGAATCATAAGAAAATGACCTGCATTCAGAACGGCACCACATTTGCTCTCCTGTCCCCTGAATATTAAAGCAGCGCACAACATTCAAGACGACCCTGCATTTTTTCTTTCTTTCTTTTAAAACACCACCAAGTTCTGCACTCCATTAAAACATACCCCTGCATGCTTTATTTCATCTGATTGCCAAAAAGTTAGCCATGAATAGCATTGTCTACTAAGAAATCACATGCGCTTTTGTGGAAGTACTGTTGTGAAAGGGCTTTCCATGGCTGTCTATGCTGTTAGTTTTTGGATTTACTCTGTTTCGAGATTGCTGCTGCAACCTTGCTGGAAGGAAAAAACCCGGAACTTTTACTAAGTCCCCTTGCCCCCTCCCACATTTCCCACAATCCATATTGACCTGAAATCTTGCGCTTTATGCGCGCACGCTTTTGTGGAAGTGCTGTTGGGAAAGGGCTGCCCACGGCTGCCTACGCTGCTCGTTTTTGGGTTTACTATGTTTCGAGATTGCTGCTGCAACCTTGCTGGTACGACTTCAAGGATTTCCAAGAGGACGTTGTGGAGGTGTATGTAATTCCTAGACTAACAGTGACTAACAGTGACTTCACTCTTCTTTGTTTTGCCTAGGAAGGAAAAACCCCAGAACTTTTACTAAGTTCCCTTGCCCCCTCCCACATTTCCCACAATCCATACAGACTGGAAATCTCGTGCTTTATGCATGCACGCTTTTGTGGAAGTGCTGTTGGGAAAGGGCTGTCCACGGCTGTCAACGGCTGGCTAGGGTGGTGGGTCTACCCCCGTGGAGCCAATTCACTGATGAAGTGAGAGTTTCTGGTTTTCTTTTTCAGCTGAAATCATTACTGATTGTTTCATTTTAAGGGTCAACGATTTCTGCTGACCAAATAGTGCCCATTGAATGTGTGTCTTGTACGAGTGCTAACTACAGTTGCGCATTTAGTATTTTTTGTAATTTTTTTTAAAATTTGATTTGGCTGAATTTAATCAACCTTTCAAAATTTCATTTTAAACAAATCGAAATACAAAGAGAACAATCACAAAGCAATTACAAGCTTATGTTAAAAAATGATTACAATACAAATTCATTCCAATTAACTCATTAATTCGTTATTATCAAACTAACAGAATAATCTAGCAGTAATTAATTAATCGCACAAAGTATAATAGATTTCCCAAAATTTGTTGTTAAACAAGGCAAGAAAGCAGCACTCATATCTTATACAATACCAAATCAAATATTTCATTAAGAGGAAAAAAATAGTTAAAAACAATAATAGGAAAAGAAAAAAAAAAACGGTAGAGAAAGAACAACATAAAGTAATCATTAGCAGACAATAGCACTCTAATCGTTTTTTTCAGTTTCACTTTCCCTGTTTTCAGTTTCAGTTTCGTCTGCCTCCAAATTTAGGCTGTGCAAAAAGTTGACTTCTGCAATCTGTATTGCCATGTAATGGCTGCCCAGCACTACCGCCCAACATTCAATTTGTGATAAATTCCCCAAATATTCACAATATATTGAGAAAACAATTTCACGCTTAGACCTAAGCATTGTACGCTCCGTAATCAGATGAGTGAGCGTTTCGGGGATGGTGGCGATTTTACAAAAACGACAGATGGGTCTAGACTCACAATGCGTCGTCTTGTTTTTGTATTGTTTGTGATCCACAAATTGAGGCCAAGTCGTAAAATGCCACAACGATATTTGGGAGTGGGACACCGTATCAGATAAGGGGGTAAGATGCTTACCCTTTTTGGTGGAAAACGCATCGAGTCACCATCACGGAAGGTCAAACACTGCTCACAGGTGTTGATCCAATCCAATTGATGTATCTTAAATTTTGCTTTGTCCATATTGTTCAATAACAGATCAATCGTTATGTCAGCTTTAGCCAGGATGTGATAGGTCATATCTAACCAATTGCTTACAAAAACATGTTTGGCAGAAAACAGATGGTGTGAAAGTTTTTTTAGTAGTACCTCGTCCTTTGATGACAACAAACATTTCCTAAATAAGGCACACAGGCGCCAGCTGTAATGGGCTTGGAGAGAAAGTAACCCAAGCTCATATCTCAGCCATCCAATGGGCTTACTTTGGGGCAGATGGAGCACAGAACGCCAGAATTTAGCTTCCCATTGGTTACATTTAAATGGGGACTCAGTTTGCAATGACTCGTATAACAATATCGGGATGATTTAATTGGTCCAGAAGTGCCAAACCGGCAAGATCGAAAATTTGCCAAATTTATGCATAATGATATGTGCTTGAGATATGGCTGATGTTAGCTTGGTCTCTATCCGTTCCAGCTGTCCTTGCCCTTTCCACTTGCCATCAAAAACCATTCCCAGATAGCAGTAGCTTGGTACTACTTGAATTGGAATGCAGCCGATGGTCCAAACAAAAGTGAGAGGCCCTTGTCTTCTGGGTGAGTATTGTACAATTTGTGTTTTGGAGGAATTAATTGATAATTCATTGACCTTTACATACTCTGGAAAAGCATTAAGGAAGCGTTGTAGGCCAACTTGGGTTCTTGAAATAAGAACCAAATTGTCAGCGTGCATTAGCGCTTGTATTTGAACATTGTTTATTTTAGGGTAGTCTGAAATGATTTTTGCTAGGAAGTCTTTCACATCATGAATATAGTAATTAAAGACTGCAGAGGCCAATGAGCACCCTTGCTTTAGACCTCAGTAAGTGGACATTTTTTCTGTTAGCAGTCCATCCACACTAATTCTAATAAGAACTGAAGTCTCATGGTGTAGTGAAAAGATAATGTCATATAGGGTGGCCTGACAATTGTCTCTGAGTAGCTTTCCCAATAAGAGTCGACGACTAACAGAATCAAATGCAGCATTTAAATCTATAAACCCAAAAAAGACCTGCTGCTTGCTTTCCTGGCAATGTGCTTTAATGGCATTGAGAGTTAGAAGATTAATGTTCATTCCCATGCCCGCAATGAACCCTGTCTGGTTAGGGTCACGATGATCACTGATCCGTGTCCAGCTGTTGAATTCACAGAGTACTAGCCTAGTAAATATCTTGCCTGGAGCATCTAACAACGCTATTGGGCGATAGTTAGCTGGAGCAGTTTGATCGCCTTTTTTGAAGATGGGAATGACAATAGAAGATTTCCATGAAGCAGGTATGTTACATGTTTTTAGTATGTCTGTGAAAATTGTGAACAATATATTTGTCCAGATTTGCGGGTGTGTTTTAAAATCTGGTTAGATAGCCCTTCAGGGCCTTCCGCTCGTGAAGAGCTGATTGTCTGTATAATATTGTGTATTGTTTCATGTGCTACGTCAACCTGCCAAGTTGATGTAGAGATTGGTCAATAGGGGAGACTGGCATATTGAGAGTCAGCATATAAGTTAGAAAAATGGTTTATCCATACTTGCTCAGATACACTGTTTAGTTGGGCCTCAGCTTGAAGATGGCAGGTGTGATTGTTTAACAAAAACCACATGCCAGAGGCGTTTGTATTATGCATTGCGTGGGCCATGGCTTCGCTGTCTTGTTGGAATACAATTGACTTTCTACCACGACGCCAATTTTTATATTTGCATTTCGCAGTTTTCAGCTCTTGCCACTTAGAGGTTGACATAGAAGTGAGTATTTGTCTTTTGAGCAACCTGAATTCAGCTCTTTTTTTTGCATTAATGGAGTCAAAGGCATGTGGATGTCTAATAATATTGCCTTTCGGAATTGCTATTGTTCGAGCAAATGGATGTAGCGATTCAGTATACTGGTTTCTATCTGGGACGTTCACATTGTCATTGACTAGATGCTCAAACTGACTCAAAGTGCCATAATTCCACTTCAGGCGTGTACGTGAGGTGTTCACTCCTAAAGATGCATGATAGTCAGCCCCATTTCGTTTCAGCATTTGTGGCGA
Organism: Ambystoma mexicanum; assembly: GCF_040938575.1. NCBI lineage: Eukaryota > Metazoa > Chordata > Amphibia > Caudata > Ambystomatidae > Ambystoma > Ambystoma mexicanum. Next base: position 864,528,047 of record NC_090937.1, read on the forward strand.
TTTTAGCGTAAGGATCAGTAAACTGTGGTCACTCATTGGATGTTCTTTGATGATTAGAGTTTCAATCCTTTGAAACAAAGCAATGTCAACGTACATGTAATCGATTATGGTGGTAAAGGGACCGCGGTGCCATGTGTGATGGGGAGGCGTATCACCCTGCACTGTGCCATTTACCATATGGTAATTTCGATCATGCATGAGTGATTTCCACTTGGACACTGCTTGATTCTGGGGACTGTCTTTCCAACAATTTAGGTTTAAGTCACCCAATATGATAGTGTGAGTGATTGAACTATCCAATGAAATGAGATGAAACAATTCATCTAAACCAGTAAAAAACATATCATCAGCCATGCTAGCAATGTTTCTGTAAATATTGATTAAAGCAAGTACTCGTTGGCCATGGAGGATTTTAACTAGCTGTAGATGTATTCCCACAGAGGCCCATGGAACAAATGAAAAACCTGCTTTCATGTTTACTGCGATAAGGAGGCCAGATGAAGGACGACCTCCAGTCGAAATTGCAGGAATAAATGACAGTTCATAATTGTCCCACACTGGAGGTTTAATAAGCCATGTCTCCTGCAACACTATAATGTGAAAAGAATCAGGCATCTCTCTGAATGCACTAGATAGATGATTATGCCCTCGGGAATTCCAGCTAACAATACTCACATTGTCAAACGAAATACATTGTGGAGATGCAGGTTGTAATGGTTATTGTTCAGACCTTTCAGTTGCCCAATTTTCACTAGAATCGTGCCTAGAACCTTGGTAAATGTTAGGTGCGATGATGTTTGTTTTGGTTCTAGTTAGAGCATTGCAAGGGTCCTCCGCTAGTAAAAAAACCCATATTAAACAAAATCATTTTGCTACGCCAAATTTAGTTCCAAACAACTCCAGATGGAATCCAGAGTCTCACCACAGAGAGCAGAGTGTCGGTTAGGAATTCAATCTGGTCTATGTCAAATGTGGATATGTTGGACAAATCATCAATTTCACCAAAAATATTGAGTACACTTTGGCGATTGAGATCATAGACTGGAAAGTTGCCCTCTATACATTTTTTTAGATCACCGTGTGAAATTTAGCACGCTGCGGCTGTATATGCCGTGAGGGCAATCAAATGTCATTTCTGCTAGACGTCCATTTTGAAGGCGCCACAGTACCAGCTGTTTTATTTTGCCAGTCATTCCTTTGCCTCTGAGTTAGTCTTAATTCACCTAAGTTGACTTGATTAGAGGAATCAGCCAGATTCTTATCTCCTCGGGACACCATATTTGGACAAGAAGGATGGGCAGCTACTTGCAAGACTGCCATCGCAAGATTACTGGATAGATATTCGTCCACACTTTTTTTCAGTTGTTCGGTTGGTTGCTGAGATAGATTGGAATCCAGCGAACATGGTTGTTGCGGTAATGGTGCAAAGGATACTGTTTTGTGTGGCCCTAGGGGGGCCACGGCCAACTGTGAGGGCACAAGTAGGCCCAATGAGTCAGAGTCCACTGCCATTCGACCATTAGACGTTGAAATTGGATTGCCGCATGTGGAGGTAGTGGGCACTTTCTGAGCGTCACGAAGGGCATAAATCAACAGTGTTAATGGAGAATGTATCACAGCTGATCTTATTTTGGCATTAGTATCTGTACTTGGAAATGGTACCGGGTTAATTGCCTCAGCCGTTTTGGCTCGATTAATAGCGTTCATATCAGACTCAGGAGGATGCTGTCCTTCAGCCAAAGTAGTTGATATACTAAGTGGTTTAAAGAGAAGATTGGAAGTGCTTTTGACATTGTTATCTGATGTTGGAGGTATTGCCTGGTTGGTGACTTCGGCTGCTTTGGGTTGATCAGGGGTGTTTGAAGTTGAAACAGAAGGGTATGCACCATAGGCACAGCAGATGATTTGCCAAGTGCTTTAATAATTTTTTGTTCCAATCATGTTTTTTGTTTTCTTAATTGGGATGGTTGATTTCTTTTTGTTGCTTTTATATTTAGGATTTTTAGATTTTCAATTGTTGTTAATGACTTTTACCATCCGTGCAAGTGGATTGCGCCTTGGGGATCTCCACTTGACCGAGAGGCACTTTGGCACTTGCAATTGGATTTAGGACAGGCAAACCAATTTCCTACTCGTGAGGTGTCTCAAGACCAATAATACCAGAGATTGGTGGAAGAGGGCAGGGTGCCAAAGCAGCCAGAGCCACCACCGGTGCTGTTGTTGCCGGGGAGTGCACGGTGGTAGGATTTAAAGTTCCTATGTCCACATGTCTGGGGATCATTATAACAGACTCATCCGGGCCTTCCCTACTTGGGGAGGCTTTGGTCAGCTTTTGCACAGACAACCATTTCAATCCCCCGAATAGAGTGATCAGACTCATGCGGGCTAGCATGAATTGAGAGTGCCATGGAATCAGAAAAAAGTTGGGGAAATACTATTGGGGAAAAAGACAGCCTCGAGTTGTGGCCCCCTTGACAATTTTTATTGGATTCCATCATTGTCAAATCCGAGATAGGCTGCGTGTTAATGGGCCTAGATGGAGTGATTTGTGCTTCATTGACTTTGCCAATGGTCAAGGGGGAAGGAGTGTGAGTCTCACTTGCTGGACTCGAGACTGGAGACACAGGTACAGATATGTCTAATCTATAGTTTGGGAAGTTTGGGAAGTGAAAAGGGAATCTTGTTTGCATACCGCCAGACCGAGGTGTGATCGATGTGGCAGAAAAAAATAAATTGTGGAAACAGAGCAGAATCAGGGGGGCCTTATTGTCAATTTGGGATGAGAAGCAGTTGTTAGTGGTAGAATGGGCGGCATACAGGTTGTTAGTTTGTAGGAAGTGTAGGAAGTCATTATGTAGGATCTTGAGATCACAATGTTACAGCACAACACAGCACAGAAGAATTAAAACAGGCTGACGTCCAAAAAGAAATCAACAATGAAAGAAAAAGAATGGGAGGGAGAGAGAAAAAAAACAAAAAAACACAGTTCCACAATATTAAAGAAATCAAGAGGGCCAATCTGAATGCCAGAAGAGCGCTTATGGCCTTGTAAATGGAAAATTAAAAAAATAAAAAATAAAAATAAAAACACAAGAATAATTCAAAAGAATAATCCCGAGGGGGGCGTGGCCAGCAGCGCAATGGAGCGGACGTGAGTTCGATCGGCTCTGTGGCCGCTGCAAATATCCTGTCTTTTATAGCCTGATTCCTGAGAGTTCTATACACTTCTGACACCTGCATCGATAGCTGACGCACTGAGGCACCATCGGATACAAAATTCAGGGAAAATCGGAGCCCCAAGAGCAAACCCGAGGTGAGTGAAGAGCGAAACGGAGAGGGCTCCCACGCTCCCAAGATGGCCGCCGTTGGCGCGTGATGCAATTTGGGGCCTGTTGGGCTGCGGGGAGCGACGGTGCTGCAAGCAGACTTGATGGAAATCGCCAGACCATCTCTGGCCCACGTGGAGCTCGACGGCCGAGCCGGGAAGACTCTCTTACCACGACATCCAGCGAGGCCGGTGAGTGGCCCCAGTCACCAGCCCAAACGCACGCATTGGTAAACCCGAGGTGGAAGTCCCTCTCCGAGACACACTTTCGAGAGACCTCAGCTGAAAAACTCGCCTGACCGGGACTGCCATCGCACACGCTGTCCTACCCGATCCACAGCAAGCCTCGGTTCCTCCCGGGCGCACATAACCCCGCGAAACTGCCTCCAAGGATCGGCAAAGACAAATTGAAAAAAGCCTCTACGCAAAGCAATATGGACCAATTTGCAATGGCACAGGCGCAGGCCTCGCAGTCTCACACACCACAGACACTCCCCCCGAGGACGAGACTGCCCTCTCACTGAGAGACGTGATGGCCGCCATTGCCAGCTCGCGCTCCTCGATGGAGATGAAAATTGACAGTATAGCGGCGGATGTCTCCTTTCTGCGCCACGACTTACAGAAAATCTCCGCTCATACGGGGGAGGCGGAACAGCGCATCTCGGGGACTGAAGATAACATTAGAGGCATTAATCAACAACTCTCCCAGACATTAAATCATCTGAAAATGTTAGAGGCCCGTGTGGATGAGGGGGAAGGAAGATCGCGCCGCAACAACATATGCATCCTCGGCCTCCCGGAGGGGGAGGAAGGGCCCAGTATTGAGCTCTTCCTGGAATAATGGTTGGCGGACATATATGCGCCTCACCCCTTCTCTAAGTTCTTCTCGGTGGAGAGAGCTCACAGAATGCCATCGGGCAGGCCTATACCAGGCGCACCACCCAGAACGATCATAGCAATATTCCTTAACTATCGGGACAGAGATGCACTCCTTCAAATGGCTCGCTCTAAGGGTACAATCACCCATAACAGCTCCCGAATCGCCTTTTTCCCTGACTACACTCGGGAGATGCAGAGGGCAAGACAGTCGTTTGAACCGCTGAAGAGGCAACTATTCCACATGAAAATAAGATACAGACTGCTGTTTCCGGCCCAACTCAAGATCCACCACAAGGGAAGCACAGTTCACTTCACGGATCCGAAGGAGGCCTGAAGATGGGCGGAAATGCACATTGAAGGGGATTGGACGGCAAGACCGACTGATCGGGGAAGGAGACCCCGGCCTGGGGCGGAACGCCCCCCTCCCGGGGGGCCCCCGGAGGCCCAGGAACCAGCGATCCTGGAACAAGCGGCAAACCCCGCCAAATTAAAGCGAGGGAAACCAACGAACACTAGGAGGCGATGGAATATCGAACCGAAGAGAGGCCGACCTCATAAGTGGACCCTAAGAACTACGGAATGCTCAAAGGCGGTAGGAGCTGTGGACCAGAGGGGACCCCCTCTGTTCGCCTGCTGGCCAGGACCCCAAGTTTGAGCTGACACTCTAGTTCCGAGTGCCAACGATGTTCGGGCGACAGGTACTTTGTGTTGGGGTGGAGTATAAGGAGGGAGATGGGTGAGTTTATGTTGTTTTTGTTATAGTATTAATACACGTTTATTACGCATTCACAAAACTAATGAATCACGCCACCCAACACACCCAAAATATGGCAACTCCTTGAAACAACCCATAATGCCATAATTTCTGCCAACCTGATACTGTACACGATAAATGGCGACCACACTGACACACGTATCAACCCCTGAGCACCCCAGGTCTCTCAAAATAATCACATGGAACGTGAATGGGCTGGGGGCCGGAATCAAGCGACGTCTTGTTCTGCAGTTCTTGAACAGACATTCTCCCGACGTCACCCTGATAAATGAGACACACTTAGCTAGAACCAGCTGCACTTTCTTTCGTAGAACCAACTACCGACTGGCCCTACATGCGGGATACACTATCGGATCCAGAGGGACTCTTATCCTGATACATAAACGCGTCCCATTCACATTGCTAATAGTTGAACAAGGCCCCCGGGGTCGCAATGTGGTGGTTATAGGAACACTGGGGCAAGAAACACTGGCCATTGCGTCAGTGTACTCCCCGCCAGGTCTGGGAGAGGAATTCCTGGAGGAGTTGGTCACCCTTATGGCAAAACACCAACCTGATAGGTGGATTTTGGGGGGCGATTTTAATGACGTCATATGTAAAATAAAAGATTGCACTCACATCAGGGACCATAACCCGAACACTCCCACCAAACTAGCAAAATGTGCCTCGGCCCTGGGCCTTCGGGACCTGTGCCAGCATTTCCACCTTGTGGACGAGGCCTACTCGTTCCACTCGGGAGCACACAGGTCCATGTCCAGACTAGACTACCTCTTCCTCCCAAACACCGATATACATAGGGCAACCACTGCAGACCTACTCTCTCGAGGCATCTCAGACCACTCAACCCTCATGGCGGTACTGCACATACAAAGGGAAACCCCACCCCGATCATGGAGGCTGAATAGCTACTATCTGGGCTCCCCTGAACTCGTTGACCACCTCACGGAAGTAACTAATGAATATTTTGAAATTAATACCCCTACGGTCGATGACCCAGTCACGATATGGGAAGCATACAAAACGGTATTGAGGGGGGAGGCGATTTCCTGGGTAGCGGGTAACAAAAGGGAGCGACTTCGGAAGCTGCTGGAGGTGGAAACTGATGTGGGCGACTGGGAAGCCAAATATGTTCGTGACCCAAGCCCGGAGTCTCTCAGATCCCTTAAGGGTGCTAGAGAACACCGTCGACATATCGAATTAGACAACGCCAGGCAAGCCCACCAAGACTCCAGGGCAAGGTATATGAACACGGGGACAAAGCTGGGAAAATGTTGGCCTGGCTCGAGAGAAGAGATGAGGTTCAACGCCACGTTAAAGTGATCATAACCCCGCAGAATGGGAAATGCCATTCAGACAGGGATATAGCACAAGCTTTTGCTGACTTCTATGCTACGTTGTACGCCGCCCCAGTGTCCCCTCTGGATCCCTCCCTACTAGATAATATCACCCTGCCATTCCTATCGGAACAACAGAGGGCACAACTGGACTCGGCTCTCACCGAAGCGGAGATCGCTGAGGCTGTAGCTCAATTGCAGTCGGGGAAAACACCAGGCCCCAACGGGTTCCCGGTCGAGACGTGGAAGAAATTGGGTGGGGAGAAACTGGCACCGTACCTTCACAAAATGTTTCTCGGGGCCCACGACCAGTGCGCTCTCCCGCCGGGTCTGCGTAAAGCCACGATAGTCATTATTCCCAAACCAGGTAAACCACCCGAGCAATGTGCCTCCTATAGGCCTATCTCATTACTCAATAGCGAAACCAAAATCCTTGCCAAGATCCTGGCTAACCGGTTGCAAGCGGTAATTACCTCCCTGGTCCACCCGGACCAATGTGGGTTTATGGCTCATAAATCGACACTTATGAACTTGCGGCGCCTCCACCTATTGCTGGAAAGGGCCCCTATCAAAGACAAACCGCTTGAACTACTTGCCATAGATTTTGAAAAGGCGTTTGACTCGGTTCGCTGGGACAGCCTCTGAGAAACTATGCGAAGAATGGGATTTGGGGACAACTTCCTGGGATGGGTACAACCTCTCTACACAGACCCACAAGCAGAGGTGAAGGTAAATGGATGGCCCTCTGAACTTTTCCCCCTGGGCATGGGCACACGGCAGGGATGCCCCCTGTCCCCCCTTCTCTTCGCCCTCGCGATAGAGACACTCGCCCTGTGGCTCCGCCAGAGCAAGGACTGGTTGGGATTCAGGTGGCCGGAGGGGCACGAAGACAGGGCGTCTCTGTGCGCGAAGAACCTCTTAATATACTTGGGTGACCCAATACGAACCTGCCCCATAGTAACGCAAATGCTCATCCGATACAGAGAATTTAGTGGGCTGAGAATCAACTGGGACAAATCTATCCTGTTCCCAGTAAAGGGCGGTACACTGGCCCTCCCCCAGGAATGCCCATACAAGGTGGAACCAAGCGGCTTCCGGAATCTTGGGATTCGGATATCGGAGGACCTGATGCGCTACGCAGCCCATAACCTCCAGCCGATCATGGACCGTTTTAAAGACGATGTCCGCCACTGGAGGCTTCTCCTCCTGACACTAATGGGCAGAGCCGCCCTCTTTAAGATGATCACCCTGCCCAGATTCCTCTATGTATTACAAAATGCACCACTGGAGATTCAGGACGCCGAATTTGACTGCCTTGACTCCCTCCTTAGTGCCCTCATATCGGGAGGGGGACAGGCTTGTATTGCACTGGCTACACTCCAGAGATCGGTTTGGGAGGGGGGTATCGGCGTCCCCTGTCTCTGAGCTTACTACTGGGCCTCCCAACGTGCGGTGGTTAACAACCTATGGCATGGGGATAGGGAATTCCTGCACATAAAGGCAGAAATTGCAGCCATCCACGACACTGACCCATTACCCCTGCTCTACCAGCCCCTCCACAGACCCCTACCCCAAACAATGGCAACACATGTCTCAAGGGTCTGGAGACGGGCCCACGCCTATGTGGGATGGAAAGACAAGATCACCACGGCACAACCCCTGTGGCACAACAGTAACCTGGCCGAACTGGGGAAACTCAGACCATGGCCCAAATGGGTGGAGGCCAGAATCACACGAATTGGGGATGTCTTGATAGATGGGGAAATCGCCTCCTTTATAGCATTGCAGTAGAAATTCCACCTTCCAGCGACCGAATGCTATCACCACACTCAACTGACTCACACCCTACGAACACATATCCAGTTGGGCCCCGCTATTCCCGAGTACACACCCATAGAACGCAATATACTCCCAGCACATATCCCTACTAGAGTCACTTCTATACTGTATAATGCCATGTCCTCCTTTGCTACTCTGGAACTGCCTCGTCTTAAATCCAAATGGGAGGACGATCCGGAACACTGGATCCAGATCCTAATGCATCCCAGGGAGATTGCTATCTCCTCCAGACTCCACTTGGTCCAACCTAAAATCCTTAACAGAATATATTACCCAAGAACCATGATGCATGGCTGGAAATGTGCCCCAAACCCGAACTGCCTCCGTTGTGGGGGGGAGGTTGGTACATTCATACACATCCTCTGGGAATGTCCGCGGATCCAGACTTTCTGGAGGAAATGGTGCAATGAACTATCCAGGGTGCTAGGCCGCAATATTGTTGGAATTGAAATAATATTATGCCTCCTATCGCAGTAATTGAATGTGTATTGGCCTACGCCAAGTTGTCTAAAATATCATGTAAATAGACTCTGCGGCAAGGTCTTGACCTTAACGAAAAGTAATGTAAATCGCCATCTTGGATTTAGCCACCATTTTAAGTTCTCTTGTAATGTGGAAGTCACCCTGAACATCAGAATGGAGGCTGAATAACATTCTGAGTGAGATTCTGGCCGTTGTGACCTCCGCACACACGAATAATTAATATGCCTGCAGGCCACTTGTCGGGGTCGCGAACTGAGACCTTGTCCTATCACTGACCTATGTGTAAATGAACAACTGTATCAGCGGAACTGATCAAAATGCATACATTATAGGATTGACCTGGCAAGGAACCCTAGGCCTGATCCCAAGAATGGTTAACCCGCGAGGGGGTTGGCCAAGGGCTGGATAAAAGGATATAAAAGCCCAATTATTCCAATGTACAGTCTCTCTACTAATGCATCGAACCTTCGTTGAAGTTCGTTACGTTACTCTGAGAGCCGAATAGCTATCCGTTTGTCAATTGACTTTGGTAACTGTTGTAGCTTTTTAATAAAGCACTTGTATGTCCTTTGTAACCTGTGTTGGTGTGTTTCTTTTGGGCTTCCCAGCCTCATATCAATTTTTATGTTTTCACAATATAACAATGGACCCGAAGGTGTTGCTGTTGGGCTCTCCCGATGAGAACACTACTGATAAATGGGAAGGATTGCTCCTATCTACGGCTGCAGGACTGATGAAGCGGAACATTGCACAAAAATGGGGAGCCCCAGAGTCCCTAACACTGGAACAATGGGCAGATGATATGGAAACGCTTGCAATTTTAGAGCGCATAGTTTATAAAGCAAGAGGCTGCCCGACCAAAGCTTCTAAGATTTGGGACAAATGGGAGGAGAGAGAATCCCAGTAACCTCATGAGGCCCTAAGACATTAGAGTGAACTGTAGATGGAAAGGGCAACAAATGGAGATCATTTGACTCTTATCGTGCCCTCACTTATTGATTCGTTCCTTGAACGTGTATGTTTTGATTTTGTTTTTCTTGCAGTTTTCGTTGATTGTGTTGTTGTTTAAATTCAATAAAATGCAATATAAAAAAAAAAAAAAATCAAGAATAATCCCAAGGTTAGCCTTAGCTTTGACGCGACTCCATGTCTATGTGGTTGAGCGGCAAGCGGTACTTATCTTGAGTACTTGCCCGATAGGCGCGCGCGCGATGCGCGTGTGTTTCAGTTCAAATACAAAATCCAATAAGAGAGCCAGAAAACAGGCCAATCCATAGCCACTGGGGGCGGGCAAATACAAACTGTCAGTCAAACTGAGAAAAGAAAAAAAAATGCAATCAGCCAAAATGTTCGAGCAAAAATGTTTGAGCGTTGCTTAGTAGTCAGGAAAGTCAGAGCCAATAGGCACACTCAATCACCTGAAGCAGTCCTCAGCCCCTCACTGCTCGTCGCGGCCACGTTTAACAGCAGGACATCAGGAGAACACCAACGCTCAGTGAAGCAACAGAGAGAGCCACGGCTAAGCGGTACTTATCTCGAGTACTTGCCAGAGATGCACGCGCACGATGCGCGTGTGTTTCAGTTCAAATACAAAATCCAATAGGAAAGCCAGAAAACAGGCCAATCCGTAGCCACTAGAGGCGGGCAAATACAAACTGTCAGTCAAACTGAAGCAGTCCGCAGCCCCTCATGGCTCGTCGCGGCCACATGTAACAGCAGGACTTCAGGAGAACACCACCGCTCAAAGCTTGTTATTAACTACTCAAATAATGTAGGTGTGTTTGTTTAACATAGTCTGATTATACAAACTGTTATTCATATGAATAACATGCCATATACACTAAAAACTAATATGCCAGTAACGGCAACTGTGTCATTTGCGACCGTGAGACCCAGTCCTCATGCTTTAAGGAAAGTCTCTAAAAAAGCCATTACATTAACACCCGCGAGTCAGAAAGTGCTCGCCATGGCTGACATTCGAGAATACTAAGTTATGCCGAGTCCGAGCAGAAGGACTCTGAAAACTAATGCAAAAGTGGCAGTTGAAGGTCAGCAAACACACGGTGGAGCGGGTGACGATGGCAACCGGAACTCAACTCCAATAGATTTAGAATTGACGTTATGTGACAATGAAATAGAAACTTGTCCAGACAAGCGAAAAGATTTGGCATTAAGAACTACAAACCCATCAACTAACCATTTTAGGACAAGAGGAAACAAACATAAAAAATCGCAAATAGATAATTCTGGAATATCTTTAAGTGAATCTTATTCAGTTAATGAAATTACGGATGTTGCTACACCAATGATCAACGAGGTCCACCACACCTCACTCTCTGACTGATAGTTACACGCAAGTTTTTCAGAGGCATTACGTGGGCAGGACTTACTAAGCTCATCACAAATTTCTCAACAGAAGGAGCCCCAATCTCCATCAGTGTCTGTCTCATTTGTTGCTCCTACTCTGAGGCAACCAATTCTATTAGCACCGCCTAAGGAGAACAGTCCTCAACAACCTTTGCTGAAAATCACACTTTAAGTGATTAATATGGCTTTATATAGCTTGGGGTGGCTGTTTGAAACCTTAGATGCTAAGATCACGCAACAATCCTTGCAAATAAATCAAATCATCGAATGGATGCAAGAGAAAAATACTTCAAAAAAACCAAATCACATCCTATTCTACTAGAAAAGAGTGCCTGTGATGAAGTTACTCCCATTGAGCAAGTTCAGGCATTAAGTAGTGAGACAAACTTAGTTTCAGTCTTACTGATTTTTGACAGGGTGATTTGTCCAATCGAAGAGCAAACCATTCAAGTTGATAATGAAAAAGAAAGTTCCATCGTTGAGGTCGAAAATGAAACCAGTCAAAAAACCTTTGCCATTTTTCAACCAGATCAACAAGCCAAACACCCTTCTAAAGGACCCTCCAAAATGACAAGGAGCAACTCAGAAGCTGAATTGAAGAAAACAACGAAGAACATAAAAAATATAAAAACTGTGAGCCAATCATCTGTGAAACAGTTCCTCAAGAAAATCGTACTAGTTCAAAAGCAGAATGCCAGCTTGGCAGTAGTAAACAAATATAAAACCATGTGAAAAAACAACAGAGCACTCAAAGCTGATGACACAGCCTTGAGCCAGGTTCCCACCTATGAACCGTTGAACGAACTGGTTGATGAAATACCCAAACAAAAACATGGCCAGGTACAGGAAATCAGAAGTGAGCCACAGCGTGTACAAAAGGAGAACCGAAATAAAAGTAACAATAAGGAGCTATAAAAACTAGTAACAATATGCCGTTTACAACTCCAGAAAATCAGTGCAATAACAAGCAATAAACCACCAGTAGCCTTGCTGGAAACCATAGAAGCATAAAATCATGTAAACACGAAAAGCAAACCGGCTCAACACACATTGATCATTAAATGTCATCCAGCTCCATTTAAACAGTTCACGTGGTGTCGTGCAAATCTCTTGAACATCTTCAAGGACACTTCTGTGCTGAGCAGCATCACTACGGTTGATGTTGCACAGGTAGAATTCCCCAATTTATATGAGCCAGAGAGTGTTTATATGAGTCAGAGAGAGAGAGACTGTGGATCCCATCAGGATGGTGGCTCAGGCTTATTTGGAATGTGAAGGCAGAGCTGTTTGACCTGGGTTTCATCATTCTTAAAGATAATCAGTCAAATCAATCCTCAAATGTGGGGAGACCATCAACAGAAAAATATGTCAGTGTTGGACAACATGCATGTACACAGTGTGGAAATCACCAAGCATAACTTCAGTCTCACAACCAAAACGACTGAGACAACAACAATAGGTCGAAATCGACCAGCTTGGTTAGCTGGAATACCTGCAGACATTATCATCATTTATTTATTTATTTAATAATAATATGCTTATAACATAAAAAAGTTTTGCATATCAATCATATAACATCCAAAATCCATCATACATAAAACATTTTTGTATTAAAACACATAAATTCCATTTGATAGCTCAGTTAAAATATATAAAACAGTCACGTAAAATGTCATCATATAAAATATCAAATTCATGTCATGTCCATCGAGTAGTCTTTGCCATATAACTAAAATGTTACATTTATATTATTATATTTCATGAGATGAGAATTACGTATACAAGTCAGACTTTCACATTCACATAATATGTGATAAGCAGTTTCTAGCGTATTTATCCCGCATAGTCTACAATATCTGAATTCTTTAGGGATACCAGACTTTGCTCCAAGTATGATTAATACATTACATATATTACATTTGAACTTCAGATACCACCTGATGTTATTACTATCAGGATATGCGTTTTGATAAGAGGGTTTCTTTTCTCTTAGTATTAAATGATCAAGGAAGAATCTACTATTTGATTTGGTCGCCAGATTGACTATTCTTTGATCATAATCCAGCTCATTTATCATTGTTTTCATTTTTCTTTTTACTTGACCAATACTCAGAAGTAACCAGCTAAACGTATCTTTCCCAATCCATTTGCGGTAATCAGCTCTCCATCTATATAATGTTAAAAACGCAGCATTATTCTCACTGCCTCTAAATTGTTCCATTAGTTTTACTGCAAATGTACCATTATTAAGTCTAGCCAGTTTTACATATAGCACAACAGTAATTAATTTATTGTATGCAGCTATAGACACTATTCATGTTGAATTCCAATAATATTTACTCATATGGCAGATTTTTGGGCATCCTCAGTAAAATCTTTAACATTTTTGCTTCAAATTTCTCAATTTCAGCTTTAAAATAATATCCCCATATTTCAGCCCCATACACCAAACATGCTATTATTTTTGAAGAATACAATTTCATCACAGTACTTATGGAGATATTCCCTTGCCCTCCAATAAATTTGCTTAACACCACCGTAGCAATCATGCACTTCCTCTTGGTTTCATTCCAATGTTTTTTCCATTTAAGTTTATTATCAATGATAATGCCCAGATATGTGTATTCACTTACAACTTCAATCCGTATATTGTCTATCCGCCACATTGGATTTGTATTGCTCTTCATCATTTTATGTTCAAACATCATGATTTTAGTTTTATCAATGTTGATAGTTAGATCATTGCCTTCTGCAAAGCTTTCAAGTTCATTCAGTTTTGCTTGAAGTCCTTTTGGAGTGTAGTCTAATAGAAGGAGATCATCAGCGTAGCCAAGCCATCCCAGCTTCGCTACGCCTAATTTGATATAATTAATATTGGTTTGTCCTGTTTTTCTTAAAAAGTCTGCTAAATATAAATTAAACAGTGTTGCAGCTAAAGTGCAACCTTGTTTAACACCACACATCATGGGTATATCTTCAGGCAATTGTCCTTCTAAGTCTAGGCGGACTCTAACAGATGTATCCTGATATAATAGTTGTATCATGTATAACAGAGCATGTGGTATTCCCCATATTTCCAGTTTGGCCCATAATTTCGTATAGGATACCGTATCAAAAGCCTCCGAAAAATCTACATAGGCAACATATATAGGCAGTTTACGAATATTCCAGGAGTATTCCGCTGCACTCACTAACGTAGTTATATTGTGGGATGTGGATGACTTTGCTCTGAATCCAGAATGATTATCAGGAAATATCGCACTTCTGGATATCCATTGATTGAGCTAAATTAGCAATATTTTTGCAAACATTTTTGCAGGGATATCCAGCATCGCTAACATTCTGTAGTTTCCTGGTTCTTTGCGTGGACCATTTTTGCGTGGACCATTTTTTATAAAAATTGGTAGTATAATACTCCTTTTCCATGACTCAGGGGCTTTTCCACATTTACCAATCCATTGAAATAGAATATACAACACCTTAGCCCAAGGTTCAGGCGATTGCCTCAAGAGGGCATTACATGTATTATCTGGTCCTGCAGCTCTCCATTTAGGCAGTGACTTTATTAAAATTGTCAAGGAAGCAACGATGTATGTTTCATTCCAGATCATATCCTCTTTTTTATAACTAGGAGCTTCACATGTCATGCTCCCCAGAGTTTTTTTAACATGGGCAATCCAGCTGCTCTCTGAACCGGAAGAGTTTTATCCTTCTTATTATTTATAATGGCCCACATTGCTTGATCATTTTTGTTTTTTGCTGCGTTAGCCAAGGTAAGCCAGATCTCATCTTTTTTCTTTTTAAAGTGAGCTTTTTTCCATCTCTTGTACTGACTTTTGAGGTTACGTATCTTTTCAGTACCATCTTTTGCATACTCATTTATACATTCACGAATATTTGTCCTTAGCAATTTCTTTTTAAGGTGAATATCATTGTCAAATTTCTTATGATATGCACAAAGAGAATTGAACACAGTATGCACACCACGTTCTAGAGAAAGATTCTTATAATGCTAATAGAGATCTAGTGAGGTGCAGAGGAGAAAACACTGCCTTGACACTAGGTAGTGGTACATAACAAGAAAAATGAAAGTGACCACGGGCTGTTGAACACTCGCGTCCCCTGCACACTGAAGTTATTGTCAATGGCAATCAGCAATTCACAAAATATAGATCATGTTCTTAGAGATCTACTTCAATGTTCTATTTATAACATAAATTGCTTACAGAGCAACGGAAAAATAAAGATGAAACTCAACATATAAAATGTGTTTGGAATAGCTGGCTAATTCATCAACAAATGGGGTTTACTCTAATGGTCATAATCACTTATACACTTTCTTAGTCTACAGAGGTAGTAATCATAAAGTCACTTAGTTATTGATTTAAAAAAACAAAAGATTTATTGATGCATGCCCGTCTATATTCAGCAATATTACCAATTGTTGATCATCACATAGTGCCATGTCTTCAATCAAACAGTGTATGCATTTTTGATAAAGTAGAGGCCTAACTACTGTACAACTCGCTCAACGCGTTTCGGGAAATAATATCCCTTTGTCAGGAGCAGAATATTCTATGTTATCAAATGTCAAATTTCAGTTTTTCATAATTTCGTAGTTTCTTATTTTCAGTTCTTCCGGACAAACTCTTTCCCTTAAAACAGAAAAGATAGGGATGCTTTTAGTGCACTATACATCCATTTCCATAAACATAGTAACATATTTTAACCAAAAGTGTCTCTACCTCTCACCGGTGCCCCTTTTGTATATTTCAGGCACTAGTAATCAATTCTCAGAATGGGAGACCCCTGGAATCCGGTAACATGGTCCCAAACGTTAACTTGTGCTAGGGAGTACTAGGAAAATAATGAAATATATATACTGAAATTAGCATGATACCATTTATAACACTTAAAACTAAAGAATAAACATTCGAGAGGGATGTCTTCAAAAACAAGACGTAAGAGATTCTCAGTTATTTCTATATATGTATTGGGCTCACAAACTCTAGAGTTTGAAAAAAATGTGAAAATGATGTTTCACTCACCCCTTCTAAACTAGGAAGTCTGAGTGTCCAGTAGCCAGTCAGTGACTCCCGTGTTAGGAGAAGTCAGTACTTGACAGATTGGCGCAGAGCAGTGAAGGCTTAAATCATCACCTACAAGTACAAAGGGTGATTATGTCAACCCGTTTCAAGTCCCCATGGTGAAATGATTAAATTATTTCCAACTGTACAGAGAAAGAACCTTAGGCCAGAGCGCTCTTTAGAGCTTCTTACCTCTCGGCAGCTCGAAAATGTTGGTGGCCGGTATCCGCGGATGATGAGGTACGCGGGTGGCCCGTTTTAATATTCAAATGTGGCGCCGGTGCACGTCAGCGCGATGACATCAGATGTAATCATCTGACGTCATCACGCGGTGCGCATCCCGCACAGCGTCACAATACCAACTTCATACCAGCGGGTTGGAAATCAGACATACGCTGTCTGCATCATTCAAAATGAATTCTTTGCCCCCAGGATGCGGTCAACCCTTTACATGATGTAAGTCCTATCTTCATAGAAGATAGGGAGTAATAATTGTTTTAACTGCAGTGAATGCAGATTAGAGGTTACCAACGGGAATGGAAAGTAGTAGTTATCTTAACTGCAGATAATGCAGAATGGAAGTTTACCAAAGGGGCACCTCTGCTCAAAATTTTGACAAATTCATGTATTCTTATAACAGTGTATATCCTGTATGCATCAAGTAACAATACAGTATTGTCACAATTATTTCATAAGTGGAGACAGAGGAAATTGCTGAAATGTGAGCATAATGCTGCTAATAAAAATTTGCTTTCCACACATGCTTTCCAAGCCACTTGCACAGGTAATAAGTCCACAGGTACTAATTCACAATGTGAACAAAAAAGTAAGTCTATAGTCTAATGTGGTAATTAAAAAATGTAGCATAATCGGATCATTCAAAGGAGTGTATGTAGCCACTATGACTATAGTTAGTTCATGTGGAGTAGTCAGTCACAGATGGCCCATAGAACAAGTCCTCACAATATTGGCAAAAGCCGTCAGCACGTTTGGGGTCACATTCACAGGTAATTACTTACAGTGTAAAAATAAGAGAATAAATATTTATTCCGATAGTGTGGTAGGACAAATATTCCATAATCAGATCGTTCAAAAGAGAGTAAGAACCCAATAAGACTATAATTTGTTCATGTGGAATTGCCAATCAAAGATGGCCCTAAACACAGGTGCTCCCAATATAGGAAAAAGCATTCAGCACATTCATAGATAGTGTAACTTAGTTGTGCCAGTGAGGATATGTGTGCATCCTATTTAGTATTTTTACTCATAAGAACGCTCCTAAGTGAAAATCTTCGTTCATTCCATATTGGTACATGCTGTCCAATTTGTCTATCCAGTACAGCTCGCGTTGGTCCATCTTTTTTGCGTGATTACCACCTCTTGAGGCTCTTTGTACCACCTCTAAGATTTGATATCTCAGTTGCACCACTGTGTGTTTTTTCTCATTGAAATGTCTCGCTACTGGAGACCGTTCGTTCTTTATACGGATGTTACTCTTATGTTCATTACATCGCTCCTTCATCTTACGCTTGGTTTGTCCAACGTAGTAGATGCTAAATGGGCAACTCAAGGCATAGATTATGGATTTGGTGTCACAGGTTGCATAGTGTCAAAGTTTGATTTTTTGCACCCATTTGAGGATGTCTCACGTAGTGCCCTTTTGTGATCTTGTTGCAGTTATTACAATGTAGACACGCAAAGGTACCTACTTTTTTAGTTTGTAGCACCCTTTGTCGTTCAGCTTGTGTGCGTTCTGCCTTCACCAATCTGTCTCCAAAGTTCTTTCCTCTTTTATAGGCAATTAAGGGTGGTTCTGGGAAAAGCTCCTTCAATTGTGGATCCAGTTGTATTGTCCTCCAATTCCTTCTGATTAGTCAAGTGATTTGGTGACTTTGGCTGGAATATTTTAGAGAATATAAGAATGGACTTTTTCTCAGGTGTTTTCCTCAATAATTCTTCCCTGGATATAAGGGTACTTCTTGCTTTAGCTGATGATATCACATTTTCCGGGTATCCTCTCTTAGAGTATTTGGACTCCATTTTCTCCATTTCAACCATTAATGTGGCTTCCACCGATGTTATTCTTTTAGCCCGGAGCAATTGGCTATAAGGGAGATTATTCTTTAGGTATTTCGGATGTTAACTTCTGTAGTGTAAACTGTTATTGACATCAGTCAGTTTGGTAAATAAGTTGGTAACAATAACTCCATCTTTAAGTTCAGGAGAGGAGTTGTCTCCTCTCCGGATTACAAAAATATCATCAATATATCTCATCCAGCATATCAGTCTGGGACCCCATTCTTCATGATTGATAATGTGTTGTAGTTCTAGATGATGCATAAACAAATTTGCATAGGCTGGAGCCATGGCAGAGCCCATAGAAGTGCCAGAGGTCTGTAAGTAAAACTGGTTGTTGTATCTGAAAAAGTTGTTGTGTAAGATGATTTTGGCCAGTTCAAGTACAAAAGTTTTTTCTGCTAAGCACTAATTTTCTCGTAGTAGGGCCCATTCCAATGCCTCAATTCGCTTGTCGTGTGGGATGGAGGTGTACAGGCGTTGTACATCTAATTTTACTAGAATGTCATTTCTCTGGAGATTCTGTATGTCCCATATGATCTTGAGGTAATGGGTGGTATCTCGGAGGTACGTATTGGTCTTCTGCACTATTGGTTGAAGAATCTGATCAACATAGATAGCCAAGGGGTCGAACACGCTGTCTGTTCCAGCTACTATTGGTCTTAATGGTGGTTTAGTAAGGTGTTTGTGGATTTTAGGAAGTCCATAAAATACCGGAGTGATAGGATGAGTTTTGAGTAAATATGTCTTAGTTTTGAAGGTAATCCAGTCATTCTCAAGTGCTTTCTCCAATGTCAACTCGATCATAGCTTGAATTCCTGGGGTGGGATCTTCATCAATCGGTATATAGGTGTCCCTATCGTTCAGAAGTGTGAGACATTGGGCATTGTAGAAGGAGGTATCCATGATTACAATTGCTCCTCCCTTATCTGCAGGCTTAAGGGTCAGTGTGTAGTCGTCTGATAGATCTTTAATGAACTTGCTCTGATGTTTCCTGATGTTGTACTTCTTAATATTATTGTAGTCAATTTTTTTCAATTGGTTCAACATCTGTGATTCGAATAGCTTCAAAGTAGTATTGTGTATGGGAGGATCAAATGTGCTTTTAGGCTTAATCTCCAAGAATTCCGATGTAATTGGGTGTTCCGCTGGTATCTATGTGGAAAAGAAGACTTTTAGCCTCATTTTTCTCAATAGTCTATAGAGGTTTACACATTCTTCGAGGTGAGTAGTATTTTGGGTCGGTGTAAAGGAAAGACCCAGGTTCAATACTTCTAATTTACTTTGTGTCAGTTGTTTGGAGGAAATATTAACCACTAGGTGTAGGCTTGTTTTTTCCTTGGTCTTAGCCTAATACCTCTTCTGGTGGTCTTCTGTCTAAAAAAGACTGAGGGACTGTAGATGATCTAGTAGCTTCTTGAGAGTTATGTAAAGTCCCTCCCTCAAGTTAGGAGTCGGTGGCTGGGTTCCTGTTTTATCTGCTCCTCTAGTTCTTTCTTCCCCGCTCGAAGGAATCTCACTGCTGCCTTCACTTGTATCTTGTCTTGAAGTTCTGGTTGTGGCCTATTGGGGCGCTGTGGTCTATTGTTCTGGTAAAATTCTTGCCACGTGTATACGATATCCTGGGAGTAGTCTAACATGTCCCGTCTGAATTTCCGGACTTTTCGTTGCTCAATTTCTTTTTTATATTGTGTTAGTGATGCATTAATGTCCTCTAGGATGGTTTTTAATTCCTCACTTGTTTTAAATGTGCTGAGTTGTTCACTTAACTCACTTATCTCTGAGTCTAATTTTGTGGCTGATTTGGACAACTCTTCAATGGTAAGTAGTATGAGGTCTAGGGAACATTTATTTAAAATGTGTTCCCATTTCTTCACAAACTCTGGTACTTCCTTGCATGAAGTGGGTTTAAGATAGACCCGGAGTCCCTTCGGAATCCTTTGAGAGCGATAATATTGTGCCAATGTCGTGGCAAGCAGTTTTTGGGAGATTTCCCTTCCTATCAACTTTTCTAAGCAAAATATTATTTGTTCTTGATTAGTTGCTCACTGTCTTATTTTTACACTGTAAGTAATTACCTGTGAATGTGACCCCAAACGTGCTGACAGCTTTTGCCAATATTGTGAGGACTTGTTCTATGGGCCATTTGTAACTGACTACTCCACATGAACTAACTATAGTCATAGTGGCTACATACACTCTTTTGAATGATCCGATTATGCTACATTTTTTAATTACCTCATTAGACTATAGACTTACTTTTTTGTTCATATTATGAATTAGTACCTGTGTGTGGAAAGCAACATTTTATTAGCAGCATTATGCTCACATTTCAGCAATTTCCTCTGTCTCCACTTATGAAATAATTGTGACTATACCGTAGTGTTACTTGATGCGCACAGGATACTACACTGTTATAAGAATAAATGAATGTGTCAAGATTGTGAGCAGAGGTGCCACTTTGGTAAACCTACGTTCTGCATTATCTGCAGTTAAGATAACTACTACTTTCCATTCCCGTTGGTAACCTCTAATCTGCATTCACTGCAGTTAAAACAATTATTACTCCCTATCTTCTATGGAGATAGGACTTACATCATGTAAAGGGTTGACCGCATCCTGGAGGCCAAGAATTCATTTTGAATGATGCAGACAGCGTATGCCTGATTTCCAACCCGCTGGTATGGAGTCGGTATTGTGACGCGGTGCGGGATGAGCACCGCGTGATGACGTCAGATGTTTACATCTGACGTCATCGCGCTGACGTACGTCGGCGCCACATTTGAATATTAAAACGGGCCACCCGCGTTCCGCATCATCTGCGGATACCGGCCATCAATATTTTCGAGCTGCCGAATGGTAAGAAGCTATAAAGACCGCTCTGGCCTAAGGTTCTTTCTCTGTCCAGTTGGACATAATTTAATCCTTTCACCATGGGGACTTGAAACGGGTTGACATAATTCCCCTTTGTACTTGAAGGTGATGATTTAAGCCTTCACTGCTCTGCGTCAATCTGTCAAGTACTGACTTCTCCTAACACGGGAGTTACTGACTGGCTACTGGACACTCAGACTTCCTAGTTTAGAAGGGGTGAGTGAAACATCATTTTCACATTTTTTTCCAAACTCTAGAGTTTGTGAGCCCAATACATATATAGAAATAACTGAGAATCTCTTCTTGTTTTTGAAGACATCCCTCTCGAATGTTTATTCTTTAGTTTAAAGTGTTATAAATGGTATCATGCTAATTTCAATATATATATTCCATTATTTTCCTAGTACTCCCCAGCTCAAGTTAACATTTGAGACCATATTACCGGATTCCAGGGGTTTCCCATTCTGAGAATTGATTACTCCTGCCTGAAATATACAAAAGGGGCACCGATGAGAGGTAGAGACACTTTTGGTTAAAATATGTTACTATGTTTATGGAAATAGTTGTATAGTGCACTAAAAGCATCCCTATCTTTTCTGTTTTAAGGGAAACAGTTTGTCTGGAAGAACTGAAACTAAGAAACTATGAAATTATGAAAAACTGAAATTCTACTATATGAAAAATGCATACACTGTTTGATTGAAGACATGGCACTATATGATGATCAACAATTGGTAATATTGCTGAATATAGACGGGCATGCATCAATAAATATTTTGCTTTTTGAAATCAATAACTAAGTGACTTTATGATTACTACCTCTGTAGACTAAGAAAGTGTATAAGTGATTATGACCCTTAGAGTAAACCGCATTTGATGACGAATTAGCCAGCTATTCCAAACACATTTCATATGTTGAGTTTCATCTTAATTTTTTCGTTGCTTTGTAAGCAATTTATGTTATAAATAGAACATTGAAGTAGATCTCTAAGAACATGATCTATATTTCTTGAATTACTGATTGCCATTGGCAGTAACTTGAGTGTGCAGGGGAAGCGACACTTTCATTTTTCTTGCTAAATTTCTTATGATATGTCAGATTCCATTTTTCATTTATTGATCTATATTTGCACTTTACCATGACTGCTGCTTTAATTTGATCTGTTACGTCTTTAAATTCATCAATGATTTCACTCTCTAGTTCCATTGGAGTATATTTGTGCTTCTCAATGAAAGTATCTAGCAATTGAATAGCTATTGCATTGCCTTTTTGAATGTTAGTGGGATTCCATTTAATACGATTACCTGCGTTATTTATACCAATCTCACCATTCAGTTGGTATGTACAGTTTTTACTTTCTCTTTTAGCAGAAGATATAGAACCAAGTGGTCGCTTTCTTCCCTACATCCGACAGCCATATCACTTACTATCTCTTGGGCTTTTCTGTTCACAATGATGTAGTCGAGGGTGCTCATACTCTTTCCACATATCCTAGTCACATTTTTCATGTGATCTCCAGGAGTATTGCCATTCAATACAGTTAAGTGATATTTATTAAATAAGGATAGCCACGCCTTGCTTTCTCTAGAGTTGTTTTGTATAGCAAAAGGTTCAGAATTCCTTTGTTTTAATGACGCTTCAGACTCACTATTAAGTTTTATATTTAGATCACCCACTATTATCAAAGGGATCTTATTGCTAAGTTCTTCAAGGATTTTAGTAGTTGTTAATATGTTCACTTTATCATGTTTACCGCCAGGTGGATTGTATATGTTGACTAATGCAAGTTGTTCAATGTTGACGAAGTACAGGAGACTATAACTATTAGTACCATACTAGTGGATTCTATATGTATACTTCCAGTCCATGGTTGTTTAATTGAGATCATTAGGCCTCTCTTGGGTCGACCTCTAGGTCCTTGAACGGCATTGCATGTGAAGTAACTACATCCATCGAGTTCACATTCACTTACGATCCAGGTTTCTTGTAACGCGATAACTCTAAACATATTTATATTTTCTAATAGTACATTGTCCGCTGTATAATGTGCATTTCCTCGCGTACTCCAGGATAATCATCTCATTACCATCTCACAAGCTCACTGGGAAAACAACTTGAAGATTTTGACATACTTGCATTTCAAGAAACCTGGCTACTAAATGCTCTGGTGTGGAACGACCATGACATTTTTTTACTCCCTGCAATTGCAGCCACAAAAGGCAGACCAACCTCCGGACTAATGGTAGTGACAAAAATCAGTGCAGAGTGTATTTTGCGACCATGGATAACATCTAATAATTACATACAGATAGTTAGGATTTTTCATCATGAACAAGTAATAGCATTATCAAACATCTATAGAAATGCTGCCAGCATCTCTGATTCCAAGTTTTACCAAGATTTGACAAACATGCTAGACGAAATCGCCCTTGACACACAAGTCACTAATACCGTCTTGGTGGGAGATTTAAATGTACGCTGTCTTGATGAATCCTCACAAAAAAGAGCAGACATGTCTAATTGGACCGATTTAATGGCATAACAGGAATTTGGCATGATTAATGGATCATTGCCAAGAGATTTACCACCAAGAGTTACATGGTCCATAATTGACTTAATATACATGATAGAGCTCTATATAATCAGACCAACAGATTTCAAGTGGTCGATCAATTATACAGTGACCACAATATGCTAATGATGTTTTGGAGTTCAAATGTTAAGAACGCACACGAGGCGAGGGATTACTAGACACATGGTTTGGAGGAGAATAGTGCAAAAATTAGATTTCAATGGAATTAGCACAAGCTACTAGAACTCAACAAAATACTATCACAGAATCTACTGACTTATCAGAATACCCTCTCCACCACTGCACCTCTCCTATTTAGATCTAAAAGGCGTGCGACGGACCAAAATTTGCAGAAAGCCCATTGTTTTGATTTGGATCAAAAGAACAAGAAGGCCGAAATGTGAAGATATAAAAAAGCAATCAGCCTTTTGCCTGAGGCTGATAGAACAGCTGCTTCACGCTCCATAAAGTGTCGATATAGAAATTGGACGTGGGAGAGAAGTGTACTCAAACACCAGTGAGATGGAGAGATTATGCTGCGAGTGTGGACATCGAAACATACAGCTTACATGTGGTCAATTCTTAATAAGACCATGGGCAAAAAACTGCTCTTGGTCCGAATCAATGGAGTTACGGAAGAGCGGTGGTTACAACATTTTCACAAGTTATATAACATAACTGAATGGGACAGTTTTCTCACGTTTTGTACTTCGAACCGCTCAACATCAGAAGCGAGATTTACATCAAACCGGATTTGTACCTGGAATGGGAACAAGCATTCATTTAATGTCAATTTATGTCATTAAGCATCACACTAATACCTATGCTATATCTTGCATATGTCGATTTCCATGCAGCTTTCTATTCCGTGTCCCATGAACTGTTGATTCTAAAATTACAGAGAGCAGAATGCCCAGACACTATCGTAGATATTATACACAAATTACATACTGAGACCTCGCTTCAGGTTAGATTGAACAAATAGGGACTGCTCTCGGGCACCACTTTGTACCAAAAGAGGACTGATGCAGGGATGTATCCTTGCCTCAGCCCTCTTTAACTTTTTTATTCACAACATACCGGAGATCTTTCAGAATCTAACCTCAGATGCTCCAAGTTTGGGTCAGGAAAAGTTGGCGGCGTTATTATAAGCAGACAATTTGATTTTAATTTCCAAGACTCCTAGGGGCCTGCAAAACCTATTGCATGCATTGTCCACTTACATCAATGTCAATCAGCTTACTGTGAAAGTTAAGAAGACTAAAATCATGGTTTGCAATGTATGAGATAAAAGCTCCAACAGATACAAGTGGGTCTTACACGGTTCCGGGATAGAGGTGGTTACCCAGTACACATATTTGGGAATGCAAATTGATAACCAGAAACTCAACAGAGCACATTTAGAAATACTGGAACAACGATTAACAACCACAATTTCACAATCAAAATTGATCTTGCGTAAATATGGCAAATCTTCTATAAAATACGGTGGTCAGCTATTATAACAAGAAGACTGTACCAGTACTTCTATATGGCCAAGAAACATGGACAAGAGTGGAGAAGTCCCTTCTACAGAAATTAGAAGGGAGATATTGGAAGAAAGTTTTTAATCTTCCCCAGTGATCACCAATCGTATTTATACGGCATGAAATCAGCCTACTCTCATTGTCCATTAGATACCAGTGGCAGCAGTGGGCTCTATTGAGAAAATGTTTTCTGTCAGATAACCCTAATATCTTACTGTTCTCTCTTGCATCGTCATGTTGAATTCAGCACATTGCTTTCCGACCAATTGGTGTAAGACTGTTTATGACTTAATGTCTGCAGCAGATATATCATTGCAAACCTTATTGGAAAACCCTGAGATTGCCAAAAAAAATGATATCTCTATGATTGGATTCAAACTAGAGAATCATGTGCCTTATATAAGGACTTTAGGGATAATCCATTTGCAATTAAAACATTTGGTGAATGTGAACCTTACTTAATTCGATATCCTTCTTTGTCACTTCGCCTAGTCATATTGTGATTCAGATTTAATTTATGGCCTACTTGAGTGATCATGACAAAGTGAAAATTAATTAGTAAGTCATCAGATTTGTGTTGGTTTTGTGGAAATTTAGAACTGAAAGAAACACTACAGCATGTCTTCATAGATTGTTCAGGTTTGTCTAAGGAACGCAAAGAATTTCTATGTAAATACTATCAGCAATTTCAAACTTTTGACCAAGAAAACAGATGAAATGTATTCTTTTCCACAAATCAAATGCCAGTATATATGGCCATAAAAAGATTTCTAGAGGCGGTGCTTACGGTATGACGAAATGTAGGATGTCTGAGATTTGTTTCCTTTTCTTACGTTTGATGGTTGTGATTGTATGTCACTATACTTAAAGATTGTGTATATTGCTGTGTAATAGTTTTAAAAGAAAATGTAATATCTTATTTTGATATTTTCTCTTTATGTTTTTTTAAAAAAGTATTGTAAAGTTCATTAATCAGCTAGAACAACTATTAATAAAGAAATCACACGAGGTCAGAGAGTTCTGCTTTTCACTCAACACAGACTTTTGTTTCCTTTTGCTGTGAACCATCGTGCTGAAATTGCAGTAAATGAAAGAAATAATGTGGCGTTTCTTTTTCCATGTCAATATCATAAAAATCCTGTGCAGCATCCTTTTATGTCCATAAACCAACCGTATATGCAACCCCCCCACCCCAGAAGATTAATTGAAAAAACCATCATGTGGTCTGCAGAAACAGCATTTGTAAACTTGAAATGAAAGGAAATGAATACATGTGTGAATCTGCTCTTTTGAAAAGAAGGAAAATGCTGTTTAAAAGTCAATGTCAAATGACAGCATTTGCTCGCACAGAAAGGTAATTGAATATGTGGGTGTGGGTTTGGTTATATAATGTACATTATATTTTCCCCAAAAGACTTGGTTACTTAGAAAAGACTCAGAAACCAGTAAAACTGAATTCAATGGCCAGCCCTACCTCACTGCAAAGTCACATCCATAAGTGAACCGGCCCACAATTACACATGAAAAGGCACAGAGTGTGAGGATTCACTGCCCTGCTACACTAGCAGGCAGCCCTGGAAAAAGGAGCAATGGAAACCAGTATGCCTGGTGCATGACCGAGTGGTGCAATTTCCTCCAGCACCCACTCTGAAGGAGGAACTGTCAAACTTCAGAGGGCGTCATAAAAGTAATTTGTTGTAAGCAGAGCCTGGCAGCGACAGTTTGGTGAGTGGGTCTGCAGCACCGCCCACACATGTGACAAATCCACCCCATTGACATTAAAGGACTTCTGTAGTTTAAGAATTTTTTCCCAGCACCCTGAATACATAGTAATGTTGTATTATGCCATTTTTGCATGTGATTTTTGGACAAATGTAAAAACACCAAATACATGTTTCTAGCACTTGGTGAACTGAAATTGCCATGAAAGATGCTTTTCGAGGTGAATTATAAATGGGACAAATATGAAACTAGGTGGGTGATGCAAATTGTAATTGGGAATATGTGTAGTCATTGGCAGAATTTTAAATATTTGCATTTCATTAAAAAGCCAAAAAGGTGCCAAAGGACGATGCAACCTCGCACAAAGTTGCTAATCGGATTGTACAATTCCCTGTGATCTAGTTAATCTGCATAAATACTTCATATGGCGGTGACTAGTATAAGTTTGAAGTTTTGATCTATAACTCATTTTTGGTAAAAAGTAGGCTGGAGAGACAAAGAAAGGTCATGAATGCAAACACTTAAATGATGTCATTTCCCCTGACCCAATCGGCCCAGGGAGATGGGAGAGGACAGGTAGGTGGTCCTATCCCAGGAGAGGAGTAATTCAAGAGTACTTCCCCTCAGGTTGTAAATTTGATGATGTTGTTTAGGCTATATAAGGGAGACAGAGAAACACAAGGACACTCAAGACTCACTCACTCAAGAATCAAAATCCATTCAAGATCCGGGAAACCAGATACATCCATCCAGGCAGATCCATCCATTCATCCAGATCCAGGGACACCCAAGAATCAAGGAAGAAAGGAGAGGAGGCAGCTGATCCCAACCTAGAGAGTGCAGTGACCAGACCATACCTAGCTGTCCAGCATCCCATCCAGGAGAGCCCAGTGACCAGATCCTTTGGCCCTGCCGTCTCAGTGACCAGATCCATTGACCCAGCCATCCAGATTGACCAGATCCCTTGGCCTAGCTGTCCAGAGACCTCACCAGCTTTCCAGAATCCCGATCTCAAGCTTACATTGTAAGTAGCACATAACCCCAGTTCCCAAAACTTTACATCCTGCTCTTTTGACCCTTGCATCCCTTTGAAATCCCATCAAAGTCATAAATTGACAGCATGATCTGTTCACCTTTCCATAGAGAAACTGTATTAGCCTGTGTATGCATGTGCATCCCTTTTCATAAATCTTTCAAAAGTCTGTATAAATCCTTAGCATTATTTTCAAATAGATTCACGGTGATTGATTGACATTCAAAACCAACCACCTCATGTCAAGTGCCTTTCTTTAATGATTATAGCCTTTAAAGTATAGTTTCAACCAAACTAGCCCTTGTCTAAACAAAAATGTAATTTGCCCGTGTATTGTATGCCTTTTTACCAATTCTGAATTTCTACTGTGCATCTGTCCCATAGAAAAACCCAAAAGGTAGTCCCATCAAGAGTAACCCTTTCCATCAGAATCCTATCTGTTATGTTCATCTGCTCCTTGTCGTGGAAACCGATTTTCAATTTTGACAGCCAAGTCCTTTCCGTAGCTGCCTGTCATCCAAGTTCCGGGTAGAAACAAATTTCCATTCTGCTGCGTGTTTTCTTTTGCATTTGTTTTTGTTTCTAATGACGATTATCAGAATGTAATACCCGAAGAAACTAAGAAGATAATGAAGGAAGAAGAATGATGACGTCTGAGACGGACTCACATATAGAAGATATAACAACCTAAGGATGATGACAAAAAGAAACGAACTACCATGGATAAGTGACATCCTGAGCCTAAAGTGAAACCATTGATAATGAGATGTCAAAAACATATGCCATATGCACGATGAAGATAGTCAGTTAGTTTAAACGTGTACAGATGCAAGAAACCACAAGAAGCCAAAAAATTGTGAGGCGTGCTTATGCTTAGTAGCCAAATAGTTGCAGCAAGCGCCACCTATACATATAGCTACCTCAAAAGAGCACTTTATATAAGTATACTTCCACTACGCACAAGAGCAGAATCAACCAGAGGTTACTAAAGGTCTCAAGAGGAGAGTTCTGCAGCAAACAAAATGAGAATTAAAGACAGAACGGAACTCAGCCGAAGGTAGCCATGCCAAGAAGACATGGTTGTATCAGCTGGATTAGGCTGACAGTGGATACAATTAAAGAGAAAGAAGAAGAGAGTATCCTGTTCAGAAAGGCCAAGATAAGCCACAGATGGCAGACAACTGGAAGAATTAAATCAAATACACGAAATTGCAAGAAGGAAAGGCCGATTTCACGGTGTCGGAATCACGTGACCAGGCAAGCAGGAAGGGATGAAACTTTCACACCTACGAATGGACCTTTGCCATACTCAGACACCTTAACTTTCCCAGACCAAGAAGCAGACTTGAGGCCAACTACAAAGAAATAATTGACACATGACCACTGAGGTAATGATTGATTGTAACAATAATTGGAAGGAAGCTGGGGTGCAGGCAAACTCCTTGCACCTGGCTGGCTATTCTGCACGCTGCTAAGCACAAGTGGAAAAGTATGAGTGGGGTTGATGCCAACCCAATCATAGTGGACCGTGTAATCTAGGGTCCTATAGTTCGTAGAACCAATGAGACGTTGTACTTTTAGTGACATTTACAGTAGCCATTTTGAAGGTAGGACTTAGTTGCCCCACCTGACATTGTTTATCCAATCCCTTCTCCCCATTACCATATACAGATATAGTACCTATATTAAAGTTACCTTCCTAGAACCAATCAAGTTGCATGCTAAGTTTTAAGAGTTACACGTCAGCGATGATGAGTTTTTGGTATAAATGTTATTTTTTTCTGAAATTAATTGGAGTTGAAGCGAGAAGGAAGGTCGAGTGATTGCTGATATTCATTGAACTCCCCTTTTTTTTTCCTTGTCATTAAATGGACTTCCTTTTGCAAACTATTGAGTTGTCATTATTGATTTGATGCAAGAGTATGCATCTGCATCCCCATCCATCTCCAGGGTGCTGCTGCTCATCTTAAAGAGCTGTTTGGAAACCCAAAGTCCTATGGCCCTGCTGGGGTCCATCCTGCACCGTTGCAAACTGCTGTGCAAGTGAGAAGTGAAATCCGATTATGCTATTTTGCTCATAAATAAGGTTTTCATTTTCTTTTCGGGCCTCCCATCTTGGGGCGGTGGGCTGAATCCTAAATCTGATGTTTCCCTTGTCTTACTGACTCCTTGCCACTGCCTTCCATTCAGAAACAATTTAGTTAGCAGAAGTTTGGGGGTGAGTGTTGCAGGCAGAGTGCTTAACCTGAATTCCATCTGTTGCTTTTAAAAACAATTTCTCTTTTGCTTGCTATTAAAGGTTTCTGTATATTGTGTTAGAAGTTTGAATGAACTGTGTTGTGGGGATTTTTGCATTTGTATTACCACAACCTTGGTGCCTGCCGCCCAATTGTTTGATTTTGCTTGATTTTTCATTTGACCCAAACATTTATAAATATCATATTGTCACACAATAGCCTGTTTCCTGGTCCATTGCAACACAGGGTGTTTGATAAGGTAGGTGTGAGATGGGTTGGGTGCCTACTCAAATAAAGAACCCATGGTTGATTAAAGCTAAAAAAGTGATTTTATTGTGCACCACATTAATTGTCAGTGGAAGGACTGGAAGGAGTCCCTAGCTGGAGTGTGCTGTGTTATAAAACCGTTACACAGTGGGGGCTCGTGCCATGATTGAGATAAGTGTTGTCACCCGTGACAGTCTAACACAGCAGGCTAATCCATTGAAAGTAGTGATACTTTTAGTGGCTAGAAAATTGTGTTACACTGTAAAGGCACCACCCCAAAACATATACCCTGGGCATCAGGCCTGTGTCTCAAAATAAATTAAAGTTAACAATAAACGAGGCAAGAGCAGGGTACAGTTTGGTACTTGCATAGATAACTAAACAAAGGAAGAACGCTCTTCATAATGAGCACCGTGGAAATTAACATAGCTAGAAAGCACCTTCTGTGCAAACTATTCATTAGAGGGGAATGGGCAGAGCAGGAGTAGGAGGCCTGACTAGCTAGGATAACGCAACAGGTCACCTCCACAAGCATGGATGTGTGGCAGGACAGTGGCCTGTTACATCAAGTTCTGACTGAGCACTATATGACTCAGAACGTCAAAGAGGAGCAGATTAAGATGGTCCAACTCACCTGTACTTCCACCTGATAGTCATGGAAAAAAAGCACCAAGAAAGTGCAACCTCTGGGCAAAATCAGTTTGACCTTTTAAATCAAATGCAGAGTGAATTAAAGCAGGCAGAACAAAACATGTGGGAGAGCCAAAATTCTGAGTTAGAGTTGGGAAATCTCATCACACAGTTAAAGGAGGAGCTGGCAGTACAGCAACAAACTAATTCAGAACAGGAGGCCCAATTAAGGCACTGAAAGAGGAGTGTCAGGAAAGGGTTGACTCCCTGAAAGAGAGTCAACTAAAATTAAACCAACAAGTAACAAACAATAGAATCTGCTTAGAGGACATGGGCGCTCTACAAAAACAGATTGAGAAATTGGACGAGGAGAATAATAAGTTAATCATTAGAGAAGTCCATTCCCAAACAGAGTTTGATCAGGAACATAAGAAGTTGGGCGCTATAAAACAACAGAGAGATGAACTGACAGAATAGGTTGGCACTGAATATCAGGAAAAAGATGCCCTATGCCAGGAAGTGTGCAAATTAAAAACAGACCCTGGGAAAAGAGAGTCAGCTCTTCAGGAACTTAGTGACCTAAAAGTAGAGTATGAAAATGTAATGGGACATATAAAACACGTAGAAGGTGATCTAGAAGAGACCGCTCAGGTCAAAAGTGTGCAGAGACAGGAGATTCATCTAGTGCAACAAAAATGTTCTGAGTATTCCCAGGCAATACAAGAGGCCCAGAAAAGAAATGAGGCCCTTTGCGATGAGAACAGGGGACTCCAGAGCCAGATTGAAACACAAGGGAAGGTAATCGAGGTCAGTCAAGCCTTTATAGCAAAGCACAAGGCTCAGGCCTTTGCGTACTATCAAGAGGTAGGGGCTCAGAAGGAAACATTGGGAAGTTAGAAAAAGAGTGTGCTAGGTTAAATCAAGATTTGAGGAACCGCGAACAGTCAGAGAGTGGCAGGGCAATCCCTGATCACAGTGTGATACCCTCTGTACCCAGGGCCTCAAGTCAACTTACCCCTGTGTATGCACAAGGTATTGCTCACTTCATACCCACAGGTTCACATGAAGCAGAAACCATGAGGCAGCCAGACTCAATTAGGCCTAGCATTATTGAGCCGGCAAGTCAGCGTCCATCAGAGATTGATGGATGTGCATCCTTGCTGAGGTTCAAAATTTTTAAACCAGGGAGCTAGACTTGCAGAAACATCAGCTACAAAGGAATCACTTGGTTCACTTTGCAGAGAAAATAGAGTTTGAGTTGAGGCCCCAAAAGAGTATTCTGAAAACCTCCATCCAATCAAGGAGGTGGGGGACTTCTCCACCAACCCCCGAAGCAGGGAAAAGTCAGATGACTACTCCCCTGTGCAAAAGAGGGAGTCCTAGGGAAGTGATTCAGCGAGCCCAAAGTACAACAGGGGAGAAGAGACAAGGCCCCTTAATTTTGGGAGAGACTCCCAAGCTCAAAGAATCAGGGAGCGCCAAGAGGAAAGGGATAGGACCACAAATAGCAGCCTTGAGTCTGAGAGAAAATGGTCTCAGGTGCAGCAGAAAAAGAAGGCTGCCGAACAAAAGAGAACTCTAGTGACAGATCCCATTAGACAGATAAAAGCTATTAGAAATTTCATGACTTTGTACCATAAAAATGCAAAAAATATTCAGTCTGGCAGCATCTGGAGCTATATGACCAGATGATGACCTCTTTTGACATTAAAATTGATAGGAATTCTATAGAGTTCGCCAAATGGACGTTCTCCTCAGAGTACTCAAGCTTCTTTGCCGGGCTGGAGGATCAGAACCATTCAAGGTGGTCCACCTACAAGGTGGCCATCTTGAAGCACTTCTACATGCACAGAAACCCCCAGGAGGCCCGCAAGGCAGCCTAAAACCTACAGTGTGGAGAGGATCAGGCCTGAGACAATGTGGAATTAAAGCAGGCATTTGCACAAACTACTAGGCGGGTGCGCACAAATAGTAAGGAATGTATGGCTACCTATTTTCATGCGCTCCCGAAGTACATCATGACGCAGTTGGTAAGGGATTTCCATGATGAAAGGACCCTGGACTGGGTAACAGAGCAAGCTACCCAGATCTATGAGGTCCAAAAGCCTGTATTGTCATGGGCCAAATCATGGGGCAAGACTTGGGTCTTTCTGCAATAGACCCAGTTAGGGGCCAGGGCCTAAGGACAACAATGGACAAACAAACAAAAGACAAACAAATCAGAATCTACCCTTACAGGTGACTTCTGTGCCCTATTTGCAGGAAAGCAGCCTTGAAGACTACACTACCTAGACTTCCCTGGGCCAAGAACTACTTGGACAAGCCCATATGGGGTGGGGCTTGCGCACGCATGCGCACAAGAACATCCACAGCACAGGGCTTCTTCTTGAATGCTTGACTAGAGAGGAAGTGTTCCGGAGAGCTCTGTGCATGGGGATCAGCACGAGGGGCCACGCCCCAGAAATCTACTCCAGGCCCCTCGGCGGAAACAGATAAATAACGCCCGCATTGGGGGGAATGCCAGTAGCATGGGGGAGAGTGTGCAACACTGCAATGCAGAGACGGAAGACCAGAGCAATCACTGAAGGCAGCCTGTGGCACATACAAGGGGGCACCACCCATGTTCTATTGTCCCCCTGCTCCAAGAAAGCTAAGTCGATCCGATAATACCTCGGCACACGAGCACCAGCCTGGGCAAACCGCGCGCATAACCCACTTGGCATGGCATGAGCACAAGAGCAGTACATGTATTTTACATAACTATTTAGCCACGTGGAGAGGCTCGCATTCAGTACAGTGCGGCTACGCCACAACTCGTCACATGCGACAGACAGCACAAATTTAAGTTCATAAGGAGCGGGATCGCTCAAGGGTCCTCGACCCTGCGAACATAGCAGCCAATGTGCGGAGCCACGTGCGGCTTAACTCTGCTGTACTAGGTTCAGCCACAGACAATAACAAGCGCACTAACCCATAGTGATTCGCTCTGCTTAGCAGTTGTTAAACTCAGTCTGTGTGAAGAAACACAGAGACTAGTAACTCATACTCTCTTTACAGTGGTAATACGCTCCAGATACCGGACGTGAGAGTGCGCAGGCAGGAGACCAGTACTCACCCCAGAGATAAGTCTATTTCTACCGCTCAAGCTTGTAATGTATGGTGCAAGGGGTATGCTCTATTGTATTATCCTCTGTCCCCTTCCGTGTCTACCTCCCCTTTCCTAAACCTCTTACCGGTTATCCTGCTGTCTGAACCCATCCAACCATCGAGTCCCTAACCCTCTTTCCCCACTGGGGTCTCGTTGGCTTGTGTAAGATTCATCTTGCAAGCGCCCAGACTGCGGAGCGGATGGTTGGTTCGTGCCACTCCTGAGCCTGAAGACTGAAGCTGTGACAGAAACACAAGCCCAAGTGTACCAGGCCCCTGGGTGGTACGGGCCAACCAGGCCATGGAGGAACTCACAAAAGTCCTGCAAGATCTGCAGGCCGAGATCGCTGCCACTAGGCAGGATTATGCAGTGTTGGCCACTCAAGTATGTAGTTTAACTGCACAAGCATCTCCTCTTCCTGGTGGTACTTCCGCCCCCAACCCAGTTCAGGTCCATGTCACCCGAGAACCTGTGGTGCCTCTAGCCCCACCTGAAAGGTACTCAGGGGACCCTCCAAAGTACCAAACCTTCCTTACCCAGTGCAATCTCCATTTCCTGACCAAGTCATCAGCATTTAGAACCACCCAGGCTAGAACAGCCTTAGTTATTTCCTATCTAACTGGTGATGCGGCAGCCTGGGCAAGCCCTCTGGAATAAAGGGATGATGGGGTCTTGTACAATTGGGAGGCATTTTAGGCTGAGTTTGGGAAAATCTTTAACCGCAGGGTGACGGCCATGTGCATGGATCGCGAGCTTCTAAGCACTAACTCATTTTAACCGGTTAGTGGTGGAAGCTGAATGGCCCCATTAAAGCACATGTCCCTGTTCTACCAGGGCTTGAGGGATGAGCTTAAAGATCGCCCAAGTGAATCCTCAACCACAGGACTGTCCAGCAATGTTGGTCTTGGCCTTGCGTTTATATCATCGCCAAGCAGAGCGTTGTGGAGACAAAAGGCGTCGGGATGCATGGCCCATAGCAAGAGTAGATCAATCACGTGCCCCACGCCCTGCCAGCTCGTTTGAGAAGATAGCTGGGGACGAGCCCATGCAGATTGGCTCTGCTAAGCATTTGCTTAGCAAGGAGGAGAAAGAGCGCTGACGTAAGGAGGGGCTCTGCCTGTATTGCGGTATCACTGGGCACTTTGTAAAAGAGTTCCCTACGAAGCCCAAGTCTCAGGGAAATGCCTCGGCTCGGCAGTTGTAGGGGTAGGACAGTCGAGCCAGGTAATGGAAGTTACCCCAGTTGTTGGGTTTGTTAACTTTGCCCCACATGTCAGCTTATCAGGGGGTTTAGGGTTCCTTGTTTGAGAGGTTCCTGTCACCCTCCTCTTGGATACAGGGGCCACGGGTAACTTCATTGATATTGCCTATGCTCGTAAACTGGGAATACTGTTGTGTCCAAAAGATGCCCTTGAGGTGGTGAGAGCAGTCAATGGTACTGCTTTGTGCTCCGGACCTGTTACCAATAGTACACAGGTGGTTACGTTGTGTTGTAAACAAAACCATGTAGAAAAGATTCAGTTTGACTTAATAGCAGCACCTCAGTTCAGTATTATCTTGGGTCTCCCATCGTTTGGTAAACATAACCCTCAAGTACTTTGGTCTACTGGGCAGGTGTCTTTCACTTCTCCAGACTGTTTGGTGCATTGCATTTCTCCAGCACACAGTCAACAGCCTAAAGATAATCCAGAGTTTAGTGTGTGTGTAACAGCTATAGAGGGTGTTGATTTAAGCATTCTGCCTTCTGAATACCACGAGTATGCAGATGTGTTTAGCAAACAGGCAGAGAAACACTACCACCCCACAGACCATTTGATTGTCTAATTGATCTAGGACCAGGTGCAGTGCTGCCATGCAGTCGTGTTTATGCTCTCACAGAAGTTGTGACAACACATTAAAAAAATTACATAGATACCAACTTACAAAATAGCTTTATTGGACCCTCTAATTCCCCAGTCTCATCGCCTCTCTTTTTTATACCAAAGAAGACTGGTGACTTGAGAACGTGAATAGATTACTGTTAATCGCATCACAATCAAAAACCGGTATCGATTACCGTTGATCCTGGGATTGTTGGATCAGGTACGCATTGCGACAGTTAATACAAAATTAGACTTACACAGAGCACATCAACTGGTGCAAGTATGGGCTGGTGACGAATGGAAAACAGCGTTCAGAATGAAATTTGGTCTGTATGAGTAGCAGGTGATGCCCTTCGGTCTGTGTAATGGTCCAGCGGCCTTCCAGCACTTCCTCGATGAGGTGATGCCACTGGTATAACAGGGGCCCCGCTAGCACATGTCCTGGGAGGGGGCTCAACTTGGGGAAAAAAAGGAGGAACAAAAGAAAAAATGTATTTTTTGAAAATCTTTTTTAAATTCTTTTTTATTTCTTTTTTAAATCACTCTGCCTTCATAAAGAAAATAATGTATTTATGAAGGCAGAGTGACTACAAAAGAAACATTCTTTTTAAAGTTCGAGGGTTCCCACAACCCCATGACATGGAAGACCCCAGACTGGAGGCCTCCATGTCATGTGGTGGGGGAGCCCTATGACTTCAAAAGGAAATAGTTTATTTTCGAAGTCACTCTGCCTTCATAAAGAAATTATTTCCGTTATGGTTTGGTCCTTAATGGAAACCATTTCTTTTTGCAGTAATAGGGTTCCCCTCAACCCCATGACGTGTGCGTGTGTGAGTGTATTGTGAAAAGGTGCACACAAATGTATGGGTGACTGTGTGTGTGTGTGTGTGTGTGTGTGTGTGTACAGTGAAAGGGTGAACATTTAAACCATGCAGGCCTGGGTGTGCCTGCATGGTGAAAGGGTGCACACTTAAATGTATGAATGGCTGCCTGGGTGTGCCTGTATTGTGAAAGATTGCACACTTAAATTTATGGGTGGCTGGGTGTGCGTGCATATGGTGAATGGTGTGTCTGCTTGTGTTCAGGGGCGCAACAAAACCTACAAATTGGGGGGCTGATCCTTCAAATGTTGTGAGAGGTGCTGACTTCATGGGCGGTGGAGGAGGGGCAAACTTGTTTGTGTGGGGGCATCCAACTTCTTTACGCATTTTAATAAGACTATTCTAGTGCAGCTCCAATGTTACAAGCCGTTAACTGTTTCCGTTAAGTGTGAAAGCACCCACTTATGAACTGCTGTAAGAATGAACGGTCTCCTGTTCCCTTTCTACCCTTCCATTCACTTCCCTGGCATGAAAGTACTAAACCCACATCACAATTTAAATTGCCTTTAAGATGTGTCATTTGAATGCAGGTACTAACAGTGAAATGCTTTATGTTATTAATTGCTGAGCCCTTGTTAACAGCGAAACCCAGTTGCCGTTTTACATTTGTGTCCTGTTCTGTCCGGCAACTGCTCTGAAGGTCAGCCAGGTTGAGTCAACCTAGCCCAACATTTCTGGGGGTGAGTGCTGCAGCACAGTCAACTCAATATTGTTAAGCCCCTACTTGTGTTTAATGCCTTAATTACTCATTGGTAATCATCATTACTTCTAGCTCTATTCTTCCTTGTCCCAGTACTTGTGTATGAGGCAGTACCTGTGTATGAGGCATACACAAGTACTGGGATGAGGTAGAGGCATATGGAGGTAATGCCTGACTTAGCTATCTGTATCTTCATTACTACTAATGCCACTCTTCCTCATCCAAGTACTTACCTATGAGTCAATGTGCCTCAAACGTAAGCTCTGGGACAAGGAAGAGGGACATGAAGGTAATTCTGGGCCAGGAGCTGATTTTGGAGGTTGGGGTAGTGCATGGGAGGGAGAGGGGATGTGTGGGGGTTGAGATTGTGTGATAAATCATAATAGTTGTCCAAGTCCAGGCTAAGCAGGCATGATATGCGGTTAGTGGCTAGAGAGGCATTTTGGTGCAGCCAGTGTAGTTATTCCTCAGTTTGGTATGACTTTAATTTAACTGTGCATTTCTGATAAAGCAGTCCTACTAAGTGTAATTACCTGGCTAGACTGCCACTCTAGCCATTTCTTACTGCAGCATTGTATATTTGTTCGGGCATCTGTGAAAAAATGATATGACATAAGTCTATTATAACACGTCTGTACACAAGTGTTTCTAGGTGTGACAAGCAAGGGAGGGAAGATAGAGGGAGGACAAGACAAATGATCTTACTAGGCCTTGTGCCATTCAGATCGTGCAAATGTGAGAATGAGAAATGCAAGGGGAAAGGAAGAGGGGAAGTGCAAGGAAGAAGGGAGGGAAACAGGGCAATAATGCTCTGAGTAAGTGCAGCCAGGGCAGTGCAGCGCTGGTTGTTGCAAGGAGAACAAGGGTCTGTAGGGTTACAGTTACAGCCCCTAAGTGTGTGGTAGGCCAGAGGCAGTGGAGGGTGACTGATCAAAAATGAGCCTGGACAGAGTGAGACTCTGAGGGTAGCCAAACAACCAGAAGTACAGCAGACAGATAGGTCAGGTAGGTCAGCAGGGGAGGCAGAGAGAGCAAAAGCAGAGGAGAAGAGGAACGTTTTCAGCTGCTTCCGGAACATCAGGTGGTCCGATAAAGTTTGAGAGGAGCAGGGAGGCCATTCCAGAGGGAAGCATCTGCAGAGGAGAGAGGTCTACCCCCAGTCTCTGCCTGTAGAAGCGTCTAGCCCTTAGAGAGTTGGAGGTAGCTGGGGGAAGTGCTCGAGAAAGAAGGTATTTTGGAAGAGAGTGGTGTATGTAGTACGGGCCCGACCCCAGAAAGCCTTATGGACAATGCAAAGGGTCTTGAACTTGATTCTTGCAACCACCGGGAGCCAGTGGAGAGATTTCAGGGATGGCAAGATATGATCCCTGGGCTTGTGGCCAAGGATAAGTCTTGCAGTCCTGTTCTGGATTAGTTGAGCGTAGAGAGTAGAGCAAGGCAGCTTGAGAAAGAGTCTGTTGCAGTAGTCCAGCCTAGAGAGAAACAGGGCTCTGGAGACAGTGAGCCTCTGGGGGAAAGTGTGAAAGGGAAGAGTCCCTTTGAGGAGGAGCAGCTAGTAGGTATTGGGACTTCTTGGCAATGTCCGAGATGAGAGGAGAGAGAGAGACAGTGGAGTTGAAGATGACATAAAAGGTTTTTTGCCTCGAAGAAAGGCGAAGGAAGAGGGCCCAAGGTGGGTGGCCAGAGTGAGAGAGGGAAAGCAGGGGCAGGGACTCCCAATGAGATTAATCTGCATCTTGATGGCATTAGGCAGAGATCGTTGGAGGTGCACCAATCCTGAATCACCAATAGACAATCAGGAATGAGCGAGAAATGAGAGGATCCTCAAGGAAAGCTGTGTGCCATCCGCATAACACTGAAAGTTAGAGGAGAAGGTAGAGATCAGGTGGGCCAAAGGGGCCAGAAGAGGTTGAAAAACCAGGGTGAGAGGTGGCAGAGAGAAAGGGACCAAGTTGGACCTGGGAGGGGCAGTCCAAGAGGAAGGAGGTCCGCCACTCCAGGGCTTGATCCATGATGCCCAGGTTCTCACTTAGTCAATTGATCAGGATGGCGTGGTTGACTGTGTCGAAAGTAGAGGAAAGATCAAGGAGGGCTAGGACAGAAGGAATGCTGGAATCAAGGTTAGAGAGCAGATCTTCACGGATGCTCAGGAGAGCAGTTTCCACGTCTCTGGCAGCTCTGAAGCCAGACTGATGGTCATGGAGACACCCAAGAGATTCAATGAGGAGAGGACGCTGGGAGATGGCCAGCTTTTTTCAAAGAGTTTTCCAAGGAAAGAGGGTAATGGTGATTGGGCAATAGTATGCTGGACAGGAAGGATCGGCAGATGGCTTATTGAGGAGTAGGTGCACAAGGGAGTGCTTAAGGGGAGAGGGGAACGTTCTAGTGGTGAAAGAGTGATTACAGAAATCGACCAGGCTGCAGCAAGGGTGTCAATATGGTCCTTGATGGTTCTGGAGGAGCAGGGAGCACCTCTTTGGACGACACTTTCATGGATCGGACTTGTCTAGAAACCTTGTCAGGTGTTATCAGAGAGAAAGACGAGAAGGGAGAAGGAGAGGTAGAGATGGCCAAAGGGGGGCAGCGAGAGGAAGAAGGAGAAGAAGAGGAGATAGTGGACAGGATGTCCTGAGTTTTAGCAGAGAAGTGAGAGGCAGAGCCATACAGAGGGCCTGGGATGGAACAGAAGAGGTGGAAACCGCAACAGGATTGACCAGTTCCGTGCAGATTTTAAAGAGTTTTGCCCTGTTGTTAGAGGACGCAGAGTCTCGGGCTTCAATGTGTGCTCTCTTCTTGATGAGTGTTATTGCTTCAACTGGCCTTTTTGTGCAACCAGTTTAGGTATGTCTAAATGTGGCCTGGCATGCTTTACTGTAGTGTTATTACGTGTCTACACTGGTCTACATTGTGCAGCCAGTGGGGCAAGTTTTTTCAATGTGGCATGGCATTTTTAATAGCAAAGCTTTAATGTTCCGGTGCACTGTTGGTGACTTGCTCAAGTATTGGATTGGTGTTACCCTACAAAAGAATTGCAAACACTCTGGCCTTTTAACCCATTTTTCTCAGAAAGTGTGCTGTATATTGCATTAAAACACATATTTAATTCTTTCTCCTAGTACAGTGTGTGGCATACCCCTTCAGCAGCATGTTCATACGTATTGTGCAAGCGTGATAATCTACGCCAGCCCAGAGTGTACGACAACCCGTGATTTGTTGCCGAGTTGGTGGGGGGGCCCTCATCATGGCTCGCAGGGGGGGCTCCCACAATCTGTGTTACGCCACTGGGTACAGTATGGATATCTGGATATGTTTGCCATAGTTTGTATAGATGACATCTTAATCTATTCCCAGAATATGGATGACCATGTGAAACATGTCAAAGCTGTGTTTCAACGATTACGGGAACACCGCCTTTTTGCCAAAATTGAGAAAGACAGATTTCACCATTCTACAGTGGAATTCTTGGGATATTTCTTGACACTCTCTGGCATGCAAATGGACCAGCATAAGGTGCAGGCAGTTTTGGATTGGCCAGCCCCCATGTCCGTTAAAGAGGTACAAGCCTTTTTGGGGTTTACAGCAGTGAGTCTATTATCTCATTGACTGGGTAGGGTATGGCCCAGAAGATCGTTCCTGGGAGCCAGCGTACAATGTTAGGGAATGAAATCATAGGACTAATCCCCAATGACTGCTTGACTATGACGATGACATACCGCCAGAAAAGATCTTCCCCTGGCAACGGGGGAAATTTCTTGGTGTACTCTTCCTGCCTTTATGGGGGGAAGAGATGACCTCTGACATCAGGAAGGATGAGGTTATATTCCAGGTCCACAATGACTGCTTCTCCTAATTGAAACCTCCTGTCCAGGTCAACACCCTCACCAGAGATCTCTCCACGCAGCTGGAGGAGACAGCTGAGATCGTCAAACCCAAGGTCTTCCCAGGCTTCAGACAGATGGTTGAATAACGGGTCAACCTGGCTGATGCCTGTGAGACCGAGGAACAAAGGTAAAAGTTGAAGCAGATGTTTTTAGATTTTCAAGATATCTTTGCTGTGGACTTGTACGGCTGTGATCTCACCAAGATACATTCTACCTTAATTCTCACGGACCCTGGGATGACTCCCGTATTTGTGAAGCAGTATCAATTGCCTCTCGTGTCTATGGAGTCTCTTACAGAAATCATAAAGAACCTAGAGTCACGTGAGATAATTTGTCCAGTCCACAGTATCTTTAATAGTCCGGTACTGAGAATTCTAAAACCAAATGGCCAATGGAGACTATGCGCAGACCTTAGGGAGATGAACAAATGGGTCCACATGTCCCGATGGCCTCTTGGGTACATTGACCTGGGAATGGCCCTGATCCAGGGATCAAAGGTGTACACCGTCATTGACCTGACCAATGGATACTGGTGTAAGTAGGTAAGACCAGTAAATACAAGCTGGCCTTCACCTTCGGGGGCAGCAATACA
This sequence comes from Ambystoma mexicanum, assembly GCF_040938575.1. Lineage (NCBI taxonomy): Eukaryota > Metazoa > Chordata > Amphibia > Caudata > Ambystomatidae > Ambystoma > Ambystoma mexicanum. The sequence goes on from NC_090937.1 coordinate 864,570,138, forward strand.
CATGGACCCGAACTGCCTTCGGATATATAAACTCCAGCAATTGATTTAACATTTTCCTGCATAAGGCCATGCCCGACTTGGGTGAAAGGGATAACCTGTCCTATGTGGATGATGTCATCATTAAAAGCTCAACTGTGGAGGAACACATAGCGTAAATCGTTTATGTTCGGATCAAGTTGAAGGTTGCCGGAGCAAAACTGTCCTTTAAGAAGGCACAGTGGTGTAGGACATGTGTAAACCTCTTATTACATGAAATCACCCCTGAGTATCTCTGCCCCCAGGCGAAGAAAGTGGAAGCACTACTAAAATTGAAAGACCCCACAACTCAGCGTGAACTAAGGAGCCTTATTGGACTGACTAATTACAGTAGGAAGTTCATTGAGGATTACGCAGGGGTCACAATACCCCTGGTACATTTGTTAAAGGGGGGTCAAGTGGGAGTGGGGTCCAGAACAAGGCAGTGAAACAATTCAAGAGAAGCTGCTCACAAGTGCCTTGTCTAGGGTTTCTCAAATACGTGCCTAACAGCAGTATTATAGGAAAAGCATGACAAGGTCAATAAAGTAATGTCCTATGCGAGTAAGACTTTATCCTCTGTGGAGGAAAAATTCAACGATTGTGAGAAGGCACTCCTGGCAATGGTGTGGGCATTGAAAACTTACCTCCCGTTCATCCAGGGGGAGCACATCATTGTTGAGACTCCTCACCAGTCTTTGCAATACCTCCAAAGTGACATAATCCAGGCAGGGAATGCGAGAAATTCCAGAATTACTTCCTGGATTCTGTCAATGCAAGGCTTTCCTGTGGAGGTCAGATATGGCCAAAACAAGAAGAGTCCCCTCGCGCAAGGTCTGGCTGACTTGCATGATTGTGCTAGAGAAAACTGTTGTAATGCTCACCTGGCTCCCACGGAGACGCTGATCTGGTCTGGATTGCTGTGACCTCTTCAAGCGTGATGCGCAGGATTCAAAACACCGACTGAACTGGACCCCCAAATCTGGCTTGTCTGGCCCGTAGAAAAATCTTTCTGTAGGTGGAGAAAGAGGATTAACTGTCTGCATAGTATTGTGATTGCTTCCCACCTCCCCTTTGCTCTTCTCTGACCACCTCCGAAATCCCCAATCAAGGCTCACCTTAATGTTTGAATGGATGAGCTCTCCATCCTGCTTCTGGTGCATGGGCGCGTATTTGACCAGTTACTTCACTGGTTTTGGAAGGCGAAATGCCGTAAGTATGCAGTTTAAAAAGTTCCAGAGTAGAGTCTTCTCTTGGTTTGCTTTTCTTAACCTGCGATCTGTCCTTATTTTCAGGTGCAGAGCGGAAGTGATGCTTCGAAGGGATATTGCCGGAGATAAACTCAGGTGAGTTCCTGATAAAATGATCCCTTTAAATGTCTTTGAATCCCTCTAGTAATGTCTTTCTTTTTTCCCCTTAGGGGCCGGGTGCGGTACCAGGCTAAGAAGTGGCGCCGACCCGAAATGAGGAGTGGTTCCGTCAAATATGGCCAGGTATGTCTTGTGACGGAAAATCAGGCTTTCGTCATTTGTTCCTCCTGCTCACCTTTTGTCTCTTCTTCTCCCCTGCAGGTGCAGAGATGTGGCGGAATGCCCAGAAGGTCGCGGTGGATAGTGAAGAGCCCACGAGGCAGGTGAGTGATGCGCGGCGCTGCAACAAGTAGCGCAATGCTTTTAAAGAATGTCTATCTTCAGGATCGCTGGCGTGATGGTTCCGGACACAGGTAGGAAGTTAGATTAAGTTCTTGGTTTTCACCTTTTCTCTTCCCTTCCTTCCTTTCAGGTATCCCAAGATCGAGGCGGGCGTGGCTGAAGGCAAGATGCAGGAGCAGGCACGTGAGCGTTCAGCTGCTAGATGCAGAGCAACGCGAAGCACGTGTGGCAGTCCGGGCGTGGTTTAAATAGCCTTGAAAGAAGTTCCAGGTAAGTATTCTTCCACGGTCCCCACCCAAGTAAAATAGTTCCTTTGATAAAATAGTGCCTCCTAAGCCTCATTTGGCTTGAGGCTTCATGCAGCAAGGTCTGCGTCAGGTAAGTGCACCAAACACCCTCTTTTATGAGCCTGGCGCCTATTGCGCCAGGACTGATGTCCAACATGAGCCTGGCGCCAAAGGCGCCAGGACAGTGTCCAAAGAGCCCCTATTAGGGGCCTCTGGGCTTTTACCCGAGGGCATGATGCCTGCTCCCGGGGGTGCTGGGCCTGTCCTGGTGCTCCGGGGGTAGGCATCATGACAGCACTCACCCCCAAGGCCCCTCCCAAGGTCGTTCCCTCTGGAGGTTTTGGTTTGTTTGGGAAATCCCGATGGAACTTTTTTACCAGCCGAGGTGCATGTACGTGGTCGCTGGGTTCCCAAGACCTTTCCTGAGGCCCGTACCCTTTCCAATCAATTAGATAGAAAAGTTTTGATTTTGAAATTTTAGAATCCAAAATGTTCTTCACCTCGAATTCAGGCTCCCCATCTATCTGAATTGGTTCTGGTGTCTTTATTAATCTGGTTCCTGGTTGCACTGGTTTTAAAAGTGACACATGAAAAACGGGATGAATCCGCATGTTAGCTGGCAGATCGAGCTTGACTGCCACTGGATTAATGATAGCTTTGATCGAATAAGGGCCCAAATACCTTGGATTAAAAGTTCGAGGTCCCTTGAGCAATAAATGTTTGGTAACCAACCATACTTGGTCTCCTATTTGGTATGAAGGCGCCTCCTTCCGATGCAGATCTGCATTTTCCTTGTATTTCTCTTTCGCTTGTTGCAAATGGGCAGTTGCATTCTTGAATGCTTGAGTTATAGTGGAATGCAAATAGTCTACTGCGGGCATTTCAAGGCTCAGAGAAGAGTCCAGGTCTGAAGTACGAGGGTGATGTCCATATAGGGTGTAAAAGGGGCTTTGTCCAGTTCCAGAGTGCACCGAGTTATTGTATGCATATTCGGCCACCCATAACAAATCCTTCCAATTATCCTCCGGTTGGTGCAACATACACCGTAGGTATTGATCAAGGGTCTGGTTCGTTCTCTCCGTCTGACCATCGGTCTGTGGGTGATGGCTGGTTGAGAGTCTTACGTCGATTTGTGCCAGTTGACAACACCTTTTCCAAAAATGTGAAATAAACTGGCTGCCCCAGTCGGAGACTAATATGGATGGGAATCCATGCAAGCGGATGATATTTTTGAGGAATTCCTTAGCAAGGACAGAAGCTGAAGGTAATCCTTTCAACGGAATAAAATGAGCCATTTTAGAAAATAGATCCACCACAACCAGAATAGTATTGTATCCATTACAAGGGGGCAGGTCCATGATAAAATCTAGTGACAAGGTATGCCAAGGCGCTGGTGGAATGTCTAAAGGCTGAAGAAGACCGGCGGGTTTTGTCTTTTTGGGCGCAAACTTCACAGGACATCACGAAAGATTTAATATCCTTTCGCCAGGAAGGCCACCAGAATTGTCGTTTAATTTTTTCCTCAGTTTTGGCAATGCCAGGATGTCCTTCCATCAAGGTATCATGATGACGGGAAATAACCAGTTCTTGTAATTCCTTTTCTGGCAGAAATAAGCGTCCTTGGAAGTAAGGTAGGCCATCGTTGACCGAAAAGTAAGACCCCCTTTGGATCCAATCCTGCAAGGCGGTAGAGTCCAGGAGTTGTTTTACTGATGCTTGAATGTCCTCAAAGGTTTGTAAGGAGGTTAATCCCAAAATTCTTTGTTCGGGAATGATCGGCACAGGTTCTGAATTAGTCTCTATTTCTCCCATTCCTATTCTAGATAGTGCGTCTGCTTTGCCATTCTTACAGCCGGGACGGTAAGTGATTACGAAATCAAACTCAGCAAAGAACAAGGCCCATCGGAGCTGACGTGATGATTGAGCCTTGGCATTCTTTAAATATTGTAAATTTCGGTGATCAGTGATCATGGTGATGGTGTGCCTGGCACCAAGAAGATAATGCCGCCAAGCCTTAAAGGCGGACTTAATGGCTAAAAATTCCTTATCGGTAATTGCATAATTTCCCTCAGGCGGTGAGAACTTTCTGGACCAAAATGCTACAGGATGCAGTTGGTTGGTTTCAGGGTCTCTCTGAGACAGGACAGCTCCCATGGCTAAACTGGACGCGTCAGTTTCGACTATGTATTGGAGATCGGGACGCGGGTGCTTCAAAATAGGTGCAGACGTGAATTTAGCTTTCAATTCCTGAAAGGCCTGTTCGGCTTCCTTGGTCCATTCGAAACGTTTATTTTTTCACAAGAGTGCATTTATGGGTTGTACTACACGTGAAAATTCCGGAATAAATCTGCGATAAAAATTGGCAAAACCAAGCATGCTTTGGACCCCTTTTACCGAGCTATGAGATGGCCATTTAAGGATGGCCTCCACTTTCCGTGAGTCCATTCGGACCCCATTAGGTGTCAGGATGAATCCAAGAAACTCCACCTCGGTGGTATGGAAAACACACTTTTCCAGCTTAGCAAACAGTTTGTGCTGGCGCAATTTCTCAAGGACGGCCCGGACATGTTTTCTGTGATCAGATTCCGAAGAGGAGTACACGAGAATGTCATCGATATATACGACAACACAAACATCGATAAGTTCCTGAAGAACATCGTTCATGAAGAATTGGAAGGCAGCAGGCGCGTTGCACAACCCGAAAGGCATCACCTGATATTCGAATAAACCATATTTTGTACGGAAGGCCGTTTTCCATTCGTCGCCTTCTTTTACTCACACCAGATGATAAGCCCCCCGGAGATCTAACTTGGTGTATACGCAAGCGTCCTTCACCTGGTCAAGGAGTTCAGGGATCAAAGGCAGAGGGTAACGGTTTTTAACCGTTATCTGGTTCAATACGCGGTAGTCGATACAAGTTCTAAGGTCGCCTTCTTTTTTGGGCACGAAGAACAAAGCCGAGGATGCCGGGGACTTTGACGGGCGAATGAAACCATTGGCTATGTATTGATCTAAATATTGTCTCAAATGCTGGTTCTCAGGTTCAGTAAGGGCATAAATCCTGCTACAAGGGGGTTGTGCACCGGGCACCAGATCGATTTGGCAATCGTATGATCTGTGGGGGGGTAACGTGTTGGCCTGTTCCTTTTGGAAGACGTCCTGAAAGTCTTGGTATTCCGGAGGTAGTTGCATGGAGACAGAGGTTACAGATGCTAGATTAATCTTCAGATTTTCTGGGTAGCAGGTTTGTGCACAATCCGGGAAGGTTATTCTGTTTGCTCGCCAATCAATTCGAGGATTATGTGTCTCTAACCAAGGAATTCCAAGAATAACCTGAAACTGTGGGGCCTTGATTACGTCAAACACAACTGCCTCCCGATGGCCGTCCGGACCAATAAGAGTCACCTCAGTAGTGGAATGTGTTACCGGTCCTGAGGCAATTTCAGTTCCATCGACTGTGGTGATGACATCTTTGCTGGTTTTTGGACACAGAGGCAGGTTAATCCTAGAGACCAATTCACGATCCACATAGTTTCCTATAGCCCCACTATCGATGTATGCCTTTATTGCATGCAACCGCTTAGGCCGTTCCGGATCTACGAGAACCATTGGCACAATGAAATGCGAGGTCTGAGAGTTAGTTTTGAAGCTCGACAAGCGGACCCCTACGCTTGTCGGGCGGAGTCGTTTCTCGAAACAGAGTCTTCATGGTTTTTATCAGCGGCTCCTAACACCTTCTTGGGCGGTTTTTGCCGGGCAATCTCGTAGAAAGTGTCCAGAGTTCCCACAATTAAGACATAATTTTAACTGCCACCTCCTTTCACGTTCCTTTTGGGTTAAAGGTCCTCTAACCCCTCCAATTTGCATAGCCTCGGAGACATAGGCACCCTTGGGAGTGACGTGGGTCTTGACCAACATCCGGGTTTCAAACTTGGACCGATCTGCTTTTCGGTTTTGGAGCCTGTGATCCAATTGGACCACTAAGTCTATATATTCTGTGCATTCTTGGGGCGGATTTACAACTTGGGCCAAGACATCTTTAAGTTCTCCGCGTAGACCCCGATAGAATAATGTGATTCTTTTATCCTCTGGCCCCCCAGTTTCCACGATTAGTCTGTTAAAGGTTGCTATGTCGGAGAGGAGGACTTGGTTGCCCTGTCGCAGGGATAGAAGTTCATCATCCAGAGCTTGTCCCTGAGAATGTCGAGCAAATAATCTCTCCATGCTTGCTTGAAATCCTTGGAAATCCCGGAGGATTGGGTCATCTTGAGTAACCAGTGGTACTGACCAATCGGCAGAACAGCCGCTAAGGTATGACAACACAAAAGCTACCTTGGTCTGGTCATTAGGGAAGGCCCCAGGTCTGCATAGGAAGTGTAAACGACATTGATTCATGAATACAGTGAACCGTTTGGAGTCCCCAGCAAAGCGTTCAGGTGGGGCCAGCGGCATATTTCCAAGTAGATTGATTTGCAGAGGGTTACTTGAAGCCACAGGAACAGAATTCCCCCCGGAACCAGGTAAAGGGGTTTGCCCAGCTTGACCTGGCAATACCTGCCTAGCCAGGTCATCAGTTTGTTCCTTAGATACGATTATTTCCCTCCTGAGGGCATTAGTCTCTTGACGAGCGGCATGTACTTCGGCCCGTAATTCCCCCAGTAATTGGGCCAACATATCAGTCTCAGAAGTTTCCATAGCGCCTGGGTGGGAATTTGTAGGAAGGCTTTGCGTTCTGTAACGCTCACCTGGCTCCCACGGAGGCGCTGACCTGGTCTGGATTGCTGTGACCTCTTCAAGCGTGATGCGCAGGATTCGAAACACCGACTGAACTGGACCCCCAAATCTGGCTTGTCTGGCCCGTAGAAAAATCTTTCTGCAGGTGGAGAAAGGGGATTAACTGTCTGCAGAGTATTGTGATTGCTTCCCACCTCCCCTTTGCTCTTCTCTGACCACCTCCGAAATCCCCAATCAAGGCTCACCTTAATGTTTGAATGGATGAGCTCTCCATCCTGCTTCTGGTGCAGGGGCGCGTATTTGACCAGTTACTTCACTGGTTTCGGAAGGCGAAATGCCGTAAGTATGTAGTTTAAAAAGTTCCAGAGTAGAGTCTTCTCTTTGTTTGCTTTTCTTAACCTGCGATCTGTCCTTATTTTCAGGTGCAGAGTGGAAGTGATGCTTCGAGGGATATTGCCGGAGATAAACTCAAAGAGCTCCTATTAGGGGCCGCTGGGCTTTTACCCGAGGGCATGATGACTGCTCCCGGGGGTGCTGGGCCTGTCCTGGTGCTCCGGGGGTAGGCATCATGACAACTGTTTTGAGGATGAAAGTCTCAAAACCCAAGACAACATGCGGGTGTACCTGAATTCCCCACACAAAGTCTATGAAGAAGACACGTGCAAGGGGATGTCCACCGTTTATGTGGACGAGTGCTCCCACCATGCTGACAACAACAGAGAAAATGAACTGGTGGCTGTCTTTAGGAATGGCTGGGTGAATGATTTTCCCAAGCCCTCCACTGGGTACGAGATCGGTCCCCGCAGAAGTCAGGTAGCGGAGTTGACGGCAGTTCACCAGGCCATCCTCACTGCCGTGCAACACCGACTCCACAAACTGGTCATAATCAATGATTTAGAAAATGTCCAGAACGTGTACATTGAGTAGCTGATTAATTGGAAAACCAGAGGCATGCTGTGTGCAAAAAATAAACCACTCAAGCATCGCAAACTTATACTAAACATTGATGATCTGGTCAACTCTAATGGGATAACCATCTATTGGAAAAAGATTAAGGGTCATTCCAGAATAGAGGGACCAGACAAGAATGGAAATCACCTGGCTGATCAGTTGGCCAAAACCGCAGCCATCCAGGGAGATCTCCTTGAGATGGAGTCCCTTTTGGGGGAAATCCAGGTCACTGCCATCACCAGGTCCCAAACACTTGCCCAAAATGAACTGTCAACTGCCCAGTGGAGTAAGGAGACCCCAGATGCTGATTTGATTATGGCACAAAAAGGGGATCTGATTATTGGGAAATTTTACTAACACATTGAGGACCTCGTGAACTTTCCTCTGAAGGAAACCGATTTCATTGGGAAAGAGGATCTCAGGGTGTTGATGAAGTTTCCCAAAATATTCCGAATCCAAGCTGATTTGTTGGTAATGAGGTCCATTTCTGGATGTGACTAGTGGGTGGTACCTACATCATTCCAAAGCCAGATGATAAAACATGTCCATGACGCGGCCACAGCCGGTCATTGGGGGTTTCATACTACTTTAGAAATCTTGCAAGAGGTTGCATACTGGCCACACATGGGTCAAACACTAGAACAATATTTGAAGGGGTGTCTTGTGTGTGCAGAATTTCAACCAAGTTCACTCACACACCAAGCTCCCCTCCAGAAAAGGGGGTTGAAACTGCCTTGGTCAGATTTACAAGTAGATTTCATCGGGCTCGTGATTTGCTCCTCTAGGGGTAACAAGTACATGTTGACAGTAACATGCTTGTTTACCAAATGGGTGGAATGCTCCCGGACCCAAATTGAAAGGCAGGAACAGCAGCTGCCCTGATGATCAACCACAATTTGTCACGTTTTGGCCTTCCCAAATGGATTGAGTCAGACCGAGGAAGTCACTTCACCAGCGAAGTGATGACAAAGATGTGGGAGATACTTGAGCCAAAGAGAAAACTCCATATTGGATACCACCCTGACTCTAGTGGGCGAGTTGAGAGGTATAATAAAACCATTGTGAGCATTCTTAAGAAGTTTGTGGCAGACTCTGGGCCTAGTTGGGACATCTGATTACCACTTGTCCTAATGGCCATCAGATCTACTCCCTCTTCTGTGACCAAAATGTCTCCATTTGAGCTAATGACTGGATGGAAAATGGTGCTACCCCAGCATCTGTTCTGCAGAGTCCAAGAGCAGCCACTGATTAACGTGTCCACAACACAAGAATATGTTGAGAATCTGAGAAAACACCTTCAGCATGCTTTTGCGTAGGCTGAGCGGAATCTGGAGAAATTGGCGAGTGGATGAAAACACTCTACGATTTAAAGACTACTAAAAAAGAATATCAAGTAGGAGACAGGGTCTACGTGAACAATTTTCAGAGGAACCAGACCAAGGAGCGGAAATTCCTCCCCTGCTGGCACAGTCCATTTGAAATTGTAGACAAAATCTCACCTGTCACCTACAAGATCTGCATCCCCAAATGAGAACTGTCAGAAGAAAAATGGGTCCAGGTCAATCAGTTCAAAAGCTGTCACCCCAGACACTCTTTGCAGCTGATTGATGGGCCAAAGGAAAATCAGGCAGGGGACCCATCGGAAGAATGAGAAAAAACAGCAGAGGGAAGTATTTAGATGCATAGTGTAACTCACCCAACAGGCCGGGGCGTTGAGTAGGATCCTAGGCAGTAGTGGGTCTGATGACAAGGACGACAACCTGTGGTCTTTAAGCTAAGCTCTGTCCTGACCAGGCCTCCTCAACTTGAGGAAACTCTATATTATGACATGTCCCTCTGCTGAGTGGAACAGGCAGAGGAACCGGTTAAACCTAAGAGCGGGGAACGCACACACTGCTAACCGCAATGCTTAAAGGGAAAAACACACCATTAAGCGTATAGAAAGACACATCAAAAGTATCAACCAATCTTTCTGTATGCTATACCTTGGAATACCCCGAGTAGACAGATAGCAATGGGCCCTGCAACAAATGATATGAACCGATTCATTCTACTGTAAGGGAAACAAGACTAAAGAGACTAAAGAGTGGGTATGGAGGAAAGGTTGGTTCTAACCCCTTCAGGATGTGAGTTATGAGTCAAGGATGACAGCCAAGGGAAACAACGGTAGGATAAAATAACAAACATATAGTTAGTAGAGGAAATTATACCCGAACGGCACGAGGAGCGCACTAGATCCGAGATGGTGCAACACAGCAGAGCGTCCAGGAGTGCACTTGCAGCAGGGATGCAAGAATCTTCTAATGGAGGCCATTGGAGACTGAAGGAGGTGGATGAATACGGAGTACCAGAAAGTTAATGGCAGAAATGTGGGGAGGCGAAGCAGTCAGCAAGTGGAAATAGTGGGAAATCACGACCGTCCTCAATGTTCAATGAACAACAACAATAAGACATACACAATGGGAATGCCGCTTACCCAGTGCCAGGTGGGTGCAGAAAGAAGGAAGTAGCAACCTCTGGAACCTAGGGAGGGTGGAACCTTGGAATTCCTGTGAAATACACTCCTTGTGTGAGTCGGCAGGTGACAGAGAAGGAGCATTGTGCGGGAACAATGCAGTAGTCCTGTACAGGCTGAGGTCGGCAACAGTCCAAGTCGAGTAATTCAGTGGTTACAACAGGAACCCAAATTGTGAAGCAGTGGGAGTCTGTAGAATGAAGCAAGCTCAGGAACAGGAATCAGAAAGTCCCATAGAAACAGTGGTGCGAAAAGCTCAAACAGAAGTGCCGTGCCACGCATCAATGCTGGCTTTAAACCTGTTCAGGGAAGTGGGCCTCGATGATGTTTCAGGTTGGTCAGGTCAGCTGGCTAGTGACGCGATGCTTCTCTGAATCCTTCTTGCGTTGCCATGCCAATGTCAACGCCTCCAGAAGGGTGCCGCTAAACGCCATAGTGATGGGAAATGATGCTGAAAGGGAAACAGAACCGTAGCGGGCTCAAGCTGCGGCCAGGAGTGACACATAGGTATATCTATATAACAGGGAGTTTTTTACTTGATGTTATTGTAAAAATGAGAATAAGATGTTATAAAAGTCCAGTTGTTGACCTTGTTCTGTTGAGTACTTTATTTGGTGTGATTGTAAAAAGAAAAAATGTGAGAGTTCCATATCCTGAAAATTGCAAACTGTAATCATTGTTCAACTGTTGTAAATATTATGGGAATAATGGCATTGAAAAATACTAAAACTTGTTTTGTATCTATCTTCTATTAGATAATTAACATCATTATCTTCTATCCTGGTGAGGATCACCCCACGGACCTGGAAGGGAAGGAAGGAAAGAAGGTGCTGCTCCATACCCTCCAACTAAAGGCCAAAGGGGATCCTGGGGTGCCGCTCCCTGATGAAGGAGAATTACGCTGTATGAATCCCACTCTGCCCTACTTTTCCTCAACAAAAAGTCACGGAAGAGCAGGGTGTGGAATATGTGGGTTACTTTTAAGTCCCTAAGCAGAAATCCCCTTCAACCAAAAAACGCATTTAAACAGTGCCACAAAAATGGCCGTGTTTGTGTCTTCCTGACACATGTGTGGCGAGGATTGAACACTGCCACCCAAAGAATGGCTCTGAATTTGCTTTACTTCAAGTTGAATCATAAGAAAATGACCTGCATTCTTAATAGCACCACCTTTGCTGTCCAGTACCATGAATATTAAAGCAGCGCACAGCATTCAAGACGGCCCTGCATTTGTTCTTTCTTTCTTTTAAAACACCTCCAAGTTCTGTGCTCCATTGAAACATACCCCTGCATGCTTTATTTCATCTGATTGCCAAAAAATTAGGAAATACCTCCCAAGAATGGACTGTCTACTAAGAAATCATGCGAGGGGCAGAGAGTTCTGATTTTCACTCAACCCGGCTTTTTGTTTCCTTTTGCTGTGAACCATCGCGCTCAAATTTCAGTAAATGAAAAAAATAACGTGACTTATCTTTTTCCATGTCAATATTAAACAAATCCTGTGCAGCATCCTTTTGTGTCCATAAACCAACCGTATATGCAACCGTATATGAAACCCCCCCCCCAAAGAAGATTAATTGAAAAAAAACATGCTGTGGTCTGCAGAACCCACATTTATAAACTTGAAATAAAAGGAAATGAACACACGTGTGAATCTGCTCTTTTGAAAATAAGGAAAATGCAGTTTAAAAGTTAATGTCAAATGACAGCTTTTGCTGGCACAGAAAGGAGATTGAATATGAGGGTGTGGGTTTGGTTATATAATGTCCAGTATATTTGTCCTCAAAAGACTTGGTTACTTAGAAAAGACTCAAAAACCAGTAAAACTGGGTTTTGGCCTAGGAACTGAATTCAATGGCTGGCCCAACCTCCCACTGCAAATTCACATCCATAACTGAACCGGCCCACAATGACATATGAAAAGGCCAAGAGTGTGAGGATTCACTGCCCTGCTAGACTAGCAGGCAGCCCTGGAAGAAGGAACAATGGAAGCGAGTATGGCTGGTGCATGACCAAGAAGTGTGATTTCCTCCAGCACCCACAGTAAAGGAGGAACTGTCAAACTTCAACAGGCATCATAAAACAGTTTGCTGTGGGAGTCTGCAGCACCGCACCCACATGTGTCAAATCCACCCCATTGACATTAAAGTACTTTTGTAGTTAAAGACATTTTCCCAGCACCCTGAATAAGTAGTAATTTTGTATCATGACAGTTTTCCATGTGATTTTGGGACAAATATGAAACTAGGTGGGATGATGCAAATTGTTATTGGGAATATGTATAGTCATTGGAAGAATTCTAAATATTAATCATTTCATAAAAAGAGTGAAAATGTGCCAAAGGGTGATGTGACCTCACACAGAGTCAGCGATCGGATTGTACAATTCCCTGTGACTAAGTGAATCTGCATATCTACTTCTTATGGTGGTGGCTAGTATAAGTTTGAAGTTTTGATCTATAACTAATTTTAGGTAAAAATTAGGCTGGAGAGACAAAGAAAGGTCTTAAATGCAAACACATAAATGATGTGATTTTCCCTGACCCATTCAGCCTAGGGAGAGGGCAGAGGACCGGTAGGTGGTCCTATCCCAGGAGAGGAATAATTCCAGAGTACTTCCCCCAAGGTTGTAAATTCGATGATGTCATTTTGGCTACACTCAAGACTCACTCAAGAATCAAAATCCATTCAAGATCCAGGAAACCAGGTACATTTATCCAGGCAGATCCATCCTTTCATCCAGATCCAGGCAAACCCAAGAATCCAGTGAGAAAGGAGAGGACGCAAATGATCCCATCCTAGAGAGTGAAGTGACCACACCTTGCCTAGCTGTCCAGCATCCCATCCAGGAGAGCCCAGTGATCAGATCCCTTGGCCCAGACATTCCAGTGACCAGATCCCTTGGACTAGCTGTCCAGATACCTTGCTGGCTTTCCAGAATCCCAAACTCAAGCTTACATTGTAAGTATCACATAACCCCTGTTCGAAAAAATGCATATCCCACTCTTTTGACCCTTGCATCCCAGTGAAATCTCATCAAAGTCCTAAATTGGCAGTATAATCTGTTCACCTTTCCATAGAATAATCTGTATTAGCCTGTGTATGGAAGTTCCTCCCTTTTCGTAAATCTTTCAAAGTCTGTATAAATCCCTAGCATTATTTGCAAGTAAATCAATTAAATTCCCTATAAAGCGATTCACAGTGAGTTGGTTGACATATTCAAAATCAACCACCTCATGTCAAGTGCCTTTCTTTAATGATTATAGCCAGAAACATAGAGCCTTAACAAAATTAGCCTTTGTGTAACAAAAACCTAATTTGCCCATGTTTTTTGTGCTTTCCTACCAATTCCGATTTGCATTTGTCCCATAGAAAAACCCAAACCATAGTCCCATTAAGAGTATTCCCTTTCTGTGCCTCTGTTCCTTGTCCGATTTTCAGTTTTGACAGCCCAGCCCTTTCCTTGGCTGCGTGTCATCACAAGTCCTCTGTAGTACCTCATTTCTAATCTGCAGCGTGTCTTTTCTTCTGAAATTGGGGGAAAGCCATGGTTGCGGCTCTCCAATGTAAGGCCTGCCTTTACATCTTTAAACACTTTCTCGTAAATAAGGCTTTCATTTTATTTTCTGGCCTTCCATCTTGGGTTGGTGGCCTGAATCCTAAACTGGATTTTTCCCTCTACTTACTGACTGCTTGCCACTGCCTTCCGTCCACTAAGTATTTAGTTAGCAGATGTTTGGGGCGAGTTTTTCAGGGGGAGTGCTTAACCTGAATACCATCTGTTGCTTTTAAAAGCGATTTCTCTTTTGCGTGGTATTAAAGGTTTCTGTATATTGTGTTACGTGGAATATTTCTATCCACGCTAATGCGCAACACTGAACCCCTTTGCCAATGGGGAAAGAAAACTGCCAAAAATGGAGGAAATAACCCTGTGCACGCCAAATCTACAAAACTGTGCATGGTTCACAAACAACAAAAGAGGGGCACACCCTTACACACACAGGCAAAGTGGTGTAAAAACAGGAATCACTGCTGTCACCTGTCACCTGTTACCTGTCACATGAATCAATGCCACAGAAGTGGGCTAAAACTGTAATATGCCCTTAAATACAGCTGCCTAATCAATGGCAACATTCAAAGTGTTTTTTTGGTGCTAAATTCAGTCATTTCCCAGTGAATTATTGAAAGAAAAGTGTGCTGAAATCATGGATTCTCCAGTGCAGTTAGAGGAATCCAGGCCTCACTGACTGACAGCTGCCTCAGAAAATTAGCTGTCAATCCCAGTTTAAATGTGTTTCTGTTTCCTGATTAAAATGGCAAAATTCACCTATTTCAAGCATGTTTGTGAAGGGCTAATTCTTTTAAAATGTCCAAATCCCTTATAAACTGTGCTTGTATTTTATATGTGAAATGGAAAGACTTTAATGTAAAGTAACCAGTCTGGAGTGAATCAACTATTTAATTCTGATCTGACAGTCCAGCCTTGGAAGATTCACATTTCAGCTTGACACTCAATTGCTACAGGAAGTCTGCTTAATGGTTCCCACCTATTTAAAAGAAATAGAGCCTCAGACGTTCATCTTCTGGCTGACCCAAGGACAAAGGAAGGCTTGGACACCCATCCTCCTGAAGGAGGTGCAGGATGTGGAGGAGGTTTCTCAGTGAACTTCAAAGGACTGGCCATTTGCTCAATTGGGAAGTAAGAAAAAAATACACCTGGCCTGGATTTTGAATGGAAATTACTTATTTTTGCTTCAGAACTTTATGACATTTAAGATGGCAGCCAGAATAAGGAGCCAAGTGAAAAATACAAACTTATAAATCTGAATTTATGCTAGACAGTTGAAGATTTGGTAGGAGTTCTTACTACATAAGGAACCAAAGATACACCAAAACACTGACTGTGGCAAAACTATTAAGGTTACAAGCTTAAAATTGTATGTACATGATCTACTTATCAGCACCCAGAGATGTACCAAATTAGAAATGATTAATCCAAACTGTTATGGGTACAATTGATAAAAATCCGTAGAATGAGAAAGACAGCTTGCACAAGGATGGGGTGTGAATGTGAATGTAGACAATCAAATATGACATGTATGTGTCCGATTTAATTAGGGTACACGATTTAGAAATGCACATTTGTGCAAGAGTTATGTTTTGGTAAAAATCAATGTGGGAGTTCCTAAATCGCATCATAAAGATGACAGCTTTATTCAGACCACCAACCAGGACAAAGTATGTGCCTGCAGCCACTCACAGCCGTGGGCGTGTATTTGTGAAATTCTGCCCACACCATAAACTGGGGGATGGCATTTGACGGTATAAATATAGGAGTTTCACTACACATAGACAACTTGCTTCCAGAACCCGTCCAGATGTCAGCGCAGCACCTTATTCCAGAACTCTTTATCTTGTAGCTGACTCCAGAATTCTTTGAAAATCCAGATTTCTTTGCAGAATCCAGACTTAGCATTGCTGAATTCCTGCTAGCTTGACCCAATTGCAAACATACAGAACTTAAAAGAATAATTCTGATTCATCTTGGCTTGCTACCATTAAGGCTTGCACGCTGAAACTTGCGTCCTGTAATCTGCTGTGTCCAGTGATCAGAAGGGCCCTTCCAAATCCAGTCTGAGGTGCAGTCCAAAATTGACCAGAACTATGCTGCTGATCCAATCCCCTAGAGGTTCCCTGCTGCCGTTAGACCTGACCCGATTCATTGACCAGACCTGACGGTCCAATTTAATTATAAATTACTGTAAGTATTAACAGGAAGAACAGTGACCTATAGTCTATCTGCATTGTATTATCCCAATCTCAACACACCCCATCTTAAATTCAGAACCCTAGTATTGTTAGAATCCTTCTTGCACTGATTTGTCTCATCTGTGTTACAAAATCATAACTCCTTAGTGATTTTGGGTAACTAAAGTAAATCCCAGAAGAAATGGAGGCTTCATCACGTGAATGGTTGCGCTGGGCACGTAGCCGTGAAGATTCATGTGTGGTCTCTTCTTTTTCATAGTCATTAATATAGTATAAGAAAAGCTATCTGTCATTTTTTAGATCGAATTTCTGTTTTCATTTTCGCGCCTCTTTTGCCTCTCTTTAAAACCTCTGTAACTTCTTCAGTTTTAAAGATAGAAACGAAATTTCAACTCTCATTTATACCTCACTTATACCTTTTCCTTATACCTAAGACCCTTAGCTACCTCCACAACTAAGCACAATTGCTGAACAGTGTATTTGACCCATTTTTCTACAATATCGCATAGTAAAGGTTTGCTGCGAATTTGCAATTTTAGCCAAATTTACATGTGTCTTTTGCCCATTAGAAAGTATTTCTTCCATCCAATCCTGATCTCAAGTGTGTACTGTTGTTTATATTATAGCTGATGTGTGTTAGGACATATATAGTGTTGCTTTCCTTGGAAATTCTATCCATTTAAGCATTTTTGCACTCTTTTTTAGTATTTTACAAAGCAATTGTCACCTGTCAGTTTAAAAGTGTCATTTACCAAAAACGGTTTTCTCTCTTGGTTGGGGAGGGAAGATTGCCTATAAACTCTAGACGTTGGGCCTCATTACAAATCAGGCGGTCCGGAAATAACGGTGGCGGTAAACCCACCGCCACCGTTGTTTCCGGACCGCCTGATCCCGACTCCTGCAGGCGGAAGGTGATGTTCCCGCCAGGTTTGACCTGGCGGGTTTAACACCACCCGCCTGCAGGCGGACGAGGAAACACCGGCAGCATTACGAGATGCTGCCGGTGTTTCCATGATCCCCATTCCCATTGAGACCCAATGGGAATGGGGATTAACACCATTCCACCTTCGTGATTCCCAGAAAACCGGGGTTGTAATGCCCCGGTAATTTCGGGAATCACGTAGGCGGAATGGTAATACGAGTCCGGCGGTAACCAGGTGGTTTTACCGCCTCGGTTACCGTCGGACTCGTAAAGGGCCCCTTGTCTTTCATTCCTGAATACCTGCTGATTACTCCGATTGGTGTAGGATTGTTCATTTGTATCTAAACCACTTTGCAGGGGGAATATTGACCTAAAGGCTATCTGTTCACAAATCAAAACTGCTCTTTTTCCTGTGCTTTCTATGCTGCATCATTATAAGTGAATTCAATTGCTTGACTTATATTCTGAATTGTATTGTCACCGTTAGGTGATTGCTGTCCCATATATATATATATATATATATATATATATATATATATATATATATATATATATATATATATATATATATATACATATTAAACTCATGTGTGATTTGAATATTAAATAAATAAATAAATCTTTAACTTTACAAACTAGCCTGATTCCTGGTTCAGTGTGACCCTGAGGGATATTTTGAGACGCGTGTGATATGAGTGGTCTATCATTCAGAATATTGAACTTATAGACAAAAATAAATAAGGGTTTCATCGCGCACTACATGCTAGGCGAGATCTGGGTGTGTGCTTGATTGAAATCCCTTACAGTTAAGAGTTTGAATTAATTAACTGTGTGGTGGGGATTTTTGCATTTGTATTGGCACAACATCAGTGGTTGACGCCCAATTGTTTGATTTTGCTTGATTTTTCATTTGACCATAAAATTAATAAATATCATATTGTTACACAACGGCCTGTTCCTGGTCCATTGCAACACAGGGTGTTTGTTAAGGTGGGTGTGAGACGGGTTGGCGGCCTACTCAAATAAAGAACCCATGGTTGATTAAAGAAAAAAGGCGTTTTTATTGTGCGCCACATTCATTGTCAGTGTAAGGAGTCCCTGACTGGAGTGTGCCGTGTCATAAAACTGTTACATGGTACACCCATTTTGAGTTAAATGGGATTATATAAATGGGGGGGATCTGAATGGCTGGATTTCTGATTAGATGACCCATGCTTGTGGTCAAGAAGGGCCATCTAACGAAAATAAAGCAATAGATCATGGCTTACGTTGGGCAGAGTTGATGAACTCATGGTCACTACACAAGCTGAATGGGAAAACTTACGGTGATACTCAAACAAGCCAACATGGTGAGGAGGAGGCAGCTCTCACAACATAGATTACATTTTTGCATCAGAGAATTTACTACCTATGCTCTTTAGCTGAAATGAAACATTGTGTTCAACTAGTGATACAGAAACTGGCTTAGGTTTCACCACTCACAATTGAATATAAATTATTGACGGGAAATGTTACAAACTGCATATATATTTTATCCACCCATGTTTTAGTATATTGCAAATAATGAATCAATTACAAATGGAATCCAGCATTCTGCCTTGAATGATCACATCTCAGAGGAGTCTTGGTTAAAGTTCTTTAAGGGAAAGAATGGGCTTCCAAGAAAGATGACCCACTTATGTAATCAAGGTAATCTAGGAAGTGTGTTACGTGTAATGAAAGGCCCCCAAACCAACGGAAAGGAAGGGCCATGTGAAAAAGTCTTACCTGTCATTACTAAAGGAAAAGCAGCGTTTTAATCCACAAAGGCAGAGGAAATTCAAAGATCCCTTTCACATGAAAAACAGGACTTTTGAACACTGACACCAAAATGGCTTTGCATGTGTGTTTGCATTTTAAAGCAAGACATGAGAAAAATGTTCCCCAGTCAACATAAAGATTCCACATAAATGACAGTGTGTGTAAACAAGTTGAAATGCATATTATGCCTCACATGCAAAAAACCGGCAACAAGGGGAAAGAACAACATTGTTCTATGGGTCAAATGATGATTTCATTTAGGCCCAAGGCAGACCCTTTTGGCGTTTTAGTGTAAAAACCTCACAAAGAACTCCCCCACTGCAAGCCTGGATTTTACCCCCCCCTACCCCCCTCCCCACCAGCTATTTACAACTGCAAGAAAGTGTGGTTGCTAAGAGCTGTTGAAAACAGACTTTCCCTAGACTTGGCGTATTTTAAACGGCAGTTCTGAGCAGGCCAAATGCTTTGGCTGGTGCATGCATGGAATGTAGTGGGGAGGAGGCAACACATGGGCTATAAAGAAGGCCGAAGTGTGGAAAGAAAAAATACAGGAAAATAGAAGATTTTCATATCAAAATATGGCCCCCTTCAGATAACAAGACAGGATGCTAGCTGTCTGCAGTAGGGGATTTATGTGTTACAAATGCATTCCCCATCTACAATCTGCACCCTACACTTCAAACAACCAACTCCAAAGAGACTAATAAAAACACTGGTTGAGAAAAACAAATGATTCGGAGGAAGCAGTGCTCCTATTTGAATTAACCTACAGATTTACTATTAATTTAAAAGGACTGTTAGAACTTCAGCTTTTTTCTCAGCAACCAAAAGTCACACATTTATGGTTCATGTTTTAGATACTTTTCAGGCGATTTTGGTGATATGAAATTCATCCACCTGCAACTCAGGGAACTGTAATGGACATCTAAATTGGGTTTCTGGCTGATCTGAAAATGTTCCAAATTTGAGTGTTGGCTAATGGGTGGGGGAAAATTAGGTATGTGGGGAATACTTTGCATGCCCCTAACAATTATGCTTTTTGTAAAAACACAGAAAACTGGCAAAAACCTGTTCAACATGGTGCAGACCCAGCAGTTGTTTCATTAAATTCCGTGGTTAGCTGAATCAGAAAATATATATATTATGGCAGTTACTAGTAAATTACAAAGATTTTGATACATAACTTGTTTTGCCAAATATGTGACATGAGAACAAATGGGGATTACGAATGGGAATTGCCATATGACTGCTCCAGACTCCTAAATCAATCCTTAGCGGATGGATTCGGGAGGACGGAGAACGCTATCTGTTCAATCCTATTTGCGAGAATTCTTGCAGGATGCTCCCCAAGATTGTAAACTTGATGGTGTCACCGCTGCTATATAAAGTTGATGTACTATGAGAGATGGAGGAAAGTGCTGAAATGTACCATCTGACAGCTGCAAGGAAACACCAAAGTAGATTGCTGAGATTGCATCTGGATGGAGCTGTCTGTTTCTGGAAAGACCTACAAATCTGACTGAGCACTTTGGTGAAGAGTGGGGGACCATCCTTGAGAGTGGAGTGGCCAAACCCCTGCCCTGTCCTTCAAGAGGGTCCTGGCATGCAGCTGGCTTTCCTGAACTTTAAACAGAGTTTTTGTATGCAAGTAGAATAGAACCCTTTGCAACCAAAAGGTGGGGGGATCTGCTGAACTTAAATCCTTTCCCTTTAGTGCCTGAGGGCGAGGGCACAAAACTATGTAGATCCTTAGCCTATTACCCTATTTAACTAAAGAATATAAATTTAATTAATTCCCCTTGGCAGAACACCATGGGGTAATTTGTGTTAAAATTCGAAATTAACAACGCTCATTCCTATTGTGTGCTAAAAACTGCAGACTGTAATTTAATTTGGTAATCTTTCTGTTCAGCTTCCCCCACACAGGCCTTTAAGTGCAGGGTGGTATGAAATTCAAACTCTCCAAGCATCCCTATGTTTGCTATCCACGTTCCCCAACACAGGCCTTTAAGTGGAGGGGGGTCTGAAATCCAAAATAATTCTCCAATCATTCCAATTAATGCCTCTCCAGCTTCCACGACACAGGCCTTTAAGTGGAAGGGGGACTGAATACAAAATTCTTCAATCATCCTATTTTTTTTCATCACAATTCCTCAACACAGACCAAAGTGGGAGGGGGATTTGAAAAAAACAAACTGCTAAATCATACTGTGTTTATTTTAACACAAAAGTGTGGGTGAAACAATAATTGCCTTATGCATTTACACATATTTGTAAAACAAAAATGCTAGCCGCTTAAGCGCACAGGAAAATCCAAATTGCAAAGCATTACATGTATATGTTGACTCTATGTAACTCAATGAACATACCCACATGCTGTAATGTATTCCTGTACCATGTGAGCATATGTTAACAGCGCCATGATGCCCACGGGCCGATGTGCGCTATACAAATTGAAATAAATAAATAAATAAGTAAAGTAATTGTTTTTTTGTTTAATCAGTTTAGTTATTTCTTGTAGTGCAATTTGTAGAAAGTAACACATTTTGATTTCAGTTCTTTTCAATCCACTTGTGTGATTTATTTATGTTGAGAGAAGTTTATTGTGTTGTGCCATGGACAAAATTGTGTTTGACATTGTAGAGCGATTTTCTTAACATCTAATTCAAATAAATGTAAATATATTTCCTTTACATCGGCCTGGTTCTTGGCTCTTTGGTAGCTCACGGGGAAACATCTAAGGGGTATTAGATGAATTGGAGATAGAGCTGAAGAAAAGAACGAACATTTACTGTTTATTGTGTGACTCTTAGCTTGGGGATGGAAGCTACTCCCTGTGTTGGGGGTGGCCTCTCAATTAACCGTTAGAGTTGGAAGGGGCCTTTTAATTATTAGGATATCAAAACACTTACAAAGAAAGCAAAACGCTCCTGTGTGATGGGCTTTGATTGTTTCCCTATTTCGATATTAAAAATGGACACTGATATGTGGGCAGGGATTTTGTACAGGTTGTTTTGTTCAATAGTTGAATAGGGAATTCTGCCTGCTTCATTGAAAGTTTGTCATGTGGAGCCTCTATTACATACATAAAAGGCGACTTGAACAACGCGGCAAACTATTAACCTTTTACCCTATTTTATGCATTGTCTAAATTCTTTGTAGGTATATTGCGGCAGCATCTAAATATATGGGTGTAATCAGTGGGTAGTACAAACAGAAGACAGTTTTGAGGAAAGAATATGGTGCTTCACTGAATGGGTGGTTAATTCAAGTTCTAGAACAGTAGTCATGTATAGAAAGCAATAATTCATTATTTATGGTCTGTGTGGATCACGCTAGTGCCGTTGACTATGTGGATTGTAGAGGAGCAGGTAGATGCTATCCTGCCTGTTCCCAACCCCTTGCCACCGTCATATTGGAACAGTCTAAGAAGAGCCATAGATGGGACCCCCTGCATCAATTGTATACTGCATTGAGTGTATGAGAGACATTATGCACTCAGCAATACAACCCTCACACTGAAAATGTGGAAGGATTTTGCAGGGAAGAAAGTTACATGGAAGAATGGCACCTGCCAAAATGTCAGAATTCATCAATGAATACCATGGATGGATGTTACAGTGAAATCTGACGAGGACAATGTGATGTCATGAAGAAGATATATGAACTTATGCTCAAACGATATTAAAATACTAAGTAACAATGTAATTGAAGCACTAAGAGTAACCTAAACCTAAACTTAAAGTAATCATGGATCTAACGAAGATGAAGGAACTTACTGATTAATAACAGTTTATCCAATGTATGCACCCACCGCTTATAACAGTGAGGATAATGCAGAAGAGAGCAAGAGCAGAAAACACAAAGATATATCAGCCTGCGATAAAAGTAAACAGCGTGATGAGAGAAAGGATAGACAAGATAGACGAATAGAGATATAGGAAGAAGCAGGGAAACAGAATGAGATAAAGGATAAAGCTGAATTGAGGGAGATAAGGAGAAGAGAAGAAAAAATGAATAAGAGAAGATGATTAAAAGACGATGACATATAATTGTTATGCCATAGGAGCATAGTGCCGATTGAAACACAACAGTGATTTGAGTAGAAGAGAGGGTCCAAAGAGCCCCATAGGGAGCTGCAGGGAATGTTGCGCACAGCATGAGCTGCTGGGCAAGATACAGAAGACATAGAGCAAAGGCCTGGGAAGTGATATAGGCAAATGAGGGACAGAGCAAGGTACAAAACTCAAGAGAATATAGAAGGGTCTTAATTAAAGGGAGCTGAAGGTAGATCAGGTGACGAGTATGGACCATTGTCTTTAAACAGATTGCACCTTAACTATGCAGAAGAAGACACTAAACCTACTAGCTGTGGCATATTGATGTCATTCTGAACATTCAAAGAACTCCTTGTGAATCCCTGAAACTGCCCAGAATCACTGCATTACATGCAGTTCATTCATGTATATGACTTTAAAGCTAGTGGTATTTTCTCTCCAACAACATTGACAATGCACACTGAGTACTTGGTATGTACGGCCACAATTGGAAATTGTTCAATATGTTAATACCAATGTGAGGTTGCCCATGTACTTAGTGCCCATTGTGCACATTTGAAATCCTGTAAGCATGCTTAAGCACAGTAACACCCCCCCCCCCTTTAAAAAAAAAAAACGGGACATGGAATTGGTAAACTAAAATGACCTGGCAGGGAGAACCACTTGCCCCCATCAATCCCCTTCATTAACAGTTTACCTGTAGCCAGGAATATGTATTGCATTTGTAGCAGAGTGCTGAATTTTGAAATTATTTTCTGAAATAACGTGTTTCTCAGGGTGGCACGTTCCTCTGTGGTGAATGTCTAGAAATGATTCAGGCATTCTAATTTTTACATTTACTCCCGCTGTTGGCCTCTGCATTGCAATTAAATATAATTAACACCCACTTCAAGCTATGCTGTGACCTCACCTAACACGGGCAGTGGTGAAATTTGCGAGTTGTAAATGTCATTCCTTTGATGTATTCTTCACAAAACATTGCCTTAACTGGCTGCACTAGTGCACTTTGGAAGGAAAAAACAGAAGTACCATACCAGGGAAAGGGTACTCAACGTACAGACTAGTCACACTGTTAGGTTAAGTGTCAAACTCCAGAAGAATCGTTTAGCACAGCCCCCTCCCACCCCACGCTCTCCATACCTGCTGTGTGCAAGTCCAGTACCAGTCACACCAGTCCAGTTTGTTTGGTGTGCCGAGGGTAAGAACTCCTCTGGGTCTGCTGCTGTTAGCGGACTGAAGCTGCAATCAGGATACATGCTAGAATGACTGGGCACTGGCTGCTTGGCAGTCATGTCCGACAGTCCACAATACTCTGGGACAATGAGACCATGCACCAGCCTTTTCCCAGCCGGAGCAGAGCAGCCCAAGCTTTACCCCGGGCGCTAGCACATGCTGCTGGAGCTTTTTGCAAAGCGTGCTGCACTGCAGGAGCAAGGTAAAGGCACATGCTGGAGCTGGGTAAAATAGTTACATGGGTCTGCTTGGGGAGGGGAATATTGCAAAGAAACAATCCTTACTGTCTGTTTGGCAGCCGCCGATCACCTAATGTGAATGGAGTCAAACGAAAAAACAAAAAGGTCATGTTCAAATTTGAGCATCTTTTCATGAAAATAAAACACATAGCTTGCCTTGCAAAGGTCCTCTCAAGCACCTGTGTGATCCCAATTCATGACAGCCCAAAGGCCTCGCAAGCTGCAAATTGGAAAACGAGGGATCACAGGGGCTGGAGAGGACTTCAAGGCAAACCCTGTGTTTTGTTTCAGGGAAAGTCTTGTTCAATGTGAGCATTTATTTCTTTAGCACTCACACAGCACGTCGTTAGGAGGCAGCCCTGGGCACTTTGGAAGCTGCCATTGGGAAGCGCTGTTTAAGTAAAATCGGTGTTGTGTGTATCTTGGAATCATAAAAATATTACAGTAAAACATAAGTACTTTACTGCCCCCACCCCCCAAGGTAGCAGGCAATGCAGGTGTGTCACATGGCTCTGAATACGATATTCATTGGAGCAGAGCCTCGTGGCACGAATGCCAGTCTACACTGGATGTTCGTGTGCTCTCAGCAAAGAGGGCCACTCACTGAGCTGGCTGGTGGTCCATAATCTGACTGCTAGCTCTGATGAACTTAATCACAGTTGAGTATGGGCAAAACAGCAGCACACTACGTGCTTCATCACACTTGTACATCAAGCAACCCATGCAGACTCTGGCTCCCAGACTGGCTGCAAATAGGGAAACCACACTATGCATTTTGCAGTATTTAGTGAGCCAAGTACCGGTTATTAAACGCAGTTTATATTGTTCACGGTATACAAAGCATTAATTGTGACACAATGAAGTCAATGGCCACTTGATCTGCTATGGTCAAAGATTTCTACACTGTACTGTACAGAAGCTTTTAGGCACAAGGATTTTGTCAAATGACCGAGGACACCGAGATGAAATGTAACAGAGACAACGGCAGAAAAAAAACATGCTTTATTAAAAGAAAGTTCACATTTTTATTTCATTTTTTTTTCACAATGGCCCAAGCGTGGCCAGAAACTGGCCCCCAGGGACTACACGTCATTTTGGTCCGGCCACAGGACGATTGGCCGATGGGGCCAGTCCAACCCTGAGGTATATTATACCCAAGATAACCTGTATGCTCAGATATATGCACCACAACCCCAACAAATGCAGCCAGCACCGCTGCATGTGCAACCACAGCAAGGACAGGCACCCATATAAACACAACAGGCCCAGCTGTGACTGTGATAGGAAGACATCCTTTCACAGGTATGCAGGTGCATTTACATCCAGTTTGGGACAGCCCACAGAGTGACCCAATGTGTTCAGTACTATTGGTGACACCAGATCCCCAAGAGGCACCAAGGATGAAGGTGATGATAGGAGGCAAGACATTTTCAGTCTTAGTTGCCAATGGAGCTACTTGTTCCTGTGTCCACGAGGGAAAATAACCAATGGCAGCTGTTGCCATGAATGCTCAAGGGTTCTCTGGGGTGACAAATGTAGTTCCTTTCACAGATTAATTATCCATTTCCATAGCAGAGCATGATATGTCAATACCAATATTATACCCTAGACAGACGCCAGACAACATATTGGGGCATGACATAATGACAAAGCTTAACATGATGATATCTTTCACCGATTAAGTAATAGTGTGCTGTACTGAAGGGATACATTATAAGAATGTGGGAGAGTTAATATTAGCCTTTAAAGGCCAGAAGGCATTACACGGAGTACCTTTAGATCCAGAAGTATTTTGGTGTGGAGTGACTATTTTATTATCATGGTTACCCATGTTGGAAGGTAATATATTGAGAATAGCTGATGAATTTTTGTTCAGATCAGAAATTCCTGTGGACGATGAGGAAGGGCAGATCACTCCCTTAGAGTTAGAATCAGCAGTGGTCAGAGAAGGAAGGTTTATGCTGCATGGGACAGATGATGACGGAAGGGGATGGAGAACAGTGATAGCCCTCAGTGAAGGATATAGGTTGACAGATTTGACAAATGAACAACTGTTTGAGAGGATTACTCTGACGATGAACTAGTGTTTTCTTTTAATAAATATCAAATATTGGATAAAAGTAAAGAATATAGAAATACTGCAGAGAATCGCATCGGTAAACGGAAGGTCACAATTCTTTCATTAAGACTTAGAGAAGGTGCCAGAGATTTTGTGGACCAAGTGCCACTATCATGTGTGTTTATTAAAAAGAAAAAGTGCAAGTTCAAATTAAATTAAGACAGGATCTCATTAACCACAAGCAAAACAATATTTAATAATGTCTAGAGCGAGGGATGAAGGTATATTTGAGTCAATTTCCACTTTGATGAAGCAAGGCATATTGGTGCCATCAAATTCATCATGTAACACAGCTGTGTACCCTGTGAAAAAATCAAGGCAAGGTTGTGGAGATTTATTCAGGACATTCGCCCCTAAGCAATATAGTCAAAGCCCAGTTTCCTTTAGTTTCAAATCCTGCAATGATACTGTGTAACATCCCATTTGCATCCAAATATGTCATAGTTGTAGATTTGAAGAATACATTCTTTTTGATTCCCCTTAATGAAGACTTCCAAGATTTGACTTCCTTTTTTGTATAGAAATATGCACCTGAAACATGGTTGCCCAGGGGTACTGTGAGTAAAAGAGTCCTCCCGATGGACTTGGGTAATGTCCATCTTGAAAGAGCAATCATTCAGTATGTGGATGACATTTTGGTGTGTAGTGTGACAGAGGAAAGGTGCAGAGAAGACTCAGTTAAGCTCATGACCATACTCTCAGAGAAAGGATACAAGGTAGATTAGGAGAAATTACAATATTATCAAGAAGAAATATTGTATACAGGAGAGTTGATCACTCATAAAGGGAGAAATTTGACACCTTAAAGAGCAGAAGCTATCAAGAACACCGTAGCACCTAAAACAGTGAGGGGAATGCAACCATTTCTAGTCCTATGAAATGATTGCAGGCTTATATTTTCGATTACAATACATGCATTCGATGACTTTTAAAAGGGCTCAAAGAAGTGCAGGTAGAACAAAGTACAATAACATGGACAGATGAGATGACTGAGGGGTTCAAAGAATTGAAAAAAGCAATCAGTATAGCCCCTGTGTTGTGTAGATTACAATTGAAAGTTTTATTTATTCTCCCATTCAAATGGAGAAGTCATGGAAGCAGTTTTTACACAGAAGACGACACTTGGACATGGATATAAACCATTGGCATATTATAGTGGGATTATAGATCCAGTAATGAAGGGACACTATCCCTGTGAGCAATGTTTAGCTGCTTCTGCATTTGCAATTGGAAAAGCTTCAAGCATAACAATGGGGGGCTCAAGATTGTTATTTGTAGAGCATTCATTATTTGCAATTTTAGAGCCCAAAAGTACATTGACCACAGAAAGAGCATTGGATACGAGGTGATTATTTTCAACCCCACAATGAAAATTATTAGATGTAAGAAAATGAATCCAGCAATGTTTATAACAGAACCAGTAGAAGAGGATGACTATGTACACAATTGCAAAACATATATTGAGAATTATAATGACATTCCCCCAAGTTAGAGAACATGTCATTGGGAGGGGGACATTTTCATTGATGGTTCTTCAAAAATGTACCAGAGGACTGGGGGAAGGCATACAGGAGCAGTGGTAGTGAAACTGAATAGATAAGTTGAATTTGAGTTAGTAGGGAGCATGAGATTGTCTTTTAAGAATCAGTGGCACTCATCGAAGTGCTGCAGAGCTTTGAGAATGAGGAAGTCACGGTGTACTGTGGCTCCACCTATGTGACGTCTCGTGTACATGCAGGTTTGTCACGCTGGAAAAAGAGGGGTTTCCTCCATGCAGACATACTCTGGTGCAACATGCGGCCCTATTGGATAGGCTTATAAAATCATTAAGTCTCTCATTAACCCTAGCAGTCATACAATGCCCAGCACATTCTGTGGAAATGAAGTCACAGATGTAGAGGACAAAGGAGCAGCCTATTATCCACCCATATCTAGTTTAGAGAAAGAGGATGACAAAACCATAGACAGGAGGATGTATGTTAGCTAAGGAGGGCTTTAACATGCTGTCTGTTTTTCAGTTAATTGAAATACAAGGTTGCGCTCCAAAAGAAGACCAGGATGTATGGAGAATGCTGGGGTGGTCTTTATCCCCCACTGAGGCAATATAGCACTAGAAAGACAGTTATGCTTTTAGCATTATTGAGAGAAGAGCTGGAGCAGCTTCACTACCCAGCACACATGACTCAAAAGAATCTAGCTGAAACAATTGCAGAAGAATGGGTCATCCCCAATCTCCTGGAGCATGTGGCATAGTTAATTGTGAATTAAATAGTGTGCCAGAAATTCATTGCAGGGCACACTTTGTGAATAATAAGAAGTAAGGAAGGGGGACCTGTGTCACAAGGTGACCGGCGGAGACTGCTAGTTGAGGCCTTGTTTGTTGGCCTTCTATGGGGGCTGGCTTCTTTTGCCGGCACAGGGGGTTGGAGCATTCAAGTTTGTCCACCAGCCAATCATGGCGCTGCTGCAGGCCCAGATCAGCCTGGGAGCCTGGCATGCATCGAGGCATGGTGGTGGCCATCTTGGAAGGTTTGAGTGCGCCTCCAAACCCAGTGCTTCTCCCAGGGAAGATGGGCTTGCAGGTCACCCTGTAAGGAAGGGCGACCTGTGCCACAATGAGACCAGTGGAGACTGCTGGTTGAGGCCTTGTGTGTTGGCCTTTTGTGGGGGATGGCTTTGCCTGCCGGTGCAGGAGGTTGGAGGGTTCAAGTTGGTTGACCAGCCAATCATGGTGCTGCAGGGCCACGGGAGCATGGCTTGTATCGAGGCACGGTTGTAGTCTTCTTGGAAGGTTTGAGTGGGCCTCCGAACTCAGTGCTTCTTCCAGGGTAGATGGGGGTGCAGGTCTCCCTGTAAATAAGGGGCAATTCTGTTGCACATTCTGCTTTTTCTGTGTTCTTTTCACAGTGGTGGGTTTTTACTAGTGTGTGTATAGACAGTTATTGCATATTGGCACGTTTGAATCAAGTATATATATGTGTATAGAACCTTGATTGGGCAATCCTTTATTTTGGATTGTTGCGTTATTGCTGTGTGGGTTGCTACTGTTATCATATACAGACCCCTGTTAAGGGTTCAGCCTGACTTTGGTCCACGTTACCACAAAAGGTGAAGGGGGTATATGTCTTGACTGTACCTGTTTCACCTTTGTGATTGAGATCACTGTTGATTTGTATCAATGTGAGGGCAAAACAGGCGGTTTACAAAATACTAATCCTGGTATGCAATAGTCATGTCCCAATAGCTCCTGTTAAAAAAAATATATTTGATCAGGGATGTTGTCTGTAAATGTATTTTGGCTGTTGTAAAAAGGGTAAATTCAACTCTTGTGTTAGACTTTTCTGTATTTCATTTGCAGGGTTGTGACCTTTGCAGGGTAGTGATCTTTTTTTTTTAATAAAAGGATTTAAACTCTTAATCAAACATTTTTTATGAATACAGTAACTGTCTCGAACTCTGAAACGTTTATGTCTGCAATTGCTTTAATGACCGCTGACTCTGTTCAATGAAACCTAACATCGGTTTTGTATATATGAGACAGTTCAGTCGCCCCCTTATTTTTTCAATTCACTAGGCTACACATTAACATTGAATTAAATATATGCATTACCCCACGTCATAAATAGATGTCATATCAATTTTGTCAGTTGTTTGACGTTAAAACGATCAGTTGACCATATAGACTTCAGCAAAGTATCAGTGTTCAACAGGGCCTGCTAAAATATCATTAATTATAAATATAATACTGTAAGCAATGTATCTTTTATCCGTTTTTCCTATCAATGCATTTTTTTTATTTAATAAGAGGACAGAGCATATCACTTCATTTTAAACAAATGAGACCCTCTGCCAAACATGAACTCTACACTAATTGGGAGTCAGTAAATGTAGACAAAATGTGTAACTCTTGGAAAATAACTGCAGTTAATACGTTTTAAATGACAAAGACATCATTATAAGTGGTCAGGTCCGGTATTAAAGTGCTGGTATTAATGTATTCCGGCACTTTACTGGACTGGCCGACTGCAGGTTTGCCGGTAGGACACATGAGTTACCTGGTAAGGTAGATGCCCTACCAGCAAAAATCGCTGTTATTACCGGCACTGGTATCGCTGGTACCAGTAATATATGGCACATTTCCCATTTACACCATAACTCTGGAACTCGTAATCCGACAGTAATACTGCTGGGCCGAGTGCTGGAGACGGTTAAAGCATTTGCCGGTATCCTGGCTCATTTACCTTCAGGATACCGGCAACCTCATAATGAGGCCCTTTGAGTCACTGTGTACTGATATGGTACTGTATCATGAAATCTTCCATTATTGAATTTTGATACTAATTCTCTTTAAAACTGTCACAGATTTTTCCTGGAATTACTGCTTGTGAAAATAGCACGTTTTCATGGATTAAACGTGTGAAATGTTTTTAATTAAACATTACAGGCTAATATTCAATTAAATCAATACATTTCTAATTAAATATGGTGATAAAAAAATTGTAATTCTTTTTTTTTTTATTCCCTTTAAAAATACTTTCAAACTGTACACAGTAGTAATACATGTTAAAGGAATAACCAACATATTGAACATTTTGCCTCAGACACGATTACAAATGTCTCTTTCTCGTACCTACTACAGTGAATTGGGGTGAGCATCAGTAAATAAGAGTGTCTACGGAATACATTTTTTGCATCCAAACGTAGACTATAATCTTGCCCCAGACAAATGAGGAACCCATGCAAGATTTGGTAGCTGTGGGTTCAACGGTGTGGATTTGTATAGTGGGACAACCATACATACACGCACATACAAACATGTTTTGTATATAAGTTTTTACATCCAAACATAGAATACGATCTTGCCCCAGACAACAGAGGAATCCATGCAAAATTTGGAAGACGTGGTTTCAACGGTGTGGATTTGCATAGCCGGACAAACATACACACACACATACATTCAGCTTTATATATAAAGATTAAAACCTCCCATTTTTGTACAACTTTATATTAAGATATTCCCAAAGCCTTAGAATGGTCAGTGTTAATTACACCACATAACCATTTACACATCTTAAAAAGAAGAGTTCAGTCTTCATGTTTCCCATCTTTTCACATAATTATCTAGATACTTTACATGTAAATGATCAATGGGCCTCATTACGAGTTTGGAGGTAGCCATGCCGTTTTTACCGGTATGGCTACCCCCAAACTCGGGTCCGGGTCCTGAAAAATTGGAATTACCGGGCCATTCCGACCTTTGCGGGCCATGTACTTACCATTCGTGGGACCCGGACCTGGTACATCCCCGTTCCCATTTGAGCCCCCATAGGGCTCAATGGGAATAGGGAGGATGGTAACAACGGTCCCGTTAATGACTGGACCGTTGCTACCATCCTGTTCTGCTAGCGGGTGCTGCTCTGCACTTCTGGTCTGACCAGGCGTACAGAGCAGCCCCGTGAGCAGAACTCGTAATGTGGCGGTAGAGTGGTCACGGCGCTGGCAGCACTACCAGTGCCGTTATCACTCTACCACCAGGGTCGTAATGAAGCCCAATGTCATCCTAATAAATGATCAGTTGTTGTAATGTTTCTATTTTATTACCCTCTTGATAGCATCTGCAAATACTGCAAGTTTTGCGCTAGGTATCATCACCTACAAAGTTCCATGCTGTTCATGAATAAAGTTATGAATACAGTTAGTGTGGGTTTGAAAAGACTTGAGAAAAAAATGAAATGTGAAAGTAGATCAAGAAATGTGTTAAAGACACAACAAAACCAGGAAGCCATAGCAAGATTATGCAAATTTGCTCAAATGCCACGCCTGTTCTCGAGGAAAACGACTGTCTATAGAGCATTGCTATTTTAAAGATAGCTTTTTTTCATCCCAAGACTGTACTCAAAGTTGCAGACACCTACCTAACAATTTCAGCCATATTAGCAATCCTCAGTGCAGCCTTTTATTTGTAGCACTGGCAGATATTTAACAAACACTAGTAAAGTTATGGTCTGTTTAAAAAAAGGCTTGAATGAAACACTTCCACTTTTATTTTATTTATTTAACATTTATAAAGCGCTCACACAGCCCGCAGGCATCGAGGCGCTGTTACAGGGTTTTTTTTTTTTTTTCTTAGTTGCGTAATTGTGGTTTTTTTTGTCTTAGTTGCGTATTTATAACGCGCTTAAACACCCAGAGGTTTTTAAGCGCGGACCCGGGGATCGAACCTGTTGTTGCTTTGTGTCGTTTTGCTTCCAAGAGCGCACGCTGCCGCTGAGCTATCCTCCCGGGACGAATGTGAAAGATGATTAGCCACTTGTGAAAAGTAACATATAGCACAGTTCCACCCAGGAGCCATCTCTACTTTGGAGCCAGACGGCTAAAGCAGTGTGAGTATGCAAATTAGTTCAAATGCCACTCCCACGTTATAATACCCGATGTCCACATTCTATATAGCTATAATCAGTATTACTGATACTATC
This sequence comes from Ambystoma mexicanum, assembly GCF_040938575.1. NCBI lineage: Eukaryota > Metazoa > Chordata > Amphibia > Caudata > Ambystomatidae > Ambystoma > Ambystoma mexicanum. The sequence goes on from NC_090937.1 coordinate 864,602,907, forward strand.
TGTGCACAGGCCTTACCGGTTGGGCACTGATCATATTATTATTATTTGAATGCTTGCACTGCTGAATCACATCCTTGAAGAGTGGTACATAATTCACGTTCTGCCTGGCATAACTATATGACTGAGATACTACTTAATCCTGAGGTCATTCTGGGGTGAGTGTATCACTTGGACGTGGTTCTTGGCCCTGTTTCTACTTCCGACCGATATGAGTTTCCTCACAGGTACATGTTCAATACTGAAAATCAATTATTTATTTCTGAAACTCAGAAGCATTGTATAAACATGTGTTTCTTTAATCCTGCTTGCAAACTGTAGTCTCACTAATACAGCAGAATAAAGTGATGGCATCAGCTGCTGTGCTGTCCTTGAGTGTAATAAGCATTACTCAACCTCACTTTGGAATTAGTCGCTATAAGTAATGGATGTAGGTGCTCTAAACCACATGTTTGTGATGACAGGCACACTAGCACATGAGGAAAACAACTCATTACACATAGAAAAGTGTCATGCACACATCCGTATACATCTACTAATGTCAACACATTGGACACAGAATACAATCATTCATCATAGACAATTAATTTTCTGTAGGAACACGTTTAAAAAGGAATAATATCACATTACCCAACTTGTTTTCTTGATTTATTGTTTTCCTTATTCATTATTTTAATAATTTGAATATTCATATCTCTAATCTACAATTAATGCACAGAACACGTGTAATTTAAAATAATGTTTGTATGGTTATACATACAATCAAACAGTACATATTCCCTAGCCACATTCATAATGAAAGGTAACATAGCTTGCCTAATGATACATCTGCGTGATCGGACACATCATTGCTTTGGATGTAACTTTCATTAATTCTCATTATTGAGACTTATCACTGTCTGTTCTGTTTGGACAGGGACAGGCTGTTGTGTACTAAAGCTTCATTAAGCTCAAGCATCTTGTTATTTCCTACAGATTCTGTTTTCACATATATGTACATGCAAGGTTTATAATAGCAATCATGTTGCCTACTATTTAAATACCCATTCATTTGCCTGACAACACCACCTTTTAACACAAAATGAAGTATTCATTCATCTTCACCAGGTTGAGTTTTAATCCAGATGCAGGGTGAAGGGAGGCTGAACTCTCCCTGATTGGAAGAGGAGCTGTTCGTGGGCATGGTGATGCATCACCTTTCTGAAAGGCCCTGTTTGCAGAACTATCCGAGACGGATGGTACATCTATTGGGTGACAGTGATGGAGTCACCATATTAGGGGCCATGTAAATTGCACACCCAAGTGGTGAAAATGATCACAGAAACATTATTTTAAAAGGAAGGCCTCCTATCTAAGTACTTCTCCCACCTTTAATCCCACTAATGACAGGTTTGCCATTAAAACAAAGATCCATAAAACGTAAGTTCCCTTAGTAGCCTGGGTTTTCTCGTCATATCACAATACTTGTGATATGTTCTGGTTTTAGCCATTTCTGGCTGGTGCGACCTCCACAAGGGTGAAAACACATCAACAGGAGTCTGTGATATTTGCTTTGAATTGGGGCTTGCCACTTCTTGTTACTGTTGTGAAGTGCTTGCAATGTATGCATGGGTATGATGAGCTGAGAGAATGTTGGAGTGCTGTGGTGGAATGTTTGGGTGTGAATGTTATGTAAAGGTTCTAATATGAGTCAGTTGGAGAGGATAGCCTCTGCGATGGGACCCATTGGTTTGTTCTATAACAATCTGTAATGAACTGTGAATAAAGCTTACATGAAGAACCTAAGCAGACTGTCAAGAAGATAGCTTTTCTATATTGGCGACGAGGTTGGGATTTCTAAGAAGTGAAAAAGAACCTAAGTGCAAAGATAAAGAAATGATGAGCAGTCTGCTGAGGGGGGAGCAGAAGAGAAGGAGAGGAACCACTGCCCCCCAAGAGAAGTAAGTCCCATCACCCAGGGGTAAAAAGGAGGATAAGCCCCAGTGCAGAGCCCAGGGAAGTGAGAGAAAGGAGGACCAAGGAGGGGAGAATTGAGAACTCATTCTGTGACCCACAGCCAGATAAAGAAGGGCTGCAGCAATGCTAAGCATAACCTGGGGGCCAAATATAGAGTGACTCATGAGCAAGTATGGGAGCTGCACCTCATGGTGACTTGGGGGAGCTTTCCCCATGACTGACTAAGTCCACAATAATTAGTGGATTGCCACCCTGTAGGAAACTTGGTCCTACACCGCATCGGAGGACAGGGAGTGTCAGAACAGGAGAAGTTACGGGAGGAGCTAACTCTCTGAGTCTCCAGTGTAATAAAAGTAGAGTGGGAGAGTGCTCTAATCACCAGACAAATGAGGCCAAGGCAGCTCGGCATGTGGTGAAGGATGAGGGGCTGTGCGCGCCATGGTGTTGTTTGGTCACATTAATGTAGATTGGGGACAAAATAGCCTCACCACATCAGCTATGATGAGGGACACTGGTAGCAGGGAGATCTGCTTCCATTGATGATCTGAATCCGAGTGGTGACCTCATTCGGACAGCGAGGGAGTTGGTGAAGCAGCTCGCCAGGAATCCAGTGACATTTGGTGGTGTCACAGCAATGGAAGAGAGCTGGACTCATAGTCCTGTGTAGTGACTGTACTCCATGTTTGGAGTAAAGGACCTGACTAAGTGGTCGGTTCGAGCATCTCGATCTGGCACCATAGAGAAGGGTTTAGTTGTGCCAGTAAGATATTCGAGGAGTGGTGCAGCCGATTGCAGCATCAGTTTACAACGTGCAGAGCGTTTCATTTTGGGCAGCCTTCATTTTGTGAAAGTGAAAGATTTTGACTAGAGGAAGTGACTAAGTGGACCTACCCCTGTGGCCCCTGAAGATTTTCATGAGACGTGTGGTGCGCTTTTGTAACGGTGTGCGATCCCTGCGAAATATGAAAAGGGGTCAAGCTTCCCAGCAAATGAGGGACAGGAGCTTTATGTAAGCAGTGTGCTGTGGAGCGGCAGAAGGTTGCGTTTGGAACAAAGATGGGCGTGGTACTTTTGTACATCACGCAATTTATATCCTTTGTAGATGAGTAATGCAATGTTTTTATTCAAGTGAAACATGCGTTGTATGAGGCTATGTTTCCTTCATGTGCCTCATTTGAGCTGAACATTCTGTTTGTGGTTTGCACAGTACAGCTTGTTGCGTTGGTTGTGTCCGTTGGTTGAGGATTTTCAGGTTCAAAGCTGTTAATCAGCGTGGACTCTAAGCTACTCAACTTTAAAGTTTAAGAAGAGAAAATTGTTAATGTATTTTAGTAATGCCCATTGAGAAATTGGCATGAGTGAGTGGGTGGAAAAGATTTCCCACTAAGGTAGGAGGGTTGCACCCTCCGTGGTGAGGAAAATGTGTGTAGGGATTGTGTCCTTCAATGGAGGAGGGTCACACTTTCCGTGGTGAGTGTGTGTGTGTGATGTATCAAAAGGTTGGGGGGTCGCGTCTTCCCAGAGTATGTGTGGGTTGAGTGTCTCACAAGGTTGGAGGCTAGCGCCTTCCACGTGAGAGTGGGTATATGGTGTCCCACAAGGAAGGAGAGTAGCGTCTTCTAGCGTGTATGAGGGTAGGGTGTTCCACATGGATGGATGTTAGCGTCTTCCGTTATAAATGTGTGTATGTGGGTTGAGTGTCTCACAAGGTTGGAGGATAGCACCTTCCCTATGAGAGTGGGTATATGGTGTCCCACAAGGATAGAGGGTAGCACCTCCCGAGAGTATGAGTGTGGTGTTCCACTAGGTTGGAAGGTTGCACCTTCTGACTGTGTGTCTCACCAGGCTTGGATGGTCGCGCGTCTGTTACAGAAGTAAGAGTGAGAGACATTTATCCGTAACAAGCTAGGGATGTGGAGACATCCCTAATTGTTTTGAAGAGTGCTGCATGGATGCCAGCAAATGTAGAGAGGGGGGACATCCTCCGTGTATGGATGTGTCGTATGTTGGGGGGATGATCTCCAGACTTCCAGGAGTTGCATGTCTCCTTAAAAAGATGCTGCGTCAGTGTGTTGCCCTGGTGTATCCTTTTGTGGTTTTGTGTGTGTGTGTGTAGGGAGGGAGATGTGTTGTGAAGTGCTTTCAATGTATGCATGGGTATGATGAGCTGAGAGAATGTTAGAGTGCTGGGGTGGAATGTTTGGGTGTGAAAGTTATGTACAGGTTCTAATATGAGTCAGGTGGAGAGGATAGCCTCTGTGATGAGACCCATTGGTTTGCTCTATAGCAATCGGTAATGAACTGTGAATAAAGCTTACATGAAGAACCTAAGCAGAGTGTCAAGAAGGTAGCTTTTCTACATAAACACTCATTATCTGCAGGACTTAATAACAAAACTAATTTCTGTAGATGCGTTCCTGAAAGGTGCAGTACTAGAGGCTCGCTGCTCGCGTAGCCACTCACCCACCTTGCCCCTCCTACACCCATGGCTCAGGGTGCATCAATTGGCTTGTCAGGTTGATGTTATATTGAGCCATCACTGGGCGTCCTTGCCCGTTTGTCCTTACAGGGCGAAAAAAAGGGTACCAAATTGATCTCTGAAAGGAACGGTTTGCACCAGGAAACCCAGTCCATAAGACACTCTTTGTACACACCATGGGCCTGGTTTTACAATGGTGCAAACCCATTGAAAATGCTTTGTAAATCAGGCCCTATGGCTCATGACAGTTTACAGAATTCAGTTCCTTCGAATGACACCTTTTGCCCTCTCCTTTTATCTCCATAGTGCTTCAACATTCTGGGTATTTTCGGCTACATTTCATTCAGGCTATGGTTATTAATTTGATCCGTCGAAATACAATTTATATTCACGATTTCACTGTTGCTTTGCTTTTCTTGCTAGTTTTGTATTTCCATTTCCCTTATTAATAGCACTATCTTGACTGTCCCCAGGGCAGTTTCTAGCCCATTTGGTGCCCAGGGCGAAACACTAGGAATGCGCCTCTCCGCGCCCCACTCCCACTGCGCGCCATTACCACCGCGCGCCACTCCCACCGCACGCCACTCCCAAACTCAATATAACACTGCTAAACAAATGAAACCGGTTTTATTACACCATGATTCAATAACTTTGTAGAACTAACCTCTACAAAAGGACAGTTGGATATGCCTACCATGTTCTATCCTCTGAGAAGATTTGTAAGACCAAGAGTCACAACAGTGGGACACGGGGACCAGTGGGAGCAGTGGACCAGTGGGGGCACACACTGGGACACAAGGACCAGTGGGGGCACACATTGGGACACGGGGACCACTGGGGGCACACATTGGGACACGGGGACCAGTGGAGGCAGGGGACCAGTGGGGGCACACATTGGGACACAAGGACCAGTGGGGGGCACACATTGGGACACGGGGACCAGTGGGGGCACAACAGTGGGACACGGGGACCAGTGGGGGCAGGGGACCAGTGGGGGCACACATTGGGACACGGGGACCAGTGGGGGCACAACAGTGGGACACGGGGACCAGAGCGTCACACATTGGGACACAGGGACCAGTGGGGGCACACATTGGAACACGGGGACCAGTGGGGGCACAACAGTGGGACACAGGGACCAGTGGGGGCAGGGGACCAGTGGGGGCACTCACTGGGACATGGGGACCAGTGGGGGCACACATTAGGACACAGGGACCAGTGGGGGCACACATTGGGACACAGGGACCAGTGGGGGCACACAGTGTGAAAAGGGACCAGTGGGGCAGGGGACCAGTGGGGGCACACATTGGGACACAGTGGGGGCACACATTGGGACACGGGGACACAGTGGGGGCACACAGTGGGTAAAGGTGACCAGTGAAAACACACACTCTCATACTTTCATGCTGACACAAACACACACTCAGTACACGCACACGAGAGCAATCATGCATAGTACGGCTACGACAGGGAAAACACAAACGAATGGGTCAAGGACTTAGAAGAACAAAGCATAATAAAATAAACATGGCACCTACCTTATTTTTGATGAAGCGGTGCACCGTGCACACAAACAAATCCGAGCTGCAAAGAAATGTTTCTGCCGACTCGAGCACAGGATACAGCCATTAGCAAAGGTGGGCAGCCATCAGGAAAGGCGCCTTTTAATGCCCCCACCACAAGTGGCCTGAAAGTCAAGAGAGGGGGTGGGTTGGGAGCCTGCTCTGACTTCCGTAATGTAACGTAGTACATATGTACTGAGTGACATTACAGTCAGAAGAGGCAGAGCCAGCACCTGCTATGGCGCTGCCGAACTCTCTGCCCTCTGCAATCGCCGCCACAAACCCAGACATGTGAACCCCTCCAGCCAGGGGCAGGGACCGGGGCAATTGATCCCCTGGGGCAATTGCACCCGGGCAGCTGTCCGCCTCGCCCGGGCCAAGAAACGGGCCTGACTGTCCCTACAGCAGTTTGTTACATCTCTCATGCTCACTGCCCTTCAGCAGACACTTGAGTCTCCTCCAATCTTTCTTACCCATTCATCTCCACTTCTTTGCTCCCTTCTATCTCAGTCAGTCTTTGGAACATGCGTTCTCAGTGCAACAGAGCACGCTTTAATTTGGACATGTTTCGCTGGCTTAATCTCCAGTTTCTATGCTTTACACAAACTTGGATTTCTCCATCCAATCCAAATACTCTTGCTGATATGTCATCTAGTATGATGACTTTCTTCTTATTTTCCAGCAAAATGTGGTGGCACTCATATTCTGTCATTCTTCTTGCAAAATTTCTTTTAGCTAATATTTCATTACTTTCTTTAATTTTTTGAATGCCATTATCCTGCATTATCTACACCTTACCCAGTAGTAGCTCTTATATCCTGGTCATCTCTACTTTTAGTGACAACCTGGTTGCTTTGCATTCTATTTTACTGCCAATAGATAACCCGTTGTTCTTAATTCTCCACTTGAACTTGCTTTACTCTTTCAAATCTCTACTCTTGCATCACATTTTTCTACTTCTCCTTGTCACAAACCTGGATTTACCTTTGTCAGTTACAACCTAGCCTATTATTTCTCCTGATCACTTTGTTCTCTCATTTCCTGTTCACATTCTTCTGGAAATCGTTCAAATGGCTCTCAATCAAAAACCATCTTTCTACATTGTGATCTTCACTCGTTTGATTCCTCAAATTGTGTCTGAACCCTTTCCTTTGTTTATCCCTCCCTTTCTCTTATTGAATACTTTAAATTTCAATTAGGTACATCTACTTTTTCTTCTACTATTTTTGCAACTCTTGATTTTCTTTCCTCTCTCCACCCTCTTTCTGAAAAAGCTCTGGAAATCTTCTTTTCACAATTTCACCTCATCCCCATCATCCTTTTCACATTGTTCATCATCTGCTGTTGCCTTCCACCCCAGATCATTATTTTTCTTTCACTCTGTCTGCCTTAGATTATTTTTCCTATTTAACATCTATGATTTATGGACTATGTTCCTCATTCCATGCAACCTCCTCACCTGTTTTCATTTGACATTCTTTCACATCATCTACTGTTGCACCTGTAACTTCTTTGTCCCTAGCATCACTTTTCTAAAATGACTGCATTTCAAAACCTGCAGCTATTTCAAGTTGGTTGTTATTCCAAGTGTTAATTCCCTTTCAGTTTCATTGTCGAGGAGTTCCCCCCTTCTCACCTGAGTCTGTTCTTTACTGGTGTCCTTGGTCGATGCCTTCTTGCGGATTGACCGGGTCTTGAAGAAGGCTGCCCGATTCTCTTCCAAATCCAGAATGCGTTCAGTTTCTGGGACGCCGAATCCAGGAAGCAGTGGAAGCACGCTAGCCAGGAATCCAGGAGGTAAGTAGAAGCGGGAGGACTAGGAAGGGATAGCAGGATTAGAAAAAGGAGAAGAACCGCAAGCTACGTAGCACACGTCTGGTCGCTACTTCGCAATAGCCTTGAGACGAGCGGAGCAGCGGAAGGCGTGGTCTATTAGTAGAAAAGGCTACGTCCAGCGCATGGAGCAAGAAGGGAATGCGCTGGATGGCCATGTTGGGAGTATTAATGAGTGTAAGCCCACTGTGACAGGGACCAAGAAGCCCAAAAGGGGCGCACTCTGTGATTCATGACAGCATGCCTCCTCCGAAGACCTTTCCCTCCAGGTTTGCCTGGGTGAATGAGATTAAATCTTCTGAGCAGTCGAGGGGCCTTGATGTTTGACATAGGCTCCCAGGTTCTTTCACTGGGGGGATATCCTTTCCATTTATCCAGATATTGAAGCTGGCCCCTTCTATACCTGGAATCACAAATCCGGGACACCTCATATTCCAATTGGTTGTCGACCAGTATAGGAGGAGGTTTGCAGGGTTTCCGGGAGGATGGATAGTAGGTTTTCAGGAAAGATGTGTAAAAGACTGGGTGTATTTTCTTCCAGGAGTCTGGCAATTTGATCCGATAAGAAACGGGATTTATAACTTCTTTGATGGCAAATGGTCCATAGTATTGAGGGGCCAATTCACTCGGCCGTAGATGTCGGGGTAGTAATTGTGAGGACAACCAGACCTGGTCACCGATTGCATAAGAAGGGCCTGGTCTTCTTTTGGAATCTGCATATTTCTTGGTCTGTTCTCTGGCCTTCTCCAAGAATTCCTTGGCCTCCTTCTGCATATTGACAAGGGTTTCGATCCAGGAGTCAACTGTAGGTACTGGTGTAGGTTGAGGAAGAAAAGAAGGCAGGACCGATGGATGGAAACCTTGACTGCAATAAAAGGGGCTGGTCTTAAGTGCCGAATGGTCGGAATTGTTGTAGGCGAATTCAGCCACGGGTATCAGGAGGGACCAGTCATCCTGAACCTTGGTGGCAAAGCATCGAAGATACTGTTCCAGGGTTTGATTGACAGGTTCCGTGGCTCCGTTGGTTTGAGGGTGATATCCTGAAGAAAGGGCACATTGGATTCCTAAGCATTGACAGAGACTTTTCCAGAATTGTGAGATGTATTGAGGTCCACGATCCGATATGATCTTGGAAGGGAGTCCATGCAAATGGAATATGTGTTCCAGGAAGATTCCTGCTAGTTCAGAGGAGGATGGAAGTTTATGCAGGGGTGCAAAATGACCCATATGAGTGAACAAGTCTATGGTAACCATAATGGTAGTGTATCCACGGGAACGTGGTAGTTCCACAATGAAGTCCATAGCGATAATCTCCCATGGCCTGGTTGGCAGTGTAGGTTGCAGTAGAAGGCCCGCCGGTCTCTTGTTATCATGTTTATTTTGACTGCAGACAATACAGGATTGAATGGACTGCTGTACGTCGAATCTCATCCTAGGACACCAGAATTGCCTTTGTATAAGACGGAGGGTATTGGCGATGCCACGATGTCCGGAGTTTAGGGTATCATGACAGAGATTTATTATTCTTTGTTGTAGCCTTTTTGTAGGGATGACCAATACATTGTGATTGAACAGATACCCTTCCCAGACCCTTAGATTCCATTGATTTTTCTTAGATATATCCTTCCACAGATCAGAGGATTGGGTCTGAGCTTGGATTTCTTCAAGGAGGTTGACTGCTTGGGCTACAAAGATCTTGGGGGAAAACATCTGAGGATATGTCTTGTCTTCAATGGGCCCGTAGTCTGGTTGTCGAGATAAGACTTCAGCAATTAGGTTTTGTGATCCTGGAACATGAGTGATGTGGAACTGGTACTGGGCAAAGAAGTAGGCCCATCGCGCCTGACGACTATTCCTACACTTCAAAGACTATAGAATCTGGAGGTTCCGGTGGTCCGTACGGACCTGAACTGGATGTTTAGCTCCCAGAAGTAAATGTCGCCACTCAGTGAAGGCTTGACGGATGGCTAACAATTCCTTTTCCAGGACTGAATAGTGTGTTTCACTAGGAGTCAGGGTTTGTGAAAGATAAGCAATTGGGTGTTCTAGTTTATCTCCTAATTCTTGCTTCAGGACTGCACCTATGGCGTAATTAGAGGCGTCCGTTTCTACTAGGAAGAGTCGACAAGTATCGGGTTGGGCCAAGATAGGAGCTTGTGTAAACTCTGTCTTCAGACACTGGAACGCCGTTTCTTGTGGTGTAGACCAGAGTAAGGGAGTGTCTTTCTTCAGGAGAGCAACAATCGGTTGTACTATCTCAGAGAAGTTAGATATGAACTTGCGGTAGAAATTGGCAAGGCCCAGGAATGATTTAACTTGTTTCACGGAAGCAGGAGCATGCCAGGTCAGTATGGCCTTTACCTTAGAAGGATCCATACCGATTCCTTTTGGGCTAAGGACATTTTTCGGGTTTGGCTAGGAGTTTGTGTTCTCTAAGTCTCTGCAAGACTGCTTTCACGTGCTCTTCATGTTGCAAAGGGTCCTTGGACAAGATCAATATGTCATCCAGATATACAATGACGAAGAGAAACAACATGTCAGAAAACACCCTGTCCATAAAGCGTTGGAAAATTGCCGGGGCATTAGCTAGTCCAAAGGGCATGACTAGGTTTTCATAATGGCCAAAGGGTGTTCTGAAGGCGGTTTTCCATTCGTCCCCTTCCCGGACACGAATCAAATGATAGGCGCCCCTGATATCCAACTTGGTGAATATTACCGCACCTCTCACGGCTTCCAGGTTGTCCGAAATCAAGGGTAATGGGTACCGGTCCTTGAGGGTGCATTGATTTAGGCCGCGATAATCGAGGCAGAGTCTGAGTTCCTTGGTATCCTTCTTGGGAACAAAGAATAGGGAAGCACCAGCAGGAGATTTTGAAGGTCTTATGGTGCCACTTTCAAGGTTGGTATCCAGGTATTCTCTTAGGGTCTTTTTCTCGGGTTCGGAAAGGATGAACATCCTGCCGAAGGGAATCACTGCGGAGGGTTCTGTATCTATTGTGCAGTCTGCAGGTCTGTGTGGGGGTAAGGCCTGGACTATGGCAGTTGAAAACACATCAGCATATCTGTGTGTTCCTTTGTTGGTTCCTTTGGGTTTGTTAACGGAGGTTCCAGGGATAGGCAACGAGACATGCAAAATTCTGAGCCTAGGAAGAGAGAACCCCCTTTCCAGTTGATATATGGATTGTGTTTCTGTAGCCAGGGCATACCCAAAACCATGGGGTAATGAGCTGACTTAATGATGTCAAACCTAATCAGCTCCTGATGGTGATTTATTGAAAGGTGGATCTCTTTGGTCTGCAGGCTTATTGGCTCTGATACGAGGGGTCTTCCGTCAATAGCTTCCACAGGTTGCATGGTGCTTCATGGCTCGTACGGAATTCGATGTTTAGTAACCCATTCTTGATCGATGAATATCCCCATAGCTCCGCAGTCTACCAGGGCCAAAATGGAATAGGTCTTATTCTTGGAAGGTGATAGAAAGGCCTGTAATATCACCAAATTGATTTGTCCAGGAGAGTTCAAGGATGGAATTGAGGTGGAGCAAGCATCTCTCTCCCGAACCTCTGCTCCATCTAGGATCAGGAGCTGGCGTTTTCTGAACGCTGAGGGGGTGCTAGAGGCCATTCCCTAACCAAATGCTTATCCGAGGCAGAATACATGCACAAGCACGTATGAATTCTTCTCATTCTCTCTTGCGGGGATATGGGTCCACGAAAGACCCCAATCTGCATGGGCTCTGGTTCCGTGACTGGGCTTGGGTTGGTGTCCGTTCTGACGGTACTCTCAAATGATGCCTTGGGAGAATTTCCCCTGGTTTTTTTCTTTTCCGTCTTCCTTTCCTGGATACGGAAGTCAATTTGCATGGCAAGATCCATTAGTGCCTGGAACAAGCTTGGTCGAGCCACTCTGGCCAGCTCATCCTTAATCTCTTCGTTCAATCCTCTCCTGAACAGACAGGGTAAAGCTCGCCTCAGCGGACCAGTCAGCTTCCTTAGCCAACTGTTTTAATCTGGTCAAATATGTGAGCATATCCTGGGAACCTTGCTGAAAGTCTAACAGGCGTTCCTGGGCAATGTAAACCTGCTCAGGGCGGTCAAATATGTTTTTAAGGGCCTGTATAAACCCATCATAGTCGTCCAAGAGGGCATCACTAGAGTTAACGAGGGGAGTAGCCCAAGTTAAGGCATTTCCGGAAAGGTGAGAGATTATAAAACCCACCTTGGCCCTGGGGGTCGAAAAGTAATAGGGCTTGAAGGTAAAGTGGACCAAGCACGAATCTAGGAATGCACGAAGGGTCTTTGCTGAGCCGTCGTATTTGTCCACGATGCCACCCAGTAAGACACTTTCTTTTGTAGCAGAATCCTGGGATAGGACTGTTTGAGAGCGACGTTCTCCGCCTTTAAATTCTGTACCTCGGTTGATAATTCCTGCATACTATGCATCAGGTCCTGCAGGGCAGCCTCCATATCAATATCAAGTTCAGTTGGGTGGCGTCTCAAACTGTCGAGGAGTTCCCTCCTTCTCACCGGAGTCCATTCTTTACTGGTGTCCTTGGTCGATGCCTTCTTGCGGATGGACCGGGTCTTGAAGAAGGCTGCCCAATTCTCTTCCGAATCCAGAATGCATTCAGTTTCCGGGACGCCGAATCCAGGAATCCAGGAGGCAGTGGAAGCACGCTAGCCAGGAATCCAGGAGGTAAGCAGAAGGGGGAGGACTAGGAAGGGATAGCAGGATTAGAAAAAGGAGAAGAACCGCGAGCTACGGAGCACACGTCTGGTCGCTACTTTGCAATAGCATTGAGACGCGCGGAGCCACAGAAGGCGTGGTCTATTAGTAGAAAAGGCTACGACCAGCGCATGGAGCGAGAAGGGATTACGCTGGACGGCCATGTTGGGAGTATTAATGAGTGTAAGTACGCTGTGACAGGGACCAAGAACCCCAAAAGGGGCACACTCTGTGATTTATGACATTCATATCTAATATTGACTGTAAATTCTGTATTTTGACATTTTTCCTTCTGTTTATAAGCATGCAACAACTATTTCCATAATACAAATAATAAATAATAATAAAAAAAAACTTCTTTTGAGCTTTCTGTACTAAGTTCTTTCTGGTAGCAGTAACTCTTTTAACATTTCAATCTAAGATCTTGAAACAGTTGATTTAGTCATAGCTTGCATTCCATTTTTTCATCCACTGAAACTGCTCTTCTTTATGTTGCTAACTCTATTCATCACTACTTGCCTTATATTAAACTATTTTGCCACTTTTGACACAGCAGATCATTGCATATTTATGTCTGCTCTTTTTTCATTAGGCTATACAGATGTTGTTCTTTAATTACTTTCTTCGTATCCCTCTGACCATGAGTAGTCTGTCCCTGCAGACTGTGCGGGTCAATTTTCTTCTGCCTAACCTTCTACAACCAGCCACATGTTTCTGTAATCTGTTCTCTATCTTATTCTCTTTATACCACCTCTTTTGATCTTTCAATCTTTATTGGCATTTTATAATGCTTGCTTGCAGATTTGTCTCCTTTGCGAACATAGCTTACTCTACTATATCTTCTTGTCTCTCTGCCATCCATTCTTGGAGGCCTTCTCATTCACTTCATCGTAACCACTCCAAAACCGAAATTCTTAATTTCTGTTATCAGTTTCTTCTTTTATACATGTTCCTTCTTTGATCCTTGTTCCTCCTTCCTCTGTCTTCTTTAGCTCTGAATCTTGGAGTCATTTTTCACCATTCTTTCCATTTTTCACTTTGTATATCCCAAACTAAAAGCACAGTTTATTTTGTATTTTTAGAATCCAAAAGATGATTCTAGAACCGGCATATGAACTGGGATGTGAAACTCTTTGCTCAGAATACTGGAAAAGTCACACACATTATCTCAAAGAAGGGTCTGGTCACAACATGGACCAATTTTGGTCTACGTCCTACGTGGCCAGTGCAGTACTAATAACTGCTGCTGCTTACCACATATGGAAGCAATTCTTAGGGAAGTTACCAGCAGAAAGTGAAAACTATGTACATCCTCAGTAATGCACTCCCCTGCAAAATACACTGCATACTAAAAGTCTGAGGAAGTCAATATCCCATTCTCCCTCCCTTTTTTATGTTGTTATGAATTGATTTGATGTATTAGACTTTGTATTAGATTTTGTAATTGATTGATTTGAGTGATTTTACTCTTTCTATGGAATATGTATTTTAAATATGTGGGTACATGCATGGTGTTATCTGCATGTATTATGTAGATATAATTTATTAATAAAATGTTTAATTAATCTGTAAAAGACACAATAAGCTTGTCATAAGCACTAAATAAAGAAAAATAGAACTGGCAGCTGAAGGAGAAGCAGCTTAGGAGCCTGGCTTTAATCGCTTCATGCGTCCCCTTGAGATGACTGAGATGGATTTATTCAGATAGGAGTGCCTCCTTCTATGAGCCTAAGTTAACCAGATGAGGATGGATCTGACATTTCTACAGGCATTCCTAATAGCGAGAAACAACCAAAAGAGATGGTTAGGGATCAAACACTAGCAACCCCTATACTCAAAGCAGAAGAGCAATTCAATGAGGATTAATAATGGATGGGGCAGTCTTGTAAATTAGAGATACATAAAAGATTCATATATTTTAGTGAAGCAGAAGACAGATCGACTTGGGGAGTAATTTCGGAAGAAAAATACCTGCATTATAGGACAAAGTTGCTGCTCTATACCTGAAATTGGGTTTGGCAAATAAAATCAAATATTGACAAAGACAACTATAACAGTTGATCCAGTATTAGAATTACTGGCTTTCCAGAGGAACTGGAGAAAGGAAGACCATTGAATGGTTACAGAGGATTATGTGGGGGAACAATCGGAGGATAATGTTCTTTAATGATTATGGTAGAGGAGATGAAGAAAGTAATGATGTTAAAGAAAGAGTAACGCAAATGATGATACACTATTACATGTTATACACGGCCACTCTGAAAATTGGCAGATTCAAATACTGCTGAGAGAGTTAAAGATGGAAATAGGTGTCTGAACACTCAAAAGAAGGATATTGGTTCTCTGTGTTTGAGAACCAATATCCTTCTTTTGAGTGTTCAGACACCTCTTTATATGCTTCTTTTGGGTGTTCAGACACCGCTTTATATGCCTAACATCTCTAGGCATATAAAGTGAGGTGGCTACAGAAGACAACGTGGTATTAGGGGGAACTGTACAGCCTCTCTGATCAGGAAGTGGTGAACCTGTTGCAATGATGAATAAAAACCCTCCCTAAATACAGCCAGAATAAATCTAGAAATGATTGCTGGAAAGCCTGATGATAATGGGGTGGACACATCAGGATTTAATATGCCCATCGTGCAGCAAACAAGAGTAGCACTCCAGGACTGGCATTTAAATCTCTCTACCCCTATGTCTAGAGAGAAACGAAATGTGTCATCTAAAAATACCTATGATCTCCTGGAGGGTTGGAGGAATCAGAATATTTTATGTTGCTTTAAAAGCTTTAGACACGGAAATAAGAACTTTTATAAAAGAGCTTTAATTAAGGCCCTGTCTGATATTTTGGGAGTCCAAGATTTTTCTTTTAATATTTTACCTGCCACTCAAATTTGATCAGATTGTATATTTTGTGGAAGGTGCAATGTCAGGTTTGGGATGGCAAATCCTCTTTTTAGGTCCTGTGTAATAAATTGTAGTGAAGCATTGTCATACAGACGTATTGAGGTGTACAAGGATACAACACATGAAGTATGTCACTTGCATGATACATGGTTCAACGCTAGGTTGGTACTTCATATAGAAGGGAGGGTTGATCCAGCATAACTCTAGAGTATCGGCCTTTCTACCACCTTTGGTAGTAACCATCTCATCATGGATCAATCCAGTGTTGAATTAGAACTTAACCTGAGACAAACCCCTTGTTAGATGATTCAAATTAGAATATCTGCTCTGGCATACAAGTCAGTAAATGGGTGCAACAAACATGCTCCTCCAAGTCTGCTCTAATGAAGCCTTAGCTGTTAATCATCAGAGCAGCTCTTTAGAGCAAAAGGAAGGTATTTGTTTAATTAGCTGGAATGTTTCTGCAGTTTTTAATAAACTCAGTGATTCAGAATGGGTAGCATGGCTAAAAGAGTATGACATGCTTTTCATGCAAGAAACAGGGTTGGTTGATGAGAGCTGTTTATTGAAATATGTTGAAGATTTTTATATACTCTTGATTGCTGCAAGCCATTGCTACCCGATTCGTATGAGCTTATGTTATAAAGCAGAGAGACATGTCCACCGCATCGATGCCCCCGGGCTGCAGGTGCGCTATACAAATGCAAATAAATAAA
Source organism: Ambystoma mexicanum (assembly GCF_040938575.1). Taxonomy (NCBI): domain Eukaryota; kingdom Metazoa; phylum Chordata; class Amphibia; order Caudata; family Ambystomatidae; genus Ambystoma; species Ambystoma mexicanum. The sequence goes on from NC_090937.1 coordinate 864,619,082, forward strand.
TAAAGATAATAAAGAATGTGTTATCATTTTCTTGGATATGAACCTGCGTTTAGGTGAAAGACTCTTTACTGTTAACATCTATATTCACCCAAAGGAGGCACCTCGGAATTTGTTTATAACTGGTGATATGCTGAGCAAGGTTTTATTGCAGGATAAAGACATCACCTGCCTGCTATTGGGTGATTGTAATGCCAAACTAGGGGTAATGGAAGAACTTTACAAAGATCATGCTGCTCTGTCAAACAAGATCCCAGAGGAGGCCTAATCAATGATTTTATTAAACACGCCAGGCTGGTGGAGTTAAATGGAAGATGTCCTGGAGATAGCTCACCAGGACCCACTTTTAGATCTGGGGTGCAGTCTTCAGTGATAGATTATGGTCTGATAAATTATTTTGCATACAAAGATATTCTTGATTTTAGGGTTGTTAATCGCACAGAGAGTGACCATAACTACTTAGTGGTTAAGTGGGAGATCATAATGAATTGGCCTGGTGAAATGACCATGGAGAATCAGTTGAAACCAAAAACTACTTTTTCCAAGAGTTGGATAGAAACAGTCTTAAATACCCCAAATATTGGACTTTCAAAATCAGCTATTCTCAACCGCAACATGGAAGACTTTAAAGTAATCGAAAATGTTGATCTATAATGCAGGAAATAGTGAAGCCTCTTGATCAAAGGCAAATTGAAACAGTGAACATCCGAACCAGAAGGAGAGTGGGTGCACCATGGTTCGATTCAGAGAACAGGATAGCAAAATGGAGCTCTTGTGAAGAATCTAGGACTGGGGCTCTCCATGCGGGAGATCTTCATGTTTTGAAATTGGGTTATAAAAGCTCATAAAAAAGAAAAAAAGCAGACCATATAGAAATACAATGAGCTAACTTGGACCAAATGGTGCGGGAAAATAACATACATGGATAACAATGACAATAATAAAATTAAGCCTGAAGTATGGTGCACGCATTTCTCAGGTATTTTATTTAGCTCATAAGAGGGTGGGATGCCTGGGACAGGGCTGCGAGTTCCTGTTGTTGATTGTGTACATTGGTGGCTGCTAATGGGGGAAAAGCTCCAGGACCAGATGGTATTAAGGTTGAGGTTATCAAACGGTTTTATGCATGGGGGGCTCCCACGTTTACTAGAGTTTTTAATGCAATAGCACACTTCAGTTACTTGCTGTGTCTTGGAAAAAGAGCTTAGTCATGCCGAGTTTCTAAACATGGATTAAGTAGTGATCCCCACTGTTATTGGCATATTTCCTTGCTTAATAGTTCAAGGAAAATGTTTTCAAAATGTATATTGACAAGATTAGAAAAATGGGCAGAGATTAATAGAAATGAATCCAACTTTTATATACAGGTACATGTGCAGTCATAAGATGCCCAGGTGCAGTCATAAGATGCCCAGGTTTGGCAACCTACTCTAGGGAGTTCACTATTAACAAAGAGGTCAGGCAAGGGTGCTCCTTGGCCCCATTATTGTTTATTCTGTTTCTTTTGGACTTTGACCCATACAATTCATTAGCAAGGACTAACCCCTGGCTATAAATTGGACAACATATGGGGCATTCATGTACACTGGTGATACAGCTTTGCTTGATCAAACACACAGGTTTCTTCAAGAGTCTTTAAATTATGCAGCTACATTTGTTAAGGAGCATAGTCTCGAATTGAACTTGGAAAAAACATAAATAGTTAAATTTGACAATCCCAAGAAGAAGTTTGTATGGGCAATAAATAATGTAAATATTGCAGTGGTCAAAAATTACAATTATTTAGAAATTATGTTCCATCAGAGTGGCTTCTTCTTGACCATATTAAAAGGATGCTAAAAGGAGCTCAAACAGGCCTTAAAGGGTTGACAAATTTCTACTATAATTATGGGGGCAAGAGATAGGATAAATACTTAAGGGTTATGGAAATCAAAATACACACATCTGTATTTTATGGGTGTGAAATATGGTGCCGCTCCAACTGCACAAGGCTGGATGTGGTGCAGAATGAATTTTTAAGGGACACAGTAGGGATTGGCCATAGTGCACAATTGGCATTAATAGTATAGCCATTCTAGGGAGCATACATTTTTGGAATTTTATCTTAAGACATGTGATACCCCAAACCATATTAGGCAAAATGTAGCTCAGGAAATGCACTTGTCGCCAGACAAAGCAAAATATACATGGTACAATTTTGGAAATAGTTTGATAAATAAGTGGGGCATTGATCCTAACCAAATTAAATGCCTAACCAAATTGGAACATCGACCTTAGGGACAAGGCTATCAGACTCGAACATGCTAGTATGATGAACCGTTTATACTCTCTCTAATCAATTTCATTTTATGCGGCCTTGAATCAGAGTATCTATGAGAGAGGTGCTGTAAGCTCCTTGAAATCCCTGGAGCATAGAAAAATAATGCTAATGGTCTGATTAAACATTCTACCATTGACAGCTAGAATGTCTTGACTGGGTGGCCATAAAGTGTGTTCCTGTAGCACAGCATACTAGGAAAATATACTACACGTTTTATTAATATGCCCTCTCCTGATTTCCCTTAGAAGACAATGTTTTAAAATGATTTTATTAAATTTGGTTCGGGATATTTTTTAATTGTTGTCTCTATTTATGAATCAGAATGATATGAATTGTATATCTCACTGTGGTATTTTTGTAAAGATAAGACTCAAAATGTATGGCAGACCATTTTTTAAATAAGGTTTATGCAATGTATTAATGTTTAATGATTCTTAATGGCTAACACTGAATAAACGTATACTGCTATTACTACCGAAACTTGTAATTGATGGAGAAACAGAGACCTTTTCTGAACACAAAAAGGCTGGTAGATTGTTAGAGAAGATTAAACTGAAATGGTGACACTGTCAGTATCACTAGGGGCCAGATGCATTAATCAAATAATTTGAACATGTTCTTTATGTAAATTGGGTATGTATCTGTCTCTCCTTCTTTGTGCTCTGGTGTTGTTGTTCAACTAATTGATTGCTTATAGTCAATTTTACTTTCTCATTTTATTTGATAGTTTAATCTATTGTTTTGCAAGTTTTTTGTTAATCATTTTTCATGATGATGCTTCCAGGGTAAGGCTGTTACGATTTGAATCTGAACATCAATGTATAGGTTGTGACTGGGATGAGTTGCAGAATCTCATGGGGAGTTATGATGACTGGACGTTGTACATTGTCACGTTCTACCCACACGTTAATGGGAGTGTGGGGTTTGGAGGTTGTTTTTTTATGCCAGTAAAATGGGGGTTCATTTGTGTGCTTGGAACGAGTGTGGCAGTGTGATGGCCGTGCTGAGGACAATCCCACCTCACCACGGGAGTGAAGGTATTCTATGGATTTTGGTATTCAATATTAGAGGTTCATGATCGGTCTGCCGGGCATAGATGCTAACAAAAACACAGAACGTTTCAAATTACATGTTCATTAATGTATCTAGGGAACACAATGTAAATCCTCTGTTTGTTGTAACATGTCCTCAGCAATGGGACCATTTCTGAGCACATCTTTTCTACTGTAAGCACTGTTCTGATCTCCATGTAACTACTGCTAACTGGGTAGATGTCTGAAAGCTTAAAGGGAAGTGATGGCTGACACAGAAAAACAGTCTCTTACTTGAATAACTTTCTTTCTCCAAAGTTGTGCTTGAAAAACATGTGTAACTGTCAACGCTGCACCTTATTAGTATTCTCAATTACAAGGGATTGGAGTTGTCCCGACATGCACACCTAAGGCTGCTGAGGGTTGTATTAGTGTGGGCTGCCAGGTATGTTGATGTGGATATTTATTTAATTTCTTTGGCAGATTTTGTTTCAAATTGTAATACGATCTACCCATTGGCTCTGTCCAACACACACTAGGCTTCATTATGTGCTTGGTGGTCTGGAAATAAGGGTGCTGGTAGCAACGTACCAGCCCTCTTTCCGAGCGGACAAACTAAGAGTCTGCCGGTAGGGACACAAAACTCCAGGCAGGCCTGTCCTGCTGGGCGTTCTGGCCCCTACTGGCAGTGTTTTCATTGTGCTGGTGCTTCAGTGACTCCGTTCACATGGTGTCCTATGCGACTTCCTGGGAATGGGTATTTACTGTTTCCACCAGCTGCCATAACATCCCTGGGCACTGGGAAGTCAGGCTGCAGAAATGGTTTTACAGGGTGGACGGTACCCCACCGCCTACCCGCAGGTTTTCCTGGCAGCCCGTAATGAGGGCCACTGTGTTGATTTTGTTCGTGTATGTAACATGGTAAGATGTCACCTTGTTTGGCTTGTTATATTGGATCTATGTACACTTTGCATTGCTATGTATGCTGTCATTCTCTGCCAGTACTATGTCTTTTTTTGTTTTTTTGTGCAAATTCACTTGCTTGTTGATAGGAGTGGTCCCCTTTACACATTATATGCTAGGTAAGCATTATGTACTTGCTTTATTGTCGCAGTTTATTGTGCTGCCACTTGGAGTTGGAATGGGAAGTACAGGGTTAGAGTTTTTGAGCTGCATGTGGTGGATCGGAAACAGTTGTTGAATTTTTCTGCATTGTGTAATCGTGGTGTTAAGGCATTGCAGCAATATATGTCTAGTGTAGAGATTGCTTGGGCAGTGGAGAGAATGGTTTAGTAAATATTAATAGATGATATTGATGGATGAGTATAATTCAGTTGTGCCTTATTAGTTGGTGATCCATTGAGTGGTGTTGTTATGGGTTTTCGGGAGGAACATGTATGGGTCATGTATTGGTGAATGGAGATTTATTCTGTCTCTGACACTAGATTATTTGCATTATGTTATGGAGGTGGGAAAAACTCTTCCAGTAAGGGGTCTCTATTTATTGATTACATTGCTTATAGGAGGGTCTCACATGTGTCATTATGTTAATATACTGTTTCTTTTGTTTTAAATCTGAGACTAATTTAGCTTGTTTTGTTATGTTAGGATAGTGTATGTGTTAGGATGCTACCTATATAGTCACCTTGAGTTATATTAAGGGACGTGGTTGGCTTTCTCTTCATAACCAGTGCCAGTATGAGGTATGAATCAAAATTGTTTCACATGCAATTGCGAAATTTTCTTAATAACTTGCTTTTTGTTAATTCTCTGTTAGGGGCACGTATTAGAACCCCAAGGTTGAAATGTGTGTTGAATGATACTCTTTTGAGTGATTATTATATATGTTTCCCTGTAAGCCAAGTTGTAGTAGATTTTGATATAAGCAAAGCAAATAGCCACCTTGCCTCTGGGACAGGTAAATATGTTAACATGTTGCCCTGGGACTGGAGCTTCTTTCTTGGAATTCTAAAGGGATCAATTGTCCCATAAAACAGAGAATGATATTGAATGACATAAATAAAAGGAAGTCTGGCATAGCTGTTATACAGGAAACTGGAGTTGAATAAAGAATATATTCTATACAAAACCTATAAGGCATAGGTTTCTAGTTGTTACCGGAAAAGATAAAGGGGTGTTAGTATTTTGTTTAGATGTAACATCTGTATGAAATTGGGTAATACAATAATAATTTTACGTGTAGGAAGGGAATTTCTGAAATCATTATAGGGTGAGGGAATTATTTTGGGAGGAGATTTTAATTTGGTATTGGATAACATGCTATTAAATCCCTAGGTGATTCCTGTCGTATAGTGGCCAGTGCAATGGGGGAGGTGAGAGACATGATGCAGACATGGCGCCTGGTTCACAAAACATTTTTCAATGCTATTTTCCTATTCAAAAATCTTTTTGTAAGTCAGGACCATGGGGTTTCATAGATCCCTGGAGAGGTTTGAATCTGAGTTTAAAAGAATACACTTTTTTCTTCAACCCCCATAATACTGTCATGTCATGCAGTCATTGTTTTTTAATCTCCAAAAACTGTTACCAAGTGTTTCGAGTGCTAAAGTGGTGGATATAGTCATTTCTGACCATGCAGACATAGGCGTGAGACAGAATACCTATCAGCCAGATGGAGGTCTGAAAAGGGTTGGAAATGTAACACTTACCTGCTCTCTGATGTGACTTTTGAAGGAGTTATAAGAGAGGTGCTTTCCAATTATATATTTGAATACCAAGAAACTGTTGAAGACATATTTGTTTTTGAGATACTTTGAAAGATACTATCAGAGGGAAAAGTAAAGGTTATTCATCATATCTGAAGAAAGTTTGTATGCAGGAGGAAGATACTGGGTTCTGTTTATTCAGGAAGGCTGGAGAAAGGAATATTAGGTAAAGGTCAGAAAGCAATAGGTAATCAGCCATTATGGCTAGGAGTAATCCTGATCGATGGCTCACTTAAATAGCAGAACATGGACTATTCCACATCAGATAGTCTTTTAGGGAAATTGGAAAAAATTGGTACTTTATTAGTGAGTAGACTTAAGACGATTGAGGAAAATAAAAGTGTTACATCCATTATTACAGGAGTTGTTCTAATTAAAAAGGAGGACATCATAGGAGCCTTTAGAGATTTATTTTTATAAAACATTGTATGAATCTGAGGAATCTGTCAACAAGGAAGACATGTTATCATTTGTGGAAGGGTTAAGGTTGTTTGACTTACGTGACTCAACAAATGGTGTACTCCGCTCTGACCATAGATGACCATAGAAGATGTGTTAATTGCAATGTGGAGTTCTCCAAATGTCTGGGTCAAAAGTCTGGGTCCTGACGGGTTCCCATTGGAAATTTAAAGTGTATTTAGTGATGTGTGAAGTCCTATCCTACTGAAAATATACTTGGAAATTGGAAATTGTTGAGAGAGCGGAATTGCTACATCCGTCCAATTAGCTTTGGTAAACTGATTCCTAAAGTGGGTAAACATCACACAAGTTGTGTGAATTATAGGCCGATTTTCCTCTTAAATTTAGATGTCAAATTATTAACAAAAATCTTTGCCACTCCATTGAGTCTTGTTCGGCGTCATATAATCCACAGAAATCAGACAGGGTTCATTAAAGGATGTTAAAGTCATGATAATATGAGCAAAGTCATAGACATCATGTCATTTGGTGCTATCTGACATTCATGCTCAAGAGGTTGTATTTTGGCATTTTGACAGTGTTTTTTTGAAGTTTTTTTCAGATTCTGGTAAATGGGATAATACCTCCAGTTATTGAGACCCAACGAGGAGCCCATCAGGAATGCCCTCTCTCCCCACTTTTTAACATTTTTGTTTAACCTCTGACAGTAGCAATTAGGTTAAGTGAGGATGTACACGGAATTCAGGTGGTGGGTCTACATCTAAGGTGTTACTCTATTCAGATGATTTATTGTTAATCCTCTCAAACCCAGAATCCTCCTTTAGTGGAGTAATGGACATTTTTCTTAGGTTATATCAAATTTCAAAGTGAATGAATCAAAGACTGAAATGTTCGCAATTAGCTTGGAATGCTTTAGGAGTAATTTCCCGATTTATGAATTTCACTGGTACAAGGATGGATTCATGTATTTGGGAATGTATGTATGAAAAGGCATTTCTCATATATTGGAACACAATGTCCTTATTAATCTTGCTGAAATGAACTCTGAGTATAAGAGATCGTCACAAATAAATGTAACTACTTAGGGGAAAATCGGAACTATTAAAAATACCCTTCTGCCTAAATTGCTATATTAATTTAGTATGTTACCTGTACCACTTTCACAAGGCATGTTTCAGAAGATCCGAAGAATGTTCTGTGATTTTCTGTTGGGAGATGGCGCCTGCTCAAAGATCCCGTTGTCGATTCTTTTATGGTCTGTGGAAGAGGGAGGATTTGGTTGCCCTGACATAAGGAAGTATCATACAGCCTTCACTGTTCTATGCCTCCATCATTGGATTAGTGAGATTTCTGAAAATACTCCTGCATGGGTGACTATAGAAAGTGATTCAGTCTCACCGATTCCATTAGACTGCTTTTTACCAATGAATAGTTACTTCCGAATGGAAAAAACCCTCCTTCAGAATGTCATGTATTATCTGAATGGAGGTTTGTGAAGACACTGGTAGTAAATACTGGTTGTCTACAGAGTCATGCATATGGAAAAACCCTGCTATCACGCTCAGCAATAAAATGCTCCATTGCGGTTCTTGGGAAAAGTCTGGGATATGGAAACATGAACAAATCCTGCATTGAAATTCAACTTTCATTTCAAGTGTAAGTTACGTGCTCTGGAAATATCAAGAATCAACCAATTGCAGAGGATAATCACATCCATTTTACCTCCTCTTAATGCAAATATTCATGACTCTCCAGGAATATATAGCAAAACACAACAGATTACCAGACCTTTAGGCATAAAATCGGCTACTGGATGTGGTTTTGCTCTTTAGCTTTTAGTGCCCAATTTCTGAGATTTGTTCTTGTGTCTACTTTGTTCACAAGGACCTCTACTGTACAGGTCCCTTTTGCCAGATGTATTCCTTATTTTGGTCCCATTCAATCCAGGTGCTATTTTGCAGCATTGAATCAATCAGTGTTCGTAGGGTATCTCCATTCCGTGAGATTCATTTTGGTGAAATTCACTTCTTGGGTTTTGACCTTGTGACTATTTTGAGTTGCGGATATTAGCTTGCAAGTGCAAGCATGCAGGTTAATGTCAAACACCGGGATCCCATGCCAGGTGCCATTCAAAGTTCAAATTATTGCAGCTGAGTTTGTGGGCATTAGCAAGTGATGAGTACAATTGCCACCATGCTCCTAACTGTAACATAGATACTAGAAACCCTACAGGGTGACTGCTCCCTCAAGCAACCTAATATAGATCCCCAAACGTAATCCATTTTCAAACCCACTTTGGAGTGTCGCTGCATATGCACCGTGACCACACGCAACATGCCTTTAATATTCTTTTTAATGGCTTCTGATTTAGCGGGTAACAGTGAGCGATTGCGCAATAGCCCTCATGTTCGTATTAACAATGATATATTAGAATCTTCACAGGGACATCTAACCCCTTCTGTATTTGTAATAAGTACTATCTAATTTATTTTGAAATTAAATTGAAACGTCTCCCACTTGGGTACGGGTGCACCTGCAACCGTATTCCAAGTTGTTTCCCAAACTATTCACCTTTCCAATATGGCGGGCCGCTCTCCCTACCAACACATTTCCGAGTTACATAGGTGTCCGTGTTTATGAGCAGGGACCAGATTGAAAATGGCCAAACTTTCTTCTGCGCCAAAAGTCTGTTGCAAGCAGCTGGAAACAGCACTTGGTAAGGCACTCATGTGCTGGGTTTATATTGGTAGTGCTAGTCAACGTGTCTTCACGTCTGCTAACTGTGCTTTTTACATCGTTTCAGATTTCTCCCACATTTTCGATCCATACATATATCACGGTTTAGCAGGTAACCTCTTAAAGGTAATTCCTGTCCTCAGTACGGCTGCTACAAGTCTGCTTTTAATTCTATTGTCTTTGCTTTTAGGGGCGCAGGAACACCTATCTTCCATCCTTTTGGCAGATGATTTCACCTTGCCCAATCCCTTAACTGGATTTTGTCAGTAGACAAGTTATTTGGGACCATACTTTCCTGTCTTAGTGCTACCTTCTGGTCACTGTTGTTGCCTTAACATGGAGATTGCTCTCACCTATCATCTTCATTTATTCAGAGTATCTAGATTCGTTCTGAGGAGACCATTGCATTTTGCATGGCCCCTATATTTAAATTGCACCCATTTGGATTATTTTGGTACATATCACGATATACAGATCCATGACAGTGATTGGTGGTCTCCAGATTTGTGCCAGCATGATCTCACCACATGGAAGTTTTGACCAGTTCTCAAGACCCTCACTATAATCCCAACTTTCTCAAAGTCCTTGCTGTATTGGTTTCGGACTGCACAGTATTTCACTGCATTTTGACATACCTCTCAGAGTAAACGTTTGGTGTTTTTTGTATTTTCTACCAGGACACATTTGACACTATTTTTCACCCTGCGGCTGCTGGGTAATTTCCCATGGTTGCATTGGTTGGACACTTACTTATGCCCCAATTGGATTACAGCAAAGCATTACTGAGCGGTACAGGCAAAGGGAACATCCAAAAGTTGCAGACAATCCAGAACAACACTGTTAGAATAATTGTCAATGCAAGTAGAAGGGACCATATCTCACAATATCTCAGGGAGCTTCACTGGCTACCGAGAGAGAAAAGAATTCAATTTAAGACACTCATCCTTGCTCATAAATGTGTGCATGGAGAGACCCCACAATACCTGAAGCAAAAAGTAAGAACATACACACCAAGCAGATCCCTGAGCTCTAGCACCATACATCTCCTGACCATACCACAGGCCAAAAGAGCTAGAGGATTTGGCCGATCCTTTCCCACTCTCTTCGCAAAAGGCTGGAATAAGCTCCCCATAACAATGCAAACTGAGACAAACTTTGAGGTTTTCATGAAAAACTTGAAAACAATACTGTTTGAATAAACTAGCCATCAAATCTTAAAAGTTCTTTATACTGTAAGTGTTGCACCCTGATGCCTGTGGGCTATGGCGTGGTATAAATACATTTAAAAAAAATAAATAAACATATTTACATTGTATAAGAACTTGAGGTTCACTCAGCAGAAGATTATTCATTGCTTATATTGGTCACTGTGGAGAATGAACAATTGTACACTTTTGCAACCTGACACATTTTGCACTTGCAGAAAGGCCGTGGTACTTATACACATATGTTTTGGAACTGTGACAAGATCAATCAACATTGGAATGACGTGCTTAGTAGAATATGGATGGTCACTCAATCTACATTGTCAGGAACCACATATTGGGGCATATGCCAACAACTCCAAAGCTATCATTTGGTATTAAACATGGATAATTTAGGCTTTGCTAGTGGCGATAAAACAGGTCTTACAGAAATGGAAGAGTAATGAAAAACCCAGGCATGAGGACTGGCTGCAACATATGGTGATCTTGGCAGCCAAGGAGAAGGTGTCTTTCTTGAGGAGACAAATGATCGACGAATATAATTCATCTTCAGAGTCTTTTAATGACTTTGATGCCTGGATGTTTTATATATTGATTATTTTGCTGTTAGATTATACTTGAACATTTTTTGACTTGCCTTGAGTTATTGTGCCTTCCCTACTATCCTATTGTTTCTAGTTAGTGTTGTGTTTGTCTTGTCCCCCCCTCCTCTTCTGAGCACTAATGTTACCAATGTCTGTCCAATGTGACTCTAGATGTTAGGGATTTGTGAATGATTCTGTTTTTTTCTGATGGGGAGAATATTTTTCGACTGTATGGTTATTTTTTAGTATTCCCCTAAAATTGAGAATTTATTTATTGTGCATTTGTAGGGTGCTTATACATCAAGTAAATTGTGTTACAAAACACTGCATGGTGTCAGGTGTATTGACCCACGTTTGAGTAATTAAGCTGCAACATTTGGTGCTGTGGGCTTAGAAAATCCAAGATGGCCAAAAAGCCCACATGTGCGCCAGAATCCAGGAGAACCGCGCAGTTTGTGCGCACACCAAAATGGTCGCCTAACCTTCCACCCACCAGTGCGAGCATGATGGGCCAGGGGTGCCATGAGTGGAATGTGTGCCAAAGGAAAAACAGCAGTGCCTGTTAGCTTACAAAAAGCCCTTTGAAATCACCTTGGTTTCTTTGAATGCAAGATAAAAATGCCTATGTCAAACATAGCAGGATATTCAAAAATCTCACTGAACACCAGCAGACATTTGGCAGAATGAAGTTTTGTGTGCATACAAAATCTGGAAAGAAAAAGAGCCCAAAACAATGTTCATAACAAAACTGGCTGAGCTGTGGAGGTCAGCAGCTTAAGTTAAACTGAATTGAAAACCACTAAAATCGAAATGTTTAAATTAAATGAGGGACCTACTTTTGAGTGTCACATAGTTTGTAACTGTTGAAATGTCATAGTTTTGAACTTAGAATCAGCATTCTAGATGCATGTGTAAAAAATGTCAGTTTGATTTGAATGTAGAAAACTGGGAACAAAAAGTGACATTTAGCTGAATTCTGCCTGACAACTGTAGGGTATTTTATGGAGATTTGGGGCCTGACGGTATTTTATTACCGCCGAAAAATAACTTAGCAATAATCACTCTTTGTATTCAGATTTGGCCATGTGCAACAATAATACAATGGACATGCATTATTTCAGCACCCAGACCTGCATATTTGGTATACGTGGTTGGTGGTATTTTGGTGAGCATAATTCCCTTGTTTTATTTGTGGCCCCAATGTCCAGAATCCCTTATCTTTGCTTAGATTTTTCGTGTGATCACTAGAGAGACCCCAGACCTACATTTTAGGAATACCACATTTTTCAGTGATAGTGTTGGTGTGCCACCATGGGCGAACTCACTGACTTATTTACGACAGAGAGCTATATATGGTAGTCTTGTGGTAATTTCCACTACCTTATATATGGTAGGGAGCTATGTTCAGAGAGTCTCTCTTCCCGTTGGCTCATGTACCTCCAACGAGCTATGCTACAGTCACTCACAATTATTCATACTGATTCTGACATGCACACATCTGTCTTAAAATGACCATTGCACTGTTTAAAAATCTCCCCACATCATCGGCATTGTAATGGTAAATAGTAAACACACCACCCGTCTGTTTTCAAATATTTTTCTGTATTATAAAAGTTGCATTTAAACACGATCTCATTCTTTACAGAAATAAATAAAATGGTACAGTAAAAGCATTGTCTATGACACACTGCAAAGAGAGTGGCGGAGAACAGAACTCAAATTGCAACATTGGTATTTGATTAAGACACGCACAGGAATCCCCTTTCCTACACTGACTGCATATTTTCGTGCACACACGGCTCCCACGCTTATGTAATTACCTTATCTGTTCAGAGTTTTCTTCAGCTGTTCTCCTTCGGAATGTGGTTCCCTTGAAGATTAACCCCAGTAAAAGGATCGCCTTTCCTTTTCAAACCGGGGTCATTGCCTGGAATTCTTAGCTTTTGCAGATAGGAATGCCTCCAACCAGGAAAAGGTCTTCCTCCCAGCTCTGCCAAATCTTGACTGTAGCAGGACGCAGGAATCTGCATTCAGTCAGGAGTCCCACAGCCAGGTCTTCTCCCCAGTAGTGCAGAAAAATGTCTGCCTGTCTTTTTCCCCGATACTGCCCACTAAAACTTTCATCTCAGCCCTCTGTATGACGTGTCCCAATGAAATCCATCATCTCTCATCCTCCTACTCTCAACAATAGCTTCGCTTATACATTTGCAATTGTTGCAAATCTGACTTCCTTCTTCCTGCAGTTACTGTGCACAAAAACACGGAGAAGCAGGCAGAGAAGAGAAGAAAAAAAATCTGCACACACATTTAAATGGCTTTCAGAGTATGCCTAATTCTGCAGTGGAGAACACATTTTATTAGTGGGTTATGTTAAATAAGGTTTTATTAGTCAGGTTAATGGTTAATAGGTTAGCTGTTAATTTTCAAATGTGTCTCTCGCACCATAGGCATTTCAGGTGAAAAATAAATATTATTTTTAAATGAGCACGTGTGCTTTTAACTGTAAAAATAGATTTGCATCTTATATGTTAAAATCGTTTTTGACTGAATAGCCTGTCTTTCCTTGTTAATCTGGTAACCCATATAGCAATGCACCGCACCCTTGTGGTGGTGCTGCAAAAAAAAATTGCTACCTGTGCAGTAGTGCTGTACTCTGTGCTGTTTGCTACCTGTGTAGTAGTGCTGTACTCTGTGCTGTTTGCTACCTGTGCAGTAGTGCTGTACTCTGTACTGTAACACGCCAAATATCCTTACACAACTACCCCCAACAGGAGAAACCTGCTCACCCACTATTCCCAGGCCTGGCTGCATCCTGCTGGCCCCACCAAAAGGAGGGCACATGGCCCTGTTGATTGAAAGGGGAGTGGCAGCTGGGGAGTACAGGGAACTGAACAATGGGCCTTCTTTGGCTCAGGCAAATGTTATATTGGGGGGGCCATAAAGTGGCTTCCTCTTGGGAAATTGGGAGGGGCAGTGCCTCTGCTAGCAGCTGAGCTTGGGGGAAGTGGATAAACCAGTTATTCCACCCTGTGATGTGGGAAGCCACACCCCTTTTTGACCAGAGCATGATTTTAAAAAGATAGATAACGCATAGTGCGGACTGGTCAAAATTATATAATTAATACCATTATTCTTGTGATTTTTCTGTGCATGTTTTAAGAGGCGTTAGGACCCTGTGGTGTATTCTGGGGGGTTGCTAGCGGAAAATAGGGTCTTACTCCAAATGTCTGCATGTTAAAAATATGACACTTCATCAATTAATGTCCATACTCCTTGCGCACATGTGTGTAATTTTTGGTAAATGTCCGATATTGGTAAACCAGTCAAAAAGCACAAAATGTTGTTACTTTTGAATGCAAGCCCCCAGGAAGATCAGAGGCGGACAAGCATGGACCATAAGGAATATATAATGTGTACATGTAATTTCAACAAATTGTGTATCTGGGAAATATGTATTTGAATCAAATATAGATGTGTGGGCAAATTGACCAGGGGATGATCCTCTGACCCATTAACAGACCTCATCATGATTACAATCCATTTCCTTCCCTCAATCATGGGAGAGAGGAGAATTGGGCCAATGACAAGTAGAGAGGGGCAGGCTCAGTTATGCCACGCACACACCCACTTCCAAAACACATAAAAAGAGACTGCTGGGACAGGTAGAGACATTCAATTCCATTTTTTGTGGGACGCTCTGCCGGGAGACTCCAGACTTCACATCCATCAATCTTCAAAGACCAGAACTTTACTTCAGAACTTAAAGCAAGGGCCTAAACCCACAAACTGAGAACTCTTCTCAGCAGGCCTCAGAATCCTTAAAGACATTTGCAACTATTCCACAGCCGGGCGAGCTGTCTGAATTCTTTTGCCAAGAACAATTGCCAGAGACCAGACCGACCAGAGATCCAGAGAACCACAGACCGCTGTGAGCAGAACCAGAGACCCAGACCGCTATGAGCAGAACCGGTGCCTGATTGACCCGCCGAGCAGAGAGAACCGAAGTCAAGTCCAGTTGACCGATCCGTGACGAGGCCCATTCATTTCAAAATTAGGAGTGAGTATCCGCCAGAACTGTGCAGAACCCAATCTCTTAGTTAAAATAATCTAATTCAAGCTATTTTAACCTAATTAGAACAGCCTCCTAGAAATCGTGTCATCTGTCATTTTGAAAGATGCACAACTGTCACCTTTCATTTTAAAGCTGTGATTCTAGGCTTTCCAATGAACTAGAACCGACTTCCTATTCCCTATTCTTTTTCCGCAATTGCGAGACACGCACTCGCGAAATTTACCGCGATTTGCGATTTGGCCCGATTTCTTCATCTGTAGAAATCAGCAGCTTTTTGCTTCTCTTTGCTAAAATTTGTTTGCAATCTTCTAATCATTCATAGAGTATTGTTAAAGTGAGCCTGAACTAATATAAAGTAGTCATCACCTACCCTGAACCTCTAGAGAGAATTAAAATCAATTTTAGCACCTTTTCACTTCCTTGCAAACCACATTAAAGTAATTTGCCTGTGTTTAAAACTCATCCCTGTTTTCCCTAAGCTTGCTGGGAGAACTGAAACTGTGTATTGCATTATAAAGTGTGATTTGTTGGGATTCTTGAAGACTGTGTGCTCTCCTTCCATTTCTTGTATTGCATAGGGGGGGAGTGAATTGTCAAAAGAAAAAGTGACCATATTACCTTTTGCTAAAATCATAACAAGTTATTTTTGTACTGCATTTTATTCCACCTTGCGTTTCCTTGAACCATATAAAGCATTCTTTCCCACCTTATTCTTCTGTTCCTATTCATAAGTTACCTCTTGCTGACTACTGCTCATATTCACAAGTGTAATATCCATTATCAATTTATTTATAGAAGTGTGATATACACATATATTGTTTAAATTTTCAAATAAACCTTTTAATTTGCAAAACAAACCTACTTCTTGGCTCAGTGGGGTCAGGGGGATTCTACGAGGGGGGTGTTATACAAGGGTTGTCATCCAGAGTACTGAACTGGATATAAAAATACATCAATAAGGGTTTTCCTCAGCATCCCAGACTAGGCATTGACTTAGCTGTAGTGTTGATTGAATATCGCTTACAATGGGCAACAGGGAGGGCACATGGAAAAGAGATGTAAATAAAACAATGAAAGAGAGAGGTGGACCTCCTAGGACTTTTGAGCATTCAGAATGTGCAAGTGCACATTTTTATTTAAGATTCAATACAATGGAACTGTGTATCATTAGTGCATTCATTGCTCTGAACAGCAGCGGCTGCTCCATTAGGGCAACTAGGGTGAAGCCCTCCAAGCCAGCTCAGCCACTCTTACAGTTTTAATGAATCGAGGTCAGAGCCTTACTCATTGCTATGGTGTGTGTATCTGCGGAGTTGAGGCAGCGCTCCTCTGGGCAGCCCACACCACACATGAACAGTTTGCATACTCACAAGGGTACAGTAATTGAGCAAAGTGAAACACTATTGGATGTGGTGGGGCGATTACACAGTGCGCCCTGGGCTCTCTTATGGTCCATAATCCACCCCCACCCAATGCCTCTCATAAACTGGTGTGGGATTAGGGCTGATGAGTCCACCTCATCCTATGAAATGCATGGCCAGGGGGCAGGATCAGAGTGCCAATCACGCCACTTAATACGGCCCATCATAGCACACCCCAAGACAAGGCCATGCAGACGCCTCATACCTTCTGGAAGAAACTCTGTTGTCACTGTGCTGGTCAGGTCTCCATCAAGGTAGGACAACAACGTGAACATGTCGGCCGACCCCGGCACTAGAGCCAGTAACTCTCCACAGTGATGTGACGCTTTCAAAATGGATGCAAGCACGGCACCAGGAATAGGTAAGTCTTTGTCTCGCTGAAGAACCTACACGCTGCTAGATGACATCTGATTTTGGGCCTGCAGTGTTTGTTGTGCCTCCTCTCCGCTGTTGACTCTTCCATCACCTCACTATGATGCAAGGCCAGGGACCTGGCTGGGTGGGAGAGTGAGGCAAGTTGTGGCCATATGCTGTGATCCTCCTGTTGCGTGTCCAGCTAAGGCCCTCTCGCCTTTGGCCCCAATCAGCATGGTGGCAGTAAAATAGCTACAAGTCTAGTTTCACAAAAACTGGCTTCCGACTGTACTTTTGCCCCTTCCCCACAGCTGAGACCTGCCACTGATGCTGCAGGAGAAGCTTTTCCCACACCCCGACCCATACATTGTGTTTGCGCAGGGCGAGGGGAGGGTGTATATGGCAAGACCCAGACCCAAGTGGTGCACATGAACACACGATTCCATTTAAAAATAACACCAAGGATGTGGGTATAGTGTAGGCAGTTCTTCAAACCTCCTGCTTCTCCACTGCCAATGCTCACGTTTCTGTGACTCAGTTTATCTACGTCATAAGGAGCGCTTAATCTGCATTTTGGGAACTGAACCTCGGGGCGCAGATTATTTGCTCTGTGTTGGAATATCGGAAGGAGCTCGTGATACCGAAAGATATCTCTTTAAGAAAGTGTGCCATATTAATATTACCGCATAGTAATGCACTGTACGATTAACTCGCATTCAACCTGTGTGCATTCTGGCCGCCTCCTTGCTTTGAAATGACGCTGTATCGTCTGTATTTTTTTTTTTATTGCAACGTGTGGCTGGCGCCCTGCTGTGGAAAGTGCCATCAATCACTGGTTAAACGAGCACTCCGTCTCAACCCTTGCCCCCGCTTTGAAAAAGCAAATTTGGCTCTGTCTGCAGCAGCCGTGATCCGTTAGCATCTGTGTGAGGCTTTATGACATTAACAGAAGGATTGTCAGTGCCATTGATTAGGTCCCAGGCGGACTGCCTTATAAAGCTTTAGAATGTCATTCGGCACCGTGAACACATGTTGTACGCGCTACTCAGTTATGGAGATGCTAGCCGCAGAAACGTACGTAGCATGGTCGTTGCGCTGCTTGTCCCCTCTGACGGCACTGGCAGCACTCATTCCAGTGGGCTTACAGTGAAACGCCAAACGTCGTGCTGCGAAGTCATACCAGTGACCTCTGTGTGCTGTATGCAAAAACGCTGGTATAGTGTGACTCTGGCACCTTTGCTACCTGAGATTGTTTGGTATTGAGGCAGCTGAAAAAAAGTTTGCCGGAAAAAATAAAATGTGCATTTTATAAGACTCACTGGCTGTATATGTGCGGCCATCACTCAGCCATTTACTTTGTAAGATCCCTCTCCAGTTTAACCTTGTGTCACAACTGTAAAATATAAATAATAATAATGTTGCATTTATATAGTGCTACGGACCCTCGGGCATCTGAGCGCTGCTTATTATTCCCACTGTGTGCTCATTTGTCGACCTCGGAAGAATCAAAGGCTGAGTTTGGCCCCGCCGGGATTCGAACCTGCGTCCAAGGATGTCAAAGCAAGCTATCTGACCGTATGTGGCTCTTGGAAGATACTTTATTGGAGCAGGCAGCCTTACAACTGTGGGAGCCACTGAAAACAGTTTGCTATCCACAGACAGGTCATTGTGCATTGGTGTTTGTAGCTTGCTTGCTGTCCCCTCAGCTGCAGTCACTATTCCTTGTATACCTTGATCACTAGAAGCTTCCATGGTCCGAATTGCTCCAAGTAATATTGCTCATCTTTCCAAACTGTAGGCAACATCCCTCAATGGGCTTGTGTTCACTGCAATGAATTAAGGAGGATTTGTATTTAATTTGGATCTAGGTCATGGGTTAGATGGATTTGCTTTGTGGTTTAAGTTTACCATTACATTTTGGATACTAATTGCTGGAATTAACCTGCTCTTACTATCAGTTCAGCAGTCAATCTCGTGGACACGTTTGAAATAATGTTCATGCATTTAGTTAGATGGTGCCAGGTGGTTGGGGACGTGCCATGATGGTGGGAGGTTAGGGTGCACAGGACAGCTGGTTTATTCTTTATTGTACACCACAATTGTACATTTAGAAATGTAATGTACACACAGAATATGCACAGGACGAACATCTGATCCCATCTGTTCAGTCAATTGCAGGTCTTTAATGCAGCCTCCTTTTGTGTTGAAACCTAGTCCCTAACCTCTTGCGTCACAGGCAGACAGTCCCACTGCTTGATGCACAATGTATTTCTGCTGCAGACAGAATCATACACTAAAATCAGTGCTACGTGGCAGGTGTTTTGTAATTGCATTCCATGGCATTATTTTAACTTACTACATACTGTGCAAAAGACTGCCTCCAGGAAGGGATCAATATATTCGGTGTACATTAACACAGTATGAAATTTAAGCCAATGACGTTTTCGGAGTGCATTCTAGAATGGGTCATCATTGCTTCAATCCCACTGTACACTGACGTCACTTGTGGTCAGCTCATCCAGTCACGCATCAGATGGTGATGCTAGTGGTGCAGAGTGGCTGGGTCAGGTGATGTTATTCCTATCATGGTCTTATCATAGACATGCCCTTGCAATTGTTGCTAAGGCTCATAGCAGCATTGCAAGCTGCAGGATTTCTTTTCATGATCTGATTTTGAACAATGTTCTCCTGCAATGATATGGTATGATATAATATGATATGATATGATAGTGTATTTATAAAGCACCTATACACAATGTTTTTCAAAGTGCTTCAAGGCAAGGGAGGGAACAACGGAAAATACATTGGCATTCTTACAGGCCATGAACAGTAAGGATGTGAAATCAACTATTGTACTCGGCCTGACGACATTTCAGATAGTGCAAGAGCTAAGACATAGATAAGGAAGGGAGGGGGAGAGTGGGAAGGCAATGTTCCTGACTTAGTCAATATAGAAAAGAGAGCTTTGAGTGTAATGTGAACTTTTGTACACCATCAAGTCCATTCAAGACAATGGGAGGGGAGGGGTATTTGTGATGTTGGTAACACCGAAAACACTCTGGAAGTGTATGTATGAAGTCAAAAAATACCATTAGCTATCCACTGTCTGTGATGTGAGAAGCTAGTGTGATTACCTTACTGACAACAAGGTCAGTGTTGTGGGCAATAGACACTCATTTTCCCCGAGAAGCAAGAAATATGTGATGAGCAGAATTAGAGAGAATCTACTGATGTTCAGCGTTGCACTGAGAGTATCAATAAACACATGTGTGTTAGGAGACACTGTAGTGGTTTTAGGTCAGTGATGTTAAATGAGGGCAAGTCCACTGAACTATACTAGTACTGTAATGGTGAAAGACTATGCATGTAGCATATTTGTGAGGTAGTGCAAATGATCCAATTCACTAAGTCACTGATGTCAGGGTTTGCACCTGTTTTGCTATGCTCTGTGGTAGGGAATGAGTGGGACTTCACTGAATGCATCAGTAAATTGCAATTTAAAATGAGCAAGAACGCATTCATTTGCTCCATAGACGCATGCAAGACTATCAGGGGAAGTAAGTGAGCCCTTGTGGAAACCTACAAGACGTGATCTGTGAATGACCAGTTTCTCAATATGGAGATTAATACTGGGGTTGTCAGGTATTGCACTGTAGAGCTGAGAGGAACACCCAAACAAGATACACAATTTAGTAAGTGTAGAAGGGGGATTAGAACTGGGGTCTCCTGGGTTCAAAGGCATTCCTTAACCTATTGAATGAGATGTATTTGCTTAGGTGTTGTCCCATCCTGTTCGAAAATATGAGACATTGAGAAGCAACATCTAAAATAACATTGGTGTAAATAAGAGCAGTGGTGGATAACAAGAGAGTTAAAGCAATATCCTTTACTTTTATTAACAATGAATTTAAAACACTTTGACTTCCCGATACCTACTAACTCCAGGACTCGTAAAACACTGGATTGCTAACAATATGTTCATGTGTTTGCTCTCTAGAATCGATTAAAAATGATGACATTTTACCAAATTTTTCACAATTTTAACCCAGCATTTAAAAATAATTCTTGGGGTGGGACCCCAGTGTCCTCCGTGGGTTGGTTGGGGCTCCCTCGCTACTCTCGGTCAAATTTCACTCATTAGTAGGCAATGTTTGCACCCGTCCAGTGAAAGAAATCAGCAGCCACCCCATGTTCTGAATGTACGGAAACACTGATACATACATATTATAATAATACATGTAAAAACAAAACAAAAAAACAGAAAACAAAAGAATCGAAAAGATGCCTCCTTTTCTTAATTGTCATGCTAACAAATGCCTAATTGCTCTATCTTTTCATAGCTGGATTATTGTTCTGCTCTTCTTATGAGTCTCCATGTGTAAGCCTTGGCACCGCTTTATTATTTTTTTTACTATTCTATTTGTCTTTCGATCCTCTATTTCCTCTTTACTCTCTTCTTTGCACTGCCTTATATTTTATTCTAGTATATGTTTTCATGTTCTTTGTTTTGTATTTAAACATTTCCACGGTCTGGTTCTTCACTATCTTTCTTCTCTAATTTCTCTATATTGTGAACTTGGTTCTCTACAGGGCACATCTAAATTATCCTTACTGTTCCTCAACCTTTCTACTTTCTGTGCTTTTTCTCTACTTGCTCCTTGAACATTGAAATTCTCTGCTGTTGTATATTTGGGCTGCCCCTTCTCAACACCTTTTACTTTAACAACACGTTATCTCTTCTGTTCCCTATTCTTGCTTACCATTATTAAATGTGTATATAAATGGTTGTTAATGCATAACCTACATGATTCTTTTTTGTAGAGCATTTTGGCAAACATGCTTTAAACATTCAATGGACTAAAGTAAATAAAAAAACTCAGGCACACTTGGTAAAGTGTGTTGAGGCGCTGGATGCCTTGGAAGGATGCATCCGCCTCATGTAGAAATATAGGATTGGCACATTTAAGGACTTTGGACCACAAAAACCTGAGAAGTCAAGGTATTCTGATTGGAAAAGACAAAGACAATTTTGATTCTGTGTTTCCTCCATCTTTGGAAAGACTAAACAAAAAAAGGCACCCCCATGGTGTCCCTCATCGTGCCTGAAAACAATGAATGATTTCACTCTATGTGGCAGAATTTCCCCTGTTTGTGTTCAAGCTCGCTCAACAGTATCTATGATTAGAATGAGTAGTTAAGGAGGGCAGTATGTCATTATTAAGTGAATACCCTTGCCTCTAAAACAAACAGTGTTTTGTAAAGTGTTCCTTTAACTGATGTGCATAAATATCATTGGTGTGATTAAAGGAAATAACATGATTAACATAGGCAACAAGGCATAAACACGTGTCTGGGGTTGCTGTTAGTAATCCTGTTCAGAAGAGAATTGCCATAGCATTTCAGTACTGCACTGCCCATGTGGGCGGGACAAAGACTTATATGCAAATAGGTATTTCCCTTCTGTGAAAGGTACAGTGAGCTAAAGTGTGGCTGCGGACTCTCTAGTGGGTACCTTCCTAAATAATAGGTCATTTAGCCGTGTTTGTTCTTGCACAGGGGCAACTATGCCTATTTATTTTATTATTTAAGGGACTTTGGTTTACTCACCTTAAGTTGCCTAGGGTCATTCAGATGTAGACCTCTTGCTCACTGTGCAAGATAGGCACAGCTCCATGTCACTGATGAGACCCTACAAGGCTGAAACACATGTCCGGGTTTACTGTTGGTACTCTTGTTCGGAAGATAATTGCCATAGCACTTTCGTTCTGGACTGCCTGTGTGGGTGGGACAAAGACTAATATGCAAATGGATATTTCCCTTACTGTGAAAGGTACAGTGACTTAAAGTGTGGCTGTGGACTCGCGAGTGGGTACCTTCTCAAAGACTGGGTCGTTTAGCCGTTGTTGCAGAGGGGTATTTATGTTTTGACTGATTAAGATAGGATTCATTTCTTTTAAAATATTCTTTCACCAATTCTTTTCACTACGTGAGGTATAGAACTCCCTTAATTGTACCATAAAAGGGTGACAAATTCACTGCTATCATATTGTTTCGATTTGCATGCCATTGCAGATTTATTTTAAAGCCAACATGGTCTTTTAGAAAGACAATGGGCCTCATTACGACCCTGGCGGAACGGGTTAAACGGCGCCGTAAAAGGTGACGGCGCCGTTCAACCCGTTCCACCACATTACGATGTCTCCTCGCGGGACACGTTAAGCACGCCTGGGAAAACCAGGCGTGCTTACCGGGTCCCGCGAGAGGAAGACGGAGCAAACAACGGGCCATTTCGTTATGGCCCGTTGTTTACGCCCTCTCCCATTCCCATTCAGCCCTATGGGGGCTATAGGGTGACAAATTCACTGCTATCATATTGTTCCCATTTGGGGGCTGAAATGGGAATGGGGAAGGACCGTGTCCGGGTCCTTGAGGGAGGAATTACCGGGCCATCCGAACTCGGAATGGCCCGGTAAGTCCTCATTCCGAGGACCCGGACACGGATGCGATTTCGGCGGCAGCCATGCCGCCAATAGTGGCATGTCTACCGGCCGAACTCGTAATGAGGGCCAATGCATCAAAGCCAATCTTCACTATCAGGGACAGTTTAGTTGTCTTCCCTTTCACTATTTATATATATCAGCTGACATCCCTGAACACAGAACCACAGACACCAGTGAGACACGTCTTATCTTGACTTATGGTGAGGGGGCCCACAAGATTCGACAAGTCATTCAGCGTCATTGGCATATCCTTAAATCAGATGAGCATTTAAATACTATTTTGGGAGATCGCATTAATATTACTTTTCGCAGATCTACCTCATTTAGGGATACCTTAGTTCCCAGCTTTAAGAGGCCTATTGACAATGCATTGACTGATGGTTGGTTAAACACCAAACCACAAGGCTTTTATAAGTGTTCCAAATGCAAAGCCTGCACTTATGCAGTCAACAAGACGTGTTATATACATCCTATCCTGGGTAATAATGTTCAAATCGCATCCAGAATCACTTGCGATACAGAATTTGTGGTTTATGTTTTGAATTACCCTTGCAATATGTGGTATGTGGGCAGTACAAAGGGTAAATTGAAGCTGAGAATGCTGCAACACATAAGAGCCATAAGAAATGTTGATCCCAACTATCTGATGGCTCTGCATTTTCAGTCTCAACATGAAGGTAAATTGGAGGGCTTTTCCTTCTTTGGTATTCGGACAGTGCCTAAATCACCCAGAGGTGGTAACCGGGAGTTACTGTTGAGACAACTGGAAACTAGGTCCATTCTCGACCTTGAAACAAAAAAACCCAGGGGCCACAATCTTGATGAAGAGTTATATACGTTTTTAGGTAACAATTAAGTATACTTCGTGAATTTTCTTGCACCTTTTTGCAATACTAGGTACCTGCAATATTCAAGAGTGACCCCTTGTGTGTTTAATATTTGAATACTTTTCCATTCCGGTCCACACTCCTATGTATTAATGTACATTAACTCTTCTTTCTTCTTTTTTATTGATGCATCTTACAGGTTCTTTCTCCAAATGATTGTGAAGCATATCTTGCATATGATTGTTTTTAACAAGATTCTTAGGAGGGTATTTTCTATTGTATTGGTACTTATCACTTTGATCAATATTTTTGTATAGCTTGGTTTTAGGCTTCTTAATTGCTTTTTTACTCTGTCCCCATATCTTGTTTTTTTTGTCTCGCATTGTTTCATTGTCGATTGATTATTTGTAGCTTGGTATGTAGTCTTTTTAAGGTAATAATTTCCCAGTGATGTAATCTTCCTTGCTGGGCTCATCGAGCGGAAAGGGTCTTGAGGATTTTTTTATAGGGAATAGTTTACCATTCATGCTAGACAATTTTAAGTAAAGTTTTTTGCACTTGCACTTTATAGGGGATACATTTGTTGTCTACTTTACAGCCGTCCATGGATGCACGTTTTTTTGTTCCAGTGACATTGTTATTTTATATATTTGTGAGATATATATATATTTATTGACTTTCATTCTTTTATCTATTTGATTGTCAAATTGTATTATGTTACTTAGTATATGCATCACACATTTAGGAACATTTTTGTGCATCCATGGACGTAGAGCACTGTGCATTTTATCATTGCTGTTGTCTAGACATTTTTCTCCTTTAAACTTTTTCCCTACCTTGCTGCTAAATATTATGCAACTGCTGCTATTGCACTAAGCACTTTAAATTTGCTGCTAAAGCACTTAGCACTTTACATTGCTGCTAAAGCACTAAGCACTTTATATTGTCTCAAGACTGCATTATTAAGTTCTATTTGTATTACACCTCGCATATGTATGCGTAAACTTAGACCTACATGACTTTATATCTTTGTTTATTCGAGACTAACGTTGGACACTTAGAATGGCTATATTTTGTTATGGGGCTGCATGGATGGCGTTGAGGTAATGGCTGTTTCAGACGTTATAACGTGGACAGACCCACAAGGCAGGACTCGTCATTTTTGGCGGTTGCCCTAGAATGGCATTATTTTTTGACTTTATTTTATCTTGGGTACCAGCCTTTGTTGACAGACATACCATTGGAAAACACAAATTTATTTTGAACGATGTGTATTTATATATATTTATATATCCTTTTTTTATATATATTTTTCCTTTGACACTCGTTATGTACCTGAGGCTTTCTTTTTGCCATTTTCCTCCACAGTCCTCGCAGCCAGCACATCTGTGCAATTGTTGCTATATTCTTCATCATATAACATTTGGTTGATGTATTGACACTTACGATGTGTTTTTATTTTACTTAATACACTGCATGTTGAAGTGCCTTAAATGTTCTAAGATGGCTGCCATGTGTTCATCATTTTGTACCACCTCGTGAATGGGGACATTCTATGCACTTGTATCATAGAGGTTTTAAAGCATATATAAGAAGTCCTTCTTCCATGAAACACCCTACCTACGTGAACAAGCGGTCAGTGTACCGTGAAACGCGTCATTTTGTAACCAGGCTTTCACTTTTTGCTGCACCTTTTTATTAATAAAGACACATTTGTGCTGCCTGGATTTGCTGCTCTTGGGAGTGCAATCCATCGAATTTTGCCCTGTCCTAGGGCATTTTTTTCCTTTAAAAAAAAAAAAATATATAGTGGCTGTGTAGTTATGGTTAAATTGCTGTTTCCATAGGATGAGCACTTTTTGGGTGGCTTATAACTTCGCGTTCCCTGGACGAATCCTCACCAAACCTCACAAAAAACGTATATACCTCACTTTGATTTGTTTTGCAAAGTTTGCTGAGGTTTGGTCCAGGGGGGGCAAAGTTATAGGGGGGTCCCAAAATGCCTTTTTTCCCATAGACTAAATGGGGAAAAAACTTTGCTGACGCCTACAGCCCAAACCGCTGGACAGATTTTCACCGAATTTGGACCAGGAGCAGCGGCTTGGGCTCAAAAGCGTGCCTTTGTAAATTTGGTGAAAATCTATCCAGTAGTTTTCTTTTTAATTACCAAAAAGTAGGTCAATAAAAATGTGTGATATCTATGTTCGGTCCGCGGACACACTTCCCTGTTCGGTCCGCGGACAGTGTCCTGATTGGCTAATCGGCTTGCGTCATGTCCGCGGACATGCAATGTGTTTGCTGATTGGATGGTGAAGAGTGTGAAGTGCGTCAGATTTTTGGAAACGCCGCCATCTTGTATCCACGGACGTCCGCGGACACCGCAGTGTCAACTGGTGGGGAAATACAATTTTGGCAAGCGTGTTGCTGTGTAAGACTGGGGATGGTGGGGGGTAAGAGATGGTTCGATTATTGTATCTATTTAGGTGGTAGCGCTGTCCTTGGTGTCCGTAATCGTTCCATATGGGAATGTCCTAAGGACACTATACCTGTCCGTACTGTTTGCAGGCAAGTTGAAACTGTTCTAAGAATGCATGCGGTGTCTGGGATGTCTGCAAATAAATAAAAATTGAGGTGCTCTGAGGACATTATACCTGTCCGTACTGTTCGCAGACAAGTTGAAACTGTTCTAAGAACACACACGGTGTCCAGGATGTCTGCAAATAAATGAAAATGGAGGTGTTTTGAGGTCACTACACCTGTCGGTACTGTTCGCGGGCAAGTTGAAACTGTTCTAAGAACACACCTGGTGTTTGGGATGTCCGCTATTAATCATAACGGAGTTGTCCTAAGGACACTATACCTGTCAGTACTGTTCGCAGGCAAGTTGAAATTGTTCTAATAACACACCTGGTGTTCGGGATGTTGTACTGTTCGTAGGCAAGTTGAAACTGTTCTAAGTACACACGTGGTGTTCGGGTTGTCCTCAAATAAATGAAAATAGAAGTGTCCTGAGGACACTATATTTGTCTGTATTGTTCGCAGGCAAGTAGAAACTGTTCCAAGGACATCCAAGGTGTCCGTGGACATTAAAAATGCCATGAGGCCTAGTTAAAAATGTTTGATTGTATGGGTGTGATCACACTTAAAAATAATTGATTCTATGGGTTTATCTATGGGTGTGATATGCTGCGGTGGTTGCTGAAAGGGCCTAGAGCCTTGGGTGCATGGTCGAAGGCCAAAGCACTCGTTAGGGATTTCTTCTTTTGTAACATTTTTGCAGAGAGTGCAGGCATGTTTCCACATGTATGAAATCTGGAAGATTTCATTTATAGGTATGTTTTTGTTTTTCCAATACTTGTAGTAAGTACATTAGAAATTCTTGTGGATCTTATTGTGAGTGTATAGTGAATTTTACCAAATCAGCACAGTAGTCCAACTTTTGTCTTATTCTGTGAACACTAGGATTGTTTTTTGCATTTCTATGAAGGACTAACATTTGCAAACACAGTTGGTCTGTACTGTGTAAGTAAATGTTGTCAACAATTGGTGGCAATTGAAATAGAATATTAATTGCTACATTTGCATAACAATTTACACCAGTTACATTTGAAAATTTGAATGGACCAGGTAGTTCTGTGTCCAAGTCATTTTTTCGGAGGGTATGTTGCCTTTCTGAAGAAGTACCTAAGTAACTTTGACTAATAGGTTCCTCTTTACTTATTGTGAATGATGAAGTATTAGCTTCTTTTACTCTCTTTGGAGGATTTGCAGTCAGATTCTGTTGCATCCCTGTTTGAATTAGTTTTCTTTTACGTTTTATTTTTTGTGGAACAGGATATGCTTTTAGATTGGGGGTATATAGTGAACATAGTCTATTGTATTCTAGAATGCAAGGAATATCAGCGTTGACTTTACTTGCATCAAAGTTGATTAGAAATAGACCTGCAAGTGTACATAAGCGTGATAGTGCTACGTAGCTCATGCCTTCTTTAAAGACTGTGTTACCAATAACTATTAATGCTTTGTCTAGGGTAAGACCTTTGGATTTATGAATGGTGACTGCATATGCAAGAGTTAGAGAAAATTGTTCGCTACGTGCATACATGTCTTTGAAGAGAAGGAATCAAGCTGTTGAGCGCCCTATCCTTTTTACTTCTGAAAGTTTGTCAAGGAGTATATTGACAAACTGAATGTTGTTGTCACGTGGGTATGTTTGAAAGCTAACAACTGTACCCAGTGCTCCATTAACTAGTCCTTGCTCCACGTCCAGGTTCCGTTTAAGCATTACTCTACAGTTTAAGGATCATTTTAATATTTTTTCCAAGCCAGCTGTGTTTGAGATTACATTTTTTAAGGTATTTAGTCTTGTTGTGGCTTGTTGACACATAGGTAGTGTAATACCATGTACGTCCAGTGTGTCTGTGGAGCAAATTTCAATTATTGGTTGCATTTATTTTTTAACATTGTTTCATTGAATTTGGAACAGCTTGCAAGAGTTGACATTAAGGCCATACAATTGACATTTTTTTTTTGCTAATTGTTCCATAACATCATTAGCACATAAGTTATCGCCATAAAGTGCATGGATGTGCTGGGGTTTTAATATTGTTTGTGCTTCTTGAGATAGTACACCAACTCTAATACTTTTTAAAATGTTGGCATAGGTGAGGTCTGTAGATTGGCACATGATCTCTTTTAATTCTCTGTATTGGAAATGTTGCCAAAGGTTGACATTTCCTATGCTGCCAATAGTTTTACGGCAGAGGTTGTGTCCTAAGGTTTTAAAAATAGGTTCACCTTTCACTGGTGTCAATTGAAGAAGATCTCCAAAAACAATAATGTGTTTTCCTCCAAAGAGTTATTCGTAGTTTGTTTTAAGTACTTCTTGCAATCTGAGATGAATCAAAGCCAACATTAGGTTGGAGACCATGCTCACTTCATCTATTTGTAGTTTTCATTTGTTTCAAAACTCTGCGTAGTTCCATTGCAGCTTCTGTAGAAAGTTTGTAATAATCTAATTTGTTTTGGTGCTCTGGTGTTCTCCTGGAAGGAGTAGCAATCAGTGTAAAGTTTGTTGTTTGTCAATTGTTGAAGGAACTTGCTGATGGTTTTGATTAAGAATGTTTTACCTGAACCAGCTTCACCACTGACGTATAGTAGTATAGGTTTATAATTTTGGCAGGTATATTCTTTATTTTCATGTTGTACACCATGGGCAATTTGTTTTGTTACTTCTTTGAAAATGGTGCACTGCTCTTTTTTTAGTTTTGATTGTAGTGAAGTTAAGTCTTCTGTATCTCCTTCAAAGTGAAACATGGTGTTTTCTACTTCTGTCATAGCTAATTCTGCCTAATTTGCTATTAGTGGCTGTCCCAGTGGTTCTTGGCTTCCTGTTATAGAAGGTTGACTACTGTCGGGAGTGTCCTTATCTAGTTGAGCCTGGAGTTCTTCTTCGTGTTGCTGTTCATTGTGCAACATTGTTTTGTACTGCATAAAGTTCAGATCGGTGATAGTGCTTTCATTTTCTTTGAAAGCATCTTCGTAGCAGTCATAGTTATCTAGTAACTCTTCTTCTTTTCTCCATGGTTTAAAAAGTTGTAGGAGGGACATGTAATATAGTTCTTTCTGTTGAAGAGTTTTTAATGACAATTTGATATGATTAATTAAACTTGGTTTAGTAAGTTTTACTAAGCTGCCTTTCCAATCTGTCACTGTATATCTACCTTTGCTTTCATCAGGTTTTATATTATTTTTGTATGTAAAGGTTTTATGTAGTATAGGCACATGTTTTCCAAAGTGGTACTCCTGTTTGAGTAGTATGTGTCTAGTAAATTGCTTTTCAAAATGTCTTGGCTCTTTGGATCATTTTTGGCTATTGTTTCTATGTCGTAATATGATTTGAGAACTCTTTTTCTAGATTTAGCAGGACCAAGACTTAGCCATACTATATTTTCAGATTTTCCATACAAAGGAGTACCGGTTAAACGATCTGCAGCTTCGTAGGTGCCACATTCTCTATGAGAGAGCATTTTTATTCCTATGCTGTACAATTTCTGAGATAGCGTTTTGTCTGATGATAGGTCTTGAAGCTCTGTTTTTTCTGCTTTTGTTAAGTGTGCTGTAACATATCGTGCAACTGCAGTGGAATTGTCTGCAATGTACTGCACATCTATGTTTGCATTCCATAAGTGGGAAATGATTGCATTGTAATCATTGATATATATTTATTCTTCTTTTCTTTTTATGTAACATGGGTTCTTAGGTGATTTACCTTTAACATTATGTCTAACTGAAGACATGAAGTTGTTTACTTCACCTGTTTCTGTAACTGGTCTAGGGAAACCAAACTGGCATTTGGTGTAGTATTTCCCTTTCTTTTTGTATTTGCGACGACAATATTGGCCACATTTGTGTCTTTGAAATTGTACAATTTGTGCATGAAGGTGATTTGTCGTTTGTGAAGGGATTTCACAAGTGACATATTTTTGGATGAACTGCAAAACAGTGGCATCTTTGTCTTGACCAAATTTACGAGCATCTTTAATCCATAAAAGCATGTGGATAGGTGGTGCTCCTCTGGCTTGATATTCTTTTCTCCAAAAGAAGTGTTACACTTCTCCAAGTGGAGGAACAGTTTTATTACAAATAAAGTGTAGCATAGCAATGAAACGATGATGGAAATATCTTGAAACAGGATCTAAAGAGCAAAGTTCTCCAGGTGTTAGTATATCTATGTTTGTTTTGTTTTTGTTTGATATGCGTAGGAAATCATGTAAATCTTCCCATGCATATTCTGCACAACTTAATGTAACAAACCAAGTGGCCGGTCCAAGGTTTCTGATCATACAACATACATCTCCATGACGTCGAAACCAGTATTCTTTCGTACCACTCATGTTTGCAAACAGATTTGTAATACTTGATTGTAAAACCTCATCTTTTTCTTGCACTTTTTGCATTAATTGTGCAGCTGACATATTTTGAAACTGTGTTCCTGATTTCAATATGTGTGCAACTCCGTAACATAGAGTTGCTAGTTCACTTTCAAAGAGTAGATGGAATATGTATTCCACATTTTGTCTAAATCTGGGATCTTCAGAATACATTTGAAATGAGCGGTATTCTGATGCTGTTATTTGAGTGTGTCTGTCATCGTGTCTTCCTCCTTTGCCAGTAGGAAATAGTAGAGGAAAAGCATGTGCTTCTATACTTTTTTCCCATATGCTCATTGGTGATCCTTTGGTTTGTCGCATTTGGTACGTTTCTAGTTCATCATCTATGCTGTCTTTAGAGTGCACTGGATGAATTGTATAATGGTCTAAAATATTGGATACTGCATCGGTATTGAGATGTTCAAATTGACCAGTTTCTCGTGACTCTTGAATTATTTCAGTTGTTCCACTTAACCCCTTAAGTGCCAAGGACGAGGTACCTCATCATTGGCAACAGGTAATCCCCAGGACGAGATGCCTCGCCCTTGGCACTTAAGGAGTTAAGTTTTCTTCAGTATTTATTTCTTTGTAGTACTCATTATTGTCTTTTAAATATTGCAAGGCTTGTCTAACTTTATGTAAGTCGCCAATTTTTTTTGTCTTTTGTTGGTACACCATTAACTAAGATAATTAAAGATTGTTCTATTGGACGTTGCACTCCTAGAGGGTGTACATTTTCTGTCATATTTAATGGTAAATAAACTACTTTGCCACAAATACCTTTTACCAATTCTGAGGGAAGTAATTTTGCTGTTTTCGGTTGAAGACGTATTATTGCTTCAAATGGGCGAACTGTTTGAATTATGATGCTCTCATATAAATTGAGTTGTTGCAGGGATTTTGGTATTGGAAATAATTGCAAATTATTTGTGATAGCACGTGAAGGAGTTTGGTTGTTGTCAAGTTTAGTAGTGCAGTAGCTGCAAAGTATTAAAGGGTCAGTTATTTCATATTTGTTTTCTGCTATAAGATAGAGAGCTAATTCAAACCATTTAGAATCTTTATTGTCGTCTATTTTGTATGTTATGTCTATAGTTTTTGTGTTGGTTTTATAAAAAGTTCTGCGGCAACACACACACATGGTTTGGTATTTCAGCAGATGTACTTTTAAATGTTAGTATTTCTTTTTTGTATGTGTGTAGTAGAAGGTTGCCATGTGTACAATTGTTGATAGTTTGTTGTAAAGGTATTGCGTTTTGTAAGTGGCTTTCACTTCCAAAATATTTTTCCTGGATATGGTCAATTTCTTCAAGTAGTTCTTTGGCTGTACCTTGTAGAAGATTGTTATTTAAATTGGTTAGTGCCAATGCAGGACTTTTGGCATAGTACAGTTTATAGACTAGATTAGTTGGATGATGAGTTGATATCATTTTGATATGATGGAAGGTGCTTTTGCAAAGTGGTGCTGAAATGCAGGCTAATGAATGTCCTTGTAGCCCTGGGTATTTACGTACTGGACAGGTATCCATACTTTGCAGCAGTTTCTTTTTGATTTTGTCTTTGCCTTTCACATATTGATTGAGAAATTGGCGTAAAGATTTGAAATATTTTTTGGGAATGTTACCCATTGACGTGCATGACCATTTGTATACTGGATGTTTTCGTCCAGTCGAATGGAGAGGTAATTCTGAGTTTTCAGGGGATATTTATGTAAGCAGTATTTCTTGTTCCATTATGGTATTATTAATTTTTTCATAACCTTGTCCACTGATATGTATATCAATTGTATTTGTTTGATTTTGTTTGTATGCTTCTTAATTAAAATATGGTTCTGTGTTTGTGGTGTGACTCCATTCACCTCCACAGATATTTAAGAAGTTATTTTTGTTGACATTCTGTTTATTGACAAGTCTTTTTTGTAATTTACTATTTAGTTTTGTTAGTGGTTTCATTCTTTTTAACACTAAAATAAATAATTTTCTTTTGAGTATCAAGGCTTCTAATATTAATTTTCTACGTAGGTTTTAAGGATTGTGTATGATTTCTCTCCTGTTTTTATAAGATTTTGAAGGACTCTGTGGCGAAACATTTTTGCAAAATATTTTTTGGGGTATTTTTACTTGCCATTATATCAAGATTTATTGGAGTAGTTTTAGCAGTTGTGGTAACTGAATTCTTGAAAATCGTTTTCTGTTTCCTTTTACATTTTGATAGAGGAGGCAAAGTTTCTGTACTGGAAACATGTTTAGTTTTGCTAAATGACTGTATTAGGTGTTTGTTTGAACTTTTTGTACAAATTCTGCTAGAGATGGATGCTTATTTTGGATACTTCTTTTTTCATTTGCTCTACTTCTACGTTGTTTTTTACGGACTTGCTTTTTGGTAGGCATTCTTTGGGGTCTGTTGATAAAAATAAAGAAGGTATGGGTTGGGTTGTTCTGCAATGCTTTTGTGCTGTGTGCGTGAGTGTCTGAGTATGATGGTAGAGATGTATGAGATGGTGTGTGTAGGCTATTCTATTTGTGTGTTACTATATTTGGGTTCAGATGACAGTAGAAAGTAAGCTAGTGATGTGGAGAAGCACACATACTAAATCTAACGGTACAGGATAAAAACAGTACTTTGTTCTGCAATAATAACATTCTAGAGGCTGAGTTATGTCATTTGTGCGCCGAAAAAACAGGGATTTGTGCAGAATTCTGTCTGCAAATTCTTGTTTAACAAATGGGTATTTGTGGACAGAATGGTGCTCTTATCTTTTTTTTGGTGCACAAATACCATGAATCAACCACACAGTGTGTTTGAGTAACAGTAAGTATATTATGGCAGTATTGAGTATTGTACTTACTTTTTTTGTGTGGAAATATTAGGTTTCTTCTGAGTTGTTGTTTGTACTTCGGATTCTGCTGCTTTTCAGGAGTGTGTTCTTCACTGTAATTGTAAAGCAAAGAAGTTAGTAGTTTTGTGTGTGTATATAGTATGTAGTTTCCTTTGACTATGTGCAGCCTTCATATTTTATTTACATTATGTTAGTTGAACATGCTATGCAAATAAATAGAATAGAAAGTGTATGAAATATGCTTGATTTTTTAAGACTGTGTTATTGGATGTTAGGAGATAGAAGAAATAATGATATACTTATTTTTCCATTTGTATAAGGTAAATGACAGATAGTTTATAGAAAATCATGGAATGTATGCATTTGTGAAGGTGTGGGTAATAAATCAGAAGGGTATGATGTACAGGTAGTGGTGTTATTGAAGTTGGGAGTTTTTCAATGTTAGTGTTTTTGTTTGTGAGTGTTTGAAGGTGCTTGACCTTATACTGACTGTGTGTAATGTTTTCGATAGCTGTGTATGTAAAAACATTTTTAGATAGCAGACAGGTCTGGAAGTGACAGTTGATTATAGTAGATGGGAAAATGACAGTAAGTTTATTTTGTAGCTTATACAGATTAAGTGACAATTACTCTGTTTATATGCATTAATAAGATTTATATTTTTACTAGGCAGAAAAAATGCATACCTGGTGTTTGTATTCATGCATGTGGATATGCATACAGCTGCAAGTAGAAATCTTGGAGACTTGTGCAGTAGTGTTTGTAGTAGGTGCTTTCCAATTATATGAAACCTGTACTCAGAGTACATTGATTGGAGGTACATGCACAACGCTGCGGAATAGCTGCAGATCTTGTATTCCCTCGTATGGAAGTGCACTGGCATGGAGTATGCAGAATGAAGTGGGTAGACTTGCTACCTCTCTGTGCTAGTTTGCAGACAGAGCATCATCCAGACATAATTATAATTAATTGTGGAGGGAACTGTTTGGGACATGTGTCAGGAATTTCTTTGCAATTTGCGATGAAAGAAGGACTTGGGAAGGTGATGGATATGTTTCCAAATTCCCAAGTGATTTTTTCTCGTATTGCGCAAAGACAAATGTGGCTGCGCTCTTCTTCATTTGGTCCACACATGGAAAAGCGAGGCTTAATGTCAATAAGGCTGTTTGTGCCTTTCAAAGAGATGTTGGCATGTCCTCTTTTCACAATGAAAATATTATGTTTCGTAGCACAAATGTTTTTGGTAGAGATGGAGTCCATCTTACTTATGCTGGTAATCAGATTTTTCTGAGAAATGTACAAAATGCATTGCGTCCTTTTGTGAAATTACAGTCAGCTTTTTTGCAGTAGGTGTTGATTCCTTTAAGTTTTTAAAATACAAAAAATACCACAACAGGCTCTTTTCAGAGCCACCACTTCCTCCCAAATAAAAGTGCAATAATTTTGATAGGGGAATACTAATAAAAAGTGTTATTTTCGCGAACTGTCCGCAGACTTCTAAAAAAAAAACAGTAGCCTGCTCAGTTTATTTCAACTCTTCTATTTTTTGACTGTGAAAGGCGACTCTGAAAAGAGCCTTTTTTTATTTTTTGTTGTTTTGTATATTTTTTTTTTACACAAGACACACTAGGAGAGGAGGGGAAAGGAGGGTAAGGGGGGACACCAACCACAGGGATAAGAAAGGGCGGTTAGAGAGAGGAAGATGTAGGGTGGGCCTTATTTAGGTAGGGAGCAAGTGTTCTCGTGCTCTGAGACCTGAGTCTCAAAAGCACTTCGAAATCTCTCTCCCCTGCAGAGTACTGCATCGCAGTACATACACAAAACTGTGACCCTCGAAAGGTAAGGGTCATCAGCAGTGTGAATGGCCTGTGAGGCAGCTGGAGGGATGTGCTCTCCCACAGGAGTGTCTCTTGTGGTAAGAGGAGTGGAAACAGGATGAAGTAGAGGAACTCAACCAACTAGGCTCGTTGCAAGGTACAACCTGACGAACTGCCCTACGGTGGAATGACTTTAGGTGACACTTCATAGTAGTTGTACCAAAGCTGTACGACCCAGGCCTCCTGCGACTCAGTACCATTTTGCACTTGTTGCAGGTGACTTGGTTTGCACGCGCCTTGGGTACGTTACCATAAATGGTAAATAACCGCCACACCCAAGACTCACGGCGAATGCTGGTAGTATGGACTTCCATTACCTCATCCTCTTCATCCTCCTCTGCATTCTCACACCTGTTCCCCTCTTCAGGCCCTTGGGGAGGTGGTGGTGGTGGAGGGGGTGGGGGTGGTGCTGAGGCAGATGTAGCACCAGGTGGCAGTAGAGGAGCCATTGATGCCAACAGGATTCAGAAGAAAATCTTCAAAAATTGGCAGCAAAATGCACTGTGTTCTGTAAGGTAACCAGAAACACAATGAGGATGAGCTCTGGGGTGTGGCCTTTTATAGGGGTGCTGGTGCGTGGTTCACGGACAGCCGCGCTGTCCGCAGACAGAGCAAACACCCCAAAAGGGCTCAAAAAAGTTCTAAAAATATGTGGAAAGTCAGGGTTATTGTCTGGGACATGTGCTATGGTGCATTTTTAGTATAAAATACTGTGGATTGCCCGAAAAAGGCACTTTTAAAATGTTTGGGGACCCGGACATTGTCCGCAATTCAGGACACATGCTCAGTGTGGGTGCGGTCACATGATGGCGCCGCAAACATGTCCACGAACGGAAGATGTGTTCACAGGACATCAGCTGCACGGGAACGGTTGTGCGCATGCGCGCAGGTGTTCTACAGACAATGTTCGTGTCCTGAAATTAATTAAAAGTGCGACACAAGCGACGCGAACAGTAACAGAGAGGCGCAATGTTCGCAGAACTTACGGTTGTGGCGGGCATGTGCATAGATGTTCTTTAGGCAGTATGGACAGGAATAGTGTTCTTAGAACATCTACATTTTGGTTAATTGGACATCCCAGACAACCAGTGTGTTCTCAGAACAGTTTCAACTTGCCCGTGAACAGTACGGACAGGTGTAGTCCTTAGGACACCTCCCTTTTGATTAATTGCGGATATCCCAGACATCTCGTGTGATCCTAGAACAGTTTCTACTTGCCAGCGAACAGTACGGACAGGTATAGTGTACTTAGGACACCTCCATTTTGATTAATTACGGATATCGCAAGGACCAGTTGTGTTCTTAGAACAGTTTCAACTTGCTTGCGAACATCACAGACAGGTATAGTGTCCTCAGAACACCTCCATTTTGGTTAAGTGCGGACATCCCGGACACCTCTTTTGTTCTTAGAACAGTTTCAACTTGCTTATGAAAAGTACGGACATGTATACTGTCCTTAGGACACCACCATTTTAGTTTGATTGCGGACATCCCGGACACCAAATGTTTTCTTAGAACAGATTGGACTTGCTTGCGAACATTATGGACAGGCATAATGTTCTTAGAACATCTCCATTTTGGTTAATTGTAGACATCCCGGACATCTTTTTTGTTTTTAGAACAGTTTCAACTTGCAATCGCACAGTACGGACAGACAATGTGTCCTTAGGACACCTCCATTTTGATTAATTACGGACATCCCGAACACCAGGTTTGTTCTTAGAACAGTTACAACTTGCCTGCGAACAGTACGGACAGGTATAGTGTCCTTAGGACGCCCCCATTTTCGTTTTCTTATGAACATTCCCGACACCCACACTGTCCGCGGACACCTCAACTGCTTTTTTAAAAAAAAAAAGTAAATGAATTAGGACACAATATAATAATTTTACTTTATTATATATGGATGTTACATTTATGACAGAGAAGGTGAAGCAGAAACTGAGACAAACACAGGAGAATTGGGGGTTTACAGAGGATTCATATGAGGTGAAGAAGGGATGGAAGTCTCATCAAAACGTTTTTGTTCATGGAGAGGGTTTGGGGATAATTGACTGGGATATGGTGAGGTACATGTGGGGCAATGGTATCTAGTTTTTTCTTTCAAGTGATCCTCCACAAGGTTTTTCAAATTGTTGAAATTTGCCATGAGTATGTCCATTTTTTCTTCCATGCACTGGAGAGTCTTATCCAACATTTCTTTTTTGTGTACTATTTTCAATGTTGGTATGGTCAGTACAAAATAAAATGTGTATGTTCAATGTATATGCAATAATATTTATTAATTGGTTTATGTAGAAAAGTGTCTACCATTAGGTTCACTATCTTCAGACATTCCTCACGTGGGAAATTCTCCTCTTGCTACTCAAGAGTACTAGACATTTCTGTCAGAAAAAAAAGATATCACTTTTTTTGTATCTATTACAGAAATTTTAGAAATATATGAGTAAAACGAAGTACACTTACTAGCTTCTGGTAAGGTGTGTTCTTACTGGTTTGTAGCTCTGCTGTTGTTCCTAGTTGTGCAGTTTCTGTGAGGTAATCAAGTTGGAAGCCTATCTTTCTTCTTTTGGTATATTCCATTTTAGAACATATTGTATTTAAATGAATGGTTGATGTGTTACATATATGGGTTACACTTCTTATTTATTACTACATATAATGTGTATTTGTGCTGGTTTGTGAACTTGTGCAGTGTTCATATGTTATGATATAACAATTTAAGATACCCCCCAGACTTTCTGAGTAGTGCTGCTTTTGTCCGTGCCTGTCCGCGGACATAGGAAAAGTTCGCGAACATCAAATTCAGTAACGGGGATTCAGTATGTTCTATGTTACATGTACATAAAGTCAGAAATATTATTGTTAAGCTGTGCTACTAAAAACCTATGACATTTAGTAAAAAAACTTTGTCAAACGGACGTTATGGTTAAGGTGTGCTACTAAAAACCTATGAAATTCAGTAAAAAAAACTTTGTTAAAGGAACGTTGTGGTTAAGTTGTGCTACTAAAAACCTATGAAATTCAGTGAAAAAACATTGTTAAAGGGACGTTATGGTTCCAAGTAAAACCGAAAACCCCCTGAAATTCGCCAGTTATGGTAAGCTAAGCAACCATAACTCGCGCCAAAGGCCATGCACCCAAGACTAAAGTTCAAGACCAAAGTTATAAGTACCGAAGTTATAGTCCGTAATCAAATGAAAATGTAAGTGTTCTAAGGACACTATACCTCTCCGTATTGTTCGCAGGCAAGTTGAAACTGTTCTAAGAACACACATGGTGTCCGTGGACATAAAAATTGCCCATATGACATAGGTAAAATGTTTTATTCTATGGGTGTGATCTATGCTTGTGATATGCTGTGGTGGTTGCGGCCAAGGCCTAGCGTCTTGGGTGCATGTGGTGGTTGTGGTCAGGGCCTAGAGTCTTGGGTGCATGGCTGAAGGCCATGCACCCAAGACCAAAGTTCAAGACCAAAGTTATAATTACCGAAGTTATAAGCTAGAATGGGTGTGATATGTTGTGGTGGTTGTGGCCAGGGCCTACCCAAGACCGAAGTTATAAGTACCGAAGTTATAAGATACCATGGGTGTGATATGTTGCGGTGGTTGTAGCCAAGCCTACACAAGACCAAAGTTATAAGTACCGAAGTTATAAGCTACCATGGGTGTGATATGCTGCGGTGGTTGTGGCCAGGTCCTAGAGTCTTGGGTGCATGGGCCCTGCACCCAAGACCAAAGTTATATGCACTGTTTGCTTCAATGGTTGTGTTATGGAGCAGTATTTATGAGTTGTACTTATTGTAATATACTTACTGTTTGGTTTGGTAACTGGATTGCATATATTTTTTTGTCGATTTCTGTGATAAAAGAAAAGATCATGTTAGTATTGGTAATTTGTAAGGATTTATAGCATTGAATAATAGACATTCTTTATTTATTTTGACCCTCATATTTAGTAGATTACAAACCAGTGTACTCAGTTTCTGTGTTTGTATTTCAAATCAATGGGACTGTGGAAAAAAAAATCCATGTCGGATTAAAAAAAAATGTTTTTGTTATGCTACAGTCTATTTGTTTGTTTTTGGAGTTCACTTGTTGTTTCTGGCTAATGTTCTATCTGTTGGCTGTTGCATAATTTTGGAGCAGTTAGATACCTGTTGGCGTATTCTAACTGTCTTTTTTTGTTATAATTTAGTGGTATTTATTTATCTGCTTGGTTGTTATAGAATCTTGGGGCAGTTAGATACCTGTTGGCGTATTCTAACAGTTTATAGTTTTTTAATTGAAGTTTTGTTAATGTTTAAGTACAGATTAGTTATTAAATTTTGGTTTTAAGAAGATTAGATACGTTTTTGTAAGATGTGTTGGTAATCTCTGCTTTAGAGTAATGGTACTATTATTACATTCGAACCATCCACATTTCTTTTTAATATATGCAGTGTAGTGACCTGCATTGGTTGTGGATCCTGCATTGTAGATAAAAAACCCTTTTTTTGTTATGCTACAGTCTATTTGTTTGTTTGTTATTAGTGTTCACTTGTTGTTTTTGGCTAATGTTCTATCTGTTGGCTTGTAGCACATTTTTGGAGCGGTTGGATACCTGTTGGCGTATTCTAACGGTCTAATTTTAGTTATAGTTTAGTGGTATTGATTTATCTGTTTGGTTGTTGCAAAATTTAGGGGCAGTTATATACCGGTTGCGCGTATCCTAACTGTTTATTTCTTGTTATAATTTAGTGGAATTCATTTATCTATTTGGTTGCTATAGAATTCTGGGGCAGTTAGATACCTGTTGGCGTATTGTAACAGTTTATAGTTTTTTAATTGAAGTGTTGTTAATGTTTAAGTACAGATTAGTTATTAAATTGAGGTTTTAAGAAGATTAGATAAGTTTTTGTAAGATTTGCTGGTAATCTCTGCTTTAGAGTAATGGTACTATTATTACATTCGAACCATCCACATTTCTTTTTAATATATGCAGTGTAGCGACCTGCATTGGTTGTGGCTCCTGTATGGTAGATAAAATCCCTTTTTTGTTATGCTACAGTCTATTTTCTTGTTTGTTTGTAGTGTTCACTTGTTGTTTTTGACTAATGTTCTATCTGTTGCCTTGTTACACATTTTTGGAGCAGTTAGATACCTGTTGGCATATTCTAACCGTCTATTTTTGTTATAATTTAGTGGTATTGATTTATCTGTTAGGTTGTTGCAAAATCTTGGGGCAGTTAGATACCTGTTGGCGTTTTCTAACTGTTTATTTCTTGTTATAATTTAGTGGTATTCATTTATCTGGTGGTTGTTATAGAATCTTGGGTCAGTTAGAAACCTGTTGGCGTATTGTAACAGTTTATAGTTTTTTAATTGAAGTTGTGTTCATTATTTAGTACAGATTAGTTATACAATTTTGGTTTTAAGAAGATTAAATAAGTGTTTGTAATATTTGCTGGTAATCTCTGCTTTAGAGTAATGGTACTATTATTACATTCGAACCATCCACATTTCATTTTAATATATGCAGTGTAGTGACCTGCATTGGTTGTGGCTCCTGCGTGGTAGATTATACCTATTGTTGTGAAGGTTTTCTTACCAAGTGATACTTGACCATGTGTGAATCCCGTCAGCTTGCAGTTGTTTTTGGTACCATCTACATTGTTACATAGAAGCATTAGTATTATGTATTTACTATGTGTTTGTATTAGTAAGGTGGAGCGATGATCTGATTACAGGAAGTACATAATCTACCATGGTTTGCATTTTGTACAAGTTGCTGAAATGGAACAGATTCACAATTAGGTATGGATACATACACGAAGCGCTCATTAGGGATTTGCTCCTGTGTCACATTGTTGCAGAGAGTGCATGTATGTTTCCATATGTATGAAATCTGGAAAATGTCATTTATAGGTATGTTTTTGTGTTCAAGTACTTGTAGTAAGTACATTAGACATTCTTGTGGCTCTTCTTGTGAGTTTATAGTGAATTTCACCATTGCAGCACAGTAGTCCAATTCTTTTCTTATTCCATGAACACTATACGTGTTGTCAGGATTGTTTGTTGCGTTTCTATGGAGTACTAACATTTGCAAACACAATTGGTCTGTACTGTGTAAGTAAATGTTGTCTACAATTGGTGGTAATTGAAATAGAATATTCATTGCTACATTTGCGTAGCAACTTACACCCGTTATATTTGAAAATTTGAATGGACCAGATAGGTTGTGTCCAAGTCATTTTTTCGCAGTCTTTGTTGCTTCTTTGAAGAAGTACCTGAGTTACTTTGAGTAATAGGTTCTTCTTTGGTTGTGGTAATTGATGAAGTATCAGCTTCTTTTTGTCTCTTTGGAGGTTTGCAGTGAGATCCTGTTGGATTTCTGTTTGAAATATTTTTATTTTACAATCTTTTCTTTTTTGTGGAACAGGATATATTTTTAGGTAGGGGTGTATAGTGAACGTGGCCTATTGTATTCTAAAATGCAAGGAATATCACTGTTTACTTTACTTGCATCAAAGTTGATTAGAAATAGACCGTCAAGTGTACGTAAGCGTGATAGTGCTAAGTAGCTCATGCTTGCTTTAAAGACTGTGTTACCAATATCTATCAATGCTTTGTCTAGGGTAAGACCTTGTGATTTATGAATGGTGACTGCGTATGCTAGAGTTAGAGAAAATTGTTCTCTGCATACATACATGTCTTTGAAGAGAAGGAATCAAGCTGTTGAGCGCCCTATCCTTTTTACTTCTGAAAGTTTGTCGAAGAGAATATTGACAAACTGAATGTTGTTGTCACGTGGGTATGTTTGAAAGTCAACAACTGTACCAAGTGCTCCATTAACTAGTCCTTGCTCCATGTCAAGTTTACATTTAAGCATTACTCTACAGTTCAAGGATAATTTAAATATT
Source organism: Ambystoma mexicanum (assembly GCF_040938575.1). NCBI lineage: Eukaryota > Metazoa > Chordata > Amphibia > Caudata > Ambystomatidae > Ambystoma > Ambystoma mexicanum. Next base: position 864,661,824 of record NC_090937.1, read on the forward strand.
TTTTCCAAACCAGCTGTGTTGGAGATAGAATTGTCTAAGGTATTTAGTCTTGTTGTGGCGTGTTGACACATGGGTAGTGTCATACCATGTACGTACAGTTTGTCTGTGGAGCAAATTTCAATCATTGGTTGCATTTCTCTTTTCAACATTGTTTCGTTGAATTTGGAACAGCTTGCAAGAATTGGCATTAACTACAAGCTATTGATATTTTTGTGCGCTAATTGCTCCATAACATCAGTAGCACAAGAGTCATGGCCATAAAGTGCATGGATGTGCCGGGTTTTTACTATTGCTTGTGCTTCTTGAGATAGTACACCGACTCTAATACTTTTTAAAATATTGGCGTAGGTGAGGTCTGCAGACTTTCGCATGTTTTCTGTTAATTTTCTGTATTGGAAATGTTGGCAAAGGTTGACTTTTCCTATGCTGCCAACAGTTTTCCGGCAGAGTTTGTTTCCTAAGGTTTTAAAAATTGGTTCACCTTTCACTGGTGTCAATTGAAGAAGATCTCCAAAAACAGTAATATGTTTTCCTCCAAAGAGCTCTTCATAGTTTGTCTTAAGTACTTCTTGTAATCTGAGGTGAATCAAAGCCAACATTAGGTTGGAGACCATGCTCACTTCATCTATTAATAGCATTTTCATTTGTTTTAACACTCTGCATAGTTCCATGCAGCTTCTGTAGAAAGTTTGTAATATTCTAATTTGTTTTAGTGTTCTACTGGCAGGAGTAGTAATCGGTGAAAAGTGACACCACCTATGGTGTAGGCAGCTAAACCTTTGGGGGCAGTTACAACAGCTGACAGTTTTTTGTGTGTCAATTGTTGAAGGAAGTGCTGATGATTTTGATTAAGAATGTTTTACCTGAACCAGCTTCACCACTGACGTATAGTAGTATAGGTTTATAATTTTTGCAGGTACATTCTTTATTTTCATGTTGTACACCATGTTGAATTTCTTTTGTTACTTCTTGAAAAATGCTACACTGCTCATTTTTTGGTTTTGATTGTAGTGTACTTAAGTCTTCTGTATCTTCAAACCGACACATGGTGTTTTCTACTTCTGTCATAGATAATTCTGCCTCATTTGCTATTAGTGGCTGTCCCAGTGGTTCTTGGCTTCCTGTTACAGAAGGTTGACTACTGTCAGGAGTGTCCTTATCTAATTGGGCCTGGAGTTCTTAATTGTGTTGCTGTTCATTGTGCAACATTGTTTTGTACTGTGTAAAGTTTACATCAGTGATAGTGCTTTCATTTGCTTTGAAAGCGTCTTCATAGGAGTCACAGTTATCTAGTATTTCTTTTTCTTTTCCCCATGGTTTAAGGAGTTATAGCAGGGACATGTAATATAGTTCTTTATGTTGATGAGTTTTTAATGACAATTTGATATGATTAATTAAACTTGCTTTGGTAAGTTTTACTTAGCTGCCTTCACAATTTGTCACTCTGTATCTACCTTTTTATTCATCAGGTTTTATATTATTTGTGTATGTGAAGTTTTGGGCTATGTGGTATAGACACATGGTTTCCAAAGTGGTACTTCTGTTTGGGTAGTATGTGTCTATTAAATTGTTTTTCAAAATGCCTTGGCTGTTGGGATCATTTTTGGCTATTGTTTCTATGTTGTCGTATGATTTGAGAACTCTTTTTCTTGATTTAGCAGGACCAAGACTTAGCCATACTATCTTTTCAAATTTGCCATACAAAGCAGTACCGGTTAAATGATCTGCAGCTTCATAGCAGCTACATTCTCTATCGGAGAGCATTTTTATGCCCAATGTACAATTTCTGAGACAGTGTCATTCCAGAGGTCTTGAAGCTCTGTTTTTTCTGCTTTGGTTAAGTAGGCTGTAACATATCGTGCAACTGCAGTGGAATTGTCTGCAATGTACTGCACATCTATGTTGGCATTCCACAATAAGGGAAATTATTGCATTGCAATCATTTATATATTTTGCTTCTTCTGTTCTTTTTATGTAATATGTGTTTTTAGGTGATTTACCTTTAACACTATGTCTAACTGAAGACATGAAGTTGTTCACTTCACCTGTTTCTGTAACCGGTCTACGGAAACCAAAGCGGCATTTGGTGTAGTATTTCCCTTTGTTTTTGTATTTGCAATGACAATATTTGCCACATTTGTGTCTTTGAAATTGTACAATTTGTCCATGAAGATCACTATTTGTTGCTTCTGATGAAATTTCACAAGTGACATATTTTTCGATAAACTGTAACACAGTGGCATCACTGTCTTGAACAAATTTAGGAGCATCTTTAATCCATAAAAGCATGTGGATATGTGGTGCTCCTTTGGCTTGGTATTCTTTTCCCCAAAAGAAGTGTTTCACTTCTCCGAGGGGAGGAAGAGTTTTATTACAAATAAAGTGTAGCATAGCAATGAAGCTGAAGTGGGAGAATGGGATAACACCCTCCCCCCAATCTCATCCAGACCATGGCCTATGGGATCACGGCCCAGACACCCACATGAGGGGAGTTCATCTACTTACCAGATGACAAAGTACCCTGGTTCAAAAACCTACACATACGAGGACTATGCCCAACAGCACGCCATGCTCAAACCAACGCCTGCGACATGGATCAGCTCGACTAAAACAACAGCCATGAGTATTCACATCGTTAGAGATGCCATGACGACATAGCCAACAGACAAGAACACACGTGCCACCATGCACACTGGTCACTCACACACCAACCCACATGAAGAACATACTCAGTGCTACGACGCAGTGGACTGTCACACCCACAGACATGCATCGTTGTTATTTTTCACATAGGCCTTCTACAGCACCGCAGAAACGCAAGATGCCTGAAGAGCTTGTGTACATGCTTGCTGATTCGTTTCTCCCCACCCATCCCTATAAGGACACCACCATGTACATCTAACGCTGCCTGTGACACTCTGTCACCCCTCGACCTCCATAATATGGATTATGTACTGCCACCCAGGAACTAGGCCAAGTTGGCCGCAAGCAAGAGTCCCCAGGCAGGAGCCTCGCAAACGAAAACCCTCCCAGAGCGAAATACAAGTGCTGACCATGCAGAACGAGCCCCTAACGAGAGCCCAGAGCTAAGGCCACGATGTTGCAACCCACATGCTGCGCGCCCAGCGCCAAGGTTCCACCTGCAGGTGCCATGCCATCAGAGACAGAATACAAAATATAATGCTCATAATTAGGCTCCAGCTACGGTCTCCCCACACGAGACCAAGCCGAACTGACAAGATGCCAAGCTTACGAGACGAGAAGCCGCCAAGGTCCCACGTCTGGGACACAGGTTGCAACAACGAAGCAGCAAAGATGGACACCTACAGCGATGGGAAAGACCTGCTCACCAGCCCATAAGCAGACCTGTCCATTGTCCGCACTAAAACATAGTTGCACATTGTTGCTAATGTCAGGTACACCGCGGGCTGGGAACAGCGATGGTCCGAGGCTTGGGGGCTCATGGGAGAACCACTCAGAATGCAGGGGGCTTATTATTGACGCCATTTCTCCTAGCCAATCACCAAGGGTCCCCTAGTAACAATTCCAAAGTAGCAACTGTTAGGGACAGCCCAAGCATACCACCTGACTTGTCCTCCACCACTAATATCTCTCCCTATAGGGGACATATACTAACCCTACCACTCGGGGAACCAATTGAAAGTGGCTATACGTTTTGTGATGATTTTTCCCAGGTGACACAAGTAGCGCATCATACTGCTGTAAAAAGGGCCTGCGAGCCCCACTAACGATGAGAGCTTCTCCGGATGCATACAGACTAAGCGTATCCCTGCCATTACTCTAATAAGCAGCAGTAATTGCCTTGCTCCTTGTGTGCATGTGTCATACTCCTTCTGGGACGCGGGAGGAGTTGGGTCCTCCCCAGCCCGGTGGTCCGCGGACGGCTCTGCCGGCCCCCAGGATAATCACCCCGACAAGTTGAAGGCACTGCTGAGATCTGTTTGAGGTCTGTTCCCCTGAGAACATTATTCCAAGGCCTCTTGCTACGAGGCGACCCGGCAGCGCCGCCCCCTCTGCCGCTGCCCCCTTTTGAGGACTACAGGACCATCGCGGAACTGCGAGAAAACCGGACAGCGCAATCGGATATTGGCCCTCGGGAGCCGCTTCAGAAGTATCCTGCCTGCGGTTAGCGAGTGTCCAGACCTGGTCCAGATGAGGGGAGGTGGCAAACCGCTTTGGAGGGGTGCACGCAGTCGAGCGGCCCCGCCTCAAGAGAACTTGGTGAGTACGACACACCCAACAAGCAACGTAATGTTGTGCGGGAGGGGTGAGGTGTTGTGAAAAGGGTGACAGGAGGTGTTTACGGTGTGTTGTAAAAGATTTGATAAATAAGTGACGATTGACGAGTGAGTGGTGGCAGGACAGGCATGAGGGCCGTCTTCTACCGTGTCACGGAGTGTATTGAGTGGGGCTGAAAGGCACCACGTGTGGTTGTTAGAAGGCACTGATTTGTTCAGATCGCGGACACCTGTAGGGAAGGGGTGTGGCTTTCCTATGAATTGGCGTTTTATATCAATGAGTAGATGAGGATCCCTACTAATTGAGTGTTGAAGCTCATTAGGTAGATGAAGTTTCCCCGCAGGAGGTAGCTAGTTTGTTTCCAAGTGCGGAAGATAGTTAGCTGGTTAAGCTCCCCTGGTGAGGGGCGTATCACACACGAGGCGACGCAGCGTGCGCAGTCCGATTATAAGAGTTTATTGTGGTTTTCCTTGCTCCGGTTGTAGCGAGAGGACAGCTGTGGGGTTTACAAGGGACAAAAGAGTTAAAACATATCGCACGCTCTTTCATCTTATAAAAGTTTCTTACCAGTAGTAGTTTGAAGAAGTTGGTGACGTCACCCGTAGGGCTTCTATAGTACACCGTGACCATCTTGTGTTGATAAAGGGATGGCCGGGGGGATAGGAAGTGGGGAAAGGGCGGCATAGAAGAGGAGAGGAGGCCGTGCACGGAGAACGCCAGTAACCCTCGAACGCCGGTCATGCTAAGCAAGAAGCAAGGTGGTTGAAAAGGGGAGGGACAAAAAAAAGAAAATGGGAAATGTGGGACGGCTGTACAAGCACGTCACACAGGACACGCAGCCGCAGGGGGCTTCGTGTGCCACGGCCGTAGGGGGCCATACTAGTGACATCAAGGGGGACACATAATAAAGGAAAAGAACTGTACATTTGCAATTGTATTACTTTTCAGCGGACGGTCGGAAGTCCCCCGTTTACGGGGCCAGGTAAAGAAGGTTACTATTGGAGAAAAGTAAAGTGTAACATGGCCACATCTTAGGGGTCAGGGTCTGGGATGTGGGGAAACACTTTAACTACACCCCTCCAACACATTTGCACAACAGTTTCACCATACAAGGAGAAAATTATCAAGTATAGTATCGACTGGACACAAGGAACAGACAACAAAATACGGACACCATGGCCGCCTAACGGTAGCTTTGATCCATACACCCAACACGTGCTATTGACATACATACACAACACTTATAAGGGAAAGAAATTAGCTATAGAGATGTTCAACTTATGGAAGATGTTTCAGTGAACCAAGCCAGGGGCAATGGGGATGTTTAACATGGAAGGAGGGGCAGAAGAGAAAGGGAGCAAAGAAGCGAAGGTAGTGAAGGAGGAGAAAGACAACGAAGAGGGCATGGGCACGGCAAGCAGCAATGCACTATGCACAGAAGAGAGCAAGAAGGAGGAAGAGGGATCAGGTACAGTATAAGATGAGAAGGTGAAAAAGGAAAGGTCAGAAGATATGCCTCTGTCGAAAGTAGTGAAGAAAGAGGAAGGTGGGTTGTACCCAGTAACGGAATTAAGAGAAGATGCCAGACAACAACTGACGGCCGCTGAGGGGTACTCAAACCCCGCATACAGCCCTCCACCATATGCCGCTACAGATAGCTACCAGAGGGGGGAGGAGGTGATGAGAACGGTAGGTTCAAGCTTTACGCAGGCAGGTGCGAAAGGAGGGAAGAAAAGTGAGTACCAAGACAACACAGGGAGTTTTCCATGGCAGGCTAGAGAACCACCAATATGTTGGATCTGCGGGATGGTAGGACACATGTCACGCACATGTAGGATGAGGCCCGCCAAACCAGCCTGGGTAGAACAAGGAATTATGGGAGAACAACAGATTTACCAACAACAACAGGGAATACAACAATGCCTACCACAACATCAAGCACCACTGCAGCAAACACCACCACAGCAACAGATACAAACAAACACACCACCACAGCAACAGACAATTACAACACAACACCATCAAGTGTAACCGGTCCAACTACTCACACAAGTACAGGACAATGCAGTATCAACAACAAATGAACAACTACAATATACACAGCTGGGGAAGGTGATGATATTGGGTCACAACCCTTACACAGGTAGCGGTCAGTCACTATATCCACAAACATTTTCCTTCCTGGTTGACACGGGGGCCTCCAAGTCCTGCATAAGAGAGGGTAATTTTAAACTGTCAGGCGAATCCATGCACACTTAAGGAATCTCTGGGGCTCGAGGGTTGGTTCCCTTTACTGATACCATCTCCTTATCTGTAGGAGATCACAACATGTCTCTTCCACTTCTGTACTCGAAGCAGTCACCAGTAAATATATTTGGAAGGGATATAATGAGCAGACTGAATATGACCATCTCCTTCACTGAGAAGGGCATAATTTGCTCCACGCCAGGCATCAACATGCTCACAGCACGACAAATACTTCAGGCTTACTGCGGCCAAACAGTGGCCCGGGCTGAGCCAATTGACAAGGACCTCTTCCAATATGGGACAGACATGGCAATAGTGTGGTTGCCTGGAATTGAGGGCAAAATTTGGAAAAGGCCAGCAGTTTACCTATTCAGACCTGAAACACCAGCAGATGAAAAAGAAGGGAACATGATTTCAGTAATCATTGAGAGCATTATGGCAACTGCAGATTACATAGCAGTACATGGCCAGGACAGAGAGGGGAGGGCCTAGAGAGCTGTAATAGCACTGGCATAGGGGTGCAGGCTTACACAGGTATCTGATGAGGAGCTCTTCTCAGATGAGAATGGAGAGGGAGAGATGGTGTTTGGGATGAGCATTAACATTTGGCTGAAGGTAACATACAAGCAAGTGGCAGTAAACATGGCAATGGCACTAGAGGCACCTGCCCTACACCTGTAACATTTTATGAGGAAGACATGGCAGCAGTACCAGCATCCCTGTGGACTACCAGGCCATATGACGTTGGCTGCATCAAAAGCATCGGAGGAGTGAAAATAAAATTGAAAAAAGGAGCCATACTACCGAGGGTGAAACAATACCCGCTATCAAAAGAGGCAGATGAGGGCATATATAAAACAATAACGGCCCTGATAAAGAATGGTATACTAGTTCCATCAGAGACACCTTGCAACACTGCTGTGTACCCTGTACGCAAAGCAAAAGGAGGATCTTGGACACCATACTATGTGGAATACCAACAGAAGCATCACGGTTCACCGTGATTGACCTCAAAAATGCATTTTTCTCGATACCTCTGCACCCTGACTCACAAGATCTAACTAGCTTAACATACCGCAACACAAAATGGAAGCACACGAGGTTGCCCCAAGGGTACTGTGAGTCCCCATCCATCTTTAACAAAGTGATACAAATGGGTTTGGGAAACATTGAGATGGAGAGTACGGTGCTTCAGTATGTTGATGACATAATCATTTGCAGCACCACCGAAGAAAGGTGTAGGAAGGACTTAATAAAAATGCTCACAGTTTTGGCTGAGAAGGGGTACAAAGTGGATAAGTAGAAACTACAGTACTGTCAGGAACAGGTGCTCTGCATTGGTCAGCTCATTTCACAGCATGGAAGGAACATTGCACCACAAAGGGCACAGGCCATAACAAACACACCACACCCACAAACAGTGAGAGAACTACAGCAATTTCTGGGCCTATGCAAGGGCGTGGGTTGTTGACTACAGCTAATACATAGGACCCCTACTTGAGGCCCTCAGAGAAGCATAGATGGGGGACAACAAGTTGGGGTGGACTAGGGAAAGGAAAGAGGCATTTGAAGAATTAAAACATGCCATCTCAAAAGCACCAGTACTGGCCACTCCAAACTATGAACATCAATTCTTTAACTTTTCGCATTGCGACTCAGCAGTAATGAAGGCAGTACAAACTAAGAAAACAACCATGGGACACAAACCAGTAGCTTTTTACAGCGGGCACTTGGACCCTGTAATGTTGGTTCACTTCCCTTGCAAACAGAGCCTCGCCACCGCAGCATTCGCGGTGGAGAAGTCATCATCAATAACAATGGGTTGCCCTACCACACTATTAGTGAACATGCACTCTTTGCCATTTTGAACAAACCCAAATCCACATTGACTATACAGAGGGCGTCAGGATATGAGATAATACTTTCCAGACCAGAATTGGCATTTGTAAGATGCAGCAATGTAAACCCAACAAGGTTCATAGCAGAGGTGGTCGAAGATGGAGACTACGCTCATGATTGCACACAGGCCATTGAACTGTACTCCAGCGCGAGAAAGGTTGGGGAGAATACCCTAGAGGGAGGAGAGATAATGTACATTGATGGGTCCTCAACAATTGTCCAGAGCAATGGGGTAAGAAGGACAGGAGCAGCACTGGCAAAACTAACAGAAGATTGGATGTATGTCCCGGTGAAATGTGTCCAACTGCCACAACATTACTCGGCTCAGGCAGCAGAACTAGTGGCCCTAATTTTGGCATTAAAAGAGAGCTATGATAAAAGAGTAATAATATATTCCGACAGTGCATATGTAACATCAACGGTACATTCAGGATTAGTAAAATGGCAAAGGAGAGGGTTCAGAAGAGCAGATGGTACCCCAGTACAACATACCCTACTACTTGCAGAACTAATTGAAGTCATTGATGACCCAAGGGAAATAGCACTGGTAAAATGTCAGGCCCACACAAACGGAGATGACCCTATCTCGAAAGGTAACGAAACAGCAGACGCACATGCCAAGCATGCTGCATACTTTGGAGAAGTTTGGACACCCCCAGAAAAAGGGAAAGATAGGGGGAGGATGGAAGCAAGATAAATGTTGATGAAGGATGGGTACAGACACATCCCTGACACACAGATAATGGAAATACAGGCAGCAGCACCCTTGGCAGAAAAAGAGCTATGAGTCAAAAGGGGATGCACAATGTCACCAACAGATGCATTGTGGCATCAGAATAATACAGGAAAGGTAGTGATGCCCCTGGCTCTATTGAACACAGCACTGACTCAGCTACACCATCCAGCACACACAGGAAAGGAAGTGACTGCAACACGTATAAAAGAGGACTGGGTCTGCCCCGAGTTAAATTGTCATGTTGCAAACTTTATCAGCAGATGCCTAACTTGTCAACAGTTCACAGCTGGTCACACGCTGCAAGTGATAAAAGGTACTATACCCCGGCCAGAAGGGCCATTTCTGCACCTACACATTGACTACGTTGACATGATAAATGTATGTCAAGGAAACAGATACATGATTGTAGTAGTGTGTCCATTTTCAAGATGTGTTGAGGCGGGGCCCTGCTCTCATACGGATGCATTCAGAGCAGCAAAACTTCTGGTGAGGGAAGGTGGGGAGTTTGCGAAGTGCTGCGGTCAGACAATGGCCCACACTTTGCAAATGAGATGTTCGATCACATAACTGCAATGCTTGGCATCAAACACAAGTTCGCATGTGCATATCACCCGCAGGCTAATGGATAATTGAATGCATTAACGGCCTACTAAAAGAAGAGATTGCCAAAATTCAGCAGACAGCTAAGAAAAGCTGGTTGTACTGCCTCCCCTTGGCACTGTTTGAGTTAAGAAATAGGCCAGGGTCTGATCACCACCTCACTCCCCACGAGGTGGTGACTGGACGTCAGATGCACCTTCCGCTAACTCCACCCTCAAGAGCAATGACCGATTATGAAAGTTCTGCAAATGTTTTTGGTGACGAGATGTATGAATATGTGTCTTCCTTGATTACTAGTGTCGCGTTTATCTCTCAACAGCTCGAGCGCACGTGGGGCGGGTTGAAGACTACTGACCAAGAAGAAACAAACTGGACAATAGCGGAAGGAGACCACCTTCTGCTCCGCAACTTCAATCGCCGATGGAACAGCCCTCGCTTTACAGGGCCCTACCTGGTGGAAGCAGTAGCTCCCAGAGCAGTTAAACTGAGCAATAAAAAGGTATGGAATCACTTGCATGACGTCAAGCCCTACAAAGGTCAGACCCGCCCTCGCGTTGACGACAGGGCCACCGCAACAACAACAGCATCAGCAACACCAACAACAGAAAAGATGCAGGAACTACAACAAAAGACAAATGTGACACTGACCCTGACCCCTCCCCATCCACAGACACACCCATAGACTTTGGACAATCACTCATAGCCCACCCCATGGTCACGAGATCTCAGAGCAAGCAAACCGCTGCCCCGCCCAGCCCCGTCCCTGCCACTACCCAATAAAGGACATTGTCTAACAAAAATGAATACTGCACCACACATATAAACACATGTATGTTCTCTTTCTCTTTTTGTCTCGCACATGCAGGTACTGCATATTACTGTGTTGTAAAGGAAGTGAAGTTACTAACGTCGTGTTTTGCCCAGGGGTAAATGCTACCCACAGATGACAATAACCCCGAGGCGCTGACACACCAATTTGTATACCATATAAAGAGACCTCAATATTTAAAAAAGAGAAGGGTACGTGCGTATTACAACACGTTCATTTTGGCCTTAGAACAATCATTCCCACATCTCCACGAGCACTTAACTGCTCTAAGAGATAGGTCACTGAGATTAGCCTGGGAATAGCTTTTCGCTTGGACACTAAATGACTATCTGATAGGGAGATCTTGATTAAAGAAAACTAACAAATTAATGCATGTCTTCAGAATTTTCAGGTGGGCATCTTTAACTTCATAAACAATAAGCTGCTGGACCGCAGCAAAGGTAAGAACAAAATGCCAGTGATATTAGGTATTGTAAGAAAGATATTAGGAGTGTTGGTCATCACTGGTTTAATTGCTGCCGCTGTCTGGCTGTCACGCTATGCTTCTCGAATTGTGGCTGCACCCAAAATTAACATACCCCCTCCCTCTGCTGCAACAGGTACGGTGTCAGGTGGTACAAGTAACACAAGAGGTGATGGGAATAGGGTGAAAAGTAGTACATATGGAGATAATGATGGGATTGACACATACATCACAGATTCAGCACACGTCACAAATAACATGTGGTATCAGCACATGTCCAAAATTGGTAAGCAGACAACTAAGGACAACTGCTATGTGTGCTTGTTGATCCCATACGCCATGAGCGCATCGCAGACGTTTGTAGCTACTGAAGTATCTGCGAGGACAGTACAATGCCTGATATATATGACCCTGTTCCAAACAAGAGGACGATTCAAAGGGACAGTGGTAGCGTTACAATGGAAGACAAGAGATTCATACCCATATGAAAATAACTTCATAAAAACACTTAGGATGTACAACAACTACTGTCTACACACACAGGGATTTAGATACATAAAGGCGAAACAAAGAAAGTAACATTAGAATAACTGCCGTGTAACTGGTATGCAAGTGAAATTGCAGGTGAACAAGGTTGTTGGGAAAGAGCACTTATTGTAATATATGGGAAGATATACACTAATGAAGGATGGACAGATGGAGTGGTGGGGAGCAATATGGTGACAAACGAAAATACACACTCAATCAACGACATAAACCATAAGTGTTGGATGGAGTGGGTAAAAAATGTACCACTGTTAACATGGCTGGCGAAAGATGAAGACCCAATAACTATACTACCCCTAACTGCACCCACACTGTGCTATCAAAACATTGGCAATGTTGATGTTGGAAATAACCACAACTGCAGAAGTATAATATTGATCCCTGAGGGGGTGCCGGGACAGCTGTTCTAATGGATCACTATTGGGCCTGCGGCGATAAGGCATATCACACGTCACCTCAATCATGGAATGGGAAAAGCTCTATGGTGCACATTAATGTACCATCTCTGGTTGTGCCTCAGAAACACGTCAACATGGCCAACTCCAAGGTGGAAAAGATCTGTGCAAGTTGAAGAAGGTGACGAGGAGCACGGCAAAACAATTCTGTTGAGAGTCAAAAGACAAAGAGAGCCCCTGACTGGATTACCTATGGGGAAGATCGGAAACAGCGCTCACTTCCATCCCACCAGAACACAGACTATTTAGCAGAGCAGCAATGTTCTTCTCATCAATAATACACCTAGGACTGCAGGCATATGCAAATATAAATGGCTTCAGATTACCCGCTGGGAGCTGATGATGACCATTAATTCAACCGTCAATGGATTCAATGCTATAAAAGAAGAATTGAGGGCAGTAAGAATGGTGGCACTACAAAGGCACTACAAAACAGGTATGTGCTGGACATTCTCACAATGATGGAAGGAGGAGTTTGTGCGAAAATTGGACAATCATGTTGCACATTTCACCCTGCCAATGACACTGACAATGGAACACTTACAGAAGCAGTTTCACAGCTTGCCCTGATGCAATCGAAAATGGTTGATGACAGTAAAGGAGTAAAGGGAGATGGCACCTGGTTTTCCCTTTTGTGGTCATGGATGCCTTCATGGCTATCAGATGGCCTGAAGTTAACAGCAGGATGCATTATATTGGCAGTGGCTATATTGATTGGGGTGAGATTATGGAAAGGAAGAAGAACTCGTACAACGGACGAAATGATGGAGATGGCTGGTATGCACTCCTTACTGCCAGCTGATGATGACAAGGACACAGACATGATCATACAGGAAAGGGAAAGGTTGCACAAACAGATATATGATAATCCCATAGACCCGCCATCTGTGAAGGTGGAGAACCCAAGGAACCCAAGAAGCTATGTTGGAAGATGGGTATACTGCAAACCCGGCAGCGGCTGCGTTTACATGTATTGGTCATTTGAAGATCATGTCAACCACTATGGGCACCTGGCCGGAATAACTAAAGTATGGAGAGTGAAAGGAGATAAGGAAAAGGATGATTTTGTGGTCGACAAGTCGACCAGAGGGGGGACTGAAGTGGGAGAATGGGATAACACCCTCCCCCTAATCTCATCCAGACCATGGCTTAGGGGATCACGGCCCAGACACCCCCCACGGGGGGAGTTCATCTACTTACCAGATGACAAAGTACCCTGGTTCAAAAACCTACACATACGAGGACTATGCCCACCAGCACGCCATGCTCAAACCAACGCCTGAAACATGGATCAGCTCGACTAAAACAACAGCCATGAGTATTCACATCGTTAGAGATGCCATGACGACATAGCCAACAGACAAGAACACACGTGCCACCATGCACACTGGTCACTCACGCACCAACCCACACAAAGAAAATACTCAGTGCTACGACGCAGCGGACTGTCACACCCACAGACATGCATTGTTGTTATTTTTCACATAGGCCTTCTACAGCACTGTTGAAACGCAAGATGCCTGAAGAGCTTGTGTACATGCTTGCTGACGCTTTTCTCACCACCCATTCCTATAAGGACACCACCATGTATATCTAACGTTGCCTGTGACACTCTGTCGCCCCGTGACCTCCATGCTATGGATTATTTACTGCCACCCAGGAACTAGGCCCAAGTAGGCCGCAAGCAAGAGTCCCCAGGCAGGAGCCTCGGAAACGAAAACCCTCCCAGAGCAAAATACAAGTGCTGACCATGCAGAAAGAGCCCCTAACGAGAGCCCACAGCTAAGGCCACAATATTCCAACCCGCACGCCGCTCGCCCAGCGGCAAGGTTACACTTGCAGGTGGCAAGCCCTCAGAGACAGAATACAAAATCTAATGCTCATAATTCTGCTCCAGCTACGGTCTCCCCACATGTGACCAAGCCGAACTGACAAGATGCCAAGCTTACGAGACGAGAAGCCGCCAGGGTCCCACGTCTGGGACACAGGTTGCAACAACGAAGCGGCAAAGGTGGACACCTACAACGATGGGAAAGACCTGCTCACCAGCCCATAAGCAGACCTGTCCATTGTCCGCACTAACACATAGTTGCACATTGTTGCTAATGTCAGGTACACCGCGGGCTGGGAACAGCGATGGTCCCAGGCTTGGGGGCTCGCGGGAGAACCAATCAGAATACAGGGGGCTTATTACTGACGCCATTACTCCTAGCCAATCACCAAGGGTCCCCTTGTAACAATTCCAAAGTAGCAACTGTTAGGGACAGCCCAAGTATACCACCTGACCTGTCCTCCACCACTAATATCTCTCCCTATAGGGGACATATACTAACCCTACCACTTGGGGAACCAATCCGAAGTGGCGATAGGTTTTGTGATGATTTTTCCCAGGTGATGCAAGTAGCGCATCATACTGCTGTAAAAAGGGCCTGCAAGCCCCACTAACGATGAGAGCGTCTCCGGATGCATACGGACTTAGCGTATCCCTGCCGTTACTCTAATAAACAGCAGTCATTGCCTTGCTGCTTGTGTGCGTGTGTTATACTCCTTCTGGGACGCGGGAGGAGTTGGAGCCTCCCCAGCCTGGAGGTCGACGGACGGCTCTGCCGGCCCTCAGGATAATCACCCCGACAAAGCGATGATGGAAATATCTTGAAACATTAACAGGATCTAGAGAGCAAAGTTCTCCAGGTGTTAGTATATCTATGTTTGTTTTGTTTTTGTTTGATATACGTAGGAAACCATGTAGATCTTCCCATGCATTTTCTGCACAACTTAATTTAACAAACCAAGTGGGTGGGCCAAGGTTTCTTATCATACAACGTACATCTACGTGACGTCAGAACCAGTACTCTTTCATACCACGCATTTTTGCTAACAGATTTGTAATGCTTGATTGTAAAACTTCATCTTTTTCTTGCACTTTTTGTAGTAATTGCATAGCTGACATATTTTGAAAGTGGGTTCCACCATTGAAAGCAAAAAGAGCCAGAACAGCTAGCTTTGCATGCTCCCCTGGGAACAAATACACACACCCTTCAAGCAGTGCATGGTCCCCCCTGCAAGCGGGCCTGCATCTCGCAGACCCTGCATGGGGTCCCTCATAACTGTTAATGGCACCCCAACAACATGCGTGCGATTTATAGTTACTCGGGTAAAAATTGGAAAATCTGCATGCGAACCACGTAAATGTTTCTGCACCAAACTACACTAAACCCTGGCTGCATACATGCACCCCTAAATCCGACATGCAAACCCACCTCTGCGCTGCGATTCCTATGTGCAAGTGTCTTTACGTCTACCTTAGGGTGGTGGAGAAATCGAGGGATTTGTGTGGGCATTTTGCAGGCAAGAGGTTGCGCAGTCACATCCATGAATATGCTTTATTGTGCGCATTTGTGGGCGTGCTATGGATTGTCTGCGGGCTGTCCCTCGTAATACCCACTTTTTCCCTTGTTCTTCCCCATTTTCCGAGTTCCGCCCTCTACTCAGCCCTTGCACAGGCCTCACCCATGCTCTGCATCGTGTCTCACGCAAGGCACTTGACCGCTTGCCGAGATGTGCCAAGCCTGTGCCAAGTCCCTGCATAGAACAAAAAAAGTACCACACAGTCGATTCCATGAATCGACAAACCGGGTTTCCCGCTCAGAATGTCACACAAATTCCTGATTTTCCACACAAATGATTCCAAAGGTGTAAGCTGAAATTCTCGAATATTGGAGCTGAGAATGTTATTACATTTGTCCAGAAAGCTGTTTTTAGGGATGTACAGAAAACCACATATCAAAAAATAAATTTTGAATTACCTAACTGTTGGAAATAAAACTTTAAACAAATATGTCATGTGTCAGTATGTTTGTAGATGCACAATTAACTCGCCTGGACAATGTGAAAAGTGTCTTTGACCATGGTAATGCTACCGCAACAGCATGTATTATTGAGGTACCCTTTATCCCACAGATTGCAGATCGTTCATGGGGTCACAGTATGAGTGAAGTTTAATGGTAAAGAAACTTAAAGTGACTGTCAACATGTGGATTGGTGGGATGAAATGCGGATAACAGATCCCTTAAGAAAGAACAAGCATGGCAAAACCTGATGTTTCGGCCTGCTGGGAGGCACTATGAAGACACATGCTGGTTTATTAGTCTGTTCCCAGCTGCCCAAACACTTTATTACCTGTACATGATGCATACAATACAAGAGCTAAAATCAGAAACATAATGCACCTCCAGGCTCATCGCTCATAGGATGAGACCATTTCCCAACCCCTTTGGCTTTGCAGCCTAGGTGCATACATTATGAGGGAACACCTTCTGCCCTCAATAATAATGAATGAGGGCATGAACATTAGGCTTAGAGACGCCAGATTACATTACCCATAGGTAACATAGAAGATATTTATTATTGCTTCAGAATTCAGGCACCCCCAAATCAGAACCCTGGCATGACTTCCAATACATTTCAGAAATATTGCTGTGTTTTTTAAAAACATCCTTTGCACAAGATCCTGCATTCTACGCAGAGGGTCCTTTCAGTTCGCTAAACACCCCTCAAGCTTTGCAAACACGAGGATTCACCAGGTTGTCGGCTTTCAGTAATACTGAAATGAGTCCTGTTTTTGTAACAGGTAGTGTGATCCATAAGAACCAATGAAATCCGTACAGTAAAAGTGGACAAGACATAAAGCAGAAATTCATGCCACTAAAAGTCCATGAAAAGTGACCCTTGAAAGGGACATTTTGGTTGACAGAAGGTAGCATATATGTGAGCAGCACTGACAACTAGTACAATATTTGGGGCATATTATAACATGGAACTAGATGATGAGTAATTTTTTTAATTAAATTTTTATTTAAATGTTTTTTTATTTACATATTTTTAATCATGTATTGTGCTTTCAGGTTTAAAAACAATTAGTACCCGGCGAAAGGGATAATCAGATTTTTACAATCAATCTGATTGGCCCTCACCGGGGCTTTACCCGATTCGGAATCCCTCTCCCTACGTTCCTTTCCTTTGTGTCCCCGTCGAGGGGCAGCCCCTCAGCCAATGAGGAGGCTCAGAACAGGGTAATCCTGGCTCCAAGCCACCTCACGGCTGGAGGATGCCATCCTCCCCCTCTGGGGAGTGAGGTGTTTTCCCTCTCCCCCAATCCTAACAATACCCTCACCACCCACCCAACCCCACTTACCTATTTTTTGGTCTTCTCTGGATTTAACGCGCTGGAAACACTTCTTTTCCCAGCGCGTCCGCTCCCGATCTGCAAAAGGCAATCATGGAAAGGAAGAAGGGACTACTTGTAGCCCCTTCTATCCTTTCCATGGTGGCCATTTCATTTGTTTACCTTTTTCTATTCATTTTGAATGGCTGCCATGGAAAGGGGAAACACACTCCGTTTCCCCTTCCCTGCCGGCCATTTTTTTACATCTTTTTTTTTTCTGTTTCCGAAACGACAGAGCGTTTCATAACAGTAAAACAATGCTCTTAGAACCCTCATCTTGTGGGCCGGGATACAAACAGCAAGAAGCCTTTCGACGTGGGGGCATTACTGAGTGCGCTAAAGCCCCTGTAGCTAAGGGCCCCGGGGCTTTACCAGACTCAGTAATGCCCCCACGTCTCAAGGCATATTGCTTAGTTAAAACTTTACACAAAATTCATCAACTCAACATTACACAATTAAATCTATGTTAAGAATTCCAATAAAATAAATACTATTAAATAAATTCTTTCCAACCATCCCTACCATTCTTTTTGTTCTGTCAGCCCAATTAATGTAAAAAAATGGAACAGGCAGTTGCCTAGTTAATAGGGAATTGTGGACCAGCACATATTCCAGACTCTTAAACCAGCGTTGATACCGTATTGATCTATATTTTTCTTAAAGCATATTAGGTGTTGGGTTTTAAAGGCATCACATTCTAGGAGTAGATGCTGTGATGTTTTGTTTGGCATGGAGCAGAATCTGCAGCAATCTTTCATCTCCTCTATTTTTTCCATTTGCTCTTGTGGGAAGAATGTCAAGTCTAAATATCATTAGCCTGTAGCCAACCTTCCAGGATGTGGATTTGCATAGGTATTGGGCACAGATTCCCATTTTTTTATGATCTCAGGTGTTGTTCTGATCATTCTTGTGTTTCCCTATAAAGTCGCAGGTTCTGCACCAATCTGCCTGCCACAATTTATGTGTATATGTATCGGGGGCTGGTTTATTAGAGTCCTTTCCAGGCCCCATTACACCAATGTGTTTTCAGCCCAGTCGAGAAGGCTGTTTTTAAGTTCTCCCTCTTCCTCTCTAAATTCTGCATACAAAGTATGTGCTGGGGTAGTAATGAGTGTATAGCAGAGCAAGATTCTCTTCCACACTACGTGGGCTTCTAATGATAATAAACCCAATTCATGTTTAATTACACTAATCGGGATGTACTGGGGGAGTCCTAGGACCTTCTTCCAGATTGCACCCTCTAAGTGGCAAAAATATTTCTTCAGTAGGCTGTGATGGATTTCCGCTCCATAAGTCAGCATATGTACTATCTTTGCTTTATATAGCTTCAAAAGTGGAATTATGGAGAACTTGCCATACTTGTAGTTAAAGTTTCTCATCTGAGCCACTGCTTTAGATGCCTTTGAGTAGAATATTTCCATAATTAATTTCTCACTCGGAGTATTGTGTATTTTGAAACCAAGATATTTCATACTATCCACTTCCAGAACTTGCTCCTCGCCAAGCCAAACCTATTTCTTCTTTCTAAGCCTATCTGCTGTCAATGTCATTACTTGTGATCTCCTAATGATTAGCTCATTATCCTCGCAATAGTTGTGAAAGGCCTTCAGAATTCTTTGTATAGCCGCCCAGTTAAAATCCATAAGGATAATATTGTCAGCATACGTTATCCAAAAGATGTTTGTACCCAGGACTTGTGGGGCAGCAAGGGATGCCTTTGTCAGTTGTTCTCTCAAGTCCGCCATGTATGCTTTGAATAGAAATGGTGCAAGTGTGCAACCTTGCTGCAAACTATTATTAGTAGTTATCCTTTCTGAAAGCAATCCTTCCTGGTTTAGTCTAGTCCTAATGCAGGAGTGTTTGTGCAGGTCGATCAATGCTGCAAGTAGTCCCTACGGCAAGCCCCAACCCGCAAGCTTTTCCCATAAAGTATCCCTATTTACCCGGTTGAAAGCTAGAGAGAGATCTACTGATACCAAATACACTTCTTTGTAGGTTCCTTCCCATACCCGGCATTCAACGTGGTTATTCACCCATCCGCCTTGGTTTGGGTTTCAAGATTTCATTTGCTTTCCCCATTCTTCAAGTGTAGAGAGTAATAGTCCTCCGAATATTTTGGAGTCAGAGTCCATCAAGGCGAATGGCCTGTAATTCTCTGGGACCTCCCAGTCCCGTTTCTTATAGATCAGGACTATGTGAGTTCCTTTCCAGGATTCTGGTGTACTTTTCGTTTCTATAACTGACTGAAAGTGGTTATACCGAATGGTTGTCCAAAGTTCGGGAGATTCCTTCATTACTTTCTTACTGAGGCCATTAGGTCCCGGATCTCAGGAGTTACTTCTACTATGAATAATGCCTCAATTTCTTCTGCAGAGTACTCCACGGCCCAGTCATCTGTATCTAAATTGTCCCCATTTTTTAGGGTCTCCTTTGGGTGATTGTACAAACGGGAAAAGGGAGAGGACCAAGCCTAAGTAATAGGATTTGTTTGTGCTGCGTTCTGGACATTTATCCCATGTTTTACCAGTTTCCGGTAGTTTACATAATTTTTTGCCACTAAGCAAGTAAGCTTCCTCTCACCCTCCCCCTGTTAATTTGCTGCTTTAATGGTCTTCAGTTTATGTCTGTAGTCTTGTCTCAGTCGTTTCGCTTCCATACCAAGTGCGGTGCCAGGGTCGTTTTCTCGGGTGACGCTTCTTAGATTTTGCCTGACTTCCCTCTTTGTTTGTTGGGTAAGAGGGTCATAATTGAGCCTGCTGTTCTAAATATTCTAGGACATAACAGATTTTTAAAGTGTCCCAGCAGATTTTGGACCAAACATATAGGTCTGTTGAACTCTCCCTGGGATTCAATAAGGCATGTCTCCAGTTTCTCATTAAACTCCAGAATATCATTCTGGGCCTACATTGTTCAATGTTTACCCCCTGAGACCATATCCATACCCATTTCTATCAAAGGATCTGTCTTTATACCAATTGGTTAAGCTGATGAGAGTATTGTGTGATCACTGGGGAAGCCACGTTTCACTCCAGATTACTGCTTGCGATGTCCCAATCTTTAGAGATAAAAATAAAGTCAATAAGGGAAGCATTGACACCATTACTCCAAGTGTTCCAAATGGGCACCCCTTGTTCAGGTTTCATCTCCAGGAGCCTCAAGTTCCAGCCTTCCGGGAAGTCCCACCATGTCTTCCCCTTTGTGTCCTGGGGCGGTTTCTTTTCTCGACTCTGCAAAAAGTCACCATATTTCGGGGGAGATAATCAGTTTGCATTGAAGTCACCTGCTATTAGGATAAGGCCATCTGTCCATCTTTCATTCCATCACATTCAAATGTTGTCAATATTGTCTGCTATTTCAATTTGGGTGTGTTCTGAAGAATTGCAGTTCACATTAAGTATTAGCACTGAGGATCTGGTGTTTGTCAATGTTACTGAGGCTGCCAGAACTCCATAGAGGGCGTCCTCAACCATTTTGAGCTCAAGAATATATTTGTGTCTGCATCCAGTCAGTAGGCCACCCTTCAGTCGACCTGCCTTTCTGTAGACAGCCATTTGCTGGCAAATTGAGTAGCCATCCACACATACCTCTTAGGTAAGGAAGGTTTCCTGTTATAGTGCCAAGTTGTATAAGGCCAACTTCTCTTGGGACTCCCTAGAGCCAAAAAGATGATAATGGTCCCTTGTGTTCCATGAGCAAATGCTTAAGATGTAAACTAGCTATTTGGCCTATAGTTGGAGCCTCTCCCGTAGGATGTGCCAGCCACAGCCAGTCTATGTGTTGTATTTCTTTTTTTTTTTCAACCTGTCTCTACTTCTTTCTTGATCATTTGCCATGCTTCTTCCTTTACCAGCTCCCTTAAGGTCATAGTGCTTAGACAAGCATGTATTCCCTTTCTGAATGTATTCATAATGATTAGTGTTCGAAGACACAGTATTATAGATGTCAAAAAGCCTCTTTGGCCGATTTCATCAATCGCAAAAAGGATCCTTTCTCTAATAAGCCTTCAGCTAATTGTGACATTCGCCACATCCCATCTCTCTAGATCAAAGAATTCAATATGATCAATGTCGCCTGAGGAAATTCTTTCTAGTCCCTTAGTATCCTTTTGTATAGCTAAGATTCTAGGTCTATTCAAGATCTTAATATCAGAAGCTGCGATAATAAATGTATCTGCCATGTCCTTGCTGGTTTTTACGTCGTGGATGTGTGGAAAGGCTAAAGGAGGAAGGTACCATGTCCCTGTTTGAGCATTGTAACATAACTACTAGAATTGTTGTGGCAACCTTTCTGAAGAAAAGAGCCATTGAGTTTCCCCCATCTGCGCTCGGCCTAGGGTGTCTGTGCTGCAATCTTCTCTGCCAAAATGAAACCTCTTTCTGGCATTTTACGGCCCTCTGTCCTTGCCATATTCATATCGCCTTTGTTGTAAGGGGTCTTTGTTTTTAGCTGGCTTAAAGTGGTTCCTTGTCACATTGGGTCATTCTTGTTACTTAAGGCAAATGGATTGGCTTGCAGTTCTCCTAAATAATAGGTAGGGGAGATAGGTCTTACTGGCAGAGTATCCTGACTTGAATGGTCTATTGAAATAGGTTGAGAAGCAGGATTAAGCCAAGACAGTAAATCTTCGTTCGAAGAAGGATTAGACCTCTTATTTTTCTGTTTCAGGGGCCATTTGCTTTGTCACAGTGAGGATTCTTCTCTTCCCCTGTTCGCGAGAACCTCGGGCAAGGTTGAGTTCCCCTTGTTATTCTTGGTTATATTGGAAGAGTTGTCTCCTGGAAGGGGCCCTAACTGATCTTTCTGTAGGTCTTCTGTCTGAGTGATCCTTAGTCTTTCTATACTACTTGAAGGGATTAACCTGTCTTTATAACTTGAAGGAGTTTCCTTATCAGAAAAGAATACATGGTTTGCTTCTATATCATTTAGGGAATATTGGGAGGCAGATTCACAGGGGTCCTTATTTTTCAGATTGCTGCCTTGC
Source organism: Ambystoma mexicanum (assembly GCF_040938575.1). Taxonomy (NCBI): domain Eukaryota; kingdom Metazoa; phylum Chordata; class Amphibia; order Caudata; family Ambystomatidae; genus Ambystoma; species Ambystoma mexicanum. Next base: position 864,684,064 of record NC_090937.1, read on the forward strand.
TTCGAGAATATCGAGGCCAACTTCAATCTTTCTTTGCGTTTCATTTTCTTATTTAGTGTTCTGGGGAAAGATGATTCTAGATGAGCGGACAGGGCTTTTGCAGACACTCTGGTTACATTGCTATTCACCTTCTTAGGTTTTTGGTTCTTAGTTTTTATTTCCATCCATACTGCCTGTTTTTTTAAAATGTGTTTCCCTCTATATTGTTTATCAAGAATGGTATCTTTTTACTGGTTCATTACATTTTTATCTATTTGTAGGGGCTCATACATTATCACAGAGTGATCAATTTGTGTCGGTGCTGTTTCTAAGTGTTCCACATCTGTTTCAATAGCCCCCAGCTTCAATAGTTCTTCAATAGTATCCTTGTTCGAGTGGAGTCCGAAACGAGTGAAAGATCTAAGATTGCATCATTCTGGGGACACATTTCCTGTTCCTCCATTGATTTTGGGGATTGTTCAATGGTTAAGTCTATCTTGGTCGTTTGCTGGGCTACCAACATGTTTGGGGCCTCACTTGTGGAATTTGCCTCTGGGTAAATCAATGACTTAGTCATGATGGTGACTTGGTTATGAATGTCCTCTATTTTTAGTGCAGAGTCAAGGACTTTTGTATGGAAAGGTAACAACGTGAATTCTTTCTGAATATCCACTAACGTCACAATTCCTTTCACTTCATTTTTGAAGAAGCAATTGACCTCTTCTCTTTTAGGCAAGACTAAATAAGGTCAAATTGTTTCTAAATAGAATTTGTATTTTTCTTTTTATCCTCTTTTAGCATCTCAAAAACTTTTACCAAAGATCAAAGTACAAAGTTCAGTGCTGAAAGAGTGTTTAAATCTAATGGTTTAATGGTTTAATAAGTCTAATGGTTTTAGGATTAGAATAGCTTAAGGAATCTGATTGGTTGGTTAGTCCACAGTTATCCAGTGGCAGATTCTCTACTTGTGTACTAAAAAGCTCAGGTGTATTAGACAAGGAGTCGTTGTCGGGGATGTTCAAAGTTAGCTCACTATTTTGTTGCTGCTTTGGTCAGGGCTTTCTGCTGCCTCGACCATGCCACTTTCAAAAGTTCCTGTGGGCCAAGATTCAATCAGTGGGGTGCCACTGCATTGGTAGGTTAAGTACTAGAGAAGTATTCCCAATTTATTTTTGAATGGTATTGCTACTAATTGTGTAGTCCAAATGGACTCTTCCTTCAGAGCATTTTTCCTGTTCATCTAGTAAGCTCTTAAACTCAGGGACCGAGGCAGTGGAAGTAGGTTGAGGGGGCATTACACAATTGCTTCAATTCAGATGTTGGGATGGTTATTGGAGGGGATAGTGAAATTTCCCCTAGTGTAGCCCCAGTGTAGCCCCACCCCTACCATGACTCTGTAGATTCTTAATTTCAACACACTTAACTTGAAGGAAAATCAAAAGGTCGAAAAGAGGAGAAGAGTCTCCAAACCTACTACACGGGCAAACTAAGGTCCTGAGGTTTATTCTGCTATGCTAAGCCCTAAGGCAATGCATTATTGGGATCACAGTATAAGGGGAGTTAATGTTTTTTTCACTAAGGTTTTGGTGTAGCTCTGGGAAATTATAACCCGTGGGCATCAATAAAAAAAATATACACTTTAAGTAATTTAAAAGTGGTTTACTCCACAGTTCTCCCAAACTAAAAAAAGAAAACACCTTTGGGGTTGAAATGAATTTGTGGCTCAACAGGCTTTGCCCTGCAGTCACCCCAAGAACATGGAGAAAAATACCACTCACTGTAAAGTAAGTTTGAGGTTCAAAGGACTTATCCCTGTAATCACCACAACACCAGAAACCGGACTCTTTAAACAATGTGATAAGATTGGCTCAAAGTGCTTTGCCGCACAGTTACCACAAATCCAAAAAAGCCACCCTTCACAATATGATGAATTTGTGGTATAAAAAGCTTTCCCCCGCTGTCACAACAAATCAAAGAGTGTCACCCTTCACAATGTGCTAGATCTGAGCTTCAAAGGGCTATGCCCCACAGTCATCACAAATCAAAGAGTATCGCCCTTCACAATGTAATAGATTTGTGGTTCAAAGGACTTCGCCCCACAGTCACTACCAAACCAAAAGCTGTGACACCGTTCAGTGTACAAATAATAGATTTGTGGTTCAAAGGACTTTGCCCCACAGTCACTACCAAACCAAAAGCTGTGACACCGTTCAGTGTACAAATATAGAGTTCTCGGAGTGTCGGAATTGAAACAATATTATGCCTCCTATCACAACAATTGTATGTGTATTGGCCTACGCCAAGTTGTCTAAACATCATATGCGAACAAACTCTGCGGCAAGGTCTCGACCTTAGAGAAAGTAATGTAAGTCGCCATCTTGGATTAAGCCGCCATTTTAGGTTCTCTTGTAATGTGGAAGTCACCCTGAACATCAAATTGGAGGCCGAATGACATTCTGAGTAAGATTCTGGCTGTAGTGACCTCAGTATGCACGAATAATTAATATGCCTGCAGGCCACTTGTCGGGGTCGTGAACTGAGACCTTGTCCTACTGTTGACCTATGTGTAAATGTACAACTATATCAGCGAAACTAATCAAAAATGCATATATTATAGGATTGACCTGGCTAGGAACCCATAGGCCCGATTTCTAGAATGGTTAACCCACAAGGGGGTTGGCCAAGGGCTGGATAAAGAGAATAAAAAGCCCAAGTATTCCAATGTACGGTCTCTCTCACTAATGCATCGAACCTTCGTTGAAGTTCGTTACGTTACTCTGAGAGCCGAATAGCTATCCGTTTGTCAATTGACTTTGGTAACTGTTGTAGCTTTTAAATAAAGCACTTGTATGTTCTTTTTAACCTGTGTTGGTGTGTTTCTTTTTGGGCTTCCCGGCCTCATATTATTTTTCTGTTTCCACCGTTGGCGCCCGAATAGGGACCCTCAAGATTGATGCCGGATCATTGAAGGTTGATGCAGACTATCGAACCGGGATCGGACGGTGTGATACTGCGGGGCCGACCGAACGAGACGCGATACCTCGGCAGCACTGCACGATCCGATCCTTGGACGATAGTCGTGTGGTCTGACACGGCATCTTGACGAGGGTCCATTTTTTGAGGCGGGCAGATTTGTCGAAACCTCCAAACACAAGGTAAAATTCGTTAGGTAAGTTCTTTGGTAAACCGTACGGTCCTCCTTAGGTTTGGTCAGGTGCAGTCGTGACCCGGCTCTTAATTTAACCCTGACAATTTGAATTTGGCGTATTGTATCTGCAGACACAATTATTGACCAGGTAACACCAATTTTTTGTGAAATGCCTGGGAAATTGTCTAGCTGCTTTAGGGCTCTGTTCCGCAGCGATCGACAATCTTTGGAATTTAGCCGCCCGGCACCACAGGAGGGGTCGCCGGCAATGTACTATGTACTGTAAGTATGGCATTGGAAGTATAGTATTTAATGATATTTGGCACAGACAAACCAGACATGCCTCCGAATTTCAGTGGCCAATCAATGGTAGTTTCGAGATCCCCGTATTGAATACCTAGAATCGGTCTTGCTAAAAAAGAAGGCCAGACCTGCAGCATTTGATGTTTTGCAGAATTGGAAAAAAGAAGCGTTGCAGCAGCTTAAAAGTAGGGATAAACATGCACTCCATTATAAAACAAATGCCAAAAAAGCGTTGTTATATGATAAAGAAAAACATTCTGAGTCAGTCAAAAATATGGATAGGGCTTTCTCACTAGGTATCCAGAAAATGTATCCCTCCAAAGATTTCCATGTTTCCGAAGAATTTATTGAAAAATTGTTAAACGAACGCAGGCCTGGTGCCTCTGCGCCACCTCCGTATGATCCTCTCCCGGGTGCTCTGCCCATTCCTGCTGTTGTTCCTGCTGTTATTCCTGCTCCCCCTGTACAACCTATTGTTCCTATTCCTCTAGTTGTTGTTCCCCCACCTATCGCACCAGCCCTTTCTCCTACACCGATCGTTGCACCCCCATTGAATTTGCCCGCACCTTCGCTCCCGAGTGGTTCTGTATTGACTGAAGTTGATTAGGGTGCGGGGTCAAAGATTGTCACTCGTAATACTGTTTCCGCTGACAAGAAACGAGAATTATTTGCATGGGCTAAGCACTGTATGGAGAAAGGTGATCAAGTTAATGTTTTTTCCACATAATCAAATTTGAACAATTTTCCAGAGAAAAATGTTTTTATCGAAGGTTTGGGGACTCATTTGTATGTGATGTGGGGTAGATTACAAAATTCGGATCTCCCACAAGGGGTGAGGGATCTGAATTCTTTAGCACTTTCGAGGGACACAGAGGAGAAAGTACATGGTCATGTTGAAAGATTGTTTGAGTATAGGAGGGACTTTGAGAAATCACGAGATGAGGATGATGAAGATGACAGTATGTATGTACAGAAACGGTTCCTTTCGTGTCGTAGATCGGCACCTGAGGAAGTACGAATTTGTACCAAAGATGCGATTCGATGGATCTGGGATTCATCGGTACCGCCAGATGAAGTATATGACACATATAGTCAGTATACAGTAGAAACGCAGAAGAAGGTGATTCAGGTAATGGTACAGTACCTACAAGATGAATGTGTAAGGAAGAAGGTTAGTTGTCCTATAGAATTATTGGGTATTTGTAAGAGGGCTTTTTCGCCCGACACTTCTTCAGCTGCCTTAGCGCTCGACCTGGCTCTATTGCTTAGTAAGCGGTTAGAGTTACCTACATCTCAATTGCCTATGAGAGAGGTCCCTCCGACATTTGTCCCAAAGGTCGAGATTCCCGCTAACGCTGGGACTGGTGCACCCGCCGTGAACATCCCTGCACACTATGTATCGCAATTTGTTCACGTCCCGTTTTCAGGACAGGAAGTGAACACTATTAGACAATCAATTCCTGATATCAGAAAAAACCTGACAGGGTTTTACAAAGAGATAGAGTCCGTTTTGCAGTCCTCTGTGTTCACCTTAAGTGACATTGACTTGCTATTCCCTGTACTCCTGCCCGTAGATTTATGGAAGCAGGTTCGAACAATAGACGATGTGCCAGGGTTAGGAGATACGTGGGCTAACATGATTAGGTTTGATGGGGAAAGACCAGCTGGTGAAAAACCACCTCAGGTAATACTTACTTTGCCTGATAGAATTGTCGCAAAATTGAAAACTATAATTCATGAGAAAATAATTATTTGGGACAAGCTCACGGCCTGTGTTCAAGGAAAAACTGAAGGTGCCACCGAGTTCTTTAATAGATTCGAACAGGTATTCTCTGATTTCAGTGGTCAGGACTTGGGCACAGAGTCAGGGAAAAGGTTGTTTGTGGACAAATTTGTACGTGGGTTGTTGCCCGACATCCAGTCACAGATTATATCCTCTGAGAGCGCTTGGCAGGCGAAGTCCCAATCTGAAGTTTTGCACATGGCTCAGTATTATGAGAACCGTGTGAATAATGAAAAAGAGAAAATAGAGAAGAGGAAAGGAGATTTGAAGACTAAAGTATTGTTACAACAAATTGTTAGAAATCCCAGAGGAGGTGCATCACAGACCAGAGGTCAGCGTGTCCCAAAAGGAAACGCTCCTTTGGGTTCTGTGAATATTAATCAATGTGCCTATTGCCGCCAGGAAGGTCATTGGTGAGCACAGTGCCCCGTCCTTCGACAAAGGTCAAACAATGCGTTTGGGAGTATGGGTAGACGACCTAGAGGTCGCCCTGGAGCAGGGGGCCCTGATAGAGGTCAGTTTTCACAAGATCCTCAGCAACCTTTTTCACAGGAAAATCAGACTCCGAGTGTGGACATGAGAAACATATTTGATCACCCTTCTGCTGCCTACCTTTCTGAAGAGCTTCCCTCCGATAACATTTTGTTTCGGTAGGACTGCCCGAAGCAGGGTTTGGAACCCTCACCTATTCCCGTTAATCAGAAAGGTCCCTACGTCGAATTGTTAGTGGGGAATAGGAAACATCAGTTTTTGATAGACACTGGAGCACAGAAGTGCTCCATTGATCATTCCCGGGTTCCAAACATTCCACTGTCAGGGCAAACAAATGTTTCTGTAGGGTTTTCTGGTATACCAATTGTCTGTCTGGTTTCTTCGCCGGTGTCTGTTTCTTTGGGTCCCTTTACAGACCATTGCCCTTTCCTTCTAACTTCGAACTGTGGAGAGAATTTGCTGAGGTTAAATTTGTTAAAGAAACTGAATGCAGTAATTCATTGTTCCTCGGATGGAGTACGACTGACGGTTTCACCACAGCAACTTCCCAGTTCCCAGTTTCTGACTCGACCATTGCCTCCTGAGTTTAGTGTTGTCCCGGAATGTTTATGGGCAGTTGACGACAATGATGTTGGGGTACTACAGATTGAGCCCGTTAAAATAGTTTTGAAACATGGAGTTAAATTACCATGCATTCCGCAGTATAAAATATCAGTTGAGGGCGAGCGTTCTTTGAAGTGCATTGTCTCCGATTTTGTTCACCGAGGGGTGATTGAGGAGATTGCAGGTAGTTTATTTAACAGCCCGATTTTACCTGTATACAAGAAAGGCGACAATGCAATTCCATACCGTTTTATAATTGATCTTCGTGCTATTAACAAAGTTGTCGCCCCGCAATTTCCAATTGTGCCGGATGTAACAACGATACTAACAATGATCCCTGCTACAACTACGTATTTTAGTGTTGTGGACCTAAAGAATGCTTTCTTTAGTATTCCTATACACGAGGAGAGTAGATATTTGTTTGCGTTCACCTTGGGGGGACGTTCATTCACATTTACTCGGGCACCTCAAGGGTATACTGAAAGTCCAAGCATTTATAGTAGAGCTTTGAAAGAGCAGCTTGACACCCTTGAATTGCCACCTACTTGTACACTACTTCAGTATGTCGACGATTTGCTTTTGGCTGCAGATTCTGAAAGTGCTTGTAAAGAAGGCACTGTTTTGTTACTTATTCATCTGGCCGAAAACGGTCATAAAGCTTTGCTCAAGAAATTTCAATATTGTTGCCAGGAGGTCGCCTATTTAGGTTACCTCCTGTCAAAGGAGGGGAGAAGATTGACACCTGAAAGAATAAAACACATTTCTGGCATGTCTGTTCCAAATACGCAGAAGGAAGTCAGAGCCTTAATAGGTATGGCTTCTTACTGTAGGTTGTGGATCCCGAACTTTTCACTAGTGATAAAACCGATGTTGGCTTTGACGAAGAAGGGCATTTCTCTGCCACTGCCATGGAAATCAGAACATCAACGATCATTTGAGCTTCTCAAAACCGTGATATGCTCTGCACCGGTTCTGGGTACTCCAAATTATGACAAGGCCTTTGTGTTGTTTGTGCATGAATGTGATGGATGTGATTTGGCTGTGTTAACGCAGGAACATGAAGGGAAGAATAGGCCATGCGGCTACTACTCCTCCGCCCTTGATCCTGTCGCATGCGCTTTGCCGAGATGTTTGCGAGCTGTCGCTGCTGCTGCCGCGTCCGTAAAACAGAGTGAGGGAATGGTTCTAGGCCATGATTTAATTTTGATGGTATCTCATTCTGTAGATGTCCTATTGAATAAGACTCAAACGCAACATCTCACCTCTGCACGGCTGACAAGGTATGAATTCATTCTGTTTGCCCCTCACATTCAAATTAAGAGGTGTTGTGTTCTTAATCCGGCTGAACTTCTACCTTTCCCGCAAAATACTGTTTGCGGTGACGAAGAATTACATGACTGCTTGTATACCACTGAACAGGAAACGAAGGGCAGGATAGACCTTATAGATACTTCTTTGGACAATGCAGAAGGGGAGCTGTTTTGTGATGGCTCCTGCTTCAAACTCCCAGATGGTACATCTACAGCTGCCTATGCAGTTACTACGTTGAGTACGGTTGTTGAAACTAAGAGAATTCCGCATAACTCCGCGCAGGCCGCAGATATTATAGCGTTGACCCGAGCTTGTGAACTCTCCGAAGGGCGTATATTAAACATATATACGGATAGCAAGTACGCCTTTGGGGTGGCTCACAACTTCGGGAGGCTCTGGTCGGAAAGAGTGTTACTAACCTCACATGGGACCAAGATTCAGCACGGTCCCCTGATAGTGCAATACCTCTCGGCACTCTCACTCCCTAGGCAGTTAGCGATCATGAAATGTGCAGCACATCGTAAGGTCATAGATGATGTGGGAAAAGGGAATGCTTTTGCTGACCAGATAGCCAGGCAAACGGCCACAGACCTTAGCGCAGACATGTATGCTCTAAGGGAAACAAAAGATGCCTATGTAATGGATGAGGGTATTGGGTCTGTGCGAGATATTCAAACTGATGCCACAATAGAAGAGTCTAAAAGGTGGGCCGAAGGAATGGGGAAACTGGATGATGATGGGTGTTGGGTGGATACATCTGAAGGAAAATGGTTGCTCCCTGATTCATATGTGCTGGCAATGGTTATGATGGCACACGGTCCTACACATGTGTGTGCCCAGCAGATCACGAAAATGCTAGAACAAGTATCGGTGAATGATAACATTTCGAAGATTGCACAGTGCCATGTTCAGAATTGTATGATTTGCTTGCAGCACAATGTGGGGAAGGGGACAGTAACTCCAAGGGGAAGCTTTGGGCCCCCTTCTGTTCCCTTCGAGGTCATTCACTTTGATTTTATTGAGATGGAATGGTGTAACAATCTGAAATATGTTCTTGTGATTGTTTGTGCTTTTAGTAAATGGGTCGAGGCTTTCCCCGTTAAAGATGCTACTGCCATGACCACTGCAAAGACGATGGTAAAAGAATTATTTCCACGATTTGGGCTTCTGAGGGTAATTTGGTCGGACAATGGTCCCCATTTTGTTGCAGCAGTAATTTTACAGATATGCACAGCGTTACACATTAAAAAACGATTTCACTCAGCTAGGCATCCTCAAAGTGCTGGGTTGGTAGAGAGACATAACGGCATCTTAAAGAATAAGCTTGCAAAAACATGTGCCGACACCAAACTAAAATGGCCAGATGCCTTACCTATTGTATTGTTAGCCATGCGTACCACACCTCAAACTAAGACTGGGCTCTCCCCATTTGAGGTAGTGATGGGGAGACCTGCTAACATTTGGGGCCTTCCGAAGCCCAGAACCTTAAGGGAGGTAGAAAATGTATTGCTTGTTGACTAAAAATCTGTATCTCATTTATCATCAGGTCCAATCAGCTTTACCTGTACGGTTTACGGGCCCAGGACACGATATTCAGCCTGGAAGTTGGTTCCTAGTGAAGGCCTATGAAAGGTCTTCCTGTCTCGCTCCTCGCTGGAGGGGACCCTACCGGGTGCTGTTGGTCACCCAGACAGCAGTGCGGGTGGCTGGAAAAAAATATTGGATCCAAGCGACGCATGTCAAGAAACTTCCTCACCCGGCGCCACACGGTACAGAAGAAGCAGAACCCCTCGCTGATGCTACAATCTCTGATCCTGGAGTAGCAAACAGCACTGTGAGTGTGTCGGAGAATTTCTCTGAGCCCGTGGAGCTTGGGGAACAGTCCATTCCGTCTCCGCACTCTTTGGAAAAGTCACTTCCGGAAAACATTGTTTCAAGTTCTGCGGCGTCCGTCGCCTCCGATACGTCGCTTCCCTCAGGAAGTGACGTCACCTTGTTTCCGGATCAAACAGTTCTGGGTACCACCAGGTACAACCTTCGACGAAGAAAATAGAACTACGGCACGGGTCTTTTCCGTGCATTTGGAAAGAAGAAGTGATTGAAATTTTTCTCTTGTAAAAGAAAGTTCCTTTCGAACAAAAGGAAAAAAAAGGGATTCTGCTGGCAAGGGTTGGGAAGGACTAAGAAGTCGCGCGACCGTAGTGTCGCCAGCAACGAACATTGGGATCATCGATTGAGAATCTACGATGCCTGCCACCTCCACCACTGCTCCCCACACTGGACTTGTAAATAAGGGGATGACCAACTCGGACAATGAACAATGTGCCTGGGCCCCGAAAACGTATTGCTGTGTTGTGTTAATAATAATTGGAATTTGTGTAATTACTGCTGTGGGACTTTGGTAATTCGAAGAAATTTACCGTCTAAAACCTCTACTGCCAATTGAGATTGTACCTACTGCTTTGACTCCCTCTCTACACCTCCGCACCTTGTCACCTAGAGACTCGCAGCATAGACGAAAGTATCATAATAACACTATAATGATAGTAATGAATGCAACGCATGAGTAATTGTTGGATTTGCACTCATTTACCGCAACATGGGAACAAGGGGCTAGGATGGTATATTCACCCTTTACCTTTAACGACTGCTTGCTATGCTTCTCTTAGAGCACTATTCTTTGGCCGTTGGAATGATAGCGTCTCAGGAAACTTTGATGGAACTAATTTAAATGATTTTGAGAAACGTGAATTGACTCCCCTGGGATGCTCGCTTTTTGCAAATAGAAGTAGACCAAATGTCGCTTCTATTAGGCCATCTGATAAACTATCTCTTCCTTTCCAAACTCTAATTTCCTTCAAAATGGCTCTGATAGGCAATAAGGACGCTGTACCCCCTTCCTACTCTATTAATCATAGCCCCGAATCAGTCCCCTTTTGTGTACAAAGAAATGGCACTCGGCCAATGGGAGATTTTGAAGGTTGTGTGAACATTGTAAATTTGATTGGGGAGAACAGGCCTTTGTATGTAGGGGGGCCTGTCTATTTTGTTTGTGGTAGTTCAGCATTTCCCTGGTTGCCCAAGGATTGGCAGGGAACCTGTTATTTAGGAATCCTCTTACCTGGGGTATTTGTAGCTAGTACATTGGAAGTTTCTAAGGCTCGCCCACGACGGGACGAGAACGGAGATACCCCTGGGCAAGTATTGGGAGATATAGCGAAATCAGTTGTGCCATTTTGGGGACAGATAGCAAACTCTGAAAACATTAGGGGACTAGACGAGTACTGGAGAGAACCATCAACCGGACCACGGATATACTCTACAATATGACACTAGAACAAAAGGCAATAAGATTGGTAGCACTCCAAAATCGGATGGCATTAGATGTCATCCTGGCAGAACGTGGTGGAGTATGCAAATTAGTGGGGTCCGCTTGCTGTGTTTTCGTACCAGATTCCTCACCGACAATTTTCAAAGCAATACAGAACTTGCACATCCTTAGTTCTGAGGTACATATTCCTGTGGGAGATTGGAATATTAGCGCCTGGTTCTGGGATTCTCTACGATCCTGGGGTTGGAAGGTGCTTTCTGTTATCTTGGTTATTTTGGGAATACTGCTATTCCTTTGTTGCTGTTTCCAATGTCTACCTAGTATATGTGCAATGCTAGGGGGGTGTTGTGCTCAAGCGGTGAGCACAGTAGGGCACAAAATGTACGCCCCAGATACAGCATCTAAAGAGTTTGTGTTACAAGAGGTTCTGATGAAAGGCCTAATGGCTATAGACATTACAGATAATAATTCAGGATGTATAGACGACAATGCATGGAGTTATTTACAGAAGTATTAGAAATGATATTAGCACTTGGCATAGGCCAAAAGGAGGGTTTGTCAGAATTGAAACAATATTATGCCTCCTATCGCAACAATTGTATGTGTATTGGCCTACGCCAAGTTGTCTAAACATCATATGCGAACAAACTCTGCGGCAAGGTCTTGACCTTAGAGAAAGTAATGTAAGTCGCCATCTTGGATTAAGCCGCCATTTTAGGTTCTCTTGTAATGTGGAAGTCACCCTGAACATCAAAATGGAGGCCGAATGACATTCTGAGTAAGATTCTGGCTGTAGTGACCTCCGTATGCACGAATAATTAATATGCCTGCAGGCCACTTGTCGGGGTCGCGAACTGAGACCTTGTCCTACTGTTGACCTATGTGTAAATGTACAACTATATCAGCAAAACTAATCAAAAATGCATATATTATAGGATTGACCTGGCTAGGAACCCATAGGCCCGATTTCTAGAATGGTTAACCCGCGAGGGGGTTGGCCAAGGGCTGGATAAAGAGAATAAAAAGCCCAAGTATTCCAATGTACGGTCTCTCTCACTAATGCATCGAACCTTCGTTGTTACGTTATAGCCGAATAGCTATCCGTTTGTCAATTGACTTTGGTAACTGTTGTAGCTTTTAAATAAAGCACTTGTATGTTCTTTGTAACCTGTGTTGGTGTGTTTCTTTTTGGGCTTCCCGGCCTCATATTATTTTTCTGTTTCCACAGGAGGACTTTATGTGCTGGTCACAACATAACAATTGCGTTTTATGCACCAATAAGATTTTGTTCCACAGCTCCCACCACAGTAGATTAGTTCAGTGTCAGTGGTATTTCCGGAAGACTCTTCTGTGCCATCTGTAGCTGTATCCCTTATTCAATTCACAGAGGATTTTTTTGCCAATTTCCGGTTACGCCTTTAGTCGCAATGAGGGGAGTTCATCCTGCTGCCGGTGCTGACTACAGCGTATCCGTGAGGCTCAGATATTCCCTGGAATCCAACAATTTCACGGATTGCGAAGCGCAGTCCAGATATAAAAGATTTAGTTTGTAAAATGGCCTCAGTTTCCTGAGAATATTAATATGCTGTTCACTTTAATTTCGTGGCAAAGAGGGGAGGGTTGTAAGGCTCTCCGACAAAGGTTTATACATCCTGCACAAAATGAGAGCAGTCAGGCCTTTGATTTATAATAAGTTTATGTAAATAGTTCCTTGTATCTCTTCTTTAAGACCAGTGAGGTGGAGTTGCCATCATGGTCATGTCGAGAGTGCAGACACACGCTTTCCCAGGATTACACTAACTTCTCCCAGGGATGACTGACCCGCAGTCCCAGCAAAACACTGAACAACTCTCCTGCCTCATTCTGTGTCACTCCGTGAGTGAGCAGGTCTTTTGTTTGATTCCAGCACAAATGAAAAAATAGACAGGGAAAAAAGACTGTTTGTTCAGGCTTGCTGGAATCACAGAGTCTCAGCGTTCCAACACTGCACAACACTCCTGCCTCACTCTGCGTCGCTCTGCAAGTGGGCAAGTCTTTTATTTGCTTCCGGCACAGATGGAAAAATAGACAGGAAAAAAAGACTGTTTGTTCAGGCTTGCTGGAATCACAGAGTCTCAGCGTCCTAACACTGCACAACACTCCTGCCTCACTCCTGCCTCTGCACTTCCTGCATTTTACTACACATAGAGCCAATTTTGACTTTGTATACATACATTACAAACATAGCAGAACAACAGCATATGATTAATTCCACCATATCCACAACATTAAAACTACATTAAAAATACAGTGTGCTCACTGACAATTCACTTAACATGTCATTACCCAGACATATAGTTTCATCATATGAAAGATAAGATTAACATAATTTCCATCAAACAAACATTTCCACTTTGAGGGCAACTCATTTTCCGTGTACTTATTCCAATAAGATTTCATATATTGCTGCCTTACAGCATTTAACCCAACACACCTTGGCACAAAATATGTTCAGCACATTCACAACTCATTGAGGGGGTAATTCATGGATTATTTGCACCAAGAAAAATGGGATTTGTGTGCCATTCTGCCCGCAAATCCATGTTTAACAAATGGGGATTTGCGGGCAGAATGGAGCACAAATCCCATTTTTTTTGGCGCAAATAATCCATGAATTACTCCCTTAATCTCATAGTCGTCACAATCGTTTATTACAGGTCTCCCTCTTTGCGCACCCATAGTTTCTAGTACCTGAGTGCAGTTAAACTTTAGAAGCAGATAACTTCTTATAATAGTACTATTCATGAATGCCGCAAGATATTTAGGTCTAGAACAGCGATCCAACCAATGCTGAACAAAAGGACCACTGTGTGCATTTGATGCTAAACAAACCAATTTGACCACTGTCCAGAACTCATGGGTATGCTCCTTTATCCACCTTTTAGAGCCTTGAGAGGCAGATACATGCTTTGGGTTGCAAGGTCGCTTGTATCTATACGTCTATTAACCCTCAGCGCTCTCTTAGGTATAAACGCTGCATGCATTAGTTCATGTACACGGTATAATTAAACCCCTTTACTCTTTGAGCATTTTGCATCTGAACTATAGAGTACTTATGAGCTTGAAGAGCAGGAAAAGAAGAGGAGGAAGGAAAGAACAGGAAGGACTATGAGCATGTGATAAGGCTCACAAAGGACTAAAGAAAGGACTAGATTTTAAGGGAAATGTAGTTTTTTCAACAACAAAAACAAACATAATTTTTTACAATTTGGAAACGTTGATTTTGTTGAAACTGCTGGAGACAGAAATAAATAAGAAGTTGAAGCATAATGCTTGCCACCTTGTCTTTAATAGAATCAAGACTCACTGCTCTGCACATTTTCCACACTCTTGTCAGGGCAGCCGCCTGGGGTGCTCCCACCAGTTTTAGCTACTACAACAGTAATATCAGAGCAAATCCCAATCTCCATCTCAATGTTCCTGTGTTAGCGTTACTCACCAGATGAGAGAGAAGGCACTGATTATGAAAGAGCCTTCTCACACTCACACACCGCAGCACAGTTGATAAAGCTCAGGTGATTATAACTGTCAGCGCTGACAGTGCCTGTTTCACAAACAGATGGCACTTCTACCATGCCCCACCCCAAACACAGCAAACAGCACTTCTGAGCACTTTGTGATCCATACGCGCTGACGCGTGTGGCCTGCTCAAATAATGGGTTCTTCTGGGTAGAAGGCGTGGAGACAACATTTCAAACACTAAATACCCTAAAATATTTAAAGTAAACACTGTAAATCTTTCTATGATATGATAAACAGGTCAACTCCTTGGCTTCCTCTAGTGCCTACACAGGCAAACTCATTAGAGCCTGCCAACCTTATCTAACTGAAGCCAGTTGCATCATCCTGGCCAATGCTCTAATTCTATCAAAATTTGATTATTGCAATGCATTATATTTAGGAGCCAATAAAGACATCCTCAACAAACGTCACACATTGCAAAATAATGCCCTGAGAACTGCCCTTAATATAACTAACAGAGAACACAGCTCGAACATCAGAAGAGACCACCACTGGCTAAAAATAAGTGATAGGATCTTACTTAAAACCATCTCACTCACCTACAAATGCCTCAACGATTCAGCTCCTACATACCTCTCAGAAATATTTACCAGAAAAAGGTCAATGCACTCGTCCAAAGTAGCTAACTCCCATTTCCTAGAGATACGTAGTTCCAAACTTACCAAATCTGGAGGAGGTAGATTCCCAGTTAAAGCTGCCCAACAGTGGAATGCACTACCTCTGAGCCTGAGAATTGACCAATCCTTCTCTAACTTCAGAAGCAACTCAATAAACTGGTTGCAATCCAACGACAAATAATCCTGTTCACCTGATTTATCTTCGTACCCCCTCTTGAATCTACGTAATGTACTGCTTCATTAATATATGTATCATGCACGCACCCCCTTGAAATGTATGTAACTTACTGTGGCCCTCATTACGACCCTTGCGGAAAGCGACTGACCGGAGCGCCACAGCGTAAATAGCGTTTCCGCCATTGTACGAAGGAGCAAAGTGCGGCCCATTCCGACCCATCGGGCACGAGCACCACGCCACGGCGGAAGTGCAAAGTCCGCGATGGCGGAAATGACCCCAAAACGGCCCACACCGCCGCCGTACGGCGCCCTAGGTGCAATACCGCCACCCCTCTTAGCGGTCACCGCAGTGTGCGCCTACCGGAAAGTACGGTGCCCGGAAATATACGGAAACGGAAGTTAAAACATGGGCCCGGAACGGGAAACATCCCGGCGTACACCTATAAAAACACCATAACCACACAACCACTAAAATCACTACCCTGAAACACACCCCAACCCGTCAACCACCCTAGCGAAACCAAGAAAAATGGGAAAAGTAGCGAAGAAAGCGTGCGACCGCAAGCGGCAGGTCCACTTCTCCCGTGAGGAACTCACCGTGCTAACAGAGACCCTCCAGGAGAATGCTGCCGTCGTCTTCTCCACGCAAATGACCAGGACGGCACTTGCAAACAAGAAGGCCATATGGGCTCTGGTGGCACAGCGGGTAAGTGCGGTGGGGACCGCACCCCGCACCCCACAGCAATGCCGCAAGCGATGGGACGACCTGCGGATACGCGTCCGCAGCATACTCTCTGCCAACCGCAACATTGCCACAGCCACCGGGGGAGGTCCTGATTCACCCATCAAGTTGACCCCCTGGGAAGAAATCTGTGCCTCCACCATCGGAATGGAGAGCATAGAGGGAGTCGGAGGGATGGAGAAAGGAGTGCAGACATCCGAAGATTCAGGTAGGTGGGCCAGATAAAACAATGCCAAATCCACACAGTCCATCCATGTGAAGTACCATGCGTCCACATAGTGCAACAGAAACACATGTCCAGGAGAACGTCCACACACATCGGCCTGAAAGCGCACGTCAAAACCCACAATAAATACATAAATAATTAAAAACCCCTAATACACGCACTACACGTGCAGCAGGCACACCCTAACTGCAGGCTGCCAAACAACTGCACCCTCACTCCACACACAAATCAAAGCACCTCCAAGACCCCGACCCAAATCACCCTCAGGTACCACCCCAATGCATGTGATACAATGCCATTCCAATTCCCACTGACCCATCAATAACCCTCGCCCTCCTTTACTCCACCACAGGGTCCGATCCAAACGACGAGCTACAGGACACCCCTACCAGCACACCTGCAAAGAGGGCCAAGACCAACGGCCAGAGACCCTCCACCTCAGCTGCACGCATCAAGACACGGCAGCAGCACAAATCAGGTGGCAGCACAGAGGAGGGAACATCAACAGGCACCCCAGCAGCCAGCATGGCCACAACACCACCACCACAGGTCCCCCCAATGGATGCCACAGAAGGCACTGCCTCTGGTGGCAGCAGCACCATAGGTGACACCCCATTGATGGCAGCATGCTCTGACACAGAAGACGGGGATGTCGAGGTCAGATCCATCCATGACCTGTCCCAATCCCCCTGTCTGTCCCCTCCCGTACAACATGAGGATACCACGCAGGTGCAGCCACAAGACGACGACTGGCCATCCCCCACAAGCCCTGTGGCAAGGCAACCTGAGGACAACAGCCCCTCTGTGACACCACCGCAAATGGCCATGGCCCAGCAGAGGCAACAGTCCCTCGACAAGTTAATCGTCCAACAGCAGCAAATGGCCACACTCCTCAAGGGCCATGCCGATGAATGTGGGGGCACCAAGGCAGACATAGAAACATCAACAGAGACACTTAGGGCAGAAATGGAGAGAGGTACAGAGACGCTAAGGGCACAAATTGAGAGTAGCACCGAGAGCCTGAGAGTCCAAATGGAGAGTAGCACCGAGAGCCTGAGGGGGGAACTGCATGCGACGTCCAAAGACGTATGTGCCGAACTTGCCGCAGTGCGCCGTGTGCTCACTGAGCTCTCGCAAACCCTTAGGGACATGCATGGACGTGAGCAGGCAGACACATCATCCGTTGCAAGTTCCGTCCAGGGCAGCCCCCAACGTAGATCTGGAAGGAACCTGCGCTCCACAGGCAGGGGTGCCCCTGATACCCGCAGAGGGGGCATGCAATAGCGACAGCCCACTGACAATGAGCATCTTTGGACACTGGTGTTCGGGGGGGAGGTAGGAGGGTGGAGGGGGTGTGTTGGGCTCACTTGGGTGGCGGGTCGATAGGGTGTTCAACATGATATCACATATGCCATAAAAAGTGCACGATCAACCAATGAGAAGTGTGGACATTGATCTTTGTGTACTAGGCCATCATAGGCGTACAGTCCATATTGTGCATGTCCCAGACACACGCAGTGCCACGAGTCCCGTGTCCATGTATCAGCCACCAGGCGTGAGTGCTAGAAGCATACATCAATGAGATGCTGACGAATGTCACGGGCCTCCGGTGCCTCGCAGACTCCATGAGGTGCTGCCACATCCCCACCCTCATCATGACCATCATCAGGTGCTTGCAGTTCTGCGTCAGGGGGCATGGGCACATTTCTACGTACGCACATGTTGTGGAGCATGACACATGCCATCACCATCATTGCAACCTTCTCATGGCGGTACAGGAGTGCCCCGCCAGACCTGCTGAGGCAGCGGAAACGGGTCTTCAGTAGGCCGAATGCCTGTTCAATGACTACACGGGTACGTGAGTGGGCATGGTTGTAGTCCTCCTCATGCTGGTCCCGTGGGTTCCGGACTGGTGTGAGGAGCCATCTCTTCAGTGGATATCCAGCATCACCTGTATGTGGACGAGAAACGTATGATGTGGAATGCCATTGATACGTACGCACACCCCCCCCCCCCTTCCTGGCAGGTCATTGACAATTCACATACCCCACATCATCATGCATGTAATGAGACTCACCGAGTAGCCAGGATCTGTTCCCTGCGTGTCGCTCCATGTAGCGTGGTATTGTAGAGTTCCTCAAGACCATAGAATCATGGGTTGATCCAGGGAATCGGGCACAACAATGTGTAATGATCCTGTTGGAGTCACACACCATCTGTACATTCAGGGAATGAAATTGTTTTCGGTTGCGGTACTGGGCCTCCATGGCATGTGGGACGACCATTTCAACATGGGTGCAGTCGATGGCACCAATGCAACCCGGTATGCCGGCAAGTGCATGGAATCCCACTTTTGTGTTGGTTATTTCCTGCTCCGAGCGTGGTAGAGAGATGTAGTCGTCTGCGTGCTTCAGGAGGGCATCGAGCACTTGCAATAGTGTCCGTGAGAACAGTGGCTGAGAAATGCCATGCAACTGTCCGACTGTGTGCTGGTAGGTGCCTGTGGCCAGGAAGTGGAGTACAGACACCACCTTCAGTAGGGGTGGGATGGCGGTTGGGCTATCTATCATGCTGACAAGGTCAGCCTGTGTCATGTCCACAATGGCGGCTATGGTGTCCCGGTCCAGACGGTAGAGGGTGTGGATCTGCTCATCAGTGAGGTTGAACGGATGTGCTCGGAGGCGTTGAATTGCGGGCTGCCTGCGTGGTGGTAGTGGCTGTGCTGGTGGGCCTTGCTGGCCCTGCCTTGGCCTCCTCCTCCTCCTGCGTCTCCTCCGTGCGGCTGGTTGTAGTTGGTGTTCGTCTTCTTCTTGGAGTCGGAGCACTTGCAGTGCTATCAGGTCCCCCAGGGCCAACATCGCGAGTCCTGCCGGTAGCATTTCGGTGTGGTTGTGGGAGGAGACTGGGTGTGCAATTTATGTGTTTTCAGGCTGTATGGCCTCCACCTGTGGTGATTGATTCCACCTGTGCAAACTGCTCTCCCCTTTGGCCGAGCACGTCCCGCGCACAACGCTGCAATTCGGGGAATTGTATCTTGCTATTGCAATCATGTATTTGTACCCGATGGCCGTGTAAGATTGGTTGATATGTTCATTCTGCTGTGGTCCCATTGTTTCACATACTATCTGTGCAGTCGCGAACAGACTTGTGAGGGGTCAGTGGGACGTAGTACTCGAGTAACGGTGGGCCCTCATGCATCACTGTACCGAGTTGCAACGACGGGCGGGGCGTCCCATTCGTGGGTGAAGGCAGTTGCCATTTTCACACACAGCCGCACTCGATGGAATAATTAGTGATTTCAAACGGCCACAGATGCCTTTTCGACGTGATGTTGCAAATGAGGAATTCGAAGGGCGGCGCTTTCGGTTTCCAGCTAGCGGCGAGGAGATGCCCACAGGTCTGACTGCAAATGTAACGTTCTATTGTTCTATGTCCTTGAGACAGGGCCCATGGCGAGGGAGCAATGATTGATATGAATAGTTTGGGATGCGCAATAGCTACGTGGGCGATGAGGCCGTCCGTTCCCAAATACATGTTACTTCACAACACTGGAATTACGGGCTGGGGCACTGTGGATTTAGCAGGCTGCATAACGCACAGACTCAATGGATGTTTCTAATGTTATGTGAGTAATTATTCAGGCATTTTGATCCCGGGATGTGGGAATGATGGATGGATGCATGGGCAGGTGATTTGATACAGAGTTTGCCATGTACAGGGCTTCTTGGGATCTATCCGCCTCCCCTACGCTATGTGATGCAGGGCTGCCATAGTGGGACCATCGTCCATCTGGCCTTGTTGAGCCCTCCCTGTCTCGAGGCGCCCTCAGACACTCGTTTGTGATGGTGTTTGCACCTCGATATAGATGGTTATGAGTCGCAAGTGGTTTTGGGGTGGTGATGTTCCTTTGGAGTGGGCTAGCATGCATATGGCTGTGGATTTCGTGTGATCATTGAAGTGAGTTGTTGGTATGTAGTTCTGATGGCCATTCTGTTCTTTTTCTTTTCTTTTGGTTGACAGGTATCTCCTCCCCTTTTGCCACTGCCATCTGTATGCCACTCCTGCAGATGGATTTTACTCCCGACACCTGCTGCTTCGTGTTAATCAGTGGAGCAGCATTACGATCTTATGGGACGATCGCCAATGGGCCACATGCCCTTACGCAGTACTGGTGGCTCGGAGCAACATTTCGGCCTTTCAGCTGGACTAGTGCCTCCCCATTGGGACGGCCCTGCGGTTCTGTGCGCTTCCATGTTGCCTTTTCGTACGTGAATGTGGCTCTGTGTACCATGGGGGAACAGGGCGACACACAGGTAGTGGCTGGTCATTTCTTGCGGAAGCAGCCCACAATGGTGATTAGTGTTTTGGAGTTCATGGCCTGATGGCTGTATGTGCTTTGTGATTTTGATGTGCATAAAATTTCTATTCTGATTTGGCCCGTGTAGCGTTTTTCTTTGCAAGTGATGTGGCATATGCCTATTTGGGGGGCGATGTATTGTGAGGAGATCTGCATTGGGTTCCAGCTTCGGGGTTTAGTTGCGTGGTACTGTGCTGTGCGCGTTTGCCTACGAAGCCCAGTGAGGTCAGGGATGGGGGCTGCCAATATGCCAGTTTGAATGTTGTCATGCTCAGGGGCGGGGGATTGGGTTTTGTGTAACAGATGCCGGTCAGCCAGGTGGACTGGTTGAATGATGTGGTTTTCGGAATATTGCTGGTCACAGGTGCCTGTGTTTGCGTGCGTTTCTTGGTGGGGGACTGTGGTCATGTCCATTGGGATGGCTTCTGTATTCGTGCCATCTGTGCCCTGCAGCTCCCATTGGCCCCTCTTGTGTTTCTTTTGTTCGTTGGCATGCATGGGTGACTTGTACATTTCAATGGTTGCTTTGTGGCTTCATTGCACCTACGGGGAGTTGTACTTTGTGGGCAGGGAGCGGTGTACAGGCACTCAGTGGGGCCGTTTACGGTTGATTCGCGATGCCGTACTTCTCGCCATGGCGGAATGGTACATTCCGCCATGCCTGATGGCGTTAGGTACATGTCCGCTAGGGTCGGAATTGGCGTACCGTTGCACCATGGTGGTGTTTGCGGTTTGGCATGGCGCGCGCGCGCGTGCTTGGTGCAGTTAGCGTTGGCGTTCACTACGGTGTCGCTAATGGCTTCGTACTTTGCGGTGACGGGTCATAGTCGCACCGAGCGCTATTCGATGGCGGTATTGCATTTCCGCCATCGTTTTTCGATTTCCGCCAGGGTCGTAATGAGGGCCAGTATCATTAATGCAACCTACCTGTATCTAAGATGTCCTGTACTGTACCGATACTATGTTGTAACTATGCCTAAAGTATTCTTAGCTGCTGTGCCCAGTTACCTACGGGTTTGGTGCATATTACCAAATAAATAAACAAACAGACATATGATTTGGCATGTATAACACGTTTATACACAAGTGTTTGAAGGCGCAAGTGTATTATCTGTACTAATACAGTTTCCACAAAGTCTCTAGTCTCAGCCTTTAGACAATATCAATCATGCATGTTTTGCCGTGGAACACAGACCTGGAGGCACCTATTCAAGCAGCACTTCCAGCAATGCAGCAAACAGCACTTCTGAGCACTTTGTGAAGCGTGCGCTGATGCGCGAGGCCTGCTCAATTTATAGTTGCTTCTGGGTAGAAGGGGCGGAGGCAGAATTACGAATACCAAACACCCTAAAAAATTCAAAATAAACACTGTAAATGTATGTATATGTACTAATACAGTTTCCACAAAGTCCAAAAAGTTTCTAGTCTCAGCAGGTAACTGTCTTTACAGAGTATCCATGCATGTTTTGCCATGGAACACAGACCTGGAGCCACCTATCCAAGAAGCACTACCAGCAATGCAGCAAGCAGCACTTCTGAGATCTTCGGGATGTGCTCATGCTGATGTGCGCAGCCTGCACATTTTATGGGAGCTTCTGGGTAGACGGGGCAGAGCCAAAATTGCAAACACCAAACGCCCTGGAGGCACCTATCCAGGCAGCACTACCAGCAATGCAGCAAACAGCACTAGTGAGCACTTTGTGATGCTAATGTGGAGTTATGTGAGAATCTCAACAGGAAAATAGCCATGGAAGAAATAACTGAGCATTGGTTGCAGAATGCCAACCTTAAATGCGTGAAGAGTGGCTACTGGGGGGGGGATTGGGGTATAGCCCTCTTTTGCTGAATGCATTACGCATTACGCAATTGTTTTTGCACTGTTTTTTTCGGTGGCAAAATGCAAATGGTGAGTGGGCTTAGGGTATGTATGGGGGTGGGGGTAATTGGTAGTAATGGGTCGGTGGTGTCCCCCCGCATTTTGCCATGAAAAAAGTGCAACATTGGCTAAAGTTGCATTAGGCAAAAATGCATTAGGCAAAATAAATGCAGAAAAGGTTCATAGAACCGTCTGGACAGATGCTATGTGGTAAGTTTTGAACAAGCCAGTGGGAGATGTTTCCTGCATGGAATGTGGTGTTTAATAATCATATACAAACGTTTCCTAGTCACTTTTTCGACAGTCATATTGTAGGAATACAAAAGTTCTGACAAAAAATCGCCCAAAAAAAAAATATTCGAATGAGTTTTTTTTTTTTTTGTGGGGGGGTTCCCCTCCGAAACCCCCATTTAAAAAACAAAATACACAGATGACACTATACGAAGCAAAAAAAAAACATTTACATTAAAAAAGTATTGCCCTTGTGAATTATCTTAGAATTAGGATGAACAATCACCTGGCTATATTAGCAACTTTAGCTTGACATTATTGATTTACTGGCAGTCAGGACTACTGTCAAGAACAGTCCGGTTGTGTTGATCTCAGTCTGTATCTACTGGCACATGTCAGCGTTCCCAAGAAACCGGCAGCCATTCTTTATGTAATGGGCTCCTCTCTGCTGTATTAGCCACCTCACCTGACCCCTCTTGTACTCCTGCATGGTAAATGAAATTCTGCCAACTGACTTGCAGCATTTCTTTCTGCTGCCCTCCTCTAATGTTGTGGTGGCCATTAGTAAAATGAAGAGTGCTCTGGGTAGGCACCGTTCGTTTTTTCTATGGTGGTCATCGTGACTGTGATGTTTTCTGTAATGATAACAACCGTGTACTTTTCCATCAAAGACATTATTATTATTATTATTATTATTATTATTATTATTATTATTATTATTATTATTATTAATATTAATATTATTATTATTATTATTTTAATTCCCATTACCATTAGCACTTCAGAGGTGTCAGCAAGATGCTGATGTCATAACCACTTCTGTGGATGGAAGAAGTAAGCTCTTGAAAAACAACAGGTTAACTTAACACAGCATTTTAAATATCAATTTTATGTGTTAGCTTTCTGCAAAATAAGGGGCCATATTACAGAATCTTTGCTACAGTATAAGCTCCATTTTGTATGGCATTAGCAATAGGGCAAAACATGCCTTATCTGTAATGATGGCCATAACGCACAAGTCTACATTCTTGGCAAATGCTAATAGCATCATGCACACATTGTACTTCCTGATTCTTGATTATCAGGGGCATCCTGACTTGATGGCGGTTGGTGAAGTTTTTAATTGGAGGGCCATAAATATTTTTCTCAAATAAACGGGAACGACCGTGCCTAGTATCTGCACCCGATGCTAATTTAACAAAATAATTGGTGAACATTGTTAATTTGCTAGCACACTTTTTGTGAATAATTGGGTAAAATGCCACACAGTTTTCTTTCTGTTTTGCATGGTAGCACATACAAAATCCAATAGATGCAAATCATCAACATGGATTTCATGAACATGTATTTTTTCAACACAAAAACATTAATGCTAGCTTTGCCCATTCATGTCCATGCAGGCTGCACCAATGTATACCATTATTACTTTATAGAAACTTAATCCTGTTGGCATTGTCACTAAAGAATGCCATACATAGTAAAGAAAACATGTCCAGGCTGTCTGTCCTAACATAGGCCAGCTTAGCCATTTAATAACATTTATCATGTTTGGTTTACCCTTGATGTCCAGTAACAAAATGTCATGCTGAGAAAGAATATAGGGCCAGGCTGGTGCCATCAACGGAGGCCTGTTTAGTCATGTAAAAACACCTTTTGCTTTACCCTTAATGACCTGTAAAAAAAGGCATGCCACAGTAAAAAAGTATATCCAAACTGGCTGCAGCAATGAACGCCAGTCTAGCATTTTAATGACACTCATCATGCTAGCCTTATCCTTCATGCCAGTAACACATACCATGCCATAATAACATTCATTGTGTTTCCTTTACCATTGATACCCAGTACAAAATGCCATGCCACATTAAGAAAGTAGACCCAGTCTGGTTGCAACGATGAAACCCAGTCTAGCATTGTAATAACACTGATAATGCTGGTTTTACTCCTCATACTAGTAAAATATGTCATGCCACTATATGAAAACATAACTAGGCTGACTGTACCAAAGTAAGTGTAGCTATGTAATAAGACACATTGTGCTTGCTCTACTATTTATGTCCATTAAAAATGCCATGCCACAGTAAGAAAGTAGATCCAGACAGCTGCACCAATGAAACCCAGTCTATCAACATAATACCATTCATCGTGCTGGCTTTACTCTTCATACCAGTAAAACATACAATGCCAGAATAAGAAATCACTAGAGTGATGCACTAAAGTATGCACATCTAGCTATGTAATAACATTCATCATGTTTGCCCAGTAAGGAAATACCATGATACAGTAAGTAAGTAAATTCGGACTAGCTGCACCAATGAAAGTCAGTCAAGCAACATAATAACACTTATCATGCTGGCTGTCCCTTTCATACCAGTAAAAAATGACAATCCACAATATGAAACCATGGCTAAACTGGCTGCACCAAAGAAGTCAGCCTAGCTACGCTATGTAGCTATGTAATAAGACTCATCGCGTTTGTTTTAACCTTGATGTCCAGCCGCCAGTATGCCCCAAAGAATATGACACCCGCTCCCCCTTCATACATGCAGCGTTCGCACACATACTCAAAGCACACTCATCCACAACATATGTTCTCGCATTCACCTGCACATTCATGCAACACTTCTTGCATGCATGCATACATTAACAAAAAAACCTACCTGCTTGCATTCTTTGTGCTTTAGGCATTGCAACGTAAGCAACAAAAACATAGCTTTAGATGTGCCCCTGCTCAGAGGCAGGCAGAACATTACCCAAGTACCCATTGTAAATAATGAACTCTGCTGCCTGCCACTCAAACACGGGGGCAGCACCACTGTCTTGGCTATCATATAATTCTGTTTAGATCAACATGAATCCTTAGCACCCACATCACTTAAACCAAACATCAAGTTCTGTGTCAAGTGTTTCTTGACCTTCTTACTCAGGAACTCGATCACAGCGTTCATTTTAGAATCCTGGTCGACAACCGTCTGTCTGTCTCCCTAGGATCTACTTCTGAGTAGATTATTGAAAGGTCTTATGAACATTGAAATATCTACATTCTTAAGCAAATAGTCCTGCGGTTGTATTTCAAAAACTGTGCACAAGTGTAAGTAGCAATAAGGTGGAAATTGCCCTAATGCAAAAAACATTGGGGCCTATTACAGAAACTGTGGACCACTGCTTGTATGTCCCAACACTTACTGTGGAGCAAAAAACATATTCCTTCACTGCATTTCGCCCTTTGGGCAATATATTCACTAGTTCTAGTCCTTTGCACAGGTGCAAAAATGCATTGAAACGTGTTTTCTTGCACGAGGACAATGTATGTTTCACTGTACATTGCAATCGCAGGGGGGAGTGCCTGCAACAAAACCCTTGTCTTCAACGTCTCTATAGTTGCAAGGGTGACTGTATTGATGGTTTTGCATGAGCAACTTCAATCATTATTTTCAAAGGAGTGAAAAAGTCAAATTACTGTCTAACTGCAAACAATATCCACAACACACATTAATCTGCTGTGGTGAAGTATGGCACCATATTCCCTAAGGTTTTCACAAGGGCATTGACTTGGCACTGGCTTGCATATACCATGAGTACAAAAAGTAAAATACATAATGACAAAGCACACGTCTAGGGCAATTCTGGAATGAAGGGCACACGCCAAGAGTGCTTAGCGGTCCACCTTCCATTTAAATCTGGAAAGGCTTTCGGAGGACACCCACAGAACATGATTAAGTAAACCCTCACACAATGACAAAGACAGAAACTCTGAATTGCCTGAAGTACATAGTATGGTTTAGTCTTTTTATGTGTGTCTACAAAATGGAGGTGTCATAACGGGATTTACATTGTGGTGAAACGACATTAGCGTCCTGGAAGGGGTTGCTGCCCAATCAGCATACTCGGAACACAGGCTGTATTGTCTGGTACAAGCACACGTTCTAATCAGCCTGGGTGCTGCTAGCCAACCGCCCCTTCGCTTCCCACGCCTCCCTCCCTTACCCCCTCCCATCCTCGCTTCTAAGCACCTGTGTAGTCCCTACGTGGGTGCTGAGAGCATTTATTTAACCACAAAAGAATTGTACCTTATGGTGCAGTGCTGCGCAGCACCATAGTCTCAGAAGTCTGTTGCTTTGTTGATGACATCACAGTCATCAACATTGAAAATGGGCCTACGTATCTAGAGAGGGTTGCCGCACTGCGTCACAAGGTACGTTTTCTTTTTTTTTCTTTTTATTTTAAATTAACACTATTAGCATCCACATAGGGAATTACACGGGTGCTAATGGCAATAGGCACCTCCACCCATGTTAAGGGACCTGATCACCCCATTATACTTGACACATAAACTGCAAGTTGCAGCTGCTGTGCTCTTCTTGATTGTAATATGATAATGGTTGTGTCAGGGTTTCCTGATAATATTCATGGTCAAAGGGGTCCTTACACATTACTAGTACTGAAAGTTCAACTCTTCCTAAGACATCTCTGTTCATCCCAAAACATAAGTTTCAATCTTACCTGAACCAACCTACCATGTTTCCAAGCATCGCACTAATAACTTGGGTAATCTATGTTCTAATTGTTAGCAGCAGAACTGTTTTAAGGAATAATGTTGCGTTAAGAAGGCATCCGTTAAAGGCCTGAGTGAAGCCAGGGTGTTTAACGCAGTCCATGGGACATTGCCACCTGATATTTGCCAGAGCGAGAGGCATTACTGCTATTGCAACATTATATCAAATGCACGTAGAATGTTCTGTTTAAAGTACAGAGACTCAAAGGAGAAACATTGCAATGCTGGTGTATCAGCCATCATTGTGCTCTGCCAGTGCATCCTCTGCAAATGAACTGCCAACATTCCAATGTTCTGATTAAACTTTATAGACCTACCCACGGGCCATACCGGGCGTTATAGACCGTGAAGCCTGAGTCAAAGGCCTGAGTGCAGTCAGGGTGCTAATAAGTTTTATGGGCTCATAATTTGCTGTACAACCTAAGGATGCAATCTATAAATCAATTATGTTCCATGTTAGGGATTAAACAATGAGGGGTAGAAACACAGGTTTAGGAATGAGTAATCTGCCATGGGTCGTTGCAGGGAATTGGCTGAACAAGGGAACACCTTAGGGAACACACAGCAACAAAGAGGCTATCCCAGAAGACTACATGTCAGGCCATGTCTGTCAGCGGTGATCTGGTAAAGAATAGGAACACTGGCAGGGGGCGGAGTCAAGACCAGTTTGCATCTGCCAGGTGCAGTCCAGCAAAGAATTTATGCATCAGCACGGGTCAGAGTCAAAGCCCAGGGTCCCATCTGTCAGGAGCGACCCGGGTTACAAGTAAGAAGCAGCATGGGAGGCCAGTAATGGAGGCAGCCATGCCCTTGTTAAGGGCATGGCTGCCTCCATACTCGTAATGAGGCCCATAGTCACAAAACGAATATGTTCATTGTCTTTGTCCTGCAGACTTGCACAATGTATGTGCATTCCTTATAGCTTGCATATACGTGTGTCTAGACTACCAGAAACTGTCTTAAAATGTCCATCATAGTAAAATATAACAGGGAAATATATTTTCCACCCCACTGAAAGGGGTGCAAAGGCAAAAGGCCATAGTACAGCTGTCTTGAATTAAAGAAATGAACAAAGTGTCAAAAGAAATGTCTTTGCAGTTCACATTTCCCTGCACGTGTTGCAAAGAGGCACAGATAAAGACATGCAAATATGCATCCCATTTGTCCGCAACAGTCAAAAGCTTCTACTTACATTTAAGATCCATTGTCACATCATATCATATTGTCGATCATACCAACAACCCTTGCAGTCACTGCTATAGTACTTTAAAGATTCGACTCTAGTATTCTCAAGACTTGACTCCATGAACATCCTCTAGGAATACATCCCAGACTTCCTTTTCAACATCTACAAAGAGTACGAAACTCAGCAGCCAAATTCCTCCTGAGAAAAGAAAGATGGAAACACATCCCCACAGGCATTCTGTACCCTTCCCAAGCCCACAGGTAAATACAGGTCCACGCCAAAGCCCTTTGCAACAACCACAATGACTTCTACAGAAGGTTCTCATGGGCCACAGGAGGAGTTTCATCCCGTGTATTCCTTACAGAAAGCTTCAACCCAATAATGTGTCTCTAGTAACAGTCTCATATTTCACCAGGACATGTCAAGGAGATTCATAACTAGACTGGCTGCACCAAATTTTGCCAGTCTATATTTGTAACAACACTCTTGTTTGCTTTACCAGTGATTTCCGGGAAAAAATGCCATGGCACAGTTAGAAAGTAGATACGGACGCACTTTTGAACTATGTACCCACATGACTTGATGCATTGAATGTCGATCTAACCTTCAAGAAATTTCAAAGAACACATCTTTCTCAAAAGGTGGTAAGAAGGGGAAACTTAGCTGATTTAATTAATTGAGAGACTTTTATGAATTGAGACGTGCTCACCCATGCACAACTGAAGCATAACACCAGGACGCTTGGTCAATCCTAAGCCTAGGATGGGCCGCAGACCATGGCATGTTCATATGCTGGTGCTAATACAGAAACTGGTGCATCATATTTTCAGAAGAAAAATAAAACTTTTATTTGAAAGAACAGAATTTCTCCTACGTTAGGCACAATAAAATGCTCTACTAATTCCTTTACACACATGCTTACAAATACCGGTGGGCATGGCACTGATATAACGAAATGAAAAAAAATGAAGGACATTTGAATATACCTGGAATGTCAACCTGATTTATCACTAGACAAGTTGACCAATGACAGCTAAGACCTTCTGGGATCCTTCCCACAGTAACCTGCTCACCATTCCTGTCTATGAAATACACTACACACATGGCTTTCCACAAACACTGCAGTGCAACACATGAAAGTACTGTTGACCCACTGACACTAGATGGAGCCAAGCAGAGCCGAAGCTGAACTCTGCATAACTATGCACCAATATGAAGGGATGTTCTCTCATTTGCATGGGGCCACATTCATGCAAAGGAGGGACTCATATTGCTCATTTGCATGATTTATCTTACCAAAACCTATCGATTGGAAATCAGGGCTTGTTGGTCACGTGGATGATGCAGCACCAAAACATGGAATGAGGAGGACCCCTGGGAATTGAAGCCGTCCATCACAGGGGGAGCAGTTACATACCCTCGCCCTCATGGGTGCTGCGGTTGCCTGCCACTCTGCACTCTGATTCTGACATGGCAAATCCATCGCTAACAGCATTCACAAGACTCAAAGACACTGGCATTATAAGAAAATAGGTGCTTCCCCCAAACACTACAGGTATACTCGAGAGCAGCATTTACCTGTATTACGGGGGCTCACTGTGCTCAGAGAGGCACAGCTTCACCTCACTGATGAGGCCCAACAAGGCTGAAACACCTGTATGGGGTTGCTGATGGTACTCTTGTTCAGAAGGGAATTGCCATAGCCTTTCAGTGCTGGACTGCCCATGTGGGCGGGACAAAGACTGATATGCAAAAGGATATTTCCCATCTGTGAAAGGTACAGTGAGCAAAACGCGTGTGCTGCAAACTCTCATCTCAGAACAGGTTATCATGCCATGTTCTTTCTGGAGAGGAGCACCTGCTACCTTTTTTTTAAGCTTTCATGCTGTTGACAAAAACCTCACAATGCTCTATTTGTCAATAAAGTTTTAAGAGCGTTGACTAATGATGTTGGTATTTCAGATGGTAAGAAAAGTCCTGCATTAAGATGCAGCTATGCTGCAGAGGACTTTGTTTGTTATGGCACCCCACGTGGGGACATCCAATACATTATAAAGGAACTAGAAATTGATGTATATATCTAACAAAGTTTACAAAAGGAATTCCAATAGAAAGGTATATGTTCTGCTGAGCTTAATTTGATATTAGTTTCTGTTTGTTGTATTCGTTTATTCATTTAGGATGTACATTTTTCATGACGGTGATTCCTGAAACAAACATGAGATACAGGGCAAGTGAGAATTTAAGCTGTAAATACTAATTCTGACAATTCCTAATAATTTAGATTTGGATTTTTACGTGTGCTTAGACATAGTCGCCTAATAGTAATATCTGGGATTTTGGCTTTATTTTAGATATGTGGAGACATGAATTATCTTAGTCTACAGGGGTACCTATTGATTGAAGAGAAGTATAAGTTGTCCTTATGAAAGATGTTGTATTACTGGAGCAATAAAGTGGTTAGCTTTCAGAAGGCTGAAACAGAAAGGAGTGTAAATGCTTGTGACTGGGGATTGCTACTGACATCAAATACACTCATTGTGTCACTTGTAATTGTTCTAAACTACACTGTAAAATTGATTGGGGCATTTTCTTTGACTCAGATGGAATTTTGTTTTGTTTTAATGTCAATCATGACTATTTCCATATATTTGGCTTCAAAACAAACGTTTTAAGAAAAAACACTATGCACATTAATAAAATTAGTATCATTTGACTATGTATGCACCCGGATGATTTAATCAATTTAAGTTTAGACTATATGTCACATTAAACAATGTGGTGGTGAAATAGTGTACTGTAACAAGTAGAATAGTATACTTGCTTAACCAGTTCTTAAAACTATTATTCATTAACGCATATGGTACACTGAAAGGTCAAGGCTGAATAACAGGTCCTTCATTTGTAAATAAGAATTCGACTTTCTCCACATCCCCTGCTAATTTCCCCATCTGCCGCTTGATGAGCTGCCTGGTTCCTTCAGTTTTTTACAGGGCACTAGGCCCTCCTCATCCAGTCTACCCCTGCACTTGGTCTGCATTAACCCCCCGCCCCCTCAACCTGCACTTGCTCTTCCAGGACCCATCCTCCTGCACTAGCCTGGCAGGGCCTGCACACCTTGAGCCCTTCCAGTACCTGACCTCTCACTAGCATGTGGACCTTCCCTCCCCTGAACTCTCGGCATTCTCCTGGCTCTAGCCATCTGGCCTCCCCTGGCACTCACCTTCCCCATGGGCCCTCTGACCTGACCTGAAATCTCCCCCTCTTCTTTCCCCCTCCTTCTTGTTACTGCACTTGCATGATACGAATGTAACAAGGTCTAGTAGGACCGTTTTGTCACCCCTGCCACCCCTTGTCTTCTAGCGCCTTGAAACACATTCAACCAGATTCATGGACTTATTTGCGCAGATAATAAGTAAATTGCATGCCAAACTGCGGGTTTAATCCTGTTTGTCGATCCATGGAATCGAATGCATGGATTTCACGGTGTCCCGGCACGCCCCTGCGAGTGGCCGAGTGCCTTGCATGAGGCACCATGCAGAGCATGGGCGTGGCTTGCGCAGAGGGTGGGAAAGGGGGCAGAACACCAAAAATGGGGAAGAACATGCGAAAAAGTGGGCGTTATGAGAATGTTTGATTTTTACCCGAGTTACGATTAATTGTACGTATGTTGTCGGAGTGCCGGTTTCAGTTATGGGGGACCCCGCACCAGATCCCGAAATACAGGCAAGCTTGCGGGGAACCCCACAGACTGTTCTGAAGGTGCATGTATTTGTGCCTGGAGAGCAAGCAAAGGTGGCTGCTTCTGTTTTGATTTGCGTGGGGGCATGTCGGGGGCATTCTGGCCGCAAATTGCATATACGGTTAATTTGCGTGAATGATTCCATTAATACGCAGAGCACACAGACAAACCTCTGCGCGCAGGCTTGCACAGTGATGTTTTCGGCAAGTGGGTGTTGCAGGATTTCAGCGCACTTTTCCATGAATCGGGCATATTGTGAATAGGTGCATTATAATTGCCATATAAAAAAAAAAAAAGAAACAAAATTGCTAAATTTGCTAATGGGGACTCTAGTGTGATTATTGAGAGTAGGAGATACACTACTCCACATCTCATCTATTGTTTTCTGTGGTATGCCCTTTCTTCACATGTTTTCATGGAAAGGGAATAAAGATTACAACCTGAGAAAAAAAAATGGAACACTGAGTCATGCCAGGCTACCGAGATGCGATAGAGTGTAAGGTGGGACTCTTCTTGGGTTAATGTTGGAAGTACATTCCTATTACAGGAAAGGATGTATTTTCATTTTTTTCTCACAAATCACAAAGCTGTCACGATATGGAAACCTCTTACAAAGACTATTTTGATACATCAAATCCACAGCCTCAAAAGCATTCAGTAGCAAATGTAGACACTTATTGGTTTAACTGAAAATGGATTTATCTATATTTATACTATTCTGTGTTATCCATATTGGGAAAGTATTCACCACACAAAACCCTGGAAGGATTATTGTTGCCATCACACGTCTTTGAGATGACCCAATAAAGTAAACACTGAATAGTACATTGTACTCCACTGCCCTGAAACATATCAACTGCAGAGAAGACTTCATTCATTCGTTTAGGAGAAATCAATTCAAAGTGACATGGACTGGAGCATACTGTCAGTGAACCTGCATTGGTTCAATGGGTTTGAAAGAAAAGGGGATGAAGAGTGCGAGTGAGACAAAAATACCAAATGGTTCATGTTGCTACATCCAAAAGTAAAAACTAAAAATAATCCAGCTCAGTGCAAGACTGCTTTACATTTGGGTCAATGTTAAAGAAAAATGGCAATGGTGCAATTGCAATTGTGTGCACCATTTGCCCTAGTGGGGACATCATTACATATTAGCATACGGTAAAAAATGAGCCTTACAAACTTTGCACCGAGGCACATGCAATTTACCACGATACTCGCAGCAGGCTAAACATTGCGCCTGTGAAAATACTTATATTTTTTCAAGCGTTCTTGCACTAGGACAATGTTTGTGCTAGTGCTAATACTGTCCCCTATACGCACTGGTACACATATTTCCCTGTTCTAAAATGCACTGAAAGAATACATATTTGTAATATGCTTGAGGGCAATTTTTGCACGGTGCTAATGACGGCCAAAATCGCACTTCCCCTGGTGCAATGTTTCTGTAATGGGGCCCCCGTTAAATAACGACACGTTCATTTTCTTTGCAAAGGTGATTCAGGTTATTCATGCACAAACTCTATTTCAAATGGCCACTGATGGGTTGTGCGTGTAGACATGAAGAGTATATTGAACACATGCGTTGAACATGGCATTGTTCAGAAGGATTGACTGCCATATTGCCCATATTATAAATGCTTGGCTCATTGAACAGAAAGAATCCTATTTTGCAGTACATTAACCGCATATCATTTCTTCGACTCAAGCTTCTCTTAAGCCTGGTTGTCCTGGGACCAGAGCAGCATTCTCTGCTGCTTAGCTTTTGCCATCTTCATTTTGAGAAGTCATACTAGGGTGAGACCTGCAAAGTAAGTCATAATAATATCTATTATGGAGTAAGAAATGGACACACGGTAATGTTTGTATTTGACTTTACTTTCAAAACGTGTTAACGCTTTGTAATGAGATTTATTTTTTGCTTCAATGGTATAGTCATATGGTTATGTAGGCTTGTGCGCAGTGCCTTTTTTACTGTTGTAGTAGTACCATAAGGTGATGTGCAAGAGGATAATTTGCAATCAATTTCTTAATGTAAGTGCTTATAATTAGGTGTGCGATATGAGAGATGATTCAATGCACGAAAATCTTTTGAATTAATCATAAACACTGGCAACTGCTCTGCGCAGGTTTCCATTTTGATCATTTTCAGATCAAACTGACATTACACACAGTAAAAAACATTGGCTAATCAGTCTTGGTCCAACCCCAAAGGGGTAGTCCAGCCTGATTTTCAAGGTCTGCTCCTACCGTAACAGTACCACATCACCATAGCTGCCTCCTCATCGGACAGGATCAGTGAGGTATAACTTGGTACCCTAGGCATTGAGATTTTGGCACCCATGTCTGAGCCTTCCTCTTCAACGTAGGGCATGTTGTAACTGTAAAAGGTAATGGCTAGAAAGTTTTCAATTAATTATAATCACAGGTGATTACCCTGGGCAGTTTTCCATTCATCATTTTGAGCTGGCCTTGACAATTACAGATGAAGAATGAGTCCTTCAAATGGAGGCATTTCACTACAAAGAGTTACTTCCCTACACTTCTGCACATAACCACAAACAGCTGTGAGCGGTCAGAAATGTGAGGCAGTCACCTGTGTGAAGGTTTTTCAAAAGATGCTATTTTATTATCTCAAAAGATTGGAGAAACAACTTACTATCCCTCCCCTGTAAAGGAGTTGCCTGCCTAAAACAAACTAAAGGAAATGCTCTAACAAAATGTTTCTGTCCCTCACACTTATACAATAACTCAACAAGGTAATACATGGCAGCAGGGATGCCATTTCACAAAAAATGCCAGAGGTAGCGGAATCGACATCATATGACCCTTGACCTCTGATGACATGAAGTGATGTCATTTGACCCCACCTTGAAGTGACATCATGGGAAGCGATAGAACACAACCTTTCACCCCTTTAATGATTCTAGCAGTGTATAGAATTACAGAAAGTCACATTATTTGTTATTCCTGTTCTTTCTCATTTAGGATTACTTGTGTGAAACCCCCTGTTTTTTTTTTTTTTAAGAGGCCTCAACAAAAATGCCAGCCACTGCAGACACGCAGAGCTAAATGGCACTGGCTACAGCCAAGGAGCTTCAATGCAAAGGGGTAGCAAGGGAGACCACAGGGGTAGCAAGGGATAGCTCAGGGGTTGCAGGCATGACCCCTGGCGACCCCCAAATGACGTCCCTGTATGGCAATTCAAAAGCAACAAAACGAATATAACAAATATAATAGTTAAATTCACAATATGATAACTGTCTCTCCTTGTAATCTGGGTGAATTCCCCACACGCAGATTCAATCAGGATTTTGTTCAACAGTTCCAAAAAAAGGAAATCCTGTCTTGTAATTAAGGGGCCGATTCATGGAACAAACGTGCGCCGAAAATCCATGCGCAAGCAGGCGCAAAGGAGCGCAAGCGTGAGAAAAGCAGCGCACGTGCGCGTGCGATTCAAGGTAGACGCTGCGCGTGTTTCCCGCTGTCCGTGCGCCCAATCCAGCCATGGCGCACGCAGGCATCCACGGCGTGCGCTACGCACACAGCAAAAGCGCACATAGCGCGGCGCACACAACCAAAGTGGGCGGAACAGTGGGCGTAACACGCGGAATGGGGAACAACGCTTGAAAAAGAAGGCGTAACTGGGGAAGTACTGCATGGAACTACACTGAACGCCCACACGCACGCGAACAACCCGTATTCATGGATCCGTATACGGGAAACCCACTCACGGCAAAAGAAGCGCACAGGCGTCAACGCGTCTGCCACACAAAGGCAGGCGGAAGCGTCCCCGCGCACAGTATAAAAGTGCGCGCAAACAACAAACGCGTATATACAGCTACGATGAATGCCCCATTTGTCGCAGCACTGATCGTGGGACACCGCAGTAGGAGGAGAATAGCCAGGGTACGCATTTACGCACCACGGACAAGCCTTTTTGGGATGCCTGACGACCAGGTCTATGGCAGGTATAGGTTTCCACCCCATATCATCCTAGACCTGGTCAGGGAGTCGGAAGATGACCTTACATCCCCCACCCTTTGCTCCCAAGCATTGAGCCCCTTGGAGAAGCTGCTCAATGTCCTGCATTTTCTGGCCACTGGGTCATTTCAGCGGACCGCTGCCATAGTGGGGGGGGTCTCACAGGCCACGCAGTCACGCTGCCTACACCAGGTACTGGCAATCATGACAGCGCGCCCCTCAGTCCGCAGGCACATATACATGGCCAGAACACCCGCAGAAAGGCAGGCCATTGTCCTGGATTTTTTCAGGGTGGCACACTTCCCCAAAGTGCTCGGTGCCATAGATTGCACCCATGTGGCCCTACGTCCACTGAACACATCTACCGAAACCGCAAGCACTGGCATTCCATCAATGTACAGGTGGTATGCGATGAAAGGGAATCATCACCTCTGTCTATGCAAACTACCCTGGCTCCACCCATGACAGTTTCATATACAGAATGTCCGCCCTGAGCCGGGCCCTGGAAGCTGGGCAGCATGGCGACACATGGCTCCTAGGTCTGTACAAATGCCCTTGCACATGCATGCAAGTCACACACAGACAAATATCCAAACCCTAATAATCTCAACTATTATCACCTCCCCAGGGGACAGTGCCTACCCTCTGAGCAACCACATGATGACGCCGATCCGGAACCCCACCACACCACCCCAGGTAAGATACAACGCCGCCCATATTGCAACCAGGGCCATAGTGGAGCACACATTCGGAGTGCTCAAGTTACGTTTCCGCTCCCTTGATCGCTCTGGCGGGCAACTACTCTATGCACCACCAGTAGTGTGCAGGATCATTGTGGCAGCATGTGTCCTGCACAATGTTGCAACACGGCAGGGCGTCCCGGTGGACATGCTGGTGCCCCCACATCCCCAACCACAGGCGCTGCCCATGGGAGGGGACAGGGCACGTGGCGAGGAAGCCCTGACCCAGCTTGTGGCCACATTTTTCACCTAAACTCCCACCCCTGCGGAGTGCACACAGGACTGGCACATACCAGGTGACAATCGATGATGACAAAGAGACAGTCAACTGTCACAATCCTACCACCCTGAGATAGTTGCCATGGAAGTGCCACATCGTCTGCATCCCTAGCTACTTAAACACAAGCTATCCCGTGTGACCAAAAGGCACACATATGACATATGACATGATATGGCCTATACACAAGTATTTCAAGGTGCGATGAGGCAGGGAGGGGGGAACAAGGGAAGACAGACAACGGTACTAATAGGCCAGGTGTCATTTAGATTGTGCAAGTGCAGGGGTAGGGGGAAGGGAAAAGTGCAAGGGGAAGGGGGGATGGAGGGGGAGTGCAGTACAGGGGAAGTAGACCAAAAAAAAAATACATAGGTCGGCTGGTGGCAACTGCAAAGGTAAGTGCAGACAAGTGCTGGGAAGAGTGGGCTGTAGGGATAGAGAGATAGTACCGCAGTGCAGGGGTTGCCAGGGAGGCAGTGCAAGTGGAGAGTGGCTGGGCCAGGGACCGAGGTCGGTGAGAGTGGCCCAGTTGCAGCTCCAGTGCAGTTCCAGTGAAGAATTCCGCAAGGGAGATGCAGAGAGAAAGCAGAAGCAAAGAGGAAGGTCTTGAGGTGCTTCCAGAACTGGAGATGGTTCCCCTCAAGTTCAAGTGAGGCAGGAAGGCTGTTCCAGAGGGAGGGCCCTGCCGCGGAGAGAGATCTACCCCCAGCTAGTTGCTCTGAGAAGCGGATGACCCTGACATGCAAGGTGTGCATCACACACACCTGCAAAACAGGCCATGGCCATCACTGTCATGTCACTCAAACCCTCCCAAACCACAACATGACATGGCAAGCAATACCCATACACCAACACAGTAACGATAAGGTACACATTGCCATGTCCTAAATGTACAGTGGCATCAGACAATGATGCCTGACCCGGAATCAGATGAAATGACAGACCAACAAAATCTCCCACCCAAAATAAGTCATTTCCAAATGCATCACAAGAGTTGTAGACGTAACATAACAATGAATGCTTGTCTACATGCACATTGTGCATTGCAAAATCAACACTGCAGCTCATGTGTGCCGTGTCCTACTCCTGCAACACACTGCTCAGCGCACAGCACAGTGAACAGCCATTGTGTGTGATGCACACCCTGAGCATCACATCTAAGTGACAGACCACATAAAACAGCAAATTAGGCATGTACAGGATCCATAATCGGTCAAAGAACATGTGCTGCAGGGACACAGTGGGCACCAGAAGACAAACAGTGTGCATGTGGATATGCAAGGGTGGGAGTACATGTAGTGCATCAGAGTGCAAGTGTGTGGTTCTGCAAGGACATGCACTCCACATATGCATGTGCACTCAAGTGACCATTAGTGTTCTCTACACATCACATGTGAACATTCACCATGTGTACACCCCAGCATGTCAAACCACAACTATCCCCTCGCACCTGAAAGGGAAACACAACACATGAACAGGCATTGATCAGCAGAACACAACATGTACATAGGATACCACCATTACAAGGTCAGAGTTCCCATCACACTGCATGGCAAGGCAACTATCAACAACAACCCCCCCCCCCTCACAAATGACCATGGCCCACTGAACAACTGCACCTGGGTCATAGAGCCTTCAAACCTCAATTCCACCTGGCCACAGGATCACCTTTAGCCTTCGTCACCATCTCCCACCTTGTGTGTAAAAAGGTGCCTGCACCCTCATAATCCACACTCATGTCCAAAAATACAAAATCCAAGCCAGATAAACGAATCAGAACACCCTCCAGTAGATGACTTGACGTAGCAGTACCTCACAAAGGCCAAGTACTACCACAATGATGCAACAACCAAGGTAGCACAGTAAAACAATGTCACAACAGGATGTGAAACATGTGTGGTACATGACATAGGATGATGCACCATGAACGGATGTGTACTGTCACAGGTCCCCTGTACAGGCGCGGGAGTGTCACGAAACAACCACCCCCACCGTGTCCCGGGTGCCTGCAAGGTCAAACTCACACAGGCCCATGAGACACTGGTGGGGAAGGAGGTTCACGGATATGCAGTCGTGACAGGTGTTGACACACTGGATGACTGGAATGAGTGGCAGGAGAGGGGAGGAGGAATGACACATGAAACTAGGGAATGCACGAAAATGTACTACCTGCATGAACACATACACAATCCAAACAAACTTGGACATCATTGTCATGGCCTTCTGTAGTCCAGGCTCAGGAGTGGTACGAACCAACCACCCCCTCTAGGGTTTTGGCGCCTGCAAGTTCGGGGCTTACACAGGCATCCGCAACCCCAGCGGGGAAAGAGGGTCAGGGAATGTTGCTTGGATAGGTACGGGAAGCAGGAACACCGGGTAGAGGGTACAGGGTTCAAAATTGCATAGGATTACGGGTGATTATGGAGAAAAAACATAAAAATTAAACCACACATACATCCATGCATTAGTACACTCCCCAGCAAGCCTATGCAGAGCAGTTTGAAAGAAAAACAACAAGACACTTAGCTCTGGTTGTGAGTGCTGGCCTCCTGCCTGCGCACTCTCAGGTCCGGTTACAGGAGCACTGCAATGCGGCAAAGAGAGCCACAGTCAACAGCCTGTACGTGCCAATTACACATAAACACAACACCAAACATGCCCCATAGCAACAAACTACTCTACCAACAGACAATCTGGTGTAGATGCTTCGTATCCATATATAACATCACCCCTGTGACGGGTCATACACAGTCAATGCAGTAAGTCAGCCGCCGGTGGGTGCGTGGCAAATGGAACACCAATGTGTCACAATTCACACAACATGCAATGTTCCCTGGGTAAGCAGACAAACCCATATAGCAAGCCATGACTTCTGAGCACCATGACCGAAACAAAGTTGGCAGTGCATTTATCATAACATGTCCCTGTGAGCTGCCCCTTTCCATGTCTCAGAAGGCTACATGGTTGATACAAGTGCCTCAATGGACCTTGGTGTACCGGAGGGTATGTGCCACTGCCCCTGCATGTGTCCCAGACAACCTTACTATCAACAGCCATCAGTCCACCAACACATCTGAGCTGCATGGTGTGCTTCAACACCAATATTCGTCTAAGCTCACCCTCAGTGCTGTGACTAAGCCTGCATGTGACTAAGCCTGCATGTGCAACTCGCCTGGTGCAAGCTTTGCTGTGTCGTGGCCCCCCTGTGCTGCTCACCTTGCCTGGAGTTCCTTGGAACATGTCAGCAGTTCGAGGATGTGGGTCTGCAATCCCTGTGCCTCTGCTTGTGCACACATGTGCATGTGGGCACCAACAAACGTGTCCAGAATTCTGTCGTCCAATGGGCCATGTCTGCTGGCAAAGGTGCTCTGGAGGCTCATCCCCCTGCAGAAAGGGCATGAAACACATGATTAATGCTTCAAAGTCATATGTGTGTGTCTCATCAGGCATCTCATTACTTGACAATGTCAGAGAGTCACATCACAAATCACACCATCAGTCCGTCTTTCACATCCAAAGTGTGGAACACTATCTACAGCATGAATTGCAACAAGCACGTGTACAGTAAAGATATGAAACATACTACACAATGCATAGCAATTAATGTACACATTAATCATGACACATGCCATCTAGCAAAAGCTGAACAGTGGACAATAACACCAAAATCATCCCGACTAGGGGTGTCAACACAAGTCACACAGCACCAGACATGCCACAGATATGACAGTCCAAAGCCCTTGTGTAAAATTCTGTAACACCGAACTATCCTTGCGAGCCCATGGATAAGGGAGGCAGGAGTGGCATATGTGAGTCAAGGACCCCAAGCAGCAAACACATACACAAGACAAGCCTGAAGGGCCCAGCTGGAACAGACAGTGAATGCCTTCAAAAGCCACAAAGCACTGCACCGTCACATGAAAGCACAATAGACTAGCAATTTTAAACTAAATCAACTATTAACTAATTACACTAACAATGGAAAACCTACATTACCTAATTAAACTATCAAACAGAAACTTAACTAACTAAACTAAAAGAAAAATCAAAAATGGCCACATATGACCCGGGGGGAGGGGAGGCACCCAGGAGGGGGGAGGTACAGGGTGCTGCTCAACATCCACATGCGATGATGCTGAGCCAAAAAAAAAACCTCCATGGGCTCAACGCCTGCACAGCCCGACCTATGTGGGAGATAGATGGTCGTCCGAGTCTGGCTCATTCTGTAAGGAGGACGTGGCACAGTAGCCTGGCCACGCCTAGCCGCAGCTTGCCCCTCGTCGGCAGCAAGTCTGCCAGACGGGTGAGCTTGGTTCTGTGTGGCGAAGTGACGTAGGTCTGCATGCAGAACCTCACGTGATACACGTGCTTCCTCTTGCAAGGTAGCACGTGTAACATGGAGTTCCTCCTGCAAGGCCTGGCTGGACAACCGCTGCACCTCCCGGCAAGCCTGTAGCTCAGCCGAGATGGTACGCACAAGCTGTACAAACCTCTCCTCTGCCTGCTGCCTCTGGGACATCATAAGGACACCCAGAGTGGATCTGAGGGAAGCATACTCCTCCCTCAGGGCATCCATGTGCGCCTCTGCGTGAGCAGCAATTGCTTGACGCAGAGACGACATTTCAGCCTGGCGTACCCTGTCTGAGGCCGCCATGACAGCCTGAGCGAGCGGGCCGTGGACCGTGCCGCCTGCTGCTGGAGAAGCACCTGCCTATCAGGGGGGAGCACAGATCGGGCCACACGCTCCATGCTCTCAGCGATGTTCTCCATTGCTGCCCCCTGCCGTTCGGAATTGGCAGTCATGTCTTGCTCCCACTCAGTATACTGCGGTTGCGCGCTGCGACCGCGTTGCCGGGCTTGACCCCTGCGGGACCCAAGGACCGGGGGTCCTCGCTGTGTTGGCACCACCCGCGGCTGCACGACTACATGCCCCCGTCGACGTGATGGCCCAGGCACATCAGTGACTGGTGTGGAGGGTGACCCTGCGTCCCGATCCACCATGGGCGGAGGAACCAAGACTGTTTTATCCCTCAGTGCAGGGGTCGCAGACAGAGGAGTGTCCACATCAGAATCACTCACCCCTGACACATGGACTTGATGCTCATCCAACTCAACATGGACGTCAGAGTCGTCATCAAGGCTGGGCTCATAGGCAGCCAGAGACAAGATGGACTGCAGCACTTGGGGGTTTTGTGGCCTACCACCCCACGACCCCCTCTAGTGCCGGGTTGATGTGGTGTTACCAACCCTGTGTCTGGCATGACAACACCATCCTCCGCCTCCATTGCGTCATCACCTGAAAAATAGAGAGAAAAAAGGTCACTACACATGTCAGAAGCACACAACACACACACACACCGACAGCAAACGCATCCGGCAGACATGTGACACACAACTTATAACCTGGCATGCATGCTGGGTCAACTTTGAATAGCTTCTGTGATCAGACCTGTTGAAAGGTGGCAGTTTCCATGGAAGTGGGTCTATGCAGTGCAGAAAATGTGTACGCCACTCACTACCTACATGTACAAGGACTCCATGGTGTGTGCCAGGAAATGTGAAGGCAGTGCAATGTCAAATTCAGACATCACGTGCATTGTGCATTCAATGTGTACCATATCTAGAAGCCAAGCACCCCTCCACCCCAGTACCAAAGCAGGGATGCCTAGCATGGTATCAAAAGGCTGACCATAAACCTGTGTATTGACAGGCAGTGTTGACTGGCATCAACAGCTTAATGTGATTCAAGTGACAATACTGCAAATGATGATGGGACAGTAGGCAGGACACATGATGAAAACTCTGGAGGCCGCCCACGTGTGAAGAAGACACAACAAGAGTTGGACAGAGTCATTGGCCATTGAACAGGCTGAGGCCTGTGAGCCACACAGATTGTCAGAGCCTAAACATGTGTGCAACGCAGGACTGAGCCACAGTTGACATGGGAAGGCTGATGAGATGGCAGGCAATGTATGTAACCAAGGACTTGTATTACAGTGATCATCCAGTCAAGGACACATAGGGGCATGCGTGCAATGCACATGGAGCATGAATGGGCACTCATGTCCGTGCGGGATATCTGACCCATGCACAGTACAAGTGAGATACCCTGCATCGAGTACTAAGGCTGTACCACACGGCATATGTCTGGCAGATTCTACGCTGGAAGTTAGCATCTACACAGGACACATGAACAAGAAAGTACACATTGGCAAGATTGAAGCAGACCAGTGCAAAGGTGGAACTGGGGTGCAGAGTGGCGGAGGAGGGGCAAGGGAGCATGCCTACATGGAGTCCCGCATGCAGGCAGAGGAGACATGCATGACGGAAGCATTGCATTACTTACACATCAGAACCATGTACACGTCACATGTAGCAGCAATCATGCACAACACATCCCACAAGTGAAACTCACACGTCCTCAACAAACACGCATCAACACTCACTGGACTGCGCATCAAAGTCCAGCCTCTCTCCCACTCCTTCGACCAATTCAGGTGGTATGAACTCCGCAACGAGAGCCTCATGTGGAGTGAGCTCTTCCTCCTCTGGTGCAGGCCCACCGCCAGTCACCAGAGTCAAGTTGTAATTAGAGGCACGCTTAGCCTTAGTGCTGCGCTTGATGTCATTCCAACGCTTTTTGCACTCTTGAGCTGTGCGCACCTCATGGCCGAATGAACTGACATGTTCCGCAACATGCTTCCAGTGGGTGTCACGTTGGGCAGCCGTAGTCTAACTATTGGCACCCACTAGCATGTCACGGCTGTGGCCCCGCACGTAGTCCACGAGGAAGTCCAGTTCCTGCTTACAGAAAGGCTTCTTCCTCGACATGCAGGAGGTCGTGGCTGTGTGTGGGGTCCCAGCCTGTGCTGCAGGTGCAACCTTCCTCCTCTTGGACTGTGGCGCAGACCCTGGCTGGCTAATGCCGCCCTGACCAGTATGGCCAGTGGGTTCGGTGGATTGAGCCAAGGGAGTGGCAGGTGGAGGGATGACCAAAGGCCTGACTTGTGTCAGTGGCAGCTGGGTGCCCACTAATGGACCCTGCGCAGCAACATCAGCTGTGGTAGGGTCATTGACCGCAACGGTCCTGGTTGGCAGACTCACAACCGGGGTGCTGTTGGGTGCATCTGCCCCTGCACTTGCCAACACCCGGCTGTTCGGGGCAGCAGATGACATGACTGCCCTAGGGTCTTGGTCTGAGCAGCCCGGCCTGCCCCTATGGTTTCCCCCCTGGCCTGTTGGAGATCTACCAAGGGCTCTTCAATTGCCAACGCAGCCTGCGCTGGCAGACCCTGAGCCTGGATGGCGGTGTCCACAGCTGCATCTGCAGCTACCACTACCCTTGGGCCCGTGGCAGTCGATGGAACGGACTGCCGGGTCAAACGGGTGCCAGTGCCAGATGCAGGAGCTGCATCCCCCGGAACCACAGGGGGTGGTGGCATGACTGCACCGACACATGGCACAACATTGTGCTCAAGTGGCGCACCCCTGCCTCTTCCCCCTCTGTGGCCGCCCTGGACACCCTGGAGTCCCCCTACTCCCTGGTCACCGCGGCCACGTCCCCGACCACGCCCGCCACGAGGAGGACGCCCAGCTGAGGCGCCCCTCACATTTGGTGGCCTCC
The DNA here is from genome assembly GCF_040938575.1 of Ambystoma mexicanum. NCBI lineage: Eukaryota > Metazoa > Chordata > Amphibia > Caudata > Ambystomatidae > Ambystoma > Ambystoma mexicanum. The sequence goes on from NC_090937.1 coordinate 864,728,906, forward strand.
CAACCATGGCACTGATGTAGTAGTGCTGGCACAGATGGAGTGGTGCCAATGGGAGGTGTACACCACAATTGACCTGGGCAATTGGGGTGAAGGGGGTGGGAAGCAAGATGTTAACAGCCCCCCTGCACCTGCAAGGCTGTATGTGACCCCGGTGATGTGGTGACAGGTCATGCAACGCTCAGGCACCCCAAAACTGCAGTAAAACCGTGCACGCAACCCTGCAGCCTACGTGCGTAGATTCAACCTCCCGCAGTACGCGGTGGCACCCAGTAACACGAATAAAGCGTACGCGTGGGACACGCAGGCTACTATGACATCGAAAATGGGTGCGATACACAGGGGCACCCGCAGTGGGAAAAAGAGCGTGTGCGACTCACCGTCTGACTAGCGCGATGCAGAAAAACACGCATAGCCAATACCCCCCGCCAAAAGAAGAGATACATCCTTGATAGCTGTGAAGTTGTGATGGCGCGCGAAACAACAGGAAGCAGCAACACACGTCGGTCTCCACGAAAGGCACATACAGCGAACTGCTGGGCCCGCTCACCTTTAACCCGTGCTGAGGGAAATGCACGCGCGTGTCACGTCACTTACGCGCATGGGCCCTTTCCTCGTATTACACGCGGACGTGCAGTTTTTCACGCACGCTGAAATGCCCATGCGCGCCTGTACGCGTCACGTCACAGGGGCGCTTGCGCTTCAGGGGCCTTCTGTCCAATGAAATTGCATATGCGTGCAGACGCACTCATGCGCTAAGGGCCTTTCCTCGAATTACACGCTGACGTGCCGAATTTTCACGTGCCAACTCACTCCGTATCAAGCTGGGCACGCGTAAGCACACGGAAGACCACGCTCCTGCCCAGAAGGCCGAACTACTGCCCCCCAGAGCCCCGAGCACGCTCCCACCTGCCATCTGCTGCTGCCTGACTGCCTGCTGCCCACGTGCCCTGCAATTTGCTGCCTGCACATCAGCCAGGGGTGCTGTTTCTGTGACCACCCCTGCTGGAACCGAAGACTCCCGACTGGGATTCCATCGCTCCACAGCCCAGCCCCAGGACCCAGTTGCCCACCCACTCCTGCCTCTGGGGTTGTCATGTCGGGGCAAACACCATCTGAGACCACTGACAACCCCCGGCCAGAGAGGCAGAGGGGCACCAGCTTCAGTGCCACCGAAGTTGGTGTCCTGGTGGAGCAAGTCCTGGGGCAGTATGATGCCCTCTTCGGAAGTTCCCGCGCCGACAAGGAAGGACAGACTAGGATCTGGACTGACATCGTGACTGCCATCAACGCGGAGGGGGTGGCAGTCCGCGACTTACAACATGTCAAGAAGCGCTGGGAGGACTTCAGGTCCAGGACCCTGAACAAGGCCCGGCGCCTCTTGAAGGCAGCGGATGCCAAGGGGCGCCGGGGCCACTTGTCTGAAGAACAGATGAGGGTCCTGGAACGCATATCCCCAGCGCTCCACGTCCAGGTCCTTGAGAGGCAGACCCATCTGGAGTCGAGCGGTAAGTGTACATGCATCCTGATTGTGAGCTGTGCGTGTGGTGATTTTTCAGTAGTGTGCAGGTTGCACATCTGTTTGTATGGGGTCGAGTATGGGTGGGGGTGTACAGGGCCGTGGGGCTAACACATGCAAGGGCTGGAATGTGTGAGACATGAATTGTGCTTGTGTGTGTAGGCTTGCATGCCAAATGCAGTTGTGTGGGCACACATGTTTGGATGAATGTGTATGCAAGTAGACATGTCCGTGATGTCACGCATGTATGTTGTTTTCAGCTGCATGTATCGGCACTGTGTACATGTGCATCTGTGTGTATTTGACAAGGGTGCAACAGTGACGCAACATGGATGCATGTGACAGCGGTATGTGGAAGCCTGATTGGCAGATGTGACATGGATGCCCATCTGAACACTGCGACACTTGGCAGAGGTGTACACATGCATGCAAGTGTGGTGGTGTGTGTACATGTGTGGTGCACTTCCTGTGTTGCATGTGATGTCTGGCTCACCTTTGCCTGCTCATGCTGTTGTATGTGTATGGATGGTGCTGGCAGTTGCGATATGGCTGTGGTATGGCTCATGTGTGCGAGTTGAAATGACATGTGTGTTGGGGATTGTGATGGCATGTCTGAGGTTTGCCAATGCCACTCATGTACAACTGTCATGTGTGTATGTGTCCATTGTACAGTGCCCTGATGCCTGTGTTTTATTTCTCCCTGTCTGCAGCGTCAACTGATGAAGAGGGCGGAGAAGGTGCTGTGGAGCACAGCGGCGGGGATCCCACCGCCAGCCGGAGACGCAAGGCCCGGCTCCCCTCCCATGTTGTCATCTCATCGGGGAGTGAGGAGTCTGGTGCCGCGTCACGGGCCGCAACTGCCGGGGGGAGGTCCAAGAGGCGGAGGTTGGAGTTGGACTCCTCGGCAGCAGAAGGGGCAGCTTGGACCCCACAGGGCCCAACGGGGGAAGATGGCACGGAGTCATCCAGGTTGGTGGGGGGTTTGGTGGAGGAGGAGGCCGTGCAAGCAATAGAGACGGGGTCTGGAGGTGGGGATCCCACTGGTGCTAGTGGTGCAGTGCAGGACCAGGGACAGGAGGCAGCACAGGCCGCTGCAGAGGTGCCTGTGTGCAATCCTGTCCCTGATCCTGTCCCTGCATCATCTTGCACCAGCAGGGATGCCTACCTCCAGACCTGTTTTCAGGCAGGGGATGAGCTCACGACAACTGGCCTTCCTCTGCCTGCGGACATGGCTATCCGGGTCCGGTTTTAGCCTGTTCTGACTGGTGTGGCGTTGCGTCAATGGGCCATGCGAGGTGACCTGCAGTCTTTTCATGAGGAGACTGCACGTCATCTCGAATGGCTCGTTGACCACGTCAGCCTGCTGGGACAGGTCACCCAGGCCGGATTACTCCGTATGATGGGGCTTGCTACGACCCCCTCCTCAACTGAACCCCCTATGCGCCAGTCATCCTCCGTGCCATCTTCCCACCCATCAGTCACCTGGGTGCCCTGTGGAGCTGCCTCTGACGGTGCGGCCAGGCTGGTGGAGGAGGCATCCCTGCCACAGTCAGGAGTCGGACTTCCAGCAGGGGTGGCCACATCAACGACTGCACCCCAGCCGGCGGAGGATGTGCAGGCAGCAGGAGGCAGTGCACGGGCAGAGGCACAGCAGCAGCAGCAACGTGGTGGGAGCCATGAAGGCTCGGGGCCTTCAAAATCGGAGGGGCAGGCATCGGCCGGAGGGCAGGAGGACCCAGGACAAAGAGTGTCTTCCGTGTGGCAGCGGTTGGGCCATGCCATAGATGCGGAGCGGCAGCGGGTGGAAGAGGCACGGCTCACAATGGTCAGGGCGGAGAACTCCATGCGGAGGGCCCTGAGGCGGGCCGAGTGCCTCGAGGCAATCCGCAGGGGTTTGGAGGTGGACACGTCGACAGCCCCGCGGACCCTCGGGGCCATGGAGGAGGACCGCCTCCGGGACATTGAGCAGGAGTTCGATGATGCCCTGACCCGGGACATCCAAAAGTGAGCCGTTAAAATAGGCCGCTGCCCTTGTACATAGTTATGTAGGTAGTGTTAGGTTTCCTTTTTTTTTGGATTTATTTTGGACCTTTTGGACATTGGCCACATTTTTGTATATAGTTTATTTTATTAGTTAGTGTAGTTAGATAGGTTTCATTTCTTTTGTTGGGATAATGGACCCTGGCTTGTTCGTATGTACATAGTTCACTGTTGGATTGTATTTTTCTTTCACATTTTAACCATGGAGCAATGGCTTTCAATTTTATTTCCCATTGGATTTTGTTTTGTGGACAGTGACTTTGGACACCATTACTTTGGATTATGATTTTTGGTTTTGCTTTTTTTCACGGACATGCTTCTTTTCATTTTTGTACATTCCCATTTCTGTTTCTTTATTTTTGAATCTATTTATGTTTCCTTTAATACATATTTTTTTATCGAACTACAATGTGTAGTATCATCTCATTGGTTTCATGCATATAATGAAATGGGTTTTGAGATTCACTGACACCCATTGGGTGTATGTGAGGGAAATGTGTTTGTTTCGGAACTTGCAATTGGTGTTCTGTCATGTAATTGCCAATTATGAGTGGGTGGATGCAATACTCGGGAGGGTGTTTTGCATTTGGAGGCTGACCATAGGGACCAGGGATCTAGATTGTGATGACATGTTGGCTGGGGAACATGAGTTGGACATGGGTGGGGGCCTGGTGGCAGGTGCCCCACAGTTCTGGGGGGTGGGAGGGGTGGGAGACATGGGTGGGGCCTGGTGGAGGGTGACCCTGCACTGCTGGGGGGTGGGGGGTGGGAGACATGGGTGGGGGCATGGTGGAGGGTGACCCTGCACGGCTGGGGGGTGGGGGTGGTGGGAGACATGGGTGGGGGCCTGCTGTCAGGTGCCCCACAGTGCTGGGGGGTAGGGGTGGTGGGAGACATGGGTGCGGCCTGGTGGAGGGTGACCCTGCACTGCTGGGGGGTGGTGGGGTGCGCGACATGGGTGGGGGCATGGTGGAGGGTGACCCTGCATTGCTGGGGGGTGGGGGTGGTGGGAGACATGGGTGGGGGCCTGCTGGCAGGTGCCCCACAGTGCTGGGGGGTGGGGGTGGTGGGAGACATGGGTGGGGGCCTGGTGGAGGTTGACCCTGCACTGCTGGGGGGTGGGGGTGGTGGGAGACATGGGTGGGGGCCTGGTGGAGGGTGACCCTGCACTGCTGGTGGGTGGGGGGGGGTGGGAGACATGGGTGGGGGCCTGCTGGCAGGTGCCCCACAGTGCTGGAGGGTGGGGGTGGTGGGAGACATGGGTGGGGGCATGGTGGAGGGTGACCCTGCACTGCTGGGGGGTGGGGGTGGTGGGGAACATTAGTTGGACATGGGTGGGGGCCTGCTGGCAGGTGCCCCACAGTGCTGGGGGGTGGGGGGGTGGGAGACATGGGTGGGGGCCTGGTGGAGGGTGACCCTGCACTGCTGGGGGGTGGGGGTGGTGGGGAACATGAGTTGTACATGGGTGGGGGCCTGCTGGCAGGTGCCGCACAGTGCTGGGGGGTGGGGGCCTGGGAGACATGGGTGGGGGCCTGGTGGAGGGTGACCCTGCACTGCTGGGGGGTGGGGGTGGTGGGAGACATTGGTGGGGGCCTGCTGGCAGGTGCCCCACAGTGCTGGGGGGTGGGGGTGGTGGGAGACATGGGAGGGGGCCTGGTGGAGGGTGACCCTGCACTGCTGGGGGGTGGGGGTGGTGGGAGACATGGGTGGGGGCCTGGTGGAGGGTGACCCTGCACTGCTGGGGGGTGGGGGTGGTGGGAGACATGGGTGGGGGCCTGCTGGAGGGTGACCCTGCACTGCTGGGGGTGGGGGTGGTGGGAGACATTGGTGGGGGCCTGGTGGAGGGTGACCCTGCACTGCTGGGGGGTGGGGGGTGGGAGACATGGGTGGGGGCCTGGTGGTGGGTGACCCTGCACTGCTGGGGGGTGGTGGGATGGGAGACATTGGTGGGGGCCTGGTGGAGGGTGACCCTGCACTGCTGGGGGGTGGGGGGGTGGGAGACATGGGTGGGGGCCTGGTGGAGGGTGACCCTGCACTGCTGGGGGGTGGGGGTGGTGGGGAACATGAGTTGGACATGGGTGGGGGCCTGCTGGCAGGTGCCCCACAGTGCTGGGGGGTGGGGGAGGTGGGGAACATGAGTTGGACATGGGTGGGAGCCTGCTGGAGGGTGACCCTGCACTGCTGGGGGGGTGTGGGGTGGGAGACATGGGTGGGGGCCTGGTGGAGGGTGACACTGCACTGCTGGGGGGTGGGGGGGTGGGAGACATGGGTGGGGGCCTGGTGGAGGGTGTCCTGCACTGCTGGGGGGGTAGGGGGGTGGGAGACATGGGTGGGGGCCAGGTGGAGGGTGACCCTGCACTGCTGGGGGGTTGGGGGTGTGTGGAACATGAGTTGGACATGGGTGGGGGCCTGCTGGCAGGTGCCCCACAGTGCTGGGGGGTGGGGGTGGTGGGGAACATGAGTTGGACATGGGTGGGGGCCTGCTGGCAGGTGCCCCACAGTGCTGGGGGGTGGGGATGGTGGGAGACATGGGTGGGGGTCTGCTGGCAGGTGCCCCACAGTGCTGGGGGGTGGGGGTGGTGGGAGACATGGGTGGGGGCCTGGTGGAGGGTGCCCCTGGTGGCTGGGGGTGCAGGGGGACATGCGTTGGTGGGCAGTAGTGCAAGTTGACAGGTGGGTTGGCTGGGGGGCATGGCCATGGTGGATGGGGTGCCTGCAGGACATGTGCAGGGTAGGCCCCTGCGGTGTGAGCCACCTGCAGGGGCCGTGGAGGGTGTAGAGGGAACACCTGGGAGGACCCACACGTGCAATTCACATGTGGTGCTCCCTGCGCACCCCTGTAATACACGTACCCTGATGGAATCGCGTGTGGAACTTCCCGCGCACCCCTGGAATACATGTACCCTGCTGATGTTGCATGTGAAACTTCCCCCGCACCCTGAAATACACGTACCCTGGTGAAATCGCGTGTGGAACTTCCCGTGCACCCCAGTAATACACGTACCCTGATGGAATCGCGTATGGAACTTCCCACGCACCCCTGGAATACACGTACCCTGCTGATGTCGCGTGTGAAACTTCCCCCGCACCCCAAAATACACGTACCCTGATGAAATCGCATGTGGAACTTCCCGCGCACCCCTGAAATACACGTACCCTGCTGATGCCGCGTGTGAAACTTCCCCCGCACCCTGAAATACACGTACCCTGATGAAATCGCGTGTGGAACTTCCCGCGCACACCTGAAATACACGTACCCTGCGGAAATCGTGTGTGGAATTTCCTGCGCACCCCTGAAAAACATGTAACCTGCGGAAATCGCGTGTGGAACTTCCCGCGCACCCCTGAAATACACGTACCCTGCTGATGTCACGTGTGGTACTTCCCGCGCACCCCTGGAATACACGTACCCTGCTGATGTCGCGTGTGGTACTTCCCGCGCACCCCTGGAATACACGTACCCTGCTGATGTTGCATGTGAAACTTCCTGCGCACCCCGAAATACAGGTACCCTGCGGAAATCGCGTGTGGAACTTCCTGCACACCCCTGAAATACGCGTACCCTGCTCGCACGGGGCCAATCGTGTGTGGAACTTCCCACGCACCCCTGAATACACGTACCCTGCTGAAATCGCGTGTGGAACTTCCCGCGCGCCCCTGAAATACACGTACCCTGCGGAAATCGCATGTGGAACTTCCCGCGCACCCCTGAAATACGCGTACCCTGCTCGCACGGGGCCAATCGCGTGAGGTACTTCCCGCGCACCACAGTGATACACGTAGCCCGCTTGCCGTGGTGGTACATGGTTAGCGCAGCCCTTTGCGCTGGATTGGGGATTTTGATGGCTTTTCCCTGCGCAAGAGGCGTTCTTGGGGGCGTAACTGGCGCTGCTGCAGGGTCGCTGCGCCACTGTACGCCACGGCTGGTTTTGGTGCTGGAATCCATGAATACGCTGTGCGCGGAAATAGATTTTAGCGCACGCGGCTGGCGCAGGGATTCGCACGCGCACACTGTGCGCCAGCCGCGTGCGCCACTTATGCGCTGAATTCTATGAATTACCTGTAAGTTCCAACAAAGTTCTTTGGACAACTGGTGGGCTAATTTTCTGGTTTTGGACATGGAGAGAGAAGAGATTTGGGCAGAATTCTGTGGGGAGTCTTGGGAATCTGAAAGAAAAAGTTGGCAACTAGAAATAGGAGACGTTTTGGGTTCCCCTGGTTCCGGGTCTGGGCCGCCCCCCCCCCGTTTTTGGAGGCAGTCACCAGGATGGGTTTGAAACAGGGGATTTTCTGCTGTTGGTTCTGGGATGGGATGATGGGCGGCGCTAGCTCATTCCCCACATCTACCCAGTCTGGATGTGAATCTTATAGGACCCATTTTTCTTTCGGAGGAGTTCCCCCTTCTCTGAAGGAGAAGATTCTTTTCCCAGGATCCTCTGAGGATCCCTCTCATTCAAATTGGAAGATCTGTATCTCCTCCACAAAATGGGTCTGTTTGGGTCCTTTGTTTCTCCTACCCCCCCTCTGCTCCTTCGGTGGCAGACTTTCACGTGTAGGAGATTTTGTTTCTGGTTCCTGGGTTTACACGGGCTGTTTACAAGTGGGGATGGAAGCTTCCTCCAAGGCTTTACACCCCCTTCCCCTTGTGCCTCCTCCCTGGGAACCAGTGGGTTGTCGTGGTGCTGCCCCCGTCATTGTTCTGGAGCACCAAGTCCAGAGTGTGGGGCATTCTGTGCCGGTATGCTCATCTGAGGGTTCTGCTGAGCCCTCAGCATATGACCCAGATACTGTGCCATATTTTGGACCTAGCGCTCTAACTGTGAAACCCGCTCAGGCTGATACAGGGTTCTGTTTTCTCCCCTGGGCTGATCCCAAGAAGGGTAGCTATCCCTTCTCTGGTAGTACACCGGGTTGGGAAGATTTGGGTACCCCTTCACCCTTGGCCTCCCATCTCCCGGATTAGGTGATCTGGACTCAGGGAATTGGGGAAAGAAGGATGGATGATTTTGGGGTTGAAAGTTGGGTGGATACCTGGGGAAAAAGTTCTGCCCAGGGTTTGGTGAATTTCTGCCCTCCTGGGCGAAGTTAGGAGGGAAGCTCCCTGGGTTAGGTGCTTGTTTGGATCCCCCCACCCCCCGTAGGGCTGGAGGGGTCCACAGGTAACCCAGGCTGGGTCAGTGTTTCCCTTGTAGTGGGAACTTACATAGTCAGGGGAGTGAGGGACCCCATTTGTGGGAATACCTCCTTGGCTCCATGTCTGTGACTGGCCCGAGGGCCTTCTGGGCTTGGATTTATTCTGTGCAGAGAGGTTTTTAGGCTCCTCCATCTCCAAATCTAAACTGGGGGCAATCTTTACCTCTGCCACCTTGGCAGCAGCAGGGGTGCTGGTCGGTTTGGGGTTTTTCTGAGCATTATTTTTATTTTCTATGGGCTTCTGCACCTCATAGATTTGGGTGGCCTGGTCAATGAACCAGTCTAGTGACCTTTTCTCATGAAAATCTCTCACTAGCTAGGTCATGATGTATTTGGGTAAGGCATGGAAAAACATATTTACAAATTGTTTACTGTCCGTGCGCACCCTTTTGGTAGTCTGCGCAAAGGCATGCTTCAACTCCTGCACAAATTCTTGTGGGGCCTGATCCTCCCCACATTGCAAATTGTAGGCTGCCTTGCGAGCCTCTTGGGGATTTCTATGAACAGAAAAGTGCTTTAAGATGGCCACCATGTACGTGAACCATCTTGAATCATTTTGATCCTCGCGCCCCGCAAAGAAACTGGAGTATTCTGGGGAGAATGTCCATTGTACGTACTGAATGCAGGTACTGCTGTCTTTCAAATGGAAAATCTCCATAATTTGCTCATAGAGCTCCAAGTGTTTCCCAAACAGAATACTTGGAGTTCTTATGATAAGGAGTGATGACGATCCTTATTGCTTTGATCTGTTTTAAGGGGTCCATAAGCAAGGCCCTTTTTGCCTTATTGGCCTTCTTGGTTCGTGTAACCCTGGTCCATTCATCCTTTGACTCAGAAGCACTGCTCCCAGAGGTGCCCGTCTTATCTTCCAGGTTTTCCTGGATTCTGCAAGCCTGGGAATGGCTGGCAGAATGTGGGACCTAGTCTCTTGTTTCCTGGGACGCTCAGAAGAGTCTTCAGATTCCTCCTTGCTCCCAGGATTTGATGGGTACCCCCCCACTGACCTAACTGGGCAGAGGTTTTCAGGATGCCCTTAGTGGGCCTACTCTCCTCGGGTTCCCTACTAAACTTCACAGTACTTGGGTGCCCATGCCCGGAGGCCCACCCATCCATTCCTACGAGGTACTGGCCTATGAGCCCCATACTTCTAGCTGGATAGTAATCTGCCATCCCCGTGGCCCGGGGCTCATGTGCGCCAGGGGACATGGGGATGGCAGAGTCCATGGACTGGGAGAGATGAAGGCCTCTGGTACTAGGGCTCCTGAGGTTATGCTTAGGTGTTTCCCTTTCCCAGCGGACCTCATCTCTATCAGCCCGTGCTCCCTGTTGCCATGCAAGAGCCTGTGCGTTCAGTTCCTCAATCAAGGCATTACTAGACTATATCAGTCTCTCCTGCATGGCTACCTGTTGCTGGAGCCTATCATTGTGCTGACAGAGAGCCTCATGTTCCCTCTGTGCTTCTTGGTTGGTCCTGGAGTGCTGGGCAAGTCTTTGCTGCAGGAGAGTTACCTCCTGAGTCCCATCACTACTGGCCTGCTCCTTCCTTGCCAGAGCATCTTCCACCCTCCTGGTGTGCTCGAACAAGTTTTGATGCTCTTTTTGGAGATCACCCAGTCCCTGGAGGGCCAGGTGATTTTCTTCCAGCTTCCCTTTTAAGTTGCAGACTTCCTGGCCTAAGGTGTCCCTTTCCTGAGCAAGAGCCTGCCTCTGTGCCACGAGGTCATCCCTCTGCCTTTGAAGGGCACCAGCTTTCTGGCACTCTTCATCAAACTCTGCCTGGGTATCCAGGTCTTTCAAAATCAATTTATTGCTCTCCTCTTTTTCTTTATCCAATTGGCTTTGCAGGGTGGATACCTGCTTTGTGCATGCCCTGTTGAAATCTATCTGTTGCTCCAGCTTTTTCTGGCTCTGCAGTAGGGAGTCCAAACCTTCTTGATACTCCTTCTGCAAGGCCAGAATTCTGGTATCCTGGTCTGCCCTGTTGCAGGATACCCAAATCCTCTTTTTATTTTAATTATATAGTGCCTACTATCATTTTCTGACTCCTGGCTCCTCTGCAGCCTCTGCTCAGAAGAGTCTAGATCAGATTGGCCCTTCTCTAATTCCAACAATTGCCTACTTGCCAGATCTTGGCCTTCAGCACATTTGTCCTGTATGGCTTACATATATAATTATAAATATGCCACAATCCTTACAGTCTTGTCGTGCTCATCTTTGGCCTTAGGGGCCATGTATAGTTCACTCAGGGTCATGTGTAAGGGACCCTGATCTTTCCAGGTATCTAACCCAGTTGCAGTGACCTGTTGTGTGATCGCCTGCAACCACACACTCTGATCCTGCTCAGTCCACTCACCTCTCACAAATAACTTATGTAAAAGGTGTTGTCTAGCTATTTTGATGTCTAGCAATGTCGCCATTCCGGAAATTGATTTCCTTCCTGATTTACAGAAGTTTGTTATTTTATTTTGCAAAACAGACCGTTTCCTGAGAGCGTTCCTTTTTGAGGGGCGCTTTTACAGCATAACACAGTGTGGTAGCCCAACAGGATTTGTGTATCCTATTAGTTAGCACACTGTATTAAGCTGCACAAGTGGTAGGTCTCATCCAGAAGTCGCGCAACGAGCCCCCAATCTGTAAGTGACTTCAATCCAGCAATCCAACTAAGTCAATGCTTAGGATGGGATGCCCAATGGAAGCCCTTATTTATATATTTATGTCAAAGTTCGTTAAATCTGGATGATGTACCTTTATATAACGCCCCTCTCTATGGATCTCCCCGACCGCACTGATCCAAGAAGTAGGTTTGTTTTGCAAATTAAAAGGTTTATTTGAATAATTAAACAATATATATATATATTACACTTTTATGAATAAAAAAATATTTCAATAGCACACTTATAAATACGGGCAGTAATCAACAATGGGTAATATTACAAAATTAACAATCTGTTTAATCACTTAGGAGTATGGATATGAAGGATACTGTAGGAGAGAATACTTATGTGATAAAAGGAAAAGCAATAATGGGAAAGAATGCAACACAGAAATAGACTTGATATGATTTCAATCAAAAGATAATATGGTCACCTTTTCCCCTGTGACTACTCACTCACCCCACTATGCAGTATGAAGAGATGGGAAGGCGAGCACCCAGGTTTCAGGAATTCAATCAAGAATGCAGTTCAATTCCAGTTCCCACCAGCAAGCTTGGAGAGACACAGGAATGATTTTAAAACACAGGTCAAAATGCTTAGGAATGTGATTGCAATGGATGGAAAAATATGCTAAATTGATTTCAATAAAGAGATTCAGGATGAGTGATAGTTACTTTAGATTGGTTCAGGTCAACACCAGCAATGATTCATGAATGATTAGCAGATTGAAATGAAATTCAGCAGTGGAAAGCAAGAAGCAGTTATTTTTACAAGTGGTGAAATGGAGCTAAATTGCAATTTGCTGCAATTTCTCTGTGTGCAATTACTGAAAAACTATAATGAATTGGAATGTCGTTTTGCGGTTCAAAAGTTACAGAGGTTTTTGTGAACGTAGATTTTGCAGAAATAAAGTCAAGATTTCAAATGACAGATTGCGCGTTACAGATTTGGAATCAACAGGATGGACACAAGATTCTATAATGCAGTTCTGGACAGGTTAAAATGGATGGAAGAGGATTACTTTAAACTAAGAGCTTGGTTATGGACAATTCTCGACTAGATACTCACTCATAGTTTTGGAATGGAATGGAAATGGGCCTCGTCACCGATCTGGTCAGGTTTGGACTTCACTCGCTACCGGACGGTCTCAGGCACTGGTTCTGCTCACACCACAGCCTCTGGTCTGGGTCTGACGGTTCTGGATACAGCACTGCCCTCTCTGGGTCTGGATCTGGGTTCTAGCACAGGGTTCTTAGCGAGAATAGCAAAACAGCTGAGCCAGACTGTTGGATTTTGAGATGCCCCTTGGAAGTTTCGGGGTTAGAATCAGGTTGCTAGATTCTACAGGCCTGCTGAGAAGAATTCAGCTTTTGGTTTAGGTATCTCTGCTTCAAGGTTCTAGAGTTTGTGTTCTAGAGTTCTGGTCTCTGGATCTATCTGGATTCTGGAGTCTTCCGACAGAGTGCTTCGCAAGGAATCAGTTGAAGAGTGGAAAGAGTGTGTCCTATCTGTCCTAAGCAGTCTCTTTTTATGTGTTTTCAAAGTGGGTGTGGAGGCTGATTCTACATGCCCAATCCCCTAAGGATTTTATAGGTTGGAGAATTTCCTGTCGCCGACTGGAGAAGGGAGTAGTGTTTCATCCTGTGTCATCAGGTGTCATTTTTTTGGCTTAAGGAAAGAACACTCCCCTTTGCTTTTACTTAGAAAATCATTTTTTCCCAAGAACATATTTCCCAGATACACAAGTTGTTCCTAATACATATAAAATTCACAGATTATTTACGGTAGATTCTTGCTCAAATCCCATGTCCTACATGCTTGGGTTCAGAAATGACAACTTATTCGCGATTTTGGTGGGTTTTCCAATACTGGTTCTGCACCAAATTTTACACAGACATACACACCCTCGCTGAGCAGATTACTGTAAGTTTTTACGTTTCTAGCATAAACACCGTATCTACAATATTAATAAATCCCAGGGTTTGGTCTCAGAACATCACCCGGCGTCCTGCTTAGTCTTAAATTGTGAGGGAACTTTTCATTGTCACAATCTCAAAGTTGTACATTTTTGTCAGCTTGTTACAATATTTTAGACCCATTTTCCTTAAACATATATTTGGTGCAATGTTAAATCCACATCAAAGTCTGGTCCGCCCCCAGAGCTGGGTGAGTCAGATGGTCACATGGCCTGCCTCTCCCAGAGCAGTTGTTGACAAGGCACCTCCAAATTAGCATTTTCTATTCAGTTGAAAGACTCTATTGTCTCTTTCCTCCTGCCAGCAGGGGAAATCTCCTCCTCTCACAACAGTTATAATTAACATGTCCATGCGATATCCTCTCCTGTTGGTAGGAAGGCCAGGTCTGAAAGGTTCCCATGGACAGAAGGAAGCTTCTTTTGTCCAGGGGGGAGGTGTGGAATCTGTTTGATCCCAGTGTGGGAACACTTTTTAACTCTGCAACCAATGTCTACAAATTGTCTCATCTTCCAATATAACCCACATTTTTAATACATACATTAAACAATTGCTTCCTTCAAGTCATTTCAGAATATAGTTTTACATTGTCTCTACCCCTTAGGCTTCTGATAGCCAGTATTTATTTGGCATAGTTTGGTTTCAGTTGTTCATTTTTACAAAGAATTGTTTTAAAACGCCCGCTTCTGGTATGGTGAGTACCGGTATTGCACCCATTTTTGACAGCTGTCTATCTTTAAAAGGGGATTTAGCTTGATAGCATATGATTCTTGCTGACATTGTATTGATGTGTATTCTTGCAGCAGAATAATGTGGAACACCCAACAAGAAGGTTGGATCTTTTTGGTGATTTGTGAGCCATGATTTTAGCACATTTTTGACAATCGAGAAATGGATTCCCACACAGCTCTGTGTTGCTTTTGGCAATCAGCATTGCTTTTTCAAAGTGGTTTCAGGCTACTGTGTGGGTAGCCCAATGGTGGTTTTTGGCAGTGGTCTCCTGTGCTCACTAATATAGGCAAAAGTGGATGGCAGCCTATCTTCAGATTTTTACTGCGTATTTTTTTTTTGGATGATTTTGAGCGAGCAGCATGCTTTCCAGTGGTCATTCTGATGTTTCTGCTGCCAGCAATGCACAGTACTGTTGCAGGGCTCGGATGAGTGGGTTAATACATCCCACAGGCCACGAATACAGTAATATGCATGGCTTTGCAATTTATCTTCACATTTCATCTACCATACAGTTTGATATCATTGTGATTGATTTGACCAAACAATAGTCAATACATGGCTTTTTTAACTTCCCTTTGTTGAGAGGTTTTCATCATTAGAGGTGTTGGTCCAACCACCTGGAATAATGGCAAATGTCAATTAGAATTTCAATGTTTATCACATTGTTGATTCTTCCCTTTTTCGTATAGCATTTCAGTCTATATATTTGTTTTATTGTGTTACAGTTTTAACTTAAAAACTTTTACAAATATTACATTCAATACAAATTCCTTACCTAATGCTGAAAAAAGAACACGTACATTTCCTTTATACATCAAATCAGATCATTTGATTATGTTTCTAGAAGTTAAATCAAATTCATTTTCTACCATCTTTTGTGCATATGTCAAGGCTGCAATTGTCAAAACAGTTTACAAGGCCTCCAAATTCGATACGAAAGATTATTCAAAGCAGTTGGAGTTGAATCATTTAGGAATCGAACAAGAGACTGAAGGTGTAGACCTCTGGACGCACACTCCAAAGTAAATACAACCCAGTAGGGAATAAAGCAAGGAGATAGTTTTGCAAGGATAACCACATTTTATATACTATAAATGCCAGCAAAGAACTCTGCTGTCTGAAAGCGCTATGCTAAAAATTATACGGGCAGCACACTAAAAAGGCCAAATGCATCATCAATGATGAAATCATGTATGGTAGAAATTCACAAAGCTGGTTGGTGCAAACATATATCGAAGCCTGCTCCATAGCGGATGCCAGGCACTAATTGCTGTTTCTTCCCAGTCAATTTTGGTGCATGTGGCTCAGCTGGGTTCACCCTCGGGGTGAAGGTCAGAGCAAACATGAGAAACATTCTATCTAATCTAAGCTAAACAACAGGAACAATTTCTTCATTCGTCATGGCAGGCACCTGAACATATATGGGGGATAAAATACAGTTATGTTGACTCCCACATTCAGGGATTCATTAATACTGGAGTTCCTGCACCCAATGTCTCCGCCTGGGGATTGATCTCTGATTTATCCTCCCATGGTACCTCATGTTACAGGGGACATGTGTTGCTTTTGGGAAGATATACAGTTGTGTGCATTTGTAGATCTGTGGTGGGCACCTTGGAGAGGTTAAGGCCTGGGAGTCGGGTTAGTGGAGGGTGGCCAGCTGCAGCCTGGCTGGGTGGGGTCAGAGGCCCAATTGCAATATAGTGGAGTTGGATGAGTGCATCACAGGGCATGGTACTGTGTCACGCTCTGTGCCGGTAGATTACTGAATGTGACACTAGACATTCGCAACAATGGAGGGAGAGAAGGGAAATTCACTTTCCGTGGGAACATGGCTCGTGCAGAGCTGGCCTGGTGTGCTAGGTACATCTGTGGGAACTCGGGATGCCAGTGCTGCAGTTCTCAGTATGTCCAATTTGGGCCTAATACAAAATGGAGTCACGGGGCATGGGTATGTCCAATGATATTCACCTATTTCTATGCACTATCAGGCCTTTACACTCACCCTGTAGGTGGCGGCTGCTCCCCCCTGTCTATGTATGGAGTTTACCTAATTCGGACGCAACAGGAGGGTGTGGGGTAGGATAATTTCCTTCCCAACAAGATGTATAACAAATTCCATTTAAAAAGAGTTTGTAGGATTTACATAGCTCAATGGCCAAGATCCAATTCAATCTCCATAGTTTTTTCTTTACAAAGATTGGACAAGCAGTTGTATTATTGCAATTGGGGTTCCTTTGGGAAAGTTAAGGGTTAACTTCCCAATATTTCCATCGATCTTCACCCAAGAAAAGGACACCACACTAGAATTGGATCCATATTTAATACAGGGAACTACTTTGCCTTGGTAATATTTCATAATTGGGAGAATAAAAAGTTCCCATATATATATATAATCTATTTTACGAAGCTGAGTTGAGTAAGCTATTGTTTTAGATAGATAGTCTGTTAAAGCCCTTTCAGGACTGCTGTAGTTAATCGTGATGCCTAGATGTTGCAGTGACTGAAGCACTTCCAATTCGTGTTTACTTAGGAACCAGGAACATATCCTTGTTCTCCTAGCTTTGTATTTCAAAGTGATTATTTTTGTTTAAGACATATTTAGTTAAAGGTCTAGGTCTGCTAAGCAAGTGGCCAGCATGACTAAACGACTCTGCAGACCTAGAGGAGTTAAATCTAGAAGGAGAATATCATCTGCATAAACATGGTGCTGGATATGGACATGTTCAGGTCATGGGGGACAAGAAGCACCTTGGGCCAGCCTGTCACCCAAATCAGATATGTAGATGTTAAAAAGAGTTGTTGCCAGCACACCGCCCTGGCGCAATCCCACAAAGTAGGCACAGGGCCAGATGTTTTGCAAGCCAGTTTTATCCCGATTTCTACCTGAGAGTCAGCATGTAGATGTTTGATGATGTTGCTCAATGACCTAGGGCAGACAAAGTTATGTAGTTTTCGCCTCAGAGTTTATCTCTGTTCACCATTTTAAATGCTCTGGTCAGGTCTATGCATGCCAGATACAAAGGGGAACCTGTTGTTTTTGTCTTTTGTTGGGGCATGGATAGAATAAAGGTATTCAGAGAGGTACCCGAGCCTTTCCTAAAACTTGATTTATTATGGCCTCTGGTTTTCTACCCCTTGAGCCATTCCTCCAGATTTTTTATATGAGTTGGGTGATGGGTTGATAGTTTGAAGGTATCTCTCTATCACCCTTTTAAAAAAAAAATGTAAAAGAAAGTACATCTTCCATGAGTTAAGAGTGTAGTGGTGTTGAAGTATATAAGTAAAAAAGTGAAAACCATATAAGCCCACAAAGACATATTGCCCTTAAGAGTAGTCAATGACAAACAGTCAGGGCCAGGTTCCCATGAAGAGTTGGCTTTTTGAATTACCTCTAATATGTCTTCTCGATGAAAATTCAAGTGCTGCAGCTCTTGGAGTTTGTAGTAGGTATATACCTAATAGGCAATTCTGCTGGGGCGGAAATCTGGCCAAAGTGTTTTTTTTCAGGTGTATTCCTGAATGGCGTTGGTTTGAGAGTAGAGCAGCCATTTCAGTTGATTGTTCATTACCAACCAAAAATTATAATCTTGTTTAGTAAATAAGAGCTGCAGCATATATTCTGCATCTACTTGGTACATCAGGCTTCTGTGCACTTTAAAATAATGTCTCTAGGTTTTGTTCAGCTGTTTCTGAAGTCTAATAGATGCCCCCATTGTTGGTCTTCCTAAGCAGTCTAAAGTCTGCCTTTAAGATTCTCGTTTTGATCCTACCCTCGTGATCGCTGCAGTGCACTGCAGCAGGGCGAGTCGGGCGGAAGGTAAACGTGCTGTTATTGGCAAGCCATTTAGTCAGGGAGTTTATGGAGGCTTCCAATTTTCTAGGGTCCATAAACATATCTTTGTTTATATATAATAGTTCTATAAGACAATCATTATATTTCCACACATTATGCGAGTTCCATCTTAATCTCGTAGCCTGGTTGTTTACTACAACTAGTACACTAACTGGCCATGTGCCTTGGTAACAGTTAACACTGAGAACCAGTTTAGGTCTGCGTGATCACAATACATAATTGTGAAATCTTTACATTTAGAGCAAATAGGTAGGGTGATAGAAAAATGTAGGAAATTGTAATCAATAATTTTTTACTTCAGTTGCAAATAGATCTAGGTGGAATATCTGACTTACATTTTCCATTGATTGTTGTCAAACCCCAAGTACTAAACACATTTATTAAATGCAGGCCCCTCTTTATGGCAGCTTTCTGCCTGAGAGGGAGTTTCTATATAGGGGGCGGACCAAAGACACGAAGCATTAAAATCAACCACCTCCAATATGTCGCCCATAAAGAATTGGACCAAGGTTCAATACGTTTGCTAATAGAATCAAGAATCAAGGGTTCCAGTATATGTTGACTATTAGACAATCTCGGCTTAAGTACCACTTGTCATCCCTGAAAGATTTATGTTGCAAGAAAAGCTTTTGTTAAAGAGCAAAGGTGTGAAGTGGGCTGGGGTCTTAGAATTTAAGTCTTTTGGATCTGCCGGACATTCTGTGCAAGGCAGGGTGATGGTAAGCAACAAAACCGTTCAGCACAGGTTTCTCGATGAGCAAGTCTCTTTAAGATACACCAAGTCAAGTGCATTGAAATGAATAGATTTTTGATTTATGTTAGTGATGCATATGTGGTATATTTCAGGAGATGAGTGTGGGATTCGGATTCTGGCATACTCATTCGGTTGTAGATGAACGGCAGGCTTTGCCATTTAGTGCGGTGGCAAGACGTCGGTCTCTTTCTTCCTGCTCCTTATTAACAGACTGCTCAAAGTCCTTCACGGAACAAACCATCTGTTTATATGCAATGTTTTTATCCAAGCCTATGGCCAGGGTTTTCTCATGGAATTCTTTCACAGGAAGTGGGACATGGATTTGCTGAGATTGGTGGGAATCACCATTTCCCAATGTATACAC
Source organism: Ambystoma mexicanum (assembly GCF_040938575.1). NCBI lineage: Eukaryota > Metazoa > Chordata > Amphibia > Caudata > Ambystomatidae > Ambystoma > Ambystoma mexicanum. The sequence goes on from NC_090937.1 coordinate 864,747,988, forward strand.
ACCTAGGGACAACAGAGAGGAAGCTTCCTTCAGCACACTAGATTAGAACGTTTTCCCTTATATCGTTTGATCACTTGCTGGGTATGTTGTTGAGGATTCCCCTTCGATGGCTTGTCAAAATCAAACAAAAGTTGTTTTTTCAACAAGTGTTCTAAAAGGAGGCGAATAAGAGTTGTTAGGCACATGCTGTACTTCCTCCTCCAAAGCCTTGACCTGCACATGAGCTGCCTCCTCTAGTAGGTTAGATTATGTCGAGAGCTGAGATCATTTTAAAATCTCACGGTCTTCTTTTTGCTCCTTTGATGGAAGCATATAATGCTTAGTCCTTTCCTGTTTTCATCATATTGGAAATAGAGGAGCACAGTTTTTTACCCTCTGAAGCATTCACCAAGTTGTTCTAAATTTCTTTGGGCCATTTACTTTTGTCATGAAGTCTTCCAATGGAAGAGGTTTGTGTAGATGTATCGTTTGCCGAAGCATGTATAAGAGAAGCTTTCAGTTTCCTTAACTTTTCCTGGAGCCTCGGTTGTTGCAAAGGGGTATATTTTTGATGTTCTTTGTTTTTTTTCACAAACATGTCCATCCTATTTATTAGACACAGTAGATTGCACATGTCAGGGCCCACTATTGCCACCACTTTTTTCAGTAAATGTAAACTGGCGTTTGCAAAGGACGGGTGGAAGGTTGCAGAACCTTGTTCACACAGGGTACAGCACGAGTGACAGTGGCCCTTTTGTTTATCTGTACAAGAGAAGTTCTTAGTTGGAGTCCTCTCTGGTAATGTTTGTTTCTATTTTTCAGCACAGATATTTCCTTCCAGAATGGTCATCTTCAAATGAATTCCTAACAAGGTTTCTTTTTATGTTTTAAATTCGGCTTGGATGTTTTCATATAATTTGACCAGCGATTTAAGCACAAAGCGCATTACTATAAATGATGAGTATCCCCCCCACACAAGGCATGACCGACGGGTTCATTAACTCTGGAGAAAAATAATACATCAGTGTGGGCTCCTAAGAATAAGCTGATGCTTCCAAAGGATGTGAAGTGTTTGATTGGAATAAGGTAGGCAAACCACTTATATCAGTTGTTACCACGTTATCCATGTTATGGAACCCATGCTCTCCTCGTGCATTCCCTTCAGGTGGAGACTGCACATTCACAAGAATCAATTAATCTGAAATAGCAGGATTACAGGCTGATTATCTGAGACAGTATCGGAATTAATAGAGATGGGAGCTTACACTTCCTGTGGGGCTAATTAAATTGAGTTGTGAGTCAAATAGGAGAGATGGGTAGCTTTTGTGTAGGGACGTGCTTCACAATGTATAGGCTGCCATTGCTCTTAGTGGATAGTAGATGATCCAGAAACTACTATTTCATGGCAATCAAGCAAGGACAAACAAGGAAATATAAAGTGATTCAGGATGCCTAAACTAGCTAATCTGACCTGCGAAAAGTCCAGGTTAACCGGGACACATTTGCTGACGGACTGCGCAGACCGCACTCGTCCACACGGTGCTCCGCTTTCAGCGCTCGGCATCACGGAAGAAGTTTTGAAGGCACAGTCTAACTGCCAACAGCATCCCGGCTGCTACAACAACAACAGGTAATAGTGCCCAGACTGCACTGTGCTTTCCTCCAGAAACACTATTTCATTCATTGGGAGGTTTATAGACCCACACATCATCCCTTCTCAATGGCTTTGCACACAAACATCCCTTATCCCTTGAATATTCTTCATCAACAAGCCTTTATTTAAGATGGCACTGGCCCATTTGCACGCTTTGGAGGTGATCTCGGTACTCTCATTCTTTATTTTGTATTTAATGTATTAATATAGCACTTAACATCGCCCAAAGGCATAGCAGCACTAAGGGCTGGAACAAAACAACACATACCTAAAAAAACGAACCAGGAAGGGACAGAAAAAGTACTACAGAAATTAGGAGAACATGCTGTTTTTAGCCCTTGCTTAAAAGTCTCATGCCAGGTGCATGCTCTCAAGTCAGGTGGTAATCCATTCCCCATTTTAGGCACGGCATGTGAGAAGGAACCCTGCGCTATGCAAGCAAGTTTGATACAGGGGATCTCTAAGGGACATGCTGTTGAACCTTAGAGTTCTGCGAGTTGGAAGCCAGGAAATACATTTGGCAAGTTATTTTGATCCTTGGCCTTACAGGCATTTGTGAATGATGCAATGCACACAGAAACAGATCCTGCTAGATTTAGAAAGCCAGTGTACATCTTTCCTGGCTGCAGACACATGATCAGATCTTTGAAGGTCTTCCACAACACGCACAGCATTATTTTGAATCACCTGCAGGCGAGTCAGATCCCCCTTTGTGATACCTAGCAAAAGGCTAGAACAGTAGTTCAGTTTGGCCCCTGTAATAGCACGTGTGATGGATGCAAAGCTGAATATATTCAAAAAGGGGAATAATTGAGTGAGCAGTTTTAAGTGATACGCGGTGCTAGAGACAAGGCTATTGACTTGTGACTTCATAGTAGGTTCTTGGTCTAGGAAGATCCCTAGTATCTTAATGGTCTGAGAGTTTATTGGGAACCCTACAACAATGAATGCCCGATATTCGGTGCTCATTTTGTGCAATTGGGCTGTAGTGCCAAGGACCATGAACTCTGTTTTGGCATCGTTGAGCGCAACTTTATTTTCTCGCATCCAAGATTGAAAGCGGCTGGAGACAGAATTCAGAGTCAGGGAGTCGTTGGCAAATTCACCATCAGAGGCACAAGGCATTGCATGTCATTTGCATACTTGGCATATATAATGCCTGCTTCATCCAATGAGAGCATAAAGATATTGAAAAGTGTGGGCAAAATGCATAAGACCTGCCGAACCCCACATGTGCCATTGATACCCCACATGTGCCATTGAAGTCCTCTGCCCTAGCCTCATCGAAGAAGACCCTGGACTTGGGATCTGAGATAAAGGATTGCAGCCAGGCTGTGAAATTCCACACAATGAAGCTGACATACACAGCATTAATGTTTTCCAGTATTCTGAATGCTTATTTGAATACGGTATTATTGCATTCACTTGTAAACAGCTTAGAACGTGTATAACAACTCTTGACAACATGGCTTGGGTCTTGATCCTAACAATTTTATGGATTTCATTGTAATCTGTTTTTCTTCCTTATTGAGGTTCTGGTGTCTTATCTTGGCTTTCGTTTGACTTTGTATTTTGATCATTCTTGGGCTCTTCTTTTGATTGAACTGTCTTTGTGAGCGTGAATGCCTTGTGAAAACGTTGAACTTTTTCATGAATTTCTTAGCTCATTACCTTTGACCTCTCATAGTGTGAACTGTGAACTCTATTTCTGAATTCAGGACAGGTTATGCATTGTTATTTCAATGTTTATGTTTGGACATTCGGTCCCTGCTTACTGTCAGCTGTTTCCAGTGCCAGCACTCCTTGTGGCTGTAGCTTCTCGAAACACAGTCTGGGCTGCTTGGCAGTGGTCGGACACAATGTCCTCCCCATCATCCTTTTGATTTCCAGTCAAGGTTTCCTGTAGGGTTATTTTGCTGAATGCGTGGGATTCCTGACACTCTTTCGGTCATTCCAATATTCATGCTTTGTATGGTCGTTTTTCCAAATTCAGATTTGACTATAATAAGGGGGCAAATCCTACACACAACTCACCGAAAAGCCTAGTTTCTCTATTGTTCAATGCAAGTGCCTTCTTCCTGGGATGCATGCTAACACTTGCCCTTGAAGACACTATCCTCCATGATAAGGCATACATATATTGTCCCGAAAAGTACAATGTCCGGGGTTAAGTCATAATGTCGATCAATAGAGAATTGTCTGGAGAGAGTAATCGCCTGAATCATGACGTTAACTATGGAAAACACCACGACCCTTCCAGGACAACTGATCATGCTCACTGCAAAGCAAAACAGACTACAAGGAATTCTACCAATAAGAGCTTCCTGCAGTGATTTCTAGTATGTGGATTACAATACTGGACGCATACCCTGCATCTTTTCTCATAGTACTGTTCCCACATTTCGGTTGTTCTTGCTACACAGAAACATTGACAATTGTTGACCATCTTTCTCTTTTCTTCACACAACTCCTTTTCTCTAGACCGTCATTCTATTAGCTGGTTTGGGCCAGCAAATAACTTCAATGACAGAATGCAGGTATTCATAGATAGCGTTCTCGTACAAGTTCCTCTATTCAGATAGCAAAATAAATACTGTGCAGGCACTATAATCACTGGTGTGTTTTTTTGTTTTTGTTTTGTAGTCCGCAGAATCCTCCACTGCAGGTCTATTGTAGTTTCAATACTAAGGATACTAGATCCTAGGCTCAGACTCTTCATGGTATTTTGGGTCTTGCATAATTGGTTCAATATAACCATCCTCTATTTTCTGATGGGCTCTCTGTAATATACAACGCCCATTTTAAAATGCAGCTTTTTATTTGCTCAAAGTGATACATCCAATCAATCGTTCCCTCCTTGCCACATGAGATGCTGCTTTTATTCACATGTCATATTATCTTTGTCATCGCCTCCACATTAAAAAAAATGTGTATGCAGCCCCAATTCTCCTCTATCAATCAGCCGGTGCAATGGGTATCACCATTCTATACGTTACTCTGTGACACTCCTTTTTTTTTACACACAGGTGCATGGAGATGTACATGTACACTTGATCACATGTTGCATCCGTTCAGTGATTACGTGATTAGGGATAATAGGGTCACAACCCTTTCAACTTTATAAGCTCGTCCTTCATCAAGAAAACACTGATGTTCTCTACCAGGTTAGTTGGCTCAAGATTGGCTTCCGACAATCCCAACCCACAACATTATACTTTCCATGGGACCTCTGTGTTGATACTCTGCTGCCAGCCTTTTCAACAAAGCAGCTCCCCACCTTCATAATAACATGGCAGGCCAAAGCCCTGTTCAGCCTCTGCAGGGCGACTGCTAATTCGGTCGCACCTAGGAGTCACCAGGACCCTTCAGGCACTATGACAGAGTATGTATTCAAAAGTCATCCACTATCAATAGCAGCTTTTTCCAGATCCGTGGAGCTCTGTAGCGCCCAGATGGAGATGGTGTGCGCTTGCTATGACTCCTATGATCGAGTTCATTGTGTTTACCTTCCACGCATGAGGTTACCCCCCATATAAAGAAGGGCTGCATTCCTACTCGTATCGTTTACCTCGTTGCATCCTAAATCAACAATTGAACATCCACAACTTCCTCCACAACATGAAATGCATATTTAAAAATGTATTTAACATATTAATCTGCCCTATTCCAGCATGAATCAGAGCATGATAAGACATTAACCCATGACAAACGTGAAAAATGTAATGCACATATGTTAACAACCTTAAGATATATGCACAAAGTACCAGCGTGTATGCAGACATGTAAAATATCAGCATAGGAGATCCACTGTCCTTCTTCCATGTCAACTGCCAGTATCCCAACTGCAGACACCAGCTACTAATCTGTCTATGAAAGCCATATTTAGAAAGGTTTCTATTTTTAAGAGATACGAAATGTCCTTTATTCTTGCATGTTTAACACAATTACTGTCAATACGTATGAAAAGCCCTGGCACAGGATACAAAGTACAGAATATTCTCCACTAGTAAACTAAAATGGTGTTGTGCTTTTGAGGTAAATTTGGATCTATTGTTCATTTTAAAATCCAGGCACAAAATGAAATCTGCTATACTAGGGTGATGCAGCTGCAAGGCATCTGTACTAAATGCTACGTATTTAAATTACAATAAAACTCCAAATCCAAACGTGGATTTTTTCCATAAAACTTTTCTACAGTAATACAAGAACTTTGCACCGTTGCAATTGCAGGCAGCACTAGGGCAAATATTGCCATTGTGTGAAAGATATATTAATGCAAGCATTGGCCGAGTGAGAAAACGCCGGAGAATGTATGTTGTTTGGTCGGTGTTTGCTGTAGTGCTAATTATATTTGTGCCACTGCCACGTCTCCTTAATACTACCATGTGGTTGGCCTACTTGACCGAGCAAGAAATACACCATCTCTGGAGGCCAGCACACCAGAAAAAGCCCCAACATCTTCCGGGGGGAAACCAAAAATTGCAAGAGGGGAAAAAAGCGGGAGACCAGCCTTTTCCAGCTATGTGCTCTGTCTCTGGAACATGATGGTAATGCCAATAAGAATGGCATCATCCATCCTATGCTTCAAGGAGGACGTGAATATACTACTTTTCAAAGAAGGAAAGAAGAGGTTTGTTGCTCCCGGCTATCTTGCTTGTAGTTTGTGAAATAATTATTTCTGACACTTTGGTTAGTACGAATTAATTCGTTTATTGTTCGTTGTTTTTCTAGGTGATTTTTCCTTGAATACATGTGTTTATGAGAAACACTATTTGGAACGTGACGAGCAAGTTAGGTCAGCCGACACGTGTTTCGACCTTACGGTCGTTCTCAAGGCTGAACAATATTCAATTAGTGACAAGGTAGTGACATATTACATAATTTTCAGCAGTGGTGTTTAAGGTGATGTGCAAACTTAGTGATGGGTAGTGACATGACATCGAAACACATTGATGTGTCAATATAAAGAAAGTTTGAAAATGGAAGAAAAGGAGGGAGGAAGAGACGAGAGAAGTAAGTAGCTGGTTAAAACTGTGCTAATGATAAAATAGATTGAGGTGGTTGCCTCTTACCCAGTTGCGGTTTGCTGTGTGCCCTCAGTAGGGTTCTGTAATATAAACTGTCCTTTACGGCAGTCCTGGCTCCTGTTGGGCCCTGGGGGAGAAAGAATATGGGGGGGAGGGGTTGGTGGGAACTTGCAAAATGATCCCTCCAGGTGCGTCAATGGTACCATTTGTCTAGTTTAAGAAATGTTGGCTGTGGTCATTGCACATGAACACGGTGGAAAACATCAAGGGCTTTTCTTGAAACGCCTTTGTGTGTTCCCACCGTGTATGCGTGTTGGCGGTGGTAATAGCAGTATCTTCAAAATATGTAAAAATCAAATGGTTGGCCCCAGGCAGTGAATTGCTGGGGTTGTTGAAATAGATGGTCCGGGATGTACATCAGGGGCTCTTTTGAGAAGTGCTCCTGTGTGTACCCAGCCATATAGAGCATTGGATTACATTTCCTAGTATTGGAAAGTGAGAAAGGAAAATTATTGAATTAGGCGCTTGTTGCTAACCATTGCCCATGGGTGGGCAAGGAAGCTTGCTGTCCCTGGGATGGGCTGGGAGGCTTACCTGTATGTTCTGTCTGGCGTCCCAGGCGGCGCTCTGCTGCTTCTGCACACCGCGCTGGGTGCCGCCATTAAGAGCTGTTCGTTTTCTGTTGACTCTGCTTATGATTTTGTTATGTCAGGATGCCTGCGTTGGCGCTCCACCTGCATGTATATTCCCTTATAATGCATTTGGTAGAGTCCCAGGAGCGCCCCGTCTCTTCTATGTGTTGACAATACACGTGGAGCTGTGTCCTCTCACTCTTCAGCCGTGTCCCACTTTCTTTACTGCAACTTTTACATTCAAACCAGATGTTTAGAAGTGTGGTGCTTAAACATGTATGTGTTCCATGTCTAAAAGCGTGCATCAAACAAAGAGTACGGCACATGGTTATTCTTACGTGGCATATAGAAGGAGTCGCTTGTGTGTTTCAGTGTCCCTGACAAGCTGCTCCTACTTCCGCCTTGCTGGCTCATCTGCCTGCAGCTCCCCTTCATTGTTGTGCTCAGGAGCAAGCATGCTGCGTTCGATTGCGTGGGGACGTCACTGATGAACGATGTTGGAGATTGTGTGTGGGGGTGAATCGAATTGCTAGGAAACAAGTGTCCCTCGCACACTTATCCGTCATAGTGAGGATTCCAGTGGCTTGCAGCGTTTCTATCACAACCTAGAACCCATTCCACACACGGTTAGCTTAAAGGAGCATGGTGCAAATATCGCCCACAATTTCACCACGTAATACAACTGCATCATAAATATTACCTGTTATGGTATTTGTCTGGATATAGGCGTTAATGAAAAATTGGTATATCTGTGGGATGTGTGTATGTTTTCCTTATTCTACATAATTTAACAGAGTTTAGACAAACAGTGTTGATAGATGTGTCTTTTATACAATGGTGAAACTGATCAATGTGTGCTAATTTATCTTCAGTTTCAAGAAGCGCCCCATTGAATGGGCAAAGCCCCAATTATTGTAAGTGTTGTGCCATTTAGACCATTTACAATCCCAGGTCCTGCTCAATGCATCCAGCCGCTTGAATGACCTGTACCTGTACCAGAAAAAAACATGTGGCCTGCAGGTGTAACCCCGATCCATCTCAGTCTGTATGCCACAAGAGCCGATGGATATATTTTGCACTAATTTTGAGCACAGAACTTTTCTCTTAACCCAACCAAAAATCGTCCATGTTCTACAAGCACACTGCACAACCACCAAATACTGCACACAAACACACACACACACCCACACACACACACACACACACACAACTCTACCACAGCACCAACCAGAGCACCAACTTGAAACCCCGCAGCAAACTGCAGCACCTCCAATATCCCACTCAATCACAAATCACAACAAACTATACACCCAGCCCTACACCACAGACACACACAACAACCCTATACAAACCCATACTGACCCACAGTCCAAAATAACACCATACCAATGACGTCTAGAAGCAAACCCAACACAAAGTGACCGTTTTTCCTGACCTGAAACTACCAACAGAAAAGCAAAAGCTCTCTTGAGCTCGCCTTCTCTGTCCCACTAATTATCCCTTCCAAGTCTGCCACCTTTTCTAGATCTGCGAGTGCGCCTGGAGACCATGGGATTGGCAGCAGTGCACTCTATACATCTCAATAGCATAAAATAACATGTAGTTATTAGATTGGCATTTGCCAGACACTGCTATTATAAGCCCAGGTACTAGCACCATTTTGCAGCTGTTGCTGTTAATGGCCCGTTAGTACCATTATATCAGTGCCTAGAAAATGACTATCCCATGCCGACCCACAAGCTCAAACTGTGGACGTTGCCAATGCATGTTTGATTGGGGTCTGATTTCAATACAGTTAGGGGGAGCAGGATGTCACCATTTGCCATAATTCTGTCCTGAAGCCTTGGAAGCCGTTGACCCTCTGGCTCTCAAATCACAAGTAGGCACGCGAGACACCATCAGAGTTACAGTACCAGCAAATGGAATTGATGAATTCAAATTAGTATTCCATATTTCTTCCCATTCAATGATGTGCTGTGTATTACCCAGGGAATCCTATCACAATTTCTTTTAACCAGCTGCAAGTATGCATCAAATGTCTTTAAATTGTATCTGCAACTTAGAAGCACATATAGAAAATCTATAAAACTCTTTCAGTATGTAGCTCCACTTGCTTTTGTGTATCCCTAGCAAGGAGTCTGTATCTCAGCTGCACATTCAAAATGTCATAATGTGGAATGCAGTGTGAAGATATTCACATATGAGACTGCCCCCAACCAAAACAGATCTCTGAGCTTGCATACATTACACTTCATCCATTTATTTTACATTACCTGCTTTTTCTGAAATAATATATTTGGGCTGTCCGTCAATTATGCATCACAGGATGTTAGGAGCTGTCCTTCGATCATCGATATACATTCGACAAAACTAGCCTGAGCCAGCATCCTGTCAACTTTTAGACGTCTTGGAGCATTGTCAGCAGGGATTGCAGAAACCGATACCTGCTGCTTGGGCAGAAAAGCATTTTGATAAAGGAGGACGGCAGGGACCTTGGGAGAATCTCAGCACTTGCTGGTCTTTAGTTGAGTTGATGGATATCAATTTTGTGCTTCTTAACATACATTAGCAGCCAGGGTGGTGGGTGCAGCCAATCAGGTTCCTTGGTTCGGGGGCTGATACTTCCAAGCTCAGGCAGTGTTCCATCGAACCCAATGGCTACCTAACCCACCCCATTCTGCCATCTTTTCAACACCCACTCTTTCCCTTTTGTTTTATTAAAAATAATCCCAACCCCCTCCCCAACTCTACTTACCTGATAGTGGTGGCGGCACCAGCTGCCGCCGGTGCCTCAGCAGCTTCCCTTCATCTCGCTTTTCCAGCTAGCATCTGTCGGAGCCCCACCTTCTACAACCTTTCTTAAACCGTAATTATATAGTGCTTCCTTATTATGAATATTGGCCTAAGCCCATTTGCGTTACACAAAAAACCGCGTTCGCAAAGTTCAGATTTTGGGTTAACTTCACCGCCATTTTAAGAATCATCCACCATTTTGATTTTGACTCATGTTCCATGTTCTGAAATGGTGGACTGTGTTTTCGACTTGCAGTCGAGCCGAATGACCTTTGAGTTTCGTTAATGTGTAGGTTGACCGAGAGCAGACTGTTTAACATATGAAAATAAATCTTGTGCTTCATACAAACTGCCATTTAAGTATTGTCTGAGCTCACAAGACTCATCCTTGTATAAACACCATGACAATGGAAAGTAAACTTTTGTTGTGTGTTCTGGCTAAGCTGCATTGTAGCGATTCGTGGAATAAGGCTTACCATGGATCCGAGAACCAACAGCATCTTTTATTTCATGGACATGTACACTTGTTTAATCCTCTGTATAACATTGTAACATCTGTCATGTGAACTAGATGGAAACTCTAGCCAGTGAATTATTAACTTGGAGAGAGGCTGGACAATATTGCTGAAATGGTATAAATATGTCTGTATTTAGATGTCCAGCACTCTCACCCCTCACTGTGTCTGCTGGTACAAACTGCGAGGTGTTGGGAGCCAGATAGCTATCTGCTTTGCTTTGTAACTGTACAGTAATAAAAGATACTTGTATCTTTTCAACCCGTGATTGGCGTATTTCGTTTGTGGTACTAAGCCTCGATATTTCTTTGGTATTTCACCTTGGCAGCCATCTTGGCAAAGTATTTTCATTCATTGAATGGGACATGCATGGCATCGCATTCTATGAATGAAAATTAGTTTTTAGCAATCCGGGTTACTGTTTTGTGCTAATAGCGTTATAAACCCGTTCCTGAAGCCCTCATTGACTGCTGTCACTTTGCTCGGGCCATTAACTCAGGCTGCTGGGACACCACCTACCAGTGTAGCCTGCGGAAGGGGTCAATAATGCCATAGTAACAAACATTTTATTAATACAGTGGAACGAGGCTTACGGTGCATAAAGGAGGATGTGATTGGCATATACCATTAGCTTGTCATCTTTTTTTGTGGCCTTGTGGCCTTGTGACTCCATTGGTAGTGCATGTTTGCACAAAGGTATCTCATTAGGGATCAGTATATCACTGCATGATATCCGATATATATAAGCAGGTTCTGGGGCTTTTACCAAACTCATCATGGGGAAAGTCAAGTTAATTTATTTTCGAGAAATTGGATTATCAAATAGGAAGATATCCTTAGGTTAAAGTTTTAACTAATTGCAATGCTTGAAGAATTCTTGGATGTGGGTCCTCAAGGAAACAAAAGATTTCCTACACGGTTCACAGATTTCTTACATTTCATTCTAGAATTGTAGAAATGATCTAGTTATATCTTCCTCTGTAGCCACCAAAGGGACATTTCTTCTCTGTGAAAAGAACAGTGAGCTAAAGACTTGGTTGAAACTCTCCCAGGGGCCATCCACCCAAGAACAAGCCAATGGGCTGTGTTCGTGCTGGTAAAGAGTTTCCCAGACGCCCCTCTGTTTTTCCTATTCAAATGTAGTTTCGAAGGACTTAAATCTATGGAATATATCTACATTTCTTTCAAGTGATTTATTTACTGAGAAATGTACCAGGTCTAATATCCCCTACCATTACAATCCCACCACACAATATGGGACAATAAACAAGCAGTCTTTAATCTGAAAAATATTTTTTATTTGAAATAATAAGTCAAGAAATTAAAGGTGGTTCCCTAACTCTGAATTCTAGAAACATTGCCCACAATATTCTCCATAAATAGGGTCAGATTGTCTATAAAAATGTAATTCAATCCACCTGATACGAATTGCTAATGTTTACATTCACAATGCACCCATATAAAAGCAAATCTGAATAACTATTCCAGATAAAAAAATACAATTATTCCCAGAATAAATCTACAAAATGTAATTGGAAATTAAGTTATGAAAACACAAAAACTGTTCTTAGAACAAACGTACAAAAATACAATTCACTTTGTTTTCTCTGAAACCATTAACACCTGTCGGCATTAGAGAATATATTGGGTTTTCATGTCATTGTCTGATTATATGGTTGATTCAATGTTGGACATTAGTTTTCTAGCCTGGCCATAGATACAAGAATGTTTGGTAGGGTAAACATGGCTACTTCTTCAAAAAGGGATGGGTACAGGGTAGACATGTGGTTTATTTCAGAGAGAAAAATATCTTGATGTATTAAAGAGTCACACAAACATGAGATTTTAATCTTGGAACAGACAATTAACCAGCAAATGTACTTTGTTTGGAAATTGGAGTGTCCTTAAGATAGCATCCTTCCACTTGTGTGCAATAGTATATGGACAAATTGAATTGGATATTTCAACTTACATTGCAGTCTTGGAAATGAAAGAGAGGAACTGTCCTACTTAAAATTCCACTTGGAGGAGTAGAAAACTATATTTGGGATTCTGTTTCAAAATGAACTTTTGTTTTCTCAGGTCAAGAAGCCTGCTAATTCCTGAAATTCTTTGAGTCACATTGCACTCTATGCTCCCAATACTGCATGTCATTTGCCCCTGTGAACTCTCAAGCAATTCATTAAGAATCAGTAATACAATGGCGTTGTTAAGAAAAGAATGAAGCGTTGAAACGTGGGCATCAGCTGAGGCGTTTAGCTGCTCCGGTCGCGTCCGTCAAGTGCGCGGCGATTGAAGAGCAGTTTCAGAGGCTTTTCTCTCCGATGAGATAGTTCCAGGTACACACAAGCACTGTCATCCTGCGTCAAAGTTGTTTCGGCCTGTGACGTTGAGGACATTTCACCACATTTGAAAGAAATATTGCTGCTATCAAGTTCTGATGCGTCGGTGAATGCTGCTGCTGGTTCATTCTCTGTCATTTCAACATCTGCTACTTCAACATTGATGGGAGAACACAACAATGTCGACAGCTTTTTTGGTGGCAATTTTTTGGCGGGTGTAGATTGTGTAAATTGATCTGCGACTACTTCAGAGCTATCTTCAATACATCCAGTATCATGTTGTTGCAGTGGTGCGGTCGTACTGTAGCAATGGTCCTTTACAACTTTACTGGATTCTCCGGACACATTCATTTAATTTTCTGTACATTGGACATGAGCATCCTGAGTCTCAACACGCCGCGTCTGAATTAATAGTTCCTCCATAGCCTCCATAGTGTAAATGGTCTGGCAAGCAACATCTCTCATTCGCTTCACTGTCTGTGTATGTATAGTTCGTAGACCCACGGGTAACGAGAGGACAGATTGGAAAAGGGATTTTCAGTTTAAACACAAGATAAAGTATAGTACAATTGACTTGAAAAAAACATAAAATAGTCCCCAGCACAAACACATTTCTAAAGTTATGAACTGTTTGTAACTAACCTTATTTTTGTTTCTTTTCTTTGCAACTTTTTGACTGGACCTTCAACATCTGCACACTGTTGCTCCGATACGTATCCGCATCTGCCTCAGTAGAATCTAGATGTGTCTACATCCTGTATTAGGAACTATTATTTCTTAGTTAAATTGCCATAGCCGAATTTAGATGTGTTTTTACCCTGTATTAGGAACTATTGCTACATAGGTTAACTGCCAAAATTGAATTTAGATGTGTTCTTATCAGCATTCCTGACTTGCTGATACCTAGACACCACTGTCTTAGTTTAACGCAAATGTGCCACAATTTGCATGCTATCTGCCAGTAGCTAAAGTACTGCACTTTTACTTTGTATATTCCCATAATGCATTTCCCTCTACTCTACACTGCTCTACTTAGATCCATACTACTCATCATAAATTCAGATCTAACTACCTTGCTCCCTAACTTGATCGTGCATATGCCAATGTTCAACCCCTACAAACCAACTGACATGATTGCCATTCCTTGAACTGTTACACAAAGGAACCTCAAACTCTGTGCCAGACTCCCAAGACTCTATGACCCCTTACCCAAATCACTGCCTAGTAATGGTAGGGCCAACCCTAGCCGTACTAGCCCCTCTCAACACCCTCTTCAACTTAACAGCAGACTCTTCCGAGAGCCTATCTCCACCCAGAAAGATGCCCTCAAAATTCAGTCACCACCGGCGAAATCAGCACAACCTGGAATTAAGGGTGCACTTATAAACGCGCGCTCTATGGTAGCCCATGCAACTGATCTAGCTGAAATACTATACAACGAAGATTTAGACTTCCTAGCCATTACTGAATCTTGGATTCACCCAGCGGCTGGACCTGCAATTATGCTAGCCTTACCTGATGATTACACATTACTAAGACTCGACCTTACTACTACCAGAGGTGGAGGTCTTGCTATAATAGCCAAATCTAAACTCACTCTGAATTTCTCTCCATCCATTATCTTAGGATCTTGTGAATCCCTAACCGCCAAATTAACGTTATCAAAGACACAATCTATATCCATCCACCTTATATACCGACCTCCAGGCCCCTTAGGGTCCTTTGAGGAAGACCTCACTAACATCATCTCGAACAATCTTAAGAACTCATCCCAAAGCATCCTACTAGGTGACTTTAACCTTGGACTTAATGACCCTACTGATGCCAATGCCACACTAATCAACAACACATTAGAGGAATTAGGCTTTATCCAGAAGATCACAGAGTCTACCCATATTAAAGGTAGAACTCTTGATTGGCTAGCTGTGCACAATTGTCCTATCCTGGTCTCTTCTATAATACCACAGCCTTGGACTGACCACCACCTGATTACGTTCTCACTAGAGGCACAACCAGCACAAGCTATCAGCATAGCCCCAGCAGCCCAGACTAGAAACAAAAGAAATATCACCCCTGAAAACCTCATTCCTTTGATCTTACCGACCATGAATGCTATTCCCGACCACTTGGACCCCTCCATCATGGTAGATTTGTATAATAAAGTTATGCTCTCCTCCCTTGACATCATTGCACCTTTAAAGCTGAGAAAGAGCAAACCCCTCAAACATGTTAAACCTGGTTCTCCCCCCATCTTAAACTCCTCAGACATGAGAAACGACGCTGCGAAAAAGTTTGGAGATCACAACCTACTGAAGGTAACAAGAATAACTTGAACACACTAGCCACCCAGTACAAAAAAGAAATTATTCAGGCCAAACAAATGTCCTATAACTCCCGAATTTCACTTGCCAAATCTAATACCAAGGAGCTCTTTACTATTCTGAAAGAGGTAGAATCTCCTGTACAAACGCCTGACTCCTGCCTTAAAGAAAAAAATTGGTGCGCAAGCATTCAAAATGCCTTAGCTAATAAAATCACGTCCTTGCAAACTAAGATAAAAAATAAAAAAGACTCACTTCTCCCAACTATCAAAATGAATATTACCAGTTCAACAACGGAACTTCCGACCCAGCCACCCTCCACTACTCCCATTCCCCAGTTCAACTTCCATAAAGTCACTACCAAAGAGGTTGAAAAGGTTATCCTCACACTCAAACCTTCAAACTGCCAGGGAGACCTGTGTCCTGCACAATTGATAAAGGATGCGGCGCGTGAACTTGCACCTTTCATTACCAAATTAATAAATGCCTCCTTCACCACCAATCCTATCCCCAATAACCTGAAACAAGCGTGGGTCCTCCCCCTCCTTAAAAAACCTAGCCTAGAACCCGCGACTCCTACGAACTACCGCCCTATTACTACAGTACCATTCTTACTTAAAATCCTTGACAAAATAGCATATCAACAAATTCAATATTACCTCGAACACTTTCACCTTCTAGGAGTCCGACAGTCCGGCTTCAGGCCACGGCACGGAACCGAAACCGCTCTCCTGGATCTCAAGACCCAGATAGACGAGCTGAGAGACAAGGGAAAGACTGCATTACTGCTACTTCTTGCTCTATTAGCCGCCTTTGACTTAGTTGACCACGAGATTCTCTGCAATCACCTACAATCAGCAGCCCACTTCTCTCGAGAGGCAACCGACTGGATCCAATCCTTTCTCAAAAACCGCACTATGAGAGTATTCTCCCCTTTTGCAGCTGCCGACCCCACACCTATTACCTGTGGCATACCCCAAGGCTCCTGCGTCTCCCCCACCTTGTACAACATCTTTACAAAGCCCCTTTTCGACGATCTAGATGGTCTGGGTATCACCTACACTAATTATGCGGATGATACCCAGATCCTCATCCCGCTGACAGGGGACTACAACAAGGATTTGGCCTTTGTAAATAGAGTGTACCTCATCATTCAGGCACGGATGGCCACACACGGTCTATGCCTGAATGATGACAAAACAGAACTCTTCATTCTCGGCACCTCCTCTAACCTTACCAAACTAGGCCCAAATTACTCCTCCCTTGTAATCGACAACAACAAGATTACAGTAGCCAAAGAGGTCAAAACTCTTGGCTTCTACCTAGACTCGACACTCACCTTCTCAAAACCAGTAACTGCTATGGCATCCGCCACAGCATATACATGCAAACTTAGTAGAGCAGCCAAACCCTTCCTCTCATCATCCAACTGCATTGCACTAGCCAGAGCATTAATATTGTCCACATTGGATTATTGCAATGCCTTATATGTAGGTTGCAATAAATATATCACCAATAAAATCCAAATCCTCCAAAATAATGCTCTAAGAGCCGCCTTGAGCATCCCGAAAAAAGCACATATCTCGGATACTAGAAGATCTGTCAACTGGCTATCTACCAAAGACAAAATCTTCCTGAAATCTGTGTCCTTGACGCATAAGTGCCTCCACCAGGCAGCCCCTCAATACCTAATAACTAGATTTACCAGACCTATCTCCTCCCGACCATCCAGAAAGGCCAATTCCAACCTCCTCCTTGTGCCCAGATTCAAACGGATGATGTCTGGGGGGAATAGCTTCCCCGTCAAAGCAGCTCAATGTTGGAACTCACTACCTCCATCACTCAGGGATGACCTGCCGTACCTACAATTTAGGTCCATGACTATACACTGGCTCAAGGAACATGATTTTTAATACACTACTAGGCCGTGCCTTACCACAAATCCTACAAATCTCGTACACTAATGCTTACCTTAGTCTTTTAGAGGCTACTTGTTTGATTACCTGTATATATTGTATACCTTGTGTGTTGATTGTCCATTAATGTCAAGGTGCTTCCAGCAATGTAACCTCTGCTGGACCTACCTCTGTTGCTATGTAACTAAGTTTTTACAATCCTCTTGTCACTTTTTGCGCCTTGTTACCCTTTGGGTTAGGTGCACACTATAAATAAACAAACAAACAATAAATAAACAAACAAATTAGTCACTGTCAGAGACTAACCTGTCCTTCGCAATTTGGATTTTGGGACAATCTATTTCAAATATTGGATTGCAGGCCCAGTTCACGTTCAGAGACACGGTTTGTAAACCATTTCTGTCTGAGATGTAATTTATTCTTGGGCATGTATCTGAATTCACTGGGGTTATTGTAACCACTTATGATTTATCTTTTACAGGCCGAGGACGGATAGGGACATCCACGAGTTACGTTAAGCCCTTCCTTTCAGTCTGTTCTCCTGTTCCCAAATACCTGTGAGGCAATCTGGATCTGTCTTTGGAAAGATTTCTGTATCCGGCTCCTCTGGAAGCTCCTTCCTAAGAGGATTTTTCATTCGGCTACCTTAACTTACTCATACTCCCAAGAATCTTTTACTTTCCTCGATTGGCCCAATGTATTAAGGGGATGCATGTAACTAAGAGTTAGCCCTCCACACAGAAATTATGAAAACATTGAACTGAAATATGTTTTTCATTTATAATTTCTTGTATCAAGTTTTGCCATAGCTGGGGCTTATATATTCAGAATTGCAATACAATTCTGAATCCCGTCAGATCCTTCATATTTCTGTTGCTGGACGTACTAAACTATGTTAATGTATTCATAACTTAAACATTTTAATATATCCTCCCATGTGATACTTTTTTTGTTTTTGAACCTAGCAATGGGCTACAAATTAGAACCGATAATGTATTCCATTATTTTATCACCTTAACAAATTTCATTTTCCAAGGCTTCACCTTACATGTTGTTGGAGCTGTAATCGTTAACAGAGAATATGTGCTGAAACAGATCTTCGTTGAAAGAAAGGGATCATTTCAATAGCATGAAACATACATGATGGATGAAGCTTTATTGCTCTCTGTTGTGATCTACCTGAGCTGGTGCTAACCTATGTGTGTGTCAGAGTATGGAGTGTTGGGTCTATGTAGAATGCTATGATGCAAGAGTCCTGGGGATTCCGTCAGAGTCAGTTGGGATCTGGAGCTTGAGCAGTGGGGGAATGGTGGATGTTTCTCTAAACATGAACTTGTCCTAAATGTACTGTACTAACTTCCTACTGTACTTACCTTCATCTGATAACCTATGTAAAGTTGTTCCTGTCACTTGAGGCTCCATAGGGATCTGTCTTACCCAAAAGTCCCATCTCAACACTGGCGACAAGGATCTTGGAAACTGAAGGGACGTTCAGGAAAAGAGGAAAAAGAAATAAACTGAAACCAGAAACTGCAAGAAATTGGAAAGCAAAAGGTCTGGAAGAAGACATCCACTGGAGAGGTGTGGAAACAGAGGCATCCACCAGTCCCTCCCTGGCCCTGAGGGGTCCTTCCCTGGCCCTAAGGTGAGCATGCCCTGTGTCCTGAGTGACTGTGTACTGCTAGCAGGGACACCTGGAGATAATTGGGGGCAGCAATGTGCACCTTAATTAGCTTGTTTAGACTGAGGTCAGCAAGGTTAAGAAGAGCTGGTGTAAGCTGGGGCCGGGAGTGACTGAGTGGTCAACATTGAAAATTGCAATTAAGAGGAGCGGCCAGAGCGTATGCAGTGAAGAAGTTATGTTAAAGCCTGTACCGGTGGCTGGTAGCTTTAATGTTGTGTGGGTGTTGTAGTTCAGCCTGCTATAATGTGTAGACATCACAGCTGGCATGGTCGGATGACGGTTGGTGCTCGGAGCTTGGTGCAGTTTGAGGCTACATTCAAGAATGGTGACATCACTATGCTCTGCGGGGTATCGGCGATCGCTGTTGAAGGAGCGAATCCTGTCCTGTGTGAACGTTCTTTCATATATTGCATCCCATCGAATATACTGCAGTGGTTTTGATGGGGAGTTTGGAGTAAAGGACCTTCCAATGTGCTTGGAGTGGCTACCCGAACAGGCGTAAAAACGCAACTGTGTATTAAGAAGATTTAAAAGGAAGGTACATTGGTTTATGCTTTCAACGTCAGTGTCGGGGATCTAATATTAAGAAAAGTCATCTTCACGGCCGTGATGTAATGTGTGGATCCTGTCACATCTTCGGGTGTTGAACGGCGGGTGTTGACTTAATTCTGAGACAACTGACTTCCTCTTGTGGTAACGCTGGGTTTTACGATCGGATCGTCAGTGCCTGAAAAAAAAATAAAAGTGCAAAAGCTGCCACACTTTATGGTGTTTACCATACGACCATATTACTGCAATGTTTTTTTGTTAAGTTTCACAAGAAATGTGAATGCTGTCACATTATTATTCGTATATATCGTATTATTGCAATGCTTTTTTTGGTCACAAATTTGTGCAGCCATCAAGTGGCTTTGCTGAGGTCATCTGTAGACCTATTTGCTTGGCTTTGGCAACAACTGTTAATGTTTGGTACACGATGCGAGTTACTGTGGCTCATGAGTGTGGTGCCATCATCTTTATTGTGCGGTATGAAAATATATTGTTTGCAATTTGGCATGTAGTTTATTTTAGGTTCTGGTTTTGATGTCCAAATAGCATTCAGTGGGCATGTTGTTGTGGAGAAGGTGGTTCCTGGCCTTGGTGGGGCCAAATGAGATGGCGTGTGTTTGGCATTAGTGGTGGCATGTTGTGGAGTCACAGTTGGTGAAGATGTGTGGTGCCAAAATGTGTGCTCATTGTGTGTTCTGATGACTAGGTGAAGTGCTGAATTTCAAAGCCTGATTTGAGTTGTGTTTGGTTTGGACTGTTTCTTAACCAAATTTTCTTCCACAGGATAATGCTTGTAGAGGACTTAGTGTGCGGGTTGTGGATGCCCGGTGTTATGGTGCCAATTGGTGAGTGGGTTGTGGATGCCCAATTTTGTAGTGCCAATTGGTGAGCGGGTTGTGGATGCCCAGGGTTGTGGTGCCAATTGGTGAGTGGGTTGTGGATGCCTGGTTTTGTGGTGCCAATTGGTGAGCGTGTTGTGGATGCCCATTTTTTGTGGTGCCAATTGGTTAGCGGCTTGTGGGTGCCCGGTGTTGTGGTGCCAATTGGTGAGCGGGTTGTGGATGCCTGATTTTTTGTGGTGCCAATTTGTTAGTGGGTTTTGGATGCCTGGTGTTGTGGTGCCAATTGGTGAGCAGGTTGTGGATGCCCAGTTTTGATGTGCCAATGGTGAGTGGGAAGTGTAGGCCTGACTATTGTGGTACCAAATTGTGAGGGGGTGTTAGATGCCCACATATTCTGGTGCCAGGTGGTGAGCGGGATGCACTTGCCCATATTTGGGTAGCAATTGGTTAGCGGGGTGTAGATGCCGAGCATTTCCATTGGTGTCAAATGTGTAGTGGAGCTTATGGTTTGCTTCAGGCTGTTAGTGGGGTTTGGAACCCTGTTTTGTGTTTTGGCACAATCAGTCGATGGTGGATGGAGCAGAATGGATATAGGTGTGCATTTGGTTTGCTTTGGGTTTGCGTTGGATGGCAGGCTGGTGCCCTTGTGTGAGTTTTATAGTAGCCCATCTCTAGCATTGTGGATTGTTCTGGTGGTGGCATAATCATGTGGTTAGCTATTTTAAGGTGCTCTCAGGGGAGAGCTTTGTTGCTCGGAGTGGTTTGCTTGGTAGGTGTCTTTAGAAGGATAGTCACATTTTTGTGGATGTTACAAATTTCATTGGTGACTTTTCTTTCTGTTTCTTCCTCTAGTGTGTATTGTTATGTAAGGGGTGAGATGTGTTGTGATCTACCTGTGCTGGTGCTAACCTGCGTGTGTGTCATAGTATGGAGTGTTGGGTCTATGTAGAATGTTATGATGCAAGGCTCCTGGGGATTTCATCAGAGTCAGTTGGGATCTGGAGCTTGAGTAGTGGGGGACCGGCAGATGTCTCTCTAAGCATGAACCTGTCCTAAATGTACTGTACTTACTTTCTTCTGTACTTACCTTCGTCTGTCAACCTAAGTAAAGGTGTTCCTTACACTTGAGGCTCCAGAGTGATCTGTCTTACCCAAAAGGCCCATCTCAACACTCTCCACATCAAGGTTCAGGGTTTTGTGTGGAAATATGTTCCTGTGAAGTGGCCACTACTGGCTGCCATGCATCCATCAATGTCATTCCAGTGAAGTCATTCCACTAAGCAAATAAAAGGTCCATGAGCATTCTGAATCTGGAATTTTAATGAGTAGATCTTTCTTGTATGTTCCATACTAGACTTTCTGAGAACACACAGCTGTGCCTATTCATCTATGTTGTTCATTCAGAAACTGATTAATAATGAGGTATTTTTTTACAGAAATCTGACCTTTGCATTCCTTGTCTTAACAGCTGAGCCCTGGATAACACACATCTTAGGTTTAAGTGGAAATTGATTATGCTGAACACTTCAAAGTTACATGTAAAAGGTACTTTTAATGACAATTAAATAAAGTGTAGCCCTTTCAACAAATGTAACTCAATCTATATGGACTATAATAGTATCCCCTTGCAGGATACTGAAATAGAATGTGTAGAGTTATGGAGGTCTTCATGAAACATGCAGCAACTCTTTTGCCTTAGCTAACATTATATAGAGTTATAACAAAAATCAAAATGCACATTGTGTAATTAACTACATTACATGCATTCAAACATCTTTTGACAAGTTTCTTGCTACAATATGGGAATGTTTTGAGGGCATCCTTATGTTCCCCTATTCACATGTTAAGCTGCATTTCTGGAGTCGATTTTTATCTTCACTCCCACTACATTCTTACTGAGGGATGTAGATTACACCTACTTTTGATAAGGGGGTTGGGCAGTCTCTGTTATGGCAGCAATGTTTTATATCTGTGCTCCTGAGCAAGAACACTTGTCTTTGGCTTTACTGGAGGTGAAAGGACAATGTTTCCTTCTCTTGTTCTCTTGGATGATACATATATATTTTTTGTGTTTCGTGTATTACAAACTTTTCACATCTAGTGCATACAAGAAGGAAAAAATAAAAGAAAATATAAGAAAAACATAGAAGCATATACATTACAATCAACAATGTATATAATCATTAAATATAAGTGTCTGCCCACTGAAACACGTTTCAAGAATCTTTTTAATAAAGTTATTTGCCGCTATTGGATTTATGACCACTTATGAGTCTTCACCAGTATTCCCGTGACAGCAGACTTGTTGGCTAGTGAACAACGTGTTGGAAAATGATGAGTTGAAAGAGAATGTAGGTTTGCACATTCTACACACATGTGTTCCAGGGTTTGTATCTGTTGGGTGGATTGGCAGAATCTACATAGTCACAGTTCTCTTTGAATGTTTTGTCTCATGTCTATAATTTCACAGGTCGGATATAAGTAGATTCTCAATCGTAAAATGCGTTCATTTCCTATTTGAAAATGTGGTTAAGTACTTAGATAAATAAGTATAGGATTTCTCTCCCATGAGGATATGTGCAGAATTTATATTTCCCACTAAACTCCTTCTTTGTGACAAATCCCAGTTTCAGTGTTTCTTTTTCACATTGGTAGGATTTTCAATTCATTGTGTTGGGCTTAAGTTCAAGCTCTCTAATATATTGTTATAGTATTGGAAACAAGCATTTATGGCAGCATATTTCTTCACTAGCATAGAAGTGTTTAAGTCACAAAACAAAGAGTTGACTGAAGGATCTAAAATATTTCTATAATGTATGAGCTTCTTCCACTTTGTTAAAGCTTGACTAGAAAGCAATCCTAATTCAAATCTTAGAGAAGCAATCAGGGCTATTTAGACCGTTTTTCCACAGCAAGGCTTCCAGTTAAACATAATCTATTTTTACATTTGGGGATAAACCTGCAAGTAATTTTGGGACTTACTTTCAATTTTTAAAATCTAATCGATGGGACGAGTGAGAAGAGCTGGAATTTTCAATTTTTGTGATTTGTGCAACTAACACCAAGGTCACCATTCATAAGTTCTTCTCTGACTTCCTTGAGTACATTTTTCTTTTAACAACAAATCCCACATGTTCCAGTTTCGCACTACCTCATACTTTACGTTGTTAATGGTCCAAGTGAACATTCTTGGCTGTCCGTAATCATGTAAAATCATTACCTTGGTTGGATTCATTTTGATTTCTAGGTCATTATGCTTTGTGTTTTCTTCCTCAATACCAATTGGTATTTGGTCCAAAAGGATTAAGTTATTTGCATACACCAGATATTGAATAGGCTTTTTTGATTAACGCGGAACAAGGACATTTTTCAATTCAAGGGCCAGGTTATAAGTATGTGAATTAAACATACCTGGTGTGAGGAAACGGGCCTGTGCGGTTGAAGGGGCACTTAGTGATGCAAGTCAGGGCAGTCCCAAGATATGTTCACAGTTGGGCCTTGCAGAGTCAGGCTTTCAGGCCCTAGCGGCTGTGAGGAGTCAGTACATGACAATACAGCATTTCGAGTCGGCTAGCAACTGTCGTTGAAATGGTCATCTGTGTGAGCCGATGTGCTGGTCAGTGAGGTGGCTCTGCAAGGGCTAGACAGGTCAAGCCATGGTTGTAACCCTTGACTGCAGCCGGCATCTGACTCACCAGCAGTTGGTAGCAGGTCCCAGTGAAGAGCAATTGATTCGGGCCTATCAGGTAATGGTCTCAGCTAGGGCAGCAAGCAATAGTTTGGATTGGTGGAGAAGTGCCAAACCCGGCACCAGTGTCTTCCCTCTCATTCAAAATGCAGTGAACATGTTGCAACCGGTTTGAAGCGGCAGAACAGGGCGCCTGAGCTGGTCTGGTCCACGGGCTGCTCTGAGGCCCTCTCAGAAGGATAGTATCATTCAGGTTCTGCTCTCACAGCTTTTAGGAGATTCCAGTGCAGAATGGCAGTTTCTAGTCCACAACAAAATTCACCCCAAATGTGCCTTGGAGTGGGCAGGGGCAGATTTCGCTTCTCCTTTGGACGTCTCCTTCTTCACATGAGGCTGAGGGCTTTGGAAAGTATGACTTTCCCAATGGAGCTTCATTGAGTTCTTTTCAGGTGTTCCTACAGAACAAAGCTGCCACTTCATTTAAAGGAAAAGGTCCCCAAGTGATTGAACTAAAGCTAGCCGCCTTTTTGGTTCAATCCCTGATCTTTAATAAAGTGGACTTTGTCATCACACCCAAGATGGTTTGCTCCAGAGTAGGTGGAGGGGATAGGAAGTGCAGACATGAAGTGGAGAGAGTAACAGAGAGAAACAAAATGGTGGAAGTATTCCTTCCATGAGCACATCCCTCCCGCTTACTCTAACCATGCCCCCTTCCCTTGCCTCTGGGAACAAAGACCTTTGGAGACGCAGCACCCTGGTGTGGCTACTCCTTTTGAATAAGTGTGCTCCTTTGATGACTGGGCCCAGTACAGAAGGTTGCTGTGTGGCTGTCTCTGGTGAAGGGTGTTACTGGTCCTCACTGTTAGGCAGAATTATATGCAGTACCCTTTGGGTACACCACACACAATTAGGACTACAAGTGACAGTACAAATTCACCTTTGGTGCAAGCCTGTACTATACAGTAAAAGTGGTAGCGATGGCTTAGCAGCCAGACTTATCTCAAGAGCAAGTGAGCAGTATCAAATAATCACACAAAGGACAGCAATTACTATCATTCAAACAAACACTGACTCGAGGTTTCTGAGTAAAAGAATATACATTTATTTGCACATCAGTTCTATAACATTTCACTAAAGTAAATCAGTTGAAAAAGTGCATTACTAATACACCACACCACTCCCATGTTTCCAGACAAGTTAAGCTCACAAAATGAAGTGGGAGCAAAATGGCATTCTAGTAATTAAAAAGGGAGGGGAAGATAAAGTTAGGCAGAAATTGAGCTGCACCAACAGGTAATTAAGCAGAGCAATCTAGAAAGAGGAACTACAGTGATGGAATCAAATCAAATAGGCTTAGGGCCAAAGTCAATGGGACAAAAGTCTTTTGCTCAAGATCATACAGTTCAGGGTAGTTTGCGGTTAAGTCTTTGCCAAGAGTTCCGGACGAAGTTGGTCAGCAGAAAAGTTAGTTTAAAGAGAAGAGAAGGACAAGCCCTCGAGTTGGTGAAAGGTTTCACACTCCTTCACCGCGGCTGAACGAAACGCACAACCGATTTGCACAGTACCTTTAAATGGTGAAGAAGCTGTTGCTGAGGCGGATGTTACTGGTAGTTCCTGCAGGCTCACTTTTCCTGAAGCAACTGTCGGACTGACACGAAGTAGGAAGACTGGAGGGTCCTGCACTACCCAGGGAAGAAACCAGCAGCAGAGCAAAGCAACAAATAAAAGGTGCGCTCCTTAAAACCCAAGCAGGGTCTGACCTTCCTGGCTATCCGTCCCACCGTAGCTCTGTACAGCAAATTCGACCAGAGGAGGGAGTCCTGGCTTGCAGTTTGGACAAACTGGTTGGTCCCACCAGCTCAGAGGAAGAAGATTCCTGGAGGATCTTCTCTGTCGTTGGAGTTTGAGGATTCGGACCTGCAGCAGGGCTTCACCCGCTGGTTCAGTCATAGTAGGGGTCCTCTTCCGTCACCTTCTCATTGGTTCTTTCGTTCCAGTGGCGACTCTGCCTTTCCAGACTCGAGACCTGTTTTTTATGCAGTTTTCCCCCATTCACACAGCCTGGCTGTCAATCACACAGCAGGGTGGCTGTCCCGCCGGGATAGTCACCACAGCCAATCATTTCAGAGTGTGACATGGATCTCCAAGGAGACCCTGTGCAGGGAGTCCTAAACCCCCTCCTCCCATCCTGTCCCCCGCAGACATACAAGCGCCTAACAAGGTCTTCTACGTAGAAACACGCGAAAAGGCAGTGAACAAAGGAATCAAACCTGGTTTGGCATGCAGAGTAAAACTCAAGAAAGACTTTTACAAAAAGAAATGGTGAATAAACCCAGGCGGAACTGTGATAAAACATATATGGTCTAGCGGGTTTAAGTTCGAGGATACCAAGATAGCCTAAAACAATCCCAATGTTATTTAAGATAACCGTTGTAGATAAAATAGGGTAGTTACCACAGCCACCAATCAAGTATTGATGAAAAGGGAGCAAAACAATGCTCCAAGCGAAACAGACAAAAATGGATAAGTATTAACCATTTCCAGTACTCCATGTAAGATGGTTTGTACTGGGACTGTGGTTTAACAGAGGCTAATAAAGTGAATGGCAACTTTATGTGTTCTGGGAGACAGTAGTCAGTCCCAGAAAATGGAGTCTTAGTTTTGAACTCTAAAAGACATCCCTGTGTCACTGCACTCAAGGTGCTGTGTAACACACAGTGAAATGATGATGCCTGTGGAGTCGGTGAGGCTCCACAGTCTATGAACACAAAATTATTAAACACACACAGCAAAAACACATGTAAGAGTGGGAAGAAAGGATTCATACCCCTACCAGGTGAAATAAATAAATCCTAGAAATCCAGAAAAGCTGCTGAGGGACTCAGTAGGTAAGGGAAATTAGCCATTCTTGGGAATTCTCCCTAACACTCACAAAGAGATCAAAGAAGAGGCATGTCCATTCAGACTCCTGTGCAGCAGATTACCCTTTAAGAGATGGAATTACCTACATCATGTTATTATTGAATAAAAATCCAAAAAGTCAGGACTTTGCACCCTTGACAGATGGCAATTTCTCACACTGTTTGAGTATCTTATGAACTCACATTATCTGTGAGATATTAGGACCACATACATTTTGAAGGCTCCTCTTCATCGCTGCTATTTTTTTTGTGAACTAGAGCATCATACACGTTGTGCCTACAACAATTGTGATTTATGAGTAAGGAATTAAAATCTCCAAGTTCCACTTCCACACATTTTGTAAGAGTGTCTCAAAAAGTGGTAGGATAGAGAGTAACACAGTGTTGAGTGTTATTTAATAAATCACTCCATTTAGCCACTTTCTGATTTAACGTCACAATTTTTTTAGTACCCCATTTACTTCTATTTAAGATGTTTTTGAGCTGTAGATTTTCATGGAGGACGCCTTGCAACTGACCAGCTATTTTTTTTAATCAATTGTTAGCAGAATTGCAGAATGGCCACTAAAGGATGAATATGTTTTGCTGTGTACATGGGTGAATGCACATACAGAAGCAGCACTCCTGGAAATGGTTTCTGCCCAGAGATCCTGAATACACTATTTGCCAATGGTAGCCTCCCGTGTGTTTAGGGGCTGAAATGTTCAAACTCTTTTTTTTTACGAGCAAGTATGTTATTGAAAACTTGTGGGCTAAAAAGTGGATGCCGTTTGTTCCCTTACAATTCCCAAGATAAACTTGGCTGTAGCTAAATCTTGACTTCAGAAGTTATTGAGGTGATCAAGTCTGTTATAGCTAGGAATTCCGTGTCACCTACTGGTTAATCCACCAAAGTCTTGTTAAACCGCAGTGTATCATTTTGTGTAATTTTTTGTACTATCATGTGTAGAGTTTTATGAACCTTTTATGTTTTTTTTGTGTATTTATTTATGTTATTTGTTTCCACCACAAAAATCACAGAAAGTGTGAATACAAATCATTGCCGATCCCATTGTAAGAGGAAGCTTATAGTGCCAATTGGATAACCGCTTAAAATCCTTAGCTTGATTTTTGGGCACCCTCTGCAATTTTATTGGAATTTCGTTTAAGTACATGTACTTTTTATGTACAGACTTTTGGCTGGGCCGTACATTCTTTTGACTCGCATTGTGCATTTCTGTTTCCTGCATACAGTTGGGCTTACTCCACATTAGGATGAAGGTATCCTCAAAGAGACTTACAGTGTGATTTTATAAAAAGTGATCATTGTATGCAGGTAACTGGCAATGCAAGCAAAAAACTGTTGTTGGGTACTCTGCATGCAGTTTTAACGTTTTGCAAAGCGGAGTGCAAAAGTTAAGAGTAAAAACAAGCAAAATCACCTTTCTTCTTCAATTCAGAGAAGAGATGAAATAGTAAATATGTACGTGAATGTGCACGAGGTAAAGTGAACACACCAAGTAAACTGTAATTTGTCGTTTCCACATACACCTAGAAATCCAAAGCAATGTAATAACACCAACAGAAGCTGCACATTCCCTGGCCTTCATTGTCATAAACCGTTGCTAGCCTCAATTACAAAGGCTAAGGCAGAGAGAAGTATATCACTGCTTCTGCCACGCCCATTTACCATAGTGCTAGTTAACCAGCAAACAAGGTAACTTAAATGCTGGCACAGCTGTAATGTCACACAGGAAGATCCTCAAGGTTTCAAGGATTTAGTTATTTCACCCCATAAACTTTGAACCTGAGCTTCACAAATTTGCCTTCCTCCTGAGCTCTTACAACACAACTGCTTCACAGCTCATCATCACATCAGGCTTCTCTTTCATGGCATCATTCTGTACAGCAAGCAATGCATACAGTAGGTCAGACCCTTAATTTTTTATATTGAGGGGTTTGTGCTATAGTAGGGTAATAACAATAACAAAAACAGGAATCACAGACTACCCCTTCTCCTGTTTTTTCGTTGCTCTAGATCAGTATAAGCTTATATTTGTTGACACTCATGTTCAGAAACAAAAGACGGCCTCATACCTGAATGTCTTTACATACAAACTTCTCACTTTTGTATTAATTTCATGGACACCTCCTGTGTGGAGGGTCGTTTTTTGCTAAAAACATACATCACATTATACATTGCATTATAAAGTTCATCAACTCATTACATTCATCACGGGTTACCATGAAATGAAATTAATAAAAAAAAGTTAGAAGTCTGTATGTAAAAACATTTAGGTATGAGACCGTATTTTTGTAGAGAAACAAAAAAAACATGGGAAGTGGGTAGCCTGTGATTCTTGTTTTTGTTAACGTAGCAAAGCAGCCAGGAGTTCCTGCAATATTGTTGGTGCACTGAACATGATAATTCCTCATTTCCTGGGAGCAATTGATCAAGAAGAATTGACTGTGGTCAACATAAAACACAGTTTCATGCAATGCGTGGTTGTGATAAGAAATGGCCAGGAATCCTATCCTGACAGGTGGGGATGTGGATGCATGACCAATTACTAAATACCTAAAAAAGTGTCAATCTAGAGAAATACTGGTCCTCATTACTAGTTTGGGGGTAATTCGGAAGTACATCCCTCAATTACCACCAACATCTATTACCATTACCACAAAAGCAGGTGTTAAATCCTCCATGGCGCTAAGGGACCTCGGAATCAGGCGGTAAGGGTCGGCGCTGTTTACGCCGCCGTAAACCCCTTACCGCCTGGGTCCTAATGAGGCCCAGTGTAATACATCATTGTACAAAATAGAAACATTACCCCTAGAACATATATTTCCATGTCAAAGTGAACACCATTACAAATACTGCATAACTTATTTCCATCCATCAGCAAATAATGCATGCAAATTTCATGGGCATAAAAACAAAAGTGTGCACAACAGATTGAAGACTCCCTCTTAAATTAAATTCTTCCACACATTAATTAGGAGAGGCTCATCTAATGTTACACACACATGGTATCCACGGGGACGCCACCCAGCCATGGTTGGATGAATTTCACTCTCGAACCCTCTCCCGGTCCCTTGGTAAGGCCTCTGGTTAAAGATGGATCTGCAATATAGGAGAGCTGGATTCAATACCAGACAAATCTTTATGTTTTCCCACCTCCCTTGGCCTCAACTCCTTCCTCTCCTTGGGCCTTCTCCTCACCTTATTATTGTAAAAGCTGGATTCTCTATCCTTGCTCCTCGTGGTAGGGGCGCGTAGATGTGGGGGGCGAGCAGCGACCAAGTTACTTCACTGATGCAAGCCTCCCTGTGGGAATCCAGGCCGGCTGCGACTCCCTAGGTTTGCTGCTTTACAGTTTTTATATGCAGTTCTTATGTTCCTCTTAGTTCGAATAATAATGTCTTGCTTCTTTCCTTTTAGGTATGGAAAGGTATTCTGGTGTTGTCATGCAGTTTGAAGATGTGCATGGGCCGGTAGCAAAAGCGCAGTGCTGTCCGGTGAGTAATGCGCGATTCGCGGCGCTATTTCGCCTTTTATAGTGCTAACCTGTGTCTTTTTTCTCCTTGCAGGTTGCGATGTTCCTCGCCGAGCGCCATAATGTTCAAGCAATGATACTGACCAGGAGATGACTACCCAGGTAAGAATTGTGTGGCTTTCTTCATTCTGGAGGATATGTGAGTAAACGCTTACTAATACTGTCTTTCTTTCTCCTCTTTCCAGGTTATGGTATTCCAGGATGCATGCGGTGCCGGATGATGGAGTTCGTACCTTCAGGTGAGTGGAACTGAAGTCAGCGATGGATTGAAGACAGGATATTGTTCCAGGTAAGTTTCGTAGTGTTCTTTCTCTCTCTGCAGGTCCTTGATTTCAGGTAAGCTGGCATCAAAGAATTGGACACGGTGAGCGTTACGCTGCCCACAGCAGAATAACGCAAAGCATGTTCTGCTGTTTGGGTGTGGTTTAAATAGTCTCAGGTAAAGTAGTCCAGGTAAAATATTACCAGGCCTGCCACACCCAAAGTAGTCCAGGTAAAGTAGTCCCAGGCCTGCCACACCCAAAAGACTACACCGCATAGCTCAATTCCTTGTAACTGAGCTATGTGTGTGCCTCCATGTTGGCTGAACCCCCCAAGTTAAATAGTCCCAAGTAAATAGTCCCATTCTAATGTTGGACTTCATGATGGTTATGAGCCTGGCACTAAAGGCACCAGGACTGACTCCAAGAGAGTCTTGGATGAGGTTTAAAGGCCTTTGACCTGGCCCTAACTGGAAGGCTGACTTGCCAGGGAGGGCCAGGGCAAGGGTCATGACATCTAACCCTGCATGTTTCAGTCCTATTTCTCAAACATTCTTCAGGGGCATAGGACTAAGCAGTATCTGGTTTACCTTAAGTGTTATGGAATGTAGCATGCAAAAACAGTGTTGCATATTGTACCTATTGCACCCTTCTAAAAAGTGGAGACTTTATGTGAAGATGGCGTTCTCTTCTTCATCAATGAAATTCCTCCCCTCAGTTATCAGTCCCAAAAAGTGTGCCTTTATTCTCCAGCCATTTATTGCATAAGTGATGGGTCTAAAACATTAAATTGAACGTGCTCAATACATGTTTGTTCTCTTAAAAATTGGAGCACCAATTCTCCTGTTGCTCATCAGAATTAAGTTCAACAATCATGGTGTTTGCAAGTCCATGCTTGCTCTTTTCTCAGTGGATGAGGTGCCTGGAGAATTTATGATCTGTTATGTGGCCTGCTGGAATGTTATCTCACAAGAATGGATAACAAATCCCACCTAGCCATCCAACCCAGTAATCCTCCAATTCAGTCAATGAAAACAAGCCCGGCAATTCCAACACAAAACCAAATGGAAAACAAGTTGACTGAAATAATGCCCATTTGATGCTATTGCAAGAGTGACCAGCATGGGTATGGCTAGAAATATTGCCCTGCAATTGAGAATAGGGACACATGCTGAGGGAAAGACAATGGCCCTCATTACGACCCAGGCGGTAAGTTACCGCCTGGGTCGTACCCTTACCACCATGGCATAAACTACGTTTACGCCATGGTGGTTGGCGGATTTACCGCCCCATTCCAAGGTGAGTGGGGCGGTAAATCCCCATTTCCCATTTTACCCTTCCCCATTCCCATTTTTGCCCCATAGGGGATAATGGGAATGGGGAACGGCGCTAATTACGCCACCGTAAATTACGGTGGCGTAATTAGCACCAAGGTCCCTTTGCGGCATGGGTTTTAACGCCTGCAAAAAGCAGTCGTTAAAATCACCATCCCGCAAAGGGACCTTGGAATCAGGCGTTAAGGGTCGGCGCCGTTTACGGCGCCGTAAACCCCTTAACACCTGGGTCCTAATGAGGGCCAATTACTTTTGAAAGATATGCATCATTGCATGAAAGCTGCATCCCCAAGCCAATGTGGGCCAAAGTGGGCCAATCACGTATTGCACTAGAAAAGGATATCAGAAATATGTTTTTCATAATAGAACTGGTTTTGGCCCCCATGACCCAAGTGTTGTGAACCTGGGTAGGTGTATGGCAGCCTCTAAACCCCCATGCATCGTGATTTGCAAGGAAGTGTACCAGGACAAGTTTAAAACTAATGTGCCCAAGGTACAAGGCCTTGTAGCAAATTTCTGGGGGTACTTATTGCATTCCATCACCATCATCATTATCTTGTGGTTGCTGGCAGAATGAAACCTTTATTCCAGGACCAGCAAAAAAGGTATAGAGTGAGCAAAATGATGTCAATTGTGAAGTGTCGCCATTAGGCAGATTTAGGAATATCACTGGAGTCAGGCCAGAGGAACAAGCAACGGTGGTGGACCAAGGAATGGAGAATAGACGTGTTGACAAAGGAACCTATAGAGGGATTGAGTTTCCCACTGTATTCTCTACCCACCTATGAAAACTGAAAACTGAGAGTCTGTCAGCATTTCGTTTTTTCTACTTATTCTTGCCAAGCTTCAGACTGGTTCTTAGTCTTTTCTTGTTTTGTACCTATTTATATTCCTTCCACGGGTTAGTAATTAATGTGGAGTTTGGAGAAGTAACTTTCAGATGATTTACAAAGGCTTGTTTTGTATTCCAATATTGTAGGTGATACCAACTCTCTGCTTATTATTTGGGGGCCATAAGAACCTTTCAACAGTGGTTTTGTACCATTACAAAAATAGATAAAAGACACTACTATGTGATACAAATTTTCAGAGGTGTCCAAACATACCCACATATCGTCTGTACCCTTCTGGAATATTTGACACAAAATGCAGGTAAAATGTGGCAATTCCCACTTCTTTTTTATTTTTTATTTTATTGTGATATAGCCAATACAACTTAATTAAAATTTGACTTTTCACAAAACATTATGGAAGTTACACAAAAAAGCAAAAACCTGAACAAAACACAAAACATATGCAACTAAACACAGTCTTCACAGTTTAGACATGTCCACATGGTTAAACCTTTTTCTTTTAAAAAGAATCAGTACAAGCAATAAAAACCAAACAGAAAAAATGATAAAGAAAATAACAAAAACAAGTTGAATGAAGAGTATATAAAAACCAGAGAAACAAACAACACCACCAGACTATTTATTGTGAATAAAACAAGAATATTACATGTCATGTAGTGAAGGTACTCTCTATTCTTTAGGCAGTGTCAATAAATTCCACTCCCTCTGAAGTTTTACTACTTCCACCGTTATAGACTTTGTTACCCAAGGCCAATCTGTGCCAAAAACAATCAGTGATCAATCACCAGTTCCGAGGAGCAAACCTAGCCAACCTTTGAATTCTCAAATCTAATGTCCCGGGACAATCAACCAGCAAGTGCCTCAGGGTTTGCATAACTGAACCCCCACATTTATGACAGCCCGAGTTAGGTAATCCTACTGAATCTCTAATATGCTTGATTTCCACAGTTGGGAGAAGATTAAGCCTAAATCTCAAGAAATCTGCTCTAATGACCAGGTCCAGAAATTTAGTCAAGTATGTGGGCATCAGAAACCTGTATTTGTTAGTTAATGTAATAGAAGCAAACAGTCTGGATGTTCTCATTCGTGCAATTGTTCTTATCCAGTCAATTTGATTCAAGAGTTCTTTGGCCTTAACTGGATTTTGAATTAGGGTAGCTACCTCACAATCTGCTTCAGCTAGAATTTTAATGCAGATATTTTCCAGATTGTTCAGGTATTGATTGGAGGAGCCCCTCAATGTTACTAAAAGATCTTCATATAGATAAATGGGAGATGGGGTAAAGATCAACCTGTATTGAGAAATCCAGCTCCATTCAAGGCAAGCAGTTAGTGACTTCAGGCCTAACTCATACGTCAGGCTTGCAATGGGCTCACAATTTGGTAGACTCAACACCCGCCTCCAGAGAATACCCTTCAGTCTCTCCCAATTGATGTTATATTATTGGGGATTAGTTTCTAAGCCATATATCAAAGCTGGAACAATCTTATCATTATAATACTTGATCAGAGGAGTCAAAGAAAATGTACAGCATTTATCTGAGATCCTGACTGCAGTAACCTTGCATCCAAGTTGGATGTAACCAATCCCTTATTGGGGTAAGCTTTAACTTCATAGCCGAGATAGACAATCTCTTTCACCAATGGGATTTTTTGGTTATCCAAATACAAACTGAAGGGCTTAATAGCCTTTGAGGGTGTTTGAAAATCAGGATTCTTGATTTGTCCTGGATGGACTTCATACCATTCACCTCAGCATACGTCTGCAATGCAGCCAACAGCCTCTGCAGGCCAATAGGGGTCCTGTCCAATAATACAATTTCATCGGCATAGGCCAGTAAACTAATATTAGTAGCTCTTAGTTTCAGTCTGGCCAATGCCGAATTTAAAACCATTTCACCAGGTCAGCCAAAAATATATTCATCAAAAAAGGGCCTAATAAACAGCCCTGTCAAACACCCCTGGTTATTGTAATTGGTCTAGAGAGGAGCCCAGATCTATTAAGTCTGACCTGCATATCAATGTTGTTATGAAGTTCAATCAGGATTGCTAGTAGATTATCAGGCAGATGTCACTCTCTCAGCTTCTCCCAGAGGCATTCCCAATTGACAGTATCAAAAGCCTGGACAGGTCAATCCATACCCCAAATTGAGGTTGCCCACCCCTGGAAATTGATTCACTGATAACAGTATTTAGGACTAGGCCAATTAAAGATGTCAACAGACCTCTCCTAAACCCAGTTTGGAATCTTGAGATAATCCCATGGTAGTTATCCCAGGCTTCAAGATCTCTGAGGACTAGCCCCACAAAGATGTTCCCATCCGCGTCTAATAATGATATAGGA
Source organism: Ambystoma mexicanum (assembly GCF_040938575.1). Lineage (NCBI taxonomy): Eukaryota > Metazoa > Chordata > Amphibia > Caudata > Ambystomatidae > Ambystoma > Ambystoma mexicanum. The sequence goes on from NC_090937.1 coordinate 864,783,179, forward strand.
CGGTACTTAGAGGGGTCCAAATCATCTCCCTATTTAAAGATAGGAATTACAAACGTCCTCCTCCAGGTGCTCAGAAATAGTTTGGTGTCAATTATGCCTTTAAAGAGGGCAGCCAGCACCCTGACCCAAGTGCCCGAATTTGATTTAAGTACCATATTGCTCAGGCCATTAGGTCCCGGGGCTCTGGAGGAGGATAACTTTGTTTTAAGACATTTTATTTCCTCTTCAGTGAAGGACAAGGACCACCCAATATCGTTATTGATCTTAATGCTAGCTACTGGAGCACAACCATAAAGACCACTAAAGTGCTCAACCCACACATGTTCTTGGATTATACAGACCTTCTCATTATTTTCTGGTTTATCAAAGGGTCCAACTATCGACCAAACATTTCAGGAATTATTTTGCCACATGGCCCTAAGCATAGTTTCCTCTTCTAGTAGTCGTTGGATCCGATGAGATCCGGATCAATTCCTATAGCTATTCTTTTAAGTCTTTGATCTCACTGTTCACTATACTTGGGGCCCCTCCCCCATGCTTGGCCTTTATTATTGCTCGTCTCATCTCTCTTTTTTTCTCCCAAGTTTGTATGTTAAACTGATGAGGACTTATCTGGGGAATCAATATTCCAAAGGAAATCCACAAATACATGCAGTTGACAATTCCTCATCAGAACTCTTTCAGGCATGGAATCTATCACCCGACCTAGCCGATCTGTCAGGACCTGAACATTGTTCTTAAAGGACCTGACCATTGTTTTTAAAGCTCGAAACTCTATTCCCCTCCTTTTTCACAGTTACATTTTCAACATATCGATGGACCACCCTTTGTGATTTTATCCTGAAAGCTTCATCCAGAATAGCATGGTCACTGGGAGATCCATCTGTAATAATATAGTGTGACCAACTCCTAAACAGAGCCCTAGACAGAAACAGTCAATAGTCAAAAAGCTGGACTCCTGACGCCAAGTAGGCGCCGGAGGGATCCCCCTCAATGGAACCATTAGCCATCCAAATGTCCCAACCCGAGCGGAAATCCTTCCACAAAACCCCCATGCTAGATGGTAGTTTAAGGTTCAAAGACCCTGGTGTTAAAGTCCTTAAACACTGGGCATTGAAGTCGCCCATTACCAACAGTTCATAATCTGGGAATTGCTCCGACCAGGGAAGAAAAATGTCAGACAAAGGCCAACGGAAGCTCGAAAGATCAGTCGTCATGGGGTTCCAATAGATATTTACAATAATCTTTTTTAAATTACCATTTTCCATGTTGGAGTCCACCCTCACGGCCAAAAAATCCCAACATATCATTAGACAGAAGAACAGATTGAGAGAACATTTCATTCTTGCAGGCAATACACATACCGCCGGGTGAACAGCCTACACCCACACCCACTGCCATATGTTGAAAGACGGTATAGCCATCCACCCCAAACGTTGCTTGAAACCACGTTTCCTGCAGAACAACCAGATCAAAAGTCTTAAAGATATAGGCTCCTCTACTTTCCGTTCTGAAGGATTTATGACCCCTGGTGTTCCAGATCAATAAGTCAATAGAATTTTCAACTAGAGCTGCTTCCCAGGCAGACCCAATTTAAGAAAAACCTGAGAAACAAATTCCGGACCCAAAGACAACACATCATTGGTTGGTTCCACTTTATTTTGGGGAATCATAGGCTTAAAATGACCAACCTCCCACTTTGAAACCATATCCGGAGCAGTTATAGCGCTAGCAGTCAAATCCATGTAAACTTCAAAACTCCTCTTTCTTCATTCCAGGCTGGCTCTCCAAACTGCATTAAGCCCCAGTCTGGATTTTAAGCCCAACTCCACCACATCAGACGAGGGTATAAAGGGAAATCTTATATAGTCAATATCAGCTGTAGTAAAGAAATGCAGGTCCTGAATTTCACTCATAATTGACAAGATCATAGATTGGTTCAGATGGCTGCACCTTGGATTAGTCATATCCATTCTGGAGATGTAAACCTTCGATAATTTATTATGCATCGGTCCCTGTGATCTTTTTGATTGCGCCCGTATTGGGCTGTCTGCTGAAGCCTGCCTACAGGTGCAAAGCGTATGTGTACCGACCTCAACATAAACAGGCTTGGCCCCCCTCCCGATTCCTGTTGTTGTACATTATCACAATTCGCTGCCTGGAATTGCCTTTTCTCTAAAGGCAAACAACCCAGAGCAGACTGTATAACTGGGGGAAATGTATCTGACCATTTAGGGTAGTGGATAGGTTTTCCACATTAGTCGGTGATGGGGCTACACTTCCAGATGCTTTTGAATGATTCTTCCGGCTTTTACCTCTTAAGAAGAATGGAACAATCTTCAAAGGCTCACATGGCACCTCCGTCTGACTCCCAACTTTTGCTTTATTGGTATTGCAGATTTCAGATGAGGGTGGTAAGGCAGTCTTTTGCTTTTATTTATCCACAGACTTAGGGGTAGTCAGTGAATTTAACTTTGGATTTTCCACAGATTTTGACTCTGCTAGCTTCAGCTTCTTGACAAAATGATTAGTGGCTGAATTTCTATTCTTTTAGATTTTTTGGTGTTTTGTTTTCTTAGATTCCCCAGCGAGTTGTTGGGGCTCCAAATTAGACTCCAAAAGATCTTTGTTCCTTTTCTTCTTTGTTTTGCCATTCGCCTTAGCTGGTTTGTTACCTTGAACCCTCACATCTTCAGCTTCCTTTGGATCACTGGAATTTTTCTTGCATGAGCCAGACTGCAAATCATCATCCATCTGTGCTAAACGAACAAATTCTTCGAGAACAGAGGGCGATAAACAAGGGTCATCCAACGGAATAATTTGCTGATCTTGTCACACATTTTGTCCTCCTAGGCAGGGCATACTGGGTACAACATATTTGGACCTCCTTTCCTCAGTCAGATTCTCATTAAGCCGGCCAAAATCCCCTTTCAGCCCCTCCCAATGGCCTTGCAGGAGATCCAATTTTTCGGATTGCTTTTTTGTTTCAAGGCGGACCTCCTTCAAAGCCTCTTCCACCAAACCATTGATTGCTGAGCTCAGGGCCACCAATGAGGATTTATTAATCCCCAATCTTTTGTGATTTCCATCAGCAGACCTGAGTGCTGGTAAACTTCCGATTTCAAAGCTTTCAACACCTTCACCAGCGAGCTTAAGACAAATTTTAGTGCAGTCAATGTTGGTATTGTCTCTGTAAAGCCCCATTCTAGTCAGTACCCGGTTTAAAAAAAGGAATTTTATGAATACAACATTGCTGTTGTTTAAGTCAGTGGGCCTCATTACGACCCAGGCGGTAATTTACCGCCTGGGTCGTACCTTTACCACCATGGCGTAAACTATGTTTACGCCATGGTGGTTGGCGGATTTACCGCCCCATTCCGAGGTTGGCGGGGCGGTAAGTCCCCAATCCCCATTTACGCGTCCCCATTCCCATTTTTGCCCCATAGGGCATAATGGGAGTGGGGAAGGCGTTAATTACGCCACCGTAAATTACGGTGGCGTAATTAACAACAAGGTCCCTTAGCGCCATGGATTTTAACACCTGCTAAAAGCAGGTGTTAAATCCTCCATGGCGCTAAGGGACCTCGGAATCAGGCGGTAAGGGTCGGCGCTGTTTACGCCGCCGTAAACCCCTTACCGCCTGGGTCCTAATGAGGCCCAGTGTAATACATCATTGTACAAAATAGAAACATTACCCCTAGAACATATATTTCCATGTCAAAGTGAACACCATTACAAATACTGCATAACTTATTTCCATCCATCAGCAAATAATGCATGCAAATTTCATGGGCATAAAAACAAAAGTGTGCACAACAGATTGAAGACTCCCTCTTAAATTAAATTCTTCCACACATTAATTAGGAGAGGCTCATCTAATGTTACACACACATGGTATCCACGGGGACGCCACCCAGCCATGGTTGGATGAATTTCACTCTCGAACCCTCTCCCGGTCCCTTGGTAAGGCCTCTGGTTAAAGATGGATCTGCAATATAGGAGAGCTGGATTCAATACCAGACAAATCTTTATGTTTTCCCACCTCCCTTGGCCTCAACTCCTTCCTCTCCTTGGGCCTTCTCCTCACCTTATTATTGTAAAAGCTGGATTCTCTATCCTTGCTCCTCGTGGTAGGGGCGCGTAGATGTGGGGGGCGAGCAGCGACCAAGTTACTTCACTGGTGCAAGCCTCCCTGTGGGAATCCAGGCCGGCTGCGACTCCCTAGGTTTGCTGCTTTACAGTTTTTATATGCAGTTCTTATGTTCCTCTTAGTTCGAATAATAATGTCTTGCTTCTTTCCTTTTAGGTATGGAAAGGTATTCTGGTGTTGTCATGCAGTTTGAAGATGTGCATGGGCCGGTAGCAAAAGCGCAGTGCTGTCCGGTGAGTAATGCGCGATTCGCGGCGCTGTTTCGCCTTTTATAGTGCTAAACTGTGTCTTTTCTCTCCTTGCAGGTTGCGATGTTCCTCGCCGAGCGCCATAATGTTCAAGCAATGATACTGACCAGGAGATGACTACCCAGGTAAGAATTGTGTGGCTTTCTTCATTCTGGAGGATATGTGAGTAAACGCTTACTAATACTGTCTTTCTTTCTCCTCTTTCCAGGTTATGGTATTCCAGGATGCATGCGGTGCCGGATGATGGAGTTCGTACCTTCAGGTGAGTGGAACTGAAGTCAGCGATGGATTGAAGACAGGATATTGTTCCAGGTAAGTTTCGTAGTGTTCTTTCTCTCTCTGCAGGTCCTTGATTTCAGGTAAGCTGGCATCAAAGAATTGGACACGGTGAGCGTTACGCTGCCCACAGCAGAATAACGCAAAGCATGTTCTGCTGTTTGGGTGTGGTTTAAATAGTCTCAGGTAAAGTAGTCCAGGTAAAATATTACCAGGCCTGCCACACCCAAAGTAGTCCAGGTAAAGTAGTCCCAGGCCTGCCACACCCAAAAGACTACACCGCATAGCTCAATTCCTTGTAACTGAGCTATGTGTGTGCCTCCATGTTGGCTGAACCCCCCCAAGTTAAATAGTCCCAAGTAAATAGTCCCATTCTAATGTTGGACTTCATGATGGTTATGAGCCTGGCACTAAAGGCACCAGGACTGACTCCAAGAAGTCTTGGATGAGGTTTAAAGGCCTTTGACCTGGCCCTAACTGGAAGGCTGACTTGCCAGGGAGGGCCAGGCCAAGGGTCATGACATCTAACCCTGCATGTTTCAGTCCTATTTCTCAAACACCCTTCAGGGGCATAGGACTAAGCAGTATCTGGTTTACCTTAAGTGTTATGGAATGTAGCATGCAAAAACAGTGTTGCATATTGTACCTATTGCACCCTTCTAAAAAGTGGAGACTTTATGTGAAGATGGCGTTCTCTTCCTCATCAATGAAATTCCTCCCCTCAGTTATCAGTCCCAAAAAGTGTGCCTTTATTCTCCAGCCATTTATTGCATAAGTGATGGGTCTAAAACATTAAATTGAACGTGCTCAATACATGTTTGTTCTCTTAAAAATTGGAGCACCAATTCTCCTGTTGCTCATCAGAATTAAGTTCAACAATCCTGGTGTTTGCAAGTCCATGCTTGCTCTTTTCTCAGTGGATGAGGTGCCTGGAGAATTTATGATCTGTTATGTGGCCTGCTGGAATGTTATCTTCCAAGAATGGATAACAAATCCCACCTAGCCATCCAACCCAGCAATCCTCCAATTCAGTCAATGAAAACAAGCCCGGCAATTCCAACACAAAACCAAATGGAAAACAAGTTGACTGAAATAATGCCCATTTGATGCTATTGCAAGAGTGACCAGCATGGGTATGGCTAGAAATATTGCCCTGCAATTGAGAATAGGGACACATGCTGAGGGAAAGACAATGGCCCTCATTACGACCCAGGCGGTAAGTTACCGCCTGGGTCGTACCCTTACCACCATGGCATAAACTACGTTTACGCCATGGTGGTTGGCGGATTTACCGCCCCATTCCAAGGTGAGTGGGGCGGTAAATCCCCATTTCCCATTTTACCCTTCCCCATTCCCATTTTTGCCCCATAGGGGATAATGGGAATGGGGAACGGCGCTAATTACGCCACCGTAAATTACGGTGCCGTAATTAGCACCAAGGTCCCTTTGCGGCATGGGTTTTAACGCCTGCAAAAAGCAGTCGTTAAAATCACCATCCCGCAAAGGGACCTTGGAATCAGGCGTTAAGGGTCGGCGCCGTTTACGGCGCCGTAAACCCCTTAACACCTGGGTCCTAATGAGGGCCAATTACTTTTGAAAGATATGCATCATTGCATGAAAGCTGCATCCCCAAGCCAATGTGGGCCAAAGTGGGCCAATCACGTATTGCACTAGAAAAGGATATCAGAAATATGTTTTTCATAATAGAACTGGTTTTGTCCCCCATGACCCAAGTGTTGTGAACCTGGGTAGGTGTATGGCAGCCTCTAAACCCCCATGCATCGTGATTTGCAAGGAAGTGTACCAGGACAAGTTTAAAACTAATGTGCCCAAGGTACAAGGCCTTGTAGCAAATTTCTGGGGGTACTTATTGCATTCCATCACCATCATCATTATCTTGTGGTTGCTGGCAGAATGAAACCTTTATTCCAGGACCAGCAAAAAAGGTATAGAGTGAGCAAAATGATGTCAATTGTGAAGTGTCGGCATTAGGCAGATTTAGGAATATCACTGGAGTCAGGCCAGAGGAACAAGCAACGGTGGTGGACCAAGGAATGGAGAATAGACGTGTTGACAAAGGAACCTGTTTCCCACTGTATTCTCTACCCACCTATGAAAACTGAAAACTGAGAGTCTGTCAGCATTTCGTTTTTTCTACTTATTCTTGCCAAGCTTCAGACTGGTTCTTAGTCTTTTCTTGTTTTGTACCTATTTATATTCCTTCCACGGGTTAGTAATTAATGTGGAGTTTGGAGAAGTAACTTTCAGATGATTTACAAAGGCTTGTTTTGTATTGCAATATTGTAGGTGATACCAACTCTCTGCTTATTATTTGGGGGCCATAAGAACCTTTCAACAGTGGTTTTGTACCATTACAAAAATAGATAAAAGACACTACTATGTGATACAAATTTTCAGAGGTGTCCAAACATACCCACATATCGTCTGTACCCTTCTGGAATATTTGACACAAAATGCAGGTAAAATGTGGCAATTCCCACTTCTTTTTTATTTTTTATTTTATTGTGATATAGCCAATACAACTTAATTAAAATTTGACTTTTCACAAAACATTATGGAAGTTACACAAAAAAGCAAAAACCTGAACAAAACACAAAACATATGCAACTAAACACAGTCTTCACAGTTTAGACATGTCCACATGGTTAAACCTTTTTCTTTTAAAAAGAATCAGTACAAGCAATAAAAACCAAACAGAAAAAATGATAAAGAAAATAACAAAAACAAGTTGAATGAAGAGTATATAAAAACCAGAGAAACAAACAACACCACCAGACTATTTATTGTGAATAAAACAAGAATATTACATGTCATGTAGTGAAGGTACTCTCTATTCTTTAGGCAGTGTCAATAAATTCCACTCCCTCTGAAGTTTTACTACTTCCACCGTTATAGACTTTGTTACCCAAGGCCAATCTGTGCCAAAAACAATCAGTGATCAATCACCAGTTCCGAGGAGCAAACCTAGCCAACCTTTGAATTCTCAAATCTAATGTCCCGGGACAATCAACCAGCAAGTGCCTCAGGGTTTGCATAACTGAACCCCCACATTTATGACAGCCCGAGTTAGGTAATCCTACTGAATCTCTAATATGCTTGATTTCCACAGTTGGGAGAAGATTAAGCCTAAATCTCAAGAAATCTGCTCTAATGACCAGGTCCAGAAATGTAGTCAAGTATGTGGACATCAGAAACCTGTATTTGTTAGTTAATGTAATAGAAGCAAACAGTCTGGATGTTCTCATTCGTGCAATTGTTCTTATCCAGTCAATTTGATTCAAGAGTTCTTTGGCCTTAACTGGATTTTGAATTAGGGTAGCTACCTCACAATCTGCTTCAGCTATAATTTTAATGCAGATATTTTCCAGATTGTTCAGGTATTGATTGGAGGAGCCCCTCAATGTTACTAAAAGATCTTCATATAGAGAAATGGGAGATGGGGTAAAGATCAACCTGTATTGAGAAATCCAGCTCCATTCAAGGCAAGCAGTTAGTGACTTCAGGCCTAACTCATACGTCAGGCTTGCAATGGGCTCACAATTTGGTAGACTCAACACCCGCCTCCAGAGAATACCCTTCAGTCTCTCCCAATTGATGTTATATTATTGGGGATTAGTTTCTAAGCCATATATCAAAGCTGGAACAATCTTATCATTATAATACTTGATCAGAGGAGTCAAAGAAAATGTACAGCATTTATCTGAGATCCTGACTGCAGTAACCTTGCATCCAAGTTGGATGTAACCAATCCCTTATTGGGGTAAGCTTTAACTTCATAGCCGAGATAGACAATCTCTTTCACCAATGGGATTTTTTGGTTATCCAAATACAAACTGAAGGGCTTAATAGCCTTTGAGGGTGTTTGAAAATCAGGATTCTTGATTTGTCCTGGATGGACTTCATACCATTCACCTCAGCATACGTCTGCAATGCAGCCAACAGCCTCTGCAGGCCAATAGGGGTCCTGTCCAATAATACAATTTCATCGGCATAGGCCAGTAAACTAATATTAGTAGCTCTTAGTTTCGGTCTGGCCAATGCCGAATTTAAAACCATTTCACCAGGTCAGCCAAAAATATATTCATCAAAAAAGGGCCTAATAAACAGCCCTGTCAAACACCCCTGGTTATTGTAATTGGTCTAGAGAGGAGCCCAGATCTATTAAGTCTGACCTGCATATCAATGTTGTTATGAAGTTCAATCAGGATTGCTAGTAGATTATCAGGCAGATGTCACTCTCTCAGCTTCTCCCAGAGGCATTCCCAATTGACAGTATCAAAAGCCTGGACAGGTCAATCCATACCCCAAATTGAGGTTGCCCACCCCTGGAAATTGATTCACTGATAACAGTATTTAGGACTAGGCCAATTAAAGATGTCAACAGACCTCTCCTAAACCCAGTTTGGAATCTTGAGATAATCCCATGGTAGTTATCCCAGGCTTCAAGATCTCTGAGGACTAGCCCCACAAAGATGTTCCCATCCGCGTCTAATAATGATATAGGACGGTACTTAGAGGGGTCCAAATCATCTCCCTATTTAAAGATAGGAATTACAAACGTCCTCCTCCAGGAGCTCAGAAATAGTTTGGTGTCAATTATGCCTTTAAAGAGGGCAGCCAGCACCCTGACCCAAGTGCCCGAATTTGATTTAAGTACCATATTGCTCAGGCCATTAGGTCCCGGGGCTCTGGAGGAGGATAACTTTGTTTTAAGACATTTTATTTCCTCTTCAGTGAAGGACAAGGACCACCCAATATCGTTATTGATCTTAATGCTAGCTACTGGAGCACAACCATAAAGACCACTAAAGTGCTCAACCCACACATGTTCTTGGATTATACAGACCTTCTCATTATTTTCTGGTTTATCAAAGGGTCCGACTATCGACCAAACATTTCAGGAATTATTTTGCCACATGGCCCTAAGCATAGTTTCCTCTTCTAGTAGTCGTTGGATCCGATGAGATCCGGATCAATTCCTATAGCTATTCTTTTAAGTCTTTGATCTCACTGTTCACTATACTTGGGGCCCCTCCCCCATGCTTGGCCTTTATTATTGCTCGTCTCATCTCTCTTTTTTTCTCCCAAGTTTGTATGTTAAACTGATGAGGACTTATCTGGGGAATCAATATTCCAAAGGAAATCCACAAATACATGCAGTTGACAATTCCTCATCAGAACTCTTTCAGGCATGGAATCTATCACCCGACCTAGCCGATCTGTCAGGACCTGAACATTGTTCTTAAAGGACCTGACCATTGTTTTTAAAGCTCGAAACTCTATTCCCCTCCTTTTTCACAGTTACATTTTCAACATATCGATGGACCACCCTTTGTGATTTTATCCTGAAAGCTTCATCCAGAATAGCATGGTCACTGGGAGATCCATCTGTAATAATATAGTGTGACCAACTCCTAAACAGAGCCCTAGACAGAAACAGTCAATAGTCAAAAAGCTGGACTCCTGACGCCAAGTAGGCGCCGGAGGGATCCCCCTCAATGGAACCATTAGCCATCCAAATGTCCCAACCCGAGCGGAAATCCTTCCACAAAACCCCCATGCTAGATGGTAGTTTAAGGTTCAAAGACCCTGGTGTTAAAGTCCTTAAACACTGGGCATTGAAGTCGCCCATTACCAACAGTTCATAATCTGGGAATTGCTCCGACCAGGGAAGAAAAATGTCAGACAAAGGCCAACGGAAGCTCGAAAGATCAGTCGTCATGGGGTTCCAATAGATATTTACAATAATCTTTTTTAAATTACCATTTTCCATGTTGGAGTCCACCCTCACGGCCAAAAAATCCCAACATATCATTAGACAGAAGAACAGATTGAGAGAACATTTCATTCTTGCAGGCAATACACATACCGCCGGGTGAACAGCCTACACCCACACCCACTGCCATATGTTGAAAGACGGTATAGCCATCCACCCCAAACGTTGCTTGAAACCACGTTTCCTGCAGAACAACCAGATCAAAAGTCTTAAAGATATAGGCTCCTCTACTTTCCGTTCTGAAGGATTTATGACCCCTGGTGTTCCAGATCAATAAGTCAATAGAATTTTCAACTAGAGCTGCTTCCCAGGCAGACCCAATTTAAGAAAAACCTGAGAAACAAATTCCGGACCCAAAGACAACACATCATTGGTTGGTTCCACTTTATTTTGGGGAATCATAGGCTTAAAATGACCAACCTCCCACTTTGAAACCATATCCGGAGCAGTTATAGCGCTAGCAGTCAAATCCATGTAAACTTCAAAACTCCTCTTTCTTCATTCCAGGCTGGCTCTCCAAACTGCATTAAGCCCCAGTCTGGATTTTAAGCCCAACTCCACCACATCAGACGAGGGTATAAAGGGAAATCTTATATAGTCAATATCAGCTGTAGTAAAGAAATGCAGGTCCTGAATTTCACTCATAATTGACAAGATCATAGATTGGTTCAGATGGCTGCACCTTGGATTAGTCATATCCATTCTGGAGATGTAAACCTTTGATGATTTATTATGCATCGGTCCCTGTGATCTTTTTGATTGCGCCCGTATTGGGCTGTCTGCTGAAGCCTGCCTACAGGTGCAAAGCGTATGTGTACCGACCTCAACATAAACAGGCTTGGCCCCCCTCCCGATTCCTGTTGTTGTACATTATCACAATTCGCTGCCTGGAATTGCCTTTTCTCTAAAGGCAAACAACCCAGAGCAGACTGTATAACTGGGGGAAATGTATCTGACCATTTAGGGTAGTGGATAGGTTTTCCACATTAGTCGGTGATGGGGCTACACTTCCAGATGCTTTTGAATGATTCTTCCGGCTTTTACCTCTTAAGAAGAATGGAACAATCTTCAAAGGCTCACATGGCACCTCCGTCTGACTCCCAACTTTTGCTTTATTGGTATTGCAGATTTCAGATGAGGGTGGTAAGGCAGTCTTTTGCTTTTATTTATCCACAGACTTAGGGGTAGTCAGTGAATTTAACTTTGGATTTTCCACAGATTTTGACTCTGCTAGCTTCAGCTTCTTGACAAAATGATTAGTGGCTGAATTTCTATTCTTTTAGATTTTTTGGTGTTTTGTTTTCTTAGATTCCCCAGCGAGTTGTTGGGGCTCCAAATTAGACTCCAAAAGATCTTTGTTCCTTTTCTTCTTTGTTTTGCCATTCGCCTTAGCTGGTTTGTTACCTTGAACCCTCACATCTTCAGCTTCCTTTGGATCACTGGAATTTTTCTTGCATGAGCCAGACTGCAAATCATCATCCATCTGTGCTAAACGAACAAATTCTTCGAGAACAGAGGGCGATAAACAAGGGTCATCCAACGGAATAATTTGCTGATCTTGTCACACATTTTGTCCTCCTAGGCAGGGCATACTGGGTACAACATATTTGGACCTCCTTTCCTCAGTCAGATTCTCATTAAGCCGGCCAAAATCCCCTTTCAGCCCCTCCCAATGGCCTTGCAGGAGATCCAATTTTTCGGATTGCTTTTTTGTTTCAAGGCGGACCTCCTTCAAAGCCTCTTCCACCAAACCATTGATTGCTGAGCTCAGGGCCACCAATGAGGATTTATTAATCCCCAATCTTTTGTGATTTCCATCAGCAGACCTGAGTGCTGGTAAACTTCCGATTTCAAAGCTTTCAACACCTTCACCAGCGAGCTTAAGACAAAGTTTAGTGCAGTCAATGTTGGTATTGTCTCTGCCATTGGCTGAGTGGTCTGTGTGGTTTGATGTACTTGGGAGGAGTAGCCACCACTTTCCTCAATAGGCTGCCCCGTAACCATTTTTGATACCTTAAGCATGGCTGATATCGCATTTAGTTCGAAGGATGATTCCAGGGATATCTGGGATCCATAAACCTCCCCCACATTCACTTTGAGTTCTTGTGCAGTGGAGGAGCAATTTTCATGATGTATCACAATAGGGTTTCCTCTTGGAGGAAGTGGTTCCTGGGCTGAGCTTCCCGCACCACTTGCCGGAACAAATTCCCCAATGGTGTCTTTCAGGGTGTTAGCTGTAAAAGTATATTCCATATTAGCAGCCAGGACCCCCTTCATTAAAGGGTGGGAGGGTGTTAACGCAGCTGAGAACCTCAATTCTGTATTGTCAAGTTCACTGGGTCTTGAGCCCAAAGGCATTTGACTGTCTTGCACATAAGCGCTCTCAGGTGTACAGAACCACCCCCTGACCCCCAAGACGGATAGTGCTTAAATATCAATTTTTCTACTGTTTTCTGACTGGCACCACCCCGCAACAATATCAAGTTCTGTGGCATAGACATCATCCGTAAGGGCAGCGCTCCAGAGATAGTATGAATGGTACATAATCCCCACACAGTATCCAGATGACAACATCCTCTACACCCACCCACAGACTGAACACAACTTTATAAAGAGCAGGTTGAATAAGGCTAGGTCCAAAGAGAACACTTACTTCATGAGTGTGAGGCAGCTGTCGGTCCAGATATGCTCCCTCTGCTCCCAACTGCTGACAACTGCATAACTGTGACTTAGCGTGGACTACACACATGCTTCGCTCATGCGCGGTTCTTTTGAAGGAAAGTCAGGCAAAATCACGGAGCAACAATTTTACCGAGCAGAGCAGGCTCCCAGCACAATAATTGAAGGAAGAGCCTTCAGCCTTCACCAAGTTGGAGAAATTCAGTAGAATAGCAGGTATCAGGCAGCAGTAGAGTAAGAAACACCCACACTGGTCACTGCACAACTGTGACTTAGTGCAGATTTTGCAATTCCCACTTCATTTAGCAAGTTTTATTGGATAAAACGGAATTAGGTGAGAAACCTGAATCATTCATACATACACTTCAATGGGAAAAAGGACACATCCAGCTATGGGTCTAAGATATTTCGCTCCTCAATCGATTGCTATTTTTAACCCCTCATCATAAAGTAATCTATTGAATCCTTTTTCATGAATGAAAGTAAGGTGACCTGGAGAATCACTCACTATTCACACTCTTATAGGCCAAATACACCATTCCATCATAATTGACATTAGCACACTGGCGGAGAGAGCCAGCCAATCAGATGGCTAGGAACGCAGGTTTGAACTGCCACATCCGTTCCTTCTCCTTGCCTCCCCCAAGCCGCCATAATAAGGTAAGAGGGGCCCTGCCTTCCTTTTCCACGGCGGCCATCATTGTAAAGGATTTTCCTTCGTACAACTGAACGCTTGTGCTTCCTGTTGAAAGAAGGAAAATTCTTTTTTTAGCATCCTGGGTTAACAGACCGAAGCCCACGTGGGCTGCCGGGCCATTACCCCCATTCTAGCCCTTGGAACGGGGCTTAACGCCACACAGGTTGGAAGCATCATATTAGCTAGAGGAAATGTACATTGACAAGATTGATTTCAATCCATAAAACGTTCTGGCAAACGATTGCCTAATCTAAAGTTAAAACAATTCAGTTATAGAATGAAATATTACTGATGAAAGTGTAGCAATCAGTACTTGTTGGACACTTGGGTTTGGAGAATTGTAAAAATGCATAATACACAATAAAGCTGTTCCCTCAGGAACAAAATAATAAACTAATATATTATTTGTATAAGCTTCAGGATTTAAGAAATGTTTAAAGAAAAGAAAATCCAAATGCGCACATCCTACTCGAATAGGTGGTTGTGCAATATTGGCAATTCACTCAATAAAAGGTGGATAAAGACATAGACAAAGACATAGGTTTCCTGCCCGATAATGAGGTTATAGCTAGTCATCAACGAGTTCTTTCATAGGGCATGAAACTGTGAGCTTGTAAAAGCCTTTGTATGTATAATAGGGGGTATTGTATTCCTTATAATGAAATTCCTTAAGAAACATTGCTATGCACCATTAGCCCCTTTTACTACCTGGCCTCTCACTTAATATAATTAGATGTTGATACATATAATCAGTTTAGAATCTTTTGGGAAACAACTATATTCAGCTTTTCATTTTTAAACAGTTTTAAAAAAGCATCTAAAAATATGTTGTGCTTTAAAATAAGTAGTAACATGCAGATGGAGTATTGATCTCACGTGTTCATCTTCAGATGTGCACAAAATAAACCTATTACCATAAATAGGTCTTTCATATGGCCATAATGACGAGGACCTGGGCCGTACTGGGTGGGAGCAGCCCGATACCCAAGTAAATAATGAAGGCCCTAGGATGTTGCCATCCAGTATGGCCGGGTTCCTTGTCATTATTGCCTTTACCATCCATATACTTTCCTACGCATCTGCTAATGGTGGTTTAATTTAAAAGAAACGTACCTTGCCGTGCTGCGCATCGTCACAGTTTCCAAGTGCGTTTTCTATGTTGATGAATGTCACGTCATCAACAAAGAACATACAGTTTGGTGACTACTGCGTTTAAATTAAAATCTTAGCACGCGCATGGGAAACTACACAGGTGCTAAGAGGTGAGGGGGGAGTTGGCCAGCAGCACCCAGTGTGCTCGGAATGCAGGCTTATACTGGAGAATCCAGCCTACGCTCTGAGCATCATCACTGCTAACGCCCCAGTCCAGGGTGCTAATATTTAATATCTGTAAAGTGTTGCAGAAAGCTACCTAACGATAAAGGAATTTAAAAAGCTAACCATGCTTTCAGTTCTGCATTACAGCTGGATTTCTGCTCTATGCAGACTTATGCAGCAGGCATTGTGACATCACAGCCCAACTGTAATAACTGATTAAATTGCAGTAGTGAAGTCATTTTCTTATTGTCGTCATTAGTGATGTCACTACTAGACTATACTAAGAAAACTATGCCCAGGCTTTTATATGGGTATTGCAGGCTGCCATTTATTATATCATAACCTTGATGAAAGTCAGCCAGCACTCATACAAAATGTTATCGTTCACCCCATGATATGAAAGAGATTTACTGTGTATCAGAGGAAATATTATAAAGGTTGAATTGACACAAAATGTATTTGTGGGCTGCAGTTCCAATTCCAAGGCTTCAACATTAGTTCCAAAAATATTATATAGAATATCAAAAAGAATCAATATATTTGCAATAAGACAAATAATTACCACTCTGTTTTGCTTTATTGCTCTCAATCTATTTTTTCTGTGATAGAGTTGGCAGGAGGGGGAGAGGATTTAACGTGCTTAGGTGTGCAGCACAACATGTACAATTCAATGTTCTCTCATGCTGCCATCAAATGTAGCACTCGGCGTGTTAAATAAAAAAATGTGACCACATTTGATAATGGAGGTTTTCAAAATACCAGCTGGGTGTACAAAGTATAGGTTTTAAACGTAAAAGGTGCCATTTCAAGGGTTCCTGACCTAACACAGTGCCGGCGTGTGGCCCTTGGCTGTGGAGGTACATGGGACAGAATGCATTTTTTGCATACGGGTTGCTGGGCATTACACAAGCTGTTTTAAAGTTTGAATTAGCAATCATTTATGAGTTGCCGACTGCAGAAGCGATGTCCAGGTTTCAACCTGAGTTACAGGGAAAATGTGCTGGAGGGGTGGAAAGCAAACTGTACAGAATATTTGAAAGAGACTCAATATATTTGCAATAAGGCAAACAATGAAATCCCTGTTTAGTTTGAATGCTCTCATTAACTTGCTTAACTAAGCTCTCAGTCGCACAGAGAAAGCATGATGTGTTGCATCATTACAAATACATTGGGCCTCATTACGAGTCAGGCGGTATCCGTGCCGGAAAAACCATCAGGCTGCCTCCGGACCGGTAATTCCATTCCGCCTCCGTGATTGCCAGAATCACCGGGGCATTACAACCCCAGTAACCCGGTAATTCTGCAGGTGGAATTCTGTAAAGCCCCATTCCAATGGAGTCCTGGGGACCATGGAAACACTGGTTCCGTCTATGACAGAGCCGGTGTTTCCATGTCCGTCTGCAGGCGTGTGGTGTTACTTCCGCCAGGTCAGACCTGGTGGGAGTGACAGCTCCCGCCTGTAGGACTCGGAATTAGCCGGTTCGGAAACAAGGGGTGGCAGCGGATTTACCGCCACCGTTGTTTACGGACCGGCTGACTTGTAATGAGGCACATTAACGCTTTCAAAATTTGGTACAATTTGCATTCAGCCCACCTCACATTTTCTCTGCAACTCAGTTTGAAGGCTTCTAAAACGTTATAATATCCTTAACCCCAGCAATGTCACAGCATAACAATCTTATCAATTGTCCAGCATAGCTAGTGGCAGTGCCTTGCATGCATGCAGTATGATTATTTTGCCCTTTCTGGTTAACAAGTCAAGCACTGTCCTACGCGGTTGTGGGTGAATAATAATTGTTGTTGCTACTGACAGCTACATTTCCATGTCTAGAAGTGTTGGGAAAAAAACTCATTCAGAATGTGACAGGGTTCGACTCTCTCATGTGGGCCCAAGGACCCCACTCCACCTTGGGAAGGCATCTTACCAAACCAGTACCAAAGCCAGACTTACCCCAGAGATTAGGCGAGGGGCGGCTGACGTCGGGTCTCAGGTAAGCATGGATCCACGCATGTATATTGTTGCCTCTGAGTTTGTCACAATGCCTATCAGTCTTTGTCCTGGACAGGTTTCTTCTTTTTTTAAGGTGGGTTCCAAAACACCACAATTACCAGCATGCACCAGACTCCTCAGACCACTGGGATTGATAACGGTTCAACACCATCCCGAAAACTACAAGTACAACAATGCACCCCTGGCCTAAAATAAGACCTAACCTAGAACAGAGAATGGACTGGTTACTCAAATGAAAATGGACTAAGTGTTCCCATTCAGGAGCTGAATGGGGCACCAAATACCTACAATACACTGCCAATAGGAGCAGAATAGTCAAGCGCGGAGCTACAGAGCATTTGGAAAGACCAGGTAACCTTCCTCAAAACATTTGTAGGTAAGAACATACTTGATCTAGGAGGAAAGCACCAAAACGACCACAATGACTACCAGGAATGCATTGCAAAGTTGAAGGATGAAAAGGGGGTTTGGCTTAAGGAACACTTTAGGAGGAAGGGCTGGTCCCCAAAAGAATAGCTCAGGAAAAATGTTGCCCAAGGAATCATCTGACTTGAGTAAGCAAGGGAAACAGAGGGAAGCTTCTAGGCAAGGCAATCAAAAGCCAGCAGAGTCGAATGACAGTGTGAGGTGGTTGGGTGTATTTAGAGGAAGACCAACAGACTAAAAAGGAGTGTGCAGCAGGTCTAGAGGACTTGTAATAGACTTTTGGCATGTTTGGAGACATTAAAGTTAATGTGTTGGGTTTAGAGAGCATGGTTTCAATCCTCACTATCCAACAGAGTACACCAGATAAATTGAGCTTGTCCAGTTATATCATATCAATTGATTTAAATCGGCACATATAATACAAACATCAAAAACCTTGCCCTAGCCTGATGCAAATGACACTCTAAGTCTTGCCCTAGCCGACACATGTTTCAATCAAGATTGGTATTTCTCAAGGATATTTGTTGGCAGGTTTCATGATATTACAATACATCACTGGTATAGCCAAATGCAAATCAATTCAAATGAATACATATAGATAACAAGTGTCTTAATAAATTAAGAGTTCTTTGTAGTCAAAAATAAATGAGGAGAGAGTATGGCAAAGGAAAATTAAAGAAACCAGTTAGTTCAAACATTATAAAAAATCATACTATAGTAAGATGAATGCATCATAATACATAAAGTCCTTATCATTCAAAAAAAGTCAGCACACAGTGGTGCATAATGCTGTGAGTCCCACAGAAAGCCAACGAGCAGCGAATCACCCACACTCCACTAAAGTGAAAAGAATTGAATACTGTTATGTCATAATATCACTTGATCTCACTATGTCTTCAAGTCATGACCAAAGTAGTAAACTGAAGGGTATCCACTCCAGTGTCATTGTGGTAGAACCTTGTCAAATTATGCTCACCCTGCGTCAGCAATCTTTCACCTGTCAGTCTATGCCTTACAAGTCAGCCATTCCAAGAAATTCTGGTTACTGTGGAATGGATAATATAGTTAATAATTACTCATCCCATAGATAGGTTGTACCATATTATTCATCCAAAACTGTAACTTTACTCACCAAGTCTCAATAAGAATAGGTTTGAGTTCCCCGAATAAATGTTGCCTCTTTTGGTACAGACAAGTGGGCTCTCATTCTACAAAATGAAATAATTTACGATAATCAGGCCATATATGTCTTAATATATAAAGATCTAAAAAAATGTTTTATATCCTGATTCGAGCGTTTCCCTTTGAGAAACAAGGAATGCACGTTTTAAACTCACCTAGTTCGTGTTATTAATTATCGCAATGTGTTGACGTCACATGTGCATGCCATGTGATGTCACTTCTGCCCAATACACGATCGCTTCCTAGTTAGTCGCGATAATCAGCTTATGTAGTGTGAAGACTACGTTGATACATATACATCAATTCACTAAACTCATTTGCCACTACAATAGTTAGGAGCAGTTCTGTACATGAACATATCTAAATAATTTTAGAATTACCCAATATACCACTGCCCATCCTCAATTATCAAGAGTGAGTTTGTATTTATGTAATGCATTTGGACACATAATCCGCAGGTGATGTGATTTTAATTATACCTACAATTTAACTTGTGTGCACAGTTGTAACTACACATAGTCCGGGTGGGTCGCTGCTGCAAACTGCAGGTGGCCCCCTTTTTTGGGTGTTGTAATATGTAGGCATCATCATTATTTTAGGCTTTCTGTGTACAAATATATATCTACCTTCATTCAGTGTGCAGCACTATATATATATATATATATATATATATATATATATATATATATATATATATATATATATATATGGTTTCTGGGTCCCATCATTGTGATTTTTTTACTATGTTTGCCAAGTTTCCCATGAGTTATAATTGACAAACTTCCCCCCAACCATGGAACCATCGACCACTCATAACAAGCTGTACAGTATTGTAATATTGCTGACATTTAGCTCTGATAATTATTTACAGTTAGGGAAGAAATGCAAGTTTAGTCTGATGTTTCAAGTGAGGCTGTGTGCCCCCCAACCCTCATATTACCTGGTCACTGTCCGTCCTAATTTTAGAAGGCTGAGCATCACTTTGAAGTGGAGAATGGAAGACTAGGCTCCCGTCCTTCACCTCTCGCGCTTGGCCTAAAGGATCACGGCCCAGGCACCCGCCACGAGAAGAGTTTGCCCACCTACCAGACGACCAAATACCCTGGTACAGGAACATACGGATGTGTCCATCTGCCTGCCCATCAGCTCGCCCTGCCCATGCCGACACCTGCGGCGCGGATCAACTAGACTAAAACCTACACGTCGTTAGAGATGCCATGACGACCTAGCCAACGGTCAGCACACCTGTGCAAATATACACACTGGACACTCCCGCACCAATCTACACGAAGAATATACTCAGTGCTATGACGTAGACGACAGACATACTCACGGACGTGCATCTTTATTATTTTCCACATAGGCTCTCAAAATGCAGAAACGCAAGACGCATCATGAACTCATCTAAAGAGCTTGCTTACGCTTCTCCTAAACCTAGGTGCCATAATGAGAAATATAACGAAGACACGATACTGGTCATAAGGCAATATGATACTATAACCTAAAGCGCCTGTGCACCAAACGGTTCCACCTATACACCAGGCCTAAGTAGGCCGCAAGCAAGAGCTTCCATGGACGTTAAAAGAACAAGAGTCAGGCTGCTGATCCTGCAGAATGAGCCCGGCGAAAGCAAACAGCCAAGGTCGCAATGTTGTAAACCCACATTCCGAAAGCAGACCATCAAGGGCACAATGTTGCAAACTCGCACGTCGCACACCAACGTTAAAGTCACACCTGCAAATTAAACCAGGCGCACGGTGGAAAAACAATATTAATTGTGCAGAATTCTGCCTCAAACACGATCCCACCTCACGTGACCAAGCCGAACCTGACAGGATGCCAAGCCCTGGAGGAAGAAGGCGTCTGGATCCCTCGTTAAAAGACACAGGCAGATACAATTAAAAGGCTCAATGGACATCTGCGACAGTGGGAGTAGTCGGCCTTCCAGCTTATGAATAAGTCCTCACATTGTCTGCACGTACTCATAGTGAAACATTGTTGCAAATGACAGGTACACCGAGAGCTGGGAACAGCGATGGTCCCAGGCTGGGAAGCTCGCGGGCGCACCAATCAGAACATGGGGCTCCTATCACTGACGCCATTAACATTAACCAATCATCAGGGGTCTTCATGTAACAATTCTCATGTATCTAATTGTAGGGACAACCCAGATATATCACCTGACTAACCCTTGTCCACTAATATTGTTCTCTATACGTATGCTATACTAACCCTACCACTCGAGCAACCAATTAAGAGTGGCGATAGGTTTTTTGCTAACTTTCCAAGGTGACGCAAGTAGCGCGTCATACTAAGGTAAAAAGGGCCTGCGAGCCCTACGATTGTGTGTGTGTCAAGACGGACGCGTACGCTCCTTGACTCATCTCTGCCGTTTTTGTCTAATAAACAGCAGAGTCACCTTGCTTCTTGCGTGTGTCTCATACTCTATCTCTTTTGGGATATACGGGAGGAGTTGGGGCCTCCCTGCCCGGAGGTCTGCGGACGGCCCGGCCGACCCCGGCAGAATTTCCCCCCCGACAAGTTGGAGGCACCGCTGAGATCTGTTTAAGATCCACCTTTTTATTTTTTACTTTTTCCAGGCACTCCCGTTGCGAGGAGGCCCTGCGGCGCCGCCCCCTCTGCCGTTGCCCCCTTCTGAGGACTACAGGACCATCGCGGAGCTGCGAGAAGACCGGACAGCGCAATCCGGATATTGGCCCTCGGGAGCCGGTTGAGAAGTATCCCGCCCGCGGTTGGCGAGTGTCCAGACGTGGTCCAGACAAGGGAGGTGACCAGCCGCTTGGAGGGGTGCACGCAGTCGAGCGGCCCCGCATAAAGAGAACTTGGTGAGCATGCCACGCACAACAAGCAATGTGAGATTGTGAGGGAGGGGGGAGGAATTAGACACGGGAGGTGGGAGGTGTTGCACAGGTGCACGGCGAAGGTTTGACAATTTAGTGTTGGCAATGGAATGAATGGTAGCCGAACAAGTGCGAGAGCAGTCGGCTACGTTACGCAAGAGAGGGGGGCGGAGCACGAAAACATCACGTGCGGCCGCTCGTAGAACTGATTGGCCTAGGTCGCGACTACGTGTAAGGGCGGGTGTGTGTGGTTTCCTACGATTTGGCATTTATTGATCAATGAGTAGATGAGGATCCCTATTGTTCGAGCAAGAAACTCGATAGGTATATGACGTTTCCCTGTAGACGGTAGCTAGTTAGTTGCCCAATACGGAAGATAATTGGCTGGTTAAGCCCTCCTGTCGAGGGGCGTATCACACGCGAGGCGACGCAGCGTGCGCAGTCCGATTATATTATTGATTTGATTACCTTGTTCCAGGAGTGACAGGAAGACAGCTGTAGGGTTAACGGGGGTAGATTGCAATTGTATTTTGAACTTAAAGAATATCTGAGGAACTTACCAGTAGCCCGAAGAGATCGGTGACGTCACCAGTAGGGTTTTCATAGGATATCGCGAGCACAAGGCATCTTCATTTTGAGAGTGGTGGGGAAGAGAACTGTGGTAAGGGAGTGGAAACGGAGATAAACGGTAAATGAGTTGATCGGGGAAAGGCGAAACGGGGGACGTGGCTGCGCACGGAGAACGCCGGCCACGGCAAGTGTAGAAGGGGGGGGGGCACTTGAAAATAGGACGACTGTATAAGAGCGTCATAAGGGGTACGCAGCCGCGGGGGGCTACGTGCGCCTCGGCCGCAGGGGGCCGTAAGGGTTTTGTATAAAGAAAGAAAGATTGAAGAAAATATACAAATGTAAAATACCATATTTTTTGTAATTTTCCTTAGCGGACTATCGTAAGTCCCCAGACTTACGGGGCCAGGTAAACGATATAAGGTTATATATTGTAAACTACTAGTGAGATAAACTGCTACCAGATAAGGGAAGGGTAACAAGTGGAGCGCTACTATGTCATACGGGACAGGATCGGGAGGGTGGGGGAACACCCTCACTACCCCACTACAACACATATGCACAACACTGCCACCCCATAGGGAGAAACTGATTAAGTACAGCATAGAATGGACCCAGGGGACGGATAACAAAATGCTAACACTGTGGCCGCCTAATGGTAGCTTCGATCCATATGCCCAACATTCACTGCTAAACCATCTGCACAATACATACAAGGGGAAGAAGTTGGCGAACCATGTGGAGGTGTTTAACTTATGGAGAATGTTCCAAGGGTCCCGACCAGGACCAAATGGAATGTTCACTATGGGGGAAATACCGGAAGAGAAAGAGATTAAGGAAGAAGGAGAGGATGGGAAAAAGGGGAGTGAAGACCCAAAGAACACGGGGAACGGACGAGAAAAGAATAATACATCAGATGACATAAAAAAGGAACCGAGCAACGAGATACCCATAGCAAAGGGAGTGAAAACAGAGGGAGGGGTGTTGTACCCTTTAAGAGAATTAGGATAAATAGAAAGAGGACAGTTAAGGGCGGCTGAGGGATACTCGAACCCGGTATACAGCCCTCCACCATATGTGGCTCATAGGAAGATGCCAGCAGGGGAGGGGAGGACTGGAGAAGACCAGACTGTGGAAATAGGAAATGATGAGTGGGTAGCTGCACAGATATTATTAAAATTACGAGGTTCATAAACAGGAGAAGAGAAGGAGGTAGTAAAGAAAACAGACGAGGATAATGCCAGGGAGAGTGAAATGAGGGGGGAAGAGCTATTACGACAAAAGGAAGAGATTTTGGAGTAACGACTAGCAAAGCTAAGGGATGAGCAGAATGAAGTGATCAAACAGCTCGAGAGGGAGGAGAGAGAGAGAGCGAGGAAAAGGAAAGAAGTAAGAACGAATTAGAAAAAATAAGGCAACGGAATGAGGAGCAAAGGAGAGAAGCTGAAAGGGTAAAAGCAGCAGCAGAAAGGGTATCAAGAGTAGTGTTGCGAGAGAAGAAAAGGGAAGAAGAAGAAAAGGAAAAAGAAATGGCAATGTGGAAGAGGAGATTACTATCAGAAACAACTAAGAAATATGAAGAAGGGAGGGTGATAGAGGGTATAGTAGAAAGAGAAAGGGTGAAATGGGAAAGGAATAAAGAGGATGAAAGAATATTGGAACAGATGAGCAGTGAAGTGATGGAGGAATTAAAAAGGAAAAGGGAGGAAAATAGTAGGGAGATGGAGGAGAGAAATGAAGGAGAAAGAGAAGATAGAAGAAGGGAGAGTGAAGCATGGGGGGATGTATATAGAAACACAGAAGTAGCAACAACATCAGCACAAAGGGGAGCGGGTGATAAAGGGGAAAAAGGAGAACTGGACCTAATAGACTTACAAACAGTAACGATTAAGGGGAAAAAGACCGAGTGGGGGGTGCCGGTTATGACTGACTTTTGTAGTGAGGTTGAAGAAGGATTGGAGAAGGAAGGAAGAAACAGTCAAAGGGAAAGCTTAGATAAACTATACATCACCCGGACCAACACAGACTCACCATGGATCAGTAGGAGAAAGAATGAGCTGGAGAGATGTGAGGAGGGAGAGCAAGAAATAGCGGAAAGACAGACACATGAGGCCGTACCATCCCCATCCCCAACACGCCCTCCCCCATCACACCTTACATGCTCAACCACCTCACGCTCGTTACGCAAGATAAAACTCGCGCCCTTCACAGACGAACTGACACCCTATGCATGTCGGCTTAGAGACCTCCCTAGTCGCAGGCAGGACAGACGAATACACATGCCCACATTAAATACAGGAAATGATGGAAGAAGGGGAAAAGATGGAGAAGAAAGAGTT
Organism: Ambystoma mexicanum; assembly: GCF_040938575.1. NCBI lineage: Eukaryota > Metazoa > Chordata > Amphibia > Caudata > Ambystomatidae > Ambystoma > Ambystoma mexicanum. The sequence goes on from NC_090937.1 coordinate 864,807,729, forward strand.
ACAAGCAGGGGTAACAAGGACGAAATTGAAGATGTAGAAGAAAGGGAGGAGGAGGAAGGGTGTGAGGACTCAATATTATGGAACACAAAGGGTGAAACGAGATATAACGTAATGCCACTCTTGGAGAGAGGAGGGGTTAGACCACAGTATGTCCCTTGGAAGCATACAGATAAAGAAAATATAAAATGCAGGCTCCCATCATTAAGTGGAGGTGCGGGTAAGTGGATATATGAAATGGAAAAACACACCGCAGGACAGAAACTGGCAGTAGGAGATGTAAAGGGCCTTTTAATATCAATATTAGGGGATAGAGCGGATGACATTTGGAAGAGAGCGGGATTCCATGGGGTAACAATAACAAACACATCGCATGATGGGGCACCATTCGCAAACTGCAGACATGCACTATGGCAGGCACTGAGGGTACAGTACCCAGACACATCAGACATAGGAGCAATTACCTTCCGCAAGATGCGTGAGAATGAAGATCCTGTTGATTATATCCAGGAGATCCAAGAGAAGTGGCGCATGGAAACTAGAGAGCAATGGGATAAAACACCAGCAATATTCTATCATATACTAGTACAAGGGCTCCCAGAAGGAGTTCAGAAACAACTAAAGAAAGTAGTGGGAATGGAAGCAAAACCATGGCCAGAAATACAACTGACTATAGTGCATCATTGCAGGACATGGCAAGGAAAAATGAAACAAAAAGAAGAGGACAGGAAAACGGAAGAGGCTAAACTAGTACAGAAAAAGCTTACTAAATACACAATGGAAGGGGCACTAATAACTACGCCTACAACAATGACCCAAAGCCCCGCACAAGTAGTGGCTGCACAAGATTCCGCCCAAATACCACCTTCACAGACTGTAACACAACAGGCGCCGCCACTCCAACCATACACAACCAACATGGGAGGAGGACACCCAAAGCAAGGAGCTGGGTATTATAATTATAACAGGGGGAGAGGAGGATTTATGAGAGGGAGAGGATACGATATAACACCCAACAGCAGGTGGGAGGACTTAGAAATTCCTACCCCACAGGGCAACCAGTATACCAGGACAACACAGGGAGCTTCCCATGGCAGAGTAGGGAACCACCGGTGTGTTGGAGTTGTGGACCTTTAGGGGAAAAGGTCACGCACGTGTAGAGTTAGACCAGGGACACCATCATGGAGTGAACAGGGACAACTAAGGCCCTCACAGGAACAGCAGGGCCTGCAGCAACAGCAGACGTTGCAACAGGGAAATGAACAACAACAACAAATAACACAACAACAGCCACAAACATATTCACTGCCACAACAACAGGTAGCGATAACACAACAACCCCAAGCACAACAAACACAACTGGGTAGGGTGACGGTCTTGGGACACAACCCTTACACAGGAAATGGCCAATCATTGTACCCTCAATAGGACAGCCCACAGACGGCCTTGGTGTGTCCCATCCTGTCAGTAACACCGAATAGTGCGGAGGAGCCATGCATAGAGGTAACGATAGGTGACAAAAAATTATCATTCCTTGTTGACACCGGGGCGACCCGGTCTTGCATAAGGGAAGGTAAATTTAAGATGTCAGGCGAAGCCATGAACACCCAAGGATTCTCTGGGGCTAGAGGGTTGGTTCCCTTTACTGATAACATTCCCTTAACTATTGGAGATTATGATCTGTCAGTTCCACTTCTATATTCCAGTGCCTCACCAGTAAATATACTGGGGAGAGACATAATGAACATGTTGAATATGACGATCTCCTATACTGAGGACGGTATAATTTGCTCTACTCCAGGGATTAACATGCTCACAGCACGACAGATTATGCAAGCATACTGCGGACAGACAGCGATTAGGGCGGAGCCAGTAGATGGCGAACTATTCCAGTATGGCACTGATATGGCATTTGCATGGATGCCAGGGATAGAAGGGAAAATATGGAGGAGGCCAGCAGCCTATCTGTTCAGACCAGAAACACCTGTTAATGAACCAGAAGGAAAGGTGGTTCTAATGGACATTGAGAGCATTATTGCAACAGCTGATTATATTGCTGTACATGCACAAGACAGAGAAGGAAGAGCATGGAGGTCCGTGATTGCATTAGCAGAAGGATGTAGGCTCACCCAGGTGTCAGATGAGGAGCTGTTCTCAGATGAAAAGGAGGAAGGTGAAATGGTGTTTACGATGAGTGTGGAAATATGGCTAAGAGTGGCTTATAAACAAGTAGCACAGAAAATTGCAATGGCACTTGAGGCACCAGCATGCACCCCAGTCCCCTTCTTTAAGGAGGATATGTCAAAGGTACCCAAATCATTGTGGACTACTAGCCCCTATGACGTGGGGTGCATAAAAAGTATAGGGTGTGTAAGGATAAAATTGAAAAAAGGTGCAATACTCCCCACAGTGAAACAGTACCCACTATCAAAAGAGGCAGATGAGGGCATATATGAAACCATAACGGCCCTTATAAATAATGGCATATTGGTCCCCTCAGAATCCCCATGTAACACGGCTGTGTACCCAGTGTGCAAGGCTAAAGGAGGGTCTTGGCGCTTCATACAGGACCTCAGGCCCTTGAACAACATAGTAGAGGCAGAATATCCCGTAGCAGCAAACCCGGCCACAATATTGTGTGGCATTCCAGCAGAAGCATCACGATTTACAGTGATCGACCTTAAAAATGCTTTTTTCTCAATACCATTGCACCCAGACTCACAAGATCTGACGAGCTTCACTTACAGAAACACAAAGTGGAAGCACACCAGATTGCCACAAGGGTATTGCGAATCACCCTCAATTTTTAATAGAGTAATACAGATGGATTTGGGTAACATTGAAGTGGAAAGCACAGTGTTGCAGTATGTGGATGACATAATAATTTGCAGTACAAACGAAAGAACATGCAGAGAGGACTCCTTAAAGATGTTGACAATATTGGCTGAAAAAGGATACGAGGTAGACATGGAAAAGATACAGTACTGTCAAGAACAGGTACTTTACATTGGTCAACTTATATCCCAACATGGAAGAAAGATTGCACCACAAAGAGCACAGGCCATTTCAAACACTCCAATACCACAAACTGTGAGGGAACTACAGCAATTCCTGGGGCTGTGCAACTACTGTAGAGCAGGGGTATTTGATTACAGTTCGTACATAGGACCCCTGCTTGAGGCGTTAAGGGAAGCTAATAAAGGGGAGAAAAAGCTGGGGTGGACGATGGAAATGAAAGAGGCTTTTGATGAATTGAAAGATGCGATATTAACTGCTCCAGTACTGGCATCCCCAGACTATGAGCGACAATTTTACATATTTTCACATTGCGACTCAGCAGTAATGAAAGCAGTGTTGGCTCAAAAAACAAGCATGGGCTACAAACCAGTAGCATTTTACAGTGGCCACTTAGATCCTGTGATGTTAGGTCACTTCCCTTGCGAACAAGGTCTCACCGCAGCTGCTTTTGCGGTGGAAAAAGCATCAGCAATCACCATGGGGTGCCCAACTACACTGTTTGTGGAGCATGCACTATTTGCAATATTGAATAAACCTAAGTCCACCCTAACCACGCAGAGGGCATCAGGTTATGAGATCATTTTATCCAGAGCTGAACTATCAATTGTTAGATGTAGCACGGTCAACCCTGCAAGGTTCCTAGCAGAAGTAATTGAGGAGGGAGATTATGCTCATGACTGTACGCAAATAACTGAAATATACTCATGTACTAGAAAGGTTGAAGAAAACCCACTAGAGGGAGGTGAGCTATTGTTTATTGATGGGTCATCAACTATCGATCAAAGGGATGGTATTAGGAGAACCGGGGCAGCAGTGGTAAAAATGATGGAGGTACCGGTGTGTGTGGCTATGAAATGTGTACAATTACCACAGCATTACTCCGCTCAAGCAGCGGAATTAGTTGCACTGATCTTGGCGTTGAAGGAAAGCTTTGACAAACGAGTGACCATATACTCCGACAGCGCATATGTTACATCCACTGTCCACTCAGGGCTGTCGAAATGGAGAAGAAGAGGGTTTAGGAGAGCTGATGGCACTCCAGTGCAACATGCCCTCTTATTGGCTGAGCTAATTGAAGTAATAAATGACCCCCAAGAATTAGCCTTAGTAAAATGCACCGCACACACCAATGGTGAAGACCACGTCTCGAAGGGGAATGCAGCAGCAGACGCACATGCGAAGTATGCTGCATACTTCGGTGAGATATGGAACCCCCCAGAGTCACAGAGAGGGAGAGGGAGGGGAATGGCTAAGGAGATGTTGATAAGAGAAGGGTACACCCATCTTCCAGCCACACAGATTATGGAGATACAAGCGGCTGCACCAATGGCCGAAAAAGAAATATGGGTAAAAAGAGGATGCACAATGTCACCAACCGACGCACTATGGCGCCAGGGTGGCACTGGAAAGGTTGTAATACCATTGGCACTTTTGAACACCGCCTTGAGCCAACTACATCATCCAGCCCACACAGGCAAGGAAGTAATTGCAGCACGAATTAGGGAAGACTGGTTCTGCCCCGAGTTAAATTCTCATGTGTCAAATTTTATCAGTAATTGTCTCACATGTCAACAGTTTACGGCCGGCCATACTCTAAAGGTGATAAGAGGTACTACACCCCGGCCAGAGGGACCTGTCCGGCATCTCCATATTGACTATGTTGATATGATCAACATATGTCAAGGAAATAGGTATATGATTGTAGTAGCATGCCCATTCTCTAGGTGGATTGAAGCAGGGCCCTGTTCACACCCAGATGCATTTAGAGCAGCTAAATTCCTAGTGAGGGAGGTCTTCCCCAGGTGGGGAGTGTGCGAGGTGTTGAGGTCAGACAATGGCCCACATTTCGCAAACGAAATGTTCCAGCACATCACATCCTTGCTGAACATCAAGCATAAATTTGCATGTGCATACCACCCACAGGCCAACGGTATATGTGAACGCCTGAATGGCCTATTAAAGGAGGCAATTGCAAAGATACAGCAAACAACAAAGAAGAGTTGGTTATACTGCCTTCCCTTAGCCCTATTTGAGCTAAGGAATAGACCAGGGTCCGACCACCACCTCACCCCTCACGAGGTGGTTACCGGACGTCAAATGCGCCTTCCCCTAACGCCAACATCAAGAGCATTTACCGACCACGAAAGTACAGCGAGTGTTCTCGGTGATGAAATGTACCAATATGTGTCTTCTTTGATTACTAGTGTAGTGTTTGTGTCTCAACAGCTTGAGCGCACACGGGGCGGGTCTAACAGCAACCAACAAGAAGACGCGGATAAAGAATTGGAAAAGGAAAGACTGTGTAAAATTGCTAAAGGTGACCACGTACTACTTCGCAATTTCAACAGGAAATGGAATAGTCCACGATTCACTGGCCCCCATCTGGTAGAGGAGGTATCAACGAGAGCAGTAAAGCTACAGGACAAGCGTGCCTGGAACCACCTACACGATGTAAAGATCTACAAACTCCAGACCCGCCACAGCGCCACCAACAGGTCCATTGGGAGAACAGCAACAACATCACCAACGGAAGAAGAAAGTTCCACCACAGCCAACGACCCAAGTGTTCCCATACCCCGTCACTCCCCAGATTCCCCAGAGACAATAACTGAAGAAGAAAGGGGTGATCACCATACTGCCCACCCCATGGTCACACGCTCAAAGAGTAAAACTACTTCCGCCAGTTGAGCCCAAACCCCCTGCCCATTGACCCCTACCCCCACAGCAGTAATAACTGAACTGAAAGACATTGCCTTGCACACGTACACATGTAAACACGTGAATGCTCTCTTTTCTTTTCTCTCGCACATGCAGGAACTGCGTATTATTGTACTGCTAAGAAAATAGATAACTAACAAATTCACTGCCCAGGAGTAGATGGTACCCTCAGACGATAACTACCCAGAAGAATTGTCACACCAATTTGTATATGAAATAAAAAGGCCAACGCACCTGAAAAGGAGAAGGGTACGTGTCTACTACACCGCATTCCTCTTGGCCATAGAATACTCAATGCCCCACCTCCACCCATACTTGCCTGTCCTAAGAGATAGATCGCTTAGATTAGCGTGGGAACAGCTCTTCGCCTGGGCACTGAATGACTATTTGATAGGGAGAGCTTAAAAAACAACAACTAACATTTAATAACCAGCATATTGAGAATTTTAACGTCGCAAGAATACGCTGCCGGACTGCAGCAAGGTAAGAGCAAAATGCCGCTGAAATTAGCATGTGTAATAAAAATAATAGGGATTTTGATGATCACCGGGTTCTTGGCTGCCTCTGTATGGCAGTACAGCTATGCTTTCAATATTATTGCTGTACCCAAACCTAATACACCCCCATCCCCAGCTGCAACAGGTGTTACGTCAGGTGATACTAGTAAAATTGCGCACAAGCAAAATAGAGTTCAACGCAGCACATACTCAGATAATAAAGGTATTGATAATTATATACAAGATTCAGCACACGTCCCAAACAACATATGGTACCAACACATGACCCGCATTGGTAAACAGACAACAGAAGACAGCTGCTACGTTTGCTCGTTGTTACCATACGCCATGAGCGCTTCTCGAACATTCGTTGCCACAGAAATAGATGAAAAGACAGCACGATGCATAATATACTTGGCACTGTTCCAAACGAAAGGAAGATTCCAAGGGACATTGGTGCATATGGTGTGGAAAACACGAGACTCATACCCATACGAAAACTTCCTCAAGACTTATTTGAGTTACCACAAGAGCAGTTTACATGCTGAAGCATTCAGATACATAACAAGTGGTCCTGCAAAAGGGGAAACAAAGAAAGTAACACTGCAGTATTTACCATGTGATTGGTACGCCACTGAAGTTCCTGGTAAACCAGGATGTTGGGAGAGGCCACTGGTGACGATAACAGGGAAGGTGTACCTGGACAACAATTGGGAGATAGGAGTGATTGGCAGCAACATGGTGACAAAAGAAACCATCTCAACTATCGATGCACACAACCACAGATGTTGGACGACTTGGATCAAGTACGTACCCATGCTCACGTGGATAGAGACGGATGAAGACCCAATAACAATACTGCCGCTGACTGCGCCTAAGGTATGCTACCAACATAAAGGAGAGGTGGACGTAGGATACAACACCAACTGTGCAAGCGTGATGGAGTTACCTGAGGGGGGAGCAGGAACAGCAGTAATAATGGACCATTATTGGGCCTGTGGAGAAAAGGCATACCATACACTGCCTCCCCTGTGGAATGGTGTATGCACGATGGTGCACGTCAATGTACCATCACTAGTGGTACCCCAGAAGCATGTGAATGTGGCGAACTTTCCCAAAATGGAAGAAGTGGACAAGAGAAAGAAGAGATCTGCACCACCTCAGGAGGAGCCAGGGAACAGAACCAACGGCAATGATACTGTCCTAAATAGAAGGAAAAGACAAGGAAATTACCTATGGGGAAGGTCGGAAACGGCACTCACTTCAATTCCACCAGAACACAGACTATTCAGCAGAGCAGCAATGTTCTTCTCCTCAATAATCCATCCGGGACTGCAGGCTTACGCAAACGCAAAATGGCTCCAAATAACTAGATGGGAACTAATGATGACCATCAATTCTACAGTAAATGGATTCAACGCAATAAAAGAGGAGCTGCGAGCTATAAGGATGGTAGCACTCCAGAACAGATATGTATTGGACCTCCTCACAGCCATGGAAGGAGGAGTTTGCGCAAAGATAGGACAAAGATAGGACAATCATGTTGCACATTCATTCCTGCCAACGATGCTGACAATGGTACACTGACAGAAGCAGTTTCACAATTGGCCCAGATGCACTCCAAAATGATGGATGAAAGTAAAGGTGTGAACAAGGATGAGAGCTGGTTTTCGCTATTATGGTCATGGATGCCATCTTGGCTGTCAGATGGACTGAAAATTATAGTTGGTTGTACTATTTTGGCTGGAGCTACACTGATCATAATAAGATTTTGAAAGGCCCGGAAGGCACGCACCACTGACGAATTGCTTGAAATGGTCGGTATGCACCCCTTGATGCCAGCAGATGACGGCGAACACACAGGCATAATCATACAAGAGAGAGAGAAATTGCACAACCAGATCATCACCAACCATCTGGACCCACCATCGGTGAAGATCGAGAACCCAAGAAACCCCAGGAGCTACATAGGGAAATGGGTATACTGTACTCCTGGAGGAACCTGTGAATATATGTATTGGTCATTTGAAGATCATGTGAACCACTATGGACATCTAGGAGGAATAACTAAGATATGGAGAGTAAGAGGAGATAATGAAAAGGATATGTTTGTGTTCGACAAGTCGACCAGAGGGGGGACTGAAGTGGGAGAATGGAAGACTAGGCTCCCGTCCTTCACCTCTCGCGCTTGGCCTAAAGGATCACGGCCCAGGCACCCGCCACGAGAAGAGTTTGCCCACCTACCAGACGACCAAATACCCTGGTACAGGAACATACGGATGTGTCCATCTGCCTGCCCATCAGCTCGCCCTGCCCATGCCAACACCTGCGGCGCGGATCAACTAGACTAAAACCTACACGTCGTTAGAGATGCCATGACGACCTAGCCAACGGTCAGCACACCTGTGCAAATATACACACTGGACACTCCCGCACCAATCTACACGAAGAATATACTCAGTGCTATGACGTAGGCGACAGACATACTCACGGACGTGCATCTTTATTATTTTCCACATAGGCTCTCAAAATGCAGAAACGCAAGACGCATCATGAACTCATCTAAAGAGCTTGCTTACGCTTCTCCTAAACCTAGGTGCCATAATGAGAAATATAACGAAGACACGATACTGGTCATAAGGCAATATGATACTATAACCTAAAGCGCCTGTGCACCAAACGGTTCCACTTATACACCAGGCCTAAGTAGGCCGCAAGCAAGAGCTTCCATGGACGTTAAAAGAACAAGAGTCAGGCTGCTGATCCTGAAGAATGAGCCCGGCGAAAGCAAACAGCCAAGGTCGCAATGTTGCAAACCCACATTCCGAAAGCAGACCATCAAGGGCACAATGTTGCAAACTCGCACGTCGCACACCAACGTTAAAGTCACACCTGCAAATTAAACCAGGTGCACGGTGGAAAAACAATATTAATTGTGCTGAATTCTGCCTCAAACACGATCCCACCTCACGTGACCAAGCCGAACCTGACAGGATGCCAAGCCCTGGAGGAAGAAGGCGTCTGGATCCCTCGTTACAAGACACAGGCAGATACAATTAAAAGGCTCAATGGACATCTGCGACAGTGGGAGTAGTCGGCCTTCCAGCTTATGAATAAGTCCTCACATTGTCTGCACGTACTCATAGTGAAACATTGTTGCAAATGACAGGTACACCGAGAGCTGGGAACAGCGATGGTCCCAGGCTGGGAAGCTCGCGGGCGCACCAATCAGAACATGGGGCTCCTATCACTGACGCCATTAACATTAACCAATCATCAGGGGTCTTCATGTAACAATTCTCATGTATCTAATTGTAGGGACAACCCAGATATATCACCTGACTAACCCTTGTCCACTAATATTGTTCTCTATACGTATGCTATACTAACCCTACCACTCGAGCAACCAATTAAGAGTGGCGATAGGTTTTTTGCTAACTTTCCAAGGTGACGCAAGTAGCGCGTCATACTAAGGTAAAAAGGGCCTGCGAGCCCTACGATTGTGTGTGTGTCAGGACGGACGCGTACGCTCCTTGACCCATCCCTGCCGTTTTTGTCTAATAAACAGCAGAGTCACCTTGCTTCTTGCGTGTGTCTCATACTCTATCTCTTTTGGGATATACGGGAGGAGTTGGGGCCTCCCTGCCCGGAGGTCTGCGGACGGCCCGGCCGACCCCGGCAGAATTTCCCCCCCGACAACTTTATTCTAAATAAATATTTAACAATGCTTGATGTGTGTTCGGAGTGACTGAGAAAGGGATTGAAGATAATTTTGGAAGGGAATTAGGAGGGGTTAAGAACTGAAATCTGAAAGACAGAGAGGGAGAGAAAGAACTAATCAGGGGGGAGCAAGAAATAGGAGGGCGCTGGAGAGCAGAGGCAGGAATAGGAGGAAATGGAGAATAGTAGATAAAGTCATAGTCAGGGGAGAAGTAAGATTAGCAAAGAAGCGAATAAGATCAGGAGGGAGCTGGAGAGTAAAGACAGTAGGGAGAAAGCTAAAGAAGACTGAGGGTAGAGAGAGAAAGAGGAGACAGACAAGAGTGAGGAAAAGGTTGATGGGAAATCAGACAATCCCATTATGTCACTTAGAAATTCCCAGATGGACTTTTAGGCCTCCCTGTCATACAGCTATCCTGGATAGCAGGGTTTACCTGATTATAGAGAGAACTCTGTACTGTCACCAGTCCTGTTGGAGTAGGGTGCCTGGACTCGAGAGGTGGGAGCCCCATTCACAAATGAAGGCGGGGATAGAGGCACCACCCTCAGACCAGGACCCTTCATTGGTATGTTTTTTTTTTTTTTACATATTTGTATTATAGTAGTGTAAAACTTGCTTAATAAGTCAAATGACTTATTAAGAACCGAGTCACAGGAGGATGTGGTTGGATTCCATTGATTAGTGATTTAACATGTTTTCTGATGTTATCCTTTTGCCGAAAATTGATTCTATATGGCAGAGGTACATTGTTTGATAGAGTAAGAATTTGTATTCAAATCCACCTAGGTATGTAATTCCAATGTAGTGGTTTTTAGTCCAATGTTGACATATGGATTCATAATGTGTGTTATCATATGGGGAGAGAAGAAGGACAATACCACACACTCACCCAGTACCTGTTTAGGATGTGGGTCTACCCATTTTACTCTACATGACATAACCAATTCTCTTGGAGAAACTTGCATGGTTTTAATCTTGTTGTTGAGCAATTATAAATATATATTCAATAATTATTCTTTGCTCTCCTCCACAAGGCTGTTCTCCGGTCATCATTATTACCAGGGGAAAGTTTATGTGATGTTATGTTGACTTATAGCGTGCACCACTACCACAACAGAGGCGGTCTCCAGGTGCTCATGTGGCTCTGCAAGAAAGTGGACGGGGTGGGTTAGTGAATATAGAGTGATATGATAGGTCCAGGACAAAATGGCATCTGTACGTGTTGGATTGCAGATGGGTTGATTACGGACACTGGCTTATTGTATCCACAAGAGTGAGGCCCAGTAGCTGTGTTGTTTATTGTATGTGAATGTCTGCTTATGTGAGGTTTGCACAATAAAACAAACAGATCACATCAGAGTAAATAAAATACATATCTAAATAACATGCAACATTCATAAAACACGTGGATAACACACAAAACAAAAGGATAAAACCATCCATATAATACCTTATTCAAGGTTATTCGCAAAATCCATATAAGTACTTTCATCGATGGTTGAAAGTTGTTTACTAAAAGAATACACACAAAAAAACGGTTCTAATTTTTTTAAATACATAAAAGGTCCTTAGTCTAAAGCATATGGTCCAAGTTTCATTCAAAAAATGTAAAAAGAGCCACTGAGTGTGAAATGTGAGTCGTACTAATAAGGGAGCCACACACCTTCCGATATGACTGATGATAAAGAATTTACAAAACAGCCACAATATTTAATTCTTTGAGGCATTAAAAAAGTGCAATAAAGTATGTGATTTTGCAAGCATTCTCTAGAAGCCTTGCAAAGCCGACAGCAATAATCAGTGAAACCAATACAAGGACCCAAAACCTCTAGTGTGTTATAGCAATCTCAATAACCCATGTCTAACTGATCAAGAAGGAGACTTTAGCACATAGGGTTCTGGTTCAAGCTTAATGGGTATTACAGTCAAAGACATGAAAGCAGCATAATCTTTGAACAATGTCAATTCATTTAAATGGGATAATGCCTCAGATTTATCAAGTGCAATAATTCAAAAATGGTCGATATAAGCACAATTTAAACCACTTCTGGTAAAACCACCATGATTGAAGGCACAATTACAACCGAATGGCTTCAATAGGAATATGCAGAGGAATATTCAATATTGTTCTCCACAAAATTCCTTCCTTTACTTTTAACCAATTGTTCATCTTTGCCAAAAATAATTCACTGCTATACCATATGGAGGGGGTAACCATAGCCTTAAACAATTGAATTATAGGTACCAAATAATAGAAACACAATTGCCTCTGAATTGCTCTCTTCTGGAGACTAAAACATTCTATTTTAGCTTCAGGTCTAATTTTGAATAAGGACACATGTTTCTTAGATGAGAAAAGAACACCTAAATGCATTACAGTACAAGGGTGAGGTACATTAACATCATTGATAAACCAGATCAAACTCTTTGCAGATGGAAGTGGGCTATACACCAAGATATTGGATTTGTTGGGGTTAATACACATGTCATTGTCATCCAACTACTAAGCTGTCATTGACAGCCTAGGCTGAATACCCATGGGAGTTACATCCATAAGAATTAGGTCATCAGTGTAGGCTAGCCAACCAATCTCTTGGGTGCCAATTATGTGAGTATGAAGAACTGATGGATCAAAACTGCAGGGCAAGTTCGAAATGACCCTGACTTAAGCATGAGTCCACGGCACACTACAAGAGAGCAAGCCCTCCGAGTTCAGACAAACCTTCAGGTTATCATTTGTGTAAATATAATCGACATGGACAATAAGACAATGATCCAGTTGTTCAATTTGGACCACAAACGGAGTCTGTTTACCTTGTCAAATGCAGCTGTCAAATCAAGGCTAGCAATATACACACAGAATGACTTATCATCCGAGCCTTACAATAGAGCCATTATCCAACCATTGGTTATGGTGCACACTCCCTCGCATAATACATTTTGAAACATATGAAGCCTTTTATTTTCCTACACCCATTTGACCAAATCGTCAAACACAAAGTTTGCCAATATTTTAGAAGAGGAATCCAAAAGGGAAATGGGTCTATAATTTGCAAGGGAGGTTCATTCCCCTTTCTTGTAAATGGGGACCACTATGGCTTCCAGCCAAGACATCGGTAGAACCATTCTCTTGGTATACCTAATGAATAAACACCAGTGGGTAGGAGCCCATAGCTCTGTATTACTTCATAAGATATAATCTACCTTTTACGAGTTAAGCAATTCCGCCATCATACGGTGCCCGTGGCTCACAGTGCCTCCTGACTTTGCTTTACCGTTACTTGGCCTAGATCGTCTTGCTTCATCTAGTAAATATCGTCTTAATAACTGTTGCATGGTCGGCCAATAGCCGGATTGGCTGCCTACTTACTGTATTGCCATTGTTTGGCCGCTCCTTCATGACCTGCCTGCTTGTTTTTGTTCGCATACAAATGTTGTTGTGAACTCCGCCCTGTGTTGTATTGTAAGTGGTGTGGCTATACTCTATATGTCTACCTAGCCACTTACCTAGCCTGGCCTTCCTTCTCCTAGCCAACGTTTTTCCGTGCATTCTCGCATACTTGTAATTTATAGCGCTACCTAATACCATTGACCTTAGTCGAAGATGTCTTCATAGTCCTCCTCTGTTATTCAATCAATTATTGACTCTGTACTGTGATTATATTACTAGCCTGCCCTAAGCATGGAACCCCTTTATCATTGCCTGCGCTCCTATTTACATATCTAGCGGGGCCTTTAGACTTTCAAAACGCTGCACCCTTATACCTGTATTTACTGCCGGTTCAGTCCCATTTGTGCCTTTTCTGTTTTTTCCAAACTTTTTACATTTTCACAACTACACCGTTTCATCGGCTACCCCCACCTGGCACTATGCTCGTAACCTGTCCTTAACACATGCTACCGTACTAGTGCACACTGCTTCTTACAGCCCAATGTACCATAATACCAGCCATTCTGCTACCTTAGTGTAATAGCTTAGATGTGAATGTACTGCTCAATCTCTAGGACTATAGCGCCTACTTATCTCCACACATTGAGCTCCCGACCATCTCCCAGCACCTCCAGATAATTATCGCCTGCCGCTGCCTTCATGTGCAAGGTGCCCGTTCACCCAACTACATGTTCTCTACATGTATGATTCTCACGCGCCATCACCGGCAGCTGCAACATATTGGCACTTACTGCCCCTCTACTTGTACCTAATTCATGCATAGATTTATATTTACATCATACCATACACATCCAGCACATACCATTATGCATTGGTGCTTCATCACCCTCTTTCATTTATTGCACATCTTCACTAGACTCTGGGCCCAACAGTACAACACGCACTTGTTCACTCCCAGCCCACCTAGCGGACATCACACATCTCCCCTTACTATTGAATTAATCAATACTCATATCCTGTGGCTTAACACCAACACCATGCCCTGTGTTAACCCATATCTGAAAGATCCGGCACTCTGGCTTCATCACTTTGCCACCAGACCTACACCTAATCAACCTTGCTCTATCTCTAGCAGAAATCTTAGATTGTGCGCCAGAGTCACCTCCACAAAATGGTGCTCTTACCTAAGGACTAATAACAGCGTACCTTCCTATCTCAACACTACCAAAGGTGACTCTGCTCAAGGCTCACCACTGTCCTATCACCCCAGCACTATGATCAGAAATGTAAGGTTAGGAGCTAGACTGTGTATTAAAACTCCTCTCTTACCTTCACGCAAGAGAAATAAATACTTGCTGCAGCTCAACAATCCTCCAAATACGGCCAGTGAAGTAGACACAAGCCTGGCTACAAACACTTTGTCTGATACTCACCTCCCCACACAGAACACCTTATCAAAAGATACCTTGATCAAGGCAGCCTTGGTAAATGCTAGATCCCTCCCTGCCCATGCTTTGGACATTGCAGATCTCATAACCACTTAAAAACTTGACCTTCTTGCAGTCACGGAAACTTGGCCAAATGTGGCATCAGGCCCATCCTTGGCTTTGGCCATCCCAGACAACTATGCTATCATCAGATGTGATAGAAACACTTACCAGGTGAAAGGAGGTGGCATTGGGTTCATCTTCAAAAACACTATCGACATCAGAGTTATTAATAATCTGCAAATTCCTTCTGCTGAATATTTATCTATTAAATTGCCCCTATCACCTAATCACACAGCAACAGTTCATCTTATCTACCATCCACCAGGACCCATCTCTACCTTCCCGAGGACATTGTGACCCTCCTATCCACTAATGCCAAACCCAACTCGCAAAGTATTATACTTGGCGATTTGAATCTTGGGTAGTACATTATCAGATCATGGTTACACCCATCACATTCACGAGCCCACACATAATAAAGGAAGAACCTTTGTCTGGCTCATGGACCTTAACTGCACAACTCATCTACTATCCATCTCGCCTTGTATTTGGTCTGATCACCATAAAATAACATTCTCTATCAAAGCCACAACACACTGCCCCATACCAATCATTGCCCCAGCCATGCACACCCGGAATAAGAAAGACATCACTACAGATAAACTCCTCCCATTAATATTTCCCCTTCTCAATAAAACACCTTCTTCAGACCCCACTGTCCTAGTGGACACTTATAATCAAACTATACTGAAAGCATTAAACACCATTGCCCCTCTAAAGTTGCGTAAACCTAAACCACAACCTCAACTTAATTCTTGGTTTACACCGCAACTTAGAGCTCTGTGCAAAGAGAAAGAGAACAGCTGAAGCACACTGGAAAAACTCTCCCTCTCTTACCAATAAAAGTTTATTGACCTTAGCATCATCCAACTACAAAGAAGCTATCATTCTTGCTAAAATAGACACCTACAATAAACGTATCATACACGCTGAATCTAACACAAAAGAATTGTTTAAGATACTAAAAGAATTGGAATCTCCTATTGTCCCCATTGACAAATGTATTACTAATGCCCTATGATGTACTAACATCCAGAAGACTCTCCTTGACAAAATATCGCTGTTACAAACTAAAATCAACACCAAAAAATGCAACCTTTTTTTAGATCCGGATTACAAACAACCTTTAAACAAGATCACCATGCCTGAGTTTGCATGCAAACCATTCAGCTTCTCACCTTTGTCTACATGGGAAGTGGAAAACATCATTAGGAAGCTTAAACCGACCAATTGTCAAGGTGATCCATGCCCTGCTCCTATTATCAAAGCAGCTGCACACGACCTTGCTCCTTTTAGCACTAACCTCATCAACGCTTCCTTTAAAACTGGCATTGTACCTGGCAACCTAAAAGACGCTTGGGTTATCCCTCTAATCACAAAACCTACACTTGACCCGGGCTACCCGTCCAATTACAGGCCCATCACAACGGTGCCCTTCTTACTAAAAATACTTGATCAGGCTGCCTATCTGCAAATTCAGGCTTACCTCGAAACCAATAATCTCTTGGTGCTTAGGCAATCAGGCTTCCGACCCAGACACGGTACGGAAACAGCCTTGATTGACCTCACAACACAAATCCAAGACTTAAAAGATAAGGATAAACTAGCCCTCATACTACTGCTTGACCTCTCAGCTGCTTTTGATTTGGTAAATCACCAAACGCTCTGCCATCACCTGAAAATAGCAGCACACTTCTCGGACTCAGCCACAACTTGGATCAGATCCTTCCTTGCTAACAGAACTATGAGGGTCTTCTCTCCAACTGACTCTGCTGAACCATCGCCAGTATCTTGTGGGGTCCCGCAAGGATCATGCGTCTCCCCTATGCTGTATAATGTCTTTACGAAGCCTCTCTTTGACATCCTCGATTATCTGGGTGTCATGTATACCAACTATGCCGACGACACACAGATACTCATTCCCATCACGGGAGACCATGCAACAGACAATAAATTCCTCAATGAAATCTATTCAGTAATACAAGCTTGGATGTCACAACACGGACTTTGTTTAAACGACGATAAAACTGAGTTGCTAATCCTTGGCTCCCACGCTAGACTCAATAAACTTGACCCGGCCTTCTAATCCTTTTCAATCGATGGCAACACTATCAAGGTTTCCAATAATGCAAAAACCCTTGGTATCTACCTTGACGCCACCCTATCCTTCACCAGAAAAATGAACGCTGTGGTAGCAGCATCTGCTTACACTTGCAAACTAATCACTGCATGTAGGCCATTCCTCACGACACCCAACTGCATCACGCTTGCTAGAACCTCAGTTATGTCCAAAATTGTTTATTGCAATGCCCTCTATTTAGGGACCAGCCAAAAAAATATCAGCAAGCTACAAGTAACACAAAACAATGCCATCAGGGCTGCCCTTAACATCCCAAAGAAGTCTCACATTTCAGACACCAGACGTAACTTGCACTGGCTGTCGGCCAAGCACAGAATTTCCCTTACAACACTTGCTTTAATACATAAAGTTAGGGCAAATCTCTCCCCAGCCTACCTCACCAACCGACTCTCCCCGCATACGTCCTCAAGACCACTTAGAGCTGCTCAAGCCCATACAATGTCCATACCGAGATTCAAACTCCAAAACTCAGGGTGCTCCAGTTTCCCAGTTTTAGCAACCAAGCTATGGAACACGCTTCCTTCATCCCTTAGATCAGAACCTTCCTTCCACTCATTCAAGAGTAATACTAAACACTGGCTACACGAACTGGATTCTGCATTAGCTTAGCCTCCTTTATATGGACCTTATAGGGACCCCACCTGGTGGCCCACTCCCCACCTTGTGCCTTCCTGTTGCTATCTTTGACTATACCTCCTACTAAATTCTGTATACTGACTGATCATACTATGTACCTATGTAATTATTGTAATTATTGTATATACTGTATATATGTACTTGCAACTTTATTTGAACTGCCTACACCATGGAACATGTATAAGCTATTGTATAATTATTATTGTATATATATGTATGTAGCGTGGGCTATATATGCGCCCAGATGCCTCAGGGCCAGGAGCACTTTACAAATAATATAAATACAAATAAATAAAAATACCTATAGGGGCCACCATGATTCCTCACCACCTCTCTCACAAGAGCAGGTTGGGTCTCTGCGATCTTAGTTGGAGGGGTTGTGGCCAAGCAAGGTACATGCTTCCACTTCCTCTTAGATCTTATTTTACCTGGCTTAGAAGTTTCACTCTCAACACTAGGACTTATACTGGAGACTTCATCAGAAGATCCAACAGTCTTAAGGTGTTTAACCTTAGACTTAGGTTTCCTGCTTTTCCACCAGTTTTGAGAATTACCAGTTAGTTCTCACAGGGTTAGATAGGGGTCCAATCTGCCTATTCACCTCTCCCTCAGAAGCAGTGGGGGTCAAATACTCTATAATTGGAGTGGCAATGAAGGAGCATGGTTTGGGCTCCCATTTCCCTAATACTCTAGTCTTGGGTTTTACTTGGTTAGAGGGTAACTTAATAACACAAGGACTTACAATGAGGTTCTCTGTAGAGGGTCCCACAGTCTCAGAGGGGTCTCTTAGGGTTGCCTCTCTAGCCAACTTGGTTTGTTCCTGTTTCCTCCTACTGGGATGCCTGTAGAGGGTCCCACAGTCTCAGAGGGGTCTCTTAGGGTTGCCTCTCTAGCCAACTTGGTTTGTTCCTGTTTCCTCCTACTGGGATGCCTGGGCGTACTAGACACTACTCCAGGAGTTATTAAGTTATTCCCCAACAGGACTCTCCCAGGCACCTCATTCTGAACACTGAAAGGGATCCTTACTGTCATATTGTTACACTGAATGAGAGCTGGTAGAATTGGAACAATTTGCACAGGACCTCCAGCAAATCTAGTGGGGCCTTTGGGTGCCTTAGCCACATCCTCAGGCTTGAAAAAACCTTCATCCACAACTGTTCTGCTGGCCCCAGTTTCTCTCATTGCAGGAATTTCCTGGCCATTCTCAAGAACACCGTCCATATAATACCCTTTGGTGTTATCGAGAATGGAGCTATACACATCCATATTCCAGTTTTCACACAGACCCAGGGACAGTAAAGAAATACTGGCTTGAACTTCAAGGGGTTCTTCAGCCAGTAAGTCAAAGTGTGCACATGCCATTAGAACTTCTCCATCAGGTATGAAGTCTAAGGAGGCAGTGTGGACCCCTGCAGGTTTACCCTTTCATCTGGGATCCCCTTTCACATGGTCCACAGACCCACAGACAAAACATTTCCCAAATTCTCTATGGAATGGGGGTTTCTTCTGACCTCCCTTTGGTTGGGCACCAGAGGGTTCACTAGATCTACCAGGTTTCCCAAAGGATCTACCCTTATGTTGTTTGTGGACCTCTTCTGAGTGGTTGGAATTACACATGTCTTTATACTCACCTTTGTGCTGCTTTCCCTCCTCATTTTTGTGAGTGGCCCAGAATCCTTATAAGTGGCGCTGTTGGCTACCCATGAGTCAGCTGTGTGTGATAGCTTTCTATGATCAATTTCCTTAGAGTCAGCCAAGTGTTTCCTCAACTCAGGAGAGCAGGCACCAAAAATGGAATCAAGCACAAAAAATGTTCTCATTCCTTCAAAGGTGTGTACTCTGTATTGCTTAACCCAACCATTTAAGTTGTTCAAACATTCACATGCCCACGGGGTACCATCAGTTTCTTTGAGGGTCCTCAACCTCTTAAGGTACTGAGAATGAGTTTTCCCAAATCTGGCTATTAATGCCAGTTTCACTGCTTCATAAACCTTTCTCTCACTGGTACCCAATTCCATCACAGCATCACAGCCATTCAGGGGGAGCCTAGACATGAGCCATGGAATTAAACCATTTCCACCTATTCCTTGAAGACCATAGGTGTATTCAAACTTACCCAGCCAATCCAACAAATCAAGTTTAGGCTCATACATGCTCACTGCTTCTTTATGCAGGCAAGGCCACTTGGGACTAGCAGACCCAGAAGACCCTGAAAGGGAAGCAGAATCAAGGGACATCTTTCGCACATCCATTTCATGTTGCATCTCTCGTTATCTCAGTTTCACCTCTTGATGTTTGGCTTCAGCTTGGACATTTAGTTTCTTGAATTCCAACTCTAATCTTAGTCTGAATTCCAACTCTAATCTTAGTCTTTCAAGATAAATATATTCTGTGCTTAAATGTGAACCATGTGGGGTCCCAATCGTATGTGACAGAGGTACAGGTGTCGGCTGTGGCAGAGGGGATCTCTCTCCTTGAGACTCCTCTACCTCATCTGACTTCTCTTGCAGATTGGAGCTTGACTCTAAACTAGCATCCTCATCATTATCTTCCACATTACTTGGGTGAGTAAGGGTTAAAAGCCTACTACCAACACATTTGTTATTTAACAACCTTGTAATCAATTCACATTGTTTTCCTTTCAGAGTCAAGCCATTGGATTTACACATGTTGATCTACTGTTAGGACAATTAGGGCTGCCTCATTAAAGTTATCCATATTTGGCATGTTACAATTGCTTTACTTTTTGGTGGAACTTAGCTTTGTGGTGGGTTTAGTTGGTCACAAGTATAACAAATAGTCAATGTAACCACTCAACGCCAATCCCGTCGCCTGCCGCCAGTGTTAGGTAAGTATTGGTGTAGAAACACTGTGTGAGACTATACAACACTTATCTGCTAGGTATTAGGTAACCCACATTTTGGTATAGGTTTGTACTACACAAGTTGGCAGTGTGACTGAGCAGCCAGGCCTATCTCAAGAGGGGTAAATGTGAGCTGTAGAGCTGTAGCAATGAAATTCGTATTTACAAGTAATCAAATAACACTTATACCCAAGGTTTTAGTTATAAATAGTTATTTATTTAGCATTCATTTTTAAATAAGCGTTCTTTAAAAAGGTCAAGATATATAACAATCAAATATATTTTAAAAATACATTTCAGGATCAGCATTAGTTAGTAGACACTCTTTAGAGATGCATCATACACAATTCCTACACCCTGAGGTGACGTCATTCACAAGGACAGTAATGGCATTTATATGTTTCTCGTTATACTTTGCAGATTCTGAGGTTTGTAGAAAGGAAAGGTTAAAGGAAGGAAAAAGGTTTAACAGGTTCTCAGGGCATGTGTTTATACTTAAATCTTCCAAAGAAGTCTAGACAAGCCTTTCCCGTCAATAAGAGTCTTAAATAAGTTACCACCTATGAGGGACAGAAATATCAAAGTCAATGGACTAGAAGAGTCTGCAGGTAGCCAGGACAGCCTAAGTCAATTGCAACACAGTCTATGGAGCTGAGGCCCTTCTTAGGTAATATATGTATTGCACAAAGTTAGAGAGTTTTTGTAGAAATCACTTTTAAGTTCACAAGCTCTTAGACTTGTGAAAAGTGGGGTTGGAACCAAATCTAAGGTAGGCCACTGCAAGTCTCAACTGAGAAAAGCAAAGCTCAAGACAATGAGGTAATTATCCCAAGTCTAAACAGTACCTCTGGTTTGAAAAAGAATGGTCCAGGGTTCCTGAGCCTCAGTCATGGGGACAAGAGGGAGGACATCTAGAGGACTCCTACGGCAGCAATTTGGAGGTCATCGGCAGCTTTGTGCTCTTTTTGGATCAGCCTCACCTTGCGGTTTCAGTGCTTGGTAAACTGCACCACCGCGGATCTCGTATACTGGCTGAGCTTCCCTCACTCCTGTGTCCTGCACTCTGGTGAGGTGACTCATGCTCTGGTTGTCCTGCTTCTGGAGGGTCCTTAGGTGCCTCATGGAGCTTTTGGCCAGATTTCAGAGGTTGCACTCGACTACGGATTTCATGACCCCTTTACAGCAAATCAGGGAAGATGGTCCAGTGTAGTTCGTCTTGGGGTTAGTTGGTCACACTAACCCAAGGGAAGAAGGTGGCCCTTCCGGAACTTCTCTTGTCAATCAGAAAAAGGAGTTTAATCTCAAGCTCAGCAGTCGGGCTTCACTGGGCAATTCAAAGGTCCAGGATTATGCAGCAAGCTTTGTTGACAGTTTCTTCATCGGGTGTTTTTCCCAGTGGTCAACTCTACCTCTAGTCCCAAAACCTCGCTTTTAGGCAGGTTTCTCCCATTCATGCACAGCCTAGACTGTCAATCGCACAGCAGGGTGGTTGTTCTGGAAGGAAAGGCAGCCAGCCAATCAGGACTGGTTGCATTCATGCACTCCTAGAGAAAAAAAAAGGCGAGTTTCAGGAACCTCCCCCACAGCCTGCCTTTCCAGACCCTGCAGGAGCCAGAGGTGGGATTCAGGACTGAAGCCTGCCAAAGGCAAAAAGAACAAAGGGCTCAAACCTGGCTTGGTTTGAACCCTTTGGTAAGACCAGGACCATTTCGACAGAATGGCCACCCATGGGTGCTATACTGCAACTGAGGATTTGGGCTGTGGCAGAAAAGCACAATAGTAGGAACATTAAACCCCTGCCACCAGCCATTCAAAGTAGTGACGGTAACATATTTTTTTTTACATGAAAATGTAGGATAAGGGACTATTAGGTAATCCCCCAGCACTCCACATAAGATGGGGTGTGCTGGACCTAAAAAGAGAAAAGGTAAGTAAAGTCAATTTCACTTTACTATTCTTGGGAACAGTAGTTCACACTTGAAAAGGTATTTAGACCTTATGAGAAATGTGAAGGATTTCTCTGTGACAGTGCACTCAAGGTGCTGCGTGTCACCATACACAAAGTAGATGCCTATGGAGTTTGTCAGACTCCAAAAACGGAGGAAACACATAATCCAAATAAGGTCAAAACACATGAGCGAGTGAGAAAAAGGTCTCACTCACCCAAGGGTTAAAATCAAAAGTCCTAAAGTCCAGCAAAAGAGCTGGGGTCTCTAAGGTTGAAGGGAATTAACACAGAAATGAGAATTCTCCCTAAGACTCGGTGATGGCCTTTCCATGTCCAAGTTCAGGGAAGAAACAATAGGGCCAGGTTTGGATGAAAACATTGGAAGGCCTGCGTTTGATTATGCTGAATGGTTCTATCAATGGAGACATTCCAGGTCAGCATACATGGACGAATGGTATATCCCAATCAAGTTTAGACTATATATTTACCAGTAGTGGCTTGTATGAAAGATGTACTCACTTCCTTATCGCTTCAAATGCTTATAGTGATCACAGTTATTTGTCAACAGTTTTTCATTTTACTCAGTCTATGCAAGAGAAACCGTTGTCCACTAGCCTTGCCTTAAGAGTCAATCAAGCGGAAAATCGAGAAAGCTGGAATAGGGGTACTGTATACAATGTAAATGAGACCGCTTCAGCCTGTCTGATAGCTTCATCATTGAATTGGCAGCACTCCACATTTATAGAAGATAACTATGGTGATTTTACGGTGGACCTCCTTTCTACTAGTCTTCATAAGTTTCATCAGAATGTAGGTACTACCATGAAGCATTGTCATGTTTTTGATCCGGATGTGGCTCTTCAGAAAAAGGCTTTTACATTTAAAACTTAAATTTATAAGATTGGATGTGACTCTCATCCCATCCACTAAGATCCAGAAAATTAAAAAGTGTGCATTATTTTACCAATGAGATGCTGCAAAAATGTCAGTTTTGAGGAACAAAGATGCAAGTTCATTGTGGTACTTGATGAACGACATCGCTCGCTCTCAGCCCGAATATAGAATTTCTTCAGTTTCAGAAATTCAATGGGTCACTCACTTTAGTAAAGTATTCAGCACTCAGACAGGAACAATTGCAGATATTGCAGAGCGCCTTGAGGCCTAGAGGCGAATGGCACGATATAAAAAAATAATATAGATAGATAGATAGATGGATAGATAGATAGATAGATAGATAGATAGATAGATAGATAGATAGATAGATAGATAGATAGATAGATAGATAGATAGATAGATAGATAGATAGATAGATAGATATGCCCCCCTCACTAGATACCTCATCATGTGTATGATCCATGGTTATCATGAAGAAACACATTCTTGAAATAATACACAAAATCAGTTCTTTGCGAGCTTCTGGTCCGAATAACCTGTCTAATTTATTATTTAAGGGGGATCCCAAAACATAGCCAACTATACTGTCAGTTCTTTTTAACAATAGTGTAGCTACTGACACGTTTCCCAAATCTTGGTCTACCGCACATATTTTACCACACTTTAAAAAAGGCTTGCAATCTGATCCCCTGAATTTTCGACCTATAGCAATCATGGATGAAGATGTTTGCTGCATTGTTTCTTCAGCATCTTCAAACATGGCAAACGTCGATTAATAGAATCCTTCAATGGCACACTGGTTTTCGAAGACATCACAGAACTACATTGAATAGGTTCTCATTGAAAGCCATTATCAGTCAAGTCCTGCAGCACAAACATGAATCGGTTTACTTGGCCACACTCAACCTCTCTGCTGCTGTTGATGCAGTCGATCGAGGCCTTTCGTAGACCAAGTTGCAAAATTGGGAAATCCCGCGATGGGCTATATTCTAATTCAAAAATACAACTCTTATTAAATCATGAAGGCAAACTGTCACGTTGTATCCCTACTTTCAAATGGGTCAGGCAGGACTGTGCACTCGCGCCCTATCTGTTTAGTCTTTACCCTGAAGCCTTAGCCCCTCCGAAGATCTAACACATAAAAACAATCTGGCTTGCTTACGCCAATGACTTTTTAATTTTTGGTTTAACCCGATCGGTATACACCATCTTTTGTCGTTTTTTTCAAAATTTGCTGAAGTTTACAAATTGAAGATCAATCCTAAAAAATAAATAACTAATGCACTGTACTAGCAAACAAAGAGGTCAATCTTTTATCTGGCAAGTCGATCATGTACCCCTCGGAAAAAAAGGGGTTTATATATTAGGGATTTCCCATTTTTGCCAACAGAACACATCTCTTGTCAAGGAATGGTTGTTTTCTATTGGATCGGCATTATGTAATCAATTGGTACGAGTTGACAGCAGGTATGGGAAGTATTCCATACTTCCCTGCGTGAGATTTTATGAAGGGAAAATAGTCTCTAAGATATTATATGTTATTGAGATGCTTCCATGCTGGGCTCTAGATTTTCTTCCTAGTATCAAGGACTGGTTGTGGAGGAGGGCACTTTAAATTTTGAATGGCACCCCCCTCCCTGCCATTCGTTATGAACTTGGTCTCATATCACTTAAAAGTAGGGCCCAGTGGAAGTCACTATCACTTTACTATGAGTTATTATCTCCATCTAGTTCACCTTCTCTATATATGGAACTTAACACAGTGTTGATTAAAAGAAATGAAGCTTTTATATGGGAATTCCTTTGGATTCTTGTGATCGATTGTTTGCTGACCTGGGCCTTTTACCGGTTGACCTCGTAGATAAAAGTATTTTACATGCAAGATTGGTTAGATACGATTAATAACTTTCATTCGTATGAATCACTGATACATTTGAGGTTTGATTTTAAACCAATCGGAATAGTCGCTCCCTATCTCAATGTGTATCCTCAAAGATCTGTAGACGACTGTTTATTAGTTTCTGATGCAATCAAGTACTCACCGATGAGAATCTGATTCGTTTTAGTATGACATTGGTTGATCAAGGTTTCTGTAGGTTTTGTGGTTCTTCTAATTCTGTTGAAACCTGGAACATTTGATAACATCCTGTATTAACCTACAGGGTTTTCGAGAACTACATTTCAGGTGATTTTACTGACGTTAGTCGCAATGTCATGTGATTTTAGCTGGCTGCACCACTATGTTGGTTCTGGCATTTACAGGTTTTTGAAAAGCTCTGAATTTGGAATGAATTGTTACTGTTATGGATATGATTTATGTGTACTATGTTGAGTTGAAAAGGTTTTTGTTTTTAATAGAGATGTTTTATGAATCGTTTTTAGCCATTTGTTTCTGGCATATCTACATGTATACCTTTTGTACAGAAAAATATATGAAATTTGCTAAATGTGTACCAGAATATTAATGTGATTGTTTTTTAAAACTGTACAACAATAAAAACAAAAAAAATGAACCCGAATAACTCATGGAACTCTGGTGTAAGCTGCAATACATATGGCCTGATTTACAAAGTGTTTTTCAATGGGTTTTTCCATTACAGTTTTGAAGGCACGATGAAGAGGGTGGTGGCTTAAAGAGGCTTAGCTGAATGCTTGTCCTTTACAAATACCAATTTGTTATGCTGACACAATAGAAGCATTGTCAGGCGGCATGCGCCACTTGTGCTGGAGAACGTTTTGAACTCGGTGTGGCATATGCGCCTGGGTTTGCCCCACACTTCACCTTTTTGTCACATGTATTAGTGCAAACTTGGAATAGAAAACAATGCATCAAACTAGCACGTGTCCAACACCCTCATAAAATGATGGACAGCAGTCTTGGAAGGATAGCTCAGGGGAAACATGCTTGCTTTGATCCCCGGCCGCGCTTAGGAACCTCTGGGTATTAAGTGCGTTATAAATAACCTATCATATCATATTTCTGACATTAGTTGGTTTGAATATATAAGCAACGCCAAATCATGACCCCGAAGTAAGTAATGGTATGACTTACCGTAAACAGTCCCAGACAGTTTTGTAGACTTCATCAATCCCGTATCTGATTACGCTACTGACGTGTGCTCATGTTTCTAAATGCAGGTCATCCTTTAAAGCGGGTATGTAATCTTAATCGTATTGATATAACATTATCTTAGCTGTGTTTGCTAAACCTGTCAAACGTTATAATGTTTTTGTTCATTGTGCTTACGTTTTATTGACACAACCGATAATTAGCTCTAGATTGCCACGTGACTGTACAGCTTTAAAACCGCATTAGATTCTTACAACCGTGTTACGCTTTTTCTTTTTTTTCTTTTTTTTTTTACTTAAGTGGAGCCATTTATCTTCAGCTAATGGAAAACATCTCTGACATAAAATAGGATACCAGTCATCTGTTCTCTCAACAGCGTAAGCTAATAACATTGTGGCAACCAGGAGGTCCATTTTAAGTGAAAGGAGGTAGAACAGCAGCCATTTCAGAAATGATTCAATTGTGAAGAGGCTGGCTGTTTCTGCGGGGTCGTAATGGTGCACTTTAGGAGTAACATGTGGCGTGTGTTTCGGTTATTAATACCATTTCGACACATATCTATCGCTCTCTTCCATGTACAAATGCAATAAAGTTGGTTCTCCAGAGGCTTCAGGAGGCAATCTTTTTTGCTATCAAAAGATGCTTTAGCGATTAGAAGATTTATCGACTATATTTGCAACTGGGGGACTCTAGGGAAACCCAGGTGCCACTTAGACTAGGACTACGAACACAACAGGGCTGCATTCGCTGCTAATTTCATACGCTTCCCCCATTACTGAACATACTGAAAGCAATATATGGAGACCTGAAGCATGTTCGTTTTACATTTAGCCAAATTGCATAATTATAGTACGATTTGCTATGAAAATGAAAATATAAAATTCGCTCTTAAATGATTAGGTTTATATTTACTCTGCAAGGAAATGCAATTCCTGCCACTTCAGTATCTTGCGAGCATTATTTAAAAAGATTTGTTTAAAATCACACTACACGACCCAGTAGAAGAATACTGTGCAAACAGGTCATGCCTGAATAGAAAACTGGGAACTAAAATCAGGATATGTAGGATGAACTTCTCATGAGGTAATAACACGTGCCCGATCTATGTATGTTCTGCCCACTTTGCTGAACTAGTTACACTATCACAAGTATGCGCCTTAGCTCAAGGGGGAAGCAATACGATATTTATTGATTAGTGTTTTGCATTTGGTGGCATGCATGTTCATGGGTTGGATACTTGTTCCACACAAAGAAAAAAGTGCCACAAATTTTGTATATAATCATTTGATTGCCCTAGAACTTTGTTGACACGTGTTTCGGCTTTGAACTAAGCCTTTTTCAAAACATAGAGGGCATATATTACTTCATCCCCATATCTCAGATTGTGGTGTAGTCAACCAATAGTCGTGATTTGATCTTGTCCAAGAAATTGTTTCATTAGGGGACTGCACAAGTCATTGGGATAGATCCCTCCTCAAACTAGAAGTCTTCGAATTCACACGCGTCGGCCTCGTTGCTTTCCTGAACTCAGGAATTGTGTGATTTTGCAAGACTTCTAGTAATGGTGGCTGCCCCTTCTCCTGTCCCCAAATGCATCGGCAGTCCCTTCTCTCTCCCTATTTCCACATTGATAAACTTGCGGAAATCCAAGAATGTGCATCACATTTCGAGAATGTTTCATGAAGCAAGGCAGGATGTGTCCTCACCAGAGTTAAACTGTGGCAAAGGAAGGATGGTATTTGTGATGCCTCGATTGCTCTGACATTATTTTGCATGTGTGATACATGGAGTCACACACGTAGGCTAAAGGGGGAAGGCGGCTGAGTTGTGAAAATAATGGTACCCTCAAGGTTTTCCACCAGTGGCTGAAAAGTTGGGTAAGCAATGTTGCGTGTGCCAGCAGCATAATATTACCAAAATCACAAGTTTTGACTGGGGCACAACCTGCACCTTGCAAACCTTTTCGCCACGTTTCTCTGTGACTTTATTCAGCTGAAAAAGGTTATAGGTTGGAAATATGTTTCTGGAATAATTGATATGATTGTGAATTGGATTGGAGCATACCCTATTCGCTAAGTAGGCACACAGGCATTATGGAAGGCACTAATAATAGATATGATACCATGCTCCAGAGTACAAGTGAGTATTAATAGTAACGACTGAATGTATTTCATGGGAAATGTATTTTAAGAGCTCTCTAAAGTACAACATATTAAGCAAAAGCTTCATTTTCCTTTTCACTCATAATCAGCTGATTCCCTGGAAAGACAAAAAAGGAATCTTGAAAAACATAATCTTGAAAACTTGCAAAACTGGCTGTCAGAAACAGTGACACTATTTTTTATGAATATGTGAGGTACTTCAAAAAGGAAAACATGATTGAGCCCATATGACATTCTCACAGACAGACTGGTATTCTTACCAGAATCACTTCCTGTTATCACTGAATAGGGAAAATTTGCATCTACATGATGATGTCATATTACAATACTTTCAAAATGCGGTAGAATGTGTGAGGATTGTCGATTTATGGGGTTCAACAAGCAACGCCAAAGGAACCTGAGGTGCCTTGTTACCCTTTAAAGCCTGGAAGTTGTATTTTTTTTTCAAACCACCATCATAACCACGTATTGGCAGATAGGTGGTGTGGACCTTATGCAATGTTGGTGTTGAGGGACGCTACAGAGATGTCCCAATCGGGATTTAAGACAGACTCGGTCATCAAACAGCCCCATTGCTAGCTGAGGCAACATACGCATATGTTGGTCTTGGCTAGCAGGATGGTACTTTTATTTCATGATTTCAATCTAAAGTGAGGTGTACATTGATGAAAATCTTGCTAGTGGACATTTGGGGTCAGTTAAGAGAGAGAAATAATAGATATGTTCATTCAGTAAACACTGAACAAGTCAGAAACCTGCACTGCTAGAAAAAGCGGACTATAATTGTGTGCTAGGGAGGTATGTGTGAATGCATCATAGGAGTATGGCGTCTACTACTTATTTGGAGATCTTCCCCAAGGCTAGTGAATGACGGTTTGGCCAAGTGCTGCAAGCCTGAATGACTATCCCAAATAGAGTTCTAAATGACGGGGATAGAGAGGCTTTTTCAGAAACAGTATTAAACTCAGAATGGCACAAGAAAAAGTTAGTACCAAAAATTGAGATATGGTCTGCAAAAATAAGCAAACCAAATCTAAAACAAATTGGATGGTCGAGACTGACATAAATAACTGATTTGATTTTATATTGTTCAACCGATCTGTATTTTTTAGGCCAACGAAAATTACTTGGGTTGAGGACATCTATATTGTTCACAACAAAAGTTGAAATGTCTCCTGGCTCTGAAAATAGTCTTATTTCCTACTCATTTGCCGACATCAGAAAGTTGAGACTTGGTCTTATGGTTCCAGGTTTTGAACCAGCGTTACACTAGAATGTCTTCCTTGTGCATTGAAGCCGATTTCTATAGCTGGTAAACATGTTTTCTACGTGAGCTTTTCCCTCCATGCACCTATGCTAATAGCTGAAAGAGTTTTGAACATACACGTATAAACTTTATCTGCCATTCAAGTTCGCTTTCAAGCAGTCTTGGCCAACATTCAGGAGGATGTTTGTCAGAATAATTCATGGCAACAAAAACATTTAATTGAGAGCTCTGGCTTTTTCCTTGTAATGCATCCTTGTGTCCAGTTCAGTTGCTTTTAGGTGGTCCTGCACCATTCCTTCCAGAAGCCTTTACGTCGGGGTCCCTTCCATTAGTACCAAGAATGCCACATATTGCTTTGGAGTTGTTGCCAGGGTGGAGCTGTTCATGACATAATTACTGTCTCTTCCAAATGGTCTAATAATGTGGTGCATCTATTACATTCCCTCTGCTTTGCCAATTTAACACCTGATATGCTCCATCAGACCATGTGATATTCTACTGCCCGTTTATTATTACCCATCATGAATGTCTCTTCTGTTGGCATTTATTGGTGGCAGGGAGCACTGTGTGTTATGTCAATCTACCTTCAATTGTATTCTCTTTTTCAACTTTTAGATCTATTCCCTGTTTATCCTTGATGCTCGTGGGCTTGGATGTGCACACACCATATACATAGCCCGCCCCCACGACATGTTCTCCCACAGCTTCCTAATCATCTACAGACCACCCGGCTATGAAAGGCATTTCACAACCAACCTCTGTGTTTCTATAGCTACCACCATCCCCTCCCTGACTCTTCTAGGAAATTTCAATATCTGACTAGACATTCCCACCAACCCTATGACCCACTCACTGGTCAACTGCCTTGATGCGCTTAACCTCTCTCTTCACGTGAACGGCCCAACTCATTCTAAAGGACACACCCTTGATGCCATCTTCAGCTCCCACGACCAGATACATCTAGCCCCCGCTGTACCTCTCATCTGTTCTGATCACTTCATTGTCCCTTTCACCATCCGCTCCCCTGCCTCTGTGCCCATCTTTGAACCAGTCGCTCCCCTCCCCGCAAATGCTGGAAGAAACTAAAGATGCTCCCTGACCTAGTCGAAGCCCTGCTTCACAGACCCCCCACAACCATCCCCCGTGATGAACCCTTAACCATTGATTCCTGAGACTCATGGCTCAATAACTCATTAATCCTGCTCACCCCCACTTGCCGATCGTCCTCTTGCCTTGGTCATTATCCCAAATGGTTTACTCCTGAACTGGAGATTGCAAAACAACTTAATAAGTACCTGGAACGCAAATGGCAAAAAAGAACCACCAATCTGAGTAGATCCACCTTCGCCTTGCACCATCGCTACTATAAGCTGAAATCCGAAAAGCCAAAAAGCCCACTACAACAATCAAATTCTTATCTGTGGAAACCACAGCAAGGAACTCCACAAAATAATTTCTGAATTCTTCAAACCAACCTGTACCTCAGCCCAATCCACCCCATCTCAATCACTCTGCGACTTGCTCTCTCGCTCCACTTCTACACCACCGCTCTCCACAGAACAACTTCTCTTAATAACAAACTGCCCCTCCTCTCACCGCCACAAAATCCGTCTGCCCTATCAACCACCCCCCCGCCCGCCACAGCAACAACTCCACACACCTTTGACACCTTCAAACCAATCTCGAGAGATGAATTTCTACTCCTTCTCTCTGCTCGTAAACCATCTTGCTCCCCCCTTGACTTCTGCCTCGCCTCAGTCCTCAAAGAAATATTCTCATCCACCTATGCAGGAGAGTGAACAAGAACCATCCTAAACGACTCCCTCATCTCTAAAATCTTCCCTGACGCCTTAAAAATTGCACATGTCAAGCCTCTTCTAAAAAAACATCCCTCGACCCCAAAAACTACCGCCCCATCTCGAACACCAGATTCCTTGCAAAACATATCGATCGAACTGCATACTCCCAACTAAACGCCTTTGTCGAATCCAACAACCTCCTTGACCCCGGACAATCAGGTTTCAGACCATGACATGGAACCGAAATCACTCTGGCCTCAATCTAGGATGCTCTTAAGATCACTGCAGACTCTGCAGGATCCGCTGCACTAATCTTCCTAGGCCTCTCTGCCAACCTGGACACAATTAACCACTAAATCCTACTTGACCGCATACTCTACCTAGGAATCCGTGGAAACGCTCTCAAATGGATAGCCTCCTTCCTCAACAACAGGAAACAAATAACCCTCCTCTCCACCTTTGCCTCGGCCACTCGACCAGTCAATATTGGAGTACCACAAGGAGCATGCCTATCAGCCCTCCTGTACAACCTCTATATGCCCAACCTCCCTGGAATAATCGGCCCGCACAATATCCTGTGCTACAACTATGCCATTGATACTCAAATCATCCCAAAACTCCTCAACTCAGACTCCAACACTCAGCCCGACCTCGCAGCGTGCCTCCTTGACATCGACCATTGGATGACTACAAACCACCTCCTCCTAAAGCCCACTAAAACCGAAATCATGGTGTATGGCAACACCGAGCTTCTCCCCCACCCTTTACCTTGGCCCACATCCATGGGTCAACCACCCACCACTTCTACCACAGTAAAACACCTTGGATGCACTCTGGACTCTGACCTAACCCTCTATCATCAAATCAACAATGTATCTATGTCTTGACATTACCACCTCAAAATTCTTGCACACATTTTTCCCTACCTCTCCTTTCCTAACAGACTTTTTGCTGTTATGTCTATTGTAATGTCGAGACTGGACTAAGCTAACTCCCTTTATCTCGGAGCCCGGGCATACCACCTCATTAAATTGCAAAGAGCAGAAAACGCTGCTGCCAAAATGCTACTGCAATGGGCCCAAGAGACCACACCTCTCCAGCTCTCAGAACACTCCACTGGCTCTCAGTTGGACGAAGGACCCCTTTCAAGACCCTGTGCATCACCCACTGTGCAGTGCACAAGACTGGCCCTCTACACCTGCAAGACAACCTAAAAGCCTACCTCCCACTCTGCACCCTAAGATCAAGCTCCGCCCTCCTTTTAGTGACCCTACCACCAACTCGGTCAGGATAGGAGGATCCTCATTCTCAACCTTGGCCTCCCACTCTATGGAACTTGCTTCCACCCCACATCCGACACACCAAAGACTATTTGGCTTTCCGCAAATTACTAAAAATGTGGCTCTTCCCATAATACTGATGACCACCTAAAGATGTGTCCAAATCCCCCCAGCAACCCAAAGAAGAAACATACAATGAAGCTGTCCTACGGATGGAGTGGATGGAATGGATGGAACGGATGGAACGGAAGGAACAGACGGAACGGATGGAGTGGATGGAGTAGATGAAACAGAGAAAGTAGACGTAACAGATGGAAAAGATGGGGCAGATGAAATGAAGTGGATAGAGTGACGGAGTGGACGGAGTGGATCAAATTGGATGAGTTGAATGGAACTGGATTCGGATGGAACTGGACGATTGGAGGGAAATAGGTGGTACTGGATGGTACTGGATGCAACTGGATGAAACAAATGGAACAGATGGAGTGGATTGAATGACCTAATGGATGGAGTGAATAGAATCAGATACATTGATGAAATTGGACAGAGTATATAGCACTAGATGGACGAGATGGAACTCAACAGAGTGAATGGAACTGGACTGAGTGGATGGAACTGGACTGAGTGGATGGAATTGGACAGAGCGGATGGAATTGGACAGAACAGGTGGAATTGGACTGAAGATGGAATTGTTGCCATATATATGTACCCCTATGTATGCTATATACATGTATCCCCGTATATATCTTTATCCCCTTATATACCTGTATCGACGCCTGTCACTATTTATCCGTATGTCGCTATGTATGTCCCCACCGGCCTGTCCACATGCCTTGTTTCAGGCGCTTCTACAGATAACCACCATATCACACCGCTATGCTTACTCTCTACTATACATCATCATTCAACTAGAACACAGCTATACCCCTGATATTTCGGCCTGGCTGCTCACTTACAAATACGCCTTCATTAACACCTCATCACCCTATTAAAACGCAGCTAGCTGAGCACTTTCCAGCCTAGCTGTTCACATAGGCGTTCCTCAGGCCTAACGCAGCCAGAACCCAGTCTGAGTGTCCACCCACCAGACTGCACACATCCAACCGATATAATCAGCCCCACACCTATCGCTAGAAAGCAGCTTTCATCCAACAACTAAACCAGCTGCACACATATCTGGTGCACCCATGCACCATACAACACTATCTCTCCCTACTGACTTGAACTACAGTTCCAAAGGGCGTTCAACCTCGCATGGCTTTGAGGTCACACCAATGATATATAAGGTGCTATATAAATGCCAAGTAACATAACATAACATAAAATAAAATAACATGATTGGGCAGCTAAGAGTGATCTGAGATGACATAAAGCAACAGTCTAGACCAGAAGTGCTGGGTGAATTTTCTGGAATCATGACTGTGATGTACCCCTGGCAGCACCTGTGCATGTCTTTCAACTGGCAGTGCGACTTTGAGACAGCACTGATTTCCTTCAAAGCCTATGGGCCTATCAAGGGAATATTGGCTCCAACATATCAGGTAATACCTGATATGTGGGCACGTTAAAGATGGGACTGTGCAGTCCATCAAGGCATTTGAGAATTAAGTTGCTAAAGACAGCTGTAACTATGTCATATTTGTTCCTGAAGTGAAGTGAGATGAGTGAATCAGAATTGAAAGGAACGAGACCTTTTGGATGAAGGAACCACCACAACTCCAGACTATGTACACAGTAGAACGGGCCAGTAATTAGACAGTCCAAGGACAAATATGCTGGAAGGAGTGGCTAAAGGCCTGATGTTAAATGGAACTAGAATGTACTTTTTTTATTTTTTTTATTTATTTATTTACAAGTATACACAGAAACAAAAGCAGGAACAACAATCAGAACAGTATCAGAAAGACAAGCACGGAGAAACAAAAGTTAAAAGAAATCATTGAACATATTCCAGATCTTCTCATATAAAGACAAATTACATTTCAATTTGTAAATCAATTTTTCAGTTCTAGACAGGCAGTGCATTTCCCAGAGCCATTCCTCAAAGGAAGGAGGGGCCCTACCCTTCCACCCTCGGAGAATCAACCGTTTGGCCACAATAAAAGCTCTAAAAGACCACTTTTTAAGTGCAGAGCTGACCTCAGCCAATCCCGAATCATCACCCAGGATCACAGTCCTAAAATCCAAGACAGACCCATCACCCAAAATCCTGACACAATTCCAAAAATCTTGGACCCGCACACAGCTCCATAGCATGTGCTCCAGAGACACCACATCCTGGATGCAACCACAACAATCTTCATTGTCACTCATGCCTCTTTTAAGAAGAGTTTCTGGACACCAGTACACACGGTTTAAAATCTTAATTTGTCGAGACTGTTCACTCAGATTCAGCAAACACAAGGAGACATTAACACACATTTTCAGCCACGCATTGTCATCAATTTCAGACCCAATCCTCTCACTCCAAACTCTCCGTAAACTGTCATTATTCCGATAATGGGACACAATGAGCTTATACAGCCTACTGGCCAGACTACCACCCTTTCCATTTGAATCAGCCAGAAAAATATTCACATCAAAAGAGTCGGACCAGTCCACCTCACCCACAGACCTCTTCAGGCGTTTATAAACCGAGTCTGACAAACCTTCAAAACTCCATCTTACTCTCAACTCAGCAGCAGTCAACCACCGAACATCATTACCCAAGTAAGAGACCTGTTTAATACCCATCAAGAACCATTCCAGTCAAAAAACCGTCCTAGAATTATCCCTAATCTTTGGATTCAGCCAGATCCAGGCACTCCTGCATTTAAAAGCATCACAACCCAGCAATGAAAAAACTTTCTTCCACGAGGTGCGCAAGAATGACGTCGTTAACAGACTACCCCCTGAAATCTTTGTATTAGTGGTCAGCAAGGCCCTGGGGCCCAACGGCCAAAAGGCATTCGATTCCGCCACTGCCCAGCTCGACAATTCATCTCTCAGAAATGGTACAAAAGAATGAGCAGAAAAGGCCAAATGGTAGGCCCTAAAATTTGGAACTCCTAAACCACCTAAATGGACCGGAAGTTGGAACTTCCAAAGACTAAGTCTCGGTGGTTTTCGGTTCCATAAAAACTCCTGAACAAGACGGTCTGGATCCCTCCAATAACAACTCTTAATTTTCAAAGGAAGCATGCTACATACAAAGTTAAGTCTGGGTGCCAAATTCATTTTCAGGGCATTGACTTTACTCCACTAGGAAAGATTAAGCAGCAACCATCTTTCCAAATCTATTTTACAATCCCAAATGACTGCACTCATGTTTTCGTCAACCATAAGGGAGACAGGATACGTCAGCCATACCCCCAAATAGCGCAAGCGCACATCACACCAAGTAAACCCCAGCCCAGTAACCTGAGTCTTATCACACCTATTGGAGAGCGGCAACACTTCTGACTTCAGGCGATTAATCTTGTATCATGAACAAATGTTATAATCAGACAAAATCCTCATCAGACAGGGCAGGGACACTTCCAAATTCTGCAGCACCAACAAGAGACCATCCGCATAAAGCCAAGCCTTTTGCACCACACCCCAACAATTAACACCATGTAAATCCGGTTCATTTTTGATGCAAACCGCGAGAGGCTCAATCGCCAGAATGAATAACAGAGGAGAAAATGGACAACCTTGACGCGTGCCCCGTTTCAAACAAAAATGTTCCGATATCACCCCATTAGTCTTTACATCTGCAGTAGGATTGGCATACAGAAGAGCAACCCAAGAAATAAAATCCTCACCAAGATTCATCCTTCTCAGTACCGAATACAAGTAATCCCAACTAACCCTGTCGAAAGCTTTCTCCGCATCAAGGGAAAGCACAGCGGCATCACAATCCATCTTATCCGCAATTTCCATTGTAAGTAACAATCTCCTGATATTATTAGATGTACGTCGATTTTTCATGAAACCAGATTGTTCCTCAGAGATCAAAGCAGGCATCAAATGTATCATACCCATAGCAAGAACCTTGGCAAGAATCTTATTATCTGTATTGATAAGGCTAATCGGACGATAACTGGCCGGAAGATTACTGTCCTTCCCTTTTTTCAAAAAGACTGACATGGAAGCATGTCTCGTACTTTTAGGTAATGACCCAACAAGTCTAATAGACACAAACATATCTCTCAAGAGTTCCAAGGCTGAGTTAGGGAGGATTCTATAGAACTCACAAGGGAGCCCATCCGGGCCCGGGGACTTACTCACATTCAGCTCTGGAATTGCTCTCTTGATCTCATCAACCGATATCACAACACCAAGAAGATCCCGATCTGCATCCCGAATCCTAGGCAAATTTAAATTGCCAAAGAACTCCTCCCCCCTAACCGTAACATCAGACTCATCGCTATACAAATTCTCGTAAAATTCACGAAAAATTGAGTTAATTTTCTTCGGATCAAATGAGATTCTACCCTCCCTGTCAATCATAGAAGCAATTGCCGACTCAGACATCTTTTTCTTCAACCTGTAAACCAGCCATCTATCACAACGCTCACTCTTTTCAAAATAAGTGCACTCAGAGAAGAACAAACTACGCTCAGCCCTCAGAGACAAAAAGTCTTCCATTTCTTTTTTAAGTTTCTTCAGAGTAGCCAATTTGACCGAGTCAGTCGGATCAAGCATCAAATCCTGAGAAATCTCACCAATATGCAAATCAAGAGCTTGTCTCTTCCTCTCATCCCTCTTCCGTTTACCACTAGACAGCCCTAAGCAGATGCCACGCATACAGCATTTGAAGGCTTCCCACGTGTTCGCCACACTGATTTCATCTGAGCGATTCTCCAAAACAAAATAATTTGCCTCCGAAACAATCCGATCCAATATATCATCATCCAACAATATAGAGGTGTTCAGTTTCCAGGAGAAAGTCCTGACACACCGATATTTAAGTCCCAAATGCATCACAATAGGGGCATGATCACTCAATAGAATATTACCAATGTCACTGGAGACAACACCCTCCGACACATTCCCACCAGTAAAAATCATGTCAAATCTAAAGAACACACCATGAGCACTAGAAAAGAAACTGTATTGACGCTTCCCCAGGTTTCTCAGACGTCAAGTATCTCTCAAATTGTGTTCCTCCAAGAGCGAACCAAGCGCCTGATGATGCTGATCACCCCGTGTCACCCGCCTGACCTGGCTCCTATCCAGAAGAGGATCAACCACAGTGTTAAAGTCCCCTCCAAGTATCATATTTGAATTATTCAAATCCAAAAGGGTCTGCGCAACCATTCTAAAAAAGGAACCATCATCCACAGTAGGAGCATACACATTGCACAGCGTTAACAATTCCCGCTGAAACTCCACCAACAAGGCAATCATCCTACCATCCTTGTCAGCAAGTTCTCGTAAATGTTTGACAGGCAGTTTCTTCCGAAACAAAATGGCTACACCCTGTGACCTAGAAGAAAAAGAAGAGCCATAAGCAGAGCCAACCCACTCCTTTTCCAACCTAGAAATTTCATCCGCCAAAATATGAGTCTCCTGTAAGAAGCATATGTCAGCGTGCTTGACACCATTCACATTCCAAGAGACAATGCAGAGATCATTGGTTGTCCCACCAGTGCGTGAGGTCATCATTACACTATGTAGGTCTAAACCATCAAGAGCAGAAACTGTACAAAAACAAAATAAAAAACCAAATAAATGACACACATTAAAATATAAACAAAAACAAAACAACAAGTGAAAAACCAAAGAAGATACAAGACTGCGAAGTCTATTCAGCCCAAAGAATAATTGAAACAACATTCAGAACAATCCCCAGGATCCCTCTCCAGGCACTTAAGAAAAAATCAACGAGCATCGAAAATGTATCCCTACCAAAAAAAGAACCCAAGCAAAACCCCAATAAAAATAGAAAGATCACTCCCAAGAGCCCCACCCCCCATAAAACCACAAGAACATATGACAAATAAAAAAGATTTCATCAGAAACAACAAGCTGTAACATGTCACAACAGAACTCGTGAATAACCATCCCAGCACCAAAAACACGAGGACAGTCTCAGTACTGCCACCAAAAATGGACCACCTCCCTGGGCAGAGTCAAAAAACCTGAAAAAGAATGAATGAAAGCATCGAAAACCCCATTCATGAGGTGAAATAAAGAGGCATGCGGAATGAAGCCAGTTTCAAATCCAAAGTCATTATATAGTAATTGCTCTGATACACATGAACTTCCAGATGAGGCCCAAAAAATATCTTTTTCAAAAAACCATCAGTGCATGAAGTTAAGGCATTCCACAGCAGCCGCAGGTGACAAAGCCACCAAAGTGCACTTCTCCGTGAGACCGTAGTGGGTGAGGGTCTTGCATACAGTTCCGCTGCGACAACGGACAAGTTCCACATAAGATTGTAAATATCAGCCGGCTCCATTGCACATACCTCACGGCCCCAGCGCATTGACCGGGGGCCCGCTCCGATGACGCCACCATCCCGCTCACAGTCCTCCACACAAGTCAGGAGGCCCAGGAGCCTTCCGCTGCCAGTACTTCCCACCAGCAGCCAAGCACAGCTCCGTATGCAGGCTCCCACTATTACGCGGCCGGCCCAGGAATGAAACGCCGGCCGATCAGCTGACTGGGATGTTGTGCGTGCACGGACGCATCACGCGTCACAAAAGCAAGGTCCTGTATGCGAACCAAGGCGGATGTAGCACGGAGCACGGACCGAAGTCACAGAATCTTAAGTAAGTCACAAAGCCACATTACAATATGAAAGGCACAT
Organism: Ambystoma mexicanum; assembly: GCF_040938575.1. Taxonomy (NCBI): domain Eukaryota; kingdom Metazoa; phylum Chordata; class Amphibia; order Caudata; family Ambystomatidae; genus Ambystoma; species Ambystoma mexicanum. Next base: position 864,847,459 of record NC_090937.1, read on the forward strand.
AGCCAGATGGAGTTCCCGAGCCTCATTCAAAATGCTGAAGCGTTAACTGCCACCCTAAAGCAGCGCCATTTTATGAAGTCCAAAACATACAGCAAACATGGTAAAAAAACATGAAACTTCCCAAAAAAAAACATGGGGGGATGGGGGAAGTGCAAGCAGGTCCCAGTTCACTCCCTAGCAACAGAAGTCACAGGAAGACCCCTGATTCCAACAATTCCAAGTCTGGTTTGCTTTTGTCACCATCAGGAAAGGCAATAGTAAAGACATTATTTTTACTGAGAAAAGCTCTCAGCTTAAGTTGCCTGGCCAATTCTTTAGCACCCCGAAATGATCTCCACAGGAGCAAGATTTCCTTAGGAAAGTCAGGATAAACAAAAACAGCTTTACCTTTGATTGAAGCATTTCCAACCAGTCTGGCAGCTTTCATCAAGCATTCCTTAGATTTGAGATTCAAAAAGGAAACCAAAATATGCCTTGCTTTATCCCCCAGACGTTTACCAAACCTAAAGATGTTATCAATGTCTTTCAGCTTGACTGTAGTGCAATGAAAACAGTCCTTAAAGACTTGAAAAACCAAGGAAGGCAAGTCTTCATCATCACCAGCAGTGTCCTCCACACCAACCAATCTGATGTCCCTTTCCCTGATCCTTAACTCCAAATCCAAGCGCTGTTCTTTCTCTTTCTTCAAATCAGATCTCAGGTTATTGTAAGCCTGGAAGCTGCCTGCAATCTCTGAGCTCATAGTCAGAGAAGACTTTTCCAAATCAGTGACTCTGCCATCCAGCTGTCCGGTTTTCAAATTAAGCTCAGCCATAGTAAGCTTAATATCACTAACATCTTGAGCCACCTGAAGAATAGTCTTGTAGACATCTGAAAGGCTTGAGGTATCCTCCATCTCAGGAACCTGCTTAGGTTTCTTTGATACAGGGTGTTCTGCTTCACCAATCTTTTTCTTGGAACTCATTATAATTTCTTTATAAATATCTTCAGGGCGAGGTCCAGAGCAGTTGAGTTAAGCTGCTACTCCGCTGCCAGCCATTCTAGAATCTCCGGAACTAAAATGTTCATTGCTAACAACATCTGTATCCATCCGATTGCGGAACTATTAATTGATACAAGCGTTGTGTTAATCATAAAAACTGAGAAACACAGCGTTTATAGGCCTGCATAACTGACAGGACCATTTAAACTACACAGTCAGTATTAACTGGTCAACTATTGTGCCTGAATATGCCATTAGTTTAGCTCATCAAACAATGACTCTTGAACAAAAATGGATATAGGATTCCTATATGTGGCAGTGCTTATTGACATAATTATTGCCACCTTAGTTGTGTCATTCATATCTTTGGTAGTGTTGTAAAACAAAATGTAAAAACACCCTTCATATCATATGGTGAGAATATTACCTATACTCATAAATAGGATGGAGATGAAAGATTTGGATAAGGTTGGTTCTGATGAAAATGCAGTGGGTTAAATACAACAGACAATGAGTATTTAAAAGAAAACAATCAAAGTAATGTATATTGACATGAAAGGAAACAATATACCAAACCTCAATGAGATGGTAAATATGACGGTAAGCAATTAAAATTGCTTAGACTACCCTGTAATGGCAGGGATAGAAAACAAATGTTGAAATATAACCCGGATTCTGGAGGGAAAAGGAACTATTGACTGTAACAAAATGGGATATAAAGGGAAACAACTATATAGGGGATTTCGCAATGGAAATACAGGATTATCTGTCAAAACCAACACTATTTTATATGCTCCTATCAGTGCTGGTCATTCATGTGCAATCGAAAGAGCTGGTGTACAGTTATGATTAGGGATACAACATGACAGAGTCACATGAGAACATTATTGGTTTGCAAGTATCAAGAAGCCAATAGGGTTGTTATATTAGACTCTGCCTTCGCCCTGGCCCATTCAGTGATGTTTGACACATCATTTATGAAGGCTACCTATTCTTGCCTGAAAACAGGAATAGAGGTCAACTGGTTGCTATTTACCAGACTGGGACTTGTTATTTATGATAGAGAGATCTTCAGCAGGTGGAGATTGTGTCAAGTGGATACATGGAGTGGTTCAAGCCTATCCTGTTGCTTTTAAACTATGCCCTTCAAGGTTGGAGGATGCTCTGTTAGGAAGTCTGTTTAGAATGTTTCTGACTAAATGTAATATGGTGGTTTTCTGTATAAACCCGGTTGTATAAAATCCTGTAAAAACCTTGAGGAACATGTACTCTGAGTCAATACTTGGACAGTTAAAAGGGAATTAGTTCCATTTTTTGTCTCACAACTGCTGGTGTTTTTTTTGTTTTTTTGTTAAACGATGTTGGGCTTGATATGATATGAAATGCAATTATTTTATCAGAGACTTGTGAAAAGAAGAATGTGCATATGTGTATGCATATGCTTGTATTTAGTCACTACTCATATCTGAGCAAATCACCAAATGTTCACTTTCACCATTCATTAATCGAAGACATATTTCTTAATAGTATCTCCCATAACTGATGCAAATTTATTGATCTCTGAAATTGAGACCAAGCTGTATCTAATGCTCAGGATAAAACAAAAGCTAAATTGCTTCTGCTTATACAACCATCAAATACTTGCATTTCAGATTTTAATATTCTAAGCCCGCTCCAGGTATACCATCAACTAATCCACAAATCAACCTGTAATCAAGCTTGCAGCTCAATTTCAAATTCCTAGATGCCCTGATCAAGATGCTAGTAGGGTAAATCAAATGTAAGTATTGCATCTTGTACTGCCCAGCTGTTATGTCTATTGTAATGTCGAGACTGGACTAAGCTAACTCCCTTTATCTCGGAGCCCGGGCATACCACCTCATTAAATTGCAAAGAGCAGAAAACGCTGCTGCCAAAATGCTACTGCAATGGGCCCAAGAGACCACACCTCTCCAGCTCTCAGAACACTCCACTGGCTCTCAGTTGGACGAAGGACCCCTTTCAAGACCCTGTGCATCACCCACTGTGCAGTGCACAAGACTGGCCCTCTACACCTGCAAGACAACCTAAAAGCCTACCTCCCACTCTGCACCCTAAGATCAAGCTCCGCCCTCCTTTTAGTGATCCCTACCACCAACTCGGTCAGGATAGGAGGATCCTCATTCTCAACCTTGGCCTCCCACTCCATGGAACTTGCTTCCACCCCACATCCGACACACCAAAGACTATTTGGCTTTCCGCAAATTACTAAAAATGTGGCTCTTCCCATAATACTGATGACCACCTAAAGATGTGTCCAAATCCCCCCAGCAACCCAAAGAAGAAACATACAATGAAGCTGTCCTACGGATGGAGTGGATGGAATGGATGGAACGGATGGAACGGAAGGAACAGACGGAACGGATGGAGTGGATGGAGTAGATGAAACAGAGAAAGTAGACGTAACAGATGGAAAAGATGGGGCAGATGAAATGAAGTGGATAGAGTGACGGAGTGGACGGAGTGGATCAAATTGGATGAGTTGAATGGAACTGGATTCGGATGGAACTGGACGATTGGAGGGAAATAGGTGGTACTGGATGGTACTGGATGCAACTGGATGAAACAAATGGAACAGATGGAGTGGATTGAATGACCTAATGGATGGAGTGAATAGAATCAGATACATTGATGAAATTGGACAGAGTATATAGCACTAGATGGACGAGATGGAACTCAACAGAGTGAATGGAACTGGACTGAGTGGATGGAACTGGACTGAGTGGATGGAATTGGACAGAGCGGATGGAATTGGACAGAACAGGTGGAATTGGACTGAAGATGGAATTGTTGCCATTTATATGTACCCCTATGTATGCTATATACATGTATCCCCGTATATATCTTTATCCCCTTATATACCTGTATCGACGCCTGTCACTATTTATCCGTATGTCGCTATGTATGTCCCCACCGGCCTGTCCACATGCCTTGTTTCAGGAGCTTCTACAGATAACCACCATATCACACCGCTATGCTTACTCTCTACTATACATCATCATTCAACTAGAACACAGCTATACCCCTGATAATTCGGCCTGGCTGCTCACTTACAAATACGCCTTCATTAACACCTCATCACCCTATTAAAACGCAGCTAGCTGAGCACTTTCCAGCCTAGCTGTTCACATAGGCGTTCCTCAGGCCTAACGCAGCCAGAACCCAGTCTGAGTGTCCACCCACCAGACTGCACACATCCAACCGATATAATCAGCCCCACACCTATCGCTAGAAAGCAGCTTTCATCCAACAACTACACCAGCTGCACACATATCTGGTGCACCCATGCACCATACAACACTATCTCTCCCTACTGACTTGAACTACAGTTCCCAAGGGCGTTCAACCTTGCATGGCTTTGAGGTCACACCAATGATATATAAGGTGCTATATAAATGCCAAGTAACATAACATAACATAAAATAAAATAACATGATTGGGCAGCTAAGAGTGATCTGAGATGACATAAAGCAACAGTCTAGACCAGAAGTGCTGGGTGAATTTTCTGGAATCATGACTGTGATGTACCCCTGGCAGCACCTGTGCATGTCTTTCAACTGGCAGTGCGACTTTGAGACAGCACTGATTTCCTTCAAAGCCTATGGGCCTATCAAGGGAATATTGGCTCCAACATATCAGGTAATACCTGATATGTGGGCACGTTAAAGATGGGACTGTGCAGTCCATCAAGGCATTTGAGAATTAAGTTGCTAAAGACAGCTGTAACTATGTCATATTTGTTCCTGAAGTGAAGTGAGATGAGTGAATCAGAATTGAAAGGAACTGGACCTTTTGGATGAAGGAACCACCACAACTCCAGACTATGTTCTCAGTAGAACTGGCCAGTAATTAGACAGTCCAAGGACAAATATGCTGGAAGGAGTGGCTAAAGGCCTGATGTTAAATGGAACTAGAATGTACTTTTTTTATTTTTTTTATTTATTTATTTACAAGTATACACAGAAACAAAAGCAGGAACAACAATCAGAACAGTATCAGAAAGACAAGCACGGAGAAACAAAAGTTAAAAGAAATCATTGAACATATTCCAGATCTTCTCATATAAAGACAAATTACATTTCAATTTGTAAATCAATTTTTCAGTTCTAGACAGGCAGTGCATTTCCCAGAGCCATTCCTCAAAGGAAGGAGGGGCCCTACCCTTCCACCCTCGGAGAATCAACCGTTTGGCCACAATGAAAGCTCTAAAAGACCACTTTTTAAGTGTAGAGCTGACCTCAGCCAATCCCGAATCATCACCCAGGATCACAGTCCTAAAATCCAAGACAGACCCATCACCCAAAATCCTGACACAATTCCAAAAATCTTGGACCCGCACACAGCTCCATAGCATGTGCTCCAGAGACACCACATCCTGGATGCAACCACAACAATCTTCATTGTCACTCATGCCTCTTTTAAGAAGAGTTTCTGGACACCAGTACACACGGTTTAAAATCTTAATTTGTCGAGACTGTTCACTCAGATTCAGCAAACACAAGGAGACATTAACACACATTTTCAGCCACGCATTGTCATCAATTTCAGACCCAATCCTCTCACTCCAAACTCTCCGTAAACTGTCATTATTCCGATAATGGGACACAATGAGCTTATACAGCCTACTGGCCAGACTACCACCCTTTCCATTTGAATCAGCCAGAAAAATATTCACATCAAAAGAGTCGGACCAGTCCACCTCACCCACAGACCTCTTCAGGCGTTTATAAACCGAGTCTGACAAACCTTCAAAACTCCATCTTACTCTCAACTCAGCAGCAGTCAACCACCGAACATCATTACCCAAGTAAGAGACCTGTTTAATACCCATCAAGAACCATTCCAGTCAAAAAACCGTCCTAGAATTATCCCTAATCTTTGGATTCAGCCAGATCCAGGCACTCCTGCATTTAAAAGCATCACAACCCAGCAATGAAAAAACTTTCTTCCACGAGGTGTGCAAGAATGACGTCGTTAACAGACTACCCCCTGAAATCTTTGTATTAGTGGTCAGCAAGGCCCTGGGGCCCAACGGCCAAAGGCATTCGATTCCGCCACTGCCCAGCTCGACAATTCATCTCTCAGAAATGGTACAAAAGAGTGAGCAGAAAAGGCCAAATGGTAGGCCCTAAAATTCGGAACTCCTAAACCACCTAAATGGACCGGAAGTTGGAACTTCCAAAGACTAAGTCTTGGTGGTTTTCGGTTCCATAAAAACTCCTGAACAAGACGGTCTGGATCCCTCCAATAACAACTCTTAATTTTCAAAGGAAGCATGCTACATACAAAGTTAAGTCTGGGTGCCAAATTCATTTTCAGGGCATTGACTTTACTCCACTAGGAAAGATTAAGCAGCAACCATCTTTCCAAATCTATTTTACAATCCCAAATGACTGCACTCATGTTTTCGTCAACCATAAGGGAGACAGGATACGTCAGCCATACCCCCAAATAGCGCAAGCGCACATCACACCAAGTAAACCCCAGCCCAGTAACCTGAGTCTTATCACACCTATTGGACAGCGGCAACACTTCTGACTTCAGGCGATTAATCTTGTATCATGAACAAATGTTATAATCAGACAAAATCCTCATCAGACAGGGCAGGGACACTTCCAAATTCTGCAGCACCAACAAGAGACCATCCGCATAAAGCCAAGCCTTTTGCACCACACCCCAACAATTAACACCATGTAAATCCGGTTCATTTTTGATGCAAACCGCGAGAGGCTCAATCGCCAGAATGAATAACAGAGGAGAAAATGGACAACCTTGACGCGTGCCCCGTTTCAAACAAAAATGTTCCGATATCACCCCATTAGTCTTTACATCTGCAGTAGGATTGGCATACAGAAGAGCAACCCAAGAAATAAAATCCTCACCAAGATTCATCCTTCTCAGTACCGAATACAAGTAATCCCAACTAACCCTGTCGAAAGCTTTCTCCGCATCAAGGGAAAGCACAGCGGCATCACAATCCATCTTATCCGCAATTTCCATTGTAAGTAACAATCTCCTGATATTATTAGATGTACGTCGATTTTTCATGAAACCGGATTGTTCCTCAGCGATCAAAGCAGGCATCAAATGTATCATACCCATAGCAAGAACCTTGGCAAGAATCTTATTATCTGTATTGATAAGGCTAATCGGACGATAACTGGCCGGAAGATTACTGTCCTTCCCTTTTTTCAAAAAGACTGACATGGAAGCATGTCTCGTACTTTTAGGTATTGACCCAACAAGTCTAATAGACACAAACATATCTCTCAAGAGTTCCAAGGCTGAGTTAGGGAGGATTCTATAGAACTCACAAGGGAGCCCATCCGGGCCCGGGGACTTACTCACATTCAGCTCTGGAATTGCTCTCTTGATCTCATCAACCGATATCACAACACCAAGAAGATCCCGATCTGCATCCCGAATCCTAGGCAAATTTAAATTGCCAAAGAACTCCTCCCCCCTAACCGTAACATCAGACTCATCGCTATACAAATTCTCGTAAAATTCACGAAAAATTGAGTTAATTTTCTTCGGATCAAATGAGATTCTACCCTCCCTGTCAATCATAGAAGCAATTGCCGACTCAGACATCTTTTTCTTCAACCTGTAAACCAGCCATCTATCACAACGCTCACTCTTTTCAAAATAAGTGCACTCAGAGAAGAACAAACTACGCTCAGCCCTCAGAGACAAAAAGTCTTCCATTTCTTTTTTAAGTTTCTTCAGAGTAGCCAATTTGACCGAGTCAGTCGGATCAAGCATCAAATCCCGAGAAATCTCACCAATATGCAAATCAAGAGCTTGTCTCTTCCTCTCATCCCTCTTCCGTTTACCACTAGACAGCCCTAAGCAGATGCCACGCATACAGCATTTGAAGGCTTCCCACGTGTTCGCCACACTGATTTCATCTGAGCGATTCTCCAAAACAAAATAATTTGCCTCCGAAACAATCCGATCCAATATATCATCATCCAACAATATAGAGGTGTTCAGTTTCCAGGAGAAAGTCCTGACACACCGATATTTAAGTCCCAAATGCATCACAATAGGGGCATGATCACTCAATAGAATATTACCAATGTCACTGGAGACAACACCCTCCGACACATTCCCACCAGTAAAAATCATGTCAAATCTAAAGAACACACCATGAGCACTAGAAAAGAAACTATATTGACGCTTCCCCAGGTTTCTCAGACGTCAAGTATCTCTCAAATTGTGTTCCTCCAAGAGCGAACCAAGCGCCTGATGATGCTGATCACCCCGTGTCACCCGCCTGACCTGGCTCCTATCCAGAAGAGGATCAACCACAGTGTTAAAGTCCCCTCCAAGTATCATATTTGAATTATTCAAATCCAAAAGGGTCTGCGCAACCATTCTAAAAAAGGAACCATCATCCACAGTAGGAGCATACACATTGCACAGCGTTAACAATTCCCGCTGAAACTCCACCAACAAGGCAATCATCCTACCATCCTTGTCAGCAAGTTCTCGTAAATGTTTGACAGGCAGTTTCTTCCGAAACAAAATGGCTACACCCTGTGACCTAGAAGAAAAAGAAGAGCCATAAGCAGAGCCAACCCACTCCTTTTCCAACCTAGAAATTTCATCCGCCAAAATATGAGTCTCCTGTAAGAAGCATATGTCAGCGTGCTTGACACCATTCACATTCCAAGAGACAATGCAGAGATCATTGGTTGTCCCACCAGTGCGTGAGGTCATCATTACACGATGTAGGTCTAAACCATCAAGAGCAGAAACTGTACAAAAACAAAATAAAAAACCAAATAAATGACACACATTAAAATATAAACAAAAACAAAACAACAAGTGAAAAACCAAAGAAGATACAAGACTGCGAAGTCTATTCAGCCCAAAGAATAATTGAAACAACATTCAGAACAATCCCCAGGATCCCTCTCCAGGCACTTAAGAAAAAATCAACGAGCATCGAAAATGTATCCCTACCAAAAAAAGAACCCAAGCAAAACCCCAATAAAAATAGAAAGATCACTCCCAAGAGCCCCACCCCCCATAAAACCACAAGAACATATGACAAATAAAAAAGATTTCATCAGAAACAACAAGCTGTAACATGTCACAACAGAACTCGTGAATAACCATCCCAGCACCAAAAACACGAGGACAGTCTCAGTACTGCCACCAAAAATGGACCACCTCCCTGGGCAGAGTCAAAAAACCTGAAAAAGAATGAATGAAAGCATCGAAAACCCCATTCATGAGGTGAAATAAAGAGGCATGCGGAATGAAGCCAGTTTCAAATCCAAAGTCATTATATAGTAATTGCTCTGATACACATGAACTTCCAGATGAGGCCCAAAAAATATCTTTTTCAAAAAACCATCAGTGCATGAAGTTAAGGCATTCCACAGCAGCCGCAGGTGACAAAGCCACCAAAGTGCACTTCTCCGTGAGACCGTAGTGGGTGAGGGTCTTGCATACAGTTCCGCTGCGACAACGGACAAGTTCCACATAAGATTGTAAATATCAGCCGGCTCCATTGCACATACCTCACGGCCCCAGCGCATTGACCGGGGGCCCGCTCCGATGACGCCACCATCCCGCTCACAGTCCTCCACACAAGTCAGGAGGCCCAGGAGCCTTCCGCTGCCAGTACTTCCCACCAGCAGCCAAGCACAGCTCCGTATGCAGGCTCCCACTATTACGCGGACGGCCCAGGAATGAAACGCCGGCCGATCAGCTGACTGGGATGTTGTGCGTGCACGGACGCATCACACGTCACAAAAGCAAGGTCCTGTATGCGAACCAAGGCGGATGTAGCACGGAGCACGGACCGAAGTCACAGAATCTTAAGTAAGTCACAAAGCCACATTACAATATGAAAGGCACATAGCCAGATGGAGTTCCCGAGCCTCATTCAAAATGCTGAAGCGTTAACTGCCACCCTAAAGCAGCGCCATTTTATGAAGTCCAAAACATACAGCAAACATGGTAAAAAAACATGAAACTTCCCAAAAAAAAACATGGGGGGATGGGGGAAGTGCAAGCAGGTCCCAGTTCACTCCCTAGCAACAGAAGTCACAGGAAGACCCCTGATTCCAACAATTCCAAGTCTGGTTTGCTTTTGTCACCATCAGGAAAGGCAATAGTAAAGACATTATTTTTACTGAGAAAAGCTCTCAGCTTAAGTTGCCTGGCCAATTCTTTAGCACCCCGAAATGATCTCCACAGGAGCAAGATTTCCTTAGGAAAGTCAGGATAAACAAAAACAGCTTTACCTTTGATTGAAGCATTTCCAACCAGTCTGGCAGCTTTCATCAAGCATTCCTTAGATCTGAGATTCAAAAAGGAAACCAAAATATGCCTTGCTTTATCCCCCAGACGTTTACCAAACCTAAAGATGTTATCAATGTCTTTCAGCTTGACTGTAGTGCAATGAAAACAGTCCTTAAAGACTTGAAAAACCAAGGAAGGCAAGTCTTCATCATCACCAGCAGTTTCCTCCACACCAACCAATCTGATGTCCCTTTCCCTGATCCTTAACTCCAAATCCAAGCGCTGTTCTTTCTCTTTCTTCAAATCAGATCTCAGGTTATTGTAAGCCTGGAAGCTGCCTGCAATCTCTGAGCTCATAGTCAGAGAAGACTTTTCCAAATCAGTGACTCTGCCATCCAGCTGTCCGGTTTTCAAATTAAGCTCAGCCATAGTAAGCTTAATATCACTAACATCTTGAGCCACCTGAAGAATAGTCTTGTAGACATCTGAAAGGCTTGAGGTATCCTCCAGCTCAGGAACCTGCTTAGGTTTCTTTGAGACAGGGTTTTCTGCTTCACCAATCTTTTTCTTGGAACTCATTATAATTTCTTTATAAATATCTTCAGGGCGAGGTCCAGAGCAGTTGAGTTAAGCTGCTACTCCGCTGCCAGCCATTCTAGAATCTCCAGAACTAAAATGTTCATTGCTAACAACATCTGCATCGATCCGATTGCGGAACTATTAATTGATACAAGCGTTGTGTTAATCATAAAAACTGAGAAACACAGCGTTTATAGGCCTGCATAACTGACAGGACCATTTAAACTACACAGTCAGTATTAACTGGTCAACTATTGTGCCTGAATATGCCATTAGTTTAGCTCATCAAACAATGACTCTTGAACAAAAATCGATATAGGATTCCTATATGTGGCAGTGCTTATTGACATAATTATTGCCACCTTAGTTGTGTCATTCATATCTTTGGTAGTGTTGTAAAACAAAATGTAAAAACACCCTTCATATCATATGGTGAGAATATTACCTATGCTCATAAATAGGATGGAGATGAAAGATTTGGATAAGGTTGGTTGTGATGAAAATGCAGTGGGTTAAATACAACAGACAATGAGTATTTAAAAGAAAACAATCAAAGGAATGTATATTGACATGAAAGGAAACAATATACCAAACCTCAATGAGATGGTAAATATGACGGTAAGCAATTAAAATTGCTTAGACTACCCTGTAATGGCAGGGATAGAAAACAAATGTTGAAATATAACCCGGATTCTGGAGGGAAAAGGAACTATTGACTGTAACAAAATGGGATATAAAGGGAAACAACTATATAGGGGATTTCGCAATGGAAATAAAGGATTATCTGTCAAAACCAACACTATTTTATATGCTCCTATCAGTGCTGGTCATTCATGTGCAATCGAAAGAGCTGGTGTACAGTTATGATTAGGGATACAACATGACAGAGTCACATGAGAACATTATTGGTTTGCAAGTATCAAGAAGCCAATAGGGTTGTTATATTAGACTCTGCCTTCGGCCTGGCCTATTCAGTGATGTTTGACACATCATTTATGAAGGCTACCTATTCTTGCCTGAAAACAGGAATAGAGGTCAACTGGTTGCTATTTACCAGACTGGGGCTTGCTATTTATGATAGAGAGATCTTCAGCAGGTGGAGATTGTGTCAAGTGGATACATGGAGTGGTTCAAGCCTATCCTGGTGCTTTTAAACCATGCCCTTCAAGGTTGGAGGATGCTCTGTTAGGAAGTCTGTTTAGAATGTTTCTGACTAAATGTAATATGGTGGTTTTCTGTATAAACCCGGTTGTATAAAATCCTGTAAAAACCTTGAGGAACATGTACTCTGAGTCAATACTTGGACAGTTAAAAGGGAATTAGTTCCATTTTTTGTCTCACAACTGCTGGTGTTTTTTTTGTTTTTTTGTTAAACGATGTTGGGCTTGATATGATATGAAATGCAATTATTTTATCAGAGACTTGTGAAAAGAAGAATGTGCATATGTGTATGCATATGCTTGTATTTAGTCACTACTCATATCTGAGCAAATCACCAAATGTTCACTTTCACCATTCATTAATCGAAGACATATTTCTTAATAGTATCTCCCATAACTGATGCAAATTTATTGATCTCTGAAATTGAGACCAAGCTGTATCTAATGCTCAGGATAAAACAAAAGCTAAATTGCTTCTGCTTATACAACCATCAAATACTTGCATTTCAGATTTTAATATTCTAAGCCCGCTCCAGGTATACCATCAACTAATCCACAAATCAACCTGTAATCAAGCTTGCAGCTCAATTTCAAATTCCTAGATGCCCTGATCAAGATGCTAGTAGGGTAAATCAAATGTAAGTATTGCATCTTGTACTGCCCAACCTGGTTTGATTACAGTAATCAGACTTAGCAATAGATTTAATCTACTCACGATCATACAGGTTGTTGGGGGCTGTTTAATAAAAACTACCATTTGTGAGCTACCTCTAACATTAAAAAACATACTGCTTTATTGACTAATTAGCTGGCCTCCGGAGCTAATCTTGTTTATGAAATTGCTTTTATAGTACCATCTACTTGTATTCTACTTTAAATCCTAAAAGCAGAGATTGCTCATTTAAAGGAAAATCATTAGATTGCTCATTTAAAGGAAGTTCATTAGCAAATTAATTTAGAAATCCAATACCTAAAATGTTTATTCTTACATAAGAGAAGTGTTTAATTGAGTGTACAAATAGGCAACTTACAGTTGACTTATCTACAACTTAAAATGACCCTAGTCTTAGACACATTGAATCCCTGGATCATGTCCTACATTATAGAACCTTAGATTTAACAGGTTCCATAAAATTGGCACTTAAACTGCTAAGACCTTAGTGATGACTGATTCAAAACGGCAAGATGTTACACGTAAGAATCCTGTTTGTACAATTACAACAAGGGTGATATACATGTATTCAATGAAATTGATAAACAAGCAATTGTTAGTAACCCAAAAGTACAAATTAATCTAAAGGGTTCTGGTCTATATCCCAGGGATGTTAATGGCTGTACACAAAATTCAAATAGGTGGCTCAAGCCCAACGGAGAACATATGTGTACTCTAACAAGACTCTCCAGGGGCACATTTAAATAACCTCTTGTACTAATCAATACATGGTGTCTGTGGCTTCACCACATTACATTTACATTTTTAAAATATATTTTACACGTTGTAATAACCACTGCAGACATTTTTTAAAATCCTGCTATGAATGGTCATGATTACTTTAAACTATCCATATATTGTGGGTTGGTTGAGGGTCTTTAATCAATTAAGCTATGAACTCTGCCTACAATCAATTCACAAATACAAATAAGAACTTTTTTTTCCGTCACCCCTGTTGATCTCATAGCAGCCTGCGTTGTAAAGCTTTTTTGTGTCAGTGGGAGCTTCCAAAACCAGTGCTATATTGGAATCAGATGTTATTGATCTTGATTGACAGACCCCCCTGAATTATCTATTTTTATTTCATCTAATATCTTTTTTGTTGACATAAGCACTGCTTATCAGCTTGTGGGGGAGTGTGGGGAAGGTACTTGATACATTGGGCCTCACCACGAGTATGGCAGTACATACAACACTAAATAGGTCGGACAAAATTACCTTTATTACTATGACACCCAGCGAAAATGAGTGCCAAATTATGAGGGCACAGTGTGTGTATCAACCTTCGGCGGTAACAGTAATCTGTCCCACAGAATATGTGCCAAAAAATAATACTAATCAGTAACTCCCCAATTTTTCATCAGAAATAGCATTACCACTAGAAACGTGCAGAAATAACCAATAATTTATTTTGATGGTGGCTTTAGTCCCGAGAATAAATATCACCATTCTGCAAACAGGAAGCTAACCAGTGACGATCTTTGAAAACCATTTTCCTGTTGCCATCCGAGCCCACTAGTTGTCTCATAAACATCAGGGGAAAAAACTGCGTTTCCTGAAATGTGGTTGCAGAAACCAAAATTCTGCAATGCATAGCTCCAAGTCCTTTCTAATGACCTGGTCAGTTATGTAGAAAAACTGTTTGGAGCAAATCACAGGAAAACAACATTCCAGAGGAAGATACACATTGGGAGAGAAATAAGAGACACGCTGGTAGATTGGTGCACGTTGCATCAAGACAGTGAAAATTGCCACAAGAGGTGGATTAACCAGAAGGCAAATGTGTGGAGTTCAATCTTCATCGACTGGCTGTGGATAGCTGCCACAAGAGGTGGGACAGATAAGCCACTCACCTCCAATCCCTTGGAAGACAAGGTAAGCAGCATCCTCCACATGGCGTCCCATGAGGAAATTTGAGGAGCACAGATAAGAGAATTTAGTCAACTCGAGTCTGGTGGAGCCAAATGGCCACAATGCCCAAGCCAAGCCTACGGTCTAGTAGACATGGAAGTAATCCAGGGCCAACTGAATGCATATGACAACCATGGAACAAACCCATATCAAAATGCATGTGGTGTTATAAATGTACCATAGCATCAATTGATTTGTGACCATGTACAATCTGGAGAAATATGTATCAGAGCAGGCCAGAGAGAGTATGGTCTCCCCCTCCCACTACGGAGAGAGGACAACAAGCCGTTTCATTTATCAAGCTGCTGAAGAGTTTGACCATTTGAAGATCGAACTACCTACCGGCCGACTTCAAATCTAGACCAAAGTCCCTTGTGAACCATCTCTATTGCTGCAACAATCACAATTTGCTGATTTACACTAGAGACATGAGTCCAGGTTCCCTATTTTGAACTGCGACTTAGAAATCTAGTGCAGTTTCCTGAGGATGTTTAACCGACACTGAGAAACGGTTGACACTGGATCCACTTCTCTGTATCTAATACGTACACAGTGGGATTGATACTTCACTATGTGCCCACTGGGATACAACATCTAAGAACTCACACTGCTATGCCAACTTCAATTTCTCAAGTGTCTTTCTGATACCACCAACAGTTGGGCTGAGGGTGCCCGTTGGCCCTGGCTCAACAATTCCCCTGAAGAAGTTCCTATGACTAGTTTGATTTATGGAAGGAACGAAACATGTATGGTCTATAAAGATACAACTGAACAGTATCTAAACTAGTACTAATTAACCTTGATGCACTTTAGGTATATGCTGACCAAGGCACCTCAACCAGAGACATTACATAATGACGGTCTCTTCATGTATATATTGTGTGGTTGAAAGTTCAGTCAAGAACCAATGTTACAAGTATCTACAACTGTTTACATGTTGACCTGTACACTTGCTGCTATCAAAGTATCTCAGAGAAGAGATACAGATTAATTGCGGATTTTGCACAAAACCAGTTGTTTTGATGATGAACACTAAGCACTGTCTGTAAAGCACTTATCACTTTTGTCACTGTTGTATGTTAGTTTTTATGTGCTTGTATGTAACCATTGTCTAGATTAAAATTCGTTTTTTAACAGAATTATTGATGAAGTCAGGTTGTATTTTCCTAGAACTTCTATTTTACATTGTCCTCATAAGTGCGAGAATCCCATTAGTATCCAATGAATGATGTGTCTACAACCTATTCTAGCTTGGGGGCCTCTCTCTTTTTGAAGGTTTATATATGTCAGGTTAAAACCCCCCCGTTATCCTCATTTTGGTCCTGAGTTCCCTCTTATTGTTTTTCAAGTTCAGAGCAGGCCATGCCTGCCTAACCAACTAACACCCCCTTTTGCCCCATGCAACCCAGAAACGTCTGGATCCATGAAACTCACAGTGAAAGCACCACATCCAATATGCAACACAATCCATGTAAGTGATACATGAGCCATGAATCTTTTATTGAGTTGCTGCACAAATGGCAGGCAAAGAATGCATCCTTCAATGTATGGCTTTAAACATGCCACTGCTGTGTGTGGCCCATGAAAATGTACCCAGTCCAGGATGGTACAGTAGCATGCTGGCTTGTCAGAGCTAAACACAAAGTGCCCAGGTCAACACAAAAATCAAGGTAAACCTTAATTCCTTGTGAATTTTAAAAGGGTGTGTGTATATCATAGAGCAAACATAGCAATGTTTGAATAGTGTTCCCTTGCACATCGACCCATCTCTTTCCAATGTGCCTTTAGCCAGCAACCTCCAAAATGCATGAGTGGCATCTAGTAGTCACCATGATGAGCGACTGCATGCCAATACTCCAATAATTCCATATATTGTTCAAAGGCTTCCCAGAGAGAGAAAGCTGGGCCTAGCATGTCTGGATCAAAACAACATACTAGGGCATCCGCTGAGATAACACATACGGGAGTGAAAAAATCAACAGCAAAAATGACTTAATGTAACCAATACAAGTGGCTCAATATATGAGAAGGCTATTTGATTAAATATCTCCTTCTTCAAGCCCCTTGTGCAATATTTCCTCTATGTGTTTCGGTTTCCAGAGACTGCCCTAACTGCGCTCAGCGACAGACCCTATCTTCACCAAAATATTTCCCCTAAACCAGCGCGGTTAAAGCAAATCGCTGAAAGAATCGTATCCTCCTGCAAGGACATGGCTGGGAATATCTGAGTGCGTGGGGGGATGCCCACTGCAGGGAGCATTTGCAAAGGCCACTTATAAAATGGAATCTATTAAAGATTAGCATTTGTTTTACTTGCAAGACTTGGTTTCGAAGAACACAGAGAGCGTTTTGTCCATTGGCGATTAAGGAATGCTTCAAAGTCTGACTTTTTCCTGACTTGGGCAGCCATCCCCCAGTCCTGTAGCTGTTGGGGTGATACATTGCCTTTATACATTCTCTGCAAAAGTTGCTGTTTTAATAAAAAATGCAGAGAGAAAAGAATGTGTATTGCTGCACGCCAACCACCAGTGCAATCCTAAAGGAGATTAATCCCAAAACTGTCAGTTCAGCAGACTAGCAGAGGATGAGGCCTACTATGCTGTCTGCAATTTAACCATGCATTATATTTTATGTAGATCTCTTTTCAAAGGATATGTATGTTTGGTCGGGGGGGGGGGGATCAATGCCTTCTCACAGGCCTGGTAGTTTAGTCAGTAGATATTATTAAAGATTTTGCATTTTGCAAAATTCAAAATTTCAAGCGTTTTAATTCAATATAATTATACCCACTGTTATCAAAGAAAACAATTTAATGACACATACTTTTTTTTCAAAGAAAGAATACCCACTGGGTTTTTATTCCAAACACCAGATTTGTTGTGTTTAAGAAAAGCAAAAACAGTTAACATCACAAGAGTTACATTAAACAATATGAAGAGATTTGCTTTTCAGAAGTTCAAGTGAACAGTTTCTTTTCAAAACATATTTCATATTACTATGTGTGTAACCTAAGAGTCGCCTTCACCTGGCCAACTGACGGTGTCGAACACTGTTATTAGCAAAGCCTTATCATCAACAAATCTTTTTGTAGGCACAGAAACAAGGTTCCCTTAGCCTACGTTCACACTGTCCACTTTTAATTACAAAAAAGAAGGAATCTTTAGGTTGAAAGTCACCAATCCCTAACACAACCAATCATTGACTGTGTTGCCGAAGTGTTTCGGACTATACAAAGGTCCATCTTAAGGGCAGGGAATGCTACTGGTTCCAAACTCTAGGTGTGTCCACACCTTCAATTCGTAAAGGGAAATGTAGAGAAGGGCCAGCTATTATTGCTGTTTACCAACTAAACTCAACCGTTTCAAACAAGATGTTAAATCATGACCCACCTTGTAGTAAAACTGATGGGGTGTATAACTCCAGTCTTTAACCATACGCTTGTGTTGGGATTTGACTAAGCACATTCACACTTGTATGTGGCACTTTCCACCTCAAACAGGTGAACTCAAAACCAGACTCTAAAATAGAGGCAGAAGGAGTGTAAAGTGATTGCAAACCTCAGAGAGTTCCAAGTACTGAAAGAGTTGTGTATGTTAGCCTTGTTGTGTTAAAAGGAAAAGTAATAAAAGTGATCCACCTAACCTTCCCAGATAATGAACCCGTGTTCAGTATTTAAAGAGATTAGCCAAGTTAGATACTCTCCCAAAGGGAGAAGTGTCCTGTGAGTTAGCATCAGGTATTATACAAATTGGCTACATTAGTCAAGTGGCTTTCAAACAGTCATGCATTGGTTTCATATTATAATGCAAGTCTGACAATACAGGATTGCTAACTCTACGAATTCACGAGAGCCTGTAGGTGCCGTGTTAAGGCTATAGATAGTTGTCGCTTAACTCTTATGTAAGGCTTCTGTCGTCCAGAGTGAGTGTAACGGACTATAGCCCGGGTGCTGCTTTTACATACTACTTGGTCGCAGTCTAACGCATGCGCAAAGAGAACGACACGGTCTATGCAAGGAGTCCAGTGTTCTACCGCGCATGCGTATACTGTGTCTGTAGTGTCTGCAGAATCGTCCTATTTACAGGACGGAGCCGCGTCTCCTACGCGCATGTGAGTACACAGGTACTCACTTTATAGTACTTCACTGCTGACTGTTTGTAAAACAGATGCAGTGCTTCAATAGTCTGCGGGAAGTCCCTGTAGGGGTCCGCAATTAGAAAAAGAGACCAATTATTTTTCTCAGAAGTGTGCAACAGATCTATGTGTATGGGGACACTGTGCAGGCTGGGGTTGTACGTTGATTTCTTACTCATACGAGAAGTCAGTAATGGTAAGTCAGGTCTCATCTCTGCACCCACTATACATTGTATACTATAATAATAAAAAATGCAGCCTTTAAAGTCATATGCCTTTTCTACATTGCAATTGTCATTTTAAACATGGCATCAATATAACATGTTCTTTGCAATCAATCTCCTCTCAAAGAGTTACACTGTGAGTGTCTGTAGGATTTGATTTTATAATTCTCATTCTTAGTCCTGTAAAGAAATAAACAGAAATGAATGCAGGCCGAAAAGTGATGTTTGCTCTTTCAAAACATTTTGTGTATTTACATCCCAGATGGACTGCAATCTATTGGACACCTGTGGGATTGTTTGGTGTGTTTTTGGAGTACAGCGCCACTACACAGGATCAATGTATAGCTTTTTTTTCATGCAGCACCACTGCATGGGTTTGGTGCATTGCTATAATGTTGTACAGCAAGACATGTGTTATTGAGTATTTTTTTTATGCAGCGCCACTGCATGGGTTTGATGCAATTGCTTCAAGCTATGTGTTGCCAGTGCAACATATGGATATGTAAATGAAGACAGGCTACACAGGTTAAAAACAAACCATTTTCTCATTTAAAAGCGCATTTTATTTTTCATATTCAAAATGCACACAATTTTTTTTTCTTTTCATCTGAAATGCCTATGTTGCAAGAGACACATTTGAAGATTAATGAACTAATATAATTAACCGTACTAACATGATTCTAACTTCTTAATAATATAATGGGTTCTCCACTGCAAAATGAGGCAGGCTGAAACTCATTTCAGACTGTGTGCAGATTTTTTTTTCTTCTTGCTTCTCTGTGCTCTGTCCACAGTATTTGCAGGAAGCAAGGATTTGAATAGCAGGAAATCAGTTTTGTTACAGTTGCGACTGTAAAAGTGAGCCATTGTGTAAAGAAGGAGGAAAGGACATGATGGATTTCTATTGGGTGCACATCACCCTGGAGGCTGAAAAGAGAGGTTTCCTGTAGAATCTCTGGGAGGGAGAAAGGCAGACGACATCTTGACACAGCTCGGGGAAGGACTGGGTTGATAGCTGGGGATGCCTGATTCCTAAAGCAGATTCAATAATGCTACAGAGGCTGGGATTTCCAGTCAACAAGTCCCAGTTTGAGCGACAGCAAATGCTTGTCCTTGCTGGGTGAACCCCTCCAGAAGGCGACCAGCCAAAGAAGTTAAATGCTGAACAAGCCTGGTAATTATCTCGCTGAAGTGTGGGGGCTGTATGTATGTGTGCGAAAATATTGAGCCAGAGTAGGAGAGGAGATTCCTGTGTTTTAACCACATGTTTAATGTTGCAAATTGAATTCTTGGTCCTCACCACTCTCTTTTCATTTTGTTACAGATAATGCTGTTACTGTGAGTTTTCCATTTATTTCTGTAAAAAAAAGAGTAAGCTCATATTGAAATGCAAGTTTTATAATACAAAAAAATTATCTGAAAGCAGGCGGGAAGTGTGTTTCATTTTTATCTTGTCCTTTGTGCATCTATCATTATAACACTGGTAATATGGGAAGATCTTTGCACAGTGCAATTGTCATTTTTAAAAGTTGCTAAAAGATAAGACATGGCGGTAGCTGTGTGCATGAATCCATTCAGTGTATGAGTGTGTGTGTTTTCTGAATGGAACATAATAATAACAAAATGAAATAGCCTGCTGCCGAAGGTCTATGAGTCGGCAGAAAGAGAGGCCCTGGACATAGCTCACCAAACGTAAATAAGTTGGTGATAAATACCACATATAGCTTGCTGTCGTAGATAAGTCAGTGAGAACAGCCCATGGTGGCACTCCAATTGGAAATGTGGTGTTTCTGAAATGCAAGCCTGAGGTCTCTCTAGTGATCACACGAACAAACTAAACAAAAATAAGGGGTTCTGGATATTGTGGTCACATATATAAAACAAAGGTTTTATGCTCACCCATAAATACCACCAATAACGCATACCAACATAATGTATACCACTAAATGTATCAGTGTGCTGAAATAATGTATGTGTACTAGATGTAACGCTCACCTGATTCCCACGGAGGCGCTGGTCTTGGCAGGGTGCTAACTGTATCTCAAAAAGTGAAGTGCAGGACTCGATTGGCTTCCGGGGCTGGGCCTCTTCGCACCGTGTGTCTAACTCGAAGAGTAAGATGTCTGCAGGTGAAAGAATATGGGGTTAATGACCTGGGATTGTCGGGTGTCTCTCTCTCTCCCCCTCTCACTTTTCCGTGGAGCCCCAAGGTCAACGTGCTCACCTTAGATAGGTGAATGCTGGACTCTCCATCTGCGTCTGGTGCAGGGTGCCGTAAACTGGTAATGCTCTTTCTGGGTGGAAAATACTGAGCTCTCGTTTGCTTTGTCAGTCAGGTTGACCTGAAAGAAACAAGTCAAGACTTGCCAGTGCCCCATAGAATTGAGCCATCTGTATTTCACACAAAACTCTATGGTAATGTTCCTGTTGCTTCAATTTTTAGACACCAGCACCACATGGCTAGGGCCCAGGCTACGGGATAGCTCAATCACCCATTTATTCCTACGTCTTGGAGACTTCATCCTTAATGGTGTCCCTCAACTTGTTAAACAAACAGCATATTGTGCTTTTCATGGTCTTACTGTCTTTTGTTTCAAAATCTTGGACACACACAGATCTGTGTGACTTGGAATAGTGAGAACAAATCTAAAGACCTTTCCAGAATCTCTAGACAGTCTTTAGGTTGCTGTTTTGTCAGGTCAGAGAATTTTAACACCCCCTCTGGGTAGTCATTTGCAGCCTCTCTATGTATCAATTCTGAGACTAACCATCAGTAACAATAGCCACCACCAAATGATCCCTTATGTAATGTGGTTTCAGCCAATTGATATATAAGATTCTATGTGGCTCTGTAGGAGACTTAGGGCCTCATTACACGGTATGTGGTAACCATGGTGCTATTAGCGGCATTGTTGCTGCCGGTATTTTACCGTGTCCGCCTTGGTGGATGGTGGAATTACCGCCCTACTCCAAGGTGAGCAGGGGCGGTAATTCCCCATTCACCAAGGCACTTCCCCATTCACATTTTTGCCCCCATAGGGCTCAATGGAAATGGGGAAGGAGCAAATTACGGTACTGCAAATTGCGGTACCGTAATAAGCACCAAGGTTCGTTAACGGCTGCTAAAACCAGCCGTTGAGGTCGGGTCCGGCAAAGGGACCTCGTAGTAAGGTGGTACGGTTTACCGGTACCTGTGCCCTTACCGGTACCGGTAAACCCTTACTGCATACCGTGTAATGAGGCCCTTAGTTTCCTTAGTATCAATGAGGTAATTAATAACACTAATCATTTCCACTACTGAATAGGGTCCAGTACATGTCTTTAAAACCAAACTGGGGTTAATTCTGACTTTGGAGGAGATGTAAAAACGTGGCAGCTCCTCCATTACTGCCATTTTTACTGCACCACCAAATTCAGAGTTTAATGTTTAAGTGGAGGATTTACCTCAAGCATGATGCTGGAGGAAAATCATCCACTTTACCATCATCAATCGTTGGAATTACTGTGGCAGATTTACTAAACATGGCAACTTCACTAAAATTCTCACAGGCTCCAAAAACTAACACCACCCTACCACCACTTGTAATCCCATGGTAAACCCAAAGGATCAAGTGGTGGTAATGGTAAATGATTGCTTGCAGTAATCCAGTCTAAACCTACTATTTCTCTGCCTAAGTGAAACATGGATCACCTCCTTTTAATACTGCTTCCAAGGCAGCATTTAATTCTCCTCTCTCCAATATTTCTCATTCCTCTTACTCCCTGAGTAAAGGTGGTAGCAATTACATTCTGTTCAACTTCTCTTTCCTTCTTTCTCCCACCCCAACAAATCCCCCATCGTATTTTTCTTTTGAATCTATTCTCATTGTCAACATTACCACAGGCCCTCTATATACTTTCTGTCACCACCTGGGTTATCTTCTTTCTACTCAATTACGCTTTCTCTCTCCTACCCGATTATACAATTCATTTACTTACCA
Source organism: Ambystoma mexicanum (assembly GCF_040938575.1). Lineage (NCBI taxonomy): Eukaryota > Metazoa > Chordata > Amphibia > Caudata > Ambystomatidae > Ambystoma > Ambystoma mexicanum. Next base: position 864,870,441 of record NC_090937.1, read on the forward strand.
GTCACTCCTCTTGCTGTTTTCTTCATCTGCTTCATTCATATAATTTGTCTCCTCTTCACAGCTCTCGCCACCATCCTTTGCACATTAATTTATGTTTGTCCACCTGATTCAATTGTGTCTATCTTTTTGATATTTTTTTTTGTCTTTGCATTATATTATTTCTCCCTATAGAAGAATGTTTACAATTTCCACCTTTAGATATTTGGTCCTTTCATGCTTCTGCCTTCTTCTGTTCTCTAAGTGAAAACCTCCCTCCAATCTCCAGATTTCCCTCACATTAGGCTGAGTCTGCCCTTTGCTCTTTAAATTCTAATATTCTCTCTCCCCTCGATCTAAATCATCCCTCTATGTCTTCTTCTTACAAAGAAAGTCCCCTCAACCTTAGCTACCCTCCACACTTCTTTCTCTCTGTGTCTCACTCCATAATGCTGAATGGCACTGGAAGAAAATCCTATTCCCCAGCGGACCACCACTTGCTCTCTGCTGTGTATACACAATATGACTCTGCCTTACTAGATACTAAAAAAGATTGTTTTTCTATAAACCTTTAAATCACATTCTGTCCCCACACCGTCCAGAGTTGTCTAATTAATCATCTCTCTCGCCCTTCTGATTTTGCTCAATATTTCACTACAAATGTGTCTAATTCCCTCTAATCTTCTCCTGCTCCTACTTTCATCTAACTCTCATTTTTTCCCCACTCTTTATTCCAGTGTATCCCCCTGCACTGCTCATCCTGATTTGGCTTCATTCCTATCTGAAGGCTGCTTCCTCTTCTGATCATTTGTGTACACCTCTCATTCCTCGAAGTCTATCCTCAAATATAACCTCACACAACAAACCTTTTCAATATTTCCGTTTACACTTCTACTTCTCTTTATGCTCTATGCATACCATTACCATTCCTGTTCTAAAGAATTTTTTCTTTGACTCATCTTTCCCTGGCAATTTTCACCCAGTCACCCTTCTTCCTTGTCTCTCTAAAAGTACTTGAGCGAGTGATCTATGAGTCATTCCCTTCTGCCTCGTTTTCAGGTGCGATTTTTCCATTTTTCTCTACAGAAACTGCTCTTCTCTTTGTTGCTGATTCACTGCTTTCAGCTCACCACCCTAAACAATCATCCATTGTTATCCTTCTTGATCTGTCAGTGGTGTTTGATACTGTTGATCAGACCATACTTCTTTCCACTGTTTCTTTTCAGCAATGTACTCCTGTCCTTCAAAGTTTTATCTATCTATTAATTCATTCATCTTTCATCATGCACTAAATACACATGACTGGGATTCAAAGCTGTTTTGCACTGCATTGTCTTGCTTCCAAGACAAACCAGTGCCCCTGAACTATCTTCCCGGCCCATGGATGTATGCAATTTCTTTGGACTGGCAAATTATCCTCAACTTTTTGGTTTTCCCTAAAGTTCTCTTTTTGGGCCTCCCTTTTGGATAAACAGAAGCAGCAGGTAATAAGGAATGATAAATGGAAAACCAAATTGAAATGCGACCTCCCCTCCCCAAACAAAGGAGAAAAACAGATTTTAAACCCTGGCAATGCTAAAAATGACACTCAGAAATGGATGAATAAATGTGTGTAAAAACCTTGAAACAAATATTATTCCTCACTACAGCAACTATGTAGAAGTACACACAATCACAAGCAATGTATAACCAAGAGCATACAGTTCGAAAATGAGTGGCAGGTTATTAAAACATGGTGCAGCAAATGACAAATTGGAAATTTAGCAAACTTTGCAATTCCTGCCTGAAATTACCCAAACAGTTTTTAATAAAAACTGGTGAAATATTGCGCACTTGTCTATTCTCTTCTTGAAAACATGTCATCCCTTTAAATTGGTCTTCTGACTTACTAGCTTCCCCATCTTCATTCTATTTATAACTCTTCAATTCACCTCTGTTGGGTCTTTCTACTAGTTCTTCTATTACAGCCATGCTTTCTTCAATTTTCTTGTTCTCCATGCCTCTCGTGTTCTCTTCCACTTTCATTGCATTATGTTCATGTTTATAGATGGTCTTGTTCTTCATTATTTTTACTTTCTCATTTCACTTCAGAGACCACCATGCCCTTTATCCTCTGAATCGCAATTTCTTTTTACAACTACATACCTTCATGCGCCTAATCTCTCTTTCGTTCTTTTCCACTTTGTGCATCCAAACAATGGAACTTCATTTACCTATTCATTGTCTCTCTTTCTCTGTTTTGATCCCATCTAAAATCTCATTTGATTTTCTCCCAATGGCTAAATCATTGTATTAACCCTCAGTTTTATATATATTTACTCATTTGCGTACCATGTTTAATGCATTGTTTAGCACTTTGCAGAAAGTGCTATATAAATTGAATAAAATACAAATACAAATACAGGGCTCCTTACAGTATGATCAACCAGAAGATCAAAGGGACTTAATCCTATTCCATTCTGTTGCACTTTCCTGTAGGAGAACCTATAGCCTGGTAGGAGGTCATCACAGTTTCATCTTACATGCTTTTCCAAGTCACCTATCAGGCTTCTCAAATTCTTTTTGAATCTCACCACAGGCCTATCGGTTTGGGCATGCAATGCTCTAGACAACTTGTTAATAACTCTACAGTTCACCCATATTGCCTTCGTATATGTAGATATGATGCTGGAATCTCACTCAGGAATGACTTCCTTGGGAAACCCACACACGCAAATATCCATATTTAGATATATTACAATCCCTTCCCTCTTATCAAATACCAAGCTGAACCATAATACAGCTACCTCAATCTAGACCAGTTTAACACACACTACTAGTTTGATCTAAAACATGTTACATAGCTGTTAATGAACATATACCTGTTTTGGGGTTTCCTAATAATACCATAGCATAGCTTAGTCATTTGTACTGTGATACCAGTGGAGTTCATAGCATAGTTAGACCAATTATCTAGCATACCTTTTAAAGATAGCTAGACAAATCACACTCTGATACCAAGTGAATTCATACCGTGGGTGCATCAATTACACTCTTATACAAGTTGAATCCATAGCATAGCTAAATCAATCACAATGTGATACCAGTTCAACCCATAGCATAACAGCATTAATTATTGTTGGTATTACCTGTTAAATATACAGCATAGCTGCATCAATTAAATACCAGGTTGATCCATAGCATTGCCACACATAGCAGTGTTGTATTTGTATTAACTGCTAAATCCATAGCAAAGCTTTATCAAGTTGTGTGTTACATGTTTAATCCATAGCATATCTTTATACATGGTTTGTGTTTCCTCTCAATCCATATCATAGTTATACCACTTGCACACTGACACCAGTTGAATGCATAACATAGGTGATTCAAATATGTTCTATGTTAACTGCTGAATACATAGCATACCTGCATTAATTACACAGTAAGGCTAAATGAACCCTTAACATTGCTACAAGTATTTTGATATTACCTGTTGAATTCATAGCATTTCTTCATATGTATTTCTGTAACATAGCTAAACCATAACATTGCTTCACCAATTATTTGTTTTTCGAATGAAACCATATCCTAACTAGATCACGTGCACAGCAATACCTGCTGAAGGATCCATATTATTGCTATATCAATCATCTTGTACTTGTGATTACTGCTGAATCCATAGCAAAACTATTTATTTTACACTTGTATATCTGTTGAATTCATAGCATAGCTAAATCAGTTGCACTATGATACCAATTGGATCCATAGTTTAGCATAATGAATGTTTGTATTACCTATTTTTTGATAACACATTTTATTGGTTTTTAAACATACATACAGTACACCAACAAATCCCCCCCCACCCTCCTTCCCCTCAACGCCCGGGTTGGTTCATCACTCCATTCCTGTCTTGTCTGCTCCGCACTTTACTTTCGGGATCTGCATTTCTCACCATGTCCCGTATAGTGGTTGTGTCCATCTCTTTTCCTATTTAACCGGCGAGGTCTATATCACATGGTCTTCCCACTTTCCCCAGATCTTGATGGCTTTTGCCGGGCATCCCCGTGCTGTGTAGATTCTATGCTCTTTCGCTGCACATATGTCCATTTCGTTTGACCATTGGGCCACGGATGGGCTTTCCGAGCCCCCGCCCCATTTCTGTGCTATATCACGTTTTTATCAGGCCCATTGCATTGGAGAGAAAAATACCCTCCCATTTATCCAGAATATTCTCACCTGGGGCCCCCAGTAACATTATTGCAGGTTGTGGGATTATAGCATAGCTACTGAATTAACTTTAGCTTTGGCAAGGGATCAAGATTAAGAGTCAGACACAGAGACATTTTAGGTTTGGTTATAGCCTATTATTTCCAGAAAATAATAAAAATGGTTCAGAGAAATCCTATCTATCCATATTCCTAAGAGTGGTTTATTTGCCTCAACAAAACTAAGGAATGTCTGTGTCAGGATGTTAAACAAAAGAGCGTCCTTCGTCCTGTGTTAAATAAATCCTAAACTGGCCCTTACACTCTAAACTCAGTATAATGTGCACAAGGGGGATTCTGGTACGCTATGTACTTGTAGCTTTCTTTCAAAGTTCTCAATGCAAAGTTCTTTAGGTGCCAAAAAGAAAGGAAAAAAAGTTCCACCAGGAAAGGGGTTCGTCTTCCCCTAGAATCCTTCTGGCAGTTTAAATGTCACTTGATCACAGTTCAATTTCTCACACTCTGTCATCTTTTGACCACTGTTATACTCTCCTACTAGAGTATTTCCACATTTTTTATTGATCCTTAAAAGGGGTAGGAATCCTCCCTTTGTATTCACAATTTCAGGTTAACTTTTCACACCTGGTTTTATCTCCTACCAGGAGATTACTTTGCTTTTCTTTTCACTTCTGGTTTACTCTGCCTCCAGGACAGCACTTCCCTTCTCTTCTCATTCCTTTCCAGGGTGTGAGTCCCAGACTCACTGGATGCCTGGTGCAATAACCTGACAGGGCTTTTCATTTGTCTGTTCACTCTTTCTTTCATCCATGTGACATTATGTTTACAATATTGGGTCCCTGACCCTTTCTTGACAAAGTTCACAACTGTTTTAATTCCTCTCCGATCTTCTCTCAATACTATTCACGTGTGTATCAAATCTCTCTTCTCAAGCATTGGCTCTCAGGCCCACCTTTAACACTGTTTGTATATGTGTTAAGTATATCAAATCCTCTTCTATAGCATTGGGTCAGTGCCCTTTTTCCAATGATGTTTTCATCTGTGTTAGTTTCTTTTCTGTCTTTAATTGAGCTCTCCTGCATTATCACTGCAACACCAAATTCACCTTCATGTGGCCTAGTAATGATTTTGTTCTCCCTGGGGTTACCGGGCGGCTTTGGCAGTCCTCACATCTCTTCTTCCATTTCTCTCTTGATCCGCCGACTGACCGTGCATCCTGTCAGCATGTCAGCTTCCCCTTTTCCTTCCTTCTCTCCGGGTGTCTCCAATGGCCCACTGTCATCAACCGGTAAGCTTCCTTCTGATTGTTCTCCCTGCACATCTTTCGCGTCAGCCTCCATGCTGCTTTTTACAACCGTCTCCTCTTTGGTGACTCGACCGGCATCAGAACAAGTTACATACAGCTTCTGAATCTGCCTCTCTCTCCCACATGGAGCAGCAGCAGCAACTTTAAACTTCCCGGCATTGGTCAAATGTTTCCAAAGACTAGAACGCAGTACTGGCTTCCCGCATATAGATTTTTTTTCCATTGCTCCATCCCTACTCATCATTTCAGTACTAAAATGGGCGGAAGGTAAATAGGGTGATTGGTAGGGAAAATCTGGAAAATCATTATCTATGGCACAATGGGCCATAAAGGTATGTTGTAAAGGCACATCAGTGTCAAGTGGAATTGTGACTGCAAGGTTATTTGGATACAATATTTTCCTAACTCTCTGGAGTTGGTCTTGCCCTACCTGGTCCTCCCGCAGATGGCCACCCCAAGGGTCAGAGTCATATAGGTTCTACTTTTCCCTGACCACATAAGAGAAGCTTTCCTCCAGAGATTCAGCGAAAATATTGTTAGACTTTTCACACTATGCTATGGTTTCACCATTTCCTCTATTTACTCCATTTCTCAGACTCTAGCTTCTCTTCATTGACTTCCTTTCCATTTTCATCTGTTCTACAACTTTCTGATTCTTGTCTTTGAATTTCTTCATATTTTGCCCCTATATTTCTTTGACCATTTCCTTCTATACCCCCTCTATTCTCCCAATATTTATTTCTTATTTCTGTTCCTCATCCCAGGTGTGCCCAATCTCATTTTTGATCATTCTCATTGCTTGCCTCAGGCATTCAAATGCCATTCTTCTTCATGAAAACATAGAAATGAAAGTGACTTTAAATGCAACATTTTTGAATGAAACAAGCAAACTTTGGGCTAGAAAGCGAATTCCCAAGTAAATGAAGCCCAGTCTATGAGGCTGGGCAATCCCCTTTATGACACTGCCTGGATGGGTGAAAAGAGACTAAAATGTTCTATTTGTTCCCAAAACAGGCCTTGTGAAGAAAATGATGATCCTCATTAAAAGTATCCATTTGTCAATGGGTGTAGCCAACAATTCCCTAAAAAAATACAAGAATATATTCTGAGAAGTGGGCTCATAGTAGACTTGCTTGAAGTAATCATCAATCAGCTCTCCCCTTAAGCATTAATTTCACGCTTACTTAGACATGAAGTCTGGCATTTGGCACAATCACTTTGAGCAATTGCACTTCAAAGAATGTTCTAACAAAGAATCACGTGACAACCCCTCTCTAAGAGGGCATACATGGTCAGTGCTGAGCCTTAAAGGGACCAACACCACACTGCCTGGTGCAAGGCCAGAAACTGAAAATACCATGAATATTTTGTGAACCCATGCATGGCAAAGAAAATAATGACATTTTAAAAGATTTCGTGTGGGATGGCATGTTCTTGAATATTGTTTTGATAGGAATGCTGTATCAATATACATTTTACAAAAAAAAGGGTCCAGGTTATAAATCTCTATCAGCTGAATGTTAATTATGCAAATTATATGTAGTGTATTTTTACACAGAAATGGTACATGTCAATGATTCATATTCCCGTGTCTGTACCAGCTAGGCCGATATTCTGAGATAGGGACAGAATATGAGGCAATGAAAAGTACAATCTGTCACACATACAACACATCTCATGCCGAGATGAGACTTTCATTTTTTCATTCACGTGAGTGAGAGCAATCTTGCAAACTAATTAGTAACTTAATCACATATGAGGAAAATGTTTTAGAAAATCAATTATTGAATGCATAAATCTCCAAGATGATATCAAATCAAATGGAAGGGAAACTGGGTTTAGGAGTTACTCTCATTATAATTGCTCCCTTCATTAATATTCCCAATGATTAAAAAGGGAATGGTTCCCTGTGATGTCACTTTTGGAACTCTATCCAATCACATAGACCGACAATTCAAAAAAGAGAAATTATACACACCTCCAAAGGGAGTGGTTTCTAATCTATAACAGTCTAAGCCCATAGTAGACTGAGGAGGACACAGTCAATGTTGGACTGACTGACAGAATGACTGGAAGAAAGAGATAGAAAATAGAATTGACAACAACAGGAGGCAGAATAGAATAGCTTGCTTTCCTTTTGACACATCTTGGATTGTTGGCAGGCCATTGCGAGAGGCTAATCCGAAATTCAACCCCATGATTCCTCAGCGCAATGGAGGGAAGCTTAACCATCTTGCTGACTGATGTCCACCTTTTACCAGAAGTGGAGAATTAGACCAGTCCTTGAGTGTGCACCCACAAGTGTGTGAGGCAGCTGAAATACATTTATATGTCATTATAATACAAAGGAGGAAATATTATCCTTGGGGGATCTTTGGATTTTATAAACTAGACACACATGGTGTGTGTATTGGGAGATTGCTGACTCTTTTTCAGTGTTCTCACAAAGTAGTGAATTATAGCCATGCCTAAAAACAAAAAAATAAATTGTTGACATTCCCTGATTATATCACTGAGCAGGGTCCTGTGAATAGCGCTCAAGGAAAAAGGGAGAGGGATTTTAACTTTTCCCACTTTAAATTGTCCATTGAAAAATGAAAAATTTGTACTTTTTACACAGGAGAGCAATATAAACACCATTGAGGGAAATCTAGCTAACATACATATTGAAGATACATTTTTCTTTTTGCAAGCATTTTGACAGGAATGTCACGTAGCCTGTATTTTAATTTGAATTCTCTACAATGTGTTACGGAATACTGGAATGTCTGTTGAGTAAAGGGGAGCTGTTTATTTTTCAATAAATGAAAATAGAGAGATTTAGGTAGACAGAGAGGTTCTTCTTTAATTTGGCTTTTTTAAATGTTTTAGCTTTTCGTAGGGCCAGTCAATCTCCATAAACAGTGATTCATTCAATTGTTTATAAGACCCACCCCTAGGATGTTTTTCCAGATCAAAGCTTTGCCCTGCCAATTTGAGCAATTTACAACGTGGGTTGGCTAAGGCTTTCAAGTAGAAGGAACCTCTCGCGCGCAGTGCCATCCCTCTCAGGGAGACAAGACCCAGTTCCAATCTTAAATACTGTACTGAGCAAGAAGGTCCCAGGCCAAAAACAGAGCGCCAGTAGTGTCCCTCTAGAATATTTAGCCACATCAAGTCTTGCATTGCTAAGGCCTCCAGGCCATATAGCACAGCAGGGACAAAGCACTGCATATACAACTTCATGATACCAGCCATGCTAAAGCCAGCCGTCCCCTTAGCAAATCTACATGCCTGGAGGGTGAGCATTTTAGCTCGTCTTTTTTTGTTTCTGATAATGGCTTCATAGTCTGATAAGGCCATAAAATCCATCCCCAGATATGGGTATTGCTTCACCGCTGCAATAATTCCCGAGTTAGAATCAATGCCAGATCGTCTTGGCCCTTTTCTTGCAATAGCCATTATTTTTGTTTTTTCCAAGTTTATAACAAGACCCAGTTTAGCAGAGTATTCCTGTAGTTCATTAAGTAGAGTCTTGATACCGGATAATGTCCGGTCGAATAAAATTAAATCATCTGCATATAGCATTCCCGTAAGTGGGGTATCCTTCAATTTAGGAGGGCAGTTTGATTTTAATGCCATACGTGCCAGCAGATCTGCTACATATAAATTATATAGCATAGGGGCTGTTACGCATCCCTGCTTTACTCCTATGTTGGTGCAGATCTCTTTGGATACCTCCCCCCGGTCATTAAAGCGGACCCTTGTTACGGTATTACTATGCAGGGCTATCAAAATATCTAAGATCCAATGTGGGCATTCCATGGGCCTCATTACAACCTGCCAGTCCGGGACCGTGCAAAATCCGTGACGGCGGTAAAAACGTTTCCGTGTCCGCAAGGTTGCGGAAAAACCGTCCGATTACACGCTGTCGGTCGCGCGCACCACACGGACTCGGAAACGTTGTTACCGCCGTCACGGAAAACCCCACGGAAATGGAAATAACGAAGCCACAAGTGGCGCTAAACCCGTTTCCGCCTCCGCCACCACGGACACGGAACCGGAAATACCATGATCGCCAAAACAGGAAACAGAGAGGCGGCCATCATATAAAAGCACAATCCATTGCCATCCAGAGCCAGCACAAGCACAATCCTAACTCTGAGAAGCCAAAAGGGACCACCAGCATGTCTGCCAGGATTCCTGCTCAGAGGCAGCGCAAACAGCGCTTCAGCGAGGCGGAGCTAACCGTCTTGGTGGAGCACATTGTGGACAATGCTGAGATGCTGTTCAGCGCCGACCAACGGCGTGCCACACAGCAGCGGAGGAAGGAGGTGTGGGCCGAAGCTGCACGCAAGTGCACCGCCGTGGGCGTGGCAGTGAGGAGCGTGAAGGACTGCCACAAGCGTTGGGACGACCTGAGGCTGAGGGTACGCAACCTCATTTCCACGCACCGCCAACGCAGCAGTGGGACAGGCGGAGGACCCCCTTCCCCACTGAGGCTGCAAGCATGGGAGGAGCGTTGCAGCAGCGTCCTCCACCTAGAGGGAATCCATGGGATCGGGCAGGCTGAGGCAGGAGTGAGCCCACCTGCAGATGCCGGTAAGTGCCCAAACATGAATGCCACATGTAAATATGCAGTTGTGACCCATCAACAACCTCCCCCCCCCCAGGCAGTGCATGTGTGGGCCAAAGGACCCATTAACAACCCCCCCCCCCCAGGCAGTGCATGTGTGGGCCAAAGGACCCATCATGATCCGTATGGCAACCAATATCACTGAATGCAGACACCAGCAATCAGATGCATGTGACTAACACTATTCAATGTACAATCTTAATGACGCATGTGATGCACCCATCTGCCACCACAACAACACTAATTGCATGCCCTTTGTGTCCCCACAGCCGTTTCAAGTGACAGTGATACTGCACAACAGGCCAGCCAATCTGCATCGGCAAGTACACTAGCCACTGCCACCACACAGGAGGATGCTGCCGGCAGTTCTGCACCTCTGGCCACATTACCAGCCACTACAGATGTGCGGCACACCACCACCACCGACATCCCCACCGTCTCCACACTGGCTGAGTCTAGACAGGTGCCACGGGAACCTATCATGGACACCCAACACAACACCGAAGGCAGCAGCACTGCAGAGGGGGCGGCCTGCAGTGATAACAGTGCCCCGCAAGAGCACTCGGAAACGGGGCCACAGGGGGAGATGCCCACATTGGAAGACCTGGGCTCCTTCCATGAGCTGGGGTTCAGCCCCACTTCACTGGGGAGTCCCATGAGGTCGCCCACCCCATCCATGGCCGAACTGAATGCCCGCATGCAGCGGATGGAGGACCAGCAGGCTACCCTCACCCAGCTGGTGGAGAGGCAGCTAGAGGAATCCAGGCTGCAGAGGGAGAGCTACAGCGCCTCAGTGCGTCGCCTGTCGAGGTCCATTGGACGCTTTGCGAGCACCATAGTGACCCTTGCACGCCATGTGCGGGAGGGCAACGACCACACCTCCAGGCTTGTAGAGGCCATGTTGGTTGGCCAACAGGCAAATCTGGCACGGATGCCCTCAATCCCAGATTCTGGCCCATCAAACACTACCACCCCATCCAGCTCCACCACTGCCAGTCCAAGGAGGCGCTCGAGTAGGCTAACGGGTCCTTCGGGCAAGGTTGCACAGGCACAGAAGCGCACGCGGAAGTGATGGCATGTGTGTGGGGCAGTGCAGGACACATGTGGACTACAAGGGTGTGAGAGGGGTGGGCACGTTTGGGTGGTGGGGTAGGTAGTTTTGGGGGTTTGGACAATGGGCTCTGGGTGGGGGTGGGCACGTTTGGGTGGTGGGTGGCCCCGGGTGTACAGCTTCCCTAACCAATGCACCTTCTTCCCTGTTGTTATCACATCAATACATCACCATTTCAAATCAAGACATACATGTGTGGACATTGATCATTTATTTTGCAGTGCAACTATTAATTCATTGTCGTCACCATGTTTGTGCATTTCTGTGAATGTGCTGTGACTCAAAAGTAAATGCGAATCAGGGCATCCCGTGCTCTCTGGCCATCATGTGGACCCCCAGGGGGAGGCGGTGCCATCCCATCCCCATCTCCATCCCCATCCCCATCTCCATCCCCATCCCCATCCCCATCTCCATCCCCATCCCCATCCCCATCTTCCTCATCTGCGTCTGGTGGCATTGGGATGTTCCTGCGCAGGCATATATTGTGCAGCATGGCACATGCCAGCGTGATTTTGCCCGTCTTCACTGGGCTGTACAGCAGTGATCCGCCAGATCTGCTCAGACAGCGGAAACGGGCCTTCAGCAGTCCAAATGTCCTCTCAATCATTCCACGTGTGCGGATATGTGCCCTATTGTATGCCTCTTCATGCCTGTTCCTTGGTCTCCGTACAGGTGTCATCATCCATGGCGTGAGTGCATATCCCGCATCACCTACATGGGATGTAGATGGGGGAACATGTCAGTGTTTGTGGCATCATGTCCTCATCTGCTGCTGTGCATTCTTGTATCATCATTCATTCATGCATATGTACCATGCAGTGTCTGGAGGTATGTTTCGGCCATCACGAGGTATGTCGCTGACTGCATATGGGCCTACACATTAACTTGCATGTTTACTGCGCCCTGCGGGTGAAATTTGATTGTGTGCATGTCATGGTGCAGTGCTGTCCACACATGGCAGAGTGACTCCACTGTACGGAAGTAGTAAATACACGTCGTCTCATTTACACGCCTCCCGTGCTTTTTGGGGCAGTGTTTCAATTTAGGGTGGGTGTCTGCAGTGGCACAGGGTTAATGGGACAGTGACGGGATTGGCTGTGGCAGCGTGTTCACGGGCACATTGTGGTGCCCTGTCATGTCTTCCTTCATGATGTTTGGCATCCGCTGTGTATTTGGTAGATGGAAGGGGGTGATGCATGTGCGGTCACAGCGGCACACTCACAATGCTCATTGGCCTGGACACACACACACCACTCCGACAGGGTTGTAGCATCGTCAGCTGTACTCACCCAATAGCCATGTGCTTTGTCCGGCATAGCGTTCCATGTACCGTGGCAACGTGGAATTCCGCAGTACCATTGAGTCATGTGATGAGCCTGGGAAACGTGCACAGCAGTGTGTAATCAGTTGCATGGCATCACAAACCATCTGGACATTCAAAGAGTGATACTGTTTTCTATTGCGGAACACCGCCTCAATTGCATGTGGTACTGTCAGCTCGACGTGGGTGCAGTCAACTGCGCCTATGCAATTTGGCATGCCTGCTATGGCATGGAAGGCCAACTTGGTGGCAATGACCTCGGGGAGGGTGCGGGGTAGGGCTATGTGTTCCGACACATGGCGCAACAGGGCATCCAGTACCTGTACCAGGATTTTTGAGAAACACGGTTGTGATATGCCGTGCAGCTCACCAACCGTGTGTTGATAGGTGCCAGTGCCAAGGAAATGCAGAACTGAGACAACCTTCAAGAGGGGGAGGATGGCGGTGGGGGTGTCAATTAGGCTGCTGATGTTGTCCTCAATCATGGCGGTGATGTGCAGGATTGTTGGACGGTCCAGCCGGTATAGGGTGTGGATCTGTCCTGGGGTGAGGTTCCAGGGTGAGGCCCTGATGCGTGGTATTGGTGGCTGGCGGCGGGGTCGGGCTGGCTGGGCAATGGGGTTTGCCATAGCTGCAGGGTTGGCTGGTTGCCGCCTGCGCCTCCTCCGCCTACGCCTCCTCCTCTGCGCCATTACTGCCACCATGTGCAGTACTGCCTGTTGGTTGAGTAGGCCCAGTCCCAGTGCTACTAGACCTGCTGCCTGCATGGTTCTGTGTTGTGTTGGGCTGGGTGTGGCCCTTTTGTAGGCTCCCAGTGGCCTGCTAGGTCCAGCTGGGCTGATTTGGTGCACCTGTGCCCTGATTCAGTTCAGCAGGCAGTGTATAACGCCATGTTCGCGGTGGCGGCGGTTCCGCCACCGTGATCACGGTATTTCCGCCATTTTTTTCCCGGTATTTCCGTGTCCGCGCTAGTTGTGATGCTCACAGTGTTTAGTGTTGCCGGTAACGGAGGGGTTTCCGTGCAGACGGACTTAAGGGGAACCCTATTTCCGCGGTGGCGGTTTAGGGTGGTGCTATTACCGGGGCCGCGGGTCATGATTGCGCGGACATGGAAATGGTGCAGGTATGGTTTTACCGGCAGTGTTAATTCCGGACCGGAGTACTTGTAATGAGGCCATATCTTTTAACTTGCACCACAGGGTATCCCGATCCACCAGATCAAAAGCACTTGTGAAGTCTACAAAAACAATGAAGAGTGTGGCATCCTTACAGCTCATGGTGTTATTTATTAGCATGTCTAGGACCCTGATGTTATGGGTAGTGCCTGCTCCGGGTCTAAAGCCAGTTTGGGCGTAATGCAAAATCTGTCTTTCAGAAACCCAATTTTCAATCTCTTTAAGAACCAGCGTGTTAAAGATTTTGCTGCTCACATCCAGCATTGAAAGTAGGCGATAATTGGCCGGTAAAGTCCGCTCCCCCTTTTTATATATAGGTATCAATACAGACTTTTTCCAGGAAGAAGGAATTTGGCTAGATCTACAGATCCTTGAATATAGTGTGAGTAGTATCTGTGCCCAATTATGTGGGTCCTGCTTCAATAGCGCATTAGCCAGACCGTTAGGGCCTGGAGCATTGGATGATTTTAAATTCAATATAGCCTGTTTTATACAACTATAGCTCAGGGGGGGGCCAAGTGTGTACCCCCATAGTGCTTTGTATGTTGGTCGTATTCTCTCTGAAGAATTTGTTTGAAATATAATCTACCCATTTTTCTCCCTGGATGGGGTTTAGAACCTTCAACTTCTGTTCTCCTCCCGCCTTTGCCAATATTTGCCAGATCTTGCGGCTATTTTTGCTGCAAAGAGCTTCAGCAAATTTTTGCCATTTACTTCTTTTTTGAGTCTGGCGGTACCTTTTTAACCAGTTGTGATAATTACGTTTTATTTTTAAGGTCTCCAAAGTAAATATGTCCACCTCAAAGATAGAAGTTTTGTGTGTTCTTAAGAATCTTAAAGCTCTTCACATAAGGCGTTTCTGGTCTCTGATATTTGCGTCAAATGTTCGAGTGCCCCCACTCTTCCAACTTATCATCGGGGTAGGATTAGCTTTAAAGAGTGAGTGTGTTAAGTGGGTAATCCAAATTTCAATTTCCTCAGGACTCTTACCCCACATTAATTGCTTAATGGTCTTATCACTAGGGAAGGAGATAGAGGTCATTTTTTCAATATATCTATGTGTCCATCTAATTTTGTTACCCGCAAGGTTAGAAGCCAAATCTTTACAGGAATCCACCTTTATACTGTCCCCTCCACCCTCTACAGCTAATGTGAGGGATCCATGATCACTAAAGTCGTTTAGCATGATGTCTAAGTGCATGACATATGAGAGGATACACTCCGATACGGCCACATAGTCTAGAACAGAGCTCTTTTCCCCCACAGACCAGGTATCTTTCCCAGGTATATCTCCCCTAGTACGACCATTTAAAATGGACAAGTTCCATTCTCTCATAATGTCCAACCAGAGGCTTCCTTTGTTGTTACTCTTCGATAGGGGCATATCACATATATTCTGGACATAACGGTAGTTCCCACACCCTTCCAAGTCAATGCATTTTGCGTTCAGATCTCCACAAAGTATCACTGCTGGCTTCTTATCCCCAGTGTACCAAGCAGACAATATGGTGTCCAATTTATCTCCTATGGATTCTGTATTCTGCTCACCCGGCGGGTCATGGATATTAATTATCAGGACCTCATTTCAACCTGCCCAACCACCCGGTGGGTTTATTTCAATCGCCAAGGCATTGCCTCCTGGGCTGTCCTGGTAAATCAATTTCGGATTGTATGAGGACTTTACACCAATTAGGAGACCCCCTTTCGGTCTACCCCTGTCTCCCCTTACTGCCATACATTGAAATATAGTATAGCCATCAAACGCCACATCAAAGGTTACCCAAGTTTCTTGCAATAGGAATATATCCGCAGCTAAAAGGATATTACAAGAGGTTCCCTCATTTATCCAATGGCTATATCCCCTCGTGTTCCAACTGGTGATGGTAAAAGTTCATTCCCTTTTCTTCTGGTCAAGCATTCCTTGCAGCCATTCCCACCCTTGTTCATCGCTGAGTCTTTGAGCAGCCTTTGATGTTGTTAATCCAGCTGCGCCAGGGGCACAAACACAAGAGCATTTCAGACACTTTTCCTCCATCGAGACAGTAGGTATGGGTACGTCTAATTTGTATCCCAGATATTCTAGGGACGACCAGTTTGCCCTTATCATGGCAGCTGTCTCTGGTAAGCAGCAGTGAATTGTGGTTAATTTTACTCCCTTTTGGAGCGAGGGTTCAACAAAGCTGACATCGCTATTATTTAGTATCCCCAGCGATGGGATTTTTGAAAGAAGAGCAAAGAGTGCAGATCTATTTAATTGAATGCCAATTTTTTCGCCCTTAATGGGCGCTATGGTAACATTTTTGATGTCCAGTTTAATGTCCAGCTTTTCAAGACTCGAGGGCCCCCTATTCTCCACACAAGGAATTTTGGTAGGAATGTGTTGGGGGAAAGAAGGGGTCGGTACGGCAGCCTCAGTTGCCTGCCTGGTTATAGGTACAGAGTTTTGTAACCCTGCTCCTAATTCTGAGCAATTTGACATCTGGGCTTCTGAGTGCTGACTGGGTTGTCCCAGTTGTTCCTCCATTAACCAGCTGGTTAATGTGCCCACTGTTTGGGCTGATCTTCGTTTCCTTCTGGCCACCCGTTTACGTTGTTTTTTAGATAGGTTTTTAACTGGTGGCCGCGGGGTAGAGTTTCGGGGGGGGGGGAATTGTTGGTTTTTTCCTCAGCTTTCTTTGCCTGTCTTCTCTGTTTTCTGGAGGGCTGTGTTCTATTTTCCACCACCCCCTCCCCCGCAAGGGGAGGTCCATGTTCCTCCTCCATCGTGGTTTCTTTGTCTAATGTTGGTCTTGGAATTGTCTTTCCCCGACCCTTTGGAGGTATAGCAGTGAGTGGTAGTTCCCGCAAGTCAATGCAGGGGTTGATTGGTGATTTGATAGAGACACTCAGCAATTTGTAGAGAGCCAGGACCACTCTCCCCTGAGCTTTTTGATCTTCATGGATCCTACCACAGAGTTTTAACAATATTTTGATGGCAAAGTTAAGTGTTGAGTTCCCAGATTGTGATGTTTCGTGAGTACTATAATCTGGTGGTGCAAGGTCATGTACAGAATTTCCAGAGTCGAAGGCCATATTTGGGCTAGCCGATAAACGTGGGTCCCTTGATGGGGGTATAGGGACAATAGATGGTGAGGGGGAGGACAAGGGAGGATCTGTTTGCGAGGCAGAGGATACAAGAATGGGGTGTTCCTCATCCCCCAACAGTGGGGTTTTAGCCAATTTCTCCAGGATCGGCAACGTAGTTCCTCTTGGCGCCGGGGTGTCTAGTATAAAATCACTGAGGACAGGGGACCCTCCGGCTTTTTCCTCCATTTGTTTCCCCTCTTGTGTACCCACTTGCTCCTGAAGGGCATAGCACAACTGTAACAGGGAGTCATTATCAAGATCCAATGGTAGGTAGCTACCTTCTCCCTCTATTTGAGGCGTGTTCCCTTTTTTTGGGCCAATCGCGTGCCTTCCCTCCTGTGGTTTACTGGGAAAATATGCATCCAGCGGGCCCTTTAGGGGGGCCACCTCTTTGCCTCCTGCGGCATTTATATCTCCATTTTCCGCCATAGGAGTTTTACTCAAGTCCGCTATAGGTCCTTTATTAGATCGCAGGCCATAAGGTTTCCTCCCCCTTGCGATTTTGATTCGATTTGTTGCCTTACCCGGCATTCTCTTAGTCAAAATAGATCTAGTTATAGCTCCTTTCTTAGCTCTATTCAAGTCCAAGGGAGGGAATAGATAAGGAGCCGCCTTTTTAAGCAGCACCGCTACCTTGGGCTGCGGCAGCTTATTGCCACACTCCCAAAAGGTTTGCCTAGAATAACCAGCAAATTACAGTGAAAAAGAAGGTTAGGGAGAGTTTAGGGCTTTTAGCTTTCCCAAAATACCTTGGCCTTTTGGCACTAAGGCAATGCCTAGCTCTAGTCTGACATCTTCGCCTTCCTCACTCTCCCGTTTTATAAAAGCAATTTTTCAGTATTCACATAAAGATAGTGTGGGCTGGTTACCTGTACGTGCACCGTGATGTTTGAATCCGCACTTGATGTTTGGCTTAGTTGAGAATCCTGGAGGGATCAAAGAGGTAGTTACCTCCGCAGTCTCCCTCAGTGCACCACCAGTGCCCAACAGCCGCACAACAGCCAATCTGCTTTTCACTGTCGGGCTTAACGCCGCAAGGGTGAACGGCGAAGCTTTTTAGCTGGTAAAAAGTCACGTGATAAGTCACGTCAAGGGCACAAGCCCCGCCTCCTCAGCGCTGCAGTCGATCTCCTGCAAGAGCCTCTGCCTTGGCTCGCAGTGCAGGTTTAAGCAACACAATAGCACTCGTTCAGTGCTAGCAATTAGTTCAGGATCCAAACAGTAATGCGCCGCTCGGGTGAACGGCGAAGCTTTTTCAGCTGGTAAAAAGTCACGTGATAAGTCACGTCAAGGGCACAAGCCCCGCCTCCTCAGCGCTGCAGTCGATCTCCTGCAAGAGCCTCTGCCTTGGCTCGCAGTGCAGGTTTAAGCAACACAATAGCACTCGTTCAGTGCTAGCAATTAGTTCACGATCCAAACAGTAATGCGCCGCTCGGGCGAACGGCGAAGCTTTTTCAGCTGGTAAAAAGTCACGTGATAAGTCACGTCAAGGGCACAAGCCCCGCCTCCTCAGCGCTGCAGTCGATCTCCTGCAAGAGCCTCTGCCTTGGCTCGCAGTGCAGGTTTAAGCAACACAATAGCACTTGTTCAGTGCTAGCAATTAGTTCAGGATCCAACAGATGTAACCTAATTAAAACATCTACAAAACCCCTCCACAGCTGTGATTCCTAACATTGAACAATCTACTCATATTAACATTGAACTGTCTTTGTAATGTTTTACATTTTCAATATTTTTATTAATTATGCTTTTATGGAGAAACACTTTAATCTGAAATTAATTTTATTTTATTGTACTGACACACCTTTCTTGCCAAGCGAGTAGCCCTTTGCAATGATAGGCTTGAAAGAAAAAGATGACGATAACTAAATACATTTCAGTGACCACTAATAAGGCTGGAAGAAAAATCGCAAAGCCACTCCCATCAATCTCTGTGGGTTT
This sequence comes from Ambystoma mexicanum, assembly GCF_040938575.1. Classification (NCBI taxonomy): domain Eukaryota; kingdom Metazoa; phylum Chordata; class Amphibia; order Caudata; family Ambystomatidae; genus Ambystoma; species Ambystoma mexicanum. The sequence continues at coordinate 864,889,214 of NC_090937.1, forward strand.
AATTGCTGGATTCAGGTCAATCTTTGGGAACCCATGGAAGATATCTGACATCTGAGTATTCCTTGAGAGTTGAAGATTTGGAAGTACATACACTGATTTGCGCATCACGTGAGAATTCAGCCAAGAGGGTCATAGCGATTCTGAAGTCCTGTATTGTTACTGGAGTTCTTAGACAGAGAACAAGTGCAGAACCTAAATAAAGAAGGCACAAATTCCTTTGTAGGTTGAGTTTGGCTGTGGGAGGATGGGTTGATCTGCACCAGGAACAGGAGAAAGAGAGATATTTTAGAGGGGTTAGTCCCTTTTTCTTTTCCTTTGGGAACTACGTGTGTTATTTGGAATTTTAGAAATGTTTGTTTTGAGCTTGATACATTGATATTTTTCTTCCTTTGGGACCCAGGCACTCAGGCAGTTTATTTGGGAGGCCAATTTTTTGTTATGGAGTAATTTTTTGTGTTGTGATTTGAATTTGAAAGGGTTCTTACTTAAGTTGGGAATACCATTCATTTTTTCTTACATTTGAAGCCAGTTTATTTGAGAAACTACATCTACATACTGTTGATCTTTGATAGTTTAGTTGAAAAACCTTCCCTTTCTTTGTTTTTTAGAGAAAGAAACATGTTTTTTTTATTTTGTTTACGACAACATATATTTTTGTCGAGAAAAGTAGCAAAGATGCATAAATAGATTCTAATTAGGAGGATTAAGAATCCAATTACGAAAACACATCCATATACTCCTCCTACAGAGAGATCAAGGCGCAACAGCAGGTCCAGTATTACATGGGTCAGGAGAAGGCAGAAAGTTCAGTGAGGGTTCAAGGAAGGCACAGCAGTTCCTTCAAAAGTACATGAAAGGCAGGAAGACAGCAGCTGCACGTTACCGCCATCCTTTTCTTAGGCCTTGCACTACTTTTGGGAGGCTCATGAGGTTTCAGCAGCAGAGGCTGAATTTTGGATTACACCTTCACCCAGGGTGAAAAACTGTTGGGATGGCAAAGATCCCTGGAACCCATTCATTGCCTCTCAAAACAAACACAATTGATAAAAATGACATGTTCAATTTAGTGTGTCATTCTGTTTTGAATATTGCAGAATACTCATTCAAGTGAGGATAGGTATTCAGGAATCAGGAAGTAATTAGTTTAGATAGGAATGGATTAATATTACATGCAATGAGACATTCTGCAATCTTGTTATCCTTTATTAGATAGATGGTGCACAATTCAATTGTCTGGGGAGAGAGTCTATAAATAGGCTCAGCTATATTTCCTAAAACAACAAGCACTAATAATTAAGCAAGATTTGGAGTTTATCCTGTGGAAGCAATGTAGTTTATCTTGCTGCAATTTGGTTATTATATTTTGCAATTAGTCTTACCATTTAAAGGTACTCATCGCAGACACACGAGCTGTTCCTCAAGCACTTTGGCACCTCCTTTCTATATGGGTTTATGTTTCCTGAGAAACATACAACTTAAGTTTGTGTTCCAAGCCTGCAAGATGGGAGAGATGCAAAAATTCAGTCTGACCCCCACCCCCACCCGGGGGAGACAGGAGAGACTTAACAGCTCAAGATGTGCACCTACCCCTGCCAGACAAAAGAGATGTAATTATTTAGGCTATGGCCCTACTTCCATGAGACAGCAAAGGCATACAAAATTATTGCGTGCCCTCACCACCGTGAGAGAGGAGAGATTGACACATTCAGTGTGTGCCCTTAGCACTAGGAAAGGAGGGATATCAAACTGCAGTGTCTGTACACCCACACCCAAAAACAATGAGAGATGCAAACATTCTGTGTGTGCTCTCACCCATAAGAGAGAAAAGAAATCTACCAATTGTGTGTGTGCACCCACCCAAGTGAAACCAGTAAAAAGTAAACAATTAGGGTGTGTGCCCATGGCTGCAAGGCAGGTTGGATATAAAATTGCAATGTGTTCACCCACCCCTATGAGGCAGGAAATATGTTAAAAAAAGAGTAACTGCCCCTGTTCCTGTGAGAGAGGAAGGATGTAAAAATGTAGTATGTGGTCTGTGGACATTGGAACTGCAGCGGACACACTGAATTGAGCAAATAAATCTGAGAAATAAATCCACAAGAGCAGTGGTTTGGCTGCTTTTTTTATAAAGCCACCTCCATCTGTTTCCCAAGAGAGAGAGGTGAGGATCCGTGCTAGGAAAGCAACATGTTTCAAGGAGGGAGTCACTGGTGGTGTTGCCAAATTGTACAGCTGCATGGTCAAAAAAACTGTTTCGGGTTGCCAAGTTGTCTGGTCTTATGAGAACGTCTGCTTAATGGCAACAGGCTGTTGACTTCCCTGTTCACACTCTCTCATGATTGGGTCTATTCGAGGAGCACACACATCACAAATGATCTGAAGTTGTTTTGACCAATAAGGAAAGTCGCTTGTTACAACAATTTACCTGAATGTAATGGACCAATCAGAACAAAGTATTTTTTGCTGACTGCACAATTAGGTAATTCACAGGGGACTGTATTCATGCCATGACAGATACTTAGTTGACCAATGGGGTAATAAAATATAGGTTATGTGTATAGGCTTTTGTATGGAGGATAGCCAATAAGAAATGTGGGAATAATCTGTCTTGATACATTTTGCTGAATATGGTTTTGTGTCAAGTGAGATTTTCAGTTTTTAGTTTTAAGGAACTGACTGACTCTTCAGCCATATTTGCATGTCATAAACCTTGTTTTTGTTTTTCTAACAAAGCTTGCATTCTTCATTGACCCCTTCAATTGTTTTTTATCAATCGTTTGCTGGACCCACCATCCAGCACCTGTTTAATAAAGCCGCCCCACTGCCAATTGCTCTTCTGTCCTACCGCTTAGGTAGGTGGTGAATTGCACAACACAACCTGCTGCTAATGCCCACAACCTTGATCACCTACAGTGCCCTCACATTTTATTCTGTACCCCCAAAGTTGTGGCAAAAGAATTCAATTTAACTGCTCATGTGTGCATGCATTTTCAATGAAGCTCTCCCAGGGCATATACTCAAACTAAATTATGGAGGTGCCTGACAGAGAAGGCATAATTTCTCCCCCCAAAAAAACAAAGCTTAACAGTGAAATGCAGTAGTCTTTTTAGCGTTTTCATTAACTAAAATATCACTGCACACACGTTTTCTCCTATATTATCAAATGCACGACATGCAATGATATTTTGTTTAAAAGTCCAAAGAACCCTATCTAAAAAGAAAAGTAAAATGCTCCTGCAATTAAACAGAAACAGATGCCTAATGCTTCCTTTACTTTCAAATGACCTTCTATTTGTCCCTTCCTGTAAATACATGCAATGCTCAACATGCAACTATGTTTAGTTTACAAACTCAAAAAGCCCCACATACAAAAGAAAGTAAAATGTACTGTAGTTTACCTGTATGTGCCTCTGATTTGTATCCATTGTGGGTCTTCATGTGTGTTGTTTGTACTAACACAAGTATGTAGTAAGTCTTTTAATTATTAGCTATTTATTCAATGTTTAACGTTACTCAAAACTCTGATAAGGTAGCATTCATTATTGTACTATCCATAATTACCAGATTAAAGATGTTGCACTTCTATGGTGCATGCTGCAACCATTGCCTATGTGTATGTATTATTAGGTTCCTGTATTAACAATACTCCAATAATTTTTTAAATTTTTTTATTTAGATGAGTGCATTCTTTAATACATTAAGTAGTCCAGATCACACCTGACATCTTTTTCCCAACATTATAAACACGCCTTTTCAACAAAATTAATTTCATAGGTGATGTCATCAGTGATAGCATCAATGCCATTTGTGATGTCATTTTTGATGTCCTGGGTTTTAGTCTTAGCAGTGCACAGTGGTGGCACAAATTATGGTTTGTCAGTTTTACTTGTAACCATAGCCTCTGAATGTGATAGGTTTTTATTAGTGGAACCTAACCATAAAACCTAACCATAATGTCACTTTAATTTGTTTTCACTTAATTTCATAGGTTTTTCTTAGTGCAACTTAAACATAATGGGCCTCATTACGACCCTGGCGCTAAGTGAAAAACGATGGCGGTAACTGGTTACCGCCATCGTTTTCCGCCAGGTCCGATCATGACTCGTGACCGTAAACTACGATGCCAATAGCGGCATCGTAGTCAACGCTGCCGCTAACTGCGCCAAGGGTGCGCGCACGCGACCGCCCACACCGTACTTAGCACCATGGCGGAAAGGCACGCGAATGCCGACCCAAGCGGACATGCACCTAGCGCCATCACCGAGGCCGCTAAGTACCTTACCGCCATGGTGCAAATAACGCCATCGCGAACCAACCGTAAAGGGCCATGTCAAGTGTATGCAGCTGCCACAGGTGCACAGAAACAGCACAGGTGAAGGCAATACAGACTCAGGGGAGTACAAAAAGAGCACACCCCACCCCTAACCACACCCAGTCACACTCCACAATGATGCCAATACGACTAGCAATGTTGGGGCTGGAGGACCTGGTAGCAATGCATGTGCTACTACAACAGCAACAACAACAACAGGCAGCACAGAGGAGACGCAGGAGGAGAAGGAGGGCAAGGCAGGGCCAGCAAGCCCCACCAGCACAGCCAGTGCCACCACGCAGGCAGCCCCCAATCCCACGCATCAGAGCCAATCCAAACAACCTCACTGCTGAGCAGATCCACACCCTGTACCGTTTGGACCGGGACACCATCACTGCCATCGTAGACATGACGCACGACGACATCGTCAGCATGATAGCAAGTCCAACCGCCATCCCCCCCCTACTGAAGGTAGTGGCTGTACTCCACTTCCTGGCCACAGGCACCTACCAGCACACAGTGGGGCACCTGCATGGCATTTCACAACCATTATTCTCACGAACACTCATCCAAGCGCTCGATGCCCTCCTCAAGCACACAGACGACCACATCTCAATACAACGGACTGGCCAGGAGATAGCAAACACCAAAGTGGGTATCCATGCACTAGCCGGCATACCTGGATGCATTGGTGCCATCGACTGCACCCATGTGGAATTGGTGGTTCCACGTGCCATGGAGGTACCGTACCGCAACCGGAAACAGTTCCACTCAATCAACGTGCAAATGGTCTGTGACTCCAACATGATCATCACACATTGTTGTGCCAGATTCCCCGGATCAACCCATGATTCTATGGTCCTGAGGAACTCCACAATACCACGCTACATGGAGCGACATGCAGGCCCAAAATCCTGGCTACTCGGTGAGTGCAATGTCATGGAAGTGGGCATGGGAATGACGTACCAATGCATACTCCACCTGGCAGAAAGGGGGGGGGATGATGCATACTCCACCTGGCTGTGAGTAACACAGAGAACGGAGACAGAGGAAGGGCACCCACAATGCACACAACCCCACTGCATGCATAGGGTGATGGCATGCAAAACAGGCCATGGCAGCAATGAGCATATACTGGTTGCATTGTGTGAATCAATTAGTGCATGTAGAAGTTAGCCAAGGTAACAGTTCGATGCCAGCCAGGGTTGAACACCATGTTCCTGATCAGACAACATGACTGACACAATCATTCTCGCCTACATACAGGTGATGCAGCCTATCCCCTGAAGAGGTGGCTCCTCACACCAGTCCGGAACCCGCAGAACCAGCACGAGGAGGACTCCAAACATGCACATACACGTACTCGTGTGGCCATAGAGCAGACATTCGGCCTCCTGAAGGCACGGTTCCGAAGCCTCAGCAGGTCTGGTGGGCCACTCCTGTATGGCCATGAGAAGGTGGCAATGATCGTCATGGCATGTGTCATGCTGCACAACATGTGCGTCAGACGGAATGTGCCCCTGCCCCCTGACGCAGAACTGCAACCACCTGACGATGAGGATGAGGAGGGTGCAGATGGGGCGCCACCACATGGAGGAGGCGATGCACAGGAGGGGCCTGCCATGCGCCGAAGTAGCATCGACCACTGCTTCTAGCACACACGGCTGGTGTTCATCGCATGGAGACTGCACTTGGGGCACTCTGGTACATGGACACTGTGGACTGTACACCAATAAAGCACACATACGCAATGAAAATGTCCACACATTACTTTTTAGGAAAGAAAAAAGTGTATTGGTAAAACAAACTGTCGTGTCACTACCCCTCCCACCTCCCCCCTGCACACCCCAACACACCCCCTCCCACCTCCCCCCTGCACACCCCAACACACCCCCTCCCACCTCCCCCCTGCACACCCCAACACACCCCCTCCCACCTCCCCCCTGCACACCCCAACACACCCCCTCCCACCTCCCCCCTGCACACCCCAACACACCCCATGTAGGTGTCTACAGATGCCTGTGACAGTGTCCACAGTCCCTCACAAGGCCCCTCTCCCGGCCCCCGGGGCACCCCTGGCTGTGGAGCGCAGGTTGCGTCCGGACCGTCGCACGGGGCTGCTCTGCACAGAACTGGCAGTGGAGGATGTCCCTGGCTGCCCCTGTGCATGCTGCTCCTGTAGTGTGTGGTTGAGGTCAGTGACCGCACGACGCAAGCCCGCAAGTTCGGCACAGATGTCCCTTGACATGGCCTGCATGGCATCTCTCAGGGTGGCAGTGCTCTGCGCCACTTCGGCCCTTAGGGTCTCCGTGGCCTGTTCAATGCTGGGCCCAGCCCCCACACATTCTGCGGCATGCTCATCCAGCTTTGCCGACAGCTGATGCTGCCGTTGAGTGATCTCCTCTAGGGAGTGCTGGCCGTGCTGGCCCATGGCCAGTGCAGGTGGAGTGATGGAGGGGCTGCTCCCCTCCTGTGGAGTGTGGACAGGGCATGGGGTGGAAGGCCACTCCTCTGCCTCAGTGTGCCCCTGTGTGTCACCCTCATGGGGGCTGGCGTCAGAGAAACAGGGGGAATGTAGTTGGTCAGTGGGGCTTCTGACCTCCTGCTCCATGTCCGAGTCAGAACATGCAGCTGTTGCAGCTGTCTCCCCGATGTTGCTGCTGGCCGCTGACCCCCTGCCTTCTGTGGCAGGCAATGTCGATGGAGGTGGAGCAGCTGCTGCTGGCCTGCTGCCGACAGGGGTGCTTGCCGGTGGGACCTCCAGTATGCCTGCAGTGGGACCTGCTTGTCGTGGGGTCTGCCTCACTGCAGCTGAGGTTGAGGGTGCAGGGACGTTGATGTTGGACTTCGCCCTCTTCGGCGCAGGGGTGTCCTGGTCCTCTGGGTGTGATTCAGTGCCTGTGGTGGAGCAAAGGTGGGAGGCCGTTATTGATGGGTCTACGGACTTTGGAATGACAATGGTTGACATTATTTTGGCCAGTGGATGAGGCAGATTACAGGCAGTGCCATGCAGGGTGTCTCCTTCTAGTGTGGTGTGTGGACGCAGGTATGCGGGTGCCAGCAGTGTATGCAGGGTGGTGCTCGCATGTGGCTATGGCCAGTATTGATATGTGTTGCATTTACACTCTAGGGCAACCTTGTGCTACACATGATTGGACTGCTGTGACTGTGGCATGTCTTGTCAGAGGCACCTACCTTCATCGCCTGATGTCGGGGCTCCCCTTTCCATCCCTCCAACACCTTCGATGGACTCCATGCCGATGGTGGTAGCACAGATCTCCTCCCACGGTTGGAGTTTCAGGGGGGATTCCGACCCTCCACCGGTTCCCTGGGCAAGGTTGCGGTTTGCTGAGATGACCGCTCTGACCCGTATGCGCAGGTCATCCCAGCGCTTCCGGCACTGCTGTGGGGTGCGGGGTACGGTCCCCACCGCGCTGACGCGCTCAGCCACCAGGGCCCAGATGGCCTTCTTCTTCCCGATTGCTGTCCTGGTCATTTCAGGGGAGAACACAACACCTGCGTTGTCCTGCAGGGTCTCTGCAAGCATGCAGAGTTCCTCCCGGCTGAATCGCTCCTGGCGCTGGCGGTCACATGCTTTTTTGACGGATTTCGGCATTTTCAGGGAGTTGGATGGGTGGTTGTTTGGTTGGGACAGGTGTCAGGGTTGGGTCTGGTGTTGTTTGGTAGGATGGCAATGGATTGTGTTTTTAAAGATGGCCGACGGGATGCTTCCCGTTCCGGCGCGATGACGCTATTTCCGGTTTGGCCTTTTACGGCCAACGTAATTTACGGCCGCCGCTAATTACGGTGGCCGCAAACTACGGTGGACGCTACTTACGCTGGCGGAAGGGCACCTTGCTCACTCAACGATGGCGGTAGGGGCCTTTTACGCCATGGCGTTAATTGCATTACCGCCATGGCGTAATGCTCGTGCGCGATGGGTCGTAATGTGGCGCTCTTTACGCCATCGACTCACGGCGTAAACGCTCATTACGCCATGGCGGTAATGACGGGCGATTAGCGCCAGGGTCGTAATGAGGCCCAATGTCCCTTTAACAAAGGTTTTTCGTTGAATTTCATAGGTTTATTGACTGAAAACATTTCATGATGTACATCACTGTATATCAGTTATTAATAATTCCTCTTTTAACATATAGTAAAGAACTGTACACCTCCTCAAACAAACATATGTATTGCAACGCATACTGGTGTGTGTCGTTATCAGCAGCACATGTTGGGGATGCAACTCATAGTCGAATTGCCTAGTTCCTAGTTCATGGTCCACTATGCCATCATCATGTGACCAATGGCCAGTGCTCATGGCTTGCATGGCCAGTCTCCACAAGCCATGGGACTTCGGCCATTCCACATTACCCAATAGGCAAATTAGAGACATTTGTCCTCGCTGAGGGCCAGGCTTGCTATTTTTTGCACTTACTTTTTTACCCTTTCAAAAAAGTAAAACAGAGGAGAGATTTTCAAAAGCATGCATTCAGGTCCTTGCTGATGCTCCTCGTGCAAGTTTGCTGCAATCCCGTCCAGCACTCCGGGCTGCAGCCGCAAGCAGAACTGTTTTTCCCATTTATAATAATTTAATAAATAATAATAATTTTGCATTTCGCATACCCCAATAAGTTAATCAGAGTAGGCATTCTTCCTTGCTGAGAGCCAGGCTCACTGACTATGCACCGAAGTTATATCACAATTTTTTGTACTTATATTTGGACATTTTTTAAAAATAAAACACAATACAGATTTGCAGTGCAGGTTTGTTGTAATCCAGTCCAGCACTTCAGGCTCTATCCGCAAGCAGAATATTTTTGGCCATTCAAACACAGGGCCTTGTGCATGACGATTGCCGCAATAAGCAAATCAGAGTACACATTTGTCCTTGCTCAGGGCCTGGTCCATTGCCCAGGCACCAAAGTTATATCACAATTTTTTGTACTTACGTTTTGACACTTTGAAAAGCGTTACCACATAGCATTTCCTTGAAGGCCATGTCCACTTTAACCTCATTGCCAATCCCTCGTTGTCATGACCAATAGCCATATTGTCTGGGTCCTGGCCTTTGGCCATGACTCAGACAATCTGACCCATGGCCACAGGCTATACCTCAGTCACCAAAGGTATATTACTATTCCATGTAACTACATATTGACACTTTTCAAAAAATAAAACCTGCTAACATTTGCAAAACCATGCTTTCAGGTGCAAATCCGTCCAGCACTTTGGGCTGCAACCGCAAACAGAATTCTTTTTCCCATTTAAACAAGAACTTCGGCTATGCCCCAATAAGAAGATCAGAGTAGGCATTTGTCCTTGCCGAGGGCAAGGCCCACTGTCCATGCACCAAAGTTATATCACTATTTTTTGTACTTACATTTGGACATTTTGGAAAAATAAAACACAAGACAGAATTGCCAAAGCAATCTTTGAGGTCCTTGCATACGCTTATAGCGCAGGTTTGTTGAAATCCAGTCCAGCACTTCAGGCTGTAGCTGCAAGCAAAATACTTTTTCCTACTCCAACCTAGTGCTTTGGCCATGCCGCTTGCCTCAATAAGCAAATAAGAGTACACAATTATGAAGTAATTGCAGGGTGCGAGAATGGGTAGATCACTGCGCTTGATTTAGCACTTTAATCATATTACCCACCTGTTGGTGATGTGGTTCTCTTGTGAAGGTATCCTTCCTTCTTTAAGTGTTAGGTTTTGAATATGAGAGTGAGCCCTGTTCACCTGATGACTGGGTTATTCAATAAGTAACTGTTGTCGTAATAAAACTGTCTTTAAAACCATAGTTGGTGCTATATTTATTGTTAGAATTCAGCCAAAACGTGCTTCGACCCACTAGGGTCCTTCTCAAGACATGTGGATTGTGGGCCAGTCATTGCTGGAAGGTTGTGGAAATGACTCTGGGATGCTAGGGTCACATATAGGGTGGTTGATGATTTGGAGGGGTGGCCCTGTGACCACGTGGGCACCTGGTTCAGCATGCTCAGTAATTATCTGCTGATTAGCATTGTTTCTGAGCCCGTTGGGGCTGGCAATGTATGTAGTAGTAGTCACAGTGATCTGTTGTCACATAGCCAGTCCCTGGTGGCCATGCCCACTTTAACCCCATTTCTGGTGCCTCGTGTTCATGGCCAGTAGCCATATTGTCTGAGTCATGGCCTCTGGCCCCTCACCTCTCCAGAGATTGTTTCATTAGTTTGACAAGTGCAATGTTGTGTTTTTTAATATGTTTTTACTGCAATGTCAGCGGACTATGGCGGATACAATATAGCGTCCATTTCCAAAAATATGACACACCTCACATTTTGAACTGACCAATCGGCGGGGTACGTACGATGTCCACGGACATCACAACCCTCTCTGATTGGCCCAGGAGGGTGTCCCCTGACTGAATAGGGAAGTGAATCTGCGGATCGGACCCATATATCACTCATTTGTTTTATGTACTTTTGGCCGTTTTGTAAAAAACTACTGGATGGATTTACACCAAATTAACAAAACCATGCTTTCGGGACCAAGCCGCTGCTCCTGGCTAAAATTTGCATGAGCACATTTTTTTTATATTGCGTCTATGACAAAAACAACACATTTTGCGATGCCCCCTAAAACTTTGCCCCCCTTAGACAAACCCTCACCAAACTTTGCAGAATCAATTCGAGGGCAGGCATATGAATATTTTGCAATGTTTTGTGAGAATTCGTCCAGGGTGGGGGGGCAAAGTTATAAGCCACCCAAAGCGCGCATTTCTGATGGGTTGAGCAACTTAACCATAACTACAGGGCCGCTACCACAGGCCCTGCAATGTATATGTATATTCATTGAAAAAACATTGTCAAAGAGACATTCAGGCCGATTCAAGGAATTAATGTGCGCCGCGCAAGCGTGCAAAAGCGTGCGAATCGCTGCGCAAGTGCGAAAATCGCAGCGCAAGCATGCGAAAGCCGCGCACATCGATTCATGCAAGTCCGTGCGCGTGTAAATCCTGGGATGTGCGCTAAAATCCTGCGTGGCGCACACGGGCGCACACGTCATCAAACGGCGTGCGCTACGAGCACAGCGAAAGCGCACATAGCATGGCACACACAACAAAAGTGGGCGTAACACGGGGCGTAACACACGGAATGGAGAACAAGGCGTGAAAATGTGGGCATTACAGGGGAAGTACAGGAGGTAAATGCGCAGAATGCCCACACGGGCGCCTACAACACGTATTCATGGAATCGAACAGGGGAAGCGCGTGCGCCAAAAAAGACGCATTAATCCGGAAACATGTACGCCAGCAGGAAGCAGGCGTACGTGGCCCCGTGCAGCATAAAAGTGCACGCAAACAACAAACAAGCTCAGACTCTACGATGAGTATACCATTCCTCGCAGCAGTGGTCGTGGGACAGCCAGGAGGAGGAGGAGGATAGCCAGGCCCAGAATTTTTACGCCCAGGACCAGCCTTTTTGGGATGCCTGATGACCAGGTGTATGGGAGGTACAGGTTCCCACCACACATAATACTCGACCTGGTGAGTGAGTGGGAGGATGACCTCACATCACCCACCCTGTGCTCCCAAGCACTGAGCCCCTTGGAAAAGGTGCTCAATGTACTGCACGTCTTGGCCACTGGTTCATTTCAGCAGACAAGTGCCATAGTGGGGGGGTGTCACAGGCCACGCAGTCACGCTGCCTACACCAGGTGTTGGCCATCATGACTGCACGCTCCTCAGTCCGCAGGCATATATACATGCCCAGAACACCTGCAGAAAGGCAGGCTGCTGTCCAGGACTTTTACGGTTTGGCACACTTCCCCAAAGTGCTAGGTGCCATTGATTGCACCCATGTGGCTCTACGTACTCCAAGGGCAAATTAGCACATCTATAGAAACCGCAAGCACTGGCATTCCAGTGTAGGTAGTATGTGGTGCCAAGAGAATCATCACCTCAGTATATGCCAACTATCCAGGGTCCACCCATGACAGTTTCATTTTCAGAATGTCACCCCTAAACCGGAACCTAGAAGCTGGGCGGCATGGCGATACATGGCTGCTTTGTGAGTATAAATGCCTCTGCACATGCATGCATGTCAGATACTGAGTAATGTCACAACCCCACTAATGATACACATCATCACCTCCCCAGGGGACAGTGCCTACCCTCAAAGCACCCACATGATGACGCCAATTCGGAACCCCACCACACCAGCCGAGGTAAGATACAACACAGCCCAATTGCAACCCGGGGCATAGTGGAGCACACATTCAGAGTGCTCAAGTCACGCTTTCGTTCCCTTGACCGCTCTGGTGGGCAGCTGCTATACACACCCCCAGTAGTGTGCAGGATCATAGTGGCAGCATGTGTCCTGCACAACGTTGCAACCCGCCGGGGCCTGCGGGTGGACATGGTGGTGCCCCCACATCCCCAACCACATGCACGGCCACTGCGCATGGGAGGGGAAAGGGCACGTGGTGAGGCAGCCCGTATGCAGCTGGTGGATAATTACTTCACCTAAAATCACACCCCTGTGGAGTGCACACAGCCCTGGCACATTCCAGCTGACAATCATTGATGATGACATAAGGGACAGTCAACTGTCACAACCATACCAGCCTGAGATTGGTCACCTGGAAGTGTTACATTGTGTGCATCCCTACCTACTGAAAGACAACCAATGCTGTGTCACAAAAAGACACACATTTATGCTGCATGAATGACTACCCCTTGCAAAATACAACATGAAAATAGTGCCATGTCACCAAACCCCTCCCCATCTCAGCTACCCAACACACCATGGCATGTCATGCAATGTGAAAGCAACCAAATGAATGCACAACACATGAGACAAGTGTCACAAAGTGCACTGTCCCAAATGGAAACAGGCCACAGACAATATGCTCCCAGTAATCAATAACAAATAGCACACATGAACAAATACTTACCAGCAACACAATACAGCAACACAGGATGAAACAGTGGCAAAATATGACAGTACAAAATCAAAGTAGTGCAAGTCTTACAACCTGAATAAGCCAGCACATCGATCCCTTCCAACTGCAGAGTGTTGCTGTCAGGCAAATGTGTCAGTGTACTGCATACAACATGAACTGCATCCGCAAAGGAGATGGCCTTGTGAAGACATGAAGAAGGTACCTGTGAATAAGGAGGAAGACATGGATGCACAAGCACATATCAATACACCATGCAGTGTTCAATACAACAACATTCCCCACTAGGGATGTCCACACAGTTTTGACTACAGACTGCCCACACAGCTCTTGGGAGGCCAATGTCACTGTGTAAGTCACTGTCACTTGGTCACACCCTTTGCAAGCCCATGGAAAGGGGAAGCAGGAGGGGTGTGTGTGTCATGAACCCAAGCATCTAACCCAAAGACAGGACAAGCCTGCATGTGCCCAGCTGGAATACAAAGTGGATGCCCACGGGAGCCACACAAGGCAACACACTGTAAAATAAAAAAAAAATAAAAAATTGCCATGTGTGGATCGGGGGGAGGGGGCACCAAGGAGGTTTGAGGACAGGGTGCACACCAACACCCACCTGCGTGGATGTTGCGGGAAAAAAAATACCTCCATGGGCTCATGGCCTGCACGGCTACGCCGATGTGGGAGAACTGCTGTCGCTCTCTTCACCCTCTGCTGCTACATCAGGAGGTGGCGATGCTATGGGAGGCAGCCCACGCAAAGCCCTGGTATGGTCCTCCATGGCAGCAAGCATGCGGGTGTGGAAGGTCTCGTTCTGGAGGATGATAGTACGGAGATCCCCATGCAGCACCTCACGGGTTGCCTGCATTTCTGCACGCATGGCCTTGCGTGATGCCCGGATCTCCTCACGAGTTGCCTGCAGCTATGCTGAGAGCGAACGTGTGAGCTGCTCCAGCTGCTGTTTTGGCCTAAAATTTCGGGAAGCCTCAAGTTCACCCAGAGTCTCCCTGAGGAAATGGAGTTCTAACCTCAGGGCTTCTCTGTGGCCCTGGGACTCTACAGATATGGCTTCGCGCAGAGTCTCCAGTGCCGCCCGTCGGTACCTGTTGGATGCCAACATGTCTTCCCTGTGTGATTGGCAAATGGAGTCTGTTGCCTGCTGTTGTTGCTCCATCTGCCTTTTAGGGGGGAGAATGGAAGTGGCCACCCTCTCCATTGCCTGAACCATCATTTCAACCGATGCTCCCTGTTGTGCTGCTATACTGTACATGGAGTTTTCCCATACAGTATTGCCTGGTGGAGTACGGCCACCGCGTCGGCGGGCACAACATCTGTTTGGGGCAAGGAGATCTGCACCTTGCTGTGCTGGCACTGCCTGAGGCTGCAGGACTGCATTCCCCCTCTGATCTGCTGGCCCAGGAACAGGATCAGATGTTGTGGAGTGTGACCCTGCATCAGTAACCGCCAAAGGCGGAGTTACCAACACTGTCATCCCCATAGAGGGGCCTACCCCCGGTGCAGGTGGATTGGACAGAACAGCATCCCTGCCAGAAACGCTCACCTGCGACAGCACATAAGTCCCACTGTCCGATTCAGCACCGGAATCATAGAGGTCTGCGGAGTGCACCAAGAGACACCTGTGGACAGTATGGTCTGCAGGATGATAGGGTTTTCACCCACCACCACACCACGTCCTACACTGGTGCCCGGTCGTGGCTCAGATTCGTCCTGGGTCTGCACCATCTCCTCCACCTCAACAGCATCAAGTGCGTCATCACCTGCAAAAACATGAAAGACAACAAATGGAAACAGGCATGAGCACCATAGCACACACATAGGCCTGACAAGGCAGAGATCCAGTACATGAATAACACATGTCCCACACGACCATAACCCTGGCATGCATGCACTGTCAATGATTTGGAAGGGCAGGCAAAAAGCAGACACTGAGGATTGCAAGATGGAAAATCAACACATGTGCTGGATGCTGGATAGCACTGGCATCACATATTATCCTGTGAGTGGCATGGTCAATCCACATACATGACACATGCCAGCACACAGATGGCACGTAGCATAGCCATGGTACATTTGACAAGTACTGCCATATGTCAGTGAATGAGTACTGTCACCCATCCTTGTGAGATGGACATGATGAGATGAAAAATGCAAAATAGTGTGACAAAATATGCATGTGCCACACACTGCAACACATCCAGTGTGCAATAATACAGTGATGGCAGGCAGATGAATACATCAATGGTTGGTCACTTCAACATGACAGAACACAACAGTCATGTTCAACATTCAAACAGGGCCCAAAAATTAATGTGAGCAGGCCCTTACTCAATCAGCCTGAATGGTCAAATCATTCCCATAATAAGGTAATACATGTGGGCCAATGTGGGTTGTAATCTATGACAGAAGCATGTCACATATGCGGCATTAGGGCAGACAAATGCTTTGCAAAAATGGGAGGATTGAAACAATCAGGCTGAATGAACACTGAAAAATCAGAACAATGTTGTTGCAAGATGACAGTTCAAGGGCAACTGCAGTAATGTGGCGCTAATTCGCTACTCTGGTCAGAAGGGATACTGTCATACCCAAAACCAAGGCCGGTGAATGGTTTGGAGGAAGCACATGGGTGACCAATACCACTAAGGAGTACACACCCTAACCTGGCACTCAATCATTACACATCATCCAAGAAACATACACATGGATTACACACACTTGCATGGCCACTCACCGGACAATGCCTCATAATCTGGTAGGTCTCCCACGCCTTGGATCTGTTCCTCTGTGACGAAGGTTCCAGCAACAGACTCATGTTCAGTGAGTTGGTCGTCCTCTGGTGGGGACCCACCGCCAGTCACCAGAGTAGAGGCATGATTGGAAGCCAGCTTGTTCTTTGCTCTGCATTTCAGGTCATTCCACCGCTTGTAGCAATCATCAGCTGTGCTCCTCACGAATCCAAGGGCACTAATGTGGTCCGCGATGGTCTGCCAGTGGGCCCTACGTTGAGCAGGCGTAGTCTTACAGCCTGCAGTCACCAACATTTCGCGGCTATGTGCCGACACATAGGCCACAAGTGCATCAAGTTCAGCGTCATTGAAGCTAGGCTTCCTTGACGTGCCGGAGTGCGTAGCCGTGTCTGGGGTCTCAGCCTGTAGTGCAAGAGCACCCTTCTTCTTCTTCTTGTAAGGTGGTGCGGATCCTGAGTGGCTTATGCCACTCTGGTCAGTAGGGGCAGAAGCGCAGGTGGACTGGGTACTAGAAGCCTGTAAAGGCACAATGACCATAGGTCTTGGTGCAGGCATTGGCTGGAGGGTGATGTCGGCAGGGCCAACGTCGGTGTGATGGACCTGGACCGACACTGTCCCAGCTGGGAGATTCGGAGCTGGTGTGGATTGAGCTGCAGCTGCCCCTGCAGCCTCCCCACCCTGGCTACTTGGTGCAGCAGTTGACATTGCTGCCCCAGATTCACGTGGCCTAGTGACAGCAACTTTCACTGCCACACGTGGATTAGACTTGCTGACCTGGAAGTCATCTTGGGAGTCATCCTGTGCCGGTTCAGGTGACAAAATGGGCCGGTCCAACAAGGGCTGAGCTGGGATGGTGTCAGCTACGTTTCCCACAACCATTGGGGGGGGCATAGGTGTCCCTGATTGGTCCTCCATACACGGGGCTCTAGGGGCACCCTGGAAATCCTGGTCACGTCCCCTACCGCACCCACCACGGCCACCTTTGGAGGTCGGTCACCTTTGCCTCCCTCACTGCTTGGTCGCCTCACAACCATGGCACTGATGTTGTTGTGCGTATGGGAGTTCCAGTAAACAATTGTCCTGGGCAATTGGGGTGAAAGGGGTACGGTACTAGATGGAATTCGTACCATACTCTAGCAAGGCTTTATGTGACCCCTGGGGGAAGATGGCAGGTCACGCAACGCACAGGGACCCCAAAAACAAAAGTACACGTGCACGCAACACCTGGTAGACCACATGCGTGGAAAAATGTACCCGTACTACGCTGTGGCACCCAGAAACACAAAAATAAGCGTACGAGTGGTACACGCAGGCTGGGGTATGCAACACACGGGGGCAAGCACAGTTGGAAAATATGTGCGTGACTCACCTTCTGCCTTGAAGAAGAACATGAAAAAGACGCGCATGTGCGCATTGGCAACACCCCCGCCAAAAGAAGAAATGAACGCAGTCCGAGGAAACAGGGAGTACGAACTGGAAACGTTGTGAAGTAATTGCGTGTGAACCAACAAGAAGTACAAGAAACACCTGCTCGCTCGCCACAAAAGCATGTACAAGAAAATAGCGTTAAGCCAGCCCACACGTGCAACGTCACTTACGCGCTTACGCGCTAAGGCCCTTTCCGCCAATAGCACAGGTGACATGCAGTTTTCTCACGTGCTGAATCACAATGCACCCGTGTTGTGGAGAACGCCCGCGCGCGTAACGTCACTTACGCGCTTACACGCTAAGGGCCTTTCCTCGGATTTCACGCTGACGTGCACTTTTTTCACATGCCAAATCACTCCGTATCAAGCTGGTCACGCGAAAACACACGGAAGACCACGCTCCTGCCCAAAAGGCCATTTTCCTGCCCCCAAGAGCCCCGAGAATGCTCCCATCAGCCATCTGCTGCTGCCTGCCCGCTGCCCACGTGCCCTGCTATTTGGTGCCTGCACGTCAGCCATCTGCAGGGGTCCAGTTGCTGTGTCCACCCCTGCTGGAACAGAAGACTCCCGACTGGGATACCATCACTCCACAGCCCAGCCCCAGGAGCCAGTTGCCCACCCACGCCTGCCTCGGTGGTCGCCATGTCGGGGCAAACACCATCTGAGACCACTGGCGACCCGCAGCCAGAGAGGCAGAGGGCCACTAGCTTCAGTGAGAAGGAAGTTGGTGTCCTGGTGGAGCATGTCCTGGGGCATTATGATGCCCTCTTCAGAACATCACGTGCCAACAAGGAAGGACGGGAGAGGATCTGGGAGAACGCAGTGGTTGCCATCAATGCGGAGGGGGTGGCAACCCGCGACATCAAGCACGTCCGGAAGCGCTGGGAGGACTTCAGGTCCAGGACCCTCTACAAGGCCCGGCGCCTCGTGGAGGGGGGCGGGTCAGCATGAGCAACATCCAGATGAGGGTCCTGGAACGCGTAGGCCCAGCGCTCCACACCCAGATCCTTCGGAGGCAAACTCGTCTGGAGTTGAGCGGTAAGTGGCCAAGCATTGTTGTGTGAGACAGTGCTGGTAGTCTGATACTTGCCTGTATGTGTGACATAGGCCATGCATGGATGTGTGTGTGCAGGGACATCATGGTCATGCATGTGAGACCATTAATGTGTGAACCACATGGATGGTGCATGTGTTCCAATGCAACATGGGGAGCTGTATGCGGAATACGCACATGAATGCATGCCAGTCTCTGTTCTTGGACATGGAGGGGTGTGAGGGATGGGTGCTGCTCTCATGTACATACATGTATGGTGCACATGTGTGTGTGTCTGAGAAGTGTGTGTGTGACTTTGAAATGCCATGGATGCATGACACATGTCTGTGATGATTTGTAGATTCACTCATGCAGTGCGGTCACTGTTGTATCCACTGTGTCTATCCACTGTGTCTGTGGTGTACAAGCCATAATGCATGACCCTCCGGTGATGTGTGTGCATGGGATCAGTGTGAGCCATGATGCATGTGAGTTTGAAGGTAACATTTTGGCTAAAAGAGGCACTTGTACATGGATGCTGATGTTGATTGCAGGCGCCGTGCCTGTTTCTGCATGTGTGTTGCATGCATTCACCCATGTATTGTGAGGGACAGGATGGAAGTGACATTTGACAGAGCCACCCATGTGTTATTGCTTCCTGTCTAGGGGAATATTGTACTGTACCCTGATGCTTGGGTTCTATGTCTCCCTCTACGCAGCGTCAAGTGAAGAAGAGGGCGGAAATGGTGCTGTGGAGCCAAGCAGTGGGGATGCCTCCACCGGGTGGCGACGCAAACCCAGCCACCCTCCCAGGAATTGCCATCATCTGGGAGCGAGGGGACTGGTGCTGCGTCTGCCACTACGGCTGTAGCGGAAGGGCTGGGTGAGCCCCCACAGGGGCTTGCAATGGCGGAAGACGGTGTGGAGACATCCAGGTTGGTGTTCTCCACAGAGGAGGAGGAGCCCGCTACTGAGCCGCACATGGGGCCTGGTCATCTGCCTCTCCACTACCTGCGGACGAGGGGTCCCACAACGGTATGGGCTCCGTCCTGGTTTGTGTCGTGTTACGCACGCGTGACATTCGTGATGACGTGCGTGCTTCCTGGGCGGAGCACGCATGCCATCACGAACAGCAGCGTCGCAACGTGGCACTGTTGGGAGGGGCCCTGGTCGGTGGGTTCCTACATGTGTCGTGCACTCTGCCGGACCTCTCCTCCTCTGTTAAGACTATGCGCCAGTCGTTCTCCCTGCCGTCTTCCGGCCCAGATTCCACCAGGGCCCCCGGTGGACCTGGCCTGACCAACACAGCCAGCTTGGTGGAAATCCCATCCCTGCCACAGTCGGGAGTCGGCGGTCCAGCAGGGGTGGACACCACAACAACTGGAGACCAGCTGATGGAGGATGTGCAGGCATCATCGGACAGGGCACATGGATAGCAGCAGCAGCAGCAGGCTCTAGGTGGGAGCAATGATGGCTCGGGGCCATCGACATCAGAGGGGCAAGCATCGGCCAGAGGGCAGGAGAACCCTGGAATGGGTGTGTCTTCCGTGTGGCTGCAGTTGGGCCGGCGTATAGATGCGGAGCGGCGGCGGGCAGAAGAGGCACGGCTCACAATGGTCAGGGCGGAGAACTCCATGCGGAGGGCACTGAGGCGGGCCGAGTGCCTCGAGGCCATTCGCAGGGAGTTGGAGTCCAACATGGCATCGTCCCTGCGAACCCTCGGGCCATGGAAGAGGACTGCCTCCAGGACATCGAGCAGGAGTTCGATAATGCCCTGGCCCGGGAAATCGGGAAGTGAGCCGTCGGACTAGCCCGCCACCATTGTATATAGTTTGTAGTTTTATGTTTCCTTATCTTTTTCATTCATTTGGGGAGCTTGGACTATGCCCCGCCTTTTTGTATATAGTTCTTTATTAGGTAGTTTTTTTGCTAGGTTTCATTTCATTCATTTGGCTCATGGACCCTGGATTACTTCTTTGTACATAGTTGAACAGTGGATTTATCTATTATTATTTTTCTCACCATGGAGCAATGGATTTTACTGTTTCCGTTTCCTTTGGATTTGATTTGGTGGCCGGAGACTTTGGACACATTTTCATTTCAATTTATGGATTCACACTTCATGTTTTTCATTTTGTGTTTTGGACATGCTGCATTTAATCTTTTTTTCAAAAATGTTTTTCATGTTTTCATTTGATTACATTCTTTTTGTGTTCAATACATTTTGGTTTATTACTTTGATGTGCAGTATTCTCTCATTGGTTTCATGCATGTCACGGTGTAGGTTTTCACAATCACCAGCACCCATTGTGTGTGTGTGACAGACATGTGTTGATGTACATTCTTGCCATTTGGGTTGTATCATGTAATGGGCATTTCAATGTGGGGTGGATGGGATACTTGGTTGGGTTTTTGCACTGGGGTGGCGTGCGGTGGGATTAGGGAGGCCATGAGGCCCATGATTGTGGATCATGATGACGTGTTGGGGGGACATGAGTCGGGGCCTGCTGGCAGGTGCCCGTTAATGCTGGGTGGGTAGGGCTGCTGGGGGACATGAGTCAGGCCTGCTTGCAGGTGCCCCTCACTGCTGGGGGGTGGGGCTGCTGGGGGACATGAGTCGGGGCCTGAGCCTCACTGCTTGGGGGTGAAGGTGCTGGGGCACATGAGTCGGGCCTGCTTGCAGGTGCCCCTCACTGCTGGGGGGTGGGGGTGCTAGGGGACATGAGTCGGGGCCTGCTTGCAGGTGCCTCTCACTGCTGCGGGTGGGGGTGCAGGGGGACATGAGTCGGGGCCTGCTGGCAGGTGCCCGTCAATGCTGGGTGGGTGGGGGTGCTGGGGGACATGAGTCGGGGCCTGCTGGCAGGTGCCCCTCACTGCTGGGGGGTGGGGGTGCTGGGGGACATGAGCCAGGGCCTGCTGGCAGGTGCCCGTCAATGCTGGGTGGGTGGGGGTGCTGGGGGACATGAGTCGGGGCCTGAGCCTCACCGCTGGGGGGTGGGGGTGCTGGGGGACATGAGTAAGGGCCTGCTTGCAGGTGCCCCTCACTGCTGGGGGGTGGGGGTGCTGGGGGACATGAGTCAGGGCCTGCTGGCATGTGCCCGTCAATGCTGGGTGGGTGGGGGTGCTGGGGGACATGAGTCGGGGCCTGCTTGCAGGTGCCCCTCACTGCTGGGGGGTGGGGGTGCTGGGAGACATGAGTCGGGGCCTGCTGGCAGGTGCCCGTCAATGCTGGGAGGGTGGGCTGCCTGCAGGGGCCGTGGAGGGGGTAGAGGGCACACCTGGGTGGACCCACACTGCCAATTCACGTGTGGGACTCCCCACGCACCCCACTGGATACACGTACCCTGCTCTGACAGCGTAATCGCGTGTGAAATTCCCCCAAACCCCAGTAATACACGTACCCCGCTCGCACAGGGCCAATCGCGTGTGAAACTCCCCGCGAACCCCAGTAATACACGTACCCCGCTTGCACAGGGCCAATCGCATGTGAAACTCCCCGCGAACCCCCAGTGATACACGTACCCCGCTCGCACAGGGCCAATCGCATGTGAAACTCCCTGCGAACCCCAGTAATACACGTACCCCGCTCGCACAGGGCCAATCGCGTGTGAAACTCCCTGCGAACCCCAGTAATACACGTACCCCGCTCACACAGGGCCAATCGCGTGTGAAACTCCCTGCGAACCCCAGTGATACACGTACCCCACTCGTACAGGGCCAATCGCGTGTGAAACTCCCCGTGAACCCCAGTAATACACGTACCCCACTCGCACAGGGCAAATCATGTGTGAAACTCCCCGCGAACCCCAGTAATACACGTACCCCGCTCGCACAGGGCCAATCGCGTGTGAAACTCCCTGCGAACCCCAGTGATATACGTACCCCACTCGTACAGGGCCAATCGCGTGTGAAACTCCCCGCAAACCCCAGTGATACACGTACCCCACTCGCACAGGGCCAATCGCGTGTGAAACTCCCCGTGAACCCCAGTGATACACGTACCTCGCTCGCACAGGCCCAATCGAGTGTGAAACTCCCTGCGAACCCCAGTAATACACTTAAACCGCTCGCACAGGCCCAATCGCATGTGATTCTCCCGCCGCAGGGGTGTACATGTATTCGGAGGGGTGCGCGGGGAGTTTCACAGGTGTTTTCGTGGTTGGGGGCTGTATGCTGGTTCACTGGCCTGTGCACCATGTACGGGATTTGTGCACTGTGCATGGCGCACGAGGAGGGGTTGGGGGCATAACTGGCGCTGCTGCAGGGTCGCTGCGCCACTCTGAGCCACGGCTGGTAATGGATGTTGAAATCCATGAATACGCTGTGCGCGGAAATTGATTTTGGCGCACGCAGCTGGCGCAGACTGTCTCACGCGCACACTGTGCGCCAGCCGCATGCGCCACTTGTGTGCTGGATTCTATGAATTACCCCCATTATGGTTAAGTTGCACCTATACAAACCTATGAAATTCATTGCAAAAAATGTTAAAGGTATGTTACAGTTTCAAGGTAAGATTAAAATGCCCCAATAATTTGCCAGTTATGGTAAGCTATGCAACCATAACTCGTGCCACTGCCAGAAAATCACATCACAAATGGCATCATTGATGACATCACTGATGACATAACTTATCCAGGGTGGTTGATTGTATTCAATGACAGTAAGAGCAGAGGACTTGATCTGGTCATACTGCATTGAAAAAAAAATTACAAACATACCTTAAAGTTACTGTATATGTAGTCCTTAAACTTGTGCTATGTTTTAAGGTATATTCCTTAGGATATGGCCTGAACTCATGGTGCACATACATGGAACAATAAGCAGGCCCAAGACAGACAATACATTTTTTATACTTTATGATGAACTATAATATCAGTTTCATTTTCTGGTCATAGTATTTGTTCCCACCCTACTAGAGCTTTCATTATATGTGTATATATTCAATATAAGAATATTGACAAACTACAGACTGTGCAAAGCAATGCACTCATTGCAGCCTACTATATCCCATCTAAGCCGCCCGGAAACAAGTACACTGACTTCCTGTAAAGGAACGTGTTCTCTTTGTAACACTCTTGTTTACTCACAAGTGCTAACACGATGCAGCACCCTGATACCTCTCTCAGAGAATCACTAAAACATCCACTGAAAGACCAACAAGAATCCCATACACTAACCTACTCGTAGTATCCGAGATCAATAGAACATGGCAGGATGCTCAAGCTTCCCCTTTATTGCAACATCCCAATGGAATGCCCTTCCTCCTAGGCTTAGAAATATCTCATCACACATAGCCTTCAGCAAGGAAATCGAAACACGCCAGTTTCTCTGAAGCCCCCAATACTTACTCTCTTCATCCCCTACGACTGCACCCTTACTATTGTTGGACATTAATGTACCTTTGATGTACCTTGTCTCATTTTACCTGTATCCTCATCTAATTGCCTACAACATTGCTACACCTAATGTAACCAGTAAGCAATGCCGTGTGCATGTAACCAAGCTCTCCCTATGTAACAGCGCCTCAATGCCTATGGGCTGCTAGTGTGCTAAATAAATGTAAATAAATAAGTATATTGATGCTCTCCATATATGTATTTTGTGCTAACACACATGTGTAGTAATTCTTGAATGGTTAGCTGTTGATTCCAAGTTTACTAGTTAGTCAATAATCTGATAGGCTTGGACGTATGATTCTACTGACCATACATACCAGATTAAGAATACTCTACTTCTAGGGTCCATGCAGCAGCCATTGCCAATGTGTATATATTATTAGATTGTTGTATTAACAAGAAAGCTTCAGTACAATGATTCAGTGTCCATGAGTACATTTTGTGATGCATGGAGCAGTTAATGAGAGGTCTTATGATCACCCTTAATATGTTGCTAGCAACACTCTAAAAAATAAGCCCTTCCAGTGACTTTCCATCAGGATAGCTACAGAGGAATGGTGTCATATGTGATGTCCTTGTGATGTCATTGATGATGCTGTTTGCAATGTCTTCTTGGATGTTGTGGGCTTTAGTCTTAGCAGTGCAGGGCGGTGGCACAAGTTGAGGTTACACAGTTTACCATGACATCTTTAGTTTTTCGATTTTACCTTGCAACCAACCAGCCAACCAACATTTTTCAATTAATTTCATAGGTTTTAATTATTGCAACATAATTTACCAGCAAATTCATAATTTCTCTTCACAAACGTTGAACTTAAAATCATGCTCCCCAGCCATATAATAGCTATACCAGCTGTGTACAGTATTGTTAGTCTGCAGATATACCTGGGGGCAGGTGGCATCAATATTACATTAAACCACAGGGGGACTCGAAATTCTTTTGTTGTTTTTGTAGAAAAATTATACGTAGAGCAACAATGAAAACAATCAATGCACAATCAACTATGAAAAGGAGATTGAAAAAGGATCTGGTGAATTTCATTCAGGTTTACATTACGAATGCTTATGTAATAAACAGCAATGGTTGTTCCCAAGATGGAACGAGGAAGAACAGACTAGGTGCGATTTAGGGATACCTCTTATAGTTCCTGTGGAGACAGTTCCTTTTGAAGAGGGGTAAGAGGGGGAATCAGGACCCTCTAGTGATACCAACTCGAATGATGGCAATCAAGAGCCAACTGTGGATACTCAGATAAAGGGCAAAGGTGCAAGAGGTAGATATCAGGGCGGGCAACAACACTGGGGATATTTTTTTAACATAGGCAGGTGACTGAGAGATTGGGAAAACAATCAAGTCCTGACAAGGAGCCAGAAACAGTGGTGATACATGTATCCACTTATGCACTTTTGTGTGATGAGGAATGCATTTTGAATAAGGGTCTTGGCTTTGTGCTCACTAAACACTGCCCTGCCTTTTTGTTCTGGATTGAATTCAATCAACTCATGCAGAAGATTCATTTAAAGGAATTTTTTCAAGATACTGAGGTGTTTGAACACAATAATTTTTCGGGTCTTAAGATCTCCTCGACTTCTTGTACCCCTTTTCAATCTTATTCACCTGAATCACTCTTATTTGAAAATAAAGTACTCCAGGACTTAATGACCTTGGAGAAAACTGTCATTTCAAAACATTCTAATTTGTCTAAACAGGAGGCCTCATTAGGACCCTGGCGGTCCCGTAATTAACGGTGCCAGTACGAGACCGGCACCGTTCATTACGAGCTGCCCTATTACGAGGACTGCTGCAGGACCCGCTAAGGAACGCCTGGTCAGACCAGGCATCCTTAGAGGGTCTCGCTAGCAGTCCAGGATGCTAACAACGGGCCTGTCATTAAAGGAGAGTTCCGGGACTTTTTTTTTATTGTCCCTACGGGTCGGCCATGTGTTTGTAAGCATAAATCGGTAGATCGTAGGAAACTTTCCTATGGACCTTACCCGACTTTTCGCCCCTTATCGCACTCGAAATCAGCCTCCATTTTGTGATAATCCTATCATTCCGCCGCATCGACCTGGCTCACCTGCCTTTGCGGCACTAAATCAAATCCCCCGCCCCTGAAACAGACTTTATCAAAACATTCATATTCCCCGCCTCTATCCGTGACGTGACTGAGCTGCGTAGGCAAACGCGCCCAGGCGTCTTCTACGCGACTCCACACAGACCCCGGAAATCAACACAGATCAGCTCACAATACAGCGCGCCACAATTCGGAATATGAAACTGTACTTTGAAATCAAACCGCAAGATTGTACATTTGGCAAAGTACGTTTATTGGACATCAAATGTTTAGAGAATATTCAGCGATTTGCATTTTTATTTGCTCACGTTCCAAAAAGTTCGTATTGAGGAACGCGATGGTCCTTTGCTGTACACAGGGTCTTAGAGCATCTCACAATACAGCGCCACAATTCGGAATGTGAAACCGTGGTTTAAAAGCAAACGGCAAGATTGTACATTTGGCAAAGTACGTTTATTGGACATCAAATGTTTAGAGAATATTCAGCGATTTGCATTTTTCTTTGCTCTCGATCCAAATTAGTTCGTCTTGAGGGAAGCGATGTTCGTGTGCAGTACACAGGGTGTTGGTTTACGATAAAAATAAGCTCTTCGGTCGCACTGATAATCGCATGGCTGTTCCAACAACGAGGCACTAGGCCACCACAACGGTAGGTATGTTGCATCTAACCGTTAGTACCGCATAAGGGCATACTTGTACTTGGCGATCGTCCCATAAAATGGTCAGGGTGGTAACGTTGTTCACGCGGAGAAGCAACTGGCGGCTGTAGAAGCCGTCCGCCGGTGTCTGGTACTCGTGACACAGACAGTAGTGAATGATGTACCTAAAAACATAAAAAATGAAATTAGTCTCACCATCAGATCCTTATTAAAATTATTCATTTCATAGCGAGGACAGCGCTACTGGGTGTACACAAGTGTTTAAAGGCGTGGCGAGGCATGGAGGGGGGGGGAGTGGAGTACAAGGTAAGTAGCATAAAATAATAAATAAATAGGGCCAGCTGGTGGCAAGTGCAAGGTAAGTGCAGAACAAGTGCTGGGAAGGTGGGGCTGTAGGATACTGAGACAGTCCCCCAGTGCAGGGGTTGACAGGGAGGCAGTGCAGGTGGAGAGTGGAAGGGCCCAGGACTGAGGTCGCAGACAGTGGACCAGTTGTAGCAGGGGAGAGGGAGAGAGAAAGCAGAAGCAAAGAGGAAGGTTTTGAGGTGCTTCAGTAAAAGCAGATGTTTCTCCTCAAGATAGTGCGCGGTAGAAAACAATATGCCACATAGAACGAACAAGTACAACTGAACCCGTCTTTAAAGCCACTGTATAGTAATGAAATTGCGGTATAAACTCATCAAAAGTTACTTACATTATATTTGCATTTTCCATTGTGTCTCTGTGTAGGGCAGACCCGAAACACCACTCCTTCTTTGCCGACGTTACTTCTTCTAATGAACGTGGCTCATCGTTTCGTTTCTGAAATTTTATTCATTATCTTTTCTTAGTCTTTCAGGATGGTCCCGGCCTGTCAAGGTCAAATCACAATAGAACCTTATATTGGGTCGTGGGCCGTTCCGCCACCCGAGCAAAACATCAAAGCAGCTGACCTTCACTTTGAGCGAGCACACATTTCTAGTTAGCTGCAGTTAGTTTTAGGGACATCTTGTCTGCGTGCCTTTTTTTTTATTGTCCCTATGGGTCGGCCATGTTTTTGCAATACGGAAACATTCTATAATTTTTGTAAAAATGATTTATATTACTGTTTGGTTTAATTGCAATGGGCCTGCAACATGAGGAGACTCGAGAGAACAGACAATCAAATTACAATCATTTAAACCGTGATGTGTATTTCTCAATGAGCTCTGCTTTAGGTGGACATGGAACAGAGGCAATGTTGGGTGGCAATGCAGTTGTCCCCTGCATAGGTTCGTTCACCACTCCATGTATGTGCCTATCGAGGACATCTACGATAAGTCTCTCAATAAACTCATATTGCATATCCTCAAACACTGGTTTGATCACCCATTGTTTACTTCTTTTAGTGAAGGCCTTATTGTAGCGAAGCGTCCCTAAAGTTCCGGTCGTCCTACTTTGTTGACGGCCAACATTATGGTTATGTGCCAAGACCGCTAGAAGAGTCCGATTTTTCATGCCTTCCATGCCAAAATGCAATCTTTTGGGCCTGTACTTTAGGCACATATTGTGGAACACCTCCAAATCTCCTGTGTGGCAGAATTCCGTGAGTCCCCTCAAATCTCTTGTTATAGTTTTATCAAATACAATCTTTTCAATGGCCTTGTGAGTGGGTGATGAAGGAATCAACCACTTCTTCTTCCGTGCCTCCTCTGTGGACAAATGGCCATGTTCACATTTGTGGAAATGCTCATTTGTCGACCATCGATGTACGTTGCTACAGTGCAACATTACTGACCGCCATTTTTCCAGTAGAATTTCCAACGACCCTTCACATGTTTTTGAGCTCCACCAAAGATGGTTGCTGATTGACTTGGACCACTGTGAAATACCTTGCATATCTTTTTTTTTTCCTGCAGCCGACAATTTTTTATTGATTGTTTTTGCAAGATGCCATACGTCAAATTGGTGATTTATATTTTTGTACTCTTCTCTCATTGTCTTGGCAATTGAAACGTGTCTGTCCGTGGCTATCAGGTCGATCACCATTCCCCGCGATTGTAGTTCTTGCAATGATGCTACAAAGCCAACTTTCTCCATGGCCACTGAGGATGTACTTTGTGACACCTGCACGACCACCGAACTCACAATTTTCTTACTTTCCATGTCCTGAAAGTGGTAGGTGCAGTACTTGGCTGAAAATCCTGGGCTGTCGCACTGTCCATCACCGGCTAGCCTGAAGCGTTTGCCCGCGAATGTACTTTCCATTGACATTTTTTCCATTCTCCAAGCTTCGCTGATGGCTGGAAATAGATAATCGGTTTGGTATTTGTAGAACTGACTTTTCGCAATGAAATGGATTCCCACAAACTGAAAGAAATACTGTAACTTTTTAAAACTTGAACCACTAAAAAGTGCGGCCGCTGCACAAAGTAGATTGCCTGCTGGCAGTTGCCCCAGCATGGGTTGTGCAGACCATGCGAACGGATGATATTGTGTACAGGTGGCATGTATTTTAAGGTTAGTGCCTCGAATTGCACGAGTCACATTAATCAATGGCTCCCCACATACTTCCCCACCAACCGAATGCCCACATTTCATCATCATAATAATATCCATCAAACAGCTATCGAATACAATGAATTTGGCCTCTTTCCTTATACTGTCACTCTGCATCCCAGCTGGTTCGGCCTGTAACGTTGAGGACATGTCACTCGCATGAAAGGTACAATCTCTGATATCGTCTTCCGCTATGCTGAGTGATATTGATGGTGTTTCATTGTCGTCCACGTCATTCTCTTCCATTGCAACATCTGTTCCTTGTCCGGAGATGGGAGAAAAAAACAATGTCTTCAACTTTCGCGCGCTCTTATTTTTTGCGGGTGTGGATTCTGTGAATTGATCTCCGACTGCATCCAAACTACCAGGAGGACATTCACTATCAATGGCTGGTGGTGGTATAGCTCCGTTGTCAATCACTTCATATTCTTCCCATTGGCACGATGCATCTCCAGTCTCAAGTCCCTGCCAAAAGGTTTGACAAGCAACATCTCTCGTTCGCTTCACTGTCTGTGTAGATCTAGTTCTTACACCCACTCGCAACTAGAGGACAGATTAGAAAAGGGATGTTCAGTTTAAACACAACTTACAGTATTGAACTATTGACAGTGAAAGACAACATAATATAGTGAACAGGACACTAACCTTCTTTTGCTTTCTTTTCTTTGAAACTTTCTTGCCTCGAACTTCAACATCTGGACGCTGTTGCTCCGACTCGTGTGTGCATGTCTCCACTTCCTCTCGCGCTGCAACGACTATATTTTCATGATAAGCACATCCATCACTCACTGAGGCTCCATCGACTCCCTGAAACATAGAACTTTCATTAGTATGTATAATAATATTGAAAACACAAAATGTACTTGGGGACCAATACCCATACGTACATCTCAATAGCAAAACACGAATGAACGCATTGTGTAGAACATTCAAACGACAATAGTTCACGCATTGTTGATCTAGTTAGATTGAACTGTCAAGATCCATACCTCGGGCTCCGCATAGACTTCCATTGATGATATTATTGAAGATGACGCTTCAGCAACTCCCTGAAACACAGTAATTGCATTAGTATGCTTTTCTATTTTGTTAAAAAGAACATAAACTTTGAGCAGGCGTCAACGGCTCATCTAAATAGACCTGCACAAATGATCAGTTGTCTAAAATAAATAATGGATATGTAAATATGATTCGATTTGCTCGATCGTTGGAAGTGTCACCACCCAGAGATCTGCATCAACTACTAGGGGTGATGTTCTTGTAGAAGAAGCTCCGTCATCTCCCTGAAACATAGTACTTGCGTTAATAAAGAAGGAAGTATAGCGGATGTAATCACGTCATATGATTTCGCTTGATCGAACTGTCAGTATCCATACCTCGAAATGCATAAGAACATCAAGGGACCATGTAACTGCGGTGCACACTTCTGCAAGCTGTTGCGCCGACCCGTAACTGCATGCTCCCCCTTCTACTTGGACTAATGCTCCATCGACTCCCTGAAACATAGGACTTTCATTAGTAATGAACACAATATTGAAAAAAGAAGACAAATAGGAGGGCGACGACAGAAGGACATATCAATGGCTAAAAACGAAAGAAACATTGTGTGTAACAATCACGCTACAAGAATGCAAGATCTGATGATCTCCATCGATGGAACTGTCCGGAAACGTACCTCGAGCATCTGAGTGACATCTACGGTTGTCGTCAATGCGTTGGACTCCTCAGCATCTCCCTGAAAGACAGTACTTGCATTATTTTGGATAACAATAATTATAACTGAAAACAAAGACTAGAGGACGAGTACAAGGGTGTACCATTAGGTAAAATAATTACACGATCAATTAAAACTATTGATTTACATGCCTAAAACAAGTCAGTGTCAGAATAGCTAAGTAAGATTACCCGATAGGCGCTTGAAGTGGCTGATGACTGCAATAACGACACGGATGGAGAATCTTCCGCCTTCATATTGAGTGGATACATAAATGGGGAAATTATTGTTAGCTAATGCTACACACTACCGCAAGGCCGAGAGATAAATACGTAAACTTGACTCACCAGTGGAGGGATGTGGACGAATAGAGTGGGAATAGCGGTTGAGAGCAATTTTCGCCTCGCTCGCGGTGTTTTCTTCTTTATTAGCAATGATGTGGAGTACATGTCTGGGCTAAAGTGCCTGCTGCAGATGCGGTATCGATCACCCCTCTTGTCCGCAAAGACTTCTAGGACTCTACTTTCTAGCTCAGAGGCTGGATATCCGCAATATCGGACCCATTCTCTTATCTGATCTATTGTCTTAGGGAAAACATGCATTATAGTACCTTCAGATTTGTTATGGGTCTTCGAAGGGCAACCGCCAATGGAACAGGCAGGCATTATGGAAAGTTCTGAAAAGTAAAGATCAACAATTCTCTATGAATACCAATGTGTTAAAACAGTAAATGACACATAAAAGGTTCAATGCAAGGTCCGTTTTGGTTCTTGGAACTATACACGTTATTCACATGCGGATAAGTATTTCAATAACTTTCAAAAAATAGAAAAAGTAATTTGACTAAACTCAGAACATGTGACTAGTTCCTTGCATGTACTGTCGTGAACGAAAAGAAAACATGGATGCAATTTGATGACTACTAGCAAATAGATATAAATTAAAAAATTGGACGCAAAATGATTATGGTACATGGACTTACCTTGACGAACAAACAGTTAGATGCAGGGATCAGAGTAGTTTCTTGTCGTAGAACAGGGAGCAGTTCACAGGTTGCAAACTGACGAGTTTGCTCAAAGTGGTCACGGAAGTTCACAGAGACGAAGAGCAGATAACCAGCACCTTCACGGGTTGACTAGCAAAGCGCAAAGAAGTTCTCATTAGAAATATGAAGTGGGTTATAAAGAATTCGAACCAGGGGTGTGTTTGTGAATGAATGACGTGTATATGTCGTGGCATTATGTGGATTGCAGGGGGCCGTCCAGCGTGAGGGGGATGCTTGGCAGGAGACACGGGGTCTGGAGGTAGACATGGGAACAACAAACCCATGCTCTATAGACCACTTTGAAGTGTACATGGTCTTTGGCACCTCTTGGCCTTTATCGCTCCCTGACAGCTCCACTTGCCAGCAGCTCAAGTACCCCGGTGCGAACTGCCTTTGATAGGGCGGGGGGTGGATCGGGGCGGTGGTCGTGCAGACAAGACACAGGAAGACTCGTGAATGGAGACACACTTATGTGGATTGCAGGGGGCCGTCCAGCGTGAGGGGGATGCTTGGCAGGAGACACGGGGTCTGGAGGTAGACATGGGAACAACAAACCCATGCTCTATAGACCACTTTGAAGTGTACATGGTCTTTGGCACCTCTTGGCCTTTATCGCTCCCTGACAGCTCCACTTGCCAGCAGCTCAAGTACCCCGGTGCGAACTGCCTTTGATAGGGCGGGGGGTGGATCGGGGCGGTGGTCGTGCAGACAAGACACAGGAAGACTCGTGAATGGAGACACACTTATGTGGATTGCAGGGGGCCGTCCAGCGTGAGGGGGATGCTTGGCAGGAGACACGGGGTCTGGAGGTAGACATGGGAACAACAAACCCATGCTCTATAGACCACTTTGAAGTGTACATGGTCTTTGGCACCTCTTGGCCTTTATCGCTCCCTGACAGCTCCACTTGCCAGCAGCTCAAGTACCCCGGTGCGAACTGCCTTTGATAAGGCGGGGGGTGGATCGGGGCGGTGGTCGTGCAGACAAGACCCGTTTGCCGCAGGGCCTCACCAAGGAGAGGCCATCTAACTGAATGTAAGAGGATGGCTGCAGGATCTACTACATGGAAGGCAGGGGGGTGAGTTTATAAATACCTCACCCTCCCAGGAGAATATACACTAGATTCATTTAAAAAATCAAAACAACCATTGTTAAAATATATGTTGGGCTTTATTTTAGATTTTAATTAAACATAAATAATAAACATTACACATTGTAAAGTTGAGGTTGCAGCACATCGAGGGAAAATCCGCGGTATTGTCCACTGTCACTGGGGAAATGTTGTCTAATGGCAAGTACCGCACAGGCAGGTATTACTCTCCGAACGCGGTGTCCGAGCCTCCCGTGAAGCCACCAAGTGAAGCAACGATAGGCCACCAGCCTGTACCACCTGTGAAAAAAAAAGATGCAAACTGTATTAAACTGACCAAACTTTCTTATCAATGTCGATTCAGGTAACACATGTCATTTTCCTTAGAAAAAAATTATATCTAGAAAATGCACTATATGGAACCAATTTACATGCGTTCCAATGATATGTAAATGTAATTTTATATGTGGGAGACGACCATGAAATAGTGGTGGCATCACTGACATCACAAACAGAGTATACTTACTCGTTACTCGGATTACGCGGACGAACAGTGCCACGAAGTTCGTGCATAAGCACCATCATCATCCTCAACACTGTCCGTGAGAGGCAGGCTTCCCTGAACTCTGGCAGCTCGGTGATGCATTGCGGACTTTGCTCGCCTTCCTGCTGACTTTGCTCGCTTTCCGAAATGTAGGCCAAGCACCCGGAATTTTCACGGCAGCAGCAGTTCTCCTCCTCAGTTGGCATTAGCTCGCACCGATTGCACGTGCACCAGGTGGAGACGCCGTCCATGCGACATGGTCCAGGCTCTTCATCCGTTGACTGGTCCTCCCAACTGCCGTCCGAATCCCCATCGTTTTCGCGTGCTTGCCTTTCCAGTAGTTCTTCCTCGGTGTACTCGGGCTCGTACATATACGGCATTATTGTGGCCATTGTGCGGTAAAGATAGTAAAATAATTTATAGCGGTGGTACTGGTATCTGTTCACACGGGCTACAAGCGGCGAAGGTAGCTGACCAGAGCACTGAAACGAGTCACAGAATACTCAAAGTAACACAGAGAGAGGAATGGAATCGAAAATCTGCTGCTGTATGTTGTGAAACGGTCTGTTTATACTTATTGGGGAAAGAGGCGTCCTGCCATTTCCATGGCAACACGTCAATAGCTGAGGCGCAGCGATTGTTGACACGAGACGTGCTTGAAATGGGCAGTACGCGTCTGCTGATGTCAGGCTCAGGGGCGGGGGATTTGATTTAGTGCCGCAAAGGCAGGTGAGCCAGGTCGATGCGGCGGAATGATAGGATTATCACAAAATGGAGGCTGATTTCGAGTGCGATAAGGGGCGAAAAGTCGGGTAAGGTCCATAGGAAAGTTTCCTACGATCTACCGATTTATGCTTACAAACACATGGCCGACCCATAGGGACAATAAAAAAAAAGTCCCGGAACTCTCCTTTAACAGGCCGGTTGTTAGCATCCTCCCCATTCCCATTGAGCCCTATGGGGCTCATTGTGAATGGGGATTAATTTTTACCAGGTCCCAGAAAAGGGCAATTACCCAGTCCGCCAAGATCGGCATGACCCGGTTATTGCTCTTTTCTGGGACCCGGTAAAAAATCATTACCTGCGGTAGCCGTGCCCTTCATAAGGACACGGCTACCGCCATGGTCGTAATCAGGCCCATAGTAATTATGTCAAAGAATGTAACGCCTTTTGTCTGATCCTGTGAGTTCCTGTAAAATCATGAGCAATCCTTCTCAAGATCTCGCATTGCTTTTTCAATCCAAGGTAAAAAGTGTTGTAGAGCATGAGTGGATTAGTAAGCAAGAGGCTGAGTTTCTGGTAAAGAAAAATGGCTGCATACCGTTCTTCTACACTTTGTCTAAAGTGCATGAAAGCTTGATATATCCCTGGAAGACTGATTGTCTCAGGCCTATCATCCATCCTTGAGCCCTAAATTTGCAGATGTTTATCTGCACCCATTTGTTATGATAATGGACTCATATATCCAAGACACAAGAAGCTTGATCAACAAAATAGAGGGTATGCCCATTGATCCAAGAAATCAGTTATTGATATGCCTGCATATTGAATACTTCTACACCCAGATTCTGCAGCCAGCCACCTGAGAGGTAATTGAGGAAATGTTATTGGGAAGATCAAACAACCACCCAATGCCTAATGCTTTTATGGTGCACATAACTGGCCTTAACAATGAATTTTGATACATTACAAGAACAGTTATTTTACAAATAGAAGGAACCACCATGGGTTCAGCAATGGCACCTAACCTAGCCAACCTGTGTATCCACATATTTGAGAAGAATGTGATGTATGCGTTTTCCAATCCAATTGAGTCTTACATAACAGCATGGTACTGATACATTGATATCCTAATTTGGACTGGTATAATTGATAAAGCAGAGGAATCCTACAGTGGATTAACCAACATAATACCTTTCAGAAATATACACACACTTTAAGCAACTTGGAAGTCACTATATAGCAGTGTGAATGATATCTTAAAGGCAACCTCCCTATAAAAAGACAGACAGAAACACACTGTTACATTAAGAAAGTCACCATCCTAAACACATTAAGCCAAGGGTCCCTTTTGGGCAAGTTCTATGGCTAAGAAGGAACAGCAGCACAAAGTAGGCTTACAAGAGAGAGGAAGTTATCTTATCTGGCAAACTTCAAGATAGGGGTAATCCTCCGTCTCTGGTGAGAGCTTCCCGCAAACGAGCCATCAATAATAATCAATAATAATCAATAATCAGGAGGCCTTACTGGAACATAAACGTTTGAAAAGTAAAATGGAAAAACTGTTAATTGTAAATACCTTTACCAATTTATCTTACAGCATAAAATCTATAGCTAAGCACAATTTGAAACAGAGCTTTGATACAGGCTTTGAACAACCGATTTTTGCTTTAAGAAATAGTTCTTAATGATTTACAAAGGGCCCCGCTGAAGTGTTAATATTACAAACTTTGTGTGGGTTTGAACCAGTTATTCGAAATTACAAGTGTGGATCTTGTGTGATGTGTGAAGATACTTACAACACCAAAATGGCAAATGTAGGCCTCCCCCAACTATATAAATTGAAGGATTTGGCTAACTGCAATTCTATGAACAACATATACATGATTGTCTGCCCATGGGGTTTTAAGTATTTTGGTAAAACAAATTGTAAGTACAAAACCAGATTGACTGAACGTTGCAGTTGTCTCAAAAATGTGATCGATAATGCTCCTATGGCTAGACATGTTGCCAATATGGGGCACAGGTTTGATGAGTTCAAATGGGTAATTTTTATGAAAATCAGAGGTCCAAATCAAGTGTCGATCAATCAGAAGTTGCTAAATACTGAGCAAAGGTTCATCTTTAAACTTCAGAGTCCTATAACAGGTCTTAATGAGAACATTGAATTGCATAATATGCACTAATAACAGCTATTTAGGGCTGCTTCGTTTCACAGTAGTATCTGCACATAAAACCTGGAATGGTTTTTATTATGACAAGGGCAGATTTGATATTTCAGTTTCAGATAGTACACCTAACATAGGACTACATACTAACAGATCAAACATTATTTTTTGAGGACATTGACCTCATATAATATCAATGTATTGTATTGTGTTGAATTATGAGAGTGGTAGACTGCATTCTCTTCTTTGTGGTAAGCTCATAGTAATTGTGCAAACTCCATATTTGTTTATCTGACATTACATTTCATGTGTGTTGGACTAAGAAATGGTTATTGCTTATTTATCACAAATATTGGACCATTTTGCATCTAAAAATTCATCAGTTGGAGTACCCAGAAATGTTTTTATATCATTTTCAGAAATAGCAGAGCTAAGTTTGTCAGTTTGTCCTAAATTATCAATGAGAACATACATTTGTAGGTGCTTAAGGGGTAGGAAGGCTATCTCTCGTCATGCCATAAATTAATTACAATTCTGTTAGTAGCTTGCTCCCCAAATGCTTTTTCAATCAGGAGTCATGGAAATGTATTAACTTTATTAACCAGGATAATATATTTAAGTGGGTTTCTTATATAGTATTACAGTTTTAAGGATTGCCTTAATGTGTTTTTTATATAGGATATCATTCGCGTGTCCATGCTTTTCGTCCCGTTCTTAGTGTTTGCAAAAATTTGATGTTGTTCACATGCATTCATACTGTGTCATGATACATCACGTGACGTTCCCCCTGCCAATTTTACAAAGAGGGGTATGGCTGGTAGTTCACATCTAGCAGCTAATTGATATGCCGATATGAGTACCTGATTCATGGTTGGGTAGGTAAGGAGTCAATTTTAATGTGTTCTAGTACATCTATAGCCCATGCAACGTAAGTCTGTTTTGTTATGGGACTTTGGGCCTCATTACGACCCAGGCGGTAAGTTACCGCCTGGGCCGTGACTTTACCACCATGGCGTAAACTACGTTTACGCCATGGTGGTTGGCGGACTTACCGCCCCATTCCGACCTAGGCGGGGCGGTAAGTCCCCAATCCCCATTTACCCTTCCCCATTCCCATTTTTGCCCCATAGGGCATAATGGGAGTGGGGAAGGCGTTAATTACGCCACCGTAAATTACGGTGGCGTAATTAACTCCATGGTCCCTTAGCGCCATGGATTTTAACACCTGCTAAAAGCAGGTGTTAAAAGCACCATGGCGCTAGGGGACCTCGTAATCAGGCGGTAAGGGTCGGCGCTGTTAACGCTGCCGTTAACCCCTTACCGCCTGAGTTGTAATGAGGCCCTTTATCATTCTACTTAAAGCGGACGTTGGGCCTCACTGGCGGTTTTGACTGGTGAAGAAAATGATTTCCGCATACTGTTACAGTGCCATGTGTTTGGCATTGTTATGGAAACTATCCTTTTGAAGTTAAGCCACTGTTCCACCACTGTACATGTGTAGCACCCTGTTCACTGTGGTGACTGCATTACCGGTTAATGATATTCTGAAATATGATCAAGTCTGGTGGTTTTATTGACACATTTTACCTCTTGCTATATCTGTTTGGGGAATGGTAGTGGGTCAGACCTGAGTCCACAGGTGCTTCTTCACTATATTTCGCTTTTATTTAATTTTTTCATCCAATGCTGTCTTTGAGTTCACTTTGGTGATTAAACGATTGGCCACTGTTATTCAAAATCATACCACATTTTGAGGCACTAGTGACATATGGGGCCCCTTCTTAATTCTCTATCTTTGAGTTAGTGGTCTTTGGATATTTCTGTGTCTTGACAGGTATTTTTTTCACAAATCCTTTTACTTGTTCATTTTGACATAGACAATATAACAAGGAACTGTCCCAGAGGATGGAAGTAGCCACATTGGCATGGCTCCTTATTCATTCCCGTTATTCCCTTGCCATCATTGATTTATTCAAGCTAATGGGCATTGTTTTGGAGGTTTGAGATGTTCCTCATTTTTGGGAAGTATGATATTTAATAGTGGCATTAGGGTGAGATGGTTTATTGTGCAATGATTATTGTTCATTTCTATTGGTTATTGGTCTTTTTTTAATTACTCTTTGTTTAGATGTTCTGATGCAGTTGAATTGACATGCATTGACAAGTCAATTTTGTTGTTGGTCAATAGAATGGTCTATCCTAGTACTGTAGAAGATGCAATTACTAGGTGGCTTGATACTGACCATCTGAGTGGTGCATGTCTTTTAGCCCCCTAGGTCCACTCATGAACATTGTTTATGGCACCCCCGAGGAAGGTCGAACATTCAAGGTATATAGCACTGAAACATATAGGGTTAACACAATACAATTTGAGTATTGATTAAATATATCATGTTTGATTCTGTGAAAAAACAGGTTACATTCATTTGTATTTGTATTGTATGCAAACACCCACAATATTTGGAGTTTCAGGGTCAAACATTACATTTTAACTTTGTCCTTTGATTTCAATTATCATTTTTTGTCATGTGTTGTTGCAAATTGATATGTGTTTTTACGTGTGATTTGAATTGTTTAATAAATAGCATTTTTAATTATTGCAATGAGCATTTGCCTTTAGGCCCATTTACACTCTAAGGTTTAGTCCTTTTCCTGAGCTTACAACAATCAATAAAGACATGTTTTACTTCCATTATAACTTGGAAACATTAAATGCTGTTTTCAACATGCAAACACAATATTATCGATAGTACCAAATAATGAAGAAAATGTTATACCCTGCATAAACAATTCACTTCAACACCTGACAGGCACTGAAGCATAACATAGATTGCAGTGAGGAAGATCATTTCAAAACTTTAGTAGGTAAACAGTACTTTTTCATTTCATGTATAAACATGCAGTATGTAACCGTAATAAATCTGTAAAAATGTTATATAACTAAATATAAATATTGTACATTTTAATAGAAATGGCAAGCAGTCTGGAACGGTTAGACTTATGCTTGCCGAAAGAAGATATACATGAACAAGAAGAACTTACGCATTGTAAATTGTTTGGTATTTTAAAGAAAATAATATAGCTCTGTTACTTATATATAAACAATGACGCTCATTGTATTATATATACTTTTTACTTCACAATATAGAACAAGAAGAACAACCCAAACAAAAGTGTGAGGAAAAAAAGAACAACATTTTGAAATAGATTGGAGAATACAGAAAATCGAATGAACCAAATATGTATTGTGAAGGCATCATGAAGCAAGACACAGACAATAGATTCAAAGTTCAAATAAAATAGTTTTATTAACTCAAAAGTTAGGATGGTTGAAGACCTAACTTGCCTTATGCTAAGTTTGGATTTCATTACCTAAAGAAACAAAGGATAGTCCACGTCAGTAAATTCAACTTAAAAGTCTGTCTGTGTCCAAAACCATACTTGCCCTCACAACTATAGCTAAACGATGTGTAGAGATGTCAACAACATATCAAATAGCATTCCAAAATAAGGTTCTGAGCTTCTTCCAGCTGTTGGCTTGCTCTCCGGCTCCCCATCCCCAAGTTTCAGACAGTTCCAAAAGGGTTTTGCGGTTCCCTTCCTCAAGGCAACAACAAAGTTCATAAGGTCTTAGTTTTCCCTTTCCCAAGACCTCATCTTATCCAGCTTGGCAACTCACACTTAGTGTCAGTTGTTTAATATTCAAAACCAGTTCCAGCTCAACTTTACACTCCTTCTGTTTCCTTGACAGTTTATACAGACTGATTTCTTCTGCTTCATTTTTAAGCAATCTCTTTCATATATGCCAATTTGTTATCAGTATGTTTCTTTAACTTTCACAGATAGGGTATCTTTGGTCTATGCACAGTTGTCAGAACACACAGTCCACCCATTACAGGTCACGCAACCAGTAACCCTAGGCTTTTTTGCCCACACAGGTTATTTTATATCTGCACCTGTGTTCTGGTTCACGTTCACTTTTCCTTCTCTTCACCAGTCTTTTTGCTTTGCCACAATGTGTTTTCCACTTTGCCAATTTCATGACTTTGCCACAATGTGTTCT
Source organism: Ambystoma mexicanum (assembly GCF_040938575.1). NCBI lineage: Eukaryota > Metazoa > Chordata > Amphibia > Caudata > Ambystomatidae > Ambystoma > Ambystoma mexicanum. The sequence goes on from NC_090937.1 coordinate 864,929,686, forward strand.
TTCATACAGTTCACTCTGTAGTGCTCTCTTTCCTTCACCACATTACTTTCACATTCCTCAGTAATATTAATTATTTGATTTTCATTGTATTTCATAAGATTTGTTCTTTGCCTTTTACTACATGTCACAAGTGCTTCACAAAAGCTTGTATTACATTCATAGGCTTATCAAAGCGTTCCTACAGTTTGATATTCAATAGTTCATAGTTTATATTCTTTTACTTTTTTTACTTACAGTTCAACTTCTTCATATTGTTCACTACAACCCTTCACTTTGGGTTCAATTTAGCTTGCACATCTCATTATGTTCATTCAGCATTTACTTTTGCCCTGCAGTAGCCCACAGGAGTGCCCTGATGCAAGTGTTTCCTTTTTGTTTACTCACTGGTCCCTGGTGCCTCCTACAGGTGGCTTCTTTCCTTTGCTTCTGCTCTGCATAATGGTCTCCGTAGCATGACGAACCATGCTCGCATTCTGCTATTCTCACTGTGGGTTGCCGGCAGCTCCGCTCGCCTCTCGCAGATGCTGCCACTAGCTTGCAGCAACATGTTCTATTCTGTGCCACACAGCTCCTGCTGTGGGCACCCGACCAGGGAGGCTCCAATCACTGTGACCATCTCTCGGCCCGTTTCGGCCACAACGTGGCAGTCTCTCCTGGATATGTGCTGATGTCCTGGCCTCTAGGCAGGACCCTGCTCAGCAGCCTCCTTTTCAACAGAATGTCTCCTCTTGCAGGCCCGAAAATGCTCAGCCCAGCTTCTCTCCTGTTGGTCTCACTTTCCTGATTGCCGGACCCACCTTGTATTCACCTGTAACCATTTAATAGGTTGCCGGTGTGAGTCCTCATGTAAAGTTGCCTGACCATAGTTATTGGTGTTCACTGGACATGCCTGACCCTCATAACAGTCTTCAGTCCTCTTCCTCATCCCAGTACCAGAGTGGTGAAATGACATGTTAGTGTATACAACTCCTAGTCACCTCTTCCTCGTCCCAGTACTATAGCAGTATGAATGAGGGGAAAGGAAGTGAAGTGATTGGCAACAGCCTATAAAGGCAGTGGGAGGGTAAGGTTGGTTCTCACAAGGAAAAGAGGGATATGTCTCACCTGCCGATATCCTCTAACCAATCTTCAAGGACCCTCTACCCAGGTGATCCTCCCTCACATCTCCACCCCCAGGATCAGGATCCAAAAGTGATGGCCTTTCCATGGCCAACTGAGAAAAGGATCCAAGGGGAGTAAGTGTGAGGATACCCTCAGGTTTCTCACAGTATTCATTGAAATCAAATTACAAATCAAATTGCTGAACTGTCTACATATGTTAAAAATCAAAGTGAGTAGAAATATTGATTTTCATTGCCCTACCTGTACCTGTCACCCTTTCCCCACCAGTCATGCCAATCATTCCAAGAGCACATTACAGATCAAAGGTTTGATGAGGTTTCTATCCCTACTTCAACCAATCATGAACATATACCACCCTCAGTTCCCCCATTTTTATTTCCCACAGTGATTCTCCCTTCCTATCATAATGTTATATCAAAATGTATACTAATTTCAATTTGATGTTTGAACTCCACGGACTATATACATGTTTATGTCCACACCATTGTATACAATGATGTCATGCAGAACGCTGATGTTCTCAAACAGACCGCCACATCCTTGGCAACAATCATGCACTTTTAATTTAGGTCACGAATGGCAGAGGGAGGTTAGGGTTTCCAATAGCATGCCCCAATGACATCACCTGGCTGTGCGGATTTTCGCAAAGAACACATGCGTATGTACGCAATGACATGACTCACTTTTAATTCATTTGCAAACATCGGGGTCCGGCAATGGTTGTTGCACTGCACCAGCATGACATCACCCCAGGGTGGTAACGTTTGCGAATGCTGTGATGTGGTTGCACGCATCTAACATGATGACGTGTCCGCAGTTGGTGGCTGTGCTTTGCGTTCATTTTAAAATCCAATTTGTGCCCACCTTACCAACTCTCAAGTTCAAACGTTACCCTACCACACCTACTACTAGCATACTTTGTTATTCTCTGAACTTTGTCTAACTTGTAATGCCCTTGTGTGTCCCCTGAGGTGAAAAAAAACACAGATGGTTCCTCCAAGGGGAACCACCCATTTCTTTTACTCATTCACAGTCTTGCAGACTTCGGGAGGGGAACAAGATTTGGGAGCTGACAAAAAGACAGAATTGGCATCTATCAACGACATCCCTCCCCCTCAGCGGCCGCAATCACCACCTGGATGACCTGGAGAAGGGTACAGGTGCACTGAAGTAGATTTGCTGCAGGAGGAAGAGAAGGATGGTAACACAGTCAAGGAGGTACCTTCTACATCTGGCAATCGGAGAGAGTCCTGGGTGTGGTGGTTTTTCACCACCATTGGGGAGTACCAAAGGCTCAGGCTGCCCGCGTGTGCTGCACTGAGTGTATAATCACAATCAATCATGGCCAGAACGGGCAGTACTCCTGCAGCACCACCTCCATGTGGCATCACGTCCAGACTTTCCACCCAAAAGGCAATTCCTTTCCTAGGACATTGAGGCACTTCTACTGCACCATCAACTTCCTCTCCTGCCCACTCTAGTTCCACCTCAGTGAGGCAGATGATTTACCCTGCTGCATCGCAGGCTATACAAGAGGCAGTTGATCCCTACCTTCAGATGACAAATGTTGTATGTACTGGGATGCACTCATCTTCGGGGGAGCAATTATGCAGCGTTTTAGTGGCTGCTGTGAAGGTTCATGAAAGGATTTGATCCCCTAAATTAGTTTTATTAGCAGTGCTCAATAGTTCCCTTCACCACCTGTCCCTCCTTTATAGTGATAGGTACCCCTTCCCACCCTCACACTCCCTACCGCCTTCTGCCTTAGGGTCCATGTAGAACCGCCTTTCAAAGTCTAAAAATAGTATAATAAAATTTTATCATAGATCCTTAGGAACTCGGTCTGCTTTAAATTGATGCATAAAGCAGGCAGACTGCATATGTATCTCCAGCATTTCCATTGGCAATAAAATGCATGCTGGTGCAAATACTGGAGCATTTGTATAGCACAGAGGGAAATGAAGTTCTTTCCCTACCTCCTTTTGTGCCCTACAAACAATTAGAAATGCAGCAAGACGTTAATATGTGTTAAAGTCGTACTCAAGAATACAAAGAAATTTTACAACTTCCATTTGCATTACACCACCAAAGAACATGAGATTTTTTCTGTCTTTTTTCAGCTTTGACGTCCGCAGACTTTAAAATAAAAAAACGAAGAATGGAAACTGTGTGAACTTTACTCTTTTTTTTGTTAGTACTCTTTAATGATGGCTCTTTAAAGAGCCTTTTTGTTCTTGTAAGACTGTGATCTTAATATGTACACATTCAATGAGTACTAATACATTTTTACATTACATACTCGTCTTCCATCTTTTACAAAAAATGTTCACAGCATTCTAATATTTCAAAGAAAATTGTCATTTACAACACTTGTAAGATGTACTGCATCATGTCAAATATAATAATTTTCATGAGATGACATTTCAAAATCTTGCAGACATTCACTTACAGCTTTATTCTCATTCCTCCTTGATTTTTCGATTTGTGGATAACACAGCTTGGATATTTTCCACACTTGTCTCTGTAATTTGTGAAAAAATAAACATTGTTTTTGGAAAAGGTTTTATCAGTCTTTGAAAGTATCTTTCATGGCAAACTGTAAAGCTACTCCAGTGGCATACCATAACCTATTGCCTCCACAATGTACTACAATCATTTCTCGATATTGCAAATGCATCATATCTTCACACATGGGTAATAGTTGACTCCATTTCAGTCGCAAACTCCATATCATACCACTTTCAATATTTCAAAGCCAGGTTGTGTGACATACCAGGTGGCTCTGCATATATCTGCAACCAATTAACTGACACAAATCACCTATGTTCCACTCTTCTTGTTGAGCTCTATGCTTTCAGCAATTCAAACAAAAAACACAGCACTTGCTGTTGTCCTCCTCTGCTGGTCAACTCCTCCTCCACAAAGAGAAAGCCTGATTGGTTGAGCCTCCTGACGTCCGTAGATATCTGCATTGTCTGCAGTCTCTGCAGCCCTCTTTCCCTAAAGGGCATGGCAAAAGAGCCAGGGTGGCACGTGCGGTCTGTCCACAAGCAGTCTCGTATGTCTGCAAATGTCTGGGCACAGGGAAGCCCTTCTTCCCTTTTCACCCATATCTCTACAACACCCCCTCATTGGCTCCGACATTAGTTCAACAGTTCAGATGTATGTTTCAACTTTGACAGTGCATTTGTGCTGTGATTCATAGCCTGCTTTATCACAACCTACTGTACAAACATGAACACATTTCCATTTCCCGTATCAACAGGATCTACGTTCCAGAATCTACATCTAAAAATACATACTACAGGTATGTCTTAATTTTCAAAAGTAGTATTGTCTACCAACTTTTTTATAATATGACAAAAATAACTGGTTTTCTGTGCTGCAGAACATTCTTCATTGCAGCACTTATACCAATAGCTCATTAGTGCTTTTAAAAGTGTGTTTGCCTACGTGGTAGTTTACATGTGCTACTACGTATGCCATTATATGATTCAAAAATTCAAAGTAATTCAATGAACAAGCTACAGTACAACAAATACTTCCATTTGTTTTAAATGACCTGCTTTCTGACAACACTATAGCACACTTTTCTGTATTACACAACCTTGCCTTTAACGTCACTTCAACTATAACTTGTTTTGTGTGCTGCAAAGCATGCTTCACTGCTGAACCCATCCCAATAGCTCATTAGTGATTTTAAAAGTACTTCTGCTTGCATAGTGACTGTTACATGTGCTAGTACTTTTACCAGTGCAAACTCCCATAATTTAAAATACATCAATTATAAACATAGATTACAACAAAAATGACAATTCTTTTTTAAATGACCTGCCTTCTGTCAAAACTATAGCAGACCTTCATATTACACTGTTGTATACAATGTTGCCTTTAACTTCTCCTCAACTATAAATGGTTTTCTGTACTACAAAAAATGTTTCACTGTAGATGATATTGCAATACTTTGTAGGAACGCTATTTTTGTTTTATTCCCTGCTCACCCTATCCTTCACCTTCTCTCCTCCCCCTCTTCCCTCTTCCTGTTACTGTACTTGCATGCTCTGAATTGTCTTATGACCTACTAGGAACGCTATTGGTTGTCTTCTTCCCTGCGCACCCCATCCTTCACCTCCCTTTATCCCCTCTCTGACCTTTTTCTGTTACTGCACTTGCACACTCCGAATTGTCTCATGGCCTAGTAGGAAAGCTTTTGTTTGTATTCCTCCACGCTCATCCACATTTTACACTTCCCGATCCCCCTCACTTGCATTCTTGTTACAGCACTTGCACAATTAAAATGTCTCAAGACCTAGTAGGAACGTTACTGCTTTTAGATTTTTCCAGGTTCTCCCCTCCCTTGTCTTGATGGTCATTTAAGCACCATTTGTCTGTATAGGCGCATTACAAATATCCAATAAATAAATACTTCATCAGCGCTTTTAAAAATACTTCTGTTTGCATGGTGACTGCTATATGTGATACTACTTATACCAGGGAACAATTCCATAATTAAACATGACCTACCATCTGTCAAAACTGTAGCTCACCTTCATATTACAAAATATTATAAAACGTTACTTTTAACTTCACTTCTACTACAAGTGGTTTTGTATTCTGCCAAACATGCTTCACTGCAGCAGCCATCACAATACTTTAATATGGCTTTTAAAATGACATCTGCTTCCATAGTCAATGCCATGTCCTACTACTTATAGCAGTGCACAATGTTCACACTTGCCAACAATGTTTCTTTTACATTTGCAGAAAAAATAAGATTATGAAAAAAAACTACTCAAGAAAGAAAATCCTTTCATGTCTACAAATGTATATTAATGTGGCATGTATGTGGTAACAACTTTAAAAATATACCTATACTGTGTATTATCCTAAACTATCCTCTCGTACTATACTCTGTGGGACTCATTACACGGTAGGCGGTAAAAAACGCAATTTACCGGCATGGCGCTATTAGCGTGTCCGCCCTCGCAGGCGACCGATAATAGCGCCCCATTCCGAGTACACGGACACGCGCATAGTGCCATGCCGGTAAATGACCCTACAGCCATGCCGCAAAAGTCCCCCAAGAGCACCTTACCGGCTTTGACCAAAGTGCTGATAGCACCTCCGCCCTCACTCTACATGGAAATAGCGGTTACCGCTAATAGCGCTTACCGCCATTAGCGGTCACCGCTATTAACGGTCACCGTAAAAAAGAGGAACCGGAAATGGAGTCATCGCATAGGAACGGGAAAGAGCTTGGCGCCCATCTTTAAAAACACAATCCATTGCCATCCTCTGCACCCAGGACCTGCAGCAACACCATAGCTGGAAACACTTCTTCCCACGACATCAAAGAATGCCCAAGGCCCTAAAGAAAGCTGATGTGCGCCAGCGCAAACAACGCTTCTCTGACGAGGTGTTGACAATGCTAGCAGACACACTAGCTGAAAACGCAGATGTAGTGTTTGCAAGCGACATGCAGCGTCCCGCACTGCTGAGAAAAAAGGAGATCTGGGCAGAGGTGGCGCGGAAAGTCAGTGCGGTGGGCACCACCCCCCGCACCGTAAAGGACGTGCGCAAGCGGTTGGACGATCTGCGCCTCCGTGTACGCAGTATACTATCAGCCAACAGGAGTCTGGCCATGGGCACAGGAGGCGGAGGAGGATCCCCGATGAAGATGCAGGAGTGGGAGGAGACATGTGCCAGCATCATTGGCATTGAATGCATCGAGGGAGTGGGCCAAATGGAGCGCGGTGTGGCAACGTCAGATGGAGGTGAGTGTCCACGCAAAACACTGCAATGCAAAGCATGAGGTCCTCCCCCAAATGTGACATGGGAATTATCTAATGGATGGGGGCATCACACACACATGTATAGAACCCCGCACATATGCCGTGCACATCCCCACACAACCACATGCATGCAGCACCTCACACACGTGTCACCCTGACTCATGTCTGGATGACCCACCCATCTGGCCAACAACTGCATGTCTAAACTAGATGTCCAAATCCATAGAACTGCTGCAACAACAACATATGCATGATGCACGTTGACCCATCACTGATGCTATCCCTGTCTTGCTCCCGCACAGGCTCACAATCTGACAGTGAGGAGCTGGACTCTGCAACGCAGGCCCCACCACCCAAAAAGCAGGCCAAGGGCAAGGATGCAGGCACCAGGCCCAGTACATCGAGGGGCACTGGGAAATCTGGAATGGCCCAGCGGTCCAAAGCCACACATGCACCGACTACACCAAGGGTTGATATCCCATCCGACACTGTGGTAGCACCCACACCACCCACCCCCACCACTCAGGAGCCAGTGCCAGAAGGCACGCTGTCCGCAGCGAATAGCTCCGTCAGGGAAGCAGCTACCACGGCACCCATGAGTGATGTGGAGGACCCATGTCCGACACCGGAAGTGCAGCGTACATCCAGTCCCCAGCTGTCTTCACACCACAGCCCATGCAACACAACAAATGGCAGCATCCATGAGGTGTATGCCGGAGAATCACTGGCAGGGTTATTGAGTCCCGTGGCGAGCTCCCCTGATGGCGGCCACATGCAGCAAGCTGCGCCAAGGAGAAACAGGGGCAGGGCCATAGACGAGAGCATAAGCCTAATACGACAGCGCCAGGAGGAGCTCAATGCCCTGGTTGGCCGGCAAGTGAGCGAGGCTGCCTTGTCCAGGGAGGAGATTCAGGACTTTTCAAGGGACATGAAAGCCGCCATGGACAGCAACACGGCGCGCTTATGTAATGAGATGGCCGCTGTGAGGCAGGTCCTAACCCGAATTGCTGAGGCGATGGAGAGCATGCGTCACACACAGGGACCTGATCAACCAGGCACCTCATCCTCTGCCAGCTCCGACCAAACAAGCACCCTGCGCACGTCCAGCCGGTCCTTGCTGCGGCCAGACTCACAAGCCCCCAATGGTGGTAGTGGGGGAGGGAAGTAGGGCCAGCCTGTCACTGTTGACACTTGCAGACTAATGCAGCACTGATGTGCACGCCCAGTACATCGAGGGGCACTGGGAAATCTGGAGTGGCCCAGCGGTCCAAAGCCACACACGCACCGACTACACCAAGGGTTGATATCCCATCCGACACTGTGGTAGCACCCACACCACCCACCCCCACCACTCAGGAGCCAGTGTCAGAAGGCATGCTGTCCGCAGCCAATAGCTCCGTCGGGGAAGCAGCTACCATGGCACCCATGAGTGATGTGTAGGACCCATGTCCGACACCGGAAGTGCAGCGTACACCCAGTCCCCAGCTGTCTTCACACCACAGCCCATGCAACACAACAAATGGCAGCATCCATGAGGTGTATGCCGGAGAATCATTGACAGGGTTATTGAGTCCCGTGGCGAGCTCCCCTGATGGCGGCCACATGCAGCAAGCTGCGCCGAGGAGAAACAGGGGCAGGGCCATAGACGAGAGCATAAACCTAATACGACAGCGCCAGGAGGAGCTCAATGCCCTGGTTGGCCGGCAAGTGAGCAAGGCTGCCTTGTCCAGGGAGGAGATTCGGGACTTTTCAAGGGACATGAAAGCCGCCATGGACAGCAACACAACGCGCTTATGTAATGAGATGGCTGCTGTGAGGCAGGTCCTAACCCGCATTGCTGAGGCGATGGAGAGCATGCGTCAGACACAGGGACCTGATCAACCAGGCACCTCATCGTCTGCCAGCTCCGACCAAACAAGCACCCTGCGCAGGTCCAGCCGGTCCTTGCGGCGGCCAGACTCACAAGCCCCCAATGGTGGTAGTGGGGGAGGGAAGTAGGGCCAGCTTGTCACTGTTGACACTTGCAGACTAATGCAGCACTGATGTGCACACCATGTTTGTGGGAGTTGTGGAGGTGGGGGGTGAGGGTGTTTGGAGGAGTTATGGTGGGAGGGAGGTGAGGGTGTTTGGGGGAGTTGTGGGGGGGGTGAGGGTGTTTGGGGGAGTTGTGGAGGAGGGGAGGGAGAGGATGTTTGGGGTGGAGGGTACATGCACTTTTGATTCACATAATGCTCAATACACACGTTATGGCATGGATAATCACATGACTGGACATTGATTATTGTGTATGTGTGCTTTATTGGTGAAGGGTGCACAGTGTCACTGTCCTCCCAATACCCAGTGCCCTGAGCTCCACATCAATTGCACCCTCCTAATCCATGTGTATCAGAAACAATGGTCTATCAGGTGCTGGCGCACAGCACGTCCCTCCTGGGCATCGCCACCTGCATGACCTGCAGCCCCCTCTCCTCCATCCTCATCCCCGTCATCATCCTCATCAGGTGGTTGCAGTTCAATATTAGGGGGCATTGGCACATTCCGTCGGATACACATATTGTGCAGCATGACACATGCCATGGTGATCTTGGCCACCTTCTCATGCCTGTACAGGAGTGCCCCGCCCGACCTGCTGAGGCACCGGAAGCATGCCTTCAAAAGGCCAAATGTCTGCTCAATTACCACGCGGGTACAGGTATGTGCACGATTGTAGTCCTCTTCGTGCCTGTTCTGTGGGTTCCGTACAGGGGTAAGGAGCCACCTCTTCGGGGGATAGCCGACATCACCTGCATCGGTGCAACAATGGGTACGTGTAAGTGTTTACATCAAGTGGAACCTGTACATATCACACAAACAATCATAGCATTGTGAATGACATCCACTGATCCAAGCATGCATGGCAATCAGGGTAACTGCAATGTGGGAAGGTGGGGTAGTCCTTGCAAGTGGACATGCACCATGCATGCATACGGCAGAGATTGCCATGTCCTGGCTGAGTTTAAGTCATTCATGTTTCCCGGCCCTGGCAACGTTTGTACCACACTGCTAGTATACTGCCATTCCTCATTTGAAGTCACCATGCTGTTTGATGGCAATTCAGTAGTGTTGTACGGGTGTGGCTCACTTCAATGGCAAAGAGGGGGGGTTGGACTCTGGCTGCCTCTTCCTCTGAGACACTAACAGGTGTCGCGCTAGCATACATGAGACCAAGTCTACGCCAGTAAGACTTGTGATTTTTTGTAATAGAACCCAACAACAATTTTTCACGGGTGCTTAAGAATTTTTATTTGGGACACACCCCAAAAGATTTTTTAAAAAAACATAGACAAACTAAAAGTCCATTGTCACAAATTGTATTTTCATTATATTGTATCGGCATATTGTCAGAATCCAGTTGCCCACGTCGTGTAGCCGAAGAGTTCTTCCTCCTGATGGAACCCTCTGGCCCCAAGAATGGACAGCCAGAGCGATCAATCAGAGGAAAGAACGGATACCTGATGAGACCCAGAGGACGCAGGAGTTGTAATGTAGATGACGCAAAAGTTGTAATGCAGAAGTCAGGGTGGTACGAGTAGCCGAGGACAGGCGTTGGATCTGTAAGTGAGGAGTTAACACAATACAGATAATATAACAACCGCCCTTCTGACCAAACCCGAACACAACAGAAAGAATGCAATACGTTGATCCCAATACTGATAACAACCCCTAGGCTTACCGTTACTCCGGGGAGAATCAGATGGAACCAGGAAGAGAAGAACTCCGAAGTCCACAATGCAGAATACCAGCAAAGCTCCACCACCTATCCCGCCGGCACGAGGACGCCTAATACACACTAGATAGTGTGCGTCACAAGGAAACCCCAGGTTGGAAGTTCAATGAGTTCCAAGTTCAATAATCCGAAAGTTCAAGAGTTCCAAGGTCAACAATCCAAAGTTCAAGAAAAGTTCCAAAGTTCCTCAAAATACCCAGATGCAGTCCAGATGATTGATGATCCAGAAGATAACCGAAGAGCAACCAAAACCAATGGGCGAAGGCTAGGAAATCCGTGAGCGGTCCGAGGTCGAAGAATGATGCGGGCAGCAAACAAGAACAAGGCAGTCCAAAATCCAAAGCCAGGTAAGCGGTCCGGGTCGAGGCAACGAGGTAATCAGAAATGCTGGAGGGAAGGGGAAGGGAAAGGGACAGAACCGGGAAGATAAGGAAAACTGGATACAAGGTACAAGATACGAGGCGCCACCAATTCTCAATCAGAAGCACCGATCTGGAGAGTAGGCGGAGAATATAAAGGTGAGGTCACATGACAGCGTTCCGCGGCTTCCAGCGTCGACCGTGGGAAACGCTGAGAGGACGCCAGCATTGCCATGCCAACTTCCAAGCCCCTGCTTGTAGTGTTCTTAAAGGGCTATGCATCCGTTTCTTGACACTGCTTACACGCCGGTACATGACACATATAATGTCAACAACATTTAGTCATTAATACAACAAGATTATCAAATGCAATATTATTGTTCATGCACTGAGAAGGAGTCGACACTTAAATGTGTTTCCAGCTATATAACAACGCAGATGTAGATGGTGGGTTGTTCTATAGCTTTCCTCAGGACTGTGAAATCGGGTAGTCTTGTGTGTGTTTCTCTGACCAAGCTGTGAATGAGGAACAAGAAAAAAAGGGGGGGGACATGTGCTGTTTAAAAGGGTTCTATAGAATAAGAAACTCAAAAAGTAAAAAAGCATGATGCTAAGCTCAGACATACCTGTCTTCAACAGTATTTTGTCTCAGGGCAGGATGGTGTGTGGGGAATGGCGAATCCGAGTATGCCAGACCAGGTGGTGATTGTTCTCTGGAGTTGCAGGAGAAGTATCTGCTGCAATATATAGGACACAGCGTGTGTTAGATGCAAGTGTCCTACTTGTGTCATGAAATTGACACTGTGCACGTAAGAAATTAAGGTGCTGTTTGCTTATTATTGGCCGGTACAGAGTGTAGTTAGCTGTGCGTGGACACATGTCTCATGTTATAATATATAGTCAATGTATCCTAAACGGGATGTCAATAGACTGTTATAGTCACTTTGGTATTAATACTTGTAACACCCCGAAGGAGAGGGCGAAATGCTAACCTTCTCGTCCTTGGTAGGGCTCCTGAAGTGAGCTGTGTCGCTGACCGTGCTCCGCGCATGCGTGGTGTCGCGTCGGTGAGGCAGGCAACCAGAAAAAGGTGAACCAAAATGGTTTGCGCATGCGTGAGTAAATAGTGGTGGAGTTACCGCGCATGTGTGGGAAAAGAACATGTACGTGCGTTCATGGCTGGGATACTGTTGCTATGTCGCATCAGAGATGGGCGTTGTCTGTCTGCACAGTGGATTAGTCCCGTGATTTGCAATATATACAGGGGGGCTGTGTAGTCCATGTGTTTTTCAACGGTGCAGTACAGTCTGCATTTCATACATTTTCAGATTGAATTTCAGTAATACAGAGCTCGTGCATGTGTATTTTGATTAATACAAACATGCGGACATTAACATACATAGAATTTTGCCTCATTCTATCCTATGTAACATGATGATTGGTTAGTGAGAAAAGTAGGGAAGTATACTAATGGGGGGTAATTAAGGTGTATTTAGAAGAAAAGGTTCCACTCTATGCAGATATTTAATCCAGGCACAGTAGTTGTTTCATAAATAGCATGGGTTTCATTTGTGGCATTCCACCCCATACAGGTGCACCGCCCGGATGGAAAATTATCTTTGCAGGACCCTCTGTTAACCCGCTGACAATCCAGGGGCCACACATTTCATCTATACAGGTTAAGTGTCATCCACCCCTTTCCGAGATTAGGCTTCAGGCAGGCAGGAAGCCGTTTTTGCAAACAGCAGAGAGCATCTGAGCAGTTATAGCTTTCCCACATTTCCTGTTTTAACAGGTAAAACAACGAATCATCAGTGCTCATACATGCACTCACTTACGTTGTGTAGTGTGGTTGCCAGCCATATGGTGGCAACATTGAACATCACATGCTATGACATTCGAGCATGGCACGTTCTTCCTTTGAAGATTACACTGTAGCTACTTATAGAGCCTTGTTTTATATGTTTATCTCGGACACAGAACACTCAACATTACACATTTATTTTTCATACATCCAAACTGCAGGCTGTGATGAATCCACACCACCATTCCCAGTCCTGCAGAAGGCTGTTGTACTCAGAGCTATCCAAATTGCAATAGGCTGAAACACTACTGTGTCAACTCTTTTTTGTACAGTTGTGCCCATGGGGCATAACATGTTTGATGTTTAGTTCAACATTGTTCTATAATATCACCCTTGAAATGTAAGTGTTTGCATGTCGTTAATCACTAGATTGTTGAAAAGTGTATCAATATGTTCAGCACATTGTTTTGTATGTTTTTTGTTGGGAATGGGTTGAGTTCATTATGTTCTCCAGTATGTTAAACTCATCAACTTTCCTGTATTAACAGATAAGGTGGTATTTTTGTTGAAAACACTATCAAGTTGTCAGTGTGCTGTATTGTGTAACTGGGGTCACCCTGAACAACTGTTTATATATATTCTGAAGTACCTGGAAAGGTCAGGGAATAGCCAGGCTCCCCTTTTTCTTTATACACATTACAACAATCTCTCCAGGACTGAAATCTCTGCACTGGCTCTGTGGCTGCAAGGATTAAATTCAAAACCCTCTGCATTGTCCACAAGGCTTTCTGTGGTCTGGGGCCTCAATACCTGCAACTCTCCCTTCCTAAATATCTTCTTTCTTGAGCTCTTTGCTCATCTCCCTCCAACTCCCTCAGGGTCATTCGCTTCTCAAAGCAATGAGTTGGTGGTAGATCTCCTTCTTCGGCTGGGTGTCATGCACAACAAACCAGTCTCGCCACAATGCACCTCTTTGATGGACACCCCAGCACACACTGTTACTTTCCCCGGGTTGCCGCCCACCTCCCGAGACATATCCTCACTTAGGGTGCGAGGGAGTCGCCGTCACCAGCGAGTTCGGGTCGTGCGTAGAGGCTGGCCCGGTTTGTTGCCTCGTTTCCATTGGCAACTCCCATGGAGACTGCGCTCGAGATGGAGCACCCGATCGCGGTTACTTCCTGGTTCCGCGATGACTTCCCGATCACGTGTCCAGAGTACCGCTCACGTGATAGGGAGTCGACGTACATAAAAACCGGGAAGTTCGAGTTTCTCACCGCTTCACAGCTGTTCCACGACTCTGTTCGGCGCTTGCGGATATCCCGTTTCTTGGTTACTTCGGATTTGGACTTTGGCTTATGAACCACGGACTGGCCTGCTTACTCCTCGATCTTGTCGCTTGGAACTGCACGGATCTCGGTATTCTGGACACTTTGCTTTGCTTAACGGATTGTTTACGGATCACCCCTTTTTTGACTCTACGATCTTCGGCCATTGGCTCTACGTGTTTTGGTTTCAAGTACCTTTCAAGTCACGACAGCGCCACAGGTACAGCCGGTACCTACCCTCTGGGACACGGCTGTCCGGATCTGCGGCACTCCCTCGCACCAGACCCAAGTTACCCCAGAATCATCCCTGCTGGGTTTAGGTAAGAGATTATTGCACACTTCTTCATACCAAAGTACTGTGTTTGCCTGTGCTAATCTAAACTTCCTTTTAACAGCCTCTGGGGTCCTTGGCGTCATCAGATCCGGCGAACCATCAAACCACCTGTGGCCTCAAAGCTCGCACAGGGAGTTAATTTACTCTTCCCTGTGGGTGATTTGTGGACAGAGGTCCATTACTCTTCACTACGCGGCAAGTCACGACAGACTGTGAAGCCTTTGCGTCGTGGAGAGTATGGAGCCTACGGCTGAGGACCCCGTGGCTGCCTTGGTACAGGCACTCACACTGCTAAGAGCGGATATGGTTGCCGCTAATGCTACGATACACCAGAGGCTAGACTTAATCCAAAGCACACGATTTCCTTTGCCCGTTGATGCCGAGTTTGGGGAGGCCGCTGCTGCAGCACGGCCCCCAGCTACTCAGCCGATTATTCTCCAGCCTCCTATTGCTCCTGCAGCACCTCAGTTACCAGTACTCATGCCCACGCCTTTTCCCTTGGCCGCCCCTGAGAGGTTCCACGGTGACCCCCGAAAGTTTCGTACCTTTATAAATCAGTGTAAGTTACATTTCCTCTGTAGACCTCAGGCGTTTCCTGACGCCACCACTAAAGCGGCATTCACCTTGTCCCATCTGGCCGGTACCGCGGCAGAATGGGCCAACCCCTTGTTGGAAAACGACAACCCTGCCCTGTACGACTTTGAGCTACTAGTCACAGAATTGTCCCGTGTGTTCGACACACGTCACAAAGCCCAATCTCGGGACCTCGAGCTGTTAGACCTGACTCAAGGGAAGGGTACTCTCCTAGAATACATTGCCCGTTTCAACCAGCTAGCCGCTGAAACATCCTGGCCTGAACCGAAAAGGGCAGTCGTTTTTTATAGGGGGCTCAATAACACCATGAAAGATGCCATGGCCGTTGTCCCATCCTTGCCCACGACCCACACTGAGTTAGTGGACCTCGCATTGCAAATCGACGCCAGACGTTCCGAGCGTCGGTTTGAAACAGGAATCCCCAGTGCCACTTCACCTTCCTCCTCCTCTGGTACAGGCATTGAACCCATGCAAATAGGTGGCATTCGCAGTCCCATCACACAACTAGAAAGGGATCGCAGGAGAACCGACCATGCTTGTTTCTACTGCGGCCTGAATGGCCATTTTGTAAAGACATGTCCCAGACGCCCTAAGCTCAAGAATCCGGTTTTTCCGAGTGCTTGACCCTAGATCCGGGGACCGGCTCGAGCAGTACTCCCGTTTCCCCGGACAGGAACCCCGCCTTTGGTAGGATCAGGCCAGTGTTGGTACAGGCTACACTTAACCCTACACCCGATACCGCCCACGTCGTCTCGATTTACATCGATTCCGGCGCCACGGGCAACTACATCGACATAACCTTGGCCGGATCGTTAAACCTACCTCTGATCACCAAGCAATATCTGGAGCCAGTACAAGCGGTGGATGGTACAGCATTGATATCAGGCCCTATCAAGCAACAAACCGCCCCGATCACTCTCATTATACAAAACACGCATCAGGAAATCATCACCTTCGATCTGATTACAATGCCACAGTTCGGAATCATCCTAGGTCTTCCTTGGTTGCATCTACACAATCCCTTGATTGACTGGAAGTCGGGGCAGGTCCATTTTGAATCTGAGACGTGTCCGAATTTTTGTCTCACCGCTCCTGACGACACAGAATCGCCTCCACGTGCCCTAGGGGCCATAGCGCAGCTCACACTGCACGGGGATGTCCCTGCGGCTCCGGAGCCTCATGTGGTGGGGGCAGTTGCCGTTGGTTTCCCTACAGAATACGGTGAATTCCAGGAGGTCTTTGACAAGGGTTCCTCGGAGGTGCTCCCACCACACCGATCCTACGACTGCCCCATTGACCTAGTCCCTGATTCCGCAATTCCCTCAGGACGCATCTACTCCTTATCTCCTTCGGAGGAACAGGCACTAAAGGAGTACATCCATGAAGCCTTGAAGGTCGGTCATATACGTCCCTCCACCTCTCCAGCTGCCAGCCCTATATTCTTTGTCCCTAAAAAGGAGGGCGATCTGCGTCCTTGTGTGGACTACCGCCGACTAAATTCAATCACCATAAAAAATCGATACCCCATACCGTTGATTACCCCATTACTAGACAGGTTAAGTCACGCTACCATCTTCACAAAACTCGATCTCCGCGTGGCCTATAACCTGGTCAGAATCCGCTCCGGAGACGAGTGGAAAACAGCCTTCTGTACTCGCTACGGATTGTTTGAATACGTAGTCATGCCCTTCGGGCTTTGTAACGCCCCTGCTACCTTCCAACGTTTCATGAACGAAGTGTTTCACGATTTGTTGGACGTATGCGTGGCAGTATACCTTGACGACATCCTGATATACTCGCAGGACACAAAAGAACACATAGGGCACGTCCGTGAGGTACTGTCCCGCCTCCGCCAACACTCGCTCTATGCCAAACCCGAGAAGTGCCAGTTCCACACTGAAAGCGTTGAATTCCTGGGATTCCATATTACCCCTGGGGGTTTAGCCATGAACCAGTCCAAAGTCCGCGCGGTTTTGGACTGGCCGGAGCCCAGCAACATCAAGTCCCTGCAGTCTTTCCTTGGGTTCTCGAATTTCTACAGACGCTTCATCCAGGACTTCTCGTCTCTGGTAGCTCCCCTTACTGCCCTAACCAGCCCCAAATCACCCTTTGTCTGGTTGGAAGTACACCAAGCGGCTTTTAACGCCCTGAAGTCTGCATTTACAACTGCTCCTGTCCTGAAACATCCCGACCCAGAACTCCCGTTCATTGTGGAGGCTGATGCGTCCTCTTTCGCTCTTGGGGCGGTCTTGTCCCAACGATGCCCTCATTCGGGTCAATTGCATCCGGTGGCGTTTCATTCCCGAAAATTCTCTGCTACGGAACTGCATTACACCGTCACGGAGAAGGAACTGTTGGCCATCAAAGATGCCTTCTTAGTCTGGCGGCATCACTTGTTGGGGGCAAGGCACGCAGTCACGGTGTTCACCGACCACCGCAACCTCCAGGATCTGGCCTCGCTGAGGTGTATTAACAGTCGGCAGGTGCGGTGGCATTTATTCTTCGCGGCCTTTGACTTCCAGATCAAACATCGTTCCGGGCTGTCCCATGGGAAGGCGGACGCTTTGTCTCGCTCTCCGGGTGGGATGTCCTTACCTGTTTTCCCAGAAAACCTACTAAACCAACATGTCATTTGTCTCTGCACCCCTCCTTTGTCTCTGTTAGACTCGATCCGCACATGGGTTACGCTACATCCTGATCAGGTCACCGAGTGGGATCCGGTGTTTCATGAAGGGTTGCCGTATATCCAAAACAGATTATGGTTACCTACGACCGACGCTCGCAATCTCGCCCTGGAATGGTCCCACGATAGCGCCATCAATGGCCATCCCGGACAAAAGCGCACGTTGGACATTCTCAGACGTTGGTGTTGGTGGCCCTCCATGAAACACGACGTAGAAGGGTATGTTAACACCTGTGCTATATGCGCCCAGTGTAAGCACCGCAGAGGGCGTCCGGTGGGGCTCCTGCTTCCGTTACCTGTACCCCCAGACCCTGGCACACGGTTTCCATGGATTTTGTAACCGACCTACCCCGGACCAAGGGATTCGACACCATATGGGTGGTGGTCGACTCGTTTTCCAAAATGGCTCGCTTCATACCTTGTTCTGGTATCCCTTCTGCCCCAACTTTGGCCGATCTCTTCTTTAAATCGGTCTTTTGTCTCTTTGGGTTACCCACGATTATAGTCTCGGATAGAGGGCCCCAATTCACTTCTCGGTTCTGGCGTGCTCTCACGGCTCTCCTGGGTATCGATTCCCGCTTTTCCTCCGCTTACCATCCGGAGACGGACGGCCAGACTGAGAGGGTGAACCAGGCCATGGAACAGTATTTGCGTTGTCTGATTCTGCAACACCAACAATCCTGGCTGGGCTTGCTACATCTCGCTGAGTTCTCATACAACAACTCCACACATTCCTCCACTGGCTCTTCTCCCTTTTATGTTTTGTATGGTCAACACCCCCGCACCTTACCTATCCCGGACCTGGCACCCTCTGACAACCCGGCTGCTGTCGCCTGTGCCCGCGACTTGGCGGCCGTTCAGGCCCAAACACTTTCACATCTTCAGGAGGCCCGGGAAACAATGAAGGCTGCAGCGGACCGTAAGAGGGCAGTGGCGCCTTCCTATGTAGTGGGGGACAGGGTTTGGCTCTCTTCTCGTCACCTTAGGCTTCCTGGTTGTCGTAAGCTGCTTCCCCGTTTTGTGGGCCCATATAGGATTTCTGCTGTGATCAACCCTGTAGCCTATCGCCTCTCAGTCCCTGCCTCCTGGCGCATTCACCCCGTCTTCCACACCTCTTTGTTGAAACCTTGTCCGGCCCCTACTCGTCTCCGGTCTACGCCTGGCCCTATCACAGTGGGTGACTCAGTGGAGTATGAGGTTTCTGCTATATTGGGTTCTCGTGTGATTAGGGGTGGTCTCCAGTATCTCGTGGACTGGGTGGGTTTTGGCCCCGAGGAGCATTGTTGGGTCCCTGCTGGGGATGTCCATGCCCCGAAACTCGTTTCCCGTTTCCACCGGGATCTTCCTTCCTGCCCACGTGGTCGTGGGCCATTGAGGGGGGGCTCTGTCATGCACAACAAACCAGTCTCGCCACAATGCACCTCTTTGATGGACACCCCAGCACACACTGTTACTTTCCCCGGGTTGCCGCCCACCTCCCGAGACATATCCTCACTTAGGGTGCGAGGGAGTCGCCGTCACCAGCGAGTTCGGGTCGTGCGTAGAGGCTGGCCCGGTTTGTTGCCTCGTTTCCATTGGCAACTCCCATGGAGACTGCGCTCGAGATGGAGCACCCGATCGCGGTTACTTCCTGGTTCCGCGATGACTTCCCGATCACGTGTCCAGAGTACCGCTCACGTGATAGGGAGTCGACGTACATAAAAACCGGGAAGTTCGAGTTTCTCACCGCTTCACAGCTGTTCCACGACTCTGTTCGGCGCTTGCGGATATCCCGTTTCTTGGTTACTTCGGATTTGGACTTTGGCTTATGAACCACGGACTGGCCTGCTTACTCCTCGATCTTGTCGCTTGGAACTGCACGGATCTCGGTATTCTGGACACTTTGCTTTGCTTAACGGATTGTTTACGGATCACCCCTTTTTTGACTCTACGATCTTCGGCCATTGGCTCTACGTGTTTTGGTTTCAAGTACCTTTCAAGTCACGACAGCGCCACAGGTACAGCAGGTACCTACCCTCTGGGACACGGCTGTCCGGATCTGCGGCACTCCCTCGCACCAGACCCAAGTTACCCCAGAATCATCCCTGCTGGGTTTAGGTAAGAGATTATTGCACACTTCTTCATACCAAAGTACTGTGTTTGCCTGTGCTAATCTAAACTTCCTTTTAACAGCCTCTGGGGTCCTTGGCGTCATCAGATCCGGCGAACCATCAAACCACCTGTGGCCTCAAAGCTCGCACAGGGAGTTCATTTACTCTTCCCTGTGGGTGATTTGTGGACAGAGGTCCATTACTCTTCACTACGCGGCAAGTCACGACACTGGGGCCTCCCTCTGGAACAGCCTCCCTGCCTCCCTGACACTTGAGAAGAACCATCTCCGGTTCCAGAAACACCCCAAAACCTTCTTCTTTGCTTCTGCTTTCTCTCCTCCTCTGCCCTGTTGAATTCCTGGTGGATCTCAGGCCCAAGTTCCCTCCCCCACCAGTTACAAACCTGCACTGCCTCCCTGGCAACCCCCACACTTGGGGACTGTTCTCTGTATCCCTACAGTCCCCCACCAGCACTTGACACCTGATGTCTGCACTTATCCTTGCAATTGCCACCAGCTGGCCCTACTTCTCTCATTGTTATTTTATTTTACCCGATGTACTGCACTGTCCCCACCCTCTCCCACTCCATACTTTTCCTCTTCGCCCTTCCCCTGCACTTTCATGATCTGAATGTCACCTGGCCTAGCAGGATCATTGTCTCTGTCTTCCTTCTGTTTCCCCTTCCCTTGCCACGTCGCACCTGGAAAGACTTGTGTATAGGCACGTTGTAAATGCCATATCATATCATATCATAGACACTCATGGAGGAGGCTATGAAATAATACCATTATGGAAAGAGAAATCTTCATAGAAAGATCTTCTCCGACAAACTTTCAACCAGATATTCGTCATTTCCACACAGGTTGTCGAGTGAACACATGAACGTGCAGCTCAATATGCAATGTGTGCCAACAGTTGTTAAAATGTTTACAATTCAGACATCACTATGTTAGAATAAAAGACAACAGTAGAATAAAACTTTTACAAAATGTGCACTCCTGTCCAATTCACATCCACACTGGACATTCATTAGCATGCATTTCAGGAACTGCTTGTAAACACACCTTCCATCACATAGAAATGCTAGCAGTACATCATTCTACAATGTAAAACCTTGTGCATA
Organism: Ambystoma mexicanum; assembly: GCF_040938575.1. Lineage (NCBI taxonomy): Eukaryota > Metazoa > Chordata > Amphibia > Caudata > Ambystomatidae > Ambystoma > Ambystoma mexicanum. The sequence goes on from NC_090937.1 coordinate 864,950,678, forward strand.
GATTGTACAATGCTTAATGTTCCTCTGTAGAACTACAAAATCTCAATGACAATCTCCTAAATGGAATAGCCCAAGAAGTCCTGAGACAAATCAAACACATGCAAAGTATTTCTGAACCGAACAAGAATTGGAAAACCCAGTTCATTACAGAAAATGAACCTACAACGCTCTAGCACTAATTGCCTTACAAATACATACAAAAAAGAAATAGCAACATTTGAAAACACGTCTGCTGAAATTCCAGACAAAGTAGGTGTCTGTTGATGCAGAACTTTCTATAAGAAAAGTACAACATGAATTGTTATGTCCTACAAGATAGAAGACATTGAGGAATCACAATGGTTCCAATTAGCCTTGTATTTGACAAAAGAAAATGAATACAACATGACTAATCTCTTAATAGATATCACATACTGTAATAGGAAGTTTGATAATAAAAAAAATGACATCTTGAGCTATCAATAATAACTTACAAATATTTCCACTCTCAAATGCTCTCCAACAACATAATCTATATTCTGTGAAAAAGAAAACTTGGTTAATAGAGAGATAAGGTGATCACAGATAAAACAACAAAACCCTGAAATTCAGCAATTGCATTTAGAACCAGTCTACCTTAGCTATGCTCCCCCTGTTACGTAGAATATGACCACAATGACCAATAGGTTTCTTTCGAGCCGTCTAGCCATGGGCTTCTGCTTTGGCCACTGTACATGTTGTACCAATAGGTTTCTTTGGGGCCCACTAGCCGTGGCCTTTGTCCTTGGCAATAGTACATTTTGCATCAATAGGTTTTTTTGGGGCCCACTAGCCGTGGCCGGCCATGGCCAGGGGTCACAGCCTTCAGCAGTGGACACTCTACATTTTATGCTAATAGTTTTCTTCAGAGCCCACTAGCGATGGCCTTCGGCTGTGGACACTACACATGTTGCACCAATAGGTTTCTTCATGGACCACTAGCAATGGCCCTTGTTTTAGTTAATGGTGTACCAACAAAAGACAAAGGGCCTCATTACAAGTCCGGTGGTGGCCGTGCCGGTAAAACCAGCAGGCTGCTGCCGAACTTGCACATTTTCCCTCCGTCTGTCTTGCCCGTTACAGCGGGGGATTCTAACCCTGCCGGGCCAGAAAATCAGACGCCAGAAAAATGGAATTACCCTTTCCATTAGAGTCCATTAGGACTCTATGGGAATGGGGAACACGGAAGCAGTGGCACCATTAATACTGTTAAAACCGCTTCCATGCAGGTCTTCTTACTGTGGTCGCTGTGGCCGGCAGGGCACGACCTGCTGGGCACAGCAACTCTGGCAAGTAGACCTGTAGTGTGCTGGTACGATAACAATGGTGCTGGTATGCATACTGGCACCATTGTTATTGGACCGCCACACTTGTAAGGAGGCCTCAAGACTTTTGGCACAACTTTTAAAGACTTAAACAAAGATAAAAAAGCCCTAACTTATTTTAAACACAACAATGAATACTCCAAAGATATAAGCATAGAAGGACACCTAAATGAAACAACACAAATATATGAACATACAGCACAAACTGGTCAATTTGAACGTGTTGATCCTTTCACTATGATCTTAACCAGTATACAATTCACCCACTACATGCCAAAGACACAATGGATGATGAATTAGAAACTAATCAAATGTGTCAAGCCAAAGGCTCTCCAATTTGTATATGGGAAAACAGTTTAGAAACAGAGGGCCTCATTACGAGTTTGCCGGTCTGCATACAACGGTACCAGTAAGCTTGCCGGTACAGTTGTATCCCGACCGGCAAACTCTGAGTTATGTTCCTGGGTGCCTTTCATTCCGCCAGGTCTGACCTGGTGGAATGAAAGGCACCCGTGAGTACAGCATTTCGGAAGCACAGGCACCGTTGATAACGATGCCTGTGCATCCGGCATTTCCTGCTGGGCTCAATGGGAATGGGGAAGACTTTTTGCCGGTGCCCAGGAATGGCCAAATACCAGGCCGTAATGACCCGGCAATTGTCTATTTCTGGGCGCCGGAAAATATACAACAACCGGTGGCAGCTGTGCCTGTTCTGCAGGGACGGCTACCGCCAGGGTTGGAATGAGGCCCAGAATGTTTTCCTACAGGAAAAGGAGAAAGACATGTTTTAAGACCCATACAAATCAGTGCATCAGAATATTGTTCTCAACAACAGCAAAATGTTGAATACATTTCCCATCTCTTTTCGAAAGCAAACTAGCAACTCTTTGTTAGTGAGTGTTCTTAATATGTCAGCTACTGAACTCCTTCAAAATACATAAGAAAAATATCAAGTGTTGCAGTCAAGTACTACAACTCTCTTCGCAAGTATGCCTGGTACAAAGGAATTCTGCTTCCAACATCATGCTGAGGTACTTTGCATGTTAAGGAACCTAGCCCCCCAAAAGACTTGTTACTCTAAGTTGTGCAGAATATGCATGGGATGATTTACATGACTTTCTACACACTGCAAACTAAAATAAAGAAGGAATAGGCATAACAAGTCCAGGAGAGCTCAGTTCTCTCGATTCTGTCAATGTCTCAAGAAACTTGCACCATTGTTTAAGTTCCATGTTACACTTCATCTGTTATAAAAAAAAAACTGTCCTCCACCTGGGGAAGTAGAAGGATATCAATCAAGAGGAGCACCACACATCACCATGATTTTGTGGATTAAAAATGCTCACAAACTTGGCCATGACATTTAATTACCTTTGACATCTCTTCAGGAGACATACATACATAATGATCTACAGTTACATTTCCTATGTTTCCAACGATATAAGTGTGGTATATACTGCCAACGTTGATACAAAAACAAAGGAAAATACTTTACCAAATGTCGTTCTGGATTTTCTAGAACAGTGTGTGCCGTAGGTCATGTAAATAGTTTCATGTCTTCTGTTAAGCATAGTGTCAAAGGTAAATCTCCCAAAAACACATACAACCTTAAAAGAGATGAGGCATCCAAGTAAATCAAATATTACAATCTTATCATTGCATGCTTGTGGAATGCAAACATAGATAAGCAATACATTGCAGACAATTCGACTGCTTTTGCAAGATATGTCACAGCTCATCTCACGGGAGCTATGAAAACTGAGGTAAAAGACCTCTGGGTTGAAATAACATCTGACAAAACCCTCACAGCTGTCACATAGAGAGTATGGGTCCTACGAAGCTGCAGATCATTTACCATATATAGCCTTGTATGGGAAATCTGAAAACATTTGCTGGCTAAACTTGGGGCCAGCTTCATATAAAAAAAAGAGTACTTCAATTCTAACAAGAAATCAAATCTATAGCCACAGACATTCCCAACAGTCAAGACATCTTAAAAAACATTCTCATTGACACATCTTTTTAAAACAGAAGTACTGCTCCACATACATAAACAACCCTATGCCAAATGAGACAACTGTCAAATACTCAGTTTTAAACTGTGAAGTAAGTCTAACAAGACTTTCAAAACCTGGTCTAATTAACCATGTAAATGTATCATTTACATCTTCAGAGCATAGAGAACTTTATCACATGGCCCTACTGCAACTATTCAAACCTTGCAGAAAAGAGGAAGAATTGTGAGGTGGCAATAACATATTTGAAGCTGCGTACAAGGCAAATGAAAGCAGTATATCAAATGACAATTTTAAACAGTACAAAGAAATGTTAGACAATGAACGCAAACAAGAAGAAGAAATAGAATCACAACTAGATAAAGACATTCCTGAAGGGAGTCAACCATCTCTTACATGACGCCAAGCACCACATGGAGTACTACTCAGTCAAATTGTAGCAGAAATAGCAATCAATGAGTTAGAAAACACTAAGCCCATGAAAGAAGATTTGTCAGTGCTCAAATCACAGTTAATTGATAAAACTCACCATTTACCTAGAAGCCACTGAATAAATTAAACATGGACTAAAACATGAACATAATACTTGCAGTTGGAGAATCTGGTTCTAGTAAAACCTTGTTAAATAAAACCATCAGAAAAATATTTGAAGGCAAAACATATACCAACCTTTCTACTGTTGTAACAGCCTGCACAGACCTAGCTGCTTACAACATACTAGGGGTTACTTTCGACCGACTACTCCTACTCCCAGTAGAACATCAAAACAAATTAGAATATTACAAATTGTCAGCAGAAGCTGAAACTGAAGTATGTAGAATTCTATGACAAATAAAAGTCCTCCTAGTAAATAAAGAAATAATGGTTTCCAAACTAATGCTTGCTTTAATTCATCTAAGAATGCAGGAAGTACTAAATACTAGATACAAAGAACTGTTTGGAGGAAAATATGGCATTATCTTTAGAGATCTCCTACAATTAACAGCAGTGAAGGGGCAACCCATATTTAAAACATTAGGCAACAGAGAATGCTGGAAAACATGCGACAGCAAAGGCAATGTCAATCTACAATTGAATCTCCATGTAAGCGCCCCGATGTCTACGGGCAGTCAGCGCTATATAAATAAATAAATAAATAATAATCTGTGCCTTAATGTTTGCTATAGAGAACTACTTGCACCAAAATATGCGTCAGTTGACAGATCCAACATTTGCTAACAATTTAAAAAGCATTATAATTGGTGTGCTTACAGAAGACACAATGTCGTCCTCAAAATGTAGATTAATTAATGAGCTGTTTGGACAAAACACATCTGCCCCTGATGTAATGGAACAATTGACTCAACATATAAAAAAAGACTGTGTTGTGCCTTATGGTCAATAGCAGACCACATTTAGACTGTGCTGTGCCTTATGGTCAATAGCAGACCACATTTAGACTGTGTTGTGCCTTATGGTCAATAGCAGACCACATTTAGACTGTGTTGTACCTTATGGTCAATAGCAGACCACATTTAGACTGTGTTGTGCCTTATGGTCACTAGCAGACCACATTTAGACTGTGTTGTGCCTTATGGTCACTAGCAGACCACATTTAGACTGTGTTGTGCCTATGGTCAATAGCAGACCACATTTAGACTGTGTTGTGCCTTACGGTCACTGCTTTAGTCACTGCAGCTGCCCAACCATTATATGACAATTGTACTCAGAACTTGTCCTCCGCACTCACTGATCACAGCTGCACACCTCTCCCAAACCATACTGTGATGCAATGCAGATACACACAGACCACTAGAACTGTGTCGTACCCTATGGTCGCTAACAGACCACCAGAACTGAGTTGTGCCCTATGGTCGCTAACAGACCCTCTGATGTATGCATTTTAGTCAATGTCAGGAATTGTCACATCTAGGTGCCCCTGTTGCATGCTCCAACCTCACAACTAGTTGTATCCAATCTAGATACTATAGTGCACAGGCTGTACCTGACCGATTCTACCCGACTCTAACCAGCCACCACCTATTTTAGTCTGACCTGCTCCCCACCAGCGCCACTAGACTCCACCGCTATCCACAGACCATGATCTTCTGGCTCGCCCTAACCATGTTCCCTTTCTGCTTAATACAGGACAATGTACCTTGTAGCAACAATAGCTACATAGCCCACCAGGACGGCCTGGCTAAACTAGGGTGCCCCAGACACCACCCCATCCCCTGCCCCACTCCGTTCCTACCCTCCACACCCCCTTTCCCCACCACTTACCACCACCCTCTCACCTCCACATCCATCGTCATCCATGGCCTACCCACCAACAGCCACCACAGTCCCATTGCTAAGTCTAACCAAACCAAAATGACCACCAAACCTCCCACCCGCTTTAAGCCGCCCGGGCCAACCCCCCTCTCCCTTATTCCCAACATCACAACCCGCAACGACAGATTAGGCTCCAGGCTCCCCACCACAAATTCTAAACCTAACTCCAGACCCTACACCAAAACTAATACAAAGCACATTGCACCAAGCAAACCCACTCCTCCCCCACTAAAAGGCGCCCTACTCAACGTCAGATCCCTGGCTGCCCACCCCACAGAAATTGCAGACATCATCCTTACCAATGACCTTGACTTCTTAGCCCTAACAGAAACTTGGCTTCATGAGGCGTCCGGACCCTATTTATCGCTAGCCATCCCAGACAAATACACTATCTTCAGAGCGGACAGACCAAACGCCAGAGGTGGAGGCATAGCAATCATTTCCAAATCCACCCTAGGCCTTAGACCAACCGAGACAGTCGCATTCACATCCTGCGAGTTACTCACAACCAAACTACAAACCTCCCCCACAGCCACGATAACCATCCACCTCATATATAGACCCCCAGGTGCCCCTGGGACCTTCGAAGAAGACATCACATCCCTCATCACCAAAATTTCCAAAACAACAGCACAAATCATGATCCTCGGAGACTTCAACCTCGGCTACCAAGACCCAAACGATGCACCTGCTGCATCCCTAGCCAATATCCTAACCGATCATGGTCTCACTCAACTCATTGTACTCCCTACCCACCAAAAAGGCAGAACCCTTGATTGGGTAGCAACCCACAATTGCAACACAACCTGCAAAGACCCCCAACCTCTGGCATGGACCGATCACCACATGATCCCCCTTGAGGTTAACACCAATCAGGTACTGCCCAATAAGCACCCCATGGCACCAGCATGCCCCACCAGGAATAAACGCAACATCACTGCTGAAGCCCTACTACCACTGGTCTTACATACCCTCAATGCTCTCCCAGCTAACGCTGACTTAAACCTGCTGATTGACACCTTCAATGATTCCATGGCCAAAGCAATGGACACCGTTGCCCCCTTGAAAATACGCAAAGCTAAACCCAAAGCTCATCTGAACTCGTGGTACACCCCTGAGCTCAAACTACTTAGGAAAGAGAAAGCTAAGGCTCACCACACCTGGAAGACTAACCCCACTGCGGAAAACAAATCCAACCTCACTAACTTATCCTCACTTTACAAAAGCGAGATAATCCGGACCAAAAAAGATACTTACAACACCAGGATCACTCAGGCAGGATCCTCCACTAAAGAATTATTCAAAATTCTGAAGGAACTAGAAAACCCTATTTCGCCCCCGGAAACCTGCCTGAAAGACAAATCCTGGTGCACCAACATCCAGAACGCCCTCAACAATAAAATTTTAGGACTCCAAACTAAAATCGAAAACAAACGGCAACAACTCTTCAACTACAATGTCACCAACCTTAGCCTACCCACACCTAACAACACTAGCGCAGGCTTCTCGTTCAAAAAAGTCACCATCCCGGAAGTTCAAAAAATCATCACCTCCCTGAAACTCTCTAACTGTAAAGGAGACAGCTGCCCGGCTCAAATCATAAAAGATGCAGCCAGAGAGCTCTCCCCCTTCATCACCAAACTCATCAACCTATCCTTCACCAATAGCTCCATCCCCAGCAACTTAAAACAATCATGGCTTCTCCCTCTCCTGAAAAAACAATCCCTCAACCCGGCCACACCCACAAACTACAGGCCCATCACCACAGTCCCCTTCCTACTGAAAATCCTGGAGAGAGTCGCCTACATCCAAATTCAGGAATACCTAGAATCCAACCAACTGCTAGGAATACGTCAATCTGGCTTCAGACCTCAACACGGAACTGAAACCGCCCTTGTTGATCTCAAAAGCCAGATTGATGAAACTAAAGACAAAGGCAATGCCGCAATCCTACTCCTCCTAGACCTCTCAGCGGCCTTTGACCTGGTCAGCCATGAGGTCCTCTGTAATCACCTTGCCACCGCAGCCCACTTCTTCTCCCCTGCCATCACATGGATACAATCCTTCCTGGCTAACAGAACCATACAAGTCTTTTCCACTACAGCTGCAGCAGACCCCATCCCCATCACATGCGGGGTCCCACAAGGTTCCTGTGTATCCCCCACTTTGTACAACATATTTACAAAGCCTATATTTGACCAACTGGACCATCTGGGTGTCACCTACACAAACTACGCAGATGACACCCAGATAGTCCTCACTATCTCTGGTAATTACCAAGAAGACTCCGCCCGGATCAACAAAATATTCTCCATCATTCAGGCATGGATGGCCGCCCATGGTCTCTGCCTGAATGATGAGAAGACAGAGCTCCTAATTGTTGGTTCCCCCAACACTCTAACTAAACTTGACCCTAGCTATAATAACATCACCATCGATGGTCATTCCATTCCCATAGCCAAAAGCGTAAAAACCCTTGGCTTCTATCTAGATGCCAACACCAACCTTAGCAAACACACCAATATGACCGCCTCAGCCGCTGCCTATACCGGCAAGCTCATTAGGGCCAGCAGACCCTTCCTATCACCCAACAGCTGCCTCACCCTTGCCAGGGCCCTAATACAATCCAAACTGGATTACTGTAACAGCCTGTACCTTGGCGCTAATCAATCCGTACTCAATAAATTGCAGGTAATACAAAATAACGCCTTGCGCGCAGCCCTCAACATTCCCAGACAAGAGCATATCTCTGCCACTAGGAAAGCCTGCAAATGGCTTTCCATACGCCAAAAAATTGATCTAAAAATCATCTGCCTCACGTACAAAGCCCTCAATCACCTAGCACCACCTTATCTAGCTAATAAACTCACCCTGAAACCTGCCACCAGATTCACCAGATCCTCCAACACTCTTTGCCTACTAGTGCCCAGGTTCCACCTAAAAAGAGCTGGAGGGGTAAGCTTCACAATGCTTGCCCCCCAACTCTGGAACTCCCTACCGCTTAACATCAAAACTGTCGAATCCTTCCAGATCTTTAGGAAGCAGGTCATCAGCTGGTTGCTAAACAAAGAATAACACCACTAACTCTAGACCCGTGCGGATACTGGTTTAGACACTGTATTTATTCTGAAAATTGTATATTGTACGTACTGCATATGTTCTGTTTATTGACCACTGTATATATATGTATATATTATAAACCTGTACGAAGTATGCAACACACAGATACTTCTCAACTCTGTAACCAAATTCTTAAGCGCCCTTCTACCTCTGGGTTTGGAGCGCCATACAAATAAAATAAACAAACAAAACAAACAAGCATGTGCTTAATGCCACCCGTTGCAAAGTGTTACCAATTTAATGAAATAATAAAGAAAAAATAGATGCAACCCATAGTTCACATCAGCAGCAAAGACAACAAGCAACAGCATGACTAATGGGCCAATTCATGGAATCCAGCGCAGAAGTCCTGCAAGCGCCTAATGCAGAGAGGGAGCGTGCGCCACGCGTGTGCCCGACGCAGCGCAAAACTAGCTTTTTTGCGCACTGCGTATTCATGGATTTCCTGAGGCATTAACAGCTGTGGAGCAGTGAACATCCAGCAGCACCAGTTACTCCCCCAACACCACCCCTTGCACAGGAAAAAGCCAGTGAAATGTCCAATATAGCGCAAAGGCTACGTGCTACACTTGGGCCAAAACATAGCCCCCGTCCATCGTAATTGCGTGAAAAATTGGACCGTACCCCGCTCGCGGAAGCAAAATAGTGTGAAAATGGCCTCACGTACACCTGTGAAATCCCAAACCCGCTCATACCAGTCAAATCACATGAAAAGTGCCTTGCGTACCCCGCAAAATCACGTAACTCGCTTGCGCCAGTCAAATCGTGTGTAAAGTGCCTCGCGTACCCCTGCTAAATCCTGTACCCCGCTCGCACCAGTCAAATCGTGTGAAAAGTGCCTCTCGCGCCAATCAAATCACATGAAAAGGGCCTACCGTAAACCCGTGTGTACCCAACCCGTGCAATCCAAATAGTGTGAAAATGGCCTCGCCTACCCCCTGTGAAATCTGTGCCCCGCCCGCGCCAGCCAAATCATGTGGAAAGAGCTGAGCGTGTGGTGACGGGTGTTGGGGGGGTCCCATGTGGTGTGGGCTGCCTGCAGGCTATGGTCATGGGTGTTGGGGTCCCCTGTGGTGTGGGCTGCCTGCAGGGCATGGCCATGGGTGTTGGGGGTGTCCCCTGTGGTGTGGGATGCCTTTGAGGCATGGTCATGGGTGTTGGGGGGTTCCCTTTGGTGTGGGATGCCTGCGGGGCATGACCACGGGTGATGGGCTGCCTGCGGAGCATGGCCATGGGTGTTGGGGTCCCCTGTGGTGTGGGCTACCTGCTGGTATGGACATGGGTGTTACGGCATCTCCTGTGGTGTGGGCTCTCTGTGGGTTATGGTCATGGGTGTTGGAGGGTCCCCTGTGGTGTGGGCTGCCTGCGGGGCATGGTCATGGGTGTTGGGTGGTCCCCTGTGGTGTGGGCTGCTTCCGGGGTATGGTCACAGGTGATGGACTGCCTGTGGGGTATGGTCATGGGTGTTGGGGGTCCCCTGTGGTGTGGGCTGCCTGCGGGGCATGTTCACAGGTGTTGGGGGGTCCCCTGAGGTGTGGGCAGCCTGCGGGGCATGATCATGGGTGATGGGGGGTCCACCCCACAGCCAAATCGCATGAAAAGGCCCTTGCGTGCTTGCACCAGCGGAATCGTGTGAAAAACCCTCGCTTACACTCGCACCAGCCAAATCGTGTGAAAACTGGCTCGCCTACCCCCCGAAATCGCCCATCCCGCTTGCACCAGCGAATTCGCGTGAAAATCCCTTTGTGTACACCCGCGCAAGCCAAACCACGTGAAAACTGGCTTGCGTACCCCCTGAAATCGTGCACCCCTCTCGCAAATCGCTTGAAAATGCCCTTGCATCCTGCCATCAGCCGAGAACAACCCTTAGAGGCAGCACACACCACAGGGGACGCCACAACACCCATGGCCATGCCCCGCAGGCTGCCCACATCACAAGATACACCCCAAACACCCATGGCCATGCCCCGCAGGCAGCCCATCCCCCGTGACCATGTCCCGCAGGCAGCCTACACCACAGGGGACCCCCCAACAACCCCAGCAAGCCCCTATGGTTCTGTGTCAAGCTACTCATTCTACTCCATCACCGGTATTTCATAAGTCTCATGGTATTTGGTCATCCCTTTTATGCTCACTCAGGGTCAGTGCCTCATCACGCCCATTTTTTGGGTGTCCTCGTCTGTCTCAAATGTAGGACTCCCTCTGGTACAGCCTCCCTGCCTCTATGCAACTGGTGTTGCAGCTTCTCTGTGTCCTGGGGAACTTCTGATGATTACTCATGTGTTGTGGGTTCTGTCCTCCGCTCATCTGCTGTAGTCTCAGATGACTGAGGTGATGCAATAGACACCTGCCCACACTGTCTGCTACAACACACTACTCTGATCCACTATTTTGAGACATGCAATGCCTCCCAGCCATTCCCCGAACGGGGGGGTTACTGAATTCCGATAATCCACTGCCAACACTTTGCACATGATGACTGCAATTGCCCTTACACTGCCATCATCACACAACATTGACATGACTGTGTTTGTGTTTCTATTTACAGTTGAGACCGTACACATGTATTGCACTGCACCGACATACTTCTGAGACCTGTTTCAGCCTTCTATATGCCTATTCACTTGCATGATGTCAAGGTGACCTAGCATTTATGTATACATGTGCCTTCCTTCACTGTATTGCAACACACTAGTATTGTTGCATCCTGTGACACATGTGTGCTTTTAGTTGTAATGATTGACATGTAATATATGGTGACATGCTTTCTACATGGGCCATGGACAGTACTATTTGACTTCCATCTGGGGCTGGTTGACAGTTTTGCCATGCCTATGCTACGTGCCATAGGTTTGTTGTCATCTGTCATTTTTGTGTAAGGTCTATGCAATGCAGGAGCTTGTGTGTGATGCAGGTGCTATGCAACATGCAGTACATGTGTAGGCTTCACATTTGACATGCATCCATGTCTGCTTTCAGGGTCACCTTCCATTTCATTTCCACTGCATGCATGCCAGAGTTTGTGTCATGTGTGACATGGCTGCTTCATGTGTTGGCTATCAATGTTGTGATGTCTATGTGTGTGGTATATGCTGGTGACATGTGTGCTCATGTGTTTTTTTGTTTTGTTACAGGTGATGAGGCACTGCAAGCAGAGGAGGAGGAGGAAATGGCGGCAGAGAGGGTGGAGGGTTCAGGGCACCAACCAAGCACCTGTTGAGGGCATGTTGTGGTAGGCCATGACCATCCATTGGTGCTCCAGATCGTCCTGTCTCAGACTGGCTCTGGGTACACCTCTGAGGATCTCTTTGACTCTGATGCTGAATCAGATGTTCATCAATCCATGCTGTCACAGGTGAGTGATTCTGCAGTGGATGCTGTTCTGCCCAACACACCTGTAGTGGGGGTAGAACCCTCAAGGGGCCAGTCAGTGTTGGAAAGTCTGCCTGCGGTGGTTACGGGTGCAGGGTCACGCTCCACAACACTTGCTCCTGTTCCTGGGGCAGCAGATCAACAGAAGAGTGCAGACCTGCAGCCACAGGCAGTGCCAGCACAGCAAGGACCAGGGCACCTTGGGCCAAGCAGTTGTACTGTCTGTCAACGCGGTGGTCGTGCACCACTGGGGATAACTGTGGGAGAATCACATGTATGCCAATGCACAGCAACAGGGGCAGCTATTGAGATGATGGCTCAGGGCCTGGAATGTGTGGCCGATTCCATTCTCCCCCCTGGTAGGCAGATGGAGCTCCAGCAGCAGGCAACACGGTCCACATGCCGCTCACACAGGCTGGACACATTGGCTGCCAACAGGGACCGATGGGCTAAACTGGAGGCTCTGCGCACAGCCATTGCTGCTGAGGAAGAGGCCCACAGGGAAGCCCTGAGGGAAGAGAACATCTCCCTCAGACATACTCTGGCTACACTTTTGATGGGCCAGGGTACACGGGCAGAACAGCGGATTGGAGCAGCTGGAACGCCCCATCTCAGCTGAACTCCACTCAAGCCGGGAAGAGGTCCGTCTGTCATGTGAGGCCATGCAGGCAGAACTCTGTGCTACACGCAAGACCTTGCTACACATGAGGTGCTGCATCGGGACCTCCATGTCATCTTCCTGCAGGACCAGGCTTACCATACCCGCATGCTTGCTGCCATGGAGGGGCATGCCGGGGATATGCGTGGGCAGGCACCCTTACCACGCACACCTCCTGATATTCAGCCAGAGGGTGACAACAGTGACGACTGGTCTTTCATTTTGGCCTAGCCGTGCAAACCATGAGCCCATGGAGATTTTTTTTATGTCTCAACATCCATGCATGTGGGTGTTGAGGTGCACCCTGCATCTCCCTTCTCCTAGGTGCACCCCCCCTGTCGACAATGTCAATTTGTATAATGTTTTCCTTTTTTTGTCTATTGTGCATTGATGTCACAGTGTGTTGCTTTGTGTCATCCAAAGGCATCCACTGTGTGTTCCAGCTGGGCCCACACAGGCTTGTCTCCTGTTAGTGTTTGTGGCTTGGGGTCCGGACACATATGCCACTTCTGCTTCCCCTTTCCATGGGCTTGCAAGGATGGCACTGTGTGACAGTAATTTACACAGTGGCATTGGGCTTCTGTCATATCTGTGGCCAGTCTGAAGTCCAACATGTGTATACACCCCTAGTGGGGATTCATGATGGTTTATCCAGTGCATGGTTGGCCTGCATTTTGGTGAGTATATTGATAAGTGTGCATATTTTCATGCTGCTTATTCATGTATTGCCATGCCTGTCTACATTGTTGCTGCACTACATGATGTATCAGGTACCCTGGTCACTCTAGCTGTCAGAGCCACACTCAAGATGGAAGTGGGCCATGTGGTGGCAATGTCACATTGTGCTATGGTGATTGGTCACTGTCAGACATTGTCACTGTTGGGTCCTGTGTTCATGATATGTTATGCTGGTAAATAGATAGTCCTGTGTTGGGTTTGCTTTTGATGTGTCAGGCGATCAGGGAGATTTTTCCATTGCTGATGAGTCCATAACAGAGTGGTTCACATGGAAATGTATGCAACACTGAAGGTTTGTACATTTCACATGCAAAAATATACTGAATACCCCTGTCAAACCCCCCCCACAACACACACACAACACACACCCACCCCCAACTCCACCCCAACATACCCCCATGCACACACTACTTACCTTCAGAAACATGCTGTGTCCCTGCTGCGCAAGTTCACTTTCACTTTCGTGATTGGGAACTAGCGCCGCAGGTTCATTTATTTTGATTATTTTTTCTGCAGCTGCAGGGGTTTCCAGCCCGCAACCCCCACTCACTTTACTGTGTAGTGTAGTGAGCGGGGTGTTGCGGGGGACAACCCTGCAGCATCCGCAATTTTTTTATTTTTTGGGGGAATTGCCTGACATGCATGCCACCAAAGGTTCAAGTTTTGGTGTTCTAACCTTTGGTGGTATGCATTTACATCCTTTTGGTATAGGTTGAATTTTTTGGATCAGTCTTTTCGTCTGCGTCCGTGTCTGAGGGAATTGGCTCTGGCCTGTTTTCATTTGTCATGGTGCACTTTGTGACAGTTTTGTCATGTGTTGGGATTTTATTTTTGAGTTTTCACATTGCATGCCATGGCATGGTGTGTCGGGCGGGTGACATGGGGGTGAGGGAGGTTTAGGTGACATACCAGGATTGTGATGTGCTGTTTTGCATGGGTGTGGTGGAATCTTTAGCTTGCATGTATGCCTTTTGGTCACATGGGATTGTGTTCGTTTCAGTGGCTAGGGATGCACACAATGCTGCAATTCTGAGGACACATTATCAGGGTGGTAACATTGTGACAGTTGACTGTCCCTTTGTCATCATCGATTGTCATCTGGAATGTGCCAGGCCTGTGTGCACTCAGCAGGGGTGGGAGTTTAGGTGAAAAATGTTGCCACAAGCTGGGAACGGGCTGCCTTGCTACGTGTCCTTTCCCCTCCCATGCGCAGCAGGTGTGCATGTGGTTGGGGAGTTGGGGGCACCACTATGTCCACCGGTATGCCCCACCATGTTGCAACGTTGTGCAGGACACATGCTGCCACAATGATCCTGCACACTACTGGGGGTGCATGTAGTAGCTGCCCACCAGAGTGATCAAGGGAGCGGAAACATTACTTGAGCACTCCGAATGTGCACTCCACTATGCCCCTGGTTGAAATATGGGCTGCGTTGTATCTTACCTGGGGTGGTGTGGTGGGGTTTCCTTATTGGCGTCATCATGTAGGTGCTCATAAGGTAGGCACTGTCCCTTGGGGAGGTGATAATGGTTGTCATTAGTCGGGTTTGTGTATTTGTCTGTGTGTGGCATGCATGCATGTGCTCAGGCAATTGTACTCACCAATGAGCCATGTGTTGCCATGCATCCCAGCTTCCAGGTACCGGTGTAGGGCTGACATTCTGAATATGAAACTGCCATGGGTCGACCCAGGATAATTTGCATAGACAGAGGTGATGATTCCCTTGGCATAGCATACAACTTGCACGTTGATGGAATTCTAGTGCTTGCGGTTGCGATAGATGTGCTCAGTGGACATAGGTGGACGTAGGGCCACATTGGTGCAATCAATGGCACCAGGCACTTTGGGGAAGTGTGCCACTCTGTAAATGTCCTGGACCACGGCCTGCCTTTCTGCGGGTGTTCTTGGCATGTATATGTGCCTGCGGACTGAGGGGCATGCAGTCATGATTGCCAACAGCTGGTGTAGGCAGTGTGATTGCGTGGGCTGTGAGACACCCCCAACTATGGCAGTATTCCGCTGAAATGACCCAGTGGCCAAAACAGAAAATGCAGGACATTGAGCACCTTTTCCAAGGGGATCAGTGCTTGGGAGCACAAGGGGGGTGATGTGAGATCATCCTCCCACTTAGTGAGCAGGTCTAGGATGATATGGGGTGGAAATCTATACTTGCCATAGACCTGGTCATCAGACCTCCCAAAAAGGCGGTTCCTGGGTAAAACAATGTGGGGCCTGGCTATCCTCCTCCTCCTGCGGTGTCCCACGATCACTGCTGCGAAAAATGGGACATTCATCATGGCTGTATATGCTTGTTTGTTGTTTGCATGCACTTTTATGCTGTGTGGGGCGCTTACACCTGCTTTCGCGTGGCGTACTTGTTTCCGGCTTTCCGCATATTTTGGCGCGCTCTGGTTTGCCCTGTGTTATTCCATGAATATGTGTTGTTAGAGTGCGTGTGGGCATTGCAAGGATTTCGCAGTGGTACTTTCCCCATAACGCCCACATTTTCGCGTGTTGTTTCCCATTTGGCGTGTTCCGCCCCCTTTTTAGGTGTGTGCGCTGAACGGTGTGTTCCTTCTCTGGGCGTCTCGCGCAGGGCTTCCATGATGTTGCAATGACATGTGGCAGCTGCGTGGATGCGGCGCAGGTCGAGGGTAAGCCATGCACAATGTGTTCCATGAATAGGGGAATGGGCACTTACGCACATTTGGCACACGTGCGCTGTGATTTTCACGCTTGCGCCCCCGATTTCAGCACACTTCATTTCCATGAATTAACTTGTTAAACATCTAGTAAAATATATCTCAAACATGGCTTGATTGAAAAAACTATTGACTCTCTGCCTAAACTCAAGTGTTACTAAAATGCTACCTTGACGTAGAACAAGATTTAGTCAATGGAGCAATTGGAGCAGTTGTTGACTTTCAAACTATCCAAATGAAAACAACATCTAGTTTGTCATAATATATTTTGACAAACTTGAACAAGCTAAAAAAATGTCCTTTTTAAATCTATGTATGTACTCAGAGAACAATTCTCTCATCTTCTCTTGCATATGCTGTTAACATGTACAAGTCACAAGGTCTAACACTCGACCATGCCCTTGTAGACATTGGCAGCACAGACTTCAAAGAAGGTATGAGTTGTCTAGCACTTTCATGTCGTTGCACACTCACTGGTATATTCTTAGTTAATTTAGACACAAAGTCAGCACTGACATTTCTTGCACCCTAGAATATAACGTTCTGAATGCACTGTACACTCCACATCTGCATATGTACTGTGTAATTCAAAAAAGAAAACTTTTAGAAAGACAACTAGTGCAAACAGAAACCATAGCAGGTCTCCCCATAATTACTGTGAAAAAGGAAAAAACAAATGCATGACCTTCAAACCAAAGAGAGACCACATTCTCCAGTCCTTTTAAATTCAGCAACACAACTGGAGTAAATTGCTAAGTACATGCAGCAATCAATCTTCTAATGCAATTGCCACCAATTGTGGACAATATTCACTGACATGGCTTAGAACATCTTTGTCTATAAATCCTCACATTGCACAGGAATTCCACTAACAATGCTGACACTAGTGACAGTGGGCCTCATTAGGACCCAGGCGGAGTGGGTTTCCGCCAGCGCTAATCGCGGCGGACCCGTCCGCCGTACTACGAGTTCCCTTAGCGCCATGGAGGTTTTCTCCGCCTGGTTTTACCAGGCGGAGAAAACCATGGCGCTACGGGACCTCGTTGTTAATTACGCCACCGTATTTTACGGTGGCGTAATTAACTCCTTCCCCACTCCCATTATACCCTATGGGGCAAGAATGGGAATGGGGAAGGGCAGAATGGGGATTGGGGATTTACCGCTCCGCCGAGGTCGGAATGGGGCGGTAAATCCGCCAACCCCCATGGCGCTATCGACGGCTTTCCGCCGTGCTTCGCGGTGCATTTAGCACCGCGAAATCCGCCTGGGTCCTAATGAGGCCCAGTGTCTCAGGGATAAGATAGGATTTGGACCACTGTTCAAGAAAAACTAAATTCGCTATGAACACACAGGAGGATTCACAAGTATTCCTAATGTATTTACTGCAATTACTAGAGACAGAACGCATCCCTATGAATGAAATCTTACACATTTCATACACTTGAAAACATACATGCAGTCTCTTCAACCATGTTTCACAAGAGCAAGTACATAATGAGCCATTTGTGTATCTATCTCTATCAAATTGTATTGCTATTCCATTTCAACAACTTCTCCAATATGCAAATTATGGCATGTTATGCTCATTTTGCAATTACATTCAAAACAGTAGGCATAATATACCACACTGGTGCCAGCACCACTTCAGGCCACTATACTGCATATATAGAAAAAATAAGTGCTTGGTTTCAATGTAACAACACTTCCGTTACTCAAAGACAAAGGTTGCTAGCAAATCTAACACATGCCTGCTTAATATTCCTTACACACAAATGTAGTCATTAAATGACACTTTAAATTCCCAATTACAATACTATAGTTGGAATACTCCAATGGGTATCTAACTATTTTAAGCATAAACAAGCACACAAAACAGATATTCCTTAATTACAATACACTTAAAACACACCATCGCCTAATCAGTAGACACAATGTTGCACAAACCCACCCTAAAGTAAACATATTGTTCTTGCCATAGCCAGTGGCTATATTGCTGGGACATGGCCGAAAAAATCTGTCCACTGCCACAGCAATATGTATTGTTATTACTATTACTGCTATATCCATACTCCAAGCAAGAATGCCCTGAACAACATTACCTTGTTGCGATGTTCAACTAAGCACGCTATTGTGCCCGTGGTCAGTACCCACATGTGTGAATGCATTCAACCCAAAGTAAACATACTATTATGGGCATTTTCGCTAGACGCAAAGTCCAAATAAGAGCAATATTGTATGCATGGTCAGTAGCCACATTTGTGGATGCATCCAACCCAAAGTAAACATACTATCCATTCAAACCATTCGTGTAGCTGGTGCCTCTGCAGTGTGGGGGCCTTGCTGCCAAATGTCCTGGTGGACCCTAAGACTTAAAAAATAAATAGTTTTTTTATTTTTTATTTTATTTACTTGTGTGTAATCACAGCGAATGATTTTTACAAGAAGTCGTCATTTGAAGAGAGTACAGATGAAAGTTTATAGAGCCTGAGTCAGGGCGTGTCGAACGCAATAGTTATCTCAAAGTTTATCTGTGGCGAAATCATCTATTGTTAGATGCATGAACATTGAAGTTCGATGGCCAGAGAGGCGTCTAGGTTGCGACGTTGATTTTGATAAAGGCTGCTTCCATTATTTTGGCCGTGACGGCAGCCCAGCGGGATTTTTCGCTAGATATCAAGCAATACCACCATGTTTGCTCATCGATCAGAACCGAGTCGAGTCATAGGGGAGTGAGAAAAGCTGTGAGAACTTGAGTTAAGGCGTGGCAGTTTAGGAGAAGGTGGCGAATGGTCTCAATAGAGTCCAGAGTTTTGCACAGTCTGCACGTGGTGACGGTGGACAGCCTTCTCATCACTAAGATTTCTTGAGTATGGAGCAAGTTTAGGCGCGCTCTTAGAAATGTTGAACGTAGTTTTTTATCCGGGAATCTCAGACAGTACGCCATGGGGAGTTTCAATTTATTGTAAATCGGTGGAAGATGGTTTAGGAACTTGGTTGCTACCTCTTTGTCGATAGTGCTAATCCAGTCTTGAAGTTTCAGTTTTTCGCTGACTCTTTGCGGGTTCGTGATCAGGTCGTTTAGTGTGCATTGCAGATCCTCCAGTTTGGTTTTTTGGAGGTGTACCCATTTTTGAGCAGCCTTGCAGTTCGTTGATTCGAGTTCCTGTCCAATGATGTTGAGAATTGGCAAGCCGTCTTTGATTAGGGTCTTCCTGAAGAGGGCAAGTGAGGCCCCGCTGACGGTGGCGCTTAACGATAGAAGGCCCAGCTCTCTTCTGATGGCTTCAATTGGAATGGTGGTGAGTAGGCCTAGGAGGGATTTCCAGATGTAGCCCTCCAGTGTCCTCCATAGTTGGGACGGTACAGTAAACATGGCGTCCATGCCGTAGGTCAGAGCCGGAACCATTTTTCCCTTATAGAAATTAATGGCTGGCGCTAGTGAGAATTTGCCGTACTTTCTATCAATCGCTTAGTTGGGAAGTCAGTTGTTTGGTTTAAATAATTCGTTTATTTTTGAAGTGACTCTGACTTCAGAAATTAATTATTTCTGTTATGTTCTATTCTATAACGGAAATCATTTTTTCTGAAGTGAAAGAAGATTTCTCTTTGAAGTCAGAGGGCTCCCCCACGTGACATGGAGGCCTCTCTCCTCTGTGCAGGACTAGTGTTCCTGCTGCTTGGAGCAGGATGCTGGAGGCCTTGTTCCTCGGAACACAGCATGTATGTGTCTGTATATGTATATTAAGTAATGTTTGTGAGTGAGTGAGTGAGTGAGTGAGTGAGTGAGTGAGTGAGTGAGTGAGTGAGTGAGTGAGTGAGTGAATGATGTATGGTTGGCATGGTGTGTGTGAGTGTATCTGTGTATGACAAATGAATACACATGTAAATGTATGGCTGGCTGAGTGTGCATGTGTGAGTGTACGTTGAATGGGTGCACATGTGTGTGTGCTTGTGTTTAATGCCTACATTACTTACTTGTAATCTTGATCACTCATATCCCTACTCTTCATCCCAGTACTTATATATCATGCAAGGTGCCTGATACATAAGTACTGGGACTGAGAAGTTGAACTTGGAGGTAATTCTGGGCCGAAGAGCTGATTTTGGAGGTTGAGGTAGGGGAGTGGTAAGGAGAGGGGATGTGCATGGAGGGTGGGGGAGCGGTTGGTGGCTGAATTGTAATGGACATCAATGATAATGCATGCAGGATATGTTTTATTAGTGGCTAGATTGGCATTTTATTTTGGTGCACCCAGTCTAGTCATTTTTTATTGATACATTACTTTTTTTCTGGGCTTCTATAATAAAGTAAGCATACGTGTTATTACGTGGCTAGACAAGTATGTTGGTGCAATCAGTTAGCCATGTCTTATTGTGTCTTGACATATTTTGTACTGGGCACCTCTGATAAAGCAATCCTGATACGTGAAATTACCTGACTAGGCAAGCATTTTGGTGTAATCAGTTAGTTAGCCATGTCTTAGTGTGGCTTCACGTTTATTTACTGTGCATCTATGATAAAGCAATAATGATAAGTGTAATTACCAAGCTAGACTGTCATTTGGGAGAAGACAGTATAATTATAATTATAGGTGTTCTTTTATAACGTGCTTAATACCAGACATTGGTTTCTAAGTGTGGGATCAGGATTAAAATCTGTGCTGCGCTGCATTGTCTTGCTTCCAAGACAGACACTTTGCCCATGAGTTATCCCCCCTTACCAGACGTTTCTTACTGTGACATTGTATATTTTTCTGGGCATCTATGATAAAATAAGCATGATAAGTGCGCTTAGACTGGCATTTTGGTCTTACTGTGGTATATCATGTTTTACTGTAATATGTTTATCACCGCATGTCTAGACTGACCTAAATTGTTCAGCCAGTTTGGACACTTTTTCCTATTGTGGCATGGCATTTTTCATAGCAAAGCATTACATGAATTAAATCATTAAGGTTCCTGTGCAATATTGGTTACTTGCATGTAATGGATTTTTGGATGAGTGTTAGCCTACAAAAACAGTTGACGCAATTTATCTCAGAAAGTGTGCTGTACAATGGACCATTGTAACCAATTATTCAAACATGTATCTTGGGCTCCCTCGCTAACCTCGGTCACTCTGATTTATTTCTGGGAAATGTTTATGCCCCTTCAATTAAGAAATTAAATAGCCACCACTGAGTGAGTGACTGGTGAGTTAATGGGTATGAATGTGTGCGTGCAAGCTTGGGGCCCCGGCAAGGACAATTTCTCCTACATGTTTTACTGTCATTATTGGGCAAAGTCAACTTGATTAATGAAATTACATGGAGTGGTGTTTGGGGTGGTGGTTAATAGCGCAGAATGGCAGGCAGACACCATTTTCTGTGACATTGCATGTTTTACTCACATATGGGGGAAGACCATTATGATTTGTATCCATGGTGGGTAAAAGCATTTGTGCAGCCAAACAAGGAAATCTTTCCGTACTGTAGCATTGCATGCTGTACTGGTGTGGAGGGCAAAGTCCAATTGAAGTGTAAAATGGTGATGCAGGAGTTGGGATGGCATTTGTGTAGCCAGAAATAACATGTTTTTTTTTCCTGTGGCTTGAAATTATAACTGACATAAAGGACAAAGCCAACAAGAGAATAGTGAAGAGCCAGCATGAACCTGTTTTCTTAGTCTATCATCATTTTGCATAATATTACCGTCCACCGTACAGTTGGATGGCATATTTGTGTGGCCAGAACAAGGCACAGTCCGCTCGTGTTTCTACACTAGGTGAAAGACGTTATGCTTGATTAAAACACATATGTGCATCGTTTTCCTAGTTTGTGCGCGGTGTGCCCCTGCAGCAGAATGATCATTGTGTGCATTGTGCATGCATGGTGGACCAGGCCAGCCTGCAGCAATAACAATTACTCAAATAATCTGCCCATTGGCCATGGCCACAATAATATGTTTGGTTTGATTTAATGACGTAGCACAAAGAGTGGGGCACAATAACGCATACATTTTTTGTTTTCTTCTTTCCCTCACCCTCCACAGACAGTCTTTAATCCTCAAAATAACCTGAAATGTACATAACTATAAGTCACAGTTAGTAGTTTCATTACACAAGTAGGAAACTCAAATTCAGCATTGTTGAAGCATATAACATAACACCATCATTCTCAATGCATGTCCGCGCACACATGTTGATGTCCGTATTGGTCGCGGGCAGGAAATATGACTTCAGACTTGGCAACAACCCCACAGCCATTTGTACACACAATAACACATACAATGTTCCTTTTCCTATTTTCCCTCACTGTCCCCAGACACTCTTTAATCCTCGAAATAACCATGCAAGTATTCTATTGAGTGTATTGTGCTGCGATGTCCACGGACTACGAGCACAGCAAACTCTCCTTGCATTGCGCAACTGACCAACCATCAACCTGATACCACGTCTGCAAACATTACACAGCTCCCTGATTGGTCCAAAGGCATCCACGGACACCGCTGCAGGAAGTGAGTCTGCGGACTGGACAGAGATATCACTCATTTTTTGGGCCCTACAATTTGAGCTTTTTAAAAAAAAATCTACAGAAGTGATTTACCCCAAATATACAAAATCACACTTTTGGGGCCACCTTGCTGCTCCTTACGGAAGTTTTGTGCAAAGCCGTCCAGCAGTTTGTGCTGTAGGCACGAGCAACATATTATTCCATTCATGTTTTTCCAAATTTGGACGCCTCCCAAGCCACCCCTCCTTAATGAAACCGTACACAACTTTGCAAAAGCATTCAAAGTTGCCTCTGTACTTTTTTGCGAAGTTTCACGAGGATTCTTTGAACATCCCCAAATGTGTAAGAAGCGCAAAACCTTCTCTTGCTACTGGAAGAGCAACGTAACCTTAACTAGAGAGTCACTACCGCCGACCCTGTAATCGTTATATATGGACAGGCGCATCAGCCTACCTAAGCTCATTTAACACAATGGGCCTCATTAGGACCCAGGCGGTAAGGGGTTTACGGCGGCGTAAACAGCGCCGACCCTTACCGCCTGATTCCGAGGTCCCTTAGCACCATGGAGGTTTTAACACCTGCTTTTAGCAGGTGTTAAAATCCATGGCGCTAAGGGACCTTGTTGTTAATTACGCCACCGTAATTTACGGTGGCGTAATTAACGCCTTCCCCACTCCCATTATGCCCTATGGGGAAAAAATGGGAATGGGGAAGGGTAAATGGGGACTTACCGCCCCACTCACCTCGGAATGGGGCGGTAAGTCCGCCAACCACCATGGCGTAAACATAGTTTACGCCATGGTGGTAAAGGTACGACCCAGGCGGTAATTTACCGCCTGGGTCGTAATGAGGCCCAATCTCTTCAAAGTTCAGCATATCCTGAATACGGTGAAAATTCGGGTGATTTGGGATCTCAACTAATAATGCAGTCCAGGTTTAAGCACAAGCAAGTTATTTTTATGATCAGACATTTCCAGCAGCAAAGACGTGAGGGCAATAATATCTGTTTGATACGAGATGTAGGAATCGAAGATGTACTGTATGTGTTCAATAAGTAGTCCATTGGAGCAGCAGCCGCTGTCCAGCTGTCAGTGAAGCCTAAAGCGATAACATGCAGTGCAAATGTATCTTTAGTGCTACAATGGCATTTGTTCTGACCACCATTGTTTTGCGATTTATTAAAGTTTTTTGGCCCTTACCTCTTCGTTGTATGTCGCCAGTGCATGAGCAACGCGTTTTCAAATTACAAAGAATGTTTTTTCATTGTCTTTTTGGTGGCATATATTATTTTATGAGCTATGGAATTCACTGCAAATCTTTTAGAAAACGTCAGACATTGCATTACGATCCAATTATGCATGAAATATACTTTTGGAAATTTGAGTTGAAATGGTTATTATGGTGCTTGTGTGCTCTCTTCGTCATACATGTACTGTGAGAAGCAATTTCATTTTCTTCACACCTTGAGCCGTTTCCACGATTCCATTTGTTTTTCATGTCCACGGTTTTTGTGAACTCTTTCAGTGAAGGGGTTGTTATGTGTATCCTTCAAGTATGAGTATGTTTATTTCATTTTTTTCCCTCAATAATCATAACCTGTACATTGTGAATTATGAATTAATGTATGTGTTGTTGATTTCAGAGGCGCCAGTCGCCATGCAAGAGTGCTTTGTGGCGTTCTATACATAAATAATTAATCTACAGTGACATCTGACTCAAAGTCTCTCCAGCTGTGTGAACTTCCGAAATTATTGTATAATGTGACAACTACATTTTCGTTTAAATGTATCAGAATAGAGCGTGCCTGTGGCGTTCACCACTGACTCCTGTGTATTGGTGTGTTACAAGTATTCTTATTTTTTGTTTTCGCTATTAATATTTGAAAACTGGACTTCTGAAAGCAGTGGAGAGCTGCACACAGTCCTTTGTTCGGGATGTTTTTTTTTAATGTTCTGAATACCTCGATCACTCTATGTTTATCTTTCGTTGTTTTTCAGGCAAACAATTCTCTTGAAGTATGGGTTAAAAGTTCACTTTTGTCTGAAATTGCAACTTTTTCGAAAGTATGCCCCACGCATTCAAGTGTTTTATTCTTATTAGTATTTTTATTATTACCATTATTATTATTATTATGATTATTATTAATAATAATAATAATAATAATAATAATAATAATAATAATAATAATAATAATAATAATAATAAAACAATATTGACACATGTTGGCCCTGACCAGTCTATTCGAAAATAACTTTTTGAACCCTCTTGCATACAAATCTTAAATTGAAGCCAATACAACGGTTGGGTCCATTACATTTCAAAAGAATTTAAGGGCAGGAGGAAACATTTAATAGAAAAGCGTTTGTTTTTTTTTCATTTTTTTTTCTTTTTTGTGGCTGTATATCAATATGCAGGTGTTAAAATGCACAGACTGTGGTTTGGGAAAGGGTGCCCGATTCAATAAAAGGGAAATGTGCGATTTGCACCCGGCCCGATGATGAGAAAGGAGAAAGATTCTGACATAATCGCTCAACGCATGCGCGAGGATGCCTGAAGATGAGTTGATGGAGAGGTACTGCTTCCCAATGCATGTGATGCTGGACGTGGCGAGGAGTTGAATGGTGGGTTTGAATCAGATAGATCTCACCTATATGCTCCATCCACACACTGAAAGGGCTTGCCACATTTGTTTTCTGGTGGACCACTCAGATTAGTCAACACGAGATAGTGCAGCAAATCGGGAATTCTAACCTATGAGCTAGACTGCCTCATTAGGAACAGGTAGGGACATATTTGGATTCCTCATATAGTACAAGGCAGGGATTGGGTGGCACAGTCGTTCTACATTGCTACCCATGTACTCCAGTCACTAGAATGCACCCATGTAATTTAATGTGGAAAACAGGGTGTGTGGAAGGAGGTTTAATGAGCTAGTGGGACAATCCGGTTTAAAAGAGGTGAGTTGTAAGGCTATCCGGAGGATACCTTGTTCTACTGAAAATCGGAGAAGCAATTTGAAGAGGGGCACGCATTTTTTGTTTAGGTTAATACCTTGTAGTTGTTCAGGGTTTGCAGTCCATGCAGCTGGGTTTTTGGCATTGACTGAGTTCAGAGTTCCAGTATCCATAAAGGACGGGCTCTTCCCAGGGTTGGCATGGTGGTTGTTTCCTAGGGGCTGGGTCTGTTATCTGCTTATTTGATGGGGGTTTGATTTTTTTGTTTACATTATCTTCAATCTGTAAGATTCCGTTTTTGAAGTGTACCAATCCCTTGATGCAGAGTTGTTGGGATGAAGTCAGTGTGGTTTTATAGTCTTACAGGTGTTGAGCTCTGATAGGTTTGAGCATTTCCTTCAGGATACTGTGTGAGGACTCTATATAGAGGCAATAGAGATTGATTAGTATTATTTTATTCGGAAGGGTAAGGGGATTACTGAAGATGTACAGATCCATTTGTGGAGCCTTAGAGTTATTTGTTTAGTGTTGCTGACTGGCACAGTGAGGGGTGTGTGGTTTGGATGCTGCCACTTTGGTGAGGATGTTCTTCCATGGTCTGATTGACGTGGTGCTCTTTGCTGTACACATAGGTTCGGGGAATATGGAATAGCGACATAGCCTCCCATAGGAACATGGAGGGTTGGTACTATTGTAGTTGCATTGTCATTACAGAACATTTCTCCCAGATTGTGTCCTGCTGCATGTCGCGTCCTCTCTGTATACCCCTGGTTCAACTCACCATCAGTTGAAACAGATGTTTTAAAAACATTCTATAAAGAACATTTCCACAGGTCAGGTATTCATTACGTGTTTCACAAAACATAAAAGAAGCAACATAAAATAGATGCAAAAATGTGTATTACTATTTAACATTTGATGCGTATGTATACACAATGGCTCCTCACAAATAAATAATAGAACACATAGTATTTCAATTCCATCAAAGCGTGCAATTGTTTGCTGTTAATGAACCAAGAACACACACAAGTCCACACATTTTACCAAGTCTGTATACTCTGTTAAATAAATATAACACAATTACAAACATCATGAATAATAACATGTACATGAAAAACACTCAAACCAGATTTAAATGAATTAGTAAATACTGTGCTAATGCCCCTACATGTATGTATGCCAAATTTTTAGTTGGAACTTTATTCCATGATGGGGTGGTTCCATCACCAATCTTAATTCAAAACAGATTTATTTTATGAATCTAGAGTAGGTCTACTTCAAACAGTGTTGTGGGGGTTAAGAGAACATGAGATGAATAGAATCATGATAGACTGAATGAGGGGAGCAAGTTAGGCCAAGCAGGAGGGCAGAACAGTAATCAATAATCAAGATGAGACAAGATGAGAGATGTGATTAGGAGTATGACAGCATGAAAAGAGACAAAGGCATAAGCACTGTGAATATTATAAAGAGGGAAATGACAGATATAAGCAGTGTTGTAGATGCGTGTAGAGAAAGTAAGATAAATCAAAAATAGCATCTAGATTGCAAGCAGGAGTGGAAATGGAAAAAAGAGTCGAAGGGAAGAAAAGGCCAATGGAGGATGTAGTAAGTGAGGCATGAAGAAAGAGCAATTCTGTTTTAGTAGGATTGAGACGAAAACAAGTCTGGCCATACATGTTTGGACAGCAGAGAGACAGCCATAAAGAATGGAGTGGAGAGAGTTAGTAAGAGAAGACAAAGACAGGATGGTTTGTGAGTCATCAGCGTAGAAGTGACAGATCGATTGAAGGAAGTGACAAGGTCAGATAAATAAATAGTGTAGAGAGACACCATATTGAAGATGGTGGGCAGAGGGGGCTTGGCCGGTGCAGAAAACAGAAAAAGAATGATCAGTAAAATAAGAATGGAACAACTGAAGTGCAGAACCAGAAAAAACCCAAACAGGTGAGAGCAGAAAGAAGGGCAGGATGGTCAATCATGTTGAATGGTGCTGAAAGATTGAGAAGAATGTGTATACAGGAGTGTTTAAGATGTGAAGCAGAGAGTAAAGACTTACAAATGCAGAGGAAAGAAGTTTCAATCAAGTGAGAGGGACGAAGCCAGATTCTAAAGGAGAAAGTACAAAATGTGTATTTAGGCAAAAAGAGACTTGAGTATTGATAACACATTCCAGAAATGTGGATAGAAAGGAAATAAGAGAGTTATCCCGATAGTTAGTAAGTAAAGTGGAATCAAGAGCTTCATTTTGGAGTAAGAGAATAACTATATCATGCTTAACGGAGGAAGGTGCAGTGGCAGAAGCCAGGGAGAGGTTGGGGAATAACTATAACATGCTTCACAGTTGAAGGTACTGTGGCAGAAGCCATGGAGAGATTGAGAATACCGGGAAGATAAGGACTAAGTTGAGGACACATAGCAGGACTAAGAGCAAAAGGAAGAGCATCAATGTGTGAAGTAGCAAGATGGGCTCAAAGTAAAAGGTCTGGTGTCAGCATCCGAGTGAGGCAAAGAACAGAGGAAGAAGCTATAGAGGGTTTTGAGAGGTGGGTAGAGTTGACGTACTAGTATATGAAGAGCATATGTTAGCAAATTTAGTGGGAAAGAAGTAAGCAAAGTCAGAGGATGTGAAAGGAGAAGAGAGATAAGGATCTGAAAGAGGAGATAAAAGCATGTGAGTGACTAGCTGGAAGATATGAATAGGGTGGTGAGAAAGGGTGAGAGTAAAACTAGAGTAATAGCATTTTTTAGCTTTGAGTAGATGGTAATCATATGAAGAGTGAAGCATGGAAAAGAAAGATTAATCAACAGTGTGTTGACATTTTTCAGTGACCTGCCTTCTTCTGGGTGGATCTTGAAGTAAGAAGTAAAGGGGACAGCCAAGGTTCACTCCCTGCAAGTAAGCCTTCTCAGAAGTGTCCCTGGGCCAACGAGTGGGCTGACCCGCTTATGCAGAGCCTTTTCCCTGATACCGCCGCTGTTTTGAGGAGGCCCTCAAAACTTGGTAAACGCTAGCTCTGTGTTCACGGCAACCTCACACTGAATTTCATACACTTGGCGTTCCAAGTTCTGAAGTCAGACGAGTGCGTCTGAACCAAAGTATACACGGTTACTGTGTCGCCAAGCGGTTTTGACAGCCTTTGCAGGTGCACTGCATTTGTGCCCCTCTTGCCCCTGAAGCCTGCTGCAGTGAAACTGAACTGGCCTGATCCATCCACCAGGAGCAGAGATATCGCCACTGTCCCATTTGGGAATCATTGCTGTATCTTCCTCGCTGAAAGCCACAGAGCCGCCAAATTACCGCACTTGAACCTGCAACCGAAGTGGACTTGACTGCCGAAATTTGGTCCAGAGGGCGCCGGGGTCAGTGAGTAGTCACAACCCTAACCGGTGGCCCTTAGCTCCTCCAAAAAGCTGATGCCATCCAGACAGCTCGGGAACTTCAGAAGTTATTCAGACTCATACGCCTCAAATATTTCTTTAGAAATTCACAACATAGAGAGGACCGGGACAGCATCACATTTAAAACCTCCTTCCACCTTTACTCCATTGAATAGTATGGTGAGCCCAGCCATCTTGGCATTCGAGAACAAGATTACATGTGAAAGCGAATGCCTCCTCAAGAACAGAAACTACCAACAAGATAACCTATCAAGAAAAGAACGCACAGCCCTCCTGAATCTGCAGAGTAATGATACCTTTGTCATCAAACCTGCAGAAAAAGGGGGAGGCATTGTCCTTTGGGACAAGGTAACCTATGACAAAGAAGTCAAAACACAACTTGACAATACCACCTTTTATCGTCAAATTGACACTGACCCTACCTGTAGATTAACGGAGGAAATCACAATTCTCATGTACCATGCTCACCTCGAGGGATGGATCAGCATTGATGAACAACATTTTCTGATCGCTAAAAATCCTATAACTCCAGCCTTTTATCTATTACCCGAAGTACATAAGCATGCCACCTGTCCACCCGGCAGGCCAATAGTTTCAGCCTTAAATTCCATCCTCGAGCCACTTTCCATATATGTAGACTGGTTTCTGCGGCCCTTCATCAAAGAGATTAGATCATTTGTGAAAGACACCACCAGCATGATCCAAATACCAGCAGACCTGCAGACCCTAAGCACAGACATCTTAGTCACACTAGACATCACCTCGTTATACACCAGTATCCCTCAACTGGATTGTATCAAGGTG
The DNA here is from genome assembly GCF_040938575.1 of Ambystoma mexicanum. Classification (NCBI taxonomy): domain Eukaryota; kingdom Metazoa; phylum Chordata; class Amphibia; order Caudata; family Ambystomatidae; genus Ambystoma; species Ambystoma mexicanum. The sequence continues at coordinate 864,980,591 of NC_090937.1, forward strand.
ATCGAACTGTACTTGAATAAAAGAACCTCCACGTTATACTCTGTACCCACGCCGTTTCTCCTAGAATGTGTGAGAATTGCACTAATGGAAAAAATGTTCCTCTATGACGGCCTTTTTTACAACCAGAAACACGGCACAAGTATGGGAGCAATCTTTGCCCCCGACCTTGGCAATATTTTCATGGAAAATCTAGAAGAAAACTCGATCTATCATCCAGACAATCCATACAAGCACAACATCCTCTGTTGGTACAGGTATATCAATGACATCTTAATGGTCTGGAGAGGTTCAACCGTAGACCTTAGCTCCTTTACTGAATGGCTGAACCAGCAAAATCCACATATTCAGTTGTCACACCTTTTGGTATCTGGCGAGTGTGGAACCGTTGGAAACGGCTTCCTCCATTACAGTTGCCATCACATTCTGTACAGCGCAGAGTGCCGGTCTAGTCTTTTGTTGCAGCACGTCCGACACCGGTAGTTTTCTTTCTGCACTTCCGGCATTCGGGCGCGTTGCAAAATCCTGAGTTCCAGTTCGTCTGCATTAGTCTGCGTTTCACTTCTTCCCAGTGCTCCTAGTTTTTCACTCCTTTGCTTCCTTTTTCGGTCCTTCTCAACCGTTTCCTTCCTTGCCTTTTCCTCAGCCCCCATCCTTGCTCGTACCGTTCCTTCTCTTCTTCTACCTCCCTTTCCACCCATCTCCTGTTGTTTTCTTCTGCTCGCTCTTTTCGCCTTCTTGTTTTCTCCCTACTTTCTCCTGTTTCTTCGTGTGTATTCCCGTGTACCAACTTTGCCTGCTTTTGGATTGCTCGTTATCGCCCAGTGTCTTGTTTTGGCTCCCAAGTTGCTGACCCTCGCCTGTACCCGGACTGCCTTTCTTCATCCCTTTCTTCATCCCTGTGCTGCCTCGAATCTGTCCTCGTTGAGACTTCATACTACTACTTATCTTTCCGAGGAGTTATTATGGGAGTTCCCGTCCCACTTTCCATCCTGTTCTACTATTGGACGTACTGTAGTATACACCTTACAGAACTGCTTCAAGAACTCCCGGATCACGTTTTTCAACTCTGCTTCTTGTAAACTTCATTGGGGTTTTTTGTGCCACCGGCTTTTTCCCCACATTCAGACGGCCGTGGAGGATAGCCACAGGTTACCTTTTAGGTGACACTGTGGCATCCTTCCACGGTCGCCCCTATCTACATAAAAAAAAGGAGAAGACCAGACACAAGGGAAGACAAAAGCCCGCACTTCGGTGGAAAGACAGAGGTGAGGTGGAAGGGGAGGTGGGAGAAACGGAGTCCTCGGTGGAGGAAGAAGATATTACTGACCATTCTGACATCAGTTCACTGGCACAAACTCCCTACCTCACGCACTTAGATCTGACCTAACGTGCAACAAATTCAGAAAGAACACAATAAAATGGCTCACTGAAAATGCGATGTAACCCGTATTCTACCCACGCACCTACTGCATGTATTATATTGCACCTGATACAGATCAGCTGTCTTGTTAAGTCAGCCTGCTGAATTGTTGTCACTTTCCGCTTGTACTTGTACCCTATTACATCTGTGGAGCCAAGGAAATTGTCCTACCATGCTCTGTAAACTTGTAACTCTTGTAACTTCTGTAAACTTGTAACCTCTGTAACCAAGCTGTAAGCCCTCGTGTCATTTGCGCCCTGCTACCTCTGGGTCTGGCGTGCACTATAAATAAATAAACAAACAAATAAATAAACAAACAAACGACATCAATTCTGTCTCTTTCCTTGACCTAGTGATTAAAAAAATCTTCAAATGGACACCTAGAAACAACATTATATCGTAAAGAAACTGATAAGAACATCCTCCTACGTTTCGACAGCTTTCACCCATCAAGCTTAAAAGAGAATCTTGCAATAGGACAATTCCTTAGAATAAGACGGAACTCCACTAACATCTCGGAGTTCGAGTGCAACAGAACATTTTTAAAAGCACATTTACAAGATCGCGGCTATCCCTATAAAACTATCCAGAGAGCATACAGAAGAGTTAAGCATACTAATAGGCAAATCTGCCTCTGTCCACCTGATAGGAACTAATTTGACAAAATCACATGTGTATCCACTTTTTCACCAATTAGTCACAATCAGAGGAAAACAATACTACAGAATTGCCATATTGTAAAAATTCCCGAATTTGATCCTTCCACTCCTCACGTTGCGTTTAAAAGACATCCAACCTGAGGGATAAATTGGTACATATATATCCTGACACACGCAAGACTCATAATCCTCAGACCACAGTCTGGTCGCTCCCACCAGTAATTGGCCACTATAAATGTGGATCTTGCTCTGTCTGTGCTCTAACAACACTTTTGAAAACAATTGACTTATATGAACTGAAATGGACCCTACATTGCTTTTCCAACTGTAACACCCCGTGGGCCATTTATGGCATCAAATGCCCTTGTGACTTGCTCTATATTGGAAAGACGAAATGCCCGGTCAAGCAAAGAATTTGTGAGCATCGCTCCTGCATAAAAAATAAAATAGAAAATGAACCCATGGTGGCCCATTACACCCGGATGAAACACTCCTTCAATGACTTGTTCTGGTTCATCATTCAGACCATTACAGCACTTCTCCGAGGTGGCAATAGGAACTTACCCCTCACTAAGCACGAGCAGAAATGGATTTTTAATTTAAAAACTGCTAAACGAGGCCTTAACTCCACAGTAGAGTGGTCCCTATTTCTGTGAACTCTGACCTCATTTTGCTCATTTTGTAACATCCACGTGATAGATCCTAGTTTGTGATTGGCGCTCGGCTCTTTCTTTTCTATTATGTACCACCAGGGATTCGAACAATCCATATCTGAGGGCGTGGGTCTAAACAACCTGTTGCCGTCCCCAGGTCAAGCAACTGCACCATAAAAGAAATATGTAGATGAAACCCAGACTATGAGTTTTTTTATTTAATCATATATCTTCCACCCATCCCACTGAAAAATGCGGATTCCTAATCATGACACTGACGTTGAGTAGCACTAACATGCTTGCAGTAATTTTTCTTCTTTTCCGCCCTCACGTTTTAGGCTGGTATTGCCACCATCTGCATTTGTAAAAAAGTGGACAGCGTCTCATCAGACATCCCGCATCTTTTCTAGGCGCAGAATCTACAGCACCTTCTTGTCCAGCAAAACAGACATTTATAAAAACTGAACCAGGTATGTTCCTCAACTATCAGACAACCTTTCATGATACCGTAGCCATATAGAGGCTACTTCTACTGTGATTACCCATCCAGACACCATTTACAATTAGTTTCTGGTATTTCTAGATTGTTGTGATTCACCCAATCAGAAGAACACCTGTGCACTGCTGAAGTAACGACAGCCAGCACAAAAATAACCATGAGGAATCCCCTATTATTAAACGTCTAAGTGAGAAAATATTTTTTTAAAAAGGTTCCACCTTTTTGGTCTTTCATGAAAAAACTCTTTAGTGTTTAAATAAAAAATGCATGTCATTTCCATACATGAGTGGACCACTTTGACGAAGTGTATTTTTGACTTTAGACGCTCTAAATAACCACATTTGTCTAAAGAGCACATGTTAATTTAGAAATGTCATGCCACTTTCTTTACTACAATCAATACAACGCATGCCAGTGATGTACACTATGATGGAAGATCTTGGGCCTCATTACACGGTAGGCGGTAAACCATGGCGCTATTAGCGCCATGGTTAATTCCGGTAATTTACTGGTACCGCTTTGGAGAAAACGGGAATTACCGCCCGATTCCAAGGTTGGGAAGGCGGTAATTCCTCCTTCCTCAATTGCCCTTCCCCATTCCCATTTTTGCCCCATAGGGCATAATGGGAATGGGGAAGGCGCTAATTATGGTACCGCAAATTGCAGTACCGTAATTAGCACCCCGGTCCCTTTGCGGGTTTGTTTTTTAATGCCTGCTAAAAGCAGGCGTTAATGTACCAACCCGCAAAGGGACCTCGTAGTAAGGCGGTAAGGGTTTACCGGTACCGGTAAAATACCGGTACTGGTAAACCCTTACTGCCTACCCTGTAATGAGGCCCCTTGTGTTCTTTAACATTGTTACACTTCTAATTTGAAATTTCTATAACCAACCCGTTGTTTTGTATATTCACTTGTAGTGGGTTATATTCCTACAAAGTACAGCTAATAAGAAGTACTCAACACAATCAAGCACGTTGAAAAATACATCTTCTCTCTGGGCCTCATTCCATCCCAGGCGTTAAGGGGTTTACGGCGCTGTAAACGGCGCCGACCCTTAACACCTGATTACAAGGTCCCTTAGCGCCATGGTGAGTTTAACAGGCGTTAAAATCCATGGCGCTAAGGGACCTTGGAGATAATTACGGCACCGTAATTTACGGTGGCGTAATTATCTCCTGCTCCACTCCCATTATGCCCTATGGGGCAAAAATGGGAATGGGGAAGGGTAAATGGGAAATGGGGATTTACCGCCCCACTCACCTTGGAATGGGGCGGTAAATCCGCCAACCACCATGGCGTAAACATAGTTTACGCCATGGCGGTAAAGGTATGACCCAGGCGGTAACTTACCGCCTGGGTCGTAATGAGGCCCTCTGTCTTGAAGACGGCTATACTTGCAACTAACAGACAGATTGTGTATTGCCTGATTTTTTCTGTTGCCATTAGCCGAAACATATGTCGACCATCAGAAGAAAAACCTGAGGTTTCTAATAGGTTTCATCCACGATAGAGTTGTTTCTACTCAAAAGTGCTCTACTTCTGTGCTTGATTTTGAACAGTCACTGCAAAACAAGACACAATACTCACATACTAACCCCATCACAATCTTAAATGTGTTGTATCAGACCTCAGGTCTGCTTTTGTTGATTTGTCCTTTGCAGTGTGGCCTTTTGTTATGTGAAGATTTCTTCTTTTTTAACAAAGAAATTTGATGTAATTTTTATTATGAACTTAAAATGATCTTTTTTATTTATTAGTGGTTGGTTTTGCAAATTAGCCTGTTTTTCCTTAAACAAACATTTTCAGTAGGTACTTTGACACTCCTACACATTCAGGCTTTCCTCCCTCGCTGTTTTTCTAAGTTGTTCTGATCCTTCCTGACAATAGGTACATCTGTAGAGAAGGTCCCATATTTGGCCTGGACCCCATCCCCTCAGCCCGAGGTACCAGGAGCATACTCGCCAAGTTATGTGACGTATGAGGAGTAAATGAATCAACAAAGAGCTGCACTGGTACTCTGCCCAGTATACATCAGAAGATCCATACCTGTTGAAGCGTCCATAACCAGACAACCCTGGGCAGCACGGTACCCCATCAGACAGCCGTACCAAACGCTGATACAAAACGAAGATTACCTACAGACGGTCCATGAAGAGACCCAAAGAGCCCTAATGGAAGGTCAGTGGAAATGACACAAGGGCCTGAACGGACTCGTGAATGAACAAAAGCGGCTATCAAAGACAAGCACGCCAGTGTGAGTAACTACGAAAATAAATGTAATGGACACGGAGAAGAGACGATGTTAAAACATGAGGAGACGTCGCTACGAGACAAGATGGAAGCAACCGACCTGTTAAATGTGTGTAAATAGGCTTGAAGCGCAAGAGGCTAAAGAAACGATACTGCTTGCAATGCTTAGTAGAAGATTAGAGCGGCAAGCGTCAACTATATATCTACCTCAATAAGGCACATTCTATAAGTGCGACTCCATTTTGTAAAAGCAGAAACGTACCCAGGTTGCCAGAGGCCTGACAGACCAAGTTTCATACCCTAGCCAGAGGCAGGAGAAGGAGCGGAATTGAAACTCAACAAAGAGCGTCTCATGCCTAGGAAATCGAGGTCATCCAGAGGAAGGGAGGAGAGCGTCAGCTAACAAGACTCAAACTTCAGAGCATACCAGCCTGCCCCATGAAGGTCAAGATAAGGGGGGCCCATGCAGGTGGCTAGGCTGAAACAGAATTAAATGCAATAAAAGCTGGAAACTGAAGCAGATTCATGGTGAATTAACACGTGACCAGCCAGACACAAAGATGTACCACCGCCTGATGTCATCCAGGACCCGAGGATGCCATAACTTTTCCCAATAAGAGGCTACAGTTTCGAGGCCATACCCAGCCAACTAATTGACACATAGCCCTAAGATACTGATTGATGGAAGGGAGGCAGGGTAAATCTTGGGACACCAGGCACATGATGGTCCATTCTGCATGTTGCTAATTAAAATGGGTATTTATGTCTAGGGGTGTTACCTGCCCAATCACAATGGGCCAAGTTATCTGGAGTCCTATAGAACCAATAGAACGTCGTACTTGTAGTGACGTCAATCACGTGTGATGTAGTGGGATGGGAGTAGGCGCCCACCCGATAAGAATTATCCAATCCGCATGGTCTATTATCATATACAGTTATAGCACCTATATTTAAGTTACCTTTCCTAACCAATTATATTGCACGTCAAGTTTTATAGAGTTAGACGTCAATGATGACGAATATTGCCTATAAGAATTGCTGTTCAACTGAAGTTCGAGGAAGTCGGAGCGAGACAGGTGATCCCAATGCTGCTGATTTCCTTTTATTTCTCTGTTTGATGTACTTGTCATTAAATGGACTTCCCTTTGCTAACCTACTGAGTCCTCATTATTGAGTCGTGTTGGAGTAAGTGAATCCTGCACCCCCTGTCCTCACATGATGCAGCTATCTTGTCTTACAAGTACTAGAGGATGCGCACTGATCTATGGGCCCGTCAGTGAAACCACGCTCCTCTGTACACTTGGTAGCAGAGGATGGTTTCGGTCATTAATGAGTGAATATATAATACTAAGGCACCTTAGACTGACGGCACAAAGTAACTCCGGGCTTTCGGCAATATCACGAGACCTTTCGCCATTCCGGCTGAGTAAACTGAGAAGCTTCCCGTGGACAATGATAGAGTAAAACTGCAGTGGGTCTGAAGGAACCTGCCTTCCAAGCATAACCCTTCTCATTCCCATGGGCAGCCAATCGGACGAAAACCCTTAAAAGGCCGGAAGAGGAAGGGGGGTGAAGCTCCAGAGTGGAAAAGATGTGATCAGTGAGTGAAACAACAAACTCGCTACTTTGGCAAATGTCTTGTAGGCATTAGAGCAAGTAAGGGAAAGGTAACGGTGGGTGGCGGAGAAAAAATTAAAATAGTTAGAGGTAGAGAAGTCTGTATATATATAGGGGGTAATGACTCGAGCATAAGAAAAACAAGGGGTACCAGGGGACACCTGAGATAAAAACGAAGGATTACCGGGGGGACACCCAAGAGAAAAACAAGGGGTGCCAGGGGGACACCTGAGATAAAAATGAAGGATTACCGGGGGGACACCCGAGAGAAAAACAAGGGGTACCAGAGGGACACCTGAGATAAAAACGAAGGATTACCAGGGGGCACCTGAGATAAAAACGCAAGGATTCACCTTGTTCCTGCGCTTTAATACAGCGGTCAGAAGAAACGTGAACTCATAGCCCATATAATAAGGGACAAATAGACTATGATGACGTTTAAAGACGCATCCAAGGAGTTTGTTTAAATTCCATGACGGGGTATTGATTAGAAGGTAGGTATATGTATGACCAACTGGTGTCCGTCTAGTCTGTGAAGTGTCTGTCGTGTGTTTTGGTGTACGTCGAATGTAAAATAATTGTATTATTGATTGTGTGAAATGTAATTTGGCCTTACGCGATTCTGTAACTAATAAGGAATCGCCAACGAATTGATCGCTTTCTGAGCAAATTGATATTATAAATTTTGGCAGGAAAAGATTTGATCAGAGCCTGCGTATTTGGTGCTTGCTCATACTATTGGAAGGATAAAATACTGTATAAACATTGTTGGTGACGAAATCAAAATGGAGGAAGTTACTCCACTTGCACATTTGTGCAAGCAGCTACCCAGGAATGCACCAAAACTCAAGATGAATAGCACAGAGTGGGTTAAGGGTACCACCCACAAAATGTTCATGCCTTGGCCACAGAATGGGTCCCTTTCTAAGGCTGTTTTACAGCATATGACGACCTTCCTACATGCCAGAAGCTAGAGAAACGTCTTGCTGTTCTAGAATTGTGGAAGATGTTTGAAGAAACGAAGGTGGAAGAACCACCCACAGACTGGATACTAAATGTATGTACGGAGGGGAGTGAGACACCTACCGCGCCACCAGCCCCGCCTGAGCCAGTCATTGAAGGGAGTAAAACAGAAGGGCTTTACCCGCTAAGAGAACTTAAGGCAGCCACAGGGTATAGCAACCCCACATATGAGTCGCCTACATACAGTAGTGACAACAATAAGGGAAGGGAACATGAAAACAGTATTGCCTGAGCGGTCCGAAGGGACAAGGAGAGACGCGAAGATGAAGGAAAAGATTGGGCACGGAGTTGTGCATCTCCAGATAAGGAGAAAGAGGGAAATAAATGTAAGGGAAATGAAGGTAGATTTGATGAGGTAGCATTCGCGAAAGACGAATGGATGGGAAGTCAGATATTACTGAAGTTGGATGGAAAAGGAAGTGATGATATGCGGCCAAGGGAGAGGTCTGATGAGACGCAAAGGAGAGAGAGAGAGAGAGAGAGAAAGAGATGGAAGTAAGGGATGAAAGGACAAGAAAGAAAGATAGGCTAAGGCGAGATCAACTATATCGCGAAGAGCAAGAGAAACATCTCGATCGCAGACAAGAGTTAGCCTGCGACCGATACAAACAGACTAAGCAAAGGATGGAAGAAGAGCAAAGGGTACTTGAGAAGAGAGCGAAGAGACAAGAATAGGAGGAAATTAGAAGGGCAAACAAACGTAGAAACGAAAGGATGAGGGAGGAAGACAAAGCTATAGAAGAAGCGAGAAAGCGCAAGGAAGTAGATGAGGAAACAGAACAGAAGCACAGACAGAGGGCACGGGATCTTGAATATCTGGAGCGTGAAGTTAAAAAACCCAATCCTGTTGTAGAATGGGAAGACGTAGAATAATTCTTTCCTGTGAGTGACTCGGTGCAAGGTATAAGTGGAACAAATATTGAAGATGACTTCGACACCAGAAGCATTGGAGAAACGATTGATAAACTGTACAATGAGATGGGGCAAGAACAGATATCCGATGGGGGAATGGAAGATGAGCGCTTGGAGAGCACTCAGCTATATGACTCTGAGGATGCCACTCGAAGTAGTGGGAGCAGGAGACTGTCCCTAGACAGGCTGGAGATTGGGCAGAACGAAGAAGATGCAAGGAGTTGTGTAAACTGGGAGTATTCAGGATCTGACCCTGGTGGGGAAATGGAGGATGTGGCACACAAGGAAGGTTGACGGTGTGAAAAATGTCACCCAGGAGACCGAGAGGTACGATAGTCAGATGCTAGCGAGTCCATAAGTAGGACACCGAAGTCTGCTGCGCAGTCCGGCCGACATGAAGGAACTCCCCACGGTCAGAGGGGGTGTCAGCACCTACTTATGCAGATAGATTAAGGGCATTGCCAGGAAGACGGCAATTAGGAAATGCCACCCCCGCGGTAGACAGAGGAGCTATGAGGAAGGAAAAGGAAGACTGCGCATTCCAATTTCCGTTGCTAGAAAAGGGTGGAGCAAGACCACAATACATTCCATGGCCACACATGGATCAAGAGAACCTAAAAAATAAGCTTCCAATGCTGATATCGGGAGCCGGGAAGTGGATACATGAGTTAGAGAAAATGATGGGGGTTGTCACCTTAGCTATAGGGGACATTAACGGCCTCCTAATCGCCATACTTGGTGAAAGAGCAGACGATGTATGGAAACGGGCAGGCTACCCTAGGGTAACCATAATCGACACTTCCATGACGGAGCGCCATTTAATAATTGTAGAGCAGTGCTGTGGAAAGCGCTGCGAACGCTATATTCAGACACTTCAGATATGGGAGCTATAATGACTCAGAAAATGAAAGAGTCAGAGGATCCGTTTATTTATATCCAGAATTTCCAAGACGCGTGGGTGCTCGAAATGCATGAGTCTTGGACGAAATCTATCCCTGTATTCTACGATATATTATGCTAAGGGTTGCCTGAACCGGTGCAGAAGCAGTTCAAAAAATTGGAGTAGAAGCAAAACCATGGGCTGAAATACAGTTGACATTTGCACACTACTGCAGATTGTTGCAAGAAAAGAACCGGAAGAAGGAGGCAACTCGTAAGGGTGAGGAAGCAAAGCTGGTGCAAAAGAAACTCTCAGAGTATTCTCTCGAGGGAGCCATGCTGACAAGCCAAGCTGAACCAAGCATGCAATCAATAGCTATCCCATCCCAGAATAACCAAGTAAGCGCGGGATTTTACCCAAGGGAAAGGAGTTTTGTAGGACGAGGATGGCAGGGTGGGTTTTGAGTTAACCAGGGAGGCTTTCAGAATACTCAAAGTGGCTTTCAGAACGCACAGATGGGCAGTCCTGCTATGCCAGATGGACAGATGGCCCGACCACTGCCAGTGTGCTGGCTGTGTGGAATGACAGGACATGTGGCACGCGTGAACAGAAGCTAAGGCATGTGGCAAAATAGCCAAGGGATGGGGGCAGGCATGGTGAATCAGCCTGCCATCCCCCAGCAGGGCAGTGCACAAAATCACACAGTGCATCAGCAAGGTGCACAGCAAGTGGTTCAACCCCTCCACATGGGGAACGTACCACAGGGACAAACCCAGCAGACACCACCGCAAATGTCACAGGGCACTAGCTCTGGAGGGGGAGTCAACCCTGGGGTTGGGGGAAATAAACAAGTATACAGTGGGCCAAACTTATATATGAAATAGGACAGCTCACGGGGGACTCTGATGTGTTCTATCCTATCAGTGACACCAGACCCTAATAGGGAACCTAGGGTGAATGTCGTCATGGGGGTAAAGGATATTCCTTCTTAGTTGACACGGGTGCGACGCGCTCGTGCATACGAGAAGGCACATTTTCCTCGTCCGGCGAGGCCATAGGTACTCAGAGTTTCATGGGAGCTCACAGTAGAGTTCCCTTTACGGACGCACTCCCTGTCTCCATGGGAGAGTGCAAAATGAATGTACCCTTATTATATTCACGTCAGACCCCAGTAAACATCCTGGGTCGGGACTTAATGACTAAGTTGAATATGACAATCTCATTTACCGAGAACGGTATAGTGTGCTCCACTCCAGGAATGCATTATTCGAACGTGTGCAAACTGATCAGAGCATACTCAGGGCGCCGTTAGAGCCAGAAGTCTTCACATATGGGATGCGGGTGCTCATGGCAGGATTGCCAGGCCTCGCAGATAAACCTATGAGGACACCTGATGAGTTTCTATTCAGACCCAGAATACCTATGCACGAAGAGGAGGGACAAGTGTTTCCCTTAATTATACAATCTGCCGCAGTGCGAGGGAAAGTGGTATTGGTCGAAGGATATGATGACGAAGGCAGACAATGGTGTGCGATTATCGCCATCGAAGAAGGGTATCGAGTGATGACGATCTGTTCGAAGAACACCCTGACCTGGAAGAGACGAGGGTGGAAGTAAGTCTCACATTTTGGGTCAAAATGATCAAACGAGAGGTGCCGCAGAGAATGATGTTGGTGCTGATACATCCAGAATACTTTGATGATGACATGGCCCAAGTGCCTGCCGCGGTATGGACTACAGGGCCATATGAAGTAGACCTCCTGAGGGGGGCAGGTGAAGTGAAAATTAAACTGAAACCGGGAGCAATTTTACCAAGAGCACGACAATATCCTATGTCCAGAGAGGCAGATGAAGGAATCACGAAGACAATTTCCGCCATGATGGAGCAGGGCATTCTAGTGACATCAGAATCACCTTGCAACACAGTGATTTACCCTGTCAAGAAATCAAAGGGAGGGTCTTGGCGTTTCATCCAAGATTTATGAGCATTAAACGATATAGTTGAAGCCGAATTCCCTCTAGTCCCTAATCCATCCACAATTCTATGCAACATACCAAATGAGGCAAAATATTTCACGGTGATTGATCTGAAAAATATGTTTTTGTCAATCCCGTTGCACCATGACTCTCAAGATCTGACGTCATTTACTTTCAGACAAATGCGCCTGAAAAGCACGAGGTTGCCACAGGGGTACTGTGAGTCTCCATCCATTTTCAACAGAGTCCTGCAGATGGACCTAAACAATATTGCAGTAGACAGTGTTGTTTTGCAGTATGTAGATGACATTCTGATCTGCAGCATCAATGAGGAACAATGCAGGCACGACTCTGTCCAGCTATTGACTATCCTTGCTGAGAAAGGATATAAAGTTGATAAGGAAAAGTTACAATACTGTCAGCGAGACGTGCTGTACATAGGCCAGCTAATCTCTCACGAAGGGAAAAAGGTAACCCCAGAAAGGGCTGAAGCTATCATGAACACAGCTAAACCGCTCACAATAAAACAAATGCAAAACTTCTTAGGCCTGTGCAACTATGTCAGAGCATGGGTCTTCGACTACAGCTCGTATACCAAGCCCTTGCTTCAGGCACTAAGGAAGGGCCAGGCAACAGGGGAAAAAATCGAATGCACTGAGGCAATGAAAAGGGGTTTGCAGAACTCAAGGGGGTGATTTGTAAGGCCCCAGTTCTCAGGATTCCTAATTATGCAGAGGAATTCTACCTGTTCTCACACACCGATGGTAATTTTATGACAGCAGTGCTCACGCAGCAAACCTCGCTAGGGTACAAGCCCTTAGCTTATTACTGCAGGAGTCTGGACCCGGTCATGAAGGGCCACTTCCCATGCGAACTAAATCTAGCTGCTGCCGCGCTCGCCATTGAAAAGGCGTCATCTATTGTGATGGGGTGCTCCATGACATTGTACGTCGAGCACTCGTTATTCACCATACTAGAGAAGCCAAAGGGCACGCTGACATCACAGAGAGTGTCTGCCTATGAGGAGATTATCTCCAACCCGTCGATCAAAATAGTTTGATGTAAAACTGTAAACCCTGCTACGTTCATAGCTGAGCCAGTCACAGAAGGAGAACCTATACACGACTGCGAATTATGAGGAATTCCATGATGAAATCCCCAGGATAAAGGAAAACGCCTTGGCGGGTGGTGAAATCGTGTTCATTGACGGTTCATCAAGAATCGACCAAGAAGACGGACAAAGGTACACGGGCGTGGCCGTAGTGAAACACCTGGCGAATGGGGAGTTTCAGGTACTCGTCAGTGCGCAAATACCATCTCACTATTCAGGTCAAGCTGCAGAACTAGTGGCGCTGATACTCGCCATTGAAAATCATGCAGACCAGGAAGTAACGGTGTACAGTGACTCTGCCTATGTGACATCTACCGTGCACCCAGGCTTAGCACGCTGGAAAAGGAGGGGCTACCTCCGAGTGGACGGCAGGCCAGTGCAACATGCAGCCTTATTGGACAGGCTGATTAAAGCACTACAGCTCCCAGTGGGCATAGTGGTCGTGAAATGTGCCACCCACACCAAGGGGACAGATTTTGTGTCACATGGAAACCATGAAGCGGACACGGAAGCCAAGCGCATGGCATCCAAAAATGAAACAATCATGGACGTGGAGGTGGCACGTACCCATGAGAGGATTATGGTAGCGCAAGTAATGAGAGGAGTTATCCCCCGGCCAAATGACCCATTGCAGCATTTGCATATCGACTATGTTGACATGATTCAAGTATGCAACGGGTACAGATATTTAATTGTGGTTGTGTGTCCATTCTCTAGATGGATAGAATCAGGTCCCTGTACACACCCAGACGCTACCTGTGCTGCCAAATTTCTTGTGAGGGAAGTGTTCCCTAGATGGGGGGTGTGCGAGGTAATGAGATCAGACACTGGGGCTCACTTTGTTAACGCAGTTTTCGAACAGATCAGCGTATTACTTGATATAAAGCACAAGTTCTCGTCGGCGTATCACCCGGAGAGAAATGGGATATGTGAGCAGCTCAACGGCCTGTTAAAGGAGAGGATAGCCAAGTTGAAGCTCACATTAAGAAAGGGATGGCTGCACTGTCTACCACTGGCATTGTATGCACTTCAGAACCAACCCGGCTCCGACCATCATCTTACACCGCACAAGATAGTTACAGGCAGAAGAATGAGGAGCCCTCTCACCCCCTGAGAGAGAGCTAGATGTGATGCCCAGCCAACTAGAGAGGTTCTGGGAACAGAGATGCAGGAGTACCTTAACTGTATGACATCCAGCACCTCTTTCATTTCAGGCTAGCTGCAGCGATGGCGAAAAGGGGACAGTGCAGCACAAAACACATCAGGAAGTGCTGAAGCTGACCCCGCAAAAGGTCTACATGCACCTTTCATCTTCCCTGGAGAGAACATGCTCGTGAGGAACTTTACCAGGAAGAGGCCGGATGAGGCATGATTCAATAGCCCTTTCGTCGTAGAGGACTGCACCCCTTCCGCCCTCAAGCTCCAGGGCAGAAGGGCATGGATCTTCATAAATTACATTAAACCTTATATAGGGGTGAGCCCTCCTGCTGCATCCAACGGTGAAGAAACTACAGACAAAGGGGAAGAACCTCAGCATGTGCAGACACGATCCATGGCGAGGAAGAAGGACGCATGAGCAGCACAATAAAGGCAAAAGGAACACTGATTTAAATTGTGGCTTATAAACAAGACATTTTCTCAAACCAGTGAAAGATAATAAAGGTCATAAAACAAATACTCTGTGCATCCCAGTTGCAGGGTAAAAAGAAGCACATCCAAAGCCACAACCACATTGATAAAACAAACTTTTGAAAGTACGTCATGCCCAAGTAATACAAAGAATCAAGACTCTGATAGACTGCAAACAAAATATTTTTGAGAGTGTAACACAGTATCCTGAAGCAACCAGTATCGAGACTTTGTTCACAGAATTTATGGTGCATTCCAGCAGAAGTCTCAAGTGGGATGTACTCACCTATTTTCAACTCGTAGTGTTATCTTATCCGTCACTCATAGGGAGAGAAGCCAGTGTCACAGACTTTATTCAAGATCCATCCAACAAAAAAGTGATCAGGCGACTGCTGAATGTCACCACGGAAGCCTTCGCCCAGCTACCCAAGCACAGCGAGGAGGACACAAATGCTTCCGCCGCCAGTAGACATTGATGAACTCACATTTAATTTGTTCTTTCAAGCAATCGAGAAATGCCCAGGACTTGTTGGGAGAACAACTGACACACACACTTTCATCAGAGACCCAAGAAATCTAGCTAAGTTGAATCAGCTGTGGACTAAACTAAATCACCTCATGGTAATCCACGCAACAGGAAGGTGCAGAGACTGACCACGACCCAGCCAAAAAGGACAAATGTCCCTATCCCCCGAGGACACCCAGCTGGCGCACAATGTCCTCCTTAGACTAGTCACGGACTATCCGGAAATGGTGGGGAGGCCTGCAGATGTTGACGTCATCACCTTTCTTAGAGATCCGGCCAACACCCCACAGATGGGTGCACTCCTCCACAGCATAATGCTCCAGGTGGAGCTATTCAACTTCCAGCGAGAGTACCTTAGGAGATTCCAGTAAGACTTTCCACCGTGGAACAAACCAAGGACAGAGACACAGTTCTTCAATTTTAAGCCGCATGACAGATCGAGGAGAGCAAAGACAAGAACTACACTGTTCTATTTTTCTTTGTACTTATCCACTACTTTTACTTATTTTTATTTTTATTTTATTTTTATTTTATGTTTGTTTTTATTTTTTCATGTTCGATTTTGTTTTTATTTTTACTTTTATTTTTACAACATTTTATTTTTGTGTGATTTTTAGCAGTTCCATCTTTTCATTCCTTCGCATTGAACAGGTTCCAGCATGTCCTCAGGACCAAAACAAATTCGAGGATTGCACTGGGACCTTACCTACTATAGATATCCATAATGAATGTGATGTACCAAAGTGCTAGGCTCACCCTTTTCCATAGTCTAGCACAGGAACTGTACTGCATACCCAGAGACTACCGTCATCACCCACAAGAGGGGGGACAGTTGGAAAGCACTCATCACTTTAATAGTAATGAACTCTCGAACTACGAGATCAGAGCAAGAGAAGGAATAAATAACTGACTATGAACTCATTCTAAATGGGGGCCAAGAACAGTAACTTGGTTTTACCCCCAGCAGAAGGGCACCCCCACTTCCCAGGAAGAAAATGTTGCAAATTGTCGTTCCGAACGATTATGTGTATATGTATAATTATTATTATTGTTTTTCTGTCATTAACAATCAGAACTGCTTTCTTTATTGGTGAACGAAGTGTCCCAGTTTTAGTGCATCCATCAGATAATGAACATCTGGGGCCTACGAAAGCACCTAGACCCTATATAGTCATTCCAGTCCCAAGAAAACCTGATGGTAAAATTAACAAACTAAAATGAAATGTAATTAGCAGTAATCTAGACACATTCACGGTAACAAATGAAGAGAAAAGCTGGAGACAGGGTCAGCACGGAATGAATGAAACCGCAGCACTGACCACTGCACGCACCCACACACAGAATGCACACAGACAAGGGCAAGTGTCAATGGCTACATGGCCTCCAACGAAGGCTGCAGAGAAGGGGAGACAGCCTGCCGAGCAATTGGTTCCAGAAAATAGTGTAAGTGACCAAGAGAAGTCAAGTAAGAAACCCAAGAGAGAGGGCATAGCAAAATCCCTTGAAAGAACAGAAGTAGCCACAAAGGAGCTCACAGAGAAAACACAAACGCTGATAGATTATTTGTTCCCACTCATAGTCAGAGCAAAGAAACTGCATGAGGAGCTGAAACATAGAACTGAAGAGACTATAACAACAAGCACAGCAGCTCGAACTCTGCAAACAAGCACCAGATCTATGACTCAGCCACACGTTGAGGAGATGGTGAGCCAATGGCGGCCAGAGAACCTTGATGAAAAACTACAAGAGGAGAGGAAGAGAAACAAAAAACCTTTTCCTACCACAGCAATGCAGCAAAAGGACCCTGCTCCACCAAGACGCAAAGAGTGGAAAAGCAGCACAGATGTATTTAGAGACATAGCCATAGCAAACTATAGAAAAGCGCTGAGAATAAAGAGAAGCCTGTACGAAGATGACAATGAGCTCAACGATTACCTGGACAGCACAGCCCATCTCAGAAATAACATATGGTACTAGCACATGAAGGAAGTAGGACGAAGGCAATCAGAAGGAGAATGCTTTGTCTGTGCACTCCTACCATACAGTATGGGAAAATCAAAGATCTTGGCTATAGAAATTGATGTCTAGACAGCACACTGTATCTCACATGTAGAAATGTGCAACACCAGAGGACAATTTATGGGGAGAGATGACTTATTGATATGGGCCAATGAAAAGAACTACCCGGACGAAGACAGCTACGTCCAGGACAGTAAGACAAGAAACAGGGCTCACACAAGGAATCAAGTGATAAGATACAAGAACCCTGGTGTCAAATGATCAGGGATAAGATGGTAAATAAACCCAAGACTGAACGTTCAAGGAAAAATTGAAGACAAAGCTCAAGTCTGGAAGAACAGAGGCCAAATGCAGATTTGGGGAACAGTGGTTTCCCCAAATGGATGGGAAGAAGGAATAGTAATCTGCCGAGCTTTGATGGTCTTTGGAGCCTGCCGAGAAGCAATAGAGAATTCGCAGAAATTGTGCAAACCCCTATGGCCAAAGCTAGTAAAGTTACTAACATGGGTCGAAGATAGAGGGGGACCACTGCAGATAGTGCCACTGGAGAGCCCGAAACTTTGCTTCAGAAACAATCTCACAAGGAAGATGGGAGAGAATTTAACAAGCGGACGAATCTTTGAAGCCCCAGGAATGACACAAGGAACCAGTCATTATGGACCATTGCTGGGCGTGTGGATCCAAGGCATGCATAAGGCTGCCGAAAAACTGGGGAGGCATATGTACACTAGTGAATGTCCACGTTCCCGTGCTAGTGATCCCTAAGAATTACCTGAAGTTGGACAGTTTCCCGAAAGCAGATGCTCATCTAAGAAGAAGGAGATCTGTGGAACTGGTATCCAAAATGAAGAGAGAAAATTACTTTTCTACCAAATCAGAAGAGGCATTCCATGCAATCCCATACGAACACAGGCTGTTCAGCCTCACCTCAATAGTATTCACCACAATGCTCTTGCCACACATTCAAATTGGAGTGAATGCTAATTACCCTCCAGGACAGATATGTGCTTGACATGATCACAGCAATGGATGGAGGTGTTTGCGCAAAAATTGGAGAATCATGTTGCTCATTTGTACCATCACACGATGAAGAAAATGGAACCTTAACAGAAGCCATAAGTATGTTGACAAACTTGAAAAACCAGATGAGCGATGAAAGTGATGAAGTGGACGATGACAGCTGGTTTGCAGACCTATTCTCATGGGTCCCACAATGGATAGCAGACATATTCAAATTTCTGGGAGCCCTACTAGCAATGGTGTTGCTAGGATCTTGTGTTATCAAGATAATCGTCACACAATGCCAGAAATCAGCAAAGAAAGCCATAGGGATGAAAATAATGGTTGATGTCGAACCAGGGTGGAAGCCCAGAGACCTGACTGATGAAGAAATAAGAGACTTTGTGAAGGCCAGCAAATTTGCACCAGAAGGACCAAAGTTCACATAACCTAAGAAACGAAAACATTATGAAGGAAAATGGATCTACTGCAGTCCAAATGGACAATGTCAGCTAAAGTCATGATGACATGGAACAAATACGAACATGTGAAAACAGCAGGGAGTATGAAAAGATTCACACATTCACACCATCATGTACAAACCCTGATGACGATGAACATGACACTGAAGAGCCAAAGGAAATAAGTGCAAAAGAGATCGCAGAAGTGGTCAATGAACCGACCAGAGGGGGGAGTGTAGAGGAGGCCCTGGATATGGCATGCACCCCATCCCCTCAGCCCGAGGTACCAGGAGCATACTCGCCAAGGTATGTGACGTATGAGGAGCAAATGAATCAACAAAGAGCTGCACTGGGACTCTGCCCAGTATACATCAGAAGATCCATACCTGTTGAAGCGCCCATAACCAGACAACCCTGGGCAGCATGGTACCCCATTAGACACCCGTAACAGCCGCTGATACGAAACAAAAAGTACCTACAGACGGTCCATGAAGAGACCCAAAGAGCCCTAATGGAAGACCAGTGGAAATGACACAAGGGCCTGAACGGACTCGTGAATGAACAAAAGCGGCTATAAAAGACAAGCACGCCAGTGCGAGTAACTACAAAAATAAATGTAATGGACACAGAGAAGAGACGATGTTAAAACATGAGGAGACGTTGCTTCAAGACAAGATGGAAGCAACCGACCTGTTAAACGTGTGTAAATAGGCTTGAAACGCAAGAGGCTAAAGAAACGATACTGCTTGCAATGCTTAGTAGAAGATTAGAGCGGCAAGCGTCAACTATATATCTACCTCAATAAGGCACATTCTGCAAGTGCGACTCCATTTTGTAAAAGCAGAAATGTACCCAGGTTGCCAGAGGCCTGACAGACCAAGTTTTGTAACGCAGACAGAGGCAGGAGAAGGAGCGGAATCGAAACTCAACAAAGAGCGACTCATGCCTAGGAAATCGAGGTCATCCAGAGGAAGGGAGGAGAGAGTCATCTAACAAGACTCAAACTTCAGAGCATACCAGCCTGCCCCATGAAGGTCAAGATAAGGGAGGCCCATGCAGGTGGCGAGGCTGAAACAGAATTAATTGCACTAAAAGCTGGAAACTGAAACAGATTCATGGTGAACTAACACGTGACCAGACAGACACAAAGAAGTACCAAAGAAGTACCACCGCCTGATGTCCCAGGACCCGAGGATGCCATAACTTTTCCTGATAAGAGGCTACAGTTTCGAGGCCATACCCAGCCAACTAATTGACACATAGCCCTAAGATACTGATTGATGGAAGGGAGGCAGTATAAAACTTTGGACAACAGGCACATGGGTGTCCATTCTGCATGCCGCTAATTAAAATGGGGATTTATGCATAGGGGTGTAACCTGCCCAATCACAATGGACCAAGTTATCTGGAGTCCTATAGATAGTAGAACCAATAGGATGTCATACTTGTAGTGACGTCAATCACGTGTGATGTAGTGGGATGGGCGTAGACGCCGACCCGATAAGAATTATCCAATCCGCATGCTCTATTATCATATAAAGATATAGCACTTATACTTAAGTTACCTTTCCTAACCAATTATATTGCATGTCGAGTTTTGTAGAGTTAGACGTCAATGATGACGAATATTGCCTATAAGAATTTCTGTTCAACTGAAGTTCGAGGAAGTCGGAGCAAGACAGGTGATCGCATTCTATTGATTTCCTTTTATTTATCTGTTTGATGTTCTTGTCATTAAACAGACTTCCCTTTGCCAACCTACTGAGTCCTCATTATTGAGTCGTGTTGGAGAAAGTGAATCCTGCACCCCCAGTCCTCACATGGTGCAGCTATCTTGTCTTACAGGTACTAGAGTGTGCGCACTGATCTATGTGCCCGTCAGTGAAACCACGCTCCTCTGTACACATCCTTTGCTAGATTGTAGTATCAAGAGACAGGGTCACCACCTTCACTGTTCTTTTTTGCTCTCTTCTCTGATCCCCGAAGGTGGCGTTCCCCAAAACAGGATCTTCCCCAATTTTTACACAAAGTGTGGACAACACTTTGGTTGTTTGGGTCAAAACACAAATGGTATTCGGAACAGTACCACATTGTCTTTTGTACTAATGAGTCACATTTAAAGTTCTCCTACGACATACTGACCATTTTTGTGCATATGTTCTCAAATTAATTACTTCAATTTTTCTAAAAAATTACAAAATGGAATATGTTAACACAGTATCCTTTTCAGATGAACTATACAAAAGACTGATGGATTTAACATCGTCTTTCACAAGTGGTGATGTTGCTCAGTCTCCACCAAGTGACAATCAAGCAGATCTACTAATACAAAAAAAGAAAATGTTGGTGAGAATAGACAGCCATGACCAATTTATGCTAGCATACTTGAAGGCTGGGATTATCCCTGAAGGACTTCAAGTTGGGATAATCCCTAGGGTCTTCACGGACAACACACAATTTAAAAATACCTTCAGTGGGGTAAGCAATAAATGCTCCCGTGACCTTCTAATTCTCATTATTTAAATGGCAGAAGAAGAATCAACTGTACAAAATTTAGAAATTGAGGCATTGGAAAACACAGTAAAAGCTGACAAAAACATTGCAGATATAAAAACTATGCTTGAGAAAATGGAAGAAGAACTGAGCTAATTTAAAACAACTATCTTGGACAAGAAAATATGGAAACTTAAAAAAGATATGGATACATACAAGGAAACTAAAACATATCCATATCTCATCGAATCCTACTATGACGATCAAAATAAGCTTGCCCAAAATCGCTCAAGAAACAATGGCTTCCCAAGGAAGTGTTTTGTCACCTTTTCAAAGACCAGTAATAGTTGCTCTAGCAGTGATCCTGACCTTACCAATTACAACAGCGTTAACAACACACGAGGTGGCAATGCTCAAAACCAACAAAAGTTTTTTCAAGGGCGGGGCAGAGGAGGCCGCAACCGACCATCGGGTTCTTCACGCATGCGTTCCCGCAATTGGCAGGGCCCCCCCAGAAATTGGTAAACGCCATTCCCATTTTTTCAATTTAACAAACGATATCCTTTCACAAGAAGAAATTGACATTCTCAGCAAAGGCCTCACCTTTGTTCCAATCAAAAAAGCTGATTCCTTCCAATCAGCTCTGGATCTTCAAAAGTTCTTCAGACTCATACGCCTCAAATATTTCTTTAGAAATTCACAACCTTGAGAGGAGCGGGACAACATCACAGGTTTAAAACCTCCTTCCACCTTTACTCCATTGAATAGTATGTTGATCCCAGCCATCTTGGCATTCGAACAAGATTACACACGAAAGCGAATGCCTCCTCAAGAGCAGAAACTACCAACATGATAATGTATCAAGAAAAGAACGCACAGCCCTCCTGAATATACAGGGTAATGATACTTTTGTCATCAAAGCTGAAGACAAAGGGGGAGGCATTGTCCTTTGGGACAAGGTAGCCTATGACAAAGAAGTCAAAACACAACTTGACAATACCACCTTTTATCGTCAAATTTGCACGGACCCTACCTGTAGATTAACAGAGGAAATCACAAGCCTCATGTACCATGCTCACCTCGAGGGATGGATCAACATTGATGAACAACATTTTCTGATCTCTAAAAATCCTATTACTCCAGCCTTTTATCTATTACCCAAAGTACATAAGCATGCCACCTGTCCACCCGGTAGGCCAATAGTTTCAGCCTTAAATTCCATCCTCGAGCCACTATGTAGACTGGTTTCTGCGCCCCTTCATCAATGAGATGAGATAATTTGTGAAAGACACCACCAGCATGATCCAAATAACAGCATCTTAGTCACACTAGACGTCGCCTTGTTATACACCAGTATCCCTGAACTGGATTGTATCAAGGTGATCGAACTGTACTTGAATAAAAGAACCTCCACTTTATAATGTGTACCCACGCCGTTTCTCCTAGAATGTGGCAGAATTGCACTCATGGAAAAAAATATCCTCTATGACAGCCATTTTTACAACCAGAAACACGGCACAAGTATGAGGGCAACCTTTTCCCCTGACCTTGCCAATCTTTTCATGGACAATCTGGAACAAAACTCAATCTATCATCCAGAAAATCCATACAAGCACAACATCCTCTGTTGGTACAGGTATATTGATGATGTCTTTATGGTCTGGAGGGGTTCAACCATAGACCTTAGCTCTTTTACTGAATGGCAGAGCCGACAAAATCCACATATTCAGTTCACTGGCACAAACAACATCAATTATTTCTCTTTCCTTGACCTAGTGATTAAAACATCTTCAAATGGACACTTAGAAACAACATTATATCGTAAAGAAACTGATAAGGACACTGTTCTACATTTCAACGGCTTTCAACCATCAAGCTTAAAAGAGAATCTTCCAATAGTACAATTCCGTAGAATAAGATGGAACTGCACTAACATCTCGGAGTTTGAGTACCACGGAAACATTTTAAAAGCACGTTTACAAGATTGTGGCTATCCCTATAAAACCGTTCAGAGAGCACACAGAAGAGCTAAGCATACTAATAGGCAAATCTGCCTCTGTCCACCTGACAGGAACACATTAGACAAAATCACATGTGTATCCACTTTTTTACCAATTAGTCACAATCTGAGGAAAACAATACTACAGAATTGGCATATTGTACAAACTCCAGATTTTGATCCTTCCACTCCTTACTTTGCGTTTAAAAGACAATCCAACCTGAGAGATAAATTTGTACATACATATCCTGACACACGCAAGACTCGTAATCCTCAGACTACACTCTGGTCGCTCCCACCAGTAATTGGCCACTATAAATGTGGATCTTGCTCTGTCTGTGCTCTAACAAAAAATTTGAAAACAATTGACTTATATGAACTGAAATGGACTCTACCTTGCTTTTGTAACTGTAACACCCCGTGGCCCATTTATGGCATCAAATGCCATTGTGACTTGCTCTATATTGGAAAGACAAAACGCCCGGTCAAGCAAAAGATTTGTGAGCATCGCTCCTGCATATAAAATAAAATAGAAAATAAACCCATGGTGGCCCATTACACTCGGGTGAAACACTCCTTCAATGACTTGTTCTGGTTCATCATTCAGACCATTCCATCACCTCTCCGAGATGACAATAGGAACTTACTCCTCACTAAACACGAGCAGAAATGGATTTTTAATTTAAAAACTGCTAAACGAGGCCTTAACTCCACGGTAGAGTGGTCCCTATTTCTGTGAACTCTGACCTCATTTTGCTCATTTTGTAACTTCCACAAAAGCATTGTAATAATAAGAGACCCTCCGATGCAACACCTGCATGTACCCCATGCATCAGTACATAAGCCCCTCGTACACTTACACACAATGCCTCTCCGTTGATCTCACATCAGGCATCTCTATCACTATGAGCCACGTTCTAATTTGGGCTTTCAATGCGTTACTCTATTTAACTTATACTTGTGCGATGTGCCAGAAATGAATAGAAAAATGTTCTAAAAAAATGTTTCTAAATACATTTCTAGATAAGTTGCTTTTGTCAAAAGACGTTTTTTCATACTCCAAACTGCCCGGGGTACATTCGATCAGTTGGACTAGATTAATACTCACTTTTAAGCGGGCCGCCACACTGGAGTGTCAGGCTACAGTTCGTAGCGGTCCAGTGTTTCACTTGACTACATGTCACTTCTGGTCCATGGCCGGAAAGGCTTTGTAATAAATACAACCAACATCAGTACGGGAATCCGAATGCCCGCTGGAATGACTACATTAATCTGAACCTTGGCGAAAACGAGACAAACACTTCACGTTGCCACAGACCCTTTGCACCACGGAAATATGAATGCCTGTGTGACCGCCCACATTGTCCAGCTTCTTTGGCGGAAATAAGGTTAGCATTGCATGTTGCGATATATTGAACATCATAACTATAGTGATAGATCCTATTTTGTGATTGGCCCACTCGGCTCTTTCTTTTCTATTATGTACCATCAGGGTTTCGAACAATCCATTTCTGCGGGCGTGGGTCTAAACAACCTGTTGCCGCTCCCAAGTCAAGCGACTGCACCATAAAAGAAATACAGAGGTAAAACTCACACTAAGAGTATTTTTTATTTAATCATATATCTACCACCCAACCCACCAAAAAATGCGGATTCCTAATCATGACACCCACGTTGAGTATTACTAACATGCTTGCGGTCATTTTTTCTTCTTTTCCACCCTCACGTTTTAGGCCGGTTTTGCCACCATCCGCATTTGTAAAAAAGTGGACAGCGTCTCATTAGACATCCCACATCTTTGCTAGGCACAGAATCTACAGCACCTTCCTGTCCAGCAAAACAACATTTATAAAAACTGAACCAGGTATGTCCCTCAACTATCAGAAAACCTTTCATGATACCGTAGCCATATAGAGGCCACTTATTCTGTGATTACCCATGCAGACGCCATTTAAAATTAGTTTCTGGTATTTCTAGATTGTTGTGATTCACCCAATCAGAAGAATACCTGTGCACTGCTGAAATAACGACAGCCAGCACAAGAATAACCATGAGGAATCCCCTATTATTTAACGTCCAGGTGAGAAAATATTTTTTTAAAAAGGTTGCACCTTTTTGGTCTTTCATGAAAAAACTCTTTAGTGTTCACATAAAAAATGCATGTCATTTCCATACATGAGTGGACCACTTTGACCAAGTGTATTTTTGACTTTAGACGCTCTGAATAACCACATTTGTCTGTCTAAAGAGCACTTGTTAATTTAGAAATTTCATGACAGTTTCTTTACTACAATCGATACATCGCATGTCTGTGATGTACACTATGATGGAAGATCTTGTGTTCGTTAACATTGTTAAACTTCCAATTTGCAATTTCTATAACCAACCCGTGTTTTTGTATATTTACTTGTAGTGGGTTACATTCATACAAAGTACGGCTAACAAGAAGTACTCAACACAATCAAGCTCTAGGAAAAAAACATCTTCTCTCTGTCCTGAAGACGGCTATACTTGCAATTAACAGAAATATTGTTTATTGCCTGATTTTTTCTGTTGCCATTAGCCGAAACATATGTTGACCATCACACGAAAAACCTAAGGTTTCTAATAGGTTTCTACCATGATAGAGTTGTTTCTACTCAAAGGTGCTCTACTTCTGTGCTTGATTTTGAACAGTCACTGTAAAACAAGACACAATATTCATGTACTGACCCCATCATAATCTTAAATGTGTTGTATCAGACCCCAGGTCTGCTTTTGTTGATTTGTCCTTTGCCGTGTGGCCTTTTGTTATGTTAAGATTTCTTCTTTTTTAACAAAGAAATTTTATGTCATTTTTATTATGAACTTAAATAAAATTATCTTTTTCATTTATTAGTGGTTGGCTTTGCAAATTAGCCTGTTTTTCCTTAAACAAACATGTTCTGTAGGTACTCTGACACTCCTACACATTCAGGCTTCCCTCCCTCGCTGTTTTTCTAAGTTGTTCTGATCCTTCCTGACAATAGATACATCCTTTGCTAGACTGTAGTATCAAGAGACAGAGTCACCACCTTCACTGTTCTTTTTTGCCCCCTTAGCTCCTCCATCCAATTTTACGCTGAAAGACCAAAGAAATATCGAGTCTTAGTACCACAGAATGAAATACGCCAATCATGGGTCGAAAATATACAAACAAGTATCTTTTATTCTGTACAGATTCAATGCAAACAGATAGCTATCTGGCCCCCAACACCTCGCAGTGTGTACCAGCAGACATAGTTTGTTTGTTTGTTTGTTTTATTATTTATATTGCGCACCAGACCCAGGAGTATTCGGTGCGAAGGCATAATGAGGGTTGTTCAGTTTATTTTTAGGTTACAAGTTATACACGGGCAAATACAGCTGTGGTTACAATGCTGTATACATGTACAGTCAAGGTTTAAATACAATGAAATTACAAGAATGCAAGTATGGTACATAAATAAAGCAGAGAAAATATACAAAAGATCCCAGAAGGCTGTCAGTGGGGTATGGTTAGGCATCATGCTCTTTTAGCCAATAAATGAGACTGGTTCTGAATTGAAGATAGGGGAGATCTTCCCTTAAGGCAGGGGGAATGGAGTTCCAATATTGTGCTGCTTTAACAGGGAAGCTGCTCCCACCGGATTTAGAGAGTTTAAATCTCGGTACTAGCAGAAGTAATTGGAATTGGCTTTTCTTAGGGGCGAGAGGCTGTTTGTCTGGTGAATCTGTCTATGAGGTATTGTGGGGCTACGTGGTTAAAGCATTTGTGTGTTAGGGATGCAGTTTTGAGGAGGATTTTGTCTTTTGTGGAGAGCCAATTGGTGGATCTCCTGAGGTCTGATATATGGGTGTTTTTAGGGAAGTTTAAGGTGGCTCTAAAGGCATTGTTTTGAAGGGTCTGAATTTTGGAAGTGATGTATTTAATACTGCCTATGTAGAGGGCGTTACACTAGTCTAGTTTAGACAGGATAAGTGCTCTTGCTAGGGTGACGACAGTTGTTAGGTGTGAGGAAGGGCTTGGCTGCTCTAATTAGCTTGCAGGTATAGGAGGTGGCTGAGGACATGGCATTTACTTGTTTACCAAAGGTAAGCATGGAGTCTATGTAAAGACCAAGGGTTTTGACTACCTTGCCCACAGTAATGATGTTGTTGTCGATTATGAAGGAGTCATAATTGGGGCTTAATTTTTTGATGTTGGAAAATGTGCCTAGAATGAGGAGTTCAGTTTTGTCATCATTCAGGCATAGTCCATGAGAGGCTATCCATGCCTGGATGATGAGGTAGGCTCTGTTCACAAAGGCCAAATCCTTATCATAATCTCCCGTCAACAGGATGAGGATCTGTGTATCATCTGCATAGTTAGTATAGGTGATACCTAGACCGCCTAGAGCATCAAAAAGGGGCTTTGTGAAAATGTTATGCAGAGTAGGAGATACACATGAACCTTGGGGTATGACACATGTTATGGGTGCGGGGTCTGCGGCTGCTAGGGGAGAGAAAACTCACATTGTCCTGATATCTAGGAAGGACTGGATCCACGCAACTGCCTCATGAGAGAAGCAGGCTGCCGTGAACAAATGATTGCAGAGTATTGCGTGGTCTACCAGATCGAATGCGGCAGAGAGGTCGAGGAGTAGTAGGAGAGACGTTGTGCCTTTGTCTCTTAGTGTGTCTATTTGTGCCTTAAGGTCTAGGAGTGCAGTCTCAGTACCATGCTGTGGTCTGAAACCAGACTGGTGAACTTCTAGGAGATGGTGTAGTTCCAGGTGGTGCTGAATTTGTAGGTAAGCTACTTTATCCAGGATTTTAAGTAGGAATGGCACAGTGGTTATAGGGCGGTAATTAGTTGGGATGGAGGGGTCCAAGGTTTGCTTTTTAAGGAGAGGTAAGACCCAGGAATGTTTCAAGTTGCTAGGTATAGTACCTGATGTGAAAGAGGCATTTATAAGTTTAGTAATGAAGGGTGAGAGTTCACGGGCAGCGTCTTTTATAATTTGGGCTGGACATGGGTCGCCCTGGAAATTGGAAGGTTTGAGAGCAAGGATGACTTTCTCGACTTCTTTGGTGGAGACTTTGTGAAAGTAGAAGCGGGGGTTGTCTGGTGTGGGTGGTGTTACGGTGGATAGCGGAATTGGTAAAGTATTCGTGGTAGTCTTGGAGGTGGTGCCATTACTAACAGTTTTTGGAGCAGTTATAGTAGTTTTTTTGTTATTAATCTCCGCCTGGAGCATTGTTGTATTGTTGGCAAGGGCATTTTGTATGCTTATACACCAGTTCTTATCCTTGAGGAATTAGTCAGGAACTTGGATAGGGGATTCTACTTCCTTTATGATATGGCATTTGTAACGCGCCTATACACAAGTGTTTCATCCTTTAGGATGGCAAACAGATTTGTCTTGAGCGAGTCGGGAGTTGTAGGAAGTTTGTTTAGCTAGGATGATTTCTTTTTTGTAAAGGGTAGCTAATTTCTTCAAGGTAATTTTATTGATCTCCAGAATTTTTCACTTAGACTTTTCTTATGTCGGATATCTTTCAGAAGAGGTGTGAACCAGGTATTTAGGTGTTCGTGGGGTTTGCTCTTTCTAATCTTCAGTGGTGCGATAGCATCCAGGGAAGCGAGCATCACTTTGTTATACATTTCTACCATGGTGGCTGGGTCAGACTGATCTGGGATGGAGTTTAAGGTGGGGAGGATGAGAGGGATGAGATTTTCAGGAGTAATGTTTTTGCTATTTCTGGTAGATGCGGTAGGAGCTAGGGTACTAATATTCATAGGTGGTCTGACCTTTAGGGTGAAGGATACCAGGTGGTGGTCGGACTAGGGCTGGGGTATTATGGAGGTATTAGTGGTTGGGTAATTATGTTCGGCAATCCAATCAAGGGTCCTTCCTTTGATATGTGTGGGTTCTGTAATCTTTTGATTAAATCCTAGTTCCTCCAGGGAGCTGTTGTTTTGTAGGGCATTAGGGTCTCGTGAGTCATTAAATCCAAGTTTGAAGTCGCCTAGGATGAGGCATTGAGTAGAGTTTTTTAAATTGTCAGATAAGATCATGAGGTCTTCCTCAAAGGAACCTAGGGGGCCTGGTGGTCGGTATATCAGGTGAATGATGATGGTTTGGTTGTTGGCTATGGTGAGTTTGGCTGTGAGGGATTCACAGGAGTTGGTATTATGGGGTGTGGAAAGTCTTAGCGTTAGGTTCATTTTAACAATTATAGCAAGGCTGCCGCCTCTAGACGTTATCTAAACTAACGATAAGGGTGTAATTGTCTGGAATGGCTAGCATGATAGCTGGTCCTGCTGTGGGGTGGAGCCATGATTCGGTGATTGCCAGGAGATCTATGTTTTTGTTTTGGATTGTGTCCGCTATTTCAGAGGCATGGGCTACCATAGAACGGGAGTTTATTAAGGCGCCTTTTATTCTGTGAGGGGTGAGGGGGTGAGAGTGCTGGACATTTTAACACGGACACTTTTATACAGTTTTTCAAACATTGTCCAGCCCCTCTCCAAACTAATAAGTTACATGCTAGGGTTCGTGCCCAGTCACATGTCAAATATTACAATATTGTACAACAGATTAACCAAGTTTGCATGTCCATGAAGTTATAATGATGCCGTTGGTTCTCTGATCCACAGTAAGCCGTGTTTCAAGAATTGCTACAATGCAGTTCAGCAAAAGCACACGATCTGAGTTTGTTCTACATTGTCTCGTTGTTTATATGAGGATGAGGCTTGTGAGCGCAGACAACAATTGGATTGCAGTTCATTCGAGTCACAAGGTTTCTTTGCATCCAACAGTCTGCTCTCGGTCAGCCTAAATATTAACAAAACTCAAAGGTCGTTCGGCTCGGCTGCAAGTTGAAAACACAGGCCACCATTTTACAACACAAAGCAGGAGTCGAAATTAAAATGGTGGATGATTCTTATAATGGCTGCGAAGTTGATCGAAAATCGAAACATTTCAGATGCGTTGTTTCGTGCAACGTGAATGGGTTTAGGCCAGTATTCATAACAAGGCGGTATTATATGAATACAGTTTAACAACACACGAGTGGCCCCTGGGGGCCCTCTCCTTTCCCACCTACCTTCCTTAGTTGCTACAGGACGTTGAATAGACCCCATTTCGCCCATTTGAACTACTGCATGGCTTGCATTGCATATACATTTGAGCATTAGTCTCCACTCTTCTTAGGATTGGACTGCCTCTTAGATAGGAGTGTGTTGGATGCAGAAGGGAATGAAGGCTATTTGCACTGCCTGTTTCCTTCCCCTTTTTAGGTTGTGGACCCATTTCGTGCATTAACCCTTGAGACCCCATTGGTCTTGTATATATGTATGTAGATAGGATTGTGTTGGCTTAACAGTATTACTGTGATTTGATTTGTGTGTTGAAACTCAAAGGCCTTGAAATACATGTATATGTATTTTTAATGTATCTACACCTGACTGGGAATGATTTGTAAGTGTCCTTCACTCTGTGCGCTCATTGAGGTCCTTCAGTCACGCTCACCCCTCCTGGGCCTCATTATAACTCAGGCTGTCCGGAAATAACGGTGGCGGTAAATCCGCCGCCACCGTTGTTTCCGGACTGCCTGATCCCGACTCCTGCAGGCGGGAGGTGATGTTCCCGCCAGGTCTGACCTGGCGGGTTTAACACCGCCCGCCTGCAGGCGGACGAGGAAACACCGGCAGCATTACGAGATGCTGCCGGTGTTTCCATGATCCCCATTCCCATTGAGTCCCATAGGACTCAATGGGAATGGGGATTAACACCATTCCGCCTCCATGATTCCTGGAAATCCGGGGTTGTAATGCCCCGGTGTTTCCAGGAATCACGGAGGCGGAATGGTAATACAAGTCGGGCGGTAACCTGGCGGTTTTACCGCCTCAGTTACCGCCGGACTCGTAATGAGGCCCATAGTCTTGAA
Organism: Ambystoma mexicanum; assembly: GCF_040938575.1. Classification (NCBI taxonomy): domain Eukaryota; kingdom Metazoa; phylum Chordata; class Amphibia; order Caudata; family Ambystomatidae; genus Ambystoma; species Ambystoma mexicanum. The sequence goes on from NC_090937.1 coordinate 865,011,650, forward strand.
CTGCCGCCAAGCTACCTTGATTGGTCTGGCTTGTCCAGAAAGTTTCCCTCTTCCAAGAAACTACCCTGGTTTTCTGAACCTCTGCCCTCCAGGTCAGAGTTCAGAAATCCATCTTAACAGAAGGTAAACAAGGTTTTTGGAATTACAATTGGGAATTTGAGTAGATTGAGAGGAGAATGGGCAAGGGGACCAATGAACGCAATGGGGTAGGTCATGAGGATGAGGTGTAGTATGGTGGACAGAGCATAGGACTAGCAAAAGAGAGACAGTGGGACATGAGAAAGTAATGATAATGCCATATCAGGCTAAAAAGGGGGAGACAGACGACAATAAAGTGGGTGTTAGAAGGAGAAGAAGATGTAGATTGAGTAATGTATATTGTGCTGCAGGCATGAACAGCGTCAAACATGGACAAATAGACACTTTTAGATAGGTCACCTTTTGATTGGGATGCCCTGGTAGCATGCAATTAGTGGGCGAAGGGGGTCACATGACCATGTCATGATGCAGTCAGCAGGTGGTGACATCTTGTGGGAGGGAGCAGAAGAGGTATCACGTGGCAGAGGCCGCAGTCTTACAGGGAGCTCAGGTGCCACCCTCACCCCTTGGAGATGTGTGAGGAAGGCCCAGGAAGTCATGGGCTGGATGTAGACAGAATGGTAGGTAGTAGTGTGGCTTCAATAATTGTGTGGACTATCAGTCACCACACTGAAACCCAGGTATGGCTTATTATTAGAGATTACCTTTCCACCGACTGAAAGTTCATAATAATTATGATGGTGTTGGATCAGAGGTCAAGATCTGAATCTATCCTCTGCCTGTAGTGATTTTGCAGTCACAGTGGTTGTTAAATTGTCTGCCTTCAACCTTTGAACCTCCTCTGTGACACTGAGGAGCAGGAGCTGTGGATCAGGGAGACTGATACGGCAGGCAAATGTGTACACTATGCTTTTTCCAGGCAGCTTTCTGAAAGGGGGTTTGATAAGCAGACCAACATTTCTGAGATGGTTCTACCTGCTTCATTGTATTATTTAATACATATAAAAACGCGAGAACATTCAAACCCTTATCAAATGGCAATTTCTCACACATGCTTCCCCATCTGAACCCTCTCACGTAGAGGCTATTCTTCATCCCTTCCCTCCTCCTTTTGCTCCAATCCTTAATACCTGAATCACCATCATTCCCACCATCACTTGTCTCAGCTTTATTAACACCCTTGCCACCACCACCACCAATCTCATCACCATCATCTGTAGGAGAAGGCAGATAATAAGATTCCCTCACCAGGCCAACTATGCAGTAAAAGTGTGCCTCCTGCTATTCAGATTTGAGTTAGGAGAACAGCAGTTTTGGATCACCTGCAACCCTGCATCAAGATCGCTGTAATGATGGAGAACACAGCATCTTTGATATTCCACCCTGATATTGGGCCTCATTACGAGTCTGCCGGTCCGGAAATAAGGGTGGCCGTAGCAACTTACCTGCACGCTTTCCAGACCGGCACACAACAGCTCTGCTTTGATGGGCCTGTGCGCACGGTAGGACTACAATGGAGTGCTCCTCACTCGATTGTAGTCCTATGGGGCTGCATGGGAATGGGGAACAACATTTTCCGCCACCCAATATGCCATACCGCCAGGACTCGTAATGTGCCAGGCGTACCGGGATGTCATGTGGTGGAAACAATGTTTCAGTCCGGCGGCAACCCGCTAATGCTACCGGCGGGTAAACACCAGACATATAATGAGGTGGATTGACATCAAATAAATAAACACCTGCAATTAAAAGGTTTCCTTAACAGAAGATATCCATAGCAAAATCAAATCAATGTTTTCCCGTAAACCTTTGGCCCAAACAATGGCCAAAACAATATTGTCTTGATAAACAAAATAGGATCAAAAACTAAGCAAAAATAAGATTTCTCTACAAAGATAACAACGATTTCACAATGCATACCACACAACACAATCCATTGCCTACCAAGAAACACACTTCTGCTTAATCTCCCTCCAAAATACCAGCTCCCGTGGATCAGCCAGTCTCTTTTGCCTTCCATCAAACATAAAGAAAACAGGAATATCAAACTCCTTTATTGGAGTCCTACCTCTCTTTACAACTGAGAACTTGGTTGAACCGTATATCAGTACCTTAGTCCCAAGACAACATCACAGTCACACCTGAATCCTCATATGAGTGCCAACAACTGTTTGCATGCTCCTGATAATGCCACCAAATCCATCAGTTCGTCTCGTAGTGATTCGTGAGTGAATGAGTTCTGGAGAGATTTGCCCAGGCCTAACACTGAGACGTAAATGAATAAACGAAAAATAAGCACACGGATTTGCAGAAACAAAGCTGTCTTGAAAACGTCCCACTTGGTAAATATGGAATACAGGATGAACGATCCAGTGTTATATCCTGTTTTAAACAGTGCCACTAATGCCTGCACGTCGTGAGTGTGGAGAGGGTGGGAACATGGCCAAAACAGTGGGCCTCATTACGAGGAAGTCGGGCACGGAATTAACGAGGTCTGCAGCGGGACCAGACGTGAAGAGCGGCACCCGCTAGCAGACCAGGATGCTAACTACGGGCCCGTTGTTAGCATCCTACCCATTCCCATTGAGCCCTAAGGGGGCTCAAATGGGAATGGGGACCTACCGGGCCCAGGTCCCGCAAAAGGGAATTTCTGGGCCCTCCAAGGTCAGAATGGCCCAGTAAGTCCCCTTTTGCGGGACCCAGACCCGAGTTTGGAGGTAACCATGCTGCTAAAAGCGGCATGGCTACCTCCAAACTCGTAATGAGGTCCAGTGTTTTAGATATATCCACCTACACATTGCATCCTACGATTGTAATCATAGGATTAGGCTTAAACTGCACTCTGTGTCGCCTTGTATTTCTTATGAGCCAAAATCTAAAGGAAAAAAACACACATTTGCAGGTGTGAAAGCTGACACTTTTCTACTATTTACAAACATGTTTTAATTTAGTGTACATAATGAGCTGTGTATCCCATATACTCAGACTCAGTGGTTAATTTGACCAGAAGGGACGAGCCTCCTCTTTTTGTCAGTGAATTGCACTGGGCAGAAGTTGAAGCATGGATAGCACACATCAGTGGAAGAAAATAGTGTTAGTTTGTAACATCGCAAGATACCATGTGTATGGCCGATCAAATGATGCTAAATACCCCTAAGACTATGGTGATCACTGCAAGACATGAATTATCACCGTTGACAGCTTGCTATTTTCATCAATAGTAGAATGTCATAAATCATTTCTCAATTTAATTATTGTAAATAATCGAGCGAATGAAAAGGGAAAAACAGTATCAATAAAAGGTTGAACATTAAAAATTCAACAGCAAGGCAATATCCGTTCATATTAAAAATAGTTTGTTCATTAGCACATTGTAACGTTATCTTTGTAATTGCTCATTAGAAACATTGTAAAATAAAGTACTTTGTTTATACTTTGGCTCTACTTCAACATTTTGTTTATAATTTAGTAAGTACACCACACTGTATTTTTGCTGAGCTTTAAGAATGCTGCAAACTTTGGGGTGAACTTTAAGAAAACTGCCTACTGCCTGAAAACGATGCTTGTGAGAAAACAATCACTGCTCTGCCTTTGCGAGACGTTCGCGCCGAAGGCAGCGTGTGTAGAATGGGGTATTTCTTTTGCGATGAAAGTAGTGTGCAGGTATTTCCTTCTCTTGGTCCATAGTGGGGGTGCCTGTAGGAAGTTATCTGGACGTCAGTGCCAGGGAGCAGGCCATGATGATCAAAGAAGACCATAGACCCTGACTGTACATTCAAATACACTGTATCCTACACTAAAAACACACACGCTGCTCCCAACATTGGCATTCACTATTATCTGGTTATTCACTGTAAGGTGCCGAGTCGGTTTTCAAAACCAATATGAAAAATCATCCATCTGGCGAATTGCTGGTATTAGAAAGCCAGATTAAACCAATCAAAGTCGGAAAAATCATGATAAACCATCCATCACTCAGAATCAGTAAACACAGGGCAACAGATTTTTTTTCCCTTTGAGCTTTTAAAGAAACCACGTGACCTCTAGTAAGAGACTTCTGTGTACGCGACGTTACTTAACAGCATACTCTAATTCAATCCAAGCAAAATCACACACAGCTCCTTTCCATCAGAGAATATAAACATGAACATGTTCGAATATTATAGTTAGAAAATATAAGAACAATCAGTTTTCTCATGAACAAAGAATGGGTAGCACAAAAGAGTGCACAGTTGTTGAAATGACTTAAAGTTAAATAAACTGTGAAAAAGGTAGATTTAATGGCACACGTACAGGAAAGTAGTAGGTATTCAAGCCACCAGCTTTACCACCCAGCTACTAATCCTTTCTCCCACTTCCTACTGAACTTCCCACCATTATCCCCCAATTCGGCTCCATATTGGAATTGAGAACAATATTCCACTATATACATGTGTATGTACATATTCACACATGCAGTGAAGCTGTGTCGTAAATAAGCAATACATTTTTAAGTGTCATATAACACACCTTCCCCATTCACAAGAACCACCAAATCCCTCCTGCTTGCTGCTTTAAGAGGTTACTTCATACTCTTCTTGGAAATCCTCAACGTTTTCCACACCCTACCATCTTCCATCACAACAGCATCTTCAAGTCCATTCTTGACCTGTTGTAGACCCCAATATCTAGTATGTCCTTTCCTAACCATCCCTGGCCTGCTCACCTGGACACCCGCCCCTTCTGACACTTCACACTTCTTTACCCTCTTCAATTCATCAAATCTCTTCTTCACACCTTGAGCCAGGGGCGTTACTAGGGGGGGGGCTAAGGGGGTTATAGACCCTGACTTTTGGTTGTAGCCCTGGATAGAATCTCAGGAGCTACAGCCAAAAGACTAGCTAGCCCGCAGTCCCAACAGTTCCGACATCAGCTTAGCCCCGGGTCTTTTTCAGACCTAGCAACTCCCCTGCCTTGAGCCTTGCGGCTGACAACCTCTCTTAATTTCGCCTGATCCAACTCAACAAAACCAGATCTTCCTAGCCATGGTGGACACACTGATATGTGGGCCTTCCTTCTCCTCAATACTTCAAAATGTATCAGACCTGTGGTGGAATGTGGTGTCATCCTGTATGTGGTGGTCCTTTTCCTTACCAATTCTTCCCAGGCCATACCTGCACCCAACATTCAAATTCCCTGCAAGAGCGTTCTGTTGAATCTCTCGACTGCTCCATTCATCTCAGGAAAATAGTTGCACACCCTTGTCAGTCAATATTTTCCTAGGGTATCCCCCTCTCTGAAACACACCATCCAGGAAGCATATGACTGTTCACGTGTCCTCCTCAAAGCTGACTCAACCCACTTAGTGTATAGGTCCATTAGCAGAATGACATATTTCTTCCTGTCCCTCTCACCATTGATTGGCCCCATGATATCCAAGGCAGCATGTTTCCATGATATGCTGGGCATCTCCAAAGACCTGGGAGGCTGAATACATTTTCTCAACATTGTATTCGCCTCCCAACACAGGGCACACTCTTTTATCATTTGTTCAACCTGAGAATCTAATCCAGGCTGCCAAAAATCAGCCATATGTCTCCCTTTCATTTTGCTCATGCCTAAATGACCTGCCTGACCTGCGTCCATAAGTTTCTTCCTTACTCCCAACAGTGGAACAATGTGACCAGCTTTACACAACAACATTCCCTCAATGCTGAGCTCATCCTTCACCTCGTGGAATGCTCCTAGTCCTTCTCCATGTGTCCATACTCTCCATCCTGTCACCAAATGTTCCTTGACAGACTTGAGGTTATGATCTTCAGTGACCGCATCCACCCATTGTTGCCTTCCTGCAGTAGCTTTGCACACCACAAACACCAGTCTTCAATTTCACAATCCATATCTACAGAATCTGCATCATCACATATTTGGGTCACTCTCGACAGATTGTCTGCCACAACATTGCCCTTTCCCGGCACATGCTCCAGTACACAATTGTGCCCTTTAAGGAGGTCACCCATCTGGCAGTCTTCCTAGACACACCATCCAAACCTTTGTTCACAAATATTCCCACTAAATGCTTGGGTCTGTGCATACAATTAATTTCCTTGCCCTGAAGGAAAGCTTTAAACTTCTTTATCCTCCATGTCACACTGAGCGATTCCTTCTCTATTACAGAATAGTGTGTTTCTGCACCCCTCAGCACTCTGGATTCAAAAGCTATCATTCTTTCCACTCCACACTGTGTTTGCATCAAGACAGCACCCAGACCTTTGTCGCTGGCATCTGGCATCAGAAATGTATCACATTCCGATCACAGTTTTCCAGGGCAGATGAACTAGCTATTACCCCTTTTAAGTTCTCTTTGACACCTTTTACACCAGCTACACATGAAGCTCTTCTTGCACTTTCCTTATGGAACTACACCAATCCGCAATATGCACCATAAACCTAGCATACTACTCAACGATATAATTGGTTGCCTTTTGGTCAGAGCCTCCACATTCACAATGGCATTCACTAATTCAACCATTGGTTCTACCCCTCTTTCACTAAGTTTAAGACCCAAATACTCAGTTGAGCTCTCCCTAAATTTACACTTTCTCATGAGGCAAACTGAATCAAAGATAGCCGCTGCTCCAAACCCTCCCTTTGCCCGACACTGCCCCACTGTTTGCCTGTCTTCCTATGATCCGGATTGGCTGCCATTCAAACTTGAGCAACACACGAATAGCCGGCCTATGAAGTAAGGCCTATGAAAGAAGGCCTGCTGACCAAGCTGACAGAGCGCTACAGGCACTAGGCGCGGTCAGGCTGCTCATTTTATACTCGCCTTCCATAACATTTAGGTGAGTCTGTTCCACCCCCACGCACAGACCACAACAAAAATCTAACACGCAAGTCCCCTATTATCTATTGTACCTTTTGTCAACGTGAAGTACCTCGCCTTGAAGTTACATACTCTGATCCAACGATCACCGTCATTTGTAACATTGTGTACATTCTGTATGCCAGACTCAGTACACTTTACGTGATTTTGCTTATTTTGCGTACAACGAGATGGGAGAGTACCCACCTCCTCACAGGGACAAAGACTGTTAGCCTACGCTTAACAGCAACAATCTATTACATGTCTACTGTAGTATGAATGTTTGCAAACCTGCTTATATGTATACCATTGTTTGTATGACTGTATTTCACTTACTAATGATAATGTTGGTTAATGGCAACAATGCCTGCTAATGCATGTCTCCAACACTGCCAAACTATTGAACCCCTACACGGGTTAGTATTATTATCAAGGAAACCTAAAGCTAACCACTCCCTGCTAATTCAGAGGTTTTCTAATTGAACCATAGATGGCCAAGGCACTTCCTAATGAACACAATGTTTAAAGATTTTGCCTAGCTAGATCTGCTAGGGACTTAGTCTATCGAGCATTGCTGTTCGCTTCTAGAAATAGCCACACGGTCTTTGGCTATAATGCTTATTATCTTCCTCTACCTGACTGCTCCTTGGTCTATAATGCTTCTAACAAGCCCACCTCTACAAGACATGCCCACAAAAATGCTGAACTGTAATACCAGACTGTCCATGACCACCCTAGACATTGAACAGCCCTTAGAAAAGGTACCCACTCCTAACCTCATTAGAACTTACATCCCATGTGACCTTATACGTAGGAATTCCAAACTACGCTTGAGACTACCAAAAATATATGAATTGCCTGCCAGGTATCATACTACATGTGCCTATAGCAGAAATCATCATAATGATGCTACCAAACAAAACTACTCCGTACCAAATGCAGACACCAACCATAACTACAAAACAGACAAACATTACAAACTACGAACTAGTCTAGCTAAAAACAACAGACCTGCCCTACCCACGTTACCAACATCAAACCCTACCCTCAAAGGAGCACCTATTAATGCCAGGTCATTAATAGTCAATGCTACAGAAATTGCAGACATTATACAAATAGGTAACTATGACTTCTTAGCTACTACCGAAACCTGGCTACACTAAGCAGCTGGCCTGGCCTTGATGCTCGCTTTGCCCCCCACCTACACTATCTATCTTTAGAGAAGACAGAACTAACTCCTGTGGAGGAGGCATAGCTCTCATTGCCAAAACTAATCTGGCAATAAGAACGTAAAAACCCCTGCACACCAAATCCTGCGAGTCCTTAACTGTCATACTCCTAACATCTAACTCACAAACTATTAACATACACCTTATCTATAGGCCACCAGGCCCTATTGGCTCCTTCGAAGAGGACATCTCTACGATCCTCTCAGATAACCTAAAAGATTCTTCACAAGCCATCTTACTAGGAGATATGAATTGGCCTTCAACAATCACAAAGATGTACAAGCTACTAACATAGACAATGTCCTCTCAGAGCTTGGTTTTACCCAAAGAGTGACACAGCCTACCCATGAGAAAGGTTGAACACTTGACTGGGTGGCTGACCACAAATGCAACAAAACCATCACTTCCATCAGCCCACAAGTATGGACAGATCACGCTCTTAATGCCTTCTCCATAGATGCTAAAACCATCCAACCTAAATATTACACACTAGCACCTCCCATGCTAACAAGGAAAAAGAAAAATATAACAACAGACAGGCTATTACCACTAATTCTCCCAACTCTAAACTCACTACCTGACAGACTAGATCCAACATCACTAGTTAAGGAATTCAATACAGCCATGGCCAATGCCTGGATACTATTGCCCCATTGAAAATGAGAAACAGCAAACCTAGAGCACATCTAAATGCCTGGTTCACCCCATACCTTAAATCACTAAGCAAAGAAAAATGTAAGTTTGAATCCTCTTGGAGATTAGTACCATCAGAGGCAAATAAAGCTGCCCTTATTAATTCCTCCACAAAATAGACAACTGAAATATGGAGAGCTAAAAAAGAAAGCTTTGACAATAGAATAATGCAAGCCAAACCAGGAACTAAAGAGCTTTTCACAATACTAAGGAATTGGAGAACCCTATCCCGGTACCTGATAACTGTGTCAAAAATAAAACATGGTCCTCTAACATTCAGAAGGCCCTCAGTGACAAAATTGCTACCTTGACAAGAAAAATCTAAAGATACCTTCTACAACTACCCAAAGTGACAAACCACTCACTACCGCCAAACATGTACAAAGATTTAACTTTACTAAAATCTCCATACTGGAGGTTGAAAAATAATATTACCGCTTAAACCATCAAACTGTCGAGGTGATAACTGCCCGGCACAAATAATAAAATACTCAGCAAGAGATTTATCCCCATTCATCTCTAAACTTATCAATGCCTCATTTTCCTCAGGCATTATACCAAGCAATCTCAAGGAATCTTGGGTCCCCACCTCCTTAAGAAGCAATCACTGGACCCGGCTGTACCCACAAACTACAGGCCTATCACCACGGTGCCATTCCTACTAAAGATATTAGATAGAATGGCCTATTTACAGATTCAGAAACTCCTGGAGCTCCACCAACTCCTAGGCACCCGGCAATCAGGTTTCAGACCACAGCACAGCAATGAAACAGCACTTATTGATCTTAAAGCCCAGGTTGATGAGCTTTTAGACCAGGGAAAAACTGCCTTGCTTCTCCTTCTAGATCTCTCAGCAGCGTTTGACCTGGTGGACCACAAAGTGCTTTGTAACCACTAAGATTCACACTTCTCTTCCCAGGCTATAGCATGAATTAAATCATTTTTAAGTGAAAGAACTATGAGGGTCTTCTCTACCTCTGTAGCTGCGGACCCTGCTCCCATTACTTGTGGTGTGCCCTAGGGATCATGCACCTCCCCTACCATGTATAACATCTTTACTAAACCCCTGTTTGATGGTCTGGACCTTTTAGGTGTCACCTACACTAACTATGCAGATGACACCCAGATTTTCATCCCATTTTCTGGGGATTATAAACAGGATTTGGCCTTGGTGAATAGTATATACCTCATCATCCAGGCAAGGATGGCACGTCACGGTCTATGCCTGAATTATGACAAAATGGAGTTCATCATACTGGGGACTACACCTAACATCAAGAAACCCAAGAATACTCATCATTTGTCATAGACGGGCATATAATCAAGGTTGCCAAGGAGGTAAAAACACTAGGCTTTTACCTCGACTCTAGCCTTACCCTGGCAAAACCAGTGAACGCTATGGCATCATCCACTTCCTACACCTGTAAGCTGATCAGATCAGCAAAACCATACCTCTCCACAATCAGCTGCACCACGCTGGCAAAAGCACTTGTGCTATCCAAAATGGATTACTGCAACACGCTCTACTTGGCATCCAACAAATACATTACACAGAAAATCCAAATATTGCAAAATAATGCCGTTAGAGCAGCCTCAGGAATCCCCAAAAGAGAAAATATATTAGCAATTAGAAAACAATCCAACTGGCTCTTTACTGTTGACAAAATTAAGCTTAAAACTGCATCACTAACATTCGAATGCCTTACTAACCCAGCACCAGGCTACCTGACAAAGAGGTTCAAAATAAGAGTTACATCCAGACCCACTGGAGCAGCCTACACAAACTGCATATCAGCTCCCCCTTCAAAATGACTACAACCAGAGGGAATAGCTTCCCTGTCAAAGCGGCCCAATTGTGGAACTCCCTCCCGCCCACTCTAAGGACTGACCAATCCTACCCACACTTTAGATTAAACATCATCAAGTGCCTTAAAGGAAACGGTCTATACGTTCTAGCTATATCAGACACTTGACTTAGCAACCAAACTGGACATTGCTCTTCCACTGTGAACCCTTATTTGTAAATACATATGTACTACTTGCTGTATTCGTATTAACCTGTACTTATGTGACCATGTAATCCTGTAACTTTTAAGCTTAAAGTATTATTGTTCTCGCGCCCTGATACCCTCCGGTCTGGCGCGCGCTACAAATAAATAAACAAACAATTCTGATTAGGAAGTATAATACCAGCTTCCGACAATATTGCTAACACCCTACTGAGCATTTGGTCATGTTCGCGTATATTTTTCGGGTCACAAAAATGTCATCCTGGAAGTGCCAGCTTGGTGCTACTGATAAAGGTAGGTTTATTGGCATACATACAGGAAAGTAGTAGCTACTTAAACCCCCATCTTCGTCTCCCTGCTCCTTCTCCTTTCTCGAACATCCAACTGAACTTCCCCGGCATTTTCCTGCAACTCTGTTCTATATTGGAACTTAGAACGATATTCATCTATATAAATGGTTATGTGCATATTCAGACAGGCAGTGAGGCTGCTTCATAAATAAACAATACATTCTCTAAGTGCCATATAACAAACTGGAATAACAGAAAGGTGTCAATGGCATTGGTAACAAAATCATGGATGCCAAGTGAATGCCGTACCTGTAGAGGGAAAATCTGAAATCAGTGCCATATTCTGTGTTGCTGCCCAACGCTATATAACCTTCTGGAAATGCAGATTTGACAGAAAACATTTGATATTTAAAATGGTGTACTTAACTAGCAACCCTAATGAATAATTAATGTCATTGGAGAATCCGAAAACAGTGCTTCTCCTACAACACACCCTGATTCTGGAATAACAGTCTCTGCTACACTTCAGAAAATAACTCAAGACTCCCCTGATCGCGCATTTCCATCATCCAAACATTGGTACTAGAACATTTTTCCAATTGGGTATGCTGCCCTGTGATGTCAGATCACCAAAATCAAAGTGTTTACTGATGAAATAGCAAACAGTTGCCTGAGTTAGTCAGTGAAGCAAACCATTTCACGCTCTGAAAGAGGGTTGTGGGGGCTGCTCCTCAAGCATATTGGAGACATAATGTGATCAAATGATGCAGTTTATAGAGGAACTTGGCTAACAAACTTTAGTTTTTATAGGCAATTCGAATAACCTTGGTAGTCAATTTAGCATGATCTATAGTCAATGTACAAGGCATCCCCATTTATTTTCTAATCTAATATTTATTACAGTTTTTGTTCACTGCTTGCCGCACCAGAAGAGTCTTGGAACATCTTACAAGATTCAAAGGTTGAAAAGGTTGAAAAGATGGGAGGTGAAACAGAAGTTTTAAAATATTTTCAGGATAGGATAGAAAGTTCAGGAAAGGCAAGTGGTAGCAGGGGAGATGGAGTGGCAGGGTTGTGCATGGAGAAACAGGTATGTTTTGAGGCTCTGACAAGAGCCACCACAATCACAATTGTAAAACAGGCAAGTTCAAGAGACATACCTCCTTAGTATGTTGTCGTAATGTGGGCTGACGGAAGGCTTTGCTTTTAGAAGGGTTGTGACTGTGATTCAGTAGTGACCCAAATAGCAAAACATAACTGTCCGAAATAAATGGAATGCCCGATCAAGGTTCTATAAAAATAGATATACCTTATAATGCACACCATCTGGAAAATAACCAAATACAAAAACGCTGCAAAAATCCAGACCTCAGGATAAACGGAAAATAAGCAAAGTTAGAATGATGTAGCACTCTGAGTGTTGAATCAGGAATGTGAGGCAAGTGAAAACCATAATGTTCTTTAAAAAGGATAGGTTTCTTAGATGCAAAAGGTCAATTTAGGCCTAAACAATCTCTCTGTGCCAAAACTGGACCATGGAGGAAGTTAATAGACAATAATACCTTCTTGCAGTTTTTAGCCATTCAATGGCATCAATATTGGCTTCAAGCAGTGATGCAAGCTCATTTTGGGTACCTTGGATCGTTGTGTGCACAAGTGACAGGTTAGAATGTAGTAGCTCTGAGCTGTTTGAAGGCGGCCTTCGGCAGAGCAGGTAGGGGAACTCTCCAGGATCTGGTCGAGGTCAAACCATTGGATTTTAAACACCGGGAAGGTCTGGTCGGTGGCGCTCCAGCAGTTCAAGTCGGCAGGCAGCGATAGTTGAAATGGTGATCCTGTTGCTCCGATGCGCATTTATGTGAAGCAGCAGTCCTAGGGTGAGTCGCATCCAGCGTAGTGTAGCCCCTAGTTTTAGTTGTGATGGGATTCTCCAGCTGTTCCAGTCAGGTCTCGGAATCAAGTGGTTGATTCGAGCCTAGCAGGTGGTGGGATCAGCAAGGGCATGATGCAGCATCGTGTAGACTTGAAATGAAGCTACTTGTTTGAAGGTTTGGAGGAGCACCAAAAAACAGCACTGACAAGATCCTTTCACATCTAACGTGGTTTGACATAAATTCAACCGGCATTGAGGTGGCAGAATGAGGAGCCTTAGCTGATCTGGTCCTCCAAATACTGTGAGACCCACTTCAGGGGCTCGTGGACAGGATGAGTCTGTAAAGTCTGCTCTCCCAGCTTCAGGAGATTATAGTGGAGAGTGGCAGGTACAGATCCACAGCAAGAGTAGCCCCAATGTGCCCTGGGAATGTGCAGGGGAAGAGATTTCCTCTGGCTTGAACAGCTCCTTCTTCACCTCAGTGGTTGAGGGCTTTGGAAAGTAAAATGCTCCCAAATGAGGTTCAGTAAATCTTTCTCAGGTGTTGTTCCAGAGTGGATAAAATAAGAAGTGGTGTGAGACACACTCTTTTAAAGGTACATTTGCACAAGTGATTGGACTAAAGTTGGCCTGCAATCATTGTTCTTGAAAGAAGTGGACTTTGCCCTCCTAACATGAACAACCAAAGTGCTTTGTCCTAGTGGACGTTGAGGGGAAAGAATGGAGTGACAGAGACTGAGAGAAACAAGATGGTGACAACTCCCTAAACTGTACAGAGCTCTCCATATCTACACTAACCCTGCCACTTCCCTTCTCACTAGGATCAAATTACTTTAAATATGCAACATACTGGATTGCGGCCAAGCCTTTTGTGAATGGGTGTGCCCTTTAATTCCTATTCCCATGCCAGCTTCCTGTGGAGTGACTGTTCCTGGGAAAGGGTGCTACATGCCCTTACCAAGGAGCTAAGACAGACAATCCCCACAGCCTTCATTCCTGGCTGTAGGGCAAGTTACAGCCTGCCTGGGAAGAATACACATAACCCTTCTAGAGCTTAGCTGAGCCTAGAGCGCTGACACATGTGTGACATCCATTTGCTGTAGCTGCATTGATTATGAGAATTACCATGCACCATGCCTTAACTCAGGCATGGCTTATATTTAGAGTTAACCCTGCAACCAACAAGGGCTAGTAATAATTATCATATTTTTAGTACAGATATGCATATCAATGCAGCCCCCGAGCTGAAAAGACTTGACTGTCACTACACCTGTCAAGTGGGCACCTGTGCCCTCTAAATCTGCTCTGTGCCACCGGTAGAACAGGAACTGCAGATCAGGTCACAAATGCAGCAGGGCAGAGGTACACAATGTGCTACTTGCACAGAGCTTAAGAAAGGGAAAAACAGGGTGTCTACACCATTGCCAAATGGCAATCTGTCACAGTGATGGAGGCTGCAGTCTGGATGTAAAGAGGTAGGGTGCTCAGTGCCCTGCTGTCCAGGTAAATGCTTGTTAGTTTGCAGAGTGGAATGTATGGAGATGTTTGGTTGTCTGTTTGGTGTTTGTGTGAAGGGATAGAGGAAGCCAAAGGAACTGGGCAAGAGCCGGGGTGATGTATGAATGTTTGAGTAGGCGAAGATGAGTCTGACAGCTGATCTTTGTATGGCTTTTGGGGGGATGGGTGCTGCTGAAGAATTCAGTGAGGAGAGCTTTGCCATAGTCCATCTTGAGAGAACTATTGCTAGAATTGAGGTTCAGAAGTCATCAGGAGGAAGGATGTGTGTGATCTTACGTAGGAGGTGCATTTGTAGATTGCATGTTTTAGTGACAGCAGCTACATGGTGTGCAAAGGAAAGGTGGGAGTTGATAGTGAAGCCAAGAGATTTGACAGGTGTGGAGCGGGATATGTGTGGGTTGTCTGTGGTGAGTTCTTTGATACTGTAGGAGTGTTTGGGTTTGTCTCTGGAAGGGGAAGATAAGGAGGTATTCTGTTATGGAAGGGTTGAGCATGAGGAAGTTGTTGGCCCTCTGAGTGGTGGTGGAGAAGAGACAGCTTTTGAGTTTGTTGAGGAAGTATATATCTGTGGTGTCTGTGTATTGCTGAAAATTGATGTTGTGTTTGCTAAGGGTCTGTCAAAGGCATCCAACATATATGTTGAAGAGGCATGGCGACAGGGAAGAGCCTTGCTAGACCCCGTACTTGACCAGGGTGGGGTCAGATCGAAAACGGGGCATGGAGAAAAAGTGTGTCTGTCAGTAGGGAAGGAAGTGTACCATTTGTGGATGGTGGGTTAGAGTTTCATACTTTAGGATAGGATGTTGAGTGGTATAGTGTGTTCAATGACGTCAAAGGCTGCAGAGAGTTCAAGGAGTGTGAATAGTGCTGTGTGTATGTTTCTGTGATGTTGTGGAGGTCATCCAAGTTGTGAAGAGTACCGGTCTCAGTGGTGTGTGAAGGTCAAAAAGCCAGATTGGAAGGGATTGAGTAGGATAGTTGTGGTGATGGGGTGTTGCAGTTGAGTAGTGACAAAACTTTCCATGATTCTGGTGAGGTATGGCAGGATAACGATGGGGCATTATATTTCCAGGGATGTGGGGCAGTGAGATGGTTTTTGAGGAGGGGTGAAATTTGTTCTGTTGTGAATTCAGAGGGGATAGTACCATGTGAGAGATAGAAGTGAGGGCAGTGATGCAATTGGATGTGGCTTGAGGTGGGTCTATGTGGAAGCTATTGTCCCCTTCATCACTAGTGTCATTAATCCCTCCTCATCATGTACAGTTCCTACCTCACTGAATGAAGCTTTGGTCCCCCCATTGAAAAAACCCATGCTAGACGCAGCCATGCTCAGTAACTATTAACCCATCATGACAGTCTCATTCCTCCTCAAATTTCAAGATATAACTGCATACTTACAAATTAGGCACTATCTTAAATCTAACTTAATCCTAGGTCTGCGTCAATCAGGCTTTAGACTAGGTCATGGAACGGAATCAGCTCTGCTGTACCTTTAAAATCAACTGGATTCCTTCTGAGATGAAGGCAAGCCTACATTGCTGTTCTGTTAGATCTCTCTGTCTTCAAAACGCTCTGCAACATGTAAAGAAACCTCTTTCTACAGCGACCCCCATTCTAACCGATTGAACTACTGTGTTTTTCACAGTGCCACGCCTCCCGCCCTGCATCCGTTCATTGACAATTCCATTGTTCATCTCTAAAAAGTGCTACCTTTACTTCCCTTTTTTCCTTTCCCAGTTCATTATGGTCTTGTGACAAACGTCACAGAAGGAACAGCAGAAAAGGCCTGATACAGAATGGGCAGCACCTGCATGGATACCATAGGGGACGTGCCGAGAGATGGAATTATTGGGTGTCCTCCCCTACATAGGCTGCAGTCATTGTCATGCTCCCGGAAGGACCCTTCCCACGCACTTCCAAGTAGCTTCCCTCTGTAGAGTAGCGCATTGCAGTACATGCACAATACAATGCCCTTTGGTGGGTAAGGGTCTTCAGTGCACCATATGGTCTCCAAAGATGTTTTAGGGCTCAGCTGCCCCACAGGAGTACTCCACTTATTGCCTGCAGCAGATGTGGCAAATGCTGTACATAAAATTACCCTATGTAATTGTTGGAAGGGCAGTACACTTCCCACTGGTCCCTTGTACTTTCATTTCAGTTGTCATCACATGCAGTACAAACACTTCATGCTACGCTATTAGTCTTAGGGGTAACATTCACGGAGATGCATACATTGTGGAATACAAGAATGTTTACAACAATGCGAAATACAGCTTCATTACATGGATCAGGAAGCCATTGCTTCAGTGCGACCCATGCAGCTACAGTACTTTTCTAACCACCACTATGATTGTTTGCGCTCTGCATATTCTGCTGTTTGCTTTGTTGCCTTTACCTGCACTAGTATGTGTGTGACCAAGGCGCACCATCTTTGCCATTTTGGAGACTCAATACGAACTGTCCCACGTGCGGTTACATGTTTTCTTCAACTGTACACCCCGCAGGCGACCTCTTGACACTTTCAGTCACACTGCTCAGTGCAGGCACGATGTGTCTGTTTCACGGGTCATGGAAAGGCAAGCAGCATATCAATAAAATGAATGCATTATTTAACACGCCCATTGCAGGTTGCAAGGAAAAGGAAGGGGTAGCGTAAATGGCTACATACACCAGACAATTTTCCCTTTCCGAACGTTTATCATGAGGGAAGCCAGGGAATCAGTAACAAACCGTTTACAGAAAACACTATGCTAAAGCAACGTTCTGGTTACAGTGCCCTACTAAAAACCTATGAAATTCACTAACAAAAACATTGTTAAATGGTCGTTATGGTTAAGTTGCACTAGCAAAAACCTATGAAATTCAATGGAAAACGTTGTTATGATATATGATATGTTAGTTATTTTATATCGCGCCTATAAACAATGTGTTTCAAAGCGCTGCAAGGTAAGGGAGGGAACAAGGGAAAATACAATTACATTCTTACAGGCCATGAACAGTAAGGATGTGAAATTAACTATCGTACATGGCCTGACGACATTTCAGATAGTGCAAGAGCTAAAACATAGATAAGAGAGGGAGGGGGAGAGTGGGAAGGAAATGGAACAGACAGGCGACTACCGTAATAGGCCTGACTGCATTTCGGGTAGAGCCGAAAAAAAACAAAAGGTGAGGGAGAGGGGTGCAGAAAGGTAGGGGAGGAACAAAACAAGCGACTATCAGACTAGGCCTGATGACATTGCAGATGATGCTGGAGCGGGAGTGGGGAGGAAAAAACCAGTAAGGGGAGGGGGGAGGAGACATAAGAGGTTGTTATCATACTAGGTCCAGGGACAAATTCTGATAGAGTAAGTGCATAGAAGAAAGTAAGGGCAAGAGATAGGAAAAGGGAGAAGGGAAAGGAGGAGAGAACAGAGAGTTAGCAGTCAAAAAGAGTGGAGAAGCAAGAGGGGAGAGGAATACAATTGCAGAAGTCAGTAGTAACACATAATGTTGCAAGCCAGGATACAAGATGAAGATTGGAACAGCATGATTCAGGGCAACCATTAGTACAAGATGAAAAGGAAGTCCAGCATGAGAGTTGCGAAAGGGTGACGAACTGTAAATGAATGAAGTCCATAAAGTCAAATCCAGCATTGGCCACAAGACGGTGATGGTGAAACCAGAATGTATTAGGACAAACTCCTGCAGAAGTAGGCTTGAGGGGGAATCAGGGTAGAAGAATCAAGCAAAACAGGCAACACTTGTGTGCGAGAATGGTGGGGGCACAAGGGAACATCAAGTGGGGATGAGAGGGGGTGGGGATGGCCTGTGGGGACAGAGGGAGTAACACACGTTGGTGCATGCCTACCTGCTGTCTGAGCAGGGGGCCCTCCTGGTTCGAACAGGTCCAAACAGGAATTGCCCTTTTCTTCGTCAGCCCTTCGCTTAGGACACCCAGGTGGGAGATGCCCTTGATCTAATAGTTAAGAGCAGGAAGGAAGACGCAGGGCTAAGAAGGTGTGTGGTGCTTAGGTCAGGTGACCTAGATCCACTTTCACCTGCTCCCCATCTGCAAAGGAAAAGAGACTGGAAGGCTCCTTAAGTGGTGAAAAAGAGCAGCAAGCAGGAAGGCACCAAGTGGGCGGGGCTTGCTAAGTGGTGAAAAAGAGCAGCAAGCAGGAAGACACCAGGTGGGCAGGGCTTAGGCCAGGTGACCTAGATCCACTTGCACCTGCTCCCCATCTGCAAAGGAAAAGAGGCTGGAGGGCTCCTTAAGTAGGGAAAAAGAACGGCAAGCAGGAAGGTACCAAGTGGACGGGGCTTGCTAAGTGGTGAAAAAGAGCGGCAAGCAGGAAGGCACCAGGTGGGTGGGGCTTGCTAAGTGGTGAAAAAGAGCGGCAGGCAGGAAGGCACCAGGTGGGCGGGGCTTGCTAAGTGGTGAAAAAGAGCAGCAGGCAGGAAGGTACCAGGTGGGTGGGGCTTAGGCCAGGAGACCTAGATCCACTTGCACCTGCTCCCCATTTTCAAACGAAAAGAGGCTGGAGGGCTCCTTAAGTATGGAAAAAGAGCGGCAAGCAGGAAGGTACTATGTGGACGGGGCTTGCTAAGTGGTGAAAAAGAGTGGCAAGGAGGACGGCACCAGGTGGGCAGGGCTTGCTAAGTGCTGAAAAAGAGCAGCAGGCAGGAAGGCACCAGGTAGATGGGGCTTAGGCCAGGGGACCTAAATCCACTTGCACCTGCACCGCATCTGCCACATTGTCGTTATGGTTACAAGTAAAACCGGGGGAAAAAACGAAATTCGCCAGTTATGGTAAGCTAAGCAACCATAACTCGCGCCATCAGTGTGCATTGCAAGGACTAACACCATTGACCTCAAATATGCCATCACAAATCACATTGATGACATCACTGGTGACATCACATGTGCATTTAGTTTTCATGGAAGCCTCCACAAAGGATTGTTATTGTAATGATGGCAGAAAACTATCAAAGATCATTGGAAGAACTATCCTGATATAAGTAGTTCATTGAGCAATGCATTGCTATACACACCATTGTATTAGAGACTTCCTTGCAGTACATGAACCAACTCATGTGGACACATAGTCATTGTCTGCACCATGCCCCATAGAAGTGTAATCTTGAAAATGTTTCCATGTTACATAGTGAAATCATGAATGCTTTTGTTTTAGAGTTTTGGGTACTATGAAACATGTAAGAGGTACCTACCATTGCCTTAATAACTACATAATTGCACTACTGCACAGAAAACATAAAGACTCCACAATTCATACTAATATGAGCATATACAGGGAAATTAAAGTAGGCCAACAAGGAGCAGTATTACCATAAAGTTTTCATAACATACCTGATTACCTTCCTGCACAGAAATCATTGCTGTGTTTTACGCTTTCTTCTTCCCCTATATATATGTGGATCATATGGTGTGAGTAAGCAGTAAGGAAAGTAGTGTAAAAACATATGAGAAGGGTGCCGTGCATAAAGATTGAACCTTTTGAATTGTTAATTCCTGACTGGGAGTGCAGAGAAGCACCTGGCCTACTTATGTCAGTGAACAGAAAAAAAGGGACAGCCTCACATGTGATGTCATCAGTGGTGTCATCAATGAGGTTTGTGATGGCATCTTTGGTGTCCTGGGTGTTAGTCCTTGCAGTGCACAATGGTGGGGCGAATTAACATAACTGGCGAGGGGGGTTTACATTTTTTTACCTGTAACCATAACGTCCCTGTAACAACGTTTTTCCATTGAATTTCATAGGTTTTTGCTAGAGCAACTTAACCATAATGTCCCTTTAACAATGTTTTGATATATATATATATATATATATATATATATATATATATATATATATATATATATATATATATATGGAACCTACCCGCTTCTGGCGGACGCATTTGGGGCTGTGTGTTCATGGGATGGGTGTACTATATCAGTGTTATCAGTCGCCCCCATGTGGGATGAGCCGTCTGGGGGTGGGAAATAGGTCCCAGACTTTGCATGCGAGTTCCGCCCTGGCAGGATTTGTTTGTCTTTGCGCGCTGCGCTCCAGAGAGGATATCTAAGATAGGAAGGCGGCAAGTTGTAGTTCAGTGGGTGGAGCTACTACCTTCCAGTTCACTATTAATCATTTATGGGCAGCAAACACTATTGAGTTTAGGGATCTGCAGACTAAGGTGTTGGTATGCCAGTCTTTGTAATTGGCCCCAAATAGTAGCTCTTCTGGAGAATGAACTATTTCAGCATCAGGAATGCGGGCGGTCACCAATCTCTGCACCATTCCCCAGTATGCTTGTATTTTTGGGCAACATAAGGGGGAAGGAGTCAGTCCCATTATAAACATTTTGAACGGTGTATAAGAAAGGCGCTGAAAGATTTTGAACTGGATCTCTCTGTTTTTTAAGTTAGCTGACATCCCGTGGATTATTGCAAACAATTGGTAGATATCTCTTGTCTCTATCGGGGTGTCAAGGTCTTGTGTCCATGCTGCCGCTAGGGCCAACTTCCTTCCCACATTATTCGGGATGGCCATGGAGTAGAAAACCCAAAGACGCTGGTGGGTGTTCATCTGGTGATCGAGTTCTGTTTCGCAGGGTTCCAGGGGGGCTTGTCTGGATATCAATGTGGGGTGTTGTGTTATCTCTGCGCATATAGTGCCATACTGTAACCATTGTCCAGCGCGAATGTCCAGTATACTGGCGGCCTCAGAGAGGGTGGCCATTTTTGGGCCATCACACAGGTCGAGTATTCTGACCTGGGCCCAATGGGAATACTGCAGCGTATGGAGGGGAGGGGTGTGACCAAGTGACAGGGGGCCCTTTATCGTCATCGATGTGGGAGCCACTTTGACGTCGATGCCCTATTGGGCCTGGATTTTATTCCACTGGGCCACCGTCGGTCTCACTACAGGGTGCAATTTAAGGTGTCTTACTAATTTCATTGAGGGGTGGCTAGGACATCAGATGGGGACATTGGGGCCGTAAACGCTAATCCATTGCCCTCCAGCTGAAGCTGTCGTCAGTATTTAGCCAGCGTTTGGCCCAGTAGATTTGGGCCGTCATGTAGTAGCTCCTCCAGGAGGGGAGCGCAAAGCCTCCATCTTGTTTGGATGCAGTAAGGGTCCCTGTGCGGATTCGTGCACTCTTACCCCACCAGATAAACTTCGAGAATGCAATGTCAATAGTCTTATACATCGTCGGACTAGGGGCACACAGTATCATCATCGCCATATACACGAGTTTAGGCATAGAGTTCTTTTTGATTGTATTGATTCTGACAGTCATGGATAATGGTAGGGTGTCCGATAGGGTGAGAGCTAAGCAGATCTGTTCGACCATGCGTGGATAGTCAAGGTTGCGAAGATCATTGATACGTGCCCTGATATTAACCACAAGATATTTAATGTGGTCCGTTTGTAACCTAAAGGGCGCCACCACTCCCGGATCCCAGGGAATATCTGGCCGGAGCTTTAGGATCTCTGATTTAGCCCAGTTGACCCGGTACCGTGCCATAGGGCCATATTGCTGTAGAAGGAACCTCACACTTGGGAGGGATGTGTGTGTGTGTGTCCTATGTAAAACCACTAAACTGAGTTTTTCTGCAGTTACACTTGCTTGTCAAACAGAGACTCAATCAACAGTTTAGAGCCTTGTTCTTTCTGATCACTAACTTGTTGCATGAATGTTAATTCTACTGAGATCTTTTGAGGACTGCAAGTAGATTGGTGCAAAACATGGACATTCTCCACCAGTTCATCCTCCACGAGGTTGAGGTGAAAGAAAAGATGGGCAGAAAGAGTCACAGAGCTTTCCTCCTTAGATGCAAAGTTTAGATATCATTTTTGTAATTCTTCATCGAGTCCGCCTTTTAAGGCCCAAATAGCTCTTCATACAGTTGCACCATTTCTTTGATGATGTTTGTCCATGACGAAATATTGTGCATCATCTACTGCCATGCAGTAAATATGTTAGTCAATGCATGGTCAAGGAACACATTCAAATCACCCCTGACATCCGGTGACATCATGGGATAAATCCTATGTTTTATCAGAAGCATGTCCCAATCTGTATAGAAATGAGTACTCCCAAAATCCAACAAATGCTTTTCCTGAATTATTTTTCACATCCATTATTTTTAACTGAGTACAATTTCACAATCTGTAAATTATTTCTAATTCGCCATGAAATCTGTAACATTTTTAGAAGAAAAACCATAATGTCAGGTGATTATATTTGTAACATTTCCATTCCTAAATAATACAAAGCCACCTCTAATCAGCATTCTCAATTCTATGACATCCAATGCTGCTATCATCCAGCATTTAAAAAAACTTCTTTTTTTAATTACTTTCTGTTGGTCAATAGCAGATTAAATGTATATTTTCTCCACTATCAAAACCATGTATTGGTATTAGATAAAGGTTGCATAGAAAAACTGCACATAGAAATTACATTTATGTACACATATTTACCTCAACCACCACCCAACCTTGTGTGAATGTGGGGATGTGCATGCAATTTGAATGTAGACTATAAGGAGCTTAATCTAATTCTGCAGGTTAGGGTTAGAGAAAGAGGGCTTTCCTTTTTAGAACGCACAAGATCTTGGCTCACACACCTAGTATAGGAACACGGTTTTCTGAATTCCAAATACAAGGATGAGTATCTCTCTACGTTCACTTTGCAAATTGATGCCTACATGTGCAGAGCCCTTGTCCTACAATGCAATATGAAGAGAAGAGGATGTATTGATGTGTGTATCGTTTCCATGGGAGTGAAATTAGGATTGCAAAACTCCCCTTCACTTTTGAAATATATATGGCTTTTACAGGTCCCAAATTCCCATGCAATACTCTATTTAAGGTATGAGGAAGGGCAACAAATCCCCAGCCGAAAGTTTAAGGCTCTACATGATAATGCATGCTAATATCCCAGGATAACATTTACTTTAAGTGTCATTGAGATCAATGCTGCACAATTGGCACTGAAAATCTTCCTCCAGTGTCATATAGTGCAAGAAGGATATAACTCACACTAGCAATCTACAATATCCTGTTCTCATTTAGTTAATAATAATGTATTGGCTCCTGAACTCTCTGCTCATTGAAATGCTGTTTTCTACAAGAAATCAAATCTCACTTGGTCTTAAATATAGTGAAAAAGTACTCTTGCATTTCAAACAAAAATACCATAATATGCAATTTTTGAATTAGAACCCCCTATTGAACGCCATCTTGCAAATCCCTTGCACTCCAGTGACTTAATAGGGCAGTGATTCTAGGGGACTTTCTAATTATATGTGGGTGAATGTTTATGCTCACTTTGAAATAAGATGCTGAGTCAGAATGGGCCCTCGTGAGTTTTCAGAGAACTCCTAGTCAGTCTCTTCTCACTCTTGGAAAGCAGATCTGCTCCAGGTAGGAGTCTTGCCATGGTTAGGCCACCATCTTTTAGGTAATATCCAAATTCAGCACTCATTCATTTGGAACAAGTGGTATCCTTTGTGTGCAGCTTTTGATTATAGAGAGAGATCATATTCCCTCTGTGTTTCTCTTAATATAATGAGAATTACTCCATGCTTAACAATGATTGTTGGTCAAATCTTTCCATTGGCTTACTGAAAAATGCAAAATAATTTGTATTACATATCTCATTTTAGCAACATATCACCTCAATGAAGTATGGATTTAGGGGATTGTTGCGAGGATGAGCTATACAAAAAAGTTCTTGAGGTGGTATAGAACAAAAACATTAAGGGGCAGTGTTCTAGTACTGAATAATTTGCCAAGGTCAAAGAGGAGTTGTGGACAGAAGGTGACTATTTGTATCGTGGACACCCATTAGTAGTCCCAGTTGGGATGAGAAGGGCTGCGGTTGACTTAGCTCATGTAGGTCATCTGGGTGTGGCGAGGACCAAGGGTCTAGTCAGGGCTGATTTTTGGTGGCCGGGGCTAGACAAGGAGGTGGAGGGACAAGTTCTAGATTGTCCGGGTGCACAGAGGAGATAAGGGGCTTGCTGTTCAAAAGGTTCCCATGATGGATCGGGACAGTCCCAGTTTACCGTGAGACAAGGTGGCATTGGATCTGCTAGGACCCTTTAATATCAAGGGGTCAAAAGATGTTTATTTGCTTGTAGTTGTTGACCTTCTCTCTAAATGGCCTGAGGTATGTGTACTGAAGTAAATCTCGAGTTTCAAGACAATCCAGTTTTTAGAGCAGTTATTCTGGAGGGAGGGATTTCCAAGATAATGTATTTCAGACAATGGCACACAGTTGGTGTCTAAAGAGTTCAGGGAATTTTTCAAAAAGGTATGGTGTGGAGCAAGTCACCACGGCACTATATCATCCCCAAGGAAACGGATGTGTCGAGCGGTTTAATCGAACGCTCATGGATGCCATAAGGATTTCAGTGGCCACAGGGGGAGATTGGCTTAGGACGGTAATGGAAAGAACATTTCAATACCGCCAAGCATTTCATGCTGTCACTGGTGTGTCTCCTTTCGAGGTTTTATGTGGAAGGAAGCCCAACTCTCACCTATGTCTTGGTTGCATGGGGAAGTCTAAGATGGTGAATATAGATGTGGAAAATATTAGAGAAAGGATGCAGGTGAGGGGATTAAAAGCCACATTTTGGTATTATCGTATAAATTGTTGCAGGGATTTGACAGTCAATGAGGGGGATTTGATCAAGGTAAAGTTACCAACCAATGTGCGAAAAGGATCATCTGTATTTTCAAAACCCAAACTGGTGGTAAAGGATTTGGGCTCAGCTGTGTTAGTGAGAGGAGGAGCTGTATGGAAAAAATAATGAGTGGCAATTGTCAGGAGTTTTGTGAGTGAAGGATAAAGGAGATCAACCACCAGATTCATGCCTTGTTGTTGCTACATCCTGATTTCTACAGGTTGGAGCCACAGGTAGTTTTGGGTGCGCTATCTGTCTTAGGGAGAATTCTCAAGAATGTGCTAATTTCCCTTACCGTTTGAGACCCCCAGGAACTTTGCTGGATTTCTAGGATTTTAATTTTTACCTGGAAAGAGTGCAAGTCTTTTTTCCCACTCTTTCATGTATTTTGATGTGTGTTTTACTTTTGTGTTCTTCGGATATGGAGTTTTAAAACAACTCCATAGACATCATCTGTTTCTTGTGTGTCAAACAGTCCCTTCAGTGCAGTGGCACAGGGATGTCTTTCAGACTTCCAAAGGTTTAAATACCTTCTCTGGGACTGACTACCATCTCCCAGAGCATGTAGAGTTAAATTGACTTTACTAGTCTTTTTAAATTTACAGACCCAGAACACACTATCTTCCTATGGAGTTCTGGAGGGGTTGCCTAGCATCCCCTGAGTCTAAACACTCATGTAACAGTCAAATGTTACCCTTTCCCTCTTGAAATGGCTGGTGACAGTCATTTAGAAGAAACTACCATGATTTTTCCTGACCGCGAACACCGGTAGCTAAAAATCGGGCCAGCCATATTTTTCAATATGGCGCCCAAGACCCATCTGTAAAAACAGACTCCTGTCAACTTTTTATTGCTGTTTCATTTTGGAAAGGTCCATCTAGTGTTGATTTCTGCGTGCCTTTGGTGGGCTTTAGTGCTGAATCCCTCCTCTGTCTGGGGTAGACAGGATGTGAGGGAGGTGCCTGAAACTCCCTTTGCTTAGTCTCCTAGGAGACCTGAATGCACTCTGGCATGATTGGCCGGCTGGGTGTCTGGCAAAGACAGCCACCCTCCTGGGTGAGTAACAGCTAGGCTGGAATGAATGCAGGAAAACTGTTAAAAAGCACGCCTTTGGGACTTGGAAAGCAGAGTCGATCACTGGAAACAAAGAACCGAAGACAAGCTGAAGGAAGATGACTGCTGCAACTCCTGGTCCACCGGTGAAGCCCTGCTGCAGAAGGGCTTAACCGATTTGCCTGAAACTCCATTGACAGAGAAGACCTTCAAGATTAACTTCTTCCCTTGAGTTTGGTGGGAACAACCAACTCGCAAGTCACCTGGACACCGTCTCTATACTGATCGAATGTTCTTCAGAGTGCTGTTGAAAACTGGATAGCCAGTGAGAAGGATACCAGTTTGTGGTCTTTAAGGCACTCACACCTTAAACTGATGCTTTGCCAAGCTTGTGGACTCTTCCCTGGTCAGTGCAGGAACCTCCCAATGTCCTCCTTCTTGTCCCCACGACTGAAGCTCAGGAATAGCGAGATCCGCAGGAACTGCCAGGAACAACTGCCTCAGCTACAGCTCTTCTTCATTTAAAAGGTACTGTGCAAGTGTGGTCAAGAAATCCTTTCTGCCACAGTGAAAGTTTGTGAAACTTTCCCAACTTTGAAGGCTTGTCCTTCCCTAACCGACATATAACTTTCATCTGACCAACTACTTCTAAGAACCGTGTCAAAGACTTAACCTTTTTCTACCAGAACCGGCTATCCTATCCAAGACTCTGAACCATTGACTTTGGCCCATGCCTATTGAATTGAATTGCTGGTCGTAGTGAACTGAAACTATTTGCCCTACCTCTGAAAGTATTTGTGCTTTGTGCTTTGATTCTTTTAACCTTGTCTTTTTACCCCTTTTTTAAAGTAAATGAAGTGCCATTTTGCTCCCACTTCAGGGGAGCTGAAATTGTTCAGAAACTGATTGGTTGTGTATTGTAGTATATTAGATTGTGATATTGAGCTGCTCTTACTAGTGGAATGTTTTCCACCTGACTGTGTAAATAAATGGGAGACGAGGAGAGGCGAGGTGAGAGGCAGTCTGCCGCAGTCTACAGTCTTTCCACAGTGGTAGTTGTGGGAGTTTCCCTATTGTTCCACCTTCACACCGTGGAGCAGTGAGCGGAGCTGAGAGGCGAGGTGAGAGGCAGCCTGCCACAGTGTACAGTATTTCCACAGTGGTAATTGTGCGAGTTTCCCTATTTTTGCGCCTTCACACTGCAGAGCGGTGAGTGGAGCTGAGAGGCGAGGTGAGAGGCAGACGTGGAAGAAATGGAAATCACAAGTCCGCTTGGGCAGAGACCTCAGCCCACTATGGCCAAATTGACTGTGCAAAAACTCCAAAAGTTGGAGTCCAGAACGATGTCTATGGTGGCGAGCACAAGATTTTAACCCCAACACCATCATTGGCCTTGGGACGCCGCCGTCTAAGGAGTAATAAAAACACACTAGATCTTGAAGCAAGCCTCCCGAAACTGGGAGGAGAAAATGACCCACCGCTGATATTGCAGGCAGAGCCAGGACCCGATGGCAGAGACTCGAGACTCGCAGTTGCAAGGAGGCAGGCATCAGCGGCGCCCGGCCGGCTCTGTCTCAGATGGGTGGAGTCCCTGAACATGCCACAGTCAACAGCAATGTCGAGGAGCGAGCTCAGGCAGACACTGAGACAGGGAAGTTCTGCAGTGGGGGAGCAAACAACCCTCTGGTCCAGGAGGAGGAGCGAGAAAGACTTGGTGCTACCCTGACGAAACCTACACTAAGACTGGAAGACCCCACTACACTAATCCCTCCAGCAGCGGGCAACAAATCAAGTATTAAAGCAATGATACATGCTGAACCACAATATAACAGTAGGGGTGAGTCTTGTCAGGAAGCCAAAGACAGTAAGGGGGAAAGTGAAAGTGACGTAGAAAGGAGTCACGAGGAGGAAAACTCGGACCCCAATACCGACGTGGACACAGAGGTGGAGCGTAGCCGTACCCTTCTTAAATTCAGTCCACAGGGAGACAAATCCAAATGCAAACTTCGAACGAAAAAGCAAACGAAAACTCAAAACCTGGCAAATACGATGTCTAGCAAGCAGAAGCAAGCCACGAAAGCCATGGCTCCTAACAAAAGGAAGACATCAATGGCGACTGTACAGAAAACACAAAATAAAGGCGGTGCAACTGTGGGACAGTTCCTGCCAAAGCCACTATTGTCCTGTCCTCTGAAGTCTTTCTTCACCAACTACTAAAATAGAAAAATGGACACAGATACTGAGCTATCAGATGCGAAGCTACTGGAAGCCACCCTCGAAATTACGCCAACAAATAAACTCCGCAAAATTGACATTGCAACAGAAAATCCATCTTACAGTGGGAAACAAATTCCTACCCTAGAGGTCCCCTCGCCAGCAAAAACAGTCACCCAAAATCAAACACAGACGAGGGAAATCCAGCAGACGATGGAGGAACCGACACATGTAAACATAAGCCACCCACCTGTAATGACAGAACCAAGAAATAGAACCTCCCAACAACAAAAGGACATCTTGCCGCAAAATAAAAAGAACACAATAATGCCAAAACAGGTGCCGACACAACCAAGGAAATCTCTTGTAGAAGAAAGCACTCCAGAAAATGGAGTGGACAACTCACAAGACCAGCAGGAAAAGGTCCAACGCCACGCATGGACAAAAGCTCATATTAATAAAGGACAACATTTGCATCCAAAAGGCAAAAAGGGGGACATGGAGGCAAGGCCACAAGAAGAACAAAAACCTAATTCCAGCCCAGGTATCAGAACCCTGCCAAGAACCAAATGCCTCAATCCTCTGGGAAGCTTCAGATTCACCTTGTGATAGCAATAAACGACCAAACATCTTTACCTCCCCAAAGAACTGGTGCTTTAGTGAAATTTCATCAGCAACCCCAAAAGACTCACCATCAAAAAAGCCAGATATGATGACAATAATGTCGGCCATTACCATTGCCTTAGCCTCGTTCAGCACATTGTATGAATCGATAAGAGAGAGTGTGCAAGATAACACTGCAGTCCTCGCCAACATAGACACTAAAACGAAGTTCATAGAAGGATACATAACAGCAACAGAGATCAAAAACATCAACCAACATAAAGGCCTGGAACTGAAAGTGTCAATGCTGGAAAAATTAGTGGACGCATTACAAGCGGAAATTAAAAACCAGCTCTTCAACGGGTACAATAATCCAAAAAATGTTTCTGCCATGGTCTCTCCAAAAGACAGCGTTGATGGCACAAAAATCAAACAACGAACAAAAGAAATAGTGGAAATGGTAAAAACAACAATAATGGACAAAGAAACTAAAGACCCAGGTCAAATAGAGAAACAACAAATGGTTCTGAAACTGTCAAATCAGGTGGAGGGGCCAGCTAAAACCAAAAACGACCAAACAACAACAGGGAAGATTCAGAAAAGCAGCCATGAAGATGTTGGATTACAGGATGACACACAGACCAGCACCAAAGTTGTTGATCTAACAAGATCGCCCAGATCAGCGGATGAATTTCTGGTGAACTCGGACCTTATAAACTTGTCGCAGCATTGGGAATGCGATCCAAAGATAAGAGACAAGTCAACGCCAACAAGCGAAAAAGAAAGTTTCCCATCATCGAAGGAGAATGATAAAACCGGGCAGGTACCCGCAAGAGTCCACAGGAGTGAGATAGAAGCAAATAAAATGCATAACTCAATCCGCCACCTTGATAACAACACTGGGTGGGACCAATATGATACAGACCCAAACAAAGAACATGGAGAAACAATGAAAACAAAAAGAAACGGGCAAAGACTAGCCACGCAACAAAAAAAGATGGCGGAAAAAACAAAGTGTGATTCCCCAAGAAAAAATAAAGACAAAGGAGTGGTACGCATCTTCAAATTAGAGCAATCCAAAGGAGCAGAGGGACATATGAGCCTCAACAGAAAAAATGTCCTAGCAATAACAAGGAAAACAAATTCCCTGAGACACATAAGGACCGAAAACCTCAAACTCATTGAACCTTACTACAGAAGGGACATAGCAAAAGCATACCTCCATGTGAAATCGAATAGTATTCAAGACTTATCGAGAACAGTGTTCCAAGAAATTGAACAGTTAGGCTTTCTTCTATCAGAAATAGCAGATCCAAGACCATCAGATAAAAAGGACTCTATTCAGAAAGAAGAGTTACTGTCTAAATGGCATTATATTTCAAGAACAGAGGACCTCTATAGGCCTCACCGAAGCGGAAAGTGGCAAGGGCGAAACAGACAGTATTCCGCCGACGAAAGTTTAGACCAAGAAAAGAAACGCTATGGGAAACACAGACCTGAAGACAAAAGGCGCCGAGACTCCTCTGCAAGATATAGAAAGAACAAAAATCAACATGAGCGTGGGAGACACCACAAAGCAGAACACAACCAAAGCAATTACCGACAGATTTACTCGACAAGGAGGCAAAGGCATAATGACGAGAAAACACGGGACGTAAAGTCTATGGGAGCCAGAGAAGTATCCACTACAAAGGGCCCATGGAACTGGTTGAAATCAACTTTGATGCCTACCAACAAGAAGTTGCAACGACCAGTGTCCTCCATTCCCGGGCTTAAAGATCTTCCAGAATGTCCCTCAGACACCTGCACTCTGGGATCCTGGAACACCAGAGGACACACACACTTAACGACGACAGGGGACATCGACCTGGGCCATTTTGACATCCTGTGCTTACAGGAAACCTGGTTGCTAGATAAACCATCCCTTGATGGCTTCACAGTAGAAATATCACCGGCAACAAAAGGTCTCATGGGGCGGCTGCTGGCGGGGCTCCTGACTGCAATTAAAATAGGCTCGGGATTCACCATGATCGCAACCCTGGAAAAATCATATGGGATACTGTCTATTCTGCTAAACTGGACCCGAAAAACAACAAGCAAAGAAGCAGCTCACCAAACCCAGATGGTGGTCATAAATACCTACTGGAACCCCATAAAGTATAACAAATAAAGCATTCTGTTCAGACATGGAGGCAACAATCGACAAGATCTACGAGACAGATGAAAAGATTGATATTATAATCTGCGGGGACTTGAACGCAAATTGTGGCAAAACCACAGACGATCCCTTAAACCCGTTCCCACAAGGCTAAACTGCAGAAAGAGGCAAGGCCTGGACAAGTCTAACAAGTCCAAGAAACCTGCAAAACATAGCATCCCTATTCCCAGAGCAAAATACAATCCCGACGTGGGAACGGTCAAACGCCAAAGCCACACTGGACTATATCTATGTAAGTCATGGTTTGCCCCCGGTTATAAAAGCCTTTGACATACAGAGAACTGTGCACAGTGACCACAATCTTCTCCTTTGTGCCTGGCAAGGAAACCGTATACCCAAACGGTCATACAAATACGATGTCAGCAATCAAGGCTTCGGCTCACTACAACAGACATCAAAAAGATAAATGCCAAATATAACATTGAAGGCTTTCTTGCATCCCAATTGGATGGTTACTCAAGACCTAACTATCTCCCCTTCCTGCTGGCCCACAGAGTAACAGCAACTGCACAGAAAAAGCAATTAGAGCAACCGAAACATGTATACAACAAGTTGGTGGTAGAAAAACGGAAAGCCATGCGCAAATTGAAGCAAACTTTGATGAAAATGAACACTTCCGAGCCTGGTGTCAAAGGGAAGAGGAAGCAAAAAAATACTCCAAATGGATAAAACATCGAAGAGCAGCACTCTACCAACACGATTCGGACGAAATGCTACGAAGACTGAGCACCAAAAAATCTGGTGAACTCAATCAGAAAACGAAATCTCTAACTCTGTCTCGGAAGCCCAGTGGATAGCGCACTTTAAGACCCTTTTTGACCTTCCCAACATTAGTCAACCAACCAAATCATGGGACTATACCACTCCATGGGCAGACGTGACGAACAGCGACAAGATTGAAAAATTGATCATCAAACTAAAAAACTCAAGAGCCCTGGGCCCTGATGGCTTGAGCAATATAGATCTGAAACAAGCTCTGAAAGAGTGGGCAGCGGTGATCAGTAAAATCTTTATCCACTGCGCCAGCACGAAATCGATCCCAGAAACATGGTCAAGGGCCATCATAGTACCGATCTTCAAGAAAGAAAGCAGAGAAAACCCGGAGAGCTATAGGCCCATAGCTCTCTTAGACATCATAGGGAAAATTTAAACCTCCAGCCTAATTGACCTTTTCAGAAGGTGGTACAAAAACGCACCATACAACGGCCATTTCCAAATGGGCTTCCAGAAACAGGGTAGCATGCTGTCAACACCTTGATATTAAACATCTTAAAGCTCAAAGGAAAGGAAGGCGCACAGAAAGTATACCTTGCTTTTGTGGATCTATCAAAAGCGTTTGATAAAATCAATCACGCAAAACTGTGGGCTAAACTAGAAAACTGGGATTGCCCAAAAAGGATCTTGGAACCAATCATCGCCCTCCACATGGACACGCAAATCAGGGTGAAACTTAACAAGCAAGGCACCCTCTATGAGGAAATTCCTGTATACAGGGGAGTCAAACAGGGCTGCCCTTTGGCGCTGGTGCTTTTTATCTCCTTCTTAGGCGATTACCAACAATGGGAAACAAAAGCAAGGGAGTTCCCTCCCAAAATAGGGTCAAGAACCATCTCAAGACTGATGTATGCTGATGACGTGATATTGATCAATCAAACTCAAATTGGGTTGCAATGAACATTGGACAATCTGTCCAGATACATCGAAGAGAACAATCTGGAAATGAACAAAACAAAAACGAAAATCCTTGTACTAGCGAAACCAGGCAAAAGAACACAAAAAAACAAAACTTGTATCTGGACAAGACAAAAGTGGAAGTTGTTAGAAACTTCAAATACTTGGGAGTTACATTTGATAGCTCAGCCAGAGAAACTGCAATGCAAGACTCACTGTGGGAGAAAACAAAGCGGCTGACTTCCCAGACCAAGCTAGTCAATAACAAATATGGTACATTTTCACTTGCCGGCCATCCAATTTTACAGAACAAAAGTTGTACCATCCTTAATCTATGGGATGGATGCATCTGTTAACATGCCTCAAACCATCTGGATCAAACTTGAAGGGTACATCTGAAAGGCTGTTTTGGGACTACCAAAATCTACACAAATGGCAGCAATCAAACGGGAACTGGGGCTAGTCAAAGAACCGCTAAACTATTGCACCACATTTCCAAATAAAGTGCTGCAGATCCTATTTATGAAAGCAAGACTCAACAAGCCAGACTCAACTTGCTCCCAACCCTTGAAATCATATCAATCAGAGCATCATCGGCAGAAACTGGGTGCCGTCTGTGCAAAAAACAAACTGCCCAGAAACACTTAAACACCTAGTGCTGATGTGTCAAGAGACAACCCAGAATCGGAACACCTACTTGGCACCATTACTTACTGACCATGGAAAGGTAGACCTGGGGTCTATCTGGAATAGATATCTGGAGAAACTAGAAGATGGACCATAGCTGCGGTGAAACTTATAGATCTGACGCTAAAAATGACAATTCAAGTCTCAAATGTGACGAAGGGAGCCAAACCAGCCCAATAAATCATGTTAACATTTGTCCAGATGTACGAATTGTAGGTGGGCACCACAGTGGTTGATACTTAAATGCTGAAATTGTTCATTATAATATGTTCATGCAAAAATCGGCGTTCGCGTGCGATTCACTTTCACTTTCAGAGTGAACAAGATCGGTTCGGCGCGCGAGCGACCGCATGCAGGTAAGAGCTCTTTGAATATGAGCACACAGATGTGCTACCGTAGTTAATGCCATAGTTACTTACACATTCACCCACTGTTATTTAACAGGAATGTTGGAGAATGTTCTCCCATAGCACTTACAAGAGAGGACAACTCGAACCAGCAGGTACAGTGTATTGAACATAAGGGTGACACACTATCAATTATAGGTATGGTGAAATTACGATGTTGACAAACTTATTTCCTCCACTGATTCGAATCCACCTGGGGAATGTGTATTTCAAATTATTTCTGAATAATGGTTTATATTGATGTTTTGTATTGATACTGCACAGTTGATTTAAGATTCACTTAAGTACGGCCCTGAAGATGGTCAAGGACCGAAATACATTGGCATATGTACTTTTATGAAAGAATGACCTAGATCTTTTCGAGTTGCCTCATGATACAAGAACTAATCAATCAAGGGACATGGGTACTAGAAATGTGAATTAAACATTTCTTTTTGAAAATTAAGTACCGTCTTTTTCATCATTTGTTTATAATATGATCACTTTATGAAAAGTTTGGATTGAACTGTGCAACCCAGTTTAGGGTCAACTGAGAGCACCAGTCTTGAGTGGGGCATGCACACCTTACTTTTTCTTCATTTCAACATTTGTCCAGACGTCATAGACGTCTTAGACTTTTAGCCAGTAGACTAATCAATTGCAGAAGTGCACATTTTCAAAGGACGAGTCAGGGTGTCTCTTCTCGGTTCGTCTTAACCTTGTAAAAATCATTATCTTGTGATTAAATTCAAGTAATAATATAAAAATGAAAATAAAAATAAAATAAATGTATATTCTTTTATCAAGAAACCTTGAGTAAGTGTGTGTTTGAACCACTGTAATTGCTGCCCCTTTGTGTAACCTCTTGTACTGCTCACTTTACTCTTGAGATAAGTTTGGCTGCTCAGCCACTGCTACCACATTACTGTGTAGTACAGGCTTGTACCAAAGGTGAAATTGTACTTACACTTGTAGTCTTAATTGTGTGTAGTGTTCCCAAAGGGTACTGCATGTGATTCTGCCTAACAGCGCCTCCTCAGGGGAAAACACATGCCCTTGACATAGGGCGCTGGGTCCCACACAACCAGGTCTGCATCTCGGGGACATTGCGTGGGGTCCCCCCTAATTGTTACCAGCACCCCGACAACATGCATACAAATGTTCATAACTTAGGTAAAACCTTGAATAATCTGCATGCAAACCCCCGTAAACCCTTCCTGTACCCTACTGCAATGCGTACACACACCCCTAAGTTAGAACGGAACCCCGGCTGCGTACACACATGCCTAAATCCAACATGCAATCACACTTCTGCAAATCCTGCTCAAGTGTCTGAACACCTGGCTTCCGATGGCGGATAGAAGGATGGCCATTTCCCCAACGAGAGGTTGTGCAGTCGGATCCACTAATACCTCTTGTTCTGTGCTTTTGTGGGCATGTGGTGGAGTGCTTGCTGTCCGTCCCTCGTAACACCCATATTTTCTCTTGTTCTTCCCTCATTTTATGAGTTCCGCCCCCTACTCTGCCCTCTGTGCTGGCCATGCCCACACTCTGTGTGGTGTCTCACGCAAGGCACTCGGCCGTTCGCAGAGCGGTGCCCAGCCTGTGCGAAGTCGCCACAAAGTACGGAAAAGTGATGCATAGTCGATAACATGAATCGACTAAGGGGATTTCACACATGGTTTGGCATGCTAAGACCCTATTTACTGTGCATTAAATACCACGAATCAGGGCCCTAATAATGTATGTTAATGCTAAGAGACAATGCATTTTTCCGCTCTAAATGACCCAGACAGATCTCCTGGGGCATTTAAACCCCCACATTTGAAAATGTTATTAGGACTAACATTGAGTTTTAACGTGGGTCCAGTCAGCAAGAGAAAGAGCAAAGTAAGCATTAGCTAAGCCATCTCAAGATACCATATTATTTTGTATACATGAAAGGTTTATTTACTTCTATTGTGCTTACAAAGGCCAAGCCATGCGTATCAAATATTTTCTAGGAACTTAATTCCTTTATATTCAACAAATCCTAAATAAGAATCATTTTACAACTGAAACACTGCAAATAAATTAAAAAGGTGGTATGCTTTATCTTTAACGCATATCAGTATTTTGACTTACAACAATTCAGGTAGATACATAGGCTGATATTGTTTTCAACATGAATGGTATTTTCCTGGTTTGAAACTGATGCTGGTTTTCTTTAACTTTTAAGTACATTTGTCTGATGTGACAAGACACCATATATGTGCGCAGACATGTTAACTTTACTATTGTTTTCAGCACTTCTGACTGTGGGATTAGTATTTAATTGCACATGTTCCTGGTGTGAGGGAATATCTGTGCCATTTGTCAGGTCATGTGCCTCATAAAAGTAAGTAAATGCTGCATCTAGCTGGCACACCCTTTTTGTGGTAATTGAAAGAATCCCTTATGAAAGAAGCAATGCAATCTACAGAGAGAGGACCCACAAACAATCCTTTTCTTGTCATGCACCCACCCTCTGGAACTCGATCCTGGTGTCGGCTCGAAATGCCCCCACAATTCTCCAATTTCACAATTCTCTCAAACATGGCTCTTTCAACAACGCTGACCAAGGACTAAATCATATGGATGCACATACCAACACACCGTTAAAAGGTGCCAGCTCACATGCCGGCTACCCGCACTCTGTACAGTGCTCCACTGCTCTTGAGCAAGGTCCAAGCTTTAAACAATACAATAAAATAAAAATCTTCAGAATGAATCTGCGGCCTTAAAAGATCAGAGAGGAACTGAGAGATTCAGCTGAAGGTCTGGAGACCCCATCTTTAAAGGACAAGCGTCCTCCTGGTCAATGAACTAAAACCTTCCTGCCTTAGAAGTTAAATCCTTGCTCTGAAACGGAGTGGGCTTTGCCCTGTCGATGTCACATTCAAAATGCTTTGCTCCATATGAAGTGACAGAGGAAAGAGAGAGAGAGGCAGTGAGAATCAGGATGGTGGTATCCTTTTCCAATTTATCAGATCCCTCCTGCCTATGATAATACTGCCCCATTCCGTTCTTACTGAGAACAAATGTCTTTAAAGATGCAGCACCCTGGTGTGAGGCTATTAATTTATTTTGAATGTGTGTACTCTCTTGATGCCTGGGCCCAGGACAGCTGCCTGCTGTGTGGCTGTCTCGGTTGGAGGTTGTTACCTGCTCTCACGAAGAGATTAAATAGGAGGACTGGCTCTCATCCTGCCATTTGTGGGGCTACCCCCAGCTGACCAGAATACACATCACCTTCCACAGTTGTTCTGACTCACAGGAGCTGACACATTTGCATTGTCAGGAGGATGTGATCATAAATAGCCACATGCATTATCCCTTAACATAGGCATTGCTTTTATTTAGAGTTTACACTGCTACCAGCATGGGTGAATTATGATCTTCATAATTTTGGGCACAACGGGGCATTTCTTAAATGCTGCCACTGCACCGCATGGACTTGGCTGTCTCTGCGGCTCTAATGTGGGCAGCTCCTAACCTTCAAACCTCTTCTGTGATGCGGCAGGGCATGAGTGCACTCTCGTTTGGCATGGAATGGAAGAGAAAGGGGGACTCTGGTTGGCAGATTATCCCTTTTTCGGACAGAATTACCCTCACCATTCTATTTGTTAGTACAAATCAAAATAGCTAGAGCTTTGCACCCTTTGCCCTATGCCCCATGGCAATTCCTAATAACACCTCTATTAAGCATGGACATATGCATTTTACTCATATTCATGTAGTAGTACCTCCAACAATACCCTGTACTACATTTAGAGTAGTGGTATACCAGACACCAGACACAGTTACGTGAGTGTCCTCTGAAACATTGAAGCAGGAAGACAGAATATGAATAAAATGTACTGTAATTTCTTTCTTGTTTGAAATGCCTCATTCACAGGAGAACACATTAGCTATCTAATTGACTGACTTAATTAACGAATACTAACACTAATTCTAACTAAATAAACTTATAATGTGCTCTCGATGTAGACAAAGGAGGCAGGAAAGGCCTGTTCTGAGATTCAGTTTAAACATGCATTTTTCTCTGATTTTTCTGGCTGCGCTGAAATTTGAAGGATGGAAAGGCAACAGGAAATCAAACAGAAACATTTATTACAGCATGAAGATCCCATTGTTTGTGAAACAGGGGTGGCAACCTAATACACTTTCTGTTAATATGATTGGAGGAAAGTATATCTGAAGACAGGCTGTGTAAGCAACAGAGCTTTGCTGGACAAGCTCTGACAGAATTATGTTCAGTTCACTTTTGCGGAGCTGCTGTGAGGTCGCCTTTGCTGGGCTGCTGGGAGGAGTCGTTCCAGCTGCTCTGCTGACCTTCAGAGACTGGGGGTTCCTGATCACTTGGCACCGGCTTGAGAACTGCAGATTGCAGATTGAACTGCATGTTCTCGCTGTGCACTTTAAAAAGAAAACCCCAGGCCCATTCATCGGAGACCACGAGCCAAGGGAGATCGCGTGTGGGAGAACTACAGATAACTGGTAATTTTCAAACTGAATGGAGATTATTGTGACTGCTGTACGAATGACCTATTATATATCAGGCAGGCAGAGTAGAAAAAAAAGGAATCCCCTGTGTTTAATTGACACTTTATAACGTTGCAAAGTGAATATTGTTCTTTTGCTGCATGTTTTCCTTTTTCTCTTTGTTACAGATGATGCAAAGTGAATCTCGTTCTGCTGCTATACATTTTTCTGTTTCTTTCTGTAAAAAAAATAAGGGTAAAACGGTGTTCTGAAATGCAACTGTTTATAAAACACAAAAATACATTAAAGCAGACGGGCAGTTTGTTTTTGTTTTTCTCTTTTCTTAGTGTATCTGGAATAGCACTTGTGATATGGCGAAGATTTTGAGGTAGTGCATTTGTCATTTTTCCCATATAGATAAAACAACAGAAAGAATAAGTTGTCTAAAAGTAAGACTTAGTAATTATAAATAGTTGTGTGCATGATTCCACTCAGGTGTGTGTGTGTGTTTTCTGAGTCTAATACAATACAATAGTCCTTGCTGGGCATACATGAATCAGCAAAAAGAGGCCTATGGAAACATAATTCACTAAGATAAATAAATTAGTGATAATACCACATGTTATTGTGAATACTTTATGGAAACATAGTTCACTGGTGTAGATAAATCAGTGATAACAGCCATAGGTGGCACTCTATATGAAAATGTGGTGTTTCTGAATAATGTAGGTCCGAGGCCTCTAGAGATCACACGAACAGTCTAAACAAAAGAAGGGGGTTTTGTATGTTGGGGCCACAAATAAAACGAAGAAATTATGCTCACCAAAATACCACCAACAAAAATGTATACCACTAAATGGTCCTATATAATGTAATAAGGAATGCTCACTCAGAGGAAGTGAGGCCAGACCCAATCTAAATGTAAGGCGTAGTCATCACCAAATTACCATTATTTTGGTGGTGATAAAATACCACCAGACCCCAAATCTACACAAAATACCCTACAGCACCGACTCAGCCCTACACTGCCACTAAGCCATTAGTGATCCCAAATCAAAAATGTGAAACAGTCACAGTCCAATAGATATACCTCCTTTCCCCTTTCGGTTACTGCAGACTGAAGTTAGGCTATACATTTCCGGAGCGGTGTGACCCGGTACAGATGCAATACAAACAGCAATAATACTATAATACCAAAATACATAAGTCTCCAAATAAGGTTCTATAAAAATCAGATATTTAACTGACAAAAAATGCACATAAATAATAAAACCGACTGGCTCACCACTTTAAAGGGAAATATGGAAAAGGCAGAGGAGCACTCTGGATTTGTAAACAGAGGTGTTCAGGCAAAGAATTTGGCAGCAATATATCTCAAATGTTGCATATGCCTGTAAAAGGTAGGAAAGGGAGGGGCTCACAAGTCACTAAGGCCCTTGGCCAGGGTGTGGAGCCTCTTCAAATACCTCAAGTTCATGTTCTTGGGGCTCCAAAACATTGAGCCAGGATTTCCAGCTTCAAACCAAGGGTCTGGTCGCTTTCAACAGTGAACCAGGGTTGATTCAGCAACAGCAATGGGTTCCATGTAGAAGACACTGGAAAATGGCGGTTGGTGTCTGGTCTGCAGTACGGGACACTTTCCTTCAGCAGCACACAGGCTTGACTGGCTTAACATAGTGTTGTGGTATTGCTCAGACATTGAAGAAGTAGGTAATCAGGCAGCGGTTTTCAGTTTGGAACGCTAGCAAACTCAGTAGCTTTCGGATTCAGGGACAGCAGAGCTTCAGCACTAGGGTCTAGTTAACCTCAAAGATGTGGACACGGTCTGGCTTCAAGGATGAAGAATCTAACCCTGCTGATTTCCTTGCATTAACTTGGACAGCGTCAAAGGTGCCCAAACTGGTGTCAAGACATTTTGGAAGTGGTGGTAGAGCAAAGGGATTGGTTCTTCTAAAATCTTTAGGAACATAAATGCCAGTCCATACACTTTTGGCCATGCAAGAGCTGCCTCAACACCATGTGCAAGCAGCTCTTTCAGTCTACGGATATGTGTGCAGGCATGCACATGCTGTGTGACATTTATTTGATGAGGCCACTGATGATTCTGTATGTATCACACCACGCTCTCCGACTCAAGACTGAGGCCTAAAGCTGCTGAACTCTATGCCTCTTCTGACCCCCCACCCTACTCTGCGCCCAGATGCCCTTGGGCCTGTTGGTGCGCGTTACAAATAAATAAAATACAAATAGGGATTTACTTGCTTCTTCCAAGGTTATCATGCAATCCAGTTTCCATAATCTTGTTTTTACTAAGTTTGGGTTTGCCTGTAGGTCCGCTTCCGAGGCACCTATCTTTCTCAGCAGCTCACCACAGTATGATGTCCATACCTTCAAATTCGTTTTCTTATCTTCCCTATTTTTGTTTTTAGTATCCCAAAAATTAGAGTGACTTCTAGAATACATTTCCTGTTCAGTGAAAACCTCTTCCACTTTACTAGGGCCCATAGTGAAATCAACCCCAATTCTTGTCGTACAACCTGGATGGGTGTTGACATTGAGACCCGCTGTTAGGCAAGATTGTATGCATTACCCATTGGGTGCACGACAACAACCCTAACCTCCTGGCAATAGGAACCCAACCTTTGGTATAAGTCTGTACTACACAGGTTGGTAGCGTGTTGAGCAGCCAGGCTTATCTCAAGAGAGGTCAATGTGAGCTGTAGGGGAGTTACACTGAGATTCACAGTGGCAAGTACTCAAATAAACACTTACACACAAGTTTTGTTGATTAAACAATTATTCATTTATTTAACAGTCAGTTAGAGTAAGTCTTCTTCAGAAGGGGAAATATAATAGTAAGACACAAATACACTCCAAAATACACATTCTTAATATTTCAAAATCAGTAAGTACCCTTTTGGGATTGCACACAGACACTTACCGCACCCTCAGGTGACTTCAGTACTAGGATACTGTGGACATTAATATACTACTGTTGGCATTTAGATTCACACTTAAGAGTTTGTCAATGAGAAGTTATTATGACACAAAAAGAGATCTCACAAATATTCTCAGAGCAGGTAAGTACTTTTATAAACCCAGCATTGCAAAGTTAGTTAACCCCTTCCTGGAAGGAAGACAAAACACACTAACAGAGGGAAGAAGAGTCATTCAGGGAGCCAGGCTAGGCCAAAGTCAATTGGGCAAAATTCTAGGTGAGCTGAAGCACTTCTCAGAGGTAGGTAAAAGTCTTGCACAATGTTTTTAGAAGTCTTTGTAGAAAATAAAAATTGAAAGTAGGGCCACAAGCTGTTTAGGCTTGTGAAGTAAAGAAGCTATCAGCAACTCTACAGAGCAACCACAACAAGTCTTACCAACAGACAACATGTGCAGTTACACAATAAGAGGTTAGTTCTCTTAGATTGTACAGTACCTTTAGGTTGAAGAAAAGTGCAGCAGATGACTTCTGTTCCTGTGCAGCTCTGCAGATCCATGTGTTCCGGGGCATCAGTCGTGGGGACAAGAGGAAGCACTTCTGGGGACTCCTGCACTGCAATGGGACGGTCACTGACCGCCACCGGCAATCTTCAAACAAGTGGCACTTTGGTGTTTCAGCTCCTTGCATCTACCACAAACAGCACCACAGCGGTTCCTGGGTGTTGAGATGGACTTTCCATGCATCGGGGGTCTAGCACTCTGTTGAGGTGGCTCAGGCCGGCCAGTCCTGCTTCCTGGGAGTCCAGAGGATCTTCCTGGAGCTTTTGGCCAGCTTAAAAGCAACACACACAATCTGGTGTTCCTCTCCCTGGCTATTCGGTTCCAGCAGCAACTACTTTGGAATTTCAACCAGCTCTGAGAGGATGTCCACATGGCTTACTTTGGAGTCCCACCAACTCAAGGGGAGAAGTCGTCCTTGAAGGGGCTTCTCTGTCGATACAAATTTGGAGTTTTAGCACAGCAGTAGGGCTTTATCGGGCAAACTAATGGTCCAGGAGTTGCAGCAGGTGTCCTCTTCAAGTTCTTCCACGGATTCCTTCATCCAGTGGTTGACTCTGCCTTCCAAACTAAAAAGCCTTGCCTTTTATGCAGGTTTCTCTCATTCATTCCAGCCTTGCTGCTAGTCACCCAGCAGGGTGGCTGTCCTTGTCGGACATCCAGCTGGCCAATCACTGTCCAAAGTGCATTCTTGTCTACTAGGAGACTAAGCACAGGGAGTTTTGGGCACCTCCCTGGCTTCCTGCCCCTGCCAGACACCCTGGAGCCAGAGGCGGGCTTCACTCGTGAATCCGGCCAAAGGCAAAGTGAACAAAAGGAACAAAGCTGGTTTGGCGCGCACAGTAAATCTCAAGAAAGACCTTTCCAAGAAGAAATTGCAAAACAAGAAGACCAGGGTCATTTTGACAAAAATGTCACCCTTGGGTGCTTTACTGCAGCTGCAAATGCAGCCCGCGGTAAAAGCACACCACGGTAGTTAAAAGTAAACCACTGCCACCAGTCATTCATTGAGGAAAGGGTAAAATAAAATTGTTACATGAGAAGCTAGACAAAGGGGATACTAAGTAACCCCTCCAGCACCCTATTGTAAGATAGAGTGTGCTGGGTCTAGAAAGTTACACATGTAAGTAAAATCAATTTCACTTTACTGCTCTTGGAAACATTAGATTATCCAAGAGAAGGTGTTTAAACCTTTGGAAAATCTGGAAGACTTCCCTGTGCCACTGCACAGAAGGTGCTGTGTGACACAATGCAAAAGATGATGCCTATGGAGTTTGTCAGAGTTGTGGGAAAAATGTTCTAACTCTCTCCAGGTATAAAAAATCAAGTCCTCAAAATCCAG
Source organism: Ambystoma mexicanum (assembly GCF_040938575.1). NCBI lineage: Eukaryota > Metazoa > Chordata > Amphibia > Caudata > Ambystomatidae > Ambystoma > Ambystoma mexicanum. The sequence goes on from NC_090937.1 coordinate 865,055,004, forward strand.
CAAAGTTGCTGGGGTCTCTAAGGTAGAGAGGAATTAGCACATTTCTGTGTAGGCTCCCTACCACCCGCAATACCCTCTTCCAGAACAAACATTCTAGTATAGACCACAATGTTTCTGGAATGAAAAGCAGAGATTCTGATCCATACATGAGGGCTGCGGTGAATTTAATTTTATAAAAGTCCCTCAATGCAATACGGAGAAGAGGAGGTACTTTCTGACAATAATTCTGGCCTGATTCGCTAACATTAGAGCCTTGTTTCTTATAATACTTTCATTAGGGGCTTCCACACTACTCTTATTCATGGATACTCCAAAACATTTGAACAATTACACTCGTTCTATCCGGGCAGACCCCAAGCATCAAACAATGCGGGTCCTGTTTTTCATTCGTTCAAGAATTAGGATTTTTGTTTTTTCAGTGTTTATAATCAAGTTGATCTCCCTGATATAGTCTTCCTATTTGCTGATTTGCCACTGCAGTCCGACCGCAGTTTGCTCCATCAGGACTAAGTTGTCAGCATATTGCAACCAGCTAATTGGGATGCCTCCCATCCTTGGAGGAAAGGACTTTGCTTAACCTATTGTATTGCCCAAGTCAGAAAGAAACAAATTGATAAGTGCAGGTGCCAGCGGGTATTTCTGCTTAAGCCCCTGGAAGGTATGTATCTCTTGTGACAAAATCCCACCTGCATTTAGTCGTACCCTAAGAGTTGTATCTGTATGGAGCTCTTGAAAGGGCTCCAATAGGGAAGCAGAACTGTGCTCCAGCAGTTTGAAGCATCTTTTGTGCTAGATGGAATTACAATAATAGTCACAAACCAAATAACCGGACAGGCTCAAGGAATATGAAAAAGTTGGTGAGGAGTTGGTGAGGAGAGTTGAGTCTGCTGGAGTCTCTCTCCACTGTTTACTACAGCGTGTGGGAGGGCTTAAAAACCCTGCACCAGAGCGGAGTGGTGAGCGGAGTTGGTGAGGAGAATTGAGTCTGCTGGAGTCTCTCTCCACTGTTTACTACAGCATGTGGGAGGGCTTAAAAACCCTGCACCAGAGCGGAGCGGTGAGCGGAGTTGGTGAGGAGAGTTGAGTCTGCTGGAGTCTCTCTCCACTGTTTACTACAGCGTGTGGGAGGGCTTAAAAACCCTGCACCAGAGCGGAGCGGTGAGCGGAGTTGGTGAGGAGAGTTGAGTCTGCTGGAGTCCGCGGGAGCCCGCGAGGGCAGAGGCAGAGGTAAACGTAATATGGAGGCAGCCCAGAAATATGAGAGACCATCGTTACAGCAAGGGCGGAAAAATAGTAAAAATGAAAAACCGGACGAGGTGGGAGTGGTTTCGGACACTGACAACACTGACAACAATAAACGGCGTCTAAGGAGTGTGAAATCGCCAGCCACTCGGCTGAAATTGAAGACGCTTCTCAGCGAAGAAACCGCCCACGAAGGGAAAAAAGAGCTATATACGCCGAGGTCTCATCTCAACAGTGCGAATAACGAGCTCAGAGAGGTGGGCACGACGTCTACTTTGTGCGTCCTTGAACCAAAGGAGAAAGACGCACAAGAAACAACAGAACCAGTAACAACAGAACCACAAGCCCCAGAAATAAATCTAAGCGGCGAAAGTAAACAAGACCTACCGGGATCTGAGGTGGCCAGCGCCCTGCACACCGCACTAAAGGCGAGTGGGTTCCCAGAAACGGCAGCCGGAGGGCAGCCGCTGACGGACCCTCAGCAGGAGCGCTGTGACGCCGAGGACCAGAGGGAATGGAGGGAGAAGAAATCATCGGAAAAGACAACAAACCGCGGAGCAGGACACCCAGCCCTGCCTGCCTCACCTGACTCAGGGCGGGCTAGGGGGAGGAGCCCCACGCGGATGGAGAACACGGTGAGGAGTGGTCTAGAGAAACGCCGTGAGAAAGTTCGAGGCCAAACAGACAGCCCAAATGAAAACACCAAAGGGACACAGTTAGCGGAACTGGCCAAGAGCCAGGCTAACAAGCTGACTGCCACTCAAGAAAGGGAAAGAGTGGAGGTGGACAGTTTACCACAAGAAAACGAAGAAGGGAGAAGGCTAGACTGGCCAAAAGAGAAGGTTCCCAAAACAGTTGTACAAGCAAATGTACACAGGGAACCAGAGTTTGCTGACACTGAAGAGGAACTATGCATGAGTGAGAACATAATAGAAGAAGAGATAAAACAAAGGGAAGAAAATTGGACGCAAGTGGCAAGTAGCAAATTCATCAGCAACGAGGGGAAAGCAAGTAGCACGGAAGAAAGTTGGAATGAAAGTGAAACGGGGACGTCAGACTCAGATTCCGAAATAGAACAAGAAAAAAAAGCATTAGAAGTAAAACAGAAAAAAAGGATACCTACCAATAAACCAACAACGCAAAGAAAAAGCCAAGAAAAGTCAAACGAAATGAAAACAACAAAGAATAATAAAGAAAGAGGCTGTGAACAGCTAGGAATTACGAAAACGACATTAGAAAATATAAAAAAAAAAACGCAAAAAAAAAAAATGAGGGAATGCAAAAAGGACCACTGCCAGTATCCTTGTCAGGAACTTTGAAAGCATTTTTCTTTAACCAGCAGAAACGAAAATTAGAATCAGAAAACTATCTATCTGACGCAGAACTGCTGGAAGCGGTTTAGATAAATTCAGGAGGAGATAGCCAACAGACCCCCGGGGTCTCACCGGGGCCAGAAGGATCGCCAGCTATAGGCCTGCAGCAGCTCCTGCAAGAAAAAAGGAATCCGGCGAAAGCAATCCGGCGACAAATAGAAGAAAGAGAAGAAAGACGGAAGCAAAGCGCTTTAAAAGAACATCAGGAGGAGCAGCCTGAAGGAGGGGGAAATACCGCAAGACCTGAAGATGACAACCAAAGACAGGCCCTGGCCCGGGAGAGGGTGTTCCAACCTAAAGATCAACGACAAAACGTGGATGGCCCAGATGGGGCAAAAACACACCCGAATTCAGACCAGTTACTTCGTACCCCGGAGAAAGTAAGAGAACTACATGGAGAGACCCAACAAAGAGAAGCACAGAAAGAAAAAACCTAAGTACACAAGGTTGGAGGAAAAAGCACACAGACCCAGGTTAAGCGATAGCCTATTCACAGAAATAATGGCTATGCCAGGGAAAATAGCCAGCACTCCAAAATCGCCGAAAAATAGAAGGATAAGTGAATTAGGCACGCCGACACAAAAGGAGTCCCCAAGCAAAAAAACAGATCTACTAACAATCATGTCTGCAATAACGATAGCATTGGCGCCATATTGCAAACTATACGAAACAATAAAAGAAGGAATACAAGACAACACATCAATTCTGGCTTCAATGTCCACAAAAATCACGCACATAGAAGGATACATCACAGCTGTAGAAGAAAGAACTGACACCTACAAGAAAGGGTGGGAAGAAGAGCTGGAGGACTTAAAGAAACAAATTGAGTGTCTAAAAAGAGGGACAGAGGAGGAGAACAAGAAAACCAAAAAATCAGAGCGGGAAAGTCAAAACGCAGCAATAACAGGGAGACATAAAGGAGACAATGAGATAAAGGAAGTGATGGAGAAAAGGTCCAAACCCCCGCAAACATACCCAATCAAATCAGGACTCCATAATCATCCCCAGAATAAAGTCCCAGTAATATTGAAACTAAAGAAAAATGACAAAACTGACAAAGACCCGACGACAGAGAAGGCGGAGCAGCAGGAAGCAGAAAAACTAAAAGGAAAAAAAAAAGAAGAGGAAATTAGAGAGGAAAGTTCTGAAAAAAGCCAGAAAGAAAGGAAAAGAGACAAAATGAGAAGTCCACCCCTCTCGGTCGAAGATTTTATGAGCGACACAAACCTGATGAATTTGTCCCAGCATTGGGAGACCGCCTCCAACAACTCAGTGATGGAGGTGAACACAGAACAGCAAAAAAAGAAGCAAAAAGAACCGGAGAAAGAAATAGAAATGAGACAAAGTATGAAACCCCAAACACCAAAAAGAAGCCGAGAGGCAAGTGAGATCCAAAAGGGAAGAGCAACGGAAACACAAAGAAAGAACAGAGAAGAAGAACGAAAGCCCCCGAAAGATCAAAGAATAAGTGAGTGGTCATCAAAGCACGGTAACAGGAGATAAAAAGCCCAGAAAAAAACAGAAGAACTGGTATGTCGAAAGCGGAAAGACAGGAACGTATATTCAAACTTGAGCAATTAGATATAAAAAGTGGATACATGATCCTAAACAGGAAGACGATCTTGAAATTAATGAGTAAAATGAATGCGTTTAAAATGATAAAAACAGAAGACATCACGTTAGTAGAGCCTTATCATAGAGGAAAGATCGCCAAGGCATACATTCACGTGAAAGAACCAATCCGGCAAGAAACGGAAGTAAACGCAGCTACTGAAATGCTCCAAAATGGGTTTGGGCTGACAGAAATTAAAAGAGAAATACAAAAAGAAAAGAAAGACACTAAGTGCGACGAAAAAGAAAGAAGACCATACCAGTTCACTTCACGGACAGAAGAGCGGTATCGATCTAATAGACTAGGAAAACCGAGAGAAGAAAGGGGTATCGATTGGCAAGTGAAGTATGGACGAACGGAATAGAGAAAAGAGAACCGAAGATCCCATAAGGACGAAAAACAAAACATGCAATCAAGGAAGGAGCACCAGGACACGGGAGCAGAATATCAGAACCTACACAGGAGAGTGGAACCAAGGCGCGTTCAGAGCCATTTTAGCCCAGAGAGAACTGGCCGCCACAGTAGAAACGAGAGAGCAAAGAAATCACCTCCGAGACAAACAAAAGATACGTCAACGAACACGGGCCCGCTAGCATGGCTAAAAGCAGCCTTAATGGGCAAAACAGAAAATTAGCAATTAATACGGTCACCAGCACCTACGTGGGATGAACAAAGAAGTGGTGACCAAAAAGAAACCAAGAAATGTTTCATCCTGGGGTCATGGAACACAAGAGGATACACGCACTTAACCAGACCGGGCGACGTGGACTTAGGCGCACTAGACATCATATACCTACAAGAAACTTGGCTACAAGAAAAACCCGGCCTAGACGGCTATGTAGTGGAAATAGCACCAGCAAGCAAGGGATTGTTAGGCCGACCATCCTCAGGCCTGTTGACAGCAACGAAAATGGGAGTAGGCCTGGCAACACCGAAAAAATTACACGAATCATATGAGATGTTAGTAATACTGACCACATGGACCAACGAAGGAAAATCAATTTGCAAGAGGATTGGCAACCAAATCATCATAATAAACACGTATTGGAACCCCCAAAAGATGACAAACAAAACGTACTGCGCAAAAATGGCAGAGGTGATAGACGAAATCAAAATAGAGCACACGAATGCGGACATCATCATATGTGGCGACTTAAACGCCGATTGCAGAGAGGGGAACAAAGAAATAAAGTTGGAAAAGTGTCAAGACTCGACCCGCGAGAGGGGTGTTGCATGGGAGACCCTGATTAAACCAAGAAATCTTCATAACGTCGCAGCACTATTTCCGAAACAAAAGAACATTCCAACTTGGGAGAGTTTGAATGCAAAAGCTACCCTAGATTACATCTTTGTGTCAACAGAATTTATACCCAGAATTGAAGAATACAAAGTTCAAAGAACCACACACAGTGATCACAATCTGCTAATATGCAAATGGACAGGATCACAAACTGAAAATCACGTGTATAAACACAACCTCGAAATAAACAACCAACAATCTAGAGTGTGTCTAACAGAAGACGAGGTAAAAACGATAACAGCAAGTTATAGACTCTCTGAGGAGGCTCAAGAAAAAGCCCCACAAACTCGACCGAACTACATACCGTTGCTAATACCATACAAAAAACCAGCGAGGAGTCAACAGAAGAAAACATCAAACGCATTACACACATATGACAAACTGGTGGTGGAAAGAAGAAAAGTGGTGAGGAGGTTAAGGAAAATTGCAACAAAAAGAAACCAGCAGGAAGACTGGGAAAACTGGCAGATGGAGGCTAAGAAATATAACCATTGGCTAAAGCAACATAGACTATGGATGTACCAACAAGATGCGGAAAAAATGTTGAAAAGTCTGGCTCAAAGAAAACAAGCGATTTCTGGAGAATAATCAAAGAAACAAATAGATCGAAGCCTCCAGAACTGATAAACCAAGTCCCTGAGTCAAACTGGAAATCATACCTAATGGCACAATTTGAGCGACCAAAAACGCAAACAACCAAAGGATTATTAGACACGACAGCCACTTGGGTGAACGTGGCTAACATCACAGACATTGAAAAAACCATCAAAAACTTAAAAACATCGAGGGCCCCCGGACCGGACGGGTTGTCAAATATCGACCTAAAGCAATCTGCGAAGGCATGGGCAGTGCTAATTAGCAAAATTTTTACACATTGCGCCCAGACAAAAATGGTGCCGGAAACATGGCTAAAGGCCATAATTGTGCCAGTGTATAAGAAAGGCGACAGAGAAGACCCAGAAAGCTACAGGCCCATAGCACTGTTAGACATTGTGGGCAAAATTTACGCAACCCAGTTGTTAATTCACTTTGGGACATGGGCAACGACTGCACCCTGCTTCGACATCTTTCAGACAGGATTCCAGAAGAAGGGAGGCACGGCAATAAACATATTGATCCTTCAGATCTTGAAAGCGAAAGTAAAAGAAGGTGCCCCAAAAATCTACCTGGCATTCGTAGACCTATCAAAAGCCTTTGATAAAATTGATCGTGAAAAATTATGGCTGAAACTGAGCAAGTGGGAATGCCCAACGTCTGTCCTGGCACCAATAAAAGCGCTTCATGAAAACACAAAAATCAGAGTAAAACTGAATAAACAAGGCACCTTGTCGGAAGAGATTGAAATCCAGAGAGGTGTAAAGCAGGGCTGCCCACTAGCTCCAGCCCTGTTTATCGCTTTCTTGGGGGACTACCAGATCGAAGAAAAAAAAATAAGAGCTTTCCCACCAAAAATAGGAAAGGAAATCATACCACGACTATGGTACGCAGACGACGCCATCATTATCGACCAAACACCAATTGGGCTGCAACGAAAACTAAACAACCTGGCAAATTATATGTCAACAAACCATCTGGAAATTAACACAACAAAAACTAAAGTGATGGTCTTTGAAAAAACCGCAAACAAAAATACAAAACAGTCAACTTGGCACTTGGAAAACGCCAAACTGGAAGTAGTTGACAAATTCAAATACCTAGGGGTAACCTTAGACGGATCAGCAGGTGACAACGCAATACAAGATCAGTTATGGGACAAAGTCAAAAGACTTACGGCACAAATGAGACTGGTCGAAAACAAATTTGGGAAATTTTCCATTATTCCGGCAATAAAATTTTACAAGGCAAAGGTTGTGCCGTCTATCACCTATGGTATGGAAGCCGCGCTCAATTTACCGAACTCAATATGGCAAAAATTGGAAGGACATGTGTGAAAGGCAGTACTAGGCCTACCGAAATCAACCTCCATGCCCGCAATCAGAAGGGAGTTGGGCCTGGTCTCGTTAGCTACATCAGTCAAGCAAAGTAAGCTGAGACTTTATAGAAAAATCATAATGGCCGATTCATTGCCAATATGCGCGGTGATAGCAGAAGAATTGAAAACGGGCACTTGTAAAGCGCTCAACAATTGGGCAACAACAATACAAAAAACACTAAATGAAATATCATGCACAGAAGAAGATCTAAAAAAAAACCCAGACCGAGTAAAGATAAAAATCGAACTCATGAATTGGATCCACAGCGAGAGCAAATAAGCTACTCACCCACCTTCCACCGACGTTCAACAGGGTGAAAGAGCCACTGAACTACGGCAAAAAGTTCCCGAACAAAAAGATGAGGAGCACATTCTTGAAGGCAAGACTAAACCTGCTGATGACACATCAAATCCTAGCCATTAGATCATCAAAAATGGATAAAAGTTGCCGCCTATGCAAAAATAAAGAAGAAGTGGAAACATTGCGACATCTAGTCCTAAGATGCCCAAAAACCAGCATAATTAGAGACAGATATATACAACCATGTCTGCAAGGGGCGACGACGCTAGATGAAGAGGCGGTCTGGAATAGGCTAATCTCCGGAGAAACAACGAGATGGACCATAGCGGCAGTAAAATTGATAGACCTTGCCTTCGAAAAGATTTCCAACATACAGGCCCATATGAAAATAGCAGAGATGGCCGGAACAGTGAAATTGCCCATTGCAAGCCAAATCCAAGAAACAACCAAATAACAGCGATATTCCGGAGAGACAAGGCGGAAAGTAAATATGAACTTAGAAGTGTCAACATCAGAAAAACGACTGTCAAAAGCGCCTTGGCGCATCTGTAGAAGAAGAAGGGTTCTTGTAAAAATCGTTAATTTCATTTCCGATTAAAAACAAGTAAATAAATAAATAAATAAATAAAAAAGTACTACTTTTTTATCAATTCAATAAAGTAGGGGAGCCCTGACAAACATCAGACTGATGCATGTAGACTCACACAGCTACTTGATTACATAGAGGTCTTATACCCTAATATGCGCCATCTATGATGTCATTTACGTGGAAAAATACAAAACCTATCAAGGAAAGTGATTTGTGAAGGGAACATATGTACTTATAGAACATATCAGGATTAGTGCTTCATTGGATACCCCTTAACTGTAGTGCACGCATTTAACCACCTCTAAACACATATAGTACTGACTATAATGGACATAACAACAGTGGATTGGTTCCTGCAACATTGTATGTTAGGTTGTTCCCTAACCCCACTGATTGGTTGGCATTCTATCCCAATCTTGAACTTTTGGCTCCTTAGCAGCATGTACGTGACATGAAACCTAGGTATTTGAATCTTGTCAGACTACTCCTCATTTTTCCAATTAGTCTATCATCTGTCATCGGTAAGCTATCAGCCAGAGTCTTCAATTTGTAGTTGACAGTATTGCTGATCACTTTTCTGGAACATTCAAGGGAGTGTGAGCACACCACTATTTTAGCTTAAGGCTGTAATGAATAGCCTTTGTTTTAGACTTCTGAGTCACATGTGAAAAGAACACAAATTTGTCCTTTTCAGCCTTCCATTTACTGCTATTTGATTTAGTTATGTAGGGTGCTGTTGCTCCTCTTGGTCTCAAGAGACCTGCTCACTCTATTTCATATGAACTTCATACACTTTTAATTGACCTTCAGTTTGGCTCTCACAGATGTTTTTATAGTATTCCATCTAAGAAGAATGTCCCACATTCAGAGCTTATCCATGTACTTCCTTTGTGCTCTGTGCTTATCCTTTAAAAATAGCATCTTCGCTTTGGGCCAACCATGACTCATCGTCAGCGTATAAAACTGTTAGTCTATCAGTCTCCTGGGTCTTACAGCCTCTGCCTGTCTCTGAGGTAGCTTGGTTATATTTAATGTGAGGCAGCGGCCATTTTCCTGATATGGACATCCTTGCCACGTTATATATTCCTCTATAGTAAGTTTCTATATTTTTTCTTCCTACCTTGTGTTACTGCATATTTTCAGTTATTGTTGAGTAGTTACTTCATCTTCTTTAGATCGATGATTACTTTAGCTTTAGGTTCATGTTACTTAATATTTTCATTTTGTTGCAACATGGGTACAAATATCCTTTCATGACAAACCTTTGTCCTCATCATCATGCATTCTGACATCTTGGCAAGCAACATACTTCCATGTAGCTTTCTTCCATGCAACATCCTTCCACACTTTCAGTGCAAGGGTACATCCTACATGGCAGTCAGATTGCATAACGTCTCTCATACACTCAATGCAGTATAGGAACGATGCAGGGGTCCCATCTATGGCTTTTCCTTGACTTTTTAAATATGATGGGGGATGAGGGGGTGGGAAATGGCACAAAAACATTTACCTGCTCCTCTACATTACCCCCTCTGGTCACATTTCTGACCAAATTCTCTTCTTTCATAGTGTTTATCTCTTCTTCATCATTTATCAGCATCTTCTCTTCATCCTGCTTCTAGTTTTTGGGGTCCAAATCTTTCTCAACCCCTCAGGTGGCCTGTATTTTTAATGTGTTCATCCACGCTCCAGGTCATATGACAACATTATCCTGATGTTCAACCGAATATCCATCACCCTACACATCTTTTCCAATCCTTGGAGTATTGAAACTTGGTACCTGGAGGTACAAGGGTATATTTCTTTATATTCTCACGAGTGCTGGGTTCATTTTGCACACCCGTTCCAGCATCAACATCAATCATTATCTTAATCCCAATAACCTTCTAGGCTGTCTTCTTGCATTGTCCCACAATGATCCTTATGAGACAGAATCCTGGCAACATAAACACTTGTATTGCTCCAAGCATTTTTAGCAAGGTTGGAATCCATGAGAACAGAGATATAAACAAATCATCATCTTCAATGTCGTCTACTTCATCCACCATATTTGTGTGCAAAGTTGACAACATGATTATTGTTACTACCATTTCCTCCATCATGAATGAATGTACAGCAAAAAAGGCCAATCTTGGCACACACGCCTCCTTCCATTGCTGTAATTTAGTCCAGGACATACCTGTTCTAGAGAGTCATCAGTCCGATGGCTCTTAATTCTTCGCTGATTGCACTGAATCCTTTTATTGTTGCATCGATTGTCTGCAGCAGCTCCTATTTTGTAATCTGCAGCCACTTGCTGTTTACTGCATCTTGAAGTCCTGGCAAAAATATAGCTGTCAGTATCATTGCTGTCTTGCTGAACAGTTTGTGCTCATCTGGAATATTTTCATAGGCCTCCATTGATTTTGCTGAGGAATAATTACTTCTCTTTAGTCGGCATTCAGATAATCTCTTCATCCTCAGGTTTTCATTGATTTTTGGAAAGTCAGCAATATGGAGGTCACTTTGGTAATCACCTATGCTGGTACATGTAGCATTACTGTAGAACATATTCTTCCGCAATGCTTAGGCAACTGCATGAAGGCTCTGGATCCACAGGCCCAGTATCAGTCCATTAACACAGCAGTTCCTCCATTAATTCCTGGGATTATCTGTCCGCATCCTTCATTTTTCCAACAATGATAAGGTCATCATTCTTGAAGCATGTTGTTGCATTCCTCAGCAGTATTATAGAAACTGGTCCTGCTTCATTTGTTGACCCATGTGAGTAACTTTGACTACTTGGCCCATACCTCCAGGCATTTGTCACTCACTATCTGCACTATGCTTGTTGATTCTTTCTTCAATAGATGTGCATGGCAGGCCAATAGCCCCACTTCCCGTCCATTACTGGTGAAAACACCTCCATATATCACCAGTTAAAGTCTCTCTCCAGATCTTTGCTCCCTTGGTTTTTCAGAAATGTCTGAGAAATTCAACTTCTTCATCTGGACAACCTTTATTTGTTCTCCTATATGGAATGGACACAATACATATGTTTATTGATTGTCCATCCTAGTGCATTATCCATCCTTCTTGTCTTTGAATAGGCGTGTTCATATGGAAATACAATTTTTGATCACCATTGAAACATATCAGATCGCCATTTTTCTTCAAATTGTCCTCTGGTTGTGCATGCCGCTAGGAGAATGAGTTATTTTTCATCATGTGTAAACATTTCTCTTGCAATTACTGTTCTTGCCACATTCATGGCATACAGTATTAATGAACAAACATAACAGCTTTCATCTGACTTTCTTCTGCCCCCCTCTATCATAGGTTATTCTTTAAATTAAATGAATTTGCAAGATACTTATTTATACCTTCATCCTAAACATCCCTTTTAAATTGAAATAAACACCTAGTTATATTGTAAAACAGGCTGTCTAGGCCTTAAGCGGGAACCCTCCATATCTGTGCCATTTTTTGCAACATTTCGTAATGCCATAATAATGAGAAAAACACAAATCATAATACCAACTGATTTTCTGGATTGTAACACATCTCTAAAATGTTGAAGCCTCTCCATTTTATATGTACTTCAATATACAAATGTGTTATCTCCTTTTTAATCACATCTATTTAAAAAAACGGAAGTATTACTGTGATTATCACTGTCCAGACAATTCAATTATTCTTTGGGTCTGCCATAAATGTAATCATATGTATTCCTCTTTGTATTAGGGCTGGAAGTCTGCACTGTGTAGGAGTAAAGAAATGAAAATAATGTGTATACTACTGTAATAATGGGTATCATAAACAATGGTCAAAGCTCTTCTTTCTTCTTCAGAATCCAAACTCTTCTCTCATTCTCTCTTGAGCCTGTCTAAAAGGAGTGTTCCAAGATAGCTGCAAGTCTATTTTCTCCTTGTCAAAGCTGAAAACCAATGATCTTTAGTTGTTTTTGAAAAACATCAAACCTTAATCTATAGTGATTGTGTGTACTTCTTTCTCCCTATTCTCTTTTCTAGCCATTTGTTGGGTCTGCATGTGTGGAACTACTTCTCTTGCTTCGTTTGGATGGATCACCAAACGCAGAACTACTTCTCTTTCTTCTCTTTTGGGCTGTCTTTGGGAGGGGCCGATATTTCACTTTTATATGGTTTGACGCCATGTAGATGCAGCCATGCTCTTTGCCCCTTCAATTTCACTGCAGTGAGGCTAGCATCCTCTACTTCATGAGGCCCTTCAAAGCGGGATGTACTCGATGTGTATTTCAATTTGAGTACTAGCACCTGGTATCCTGGGGACAGCATTGGAGGTTTCAGCAAATCCTCTGTTTCACAAGATTGACTGTCGTTTTTGCTTCTTGTTGACTCCTCCCTTCTGTTCTTGACCTGTTGAGACATTAAAGAAACATGTGCAATCATTGTTGTTAAGTAATTCTGCATCTCGTCACCTAGTGCCTTTGTTACACTGTAGGCATCAGTTCTTACTTGAGTTGGGGGAGTCAATGGTGTTCTCTCACAGTGTCTTGACTCAACTCATGAGGAGTTAGATTGTGATCTGAACCAGGCTGATTTTTTAGAGCATATAAAGCAAGGGGCAGGCAATGTAGCGATCCTTTTTTCAGAGTCATTTTCAGCTTGGCTATGTGCTCCTTCAACAATCCGTTTAACCTCTCACAGATTCCATGTGCCTGTGGGTGATAAGCAACAGAACATGTATGTTTTATGCCTCACAGAAATAATATGTGGTCAAAAAGTTCATTTACAAAGTGTGGTCCATTTTCAGACCGCAAAGATTTGCACACCCCCCTACCTGGGGAACACCTTGCATACAAGGAACTTGTCAGTGCATGGGGCATCAGGGTGTGTGCATGGACCTGCCTCTATCTATCTAGAAACACAACATGCTACGACCAGCATATATCTGTAGCCGCTGCATATCTCTAGCATATCTGCATAATGTATATGCAGATTCTGAAATGGGCCATTGGGTCTAGGGATTGCTCCTCTCAATGTTTGCAAAGGGTGCCACATGCTCCAGGAGATTGGGTATGAACCATTCTTCTGCAATTGTTACAGCTGGACTCTCTCGAGTCATGTGTGCTGGATAGTGAACCTGCTCTAGTGCTATTTTCAGTAATGTTAGTGGTATAACTGGCTTCCCAGTACTATCCTGCCTCCAAATTGCTTCTGTGGTGGATAAAGAACCATAAATCCTGTTCTTCTTGTGGAGCTCGTATTTCAATTATTTGAACAACAGACAGCATGTTAGGCAGCATGTTAAAGCCCTTCTTTGCTAAAATGCATCGTCCTTTCTTTTGTTTAACATCTTTTTCTCTAAACTAGATATGGGTAGATAATAGGCTTATTTTTTGGCCTCTGTGTCTACGGCTTTATGTTTCCACAGGAAATTAAATGTGCTTGTTTAGAATGTGCTGAGCATTTTACAGCCTTTGGGGTCAGTGGTAGACTTAATGCTTCTATAAGTCTATCCAATATGGTCGCATGTTGCACGGGAGGGGCGTCTGTGTGAAGGAAGCCTATCCTTTCCCAGCATGACAAACCTGTGTGTACAGTGGACGTCACACAGGCAGATTCAGAGTACACTGTCACTTCTTCATCCTCAAAACTCCACAATGCTTCGATGAGCACCTCTAATTCTGTAGCCTGTGCTAAATAATTAGAAGACCATTTCATCTAAGTTACTCCTCAAATTCACCTTCTCTATTCAGTTTCACTACCACTACACCACTACTCCTGTATGCCTTTCCCCAGTTGTCTGGTCAATTTTTAAAGAACTATCAATGAAAACAACTTCCCACCTCCCAAAACCATTTTCTCTAACGTTGGGTATTTTATTACAATTCTCAGTATACGTTGTGCAATCATGTACATAGTCATCTTCTACTGCTGGTTCCACTACAAATGTTGCTGGTTTCACTGTCTTGCATCTTACAGTTTTAATTGCGGGTTTGGAAATAAACACCTCATACCTTGGTGCTCTTTGTGTGGACAAGGTACTTTAGGGCTTGTCTAAAATTGCAAATAATGCATGTTCTACAAATAACGTTACTGAACAGATCATCGTTATACTTGAAGCTTTTTCAATTGCATATACTGCACTAGCTAACAATTGCTCACAGGGATATGTCCCTTCATTACTGGATGCACATCACATTTATTGACTAATCAGCGGGCGTGTCCGTCGTGTGCAGATATAATGTTTGCCCATTTTAAAAAATAACTACTGGATGGATTTACACCAAATTTACAAAAGCACGCTTTCGGGAGCAAGCCACCACTCCTGGCGTAACTTTGGTGAAAATCCATCCATCGGATTGGGCTCTAGGCGTGAGCAACATTTACGTTCCATTGCATCTATGGGAAAAACCACACATTTTGGGACCCCCCATAACATTGCCCCCCCCTTATCAAAACCTCACCAAATTTTGCAGAATCAATCTGACAGGGCCATATGCTTTTTTTGCAAAGTTTCGTTAGGATTCATCTAGGGGGGCAAAGTTATAAGCTGCCCAAAAAGTGCTCTTCCTATGGGTTGAATAACCATAACAACACAGCGAAATCTATAATGCACAAACAATTGATAAATAAGTCATTAATTTATAGGGCATTTGGTGTATCTCCCACCCTCCTACTCACCTGCTCTTCTTGAATTATGGTTTGGTACACTTTCCCAGATACTTTCTTGGTCATATTCACCATTTACTTCTGGACCAGTTGCTTCAAGGGCAGGATATCCAAGCTCCCCATCAACCGGTGGGTATATTTTTAATCTTTAGTGCCAATCCATTTACGGGGAATGTGTTATATTCAAATGAAGGGAGTCTTCCAAGTTACCTTTAATTCATTAAACCTAAAGAGATATATTGCCTATCTTAGAGCTGTTATTCAATTTAAAGCATGTTGCGCCTGTAGAGAAGGAGCCAAGTACCCCCACCTCAAGCACTGCTCCCATATTGCCTGTATGTTGGGAACCAGAGTGTGAAATATGTGCAGTGCCAGTGAAGATACCAATACCAAGGAGAATCCTGAAAGCAAGGTTCCCATTGAGAAAACCATACCTGCAAACACGACAATATGACAGCCATTTGAATAAAATCCCGGAAGAAGTGGGACAAATGAGCAAAAGGGAAGATTGGTGATGTCACACGAAGCAAGGACTGATGCGCCCAGAATAGATGAAGATACAAAAGAGCATAAACATTCTATAGGCGTTAAGAAAGTGTCCAAGATGAGCAACATTTCGAGTTTGAGATGAAGATGTTTATGCTATAGAAACTATGAAGATATCAATTCATACAAAGTATTCTTAAAGCCAGCTATCTAGTGAATAGATTGCGGAATCAGCCAACATAAATATTTAGGAGTGAATGAACTATGAACGATTCCACTATGCATTTTAGTAGAGCTGGACCCAGAAAAGGCAAGACTTGTCCAGTGTGTCATAGCTGAAAAGCTATCGAATTACAGAGGTGAATCAAAGAAAGGCAAGGCTGGCCCAGTACCAAGCATTCAAGGCCGCTCTGCGCCTAAATGATCAGATCGCAGCTAAAAACTTGTGAAAAGAACAAACTCCTGTTCAGAGGAGGGGCACGAAAACATTGAAGACGTCAGAGGTTCATTAAATAATAGTATTTTAAATGCAGAAGAGCTCTAAAACATGGCCTTCAGTCATGTGGATGAGTGAAAATAGATAATCATGGCATGCTACGCCAACTCCAGGAGACAGAGTATGCCATACTACCTTGTATTCTCCAAAGCAAGGAACATTTCCAAGGCCAGGTTCAAAGCCTTAATTGACGGGTAGACTGCAAGAGTGATGATAGATGACATGCTAATTGGTGGGAAGCTATAGTCAAGACCAACCCATCAGCACTTGGATGCCAGCCTGCATGCTGCTGGCATGTTTGGAAAAGTACTGATGGTTACAAGGCTGCATGCACATTATAGAGGGCCACATAATAGAGAGCCCTTTCGTTTGTGTAATCAATGGGACGTTGTATATTTGATGACGTTCATAGTAACCTGTATGAGGGGAGGGCTTAGTTGACCGACCTGATGTTAGAGGCCCAATCACCTTCCCAGCAAGTATGGAACGCATACCTAGATGTTCCCTCTTACCCTATCACTTTGTCACATAAGTTTTTGTAGTTTACTATGTAAGATGATGTCAATACTGACACATTTTTACTATAAAACCTGTTTTTTTATAAAACTTGCTGAGTGAGAAAATCGAGAGAATCGTCGATGTTTGTTGTAACTCCCTGTTTTAGACAAATGCCAATAAAACAGATGTGATTTGCCAACTTCTTGAGTTAGTTTTATTATTGATGTTTGAGTATCTTCTGCATCCCCAACCATCTCAAAGTATTGCTACCTCGTCTTAAAGAGCTGGGTCGATAACCCCAGTTCACCCCCATTTTATTATCTCTTATTATTGAGCAACAACCTTTTGCATGTCTCAGGCAATGTGTACATTAGTTTATTAGGCTCTCCATCGCTTCCATATATCTGGTTTGTAATCTTAGAATATTTACCTTATATGATTTATTCTCATCACCATGGTCTCATTTGGTCCAGGCATGACAGTCTACTAGCAAAGTGTTAGAGTTCCTGGGTGCCAAACGTTCGACAGGGAATGCTGTATTTAATAGTTTTTTGGGATATGTAGAAAAGGAAAACGACTGTTTCTTAGTCCTTTACATTTAGTGTACTACAATGAATCAATCACATACAGGACCCGTTGTCTCTTCGAGTGACTGCTGCTTGACTTATTTATTGTTTCCAATTGTTGATATCCCTGAAGAAAAAATAACTACAGTGTGGCACTAACCAGAATGTGTGCTGCCCGTATGCAATGTTTTGCCCAAGTCAAGTGTATCATAAAATTCAGGGATGGGTTGAAGATCATCTACCCTTCTCTTGGTTTCATCAGTATGGCATTGGTTATGGAGTGGCAAGAACATTTACCTCTAAAGGCAAGAAGCCAGTGGAAGTGGATTTGGCTCCTGCCTGTGCTAATACCTTTTCCAAACGGGCATTTTTTAAATGTAATTGGGTGCTTCCTTATGACATCTTCATCCATAACAGATAATACAGTGGACATATACTGTGCAAACCATTCCCTCTCTATACATATTGTTAATAATTAGCCTCCAGTGGCATATTTAGTTGACTTTTAAATTGTATTTCATTTAATTCATTTTCAAGACTTAATAGGCAATATAACTCACAAACACAAACAGGCATTATCAAAATCTCATAGTCACACTTCTGTTTGTGATATTGTATGTGGCATGAACAATTTTGAAAATGGCTTCTCATTTTATGTTTGGTTTTGCGACACTGTTTGCATAGCGACCCCACTAGTATGGAGATGTCAACCTACTGTATAGTTCCCATACCACCTTTGGCCTTTTGCAAGGTGTTTGCACCTTATCACATGTACGATTTCTGTCTGTCCATGGTGAAAAATGTTATTGGCCCCTATTTACAGTGCCAAGCATTGATGGCCACGTGTGAAAGTATCAAACTGCTGTCTTTTTCATGCCTTAATGACCCTCCTAATTTTTCTCAAACATTTGAAAGAAACCTTTCTGAAGATGACCATACAGTTCTTTATTGTACTCATGATCTATTTCACCTGCTCTACCTGATACCCGTATACCTGCTCTCCCTCTCATACTTTGAATGCATAAGCCTAGCGGCATCCAAACATTTAAGACCAGAGATAGACGAATAGCTGATGGTGCATCATAGAGCTGTTTATTCTGTGAGATACATTTAAAAATGGCGTGTTATTCTCCACTTCGCTCCTCTACCTCTAACTCCCTCAGGGTCAGTTGTTTTTCAAAGAAACAAGCTGGGGGCAGATCTCTATCTTTGGCTGGGGCCTCCCTTTGTAACAGCCTACCGGCCACCTTGAAACTTGAGGAGAACCATCTCTGGTTCCGGAAGCACCTCAAGACCTTCCTCTTCGCTTCTGCCTTTGCCTCTCTTCTCCCCTGCTGACCTGTTTTCTCTCTTGGCACTGTGTACCTGGACACCCTCGGTCCTTCGGGCCCAGGTACCTGCTCATCCTTCTTTCCTCCAGCACTGCCTCCGGGCCTCCCATTGCACTGGGTTGTGTATCTGTACCTACATAGTCCCCCACTCTTCTTCTGCACTTAGCAGATATACCCTATCTGACTAATCTTGCACTTGCCACTTGCTGGCTGTACTACCACCTTTTCATTGCCTGTATTTATTCAACTTATTCTTTATTCTTTTCTCTCCTCTGTTCTGCACTTTCCACTTCTCCCCCTTCCATGTAGTTCCCCCTTTTTCCCATCTCCATGCACTTGCGCGTTCTTAATGTCACTGGGCCTAGTAAGATCATTGTTTTTATTTTTTCTTCTCCCTTGCCCCTCCCCCTTTGCTTGGACGCGCTCTGAAACACTTGTGTATGAGCACAATATAAATACAATATCATATCATATCTTATATCATATCAGGTACACTTTCAGAGGTGATGAATTCCATACATTTTGTCCATCCATACTGTGAGAGAAAAGTCTCAAAACCTCTCATTTGCTAGGCCAACATCTTTATAATGTACATTTTTGTTTTACATCTGATGCTATGCTTGTACAGTAAGATTGTATTTTGCTGGTGGTTCGCTTAAGGAATTTTGCAAGATAATAGATTAGCTTCTGCAACAAGATAATGATAGGACGATTGGCAGCTAATGGAGGTCATGTTGTTTCTGCAGGATAAATATTAGTATTATGCATGTGTGTCCCCCACCAACCACAGGTCTGTGCAAATCACTCAATCATCAACCTGAATTGTGTACACATTTTTTAAATGATCAACTCGGTAGTATACATTTCCGAAACACAAAACCCTTTTGAGGGCATCATTGGATTAGCTCACACAATAAGTAACCATGTCTGCGCATGACACAGCCTAGAAAAATAATGATTGCTTCACTCCCCAAATTAATGTCACTTTGTGCGCATGACCCTAGTGTTTGCATGTGTGTTTTCTACTCGCACTTGTTTCATTCAAGTGACATACATGAATGTTTAATGTGTATTGTTTTAGCTTTATGTGCAGCGACTCCATTTGCAAGTGCCCCACTGGGCAAAGGCAGCCCAGAGCATTGGCGCCACCACAGATAGCAAGATGTCCGTCTACCGTGTTGGGAATGGTGTTTATACTTTAGGACTAAAAATTCGCTCGACATTACAACGTTTCCTTTAACTGATGACTTTGAAGCTAGTGCAAAATCTTTCGATGAAAACTAGTGCATGTATGTAACGTTTACAATGTACCTTTCAAGGGACTCACACACAACTCAGTTCACCACCAAGACGTTATAGCGCATTGGTGAGCTAAGGCACATCTTTCTCATTAGCCATTTGATGCATGTATCTCCATCTGTAATGAGAATGAATGGTCCATTAGGATGCGTTCAATATGTTTGCAAAGATTAGTGGATTCGTCATGTTTTCCTAGAATGTGTGTCAGAACTCACAGGTCTGTTTGTCATTGCTTGCTTTCACTTGTTGCTAAGGGTTTCTAACTGTTTCCATGGTGTTATGAATTTTTATGCAGAATTCATTTCAGCACGTTCACAATTGATTTTTTTTCCAACCAATTCAATGCATAGTTTTTCCCCTCCCTGCTCCACTGTAGGAAAACCATATTCAGTATTGGGCCCTCTTGGTTTTGATTGGACAACGAAAACGAAAAAAACAAAGAAAAGGGTGACACTGTATGGTTTTGCAACTGTTGTACACACTGTCCGCATAGAGACTGCAGCAAGGGTGTCTCGCAACGCCGTTGTCCTAGAGGAGTTTGTGTCTGAATAAGCTTGTGTGTCTCACTCCACAGGCCCTAAAGAAAGACACGCTTGTACACACTAAAGGATACGTGATTTTTTAGACTCAAAGGGCCTTCCCGCCAAAACAGAATTAAAAGGCATGTCCGGACTCAATGGATGTTCCTGCACAGGTGAGGAGATCAACAGGGCGTATCTGGCCTGCCTATCTGCAGGCTGTTGGGGGCTGCTCCGGGTCACCGGGCAGCCCCATACTTAGGTCGGGTGGCAGCCGACCATGCTCACGCTGCCTTCACAATGGGTGGGGGTTCATCCCACCCGCTCTGGGGACACCGGAGCTCTGCCCATGGGCCGGGTGGCAACCGGTTTACCGCGGCCCCGGCTCTGGGGGCACCCAGGCTGGGGCCGGCACCCTGGCCCGACTCACAGGGCCAGGGGAACACACAGGGACGGCGTTGCCCAGCAGGGGCACCGTCCGGACGGCATTGCCCGGCAGGGGCACCGTCCTGGAGCTGGGCCCCGTCCCTGCAGACACACACCAACGCGGAGTCAGTTTAGTCTTGACTGACGAGCCGGAAGCGGCTCGTTCACTTTATTAGCTTGGTCACGTGGTTCCCCACGTGACCACATCAACACACTTGGGCGATACCATGCCTCCCAACAGGGGAGACACGTAACACTCCTCCTTTTTCATAACAATAAAACAAAACCCCAAAGTCCCAACATAACCACGACTACTACTACTTGAGCCACTCTACTTCTTTACACACCCTTTATTAACCTGGGTGAGTGGCTCTCACGTCACTAAAAGGCACCACTGAAAGCTACTGGCACAACATAAAGCATTTTATATGTGCAGATGTATATCACATAATATTGTCCGCCCGCTGGGCCATTTTGCCCCAGCCCGCCTCTGCAGGTCCGGAGTGTGCATTGAGGACATGGGCGACGACCTCCATCTTCCGCACTTTCATGCCTGGAAACCGTCTGTGTCCTCACTCACGCTCACCAGAGTCACAAAAGGGGCCGGCAAAGCCGCACCTGGGGAGGCCCAGGGGCCACATCGGCAAAGTCCACAGTCTTTGGAGGCAACCCACGGCAGGGCACTGGTGATGGGGAATAGGCCACTCCTCACACTTCCCCCATCACGTAGGGGCTGCTGGCATTGTGTTGGGCCATTCAGGTCTCCTGCAGCTCTTCCTGGCGGGGCGCTGTTGGCAAACGACAAGCTCCTCCTTCCCACCCGGGTCAGCCAACAGGGCGACGCTGGTGGTCAGGTGCCTGGTTGACAGGGCGCACAAGCACTCCAGAGAGCTGCAGCCCCTGTGTGTGGAGACGCTTACCTCCCCAGCGCTGGGCCCGGGTTGAGCCTGGGCCACATGCTGTTAGGAGGGGGGGGGAAACCACAGGGCACTCGACCATTCGTTTTCAGATTTCCCCGTGGAGGTATGCCCACATGTTCTTTTTCATGTCTCCCCCCTGTTCTTGATGCTGGAGCCTCTCCCTCCTGATAGTAGAAGGAGCAGGCACCAGATAATGTGGGCTGGGCCCCTGCTGTCCTCTTGTGGATGGGGAAGGGGGGCCTCAGCTGTTTGGCGGCCCCAAACTTCTCCCATTGTGCGGCGGGGAAAACACTGCAAACCGGTCCTTTTTCTTTTCTTTTGTCCATGCAGGCCCAGTTGTAGTTGGGCCCGCCTCATTTATTCTGTCCCTCGCGGGTCCTATGGGGGCAGCTGCGCTGTGGTGGGCGGCCGGTGGTGCCTGCGGGTATGCTGGGGAAGAGGCAGCTCACCTTGTCGCTGTGGCCTCCACATCCTCGGGGGAAAACTGTACCCCTCCTCCCGTTGTTGGCCGCCACGCCGAACATCCTCCTCGGAAGGGGGAGGGGCAGCGCCCGTTCAAGGTGTCACGGGCCGGGGCAGTGCATCTCTTCTCCCAAGGCGGGGACCCCGCAGCGCCCGAGGCCAATGCCGCCTTTCTTTCTTCATGCGGCCACGCCGCAGTGCCACCCTCACAGCGCGGCCGAGACGCCGCAGATCACTTCTCCTCCACACGGGTGGGGGAGCGGCTCCTTGTTGCTATTGCAGGCCCTGTTGGAGTTGGGCCCGCATCGTAGTTTTTCATGCGGCGAGGATGGCCGCTCTTTCTTCCTGGTGCTTGCGGGTGGGGGAGGGGCAGTGCCTCCCCTCCTGCGGCCGTCTCCGCGGATACTCTCTCCTCCCCCTGGGACAGTCCTCCCCCCGGATGGGAGACGGGGGTAGCCCAGGTGGCCACCGCCGCACATCCTCCTCCCCACGGGGGAAAAAACCGCAGCTCCTCCTGCTCGCGGGCCCTGGTGGAGTCGGGCCGCCCACACCTCCGGCTCCCATGCGGGCACCAGGCGCCCCGCATCTACAAACGCGGGCCCTGGGCCACCCGCAGAGCTATCTCCACACCAGCGGCCGACGCCGCTCTGCACACGCGGGCTCCAGCCCTCGTCGCCATTGTTGGGGGCTGCTCTAGGTCACCGGGCAGCCCCATACTTAGGTCGGGTGGCAGCCGACCATGCACACACAGGCAGCGCTCACGCTGCCTTCACAAAGGGTGGTGGTTCATCCCACCCGCTCCGGGGACACCAGAGCTCCGCACATGGGCCGGGTGGCAACTGGCTTACAGCGGCCCCGGCTCTGGGGGCACCCAGGCCGGGGTCAGCACCCTGGCCTGACTCACAGGGCCAGGGGAACACACAGGGACGGCGTTGCCCGGCAGGGGCACCGTCCGGACGGCGTTGCCCCGGCAGGGGCACTGTCCGGGAGCAGGGCCCCGTCCTTGGGCCCAGCACACGTGGTGGGGCACCCGCATGGTCCCACCGCAGACACACACCCACACGGAGTCAGTTTAGTCTTGACTGACGAGCCGGAAGCGGCTCGTTCACTTTATTAGCTTGGTCACGTGGTTCCCCACGTGACCACATCAACACACTTGGGCGATACCATGCCTCCCAACAGGGGAGACACGTAACACAGGCAACCTTGAACATAATGAACCACTGATCTTCAACTAACACCTGAACTAGTTCATGAACTAAAGGTAGACTTTTTGGTACATAAGTTCCAGAGCACGCTTCCTAATTTGAGTGAAAACAAGCATGTATCTGGTCCATTTGTGTGAAACATGTATTTCCATTTAGAAAGGAGCAGATAGTAGTAAGGTAGTCATTCTACGAGGTTTTCAATCGAGACACAAGAAGGCTATACCTTTATCAATCTTTTGGATTGATGTAAATTGCACTTTTTTGCTGTTTAAGATATGCAGTGTAAGTCATCATACATTCTGAAGGGGGTTCTAGTAAGCCGCATGCATTCGTGTTGGATACTAGAGTCTGTTTTCTCAACAGCCTACAGAAGTTAAGGGGCCTTTTTAAAATGTATTTTATTGTTCATTTATAATGCGCATAGTACCAGCAAGTGGTTTCTAAGCATGGAATTGGGATTCAAACCTGTGTTGTGCTGCATTATCTTGTTTCCAAGCCAAACGTGTTGCCCCTGAGCTATCCTTCCTCTCCCCTTTTAGAGGCAGCTAATAGAAAATGCAGAGCTGGTGTGTAACCAAAAGTGCTGCATTCTTGACTTTTCAAACAACTCCGAACATCTAGAATTAGTGAGACAGGTAGCAGGCTCTAGTCACGACATGGAAACCTGAACATTAGACATGGTTGTCTAGATACCTGTCCAACTCTTCACCATGAGGGCAGCCATCTGAGAAAGAGAACCGTCATGATAAATGACAGCATCTGTATTATTTGCATTAGGCTTTTGTGGGCTCCTCAGGAGATGTGTTTTGTACCATAATGAAACACATATTTTTTTTAAAAAGAGGCCTATCCTCTGCTCAGGTCATTTCAAATTGCTTCCAAGTAAGTGTATTCAATGTGCCATGTCTAATACTATAGAGGAAAAGTCCATATCTGGACAGATCAAAATGTGTACTTAAATGAAACCACTTGTTTGCCATGTCTCATAAGTGAGATTCCTGCCTATCTTTTTGCTTCCTGATTAGCCAAACCATCAACACCGAGGGTGCCACAACTAAGCCAGAGTGGGCTTGCGCGAAGGGAACATTTCGCTAACCCAAAACTCTGCACCACCACGAGTGGGATTGTCTGACAAACATTAAGAGTGCATGTTCCATAGTCTTCTGTTCTATGATGGCAGAGTGTGTCTACATACCACACTCCAGGTGAAGAGTTTGAGCTACCCAGAGACCCATTTAAACATTGGGGGTCATTATGAGTTTGGAGGTAACCATGGCGCTATTAGCTCCCTCCAAACCCATACCAACTCCACCCTGGTGAATGGAGGTATTGCCGCCCCATTCCAAGGTTGGCGTGGGTGGTAATTCCCCGTTCACCAGGGCCCTTCCCCATTCCCATTTGAGCCCCCATAGTGCTCAATGGGAATGGGGAAGGCGGTAATAACGGTACCGCAAATTGTGGTACCGTTATTACCTCCAAAGTCCCTTTGCGGGTCCCGTCCTTAATGCCTGGTAAAACCAGGCGTTAAGGGAGGACCCGCAAAAGGACCTCGTAATAGGGCGGTAAGGGATTACCGTTACCGGTGCCCTTACCGGTAACAGTAATCCCTTACCGCCTGGGTCGTAATGACCCCCATTGACTTATTTTGGGTGATGACAGAGATCAAGGGTCAAGGCTGGGATGAATAGAGCCTGCATGATGTTGGTCTACTGGTGGCTTTGGATGCTAAACCATGATCTAAGAGGTGGTGAGAGCCTGCTCGAAGGAATGAGATATCCCCTACTTTCTGACACCTCCCAAAGGGTGGAAAAAAGTATATATATATATATATATATATATATATATATATATATATATATATATATATATATATATATATATATATATATTATATATATATATATATATATGAAGGAAGGAGAGCCCACCAGAGGAGATGCACCACCAGGAGGAGAGGGGTGGGAGAGGAGCGAGGTGAGGCACCACACTTGCTGAACCTGGGCACTTCTCCACGCAGTTGCCTGCCATTTTTGCAGTTGGCTGCTATTTAGATTTAAAGGTTTTATAACCTTTTAAGCACATTCCTCACTCCCTTTGTCCTGCTCACACCCACCAGCCCTCTCTGCACCGCCCCCGCCTTCCCTCCCCACCGCTGATTGACCAGCAAGTGGGTCACAGGACCCTTCAGGAGCAATCCCATGACAGATTTGTTTGGGCAGCCTGTGATGGGCAGTGGATAAGGCCAATTCCTGTTTGCCTGATTTCCTGGTTCCCAGCCCCGCACTGCAGCCCCTCGCCGATCCAGGCGACCATGGACAGAAACATAAAGGACAATACAACATACTCACAGAGAGTTTGAATCCATCCATTGTCATAACTCGGAACTTTGCTGTTCTGAATCTTGTTACTGTGAGGCTTGCACCATATTGAGTTTGGCTGTTTTTAAATTTTGCTACCATGAGGTTTGCACCATTTAGAATTCTGCTGCTTTTAATTTTGCTACTGTGAGGTTTCAACACTTTGGATTTTGCTGTTCTGATTTGTGCCACTGTGCGGTTTCATCAATTGGAACTTTGCTGATTTGAATTGGCCACTTTGAGTTATGGCAGAGTGGTTATGCCACTTTGGATTTTGCTACTATGAGATTTCATTACTTGTATCTTTGCTGTTTTGAATGTTGCCACTGTGAGGTTTATACCACTTGGAAACTTGCTGCTTTTGAATTTTGCCACTTTTAATGTTGCTACTGTTAGACTTCAGCGATTGAATCTTTCTGCTTTGAGGTTTGCACCACTTTGTACTGTGCAGCTTTTAAATGTTGCTACTGTGAGTATTGCACCACATTGAGGGGGTAATTCATAGAATTTAGTGCACAAGTGGCGCACGCGGCTGGCACACAGTGTGCGCGTGCGATTGTTTGAGCCAGCCGTGTGCGCTAAAATCCATTTCCAGTGTATTCATGGATTTTAGCTACCAAAACCAGCCATAGCGCACAGTGGCGCAGCGACCCTGCAGCAGCGCCAGTTATGCCCCCAAGAACGCCCCTCGCGCAGGGAAAAGCCATCAAAATCCCCAATCCAGCGCAAAGGGCTGCGCTAACCCTGTACCAGTATACATCGCCGCCACACAGCAAACGGCAAGCGGGGAACGTGTATTAATGGGGTTCGCGGGAAGTTTCAAACGCGATTGGCCCTGTGCGAGTGGGGTATGTGTATTACTGGGGTTCACGGGAAGTTTCACACGCGACTGGCCCTGTGCGAGTGGGGTATGTGTATTACTGGGGTTCGCGGAAGTTTCACACGCGATTGGCCCTGTGCGAGTGGGGTACGTGTATTACTGGGGTTCGCGGGAAGTTTCACACGGGATTGGCCCTGTGCGAGTGGGATACGTGTATTACTGGGGTTCGCAAGAAGTTTCACACGCGATTTGAGCAGGGTACGTGTATTTCGGGGTGTGCACGGGAAGTTTCACACACGATTGGCCCTGTGCGAGTGGGGTACGTGTATAACTGGGGTTCGCAGGAAGTTTCACACGCGATTGGCCCTGTGCGAGTGGGGTACGTGTATTACTGGGGTTCGCGGGAAGTTTCACATGCGATAGGCCCTGTGCGAGTGGGGTATGTGTATAACTGGGGTTCGCGTGAAGTCTCACACGCGATTTGAGCAGGGTACGTGTATTTCGGGGGGTGCACGGGAAGTTTCACACGCGATTGGCCCTGTGCGAGTGGGGTAAGTGTATTAATGGGGTTCGCGGGAAGATTCACACGCGATTGGCCTTGTGCGAGTGGGGTACGTGTATTACTGGGGTTCGTGGAAAGTTTCACACGCGATAGGCCCTGTGCAATTGGGGTACGTGTATAACTGGGGTTCGCGTGAAGTCTCACACGCGATTTGAGCAGGGTACGTGTATTTCGGGTGGTGCGCGGGAAGTTTCACACGCGATTGGCCCTGTGCGAGCGGGTTACATGTATTACTGGGGTTCGCAGGATGTTTCACACACGATTGGCCCTGTGCGAGTGGGGTACGTGTATTACTGGGGTTCACGGGAAGTTTCACACGCGATAGGCCCTGTGCGAGTGGGGTATGTGTATAACTGGGGTTCGCGTGAAGTCTCAAACGCGATTTGAGCAGGGTACGTGTATTTCGCGGGGTGCACAGGAAGTTTCAGATGCGATTGGCCCTGTGCGAGTGGGGTACGTGTATTACTGGGGTGCGTGGGAAGTTTCACACGTGATTGGCCCTGTGCGAGCGGGCTGCGTGTATAACTGGGATTCGCGTGAAGTCTCACACATGACGATTTGAGCAGGGTACGTCTATTTCGGGCGGTGCACGGGAAGTTTCACACGCGATTGGCCCTGTGCATGCGGGATACGTGTATTACTGGGGTTCGCGGGAAGTTTCACACGCAATTGGCCCTGTGCGAGTGGGGTATGTGTATTACTGGGGTTCGCGGGCAGTTTCACACGCGATTGGCCCTGTACGAGTGGGGTACGTGTATTACTGGGGTTCGCGGGAAGTTTCACACGGGATTGGCCCTGTGCGAGTGGGATACGTGTATTACTGGGGTTTGCAAGAAGTTTCACACGCGATTTGAGCAGGGTACGTGTATTTCGGGGGGGAGCAGGAAGTTTCACACGCGATTGGCCCTGTGCCAGCGGGGTACGTGTATAACTGGGGTTTGCGTGAAGTCTCACACGCGATTTGAGCAGGGTACGTGTATTTCGGGGGGTGCGCGGGAAGTTTCACAATCGATTGGCCCTGTGCAAGCGGGGTACGTGTATTACTGGGGTTCGCAGGAAGTTTCACACGCGATTGTCCCTGTGCAAGTGGGGTATGTGTATAACTGGGGTTCGAGTGAAGTCTCACACGCGATTTGAGCAGGGTACGTGTATTTCGGGGGGTGCACGGGAAGTTTCACACACGATTGGCCCTGGCGAGTGGGGTAAGTGTATTAATGGGGTTCGCGGGAAGATTCACACGCGATTGGCCTTGTGCGAGTGGGGTACGTGTATTACTGGGGTTTGCAGAAAGTTTCACACGCGATAGGCCCTGTGCAATGGGGGTACGTGTATAACTGGGGTTCGCGTGAAGTCTCACACGCGATTTGAGCAGGGTATGTGTATTTCGGGTGGTGCGCGGGAAGTTTCACACGCGATTGGCCCTGTGCGAGCGGGTTACGTGTATTACTGGGGTTCGCAGGAAGTTTCACACACGATTGGCCCTGTGCGAGTGGGGTTCGTGTATTACTGGGGTTCGCGGGAAGTTTCACACGCGATAGGCCCTGTGCGAGTGGGGTATGTGTATAACTGGGGTTCGCGTGAAGTCTCAAACGCGATTTGAGCAGGGTACGTGTATTTCGCGGGGTGCGCAGGAAGTTTCAAATGCGATTGGCCCTGTGCGAGTGGGGTACGTCTTTTACTGGGGTGCGTGGGAAGTTTCACACGTGATTGGCCCTGTGCGAGCGGGCTGCGTGTATAACTGGGGTTCGCGTGAAGTCTCACACGAGACGATTTGAGCAGGGTACGTGTATTTCGGGGGGTGCGCGGGAAGTTTCACACGCGATTGGCCCTGTGCATGCGGGATACGTGTATTACTAGGGTTCGCTGGAAGTTTCACACGCGATTGGCCCTGTGCGAGTGGGGTACGTGTATTACTGGGGTGCGTGGGAAGTTTCACACGCAATTGGCCCTGTGCGAGCAGGCTGCGTGTATAACTGGGGTTCGCGTGAAGTCTCACACGAGACGATTTGAGCAGGGTACGTGTATTTCGGGGGGTGCACGGGAAGTTTCACACGTGATTGGCCCTGTGCATTCGGGATACTTGTATTACTAGGGTTCGCTGGAAGTTTCACACGCGATTGGCCCTGTGCGAGTGGGGTACGTGTATTACTGGGGTGCATGGGAAGTTTCACACGCAATTGGCCCTGTGCGAGCGGGCTACGTGTATAACTGGGGTTCGCGTGAAGTCTCACACGTGATTTGACCAGGGTACGTGTATTTTGGGGGGGTGCGGGAAGTTTCACACGCGATTGGCCCTGTGCATGCGGGGTACGTGTATGACTGGGGTTCGCGGGAAGTTTCACACGCGATTGGCCCTGTGCGAGTGGGGTACGTGTATAACTGGGGTTCGCGTGAAGTCTCACACGCGATTTGAGCAGGGTACGTGTATTTCGGGGGTGCGCGGGGAGTCCTACACGTGAATTGGCAGTGTGGGTCCTCCCAGGTGTTCCCTCTACATCCTCCACGGCCCCTGCAGGCAGCCCACACCACAGGGGACTACCCTGCACCCCTGGTCATGTCCCGCAGGTAGCCCATCCACCATGGGCATGCCCCCCAGCCAAGCCACATATCAGCTTGCACTACTGATCACCAACTCATGTCCCCCTGCACCCCCACCCCCCAGCAGTGCAGGGCACCTGCCAGCAGGCCCCCACTCATGTCTCCTGCACACCCACCCCCCAGCAGTGCAGAGCACCTGCCAGCAGGCCCCCACTCATGTCCCACTCATGTCCCCCTGCACCCCCACACCCCAGCAGTGCAGGGCACCTGCCAGCAGGCCCCCACTCATGTCCCCCTGCACCCCCAGCCCCCAGCAGTGCAGGGCACCTGCCAGCAGGCCCCCACTCATGTCCCACTCATGTCCCCCTGCCCCCACGTCATGACGATCCTCAATCATGGCCCTTATGGCCAGCCTCCCCAGCCCAAAGACCCAACCAAGTATTGCATCCACCCACATAGAAAAGCCAATTACATGATACAACCCCAAAGGCAAGTATGTAAATGAACACATGTCCGTAACACACACACAATGGGTGCAAGTGAATGTGAAAACCCATATCATGACATGCATGAAACCAATGAGATAATACCACACATCGAAGTATGAAGATAATTTTTTATTAAACACAACATGAATGTAATTAAAAGAAAACAAACAGCAATGGGAATAATTAAAGAAATGCTGCATGTCCGTAAAAGAATAGACAACAAGAAATCATAATCCAAAGAAATCCAAAAGAAATGGTGTCCAAAGTCAAAGTCCAACAAAGCAAATCCAAGGCAAAAAAGAAAGTGAAATCCATTGCTCCATGGTGAAAATTACAAAAAATGATAATAATCCAATGGTGAACTATGTACAAATGAACAATCCAGGGTCCATGAGCCCAACTGATGAAATGAAAGCTACCAAAAATACTACCTAATAAAAAACTATATACAAAAACGTGGTGCATTGTCCAAGCGCAACCAAAATAAAAAAAAAAGGAAAGGAAACCTAACACTGGCCCTCATTACGACCCAGGCGGTAAGTTACCGCCTGGGTCATACCCTTACCACCATGGTGTAAACCACAACACAAGGATGAATGCACGCAACACACATGCATAAACAGGCATGGCGCCTGCAATCAACATCAGCATTCATGTACAAGGGCCTCTATTAATCAAAATGTTGCCTTCAAACTCACATGCATCCTGGCTCACACTGATCCCATTCACCCACATCAACGGAGGGTCATGCATCATGCCTTGTACACCACAGACACAGTGGATAGACACAGTGCATACAACGGTGACCACACTGCATGAGTGAATCTACACATCATCACGGACATGTGTCATAAATCCATGGCATATCGAAGTCACAGACACACTTCTCAGACACACACACATGTGCACCATACATGTACAAGAACAGACACTGGCATGCTTTCATGTGTGCATTTGCCATACAGCTCCCCATTTGCCATACAGCTCCCCACCAACCATGTGGTTCGCACATTAAACTATGTTTACACCATGGTGGATGGTGGATTTACCGCCCCATTCCAAGGTGAGTGGGGCGGTAAATCCCCATTTCCCATTTTACCCTTCCCCATTCCCATTTTTGCCCCATAGGGCATAATGGGAATGGGGAAAGGTGCTAATTACGCCACCGTAAATTACGGTGGCATAATTAGCACCAAAGTTCCTTTGCGGCATGGGTTTTAACGCCTGCAAAAAGCAGGCGTTAAAATCACCATCCCGCAAAGGGACCTTGGAATCAGGCGTTAAGGGTCGGTGCCATTTACGGCGCCGTAAACCCCTTAATGCCTGGGTCCTAATGAGGGCCACTATCTAACTATATACAATGGCAGCGGGCAAGTCCTGCGGCTCACTCTGTGGTGTCCCGGGCCAGGGCATCATCAAACTCCATGTCGATGTTCTGGAGGCGGGCCTCTGCCCTGGCCCCGAGGTCTCGCAGGGAGGCACTCATGGCCTGTTCCAACTACCTGCGATTCGCCTCAAGGCAGTCTGCCCGCCTCAACGCCCGACGCATGGAGAACTCCACCCTCACCATGGTGAGCCACGCCTCTTCCGCCTGCCACCACTCCGCACCTATATGCTGGCCTAACCGCAGACACACAGAAGACACATCCATTCCAGGGTCCTCCTGCCCTCTGGCTGATATCTGCACCCCTAATGTCGATGGCCCGAGCCATCATTGCTCCCACCTAGAGCCTGCTCCAGGGATGGGATCTACACTAAGCTGTCTGTGTTGGTCAGGCCAGGTCCACAGGGGGCCCTGGTGGAATCTGGGCCGGAAGACGGCAGGGAGAACGACTGGCGCATAGTCTCCACAGAGGAGGAGAGGTCCGCCAGAGTGTGCGTCACATGTAGGAACCCAACAACCAGGCCCCCTCCCAACAGTGGCACGCCGCGACACTGCTCTTCATGATGGTGTGCGTTCTCTGCCCAGGAAGAATGCACGTCATCACGAATGTCACGCGTGCGCAACGCGACACCAATCAGGATGGAGCACATACATTCATGGGACCCCTCGTCGGCAGGTAGTGGAGAGGCAGATGACATGGCACTCTCCCCTACCTGCGGACGGGCCTGGGACGGGGCCTCCCTGGTGGTGCATGGTGGTGCAGTCACAGGGTCAGGGACAGTGACATGCACAGGCCCCTCTGCGGTGCCTCCTGACCCTGGCCCTGGACTGCACCACTTGCACCAGTGGTACTACCCCCACCAGGCCCCATGTGCGGCTCAGTAGCGGGCTCATCCTCCTCTGTGGAGACCACCAACCTGGATGTCTCCGTACCGTCTTCCGCCATTGCAAGTCCCTGTGGGGGCTCACCCAGCCCTTCCGCCACAGCTGTAGTGGCAGACGCGGCACCAGCCCCCTCGCTCCCGGATGATGGCAAGTCCTGGGAGGGTGGCTGGGCCTTGCGTCGCCGCCCAGTGGAGGCATCCTCACTTGACACTGCGTAGAGGGAGACATAGAACACAAGCATAAGGGTACAGTACAATATTCCCCTAGACAGGAAGCAATAACACATGAGTGGCAGTGTCTAATGTCACTTCCATCCTGTCCCTCCACAACACAAGGATGAATGCACGCAACACACATGCATAAACAGGCATGGCGCCTGCAATCAACATCAGCATCCATGTACAAGGGCCTCTATTAATCAAAATGTTGCCTTCAAACTCACATGCATCCTGGCTCACACTGATCCCATTCACCGACATCAACGGAGGGTCATGCATCATGCCTTGTACACCACAGACACAGTGGATAGACACAGTGCATACAACGGTGACCACACTGCATGAGTGAATCTACACATCATCACGGACATGTGTCATAAATCCATGGCATATCGAAGTCACAGACACACTTCTCAAACACACACACATGTGCACCATACATGTACAAGAACAGACACTGGCATGCTTTCATGTGTGCATTTGCCATACAGCTCCCCATTTGCCATACAGCTCCCCACCAACCATGTGGTTCGCACATTACTAGTCTCACATGCATGACCATGATGTCCCGGAACACACACATCCATACATGCCCCATGTCACACATACAGGCAAGTATCAGACTACCAGCACACTGCAACATGCCCTGTCTCGCACACCAATGCTTGGCCACTTACCGCTCAACTCCAGACGGGTCTTCCTCTGAAGGATCTGGGCATGGAGCGCTGGGCATACGTGTTCCAGGACCCTCATCTGGATGTCACTCATGCTGACCCGGCCTCCCTCCGCAAGGCGCTGGGCCTTGTGGAGGGTCCTGGACTTGAAGTCCTTCCAGCTCTTCTTGACATGCTTGATGTTGTGGGTTGCCACCCCCTCCGCGTTGATGGCAACCACTACGTCGTCCCAGATCCTCTCCCGTCCTTCCTTTTTGGCGAGTGATGTTCCGAAGAGGGCATCATAATGCCCCAGGACATGCTCCACCAGGACACCAACTTCCTTCAGACTGAAGCTGGTGGCCCTCTGCCTCTCTGGCTGGGGGTCGCCAGTGGTCTCAGATGGTGTTTGCCCCGACATGGCGACCCCCGAAGCAGGCGTGGGTGGGCAACTGGGTACTGGGGCAGGGCTGTGGAGCGATGGTATCCCAGTCGGGAGTCTTCTGTTCCAGCAGGGGTGGTCACAGCAACTGGAACCCTGGCTGACATGCAGGCACCAAATAGCAGGGCACGGGGGCAGCAGGCAGTCAGGCAGCATCAGATGGCAGGTGGGAGCGTGCTCGGAGCTCTGGGGGGCAGGAAAATGGCCATCAGGGCAGGAGCGTGGTCTTCTGTGTGTGTACACGTGGCCAGCTTGATACGGAGTGAATTGGCACGTGAAGAAAGTGAATGTCAGTGTGAAATCCAAGGAAAGGCCCTTAGCGCCTAAGTGCATCAGCACACGTACGCGATTTGATTGGACCAAAGGCCCTTAGCGCGTAAGCACATCTGTGAGGTATCGCGCTGCCCTGGCACGGGTTGAAGATCCCACGTGGCTTTCCATTGCTCTGTATGTGCTTTTCGTGGGATGCGGCCATGTGTTTTCCAGCCGTTGGGGTTCACACGCTATTACTTCACTGCGGGTGGGTGTTGGCTACGCGTTCTTCTACACACAAGGCAGACGGTGAGTGGTATCCCGCTCGCCCAGGGCCAATCGCGTGTGAAACTTCCCACGCACCCCAGTAATACACGTACCTCACTTGCACAGGGCCCTTTCACATGTAAAACTTCCCACGCACCCCAGTAATACACGTACCCCACTCGCACAGGGCCCTTTTGCATGTAAAACTTCCCGCGAACCCCAGTAATACATGTACCCCACTTGCACAGGGCCCTTTCGCGTGTAAAACTTCCCACGAACCCCAATAATACACGTACCCCACTCGCACAGGGCCCTTTCACGTGTAAAACTTACCACAAATCCCAGTAATACACGTACCCCACTCACACAGGGCTTATCGCATGTGAAACTTCCCGCACCCCCGAAATACATGCACATGCTATTTTTCACACAGCGGGTGTCCGTGGTTGTCGTGTACCCCTTTTTTTTACGGCCATACTGGCCTGCCTGTTGATCGCGTACATTTTCTTTGGGCTCCTGGCTGCCACACCGTACTACGTGTGTCATTTTTGCACGCACGTGGGCTACTGGGGGACGCTTGCCTCTTTTTTTTCTTTTTATGGAGTGCCTGTGTGTTGCGTGCACGTCATTTATCCTAGGGGGCCACAGTATGGGACATTCATCATAGCTGTATGTACGTGCTTTTTGTTTGCGTACACTTTTGTAATGTGCAGGGACGCTACCACCTGCCTTCGTGTGACGGACGTTTTTCGGCCTGTGCGTGTCTTTGCCCGTGTGGGGGTTTGCCCTATTCGATTCCATGAATACGCGTGGTTTGCATGCGTGTGGGCATTCCGAGTACTTCCCAGCAGTACTTCCCCAGTTACGCCTTCTTTTTCACACCTTATTCCCCATTCCGCATGTTACGCCCCGTGTCCAGCCCAATTTTCGGTGTGTGCGCTGACGTTGTGCGCTTTCCCTGTGCGCGTCACGCACAGCGTTTGAGCTGTTGCAATGACTTGTGCGACAGTGTGCGCCACGCTCGGATTTGGCGCACATCCCAAGGAAAACATGCACAGGGACTTGCATGAATCGCACCTGTCTTTCATGCTTGCGCCTGCTTGCGCCTGCTTGCGCCAAGATTTTCTGCGCACGTTTGTTCCATGAATCGGCCCCTGAGTTCCACTGGTTTTTGACGTTGCTACTGTTAGGTTTGCACACCTTTGAGCTCTGCCTGCTGATTTTTAATTTTGCTACTGTGAGATGTCACAACAAAGAATTTTGCTACTGTGAAGTTTCACCACTTTGAATTGTGCTACTCTAAGGTTTCACCACTTGGAACTTTACTGTTCTCAATTTTGCCACTTTGAATTTTGCCACTTTGAATTTTGCTACTAGGAAGTTTCATCTCTTGGATGTTTTTTTGTTTTGCCACTTTGTATATTGTCACTGTGAGGTTTGCACCACTTGTTGCTTTTGAATTTTGCCACCTTGTTTTTTGTTACTGTGCGACTTCTCCCATTTGAATCTTGCTGCTCTGAGGTTTGCACCACTTTGAGTTCTACTGCTTTTAATTTTGCTACTGTGAGGATTCACCACTTGGAACTTTTCTGTTCTGAATTTTGCCACTTTGAAGTTTGCTATTATGAAGTTTCACCACTTTGAATGCCTGCCGCTTTTCTGTTTTGATACTGTGAGGATTCACCACTTGGAACTTTGATGTTCTGAATTATGCACTTTGAATTTTGCTACTGTGAGCTTTCACCACCTCAGATCTTTACTTTGAGGGTTCACCACTTTGAATATTGCTACTGTTCAATTTCACCATTTTGAATTTTGCTACTGTGAGGTTTCATCATTTGGAACTTTACTGTTCTGAATTTTGCCACTTCGAATTTTGCTACTGTGAAGTTTGTACCACTTTGAATTTGCTACTGTGAGGTTTAATCACTTTAACTTTGCTGTTCTGAATATTGTCATTTTGAACTTTGCTACTGTGAAGTTTCACCACGTTGAATTTTGCTACTCCATTTTACACCAATCGTCTGGATCCTCCTTCTGCCAATCCTTGCCACTTATTTCAGAACTTCAATCGTATTCTTTCTCTCTCTTCCCCTGAACCAGCCCTCTCCTTATCCCTCTCTGTATCTGACTTTGCCTCTTACTTTTCTTCTAAAGTCACACTTTATTACAAATCTATTTTCTGCTCCCTCCTCTTATTTCTCCTCCTTTCAATCTCTCTCTGTCTCTGACATCTCCTGCTTTCTTTCCAAAGCTCACCCTATGGCCTACCCCTCTGATCCTCACCCTCTCTTATTCCTGTCTCTGCCTATATCAGGCATGGCTCTTTAACCTCTCTCGTCGGTCTTCTACCTTTCCTTCTTCATTCAAGCATGCTTCTATCCTTCCTATCCTGAACAATCCTTCTCTGGATCCTTCTCTCCCATCTAACCATCGCCTAATATCACTCCTACCTTTAATTTATAAAGTTCTCAAATGTATTGTCTATTCGCAAATTTCTTCTAACATTAACTATTTTTCTCTTCTTCCTATTTATCAATCCGGCTTTTGACCTGTACACTCTATCAAAATGGCTCTATCTCTCTGTGATGCTCTTCTATCTGCTCGCCATTCTAGGTAATCATCTCTTCTGGTCTTGCTCAATCTGTCTGCCACTTTCGCCACTGTGGATCACTAGCTTCCTCTTCACTCTCTTTCTGGTCTAGGGTTTGGTGGCTTTGTTCTAAACTGTTTTCACTCTTACCTTGTCAATGACACTTACTTGGTGTCCTGGGCTGATCATCTGAATTCTTCTATTCTTCCTGTTCAGTATGGGGTACCTTAGGTTTCAGTCTTAAGTTCCCTACTCTTCTCCTTTAACATGATTCATCTTGCCTCTCGTATTTCTTCTTTTGGTCTCTCATACATTTCTATGCTGAGGATATGCAGCTCTTTCTCTCTTTCATCTCATTCTTTTTCACAACTCTTACTTCAGGCCTTAGTGCAATTCAGTCTTGTATCCA
Source organism: Ambystoma mexicanum (assembly GCF_040938575.1). Classification (NCBI taxonomy): domain Eukaryota; kingdom Metazoa; phylum Chordata; class Amphibia; order Caudata; family Ambystomatidae; genus Ambystoma; species Ambystoma mexicanum. Next base: position 865,092,106 of record NC_090937.1, read on the forward strand.
AGATTGAAGTACTCTTCCTCCCTGCCAAGACTGTGCCTACTCCTCTGCCTCCCCCCTTTATCTCTTTTCCCCCTTCCTCTCTCCCAATTTCTCACTTTGCTCAGAATCTTGGAGTTATACTCGACTCGTCCCTTTTGTTCCCTCCTCATATGTCTGCTCTTGCCTGCTGCTGTCGGTTCCAGCTTTTTAATATCCGTAAGACTAGACCATTTCTTTCCTTTGCTGGTACCAAAATCCTTGTTTCGTCGCTTGTTTGTTCCTTTCTTTGTTTATTATGTTCTTTTATTCTTCTAGGTCTTCCAACGGTCCATCTCTCTCCTCTTCATTCCATCTATAACTCAGCTATAGGGCTCCCTTTCTCGTTATCCTCTCGCAATTCTATTGCTCCAGCTCTTGCCTCTCTTCAATGGCTCCACATTGAGTCACATCTCCTTTTCAACATTGTGTATGTGGTTTTTAAATGCCTTCACAACCTTGCCCATTCCACCTTCATCTCTTATTTCTTTTTATGTCCCATCACGTCCACTTCGTTCTCAAACTCTGTTTCTTCTTAATGTTCCTCGCCCTCCTTCTGCTAATTCCTGTTACCACTCAACCTCCCTCTTGGCCCCTAAACACTGGAACATGCTTCTCCTTCTTCTTTGTTCGCTGTCTTTCTTTCCTCTGTTCTGCTCACACCTTAAAACCCACCTGCTTACTGGTTAATTTGTAGTTTAGCTTGTTGTACATGATCTGTACCATTTTATTTTTGTACAGTGCTATAAAAATGAAAGCCAAATTAAACCATTGACACTAGGAGACCTGCTCAAAGTGGGTCTCACACACTGCGATCCTACAACCATAGCGAGGCATCTGCCACTGTGTAGCTTAACAAATGTGGGATTCTGCGCCTTCATTGTTGCACAGCCACCAAGATAATTGCCCAGAGGAACTGTGAAGAACAGAAAATCCTTCCCATCCAGTGAGCCTTCCAGCCACCAAGATAGCATTTGCCGCTGTGTAGCCCAATAAACATGCTTCAGCAATTGGCCAAAACTATGGCATAATCACAAGGATCATAACCAACAGGTAATATCAATGACAGAGACATTTCCCAACGAAGAAGCCATCCATCGAAATAGCTTGATGTACAGCTACAGCATCAACAGATCAACGACTGACAATAGCCACATAACTCACAACTACAAGTATGCCTGACAAAAGAATGATATACAAACAAGAATGGAAAACAGAACAAGAAAGACAAAATAATCAACACCACCACCAAACAACAGGAACCATCTACCAGAATTCACAACACCTCTAAATCACAAACAATCCCCACTAAAACAAAATGAACATCCATGCAAATATGAGAACAAAGACGGCATACATCTCCTGCTATCTCTCCACCTACAAACCAGCCACATCAGAAACCAAACAATCCACAACAAAGTACCCAGTGAATACTAAAAGAGACCTGAATATACAAACCACCCACCCCAACAAACAGAACCCAGCATCAAGAAAACAACTTCAGAAAAATGTAACTTTCTCACTTTTTCCCGTTGGGCCTGCAGGGTTACAACTCTGCCCTGCATAGAGGGCTTGGGACAAGAGGAACACCATGCAAGAGATATACTCTGTGGCGGCTCAGAGAGAGCATTTTGCTGAGCAAGGACCAGCTTTGTGTGTTGAGCCCTTCCCTGTGTTGGAGCTGCGCCTGGACTCCCCAGGATACCACCATACCGAGACCTGATACCTTCCATGGAGGAGCTGTTCTGCTGTTGCCTGGAGTCCTGTAACTGGATGATGCAGGAATGCACCTTTGTACTGCAAGCTGCCCCCTGTGTCCCAATCTGGGACTTGCTGACTGCAGTGGTTCCCTCACTGCATCTGCACCAAGTTGGGGTGTTCTGCTGAGGTTTCCCAGACCCCAGTATGAGCTCCAGCACTGATCACTGCTGGGCCTGGGCTCCACCTGCTCCTCCATTTATAGCCGCTTGAGCCGAGGACACCTTTCTGAAACCCTGAGTCCCACTTGGTGGCACCCAGCCTGGTGTTACATGCAGGAAGCCCAGGAACACAGGGTAATGCTGCATCGGGAGTGAATCAAAATCCATAGCAGCAGAGCCACATCATCACGAATCAAGAAACTGTGATTTTATATTGGTTTTGGTGTTGTGGATTGACTTGTGGTTATCTTGGGACATATACCTCAAGGCACTGTTGGGGATCAGTGTCAGGCGGCCATCTGAGGTGCGCAGAGTGAGGACACAACCGTCTTGGAGCAGGAAGATCGTCACAAAGGTACTGTTCTGGTACCTTCAGCTTTGGTGACCACCTCTTCTAGATTGTCAGGGTCTGGTGGGTGTTTGGTCTATTCATACAGATTTACCGATGTATAGTGGGGTAAGAGTTTCTGTACTGCTGTGAATAATTTATTCACGGGTGAACAGAACACTCTGCTGCACTGTTTGCAGTTGGTCACCTAGAATTTGTGCATCCTTTATCTTTGTTCTTCTGACTTTCCCATTTTGTCTCGCTGCTAGAGATGCTTGCATTGCTTGCTGGACTTGTTCTCTCCGTGGGCAGACTGGCCACCCATATCATTTGGCATTGGTCAAGTCAATGATTTGTCTGAGCCTGTCTTGCTGCTAGGCCGCCTGTGAGTTCATTGTGCATTGTGCAGTTTCTCCCTCTCTCCCCCTCCCATGTCCCTGCCCACTCCCTCCATGGTGCTCTTTATTTCCCCTATGTACTCTAACTGCTACTCTATCCTACCTCTCTTTCAAAGCCTTGAAGGAAAAGGTTTAAGAAAGATCTCCTGGTCTCCTCTTTGTCACTACCTCTCAAGACCTATGGACTCTCAACATGGTGTCTGTCCTCTCACCTTTCTCTTTTTCACCCATTAATGGTGGCACCAGATGGGAGGTACTACAGGCATGCTTCTGATCATCTAGGTTCATCATTGATGTCTATCAGAATGGCACTGTCATGGCCCAGGGCTGTCAGCCCAACCTCCTTGATAGGCGTCTTCCAACTCTCATTAACTTCCTCCTTTCACCTGGCAATCCTCCGTCCAATACCACTCTTGTCCCTTCTCCATCACCTATGGGCATATCACTTCTCTGTACCCTCCTCAGAAGACTATCAAAAGTGGCAACAATAGCTACCCTCAACTCTCGCTCTGCTGTTAAACACTCCCCTGATATCTGTCTCCTTCTTGAAAACTTTGAAATTGATGTTAACTCCCTGAGACATAGCTCACGGCCAGCTCTGTCACTGCTTTTGACACACTCCGACCTGAGGGCTGCAAGATCCTCTCTAAGCCAGGCCTATCCAGTCTGGAGGTGGAGTGGACTTGATCTTCCCTGAATGCGTCCCTGCTACTCTCATTCCCACTCAGATCGACTCTTCCTTCAAATGCCTTGTCTGCAGGCTTGGCATCTCCACAACCCTCTCGTTGACTTTCGCCACCATCTACACAACCCTTAGTCCGGTCCCCCTCTTCCACTATGAGTGGACTTACCTCTTCTCTTCTCTTATTGTCTCCATCTCCAAGCTTTTCCTCCTCAGTGATTTCATTATTCAACAGACTCTCCTAATTCGTCCACTGGACTCTCCCACAGCCTCTGTGACTTTCTTGCCCTCACCATTCATCCCTCCGTTCTGACACACTCAGTTGGACATAACTTGGATGCTTTAATTGCAGCCGACATCCCCATCTCCTACTCCCTCACTACACCTCTCTCCTGGTCCGACCATGCTCTATTCTCCTCTCACTTGGATCCCTTAGGTCCCCCGGCTAAGCCTCTGCCTGCACTGCCAGTCTTATCCGTCATTCGACAGATGAAGCGAGTGTCAGTTGCTTCTTTAACTGCCACTTTCATTCCCCCTCCCACTCCTGCTACAGACTCCCACACTGACTCTGCCCTTGCAAATCATCACCTCTCTGTCACCACCACCCTGGATATCCTTGCCCTTTTTATGAGGATCTGCATGCAGCCTTCCTCCAAGTGTAGCAGCTTGTATGACTCCGACCTAGCCTCTCTGAAACGCAAGTGCAAAGCTGCTGAGCAGAAGTGGCATGCATCAGGCACATCATCTGACAGACTGGCCTGATGCCTGCTCCAAAGGCAAAACAGACTCTCCATGCACTCGAAGAGCACCCATATCGAAGGAGCGCATCTCTGGGGCCACTAACAACATGGGCAACATGAGCAAACTGTTTAAAATTTCCAAGGAACTCAACCATTCTTCTGGAAGTCTCCACTTCTCCCCTGCCATCCCTGACCCTCTCTACTTCATTGGCAAGGTCAGACTAGGCCATACAACTGTCTCAGGCACCAATGAAAAAGTGGCCCACTGTTGCAAATGGATATTCATTCCTTTTGTGACACTGTTTGAAGAGTAATTAAGGGGGAGTTTTTTGATTAATGTGATGCAAATTGTGCATTTTAAAGAACATTTTTTCAGCAACACTGGTCGAAACTACTAGCTGCAGAGTGAATTTGCTCATTGGGAGAATAAGCAGTAGTTTGAGGGACTAATTACAAAAAAATAGAACTAATTACATAATGTGGGCAATGGCATAGAAGTCAAATCTGGAGTCAAACTCGTATCCACTGTGTAAGGGTTTTGTTTTAGGTCAGAGACTAAATTGTCTGTTGCAGAGTCCCAGTCCCCAGGAATTATGGATTAGCAGGGCACTCTCCATTTTCAAACAGTAACACTTTCGAAATGAGCAAGAATCTAATGGAATATTCTGATTGTTTAATATTTGGTGTTAACTCCAATTGGGGTGGTTGAAAAATCATTGGTGTGGTTCTGCATCATCCACCATAGAGATATTGTGCCATCATGGATCAACATACCAACGGAAATATTACATGTGTCCCCAAGTGGAACACTCCTCGAAGCAAAAATGAATCGCTTCAGTAGGGATCAAAGGACGTACTGCTATAGACTCCTGGGTGGTGCTTGTCACTCTGTTTCTGTGTGAGGATTGCCTGGGCACAACAGTCCTTTTTCATGACCAAAGAGAATACATATCCTGTTGTAATGTTGATGACACAGGTACATCAGCAAGGGTAGGTTCAACATCAGTAAATCCCTGATCTGCTTAAAGACCATTGAAGTGGTTTGGGTTTACCTGCATGTGTCATAACCTGTAAGGGTTTTCCCATGGCAGTGTATCTCAGAACCTATTGGGGACAGTACCTAGAATATTCTAGATAATATCTAATTTAAGTAATTACGGTTGGTGTTTTCAAAGTTGCTGCCACTTGAGAATCAGTAAGACAGTGGGAGCCTGCAGAAATATCATGTCCTGCATATTGACCACTTGGTTTGCACAGTTGTACATTTTCATGGGGCACATTGTGTTCCTTTTCAGCTAGGGCAGGCAAAAGACATGGGTCCTATTTACATTGTCCATCAGAAGGAGTTATTACAAGGAGGTTATAAAACTATTGAAGGACAGATTTACATGTGAACACATATCATCTAAATCTGTTTTAAAATTTGGGATATTATGTGGGGTTGTGTACTTTGGTGTGTTGATTGGGTGAGTCAGTCACTGAGGATTGGGTCGTTCCAACCACTAAACTATGTGATTCGCAGAGTATGGAAGGAGTTGGATTCACTGGGATCACCCTCCCTCTAGAGACACAGTATCACCTTAGTTCAAAAGTATTCAGCTGTACCTAGAAAGATGATCTGAGACTGTGGGTGCAGGTATGCCTTAGAAGAGTCAGTCCCTAGCAATGTAAAACACATCCTGTACAAATAATTGCTAAATCTTAATGACAGAGTAGCAATAAATACCCAGAAGCAAATTAACATTTTCCATGACTTTAAATCAACCGTTTGAATCTAAAAGGCTTGCCCAATAAAGGGGAAGCGAACAACGGATGTTTGTGGATCTTAGAGAGAACAAACAGAGAAAACCCAGTCAAGTATTTTACCTTCACCACGAGAATCAGAATGCTCATGGCCAATTTAAGCACTAGGCTCAACACAGTGTGAGTTCACTGAGCACGACAGAACACTGCAGAAGTCTACCCATATTTTCAGTACTAAATCGTGCTGAAGGCCCGGTCCCGGTTTATATCCTCTGCACGAACTGTTACCCAATTTTACTACCAATAAAAAACTAGCCAATGCTCATAATAAGTCTGAAGTTTAAATGAAACACTATGGGCCTCATTACGAGTCCGGCCAAAACTGTGCCTGAAATTCTGGCAGGTTACCATCGGACTCGTATTACCATTCTGCCTCTGTGATTCCCGGAATTACTGGGGCATTATGACCCCGGGGACCCGGGAATTCCGGAGGCAGAATTTGGTAAATCCCCATTCCCATTGAGCCCCATAGGACTCAATGGGAATGGGGAAGTGGAAACACCGGCACCATCTTGTGATGGTGCCGGTGTTTCCACGTCCGCCTGCAGGCTGGTGGTGTTAAACCCACTAGGTCAGACCTGGCGGGAATGACACCTCCCGCCTGCAGTACTCGAGCTCAACCGGTCTGGAAACAACGGTGGCGGCGGCTTTACCACCACCGTTATTTCCAGACCGGGTGACTGAAAATGAGGCCCTATGAGAAAATAAACCAATATGGGCACGTAAACAAGACATTTAATGAAGACACTATTCCTGGGTCAGTCACGGTGAGAAACCTCAGAGTAAGCAACGTCATGGAGACCCCTGAGGGAATACAAGGTCATGGAGAGAAATGAGAGAAAACTGAGAATCTAAGGTTGTGGAGGGACCTCATATATACAACAGTCAGGGAGAGAACTGAGAGACACCCAAGAGAGATTGTAAGGTTGTGGAGATACCTGGGAGGTACATGAGTGAATTCAAGGTCACTGAGAGATCTGAGAGACACCCAAGCTAATATGAGGTCACAGAGAGACCTCAGAGAAATGAAAGTTAATTCAAATATTCAAGAGACTGATGCTGAGATATCTCAAAAAGTCTTGAAAGAGTTGGCTCGATTAGTGTAAGACTTATCTGAGAAAAACCTGAGAGAATACAAGGCCATGGAGGGACCCAGGAGATCCAAAGCAAACACCAAAGAAGGTTAATATCTCAAAGGAAGACATTTTCTTTGGAGAGGCCTAACACATGTTTGCCACTGAGAGATCCTGCAGAAAGCAGAACCATGAGTAACCCCACAAGCAGAAGGCCCAGGAACACATTGAATGTTTGTTTGGTTCATAGAATGGGGGAAATTTGAAAGGATAGATGTATGAATATGTGTGTTTGCCAAACGTGGATAACACTTGTGTTATATGTAAAGGTTAGCCTGGAGGCTAAAGGACTCAAAGTTTAGGTTTGACCTTTTTTTTGGTCCTTGTCTTAAATTCGTATCCTTAGAATATGAGGTCCCTGGAGGGACAAATACTTAAAAGAATAGGTTTGTGACAATGTTAATTAATATAACCACTGGGGTGCAGGGGGGCCTTAGATAACTCTTTTTAGGTTACCACATCCTTGGAACTAGTTTACAAGGAAATTCACCACTGATTCGAGAATAATCCTGTAGGATTCATAAGCTTTAATCCAAACCCAAACCAGATATTGTTAACTCTTGTTAAAATGCAACCCAAATCAATCTACCCAGTTTGCTATGGTCAACATGTTCCCGTATCATCACAGTGCCCCTGTTGAAGCCTTGTCCATATTTATGCTAAACATGGGATGCATAAACACAAACAAATATTGGCAATCAAGACTTAGAGGGATTGATAATTAAGTAGAACATAAATCAGTGAAACAGGGAGCAGTAGAAGGAATATATGTGAGGATTGTTGCAGGATTTGGAACCATTGGGAAGATGAGTAAAACCATTGAAATTACTTCCTTATGGTCTTGAGCAAAATGATGTGTCTCTGCCAGGTGACTTGATTGAAAAATTGGTTTATAGCATGGGCTAGTAGTGGGAAGTTTACCTTTTTCTGTTAGTGACTCAATAATAACAGTGATACGTGTTCTGCTTCTGGTTGCAAATTGTACTGTGATTTTCTAGGAGGGGCTTGAAATAATCCACATGGATACAAACAGGTTTAGCATTTCAAATTTGCTCTATTTAATTTGCATGTTCTGGCCACACACACTCAGGGTCCTGGAATAGCAATTCAGCAAGATCCTGGCTTAACACACCTTTGTTAAGGGGTGATTATTTTAATGTGTCCACAACAGTCTCTGCATTCTTATTGGAATATCTAGAGACACACCAACTGGGGTGCAGTATACAGTATGTTTCAATTTGCACAGTACATCCCGCTCTAGTAAATTAATGGGGGATGATGGCATTAATAGGAATGCATGTTGGTCTGATATTAGACCATGGATCACATATATAGGTGAATTAACAAATTTTTATATAGTTTTTTGGAAAATTCTAATACCTTACACAGTACTAGTATGGGGAAGCACATTTTTCAAACCTCTTGATAAACCACAAAGTGATTTGCGTCTGTATCCACTAAGCAAGGTATATGTTATCCCAAATCACACATTCAACACATAGCATAATGTGGTCAACATGTATTAATGTTTGCTAGACAATGTTACTTTTACCCAGGCTGTCCTATCCTTTATTGCATGTTTCTTGTTGCTCAACAATGAGTGTATTTGCATTTGGAAACAAGGTTGCTCTGGGAATAAAGGTTAATTGTGGTTTATTTGGGCAGTCACATTTCCAAGCCCAAACTGTTTATGGTAAAGGCAGGCAGTACTGCTTATAATAGGCACATTCTGAGAACCCATTACATTTGGGGTTCCCTGTGTTGGATTTACACCACTGCCTCTTCTTTGGACATTCTGCAAAGGAAGTTCATTTAATTTAGGTAATTTATTTCACGTTTCTTTTTCAAATATGATACACAGTGATTAGCTTCTAGTTCCTTTAAAGGTATTGTTTGCCATCCAACATATATCACCTTTAATTTTTGCTGAGAATTGGGCAGAAGCCCTTGAACACATTCTGCAGCAATGGACTCTTGTGCAATTTAGGCAAGTTTGTCAATCCCTGAATTCTGCATTAACAGGTTCTTAAACCAATGAAGGTAATTGGATGGATATTCATTTTATTCTGTTTCAAATTGATAACGTTTGCTCAAAATTATGTCCTTAGAATCGCCAAAGGTATTTTTAACAAATAATTCTTCACATTCTTGTACTGGGCATAAGCACACCTCTGCCGGCATCATTACATTCCTTATTTGATGTATGCCTGACTATCATGGTGCATACCATTGTGCAACAGAACATATTTATGCCTTCAACAAACTTTTCTGATTCCTCTCTAGGATCTGGGAAGTCTTTTGACAAACATCTCAGATTTCCCCATCTCCAGGAGCCATGTACTCTTACCATATTACTGGATTTGTCTATGATACCCCTGGTAATTGACATATTGGTGTCTGCAAGTGAAGGACAGTAGATTCATACACTGCGTCTTTTAGTTATTGTGGAATCACTTGCATAATTGATCAGAGTATATGCTTGTGTTATGTTATGTTATGCTACAGTAGTATTGATAAAACGCAAGTTTTACCATTAAGCATTGTGACGAACATGGGATTCTGTCACTTCTCCCCAAAGGGGACCCAGTCCTTGGAGGCAAGGGACGAGAGCCTGCTACGCAACAGCCTCCCTAGGGGTAGAGGCAAGCAGAACCTCACTGCGAGAGACTCCCCCTTTGGGGACAAGGATTCCCATTCCAGTGAGGCACTCCCTAAGTCTTCAATAAGATACTATGAAGGAAGATATGAAGAACAAATTAAAATGTGTTATTGTCAACCAAGTGCACCATTAACGTCTATGTGAGAAAGTTTTAAAGAAACTAGGAAGAAGGTCATTCAAACCATATTGTATATTAATCTGAAAGGAAAGAAGGACTTGTATGACATATCAGGGAATCCACATGAGTATGTCATAAAACAGGAAGGCAAGGCACTGGAAACAGAGAGAGACCGTGAGTTTCAAATCAGCTGGTGTTGCCCTGCTGAGAGAGCCCTGGATGCACAGCCTCCAATGAGAGGAGAAGAAACTGGCTAATCCGCCAAAGCAAGGCTTTGGGAAAAGATAGACACTCTAAATGCTGAAGTGAGGAGAAAGAAAGTCATCAACATAGAGCGTTGGGAAGAGATAGATTTAGAAATTGTGGAGAGAGGGCATACAAAGAGATGTCCTGACCTTGAAGGGAGTAAAAGTGGTGGCGTGATAGCAGAGCAGACCCGATGGACCTATGGCTCTATAAACGACACTGATACCACACCTGAAGATCTATTGCAAAAGCAAGCGGGTGAAAGAGGAACAAAGCAGCAGTCACATACATTGCTAAAAAGGTAAGAAGCCATTCTGACACAAAGGGAAGAATTTCCAGTCCACATAAGATCCTGGTGACGTTACTCCTACAGAAAACAGGTAACGGGGAAAACGGGAGACCTGGGATAGTGGACTAGAGAGAGAGGACATCATTACTGGAATGCTCATACTCATCCCAGTCAAACGGAAGTATTGAAAATACAGAGAAAGAGAATCATTACTGGAACACTCATACTCGTCCCAGTCAAAAGTAAGTATTAAAAATACAGAGAGAAAGGGAGAATCATTACTGCAACATTCATACACATCCCAGTCAAAAGAAAGTATTGAATATATCAAGAGAAAGTGAAAATCATTACTGGAACACTCTTCCCCATCTAGAGGAATTTATAAGCAGAAGTGAGAAAGAATATTGGGACTTTACAGCTTGTGTCGATCAGGATAAAAAGTCAATAATATGAGATGGGAAGAACTTTTGTGAAAGTAAAGGGAAAAGTGTTGATACATTCTGCGACAGAAAAGAGATAAGAAGGGAAGAAGAAGAATGAGAGCGAAAGAGGAGAAACCAAGTGAAGCATCATATTAAGACCTGGAAGAGTCCAGCATCTAAACTGTATAACTTGAAGAGAGTGGTGGCTAAAAGATATTTACAAATTCCAAATTGAACTGAACTTGGAGAGAACCCATATAAAAGGAGCAGGGAGTCATTTTCCTTTACTTTAGTTCTTATAATAGTGGTAGGTTCAGAATAGGTTAGCTTTGGTCAGTAGACTGAATCTGATTTAAGGCTTACACCAACCACTGATGAACACCTTAGTTTGTTAGGTTGGGAATAACCACAGTTTAGGGAAAGTTAGGAATTCACACCTTTCTGTTAAGTAAAACTACATTAAAATGGAAAATCACAGGGGCGCTGTTGCACACCATTGGAAATGGCTGCCTGATCTGAGAGCTCTGCAGCCTGCAAACCCCTATCAGTACAATCCTGGGGTCTTCCTGTGTCAACCATCAATTTCTCCCCAAATATCGAAGGCTGATACTTGGGGGCACAACTGGGCCAAAATTCTGCTACTAACGCAATGCCGTTCTGTGTGAATCAACCCCCTGGCTGGTGGCGGGCTGCGCCGGTGCGGCCTTGAGCAGCGTTGCGTAGTGCCAGAGACGCGAGCGCGAAACAGAGACATCGCCCGCGGCAGGCAGACCAGCACTTTGCAGCCTGCTGAACCGGAACACCGAAGCAGAGTCCCGGCAGCCTCACAGTACCTACGCACCTGGGCTGTCAACACATCACCCTGGTGGAAAGGGCACACAGGGCGCTGACCCCCCCGAAACGAGGGGCTCCTCGCAGAAAAATCATTGAACGCTTACTGAATTATAGAGACTGGGATCTGATCCTGAAACTATCACGTGAAAAAGCCCCGCTGTTGCACGACTCCAACCTTGTGCACATATACGCAGACTCACGTCAGCGGTGCAATCTGCCAGACGCACTTTCAATGGAGTAAAGAAGATACTGCGAGAGATAAAGCTTGTCCATGCCATGATGTACCCGGTAAAACTCTGTATACAACATGCAGGCAGAACCCACTTCTTTGAGACTCCAGACGAAGCCCTGAGATATAGCGAATCAAATGTCCCCGAAGGTGGTAAGAATGGCTGAATGTTAACCAATTGGACGCAGAACCGGCCTACCAGGTGGCCCTACACAAACAAACCACAAGAGAGGAGTGACACTAAAGAGGAAACAACATTCTGGAAGGCTGTGGCCCCGGAGATGGCGATAGAACACGCCACCTCCATTATTGCAGTACTGCAAACAGTTCCGAGGGACACACTGCCCGATTGGGGGATGGTGAGGGAGGGGGGAGGTGGGGAGTCTGGGGATCTACCCCACGTTGGGGGAAACTGTTGAACTATGTTGAGTTAGAGAGAAAACCTGGCATGGTAAAACTTGGGAGACATATAATTGGACATCACAGTTACAACACACACCCTACAGGGTGAAAGGGATGGCAATACGAGATAAGGGGATGAGCACTAGGTTTTTATCCTGGAACGTAAGAGGTCTGTCTAATCCAATCAAAGCCAGGAAAATCATGGCCTATGCGGCCAGACATAAAATCGACATAATACTGCTCCAGGAGACTCACGCAACTGAAAAGATAGTGAAATCTTTAAGCAGTGCCTGGGGCCAACAAGTGATCACCACAGACTACTCCTCACAATCCAGAGGGGTCGCAACAATCATCTACAGAAGTGCAAACTTCGCCATAACCAAAACCAACTGTGATCCCAAAGGCAGATACATAATAATATGGGGAACACTCCGAGGACAGGACATAATAGTCCTCAATACATACGGCCCCAACTTAGACTCCCCAGAGTTCTACCACCAGATACTAACATTGATACTGCCAATTGGAGAGGCGAAGGTAATATGGGGAGGGGATCTTAATACCATTTATGACCCTGAAATGGACAGAACAACGACAAGTAGCAGAATGGAAATGAAGGCGGCATCTACTATTAAACATGCCATGCGACTTATACCGTTGGCCGATACATGGAGAGAGCTACACCCCCATCTCAAAGAATTTACTTTTCACTCATATGTCCATGGCTTGAGCTCCCATATCGACTACTGGCTATGCTCCATTGAATGTATCCAGGAGACTTAAGAATGTACCATATTGCCCCGCACCCTCTCATACTACTCCCCGATCATACTAGACATTCAATTTGGATCTACACCCAAGAACCACCGAACATGGAAAATGCCACCGCAACTCCTGCGAGACAAGGCATTGGTGGAAACGCTCCGTACTGATGTGACTGACTTTTTTGAGCGCAACAAGGGCTCTGTGTCATTGTTCAATAAAATATGGGAAACCTTTAAGGTGTGGCTGAGAGGACACCTGATCGCCACGGTACACGGCAGACTCCAAGAGATCCGCTCGACCCTAACTCAGACTGAAGTCAACATAAAAAAGGCAGAAGAAGCATACACTAGAACACAGGGGCCCCCTTACAGGAAGCCACCGAAACATTTAGCAAACTGCCTGACCAGGAAGTTCACTACATGACACAACCCATGAAAGCCAAGAGGTATGGAGAGGGAAACAAATCAGGCAGACTCCTAGCCAACCTTATCAAGTCGGAGCTAGATCATGGACACATCACAAGCATCACCGACGACCACGGAACAACGCTCACGAATCAGAAAGAGATCAACAAAGTATTCCTTTGATTTTACTCCAACCTACACCAAAACAGGGACCAGATGTCCCCTGAAGAGCTTCAACAACACTTGGACTCGTATTCACTCCCAAAGCTCACAGAAGAAGAATGGGTGATGTTAGATACCCCGCTGTCAGGGGAAGATATAACCCAAGCAATTAAAGACCTAAAAAGGGGAAAAGCAGCAGGAGCCGATGGCATTACAACAGATCTCTACAAAGCATTTGTCACAGAGCTGGCCCCCTCGGATTTTGAAAATGTGGGAGGAATCCCTGAAGAGGGGCATCCTACCACCGTCTTTACATGAGGCCATAATCACCGTCCTGCTGAAACCACACAAACCTCCTCAAGACCCCTCCTCATACAGACCCTTATTATTATTATTATTATTATTATTATTATTATTATTATTATTATTAATGTGGATGCGAAAATCATAGCCAAAGCCATTGCCAATAGACTGAATCCACATTTGAATAAATTGATTCACCCAGACCAATCTGGCTTCATACCGTCCCTCTCCACAGCTCTAAATCTCCACAGATTTTTTGCAATCTCATACCAAATGGACCCCAAGAAGAAGACAGTGGCAGTGAAACTAGACGCAGAAAAGGTGTTCGATTCCATCGCCTGGAAAATCATGTACGCCATCCTCCATAAGATGGGATTTGGCCCAGGATTCATCCAAAGCATACAGATTTTATACCATAAGCCCACAGCCAAAGTCAAGAATCACACAACACTCTCAGCCAGCTTTGAACTACAAAGAGGTACGAGACAGGGCTGTCCCCTCTCCCCACTGATATTTGCGCATACCATAGAAGGAATGGTGCCATTCTTGCAGACCAAACATGCATGGAGAGGGATGCCCATCATGGAAAAACCTCAATTCATATCACTCTATGCTGCTGACACTATGCTATACGTCAGAGACCCAGATACACATCTCTCCCCGATAATGCAAGACATCGCATAATTTACAAAATATTCTGGATACAAGATCAACCAACTGAAATCCGAAATAATACTTTTAACCAAAGCCGCTGCACAATCGGAGGCCACTACCCAGTTACGCTGGTCGCCTACCACTGCTCGATACCTGGAGATTGTACTGGCAACCGACAAGAACACGCTATACTCCAACAACTATGCTCCATTCCTAACGCAGCTGGAAACCAAGCTAAACCTCTGGGCAAAACTGCCACTATCCATGTATGGCCGAATATCCCTAGTAAAAATGGTGATCACCCCCAAGTTATTATACCTCTTCAGCGGCATACTTATTTGGCCGGGTCGAAAATTCTTCGAAGCAATACAGAAAAGCAGTGTACACTTCGTATGGGGAGGGAACACACCCAGGATTAGCCAGGCTAAGACGTGTGAACACTATGATACAGGAGGCCTGACAGCACCGGACTATCTGCTATACTACTATGCGGCCCAAGCCCAGTTTGCCAGATATTGGTCCCATGACATTGAGCAATATGCACACATACATGCTGAAGAGTTTGCAGCGGCACCGAAAGACCTCCAAGGTATGATGCTCACTAAAGTAAAGGAGGAAAGGATGTTCGCAGACCCAGTGATGTCCACGGTTCGGGCATGGATGCAGATCCTGAAAAGAGTCCAATGTGATACTCCATATTGGCCCCACGCCCCACTGTGGGCATACCCGGACCTGGAACCAACCATGGACGGCACTCTGCAGAAACGATGGGACCCGGAACGCGGTGCCAAAGTGGTGACCTCTTTCCAGAAGGCCGATTTATCACGATTGCGGAAATTCGGGACAGAATAGGCATCGGCCTAACCCTGAAGTTACAGTACCAGCACCTGAAGGCGGCATGTAGAACAATCTGGCCGTTGTTCCCGGAGGAACTTCCTGTACAGAAGTTTCTGGCTGACATCCTAACACAGGCAGGGCTCAAGAGTGGCATCTCCAAAATAAACAGGAAGGTACAGGCACACACCGATTTGACCAATACGATGCGATCCGAATGGGAGAAGGACTTTAACATAGAAATTGATGAGCCTGCAGATACACTAAAAATATCTCCCTCAACACCAACTTCCGCCTTATTCAATTCAAAATCCTAAACCAGCTACATATTACACCAAAGAAGATCACCGAAATCGACCCTTCATAACAAGCAACCTGCCCCAAGTGCGGGACGATTGCAGCAGACGCGATCCATATGTACTTGTACTGCCCACTGGTCCACCAGTTCTGGGAAGGCGTAGCAGAGACGGTGAGTGAAATATTGGCCACCCATATACCGGCGACCCCGTCAAAGTACCTTTTAGGAGACATTGGTAAGGCCTTGATAAAAGCCCGAAGACTGTTTGCAGTAGCAGGAGCAATAGCCAAAAGGCACATACTTCTGAAATGGAAATCCAGAGACTCATGGCTCTGACACCTGGTTCTCACGCAAGAAAACGAGGAGATGTATGTGAAGGACATACAAACACAATCCAGGCCCAAAGACATCTGGGCCCCACTCAGAACATATCTACAAATGCCAACTAACGACGGAGATGTAGAGGATGGTTAGACAGACACTATCGATAAGATCTACGTGCAACATGTAATGTTATATGTTTAAATGTTGAAATGAATAAGAATACTTTTCTCCCAAATGTCTAAAACAACCTGATTGATATATGCCAACCGCCATGCCAATAATAAATAAAGGTTTTAAAATAAAAAAATAAAAACATTTTAAAAATGGAATATCAGAGTCTGTGTCCTTCTTCTGACCTGCCACAGCATCTTGGTGCTATCTTCATTGAATGCAGGATGCTGTTTTTTAAGAGCCAAAACTTACACAAGGTTAAAAAACATTGTAAAGCTTTTCCTTAATGAGAATACGTTAGTTTCAGTATGCAAAGATAATGCTAAAGAGTTCCAGATCTTGATCACATGAACACTGAAAGATCAGCCTCCTATCCACTATCTGAAATGAGGGGGTGTATTTAACAAATGGATCTGATGAGGAGGGATAGCTCAGGAGCACCACGTTTGTCTTGGAAGCAAGACAATGCAGTGCAAAATAGGTATGAATTCCGATCCCGTGCTTAGAAACCAATCTCTGGTATTAAGCACGTTATAAAGAACAATTATATAATCTAGTTGGATTTTAGAGGTCTCTTTGAACGGCAGAATTACATTTTCTTGGAGAAAGGGGTCAAATTGGGCCAGTGTGGCCTTTTAAACACAGTACACATGCTCTTAAAAGTAATGCACTTCTTAACTGGGAGCAGTGCAATTATTCCTGAAGTAATATGGTCATATCTTCTTAATTGTAATAAAGTTCTGGCTGCCGCCTTTTTAATCCTTTGAAGACCTTGGAGTAACAGTTCGGGTAAACCTAAATAAATGCTAATATTAAAATCTAGCTGAGAGGTTATAAGTGAAATTATTACTGTAACTTGAACAGGTTTTATTGTTTTCATGAGAAAAAAAGCAGGATTTAGATAGTGTATTGATTTGGCTCTTTAAAGAGAGGATATTATCAATCATAATTCCCAGGTTTCTGACTTCTTGTTTAGGTTTTGGCCAATTTCCAAAGCTTTCAGTTCAGGATAGAAAGACTGTATCACAGGATTTAGATTTTGGTTCATGAGTAATATATCGGTCTTGTCAGGATAGATTTTTTGGAAGTTGATATTCATCTACTCCTTGATCCGCACTAAGCAGTTGTTGGCTAATAGGAGTGTAGGATTTACCTCATGATCCATTTCTGCCAGGATTCGAGTATCATCAGCATAGTTAAAAAAAAGTTAGACCATGCTGATGAATGATCTCCATTAAAGGGTGCATGGACAGGTTGAACAAGGTGTCTGATAGTTCATAGCCCTGTGGTACACCACACATTACAGATGAAATATCTGAATAGGAATTGGCCTAGGTGCACCTATTGAAATGTGTCAGTTAGGAAAGAATGGAACCACTTCAATACAGTGCTTTTGAGGCCAAAATCAGATAGTCTGGAGAGATGGATGCCATGGACCATTGTGTTAAATGCTGCCGATAGGCCTAATGGGATTAAAATGCTCAAATGATTTTCATCCATTCTTTCGATGAGAATGTCAAGGATTGATGTTTCAATATACTCAGTGCTCCGCAACTGTCAGAACCCAAGTATATATGGATGTTCAATTTCTGCATCTTCTTTGAGGTCTGCATCTGAGGGACTATCTCTCTTTCCAGCTGTTTTGCTAAGAATGGCAGTTGGGAAATGGAGCACACATTTCCTGGGTCCCATGGATCCAGGGAAGGTTTCTTAAGCAGAGGTTTCATAACTGATTTCTTCCAGTTTAAGGGAACTGTTTCAGAGCTTAGAGAAGAGTTAGATACATTAAGAATGTTCTTGTAGAAGACTGGGGCCCTCATTACAAGTCAGGCGGTGGACCATGGTCCATGCCGGATTCCGCCATGGTGGATGGCGGAATTACCGCCCCATTCCAAGGTGAGTGGGGCGGTAATTCCCCATTCACCATTTGCCCTTCCCCATTCCCATTTTTGCCCCATAGGGCATAATGGGGATGGGGAAGGCGCTAATTACGGCACCGTAAGTTACGGTGCCCTAATTAGCACCAAGGTCGCTTAGCGCCCTGGACTTTAACGCCTGCAAAAAGCAGGCCTTAAAGTCTGAAGCAGGCGTTAAGGGTTAACGGCGCCGACGGCGCCGTTAAACCCTTAACGCCTGACTTGTAATAAGGGCCAGGGTATATCTCAGAAGCTTGATTGTGTGGAATTATCTCAAGTGGGGATCCTGAGCATTTGGCTGATGAAAGAAGTTGATTAAATGACTTCTCGCTGAGAAGTTTAAGCAAGTCGAATGACATTGCAAAGGAAGGTCCTGAGCCAGGACTCAATATGATGGATGCGGCAGGTCTTGAGGATCCATTTTCCAATCCACTCCTGATTTTCTCAATCTTAAGGGTAAAGTGAGAGGGTAAGTAATCTAACATAGATTGAGATGGGATTACATTGGAAATGTCAGGTCCATCGCGCAGTAGTTGCTGTGGCAGCCCTTATGCCAGCATTGGCACGGCCTCGAGCTAAACTTTCTGAGGTGAGGCTTAGGGAAACTCTACTAATGTTGAGGTGTCTTGCACTGCAGACTAGTTAGAAATGGTTACATTGATAAAGAAATTGACAAAATACTTTGTTGTCTCTTGCCATCTTTGATTCTTTCCTTTAGTTAATTGGACGCAAAGGCAAGTGATAGGTTTCTTCAAGGTATTGAAGGTTAAGGGCGTTCTCTCTTCTTTGAACCCCTAACCTGAGATTCACCAGGTTATTTAGAAGCTTCCCTATACAAACCAATAAATATCTCTGCTTCTCCAGAGTTATTGGCCCTCATTCCGAGTAGGGCGGTAAGGGTTAACGGGCACCGGTAAGGAGACCGGTGCCGGTAATCCCTTATCGCCCTACTACAAGGTCCCTTATCAGGTCCCTTCCTTAACGCCTGGTCTGCCCAGGTGTTAAGGACAGGACCCGTTAAGGGACCTGGGCGCAAATAACAGGCTTGGCATACGCCGGCCCATTATTTGCACCCTCCCCATTCCCAATGAGCCCTATGGGGGGGTCAAATGGGAATGGGTAATGGTTTGGTAAATGGGGATCTACCGGTCCCTCCAAGGTCGGAATGGACCGGTAAGTCCCCATTGAACCAAACCGGAGTCGGTACCTGTATGGGAGGCAGTCATGGCGCAAATAGCTCCATGATATGATATGATATGATATGATATGATATGATATGGCATTTGTAACACGCCTATACACAAGTGTTTCAAGGCACGACGAGGCAAGGGGGGGGACAAGGGGAGACGGACAACGATCCTACTAGGCCAGGTGTCATTTAGATCACGCAAGTGCAAGGGTAGAGGGGAAAGGGAAAAGTGCAAGGGGAAGGGGAGAGGGGAAAGTGCAGTACATGGTTAGTAGAATACAAGATAAATAATAGGGCCAGCTGGTGGCAAGTGCAAGGTAAGTGCCAGGAGGAGGGGCTGTAGGATACAGAGACAGTCCCGTAGTGTAGGTAGGCAGTGCAGGGAAGAGTGGCTGGGACAAGGACCGAGATCAGTGAGTGGCCCAGTTGCAGATTCAGTGCAGGTTCAGTGATTTTAGCAGGGGAGAGATGGAGAGAAACTGGAGGCAAAGAGGTAGGTTTTGAGGTGCTTCCGGAACCGGAGATGGTTCTCCTCAAGTTTCAGGGAGGCAGGAAGGCTGTTCCAGAGGGAGGCCCCTGCTGCGGAGAGAGATCTACCCCCAGCTCGTTGCTTGGACAAGCGGCTGACCCTGAGGGAGTTGGTGGTAGATGAGCGAA
Source organism: Ambystoma mexicanum (assembly GCF_040938575.1). Lineage (NCBI taxonomy): Eukaryota > Metazoa > Chordata > Amphibia > Caudata > Ambystomatidae > Ambystoma > Ambystoma mexicanum. Next base: position 865,112,000 of record NC_090937.1, read on the forward strand.
GAGCTCGAGAAGGAAGATATTTAGGAAGAGAGAGTTGAAGGTATTTTGGCCCAAGGCCCCAGAAGGCCTTGTGGACAATGCAGAGGGTTTTGAACTTAATCCTCGCAGCCACTGGGAGCCAGTGTAGTGATTTCAGTCCTGGAGAGATACGGTCCCTGGGCTTGAGGCCACGGACAAGTCTCGCAGTCCTGTTCTGGATGAGTTGCAAAGGGCGGAGAGTAGATGCAGGAAGATTTAGATAGAGGCTGTTACAGTAGTCCAGCTTCGAGAGAACCAGAGCTCTAGAGACAGTGAGCTTCTGGGGGAAGGAGAGGAAAGGAAGGATATCTCTGACGAAGTGTAGCTGGTAGTGTGACTTCTTAGAGACGTCAGATATGTGAGGAGAGAAAGAGAGTGTGGAGTCGAAGATGACCCCGAGGATTTTTGCCTTGCAGGTAGGAGCAGGAAGAGGGCCAAGGGAGGCCGGCCAGAGAGCTGCAGGGAAGGAGGGAGTGGGTGTGCCGATGAGTAGAATCACAGTCTTACTGGCTTTAAGGCAGAGGTCGTTGGCGGCACACCATTCATGGATAGCAGAAAGACAGTCAGAGATGAGGGAAGGGGAAGAGGAGGCCGAGGGTAGCCTGAAAATGAGCTGGGTATCATCCGCGTAGCACTGAACGTTGGGACAGAGAGCGGCGATGCGCTGAGCAAGAAGGGCCAGATACTGGTTGAACAGCCAGGGGGAGAGGTTAGATCCCTGGGGGACACCACAGGTAGAGAAAAATATGTCAGAGACGAAGGACCCCAGTTGGAACTGGGAGGGTCGATTGGAAAGGAAGGAGGTCAGCCACGCCAGAGCCTGACCAGTGATACCCAGGTTATCACTGAGACGGTTGAGCAGGATGGTGTGGTTGACAGTGTCAAAGGCAGAAGAGAGATCGAGCAAAATGAGAACACAAGGGGTATTAGAGTCAAGGTTTGAGAGCAGGTCGTCACAGATGTTCAGGAGAGCAGTTTCCGTGCTTCTGGCAGCTCTGAAGGTTATGAAGACTACCAACAGATTCAGCATGGAGATTAAGCTGGGAGATAGCCAGTTTCTCCAGGAGCTTGCCCAGGAAGGGAGTGATAGTGATTGGGCAATAGTTAGCTGGGCAGGAGGGGTCGGAAGAGGGTTTCTTAAGAAGGGGGTGCACAAGGGAGTGTTTGAGGGGGGATGGGAAGACTCCAGAGGCGAAGGAGTGATTGCAGAAGTCAGCCAGGGCAGGAGCCAAGGAGTCAATGTGGTCCTTGATAGTTTTGGAGGAACAGGGTTGGACCTGTTTTGACGAGACTTTCATAGATCGGACTTGTCTCGAAACCTCATCAGAAGAAAAAAGGGAAAGAGAAAGGCAGAGAAGGAGGGCTACCACCATACTCAGAATGAGGGCCATTGTCTCTTACTTTAATTTGAATACTTGCTCCAAATTTAGAATTATATTTAAGGCAAAAGCACTATCTGCAGGAAACTATTTATATTAATCACCCTATGTTATATTATGTTATTTGGCATTTATATAGCGCTCTATATATCATTGGTATGACCTCAAAGCGCTGGTAGGATGAACGCTCTTAGGGACCGCAGTCCAGGTCAGTTGAGAGAGCAGGGTGTCGTAGGGTGCGTGGGTGTACCAGTTATGTGTGCAGCCGATGTAATTGTCTGATGGTAGCTGCATCCTAGCATTAGGTGTGGTGATAGTGATATCGGTAGAATGTGTGCATTCTTGCGGGGCGCTGTTGAGCAGCCGAGGAAAATGGCTCCTTAGCCTGTGAGCTCCGTTCCTGCTCACCAGAATCTGTTAAATATCGGCACTAATCTGCACTATTTCCTAGCGATACTGCCACGATTCTTCTTCTGTCATTCTCCTCTTTGTGTGGCCGAAGTCTGGAGGGAAATCGGTGCCTGGAGCCGGCATAATCAACACTTGGGCCTGCGGCATCGTGTGGCCTCCTTGCGTTGCCTCGCTGTGCCCATTCGCGCTTGGTGGCGCTGCTTTATCTGAACCATGCTGGTGCCCTGTGGGGCGGGTCCTTGAACCATCTATCACCCTGCCCATGGACGTACGGCGGGGCGGCCCGGAGCTGTCGGTCCGGCAGTGACCAGGTCCAAGCGGCGCCCCAATCGGCTCCTGCCGCTGCGGGCTGGGCTGGAGCCCCCCTGCGCCCACGCATAGATGCGGCCCCCTTGTTCTGAGAGGCGGGGCCGCTTGCACTATGCGGTGCTCCGGGACGCCGCACAAGATCTTCTGCCGGCAATGGGCACGGGAGGTGGCCGCTGCCCAAACACGGCCCTCTACAACCACAAACCCACTCCCCCACCAAAGACCTACCAGCACGGCCCCCTGGACACAATGGGCCGGGAGATGCTTGGCCGCCGCGCGGCTCTGTGGTTTGAGGATCACGGCACTTGCCTCTGGCCGGCCGCGACCCCCATGCCTCATTGGCCTTGGATCTGGGCCTGGCTCCGTGGAGCGGGGCGCGGCCCCCTGGGGGTGCGTTCTCACGCTGAGGGACATACGGGACCAGCCACCCTGGCAGCTGCAAGGTGGGTGTTGTAGGCTAAACTGCACCCCCCTGCTCCATCCAAGCGGGGGCCCTTGACCCCACCCCGCTACTTGCACCTCATCCAGCATGCTATAATACAACCAAGGCGGGAGTGTCTCCACGGGGCTCACTTTGCTCCCCACCAACTCTCGACGCCCACAGAGCATTGGGCCCCCACGGAACACCCGCTGGAACTTGTTTTTTCATCACCCCCTTGGTCACCCTTTATGGGCCTGAAGTGCAACATCCCGCGAGGCCCTCGCCACATGGGGCTCCGTATATCCATGAGCTGAGATCCTCCTGCTGCAGATCTGCGACTTTGATGGTGCCACTGTTGGGCGAATTACCCCACCTGAGCAACGTACATAGCCGAATACAGTGTCACCTCCTCACCAGGTGGGCGGCCCCCTACCTGTCTCTCTAACGGCTCAGTGGCCTGCGCACCCAAGCATACCTCGAAGGGACGCTAATCATACAGGGCTCACCGGGTCCAGCGCTCTGCGCCGCGCTGGCTCCTCTCTGCCTGCGGCTTCCCCGCCATCACTGCCTCGATACAAACTGGCCTCCTCCGGCCGGCCTGGACAAAATTAATCCTACCGCTCTTGATCTGCGTACGCGCTGCACCTGCTGACCTACTACCGTCCTCCCTTCGAGGGCCCAACCTCCGGCCACCATCAACTCTAGCTAATCAGACGCTGTTTCCCACCACAGCAATGCCCAGCAGGGCGCGGGCTGCCACCAAAGTAGGCGCCATGGACAGGTTCGCCAAGGTAGCGCCTAGAGCGGACCAGGCATTCTCTTCTGCGGCACATGAGGATGGTGAGGTCCTGCTGAACCCCCCGCACCAGACCTATCCGTGATGATGGAATCCATGGCCAAAAATGTTGCAGCCTTCCATGAAAAGCTGGACGATATCAATGCGAATGTAGCATCCTTGAAAGCAAAAATCGACCAGCATGGGGCCAGGATCACCTAGGCGGAGCAAAGAATAGGAACTAATTAGGACAACATTCATACACTACAAAACACAGTCACAGAGCTCGTCCGTGACATGAAACAGGTCAAAGCTAAGTGCGATGACCTTGAATCGAAGTCCAGAAGAAATAACATTTGCATAGTATGGGTTCCCGAATCTGCACTAAAGGGTCGCATTGAGCTTGCGGTCGAACAACTCATCAAGGACCTTCTTGACAACCCAGAGCTCTCACCATTCTTCACAGTTGAAAGAGCACATCGCTCCCTGGCACCGCGGCCTAAACCAGGAGACTTCCCCAGACCAATAATTGCAAAACTACTGAGTTATAAGGACAGAGACCACATACTCCGATTGGCCAGAGAGAAAGGGGAACTAAGGCTTAATTCAAAGATCATCAGGATTTTCCCTGATTTTTCGGTGGGAGTGCAGATGGAGAGACGCCAATATGGTGGGATGAAAAAGATGTTAAGAGACAGGAAAATCGAGTACGCAAAGATCTTCCCTGCTCGTCTAAAATTCACCCATCGCAACAAACTCTACTTTTTTATGGTCCCTGATGAGGCTGTTAAGTTCATCGAGGTGCAGATCCCACTGGTGGATCCCCCAGAGGAGCTGATGGACGACGACTAATACCGGGACTCCCAGGATACTACTGTAAGACCCCAGTGGTCGCAGTAGACTGGCTGTTGGCTCCCCCGCTGGGCTGAAGGTCCCCCCCTCATTGTCCCACTGCGAGCCCATCATGGCCCAACATCACTATATTAAGAGCACAACTCCTTGAGAGGGACACACCCTTAGCTCACCTGGTTACAACACCACACACTGGGCCCGAATATTGAAAACCAAGCCTCACTGTCACGCACTGGCCTATGGCAGTACCAGCTATGACCTTGCTACCCTAGAACATCTGTATCCTTGCTTTGTAACCTAAGTTTCATCAGCCGTTCAAAAGATTTACGATGTATCATCAAAAAAATGCATCAACTAATGTGGGTCGGATGGCAGCGGCAGCCCGCACTGCAGCTGCAATACCCTCTAAGGCAAAGTGTTTGTGTTCAAGCCCCGGTTGGGCAATTTTTCAGGCGTTGCCGAGTTGGGGATGGCATTCAGTTGTTTGCTCTAAGGGTGGGTATCTACACACTTCTAGTTTGTACAGGGCGGTGAGGGTGGTGGGTGAAGAAGTTGGGGAATGTTATACACAAAATGGGAAGATGGTTGTGACTGGTTTTAAAGAGAGGCGTCCTTACGCCATTGCAGCACATATGGTGGTAGTCAGAGACAGATTCTACACTAGGGATGTCCCATAAATTACATGCATGGCTATCAAAATGATGACTTGGAATGTCCGGGGATTGACGAATTTTACGAAGTCTCGAAGGATTGCGGCTTATGCAAAAAGACATGGGGTCAATGTCCTCCTATTGAAGGAGACACACACTCTGAAACACTTATCATCAAACCTAGCACAAAACTGGGGCCCCAACAGATACTATACCCAATACTCACTCAAGCTAGGGGTGTTCTCACTCTCATCCACAAGTCGGTAAACTTCACACTGCACACATCCTACATTGACACAGAAGGTTCTACATTGCACTTTAGCTAACAAAGAATGCTTACTTGTTAACTCATTCGCACCTAACACTTATTCCCCCGAATTTATGGACAAGATGACCACCATCCTTATGAGATATGTAGAAGTCTCCATCATATGGGGGGGGGGGCATGAATCTTATACTTGATAATGTCCTAGATAGAACAACCACTACTTACACTACTTTTGTGTTTGATCTGTCCGCGGACAGCGCGCATGTCCGCGAACTGCGTACAAGCACCCCTATAAAAGACCACACGCTAGAGCTTATTCTCATTGTGTTTCTGGCTATTCTTCAGAGCACAGCTATGTTTCCTGCAACTTGCAGATTACACCATCATCGAGATGGAATCCATGGCTGCACTACTGCCACCTGGTGCTGCACCTGCTTCAGCACCACCCCCACCCCCTCCACCACCACCACCTCCTCAAGAGCCTGAAGAGGGGAACAGGGGTGAGGATGCAGAGGAGGAAGAAGAGGATGACGAGAATGAGGTAGTGGAAATCCCTACTACCCGCACTCGGCGTGAGTCTTGGGTGTGGCGGTTATTTACCATTCATGGGGATGGTCCTAAGGCTCGTGTGAACTGAGTCACCTGCAATGAGTGCACTCAGGCGCGGGAGGCATGGTTCATACAGCTTTGGGACCACTACCATGAAGCGACACCTAAGGTAATTTCACTCTGGGGCCATTCGCAAGGTTGTACCTTGCGAGGAGCATAGTAGGTTGATTTCCTCTACTTCATCCTACGTTTCTGATCCTGTCACCACAATGAACATCTCTGTGGGACAGTGTCTTCCTCAAGCTGCCTCACAGGCCATACATAATGCTGATGACCCTTATCTTTCGAGGGTCACAGTTGTGTGTATGTACTGCGACACAGTACTCTGCAGGGGGGAGGGACTTCGTAGAGCTTTTGAGACTATCGTCTCAGAGCACAACCTGCTCACTACCCAAATAAATCCCACTCTACATCTTCCTCTCACAGCTCGCCCTTTCTTATCCCTGTGGTTGGTGTCCCCCCTTTACCCTCCTTTTCCCTCCTCTCCTAGTGTGTCGTGTATAAAAAAACAAAAAAAATATAAAATAACAAAAATCAAAAGAAAATAAGGCTCTTTTCAGAGCCGCCTTTCACAGTTAAAAAATAGAAGTGAAAATAAATGAAGCAGGGCCCTTTTTGTATTTTTTAGAAGTCCGCGGACATCTAAATGTTTGGGGTGCTACCCTATCAAAACCATTGCAATTTTCTCTGGGAGGAATTGGTGGCTCTGAAAAGACCCTTTGGGAGGTGTTTGTGTTTCAAAAATGATAAATACTCAACACCTACTTCAAAATGGATGCTGTCATTCTAAAAAAGGTTGCAATGCATTTTGTATGTTTCTTAAAAAAATCCGATTGCCAACATAAGTTAGATGTACTCCATTTCTGCAAAAAATGTATGTACTACGAAACATAATATTTTTATTCTGAAAAGAGGACATGCCAAAATCTCTTAGAAAGGCACAAACAGCCTTATTGACATTGCGCCTTGCTTTCTCCATTTGTGGACCAAATGAAGAAGAACGAAGCCTCATTTGTCTCTGCGCAATCCGTGAAAAAATTACTCGAGAATTTGGAAACATGTCCATGACCTTCCCAAGTCCTTCTTTCATTGCAAATTGCAAAGAAATTCCAGACACATGTCCTAAACTATTCCCTCCACAATGAATTATAATTATATCTGGATGTTGCTCTGTCTCCAAAGTAGCACAGAGAGGTAACAGGTCCAACCACTTAATTCCATGTACTCCATGCCAGTGTACTTCCACATGTGGGAATCCAAGATCTACAGCTACTCCACAGGTTTCTGAATGCACCTTCAACCAATGTATCCACAAGTCTCCCAAAATCCAAACAATCTGTTTTCTGAAACACACAACCATAGCTAACTGTTCCTCTCTCAGCAAAAAGAGTATCTGATAAAATCTCTCCTGGCACAACACACCCACTAAACTTTCCTGACCATTCCCTTTCAGTGCTCATTCTTATTTGCATGACTTCTGAACCCAAAAATCCCCGGATGTAACACCCGATGTCCGCGAACTACCGCCATGTCCGTGGACATATCGTAACATGAACAGCACTTCTACCATTTCCAGTTCACTCTCTGTGCCATTCCCTCATTGGATGTAGCTAAGAAGTCACAGGACAATCCACCAATCACATTCAAGACCTCTACATCTAACTGCATCATCATAGATCAACACTGCAAATGTACTGTGAATTTCTCTGAGTACAAGTGTCATATCATTGGCAAGCACCATCTACCAGAAATACTGTACAAGTATCCAAGATTTCTACTTGCAGCTCCATGCATATCCATATGCATAAACACAAACTACAGGTATGCATATTTTCTATACAGTACATGAACACATTTTCTAACTGACTTTTAGCTTCTATAATCTGTAAAATGAATCTACTGTCTTTTTTTCAATCTCCTAAAATCAACTGTCACTTACAAATCTTTATACTATTTAATTTCTTTATACACACACACTCAAATCATGTTAAACTAACATTTTTTAAATTAAATATATAGACTAAATATAGTCAAACAAAATTGCATGCACACTCTATGTGCAAATCTCAAACAATAATACTTGTACAATTACATATTTTTTTCTTTATTTATTTGCTTACTTCCATTTATATAGGGCAAGCAGCCCATGACATTGAGGCACTATTACTTGGAAGAAATTATTTACAGGAATAATGATATTCAGTGGTACAATTTGAATTTGACAAGACATAGTAAAGATATTTTGTTTTCTACAGTTAGTCATTGCAATACAATTTGTTCATTAAGAACATATCATATGTATTCAACTGGTGCGACGTATCTTATGTAAATAAGATAGTTTTAATGGTTTTGAGGAAAGCGCTGAGGATTTCAATAAAAAAAATCAATGTCTAAATTAAAAACAGTGCTACATACAAACAAAATTACTAATTTGTTTCTTTTACAATTGCAGTGAAGACCATTCTCCTGAATAGAAGCAACCGAATTTGAACTAAGAAGTAACTTGCTCATTTTAGAAAAAAAGTAAGTAGAATATCACCATAATATTTGTATTATTACTCAAACACACTGTAAGGTTAATTCATGTTATTTCTGTGCCTAAAAATAGAGATTCTGCACCATTCTGTCCAAAAATCCCCATGTCTTAAACAGCGATTTACAGCCAGAATGGCCCACAAATTCCTATTTTTCGACACACAAATTACCCAAGTCAACCGCTAGAATTTAGATGTTATAGAACAAACAACTGTTTTAATTGTATAGCATTAGATATACTATTTATATTTCTTCACACCACAAGCTTACTTTTTCTGTCATCTGAACACCAGTTTAGTAACACATTAATTCAAGAATACCCATCCCTACTAGTTGTAGTTCCCAATGCACAATCACACACCATTACATACATCTTTATCATCTTACTCAAACACTCACACAATTGACCTTTATATCATTTTAGTTATTTTATACATGTATTGGGTTGGTCTTGGATTATAAATAATATAAGGGGATTGGGTGGGGGGTTGTGGGGGGTTTCGGATTGGGCAGGGGGTTGCAGGGGCGTTTCCCCCTGCATATATGTCCTAATTGACCTTCTAAATTAGGTCAATTCTCCCGAGGTCAATTCTCCCAAGGTCAATTCTCCCAAGGTCAATTGTGAAAAGGTCAATTAGTATACAACCTCTAAAAGTCCTTTAGCACTAGCCAATTTAAATAACATTCTTCTACATGGTACAGCAAAAGACCTACTAGAAGAAATCAACTATATCCCAAAACAATATTTTGAAAGTGAAACCCACTTACAGAAGGAAATAGCTGTAAACCAAATTAGTAACAATTCTACACATGGCAACCTTTTACTACACACATACAAAAAAGAAATACTAAAATTTAAAAGTACATCAGCTGAAGTACCAAACCATGTGTGTGTATGTTGCTGCAGAACTTTTTATAAAAGTAACAAGAAAACTGTAGACCTATCATACAAAATAGAAGACAATGAAGATTCTAAATGGTTTGAATTAGCTCTCTACCTTATAGCAGAAAACAAATACGAAATAACTGACCCCGTAATACTTTGTAGTTACTGCACTACAAAACTTGACAACAACCAAACTCCTTCACGTGCTATCACAAATAATTTGGAATTATATCCACTACCAAAACCCCTCCAACAACTTAATTTATATGAGAGCATCATAATTCAAACAGTGCACCCATTTCAAGCAATAATACACCTTCAACCAAAAAGTTCAAAATTACCTCCCTCTGAATTAGTGAAAGGTATTCATGGAAAAGTAGTGTATTTACCATTAGATCTAAAAGAAAATGTGCACACTCTAGGAGTGTAACGTCCAATGCAACAATCTTTAAATATCTTGGTAAATGGAGTACCTACAAAAGACAAAAAAAATTGGCAACAGCTGGTAGATTTACATAAAGTTAGAGAAGCCTTGCAATATCTTAAAGAGAATAATTAATATTACAAATAAATTAATATTGAAGAAAAGTAGAAGGATACAACTGAAATAATTCAAGAGACACAAGAAGCTGGTCAATTTGAGCTCCTAGATCCAGCTACAATATCAAACACTTTAGACCATTATACAATTCATCCATTGCACTCTAATGACACCATAGAAGATGCGCTGGAAACGTACCAAATGCGTCAAACAAAAGGATCACCAATCAGCATATGGGAAAAAAGTATAGAAGCACGTGCTTTTCCTCTACTCTTTCCTACTGGCAAAGGAGGAAGGTACGATGATAGACCTATTCTAATATCAGCATCAGAATACCGCTCATTACGAATGTATTCTGAAGATCCCAGATTTAGACAAAATGTGGAATACATATTCCACCTACTCTTTGAAAGTGAACTAGCAACTTTATGTTACGGAGTTACACACATATTAAAATCAGGATCACACTTTCAAAATATGACAGCTACACAATTATTACAAAAAGTGCAACAAAAAGATGAGGTTTTACAATCAAATATTACAAATCTATTAGCAAATATGCGTGGTACTAAAGAGTACTGGATTCGACGTCACAGAGATGTACGTTGTATGATCAGAAACCTTGGCCCACCCACTTGGTTTGTTACATTAAGTTGTGCAGAATATGCATGGGAAGATTTACATGATTTCCTACGCATATCAAACAAAAACAAAACAAACATAGATATACTAACACCTGGAGAACTTTGTTCTCTGGATCCTGTTAATGTTTCAAGATATTTTCACCATCGCTTCATTGCTATGCTACATTTTATTTGTAATAAAGCTGTTCCTCCCCTTGGAGAAGTGCAACACTTCTTTTGGAGAAAAGAACACCAAGCCAGAGGAGCACCACATATCCACACGCTTTTATGGATTAAAGATGCTCCTAAATTTGGTCAAGACAGTGATGCCACTGTTTTACAGTTTATTGAAAAATATGTCACTTGTGAAATTCCATCAGAATCCAAAAATAGTGATCTTCATGCACAAATTTTACAATTTCAAAGACACAAATGTGGCAAATATTGTCGTTGCAAATACAAAAACAAAGGGAAATACTACACCAAATGCCGATTTGGTTTCCCTAGACCAGTTACAAATACAGGTCAAGTGAACAACCTCATGTCTTCAGTTAGACATAGGGCCTCATTGTACGTTGTGCGGTAAAAATCACAAATTACTGGCATGGCGCTATTAACGTGTCCGCCTTTGCAAGAGGCCGCTAATAGCGTACCATTACGAGTACGTGGACACAAGCATAGCGCCATGCTGGTAATGACCCTACCGCCATGCCGCTAAAGACCCCAAAAAGACCCTTAGTGGCACGGATGAAAGCGCTGATAGCACTTCCGACCTCCCGCAACATGCTAATAGCGGTCACCGCTAATAACGGCCATCGCAATTAGCGGTCTCCGTTAAATAGCGGAACCGGAAATAGCGTCATTGCACAGGAACTGGAAGGAGCACGGCGGCCATCTTTAAAAACACAATCCATTGCCAGCCTCTGCCCCCTGGACCTGTTTTGAGTACTTTGCTATTGGAAAGCCACAAGGACACCCTCGCCATGCCTAAGGCTATTTAAAAAAAAATGACCGCCAGCGCAAGGAAAGGTTTTCACCCGAGGAGCTAACAATGCTCACAGACACCCTTGCAGCGAATGCCGACGTGGTATTTGTGAGTGACATGCGTCGGGAGACCCTTATCCGCAAGAAGGCAATCTGGCCAGCGGTTGCCCTGAAAGTGAGTGTAGTGGGCACCACCACCCGCACTGTCCAGGAGTGCAGAAAGCGGTGGGATGATCTCCGCCTCTGGGTCAGAAGTATCCTGTCTGCGAACCGCAACATAGCTACAGCTGGTGGATCTCATTTGCAGATAAAATTAAAGGAGTGGGAAGAGACCTGCGCCAACATGATTGGAGTAGAATCGATTGAGGGAGTCGGGACCATGGTGTGGCAACTACATCCGATGGAGGTGAGTGTACACATGAAAGTATGCACTGTGAATGTTCATCTCCCCCCAAATGTGAGCCCATAATCTCCTCATGGATGCGCAAATATCCATACATGCATACAACCGTGGCCATGTCAGTGTCAAACCCAAACACACACACATGCACACATCACCAGAGACAAGTGCCACACACAACCATGCATGGATGACCCACTCAACAAACACATCACCTGCATCCCTACCAATGAAGTCCAAATGCCCACAACAGCTAGAATAATGTATTGTGCATGAAGTACATTGAACCGTCACCAATGCCATCCCCCTCTTTGTCCCCGACAGGCTCACATACAGACAGTGATGAACCTGGCACTGCAACTCTGGAACCCCCTGCTCGAAAAAATCAAGGCCACAGGACACAGGGGACACCCCCACATCATCAAGGGGCAAAGGGAGAAGAGTTCCCATCCCAAGTGCCAAATATCGGCAGAGCACCACTGCTGCCATAGCGCTGTCCACACCAGCAACAACTGGCCCACCTTCTGAAGTGAAACCCCCACCACAGAATCCAGCCACGGAGGGCCCACCCTCTGCTGCAACAAGGTCCACAGGTGAGGCGGCAGCCACAGCGCCGCACTCGGATGTGGATGAGGCGACAGATTTGCCCATGGGCATGCACACCCCGACCCCCCCCCCCCCGGAACCCCGGAGGCAAATCCACAGCAGACACCTGGGTCCAGTGTCAATGGCCAGTTTGGAGAGGACAACATGGGAGGGTTCAGTAGCCCACCGGTGGTTTCACCAGATGTCCTGCTTGCAGAGGAAGCTGCAGCAGCCACACCACAGGAATGCCACATTGACTCTGACCTGGCCAGCATCAGGCAGCGCCAACAGGAGATAACTGTGCTGGTTGGGCAGCATGTCGATGAGGCTGCCCGTCTCAGGGGAGAGATGCCAGAGACTGCCAGGCACTCAAGGGAGGCAATTGAAGCCTGCACCAACAGGCTGTGTGGGGAGATTAGCCAACTCAGGCAGGTCCTCATGAGGATAGCGGACGCAATGGACCGCCAGTTCCCACCACCACCACCGGGACTGACAGCCACATCATCTTCATCCACCAGTTCGAGGCAGACAAGCCCTCTCCGCCGCTCCATGCGCACCACCAGGCGCACGTCAAGCCAGCCTCCTCATGATGGTGGTGGCAATGGGGAATATGGACTGCAGGGTCAACCCACCACGTGTGCAGCTGCACAACAAAATCGTGCCAGACACATAAGGGACTGTTGTGGGGGAGGGGGACGGGAGTTTTGGGACTGTTGGAGGGGAGGGGGAAAGGGTGTTTTGGGACTGTTGTGGGGGGAGGGGGAAGGGTGTTTTGGGACTATTGTGGGGGGAGGGGGGAAGGGTGTTTCGGGGCTGTTGTGGGGGGAAGGGGAAGGGTGTTTCGGGACTGTTGTGGGGGAGAGGGGAAGGGTGGTGGGATGGTTGGGGACATGCACTTATACATCTTTAAATTCGTTAATACACTGGTGATTAATCAAAACACAGGCTTGGACTTCTTCATTGTGTATGTGTACTTTATTGGTGACAGGGTCCATTGTGTGCTTCAACACAGACACCAGTGCATTTCTACCCATATCCATCGTACAGAGTGAAACCATGTTACTCAGAAAATTTGGTTGATCAGATGATGTCTCACATCACGTCCCTCTTGGCCATCGCCCTTTGCATGACCTGCATCCCCGTCACCTCCGTCCTCATCACCATCATCATCCTCATCAGGTGGTTGCATTTGAACGTCAGTGGCACGTCTGATACACATATCGTGCAGCATGACATATGCCATGGTGATCTTGGCCACCTTCTCATGGCCGTACAGGAGAGCGCCACCCGACCTGCTTATGCACCTAAACCGTGTCTTCAAAAGGCCAAATGTCTGCTCAATCACGACACGGGTACGGGTATGTGCACGATTGTAGTCCTCTTCGTGCCGGTTCTGTGGGCTCCGTACAGGGGTAAGGAGCCACCTCTTCAGGGTATAGCTGGCACCGCCTGTATGGGGGAAAGAATGGGGACCTGTTACTGTTCAACTCTGGAGTGGCATGTACATGGCACACAAATCAACTATGCATACTGATTGTGATCCGCGACTACCAGCATGCATGCAGACAATCTGTGTGACTGCAATGTGCAAAGATGTACTTGACCCTGCAAGTGGACATGCCTGAATTCAGCCCCCAACAGCAATTGACATGTCCTGGGTGAGGCCAGGTCTTAGGCGTCCCTGAGCCCAGGCATATTTGGTACCACACTGCTATTGTATTGCCATTCCGACATTGATGTTGCCAAGCTGTGTAGCATCACTTCACTGGTGCTATAGGTGTGTGGTTCAATGCTATGGCTAGGGCTGATCCCTTTGCATGCATTCAAGGGCACATTTCTGTATTGATGTTGTGCTGCGCTGATACTGTATTACCATCTTGACGCCATGTTGCTGAATCGTATATTATGTGGTGTGGCATAATGTGCAATGTGGATGTGGATGGATGTGTAATATTCATAGACCTGGATTGTTCTCTATGTTGTGTAGCTTATAATTGCATGCGGGTTCTTCTCAAGTACATTGCGGCCTTCCCTGATGGACATTGGCGTACATCTGTATGCCCATTTGTCCTACGGACGACAGGCTACACCCAGTTGGAGTATGTATCTCTGCCCCCCCAATCACACCCAGTTGGAGTATGTATCTCTCCCCCATCACACCCAGTTGGAGTATGTATCTCTCCCCCCAATCACACCCAGTTGGAGTATGTATCTCTCCCCCCCAATCACACCCAGTTGGAGTATGTATCTCTCCCCCCCAATCACATTGCCATGTGCTTGCCCTGCTACTCACCAAGTAGCCACGGACGTAGTCCGGCTTTTCACTCCATGTAGCGTGATATGGTTGAGTTCCACAGGACCATGGAATCATGGGTTGATCCGGGAAATAGGGCACAACAATGAATGATTATCTTGTAAGCATCACATACCATTTGGACATTGATGGAGTGGAATTGCTTCCTGTTTCGGTAGACTACTTCATTGTGATCTGGGACCACCAATTCCACATGGGTACAGTCGATGGCCCCAATGCAACTTGGGATGCCTCCCAGTGAATAGAAGCCAACTTTGGTGTTTGCGATCTCCTGGGCAGTCCGTGGCATGAATATGTGTTCAGGTGCATGCGTCAGGAGGGCATCGAGTACCTGGTTCAGCGTGCATGAGAATACTGGTTGTGAGATGCCATGCATCTGCCCCACTGTATGCTGGTAGGTGCCTGTGGCCAGGAAGTGGAGTACAGTCACTACCTTGAGTAGAGGGGGGATGGCAGTTCGGATGTCTATGAGGCTGACAATGTCGTCATGTATCATGTCCACAATGCTGGTGATGGTATCCCGGTCCAGACAGTACAGGGTGTGTATCTGCTCAGGGGTTAGGTTAAATGGACTGGCTCTGATCCTGGGGATTGGTGGCTGCCTCAGTGGAATGACTAGGTGCCCTGGTGATGCTTGCTGCGCCTTTCTTGCCCTCCTCCTCCTCCTGCGTCTCCTCTGTGCTGCCTGTTGTTGTTGGTGCTGCACTGCAATCATGTCCTCCAGCTCATGTAATGCTGCTAGTATTGGAACCATCTTGGTGTGCGAAGGGGTGTGTGAAGGGGTGTGGTGTGCTCCTTTTGTGCTGCCACAGTGTCCATTGCCTCCACCTGTGCTGATTGTGTCCTCCTGTGGCAGGTGCGAACACTGCTCAGTTCTATTAACGGGTGGATCGCGATGCCGGTATTAACGCCATGGCGGTAAGGGGTTTTGGGGGCTTTACCATGCCGCTATTAGCATGTCCGCTTGGCTTGTGATGGTGTGCTATTAGCGGCATGGCGTTATTTATGGGAAGGAGGGTCGCGCGCACGCGGACTAGCCGCTATTAGTGGCACCGTACTTAGCGGTGCCACTAATAGCGGTGAGCCGGGTCGTAATTGGCATGGGGATTTAACGATACCGGTATTCCCTTACCGGTAACGTTAAATCCCTATCGCACAACGTGTAATGAGGCCCATAGTGTTAAAGGTAAGTCACCTAAAAATACATATTACATAAAAAGAAAAGAAGAAGAAAAATATATCAATGATTACAATGCAATCATTGCCCACTTATGGAATGCAAACATAGATGTGCAGTACATTGCAGACAATTCTACTGCAGTTGCACGATATGTCACAGCATACTTAACCAAAGCAGAAAAGAGAGAGCTGCAAGACCTCTGGAATGACCTGTCATCAGGTAAAACAGTGTCTCAAAAATTATACAGCTTGGGCATAAAAATGCTGTCCCATAGAGAATGTGGATCCTTTGAAGCAGCTGATCGTTTAACTGTTACTGCACTGTATGGTAAATCTGAAAATATAGTATGGCTAAGTCTTGGTCCAGCTAAATCTAGAAAAAGATTTCTAAAATCATACGAAGATATAGAAACAATAGCCAAACATGATCCCAACAGCCAAGACATTTTAAAAAACAATTTATTGGGCACATACTACCCAAACAGGAGTACCACTTTGGAAACCATGTGTCTATACCACATAGCCCAAAACTACACATACAAAAATAATATAAAACCTGATGAAAAAAAGTTGGTAAATACAAAGTGACAAACTGTGAAGGCAGCTTAGTAAAACTCACCAAAACAAATTTAATTAATCATATCAAATTGCCATTAAAGACTCCTCAACATTAAGACGTATATTACATGTCCCTGCTACAACTCTTTAAACCAGGGAGAAAAGAAGAAGAAATACTAGATAACTATGACTCATATGAAGACGCTTTCAAAGCAAATGAAAGCACTATAACTGATGTAAACTTTACACAGTACAAAACAATGTTGCACAATGAACAGCAACACGTAGAAGAACTCCAGGCCCAACTAGATAAGGACACTCCTAACAGTAGTCAACCTTCTGTAACAGGAAGCCAAGAACCACCGGGAGAGCCACTAATAACAAATGAGGCAGAATTAGCTATGATAGAAGTAGAAAACCCAATGTGTCAGTATAAAGATAAAGAAGACTTAACTATACTACAATCAAAACTAAACAATGAGCAACGTAGCATTTTTCAAGAAGTAACAAAAGGAATTGCACCTGGTGTACAACATGAAAACAAAGAATGCACCAAAATTACAAATCTATACTATTCAGTGGTGGAGCTGGTTCTGGCAAAACATTCCTAATCAAAATCATCAGTAAGTTCCTTCAACAATTGACAAACAACAAACTGTCAGCTGTTGTCACTGCCCTACAGGTTTAGCTGCCTACAACATAGGTGGTGTCACTTTACACTAAACCAAATTAGACTATTACAAACTTTGTACAGAAGCTGCAATGGAACTATGCAGAGTACAGAAACAAATGAAAATGCTTCTAATACATGAAGTGAGCATGGTGTACAACCTAATGTTGGCTTTGATTCATCTCAGATTACAAGAAGTACTCAAAACAAACTATGAAGAGCTCTTTGCATGAAAACACATTATTGGAGATCTTCTTCAATTGACACCAGTAAAAGGTGAGCCTATTTTTAAAACATTAGTACACAAGCTCTGCCGTAGAACTGTTAGCAGCATTGGAAATGTCAACCTTTGGCAACATTTCTAATACAGAGAATTAACAGAAAACATGCGGCAATCTGCAGATCTAACTTATGCCAACATCTTAAAAAGTATCAGAGCTGGTATACTTTCTAAAGAAGCAGAAGAAATATTGAAAACCTGGCACATTCATGCATTTTATGGTGATAATGCATGTGCTACAGATGTTATGGAACAATTAGCCCACAAAAATGTCAATTGTATGGCCTTAATGCCAACTCTTGCAAGCTGTTTCAAATTCAATTAAATAATGTTAAGTAAAGAAATGCAACCAATAATGGAAATTAGCGCCACAGACAAAATAGATGTACATGGTATGACACTACCCATGTGTGACCAAGCCACAACAAGACTAAATAGTTTAGAAAAATCAATCTCAAACACAGCAGGATTGGAAAAGATATTAAAATGATCCTTAAATTGCAGAGTAATGCTTAACGTAACCTTGACGTGGACCAAGGACTAGTTAATGGAGCACTGGGTACAGTTGTTGGCTTTCAAACATACCCACGTGACAACAAAATTCAGTTTGTTAATATTCTCTTTGACAAACTTTCAGAAGTAAAAAGGATAGGACGCTCAACAGCTCGATTCCTTCTCTTCAAAGACATGTATGTACGCAGAGAACAATTTTCTCTAACTCTTGCATACGCAGTCACCATTCATAAATCACAAGGTCTTACCCTGGACAAAGCAATGATAGACATTGGTAACACAGTCTTTAAAAAGGCATGAGCTACGTAGCACCATCACACTTACGTACACTTGACGGTCTATTTCTAATCAACTTTGATGCAAGGAAAGTAAACACTGATATTCCTTGCATTTTAGAATACAATAGACTTCGCTCCCTATACGCCCCCCATCTAAACACATATTCTGTACCACAAAAAGTAAAACGTTGTAAAAGAAAACTAAATCAAACAGAAATACAACAGGGTGTCACTGCAAATCCACCAAAGAGAGTAAAAGAAACTAAAACTTCATCAAGTACCACAAACATAAAAGAACCCATTAGGGAAAGTAAACCAGGTACTTCATCAAAGAAGGAAGACAAACTAAAAAAAAATCAATCAGATACAGAACTACCAGGTCCATTTCAACTCTCAAATATAGTTGGAGTAAGTTGCTACGCAAATGTAGCAATGAATATTCTATTTCAATTGCCACCAATTGTTGACAACATTTACTTACACAGTACAGACTAATTGTGTTTGCAAATGTTAGTACTTCACAGAAATGCAACAAACAATCCTGATAACATGTATAGTGTTTATGGAATAAGACAACAATTGGATTACTGTGCTGGAATGGTTAAATTCACTATAAACTCACAGGAAGATCCACAAGAATTTCTAATGTACTTACTACAAGTACTGGAAAATAAAAACATACCTATAAATTAAATCTTTCAGATTTCATACATGTGGAAACATACATGCACTCTCTGCAACAATGTGACACAAGAAGAAATCCCCAATGAACGCTTCATATATATATCAATACCTAATTGTGCATCCATTCCATTTCAGCAACTTGTACAAAATGCAAACCATGGTAGATTATGTACTACCTGCAATTCGGATAATCGCTCCACGTTAGTAATACAAACACATTGGGCCTCATTACACGGATGGCGGTAAGGGTTTACCGGTACCGGTATTTTACCGGTACTGTTAAATCCTTACCACCTTACTACGAGGTCCCTTTGCGGGTTGGGGAATTTAACGCCTGCTTTTTGCAGGTGTTAAAAACCAACCCGCAAAGGGACCCAGGGAGCTAAGTACAGTACCGCAATTTGCGGTACCGTAATTAGCGCCTTCCCCATTCCCATTATATAATACGTAAATACGTAATACTAATGCTTCTATGTTACAATGCAGATGGTACCAAAAACAACTGCAAGCTGACTGGATTCACACATGGTCAAATATCACTTGGTAAGAAAACCTTCACAACAATAGGTATAATCTACCACGCAGGAGCCACAACCAATTCAGGGCACTACACTGCATATATAAAAAAGAAATGTGGATGGTTTGAATGTAATGATAGTACCATTACTCTAAAGCAGAGATTACCAGCAAATCTTACAAACGCTTATTTAATGTTCTTAAAACCAAAATTTGATAACTAAACTGTACTCAAACCTTAAGTAAACTTATAGTAAAAAAATATAAACTGTTAGAATATTCCAAAAGCTATTTAACTGCCCAAAGATTCTACAACAACTAATCAGATAAATTAATACCACTAAATTAGAGCAAAAAATAGACAGTTAGAATACGCCAATTGGTATCTAACTGTCCCAAAATTTAACAATATCCAAACAGATAAATCAATACCACTAAAATATATAAAAACATAGACAGTTGGAATACGCCTATTGGTATCTAACTGCTCCAAAACTTTACAATATCCAAACAAATAAATAATATGTTACTGCTCCAAAAAACTGCAACAAGCCAATGTATAAAGCATTTGCCAGAAACAAGTGAACACTGAAAACAAACAAACAAATAAACTGTAGCATAACAGAAAATGATTTTTTTTTTAATCCAACATGGATTTTTTTTTCTCCCACAGACCCAATGATTTTAGCAACAAACACAGAAACAGAGCAAATTGCACAGTACTCTGGTTTGTAATCTACTAAATATGAGGGTCCAAAAAAAAAATTGTTGATTATACAATGTAATAAGTCATTACAAAATACTAATACTAACATGCTATTTTCTTTTATCACAGAAATGAACAAGAAATACATGTACTCCAGTTACTAAACCAAACAGTAAGTATATTATAATAAGTACAACCATCGCAGCATATCACACCCATAGTGGCTTATAACTTTGTTCCTTATGAATTTGTTTTTGACTCAAAGTTATAAGCAACTATGAGCCATGCACCCAAGACTCTATGCCCTGGCCACAACCACCGCAGCATATCACACCCATACAGTCAAACATTTCAACTATGGCCTATGGAAACTTTTTGGGGCCGATTCATGGAACAAACGTGCGCCGAAAATCTACGCGCAAGCATGCGCAAGCATGCGCAAGCGGAAAAAAACAGGCGCACGCGCACGCGTGCGATTCATGGAAGTCCCTGCGCGTGTTCACCGCGGGATGTGCGCCAAACCCATGCATGGCGCACAAGTCACTGCAACATCGCGAAAGGCGTGCGCGACGCGCACAGTGAAAGCGCACAACCTCAGCGCACACATTAGAAAGTGGGCGGGACATGGGGCGTAACGCGCGGAATGGGGAACAACACGGGAAAATAAGGGCGTAACTGGGGATGTACTGCAGGGAAGCAGACGGAACGCCCACACGCACTCGAACCACACGTATTCATGGAATCGAATAGGGCAAAGCCACGCACAGGCAAAGACACGCACAAGCTGAAACACGGCCGCCACACGAAGGCAGGCGGTAGAGTCCCAATGCATCAAAAAAGTGGCGTGCGGGAAGTCAAATACGCGATTGAGCGGGGTACGTGGATTTCAGGGTTGCGCGAGAAATTCTACATGCGATTGGCCTGGGTACGTGTATTACAGGGGTGCGCGAGAAATGCTACACGCGATTGGCCTGGGTACGTCTATTACAGGGGTGCGCGAGAAAATGTACACGCGATTGGGCTGGGTACGTGGATTTCAGGGGTGCGCGAGGAATGCTACACGCGATTGGGCTGGGTACGTGTATTACAGGGGTGCGCAAGAAAATCTACTCGCGAATGGGCTGGGTACGTGTATTCCGGGGGTGCGCGTGAAGTTCCACACGCGAATAGCCTGGGCGCGTGTATTTCAGGGGTGCGCGTGAAGTTCCACACGCGATTTCAGCAGGGTACGTGTATTTCAGGGGTGCGCGAGGAATGCTACACGCGATTGGGCTGGGTACGTGTATTACAGGGGTGCGCGAGAAAATCTACACGCGAATGGGCTGGGTACGTGGATTTCAGGGGTGCGCGAGAAATGCTACACGCGATTGGCCTGGTACGTGTATTACAGGGGTGCGCGAGAAATCCTACACGCGATTGGGCCTGTGCGAGTGGGGCAGTGTATTACGTGGGTGTGCGGGAAGTTGAAGAGGTGAATTGCCAGTGTGGGTCCTCCCAGGTCTCCCCTCTACCCCCTCCACGACGTCTGCAGGCAGCCCACACCACAGGGGACTAGCCTGCACCCCTGGTCATGTCCCGCAGGCAGCCCATCCACCATGGGCATGCCCCCCAGCCAAGCCACATGTCCCCCTGCACCCCCACCCCCCAGCACTGTGGGGCACCTGCCAGCAGGCCCCCAACCATGTCCCACTCATGTCCCCCTGCACCCCCACCCCCCAGCACTGTGGGGCACCTGCCAGCAGGCCCCCAACCATGTCCCACTCATGTCCCCCTGCACCCCCACCCCCCAGCAGGCCCCCACTCATGTCCCCTTGCACCCCCACCCCCCAGCACTGTGGGGCACCTGCCAGCAGGCCCCCAACCATGTCCCACTCATGTCCCCTTGCACCCCCACCCCCCAGCACTGTGGGGCACCTGCCAGCAGGCCCCCAACCATGTCCCACTCATGTCCCCCTGCACCCCCACCCCCCAGCACTGTGGGGCACCTGCCAGCGGGCCCCCAACCATGTCCCACTCATGTCCCCTTGCACCCCCATCCCCCAGCACTGTGGGGCACCTGCCAGCAGGCCCCCAACCATATCCCCTTGCACCCCCACCCCCCAGCACTGTGGGGCACCTGCCAGCAGGCCCCCAACCATGTCCCACTCATGTCCCCCTGCACCCCCACCCCCCAGCACTGTGGGGCACCTGCCAGCAGGCCCCCAACCATGTCCCACTCATGTCCCCCTGCACCCCCACCCCCCAGCACTGTGGGGCACCTGCCAGCAGGCCCCCAACCATGTCCCACTCATGTCCCCTTGCACCCCCACCCCCCAGCACTGTGGGGCACCTGCCAGCAGGCCCCCAACCATATCCCCTTGCACCCCCACCCCCCAGCACTGTGGGGCACCTGCCAGCAGGCCCCCAACCATGTCCCACTCATGTCCCCCTGCACCCCCACCCCCCAGCACTGTGGGGCACCTGCCAGCAGGCCCCCAACCATATCCCCTTGCACCCCCACCCCCCAGCACTGTGGGGCACCTGCCAGCAGGCCCCCAACCATGTCCCACTCTTGCCCCCCTGCACCCCCACCCCCCAGCACTGTGGGGCACCTGCCAGCAGGCCCCCAACCATGTCCCACTCATGTCCCCCTGCACCCCCACCCCCCAGCACTGTGGGGCACCTGCCAGCAGGCCCCCAACCATGTACCACACATGTCTCACATCCTGTCGTGACATTGTTCTGCTGTGCTACCTTGGTTGTTGCATCATTGTGGTAGTACTTGGCGTTTGTGAGGTACTGCTTCGTCAAGTCATCTACTGGAGGGTGTTTGGGTTCGTTTTCATGCCTTGGATTTTGTGATTTTGGAAATGGTTGTGGATTCTGAGGGTTCAGGCATCTTTTTACACACAAGGTGGGAGATGGACACGAAGGGTAAAGGTGATCCTGTGGCCGGGTGGAAATGAGGGTTGGAGGCTCCATGACCCAGGTGCAGTTGTTCAGTGGGCCATGGTCATTTGCGCGGGAGGGGGGGGTTGTTGTTGATAGTTGCATTGCCCTGCAGTGTGATGGGAACTCTGACATTGTAATGTTGTTGTCCTATGTACATGTTGTGTTCTGCTGATCAATGCCTGTTCATGTGTTGTGTTTTCCTTTCAGGTGCGAGGGGATAGTTGTGGTTTGACATGCTGGGGTGTACACATGGTGGATGTTCACATGTGATGTGTAGGGAACACTGATGGTCACTTGAGTGCACATGCATATGTGGAGTGTATGTCCCTGCAGAACCACACACTTGCACTCGGATGCACTCCATGTACTCCCACCCTTGCATATCCACGTGTACACTGTTTGCCTTCTGGTGCCCACTGTGTCCCGGCAGCACATGTTCTGTGACCGATTATGGTTCCAGTACATGCCTAATTTGATGTCTGATGTAGTCTGTCACTTAGATGTGATGCTCAGGGTGTGCATCACACGCAATGGCTGTTCACTGTGCTGTGCGCTGAGCAGTGTGATGCAGGAGTGGGACACTGCACACATGAGCTGCAGTGTTGATTTTGCAATGCATAATGTGCATATAGACAGGCATTCATTGTGATGTTACGTCTACGACTGTTGCAATGCATTTGGAAACAACTTATTTTGGGTGGGACATTTTGTTGGTCTGTCATTTCATCTGATTCCGGGTCAGGCATCATTGTCCGATGACACTGTACATTTAGGACATGGCAATGTGTACCTTATCGTTACTGCGTCGGTGTATGGGTATTGCTTGCCATGTCATGTTGATGTTTGGGAGGGTTTGAGTGACATGACAGTGATGGCCATGGCCTGTTTTGCAGGTGTGTGTGATGCACACCTTGCATGTCCAGATCATCCGCTTCTCAGAGCAACTAGCTGGGGGTAGGTTTCTCTCCGCAGCAGGGCCCTCCCCATGGAACTGACTTCCTGCCTGACTTGAACTTGAGGGGAACCATCTCCAGTTCTGGAAGCACCTCAAGACCTTCCTCTTTGCTTCTGCTTACTCTCTGCCTCTCCCTTGCAGAATTCTTCACAGGAACTGCACAGGAGCTGCTACTGGGACACTCTCACCAACCTCGGTCCCTGGCCCAGCCTCTGTCCACTTGCACTGCCACCCTGGCAACCCCTGCACTGCAGTACTGTCTCTCCATCCCTACAGCCTTCCCTTCCCAGCACTTGCCTGCACTTACCTTTGCAGTTGCCACCAGGCGACCTATGTATTATTTTTTTGGCCTACTTCCCCTGTACTGGACTCCCCCCCACCCTTCCCCTTGCACTTTTCCCTTCCCCCTACCCCTGCACTTGCACAATCTCAATGACACCTGGCCTAGTAGTACCGTTCTCTGTGTTCCCTTGTTCCCCCCCCCTGCCTCATTGCGCCTTGGAATACTTGTGTATGGCCCATGTCATCTCACATGTCATATGTGTGCATTTTGGTTGCACAGGATAGCTTGTGTTTAAGTAGCTAGGGATGCAGACGATGTGGCACTTCCATGGCAACTATCTCAGGGTGGTAGGGTTGTGACAGTTGACTGTCACTTTGTCATCATCGATTGTCACCTGGTATGTGCCAGGCCTGTGTGCACTCCGCAGGGGTGGGAGTTTAGGTGAAAAATGTGGCCACAAGCTGGGTCCGGGCTTCCTCGCCACGTGCCCTGTCCCCTCCCATGGGCAGCGCCTGTGCCTGTGGTTGGGGATGTGGGGGCACCACCATGTCCACCGGGACGCCCTGCCGTGTTGCAACATTGTGCAGGACACATGCTGCCACAATGATCCTGCACACTACTGGTGGTGCATAGAGTAGTTGCCCACCAGAGCGGTCAAGGGAGCGGAAACGTGACTTGAGCACTCCGAATGTGCGCTCCACTATGCCCCTGGTTGCAATATGGGCAGTGTTGTATCTTACCTGGGGTGGTGTGGTGGGGTTCCGGATTGGCGTCATCATGTGTTTGCTCAGAGGGTAGGCACTGTCCCCTGGGGAGGTGATAATAATTGAGATTATTAGGGTTTGGATATTTGTCTGTGTGTGACTTGCATGCATGTGCAAGGGCATTTGTACTCACCTAAGAGCCATGTGTCGCCATGCTGCCCAGCTTCCAGGGCCCGGCTCAGGGCGGACATTCTGTATATGAAACTGTCATGGGTGGAGCCAGGGTAGTTTGCATAGACAGAGGTGATGATTCCCTTTGCATCGCATACCACCTGTACATTGATGGAATGCCAGTGCTTGCGGTTTCGGTAGATGTGCTCAGTGGCCCTAGGTGGTCGTAGGGCCACATGGGTGCAATCTATGGCACCGAGCACTTTGGGGAAGTGTGCCACCCTGTAAAAATCCAGGACAGCGGCCTGCCTTTCTGCAGGTGTTCTGGGCATGTATATGTGCCTGCGGACTGAGGGGTGCGCTGTCATGATTGCCAGTACCTGGTGTAGGCAGCGTGACTGCGTGGCCTGTGAGACCCCCCCCACTATGGCAGTGGTCCGCTGAAACGACCCAGTGGCCAAAAAATGCAAGACATTGAGCACCTTCTCCAAGGGGCTCAATGCTTGGGAGCAAAGGGTGGGGGATGTGAGGTCATCTTCCCACTCCCTGACCAGGTCTAGGATGATATGGGGTGGAAACCTATACCTGCCGTAGACCTGGTCGTCAGGCATCCCAAAAAGGCTTGTCCGTGGTGCAAAAATGCGTGCCCTGGCTATTCTCCTCCTCCTGCGGTGTCCCACGATCAGTGCAGCAACAAATGGGGCATTCATCGTCGCTGTATATACGCGTTTGTTGTTTGCGCGCACTTTTATGCTGTCCGCGGGACGCCTCTGTGTGGGCGGACTCATTGACGCCTGTGCACGTCTTTTGCCGTGCACGTGTTTCCCGTATTTGGGTGTCATCGCGTGTGATTGGAGGGGAGCGAGCGTACACGCGATTGGGCTGGGTACGTGTATTTCAGGGGTGCGCGTGAAGTTCCACACGCGAATAGCCTGGGCGCGTGTATTACAGGGGTGCGCGATAAATTCTACACGCGATTGGGCTGGGTACGTGTGTTCCGGGGTGCCGAGAACTTTCACACGCGATTGGTTGAAATCCACGTGTGTTCTGTCATCACGTGCAATGAGGGATACACCCTCGCACGTCACGTCAAAGACGCGCTCACGCGCTGAGGGCCTTTGGTCCAATGAAAATGCGTATGCATGCAGACGCGCTTACGCGCTAAGGGCCTTTCCTCGAATCACACGCTGACGTGCAGATTTTTCACGTGCCAATTCACTCCGTATCAAGCTGGCCACGCGAATACACACGGAAGACCACGCTCCTGCCCAGAAGGCCGAATCACTGCCCCCCCAGTGCCCCGAGCAGCCTCCCACGTGCCATCTGCTGCTGCCTGCCTGCCTGCCTGCCTGCCTGCTGCCACCGTGCCCTGCCATTTGGTGCCTGCAAATCAGCCATCTGCAGGGGTCCAGTTGCTGTGTCCACCCCTGCTGGAACAGTAGACTCCCGACTGGGATACCATCGCTCCACAGCCCAGCCCCAGGACCCAGTTGCCCACCCACGCCTGCCTCGGGGGTCGCCATGTCGGGGCAAGCACCATCTGAGACCAGTGGCGACCCCCAGCCAGAGAGGCAGAGGGCCACCAGCTTCAGTGAGAAGGAAGTTGGTGTCCTGGTGGAGCATGTCCTGGGGCATTATGATGCCCTCTTCGGAAGACCACGCGCCAACAAGGAAGGACGGGAGAGGATCTGGGACGATGTAGTGGTTGCCATCAACGCGGAGGGGGTGGCAACCCGCGACATCAAGCACATCAAGAAGCGCTGGGAGGACTTGAGGTCCAGGACCCTCAATAAGGCCCGGCGCCTCGCGGAGGGGGGCCGGGCACGCCTGAGTGACATCCAGATGAGGGTCCTGGAACGCGTAGACCCAGCGCTCCACGCCCAGATCCTTCGGAGGCAGACCCATCTGGAGTTGGCCGGTAAGTGGCCAAGCATTGCTGTGTGAGACAGGGCATGTTGCAGTGTGCTGGTTGTCTGATACCTGCCTGTATGTGTGACATAGGCCATGTACGTATGTGTGTGTGCAGGGACATCATGGTCAGGCATGTGAGTACAGTGATGTGTTCTATTGCAACATGGGGGGCTCTGTGCGGAATGGACACATGGAAGCATGGCAGTCTCTGTTCCTGGACATGGGTGGGGGTGAGGGATGGGTGCTGGTCCCATGTACACGTATGGTGTCCATGTGTGTGTGTCTGACCTGCGTGTCTGTGACTTGTCACCGCCATGGATGCATGACACATGTCTGTGACAATGTTCAGATTCACTGATGCAGCCTAGTCATCCTTGTATCCACTGCGTCTGTGGTGCACGAGGCCAGATGGATGGAGCTACGGTGAGGTGTGTGCATGTGATGGAAAGACCCATGATGCATGTGAGTTTGAAACCAACATTGTATGAATCATGAGTCCCTTGGTCATGTATGCCAATGTCCATGGCCTGCCCCATGCCTGTTACTGTATGTGTTTTGCCTGCACTGACCCATGTGTTGTGGAGGGACATGATGGGAGTGATGTATGACAGTGCCACTCATCTGCTGTTGCTTCCTGTCTAGGGGACCATTGTACAGTACCCTGATGCTTGTGTTCTATGTCTCCCTCTACACAGTGGCAAGTGAAGAAGAGGGCGGAGAAGGCGCTGTGGAGCAGAGCGGCGGGGATGCCGCCACGGCTGCAGCGGAAGGGGTGGGTGAGCCCCCACAGGGGCTTGCACCGGCGGAAGACGGCGTGGAGACATCCAGGTTGGTGGTTTCCACAGAGGGGGAGGAGGCCGCTACTGAGCCACACATGGGGCCTGGTGGGGGCATCCCCGCTGGTGCAAGTGGTGCAGTCCAGGGCCAGGGGCAGGAGGCAGCACAGGTCGCCGTGGAGGTGCCTGTGCATGTCACTGTCCCTGACACTGTGACTGCACCACCATGCACCAGCAGGGATGCCCCATCCCAGGCCCGTCCGCAGGTAGGGGAGATGTCCATGTCATCTGACACTCCTCTACCTGCAGACGAGGGGACCCCTGGCCGTGTGGAGAGGGTCCTGATTGGTGTCGCGTTGCGCACGGCTGGCATTCGTGATGAGGTGCATGCTTCCCGGGAGGAGCATGCACATCATCACGAAGAGCACCGTGCGTACGTGAACCATTTGGGAGCCGCCATGGTCGGGGGTTTCCTACATGTGTGTGGCCTTCTGGCGACCCTCTCCTCCTCTGTGGGGGCTATGCGCCAGTCGTGCTCCATGCCGTCTTCCGGCCCAGATGCCACCAGGGCCCCCTGTGGACCTGCCCCGACCAACGCAGCCAGCTCGGTGGGGACCCCATCCCTGCCACAGTCGGGAGTCGAAGGTCCAGCAGGGGTGGACACACCAGCAACTGTCCCCCTGCAGATGGAGGATGTGCCGGCATCATCTGGCTGGGCACGTGCACGACGGCATCGGTGGATTCCATCAGCCTGGATGCCGTCGTGCTGGCAGAGGCAGTGGCGTCGGAGGCAGCAGCAGGCTCGACGTGGGAGGCATCATGGCTCGGGGCCATCAAGATCAGAGGGGCAGGCATCGGCCGGAGGGCAGGTGAACCCTGGGATGGCAGTGTCTTCCGTGTGGGAGCAGTTGGTCCAGCGGATAGGTGCGGAGCGGCAGCGGGCGGAAGAGTAGCGGCTCACCATGGTCAGGGCGGAGTTCTCTATGCGTCGGGCGTTGAGGCGGGCTGGGTGCCTCGAGGAAGCTCGCAGGGAGTTTGAGGTGGACACGGGGTTGTCCCTGCGAGACCTCGGGGCCAGGACAGAGTCCCGCCTCCGGGACATCGACATGGAGTTCGATGATGCCCTGGCCGGCAACATCACAGAGTGAGCCGCAGGACTTGCCCGCTGCCATTGTATATAGTTCTTTAGTTAGTTAGTGTTAGGTTTCCTTTATTTTTTAAGTTTTTTTTGGACCGCTCGGACAATGGCCACTTTTCTGTATATATTTTTTTCATTAGTTAGTTGTAGTAGGTTTCATTTATGGTGTTGGGCTCATGGACCCTGGGATCTTCTTGTACATAGTTTGATGTTTGGAAAACATTTGTTGGATTTATATTTCCGTTCACCATGAGGCAATGGTTTTTCCTTATTTTTTCCCCCATTATTTTGCTTTGGACTACATTAGTTTTTGGATTCCTTTCTTTTTTTGTTTTTTCTATTAGTTCTCGGACATGGACCTTTAGTTTTGTCATCCCCATTGTTGTGTGTTTTATTTCTTTACTTCATTTTCATCTTTAATACATATATTTATAACTTACATTTGTGGTATTTTCTCATTGGTTTCATGCATGTCATGATATGGGTTTTGACATTCACTTGCACCCATTGTGTATGTGTGTGTGACGGACATGTGTTCATTTACATACTTGCCATTGGGGTTGTATCATGTAATTGCATCTACTATGTGGGTGGATGCAATCCTTGGCTGGGTGTTTGTGCTGGGTATGCTGCCCATTACTGCCATGATTGCGTTTCGTCAGGACCTGGGGGCAGGGGGACATGAGTGGGGGCCTGCTGGGGGGTGGGGGTGCAAGGGGACATGAGTGGGGGCCTGCTGGGGGGTGGGGGTGCAGGGGGACATGAGTGGGACATGGTTGGGGGCCTGCTGGCAGGTGCCCCACAGTGCTGGGGGGTGGGAGTGCAAGGGGACATGAGTGGGGGCCTGCTG
Organism: Ambystoma mexicanum; assembly: GCF_040938575.1. Lineage (NCBI taxonomy): Eukaryota > Metazoa > Chordata > Amphibia > Caudata > Ambystomatidae > Ambystoma > Ambystoma mexicanum. The sequence continues at coordinate 865,141,663 of NC_090937.1, forward strand.
GGGGGTGGGGGTGCAGGGGGACATGAGTGGGACATGGTTGGGGGCCTGCTGGCAGGTGCCCCACAGTGCTGGGGGGTGGGGGTGCAGGGGGACATGAGTGGGACATGGTTGGGGGCCTGCTGGCAGGTGCCCCACAGTGCTGGGGGGTGGGGGTGCAGGGGGACATGAGTGGGACATGGTTGGGGGCCTGCTGGCAGGTGCCCCACAGTGCTGGGGGGTGGGGGTGCAAGGGGATATGGTTGGGGGCCTGCTGGCAGGTGCCCCACAGTGCTGGGGGGTGGGGGTGCAAGGTGACATGAGTGGGACATGGTTGGGGGCCTGCTGGCAGGTGCCCCACAGTGCTGGGGGGTGGGGGTGCAGGGGGACATGAGTGGGACATGGTTGGGGGCATGCTGGCAGGTGCCCCACAGTGCTGGGGGGTGGGGGTGCAGGGGGACATGAGTGGGACATGGTTGGGGGCCTGCTGGCAGGTGCCCCACAGTGCTGGGGGGTGGGGGTGCAGGGGGACATGAGTGGGACATGGTTGGGGGCCTGCTGGCAGGTGCCCCACAGTGCTGGGGGGTGGGGGTGCAGGGACACATGAGTGGGACATGGTTGGGGGCCTGCTGGCAGGTGCCCCACAGTGCTGGGGGGTGGGGGTGCAAGGGGATATGGTTGGGGGCCTGCTGGCAGGTGCCCCGCAGTGCTGGGGGGTGGGGGTGCAAGGGGATATGGTTGGGGGCCTGCTGGGGGGTGGGGGTGCAAGGGGACATGGTTGGGGGCCTGCTGGAAGGTGCCCCACAGTGCTGGGGGGTGGGGGTGCAGGGGGACATGAGTGGGGGCCTGCTGGGGGGTGGGGGTGCAGGGGGACATGAGTGGGACATGGTTGGGGGCCTGCTGGCGGGTGCCCCACAGTGCTGGGGGGTGGGGGTGCAAGGGGACATGAGTGGGGGCCTGCTGGGGGGTGGGGGTGCAAGGGGACATGAGTGGGGGCCTGCTGGGGGGTGGGGGTGCAGGGGGACATGAGTGGGACATGGTTGGGGGCCTGCTGGCAGGTGCCCCACAGTGCTGGGGGGTGGGGGTGCAAGGGGATATGGTTGGGGGCCTGCTGGCAGGTGCCCCACAGTGCTTGGGGGTGGGGGTGCAAGGGGATATGGTTGGGGGCCTGCTGGGGGTTGGGGGTGCAAGGGGACATGGTTGGGGGCCTGCTGGCAGGTGCCCCACAGTGCTGGGGGGTGGGGGTGCAGGGGGACATGAGTGGGGGCCTGCTGGGGGGTGGGGGTGCAGGGGGACATGAGTGGGACATGGTTGTGGGCCTGCTGGCAGGTGCCCCACAGTGCTGGGGGGTGGGGGTGCAAGGGGACATGAGTGGGGGCCTGCTGGGGGGTGGGGGTGCAAGGGGACATGAGTGGGGGCCTGCTGGGGGGTGGGGGTGCAGGGGGACATGAGTGGGACATGGTTGGGGGCCTGCTGGCAGGTGCTCCACAGTGCTGGGGGGTGGGGGTGCAAGGGGATATGGTTGGGGGCCTGCTGGCAGGTGCCCCACAGTGCTGGGGGGTGGGGGTGCAAGGGGATATGGTTGGGGGCCTGCTGGGGGTTGGGGGTGCAAGGGGACATGGTTGGGGGCCTGCTGGCAGGTGCCCCACAGTGCTGGGGGGTGGGGGTGCAGGGGGACATGAGTGGGGGCCTGCTGGGGGGTGGGGGTGCAGGGGGACATGAGTGGGACATGGTTGGGGGCCTGCTGGCAGGTGCCCCACAGTGCTGGGGGGTGGGGGTGCAAGGGGACATGAGTGGGGGCCTGCTGGGGGGTGGGGGTGCAAGGGGACATGGTTGGGGGCCTGCTGGCAGGTGCCCCACAGTGCTGGGGGGTGGGGGTGCAGGGGGACATGAGTGGGACATGGTTGGGGGCCTGCTGGCAGGTGCCCCACAGTGCTGGGGGGTGGGGGTGCAGGGGGACAAGTTGCTTGGCTGGGGGGCATGCCCATGGTGGATGGGCTGCCTGCGGGACATGACCAGGGGTGCAGGCTAGTCCCCTGTGGTGTGGGCTGCCTGCAGAGGTCGTGGAGGGGGTAGAGGGGAGACCTGGGAGGACCCACACTGGCAATTCACCTCTTCAACTTCCCGCACACCCACGTAATACACTGCCCCACTCGCATAGGCCCAATCGCGTGTACAATTTCTCGCGCACCCCTGAAATACACGCGCCCAGGCTATTCGCGTGTAGGATTTCTCGCGCACCCCTGAAATCCACGTACCCAGGCCAATCGCGTGTAGAATTTCTCGCGCACCCCTGAAATACACGTACCCTGCTGAAATCGCGTGTAGAATTTCTCGCGCACCCCTGAAATACACGCGCCCAGGCTATTCGCGTGTAGAATTTCTCGCGCACCCCTGAAATACACGCGCCCAGGCTATTCGCGTGTAGGATTTCTCGCGCACCCCTGAAATCCACGTACCCAGGCCAATCGCGTGTAGAATTTCTCGCGCACCCCTGAAATACACGTACCCTGCTGAAATCGCGTGTAGAATTTCTCGCGCACCCCTGAAATACACGCGCCCAGGCTATTCGCGTGTAGAATTTCTCACGCACCCCTGAAATACACGCGCCCAGGCTATTCGGGTGTAGGATTTCTCGCGCACCCCTCAAATCCACGTACCCAGGCCAATCGCGTGTAGAATTTCTCGCACACCCCTGAAATACACGTACCCTGCTGAAATCGCGTGTAGAATTTCTCGCGCACCCCTGAAATACACGTGCCCAGGCTATTCGCGTGTAGAATTTCTCGCGCACCCCTGAAATACACGCGCCCAGGCTATTCGCATGTAGGATTTCTCGCGCACCCCTGAAATCCACGTACCCAGGCCAATCGCGTGTAGAATTTCTCGCGCACCCCTGAAATACACGTACCCTGCTGAAATCGCGTGTAGAATTTCTCGCGCACCCCTGAAATACACGCGCCCAGGCTATTCGCGTGTGGAACTTCACGCGAACCCCTGAAATACACGTAGCACGCTCCCCCAGGCCCGATCGCGTGAAGAAGTTCACGCGAACCCCTGAAATACACGTAGCACGCTCCCCCAGGCCCGATCGCGTGAATCAGTTCACGCGAACCCCTGAAATACACATAGCCCGCTCCCCCAGGCCCGATCGCGTGAATAAGTTCACGCGAACCCCTGAAATACACGTAGCCCGCTCCTCCAGGCCCGATCGCGTGAAAAAGTTCACGCGAACCCCTGAAATACACGTAGCACGCTACCCCAGGCCCGATCGCGTGAAAAAGTTCACGCGAACCCCTGAAATACACGTAGCCCGCTCCCCCAGGCCCGATCGCGTGAGTGACTTCACGTGAACCCCTGGAATACACGTAGCCCGCTTGCCGTGCTGGTACAGGGTTTGCGCAGCCCTTTGCGCTGGATTGGGGATTTTGATGGCTTTTCCCTGCGCGGAAGGCGTTCTTGGGGGCGTAACTGGCGCTGCTGCAAGGTCGCTGCGCCACTATGCGCCACGGCTGGTTTTGGTGGCTGGAATCCATGAATACGCTGTGCGCGGAAATGGGTTTTGGCGCACACGGCTGGCGCAGGGATTCGCACGCGCACACTGTGCGCCAGCCGCGTGCGCCACTTGTGCGCCGAATTCTATGAATTGGCCCCTTAATGTCCGCGGACATTATGAGTGTTCTTAGAACACTTTCAACTTGCCAGCGAACAATACGGACAGTGTCCTCAGAACACCCCCATTTTTTATTTGCGAACATTTCAGGACACCGCGAGTGTTCTTAGAACACATTCAACTTGCCAGCGAACAATACGGACAGTGTCTTCAGGACACCCCCTCGAACATTTCAGGACACCGTGACAGTTCTTAGAACACTTTCAACTTGACAACGAACAATACGGACAGCGTGCTCAGAACACCCCCATTTTTTTATTTGCGAACATTTCAGGACACCGCAAGTGTTCTTAGAACACATTCAACTTCCCATCGAACAATACGGACAGCGTCCTCAGGACACCCCCATTGTGTTTATTTACGAACATTTCAGGACACCATGAGTGTTCTTAGAACACATTCAATTTACCAGAGAACAATACGGACAGCATCTTCAGGACACCCCCTACAAACATTTCAGGACACCGCAAGTGTTCTTAGAACACTTTAAACTTCACAACGAACAATACGGACAGCGTCCTCAGAAGACCCCCATTTTGTTTTTTTACGAACATTTCAGGACACCACAAGTGTTCTTAGAACACATTCCACTTACCAGAGAACAATATGGACACCATCCTCAGGACACCCCCATTTTGTTTATTTACGAACATTTCAGGACACCGCGAGTGTTCTTAGAACAGTTTCAGCTTGCTTGGGAACAAAATGGACACATAATGCGTCCTCAGAACACCCCCCCATTTAGTTTGTTTAGAACATTTCAGAACAGCCGTGTTGTCCGCAGACAAATCAATCGAACACAACAAGAGCATCCACCACATAAAAAACACAACATTTAACCTATCTCATAATCTCCCACCCTCCCCAAACACTCTTACACACCAACACACTCTACTAAATACAAATTTTAAACCAAGTTTCACTGCGCTGTCCACGGGCGTTGGCGAATCCAAGATGGCAGGCGCTACCGAAAATCTGACGTGCTTCACGCTCCACGCCGTCCAATCAGCGAACACGTCGCATGTCCACAGACATCACGCAAGGCGATTGGCCAATCAGGACGCTGTCCACGGAGCGAACAGGGAAGTGTGTCCGCACACCGAACACAGATATCACTAATTTTTGATGACCTACTTTTTGGTCATTTTTAAAAAAACTACTAGATGGATTCTCATCTGCAAAAGCATGCTTTTGGGACCAAGCCGCTACTCCTGGTCCAAATTTTGTGAAAATCCATTCAGCGGTTTGGGCTGTAGGCACAAGCAAAGTTTTTTCCCCTTTCAGTCTATGGGGAAAAAAAAGTTTTGGGACCCCCCCTATAACTTTGCCCCCCCTAGACGAATCCTCACCAAACTTTGCAATTCAGAGTGGGCCATATATTTTTTTTGCAAAGTTTGGTGAGGATTCGTCCAGGGGGAGCGAAGTTATAAGCCGCCCAAAAAGTGCTCTTCCTATAGAAACAGCAACTTAACCATAACTACATGGCCACTACCGTGGCCATGTAATATATATGGTTCATTTCCTGTGACATTGGGGGCAACAAAAAAGAAGGAGAAAAGAAGGAGCAACAGAAACCTGCACACTTGTTGAAGTTTGCTGAACTCTTTGGGCTGGAGAATATCACTTGGAAGATTCTGGGAATAGCCATCTGAGGGAAGCCTGTGGCTAGTGGGACCTTGCTGTGAATAGAGGCCTGAGATGTGAGCTGCCAACCTGTTCTAAAAAGCAAATCTTAATACCTAGCTGGCTTCCTGTGCTGATAGCATATATTCCCATGTAAGTAGAATAGATCCTTATCTTAATGAATGTGTGGGGGAAGTGACTGCCTCAATACTTTCCCTTAATTTTGGGTTGGGGCAAAACTCTGTAGACCATTAGTATATTTAATTGAAATTAACTCAATTAATTCCCCTATAGAAAGATCACAGAATGGTTCTTGTTAGAATTTGAAAATAACACATTTTATTCCCAGTGTACTTTACTATTACGTAATTGGGTAACACTATTTTTCCATTCAACCCCAGACTTAGTTTAAGGAAAGGGGTCTCTTTCCTTAAAAAAAAATAAAAAAATCCCGTCTGTTACCCCTTTGCCCAGACTGTGTCAGTGCACAAAGTGGTCACCTGGTCCAAACATGAAAATCCGAACACCTTGCCTTCCTTTTGAATGAGAAACTGGCCAAAACAAAAATCCCTCTGCATTGCATTGTTTCAAAATAAAATGTTATTTATCCCCAACTAAATTCCTGTGGGCCTCATTACAAGTTTGCTGGTCCAGTGACAATAGCGCCGGTAAGCTGCCGGCATCATTGTTACCGGACCGGCAAATTATGGGTTCTGCTCGCGGGTGCATATCTGTCTGCCAGGTCTGACCTGGCGGGCGGACTGGCACCCGCAAGCAGACCTCGCTGGATGGACCGGCACTATTCCTGAATGGTGCAGGTGCGTCCGGCCTCCCCATTCCCATTGGGACACAAATGGGAATGGGGAATAATAATTAACGGCACCTGGCAATGGGGATTTACTGGGTCCACAGGGGCTGTAATGCCCCGGTAAATCCCCATTGCCAGGTGCCTGTCCAGGGTAATAATGACCCCGTATGTGTTCCCACTTCATAACTGTGATTTTAAACCAAGCGTCATTTTCCAGTTGAATAAATCCACTCTCTCTTGGGGTGGCAAGTGACATCCATAGCAGAAAGGTTTGAGACTGCTTCGGGGTAAAGAAAGAACAAAGGTGATGATTTTAAATTACTGTGTTTTTTCAAGGTTTCTTATGTGTTCATATGCAATGTGCACTATGATTTAAAAGTAAACATGAATTCATTGAAAGTGAAATGTTCTTCAGATTATTTTGCTAGTGAATGATAAGAGGTAGTTACATATGTGTTTAAGTTATCGGGTTGTACCACGGGTTTGGTGGCTTGTATCACAGTGTTGTAGCTGTTATTAATTTGGTGATATAAATAAATATATTTATATATTCTTCTGTGCACCAGCCTGGTTCCTGGCATATTTGTGGCACAGGGGGAGGAAGCTGAGTGGTATTATACAGGTCGTGATTTGACCCAAAAAGAATTTGTTCAGCGAGTTGGTCATGACATCATCACATGGTTACATATTTACATATTTACAGCAATCCTAATTTACTACAATTTCCAACTGGTTGGGGACCTCTAACCTGATCATGAAGCACATGACTTTTCCAAAGTTTCTTTGACAATACGAGGAGGGAGAGAAACAAACAAGCTCCCCTTGAACTGGCGATAAGCATCTAATATGCCCCAGGCTTACTGGCATCCTCATTTCACACTAATCTCTAATGACTGCCATTTCACACGCATGGTCTCTGGCAAACATCCTGGTCATTCCTGAGAACCTGATTGCAAGCCATTAACCATATATTTGCCCTGCCCTTAAGAAGCTCTTTGTACTGGGTTTATTACCTGGCCCCAAACTGACCCTACCAGGTGGCCAGACTTCCCAGGACACTGAATAACAGGCTCCCATGTACTTAAAAAGATTGCTTCTCCTCTCCACAATAGTACCAAGTCAGAAAACCCAAGCCTGGCCGCAGCTGACCATTTGATGTTATTGCAGCTGCCCAAATACAGTTTAGCTGCCTTCCCCCAGCCTTCAAACTCGCTCAACCATCTTCTCTGGTCACACAGAGTTCATCTCGCCACGCCAGGTTTCTGCGGCCTACACAACTCCTACCTATGAGGGGGCTGGCAGCATACAAATTTATGTATTTGCAATGTACGCCATGCACCCCAACTGCCCCGAACACATTTCCCTAAGGGCCCCCATGTATGCATGTCTGTACATGTATGTTCAAGACTACAGGGTCCCCTGACAGTGGTTTCTCTGTCGACAAATCGCCTTTCTCGCATGTGCATTTGAAGCTCCTTGCTGCCCACCATTAGGCACTACGTGGCACACCAAGTGACTACATCATTTTCCTATTTATGTATGTGTGTTTATATGTATTCAGCGCACAAAAACCCTTGGGCATTGAGGCCCCATTAAAAAAGAGGTACACTCAATTAAAGTTATCAAGAGAGCAAACAAGTCCAAATGTCAGGTAGTGCCCTAGGTGAACAACTAAGTTTTCAGTGCCTGTCTTAAGGATCAGTAGGATTGTTCAGCTCTTAGGTGAGAAAGAGTTCCATTAGTTGGCTGCCACAGAGGGGAAGCTTGCATCCCCACTTTCAGCACATTTGCTCTTAGGTTGGACCGGTCAGTGGGTATGAGCCAGTCTTACAGGTCTGGCGGACTGGACTTTCCAGAATCTTTGAGACAAATATGGCCAAGCCGAGTGGACAGGTATCTGTGTGTGATGGATACAGTTTTGAAGATGATCTTTTCCTTGAACTGCAGCCAGTGTGCATTTCATCTTGCCTTTGAGATATGCTCTCTTTTAGGAATGTTGAGTGCAGCTTGGATGGCATTGTTCTGGATTACTTGGAGCTTGTGGATGAATTGCAATAGTCTAAACTAGCTCCAATGATAGCTCTGGAAATGGTAATACAGTTTGGGGATAGGAATAGTCTAGTGGCATTAATTAACTAGGTAGTGTATGCAGCTGAGGTTGCAATAGCATTGACCCGTTGTGTCAAGGATTGGGTAGCATTGAGGTAAACGCCAATGGTCTTCACTGATGCATAGACAGGGATCAGAAGGCTATCAATGTTGAAGTGGGGATATTGGGGGCTGGGATTCTTGATTATAGTTTGTAGCCCTACTTTTAGGATCTCAGTCTTTTCATCGTTTAGGCAGAGGCCATTTGTTGCCATCCAGGCTTGGATAGACAGGTAGATTGTGTTTAGGGCATGTGAGTCTTCAAGGTAGTTGCCAACGAGCGTAGAAGAATTTGGGTATCATCAGCATAGTTTGTGTAAGATATGTTGATGCAGTCCAGAAGATCAAAGAGGGGTTTGGAGAATATGTTTTATAGGGTAGGGGAAATGCAGGATCCTTGGGGTACTCCACATGAGATAGGAGGGAAAGAGGCTACTTCAGAGAAGTCTCTAATTTACCTGCCATTAGCGAAGGATGCTACCCAGGACATGACTTCAGGAGAGAAGTTAGCAGCGGGGGTGAGGTGGTGGTAAATAATGTTGAGTCGACCAGGTCAAAGGCGGCAGAGAGATCCGAGAGTAGAATTAGGGCAGGCTTGCGCTCATCTCTGATTGCGTCATTTTGGTTCTTGAGGTCCAAAAGAGCTGATTCGGTTCCATGGCCAGGTCAGGAACCTTACTGATGCAGACCTAGAATTTGGTTGATTTTTAGATAGTGCTGGATTTGGGGATATGCATCCCTGTCTAGTATCTTCAGCAAGAATGGAACAGTCGTGATGGGACGGTAGTTGCTGGGAATTGCTAGGTCTAGTGTTGGTCTTCTAATCAGCACGAGAACCCAATTCTCATTCACAGAAGATGGAACTGTGCCAGATGATAAGGAGGCATTGATAAACGACTTCAGTGCAGTCCTTAATGATGGTGGCAGGGCAGGTGTCACCTTTACATCTGATGGCTTTAGGTTTTTGAGTATGGAGGCAACTTCCATTTCTGATACATTGTAGAAGTGGAATGTGGCAGGTTTATGGGGAATTGGGTTGGTGGGAGAAAGTGGGGAGGAGTTTTTAATCAAGGATTGTTTGGCCAGAATTTCCTTTTGTAAGGTGGCGACTTGGTCGAGCAGGGCCATCTGGATGTTGACACATCAGGTTTCATCTTTGGTGATACCCAGGGCTGGTGGAGTTGGGGTTTCCAGTTCTGTAAGGATAGCGAATAGCTCTTTGGTGTTAAATTTGGCATAGGTAATTCTGTTGTTGTAGGATGTGGCTTTGGCCTGTTTGATTACTTGCTTATAAGTCCTAGCGGTAAACTTAAACAATGCCTTGTGGGCAAGTGATATGGATTTTTTCCAGGAGGCTTCCACGTGGCGTTTCTTTGCTCTGAACTCTTGTAAGTCACTAGTGAACCAAGAGTTGGATTGGGTCACAGACTTACAATGTGCTAGAGGGGACGACAGTGTCTGAACCCCTTCCTTGGAGACATGTTAATGTCTCCAAGGAAGGGGTTTTGGACGTGGGCTTCAGGTTGGAGTTGAGTGTATGCAAGAGGTCTTCCTCAGATATTTCAGGTGGTCCAGGTGGCCGATAGACTACATTGAGTAACACTGAGTTGGTAGGGGAGGTGGTGAGTTTGGCTAATGTGAATAACAATTCCCTTCCATTTTTGAGGAGCATTGTCTGATTGTGAGAGAGTCTTTAGAGATCACTGCAACTCTGCCTCCTCGGCATCCTGTTTCTCTGATCTCAAGATGGAGAACCCAGGTGTGGTAGCTAGGAAGAGGGCAGGCTGAAGGCCGCATGTAGCCAAGATTCAGTGATGGCTAGAAGTTCTAGGTTAAGAGTGGTGATGAAGAAGTTGATGTCCAGAGCATAGGTGGGGATAGATCTGGCGTTAATCATCAGGGTGCCCTTAATAGGCAGTAGGGTGGGTTTGAGGTCACTAGGAACCATTGAAGCAGCCTTGGGTTGTGTAGGAACACTGAGTGTAGGGTGCACAGTAGTAGTGTTAGGAGCAGTATAAAATGGCACATGTTGGTGCAGGGTGTGGGAATTCTTCATAGTCAGTGGGTGACTAGCAAGCCTTTTAGTTGAGCAGTAGGACGTGTGGTCTGCCATCCTGAAGTTCCTTACTTCTAGTATCTGGTTGTAAGTTATAGGGGTGAGGTGTGCTGTTCCTATCCATAGCCAGTCATTTCTCCTCCAGTTGGAGGATGGGCGTGTGTCTAGGTGGTTCCACTGAAGAATACAGATACAGGGCGATCCCCAATAAGCAAGCAGTTAATGGAGGTAGATCTGCAGGCTTTCATAAAGTCGTTGCATGCAGCACGTTTCGCAGTGTTGTGCTGACATGCTGTATGGACAAAGGGCTGGTTGGTGCACCTGCTCATGTAGCTGTGGCTACGTGCGAGTCTAGGAAAGGAAAACGGGCATGTGTATTGGGCAGAAATTGGTTATGGGAGTGTTGTGGCAGTGTATACGGTACTTAGCACAGTTGCTGAACATGAGTCGGGTGTTTTAGCAGGGAGGGGGGACAGGGGATGCAGCAGACAAACAGTGTTTTGCATCGGGGGCATAGTTATATCAGCTGGAGCAGATTGCATTGCCAAAGAAAGCACAGTGTTAGACACAGCGGCATGATACCTCAGATAATATTGCAGGAATGCAGCTGGATACTGCTCCCAGTGTCGAATTGTAAATCACATTCATCGATGTGTGGCAGAGAGTGGATGAGAGCATTGAAGGCCTGATGTACCGGCCTTCAGTAAAGGCCAGCTGCAACATCCAGCTTGCTTTGCCATTTCCCATATGTTGGGCTGCTATTGCATCATCAGATTTCACGACATCATGCCAACATCGCCATCACCCCAGTCACCAATATGGTGCATGCAACATAAACCCCTATTCCCCATTGAGACCTGTATCGACCACTCCAAAATTCCCCCTTTTAGTTAATCCATTAAATAATAAACACGTTTCTTGTTCTTTAAATCCATCTTTTTTGGTGGAAATAAAACCCTACAAACATCTCTCACAGCAGTCCCACTATGGGCATACCCCTCTGCTAGACAAACCCAACTCCTCCCCCCATCATTTCCACAATCTATCTGCTGTTCCACACAATCATCCCAATTTGGTGGAGGACATAACACCACACCTAGAGTCCCAACCAAGCCTAGATTGATTTCCTATTCTGTCTGAGGACCCATGATATATGAAATGGCAGTTGTCGTAGCCTTGGACATGGACAGAGTCATTGTGGCAGCTGTTTTAGGCATCTGGGCAGAACAGCATTGCAAGAGCATCAGAAAGGTACAAAAGATAATGAGCAAAAAGACAAAACTTGACATGAGAATCTTCACAGCTATTCTCAGCCACAAAGGCACCCAAGAAAAAAGAAAGTCCAACCAAGGGTCAGTTGCAATTGAAGCTTCCAACTCTGTGAACCCCCTTAGGTTATGCAAACCAGCAATTGTCTGTGTCATGGTCCCATTTTCCAAATCATTGGGAGGTACCAAAGTACAGCATGTACTCCCAATTTTTTGACACACACCTCTTCCATGGCTGTTAGGAGGTTGAATGGGCTATGAGCCCTAAGGACTGCAGTGCTTCTTTAATTGCACTAAAAGCTGACTCGCAAGAATTAACAAACAACAAACATTCAGAACGGGTAACCTGTAGCCACTTCATATTCAGAATAGCTTGAACATCAGGGGCCAAAAGAGAAGAAAAGGACACCTCAGTATGTCTGAATAGTCGATAATGTTCAGGAATGTTCATTAGAACTTCTGTAGATGCTGATGAGATTTAGTTGGATCTTTTGGTCTGGCTCAACAATTCTGCTTCTTCATGCTCAGGAAAAGTCATTGAATTGTCCATGTCTGATGAAACAATGCACTCACGGGGCACAGGAGACACAATGGGCACAGAAGTGGCTTTAGGGTTCAGGCTGGCATGTATCAGATGGTTTTGGAAAACAATAAGAACAAGCATGTGCAGTGTAGTGCAATTGTCTATATGAGAACTGTCCACATGACCAAAACACATTGAGAAGTTCTGATGGACCTCCAGCCAGGTCAGCAATGCAAAGCGTGCGGCTGCAGTTCCTGTTTGTGCCATCGCCCTTGAAACACAGAGAAAACATGTGAGTAACTCAATTTTTACGTGGTTTCTCTGATTCCTTGAGCCATGTAAGAGATTTTTTCTGATATTTCCACTCTCTCGATTAATTTGTGCCAGACCTTCTTCTTAGAATCCCCTCATTCGTCCAGCTCTGCAACACTTCACCCCTTGCTCCCATCGATTATTCACTACAATGAAACCTTCCAGGATCAAATGGCCTCTTTGTGTACAGTGTATATCCTTCTGCTCTTTATGATTTATGCTTGAACACTCCTCATCAATAGGTAGGACAGTAGCTGTGGCTGACTGCCCTTAAAACTTTCCTCGGACCCTGCACAGGGCTGAGTACACCAAACACTGTGTCTCTACTAAATCTAAGCTGGAATAGGTTGTTGTCATTGTCACACACTGTCAAGGCGTCATCATTGTCACACACTGCCAAGGTGTCGTCGTCACATACTGACACCATTACCATCCTTGTTGTCTACAGACCACCTGGCCTTTTTCTTATTTTCAAAGAGGACATTACTCTTGATGTGGGCAATAACATCAAGCCCACCTCAAGAATGATCCTTGTAGGGGACCTGAACCTGGATCTTAACAATCCTTTGGACTTGCACGCATCACCAGTAGCTAACTCGTTCAGTGCCCTTGGCTTCCGACACTGGGCCTCATTACGACTTTGGAGGTAGGCATGGCGCTATTAGCGCAATGGCTGCCTCCAAAATCATGTCCGGGTCCGGTGTGGTGGAGTGGGGACTTACCGGGACATTCCGCCCTAGGTGGACCCAGTAAGTCCCCATTCCAAATGCCATTACCCATTCCCATTTGAGCACCCATAGGGCTGAATGGGAATGGGGAAGGTGCTAATTACGGGCCTGCCAATAGCAGGGCCGTAATTAGCGCCCTTGTCCCCTAACGGGACCCGTAAAGGACGTGTGGTCCGACCACACGTCCCTTGCGCTTCCCGCTAAGGGACCTCGGAATTGGGCGGTAAGGGATTACCGGCACCAGTCTCCTTAACGGTGCCCAGTATCCCTTACCGCCCACCTCGGAATGAGGGCCAGTGTGTCCAGAATCCTACCCACACAAAAGGTTGCACACTCGACTGTGTAGCTGACTCCAACTGCCAGGTAGACAACTTTGCAATCATGCCCTGGCCATGGTCTGACTACCATATAGTCTCCTTCACTATCTCCCCCCTGGAGACCACCACGCATGCTCGTCCATCGTTGCCCCAAGCCTGGACATGCAGCTCACAAAATATTACAAGAGACAACATCACAACTCCAAGCTCTCCAACCTAAACACCTGCTCTCCAACAAACCATCCACACTTGCTGACCTCTACACAAGTAGCCTCATTACAGCAGTCAATGCAGTAGTCCCACTCACGCCTAGAAAAGGTAAAAAAGCCAAACATGACAACTTCTGGTACACCCCAGAACTCATAGAACTTCGCAAAACCAAATGCCTGGCTGAAATCAGTTGCAAAAAAACACCCCCAGCAAAACACCTCTAAAATTAACATTTGCTACAGCAGCTAAACAATATAGGCAAGCCATCTTCTAAGCTAAATCAGCTATCTACAATCAGAGAATTGCCAACTCTCAATCCAATACCAGAGAGATGTTCACAATCCTAAGGGAATTAGAATCTCCAGCCACTCCCCCTCCCACCATTGTCAAAGATGAAGCCTGCTGCACCAAAATTCAAACAGCAATGTTAGAGAAGATAGAAACCTTCCATGGAAACATTTGACACAAGTTGGCCATGATCAAGTCTACAGCCACCCCCTTTCCCATACCCGATATAGTGCCCACACGTGAGATCAACCCTCCCCCACTATTCCACTTCACCAATGTCACACCATTGTATAGTAGCATCAATGCTCAAAAGTCTGAAGCCCTCTAGATGTAAAGGTGACACCAGTCATTAAGGACTGTGCAGATGAACTGATCTCTTTCATCACTAAATTCATCAACGCCTCATTCTCCTCAGGCCTATTGCCAGCCAACCACAAAGAAGCATGGGTACTCCCCTTGATCAAAAAGCCATCTCTTGATCCAGCAGTCCCCAACAACTAGCAGCCAATCAACACCGTCCCCTTTCTCCTACAAATCCTAGACAGAGCTGCATATTTACAGATCCAACAATTCCTTGAAACCTACCACATACTGGGAGCACAACAATCTAGATTCCAGCCATGTCACGGGATGGAAACTGCCCTACATGACTTACAAAAAACAGAGGGATGAGATCAGAGATCAGGGCAATTAAGCCCTCCTCCTGCTTTTGGATCTCTCAGCTGCATTCGATCTGGTCGATCACCAGATCCTATGCCAGCACTTGCCCACCACAACATGCTTCTCCACAGAAGCCACAACCTGAGTGGTCTCATTCCTTGAGGACAGATCTATGAGAGTGTTAACTGAGAACCACAGCACCCCACCCGACCCTATACCTTGTGGTTTCCCCCAAGGTTCCTTTATGTCCCCCACACTCTACAGCATATTTACAAAGCCCCTTTTCGATCTCCTTGACTCTATTGGCAAATCCTACACTAAGTACACCGACAACACCCAAGTCTTGCTACACCTCTCCTGCAACTACCACGAAGATACCACTAAACAATGTTTACTCCATAAATTAAGCATGGATGGTCACTCACCACCTCTGTCTCAATAACAAGAAGACAGAACTCCTCCTGATGGGGCTGCAGGTCACAATTAAGAATGTGGATGGCCAATATTCCTCCTTCATCATTGACAGAATCAAACTCCCTGTGTCACCCTCTGCAAAAACCCTCAGCGTTTACCTTGACTCTATACTCTCCCTCACATGACAAGTGAATGCAATTGTCTTGTCTGCAGCACACACTAACAAGCTGATTAACACTGCCAGCCCTTCTTCTACCAGGCCAGCTGACTCACTATTGACCGGGCAAACATAGGTTCGAGGTTGGACTACTGCAATGCACTGTTCTTGGGCACCACGTTGAAGAACATTGCCAAGTTACAGGTGATACAAAATAATGCCATTCCAGCTGCACAAAACATCCCAAGATGTGAACACAATTCTGCCACTAGGAACAATATATACTCGCTCCCAAATCAGAGAGCGCATCATCTTTAAATCTATATCTATTACAGATAAATGTCTATAAAGCACTGCCCCACATCTTCTCCCCCAGAAAATCATCAGGGATCAATAAAGCAGACCGTGTAGAGCAGCCACCTACAGCAACAAACTATTGCAAATGATCCAAAGTGGGTGGTGCCAGTTTCCCCACCTTAATAACAAAAAAAATGAACTCTCGTCCCCCTCCCCCACATCCCTGAGAGCAGAGAAATCCTACTGGGCATTGAAGAGATCACTAAAACCTTGCTTTTGGCATAACTACACATGGTGGAATGCATAAACTTTATCTAAACACTGTAATGCTGTACCCCAACCATACTATCTCTATTTTATGTATTTGGAACTGGTTGTAACAAAACCTTGATGCCCAAAGGCATAGTGCGCATTATACATGAAAAAAAAATACATAGTCTAGAGACACCAGAAACATGGGGAATAAGAGAGCAAATGTAGCAACACCCTACATATCTCTCTCTCCCCACCCTCTTAAGATGTTTGTACATTATCTGCTGCAAAGCCGTGTGCATCCATTTTTGGATCTGATTTTTGTTGTCAGAATCACTCAGGTGGTCCGAATCAATGCTCCTGTGCATCCTGAATAACACTTCATCAAATCCTATACTAGATAGCTTAAAAATATTCATATTCATATTGTCTGCCATGCCTAAACAAAATGACGAGAAAAGAGATAGAAACACTTATTCAAAAATCCTAGCATGCATTTTGAGTCCACATTTTGTACTCTGTATTTACAATAACAGTCTCTGGTTTCTGTTGGCACCCCTCTTTTCTACTGGAATGAACTGCAACTTCTTAAATCATACTTAATTTTGAGCCTGCTCTTGCTCCTGTGCCAGTGGAGGGGCACTGGTATCCCTTTGCATGCCACTGATATGAATCCAATTTTCGTTGGCCTCCACTTTCACAGCAGTCGGAATTGCAAAAATCACTCGGTTTGGCCCATGGAAATTCTGATCGTTCCAGCGTTGTAAGAAGGACATAAACCAGGTCCCTGGGGAACAACTGTAGCTAGTATAGATCTTTGGATTCTTTGATGTTTTCTTCCATTGACTGTAGATGAAAGAACACAACCTGTGAAGATACAAGCCTAACACTGTTGGTTATGCCCCAAGGTAGTCCCTGAACTCCTCACCAAGAATCTATGCTGACTTGTGTGTATCTGATGCTGTCCATGCAGGCAAAAGTGGTGTGTGTAATCTGCACCCTGTTAATATTTCAATGGTGCTCCTTCTCTTGCTGGTTTCTCAAATAAAATAGGGCTAAGGGAAAGCAATAAAGTCAGTTTTGACCTAAATCACTACATAATTTTGATCAATTAATTTTAAGAACTCCATTCAAGCGCTCCACGATTCCATTGGCCTGAGGTTGGTACACTGACCACAACCTCTGCTTGATCCCCAAGAGTGAAGTCATTTCTGAGCGCAAGGCATTAAACAAGTGGGTCCCATTGTCAGATTTCAGTACCTCCCAAATACCCCACAGTGGAAATACTTAACCCACCAAAAATGTTGCTGCAGACTTTGCATCAGGGTGTACACAGGGACCAAATTCAAGCCATCGGGAAAATGGACAAACCACTACAATGAGGTATCAAAAATTATTATCATATCTAATCAATATGGAGCTCCCGAAAAAAAAAGGTGCCAAAGGCAGGTGTAAAACTCCTTCTACCATCTTCATGGTTTTTCCAGGATTGAATTCCCTACAAACTATACAATTCCCTACAAACGTACTCACCTGTTCTTGGAGGTTTGGTACAAACCATTTCTCCTGGAGCTCTTCTGCGACTTGTCACCAAGAAGTGTGTGACAGTTCATGTAGTTGCTCTAGAACCACAAGAAGCAGCTCTTCAGGCCTAACTACCTTCCCAGTAAGCTCCTGTCTCCACAGCAAATACGTGGGCAAGAGGGTACATCCCCTCTTTGCCCAGAGCCCTTTCTCATCTTTAAGTGCTCTTTCCTGCATTACCACATTTTGAAGCAAACAGACCACAGTGTACGGGGCTGTCAACTGTACCTGTTGGGATGGGACATGGTTTTCATTTAATGGGAATCTTTAAATGTCAAATATGTGGCTTCTTTCACTGATTTGTCCATAGCATCATTTCCAAGCGCTATCAGGTCAGTATGGTTAATATGCACATAGCACTTAACTATTGCCACCTCTGTAGACAGCGTTAACACTTTGATTAGTCTGGATAACAGCACAGCATGCTGGCCAGGGGACCCGTCAGATTTCCTATCCCTCTTCTCTGGCAGCTTGATAAACCTGAATGTACATTGGAGGTAACATATGCAGAGTCAGATTAATTAGTGACTGCCTGCCGTCTACCCATTTCTAGCACCTCTTTGAGTGCCACTAGTTCCGCTGCCTGCGCAGAGCAATGTGAAGCAACAGTTTCTTTATCCTGACATGCTAGTCCCCATCTACAAGGGCCACAATAGACCCACCTGTATGCCTCTCACCAGTGTCCTGATTAATTGTCAAGGAACCATCAACAAAGAGAACCTCACCGCCCCCCAAGGCATCCTCCTTAACATTCATCCTCTCTTCCTCTTCTCCCTTATAAGTCACACAGTCTTGGACAATGTCATCAGGCTTAGTAGTTTGGCTGCACATGTTACAGGATTGACTAGGTGACCCCTTACAGGATGTATGGATGCATTTGATACACTAACCTCATACCCAGAGACTCTCTTTGTTATCATAGTCAATTTGGACTTTTCCAAAAGCCAAATGTGCCAGATGCAATGTCTTCAGGCAATCCATGGTAATGATCAAATACTTTTGCATCGCAAAATCTGCTGCCGCTTGAGCCTGTTCACAAAGGAACTGGTCTTGCATAACTGGATGCAAGAGCCTGCTGTAGTAAGCCACCGTTTTTTGGCCTAATGATGTTTTCAGGGCCAGAACCACTGTCATCACCTTCCTGTCTGAGTCCGAAAATATAAAACATTACATTTGATAATCCAGGTTCACCAAGTTGATCACAGCCTTGAATTATCCAAAACCGGTCACCATCTCGTTGGACCATTCATTGGACCTTTCACCTCTGTGCTCCCTTAAGTCCTTTCAGTAAGGGCCTCAAGTAAACAGAGTAATCAAAAATCCATGATCTTTAAGAGTAAGTGTCTCAAGAACTGCTGCATGTGTTTCACAGTAACTGGCTGGGGAGTGTTCTGAACTGCAGTAGATCTCCCAGGCATTACTTTGCATCCTGCAGGCGATATTACTTACCTCAAATATATTACCTCTGTCTGACAGTACCGCAATTTTCCTTTGTCAACTTTGTACCTCATCTCCGCAAGCAGGGTGAGGAATGTTATTGAATCTCATTGACACTACTCTTCTGAAGTGCTACAGACTAGTAAATCATCCATTTACTAGATTACCGTACTGGACACATGTACATTCCTCAAATCCATCTGAAACACCCTATTGAAAACAGTCTGAGATTCACAGTATCCCTGGGGCAATCTTGTGTGCTCAAATTTCTATCCGCGATACATAAACACTGTGAGGTACTTTGAATTAGGGTCTAAGGGGACCAAGAAAAATGCATTTTTTAAATCAATCATAGTGAAGTGTGGTGAACCAGTAGGGATGTTATAGAGAATGGTTGCAGAATTTGGTGCTACCAGAAACTCTGCCTCACCAATGTTATTTCTGGGCCCCTGTTTTGGCTCAGGGTTTTCATGCTAAATGTGTGGGTGGGGCAATACCTCCTTCATGGTCCACCACGATTATCCAGCCGATCTACAGAAAGGGACCCTGGGCTTCTCCTGCCTCATACAGACCTATACAGCTTTTAGATTCTTTTTCCAAAATCTATGGTCGCGCCATTTTGGCCCACCTTGTGGATTGGGTCATGAGTGTCAGGCTTCTCTCCCATATCCAGTTGGGCTTTAGGTAGGGGTTTGGGTACAGCAGAGCAGGTCCCCAATCTCTATTTAGTAACCGCACACTCACTTTATGTAAAGGGGGAGCATATTTACCTGTCATTTATGGACCTGAGCATGGCTTTTGATAAGGTAAATCGTGCAAAGTTGTGAAATGTGCTCAGGTCCCTGAACTGCCCTGCGGCTTTGCTAATCATGTTGGCCAGACTGCATGAATCCACATAGGCTAGTGTAAGGAGTGGCACCAATGGATATTGCACAGGTTTTTTTGCAGTTGAGTTGGGAGTGCGCCGGGTTGTGTCCTAGTGCCTCTCCTCTTCTGTTTGGATATTAATGACCTCTACACCTCTACAAATATCTTCTAAATTCCTCTTGAGATGTACCTAGGATAGTTGGTGGGTCTCTCCCAGTTATTGTATATGCAGATTACTCTGTCTTGATGTAGTGCACCCCGAGAGCTCTGCATGCTCTTATCTCTGATCATGCTGTCTTCATGGACAGGTATGACCTAGTGGGGAATGCGGCAAAGTCAGCTGTAATGGTCTGTTGGAAGGGAAGTCATATGGTTAAATTCAAGGCTATGCACTGCATGAGCAGTGTGATCTCCAGGGTCGATAATTTTGACTACTTGCGGTCAGATTCCCTGCCAACTTTTGTGCCACTGCCCATATATCAAAACAGACTGGGCAATTTAAGCAGGCCCTGGGTGGGGTTTCTAGGGCAATTACTATGTTCAATGCCAGGCCAATTGATCTACTTCTCATACTTTACAAAAGCAAGGCAGCCTTGGTGGCATGGAACTGTGGGGCTATGAGAATGTTGATGCTGTCCAAATAGTGGAAAATCATTTTTTTAAGAAGCTGTTGGGCCTGCCATCATCAGCTCCAAATTTTGGAGTCTAGATGGAACTGGGTTGCAGGGCAATCAGAGATGTGGTGTCCCTGGAGCCTGTCCTGCACTGACTTAGGGTTTGGGCCAACGATAGAGCTACCCTAACTCACAAATTGATAATTTCAATGATTGTCAAAAATCCTGGTGGCAAGATCCCATGGCTGAACCATGTTAAGAAACATCTGAGGGCAATTCATATCACACATCTTTTTCTGCCACACAGTGTGCTTTCCCATGGTGAGATAAATCTTTGGTCCACCCATTTCTATGATTATGTGAGCTCTAATAGAGAAAACGGTGAGTTGTTGAAACCCAAGAACAGAGGTATTATGACTATCATGTCCTCAGGTGTGCAGAAGTATTTTTTGTTGGGTGAATTCCCTACAGACTGTGCACTCATAAGTAGGGTGTGAATCAACTGTGTCCCATTAAGTGTGGTGGTGGTGGTGGCTTAGTCTGGGGGATGCTAATCGGTCCTGCCCTTTGTGTGATGTGCCATATGAGGACCTTGCGCACCTGTTATTTTTCTGCCCTGCATATGCGAAAGCGAGAGGCTCTGTCCTACAGGCCTTACTGCTGGAAATGTGATTTGTGCAATATCGACGTGCCTTAATATATTTGCTGTCGGTGGACTAACCACGTCTGGGCTGGTCTCTTCTCCCATAACTAAAAAACACACTTTACCAGAGTAAACGTATGCTAAGTAGTATGATATGATAAGCAAATTTGTATGCTTCATTCATTGCCTCAAGATGATCAGGAGTATTCTTTACTTGGAACTGTGACAGACTATGGAATTCTCTGCCCCCACTTAGGTCCCGCCCATATCTTGACGTCTTGTCAAAGTGTCCAAGGTTGGAAAGCTACGCCCCAACCAATGGAAAGACCTCTTGCCACATCTCCTATGATGGATAATGCCAACCATTTAGCTGCCTCTATAATTATGTATCATAACTAGTATCTATAGTTGGATGGGTCCAGGCATAGCCATCAGATAGACATATACCAATAAAGTAACTAACCCCTATACATCCTATATGTAGTTTCAGCCATTAACCAACACATCTTTGCATTGTTTTGTAGACTGATAATGTAATGTGACATCATTGCTGATGTAGTTTTGATACAAAACTTGCTTGCAGTTGTTAAAAAGGTTGAGAGCTATGAGAACGAGATGCGTGTTTGCTGTCCCAGGTACGATGCATTGTTTGAATAAAGCTGAGTTTTGAAATGCACCGATCAGTCCTCCATCCTTGAGTATTGAGACAAATTGTGTGTTCTTGGGCGTACCTTTACACACATTCCCTAGAGGTGGCATTCAACTTAGGCATTCAGCTTAGGCAAGGGCCACATTGTCCCATAGGCTACCCTTTTCCTCCGGGTAGACAACCCACACATTTGGAAACAAGAGTTCATTTTCATACTGAATATATTGCAATTAAAAGACTCTTTCAACATACACAAGCCATAACTGTTGGTTTTTTCATTGCACAATAACACAACATAGACCCTCACAGCGTACCATGCAGATGGATCAAAACAAATCAGGGCATGTGTTCCTGGTTGAGTTGAAAGAACAAAGTGATATTGAGGCTGGGTAACACGAATGAAATACACCAATCACGGGCTGAAGCAAAACAGATATCTGTCTCCCAGCACCTCGCAGTGTGTACCAGCCGACACAGTGAGGAGAGAGAGTGCTGGACATCTAAACACTAGCATTTTTATACAATTCCTGCAATATTGTCCAGCCTCTCTTCATGTTAATAATTTGTGGGCTAGAGTTTGTGCTTAGTTTACAAGACATATAGTACAATGGTATGCAAAGGATTGCAAGAGTTTGCATGTCCATGAAGATACAATTCTCAAATCCCTGTTAAGCCTTAGTCCAAGTGTCTCTACATATTTAGTCCAGCTAAGACATAAGATCGACGTTTGTTGTTCATTGTTTCAATGTTTATACAAGGATGAGGCTTGTGAGTGCAGACAACTTTCGAATGGCAGTTCATATGAAGTGCAAGGTTTCTTTGCCCAGTTTAAACAGTCGGCTCTTGGACAACCTAATCATTAACAGAACTCAAACGTCATAAGGCCCGACTGCAAGTTGAAAACACAGTCCACCATTTTAGAACATGTTACATGAGGGAAAATCAAAGTGGCGGATTAATCTCAAAATGGTGACGAAGTTACCCCAGAATCGGAACTTTGCAACGCGCTTTTCCATGTAGCGCGAATGGGCTTAGGCCAATATTCATAATAAGGAGGCACTATATAATTACGATTTAGCTTAGGTCATATATCTATGTGTACCCTGTAGATATTGATATAGGTACCCTATAGAAATTGGGTACTATTGATTCCATAGATAGAGCGCAATGAACCAGAAAGATGATAAATACAAAAATATACTTTATTTGCATCAGTAATTATTAAACAAAAAATACAAAAAATTGACTTGTACACCCCTTTGGTAGTGACTGGTGCATTAACACACATTATACAGATACGGATCAGGACTAATTCAGAAAGCATGCTCTGATGCTTGATCCTAACCAATTACAGAAAAGTGGTTTTGACACCAAGTGTATCTGTGTCATACTACGGTAGAATAGATCTGTATATAATAGTGCCTCTAATATATGGCACACATTACCACCTAGCGGTTAGGTAGTAGAGTTGCATATAATGAAACGTGTTTCAGCCCGACAAGTTTCATCCCACTTCACATTAGGAAATTACTATGGGAACTTCATCAGGGGTTGTGCCATTGGGTTAGCTTTAGCATACACATTCTGGTTTGCCAACAAGCATACTTGGCTTTGTGATTTGTTTACAGAGACACGCTTTCTGTGGTCACTATGTGTTTATCTTCACCTACAACGTGATGCAAGAAACAACATTAATTAGCACAGCTTCTACAATTTGGTTTATACAAATCTCTAAAAAAAATATGTAGATGTAAGAGAATGCTTACCACCACTTTGTATGTGGTTGATTCAAGGAGCTAGCCCCTACTGAATAGGTGATTGCCTGTGGAAAAGACATACGTGTTTCCTTACTCCAATTACATTGACAGGTGATAAGGACATTGCAGATGTATTCATTGTGTGGCCCACGCCACATGTCATTAACCTATTATTATAGGTACTTACTTGTGCAGTGGTGTGTTGTCTGAGGGTTCCCAATGGGTGTAACTTTTCTAATTGTGTGACATCAGGTAAAGTTGGAGATGTTTTATTTACAAACGGGAGGGAAAAGAGGGGAGAACACAAATACTGCTTAGTGTGTTTTCGTGATATCATGATATATATATATTTTCAGAGATCGCATAACAGTGAGCACTAGTAGATAGTGAGGTGGGGTGGAACACTTGTGCGTTCCCCTTAAAAGTTTGCCAACAGCTCAACAGTTTGTGGTTAGACAATGCTGTTTTGCGAGGTATTCTTGATTCCCTATATGTCCTGCTGTGCTTTGGGCTCCTAATGCTTCAGCAGTGCGTTCTGGTTTTGTTAAGGTGTGGCACGTGTAATCATTAATGACAGAGGGGTTGTTTTAAGAATCAGAACTGTTGCAAATTAAAAACAGAAGGCGTGTGTTGATAAAGTGGGGGCTTACCTCTGGTGAATAGAACAGGTCCAGAGTAGTGGACAGGTGTAAATGGGAGAACGTTGTAGTCTCGTTCCACCTTGAAAATACTTGCTGGGCATTAACGTGGCATAGACACCTTCATAGATAAAACACAGGCGTGGTTTCATTAGTTATTTAATTACTGGAGTACGTGTGCCAGGCTATAGACGGCACAGCTTATATTTGTAAGTGCCTGCTATTGGGTGGTGGAGGCATGGGCTGAGATTGAATGCATTTTACGTGCGTGCGCATGCAGCAGTAGTTGCAGCACAGCTTGTAGATAAAGATATATGTACCCGCAGCTCTTTAATGTAACTCTTCTAATCAGGCTGTATGTTTCTCCTAGGGATCCCATACCGACTGCGCTCCAGCACTGACACAGAATGAAAGGCTTATAAATGCTATGATTTTCTGAGTGGCAGAGCATGTTGTTTAGAGGTCATGGGATCACCCAAAAGTGTCTGGTGTGAACACTGCTACCGGTGGGCTGCCATCTTGAAGTTGACCATTAAGACTTCATTTCTTGAGGCACTGGTTTGGCAGAGTCTAATGAGGGAAAACAGCAGATGTCCCCATACTTGTGGAACCCTCCGGTCCCTTGCACACCCAATGTATGTTGATAAAACAATCAATGATTCTTAGCCTTTATCTGAAAAAAAAATCGGACTCCAATAACCAAATTTGCTCTTATTTATATTATAGTATTTATTCATGTGCAAAATATTAATTCATACTTGCTTACATATGTGCAATTCGATATGTCATTCTAAACAAAATAAGCTTCTAAGTAATGTGTCTTCGAGCTCTAGGAAACATTTGTTGATAATCCAGTTATACATCAGATCAACCTAAACAAGTTCACTCATTGTCAGATTAATGAAAACCGTGCATTCTCAATTGTCTTGTACTTCTGCTCTATGCGTTTCGGGAACACTTTCCCTTCGTCAGGAACTGCTAATTCAATGTGATTATAATGGTTTCATTTCTGGATGATGCTGTGTAGATGAGCATTATGAATGTTATTTCTTGTGTTCAATCTTTCTAAAAGCCAATCTGTATCCACCTGCCAGGATCGACCAAAGAGGATTGCGTTATCTGTAGATCACACTTGGCTCAAACTATTGTGACTGCGATAGCCACTCACAAACTTCCATAGATTAGTTGTCCAGTTCCTTCCTAATAAAGGTATAAATGTTTATGTTTCTTCTGTATCTGAAGGGATTTTCAGTATTTCCAATGATGTGGTCTGCATCTCCTTTCTCGAGCCTCTCTGTGTGTGTAATGCTGCCAAACTGGAACTGCGGTTTGGCAGCAAAATCTGAAAATCCCTTGAGATACAGAAGAAACATAAACATTTATACCTTTATTAGGAAGGAACTAGACACATAAACTATGGCTTATCTTAAATATCTTAAAATGTAACACATGTTTAAAACACTATAGGAGTGCTCCTAGTTTTGCTGGAAATAAAGACTAATGAGGGGCCATATGATCTGAACTAGTAGAGTTAGGGCATTACTAGGATAGTATCCAGACCCATTTGGAACTGGCGCTGTCTAAAAAATTATCTAAAAAATTATCTAAACAAATGAAATACAATGCCTCCACTAGTTATGAGAAGACCCTTTTAAGGTGTGCACCGGCAGGAATAGGCAGGGTGACTTCAAAGCCCTCTGCCATTCCATGTTCTCATTAAGACCCAAATCTACACTATTGGTCAAGAAAATTAGGTGTTGTTCTCGGTCGAACAGTCTATTTTTGTCCTGTGTTGGGCAACCGCTTGGTTTGATCTTCAGTAGCACTGTCCATTTCAATAAATCGCATGGATGTTCCATCACCATAAAGTGTGGCATCAGAGGTGCGCTGAGCACCTTTTTCATTATGCAGCTTTTGGGCTTGCATAGCCAGACTTTAACTTTGCGCTCAGTTTTACCGTATATGAAGCTTCCCACAGGGACACCAGATGGCATAAACCACCATCTTGGTGTTGCAAATTGTGAAGTTCCTATGGAACCACATCCTGTCAAGGCCACGGTTGATCTCTTTAGTCTTAGTGGTTTGGGCACAACAATTCATTGGCCACAGGGTGTGCTCTTTTCATAATGGTTTTAGGATAGCCTCTGCGTTCTATTTTGTCACTCAGATCTCGAGCTTCCAGTTTGTAGGATGACCTGATGTAACTGTTGCACCTCAAATACAAAAACTGACCAAAGGGTGTGGCGGGGGAGACAACTTGAAAAGAATATGAGAGAGTTCATTGTCTTTGGCAAGGTTTAACTTTCAAGACCTTGTCTATGGGATCCACCCAAATGGTGATATCCAGAAAATTGATTTCTGATGTGCTGTGGCTGGAGGTGGAGTTCAGAAATGGATTTTGGATGTTAAGCCATTCAAAACATTCTTTAAAGCAGGCAACGTCTCCACTCCATACCAATAGTACATCATCAATGTACCGCTTTCAAAGCAGGATTTTATTTAAGAAATGGTTACTCTCTGCAAAATTCTGCTTGTTTCAAGACACTCTACATATGGATTGGCGACAGTCAGGGCCATTGCTGACCCCATGGCTGTGCCATGCACATGGTGGAACATCTTATTGTTAAAAGACAAATAATTTTCAGTCCGTGAGATTTCTGTGCATCATAAGAGAAAGCTGTTTGGTGTTGTGCCACCGTGGCATTTGCTGAGTAGGAGTTCCTCTTTCATATTGATAGTGGCCATTTGTGATATCTGGATATATAAGGATACTATATCTAGTCCTACCAGAAGATGTAGGATGTCGTCAAAAAGAAACCCTTTGATAAGGTTAATAACTTCTGTGGTATCTTGTACAAATGAATTAATCTCAGTGACAAATGGCTTCAGAAAGTGATCAGCAAACTTAGAGAGGGGTTCAAGGATGGACCCTGTCCCTGACACATTTGGGTGGCCCGGGGGTTTGGCCGGGTTTTGTGTATCTTAGGTAACATGAAGAAATTCGGAATACTGGGGTTCTCTGCGCCTAAGAATATGGATTCCTGTTTGGAGATCCATCCGAGCTTATAAGCTTTTTCAACTTGCATGTCTATGAGTAGATTTAGACATGCTGTGGGGTCGCTGTTAATTTCCTCATAGAATGAGATGTCGTTCAGCTGTCCGTCACACTCGTCAATGTATGCTTGTCTGTCGATCACGACACAGTTAAATTAAATAATTTGCACATGATTACACACACACACACACACACACCGGTGAACTAATAAAACAGAATTTGAGACCCATCCTTAATTTACGTATGTAATCAAATTAATCCCAGAGCTACTTAGTTCAATTATGTGTTAAAGCTTGACATACCAGGGCTAATACAATATTGTACTGTCTGGATATATCTTCAAAAGTAGACAGATTGCATAATCAATTAGCCTGCAGATATACACATTGTTTCTTCCCCATCACCCCATCTCTCCCTCTGTCAATTCTTAAACTGTCTCTTTTTTCATTCCCTTCCTTTCGTTACCTCTCTGCTACAACCCAAGCTTCATTCCCTATACCTGTGACAAATGATTTGTCACTCAGTGACACCGGACGACACCCTGCCCTCCAAAAAGCTCGCCTAAGTAGTGCAATGTCTGGTTGAAAACCTTTGCTATTGATCAGGTCACTCTATCTCGTGGCTGTCTTTGTACATGCCAGAAGGACTGCAGGGCATTTATTTGTAAAGGTGGGCGTGGTTGCTGTGATTTCCTTTAAAACTCGCCTGTCCTGTTTTTGCTTAATTGCAGCTCTGTCTCCCCTGCCAGGCCTCCCTTTAACTAGAGGGAGGCAGTGATCATCTCACGCTCAACCCCTCCATATTCCATAGTTCACACTGTTAATAGCAAAGCCATTTTTTCTACTGCCTCAAGCTCTCCACATATGGGAGAAAGCAGCGTATCGTGTTTAATTCTGCAGAATGTATGCAAGGAAAGGGAATGGCACATTCCTGAAACAAATGTAGTGGGGATGCAGCTCCCACACTATGCTGTTAGCTGCACTTAGAGTAGTAAAAAAAAGAGTTGTATCACATTCCATGTGCAAATATACTAATTCAACACATTCCATGTATTCATTCTCTAATATAACACGCCCCATATTCATATGACAGGCTCTGTTTCACAAGATCAAACACAAAATGGCTGACATGCAATTCCAAATTCTCTTAGAGCAATTTAATTCCTTTTTTGCAGAATGCACCAGCACCATTCCTCCACCCTGCTGTTGTATGCAGGAAGATGAGATGAAAACAGGGATTCCCGAAGGTTGCAGTTTTTCATTTACTATGGGACGGCTGTTGAATTTGCTGCACAAAGAAGTAGTATCTACTATTCCCTGGCGTTACTGTGAAGTCAGAGGCTCACGTGTGCAGTGACACAAACTACCACTAGACACTATAAAGTAAGGGCACAAGGGCAGCAGATGCACATCAATACTACACGTCCTTGCCTAACCAGTAGCAAAAAGGTGCAGAACCTCAGTCGATTAATAGATGCCCTTGTGGAGTCACTATCATTGGTTGCAGTACCACTGATTGCTAGTAGATGCTTCTGTGGACTCCAAACGTATTATCCACTGCTTGAATGAATAGCATGAGCACAAAGCAGAAGCAGCCTTGTATGTTCGTTAATGTAGAGTGGAGGGTGTCCCCGCAGACCCTGACTCGGAAGTTGCTTTTGGAGATGGCCAGTGCTCCCCCAGCCAAGCCCCGGACCACTTAGGGCCCTGGGTAGGGGCAAGGTGGGGTCAGAGTCCACAGCAGTGGAAGCCTTCTCGTACTCCTTACCTTTCATTTGTCGTGCAACTGTTGTAACTGGGAACAACTTGGTCTCAACCTCATTGTTGGTCTCCATTAAGAGACAGAAAACAAGAGGTAGAAGACAAGGAGCTCAGGGTTTTGGAGTCCCCATACACAGGCGTGGAACATTCTGGAAATTTGAGACAACTTCATTGGTTTCTGTCAGGAAGGCAGCAAAGCCTTTCTTAGTTGTCCATAATAAGAACTATGTAGAGTAGGGTAGGCGGAAGTTAATATTGGTGGGCCATTGTGATCAGGTTGTGTCTGTCTTTTGTGCGTAGGCTGATGCATTGAATAGTGGATTATTATTGTGGTTAGCAAAGTAAGAAGCTAAAGGTAAAGAGAAATGTCATGTGTACGCATAGGTCATGCATACACCTAGCACTTACTCCCCCCATGCTCCCTCATCCCTTCTCTTTCTCTGCACTTGCACGTCCTGAATGCTCCCAAAGCCTAGTAAGTCCTCCTCTATCTTTCATTGTTGTATTTGCTTTTAATTCACATATTCCCTGCCTGTTGCCCCGTGGGCACTTTGAAACTCAATTTACTTGATGTATAAGCGCCTTACAAATGCACAATAAATACAAATACAAATGTCCCATTATGTTCATAAACATGGCAATATCAGTTATGACCGTATAACAGTGTTTTCTTATGTCTATAGCTAAGGCCCACAAAAGGTAGACCTTTTTAGCATGTTGTGTGACTTAACTTAAGGTTTACTATTGATAGTATAATTGTTTAAGAAAATGTTTGACATGTTGGTATGTTGGTGTTGCTACCATTTGAAACGTTTAGCGCCAGGTCTATTTACAAGGTAAGGTAGTGCATACTTAAATAGACATAAACAAAACATGTGCATTTCTGAAGCACAGTCCAACCTTAACTGAACATGTCAGTGACCATTCTATAAGAAAAGCAGTGCCCTTGAACAGTCACCCGGTCTAATAGATGAAATATAGGTGAAACCTCAGGCCTCTGTTACGTGCTTTAATGTTTTGAAGAGCAAACGATCAGCACAACGTTCAACTTGCAGGGACACTTATTTTAACAGCTCTCT
This sequence comes from Ambystoma mexicanum, assembly GCF_040938575.1. Classification (NCBI taxonomy): domain Eukaryota; kingdom Metazoa; phylum Chordata; class Amphibia; order Caudata; family Ambystomatidae; genus Ambystoma; species Ambystoma mexicanum. The sequence continues at coordinate 865,171,456 of NC_090937.1, forward strand.
CTGCAGTGGCATAATGACTGCATTCATCCAAATCTCCATGTTCGAACCATTACTCATAAGAAACCACAACGTGCATAAAAATGCAAAACAACAAGCACTCTCTGCAATAATGTTGCAAACCCTTTTAAATGCCCACCAAACAGTAGAGTGGCAAGCACCATCTAAGGTAAAGTAGTTTAAAATTGCCCCGTTTCTTCTAATACTTACAAATGTAAAACCAGTGGTTATTGTTCCCTTTTTTTCCGAGAAAAGGTTGCTGCCTATTGCCGGTGACAGCTCCAATGGAATAGCTTTGAAGCACACAATGAGAAGAGGGAGTGATTCAGTCACAGAAGCGAAGCTCTTATCTCCCTCTCCTTCCAATTGCTTTCTGTGATAGGCGGGACATTTAAATGAAAGGTTATACCCTGTGTTTACTTTTACGTGATCTCTTCATGACATGTCATTACAGGGTTTATAAATTCCTTTCCACGCATTCCACTTAGTTGGACGTGTGTGTCAGATTAAAAGAATCACTCCTCTGGAGAATAAATGCATCGGTATTTGTATTCAATCTGAAAACTTCTCCTGCACACCAAGAAGCAGGCCAAATGATATTTGCCTGTAATTGCCCTTCTCAACGCATTCCCATTATTCCTAGCGCTGTGACAACTTCCCATGGCATTTCTAGTGGATTCAAAGAATCCTGCAGAACGGGTTTTCAGCATTCTAGTCCCCAAAGAATTTGCAAAGCAACTATCGGCAGTTCATTTCTACTGACAGTTTTACCTATCACATTATATGTTTCTTTTGACAACCGAGATTACAGGTTGACATACCCACATTACGTTGATTTAGGAGCCAAAATGGCTGCATTATTATGTGCAATACTTTAGATCGGGGGAGCAAAAAGATTGACATTAATTGAATCAACTCGAAGCCACCAACATATACATGTAAGGACTATTTCCGTAACTGTTAATTAACAAAAACATAAATACAGCGGCTACGGTAACGCTTGGCTAATTTACTTAGAACGTGTGCAATTGATGCAGGCGGGAGCGTGTGGTTGCTTTTCTGCTCGCTTAGGATGTACGCGCGTGGCTATGGGTGTGAGATGTATGTGTGCTCCTCAGTGAATATATAGAGAATGATTAGTTGTCTGCATGTGTGTGTGTGTGTGTGTGTGTGTGTGTGTGTGTGAGAGAGAGAGAGAGAGAGAGAGAGAGAGCGAGAGGGAGAGAGAGAGAGAGTTTGGGTATAATTAGTCTCTGTTTGTAAAGGCATGTTGAGAAGTTGCCATCTATGTGCGATTTAGATTTAGGTAAATGATTTCGATTTAGATAAATGAACTAGTCGTATGCTGAAAGCCTATGCATCACAGCACTCTGCCATTTGAAGAGGTCTTTGGAGAATATTTTGGATGTATCATGTCCCTGTGTTCTTATGTGAAATGTATACAATTTGCTGACACATACTACTTGAACCCGAGGTGTCTAATTATTTTATTTTTCACTGAATAACTAAACTGCAAAGCACAGCTGCACGAAACCTGTTGTCATTTTCATAGAAACAGAAATCCAAATTTAGTTCTTTGTCTGTTGTTATGTTGATGGTCTTCATAAGGCCGGGAGGATAACTCTGGCACAAAGTGCTCCTCTTGGAAGCAGAGCAACACAGGTTCATATCCTGGTCCTGCACTGAAAGACTGTTCTCCGGTATTGAGCGCGTTATACAAAAGAAATAAACATTAATAAGCATAGACATTATGTGTAGTAATAAAAGAACAGTGGCTGCGTCAAATGGTAGTTGCAGACAACATATTTTCTTTCCAACTTGTCGTATGTAATCTCATACACAACATTACTACATGTTCCAAATGTTTATGAGAGGAATGTTTAATTATGCATAACTTTTGACACACAGCCCTTGTTCTGAAGTAGGGCTGGAGCCATGGGGGCAGGGGAGGGGGAAGCCGCCCCTCCTGGATCCTCCCTGCTGCCCAGGAACGCCCCAGGCCACCCCAAGGGCTGGTGCTCTGAGTGCCAGACCTCATATTAAAAAAATAAAATAAAATAACCCTGAAAGTGGCGCTGACGTCTGGTGACCATGGTGATTAGTAGACAACAACGGAGAGTCAAGCGTATGTTTGGTATATCAAAGAGGGTAAGCTACAGTCCATTGACACGTATATCTATTTGGGCCAACCAATTAACAAAAATCCGACAGTATATCACTATCGAGAACAATTCTATGCAAGAATTATCATCAAAATGAAATGGATAAACAGATATATCACTTCTTATTGTGGCGGTCCTATGGAAGACAAACTAGAAACGTACAAATGAGGACGTGTGCCAAGTATCATGTATGGTCTTGAATCATTATCTCCCAGTCATTGGGTCGTCCCCAAAGTGAGATCCTTCGATCACCACTTGCACTTTCTGAGTCCCTGTTTATGCCTCGAACTTGACATACTATTTTGATGTCACTTTGGAAGATAGCCCTCTGTTTCTTTTTAAGATCAAGTTTGAAGAGGCCAAGGCTAGCACTTGGCTGGAGTTGTTTGCTAAACATACTTTGTATAGACCAATACATGCAGCACAATTAGATCTATTCAATACTGTGGAGTCGCATTTATGGATCATAAAACTTGCATTTCCCCCTGAATCTGACCTCGGTGTTTTCTACAAGGAACTCGTATGTAAAACGAAGATCTGAGATAGAATAACTGCCATAGAAAAATGGTCTGCAATGAAGAGATATGCCGTTTATTCGACTCAGGCCCATCAAATTGAGCAACCACAGAGTTACTTGTTGAAATTGAGCAACCGTTCCTTAATTCGATTTGTGTAGTACTTACATATGAATATTTTACTGGTTTGTGAAGATGTGGGAGCTTGGTTAAAAATTCCTCCTGAAGAAAAAATGTGGTGCTTGTGTAAAGCCGAAGAAGAAACTGCAAGAAACATATTGGGGCTCATTACGAGTTCCATTACCGGGTTCCTGCAATGAGGAATAACCGGGCCATTCCAACATAGGAGGACCCGGTAATTCCTCCTTGCAGGAACCATTCCCCATTCCCATTTGACTCCCCATAGGGCTCAATGGGAATGGGGATGGAGGTAACAACGGGCACATTACAAGTGTCCCGTTGTTACCTCCCTCTTCCCCTCGCGGGACCTGGAAAAGACGTCTGGGTTTACCAGACGTCTGATCTGGGTCCCGCAAAGGGAACCTCGTAATCGGCCCTGACGGAATGAAGGGGGCCTGTCCCGTACCGACCCCCTTCATTCCGTCAGTGCCAGGGTCGTAATGATGCCCCTTGACTTGCTGTAATAGTCTTGCAGAAGAATACCGACGTGGCTATGCTGCAGTTTGTCATAGGCTTGATAATGTGAAATCGACACAGTTTTGGGCTATGATATATTCAGCCGATTCAGTGGTCAGTACAGGCACGGCCCACTATGTTTGGAAAGCAGCATTGGTCAAACTGTCGACTGTATAATCATGAAATATTGGCAATGTGTACCTCATCGATGATGATTTTACAATTTTATAATTTTCTGTAGAAATCAATGTTGATGGATATGGATTTGTATTTTATTTGAAAATTGTTTTATGACATGTATTTGTTTTGTATGTGGTGCAAATGGCTATTTATTAGCCAGTTACACTTATTGAATAAAAGAAAAGCACGCCATTCACAGTTTTTTTGTTTTTTCTTAAATAACATCAGGGCTGGTGCTCAGTCAGGGTGCTGACTGAGCAATAAAAAAAAAAAAAACTATGTCCATGGGGCGCCAATGTGTGCAGCGCAGCACACCACTAACAGGGTTGCCATGGTAACTATATCAGCATTGCTGCACGCGCAGTGCCGGCGTAACGCAGGGATTCAAGTCCTGCCGGGACATGCTGAAATGTCTCCACTGTGCTCCTGCCTGCCCCAGCCAACAGGCATGTGATTTAAAGTAGCCATTACTGGCATATGTAGGTTTCCCCATCTATACCAGTAATGCTCACTTTCAAACAGATTTATGAAGCTGCCGCCACAACCTATATATGCCAGCATCAGTCACTTTAAATCACATGCATTAAGTACTTCACGCCTGTGATTTGAAGTGTCCATTGTTGTTACAGGTTGGATAACCTATCTATGTCAGAAATGGTCACTTTAAATCCTATGCACGAAGGTTGATGCGCTTCAACCATTACTGGCACAGATAAGGTGTGGATGCAGGCTCATGAAAATGGTATTTCCTATGTAGTGCACTGTTGATGACATGGCATTTACTGGATTTGTTTATTTATTTATTTATTTATTTTTGGTTTTACCAGAAAACCTTTACAAAGCGAAAATCAGGATACAAATTTCATATAAAAAACGGAATTTTACATTTCATAATTAAAAATAAACTAGAATCAAGGCACAGAAACCAGGGATTTAACTGAATGGTCTGGTCCAAAATAACCCTAGATAACTAAATGTACAAAGATTGGGGTCTTGGGTGCACGCCAATGGTTCTAATGAGATTAGCTTTGAGATATGCACATATTAATGCTCTTATTCTAGAGTTTGGAGGTGCAGAGGAGGAAGAGAACTAACTTTAAATTGTATGGCTTTTTACCAATTTTTTGTAAAAAGTAATTGTGCTGCCAAATGCATCCTTTCCACACATTGAATTTAACAGGATTTCTCGGTGGGAACCCCTACCCAGACCGCTTATATTTCTTTTGGGCTCCCTAGCAATGCTCAGTCGCTCACGCTAATTGGAAGAAACATTTAGGACCCTCCAATAAAAACATTCCCCACCATGTGAGGACTCACCCATGAATCATTTAGAATCTTGGTGCCCCTTCAGGAGCCATTCGCCCCCCTATATATATCGTATGTAAAGTATTCAGCTAACCAATTAAGAGACTGTGTACTTTAATATTTAATGTAAAACATTCCAACACCTGCAGCGGGCTGGTCTGTTCTTAACACAAAAACTATAAGTAAGGAAATAAATAATTCAGAGAGAAGAAAAATTCTGGCGTTATGAATATAAAAATGGGCAGTTAAAAAAAAAATGAACTTCATGAGGCTGGGCATTTTAGAAATGAGATTTGAATGTTTGCCTTGCCTTGCAAGGATTAGGACCCCGACGGTAGCTGTGCTTGCTGGGTCCATTTGGCATTCACAGCAATTGACCTGCTTTTACATGAAAATCATTCTATAAACGGGGCTTGTGCCTCATGCTGTGGTGTTCTGAACATTACAACTTTTAGTTCCCCTTTACTCGGTGCGGCCGACTGTGGCTCTTTCTTATCACATAAATGTAACTCTGCTGAATTCGCAAAAAGTACTTCAGACCATATGTAAATGCGAACTGATTCTGCACTGCAGATTTAATTTCCAAGTACAGTACCTTCTTTTTTTCTGTCAGATCACATCTGGCTTTTTTTGAGATTGTGTGTGAGTAATTATAACCGCAGGGATATAACTCAGAGGAGGAATGGCGTTGCTTCTCTGAGCAACAGCGCGCACTAATACATTGCACAGTAGAAAAGTGAGCAGACTAAATTACCGGACTGGAGTTCATCGTCGCTTTCCGCCGGAATGAACCCGCAGTGAAGGTGTGCGGTCTAATGACGAAATCAACTCATTCAAATATAGGTACGAAAAGTCGCTGATATCTAGTTCTGGCTGGAATCCAGGACAGGTTTGATTTTGCCTCCAAGAATTTTAAGATAAGAACACGGTTTATGCGAAACACGCTCGTGTTTGCTACCTGGGAACATAAATGATATCTACAGGGCCTGTAAGGTGATGGAGCAATGGAGCGTGCATTTCTATGTTCAATCCGTTTCAGTCAGTGGTGGTAGCGGATTAACATCTCAGTTTTTGTGGGACCCGAATATTGTCTGTGCTTTGGCGTAACTAGCTAGCTTGACCAAACCCACCAAGGTTAGTTTTGGCCAAAATGTTCCTTTTAAAGCACAATTATTAATAGCACAAATTTGGGGTAGATTATTATTTTATTTTTAAAATCCTGTCGGGTTTACAAACAGTTTTGTAGGGGAAAAGATGCAATGTTCAAATACGTTAGATGATAGGTCTAATGCCCCCCTGCTTTACCACATGTCACTCTCAATGCCCAAAGTTTACCCCAAGGCCACTCTCACTTCTCCAGTTCTCACACTTGTCACTATTATTGCTCCAGTTCTACTGCAATGTCTCTCCAATGTTCCCCATTCTTCCCAGGTTGGTTTTACAGCCCAATGTCTAACCCTTGTCAATGTCATTGTACCATTTTCCCTCATTGCGCCATTTCTGCCGCGTCCCACTCTGACTAACCAAGCTCTGCCTTATATCACACCTATTGCCCGGTTTTACACCATGCCACTCTCGCTAACATAGTACCGCCTGGGGCACTCTCATAGTTTCAGTTCTGCCCCACTTCACTATCTGTTCCTGATGGGCCTCACTCCAGTTCTTCCCCATTTCACTCACCCTGCAAAGTTCTGCCCCATTTCACTCTTACTCCTCAATTTCTGCTCTGTATCTCAATGGCCAGGCCTTACTAAACCTTGACTCAGCCGGGCCAACATTTAAGCATTCTTGGGACCCCACCAACCTGCAGCCCTTGTATTGCTGCAGTTTGACCGCACTGAGTACCCACATTCACCGCTGCTCGACACCCGCTTGCTGCTGTGGCCTCCATGATCCTACATGCCAGGCTGAGCCTGATCAGCTTGCATCAATGTTCAACCTAGGTCTGATATGTCAGCCCACCAAAAACCGAATTCCAACCCTGGTTCACTTGGGGCATAGAGGCATAGGTCATGGTGGTTTCTGTCTTCACCAAGGTATGCTTGTTGGTAGTACCTTACCTAACAACACGCAAACTAAGCTCAAAGTGCTACTTTCTCCAGTCTGTCACATCTTCTCTGTCTTTCCTCTGTGGTGGGTTTGTGTACAGTAATCTCCTTTTGTTCTACTTGCAAATGGTGTGTTTTATTAAAGTGTTTATATTTTATAGAACCTTGATTGGACCTTCCCTTTATTTTGGACTGTGGTTCTCTGTTGTTTGGGTCACTTCTTGTTCACCTTCAACACCCCTCTTAGTGGTATAACCTGCCCTTGACCAGTCTTGCTACAAAAGGCGAAGGAGGTATATCTCTTAACTGTCCCTGTTTTACCTTTATGATTGTGTTATGTTTTGGTTTGTAGAAATGTGAGTGCTGGCCCTTGTACTCCTGCGAAGTAGAATACGACTCATCACCATTCTATTTCTACGCAAGGGTACTTTCACTGCTCCATTTCAACTGGATTGTACTCTCAATGCACCATTTCAGCCTAATTACCCCAGTTCCAACCCATATGAATGTCACTGCCCCAGTATAGTGCTATGCCACATTCACACACCAACCAATGTGGTCCCATCTTGCTCGCTTTGACCCATTTCTGCTCTATGTTACTTTCACTTACCATTTCGGAATCATGTCAACCTCACTGGGCCATACGTTTGTCATGGTGCCCTGACTCCCCCTTTGCCCTGAAAGCACCTTTGCACTTTCTCTGCCCCAGTTGTGCTTCAAGTCACTCTAATAGTGCAGTTCAGCCACCTTCTACAACAACTCACCAGTTTTCTCCTTTTGTCAATCTCACTGACACGGATCTGCCTCACTTTATCTCTCTCTCTTTTCCCCAGTTCTGACCTATATTACTTCCACATCCCCATTACACACAAATCCTAGTTATCCACCATTCCACTCCCACTGTCCTATTCTACTCTCACTGCCCCAGGTCTGCACCATATCACTTTCACTACTCCAGTTCTGCCACACCTTTCTTTCACTGCCAAAGTTCTGACCTATGCCCCACCTGCTGTGACACATAGGTGTCACACCATTTTACAACCTGCCATGATAGCTGTTCTGTTTCTCAGTTCTAGGATATGATTCTTTGTATGAATTATTATTAACATTGTGATTGAAGCATGCATGATTTGTGTGCTTTGGTGTTTGCAAATGGCTGGTGTTACTGTTGGAATTGTGTACTTGCCTGTAATAGGTTGCACTGAAAATGTGTTGGCCATTTTAGTATTTTGCGTATTTGCTTACTAAGTCCTGTTTTGGTGGAATTGATTTTTGAAAAGTATTACAGGCACAATTTTGTAGACATTTGCCATTCACAATGTGCAGATGTTCAGTTTTGTTGATGTGTAGATCTGCACATCGTTTTGATAAATTAAAGGTGAGTAAAAGTAAATATTTACATATTTAATGTAGTGTTTCATGTATAAGGTATAGTAAGTACGTTCATCTTTTGAGTTACTGAAAGTATTGCATCTGATTTTTAATGGAGGGTATTCTGCTCAACTTGTGTGTTTAAAGGAAAGTAATTGAGCATCAGTCGATGTGATGTTATAGTTATCTGTGACAGCAAATGGATTAAATGTGCTAACTCTTGCTCATTGTGTTGCTGAACCTTTTAATTGATAATATGCTGTGAATGTGGTTTGTAAAGTTCTTGTTTTATCTTACTCACTTTCCTAAACATATACTGGTACTTTTGAATATGCAAATATTGTGTGGCACCATTTGCCACAGGAGCTGAAAGCAGTTGCTACTTGTTTTTGATTAGGTGAATACGTGAGTTTAGTTTGGAGAAGCAGGATGTACATTGAGGAGTATGTTGAAGAAACACTGATTGCACTAGGTGCAGTCAAAATGTATAAATGTTCACAGAGCAGTAGACATGTGATTTGAGAAGGGTTTTATTGGCACATTTGGTGTTTTAAAGAGAGTGTTTCAGAGGCATTCATAACATGTGTGTGTTTTAAACAGAGTCTCTGTATGTGTAAATGTTTGATCAAAGGAGCTCTGTGTGCATTTACTAACGTGGGGAAGTGTTTTACAGATAAGAATAACCTTCTTTACATTTTGCAAATGTCATTTTTGCCTCTTATGCAATGTCTACATTTTTGGTTCATTTCTTTTGGTTTTCACACTGCACAGTAGGTCACAGCTGGCTGAAATCTTACTCTCAATAGGGAGTTGTCCAGTAAGTGTAGTTTTTCCTCCAAATGAAATTAATACCAATATATGCCTGTAGAGTAGTGCTCTATGGGCAATTATACATTATGAGTGGTCCTGTTACAATCAGGCTTTCTGCAGCATTTATGTCTATTTTGGCCATGCTTTTCCAATCCTAAATGTGATCTAACAGTTATGTATACACTAAGAAACTGATGTTTTCTTTTTACTCAACCAAATTGTATTTGGTTCCTGTCTTTCCTATGATATCATTTCTCTCTGGTTGTAATATTTCCATCTGTTCCAAACTTACTTTTCTGCTACCAGTTTACCACTTGAGCTTCATTGTACAGTCATGCTTCCTAGTGAGAATTATAAAACGGTGTAATTTTAAAACCCGTTCTCCTCTATGTACATTTATTAATTTAGAGTGTGTTTCGTGCATTAAAGCATTACATTCTTTAGATTTAGGAAATGTACTTTTGCACCACATGGAAACCTTTTTGGTGCAGTTGTTCCTTCCCACTGAAAGTGATTTGTGACAAAGACAGATCTCTGGAGTAACAAATCATGAACAAGTATGGGGATTGGTGATCAGGTTCTGGATCATAAGACAGCCATTAGTACATTTGACTCACCTTCTGTGAGTGGGACTCCTATAAAGGGGTCTATGTTAGAAAGAAAGTTATTTAGATTTGGAGAATAGTAAAGGCGTTCATGGGTGCACTTTGGCAGAGGTGCCAAAACACATGACTGACTGTTGTCCAGTGAAGCATTATCTCCTTTAACACTATATACTCGCCCTGAACTGCAATTTGAAGTAGCTTTAAGCTGAGGTTTCTAGCGAAAGTACTTTTCGCTCCCCAATGAAATGAACACATAGAAATGGGTGCACAGTACTGCTCAGAGCTACTATCAGAGTTGCACTGGCTCAAGGAGAATTAGGCTTTCTGTAGCATATATCTCAATGTAGGCCCTGTTTTTGAAAACTAGCTTTTACATAATAAGTTACTCACATAACAAGAAGTATGTTACTCACTCCTGCTCATGGCAGATCATATGTCTACTAGCCATTCACCCACTTACTCGTCTATTCACTGTTCTCTTCTCTATCGTCATGCCTTGTCCTATCCCATCAAGGATAACCCATTGTACCTTTCCCCAACTGTTTTCCACTTGCTTACACAATGATTCTTATTTTTCCTGTCCTCCTACTTCTTCTGATGCTCTTCCCCAATTTCACTTTGGTCTTTTAAACGCTAGCTATGTTTGCAGTAACTCACACTCTGTTCTTGATTATTTCTTCTCTCTAATTTTCACTTTCTCTGTCTAACTGAAACTTGGATCATCCCTGACAATTCTTCTACCCCATCTTCGTTCATACTGCCTCCACTTCATTTTCTCATACTCCCGCCCCACACGGAAGCAGGGGGGCATGGGAATTCTTTATAATTCTTCCTGGACTTGTCTTCCTCCCCATCCTAATCTCTCAGACTTTCCCTCTTTTGATTATCACTTCTCCTCCTTCTCTAATATGTTCTCCTTATATTTTCTTGTCGTCTACCATCATCCTGGTCCACTAACTGATTTTATTAAACGTATTGATCTTCTATTATCCCATCTTCTCCGACCCCCTGCCCCTTTCTTTCTTCTTGGGGATTTAAAACTCCCTGCCACTAACTCATCATTTCCCTTGCTGCTTTCATTCGCTGACTCTTACCACTTGCACATCCTTGCTTCTCCCACTACTCATTAGACTGGTTCTTGCCTAGACGTAATTTTGTCCTCACTTCCTTCTTTCTCCCCTTTGTCCTCTTGCCCCTCTACACTTCTGATCGCTTCTTTCTTTCTCTGTTTCCCCTACTGCTTTTCCTGTTTCATCTTCAACTACCATTGCTTGTGGTGATCTTTCTCCTTTCAATTCACCATCTTTTCTTTCCTCTTTGCACTTTTCTCTTCCTGCAATCTTCCTTTTCATGTCATTTTCTCCTGATTCAGCTGCTAGCACTCTATATTCTTCTGTGCTATCTGTTCTTAATTTAACTTTTCCTTTTCACCCTTTTCTCCGACTCATAGAACCTCACACCCCTGGCTCTCTCCAGATCTTATCTCCCTTCCCCATAGTCTGCGTAAAGCAAAACAGCAATGGACACATTCTTGCTCCCCCTTCATTTTACTACTCTCTCTATTAGCACTCTTCTTTTGAATCTGCTTTACTTGTTGCAAAAAAAATCCGGTTTATCAGAACTCACTTTTCATCTCATCACCCTAGCCACCTCTATCAGCTCCATCATAATAGTCTTTCTCTTGAAGCACCTGATCCATCTGATTTCTCGACTCTCTCTTCTTCTGACTTTGCAAACTACTTTACATCTAAGGTAGCAAAAATCTGCATTGATTTCACTCTTTCCACTACTCCTTCCCCTCCTCCCTCACCTGTTCCATTGCTACATTATTTTTCATCATTCTCTTCCCCCACTGAATCTGATACTTCGTCCCTCTTACCTTGTGCTCAACCTACTGCTTCCCTATCTGATCCACTCCCCTCTTCTCTTATCCCTCAAGTATATCCTTATCTTCTTCCTTTTCTCACCTCTTTCATTAACTCCTCTTTTCTACATTCTTGCTTCTCCTCTTCCTTTAAGTATGTACTTATTCTTCCTATCTTGAAACAAACCTTCTCTTGACTCATCTATTCCTGCTAATTTCCACCCTAAGTTTTGAACATGCTGGCTATACCCAGGTAACCCGTTATCTAAATCTCAATTCTCTCCTCCCTGCTCTTCAGTCTGGTTTACACACTTCCCATTCTACAGAGACAGCTGTTCTACATGTCTCAAATTCTCTCCTCACAGCCTGTCACTGCAAACGTTGCTCTATTCATATTCTTCTTGACTTGTCTGCAGAGTTTGCCACTGTGGATCACTCTCTTCTTTTGTCCTCCCTCTCCATCGTGGGTATCCCAGGGTCTGCACTTGAATGATTCCATTCTTATCTCTCTCTGCTATCCTATTCCATAACCTGGGCTTGTCACTTTTTTTCCTCACTCACTTTTGTATTTGGTATCCCTTAAGGCTTTCATTCTCTCTTTGCACTATTCCTCTTTCTACCCTTCTTTCTGCCTTTCATCTTTCTTGCCATCTGTATGTTGATGGCACCCAGATCTTTCTCTCTTTTTCTTCCTTTGATACCGCCTTCACTCTACTGTTTCAAACTGTCTTTCTGACATTCAAAACTGGATGTCCTCTCATGTTATACATCTTAATCCTTCTAAAACGGAGGTTCTGTTCTCTCCTGACTCTTTTATATCTCTTACCCCTTTCCCCTCTCTCCTTTCGCCATCTTCTCTTCTTGCCCTCTTGCGCAACTTGGGTGTTATCTTTGATCCTTTTCTCTCTTTTTCTCTCCATATTCCTTCTATTGCCCACTACTGTCGCTATGCCTTGTTTAACATTCATTGTGCTTGCCCCTATCTTTCTTTTCATGCTACCAAACTTCTTCTTTTCTTTATTGTTTTTTTCCAGTATTGACTTTTCTTCATTTGTATTGCTTGGTCTTCCTGCTTCCCACCTTCATCCTCTACGTTCGATTTATCATTCCTCTATTCATCTCCGTTTTTCTGAACCCCCTCGTTTTTCCATTACACCCTCCTTACTTTCGATTTCATTACACCCTTTCTTATTTAGTCTTCTTACCTACTTTCTGTCGATTTATTTCAAATGTACTCCTGGTCTGTCCGCCCCGTCTTCCCTATTTAGTCTCATTCTATGTCCCTTTGTGCCCCCTAAGATCTCATAATGTATTTCTTCTAACTGAAACTGTCTTTCCCGTTTACTTTGTTCTCCCTCATCTCTTTGTGTTCTCAATCAAATGTCAGAACCTATCTCCTATCTTCTCTTGTCTCTTAACCTCTCTAACTTCTCTCTCTTCTGATGTTACTTGTACTTATGATGATATTTGGCAAAATGCGCTCTATAAATTTAGTGAATTACATGAAATAAAATTAAAACATAGCTACATTGCTCCTACTTACCAAACTTCCCAAAGATATTATTGCCCCTGTTTTGTCTGAGCGAATATCTCTGAAGCCCTCTAATGTATTTTTGTTTACCTTGATAGGTGGCGTCCTATTTTTTCTCGCCACATCTGTAACACGAGAGAAATCAGCTGCTGCTTCGCATTCAACTGAGTTCAACGGAGAAGAGGATTCCGAGTTGCGCATTCGTAGACAGCTGTGGGTGTACTGAGGTGAGGTTAGGAAATTGCTCCTGGGTTTCCATCCTCTATAAGGAGAGCGTTGAGCTTTTCTTTTTTCCGTGCTGTGTTTATTTCCTTCATTTCCTGTTTTCAGTAAGCACGGTGACGTGCATGTTAAATTGACATTTTTATTGTTTAAGTAAACAGTTCCTTATTTTACAAGGCACGGTTTTTGCTGGGACAGTGGGGTACTGCAGACAGTTGCAATTCAATAATAAGCAACCATTTACTTAACTCGTTTTTAAAAGGCACGGTAGGTGCGGCAGCGACTGTTAGGAACTGCAGGACGTTTCTTTATTGGGAGTTCAGATGTACATGCGGAAGAGTGCACACTATTTTCCTGTGCCAGCTGAATCCTGTGTGTGTAAAAATAAGAACTCTTTGTTTCAGTGGCTGTTCAGTGAATCAAAATTATGTAAGTAATTGACCTGTATGAACACTAATTACTAGTGAAAATACTGAAACTTATGTGTGCCTAAAAAGAACTAATTCTTTCAATGACTGTTCAATGAATCTAAAGTGTTTCAACTGCTGACCTGAACACAGCTTTATTCATTGTTTTAAGCAAATGAAAACAGCAGTCTAACTTATCTTTCCTAGAAGGGATCTGGTACCATACAGTAGACCTACTTACCTTCTGGGAATAAAAAGGTGAACACTTTTATTCAGAGTTTCAAGACAATTTAAAAGCCTTGGTTTATCGCAAATTCCAATTTAAGAGTACACGAGGAATCTAGTGTGTCATGAGGTATACAAAGTAATAGAAGAGCATTAATCCTCTAAGCAGTTGCAGAGGAGTTTTCAGGTAACTGATCTATTCTGATTTTTTGGGAAAATATTATTTTAGATTGGGAATTTGAGAGTTAAACTAATATTGTATGAATCTCTCATCCATGCAGATACCTGAAGGAGGTTGGAGATCTGGTGTCCCCTTTCCCTCTGGGGTCTCTCAACCTCAGCTGGTATTTTGGTTAGTTGAGTGTGAAACACCTTGGTGGGTCGGTGGGGCTCAGCAGCTGCTGCAATGGACTGAAGGATGGACACTACAGAATGAAAGGCCCAAGTTAATTACTTTGCCTGAGCTTCTGAGACTCCCACCCTAAGGCCACCATGGAAACATTGGGGGATATGATTACAGAATTGAGGGAGGACTTGAGAGCAGCTCTAAATGAGAATGTTCTTTTAAATAAAGTAGAACAAATGAGTATTAAGCTGACTCATATTCAAGAGATTACTGAGGAAAGTATTTTGGACAGAGAGTAGAACAGAATCAGGAAGCTCCAGTGTTGGAGAGAGAAGGGTCTGGGGAGAGAATAGAGTCAGTTTGGGGAGCAGTAGGAGGTTTGAGATCCTTAATTTTGCCTGTGCCATTAGCACCTCCTGAACGTTTTGCAGGGGAGTCAAGAAAGTTTCAAACATTTTTCACTTAATGTGAATTACATTTTATCAGCAGACCAGAGTTGTTTTCCTCTGATACATCTAAGATAACGTTTATGTTGTCTTACCTTTCTGGGGAGGCTGCAAGTTGGTCTGGGTTGTTGGTTAAGCAAAGGGACCCGTCATTGTATGATTTCAGGCTCTTCATGGAAGAATTTAGTACATTATTTGACAAACGGCAAGTATCTTTGCAGGTGGATGGGGAGTTGCCAGAATTAAAACAAGGTAACCGAGATCTAGTGAGTTATATAACACAGTTTAAGACTTTAGTTGTGGAAAGTCACTGGCCCGAGGAGAAAAGAGCTTCCCTATTTTACAGAGGATTGAGAGATGAACTTAAGGATGGCTTATCAGAAGTGGTAAATAAGCCTATAACTTGTGAGGCTTTAATGCACTTGGTGGTACAGTTGGATTTTCACCAAAGTGAAAGGGGATTGGAGGGTAGGAAGGTTTTTGGAGAAGGTAAACCTAATCCAAGAATAGATAGACCCTGGTTGGAGTTTGCAAATAAGGATTTCAAGACTAAGGTATCTGAGATGTCAGGAAAGATAAGAGGGCCTCTTTCTAAGGAAGGAAAGGAAAGATGATGTGCTAACAATCTCTGTCTTTATTGTGGAAGGAGTGGTCATTTCCTTGGAAACTGCCCGTATACCCCGAAAAAGTTCCTGTCATCAGAGAACAAGACACATCAAGTTGCCAACACCCTCCTGGCAGCTGTGCCACATATAACTATAAATGTATCCTTTTTTTTAAAGAAGTTGGTGGGAAGTGGTCCTATGGTAATTGATTCTGGGGCTGCTGGAACATTTATGGACTGAGGGTGGCAAAGAGTTTAGGTATTCCATTGGTTAAAAAGATTTTGGTTGAGCAGGTACGCCGCATCATGAAGTACTTGTACATGTAGATAGTAAGTAACGTACAAATTTGCTGCACTGCATCGACCCACTTCTGAGTGGTATAACACCCTTCTACATGCCTAATCACAGAAGCAAAGTCAAGTTGACCCAGCATGCATGGCAGGTTCTCTTTTGTGTGTGCCATGTCTGCTTGATGTGTTGGTGTCTGTGTGATGTCTATGTGTGTGTGTGTGTTGTGTGCTTCCAACATGTGTAGTGACCTTGTTTTTATCTACTTTTCAGATGATGATGCAATGGAGCCAGAGGATGGTGTTGTCATGCCAGGCACAGGGTTGTTATCACTACAGCAACCCGGCACAAATGGGGGTCGTGGGGTGGTAGGCCACGAAAACCCACATGTGCTACAGACCATCTTGTCTTTGGCTGGCAATGAGTCCAGCCCTGATGACCACTCTGATGTCCATGTCGAGTTGGATGTGCATCAGGTCCATATGTAAGGGGTGAGTGATTCTGATGTGGGTACGCCTCTGTCTGTGACACCTGCACTGAGGGGTCAGACAGTGTTGCAACCTCCGCCTGTGGTGGTTCGGGAGGCAGGGTCACCCTCCACACCAGTCGCTGATGTGCCTGGGCCATCACGTCGATGGGGCATGTAGCCGTGCAGCCATGGGTGGTGCCAACCCAACGAGGACGCCTGGTCCTTGTGTCCCGCAGGTGTCAAGCCCAGCCCATACTGAGTGGGAGCAAGGCATGACTGCCAATTCTGAACGCCAGGGGGCAACAATGGAGAACATCGCTGTGAGCATGGAGTGTGTGGCCCAATCCGTGCACCCCCCTGCTAGGCAGGTGCTTCTCCAGCAACGGGCGGCACGGTCCAGGGCCCGCTCGCTCAGGCTGGGCATGGCGGCTTCAGACAGGGCACGCCAGGCTGAAATGTTGTCTCTGCGTGAAGCAATTGCTGCTCACACAGAAGCACACATGGAGGCCCTGAGGGCTGAGTATGAGTCCCTCAGATCCACTCTGTCTTGATGTCCCAGAGGGCGCGGTCAGAGGAGAGGTTTGAGCAGCTTGAGCGTACCATCTTGGCTGAGCTACGTGCTTGCCAGGAGGTGCATGAGTTGTCCAGCCAAGCCTTGCAGGAAGAACTCTGTGTTACACGTGTTACCTTGCAAGAGGAAGCACACGTATCACGGGAGGTTCTGCATGCAGACCTACGTGTCATCGTCACACAGAACCAGGCTCACCTGTCTGGCAGACTTGCTGCCGATGAGGGGCAAGCTGCGGCTAGGTGTGGTCAGGCTCCTGTGCCACGTCCTCCTTTTTAGGAAGAGCCAGACTCGGACGACGATGTATCTCGCACATAGGTCGGGCTGTGCAGGCGTTGAGCCCATGGAGGTTTTTTTTCCCTCAACATCATCGCATGTGGGTGTTGAGCATAAGCCTGTACATCCCCCCTCCTGGGTGCCTCCCCCCCAGGTCGTATGTGGCCATTTTTGATTTTTCTTTTAGTTTTTTTAGTTAACTTTCAATTTGATAGTTAGTTTAATTAGGTAATGTAGGTTTTTCATAGTTAGTCTAATTAGTTAATATAGTTTAAAATTGCTTGTCTATTGTGCTTTCATGTGACGGTGTGGTGCTTTGTGGATTTTGAAAGGATCCACTGTCTGTTCCAGCTGGGCCCTTCAAGCTTGTCTTGTGTATGTGTTTGCAGCTTGGGGTCCTGACTCACATAGGCCACTCCTGCTTCCCTTATCCATGGGCTCGCTAGGATGGTTCGGTGTTACAACATATTTCACAAGGGCTTTGGACTTCCTTAATTACTAATTACTGTGGTCTGTCTGCTGCTGTTCTACTTGTGTTAACACCCTTAGTGGGGATTGGTTGCGTTTCATCCACCCCATGTCTGTAATGAATTTGGGTGAGTATGTGATTGATTTCTCCATTAATTAATGTGGATTGTGATGTATGTTATTTTCTTGCCTGCATATGTGCTTGATGCACTTCATGCCGTAGACAGTAGCCTGCAACCTTGGCCTGTCAAAGTGACACATGGTGGGAGGAGTTTGGAGCTCTGTAACCGGGCACAGTGACAACCAGCATGTAGACACACACACAGGGAACTGTCAAGCCTTATTCATTTATTTCATGCCCTTTCTGCAGGAAGATGAGCCTCCAGACTACCTTTGCCAGCAGACACAGGGACGACTAATACAGAAAACTGGGAGGTTCGGTGGTGCAGACGTGTGGTTTTGTGCGCAAGCAGATGCACAGGGCTTGTGCTCAGACGTCCGAGAGAAGCAGACGTGTTTCCAGGAGCTCCTGGCAAGGTGAGCAACACAAGGGCCCACACCGCAGACTACCTTCCACCAGTCCACTTGCACATGGATACTAAGTGGCACCAGTGCTGTGGAACTTTGCCAGGCATTGTTGGAGAAGCACACAGTACAGCTGACATGCGTTGAGGGACAAATGCCAAGTGCCTTTACTAATTGTCAGGGGCACACGCAGGGGCCATCAAACATATCCTCGAGTACCCCCTGCTCCATTGAAGCAGAGTAATTAGGGTAGTAGCATTCCTGGCCAGAAACTGATACAGCGCACAGGGATAACCAGCGAGGCTCAGACTTGTGGTGAGTGCATGTCATTTGCATGTGCAAATTGCCACGTGCACTACCTACTTAAATCTGCAGCGGCCAGAACGCAACTTGTACTGAAGTTGCACCTTGTTATACGCGTCTAGCAGCTCACCCAGGGACCATTGTATCATGTCTGATTCTTGACCCATTGGTCTTCCATTTCCAGCGCGGCCTCATGCGCCGGCATTACTGCAATGACAGTGTATGTACCATCGGTGGGCCAAGCTAACGTACGGGTACATAGCAGCAGACAGTGGAGTTTGTTTGTGGAGATGTCACTTACTTTGGGGCATGGATGGGGTTGTGTGTGTGTGTTGTAAACACACATTCAGATTAGTAACTCATGCTCTCTTTGCAGCATTGAAGTGCTCCTGTTACCGGACCTGAGAGTGCGCAGGCAGGAGGCCAGCACTCACCCCAGAGATAAGTGTCTCTTTGGCTTTCATTTGACTGATTTGGTACAATGTGCATGACAAACATGTTTTCTCTGATTGAGTATGTGTTTTTGTGATTAGTTGTATCTTGCCTACTTTACCTTGCAAATCCACATCCACTCTCCTGCCCCTCTTTCCAGTTATCCTGAATACCAATGCCTGTCCATGCAACATATCCCTGACCCTCCTTCCCCGCCGCGGTCTCAGAGGCCTGTGTTAGTTTGACCTTGCAGGCACCCAGACCACGGAGGGGGAGGTTGGTTCATGCCACTCCTGCGCCTGGACACCGGAGCTGTGACAGTACCCATCAGTTGTTGCATCCTCATTGTATGTTATGTACTGTGAATCGTACCCATCCTGTTGGACCATTGTTCAACTGTGCTACCTTGGTTGTTCTATCATTGCGCTTGTACATGTGCTTTGACATTTCCTGCTACCTCAAGTCATCTACTGGATACTCTTCCAGGGTTTTTTGGTGCCTGCAGCCTTTTTCACTGGTTTGTGGGTTTGCCTACTTGGAGTTCTCTGCGATTTGGCATTTTTACCAGTCAAGGTGGCCTCTGATGGGGCTGGTCCCTATTTACATGCAAGCTGGAACATGGAGCCCAAGGGGTAGGGTGATCCTGTAGCCAGGTAGACTTTAAGGAAGATGGCTACATATCCCAGAGACAGTTGTTCAGAAAGTCACAGTGATGTGTAAGTGAGGGCCTTTTGTTGTTGGACAGTTGGCTTGGCCTACAGTGTTTGGGGACTCTGGCATTGTAATTGTGGGGTACTATGTACATGATGTGTTGTACTGCTCAATGCCTGTTCCTGTGTTCTCATTACTTTTCAGGTGTCAAGGGATTGGTGTGGTTTGACATGCTGGGGTGTTCACATGGCCAATGTTCACATGTGATGTGTACAGGACACTGAGAGTCACTTGATTTCACATGTATATATTGAGTGCATGTCCCTAATGACACACACAGTTGCACAATGAACCACCACACGTACGTCCACCCTTCCATGGCCACAGGTGCACACAAATTGCATTTTCAGGCCTGCGGTGTCCATGCAGCACATGATCTATTGCCATTTGGGTACCCTGTACATGCATCATTTGGTTGTAGATTTCATTCGTTTTTTTCATGTGATGCTCAAGGTGTATCTGCAACACAATGGCTGCTCAAAGTGCTGTGTGCTGTGCAGTGTTTTACAGGAGACACACACAGCACACGGGTTCAGGAGTTTGGATTTTGCCATGCCCAATGTGCATGTGAACGGGCATTCAGTGTTGTGTTCATGCTACGACTGTTGGAAAGCATTTGTGTCTGACTTTGTATGTGTGGTAGGTTGTTGGTCAGTCATTTCAACTGATTCCATGCCAGGCATCATTGTCTCATGCCAGTTTTTATTTATGACATGTCTCTTTGTATATTATTGGTCATGTGTTTGTCTTTTGCTATTGCATGCCATGTCATGGTGTAGCAGACAATGGTGATGTGGTTTGGGAGGGTTTGGGTGACATACCAGGGATTGTGATGGACTGTTTTGCAGGGGTGTGTGATACACACCGGTAGATAAACAGAATCTCTTGGAAACTGTCTCATCAATTACCAACAAACTGATTGATGACAAAGCAAAAAAACAACTACAAACGAAAGATCAAAAACAATACATAACAAATCAAACACAAACGGAGATCTTAAATAAGACAGACGCTATGAAATCAGCTTTTGGTTACACAGGATTGGTTATTTTTAAGTAGCTAGGGATACACACAATGTGGCACTTCCATGGGAACATTCTCAGGGTGGTAAGGTTGTGGCAGTTGACTGTCTCTTTGTCATCATTGATTGTCACCTGGTATGTGCCAGGACTGCGTGCACTCCGCAGGGGTGGGAATTTAGGTGAAAAATGTGGCCACAACCTGGGTCCGGGCTGCCTCGCCACGTGCCCTGTCCCCTCCCATGGGCAGCATTTGTGCCTGTGGTTGGGGATGTGGGGGCACCACCATGTCCACCGGTACCTCCCGCCGTGTTGCAACATTGTGCAGGACACATGCTGCCACAATGATCCTACACACTACTGGGGGTGCATATAGTAGCTGCCAACCAGAGCGGTCAAGGGAGAGGAAGCGTGACTTGAGCACTCCGAATGTGCGCTCCACTATGCCCCTGGTTGCAATATGAGCATTGTTGTATCTTTCCTTGGGGTGGTGTGGTGGGGTTCCGGATTGGCATCATCATGTGGTTGCTCAGAGGGTAGGCACTGTCCCCTGGGGAGGTGATAATAGTTGAGATTATTAGGGTTTGGGTATTTTTCTGTGTGTGACTTGCATGCATGTGCACAGACATTTGTACTCACCTAGGAGCCATGTGTCGCCATGCTGCCCAGCTTCCAGGGCCCGGATCAGGGCGGACATTCTGTATATGAAACTGTCATGGGTGGAGCCAGGGTAGTTTGCATAGACAGAGGTGATGATTCCTTTAGCATTGCATACAACCTGCACGTTGATGGAATGCCAGTGCTTGCGGTTTCGATAGATGTGCTCAGTGGCCCTAGGTGGACGTAGGGCCACATGGGTGCAATCTATGGCACTGAGCACTTTGGGGAAGTGTGCCACCCTGTAAAAGTCCTGGACCACGGCCTGCCTTTCTGCGGGTGTTCTGGGCATGTATATGTGCCTGTGGACTGAGGGGCGTGCAGTGATGATTGCCAACTCCTGGTGTAAGGCAGCTTGACTCTGTGGCCTGTGAGTCCCCCCCACTATGGCAGTGGTCCGCTGAAATGACCCAGTGGCCAAAAAATGCAGGACATTGAGCACCTTCTCCAAGGGGCTCAATGCTTGGGAGCACAGGGTGGGGGAAGTAAGGTCATCTTCCCACTCTCTGATGAGGTCTAGGATGATATGAGTTGGAAACCTACCTGCCATAGATGTGGTCGTCAGGCATCCCAAAAAGGCTGGTCGGGGTAAAAAATTGCGGGCCCTGGCTATTCTCCTCCTCCTGCTGTGTCCCACGATCAGTGCTGCGACAAATGGGGCATTCATCGTAGCTGTACATACGTGTTCGTTGTTTGCGCACACTTTTATATGTGCGCGGGGACGCTTCCGCCTGCCTTCATGTGGCGGACGCGTTGACACCTATGTGCATCTTTTGCAGTGCACGGGTTTCCCGTATTCGAATCCATGAATACGGGTTGTTTGCATGCATGAGGGCGTTCCGTGCATTTCCCTGTAGTACTTCCCCAGTTATGCTTTCTTTTTCAAGCGTTGTTCCCCATTCTGCATGTTACATCCCATGTCGCGCCCCCTTTTTGGTGTGTGCGCAGATATTGTGCACTTTACCAGTGCGCGTCGTGCACGGCGTTCAGGATGTTGCAATGACGTGTGCGCCGTGTGCGCCACACACGGGTTTGGCGCACATCCCGAGAAAAACACGCGCAGGGACTTCCATGAATCGCACGCGTGCGCGTGCGCTTCCTTTTTCACGCTTGCGCCTGCTTGCGCCAGCTTGCACCACTTTTTTCGGCGCACGTTTGTTCCATGAATCGGCCCCTATATCTTTGAAACATTATTAAAAGGTACTTTTTATAAAAAATGTTAAATGTATGACTATCTTCCTGAGTATTTTCAGAAAATGTTTCTCTTCCACACTCTACAGCCACTACATATTGGATTTGCATTGCCATATGTATGTTGTCTGATCTTTCATCTACTAATATTTTAAGAATAGAATATTCTCTGCATATTTCTTTCTCTACTGTTGAAGCTATTTCTTGCATGAGTGGTGTTATTTGAAACAACATGCACAAAGCTGCTTTTGATTAGCATTCATCCAATGTTTCATTACTAAATCTACAGTTGGAGTACCTCATATTTGATTGATTTCCAACACCAATAGATTGTCTTCTTTTGTTGACTGAAGAGAACCCCTTTGTTTGAATGTATCTTTACCTGTTGCTTATTTGTTTCTTGTTATAAGCTTTGCAGGAATAGGAAGAAGGTCAAGGTAAGGAGGCTCCAGTACACATAATCTATTATATTCTTCAATACATGAATTGTCAGTTGTCAGTTTAGATGCTTCACAATTTATCAAAAACAAACCTTCAATCTTTTTTACATGTGACAGGGCCAAATATGAAATTCCTTATTTAAACACTGTGTGACCAATGCCAATCAGTGCTGCTTCTAAAGTCAAGCCTTGTGATTTATGCACAGTAATTGCATATGCAGAGAACAATAGAAATCGTGCTATTTTCACAAAGGTATCCTTAAAAATCATGAAGTATGTAGAGGAATGAGAAATCAAATGAGATTCCTGTACACAATCAAATAAGGATAATATGTTCAATATTTGTACTTTGAGGCTAAGTGTGAAATGCCAGCATTCTTCCCTTTGCTCCATTCACTAGACCCATTTCTACAGTGAAGTTCCATTTTAACATAACTTCTGCATTGATGCAGAGTTTTAAAACTGATTTTGGACCTGCTGTTTCTTAAACAGATTTGTCTAATTGAACTAATTTGTGTGGCATAAACTGTCCATCCATAACATCAAACAATTTGATCTCTATAATGTTTTGCTTCACAGAGAGTAGCATTATAGAGTTGAACTTGTCACACTTTGTGACTGTATACATCAAAGCAACACAGTAAATGTTCTTTTCTTGTAGTGTCAACATGACATCAGATCCAGTGCAACCTGCATGAAACATGTTGGAAATCAGACACCCTTTTAAGACTGTGTTCATAGTCTTCTCAAGGATACCTATACATATCTTATTTAGCATTTCTGCATGCTCTAAATCATATTAATGCTAAGTTCCTTGAATTCAAAACACTTCCAAAGGCTTACATTGCCAATGCTACCTATAGTGTTTTGACTATCTTTATATTGCAGCATCTTGAAGACTGCTTGACATTTCACTGGAGTTAGCGTTAGCTGCAACACATCTCCCAAATCAATTACATCTTTCCCCTTCAAACATAATAGCATAGCCAGTCCTCAAGACCTCTTGCATTCACAAGTGAATGAAAGCTAGCATCAAGCCCAACACCATGCTCACTTCATCTGCAATCAGCACATTTCATTTTCTTACAACTCTTCCTACTTCTTGTGCTGCATTTGATGCACATTTTTGATATTCAAGTTTATTATCATGCTACACTGATAGCAACAACAATAGATATAAAGCAACACCACCTATTATGAATGCTGCTAAGCCTGTAGGAGAAGTTACAACACATGACAGAGAGCAATCAGTAACATGTATCATAGCTCTCAGTACAAGAATTAAAAATGAATTTCCTTTTCCAGCGTGTCCACTAACATACATCAATAGAGTTCTGTATGGGACACAAGAACATTCATGTTTATCATGTTTTAAACCATGTAAGAAACTATCTTTGATTTTACCATGAACTGCTTTCTGCTCTTCATTTATTGTACTCAAAGTGTCATAATTTGTATATGTAACGCTAGTCTGTTGCATTGCACTCTCTACATCTTCAATAGTGAGCTCAACATCAGTTTGAAAAATTGGCTTGTTTAACACATTTTGACTTCCTTCTGCAGATCCTTGACTGCCCTCAGGACTCTCTTTTCTCAATTCAGCTTCCAAAAGTTCTTCTTGTCATAGTTATTTTCCGGGTAGCTCTAAGTACTGTTCAAACTTTGGGTATGTAATAATTTTTTGTGTGCTTAAATTGACTGTTCAAAAGTTTCAAAACTTCCAAAGAAATCTCTCTCTGCAAGCCATGGGAGGGACAATTACAAAAGGCAAAAATAAAAGAATATTTTCTTCTCTGCAGCTTTGCAAGGCAGTTTCATGTGGTTAATGAGATTTTCATCTCTTACCGGACTACCAGTACAGTTCTGCTACTTCATACACATATCTTCAAACTTGGCAGACCTATTAGGATAATTGGTATCAATCAAGTTGATTTTCAAAATCTCTTTACTTTCAGGTACTCTTTCAGCTAACTGTTGAAGTTCACTCAAAGGCTTTTAGTAGCTGGGCCAAGGCATAACCATACTACAGTAATGCTATGACGATAGAACGGCAAACTAGTTAGCCAATATACAGTTTTGTAACATCCACACTCTGTGAGAGAGCACCTTCAGACCAAAGCTTAGAAGTGTTTGACTAAGACTTTTGTCAGTTGATAGGTTTGTACACATTTCACACTAAGGGGTGATATCTCTGTCTGGTCCCCGTGATCACTTCCTGTTTCTGTGTCCACGGATACCACTGAGCCAATCAGGGAGGCATGCAATGTTTGCAAACATTGTCGACACCTGCTGATTGGCCCATTAGAAACATGAGATGCTTGAAAAATTATGAAACGGACACAATGTTTGTTTGTTTATTTATTTATAACGTGCGAACCATCAGGCCCGGAGGCATCAGGGCGCAATTCGTACATGGTTACAATAATGCATATATACAGACATAAAAAATTACATTAACAGAATAGTAGCAGTGTTTCTATATACATAAATTACAGTGCCCCTAAGGCTTAACAGTGGATGTACCCATAGGGTGTACAGAAATTAGTAAGGAGGTCAGCGGGCCAGAGTATGTAAGACAGGGGCGCAGAACATGTCTTAGTGCTGGTCGAAAAGCCAAGATTTGGTTTTGGACTTGAATGTGTTGAATGAATCTTCAGATCTGATTGTGACGGGGAGGGAGTTCCATAGCTTAGAAGCTAGCATAGGGAAGCTAGTTCCCCCAGCTTTTTGAAGTTTGAACATAGGGATCGATAGACAATGGGTCTGGCCAGTTCTGAGAGGTCGGGAGGTCGAATGGCGAGACAGCCGACTGCAGATGTAGGTGGGGGCCTTGTTAGCCAAGCATTTGTGCATGAGGGCAAGTTTTTTTAGTGAGATTCTCTGCTTGACAGGTTGCCACTTTAGGTTAGTTCTGGATTCTGAAATGTGGTGGTTATGGGGGACGTTTAGGGCAGCTCGAATGGCATTGTTCTGGATAGTTTGAAGTTTATTCAGGTTCTCTTGGCTGGTACCTAAGTAAAGAACATTACAATAGTCAATTTTGGACATACGGAGGGTTCTAGCTAGTGTGACACTGTTAGGGGTGGTAAGAAACGGTCTGCAAGCTGCAAAAAGTTTGCACATGTATGCAGAGGCAGATCTGACTGCATTTATTTGTCGAGATAAGGATAGGGAGGCTTCAAGGTAAAAAACGAACGTTTTGGTGTCTTTCGAGACTCATATGGTATTACTGTCTATGGTAAATGACTGATAGGACGGCTCTAATTTGTTCAGGCGTTGCGAGGTGCCCAGGATCAGGAGCTCCGTCTTTTCTTCATTTAGGCATAACTGGCGTTGGGCCATCAGGCTTGGATGACCAAGTAGATGTCCTTAAGGGCCTTGGTGTCAGCTAGATTATCAAATGTAATGGGAATGAGTATCTGGGTGTCGTCCGCATAGTTAGTGTAGGAGACACCCAGATAGTCAAGCACATCGAAGAGTGGAATCGTGAAAATGTTGTAAAGAGTAGGTGACACGCAAGATCCCTGAGGTACGCCGCAATGAATAGGGGAAGGGTCTGCGGTGGCGGATGGGGCAAAGACCCTCATGGATCCTCATGGACCCAATGTATGTTTCACGAACTGTGCCTTTAGTCAGCGAACATCGTGGTTAAAGCACAGCATTACACTTGTCAATTGAAACTATCTCTGGGAAGTAGAGGGGTGAAGAGGATCGGATAGTATATGTCTAGAAAAAGCAACACATCAGGTGTTTTATCTTTCAGATGCTCCGGGACATTGCTGTGATCTTTCGCAAACTTGGGAAATGTTTCAGGACATCTATGCATTTGGGTGCATTACAGGGTCAGTTAAAATCAGTAATTAGATGGCTTAAGACTTTGTTTATTTGTTTTATGTGCGTATAAGCGTGCCAAACCCAAAGGTATTTGGGCGCTTTCTTTGGGTACAAAGTTACAATAATATACAGATATGGTAGGAAAATACATTAGCGTTGTTCAATGAAACTGTATGAAATGTTTTAATAAACTATAAACCCAACTTTCAACATTGTTGCAAAGTATTTTGCCGTTTCGTCAAGAGCAGACAGAATTGGGGTCCGAACATTTTTGCATGGTTCATAACTTTGATGCCGTTTGACAAATCTACACAAATGTTTCTGAAAAGTTCAAGGGATTTTGTCAGGAGAGGGCAAAATTGTTGGGGGTTCCAACATTTTAGAAATGGGATAGGCTTGAAAGTGGAAAATAACTCTGCTTGCAGCGACAGTGCTGGATGGATTTGCAACAAACTTGTGCGAGGAGCATTGCCAAGGGCCTGGAAGCATGCTTTTGTAAATCTGTCCTGTGTTTTGTAGGTATACAAAGTAGACATAGAACTTGCCAGGGACTAGTTATTGGGTTAAAGTGGGCATGGTCACCACAGACCAGCTATGTGGTTAAATTGGGCAGTGGGCCTAGCTCCTGGCAAGGACAGGTACACAAAAAGTGATATCACTTTGGGGCCTAAGGCATAGCCCATGGTCATGGACAGTGGCCAGATTGTTCAGCCATGCCCTGGACATTCTGGCCAATGGCCAGGGTCACCAGGGACCTTCAATAGCATGAAAGTGGACATGGACACCCGGGACCAGCTATGTGGTAACATTCTCAAAATCGGGATAGGCTACAATGGGCAAATAAATTCTGCTTGCAGCTACAGCCAGAAGTGCTGGACGGGTTTGTCCTCAGTGACATTTGTGATGTAATTGTTGGTATCCTAGGTGTTAGTCTTTTCAGTGCACGGTGGTGGTGCGAGTTATGGTTGCTTAGCTTACCATAACTGGCACATTTTTTTTTCTTTTTGCATGTATCCATCTTGTCACTTTGGCAAAGTTTATTCACTAAATTTCATAGGTTTTTATTAGTGCAACGGAACCATAATGTCCCTTTAACAAAGTTTTTTTTCTGTGAATTTGATATGTTTTTACCAGTACACCCTAATGTGCTATAACTTCCTAATATACTTACCCCAATATATCAGCATTGTCAGCCAATCTAGAAAGTTTCAAGTAAAAACTGGGCCATTCCCCACCTCCTAGCCTTTCCATGCCCTCTTTCAACAATCAATTGACCTTAAATGTATTTTCCAAACGGTCCGCTCACAGCAATGTCTGCGGACTACCGCAGTGTACACGGATTATTTCAGCACCTGCATGCCCTTTTTGCACAAATACAGCCTGCGTGGAGTTAAGGGCGCGCTGTTTACTGCTGTGCGGCTGTGAAGCTGAAAATTACTTTTTTGCTTGATCCTCCTTACCTGGCTGAAAGACTGCTCCCGCTCCATCTCGCGTAAGTCTATCAGCTGGAGCTGAAAGCAGTTGAAGTGAGCGGATTCTGACACAGAGTTCCTGCATCATCACATGACTCCTGTCACGTGACAACTTGAGGCCACTCCCCCTGAACACTACCTCAAAAGCAGAATAGCGTGACCCTTGTGGCGTGAAGCCCGCATGGAGTTAAGGGTGCGCTGTTTACTGCTGTGCGTCTGTGAAGCTGAAAATTACTTTTTTGCTTGATCCACCTTACCTGGCTGAAAGACTGCTCCCGCTCCATCTCGCGTAAGTCTATCAGCTGGAGCTGAAAGCAGTTGAAGTGAGCGGATTCTGACACAGAGTTCCTGCATCATCACATGACTCCTGTCACGTGACAACTTGAGGCTACTCCCCCTGAACGCTACCTCAAAAGCAGAACAGAGCGACCCTTGCGGTGTGAAGCCCGTGTGGAGTTAAGGGCGCGCTGTTTACTGCTGTGCGGCTGTGAAGCTGGAAATTACTTTTTTGCTTGAACCTCCTTAGCTGGCTGAAAGACTGCTCTCGCTCCAACTCGCGTAAGTCTATCAGCTGGAGCTGATAGCAGATGAAGCGAGCGGATTCTGACACAGAGTTCCTGCATCATCACATGACTCCTGTAACGTGACAACTTGAGGCCACTCCCCCTGAACACTACCTCAAAAGCAGAACAGCGCGACCCTTGTGGCGTGAAGCCCGCATGGAGTTAAGGGCGCGCTGTTTACTGCTGTGCGGCTGTGAAGCTGAAAATTACTCTTTTGCTTGATCCTCCTTACCTGGCTGAAAGACTGCTCCCTTTCCAACTCGCGTAAGTCTATCAGCTGGAGCTGATAGCAGTTGAAGTGAGCGGATTCTGACTCATAGTTCCTGCATCATTACATGACTCCTGTCACGTGACAACTTGAGGCCACTCCCCCTGAACACTACCTCAAAAGCAGAACAGCGCGACCCTTGCGGCGTGAAGCCCGCGTGGAGTTAAGGGCGCGCTGTTTACTGCTGTTTGCAGCTGATTGTGGCAGTTGGTGGTAAGTGATTGATTTCTTAATTTCAAGGTGATTCCTGTAAACCAGATCCAACAAAAACATGTTTTCTGGAACCTATTATAATAATATCCATGGAACCGTCTAAACCCAGAACTAGGCTGCAAGGGAAGTTAGAGGAATCCAAAGCCCAAATGAGCAGAATCCCTATTATTAATATGACACCCAAAGAAGGCACTGCAATAGATACTGACCCTACTGAACACGAGACGCTGATCCCAGATCAAGCGACAGCCAAAATACTTCTAAAAACAACAGAAGTTGACAGTTGTTATATGGCAACTTTACAAGAACGAGCTAAAGCAGCAAAACTACACTGGCAGTGAACACATTTATCAAATATCTCACGTAATAATGATCATAACAAACCCGTAGCACTCAGAATTGTTCGCCTATCTCTTGATATTACGGAGATAGATGCCATGATGAATTCCCAAGAAAAAAGGAATGAAGTATTCAGTGGAGGCTTTACGCCGAATCCACTAAGAAATATCGAGACATCAACACCAATGGTACAAACAAGATTATCTTCTCCGATGAAAGAAAGTACTATCCCTATGAATGGGCTACAACTCAAATTTAAAATGGAAAAAAATGATTCATTTTCCTCAACCATAACAACAGACGAGCATAATGATTCTGTGGAAACCCAACAAAGACTGCCTACGACTATGCTTGACTTACAAAACACATTAGTGGCAGTATTATCTACTGCAATGATCCCTTTTCTAAAGGTTCAAGAATACATGGTTGATTCCACTAAAGATCAAGCAACTTTGCTAGCAATGATAATGACTAAACAAACCTACCTGGAAACCTTTATAAACACCATACAGGAACGTCTAAAACATGTAGCTGAAACATCTAGGATGTGGCAAATGCGATTAGCGGAACTAGCAAGAGTGGATCGGGTAGATAAACAGAATCTCTTGGAAACTGTCTCATCAATTACCAACAAACTGATTGATGACAAAGCAAAAAAACAACTACAAACGAAAGATCAAAAACAATACATAACAAATCAAACACAAACAGAGATCTTAAATAAGACAGACGTTATGAAATCAGATCAAAGCACAGAATATGAAATTCAGTCATTTGTGGCCGTACCAAGCATTTTGACAATACCGATATCACAGGTTAATGATGAACCACCTTCTTGCACGCCGTTTGATATCTTTGATCTTTCAGAATGTGGGATAGTGGGTCAAGAATCAACAAGCAAACCGAAACACACAAAAAATCCACAAAACGGTTCTCGTGCATTTCTCAGGAAAATGCAGTCAGTTCAGAAATCGTTATCGGAAGGGGCAAAAACAACAATGACCAACTAAGGAATAAAAAAAAAAAAAATACGCAACAGAGAACTCAAAAAATAAAAATGCCAAATACACAAAAAACTGTTGCTATTGTGGACAAACAATCAGTGAAGGAACCTTTGGATGCACTGTTAGAGGTAATGAACCAAGAAACGCCCTCCGATCCGGGAAACTCTATACCAATGATAGATTTAACAATGCCCGATGAGGTAAGTGAGTGTAATTCAATCACATCAAACTCACAAGATGCCACCTTGATCATTGTTGACGAATGCCAAGATTCGGTGTCCGAACCATCACAAAGCGAACCCGATAAAGAAGTTGACTCAATTAATTTCTCGTTTGAATATTCATCAGTATCCAATGATGAATGGTGGTTAGCACAGATATGCAAACTGATGAAACTGACAACAAAAATTCTAAGGTCCAACCTAGTCCTTTGCTAGACAGACCAATTTTTAAAAGCCCACTGAAAGCTTCCAGTGCCCATAGAATAGCAGTGTTTCCGACTACATCAAATACAGAAGAGTCGCTAATAATGAACAGATTTAACATCTTACGCTTATTCAAAGCGATTCCTCAACTGGCTAAAATTAATTCTGATGACCTGGAAGTAGTACTATTTCCCAATAAACGTTATATGGAAGAAGCACATATTGACTTTTACAAACAAGAAACAATGCAACGTGTCCTAGCAACTAAACATCAGCTCTCAACATTGGGTTTTGAAATAGAAGAAATCTTTGTTTCAAGAATGATGGCTGATGAAAAAGCAAAGAATCTGGCACTCTTTAAGCAACAGGCATTTAACAAGGAAATGGAACACAGCAAGGAAAGAAGATCTGCATTAAATGCAAATGATTCACGAACAAAGTCACGAGTACAAGTCCAAAGAAATACCCAAATTCTATGGCATGATTATCGTGAGTCCCCACAGCAGAAAATAAACTGGATGGTGAACCAAAGTGGAAGGAAAACCTACCTATAACAACGAAATGCTACTGATTTTCAAAAAAGTAAAACAACTTTAGGCTCGTGGAATAAGAGTGTATATAAACATCCACTGGAAACACTCTTTAATATTGGATGAGCTGGATATCATTTGTCTCCAAGAAACTTGGCTGAGAGAAGAGGTAGTATGTGATGGGTATAGTATCTTAATGAACCCAGCAATACCCTCACAACAAGGACGACCAGCATCTGGAATGCTGATATTAATAAAGCTACTGACGGCATGGAGAATAATTGCAAGCAAAAACGTTCACCCGTGGGCACAATATTTAATTATTAGAATGTCAACAGAAGACAATACCAAAGCGAATGCAACAAAGGCTGGTGAGCTGATAGCCATCTTTAATATATATTGGAACCCAAACGCAATGTCAGAGACAAGGTTCATAGATTCAATTTGTGAAGAAATTGACAACCTGGCCCTCTCCAACAACGGAATTGAATTTATTATAGCAGGAGACTTCAATTTCCATCTCTTCAATAAGGAAGGTGACAATTTAGCCCTCAGCGAGATGTCAACTAGAGCTAAAAAATGGACTAAAGAAGTAAATTTGCGAAACATCTCTCTGAGTGAACAACCAGCAAATAGTAAAGGTAAACCTCTACCGACGTGGTCAAGAGCAAAGTCCAATTCAACCATCGACTATATTTATATATCCAAAGGGATTCGAAAAGTAATAACGTCGACTGCCAACTCGATTCAGCCGGACAGCGATCACCATTTGATACAGATCGAATGGACAATCAATCCAACAAATGACCAACGAATAAATGTATCTGAATTGGAAATGACTAACGGGCTGAATAGACTCTGGATAAAACAACACCAAATATCAGAAATAGTCGCAACTTTTGAAGATGCACTGATCCAAGACAAACGGAAATTGAATTATGGATGGTTCTTAGAAAAATATCTACAAGGGGAGCAAACCAGAGACAGAAACAAATCCATTCCCATTTTTTCAACATGGAAATTCAAGCGTTAAAAAAACAACATCATAAATGTTTGAGAAAATATAGAAAAAAGAGGGAAATAAATTTTGAATCTGAATTAAAAAAAGAAAAACACAAGTATTCCAATGCCATAAATTCAATTAAAGCCTTGATAAAGCAGAATGATGCAGAAGCAATTTTAAAAGAGCTGAATCAAAAAAACACGCCACAGCTATGCTCCTTACTGAATGGATCTGCCACATCACAGTATATGATTCAAGAAGTAGAAGCAGATTGTTGGGTGAATCACTTTTCAACCTTATACCAAAAGACTGTACAACCAGATACAAAGGAGAGAAAAAAAGATGATGAACCATGAGATCTAAATTGGGACACAGAAGCGATTATTAGTACTATCAAGGCTCTAAACTCTTCGCAAGCTCCAGGCCCCGATGGCTTAGCAAATAGTAATCTAAAAGCGACGCCAGAAGAGTGGGCTAAATTCTTTGTTTTCCTCTTGAGTTTAATACAAAGGCTGAAAGAGATTTCTCAGACGTGGACAACAGCTGTTCTGATTCCGATCTATAAGGCAGGAGACCGAAAAAACCCAGCAAATTATAGGCCGATTGTCTTATTAGATCCCTTGGGCAAATTTTTTACTGGCTACCTAGAGAAGAAATTGAATGCATGGGCAACGGGTCACGACAATAAAGTTAAAAGACAAACGGGCTTTGTAAATAGAATTGGGACAAATGTCAACCTTTTGTTGCTGAATATGATAAAACATGAAGCAATAGCCAAATCATATCAAGTATATGCAATCTTTATAGATCTAAGGGCTGCGTTCGACTCAGTCAACAGACAATTACTTTGGATTAAGCTAAGATCTTGGGGATGTCCTTTAAGCATTCTAAATCCAATAAAACAGTTATACCCGAACACCTCGATACGAGTCCGACTCACGAAGGACGGAAGAGTGACTGAATCCATTCCTACTGGTAACGGGCTAAAACAAGGGTGTCCCTTGGCCGCGAGCCTCTACAATCTCTTTACCTATGACTTTGGTGACAAAATTCAAAATAACATAGCCAATCCGCCAAAACTCAACAGTGAAGCCATTCAAACATTAATTTATGCTGACGACATTATAATCCTAGACAAAACTGTGAAAGGCCTTCAACAAATAGTGAACAAAGCCTATATCTATATGACAGAGAATAATCTACAAATAAACATCGACAAAACGAGAACAATGAAACTTATTACGAAAAAAAATAAGTCTCAAGAGGATATGAAGATTCAACTAGAAAATAAAGTGGTTATGTCAACCAGGACAATAAAATATTTAGGTGCTCTAATCAATCCGTCAGTGAATGAAATTGAATGGAAACAACATATTGAGGAGAAAGCGAGATCTCTAGCAAAACAAGGACGCTTCTTTCACCTAAAATATGGGACATACTCAGCAAAAGCCACAATATTGCTCTACAAACAAAAAGTAATTCCAATCTTGACATATGCCAGTGAGTCGCTCATTAACCAACAACTAGTGAGATGGCCCTGCTACTAAGCAATATTTTGGAGGAAAACCCTTGCATTACCCAAAGCATTTCCTGTCCAGAGAATACGGTTTGAATTAGCGTTACAATCAGTACAATCCATAGTACTGTGGAAACAAATGGATCTGCTAAGAAAAATAATTTCAGAGGAAAACATACCAGCGCTAGAAATGTTAAAGCAAAAGAAAGAAACATTTCAGGCATCAGCTCTCTTGAAATGGTCCACTGAGATCAAATTGAAAATGAAAAGAGAAGAGATCACAGAAGAGATGTTGGTCCATAGACCACAATATGCGAAATGGAAAATTCAAATGAATGACTGGATAAGAACTGTAGAAGAACAGAAAAAGTATAAACGACATCTGCATGATGAAACTGAAGTAAGAGCACTGAATGAATTACCATCATACTTGTCACAGTTTCCGTGTTGCCATATTCGTAATCTATTTCTACGTTTCCGATTAAATATACTGCCCACTCAAGATTATCTAGCTTTGATTGACAAAACAAACATCAGATCATTGGTCTGTCGATTCTGCAAAGATCAAGATAGTGTGTAAACTCAATTTCATTTGATTATGGTTTGCTCAGCCCTGAAACCAAAAAAAGAACTGTTTAGAGACTTTTTCAAAATTTCTGACAAACAGTTAACAACTGAGGAAAGATGGACAGAACTTCTTGAAGGAAAAAATCAACGTCTTATATTTACAGTGATCAAATTTTGGAATGAGAATATGAAAGACGCTTAGATGAACAAAACCAATATATGTTTCTAAATCTGTGTAAAAATGGATGTAAATATAAATGAAAAGTTTCCTAAATCAAACAAACCATTTTAATAAAATAAATAAAAAAACAAAGAAAAACAGCCCCATATCATCTTTATTCCACTCCCCCACCCATTCCAGGCCCTCTTTCAGCCACCAAATAACTGCAAATGTGTTCTACAGACCTGTTCCCCGCTTTGCTATCCACGGACACCGGCCTTTGACCGCCGATCCAACAAGGTGGCAGTTTAAAAAAATATGACGCACCTCATGCTTTTCACCATCTAATCAGCGGACATGTCCGATGTCCAAAAATAGAGAAGTGAGTCCACAGACCGAACCCAGATATGACTAATTTCTTTTGAGCTACTTTTGGGTCACACTTTTGGAACCAAACATACACTCCTGCTGCAAATTTGGTGAAACTCCGTCCAGCTGTTTGGGCTGTAAGCGTGAGCAAATCTTTTTTTCCATTGCAATTATGAGGAAAACCACACGTTTTTGGACTCCCCCTATAACTTTACCCACCCTTGATGAAACCTCACCAAACTTTGCAGAATCAATCCAAGGGGGCCATATACTTTTTTGCAAAGTCTAGTGAGGATTCTTCCAGCTGGGAGCAAAGTTATAAGCCACCCAACAACCTAACCATAATTACAGGGCTGCAACTGCAGACCCTGTAATATATATATTATAGTGTGGTCGTCACCACACTATAGTTAAGGTGTGGGACATGAGCCATGGGAAATCCCAAAATTATATTGCTAATAATTTTTAACTTGCATCAAGGATTTGGCAGACATTTTCAAAGCACATTTGTCAAGGGATCTCCCAGAAAGGCACTAATGGGAAACTTTCAATAAAAAATGAAAACGTTATTAAGCAAGCAAAAGAACGCTGTTTTCGGCCTACTCAGATTCATTTTTCTGTAGAGAAAAAGTCCACAATTTATCAAGCTGAAACGCAAAAAGCTCCAGTTGGAATTGGACCAAATAAAAAACAACATGAGGATTGACTTAATTTCCAGGACAGGTTTGGTGTATTATCACAGTAGTTTTTGAAATATTTGATGGGGCAGAGGGTACCCTCTTCTCCTGAAAATATAGCTATATTTCCAATGGTGTTTTGCAGCAGAGAGGCTTATTTGAACTAAAAATCCACCATTTTTTCTTTTGGATCGATGCAAGCGATTTTTAAGGTAATACCTGGAGAAGTAAAAACAAAAAGTGCAACAAAAATGCTATTTAGAGAACGAAAACGGATGAAATTGCATCAGGATAATGATTGGAAAGAGGACATCATGTGAAGTTGGATAGTTGGAGGTTGTCTAGGGAGCCAGTTACAGTTTGGGCATGTTCAGGGAAATATCAGGGGAAAGTCACGAGTTTACTGCGTTAATAAAGCAAGACCTACTCAGAGATGAAAATGCGAAGCAAACAGAAAAAGGGAAATGGGAGGGGACCAGGGAGGTAGAAATCGACTGAGGTGGGTGGGGGGACCTAGGGAAAGGAAGAAGGCACTTGGGAGTGCATGTGAGGACTTCTACATTTTCAAGCATTAGCACTCTAATTAAGCATCCGATTACCACAGTAATCATCGGGGGATTATCAGGGAATGGAAACTGAGGGGTAAACAAATATATAGGGGTGTCATCTGTTGTCATCACATTTACTAGGTAGAGGGAAATGGGTCACTGTCCCAGTGGCCCTGACCAGTGGTCCCCAAAGAAACCTATTGGTGCAGCCTGTGCCCATGCCAGAGGCCATGACGAATGAGCTTGAAAGAAACCTAGTGAAACTATACATTGGCCACTGGCCAGGACTGAAGGTCATGACTTATGGCTCAAAAGGAAACCTATAAGTGGAACATTAACAGTGGACACAGCCGAAGGCTATGGTCCTTGATAAGCTATGCTAGAGCAAAACCATTAAAATTAATTGAAAAAACTTCAATTAAGGGACAGTTTATGTGATCATATTTAATGCAACAAAACACTTGAAATTCAGCAGATGTGGGAAGTGATGATCATTTTAACTCAACGTCCCCCCTATTTCAAAGCCCATCCCATGAGTGCATACATAACAGATAGGATTCACAATGACAAACAAAATAAGAGACTGACACGATAGCTCAGTGGGATGTAGAACAGTGGAGGAATGGAAATCTTGTAAAAGGAGGGAATCACACAGAGGCTTAGCAAGGCAGCCTAGTCTCTGAGTTAGCAGGGTAGGACCGTATGTCCACAACCTGCTAAGGGCTATGTCCACGATTCAGGCTAAGTCCAAATAGCAGAGCTTGAAGGAAGGGAGAAGTTGAGCAGACCTTGGTGAGGGCTTGGTACTCAGACTCATGGAAAGGCCAGCATAGAACTAGGAGAGACAGTATGGAACCCCTTTAACTTGTAATACCTTCCTTAACTGTAGGGGCATGAGAATGATTGCAAGCTGAAAATCTACCCATGATAGCTGAGAAGGAAATTGACTGTCATCTGGAAACTGTGCTACAAAGCATAGGTGTCAACATGTTTTGACAGACCATCAGAGACAAGTTCAGGACCCTGGGATTCCAAAGGGACTGTCAATGTTGCTATGTGAGCCACCCTGGGTGATTAAACCTAGACCACAAACTGTTATAGACTAGACTAGAGAATTTGCACCACACTCCTATTTAGAGTAAGGCTTCCACATCTCACTCCATTGCTTGTTTCACTTTAACCTATGCATGGTTACAAAGAGATGCATTCCTTTTCTGTTAAAAACAATCCAGTTAGGGCTTTTTGCGATAAACAAAGTGACTGGCTTGGGAGTTCGATTAATCCTGCCATCTATGACAGGAGGCATCCTGCCCTTGGACTGACTGGACTGACTGCAGGCTGCAGCTATTCTCAGGGATTTGACAAACTCCACTCATTTAAAGACTTGCCAACAAAACACACACACTCACACATACACACATACACACTTCATACATGCATGCCCTCCTTTGCCTTCTGCTCTCAAACTATTCAACTAAAAAAACTGTAGAGGGGCTTCACTCATTTGACTAATTCCATAATCAATTTACTGAGTTTGCCACTCTCTGCTACAAAGTTGAATGCGAGGCTTTGTCTCTTAAAAGGACTGTGCATGATTGATTGCAGTGCTAACCAATGCCATACCTATTGACTTGTGTGCTATCATTCAAACATTATTTTCTCCCTTTCCTTTAACACATCTTCTCAACTGGCTTATTTCTGTGAAAGGTAACCATTATTTCAGGAGTTCGCGCTGTTACTTACTATCATAAAATTCATTTTTCTCTAACGCAGTGATTAGAAGAGAGACATTGTTTATCTTTGTAAATGTTTTCCATAATAATGTCAACGATGTCATCTGCCTTTTGACATCATTGTTTCTCACTAATTATGAAAACCCTTATCGGCACTCTGTGTTGTCTTAGTTCTTTGGATTATAAATGTTACAGACTTGTAACAATGTTTATTTGCAACACATCTCAATGTTTCAATTGGATATTTTCTGTTGAAGTCACATTACTAATTATATTTGCAGCTATGATTGACAGGTGAGTTCTAATACACATTTCTGCATCTATATAGTTTCAACACCATTTCCGCTCACCTTTTAATTTGACATGTTTTCTTGAAAATGTATGTGTCCAATTATCTGTTTCATTGTCATTCAACACACAATGTACTACAGTCAGAGCACAAGAACAACAAAATATGACTCACTGTTATTTCATACTTTCTTCCAGCAATGTCACTGTGAAAATATAATATACGTTCAATTTGACAAGGGACATAGTTCATCCCTTAATTAATAAGAAACATTAAGAAATAAATTATCACTGTATGCATCAAAGGTAGTAGTACCCTGCTATATGTGACACCCGTGACCATTTGGAAATATCTGGCCAATATATTTTCTCAAACACTTCAGACTTTATCAGCAATGTCTGCACTATATGACCTGGGATGAGATTGAACTAGTAGTGTGTTGATGTTTAGAGCTAGATCACTAGCTTGACACCGAAATAAACCACCCAGTGTTTAATCATGACAACGTGCAGGCAAATTCCAATCCCAGTTCTTTTGCGATCTTTAGTTATCAGTTATTATTTTCTGACAGTAGAGTGACTGGTATTGTGTGATAATTAAATAGCTGATCAAAACTTTACTCTGTACAGTTCTGATGTCAAAGACTGCATATCTCTCTTGCACCCGTGTCACAATACTACTTTCTCTGTTTGTTGTTGAAACCATTGTTTAGCATCTATTAATATGATCTATGTGGCTGTATGTTGCATTAAGCCCCCGTTGCAAGGGCTGGAACGGGGCTAAATGCATGGCAGCATAAGGTAACGGCCAGAGTGAACCGAGGGCCATTAATGTGGGCTCTGGGCCATTATCCCCCCCTCATCCCAGCACCTGGAACAGGGGCTTAAGGCCATTAGCACCCTGGGCAACCAAAGCAGTAACCTGGGATGCTAAATAAAAGTTGTTTCCTTCATTCAACGGGATGTTATCGTAGGGGACACAAGGGTGGATGGAGTACACAATCACTGGGCTTTTTCTCGTGCCTCAGTTCCATGACATCTGGTTGTTAAGCTGTGTGCACAGGCCAAATTGGCGATATAGCATTCTGTGCCTGCTCATGGACTTGTGGGCTCAGGGTCATACGATGTACATTTCTCCCTCGTGTGTTTGTTTCAAAGTCCCTTTGTGCCTGAAACACAAAGAAAATTGGGCGAGTTTCTCGAAGTGTGCATGCCTTTTATTATCATCACTCCCTACTAATTCCTTAATACTTGGTACTAATACTCCTTCCTTTTATTCACCTACTCTTCCTTCCATCTAATTCATATTACACATGCTCACTATCCAATTTGCCTCTGCCTTCAATTCCATTATTTTATTGCACTCTTAGTTCCAGTCTTAGCTGTCCCACTTTCCTTTAATTATACGACAGAGAAACATAGAACAAAACAGAAACCACAGTAACAAAACAAATGTCTTCTCTTTGCCACTTCTGTTCCTACTTTCTGGTATGCTCATGAGCTACATTTATTTATGTCCTGTAGAGACCAAATGGGTGCAAAAAGTCATGATAAAGTAACAGGTAGAATGTTATTCCCCTTTTTCCACCTTCTTTATGTTGCGTTGGATCGCAACTTTTGATATTTCCTGCTGTGTTGTCCTGGCAAAACATAACTGCTAATTTGTGTTACCTTCCTAACCTTTCCATATGCTAACACACTTACCCCTGATACTGAAACAAGCACATGTGACATACTTGTGCATGCAGGTGTGACATATGTGTACACAAGTTTGCTATCATCTCTAACATATACATTTCTGTCCCTTTTTCAAAAACACTAACAATATATTCTCTTCTCATAGAACAGACATTTAATTGTTTTCCCAAGTATAACAAAAAACATTGCATAACATGTCAATATATTTACATTCTGTGCATCTGATAAAGAGGATTCCTTCGTTGTCTTGTATGGCCAACTTCTAAATACCATACTTTACCTGTGCTTGTTGCACTATACAAGAGATACTAATAATTCAAAACCACTATATTCTTCTTTTACCTTCTACCTGTTACTCACCTGCATCTCCTTGCCTTTTGATGGAGAGCAATAGAGAACCTCTCACACTAATTTAGATTCCACCAGTACCTACCTTTCATCCCTATTCACCTTTCCTTCACATCCACAAGTACCTACCCCCTCATGAGTTGCCTCTCCCAGTTACATTAATATGCTACACCAATGAGGCCATATGAAAACGTTACATCATTTGTCCTTAATACACACCCATTGTCCGTTAATCATATGCAAAACACTGTGTTACTTACTCTTGCACGTTGCTTCCTTACAATGGAAGATGTGTCCCCATTCTGCACATTGTGTCTCTCATTCCTGGCCCCTGTTTTGTGTTTAGTCAAGCATGATTTTTCCACTACTCAATCTGATATTATACTTATGCTACAGGAATATTGTCTGTTATTGTGGGGGTAGATCCTTATATAACGTGGGTGTTGTCCCACCCTCTTGTGGCACAAAAATGACAAATCCCCCAATGAGATACCCCTCTGTTTCCACATGTTTTGTGCACTATGCCCTCTCTTTCCACACCTCCAACTTTACCCCCTTTTACTCTGTGTTTTCTTCTCCTTACTCATATTTCCCAGTTATTCCATCTGTCAGTATCCCTTCTTATACTGTACCTAACTGTAGTTGGTACATCAAACTTATATTAAATACCCATTCATTTGGTATAAACCAGCCTCCATCTATCAAATAAGTCAGCTTGCTCCTCATCAAGAGCTGTCCATATTGCCCACATCACTCCCTCATTAGTATGTCCATGAGAAATCACTCTGTCCCCCCCTCACTATTACAGCTTTTTAGCTTGCTTGTAACCACTTTCTCCTCATGGGTGCTGTAAGATATATTATCTTATTGGGGTAAATTTGGTGTTTGGCGGTATTTTCTTACTGTAAAAATGTCAGCGGTAATTTGGTGGTAAATTAGTCTTGTGTTTACATTGGGTATCTAGTGATGAGCATAGCTTTCTTCCTTATATTATAATATCTCCCAGTGGTCTATAGAGACCCTTGGACCTATGCATAGTTATACCCCACTAA
The DNA here is from genome assembly GCF_040938575.1 of Ambystoma mexicanum. Classification (NCBI taxonomy): domain Eukaryota; kingdom Metazoa; phylum Chordata; class Amphibia; order Caudata; family Ambystomatidae; genus Ambystoma; species Ambystoma mexicanum. Next base: position 865,212,685 of record NC_090937.1, read on the forward strand.
TTTTATATAGGGCGCCATCTACAGTTTGTGACCGGTATCACTGGTTTATCTACATCCAAAATCTATGCGCCCCCAGGCATCACTGGCACATCTACATCAGTGATCTATATATTATATCAGATTCCTTCCAAACAACATGCAAGGAAGGTGCACACACACACACAAACCTCCTTTATCACTGAATATGATCAGCTTATTCTGGGTTGTTATTTTACCTGCAGGGACACATTGACAAATGGACTACTGAAGAGAAATGGACCTCCCCTGTACTGTATACTTTATAGGTATATAAATAAGTTCATAGATGCAAAGATGACACTAAACCATTTGTTTTTATATATTCTCATTATATTATATACAAATACAATTCACAATTATTAGTTCTTACCATGCATACATTGCATCATCATCTGAAAAACAAAAGAAAGAGAATAAAGAACAAACAAGCCTTTTAAAATCTGGGTTCATTTTCCCATATTCTGAACATGACAAAATAAAGATGCAGGGATTTCCTATCCTGTCTACACTGCACTACAGCTCAGTCATCCATGCAACCTTACACAGTGACTTCACTTGTACATATCTCTTACCAAAAGTATTTCTTTGAAGTCCCCCCATGCAACCTTGTTTCACTCGCCTCACAAAGACAAGCCCAGTCAGCACGAATGGCTCCTGTAATCTTGTGGGTATGGGAAGCGCGGCGATGAACTCTCTAGCCAGCACACTGTGACACCTTGGACTTCTGTCTTCACAGCCCAGTCAGCCCGAACTAACTCTCCTCCTCCGTTTCTGCCATTAGCAGAACTCAGATCATTTCCATATTGATGTGGCATAACTTCAGACAGTTTCCTCCAATCAGGTTAAACACATGTTTTCAACACCACCCTTCAGTTTTCTAACAATAAGCTCCTTGCTCTCTGAGCAACTGTTTCAATTTATGTCCTGCTGCAAATACTTTGTGCTTTCTGCAAACTAAAACAGAAAGAGAAAAGAAAAAAATGCCAGTGTACATTTAAAAAAACAAATTATATCAATGCTACCAAAACATGTATTTTCACCTCATTTTGCATATGAGACTACATTATAATGTTAGGGAGTTATAATTAGTGTTTGGTAAATGTTAATTAAGTTAGTCAGTTATATGATTAATGTAGTCTCATATATAAGGCATCACAGAAAAATGGGTGCACTTTATTCTCTGCAGTTACAAGCTGGGCCTTGCTGTGTTATAAATTCTATACCTTGCATGCCACCAGAAACATATTCACATGATATACTGGCAACACAGAAATAACTATATGTGTGTGCTATATTAATGGTGGCAACAAAAATGCCACTGCATTTGCAACAAAAAGTATGTAAAGGCTATATATTTTGTAAAGGCTATATATTTTCTTACAGTGCCTTTTATCTGAATAAAAACCCTGTTGGTAATATTGATAGTCTACCCTTTATCCCTGCCAGTCATGCTGACTGTATGTGTGTTTCATGAGGGACTACTTCCACACACCTTTGTCTCCTCTAACCATAGAATGCTGACATGAATGATGTAAAAAAGGTCATGCTCCGCTAAAAGGGCTAGCCTCTCACTACCATGGCACCCCCTATCCTGTGTGTGTGTGTGTGTCCGTGTTTGCATCAGTGTCTGTAGTGGTTGCATTTGTCTGTGATGCAGGTTTTAGTTGTGGTGCATGCGTCTGACACTGTGTGTGATCTTGGGCACACTATTCAGGTGGTTATGCAATGTATTGTGAAGGGTGTGCCATCCCCCTTCCTGAATGCCGCCAATTTTGTTACGTCCCTCCCCTGCTATTACAGGCTTGAGAAATATGCCTATTAGATGCTCGGGAAATATGCCGCTCTCTCTCCCCCTCCTACATGCTCCTCGCCTTTCCTGTGATGATGTTTTGCACAACTTAACTATGTGCATCTATATCCAGGGCTTCTTACTTATAATTATGTCTGTATGTGTCAGCATGGCCCTGTCCTATGACCTTATGTGTTGGCACATCCAGGGACCCTTGAAGTAATTACTTTGCCACTGTGTGTGTGTAGAAGGAAACCGTTGGGCAAGGCATCTCCCCTTTCCGAATTATCATCCCGCAATGCACCTGAACTCCAAAAGTGGTTTCCCTTCATTGATCAAATTGTCTCTCTCTCCTCATCTGTGTGACTGCCCTATGCAAACAGTGGTGTGCCCTTCAAAGTGAAATGAGATAAAGAAAATCGAGTGGGGCTCTAATGTGTCCTAATGCAATGCTTGAGAGCTGTAGCGTATATTTGTGTAAATTTGGGGACTAGCAGTATTTTCTTACCACCAAAAACAAAGGTAATTTAGCAATAACTACTCCTTGCATTTAGATTGGGTTTGGCTTTATGGTGGTATAGTAATGATGCATTATTTCAGTACACAAGTACATTTTGTTGTTATGCATTTTGTTGTGGTATAGTGATGAGCATAGCTTTCTTTTTTTTTATTTGTGGCCCTAATATACTAAACCCCCTTCTTCTTGCTTGGTCTGTTCGTGGGATCACTAGAGAGGCCTCGGGCCTACATTTATGGATACCACAATTTTCACATATAGCATTCACAAACCCCTGTGGTATTATCACTAATTTATTTATATTAGTGAGATTATATTTCCAGAGGTCTCTCTCTCTGCTGATTCATGTACGCTCAGCAGACTATTGTATTATATTCCACTCGGAAGCCACACACACATACCCTGAGTGGAATCACGCACACAGCTATTTATAATTGCTAATGACATTACTTCATCTGCATAGGAAATTTGGTACGTATATTACCCAATAAACTCCCCTTTTTTTGTATGGCATAATTTAAATGCACCAAAGAAAAACAGAAGCAAAAACACCCTTACACAGTCTGTGAGTTATAACAGTTTCATTTCAAAATAATACATTACCAGCTTTGCGAGGCAGTCCTTTCTAAAATAAACAAAAGAGAAACAAATACAATAATACAACGCATTTCATTTTACATTTACAACAATAAAAAGAACAGTACATCAATACGACCGTATTTAGATGGCAACATTATAATGTGGCATTTAAACACAGTGATTCCCCAGCTATATTTTTCCTGCCTGAAACAGACGTCATTCACATGACACTCCCTCAAATTTTACGTGATCATTACCAGTTGTTTGTAGCTTTTCAGCACGCAAAATCTCCTGGCTTGTCGCCTCCGAGCAGTGACCCAGGGCTTTCTTTTCTCTTTAAAGCACACAGCGAGAACATGCAGTTCAATCTGCAATCTGCAGTTCTCAAGCCGGTGCCAAGTGACCAGGAACCCCCAGTCTTTGAAGGTCAGTATTCCAACTCCTAACAGCAGCAGAATGAAGGCGACCTCACTGCAACTCCGCAAAATGTCTTCTCCCCTTCATTTTCTCAGAGCTCCCCAAGAAACCTCTGTCACATCCCCCAGGCTGACGTGTCCCCAATCAAATTCACAATATCATATCCTCCTTTGTCAACAATAGTTCGCTTTTACAGTAGGCAACTGTATCTAACTGATTTCTTGGTATGCGGAGTGATTTCCTGCAAAGGCAGTGAACAGAGCAAAGAAAGAAAAAAATCTAAATGCACGTTTAAAAAATGAATCTCAGCCTGCCTCATTTTTGCACATGGAGAGCACATTATAATGTTATTTGGTTGGAATAGGTGTTAGTATTTGTTACTTAAGTTAGTCAATCAGGTATCTAATGTGGTCCCCTGTAAGTGAGGCATTTTCAAGTGAGAAGAAAAAATGGTGTGCTTTTAAAATATGTAGCCTGTCTTCATTTATATGTCCATATGTTGCACTGGCAACACATGGCTTGCTGTACCACATTACAGCAATAATGTGATCCCAGGCAGTGGCGCTGCACTCCAAAACACGCTAAATTATACTACATATACCCCCCTTTTTTCTGAGAATTTGGCCATGGTCCAAGCCACAATTGGAAGAAACCCAACTTGCCTCTTTTCTTCTTTTAAATCATAGCAATCCAACAAAATTAATATTTCACATATGAAAAATGAAAAAATGAAAAATCACTGTTCAACCATCGTAATATCAAAAGTCATCTCTGAGTCCATCAGTTCTTATAAAGTATTTTAAATATTTCTTCCCAACGGAAGTGTCTATAGTGCAGTGTCTTACTTTTATACTTGAAGTCAATCATAAAACAATAAAATAAAACAAATAACTAAAACAAAGAATTAACATAACAGATGATATGTCATGACCAGGTTCATTTGGTTCATTAGGGCACCCTTCCATCCCGGCACTCTTGGATGCTTTTTCCATAGGAGTCATCTCTTTTGGCATTCCGGCAGGCGTCATTTGTTCTTTAACCAGTGGACTCCAGGACTCCATACTCCCATGTCCTCCGGTCCCGTGACCTCCGAGCCAAAATGTGTTAATCAATAGTCTAAATCAAATAGAAAAGAAGCAAATTAAGTATATAGCACAATGCTAACTTCACCCTTTTGCCAAAAATAAAATATGCTTTGCAAAACATGTTGCCCTTTTCCTCTCGCCTTCTGAAATTAAGCACATGTTAGAGAAAAATAAACATACATACAGCATCATTGATCATTTAATATATCTTAACTTTGTAAAATAAAACCAGTTTCAACCCTCCTTCAATGATTACCACACATATATATATATATATATATTTTTTTTTTTATTCTATTACCATAATCACTTCTATTTTTATTTTTCTGTCATTGTTCTATGAATAGACTCTTGTTTCTCTTTTGCTGTATTTAAGGAGCTTTATCTGTTTCTACACACTCAAGCCTTTTAACCTCATGTCTGGGATGCCAGGGTTTAATTTGGTTTACAAAATTGTTCTGTTGCTGTTTCACCCTCAGTTTTCAAAATTTTGTACACTATGGGAGATATCTTATCTATAATTTGAAATGGCCCCTGCCAGGCTGCCAGAAATTTAGAATTTTTCTGTTTACTTTTCCCAAAATGAAATTTATACACCTGATCCCCCACACAATACTCTTTCACCAATGTCTTTTTATCATAATATGACTTTGCACTGTCAGCAGCTCTTTCTAGGTTCCGCTGCACAAAAGCAAATGCATGTTGTAAATGCATCCTCAGCTCATCCATGTATTCATGAACTGTAGATGCACTCACAAGTGTCTGCTCATGTGTTCTGTATAGCAGGTGTTGTGGCAACACCATTTTCCTACCTGTCAAAACCTCATGCAGGCTAATACCTGCTGCTTTGGCGGGAGTTGATCTGATTGCCATCAAAATGAAAGGTAAACATAAATCCCAGCTGGAACCTGCTTCTGCTACAAACGTCTTTAATATGTCCACAACGGACCTATTACAGCATTCAACTTCCCCAGAAGAAGCCGCTCTATATGGAATATGTAATTTCCTTTTCACTCCCAGTATTTGCCATACCTTACTCATTAGAGTGCTTGTGAAATGACTTCCTCCGTCTGATTCTATTCTTTGTGGTAACCCAAACCTTGAAAACACATGACTCACTAGTAATGTAGCTGCTGTTTGCGCACTACAATCTGGTGCAGGAATACACTCAATCCATTTTGACATCAAACACACCACACTCAAAATATAACGGTTCCCCCTGCTAGAACTCTTTACAGGCCCTACATAGTCTATTTGCAAATCTGACCAGGGAAGAGTTAAGCCTCTTTTCATTAATGGGGCTCTATGCATTGGTGACGCAGGTTTAAATTGGGCACATACTAGACATCCTCTAGTATATAATTCCACATCTTGGGACATATGTGGCCAGTAAGAATAATCTTTCAGTATCTCCAATGTTTTTTGTGAACCTCTGTGGCCTGCAGTTATTGCATCATGCGCATGGTGTAGCATTAACCCTCTGAATGAAAGGGGTACCACCCACTGCATCTGTCCTGTTATGGACTCTCTAATCATGAGTCCATCCTGTAGTCTAATTCGGTTTTGATTCTTTAATAGCACCCTCAACTCTTCTTTTCCCCTACAATCATTTTCTGTTAAAGGGTTTTGTTCAGGATCTATCAAAATATTCCCAAAATTCGATCCTCTTTTTGTGCCTTAATCAAATCTTGATCTGGTGTATCATAACTCCATTGTACCACTGGTTGATCTGTCTCCCTTGGTGTTTTAGAGTGTGTTACTGCATCAATTTGTATTTCACCAAGTAAATGTTCAATAGGTAGCAATTCTCCCATCACAGGCCCAATTTTAGCCAGGTGATCTGCTTTATCATTCCCCTCCTTATCCTCTCCTGGAGTTTTTAAATGCCCACAAATGTTCCTCCAGTATATTGTTAAATCATTCTCTGATACCAATTTGTCTATGGCTTGTATCATTTTTCCATTTTTAAGGGGCTTCTTGTTGTATGCGTTCATGCCTCTCGCTTTCCAGCCACAAAGCTATTTCGTGCATAGGCAGAATCAGCCACCAGGACTATTTCACTAAATTTATTATCAACTGCAGAAGCAATTGCTCTATAAATGGCTGCCAATTCCGCTACTTCACTGCTCCTAGAGACTATTCTCATCCCCATACTGGGGATGCCTTCACATTTCAACCAGACATTTCCTATTCCTGACACTAATTGTTTATTACTGTCATTTTCAATGTGAAAAGCACAACCATCAACATATACAGTTGGCAAATCCTTGCATGTTTTTTCATCAAAAGCTTTGTGTGGTGATTGTTCAAATTCCTGTAAATTAGGTTCCACTTCCATTTTGTTGGATACCTGTTCAGCTGTACAGTCATGTGGATCTGCTAAACCTTGAGCAATTGGGCTTTTTTATTATGGCCATATCTCACTTCTACAGGAAAACCCTGTAATGCCAGCGTCCATGAAGTGATTCCGGACTGTGCTAGATTACCTGACCTAATTCTTTTACTCTCTAAAAACTGCAAAGGTTGATGATTTGTCTCAATAATCACCTTTTCTCCTTGAACAATGGGGCGGAAATGTTGTAGCGCCCACACAGTGGTCAATAGGGCCTTTTTACATTCATTGAATTTAATTTCAACTTTGGAAAACGCCTTACTTGCATAGGCAATGGTTTTGTGATTCAAATCATGTTTTTGTGATAACACTGCTGACATACAATGTTCAGAGAAACCTATTTCTATAAAGAAATCCCTATCCTTTATGGGATATGCTAAACATGGTGCCTTTACAAGATATTCCTTTAATTTAGCCACTGCCTCCGACTGCTCTTTTTCCCATTTCCAGGGTGTATTCAGTTTTAGCAGTTTAGTCAATGCTTGAGTAATTTCAGCATAATTTTCAATGAACTTCCTGTTATAGCCTGTCATTTCTAATAAACTTTTTATCCCTTTCACATTTTTAGGGTCTCTTAGTTTTTGTATGGCCTCTATTCTCTTCTTTTGTGGGTTTAGTCCATGTTCAGTCACTTCATGGCCTAGAAAATTCACTTTTTTCTTGCACCATTGTGCTTTTTGTAAAGTGACTTTGGTGCCTGCTTTCTGCAATTGGCCACGAACATGTCTTATTTCATCAAAATGGCTTTTCAGGCTTTCATTTTTTATCAGGACATCATCCACATAAACTATGGTTCCTCTTTCCGCTGCATCAGGCATAGCTTTTCTCAAAAATATGCCAAATTCACTCCCACTATTGACATACCCGAATGGAGTTCTAACCCATGCGTATTGAGTCTTATGAAATGAAAATGAAAATAAATTCTGTATCTCCTCTGCCAATGGCACACACCAATATCCAGAGGTGAGATCTAACGTGGTAAACACTTTTGAACCATGTACCTGAGCTAGGCCCTGATCAATGAATGGCAGTGGCCATCTGGATACTGGCACTCTTATTTAACTCCCTCAAGTCTGCACATAGTCGCCATTGACCATTTGGCTTTAATACACCTAAAATAGGTGTGTTGGATGTGCTATGAATAGGCCTGATAATTCCCAGAGACTCCAAATTTTTAATAATCTCTGCCAATGACTCTAAACATGCCAGTGGTAATCTATACTGGCGCACAAATACTGGGCTTCTGCTACACCCTTCCGGTAGCGTGGCCACATGTAAATCAGTTAGACCTCAATCATAAGCATCTTTTGCAAATACATCTTTAAACTCCATAAATATCTTCCTCAGTTCATTTCTATCCTCATCGCTGTCACATGCATCCGCTGATAAAATCTGCTCCTCTACCAATTCTGGAAACTGTTCTGGTAGGGGAATCTCGGCGCTTTCCTCTAACTGTGTGGCTGTGTCTTTCTGTAAAGCTGCCACTTTAAATGTTTTGGCGTATCGGCTTCCACTTCAATGGGCTGATTTTCTATTTCATTTTCATTTAAGTTAAATGTTATGCAATCCTCTTGATGACAGCACACTGTCTCACTTGAATCATAAGGGTACACAGAATGAATTTTAAATATTCCTTTGGGCTGAGAGTCCATGTATTCTGGCAACTCACCCTTGGCATCTACATACTTTTCAGGGATATTTCCAATCACCATGTTATTTAGATCTGCAGTATAATGTGATTTTTCTATGGCCATTCCTAATGGGAAGTTTTCCTCTAAATGAATATCTTGACAACCATTATTATTCACCATAATTTTTACAGACCCTTCACCAATATCTACCAATGGAATGTATTCATAATACAGGCCTTGCTGTTTATGGATTCATTCAAGCACACAAATGCATCAGAATCTTTCATCTGCTGTCCATTTTTTCATTTCAGTGTTATTGCAACCTGTTTGGTGAATGCAGGGATAATAGTATCCTTCCTCAGCTGTTATTCAATTGGATATGGGACCAGCTGTGCGCAATGATAAGCTCTTCTTTTATCTTTGAACTCAGGTGCCGGCCCACCTAGGAGTGACCATATTTTTTGATTAAGGAAATCTAATACCATACACATTCTGTGCATTATATCATTGCCCATGTAAAATTCAGTTTGTGTCCCACTCACTATCCAAACATTATGGTGAATTGTCTTTTGTCCAGTACTAATCTTCAGCATGCATCTTCCTGCAATTTGGTTTTCTTAGTCTGGACTGTCCAAACCAGAGACATATTTGTTTTTAATTCTAAATTTCGGGATCTCCTCCCTCTCCATTATTTTTTCCAACAATTTCTCATTAATGAAACTCCTTTCCTGTTCAAGCGCTAAAGTGGCTTTTGTTGTTTTAGAATAGTCATTTATTCCAATGTGAACCCATGGTTGCTCATCTTCCATGCGTATTTCAGCAAGAGTGGTAATGTGTTTTTCTGAATCTACTTTAGGAGCAGTATTCTGTTTGCATGTCTTCTCTTTTAAATAAAAATGTAATGTGTGCTCATCTATGGCAGTCTGCCATTTTTTCCTTGGGTCCAAGTATATTTGTACAGATAGTTTTTCATTTTCACTCTGCATTTTGTCTTGACCCATTAATATAACAGTGACGCTATGTATGCAACTATTCTGGAGATATACCTCCACTGCATCATTTGTTTTGGCAACAGTGTGACATTCATTTATATTGCTGTTTTGTTATTTTAGTTTCTTAGGTCTCAATATTTTTTAGTTAAGGACCACAGTACTCCATTCACCCCATCTATGAGAGGAGACAATCTTTTCAGGCAATCTGTTCCCATCAGAAATGGAATTTCACAAATGGGTGTGACCAATACCTCCTGTTTCATTCTGTGTTTACCTATCGTTATATCTTTATAATAGGCACCTCCTCCCCATTAAAATTATGCACTGGACCTTGATTTTCCTTCACTGTGATCTGATTTTGTGGGGATCTCCCTTCATTGAAACTCTTTACCAATTCTTTAGACATAATTGTGACCTGTGCGCCAGTGTCATTCATTGCAAATGTATTGCATTTTTCTTCTACAGTGATGGGAGCATAATACCTGTCTTCAACTTCCTCTAATACACATAAGAAGTGTGAATTCTTACTGATTTCAGGGCTCACCTTTCTCAGGCCTTTTTCACTTTTGGCTAAGCACATTGGTAAATGGAAAGACATTTTTCCCTCCTTTTTGCCCATTTCTGTGTGAGAGACTTTATTCATTTCTCCATGTTCAGAGGTTTTTTGGAGTGTGGCCACTGTTCACCCATCCATCCAGGTATCATCAGAGGTCACACTACAATCCTCCAACTGAACATGTGTAGCAACATCATTTAGCAATTTGTCATTGTCTAATTCTGTGCATTTGTGATCATTTAGTGTAGTACCAGCCCGTTTAACCTCTTCAAAAATGTGTGGCTCAAAGAATTCTTCAGGTGATTGACATGTACCCTCCTTTTGAGTATTTCTTTTTACTGCCTGTGTTTGGTTATTATTCTGATTGCCCAGGGAAGGAGTTATAGCATTTCCACTTACTCCCTGTACACTGGTATTCCCCATGCAATAGTCATTTTTCTTAAATCTGTTTCTTTGTTCTTTTGGAATTTCAGGTTTAGCTATTTCATTTGTACAGGTCTCCAATGTTTGATTTAGCTCTAGGTTAAACCGTAACTCTCTTTTAGATGTATTTGCAATGTCTGTCACATGTTCATTTACTGGTACTTTCACTTTTAAATCATTAGGCATCTCAGAATCATTATGCATAATGGCATCAGAACAATCTATTTTCTTGGCACTGCAGATATCATAAGTACTTAGTCACTTTTCAGAAACCCCCCAGTCATTGCTATGGCCTTCTGCTCCCTTCTTTGATGACTATTTTTGTGCTGTACAGAGCTTTCGTATTTGCTCAGCTAACATTTTCACTTGGGCCTCGAGACCCTGGAATCTTTCCATCTCTCTAGAATCCTCTCTCTGGCCTAGATCGATATTGGTTGTTTTCCGCCTGATTGGATCTATTCTGATATCTTTCAGGTGAGTGATTTCTATTGGGGTTGTTCCTGAACTCTTGATTGATATGTGGAGGGGATCGGGTTGCGCCCATCTTCTGGTTGTAATCCCCTGGTGGGGAATCATTGTATTGACGTGGAGCATAATTCATATTCTGCCTCATGTCCTGTCTCTCATGTTGTGGGTATTGCCCCCTATGTTGATTCCCATTATCAGCAAATCGATCCACATATCGGGGTCTATCTTGATCACCATATATCATGGTATTGGGATCAAATCTGCTCTGTGTCCCCAATGTCTGGTAGGGACCATAATTTATTTGATACAGATTTTGTCTCTGGTTATTGTTCATACCTGACATATTAGGCCGATAGCCTGCCCGGGGCCTATCTCCTAAGTACCTTGGGCTGATGTAGCTCTCCCTATTACTAGGATCATGTGATTGAAACATTGGTACAGGAAGTGATGATCTTTGTTGATTACCCCTTTGTTCAGGTGTCAAAATATTTTTACCTGGACTTTGAGCAGACTCAAGGAGCATTTTGGCTGACCTGATTTCCATCACTGTTGCTGAGTGTTCTTTAGATTTTGGTCTAGTGTCTTTCATTTTATCACTTCCTCTACCCTGACAATAGAGTACTTCATATAGTTTTGTGCTTTGGTGCACAATCCACTCAAGGGACTTGTCACGATCAAATTAATGGACCAGTTGTGATATAATGTCTTTCTGTAACCCATAGAAGTATGCAGTTTTAAACTCATTAGAATTGGGGTCAAAAGATACATCAAAGCGAGAAAATGCTCTTTTTAAGTCTTGTAAAAACTGGCGAGGGGATGTATTAGGCAGTGATTGTGTAAGCGACTTTCTTTGCCTCCTGCAATTACTGGAAAGGAGAAAAATGACACCTAATCTTTTTTTCAAACTCTGCCCATTTCATATTTTGCTGCTCATTCAATCCTCTTATGATACTGGCAGTGGGAGCATCTAAAGTTAAATTAAAATACTATCTGTATTGTTCCTAAGGTATCTGGAGGGCTTTAAAAATGTCATGAACCGCTTCTAAGTGATCCTCTATGCAGCATTCCCCTCCCTTTTTAAATGGTTTGATCAGGGCTTTGATGGATTTCATTATCTTTATGGGGCTACCTGTTGCAATGCATGGAATTGCACTACTTGGTGACTCAACCCTGGTTCCAGGTGTATGGGATTGGTGGCGGCCCCCAATGGGGGTATCAAATCCCCCAAGGGTACTGCAACCAAGTTCAGTCACCGGCCCAGTAACTGGGGCACTAGCTCTTTGGGTAGAAATAAAATTCACCTCCACTGCATTGAATGTGGTGCCCTGCCGCCTCTCCTGGGACCTGGGAATGCACATTTGCTGTTCCAAGTCCTTACCCTTTTTAAGGAGCCTGCCTGCTTCGTTTTGCAAATAGTTATTTTCATCACTCATTTTATTAATTACCTCCTGCATGTAGCATATTTGCATTTGGCATTAATTAAATTCTTTATTTCTCTTGTCTCTTTCTTGAAGCATTTTAATCATTTCCTGTTCTGCATTTTGAAGATCACTTTCCTTTTCATAATGTTCTTTTTTTAAAATCTGCATTTCTGACACAACCTCATCTTTATCTTGTCTAATGTGGTCCACCAATGCTTTTAAGTGTACCAATTCTTGTGCACTGTCCTCAAACTGTTTCTTGCTTTTGGACAATTGAATATCAAAATCTCGGCATTTTAACTGCATGTATTTCTGACATCCTTCTAATTCTGCTCTTAACATTTCCTCCTTTTTACTTGCCCCATCTAGGTCAGCCTTTAACCTGTTAATCAGCTTGGTATAATTTTCTTGCATTCGCAGGGACCTATTCAAAATAAACCAGATCTTGGCGCATAGCCGTATCAAACAATCTTTGTCTGCATGTTTATCGGCTGCATTTAAAACCTTAGAAGGCAGACCTGAATTATGCTGCCTTCTGCAAAAATATTGTCTAGTTCTTCTTTCTGCACCTCACCATGAATGCGGTCATGCCATTCTGAGGCACTGTTCGATGACCACGTCCCATGTGCATATAATTTTTGCCTCTAAATATTGCACTAGCTCTGAGAATGTGGCTTCCATTTGAGACATTCTGAAATTCATTTTTAGTGACACACTGCTATTATGAAATGGGTTCCCTTTAATGTACAGATGGCAGTATGAGACACACTTGCCACGCCCAGTAGTTGCTCTATGATCACTTTCCCGGCCTGCAACGCACCATAAATATGTAGGGTATTTTTGTGTAAATTTGGGGCCTAGCGGTATTTTCTTACCACTAAAAACAAAGGTAAATTAGCAATAACTACTCCTTGCATTTAGATTGGGTTTGGCTTTATGGTGGTATAGTAATGATGCATTATTTCAGTACACAAATACATTTTATTGGTATGCATTTTGCTGTGGTATAGTGATGAGCATAGCTTTCTTTGTGGCCCTAATATACAAAACCCCCTTCTTCTTGCTTGGTCTGTTCGTGGGATCACTAGAGAGGCCTCGGGCCTACATTTATGGATACCACAATTTTCACATATAGCATTCACAAACCCCTGTGGTATTATCACTATTTTATTTACATTAGCAAGATTATATTTCCAGAGGCCACTCTCTCTGCTGATTCATGCACGCTCAGCTGACTATTGTATTATATTCCACTCAGAAGCCACACACACATACCCTGAGTGGAATCACGCACACAGCTATTTATAATTGCTAATGACATTACTTCATCTGCGTAGGAAATTTGGCACGTATATTTCCTAATAACCTCCCCTTTTTTTGTATGGCATAATTTAAATGCACCAAAGAAAAACAGAAGCAAAAACACCCTTACACAGTCTGTGAGTTATAACAGTTTAATTTCAAAATAATACATTACCAGCTTTGCGAGGCAGTCCTTTCTAAAATAAACAGAAGAGAAACAAATACAATAATACAACGCATTTCATTTTACATTTGCAACAATAAAAAGAACAGTACATCAATATGACCGTATTTAGATGGCAACATTATAATGTGGCATTTAAACACAGTGATTCCCCAGCTATATTTTTCCTGCCTGAAACAGACTTCATTCACACGACACTCCCTCAAATTTTATGTGATAATTACCAGTTGTTTGTAGCTTTTCAGCACGCAAAATCTCCTGGCTTGTCGCCTCCGAGCAGTGATCCAGGGCTTTCTTTTTTCTTTAAAGCACACAGCGAGAACATGCAGTTCAATCTGCAATCTGCAGTTCTCAAGCCGGTGCCATGTGACCAGGAACCCCCAGTCTTTGAAGGTCAGTATTGCAGCTCCTCACAGCAGCAGAACGAAGGCGACCTCACTGCAACTCTGCAAAATGTCTTCTCCCCTTCATTCACTCAGAGCTACCCCAAGAAACCTCTGTTACATCCCCCAGGCTGACATGTCACCAATCAAATTCACAATATCATATCCTTCTTCCTCAACAACAGCTCGCTTTTACAGTAGGCAACTGTATCTAACTGATTTCCTGGTATGCAGAGTGATTTTCTGCAAAGGCAGTGAACAGAGCAAAGAAAGAAAAAAATCTAAATGCACGTTTAAAAAATGAATCTCAGCCTGCCTCATTTTTGCACATGGAGAGCACATTATAATGTTATTTGGTTAGAATCGGTGTTAGTATTTGTTACTTAAGTTAGTCAATCAAGTATCTAATGTGGTTTCCTGCATTTTCAAGTGAGAAAAAAATGGTGTGCTTTTAAAATATGTAGCCTGTCTTCATTTATATGTCCATATGTTACACTGGCAACACATGGCTTGCTGTACCACATTACAGCAATAATGTGATCCCATGCAGTGGCGCTGCACTCCAAAACACGCTAAATTATACTGCAGAGTAAAGCTTAAAAAGTATCTGGCACAGTCTCACATCTCCAACAGAAAATCTATTGTGGGCTTTAAAGACTGAGAAGCTACCTGTGTGATTGAATGAGTTTTCTAATGAGGCCAATGTAATTGTGGTGTGTGTGTGTGTGTGTGTGTGTGTGTGTGTGTGTGTGTGTGTGTGTGTGTGTGTGTGTGTGTGTGTGTGTGTGTGTGTGTGTGTGTGTGTGTTTGTATATAGTGTACATATAACTGAGCAAAATGTTGTTGTATGGTCCCTATGAAGTTGAAATATATCAATAGGTGACATGTAAACTGATGTGCATCTCCAGAATCTTTGCAAAAGAGTAAAGTAAATTAAACAAATAACATGACCAAACATATTTCCAGTGTATTCCACTGTTCGTGAGTGCTCATTTGTATCGTCACACTGCACCTCTGTGTCAAGTATGTCCTCACAAGTATAGTATATGTAACGATGGCCTCAATGATTTTCGGCTTCAGTTCTCACTTCTCCCCTGGGAATTCATGTTTGTGTGTACACATAACTAACATATGCGGCCATATCGCGTGTCTCTTCCTTATGCCACTGCAGCTCTGAATACCATCCACAGGTCAAGATAAGAGGAGTGTAGGAAAAGTGGGCTGCTGGGCATAACTACGCTCCAAGGAAATGGGCAAGTAGGGATGGGGGAGAGAAAGAAGGGGGTTGAAACAGAAGGGGGACAAACATAAACATACAAGGAGTATAGACGAAAAAGAGAGTGCTAGCAGAGAAGGTGAGGTAGGGTAGGAAGGGGATGGGAGGAGGAACAGGATCTAGGGGCTGCAGATGGCACAGCCAAATTCGATTTTGGCAGGACAAAGTAAAACACATGCAGCAGCTGGGAACAGCCAGAAAAGATGGGAGTCCAGATGGGGTGGAGTGAGAGGTGAGACAGTGCCAGGTGTAAGGATGAAAGTCAATGAGGTTCGTGGAGGGAACTAACCTTCAGAGAAATGTTGGTAGCTTTGTAGATTCAGTGTGTCCGGAACGTATGCAGTTTTCCACAGCCTCCATGTGCACAAGGGGGGGAGGAGAGGACCCACAGACCAGGCAAAGGACAGGGAGGCAGACAGGCCTAGGAAGTGGGTCTTTGGTGAGGGGCCGGCTAAAGCCTGCCAGTCCCCCAATAGCTAATTTGGAACACTCCCAAACCAATCGGCTGCAAGCATGTTATAGAGGAGGACTGCAAAGGTCCTTTTACAATTGCAAGGCAAGCAACGGCCATCTTGGAATACCCACGAGGACCACCAGGCAATTGGGCAATTGATATTCAAGTCTCCCTTTGCCCAAGTACAGGCCACCTCTGCGTGGTAGGTGTGCAGCCGTGTGCAAGTAAAAAAGGAGCATGCAATCGAATGGGCGCATAATGAAAATAAATCAGCTCTTTCCATTCTTCAGGTATAAGAGGGAACTTGATCGGGATAAGTAGAACACATTGCATGTACAGAAGCGATTCTTGCCTCCATTGAAACCTGTTAGTGAAGAAATACGTATTTGCACGAGGGATGCGTTTAGATGGATTTCAAATGCCTATATTCCCCCTATTGAAGTGCATGATACATTTAGCCAGTATACTCCGGATATGCAATGAAAGGTGTTACAAGTGATGGTTGAGTAATTACAAGATGAATGCATGAAAATAAATGTATGTTGTCCTGCACACATAATGATAATTTACAAAAGAGCATTTTCACCTGACACCACGATAGCTTCCTTGTCACTCGATTTGGCTCTATTGCTTAATAAGTGTTTATAAATCCCTACTCTACAATTACTTATGAGAGAGGTTCCTCTGACACTAGTCCCGAAAGTAGAGGTTCCAACGGTAGGTCAGGCACCTGCTACCACTATCCCAGCGCACTACATCTCGCAGTTTGTTCACGTTCCATTTTCAAGACAGGAAGTAAAAACGATTAAGCAGTCTATCCCAGACATTAGTTTTGAATTTGTCAGTTTTCACCTTAGGGCACATTGGTCCTCATTACAACACCGGCGCTAAACCATGGCGCTATTAGCACCATGGTTGGTGCCGGTGTTGTAACGGGTCCGCCATGGTTCAATGGAGAATTACCACCCCATTCCAAGGTTGGCAGGGCGGTAATTCCCCATTGAACCATGGCCCTTCCCCATTCCCATTTTCGCCCCATAGGGCTCTCTGGGAATGGGGAAGGTGCTAAGTACGGTACCGCAAATTGCGGTACCGTACTTAGCACCAAGGTCCCTTTGCGGGTCCCTACTTTAACGGCTGGTGTAGACCAGCCGTTAAGGTTGGGTCCCGCAAAGTGACCTCGTAATCAGGCGCTAATGGGTTAACGGCGCTGCAGCCTTTTACGCGCAGTTAACCCATTAGCGCCAGGGTTGTAATGAGGCCCATTGACTTATTGTTTCCCGTCATCCTACCCGCAGATTTATGGAAGCAAATTAGAACTGTAGATGATCAAGTGAGTATGGGCGATGATTTGACACAAGCTGAGGGGGGTAGTAACACAGGCGAGAAAACCGCCTCAGTCTATATTGATGTTGTCAAATAATATGTAATCAATATGTAATCAAACTGAAAACTTTAGTGCCCGAGAAGAGAATTATATGGAACACATTGCCAGCATTCATGGTAAAACTGAGGGTGCAACTGAATTTTTTAACAGGTTTGAACAAGTGTTTTCAGATTTAGTGGGCAAGATTTGAGTACAGAAACAGGAAAAAAATAATTTGTCGACAAATTTGTGCGGGGATTGTTGCCTGACATTCAAATTCAGATCATGACGTCCGCAGTGCATGGCAAGCGAAATCATAATCCAAAGTGCTAAACATGTCCCAGTATTATGTGAACAGAGTAAACATAGAGAAAGAAAAGGTGGAAAAGAAGAAAGGTGATCTGAAGACTAGGGTCATTTTACCGCACATAGCGCAGGGATCCAGGGGTGGGAACATGCAATAGAGAGGTCAGTTTGTGCCACAAATGGGAGCGCCATTGGGTCCTCCACACATTAATCAGTGTGCATATTGTAGACAGGAGGGTCATTGGGGGACACAGTGTCCGTCCCTCCAACAGCGGGCTAATAACCCATATGGCACCATGAGCAGGCGATCGAGGGGTTGCCCCGGAATTGCGGGTCCTGGTAGACATCAATTCACACAGAATCAGCACAGCAAACCACAAGATACAAATGTGGGTAGTCAGGGAGGGGGACAGCCACAAAATATGAATAATGGGAATGTTTTTGATAATCAGACTCACACCTATTTCACTGAAGATTTCACATCTGCCGACTTACTGTTTCGCTAGGACAGCCCTAAACCGAATCTGGAACCAATACCTATTCCCGTAGATCAAAAGGGGCCCTATGTTGAAATGAAGGTGGTGAATAGGGAGCATATCTTTCTAGTGGATACCAGGGCACAGAACTGCACCATTGATCATATGCAAGTTCCAGATATCCCACTCTCAGGGAAGAGTAACGTTTCTGTAGGGTTCTCTGGTACGGCAGTAGTTAGCCCGGTTTCTCAGCCGGTACTGATTGCATTGGGACCATTTACCGATTCATGGCCATTCTTGCTGTTGAAGAAGTTGAATGCTGTGATTTGTTGTACTGCAGATGGAGTGTACTTGACGATTTCTCCCCAACAAAATTCCACTTCTCAATTTTTGTGTATGCCTTTGCCAAGTGAATTCAGTGAGGTGCCAACACACTTATGGGCAGTGAATGACAATGACGTTGGGATTTTGAATGTTGAGCCAGTACAAATAATTCTGAAATAAGGTATTGCGCTGCCTTGCATTCCACATACAAAAATATTAGTAGAAGGTGAATGTGCATTGAAGAGTATTGTTTCAGACTTTATACACTGAGGTGTGATTGTAGAGATTTTGGGGAGTGTGTGTAATAGTCTGATTATACTTGTATACAAAAAAGGGGATAATGTCTTGCCCTACTGCTTTATAATTGATTTGCGTGCAATTAACAAGATTGTTGGGCCAAAGTTCCCAATTGTCCAATGATTCCAGCTACGGCCACACATTTTAGTGTTATTGATTTGAAGAAAGCTTTCTTTAGCATTCCTCTACACACAGATAATAGGTATCTGTTTGCATTTACCTTAGGTGGACGCTCTTTCTCATTCACACACGTTCCACAGGGTTACACTGAAAGTCCAGGCGTAAACAGTAGGGCATTGAAAGAACAGCTTGATATGCTTGAGCTGCTGCCAACTTGCATATTGTTGCAGTACATTGACGACTTGCTCATTGCCGCAGATTTTGAGGACACTTACAAGGAGAGTACTGTTTCACTGCTTATTCATTTGGCCACACATGGTCACAAAGCGTCATTGATGACGTTTCAGTATTGTAGACAGAAGGTTGCCTATGTAGGCTATCTCCTGTCAAAGGAGGGAAGACGGCTGACACCTGAATGTATACGGAACATCTCTGACATGTCTGTTCCAAACACACAGAAGGAAGTCAGAGCCCTGATTAGCATGGATTCTTAATGTAGACAGTGGATCGCTAATTTTTCACTTTTGATTAAACCTATGTTGGCATTGACAAAGAAGCATGTTCCTTTGCCCTTGCCATGGTACATGGATTGCCAGAACGCTTTTGATCTGCTTAAGGCTGCGCTGTGTTCAGCGGCAGTTTTGGGCACACCAAATTATGAGAATAATTTTTTTTTGTATGTGCATGAGCTTGAGGGTTGTGCTTTGGCTGTATTGACACATGAACATGGGGGAAAGAGCAAACTCTGCAGCTACTTTTCCTCCACGTTAGACCGTGTTGCTTGCGCTTTGCCGAGGTGATTGCGTGCTGCGGCTGCGGCTGCTGTGTCAGAAAAACAATGTGAGGGTATGGTTTTAGGTCACTCTTTAACCATGATGGTACCTCACTCTGTTGATGTTCTATTAAACAGAACACAAACACAGCATCTCACTTCTGCTTGATTAACGTGACACGAGTTGATTCCATTTGCACCACAATTCCAAATTAAGAGATGCTGTACTTTGAATCCGGCTGAACTTTTGCCCTCTCCACAAGAGGATGACCGCACCAATGACATGTCCAATGATTGCCTATATGTTACAGAACAAGAAACGAAAGGCAGAATTGATTTGAGCGATACACCTTTGAAGTCTCTGGATGGGGAACTATTTTGTGACAGTTCTGATGGTTCCTCCACTGCGGCCTATGCAATTACCACACTAGACACTATTGTTGAGAGCAGAAAGATACCACATAATTCCACCCAGGCAACAGAGATTGTTGCATTGACTAGGGGGTGCAAACTCTCTGAGGGACTTAGTGTAAACATCTAAACTGACAGTCAGTACACCTTTGGAGTGGTTCACAATTTTGGGCGATTATGGGCAGAGAGGGTTTTTTTGTCATCAAATGGCACCAAAATTCAACACGGTACTCTGATAGTACAATTGTTGTCAGCACTAGCGCTTCCCACACAGTTAACAATAATGAAATGCGCCACACACCAGAAAGTGACAGACGATGTAGGAAGAGGAAACGCTTTTACCAACAGATTTGCCAAACAGACTGCTACTGATACACACTCAGGAATGTATGTGTTAGACATATAAATGAGTTACTGACGTTAATTTGATGGAACAAGGGGTCAATAATGTGAAAGAAATTCAGGTTGAAGCAACAGCAGAGGAAATCAAACAATGGGGGAATGGTCTGGCGGGATTTAATGTTGAGGGGTGTTGGGTGGACAATGAGGAGCAAAGGTGGATGCTGCCCAATGCGAAAAAGATATGGCAGCATTTAGGACACATTTGGTACAACAACAATACCCCGAAAATTGCCAAACATTTAGTTCAGAATTGTATGATATGCCTGCAACACAACATTGGAAAGGGCACAGCAACACCGAAAGGTAGTTTTGGTCTTCCCTCCATGCCATTTGAAGTGATTGATTTTGATTTTATCGAGATGGAATGCTGCCAACATTACAGATATGTATTGGTTATGATTTGAGCCTTTAGCAAGTGAGTTGAAGCTTTCCCCCTGAAAGACAATACTACTCTGTCAACAGCCAAAGCCATGTTAAAGGAATATTTTCCTAGGTTTGGTCTGCTGAGAGTCATTTGGTCTGACAACGGACCACACTTTATCACTGACGTCATTCTGCAAATCTGTGCAGGATTACAAATCGATAAACGTTTTCACTCAGCGAGACATCCTCAGAGTGGCGGTTTGGTGGAATGCCACAATGGTATTTTGAAGAATAAACTAGTGAAGGTGTGTGCACACAGCAATTTAAAGGGGGCTGACGCTCTACTAATAGCCTTGACATCTGCACAGTTAAAAATAGGACTTTCCCCATACAAAATCGTTATGGGAAGGGCCTGCAAATGTATGGAATGCACCAAGAGCTAGAAAATTGCCTGACATTGAGTATCCATTACTGTCTGATTATTTTGACCAGTTGACTCACAACTTGCGTTTGATTCACCAACAGGTACGAGCAGCCCTGCCTGAAAAAATATGCAGGCCTGGGCCATCAAATCCGTCCTGGGGAGTATGTTCTGTTGAAGAATTTTGAGAGGAAAATGTGCCTTGCACCGCGCTGACAGGGCCTTATCAAGTCCTATTGGCTACGCAGACAGTGGTACGTATGTCCGGCAAGTAACACTGGATACACGCAACACACGTGAAATGAATGCCACTGCCTTTGCCTCTCGATCAGAGCGAAAAGAAGGAGACCTATCGCCGTGTGCCTATTCTGATTGATGCCACAAGTGATACAAAACCACTTCCTGAGGAGCCTGGAAAGAATGTTCTTCCTTCGTCTTCTGAATTGGCTGACATTGTTCCTTCGGAAACTGATGATCCTTTGTTCATCGACCATTCAGTACCTGGTGCTTTGAGGAATAACCTTCGATCACAAGATCAGATTTAGTTTAGGGATTGACATTACGTTTTGTAATAGAATAGGAAAGTGCGGTAGGATTGCTGCACCAATGAAGAAACCAACATTGTGCCATTCCCTCGTCATTCCCCTCTGGACAAGTTAAGGGGCGGAGAGCCGCAAAGAAGACTACAATCAAGATTGGCCACGTGGTCAGGTGCCATCAACGGATTAACTTCTAAAGCCTATCAGTGAGGCTTCTTAACAAAAGCTGAAGGACTATGCCGTGTTTGGGGCTGCTCGCTTAAATGAGGACATGGTACATTTGCAGTTTGATGGGCATGTATATCAAGGGATAATTATTCTGATGATAACCTGCATTATGGTCACATTGATACTGCTGCTATGCTATTTGGAAAGTATGCATCCACTTAATAATCTATTGCCAACTGTCAGTGCCTCTAAAATGTATCCCTTACATGTCTACGCATACACTCTTCATCCACGTGATCTCAGTCATAGAGGGGGTTATCATAACAGCACCCTCATGATGATTATGAATGCAACTCATGCTATTTTGAATAAAAACAACTGCTGGGTCTGCACACCCTTGCCAGAACATGGTGAGAATGAGATAGGTTGGTATATCCATCCTCTACCTCTGCCTACTGCATTTTATGACGCGTTTAGGGCACTGTTCTTTGGACGATGGAACCACAGCGCCAATGGTGATTTTGATGGAACAAATATAAATGAATTTGATTAATTAGTATTATTAACTCTGGGATGTTCAGTATTCGCAAATAGAAGTACACTCAATGCTGCCACTGTCAAGCATACTGACAAATATTCTAGAGTTTACCAATCTATGATTTCTTTTAAAATGACTCCATTAGGTAATAAGGTGGTTGCTCCACCATCATATACTATTAATCATGACCCTGATTCTGTCCCATTCTGTATACAAAAAGAAAGTTCCCAACCTATGGGCTTGTATGATAAATGCATGAACACAGCTGTTCTTGTGAAGGAGGATATGCCTCTGTATATAGGGGGCTCGATCTATTTCATCTGTGGAATCGAAGCTTATCCTTGGTTACCGAAATATTGG
This sequence comes from Ambystoma mexicanum, assembly GCF_040938575.1. Taxonomy (NCBI): domain Eukaryota; kingdom Metazoa; phylum Chordata; class Amphibia; order Caudata; family Ambystomatidae; genus Ambystoma; species Ambystoma mexicanum. The sequence continues at coordinate 865,235,435 of NC_090937.1, forward strand.
CAGGGTACATGTTATCTGGGGATACTCTTGCCTGGGGTAAATGTCACTTCCATCGCTGATATCCTGAAAACTTGTCGTAGAAGGGAAATTGAGGGTGATACCTCCCTAAAAGTACTGGGGGACATTGCTAAATCTACGGTGCCATTCTGGGGACAAATAATTAACTCTCAAGACATTAGAAAGCTGGCTAGGATCTTGGAGAAAACTATCAATGAGACTACCGATATCATGTTCAATATGACACTGGAACAAAAAGCCATTAGAATAGTGGCCCTTCATAACAGGATGGTGTTAGACGTCATCCTGGCTGAGCGTGGTGGTGTTTGCAAAATGGACCGGTCCGTGTGTTGCTTTTACGCCCCTGACTCCGCCTCCACCATTTTCCAAGCAATAAAGATATTGCACATTTTAGGTTCAGAGGTACACATTACCGAGTACATGGTTTGGGAGTCTACTACGAACGTGGGGTTGGAAGATATTTTCTTTCCTGGCTATAATCCTTGGTATAGTACTATTCTGTTGCTGCTGCATCCAATGTCTGCCTGTCCTGGGTTCCATGATATGGGATTGCTGTGCACATTCATTAGTCGAATTAAAACCAAACCCACACTCACTGGTACACATTACTAATGCACTGGTCATGCAGGAGGTTGCTATAAAAGAGTTTATGGCCATCAATATTTATGACTGATGATGACTCTGCAACTTGTTCATCCGAGGATGCCATGTTTGGATGATGCTCTTGGCTTAGGCCAAATGGAGGGTTTGTGAAAATAGATTTAGTTTAAGTGTCTTACAGGTATGCATATTAGCCTAAGCACATTCGCATCACAATATGAACTTACTGCCACACTAATGGTGGCCACGGTGCCATTTTGTTTCATTCGCCACCTTGGATGCAATGTTCAGTTCAATTTCCTGCTCATCTCGCCTTCCTCACTCTGAACGTGGTGGAAGACCGCGGCATGAACCCTCTGCTAATTGCTAAGCAGAAATGCACATTCTGCTGAGTGTTTTGTTTGTCTTACACTGTAGAACCTTGAAGTCTCTGTGGAAGCATCACTAATCTATCAGTTAGGTGCCCACCTCACTCAACCATGTTTTCCCCACTGAACTAATAAATTGTAATAATGTGCAGCTGCTATGTGCTCCTCTAGAGGAAAACCCTATTCCCAGGCTTTAGAGCAGACTGACCTTAGGCTCCAGGAACAATACAGATAAACTGTACAGCAAATGTTACCTTGTACCAGGGAACACAATATGCCCCCACGCACTGTTTTACCCTGCTCCCAGACAGTAAATTGTCAATAGGCGGAAAGGGAAAATGCAGACTTGTTGCTTTAGTAATATTACCTACGTGGAAAGGTCATGAACCCTATGGACCCTGTCACATGAGGGGGCTGGTGAAGTGCTTCAAATGTGATTCTGTTTGGTATATATGTAAGCAACTTTGGTTGTTTGGGGCTCTCTCCTGCTGCGGTGTCTGTACGCATGCATCGTGGGGCGCTGAGAACCCAGTCCGGGCTGAAATAAATGATATTGTAAAGCTTGTGACTGGCTATTTCCATTTCTTTGTAGTAAGCCTCATGTTGTGATATTTCACCATGAGGAAGAGTGGCTGTGATTTGGTAGCAGAACCATTCTCCAACTAATGCAAACTTTGCCTACCCCGCCTTTTGTTGCGCAGGAGGAGCAATCCATTCTCCCTTTTGTAAATTATGACAATGTGGATGAAAGGCTGATTGATTTGCAGCTAATTGAGAGAAATACATCTAAAATCACTATGGACTTTTGTTGGGAAAAGTCTGAACAGGATTAGTTTGTGGGAGCTTCCTTGGGCCTTATGAACTATAAGTTGACCATGATTAGTGTGCATGTTACCTCATCTGTTTCACACTATTTGTCTTCACCCTTAAGTGCTGCTTTAGATGCTTCTTCCCAAACCATGAGTTTAGTTTCAAATGATCTTCCAATAACACTGGTATAATCACCTCAAAATAACTCTTTGAGGTCTTTATTGGATACACCTTCCAAATGTACCCAGCATGTTTCCAAGGTTTGCAATAGTACACCCCTCTCGTTATTTGTATCTGATCAATCTCATCATTGTTGGATATCAGAGAAACTGCAAAGCTCAAGTAATTTGAGAGTACTTAGATTTCTGCACATAATTTGCTCTTGGATTCTTTGGCTGACTTTACGTTAAATGTTAAAGGTATTTGTACCGGGCACCGTCATCAACAGAGTTGGTCCACAGACTCTCAGGCGAACTGTAAATGAGAAGGCAAGGTGGGTTAGTAAGGTGGAGAGGGAGTAGGATAGTGAGAAAAAAGTGGTGCCCTGTTGGCAGCTTGAGTTTGGTTAACACTGTGCTCTTAGCTTTGGTGCGAGTATTGGATCGATGCCAGTCCTTGTGTGCTGCTGGTGCAGCTTATGTGTTGTATGTTTGCTGTTGCGGTGTGGTGAAGTGGGTGTGGCTTTCTGTGCGAGAAGTGGTTGTGTGGGTATTGGTGTGAGTTAAGTATGCAGAAATGTTGAGCTTTTTGGTAAATGGGTTATATTCCTTGCGGCCGACATTCGCATTTTGGTTAGATGCTTAGATTTGAGAATCTTGTATGGTGGTGGGGAGGCCTAGGTTTCATGATACGTTATGTTCCACCATACAATGGCCAAAGATGGCAGCTACACCTAGGTTTGAAAGTCCTGCAAAGTTGGAGAGAGGCCTAGGCTTCATAATACATTACGTTTCACCATACAATAGACAAATGCAGAGGCTACACCTAGATTGAGGGTCGCGCAGAGTGGATGCGATGCAGGCTAGTGTTCACAATTCTATCTAAGTGTGGCACTTGCTCACATTCACAAATCTATCTAGGTGTGACACACAGCAACATTTACACTCCTGTCTAGATGCGACGTGATTTAATGTTCACAATTCTATCTAAGTGTGGCAAATGCTAACAATCACAGTTCTTTCTTGATGCAACATGGGCTAACATTCACAATTCCGCCCTAGTGTGGCACATGCTAACAATCACAGTTCTATCTGGGTTTATGATTAGGTGGAGGTAATTCTACAATTTTGCAATACATACGAGCCAAAAAGATTCCATTTGTGGACAACTTGCAATTTTCAAGGGACCTGCTTCAGTCAACGAGCCGAGAAGTCAGATGGCCTTGAATTATACACTAGATCTATGGTCTAGTTTGGGATGAGAGTCTCCTGATGTAGTACTGTTTTACAGGTTGGACTTTATTGTGGAAGGCCTAGCTGATCAGCAAGTTTTACTAGACAATGATTATGAAAAATAAACACAGCAATATGGGCGAGGGAGACCTACTGATTATTACAAATCCATTGTTAAAATCTTACAGAAACACATGAAAAAAATAAAAACAGAAAGAAAACTGTCTGCCAAAAAAAGGTATTTTAGGAAATGTGTGAATACCGTTGAGTCCCGCAAAACGGCGCAGCTGGATCAACGAGGCCTTACATCAAGCAATAATACAGCATAAGACATACATACCGTTTTGGACATTAATCATTCCAAGAGAAAGGGGAAGGGGAAAAAGAAACATATGAAGCAATTGAAATATTCAAGAAATGTGTAATGCCTGCCACAATTCAAAATGTCACTCTGTCCAATTCTTCAATCATGTCAGTTCTTTCTATTGCATACATGTTACTCTATATTATTATGTTATGTTACTCCATATTGAAGGTAATGCAGCACAAACCACTGAATTAGAGATGGCACTCAGAGGTTTTCGACCCACTAACATGGGACATTGATAAAGCAGCCGTGGCTGCCAGCAACCATATGTATGAGCAATTATCTTTTAAGGTGACTAAATCTGTCAATGGGCGTGCTGAGCATTTTTCATATGGCTAAACGTCTGGGTTTAGATTAATTTGCAGGCAGGGGCATCACTTGTGCTGAACTTTGAAGTGTTCCACCGTGCTCTCTATCCTCTAGGAATTCACTTTTAAGAGCTATAAATTCCAGGCACATCTATTTATTAGAATGTATTATTGATATTAGAAAGGATTTTGTGTTCGTGGATGTTCCTTCAAAGAAAGCTTACATGCTTGTCGCCGAAACAGATGCCTTTTTGTCTTGGGGTTATGATGTATTCTTTTAATTGGAAAACAGTTAAGTTTTTGTCCAGGATAATGTGATAAAAAGCAGGTTAGGTGGAAACTGGGTTAGATATTGTTGTAAGGGCAGGGGCCATTTCCAGAGGGTTGTGCATTTCATGGACAATGAGCTAGATACAACACTGAACAACGTCATTGGTCATGGTTGCCATCTAACATACAATCTACCCATTCTAGACAAATGGCACCTCGTCAATGCCTTTAGAGATTATGCATTTGTGCTACTGTCAAGGAATTCACTGGGCCACACTATCTTCTAAGTAAACAGATACCTTTCCCTATGTTTGTGGAATTTTAAATAATTTTTCTGCAAGAGGTGTGTCTCATCGAGACACCTTTGTTAAAAGGCTTTACTGTCTTTTCTTTATCAAGCCATAAAGTCTGTTGAGGTAGACCTTTCTCTCTGGAACAAAAAGGTGAGATCTTTTCACCTATATCCTTTTCTAATTGTTTAATGAAAATGACAATGGTGTTGTCTGGAGGAGAGTTTAAAAAGATCTTACATAGGCCAATGACTTATAAGCATGTATATGATGACCTGGTCCAAAGGGAACAACGGTAATTGTGGCAAAACCTAAGATGGCTATCTAAAGTGGGGGCATCAAAGCAAGTTAATGTTAATCTTAGATGGAATCTGCCTGCAGAGGTGTGAAAAGTGGCTCAAAAGCCATGAACATTGTCTTGCGGGATAGCCTCATTATATCAGAAACTATTGTGCAGAAACATACAATTAAGTTTCTGAGAATTCTAAATGCAGTTGCTGTAAGATCGGCACACTTCTATCTGAATCCTATTCCACAACATGTATGGGATTGGTACTACACTGAACTATATGTACCTCGCTCAGAGAAAATGTCCAATGCGATAGGAGACCAACTTGCAAATTTGGTACTTCAACAACATCAATACTGAAAACTTGATGGTCACAACTGAGTGAGGGGTCTGATGAACTATTTAACACAACCTTGAAAGATTACTATGCAGTCTCGACAGATATATTGACAAATGTAGTTAGACAAATTATTTCATCTTGTGTAATGCCTTCCTCATGGCACACTTCATATCTTCTGCCTATTTACAAAAAAGTAGATTGGCGCTAGCCCTGCAAATATTGCCCAAGTGGGTTATTTGAGGTAAGCAGTAAGTTATTTGCATCACTTGTGTGGAAAGCTCAAGAGTCCTAGCCTTCTAGGATTGTGAGGATGCAAACATTTGAAACAGGATTCTGAAAACAGTTAGTCACAATGTTGAATGGGCTGATATTGACCTTTTGTCAAGGCACATTACTATTCTAACTCTGTTGACCTATTAGCAGCATTTGACTGTGTGAATAGAGCTAATTTATGGAAGACACTTGTGTATTGGGGCATACCTGATGGTCTGATTAGATTCTTACTTCTTCTACATTCCAATACTATGAACTAAGTTAGAATTGATGGATGAGGCAAATTTTTGAGAGCTCAGACAAGGGTGTGTATTGGCCCCATTCATTTTCAACCTCTGTCTTGGACCTGGGTGATGCTTGGGAGAAGGTTAGATCATTCTCCATATGTCTAGGATATTTGAAGCTAAAATCGATTGCTTACACAGGTGATACAGTATGTTTTAAATTCAAACCGATTAGCAGGCACCATACCATCAATTATTTCCAGTTCTTTATAAGGGAAAAAGACATGGTTTATAACATGTAAAAGTCTAAAATAATATGATTTTCTTTACTAAGGAAGTCCGAGCAATTTTATTGGAAAAATACAAAATGACACACTTGAGGTAGTTCGTACCATGGAGTGTTTGGGATTTTGTGTTTTTAAGAAACCGCATAATCAGGATTTTTTTAAAGTTCTCCTTTTTTTTGGTTCAGATGCAAATGCACATTTTGTTTAAACATATTCTTTTTGCAAACATCAAGATTTCCAGATCAAGTGTCAGTGTAAACAAAAAACCTTAAAGCCTTAATGTCCGGCTCTTTGTGCAGGGTCAAATCTCTTGGCTCTGGGGTGTCTGTTACTGTTATCTAGTGTCCAAACAATTCTTAAGCATTTTTACCGTTGCTATTATCATGGCGGTTTGGGCCCCGCTCAGCAATTGATGCCACCAAACTTCTAGAGCCATAACGTATTTTCCCAGATATTTCCCAAAATACAGGGTCCTTTCCTGAATTAGTGCCGTACAGGTGGTATATAGATGGAATTAAGTTTCCAACTCGTCTTCACCCCCACAGAATCTACAGGTTTTCCTCTCATTTCCTGTTTTTACACATGTTCTTCGGAATGTCACTTCCCTAGGGCTGCAGAGAATGAATCGGAGCCACATAAATTGGGATCACAAGGCCGGGCATTTTCTGATGTAAGGTTGTATCTCTCCTTGTTTTCTTGGTTCTTGTGCCAGGGCCTTATTCAGCTTATATTTGCTGACGTCTTCCATGGTGTTGATCCAGTCCAGTGCCCACTTTTTTTTCTTTATCTTCACAGGGTTAGTCAGGAGTTTCTCCACCGTGCTCTCCACCGATAGTAATAAGCTTTGGCATTCTTCGCCCCATTTAGTCAGTGCAGCATTCTTATTCCTCTCAACTTTGTTTTTTATCCAAGTCATCATCAGAGGAGGGGGGATCATTATACATGTATTTTCCTAACAGACTTAATGTTTTCCATTGAGCGGCTGTATTCATCGATATCAGGTGCAGTTACATCCAGTATCAGGAGGGATCTAGGCATTTGCACCGTAATTAAAGGTTTGGAACTACTTTGACTTTGTAGAACTCGATGAGGGAGAGCAATGATTATCTGCTGAATGTATTCCTCAGGATTATGGTCTGATTGGCTAGAGCCACATCTTTCCCTCTTAGGAAGTCAAAGGAGTATCCTTCTGATACACTATTCAAGATCGTTAACTCCAGGTATTGGAATGACTCCACTGATTCGATTTCCGTTTGGTTTAATCGCCATTTGAATTTCTTCTTTCTGGGCCTCTGGCCTCTTTTAAGGGTAATCATCTTTATTTTATTGGTGTTGATTTCCAGGTTGTTCATCACTTCATAGTCTGCCAGCCTGTTCAATTGCCTTTGAAGGCCGATTGTGGTGAAATCCATTAGGTCCAGGTCGTCTGTGCACAGAAAGTGAGCGATCTTAATTTTGCCAATTTTCGGACTGAAGCTTCTGATGTTTTCCACTTATTTGCCAATGTCCGAGATATAGCGGTTTAACAGGGCTGGAGCGAGGGAGCAGCCCTGTTTTACACCCCTGCCTGTCGGGATCTTCTTACTGAGGAGACTTCCTGCAATAATCCGGATTCAGACCGAGGTGTTTGTGTGCAGCCCATACAGTTGTTCAAGCATGTCTCATGAGCAGTTCCAGTCCTTAAGATTTTTCTATAGGTGATGTCTGTTGATGCTGTTGAAAGCTTTAGAGAAAACAACAAAAACCAGATGGATTTTAGACTTTGCTTTCAAGATGTTTTATTTTAAAAAGGTTAATATAAAAGCCGAGGGGGAGGTTCTCAGCCACTTTATAAAGCCTGCCTGGAATTTGTCTACATGACTATTCGCTGAGGACCATTTGTTCAGTAGTTTAAGAAGCAGGGATGCATAATGTTTCCCCGTTATGTCCAATAGGGTAATTGGGCGATAGTCTATAGGGGCACTCCTGTTCCCATTTTTAAAGATTGGAATTACTTGCGCTGTTTTGGATGTTAAGACTTTCTTTAATACCATATCCAGCAGGGTCCCCGATTGCTCTGGGTTTTCCTTCAGAGACATATTGGATAGTCCATCTGGACCCAGTGCATGTGATGGGTTTAAATGTTTTATTTTATTCAATAGGTTCTCACGGTTGTATGGAAATGTCCAGGATGTGTTACTACTTTTTTGACGGCTCCAAATAGGGGCTTTGTCTTTAAATAGGGATCCGAAAAAGGAGACCCAATTTGCATCAGTCACCCAGTTTAGATGATGGTATTGTTGGGGTGGTTTAGGGATATAATTATAGGCCATATTTCTGCTGTTGATTTTTAACCAATGGTCTCAGCATCATTTCCACGTCCTGTTGAATCAGGGAATACTTATGATTAGTGAGCCACTGTCTATATTTGTTTTTGGCTCTTTTGATTGTGTTCCTTGACCTTCCATGTGGGAGTTGTTCACAGTTTCGGATAGTTTGCCTCATCTATTGTATTTTTATGACCAGCGATTGGTTAAATATGTGTTGATGAATAGTTTGGCTAGGGTTGAGAGGCTTGCGTTTTGTGCCAAATAAGGCGATGATGGGGGCGTAATCTACGATTTTAGGAGGCCCATCTGTTTTAGCCTTTTCCAGTCTCCGAGAATAGATAGAAATGGTGTGTTCTATTGCTGATTTATTTATCCTCAGCCTGCCATCATTGTTTATCACTTCAACCTCCAACTCCTGTTGCAAGGTAGGTCGCTTTAGGTCTCGAGTCCATGTCAATTTCAGCCAATTGTGGTCACTTTCTTTGGTGTTGAGAACCTCAAAGGAGACTATGGGCCTCATCACGAGTTGGGAGGTAATCTGGCGGGTTTTCAGTTGAGCGGTATTAGTGCTAATGCCAAGCCCCCCAGCGGAAAGCCCGCCAGATCACGAGTAGGCGTGCACACGCACAGGGACATGGTGTTAACGCTAATAGCGCTCAACGTAGAAATTGGACAAGAACCCATAAATCAAGCGCACCATGCGCTACCACCATGCCAATAGCGTGCACTAATAGTGCACGGGAAACACATCACCGCCAGAACGGGAATTAAAGTGGCCGCCATTTTGGGGAGGGGAGGACTGTCGCAAGCGCCTAAATGACTTGCGTGTCAGAGTACGTAGCATACTATCGCAGCACAGGAGTGCAAGCATGGGCACTGGAGGAGGGCCACCACCACCACCTGAGCTCACACCCTGGGAAGAGAAGATGACAGGCACCATAGAGGGAGTCGGCGGAGCGGAGGCTGGCACCGGTATCCAGCAGGCTGCAGGTGAGCCTCCCCGCAAAATGCATGAACCGGTAAGGACCACACATGCAGACCCTGAGTGGATAAATGTGCATGCAATGTGTGTGAGGCACTGCAGACACCCATAACTGACCCCTTGTACCACCATACCGTAGCGCCCCCTAGACTCGCCTGTACGTGCACTGCATCAATACAAGGGCCAAGGGACAGACATCCATGGCCATGGCACAGCTACGTGAAGTGTGAGTGTGCATGAATAAACCACCAGCACCATGTGCATGGTTCATCCCCTGCACACATGTGATGATGACACACAAACATGTCTGTGCAGTGTCCCTTCACACTGACACATTCCACCAATCACAACATGGGCAGTGAACACAATGCAAGTGCAATGCATGATTGCTACTGTCTACAATCCCACTTGATGGCATGAAATGCATGATAATTATGTAGGCCACCCTGAACTCAATACACACCTTATGTACTCCACAGGCACACGTCAATCACCGCAGGACGACAATGACGGTGTGGAGGCCACTACATAACGGCGCCCGAGGCAGCACTCCTTGACCAGCACCACAACCCCGCAAAGGGGCCGCCCAGAAGCAACCCGACGCCGGACCCATCCCACATCACCACACAGCAGCCAAACCAGATGGCTGCAGCACCCACATGGCTCCAGGGGTTCAGCGCCTCATCACCCCAACCCATCATGCAGACACTCGATCTAGAGTGAGTCCACTGTGGGTCAGAGCCTGATGAGGGACAGATACCTACAGCTGCACCTCAGCCAGGACTGTTGCACTCACCCAGATGCAGTGACACCAAAGGAATGGCCACACCTGCCATTATGTGCTGGGTGTACACTGGGGGAGCGGGGGTTGTCTAACAGTTAATAAATCACGGTGTGGAATCATACAAATCTTGGACATTCATGATTGTTCATGTGTTACATGTCCCCATCACCCTTTCTCAGTCAATTGTCATTCAAGCCCTGTCTAGCCAACCTCCCCTAACCTACCCCATCCCTGTGTACACATCCACCAGCTTTGGGCACATCATCATCATCCTGTCTTCCATCCCCTGATGGCTGCACATCGGCATTGGGGGGAAGTGGCACATTCCTGCATGGCACATGTTAGGACATGTTTGCAGATGTTTCAAGGTGCATATGTCAATGCCCCTCTCGCACAGTATTGGCACCAATAGGGTGCCATCAACAGTCCAAATGCCCCCTTAACGCATATATGTGTACCTCCCTACGCAATGTTGTATGCACGCTCAGCTGGAGTGTGTGGATGACGCACAGGGGTTATGGCTGGGGACGTCATTATTCACCTGCAAGTGTGGGAATCCAGGAAAGAGGACAAGTTTGGTTCAGTGGGTGCACGGGGCTCGGTGATCAATGACGTCAGAAGCAGGATCACGTTTGCTTTGATAAGGTACTGCTATCACATTGCTTTGTTGCAATGCACACTGCATCTTGCAGGACACGCATCATCTGAAGTCGACATGCAGCTGTGTTACGATGTATTTCTGAGTCTTCATGTGTATTGCACTCATGTGTTACATGTTCACTACTTGTCATTTGGTCAATTTCATTGTGGTGTGTGTTGTGCTAGGGGCAGCATTGGATCGATGGACTACTTACTGTAAGCACCACACCCTTGTCTTGTTGTATCAGGTCCGTCTATTGTCGCTAGATGAGGGGACACTTGCATCTGCGTGTGCATGCGACTTTTTGTTTGGCCATGTGTCATTGCCATCACCTTCCGGTGGTGTTCCCTAGGCCATTTTGCACTGTTATGTCCACTAATCCAGGCATGTGATTGGCCAATCAGGACTCATTGTTTCAGGGTTGTACATTGTCGTGGGTCAAGCAACTCGTGTGTTTTGTTGTTGTGGATGTGCCTACTTTCGTGCACCATTGCAATGACTGTCGGATGGCCAGGGTGGGATGACTGAGATGTGACAGGGTGAGGGGCAACAGTGCGTCCAGCATCTGTCCCATCACGGCACTGACAGTGGACTGTGCCATGGGATGCATGATGGCACCGGTGAGATGGTAGCTGCCAGTCCCAAGGTGTTGTGGCACGGACTCAAGCTACACGAGCGGGGTCACTACAGGGCTGAGAGTCGTACAGCTGCCTATGTCTGCCTGGATTGTTTCCGGCAACTGTGTGATGGTTGCCATGTCCAGACTATACTCGGTCAACGACTACCCATCAATCAGGGCCCAGCATGTTGGCCTATCCCTGGGGATGGCTATCCGCCTTTCTGGTGTTCATCTCCTCCTCCTTCCCCTCATCCCCTTCACCACCTGTGCTCCCAGTGCCCTGGGCTTGTTGGCTGGCCTCTGTGGCTCCATGCGCACCAGGTAGTTGCCCACGTCAGGGCTCCCAGCTCCAAATGGCAGCATGGTGTTTGGATGTGTGTGTCGTGCATGGGTGGGTCCTTTGTAGGCCTCTGATTGACATTGGTTTCACCTGTGCACTTTTTCCTGTCTCCTGTGGTCTTTTACCTCCAGCATTTGGCTGGGGGTATTTTCAGTGGATTATCTGCTGGTCTTCTGGCGCTGATAGCGCCTACACTGGACTTGTGATGGCTCTTTGATTGCGTGGTTTCTGGCGCTTTTACTGCCAGCGCTATTATGGCCGGCTGTACTTGCGCCGGCTGTAATGGTGCTGGCAGTATTTGTACTTGTGATCCAGCGGACCCTTAACTGCAGCGGTAATAGCATTACCGCCGAATGTAAGGGTTACTGCCAAACTCGTGATGTGGCCCTATGTCTTCTATTAAATTCCTTGTTGCAAAAATGTATTCAATTAATGAGGACTGGGACCCCCCATTTGCCAGGTTGGGTGGTGGACGTTATTCTTTTCGAAGTGTCTGTTCATAACCTGGAGGTCACGACTTTTTATCAGTTATTCACATTCAAGACCTTTTTGGTACGCTGATTTCTTAAATTCAAATTTCCTTTCTCCGTGTGTCTATTCCAAGACAGGTATGCTAAGATGAAGTCTCCTCATACGATAATAGATGGCTTCCCCATGGACTAGGCTTCGTTAATTGATTTGCTGATTGAGTCCAGTATATCTTTTTTTGTTTATGATTGCGGGGGTCCAGTAAATGTTGATTAGGGTCAAATGATGATCCGAGGGCTTCGCTTGTTTAGGGCTCATGTTTTTATTTTGCAGAGTGGCCTTTTGTAATTAGGGACCTACATTCTTAGAGCTAATTATTTCATAGCCAGCTTCAGTATTAATCATGCTGAGGTAGGCTAAAAATGTACATGAATATGTCGCCATGAACAGAAAATAAAGTAAAATGTTTATGTTTAACATTAGCGCTCAGCAGAATGTGCTCTTCCTTTTTCTGCAGCCATACTGCTGCCCTTCCAACACCCTCGGCGGCCTGCACCTAAGCTAATGTGAGGCTGCATACTTGGGCCCATTCTGCCTGAAGGTCATTGCGGTTTACCAAGATCGCCGCCATTTGACCGTGTAATTGTGAATTGATCCTGGAGTCCTCCTCTTCCTCATGCCTGCACTGTGTTTGGGATGGCAGTCGTACAATCTGGTCTTTGGGGGACCGGCAGGCTTTAGCTGGCCTCCTCACCAAAGGCCCACTCCTAAAGCCCCTGTCTGCTCCCTGTACACCGCCAGGCCGGGTCAGGGGGTCAGCTCTTCTCCCCTCGTTCTCATGGAGGCTGCTTCCCAAGGTCAGTTCTCGGACTCCATTGTTCCTCTTGCCCTCCTCCACGACTCCCACTAACTCATATTTAGCTACCCCCCTTTGCTGTATGGATGTGCCTGCATGCTTGAAAATCATATCTAGATGCCCCCTTTTCTGTATGGATGTGCATGCATGCCTGAATATCGTATCTAGCTGCCCCCCCTTTGCTGTATGGATGTGCCTGCATGCCTGCAAATTGTATCTAGCTTCCCCCCTTTGTTTAATCGATATGCCTGCATACCTGAAAATCGTATCTAGCTGCCCTCCCTTTGCTGTATGATATGATATGATAGGTTATTTATAACATGCTATGGATGTCCGTGCATGCCTGAAAATCGTTACTAGCTGCCCCCCCTTTGCTGTATGGATGTGCCTGCATGCCTCAATATTGTATTTAGCTTCTCCCCGTTGCTGTATGGTTGTGCCTGTATGCCCGAAAATCATAGTTAGCTGTTCCTTGTCGGGCATTGAGGGCGTGCTGTGCTACTCCCTCCCTTCCCATTTCCCCCCCTCCCAGGCCTCTCCCTCTTCCTGCTTCACTGCCTTCCCTTTCCTCCTACCACCTGCCCTCCCCTTGGTTCTTTCTGTCTTGGCACCTTAACAACACTGCCATCACTCCGTTCATTCCCCTTCCTCGGCATACCGCAGTTGCAATTGAGTCTTCTGCTTCTACAAACCCGCCTTGCCCAAAGTCTGACTCTGATGGCCACATTATGGATGTTACATCACTGCTATGTTGCTAATGCTTTGATTGGACTTTTTGACTCATCCTGGTTCACCCAACTTGACTCTTGACATTCTCATGCTGGACCTTTTTGGATCACTACATAATCATAGTGGTCCTGAATCACATTGTGTCCATTAACTTTGCATCATGGCATGCACATGCTGGACTCTTGCATCATAATGTGTTCAGTTATTACTTTTTTATCATGGCAGTGTTCATTCCACTTGTTTGTGTTTGCTCCTTAACACTGGATTTCGTTGGCTTGCATCTGTTCAGCTAACTCATGGTTTCTCAGTGTTTTCTTCCTCTCCCCTGCCTTTACCTTCTCTCGTCTCCCCGCTCCCCTCACCATAATCTATGCACTTGCACTATGAGAAATGTCGTCAGGCCTAGTACGAAAGTCATTGTTCGTTCCTCTCCTTGCTCCCCCCTCCCTCATTTCCCTACTATTGTCAATGTCCTTGCATTAACAGAAATGTTGTCAGGCCTAGTACGATAGTCACTGTTTTTTCCCTCTCCCCCCCTTTCCCTCTATTACTGTCATTGACCTTGCACTGTCAGAAATGTCATCAGGCCTAGTATGATAGTCATTGTTTGTTCCTCTCCTTGCTCCCCCCTCCTTTCCCTCACCTATTGTCAATGTCCTTGCACTATCAGAAATGTCATTAGGCCTAGTAGGACAGTCATTGGTCGTTCATCTCCTTGCCTCTCCACCTTCCTTTCCCCTCCTATTATTAATGCCCTTGCATTATCAGAAATGTTGTCAGGCCTAGTATGATAGTCATTGTTTCATTCCTCGCCCTTCTCCCCCCTCCCTCCTTTCCCTCACCTATTGTCAATGCTCTTGCTCTAGCAGACATGTTGTCAGGCCTAGTAGGATAGTAAATTACCCATTCTTAATGTTTTAATGCCTAGTAAGAATGTTATTGTATTTTCCCTTGCTCGCTCCCCTGCCTTGAAGTACTTTGAAACACAAGTGTATAGGTGCTATACAAATAAACTATCATATCATATCATTGTCGGGAGACCCACCGTTGGCCACCCCTATCCTCCCCCATGATTGCTGGGTTGCATGAGATAGTAAGTACATCTAAGGAAGGCGCAGATTCTAACCACGTTTCTTGGAGGCAGACAAAGTCGAGGCCACCAGAATGAAGATCTCTGACCCTCAATTGGTGTGAAAAGCCTCTGGTGTTCCAAGAGGCGAGTCATTGATGTTTTTTGTGGTTACCCTCCTGGAGTCCCTGTTATTTGGAGTGTTGGGACAACAGAACAGCTGGAAGCCAAGCCCAGGGGTCTCCTTGCACTTGGGGCATTGTTTGTATTCACTTTTTCTTCTCTGCCCATTTCCTGATTCACAGTTGATAGCCAGAGTTGGGTTCAATTTCAGTTCTTCGAATGCCAGGGCGCTCCATCTTCAAAACCCTTCCTTCCTTCTATATGGTTCTTATGCTTGTGTTCGTGATCAAGTGTCTCGGTTCTTTTTCCACCGCTAGTTAGTGTCTTGTGGTCATGCTCCTTCGTTTTGTGGTGTAGGTTCTTCTTCTCCAAGGCATTTCTCTACTGGCTTTGTTGCTAGCTCTGTGAGGTCAGAGCCCAGCATCAGGAAATTTGGAGCTGAGGATAGCATCAGATTTTTTACTACTATTAAGCAGAGGTTTAAATGGACTAGGTCAACTCTGTACTCCTGTCTAAATTTGACTATGGCAAAGTCCTCTGTGGTAATTTGTCTAAGTTGGGGGATGCATTGAGAGTCTGACCACATTATGTCTGTTTAGTGCAAAGGTATCTCCTTCATCCTCCACTCTTTCCAGCTTTAGACATCTGTCATAATCCTTATATGATCGGTTCTGGGTGGGCCACCGCTGTTCAATCTTCTCCACCTGCCTTACTTTGAGAATGGGATCTGAGTGTTTGCTCCATCTACTGTATCCAGCAACATGACTTCTGACTCCTTTTTGATTTGGACTCGTGCTTCTATCTCTCACTAACGGGCGATTTGAGTGGGTTGAGTGTCTGTAGGCTTTGTTGCCAAGGTTTAAGAGGCTTTGTGAAGCATTTCTTGACATCAGTGTTGACCTTGATTCACTCTCGTGCTTGGAACTACCTCTCATGCCTTTAGATTTTTTAATTGCAAGGTCTCGTTTCTCGGCCAACATGAGGAAGGTGGGAGAAATTGGTCCAGGTGTCTATCATCAGAGATAGCTTGGCATGTTTTCGATGGTTCACAGTTTAGACTGTCACCGTCTGGTTTTGGTTCTGGGGTGTCCTTTTCGTGTTCCTCAATTGAATAAGTGGATAGAACTAAGAGAGGATTCTGCTCCTCTGCCAAAAGTAGGTCATCTTGGGTAGTTTGTTGTAATTCTTCTGTACTATTGGCTATAAGCTTTTGTTCCTTGTTCCCTTTATGTTTTCCACCCTGTTTCCTTTCTCTGACTGGGAATGCCAGTTTATTGAACAAGGACCCTCATTCATTTCCTCTTGCTCATTGCTCATCCGAGATAGCTTGGCATGTTTTTGATGGCTCACAGTTTAGACTGTCACCGTCTGGTTTTGGTTCTGGGGTGTCCTTTTCGTGTTCCTCAATTGAATAAGTGGATAGAACTAAGAGAGGATTCTGCTCCTCTGCCAAAAGTAGGTAATCTTGGGTAGTTTGCTGTAATTCTTCTGTACTATTGGCTATAAGCTTTTTTTCCTTGTTCCCTTCATGTTTTCCACCCTGTTTCCTTTCTCCGACTGGGAATGCCAGTTTCTTGAACAAGGACCCTCATTCATTTCCTCTTGCTCATTGGGTTTGTTTTGTTTGCCCCAACTGTGGAGGGGTCTCACGTCTCTTCCTGTGTCCGCTTCCAAACAAAGGGTATGTTTTTATAACCCCCCCTATCTTGGTCTTCTCAGGGGCATCTTCCGGCTCCACGGTGATTGCATTTGTGTCTTGGATTAGGGTCTCTACTGGTTCTTCGTCCTCTGCATTCTCTATGTATGTATCCACTGGGTCAGAGACTACAGTAAGGCTTTCCTCCATGGAGTTCATATTCTGGTTGGGGTCACTAGTTGGGTTTTTCTCCTCCAGTGTGTCTTCCTACTCAGCACTGTTGTTGGCTTGTTGTTGTTGTTCCATTATGGTTGCCCTACTCTCTATGGCTATGGACTTGGTAATAATCTCCCCCTGCTATTAAGCTAGCAGTAATGTAGCCTTAAATGGAGATCAATTTGGAGTTTACCATCACCAGCAGCATGGTTTGGTTGGATAGAGTGTCCTGTATGGCTTCGTATAGCTTCATAAATGGGGCCATGGTGATCATCATCACTGAAAGTTGAGTCAGGGGGTCTTGTTTAGGTGACTTTGTTAGTTTATGGTATGAGGTTCCAGTTGTCGAAGTTCTTTCCTTGCCATAACCCTGGCTATTTGAGGGCTCCGGGGGCAGCGTATTAGATGAAGACTGTATCCTGATAGCTGACTAGTTGGAGGGCGAGGATGGAGGCTCAGAGACCATTGGTGTTGCCAAGGGAACCAGTCAGTCCTCACAATCAAAGTTGGCCCCTTCTGCCCTCTCAGCGTTGTCGTTAAGCTTGTCATTGGAGTGTCCTCATATCACTCCTTTTCAGTAAGGGTTATTTGTCAATATTATCCCGTCCCCACTTCTCCAGTTGGTTTCCCATCATCCTGTCTTCAGGGTTTTAATGACAGAGCTCATTTCTGCTACATCACGCTGTATACCCTGGAGAGTTTCCCATGCAGCTCTACCTTTTAGGCTCTCCTCAGTTTCTGGAGTTTGTGACGTCGCAATGCAGAGGTCTGCTTCAGGTTTCGCGGGGTCCTTGTGATTGTGTATGAAATCTGCTGATGGATCATCTGGGTATGAGGCTTGCCTTGGCTTTTTCTGAGCAGGGGGCACATTCCACTATTTGGCCATCTTGCAAGAGGGAAGGACTTTGGTGAGGTGGGGTGTTGACTGTGGGGTGGTTGATGCCTTCCACTACTCTCAGGCCTTCCAATAATTCATAGTTCCTTAGTTCTCTCGTCCGGGGACTCTCAGATTTTATCTCTTGTGATTTGTCTGAGCCCTGGGTGTATTTCATGTGGGATTTGGTTGATTTTTCCCTTGTACATGCGGTTCTGGTCCCGAACTTTTAGCGGGTTGTTTTTTCCACTCTAAGTAGCGGATTATCTGGGCCTCTCCAGTTCAGGAAAGGGGATATATCATGAACTATTTTTGGGTCAGCGGACTGTGTGCTAATGTTATTAGATCTCCTAGTTTAGGGACCACTGGCTTTAAAGGAAGCCATTTCCATCGGTCGACATATCCCACAATTTCGTTCCCTTGATCGTCTGACATCCATGTCAAAGTGAGTTTCTCCCTTCTCTGCGGTTCTTTCTTCTGGTGTAGAGTTTTATCAGAGAGTCTGTAGGGAGATGCTGCAGGGTTGGGCATTCTGGCTAGGTCTTCATATCCTACCCAGATGTCAGGACCTAGGGTTAATGGACATTGTAGTTCGTGTGCCACTGGCTTCACAGCTGCAATAATGCTGCAGAGTTCTTCATTAATTTGTTTCATCATCAGATCGGAGCATCGCTGCTGTAGTTTTATGGTGAGGGGGCGAGGCATTATCAGGGGGCCTTGCTCCGCTAAGTGGGTCAGGGAAGTGTCATTTTTTGGTTCATATTTCTTGTGCCAAGAGTTTGAGAATCAGCGGGCGGCGGTCTATTGTGGTTCTCTCCCTCCCATCTGATAGCATTTCTACATAATTCACACTGGTATAATGATGAAGTGCCAGATTGGTGATTGCTTTTTGCGGGGTGGAAGACTGATCGCCCTCTGGATGCAAACGTGAGTTAGGGGTGGACATGTTGGTATTGTATTCTGAGTTTGTCAAAGGGCCCACCTGGAGATTCAAGTGAGAGTGTTGTCACAGTTGGAGGTAGTGTGAGCTTACCTTCCAGAATTAAAGATATAACAGACAAAGTCTGTTCAACGGTGTCTGCCATTACCTTCACGGGGGTGTCACTTGCCCGGAGCCAGGTGCTTTGCAGACTTTTCACACGGTCCACCTGCATCTTGGGTTCTCCTGGGTCCACTTTACCTGGTCTTCTCGACATCTGTGGGTGGATCAGCAGAGTGGGGAGAGAGAGGTAGCGGTCCACCTACTCGGGGCAGTCAGTTGACTGGTGAGTACTGGACTCATCACTGGACTCCACGCAGGCGCACCTTGCTGTAGCGGGGTAGATATACTTTCTTGAAGGGCCCGCAACCTCAATGACGATTCCGTGTTCTTCAGCGTTCTTTGGCGTTCTCCAGTGTTCTCCGAGCAGCAATAGACATCAGTTACAGACTCTGTGCAGCAGATAATCACCTTCTCTTGTATCCATATTATGAACGTTTACAAAGCAAAGGTAATGCCTATCTTAGTCTTTGGACTTTAAATTTTGCAACTTCAGTAATGGGGGTTGTTGATAGGCTAAAATGTTCACTTTAGAGACAGATATTGCTGCTCTCTGCCCCGGCTGTGTACTTACTGATGGTAGTCATCTGATATGAATTAGGGCTGGTTTTGTTGCAAGCCCTAACACAATGGAAATTAATCTTAAGATATCTTAAGTTTTGGCTGTGCATTGTAATTCTTTTTAAATCGATATCCAGTATCTTTAATACGAGTCATGAAACATAATTACTGACATTTCATCTAAATTTTTGATTTTAATGGGACTGTTGGAGTAATGACAGCACCCCTTATAGTAAATTCCTCATCCATCACATTTGGAATTGTGAAATCATGACTGGTCTCACACTAGAGACAACATTCCAAAATATAGGTCCTATTAAATCACATATATGACATCTCTTCAGAAAGGACAATCCCAGAGGGTTAAGCATACTGCTGAAAAACAGTCGCTGGAATAGAAGAATGGGAGTGTGACTGGAGAAGGCAATTGGAAGGAGAACACATGGAAGGCCACTTGTGATCTGGAAGACCAGCAGGACCTGGTACATTCCTTGTTTGCTGCTGACTGAATGAAGCATGCTCAGGTTGGTGAAGGCAGAACACCGCAGACTCAAACAAACATACTGGGAGACACCACACCGAGTCCAGGAGCTTATACACAATGGGCCTCATTCCGAGTACGGCGCTAACCAATGGCGCTATTAACGCCTTGGTTGACGCCGTACCCGGACCGGCAGCGCCTTGGTGGATGGCGGAATTATCGCCCCATTCCAAGGTTGGCGGGGCGGTAATTCCCCATTCACCAGGGCTCTTCCCCATTCCCAAATGAGCCCCCATAGGGCTCAATGGGAATGGGGAAGATGCAAATAACGGTGACCGTTCATTACGGTCACCGTTATTGGCTTGGAGGCCCCTTTGCGCCCTCGACTTTAACACCTGCTGAAAGCAGGCGTTAAGGGCGAGGGCGCAGAGAGAACTCGGAGTATGGCGGTAAGGGATTACCGCCACCGGTCTCGTTACCGGTGGTCGCTGTCCCTTACCGCCATACTCGGAATGAGGCCCAATGTGTAGTTGGAAGAGAAAACAAGCAAAAGGAAGCAGAGATGGCTGCAGAGGCCGGAGGACCACAGGGGGGCTAACCAGAACAACATGGGGCAATGTCAGAGAGGAATGGAGAATTTGAGTTAAGAAAGCATTCCAGAGACCTTTCAAGGTCTATATCTAAGTGACATTTATTATGTGAGGTTTTGCAGAATTGTTTGGAAGCAGGAAGGAGATTAAATTCAGTGGCTGCAACTGAGTGTACCATTTAATTGTGAGGGGGAAAAACTCCATATAGAACCATTTGGAAGCAGCAGAAACATGAGGTTTTTACGAGTATGGTAACACTGTGTGATTGATGAAACAAAATAATACTTTCAAAGATTTGTTTTTAGACAAAACACTTGCAAAGTCATATTCTTTCTTTATAGGCAGTATATACGTTCTGTGTCTGTAATTAAATATGCTTCACACATGTGTCATGAAATATTTTTGTAGTTAATGACTATTTTGAGTGTGAAAATGTTCAGAGCTTCTAAACGTGCATGAGAGACATGGACATGCACCTAGAGCGTGTTGTACAGTTGCTGCATACACTGAGGATGACAAAGGTTTGCATGGTAAATTGAAGATATGAATTTCGCATTTGGGAGCAATACATTCATCCACATACCACTCTGGCATTCAAGATAAAGTAGCACACACCGAGACATTTCAATTGGAGGAGGTGGTTTAGCCAACTAACTCTAGAGATTTGGAATGCAAATTGGATTCACTATCTACTGATGAACTGGAAGAAACAACACACAGTGTAGGGGAGCAGGATAGAAGAGGTTTCTGGGCCCTACCAGCACACACATCCATGGGCGTGTCTGAGATAATGATGATAAAGCTCATGACCAGTCCCACTGCAAGCCTCAAATCATGATGATGGAAAACAGTGATAGAAAGGAGGAGATGGGTGACAATGGCACAGTTAAAGAGCCAGGAGGGAAGGACTAACCTGTTCTTCCACATTTGTTTTTCAAAGAGACAGCAGATCTAAAAGTTCAAAAGTACAAAACATCAACATGTGGCAGACTCACCACCAAAGATGTCAATATCTTCTTAGCAATATGAGCATACAAATACAAGTGTTGGCTCACAAAGAAAAATAGTGGAATGTGTTCATACAGTATAAAGCACAACAATATTTCACAACTTGCACTGTCCGAAAGAACGAAAACTCTGTGTGCCAAGGAAAGTCTGGAATAATTTGAGTTCTACCTGTTGCAGTGCTGCATGATGCAACAGCATTCAAGACATTTTTATGAATCCAGATGAATTCATCTGATCCCTCCCACAGGCAACCAAACTCCACACCACCCCAGCCCATACCGTCATCCCACAAAACTATCCTGCAGCAATAGAGAATTTCTTGAAGCACCTTCCTATTGGATTCACCTTTTCCCTTGTACACATGCTGAAGTACTAAGATATAACATTGCAAAATTCTGTCCACTTCTAAGGTAGGGCTTTTATACCTGAACTTTCAAAAAACAGATGCTGCTTTCCAAGTCCAGTAAGACTTTGGGTTGTATAGACCAAGAGGTCATTTTACTAAGTACATGCAGTGGCCTTTTAAAGTTGGAGCATAAACATGTTCTCGAGCGCCAGGTAGGCTTTTGATCTTTACTGTTAAACTGTTCTGTGCATTATTTCTCCTACTAGGAAAGAACTGTTAAATAGCACTACAAGTATGTGTTTTGATGCCAAGACAGTTTAGAGACATAAAAGAGGCCTTACATCAGAATTGGTGTGAGCATCTAAAATATTATTGCCAGGGACTTTCTAATTGCCATACCCTAATGCTGTGCCATCACTAGTTGCACTGCCCTACTGCACCTCAATTGCCTACATGTGTTGGATGGTCTATGGTTACATTTGGTCTTCATCTCCTGATTCAACTAGTGGTAATGTAGTTTGGCCTAACAATGACAACCAACTACAAGTCCTTATACCCACTACACTAACATCTTGCAAGGATTGCATTTCATAACGCATTCCTACCCCTTGACAGTTCTTGCCCAGTGCGTGATAATGTAATCACATGCTTATAATGAGGGGGCATTGAAAGTAATAGGGATGTCCTCTGTATTGCCAGAATCCAAGTGAATACTGTGTCTACCTTGCCCCCTCGACAAGATGAGGCATAGGGGCAGAGGGCTTAGTTTCCTCCTTCTCCTGAGCTATCTGCCAGTGACCACCTATGCCTCCTGTAAATCTTTCGTCTCCTGCAGGACCATCTTCTGTGCCCCACTCTGGTCCTTTTCAGGGGGTGATTAACACCTCTGATGCATTCTCTCCCTCTCGAGTACCACCAACTCCAGGAACAGTTCACTAAGGGATAATCTCCTGGAAGTATTTTGGTGTATTTGCAGCTATAGCAACTTCATCCAGCATTGACATTATAGGTACAGCGTATCCAGACACCTGGCCAGCTCCTTCCACCACCTCTGGCAGAAGGACTCCCTGCACTGTCCTAGTTTACTATGATACCCCAGCCTACTTTCACTTCTTCCTGTAGAAGGGGCAAACTGTGTTTCTCCTGCAAACTCCAGCTCCTGCTTTGGCATTTAATGTCCTTTCTGTAAGGAGTCAAAAAAGACAAATACAAAGAGAAGTGGGAAGGGAAAACAAAAAAAATTCACACAAGATTCGCACAGAATTGGAAATGGTCCTCTCACACACATAAGAAGGTGACAATGACATATGAATAATTATTTGGTTTAGACACAAGTGGAAACGTTTTTATAAGGTTTCACCAATCAGCATGAATACAAAAGGGAGATATATTGTTTTTGTATTTGATAAAAGTCAAGGTAAGGAAAATAAGTGGCAACATTTTTGAGGACAAACAAACATGTCATCTGCATTGCCATCATAGGTACGGCCTATCCAAACATCTCGCCAGGGCCTCTCACCACCTTTGTCACAAGGACTCACTCCACTGTTGCACCCCGCTATAATGCCACTGCCTCATCCAATTTGTCTTCTTATGGCAGGGGAATACCTGTGCTGCTTCTGAAATCCTCAGCTCCTGTTTGAGCATTACATGTCCTTTTTGTAATAAGACAAGACAATCACAACAAAGAAAAGTGGCTAGGGCAAACAAAGAGTTTCAAACAAGATTCACAGAGAATTGGAAAGGGTCCTGACACACACAAAAGAAGGTGGCAAACACATATAAACTATTCTTTAGTTCCCACACAATAACAACTTTTTTTCAGATTTCACAAACAAGCAGGAATGCATAAATGGAATGGAACCATATATATATACACAAACAAAGGAGGAAAGTAAACTGCACTCCAGGCGAGAAAAGAAGTGTCCACGTGTTGCAGGCCAAAACTGATGAAAACAATGTTAACTCGAAAATCAATTGATTACGAGTATATTTAGTTAATTTCAAAACAAACAGCGACAACAGAACAAGAGGGGCAGAACACTGTGGGTCAAGTCCTGTTACAACGCGTTTCGTGCTCTACATAGTGCTTGTTCACGTATGTGGGGGCAGGACTGTCAAATAGTTTAAATCAGAAAAGGTAGTCCTTTCATTGTGTCCACTGATTGAAGGGCAGAGGTTAACTGTGTATAACAACCACAGCAGACATCTTTGAATGGAATACAGCCAATATAGAATGCAAAACTGGTCAATGAATGAAGCACAACAGTGAGCAACATACAGAGATAAAAGCACAACATAGAACCCAAAGTGTGTTTCAAAGTGTAGCAATACTCGAGCATGTGCTAATTAACTGAAAATACAGGTCTAACAAGAAAGGCTGTCTGTGGTAAAAGAAGAAAGGTTGTCATCAAAACGATCATACAATGGGTATAAAATACAAAAGATATAGTTATACAGTATTAAAATACACAGATCTCCACTTTAGAAAAAGTGTTAATGCATAGAAACCAGCATTTGAAATAAAATGCACATCTGCCCAATGATGCAAATTCATTTCATGGGGCCTCTCAAATCTCTCAATAAGGATTACATATCTTCCTGATAAAGTGCAAAGGCAATAAAAGTTAGAAAGCTTCATATTAAAGTGCAAATGCGATAACATACTATTGACAAATGATCATCATATGTAGATGAAACTACCTAATATATCGGTTTTTTTATTCAGTAAAAGGCACAGCAAGGAAATCAGTGGAAATCCTTTAGGACAAACAAACACCCCTAAGCAATTAGAAATAAATAAAAAAACGAATAAGAATTTTGCTTTTCTAATTAATTAAGAGTGAACAATGAAAGGGACTGGCAATAATGGTTTTAAATATATTTTGTGACTAAAAGGGGGAATAAAGAAAGCTTTTTTGGTGTTAAAAACATGTTAATAAGGGTGATTAATTGTAAAAAACGAATAACAGCAAAGTGGGCCTAACAAACTCACAGGCAAAAAATAAAAAAGATCAGATAAAGATGAAAAACAAAACAATTCCCAAACTCAGGGAGAGTCTCACAAAATGCCACCAAATCTCTAAACAACAGGCTGCGAGTCTATTCTGGACACTCCCACTCTTACAACAAAAACACACAAACAAAAGTGAAAATGCGACGGGCCTTTGATAAAGTCCCCAAAGCCTCTTGTGGTGCTCAGCCTGGTCTGCTGAATCGCCCCTAGAAGTTAAACAGGTCTGATTAGATGGTCAAAATTGATATCACCCTCTGAATCCACACATGATTTGAAGCCTCATGTTGGCCTGCTGGCGAACTCCATGAGATCTTGAGTCTCTTGTATCCTGACCCCACAATTTGGTTTGACTCACAGGATCAGATAGTCTGAGGCTCACCCAGGGTTACACCATATGCATAAAGAAATGCTGCTTATGTGAAAAAATTCACTTATAATCACAATCACAAAAGGCCACCGTATTCTCAAGCAAATATTTTCCACATGTTTTCTTAATCTGTGCTACCCTCAAGGCCAAGACGTCTGCAATGCAATGCATTAACTTCTTAGACTCCTTTGCTGGTATATGACTTCCTCTGTTAGACTGGAGTACCTGCACATCCCGGCAGACCTCACCCAGCTACCTGCATGTCAAATACTCCTTGTGTCCCTGTGATCTTTACCTCACTTGAACTTATACTTGGTCCGCTCATGTGGGTAAGTATATGTTGCATGGTATTTTCACCCCACTGGTTTATATTTATACTCCCTCCTTCTCACTCTTTTCTGGCCTGACCCCCACGTTCACCATCTGACCTTCTTCTTTGAGAAATAAAGATCTTCAAAATCAATCCTACCAGTTTTCAACAGGTGCCCACACCCATCCCAGGCTCTGCGGGATCCTTCTGCATCCTGCTCCTGATTAATTCCTTTTTTTAGTGGCTTCCTCTTTTATTACAAGGATGCTTGCATTGTGCTGAGGTGCCATATCCTCAATTGAGTGGTCAGCTTTCTGCAAAATAAGTCAAGTCACTCTGCTGTTTCCGCAAATTATAATAAGAACCAATGTCACCACAGTTGCATAGCGGTAAATTTGACACAACTGCCATGAGCTCGTTAACCAAAGGCATATTCTTCTTTGCGACTATGCAATTAAAAAGAAATTCAAAGGAGCGTACCGCACGCGTCTAAGAAGTTGCATAAGGTTAAAGCTACCATTAGAACATGCCTGTATTAAGACTTAGGGCTGTAGATACAGCACACATTAATGTACTTAATTAAATCTCGGACTAGGATAGGAACGGAATGATAATGGTTAAGCTCTGATGGCTATAATAAAAATGTGCAAGTGCTGTTAATAAAATATACTTGAAATTGAACTTCTGTTTGGGAAACCATTCTTCATTAGTGGAGACAACATTTATAAACTGAAAGAAGGAAGAACTATCCAATTATTACATTCTCTTCCTAAAAGTAGAAGGGAAAAATAAATTGGACTGATGAACATTTTGTACTGTAACCTTCTCACTTAATTCTCAAAAGAAGTCCAAATCATTCTGTGGATTCGCATCTTGGGAAGCAGGTTATTAAAGGCATGTCTTTTATATGCAGGATATATTTGTACATTGGCTCATTTTCCAAATCCAATTTCAGAGAGTGAAGTAAACGTCGTGTGGTGCCAAAAGCGGTCATTCCAGAATGATGTCCCTATAAAACGAGAACAATATGGCTCATTTTGAAATGTATGAGCTACCAGCAAACACAAACCTCAAATAACAGCTGCATTAAAAAAGGAGGGGGGGCACATATATTTTACATCAGCATATATTATGAGAGCAGCAAAAAGTCATTAATGTTCAGGGTTTTACAACTAATCATAAAATGCTTCGAGGGGTTAACATAGTGCAAGGCATAGTCAACTAGAAAGCATCACAAATGCACAGGCAGCTATATCTGTCTCCTGCCAGCAAACGTCAGGCAGCCACACAAGATTAACAATGCAGAATTAAATAGACATTATAGAGTTGTATGTGCGGTGGAGGCTACCCGCAGAGAGAGAGTGAGGGTTACGAGTTTCTGAATTCTGTCCCCTGCACCAAAATGGTGTTGGCAGAGTCTTTTCCTCTTCTCTTCGTTGTGTGTCGTTCCTTCTTTAAGCCGGGTTTACACAGTGGTGGAAGTGTACGAAAAGAAGTAGTGGAACTATGTTCCCTTTTGGCCTGCCCCCGCTCCTCACAAACACCATCACCATGCCCGCAAAAAAAACACACCTGCTATTTAAGGGATTGTTGAGCCAAGGCACTGAAGTGCAAGTTTCAACTTCTTCCTACCCTTTTATTTTAAAACAAAATCATTCTGGAGCTGTTTCTTTTTAAAATAAAAGTATATGAACAGTAAAACCTTAAAACATAAAAATAGAGGAGCACTGTTCCAACCACTCCCGCCCACTTTGACCACTCTGTTTACATTTTATAATAGAATGTTCCCACACATAGGAAAATACAAGTCAAGCCTGTGCTAAATAGCCCACAATTACCTACAGTGAGCCTCATTCCGAGTAGGGCGGTAAGGGATACCTTGCACCGGTAAGGAGACCGGTAAGGACTACATTGTCCCCATTGAACCATACCGGTGCCGGTACCATTATTTGAGGCAGTCATGGCGCAAATAGCGCCATGACTACCTCCAATCTCGGAATGAGGCCCAGTGTTACCAAGTAGCAGACTCATAAAACACAAGGGAATAGCAGGGACGTCATTTCACCAAAATGCTAGGGGTCACGGAAGTGATGTCATTTGACCCTGCCCCCACATTAAATCACCATACGTGACATCCTACGGCAGTATCCCTCAGTACACTAAGAAATTTATGGTTACAATATCGATGGAATATGACACACAGTTCAACTCTCCATCGACAGGCGAGATATATTTATTAAAGAAAAGTGGCCCAGCTATCAGATATTTGAACACATTAAAAATATTTAATAGTACCTTAATAATTGACAAAAATAAGGACGTTTTATAAAACGTACTTCAAGATAGCAACAGGTATATGATGTATCTACTGCTCCTCTGCTGTTGTCCCTCTTATTTCCACTTCCTCCACTCCCGTCTTCTGCTTTCCAGCCCTCTGCTCTTGTCTCACTTAACCCACTTAACCCTCTATCTATCCCCCTGCTCCGCATTCAGTTTCTTTGCACCCACACACCCCCTATCCTGCTTGCATCTTTCATGGGCCTCCCCGGACAGGTCTGCAGTGTGTGCCACTGTTTTGATGGGCTTCAGCTGCCTGTGCAGGAGCTTGTTTTCTGATTCAGCACAGACTATACAAACTACCATTTCCTCAACTACCTTGTTTGGGCACACCCAAAATGCATGTCTCACCTGGCTGAAGCCCCCTGTTCTTTGTATAAGGCCCTCTGCAGCGCAGGTCCCTTGCCCTTTGCACCAGCCATCTGCTGATCCCGCTCGTGCAAAATATAGGCCCAATCCATTCTGGCAGCTCACACAATGTAAACCCTAATCAGTCTCCCGCTCTTTGGTTTCACAGTAGATTGGTTCTGCTCTGGCTGCCCCAGCAGTCTTGCAGTCTTAGCCTAATGCACAAAACTAAGGATCTATAAAATTGGACGGTTCAAACCAACACACTTGCTCTGCCAATGGCTTGCGTGGGTTTGGTGTTCCTCCTGGGCTGTCGTGAGCAGCTGGAGGCGAGCTAACCCTAGGACGGGGACATGCAGGCCCCAGCAACCCACATGCAACTTCAGGCTAATAATGCAGGCGTGCTGCACATCAATTAATTATTCCACAGTGCTCGCCTGAACCGCTGCCCGCTCATTACGCATCATTTCTTGACAACAGCCTTCATGAATAAAATACATGAACCTACTTAAATACAAACAGACTTGAAAGGTTCTAATCCCCCTCCGCTCCCTCTCCCTGGCCCCCAGCAACCTCAAGTCCCTGGTGTGCTGCTAACAAGATCATCTGCCATCCTCGGATGCCCCCTGGGGACAGATGTCGCATGAAGTCGCAGGCTCGCAGCTCCACGACCGGGCTGGCCAGGGTGCTGTGGAAATGCCACCTAACACAAGCCGGAGAAGGCAACCACAGTGTCGGAAAGAAAGGTGCCAAAGAGGACTCAACTTGCCTGACTCAGGGCATAGGGTCCCACCGAGGGTCAAGCCCTCCCTCATCCACTTTGGGCACCCAGAATAGGAATATGCTAGTTAGCATATTCATGCAAAATGGTAACAAGGCACAAAGAAGTCAAAGGTAGATCTAAGAAGAGGCTGTCAACTGAAAGGGTTGGGGTCCCCGGTGCAGAACAAAAGGACGCCCAAGAGAAATTGCCCTCAGGCAATGTTTGGCCCTATAAGTCCGGGCGAAGCGGAAATTGCCCCACAACGTTGCCAAGGGTGTTAGTGCGGACAAGGGGAGGGGCTCAGAAGATGCGCCGCGGATGGTGTTATTGAATGTGCTATATTGACACTGCAAAAGAGAGTGCTAAAGTAGCGTTCTGGCATGCATTGCTGGGTTCTGACACAAGCGGACTGGAAACACGGCCTTGGGGCTGCAGACAAAAGGACATTTTGAATCTGCAAGAAGTGTATGCTACAATAGCGTACTGGCACATTGCTAGATTTAAGAAGTTGGCAACCTGGGTTTCATTCCCAAACCAGGAGGAAAATAATGAGGTGAAAAATGTTTAAGCCGCAAATGCACACCTGGAGGGCAAAACTACCAGCTTTGCACTGTTTCCTGTGAAAGGAGCATTTTCATCCAGTCAATGTATTTCAGTCACACGTCTGCTGGTGCTCCAACAACAGAGCATCATATGGCGACTGCAATAGCGGGGCACGCTCTGAGGAAGACCCTTTTTCCATGCCCCATTGTCAGACTGGCGTCACGCTTGCCGGGGGCCTTTTGCTTGATGCTTCCAACGTGCTGAAGCAATATCACAAACAGGGCATCGCAGTGTGGCAGGACACACACAGCCAGCACAAATCAAATATACATTTTTAAAAGAAAACAACAGTGTCAGCACTTTAGTTACTTACTTCAAGGGCCCAAAATCAGATGAGTCTGTCTCCTTAAGCGACTCACGGCTCCCCGGGCCTGCCCTCGCCTTGCCGACTAGGGCTCCCTGCGCTGGAGTCCGAGTCACTAGTTAACGGCCAAGAAGCAAGCAGCCAGCAGCAGGGCAGGCACCACAGTGCACCTCCAAAAAACAACAGGCCGATGCACCGCAACTGACCCACCCAGCTAGCTGCCAGAGACCCAATGCGCATGGGCGGCCTGTGCCGGCACCGGGTTGGCGGCAGTGAGGCCAGGCCAGCCCATTGTTGGTGTGATTCACACCTTGTGAAATTGACAAGAGTCTTGAGTGCGCGCCACAGGGCGGACCCCCGCCCCCTAACACGCTCACACCTTGCACAAATCTATTCTCGTGACACCTGCCACACGAGGGCCCCCTGAGCGCGAAGCCCCGGGCAGTTTGCCCCCCTGAGCACCCTCATGACGGACCTGGGGACCCTCCCCCAGAAAAAGAGAGAGGGGCCCTGAAACTGCCACCTCCAGTCCCGCTTTGCTCTTCTTCCCCTGCCTCAGCCCCGGACGAGCTCGAGCTATGGTTGCTAAGCAACCATAGCTCGAGTAACAGACATGAAGGCACCAGCATGCCATGCTGCTTCTTCCACTGGCCTGGACTGGAGCCTATAGCTTGCTCATTTATAAATAGTTTGTAACAAACTATTTATCATAAAGTGCAACCTCCAGGCTCCGGTCCAGGCCAGAGGTGGCAAAATTATGACAGAGGTCGCTGGGAAAATGGCAGAGGTCGCTCTTTCGACCTCTGGCGACCCCCAATTGATGTCCCTGGGGAATAGCAGAGCTGATGCGTGATATAGCAACCACGTCATGTTACGATCCTCGTGGAATGCATTCTTGGCTCTCCACAAGCAGTAATGGATCACACTGCTACTGTACCATGTCAAATAATGCAAATACGCCTCAATCCATCACACACGAATGGTGGTGAGCATCTCCGTGATGGTGCACCATTGCCCCCTTAAATGAAGGGATGCGCGAAGGGGGAGGTAAAATGCTTACCTCAACCTTATGGGTGGTGATAGCAAATGCTGGAAATCCTATGCAGATTTCAACCTCTTAATCCTGAGGAATTTTCAGGGGTGGGAACGTGTTCTTTCCACTGGCACAATTGTACCAAGTTCTTAAATTTGCTGTTCTGCAAAGTTTTGTGCTGAAAAGTTGAGACCCTCAAACCTTTTAGTGTATTTCTTATAAAAACACACTGAGTGGCACATAAACTGTCATTGGCACATCTGCAGACAATAGTGCTATTGAATAGTATATTTAGCAGAAAACAAGAGATGCACAGCTACACGTAAGCAAGTGTATAGAGGCATAGATCGCATAACGTGGGTGGAACCGGAAGTCGTTGCACATCCCACGCAACCTGGGAATCTGCTTGGCTAGAGCTTTCTGTTGGTGGCTGTCAGTGGGTGTTTGTGGTCAGGGAGTTGCTGCTAGGAACACACAATTCAGTGTGGCTGATGTTACCTGCATAATATGATAGCTCGCATGTTGTATTCTATTTATGCTAGATTAGTGGGGTCAAAATCCCTGTGGGAGAAAGTAGTCTCCAAAATGGAGGCGAGAACTGGCATCAAATGCATCTACAAATAGGCCCACTATTGGTGGGACTTTGTGATGGGCAGGGAGGCAGATCCACTTGCGGTGCTGGGCATGCAGGTATTCCAGGCTATGAAGCACAGGCGTAACAAGTTGCAGAAGGCCGTTTTAAGATAGTGAAGATTCATTCTGAGGTCTGTTTCGCTTTTAAATTTGAACTTACTTTAAAAAAAAAAATTTAAAACGAACCTGAAAAATGAACACAAAAATCTACATTCTAAAAACGAAGCTGTACGTTCCAAAAGTAACTGTTAACTCCTTAAATACTATGGCCCTCATTAAGACCCTGGCGGAGGTCCATGGTGCAATTTGCACCATGGCGCAGAGCTGCCAACTCCGCCATGGGGGTTGGCGGACTTACCACCCCATTCCGACCTTGGCGGGGCGGTAATTCCCCAATCCCCATTTACCCTTCCCCATTCCCATTTTTGCCCCATAGGGTATAATGGGAGTGGGGAAGGCGTTAATTACGCCACCGTAAATTACGGTGGCGTAATTAACAACAGGTCCCGTAGCGCCATGGATTTTTCCGCCAGGAAAAACCAGGCGAAAAAACCACCATGGCGCTACGGGAACTCGTAGTAAGGCGGAAAGGTACGCCATGCATTACGCTGGCGTAAAACCCTTTCCGCCAGGGTCGTAATGAGGGCCTATATCTGTTTGTTTTTCCCAGATCGAAATCGGAAGCCACATCAAGGAATTACAGTGGCACAGGGAACTTACTGTGCTAAAGGAAGTTTAAATAGGAGTGCAACTGTACCTTAGATAGATACAGCAGGTCGCAGTGACCCCTGCCCAAGTTGCGCCACCAGCAACTTGCTTCCAAGCCCAACGGACTGTGGAACAGAATAAACAGGAAGTTAAGGGATCTCCGAACCAGCTGGCCATGTGGCGGCTGTGATTGGGCGTTTTGAAGAGAGAAGGGTCAGGGCCTTTTTATGATTTCCATTTCCCTTGCCCCCTTTTTTCAATTTTTCAATATTTCTTTTATGGAAATGTCTGACTAAGCACCAGGAAAAACGTTTTTCTTTTGCTTCACCTTTTGGTTTAGTGCTGTGAGGCAAATGCTTGTATTTCTTTTTTGTAATAAAAATGTGTTTGCGCCCCCTTGAGGTACTTGCCATGATATGTTGTTCTACTCACTGGAGTCACTAAGCCAGTGTTAGTGTCAAGGTGACCACTGGCAGCATATATGGATGACGTGGGACCCTAGCTAAGTAGGCTAATGGTCTATGCTAGTGTTGTGTGTTTGTTCCTTCTTCTGTCCCTCTTGAAGTCTGACATTTCCCATTGCTGAGGTGATAATATACACTACATTTACTTCCCACCCATCGTCACTGAGTACATTTTATCAAATACCTTGAGGTAACGTGAAATTGCAAGAAATAAATGATATACTAAATAGAGAAATGATCCAAATATAGAACTTTTGTTTTAATGTGCTGTACACGAGTGAACCCTTGTGGAGTTTTCCGGTTAAATGAAGATATGTACTTAACTTGTGATCTTCTTTTGTCATTCTGATTGATGTGATAATCTGAGACATCTCCCTACATGTGCAGCAATGTGCATGAGGATCCATGTGTTGCATGCTGCCATATACCCACTGAAGAAAAGTGGGGCAATCCAAATCCTTATCTTGGATGTTCAATTGTGCTACAGAGGAAGTCCTTGGAGACAACTATTTCTCTGTTGATCAGCAATGTGTTGCTATGTGTTGGTGTATTCCTTTGGCCAGGCCCAGAGCTCATTCTCTGATCAAAGGTCTTCATCTAGATTTCAGCAGATGAACAATCCTTTTCAAAACTCTAACCATAACGCACAAATGTCCAACATAGGTCCGCCCCTGAACACCTTGCAGATACATTCTCTATCATCCATTCCAATAGGCCTACGCGATCAGCACACTTGTACTTGTACTCCACTCCCTGATTCCAACTGCAGAAAGCCAGAGGTAGCAGCTTGATATGATGTATGATAGTTGATTTATATAGCGCCCATACACAATGTGTTTCAAAGCGTTTCACAGCAAGGGAGGGAACAAGGGAAAAATACAATGATATTCTTACAGGCCATGAACAACAAGAATGTGAAATTAGCTATTGTACTCTGGCGACATTTCAGATAGAGCAAGTGCAAAGACACAGATAGGAAGCAACGGGAAACAGACATTTGACTACCATACTAGGCATGACAACATTTCTGATAGAGCCATAATTTTACAAGAGGAGAGGGAGAAGGCATGAGGAGGAGGGAGAGGAACAAAACAAGCGAATATCATACTAGGCCGGACGACATTTCAGATAGTGCTGGAAGGGGGGAGCAGAACAAGTATGGGAGGGGGAGAGGAAACAAACGTAGTTGCTATCATACGAGGTCAAGGGACAATTCTGAGAGAATAAGTGCATAGGAAAGAAACAGAGGGAGAAGGGAGAGGAGGAGGGAACAGAGAATAAACAGTGAAAAAGAGCAGAGAAGCAGAGGGGAGAGTGAATACAGTTGCAGAGGTCAGTAAAACACATAATGTTGCAGGGAACAGAGAATGTAGGCAAGGAATAAAGAAGGGCACAGCACGATTCAGAGCCACCCTGAGTGTGAGATCCCGGGGAGGTCCATCATGAGAGTTGAGAAGGTGAAACACCAAGACAATATGTCCATAAGGTCAAATCCAAGCGTTGGCAACAGGTCGGTGATGGTGAGACAAAAATGAATCGAGACAACTCCTGTAGTGAAAGATGTGACAGGGGTGGCAGAAAGGATAAGGGAGAAGGGAAGAGGGAAGAAGAGAGCTGGCAAGCAGGGGGAACATAATGAGGGGCAAGAAAGGGGCAAGGGGTTTGGGGGCACAATAACATCAAAGGGGACCTGGAAGGGGGGTGGGCCACCAAGCACTTGTCCTCAACCCAGCACCGGAGAAGTTGATGTTGCCGTGGCCTGATGATGGTGTGGATGGCCTGTGGGGACAGAAGGAGTAAACACATGTTGGTGCATGCTTACCTGCTGTCCGAGCAGAAGTTCGAGACCTGGGTCCTCCTGATCCGAACAGGTCCAAACAGGAATTGCCCTTATCTCCTTCTGTCGTTCGCTTCGGACACACTGGTGATCTAAGAGTTAAGAGCAGAAAGGAAGAGGCAGGGCTAAGAATGTGGGCGGGACTTAGGCCAGGTGACCTAGATCCAATTGCACCTGCTCCCCATCTGCAAAGGAAAAGAGGTTGCAGGGCTCCTTAAGTAGGGAAAAAGAGCGGCAATCAGGAAGGCACCAGGTGGGTGGGGCTTAGGCATCCTTAAGTGGGGAAAAAGTGCAGCAACCAGGAAGGCACCAGGTGGGCGGGGCTTAGGCACCCTTAAGTAGGGAAAAGAGTGTCAACCAGGAAGGCACCCGGTGGGCGGGGCTTAGGCACCCTTAAGTGGGGAAAAATAGCAGCAACCACCAGGTGGGTGGGGCCTAGGCCAGGTGACTTAGATCCACTTGCACCTGCTCCCCTTCTGCAAAGGAAAAGATGCTGGAGGGCTCCTTAAGTAGGGAAACGAGTGGCAACCAGGAAGGCAGCAGGTTGGCGGGGCTTAGGCCAGGTGACCTAGATTCACTTGCACCTGCTCCCCATCTGCAAAGGAAAAGAGGCTAAAGGGCTCCTTAAGTAGGGAGGTTGCTGGCAAAGAGCTATACTTAGGTCACAAGCTTCCTTCTCGACCTTCTACAAACACCTGAAAACATGGCTCTTCACACAGGAACGACTAAAATAAATCTCGATCAGCAATCAGCACTGTATCAATAGCTAATGATCATGGCAAATTAAGTTGACGATGCAATGGACCTTCTTGTATATTTATGCCTTGTATAGGCGTAACTATGTAACATCTGTGTTTTGTTTTCAATAACAGCGCCTAGATGCCTACGTGTTGGGTGCACTTTAAACAAGATGGATCACATCATTGAAGGTTCTGTTATTAGTGCTGACAGCCTGTGTACTATAATAAAAGTCAATAGAAAATGGATAAGACGTTTCACGAGACCCAATTGCCTTAGTCAACCTACTTAAACTTCGGGTTGCATTTGGGACGGGGTAGGGAGGGAGGAGCCTGCCCTACCCCAACACCCCGACTACTGCTGGAGTGAGGGCAGACCACCTCCCACCCTTCCCTACCTGAAAAATGTATGTGGTAGGGCCAGGAAGGACTCTGCCACAGCCGGAGCACAGTGAGGCGATGCCAGAGACCGAGTGGTGCAGTCTAAGACAATGAAAGTGGTGTTGCAAACACAGCAACACCAGCCACTGTAGGATGTGGCCACGTTGTACTCAGCACGAGGGGGTGCCATGACAAACACAACACTGGCACAGTTCTGGCACAATGTTTCTGCAAGAGCCTGCGAGAATAAGGGCCTGTTAGCCTGCCAGGGAATATTGAATGATTAAATAAGGGTCTCAACAAAGGCCTATACCCCACTAAACAAAATGCAAAATATCATAATCACACTTCACACTTCACTTTACAGTCATCTGTGCAATTGTAAAAATACAAGAAATTCACAAAGAGAGAAATAATGTTCTCTAGTGTAAATAGCTGGTAATGGCTGAAGCAGAACCTTTCCAGGCTCCAGGAGATCCGCTGTAGGAAAATGCTCACACCTTGACCATATGCCAATCCTTGAAAAAGGCTGTACCTACCCTTGGAATGACAGCCCTTAGAATCTGGATAAATAAAGTATGGCTGGCATTGCCCGGCTCCCATCATTTTAGCTGTGGTGCAAGTAAAGAAACCCCCCTGAGTCCCTTGGCTCGAAAGGGGCCAGAGAGACTGCAAACTCGTGGTGGCAGACTGATTGGAAAGCCCATCAAATGCCCCAGCCCCCTAACCCATGTCTATCACTGCCAACAATCTGCTCTTCAGCAAAACACATGGGGTGATGCCCGGAAGGTTGAAAATTCATCTTAATCTCTGTCAATGCTCTGGGCACCCCTGCAGACCATTGTTCTTCACTGGCCAAGCCATTACAAAATGAGAAAGACCATATGCAAATCAGGCTTGTCCCACTCCAAAAGGGGCAGACCAGCATGAACTGCTTGGTCACATCACTTCTGCATGAGACCAGAGGTGTTGCTAGGTCTGTAAAAGATCTGGGGCTATGCTAATGTCAAGACTGTTGAGACTCAGGGCTATCTAGCCTTTTGGTGGTAGCCCCTAAGATTCTATCGGGGGCTACAACCAAAAGAACAGGGGGTATAGCCCCCAAAAACCCTCCCAGCAATGCCTCTGCACAAGACCACAAGCATCCCCAAACACGTTTTGTCCTCATTGGGTGTCATCAGTGAGGAGTAGCTTGGGTCTCTAGGCCCAGCAGGCATGGGACCCATGTCTGGTGATATCTGTCCCACACGTGATGACTATAGCAAAACAAAAGAGGTGATGGCTGGAAAGTTTAGAATTAATCTTAATCTCTGGCATTGCTCCGCGCAACCCTGCAGACCTTCGTTCTTCTCCTGCCAAGCCACTAGAATAGGGGAAAGACCATATGCAAATGAAGCCTGGTGCCATAAAGTGGCAGTCCTTCCTGAGTTGCTTGGTCACATCCTATCTACACGGGACCATGAGCATCCCCAGATGCATTTCATCCTCATTGAGTATCTTCAGTGAGTAGTAGCTTGGGTCTGTAGGCCCCACATGCAGAGGAACCATGTCTGGGCATACTTGTCCCACTGAGGGTGACTATACCAAAACAGAAGAGGGGATGGCTGGAAGGTTCAGAATTAATGTTAACCTCTGGCTTTGCTCTGGCCAGCCCTCAAGACCATCATTCTTCATCAGCCAAGCCATTTCAAAAGGGTAAAGACCATTTGCAAATCAGGCTTGGTCCCACCCCAAAAGGGGCAGTCCAGCCTGAACTGCTTGGTCACATCCTTTCTGCACAAGACCACAAGCATCCGAAGACATGTATCATCCTCATTGGGCATCATCAGTTAGGAGTACCTTGGGTCTCTAGGCTGAGCAGGCACGGTACCCATGTCTGGCCATACCCGTCCAACTCTGGTTGACTATAGCAAAACAAAAGAGGTGATGTCTGGAAGGTTTAGAAATAATACTAACCTCTGGTATTGAATCAGCAACTCTCCAGACCATCGTTCTTCACCGGCCAAGCCATTACAAAAGGGAAAAGACCATATGCAAATCAGGCTTGTCCCACCCCAAAAGAGGCAGTCAAGCCTGACCTGCTTGATGGCATCCCTTCTGAACGAGACCACAAGCATTCCCAGATACGTTTCGCATCATTGTGTGTAAATGCCAATAAACATATTTAAAAATAAATCAATAAGAAGTAGCTTGGGTCTCTAGGCCCATCAGGCAAGGGACTCACGTCTGGGCATAACCTTCCCACTCAGGGTGACTATAGAAAAACAAAAGAGTTGATTGCTGGAAAGTTTTGAATTAAGCTATCTTAATCTCTGGCATTGCTCTCAGAGGCGTAGCCAGGATTGTCTAGAAAAAGGGGCCTCATGCTTATGTAGTTGGGCCCACTGCACTGACAAATATATCTGTAAATGCCCACAGAACGCTGCTGAGTGGGCATTTACAGATTATGGGTGGGCCTTGCCCCTCAGGCCCTACCCTGCCTACTCCTCTGATTGCTCTGAGCAGCCGCGCAGACCTTCTTTCTTCACGTGCCAAGCTATTGCTCCCTTTTTTTACGACAATGTGCAGCAAATGTGTGAGGAATCCCTACCCCTCCCGGCATCCTTTCTGCTCTGCATTTCATCATGAAGAATCCCACACGTGATGACTATAGCAAAACAAAAGAGGTGATGGCTGGAAAGTTTAGAATTAATCTTAATCTCTGGCATTGCTCCGCGCAACCCTGCAGACCTTCGTTCTTCTCCTGCCAAGCCACTAGAATAGGGGAAAGACCATATGCAAATGAAGCCTGGTCCCATAAAGTGGCAGTCCATCCTGAGTTGCTTGGTCACATCCTATCTACAAGGGACCATGAGCATCCCCAGATGCATTTCATCCTCATTGAGTATCTTCAGTGGGGGGCCTTGCCCCTCAGGCCCTACCCTGCCTACTCCTCTGATTGCTCTGAGCAGCCGCGCAGACCTTCTTTCTTCACGTGCCAAGCTATTGCTCCCTTTTTTTTACGACAATGTGCAGCAAATGTGTGAGGAATCTGCAGCATCGTAAAGTTTTTGATACCAAAGGCCTAGTGCCACTTCAAATCCTGGTTAGTTTAAGTCTGTTGGTGCCGTTGGCAGGGGGATTTTCACTGTGGTCTGTGTGAGAAGAGTTTTTGTCTTGTGGAAGACAGCAATGTAGATGTATGGGTGAAATAACCAGGGATTCTAGCTCCTGACATGACCAATCTCTGACGAACGCTACAAATGCTTTTATTGCCTTGCCGATGCTGGGCAGAATTACTAGCAGGACATTGAGCACAGCCCCAGAGTTGGCTGGTGGGAGAGTACAAACATTAAGCAGACCGACAACTATCCCCTGAGCAAGCCATTAGGAGAACATATTTACTCCTAACATTAGTGATCACTTTCTTTTATGTCAAGGGTGTATGTTTGCACATCAGTATCATGACCCCGATAGAATCTCTCATGATATTGGCATAAAACATTCTCTCATAATTGGTTTTACGGAAAAACCTACACTGAGTTCCCGCAAGAAGCATCTCCTTTAGGAAGACAACAACTGCTTATGTATGTTAAGAAGTTGTCAGACCATCCCACTTGTAATCTTGTTGCAGAGGCTATTTACATTCCATGAAAGGCAGGTGAGGTAGGCTACGTCACTTACGCTTATGAAACTTTGTATGTGTACACAATAGCATTCAAAGCACATGGGATGGAGAACAAGCCAAGGAACACAGAAACCATTCAGTATGTAGCCCTCCATGTAAAAACGATACCCAATAACCACCCAAAAAGGGCCCCCACCCTATACATCCACTGAACTCAGTATATCTGTCACCCAAACATAACGAATTAATCCAGAACTGTATCAGTAAACACCTGGGGGTAAATGCTCAAGCATGTGTCGAACTCCTACAATTTGTCACAGTGAGGCAACCCTTGGCCAATCACACGCAAAACCAAGGATACAACCACCCATATTGGTCAGGGTATAAAGCGCCAATGGAGAAAGGAGCAGAAAACAATGAGACCGCGTCTATTAGTATCCTGAATAAGAGCCTTCAGGCAACCTCGTCTGGCCCAGAGGCTTCATTCTCTACATTGTTTTGTAAGCCATTTTGCAAGGAAGAGGGCAACCCTGAGGGGCATGTGTTCCCATTAAGATGCCTATGCGCCAGACCTCAGCAGAGTGTTTGTCAGTAAGCAATTCAGCCCAATCCCATGCCTGTGTAGGATCAGTGAGGAAAACTGTTTTATCTCCATGATAGATCTTGAGAGTGGCTGGGAAGAAGAAGAAAACATTCAGGAGTCTGGCAACAATTATCCATGGCAAGGCACCCATGGGATGGGCATGTGCTGGGACTCCTTGCACTGGCTCAATGGATACAAATCTGGAGAGGCATTTGGGCCCCACAATGGTCTGGAACCACTTCTTCAGATACATGTTGATGCAGTCTTCCCCTGAATGTCTAAGATATGTTGTTGCATTGTGGAAACAACACCTTCTGTATCTGGGGCTCTTTGTTTCACTTCACTCACTCTGCGTGTGTAGGTCCTGAAGCAGGATGTTCACATCTATGCAATGGCATCCACCTTGGTCTCCAAGGCCACTTTAGAATTGTTAATTGCTGCCATCACATCAGACAAGTGGATTGAGTCAGGTGGGCTAAAGTCCCTGCATTCCCATGGCGTTGTTCCTCCATCCATTGAACGTGGGATTGCAGTAGTGGCAAATGTGTCGCTCCTGCTATGGTAACTCTGTTTCCTTGATTTCTCCTTCAACATTGTTAGAGATGGTAACAACCCCAGATTAGTAGGGCAGCAGATAACAGCAGCCTCTTCCAGTTTCACAGAGCCAACCCAGCCGACGGCAGCCTCCCAACAGTGTTTTAGGGGCAAAGGCAATATCAGTGCAGGCGGAGGCCAGGAGACACTGTGCCACGGATCCAACCAAGCAGACAGAGGCAGACCAGTGAGCACTCTATTCACCAGGAAGGGAGGCTGGGGTGTACACTTGTGCCCTTCACCAGGTGGTCTAGGGCTTCATGCAGAGAACGACCAACTCCCAGGCGTCTTTCCTGGATGTCTTGTCCAGATGTTGGTATCCAAACAACGTCCCACACCCAAAGCTGGGGGCTCGCCACCAGTTCTGGCACACTGTAGCCATCTTTCAGCACTGCCATGAGGGGAAGGAAGTCAGGGTCCCAGGCTCAGCTATCCAGCTGCCCAGAGACTCTCTCTTCCAGGTCTACAGGTCCGGATTCCAGCTGCACTCCACACACCTCTCAATCCCTTCACATACACTGCTCCTGACACCTTGAAGGCTGCTTTACCCTCGTTTCATCACTGCAGTGCTCTGCCACCGTCTACTACTCCAAAGCTTTAACGGCCGGAGCCCCACCTCTTCCCAAGCTATGTCAACAGAAGCTGGGTACTGTCAAAGCTGAGGCAGGGCACCACTGCCCATCCTTTCAGTGTTGGGTCTCTGTCAACTGACGTCAGGTTTCTTGGAGTCAGGACTGCCAAGAGCAGTGGGAAAAGCAGAGCCTGCTTGGAATTATAGAGAGTGATTGGGGTTTGGTTGTGCCAACCTTCTTGGGTCCTGCGCCCAAATCTTAAGTTAAATACTCCAGTGTCACAAAATAGTGGGGAAACAAGGAGGCAATGACCCCTGCCTCTTGTCTGAACATAGAGAAACGTTACTTCCCCACATAAGAAAATGTGCCACACAGAAATATAGTTGTTCAGTATATTTTATCTTTGAAGTGATGCCATTTGGCACATAAATTGAACTCAAAAAGACCGTTATACGGTAATGCCCTTTGGATAACCCGTGTTTTGGCACTAAACAAAGCCTTTCTCAAATCAGGTCAAATCGGTATTAGACCACAACACAATAAAGCTAGTTTCCATTGTACTTGGGTGACAAATTCGAAATTCACAAATCACGGGATCCAATCCCTCCTATAAACTCTGTATCCAGGTTTCCCTGCTTGGAATTATCTGATTGCCAAGGTCTGATGCTGTAAGGGGCAGTCAGGCAGGTCCGTTAAAATCCACCAATAGCTTCTGTCTGGATCAGCTGAGAAAAGGGACATTTTAACAGGATAATTATGAATTCCAGAAAGAGCCCAACTGGAACGCGACAACATCCTTGCGCTGCTCTCTAGCACCCCCCAGTGTTAAGTGTTAAGCATTCTTGATCTGCAGCTAGAAGCATTGATCTGCAATAAAAGATTCTCACAAACTCCTCCATACACGCTGTTCGATTATACAACAAAGGGTAGTCACATTGAATTATTGGGGGGGTTACACATGTAGCAGCATCTCAAGACAAGTAGGATGCTACAAATGCAGGGCCGAAATGATTGCAGTGAAGGCAGCTGGGTAGGTCAAGCAATTCGCCAGCACTGCATCTGAAATTATTTAAATAGGCATGGTTCCCCATGTAGGATCTGGGGGGATCCAAAATGATACTTGCACATTTACTGTTTTCCCCTGTGCTGGTTGTGCTGGTGCAGGTTTCTGTTCGTAAAAGAGGAATAGTTTATTCTGCTATGCTTTGCATCATGGAGGTATTAGAAATGGCTTGTCATAGTTTTATCTTCCATTCTTGCACCTGAAGTTATGTTTACACCGCTTTGAAAGATTGAGCAGAGTCCGTGCTTGCCACTTGAGCAGAGGCTTTCAGACCTCTTACAGTATAGTCAAACATCATGCCTCCCCACTCCAGGCTAATAGCGGGTAAAATAAATGCAAATTAGTGCCAGTAGCCCTTCAGCAGAAAGGGGAATAGGGCACTTGAATAGATAGGTATGGAGAGGTAGGATCAATTGAAAGACCAGTAAGTATAGGAGGAGAATAGATGGGGATAGTAAGAACAATTACTCCGTGCTGGGCTCCCTACAGCATTATCATTTCAGGGTACAGTGCAGTCCTACAAAACATTACGTAAACCATCAGTGTCTCCATGTCCTTTAGACTCCCTAACCAGGTTATTCATATCACCAATCATAAATGGCAAAACGTTATGTTGTATCCCTTCACAAAGTCAAAAACGTTACCCCTACTAATCAGAGCTAAGATCACAATCACGCACTTTTTTTTAAATAGTCAATATTCTCCTTCAATTTCCACAATGAGGTTCTATTCTTGTGTATCAAATCATTCTCTGCTTTCCTTTATGGAGCAAATGTTGCAAATGCTCTATGTCAACAAATTACAGCAAACACTGTCGAGCTGACGATGGAAGATGTGAGTTGGATAAACTGAAGCACCAAAGTACTCCATCAGAATTGAAGCTACCATTTGTGGAGAGAAAAATCAGAACTGCAATCTGACAACCAATCTCATAGCTTCAAATTATCCTGAAAGAGGGCAATACTCTAGAATTTCAAATATCTGTACCCCAAAATCCCATTCAGTTTGTATAAATTGGTTACCGGTCTGTATCCTTTGTCTTCATTCATAACCATGAATGGATTTCGGACAATGTTGCTGGATTAAGGAATGCCCATTCTATTTCATTAATGTCAAGCAACATTTGAACCTCCAGGAGATCAGTGACATGCCTTGTTTTGTAAAAGGCAAAGGAACAGCATGTCTTATGAATTATATTCTGAAATCTTGAGCTACCTCCAAATTCTAAAGATCCTGAGTAATTAGGGGCCACACGTAAAACATCTCTACTGGATATTTGTCCAACAACTATTTAAAAACAAATGTATCTTTAAACTGATGTTCACGTCCAACACGTGATCTTCTTCTCTGAAATGAATGCCACTTTTTTTGTGGGGAAAACACTGGTCTGAATTGCTGGGGGAGGGGTGATTGATTGCACGTTATGGGGGTAAACTTTCGATTTCTTTAGGACCTGAGGGTGCGTGCTGGGAGAGACCTAAAGCTCAATTATCATGTGAAGATAAGACTATTCAATTTATCCAGAAAAAAGTACTCACAACGTTAACCCTAAAAATGTGCTGCTCATTACTATGATTGATTTTTGTCTCAGCACATGGGCCACAAGTTTGGAGCTGATTTTTAAAAGGATGAAAATAATTTCTTGATCACATACGTGACCTATCATTCTGGCTGATGCTGGCATTCCCATGAGATTAAGCATATGGCTCTATCAAAAATGGCCATGCCTACAGTATCTATTCAGTTACTTGGATATCTCCCTTACTTAATAAAAAGCACAGCAATTCTTGTGCCAAATGGTAGTGGTGTTGTTCCGTAATAAGGTATATTAGTTTTTTAGGCATTTCATTTTCATCTTGCTCTTGTCAGCAACTTCCTGTTTTGCATGCATACGGAGACGGTCACAGCTTGATTGATACATTGGCGATTAGAATTGTGAAAGTCATGCATCCAACCCCCAAGAGCGTGCTGTATCCCTTATGATCTATGGCCTTCTATGCGACGTGCATGAAAAAAGGTCTCCAGACTTAAGGATAGGAACATACCTGCATTGTCAAACTCCTTTTTATCCCCACGAGATATTTGGAGTGATGCATGTCCATTATAAGTGTGCCTCATAGTACTCCTGATGTGTAAGTAAAACATGCTCATCACCACACACATCTATGGGGTCACTTAACTGGTTTCTCTTGGAAGTCAAGTTATGTCCTTGGACGAATACCTCTAATTGTTTGGATTTCGAAGGTGAAAATGGATTTGTGAATAGAGCCGTATCACTTCTGGCAAGAGCCTCAAATTACATGGCCTGCGTTAGCAGCCATGTAGTTATGGTTAAATTGCTAAACCCATAGGGAGAGCACTTTTTGGGCATCTTATAACTTTGCTCTCCCTGGACGAATTCTCACCAAACTTTGCAAAAAAAACTTTACGGCCCACTCTGAATTTTTCTTCATAGTTTGGTGAGGTTTTGTCCAGGTGGGGCAAAGTTATAGGGGGTCCCATAATTTCTTTCTTCCCATAGACTGAATGGAGAAAACATTTCCGTCACGCATACAGCCCAAACCGCTGGACAGATTTTTACCAAACTTGCGGCAGGAGCGGCAGCTTGTTCCCGAAAGTGTGCTTTAGTTAATTTGGTGTAAATCCTTTTAGTAGTTTTTTTTAATTGACCAACATGTAAGGCAAGAAAATTAGTGATATCTATGTCCGCTCCGTGGACTCACTTCCCTGTTCGGTCCACAGACTGGCCTCTGATTGGCCTGAAAAATCGGGATGTGACCGCTGATTGGGTGGTTAGAAAACATGAAATGCGTCGGTTTTCCTGAAACTCCCGCCATCTTGGATTCGCGGACAGCGCAGTGAAAACATAAAAAAAGCAGCATTGCACTTGCCAAACTCAACTAACAATCTCTGAGGATGTGGTGGGGGATGAGGATGGGCTGAGATATGGCCATAAGAAGCCATAAAACGGTTTGTTTCCCCCCCGACAGTCCACGAACACCCCAGATGTCCTGGGGCAGTCCTGTGGTGTTCGCGGACACTTCAGATGTCCTAGGACATCTGTACCTATTTC
Organism: Ambystoma mexicanum; assembly: GCF_040938575.1. NCBI lineage: Eukaryota > Metazoa > Chordata > Amphibia > Caudata > Ambystomatidae > Ambystoma > Ambystoma mexicanum. The sequence continues at coordinate 865,280,273 of NC_090937.1, forward strand.
TGCATTACAGGGTTGGGGAAAAGCAGTTTTTGGATGGCTTATAACTTTTGCGCCACTCAATGAAACTGCATGTAATGAAGTTGTGAAAAAGTCTGGAGATGGCACCACACATTCTGAACTACTGCTGTTTATTTGTGTGACTGGAACTACGATCGCATTGCAGCGTTGTTTCTAAAGCGGATTGACCTAATTTGTTCCATCAGGAGTCGCCACCCATTGACACACTGCCTCCTTCACTTCCTATAACTAACATGTACACACGCATTCGTGAAGTCATGAGGAAGTCTGGAGGTAGGCTGCTTTACTGCTTGTTACTCTGCAACTTTGTGCCCAGTTTGCTGATGTTGAATTGACTTGTCCAAGCCTTCACAAATTGCTGACTCTGCTTATTTGTACTTGTTGCAGACGGCACCACACATTCTGAACTACTGCTGTTTACTTGTGTGACTGGAACTACGATCGTGCTCCAGTGCTTTTTCTAAAGTGGATTGACCACATGATTTGTCATTGCGCTTCAGCGAGTCGCCGCCCACTGCCTCCTTCACTTTCTATAACTAACACGAACACGCGCATTGCGTGTGCATTCGTGAGGTCATGAGGAAGTCTGGAGGTAGGCTGCTTTGCTTCTTGGCTGCGGCATGAGCAGCGTGCAGTGAACTTATATATGCAGTTCGAGAAAGCTATTTATACTTGCTTGATTTGACGAATTTTTTGATTCAGTGCTAAGCTTTTTCTGAAGGGTATAAAGTTCCCATTTTCCCATTATTACTATTGCAATTGTAATTTAATTGACACATTACATGGCTGCTCGAATATTTGTTACCCATGCCTCATCAACTTCTAACGGGACCTCACCAAAACTGGTGGTGTCAAAAGCGTTGGTTAAAAAAAATAAGCAGAACCTTGATTTATTAAAATTGAAACCAGCAAATGTAGACATTTGCGAATGTTGCATTATACAAAATGCCATTAACTCCACCACATCATAAAACAATTGTTTTATCACTCCAACGACGATAGAACCTCTTGATTCTGTGTCTACCCAACTTGAGGTAAATCCCCAACTCCAACAACATTAGAACTAACACCGACTCTGTTACCGACTCTGCCCTTGTAATAGCAAGTGATAATGCAGTCTCATCAGTAACAGACAATAACAGAATGATGCAGACCGCGGATATCTCAGAGGCTGATGTAATTGCAGATACTCCTATGCAAGATTTATTCCTAGTAAATGAACCTGATATAGTAGACATTAGTGATCATATAGTGACACCTTCTGGCATGTCGAGTGCATCCACGGCCTTAAATCAGGACATTTGTTGCAAATAAGTCTGTGGTTGTGACCGCCCTGCCTATTAGTCATCACAATGATTGCTTGAATTCTCTATCGCAAACACCAGACATGTTTGAAGCGTCCAAATGTAATTCCTTGGTGTCATCTTTTATTTTGCCGATGCCTCGTGGACATCGCAGTAGGATATCTCTACTTAACAATATTCCAAGCAATGGCTTACTAATACAGCCATCCTTAGTGGAAATCACTGTAATGGCCATGCATTTCACCATCAAATTACTGTTCACAATATTTGATGTGATGGACGAAAAAATCACCAGACAAGCAGTTCAATTAGAGCAGCTTGTTAAATGGATGGAACATATACAAATAAATGGTACTGAGGCTAAAACAAAGGAGGCATGCTCATTGAAAACAAATAAATAGGGACTGTTTCAAAATTGAATCCGGCCCTCCACTCTGAATTTATGGTTAAGACCATGGCTATCGAGACTCTTCCGACCATTCTTTACATTATTTCTGAAGTGTCAGAATCTAGTAATGCTCGAGTGAATCCATCTATAGAAATCATTCAGTTAACCAACAACCCCATAAATGGGTCAGAAAAGGTGAATGACCCCAAAAAAAAAACAGCCTTGGCTCCTCATTCAATTGTTGCTAAACCAACTAAAAAAGACAAAGTTGAAGCCCAATGTGAACAGGCACATTCAAGGGCAAAACAACTAAGAATGAGAAAACATCAAACATTACTAGTACCTCTCAAGTGAAGCAATTTGTCAAAAGAATACAAATACCCAGAACACAGAGTAGTCATGCAAGCAAGGCTATTATAGCCAAATATAAGTCACGTATTAACCCTAATAAGATCAAGATCCAGGAATCCTACAATCCACTAGTTGCCCATACCCCATTGGATGAATTAGTCACCATGATAGAGGATGAACAGTCACTAAAATCTACCCTGGGTACGCAAACTGTCCAGGAAAAACCTTGTGTTGATGCAGGGAAATTGAATATTGAAAAACAAATTTCAACGACAACAGATAACTGGTTATCACAGTTAAAGATTGAAATTTGTAAACCATTGAAGAATACTTATGAACTAAAACAAGTAATTCAATTGTTGATTCTTCAATGGGTAATATTCAAACTGGCATAGGCAATCCAGTGGTTGTGAATGAACATCAATCAATTCACACACAGATTATCAATAGCAATGAAAATGTGAGTTCCATCTATCAGGACCTGCTGAGTGGGATTAAATGTGATGGTGAGGTCCACCGTGACAAATATTATAAGTCGATTTGCCACCCCCAGTGTCATCGACTAATTTTGAAATGTCGATCTGACCCCTTTGCCTCTTATGACTTATGTCGAGCCAGTGTATTAAATATATTTTCGGATATACAATAACTAGAGGACTTAACCTCAAATTACTTTGAACACGTTGAATTCGCTCTGATCAGCAAAGGTAAATGAGTGGTTTTGTTGGGTCAAGTGACCACTGGAGTAAATAATCAAACTGAGAATCAACCTTGTCTGATTACAATAGAATGATAAATGTGGCTTGCTGGAACACCCGAGGCCATCTCCACGTGATCAGTGAAAGTGCCGTATTAATTGACTCTTATGACATAGTCATTTTTCAAGAAACTTGGCTGTTGGATGTACCAATTTGGAACAATCATGAAATCAATTTAATACCAGCTGCGAAAAAACACAAAGGTCGTCCGACCTCTGGTCTTATGATAGACTTAAAAAACAATATAGGCTTGGAATTACAAGCCTGGGCCTCACCTAACAATCATATACAATTAGTCAAGATTGTTGGCTATGAGACAGTCTTGGCTATGATTAGTATATACAGAAATCCTATAGCCCTGACTGATAATAAATTCTTCAGTGACTTGGAAGAGATCATGATGAATATACAAATGTCATCTGACATCACAGATGTTATTCTGGCTGGCAACATCAATTTGCAATGTCTTAATGATAATAGAGAAATACAATCGGGCTGCACTAAACAAGTGGATGGTGCTCATGGAAGCACACCAAATGTATATGTTAAATGAATCTATCGAAGGTAATGTGCTGGCTGCTTGCACCTGGTCTAGTTTTCCAGCAAATCCATCATAGATTTTGTGAATGTCAAATCAACAACTTTCAGTCACATTGATGAATTTAAGGTGCTACAACACGTCAATGATGATCATAACCTACTTTCTTTTTGATGGTTATTACAAGGCAAGGACAATCAGATCAGTTGTAAGCAGTATGAAGGCACCCTTCAAGTGAATCATTCAAAGATCCGTTTTAAATGGAATATACAAACTTTATATCATCTTAATGAGAGTAGAACTGAAATGTGGCACTTGAATATTGATCGAACATCAAATTCTAGTGGTAATTATGTGAATGTGCTTCATATGTTTAAAAGCCAACCAAAAACACACACGGATAGCCATTATAAGAAAACACATCTCTTTGATGTAGTCACTCAAGACCGCAAAAGGGAACTGAGACGCCAAAGATTACTGGCATTTCAACAACCTCAGTCAGTGAGAGCTAGCCTCTTAAAAACAATGAAGTGCCAGTATAATAACTGGCAACGGTCGAGAAAGGCACATTTATATCAGCTCGATGGCGAAGATATGCTGTGAGCAACATGCGAGAAAAACTCAGCCCGGACTTGGAGTTATCTTAATTTGGCGACCAAGACACAGCTTCCAATTCAAATAAATGGGGTTACTAATGCTGAATGGGTCCGGTATTATACTGAAATATATGCAAAACCAAGAACTTGCGCTCACCTCTGTTCCAGTAGAAACACTTTGTGGACTAGCTTAAAAATTAATGAAGAAGACATATTAAGCTATATAAATAAGTCAAGCAATTCCCGGCCGCCTGGTCCAGATGGGCTTAATAATCGCATGCTCAAGAATAATCCTGAATCCTGGACAAGAATACTTTACAATGGGCCTCATTACGACCCAGGCGGTAAGTTACCGCCTGGGTCGTACCTTTACCACCATGGCGTAAACTACGTTTACGCCATGGTGGTTGGCGGATTTACCGCCCCATTCCGAGGTTGGCGGGGCGGTAAGTCCCCAATCCCCATTTACCCTTCCCCATTCCCATTTTTGCCCCATAGGGCATAATGGGAGTGGGGAAGGCGTTAATTACGCCACCGTAAATTACGGTGGCGTAATTAACAACAAGGTCCCTTAGCGCCATGGATTTTAACACCTGCTAAAAGCAGGTGTTAAATCCTCCATGGTGCTAAGGGACCTCGGAATCAGGCGGTAAGGGTCGGCGCTGTTTACGCCGCCGTAAACCCCTTACCGCCTGGGTCCTAATGAGGCCCAATGTATTTAACATGGTACTGGCATCGGGCATTATACCTTTATCTTGGCGGCATCAATTATAGTTCCTATATTCAATAAGGGAGATCGGTCAAGACCCATGAACCATAGACCGGTCGCTCTTCTTGATGCACCTGGGAAAATGTTTGCTATAATCCTGCTGAATGAATTAATGAATGGACAGCACGTCATTATCAACGCAATTGTTTTCAGACAGGATTTGTTTGAGGCCTGGGAACTACGATTAATTTGTATACGCTTAATGCCATTCAACAGATTCATTCCTCCCTGGGCCAACCTCTTTATATGGTCTTCGTGGACTTTCAGTCCACATTCGATTCTGTGCAACGGGAGATGCTGTTTGATAAACTGAGGAAGGCAACATGCCCCACACATTTATGTGAATTAATCTAATTACTCCACACTGATACCCAGATTAGAATTCGTATAACTCTACATGGAGACCTAACAGATGAAATCCCCGCTTTTCAGGGGTTGAAGTAGGGATGTATTTTAGCTTCAGCCCTTTTTAATTTCTTTATATTTGATATGACACGTGATTTTGTTAACATCAATCTCGGGAGGATAGCTCAGCGTCAACGTACTCGCCTGGGAAGCATTAAGACACGGAGCAATACGGGTTCGATCCCCGGGTCCGCGCTTAGAAACCTCAGGGTATTAAGCGCATTATAAATAACCTATCATATCATATCAATCGTGATGCTCCTAAAATAAATGGCCAACAGATTCCTGCCCTTTTTTAAGCATACAATCTGATTCTAATGTCTAAATCTCCTCGGGGGCTGCAATGATTATTGAATGCACTAGCTACCTATGTAGACAGAAATATGTTGACTATCAATCTAGCAAAAACAAAGACAATGATATTTAATGAAAAGGCAAAGAGTAGAGGCACACAAGTGTGGATGATGAAGAATGTCAATCTGTAAAGGCTACATCAATATACCTATCTGCGAGTGGTGATCAGTGATAATGAATATCCTAAAGCCTATGATATAAACTTGGATAGGAAACTCCAGACTGCAATATCGCAAACAAATATCATCATGAAGCGATATGGGAAGTTTAACCTAAATTCAGTTATGACCTTTTATCTCCAAAAAGTCACCCCTATATTGTTGTACAGTGCTGAAACCAGGCCGATAATGAACAAAAATAGATTCCTGAAACTTGAAGGGAAATACTGGCGACGCGTTCTGAAGTTGCCTATTGTGTGCCTGTTGTATGGGTAAAGCATGAATGTGGGCTGATATCATTATATGCTAAATATAGATGGCAATTTATATCATTATTCAGAAAGTGTTTACTTGCCCCCAACTCACAAACACTCTTGAGTATCTGTCACGCTCACTTGATTCCCACGGGGGCGCTGGCCTGGTTTCGAGTGCTGATGCCTCTTCAGTGGTGAAGCGCAGGGCTCTGAAGATGGATAGGACGGGCCCCTCAACTCTGGCTAATCTGGCTCGCAGGAATATCCTCCTGTACGTGAAAAGGGAGTATTACAATCTGGCGGAATAATGCTCGAGCCTCCCACTTCCTTCCAACCCTCCTCGATACCCTTCCACGATTCCCTGTGAAGTCTCACCTTAGGGTCTGAAAGGACGAACTCTCCATCCTGCTTCTGACGCAGGGGCGCGTTGAACCCAGTTACTTCACTGGATTGAGGTTGGATGGGAGTTCAGGTAAGCTTGATTATACTGGTAAGGCGATGTAAAAGTTCTGTTGCAAGTTCAAAAGTTCAGCTTTAAATAATAATGGTCATTGTCTTTTTCAGGTGATGAATGAAGATTCCTTTGGACACTTCTTGCAACAAAGCGCTAATGTTGATGTCTTTTCCCATAGGGGCCGGGGTTCGGAATGCCGGAGATATGGCGCCGACCCGAAGTGAAACGTGCAGTTCCAGTAAAGATCTGATAAGTCCTAGATGAGCGCTCAGGTAATGTTTTTGCATTCGCTCATCTAATGTCTTTGTCTTTTTTCCCCATAGGGGCCGGGGTCCGGAAAATGCCTGGAAGCAGCAAGACCCGAAATGAAATGGGAATGACCCAACAGGTAGGTCTTAGAAGGAAACTGAACTTTTCCTATTCCCTTCCTTCTCTCACCTTGTGTTCTTGTCTTTTTCTCTCTAGGCTCTGGGAAGTGGCTGCGGATCCGGATGATCGCTGCTGAAGATGGAGGCGCCCAAGAAAGGTGAGTGAAATGCAGCGCTGCAGCGATCGGAGCGAAATGCTTTTTAAAAATGATGTCTTCCTTTTCAGGATCGTCGGTGAAATGTCTCTGTGATGCAGGTTTAGCAGGTAAGGCCTTCTCCCTCTCCAATTCTCTTCTTATTACCCTTTGCAGGTGTCCCAGGATGCTGACAGGCGTGGCTGAAGTCCAGAAGCAGGAGCAGACACGGTGTGCGTCCAGCTGCTAGGTGCAGAACAACGCGAAGCACGTGTGGCTGTTCGGGTGGGGTTTAAATAGCTTTGGAAGGAGTTCCAGGTATGTATCCTTCCACCGATCAGGTATGTATCCTTCCCCGACCACACCCGGGTGGAAAGTAGTCCCACAGGTAAAGTAGTCCCATTCAGGCCTCAAGAGGGCCTGGATGTAGCAGCATGGTCTGCATCAGGTAAGTGCACACTAAAACACTTGAACACATGTCCAGCTTTATGAGCCTGGCGCCTAAGGCGCCAGGACTGGGGTCCAACATGAGCCTGGTGCCTAAGGCGCCAGGACTGCGTCCAAAGGGCCCCAGCTTGGGCCCGCTGGAACTTCCCTGGGGGGAATGATGCCTGCCTCTGGGGTTGCTGGGTCGGACCTGGCTCCTTGGAGGTAGGCATCATGACAGTATCATAGCCAAATATATGTTCAGCTCCCGGCAAGACTTTGTACGTACAAGGAAAGATTTGGTCATCCATACATTGTGTGAGACAGAAGTTACCTTACAACTTTTAATAGGAAATCCATGTGGAGTAAAAACTAAATTGTTAGAAAGAGATTGGATCTCTACTAGAGAGAAATGTATGAACTATGAAACCTACAGGTCCAATCCCTTTCAAATCAAAAAAAATATGGCAACATGAAGAGCTATCTGCAAAAGTCACCTTCAGATAGCCATCATAATGATTTTATGCACTTTAGGTTTGACCTGTGGCCCACTAGAGAGATTCAATTCTGACGGCATCTCATCAAAGAATGCGAAAACTTTTCCCGATTTTGCAAATGTGGACAGACCAAGGAAACATTGAAGCATCTGCAAGTCGAGTGTCCTATGCTTATGGAATTGTGCATTTTACATTTTAAGAAACTGTTTGATAACCAGTAAATATTAATGAGAGAAGAATTATCGGAAAACTTGTTTTTAGGTCAGAAATTGAAAATACAAATTGCTGTTTTAAATTATTTGTATGCATTAAAATTAACAAAAGCATATGGAATACGTATTTGATAACTGAATTAGGTTATACTCATGTGAAATAGATTTTATTATTATTGTATATGATGAATCATGATGAAATTTATTATGCATATGTGATTTTTTATAAAACAGATTTTATTATTTTATATGATAATTTATGGTGAAGAGAAATGTGTAAAGTTGATTTATCAGCTGAATCAAATAAAACAAAACAATTACAAAAAAATAAAAAGAAACTGCATGTAATTTTGCAGTTTTATTCTAGAACTAATCCTGAATGGTTCTTCAGAGTTTTGTGGGATCCTGTCAAGAGGGGGCAAAATTAGAAGGGGGGGTCCCAAAATATTGTAAAGGCATATAAATTTGGTGTCATTTCATGAATCTGCACAACATCTGGCAAAACGATTTTGGATCTAGATATAAATGGTTTTCTAAAATTTGGTGGGATTTTCTCAAGACGGGGTGAAATAAGAGGGGGGTCTCAACATTTTTAGATGGTGGTTTAGAACTTTGTTGCTATTTGACAAATGTGGACAAACGTTTTGAGACAATCTTGCTACTGGCCATGACCGCTAGGGATGATAAATGGTGTTAAAGTGGCTATGTCTACCTAAGACTGGCTATGTGGTAAAGTTATTTAAAGGTAGTATAGGTTTGAAAGGGAAAAAGTGCTTGGGGTAATATGTTCATAGGGTTTTGCAGGCTGCCATGGCAAGGGAAGAGGGGCTGTGTACAGAGCCCCGCCTTCTCTTTCCATGTTGGCTGTCTTGGAAAAGGATTTTCCTTCCTACAGCGGGATGTCGGAGGCATCCCGCTGTAGGAAGGATAATCCTTCCTTCTTGCAGTGGGACGCCACAGGCGTCCCGCTATAGGAAGAAAAATCTATGTTTTAGCACCCTGGGTTCCTACTTTGGGAATCAGGGGTGCTAATGGCCTTTATCCCCCATTTCAGGGGCTGCAATGGACGCTAATTGTCTGTAGCCCTATTTATTTATTTATTTATTTATTTATAACACGCCAAAGCCTGCAGACATCAGGCTGTGTAGTTACAGTATTTCTTGAGGAAGATGAGGTGGAGGAAGACAGCTTACTACTTGCTGAGAAAGGAACAACCTTTCTGAGAGCATTGCGGCCATTGGATTTGGTGTGGCGGCGCATGGAGGTGGTCCTGTAGGAGTACTGTCCAGGTAGTCTGTGACTGAGTACAAAATTGCACTCAGTGCATTTCTCTTTGGTAGCTTTAGCCTTTGGTACACTCCCAACAATAGCAAAGAACGGGCACACCCATGATTCAATCTTGGTGCTAGAAGTAGGCACTTCCTCTACCTCATCTTCTTGGTCCTCTTCATTGTCTTTGAAAGTACTGCTCTTTTTTTGTTGCGAAGGTCCTCCAGCTGGTGGTAGTGGTGGATCTTGGGGAGGAAGGATGGCAATAACTGATGCAATTTTTAAGATAAATAGCAGTTTTGATAAAATTCTTCCAAGTATGTACTGTGTACTAGTTTGGTAATGGATAATGAGTACGAAAAGGTGTAGGAGGTTTGCAAGGGAAATGTTGAAGTTGAAAGTTCCTAGATCAGTAGAAAATGCAGTTCTGAACTGTCTTTGAAGCACGGATCTGATCACGAAGTGCAGACGCCTTCGTGAACACATCACCATGCTGTGCGCAAGCGTATGGTCACGTGGCACTGTCCAAAAGGTCTGCGATGAAGTCAGACGTTCCCTGACGTCTACAGATGCAAAATTCATTCAAAAAAAGTTGCAAAAAGTGTATAGATGTTTTAAAAATGATGCTACAAGGTGGGAAATGGCAGAGTTTTAAGGTGAAACTTTGTAAATTGGACAAAATTATTGCTTATTGGCTAAGCATGATATTAGTAAGTTGTAGGAAAATAGCATGCACTGGTAAAAACCCATGAAATTCACTGAAACTTTGTTAAAGGGAGGTTATTGTTAAGTTGCACTACCAAAAACCTATTAAATTCAATGACAAAACTTTGTTAAAGGGACGTTATGGTTAAGTTTCAATAATAAAAATCTATGAAATTAAATGAAAAAACATTGTTACAGGGACGTTATGGTTACAGGTAAAACCGAAAAACCTCAGAAATTAGCCAGTTATGGTAAGCTAAGCAGCCATAACTCGCGCCACCACCGTGCACTGCTAAGACTTACACCCAGGACATCACGGATTGTTTGGATTGGCCCCTCGGCCTTTCGGCCCATGGCCGGGACGAAATTGTCCCTGGGGAGTGGGGGCCAGTTTCTGGCCATGCCTGGGCCGGTTTGGAAGAAAAATAAATAAAAACAAAAATCTTTTCTTTCACTTTTTTTTTTTTTCAAAAAGGCTTTCATCCTTCTTAGGTCGATAAATCAGTACCAACACAGGTTGGGTGATATTGTATGCATATGTGTTCTATAAAAAATAGCTTAAGTGTAAGTGCAATACAATAACATATTATCATTTGGCCTTGGACGTCTGCTTGGATTCACAGTAATTTAATGTACTTAGGAACAATGCTATTCGATGCCACCTGTTTTTCAAGGGCTGAAAGGTTGTGTTTCATCGCTTCCCGGGATGTCACTTTGGGGTGGGATCAAATGACATCACTTTCGGTGATGTCAACAGAGGTCAAGGGTCATGAGGCGAGGGGTGGGCCACTTTTTTGAGGCGAGGGGTGGGCCACTTTTTTTTGGGTGACCTGGCCTATTTCTTGTCCTAGTCCGACCCTGTACAGGCCCTTGTTGAGGTGCTAGCGAAGGCGACTGCCACTAAACCTGTGCAGAAGGGGATGCTCGGTGGAAAGGGGCAGCTCTACTTGAAGCTATCAGCAGTATTTCAGGGGCAGACAAGCCATGCCCAATTGCCCATTTTAGAGGAGCAGAATGCTTCCCATCCTAGCACACCCACATTTCCAACCACTTTTCCTTCTTTGGCATTTCAGGCTGAGGATGCCAAAGGCAGTGATGAAGATGAGGGTGATACTATTGGCTGGTATATTGACAACACTCCCTCTTCTCTAAAAGAACAAAGGGAGAGGTTTTTGTGGCTACGAGAACTGATACTGAGTTCAAAGTAGTTTTCAAGATACAGGTTTTTGGGCCCAAATACATCCTAAAAGGCCACCTAATACCATGACAACCTCTGCAAAAATGCAGAAAACACTCATTCTGTGTAGACTCACTTTGTGATACCTTATATACCCTGAAGTGTCAGTGGCATATGTCAATCAATGTTAGAACGTATCAGATTATGAAAGCAACTAGTACCACCTCTTGCATCTCAATTGTCTCTCTTCTTCTGCCTCTTCCAAAAAGCCAATGGCACCTACAGTGAGTCATCAACACATATATAGTGCAGAATTTCTTTGCACAGGGTCAAGAGCAGCATCTTCCCAGCTGCACTCTGTGCAGAAAGGTTGTGTCCTGTGGGAAGGGCTAGGCATGCGCACTGAATTTTTACATATTTTATGCCGTGAAGGTATGGACATAGACACACACTCTGAATTCAGATGTGTCTCCCTGTTTGCAGGAGTGAGGTCCCAGACTGAATGTTTACATCTGTCCTGGTTTGGACACACGTAGTACATTTTTACATCTCTCCTCTCTCCTCTCTTGAAACACTTGTGTATAGGCGCGTTATACATGCCATATCATATCATATCTCCTATCAGGCTGTGGTCAGAATATGAAATGAGGGCCTGATTTATGAAAATTTTAGCACAGTGCAAAGTGACTTTGTACGCAAAGTGACTTTGCACTGGTGCAAGGTGACTTTGCACTTCCAACAAACACCCTGATTCACAGAGTGGTGCAAAGTGTATTTTTCCATAGTAAAGTCAATTTGCACTGCAAAATAACTCTGTGCACAGCTCTAATTGGGCCTAAATCATGGTGCATAGAGTACTATTGCAGTGCAAAGTGACTTTGTACTGCAAAACTACACTTTGCACTGCTCTCTGAATCAGGGTGTTTGTTGGCAGTGAAAAGGCACCACGCTAAAAGTTCCATGAATTAGGCTCTAAATGTTTACCTCGCTATAGTTGTGCAGGGCTAAGGGCACACAATTAATGTTTGCATTTCTCCTGTCCAACAAGAATAGGATCACCGGAAAATCTCTCTTCTCTCTCAGGATAGGAGGGTCACACTGAATGTGTTTGTTTCTCCTGACTAGCATTGGATAAGAACGCACTCTGAATATGTATGCCTCTCCCCTCTCGCAGTTGTGAGGACACAGACTGAATTTTTACATCTCTCCACTCTCACAGGAGTGAGGGTACAGACTGAATGTTTACATCTTTCCTCTCTTACAGGGTTGAGGGCATGCGCATGAGCTAATTAGGACATCACTATCGGTGGAAACTTCAGAAAGGAAAATTATAACTGATATAAACATCAGAATCCAAGTCATCCAGAGATTAGAAAACATCATTAATCCAAATTATTGAAGCACTGGCTGGTGCATTTGAGAATTGTGAGAATTTAGTCACAATATTCAGATTTTTGGCGAAGGCCATACCGGCTCCTGTTAATCGAATGGATTTAACATATTATCTAAACTAGTAGGACATTCATTCAAATCACTGATTGAAACATGATTTTATTGTTCTGACTTGGAGAATAATTGAGTCTAATCTTCTTTGTCAGAAGCTGTGAGAGGTACAACTCTTATCGAGTCTGTGATGTTTCCCCTTTGCTTACAAGAGTGCTAGTATGGTTTAATTGTTTTCCAGAGTGCTTTCAAGGTAATTGCACCTGATGACATGGGGAAGACTTTTCAGTCAAAGAACCGCAATGGTTTAGCTTTCATCTGCGTCTCTGCTTTCTTATTAAGCTTCAAAGAGTCGTCTCTTACAGAGCTTTGTTCATGGATGTAAAACAGCAAAACAACTGCTATCTTTATATATAATGCTGAATGTTTGTGTGTGTGTATGTTTGTCCGGCTATACAAATCCACATCGTTGAACCCACGTCTACCAAATTTTGCATGGATTGCTCTTTTATCTGGGGCAAGATTGTAGTCTATGTTTGTATGCAGAAAATGTACTGCATAGACACCCTCATTTACTGATGCTCACCCCAATTCAATGCAGTAGATACTAAAAGGACGCAACATTTGGAAAAGTGTCTGAAGCAAAATATTCAATATGTTGGATATTCCTTTAACACTTATTAATACTGTATACAATTTGAATCTGTTAATTAAAGCAGTTTTAAAGGATTTTATCACACCATTCCTAATATAGGAAATGGCAAGTTTACAGTTTACCTAAGTTAATTCACGAGAAGAGAGCACAATCAATTCATCTTTGTTTCATGTGCTGAAGCCATTAAGTTACTGAAACATGCAGCACAAAAAACAAACATCACTTGTAAAAGCTCCATCTGATGCAAAGTAAAAATCAATATCAAGATCTTCTGAAACACAACAAACAGCTGCATGACTTGCCGACCAGAGGACAAGAACAACTTTCTCCAGGACAAATGAGATGTTAGAGCAAACTGAAGCAAGACTTGCTGACATGAAGACAAGAACAACATCTTCCAGGGCACATGAGACACCAAAGCAATCTGAAGCAAGACTTGCTAACAAGAGGACAAGTCCAACATCCTCCAGGGCAGATGAGACACCAGAGCAAAGTGAAGCAAGACTTGCCGACAAGAGGACAAGAGCAACATCCTCCAGGGCAGATGAGACACCAGAGCAAAGTGAAGCAAGACTTGCCGACAAGAGGACAAGAGCAACATCCTCAAGGGCACATCAGTCACCACTCGATCAGGACACGGGCAACGTCAGGTACCCCATCTAGTTATGACTAATGTAGCCATGAACAGATAGAAAATATGTTAAAACAGCAAACCTTTTTCATCATATTGAGCCTTCTGTGTTTCTGATTGTATAATAAATACATCATCTACAGGTGTGTTTGGCATGCCAACTAACACACTTGCCTTCACGGGGTGTCTTTCTCTTCACCTTGGGTTGCATGGATTGAATAGAATACTGTTGATAATTTATAGATTGCGGTGAAGGATTTTACTGGTCAGGAATGTATTAAGCAAGGTCTTTTTCTGATAAATTGATGTGACACCTTTACAAACTCCAGTTCACTGCTGAAAGCCTCTGCCTGCGTCACAGACATGGTCTTACAAAGACGAGTCAGGTTTAGCAAGACATCCCCAAGTGATTATTTAAGGTGTGCACACAGGTTTACAATATAATATTACAATATAATTTCCTTGGAACACCATGCTGGTATAATAGAAATGTTTACGCATCGATAGTTGGAAATGCATGCATTGAAAATGTACACAAAAAGAGTGGTAGGTCTGGTGGGCATGAAAGGAGGCCTGGGTAAATATGGGGTTGTGGGTGCATATTTGGTTTCTATTTTCATAATATACTTATAACAGATTCAAAAGTCTTACCACATCATAAAAGTAGTCCAACTCGTTACCTAAATATGAAACACTGCAACTCTGTTGAGGTGCAGTGCAGGCAGCCCCAGCAAACTTGCATGTCCTTTACGCAAGCTGCATTTTTTGGTTGTACTCATGTATGTACACCAAAATGTTGCTTGCTATGTCCAGGCCTAGCTAGGGATTCACTCACTGTTAACAGAAACACCATTTACTACAAGTCTTCACAATATATATTGGCCCTGTTCTGACGTGGCTCTTCCAATGCCACAGCAGCAATGTATTACACTAAATGGCACACATTGCTGGTGGTGGAAAGAGTGATCAATTCCAGAAAGTATTCACACGGGCATGACAGATGTGAAAAGGAGTCTGTTTATGATAGAGGACACATTCAAATACTGCACCCCCAGTTAATGAAATGCAATGTGAAATGCATAGTTATTTTGCACTCACTGGCAAGGTCACACCACCTGAATGCCAATGCCACAGGATAAATATCTGATCATCCAGCATCCTTGCCTAAGCGTATGTTCTGAATTTAATATGCAAGACAGGTGATATGTGATGTATGCATTTGATAAATGGACACATGTGGGTAGAATGGCATGATAGCTGTAAAGGACCATGTGATAAATACGCGTGACAGGTTCCATTGCATTCCTCGAGTTCACATTGTATGTGGACGACAACCTCCCTGCCTACGTACTCCTCCCTTACCTGATAATTGTCAACAGCTCCCTATCTCAAAGCACCTTCCTCTCGACTCTGAAGACCGGACAAATCCTCCCGCTTCTTAAGAAACTGTCACTGAACCCTGACGATGTCAGCAACTACCGCCTCATTTCCCTTTTGCCCTTCCTTGGTAAGATCCTGGAGAAAGCAGTAACTGCATGACTCCACCAACACGTTGAAGCCAATACTGTCCTTAAGCCCTACCAATCTGGCCTCAGAACCAGATGCAGCACAGAAACAGACACCATCAAAGTGATCGACAATGCCCTTAAAATCCTTGATGATAGCCATCCCTGCCTCCTACCTCTCCTTAAACTCCCAGCAGCATTTGACACAGTATGCCAGAGACTCACTGACAATCTACATCACTGCATTCGGATCAGCAAGAGTGTCATCAGCTGGTTCAAATACTACCTTGCAATCACCAGCAGTTTGTACAATGGATTCTTCCAGATGACCAACTCTACCCATCACCTGTAGAGTCCCGGAAGGATCCATTCTGTCCCCGGTGACCTGCAATCTTTACACAGAACCACCATGACCTCTCTTCACTCCACACAACATCCACATTCACCAATACACAGATAGCACACAGATCTACCTCATGATATCCTCCCTCAAAGAGATCCACAGGCTGAAGGCCTGCCTCACATTGATCCAGTCCTGGATGTCCAGTGCTTGCCTGAAGCTCAACCCCCTCCGAGACTGAATTCCTACTGCTGGCCAACACACTGAATACCCTGACATCCAGACCTGGCTCTCTGCTATGAAACTTGGGGGATTCACACCCCAGCTGGCCACCTGTGCCAAGTCCCTTAGGTTCAACATCAACAGACACCTCACGTTCAAATGGCACATGGCAAGGAGGCACAAACGCCCTGGTACCAACTTGCTCTCCTCGAGAAAATCAAACACTTCATCCCAGAAAACCACTTCAGAATCACTATTCAAGCATTGGTTCTCTCCCAACTGGATAGTGGCAATGCCCATTTGGAAGGACTTCCGTCGACTACATTGGCACCCCTGAAATGTTCTCTGCATGCTGCTGCAAGACTCATTAAAGGACTCCACAAATTCTCCCACATCATCCTGACCCTCATCGAACTGCATGCCTGTATCATCTTCAAATCCTGTTGCATCATCTACAAGGCCGTCACCCTGAAGTACCCAAACTACCTCACTGAGAAAGTCAGAATCTCCAGGGGCCTGTGCTCTATCAGACGTAAGAAAATGTGCAGACTTGAATTACAACAGTGCAGGAAGGAAGCAACCAGTAGACAGGCCTTCTCTGTCTCTGCTCCAAGGCTCTGCAACCTCCTCCGTGTCAACATCAGACTTGCCCCACCACCTCTACAGTTAATGAAAGAGTTCAAGACCTTCCTCTTGAAGGAATGGCTCCCCCTTAATACCTAGGTCTACACACTCTGCACTCCCCACTCTACCTCAGACTGAACAATCTGCTCCCCACTCACTTCCCTGCCCCAGTTGCTTGTAGATCCCTTGCTGTCAATTTCCCACCCTCACCCTCCCTTTAGCTCCAAAATCCTTTTTCCCTGCTTCCCTTAGTGTGTTCTTCCCTCTATGATTTTAAAGCGTTGTGTTGCTTCCTGGAGCTAAGTCTGCACTCAATTCATACCCTAATAATATAAAAATGATAATAATAATCATAATAATATTAATTGTGTGATACAAAGCTCTGACCCATTTTACATTTATTGCGGGCCAGACACATATGGATAAATAAGGGGACCATAATGTTACACAAAGCATGCATGGAATTTCCATAGTAGCCATGATGTCAGTTACTGAAAAGCTATCCTGACAGGTAGACATCTGCCATGAATGACATCTCTCACAACATGGACTTGATAAGAAGACAGACTTAACTGGTGATTACAAGGCTTGACCTAGAGATTTCCCCACGTGCAGAACTTCCTCTGCTGCCAGAGGGCTGCAACTCCAAAGTTACAAGTGTTTCTTACTTAAGGCATAGATCCATATCTTGCCCAGTCTGCTGTGGTTACTCTTGAACTTCTATGCCAGTTAAAACTAGGCAACGAATACTACAGCCTAGAGTGACCAGATGTTTCAGTTTGGGGGTTACAGTGCCCGTTTTTCACAACATGTCCAATTATTAGGACACACTTCTGAAAAATAGTCAAAATGCCCTCTTTTGAGAATCGGATTTGAACCCAGATCCACATCAGAGAATTTATTTCATAACGTCGGAAGGCAGCTCAGCTCCAGGGACGTCATTTCACCAAAATGCCAGGGGTACCCTCGACCCCTGATGACATCCCAGGAAGTGATGTAATTTGACCCCACCCCGAAGTGATATCAAGGGAAGCGATGGAACATGACCTTTCACCCGTTGACAAAACAGGAAGTGGCATCACATAGCATTGTACACTACGAAAAATATGGTTATGATATCACTATAATGTGATGTACATTTCATACAAGAATGGATCGCCATATGTATAGTTAAGATCATAGGCCCATATTACCAAATTACTGTGAATGCAAGCAGACGTCCATGGCCAAATGATAATGATGTTTTATTATATAGCAATTACGCTTAAGCTCTTTATATAGAACAAATATACATGCAATATCACCCAACCTGTGTTGGTAATCATTTATCGACCTCAGAAGGATGAAAGGCTGAGTAGAGGTGTTTAAGAACAGACCAAATCAGTGACTCACCCCCCTGAAGTGTGCCTGAAATAAACCTTTAATGAGTCTAGCAATTATTGTATAGAATTCCAGAATGACACATTATTTGGTAATCCTATTCTTTCTTTTTAGAGGTCGCAAGGGAGACCACAGAGGTTGCAAGGGAGACCTCAGAGGTCACAATTGCGACCTCTGGCGACCCCTAAATGACGTCCCTGCTCAGCTCACAGCTGGAGGGAAACCTTGTGTTAGGCAGAGACAGTGGGCATGCAAGCATCTCGCACTACCGCTAGAACATAGGGAGAGCAACAGATGAGTGTGGCGAGCTGATGGGAAGGAATAGAAAGACTATACTTGGATGTTTCTGCCTCCGCTTTGAGCACTAAGCTCATCAATGCCATCAAACCTTTCCTAACCAAAGATAATTGCCTCTCTATCGCCAGAGCCACCATTGGAGCCAAACTAGATTATTGTAATGCTTTACTGGCTGGCACCTCCAATTCCAATCTCATTAAACTCCAAACAACACAAAATAATGCTCTAAGAGCAGCTCTCAATATACCAAAAAGGGACCACATTGCACAAGCCAGAAAGGCAGCACACTGGCTACTTGTCAAAGACTGCATTACATTTAAAATACTTACCACTGCGCACAAATGTATCAACCTATCTGCACCCTCATACCTGTCTGACACCCTAGTCAGATCTCGCTCCTCCAGACCAACTAGGCAATGCCAATCCAACCAGCTCAGGGTCCCCCGCATCAAACGAGCTAGAGCAGGGGGAATAAGCTTCCCTTACATTGCCCCTAAACTATGGAACGCTCTACCTAGCACGCTCAGAGCAGAAACTTCTCTCATTGCCTTCCGAAAACAGCTGAAAACCACCTTGTTTAATTAATTCCTCTTCTTCTAGTTCGCTACGCTCTCCTCATCTATCCCCTCTCCTCTCTTCCTCTCCTGTAGCTATTTCTCGTTCTCTTGCAACTAAGTAAGCTATTTCTCGTTCTATTGCAACTAAGTGATGATTTCAATGTATGCACAACTAGCCATTTCTCATAGCTGCAATCTTCTCCTGCAACTAACTAATGACTTCAATGTAAGTACAACAAATCATATCTGTAACAAGCGCCACGATGCCCCCTGGGCTGCATGTGCGCTAAACAAATGTGAATAAATAAATAAATAAAATAAATAAATAGTAACCACTAAAATGAAGAGTGGAGCGATTGGATATGGACGATACATAAAAGAGTATGTCGTAGACATGATAGACAACGGAAGGATGGCTGAAAAGGAGGGTAAGTCATAGACATATTAGAACATGTATGTTTACTCGGAGCACAGATATTGTTCCCAACACCGTCTCCCTGACAATGTTGGAACTATTCAAATTGTTCTTGAAGGGGTTGCAAAAAACAAACAAGCAATCAGAAAAAGTTAAAATAAACCTCCAGTAGATGGAATTACTAAACAAACCTATACCATACCAGCCATGGTGGTCAGCTAGTGGGATTAGTAAAAAGAGTTGTTTATATACATTTTGGTGGTCAGCGTTTTAAATCTATTACATTGAGATTGCAACATTTCCCAGTTTGCTTGTAAATCTGGTCACTGCCTAATTGCCACAGAGGTCCCCTCCACCACGAAACTAGTTTCCCTTGCAAAACTAGTCTCCCATTGCAACATGCCACCTCAAATATATGTTACAATCTTAAACTTGGATGTATTATGCAGGTCAGCAGGAATGTCCGAACAGTCATGCCTTAATGTTCTGTGGCCAGAGTTCCAACATCGCACTGGCACGTACTGTAACTCGACGAGCACACACACCTCTATATGCTATTCAAGCCAAATCCTACTATCAGAATAACAGTGCTTCCAACATTGCCACAAAAGTAGGAAAGACATGGTTGTTGCTTTGATTAACGTTATTACATATGTTAAAACACTGATGAAATGCAAGCAAACTGACCCCAAGAGCTGTGACATAATACGAGTAATCTGCAAACAATTGTTTTATGAAAAACATTGATCCAAGAGACATACAGGGCCTGATTCATGGAATTTCTTGCACGGTGCAAAGTGACTTTACACTGGTGCAAAGTGACGTTGGCCAACTAACACAACAAAGAGGTATGAGGGAAATTACGTTTGCTCCTGCTGGAGGAGCATCATCCCTCAAAAATAGGTAGTTAACCTTTAGCAGAACAGTCAAAAGCTCATGAGCAGCACTCCAGTTCAGGGAAGAGCACCAAACCTTCAACAGCTCAAAGGAGCACAAGCTGAAATAATGAAAATCACTGATAGTCTATAGGAAGATTCAACCTGCTATCAGCCAGAGAGGTTGTCGAAAATAATCCATTTTATTAATACACTTCTAAATATAAAATGAAATACGGTTGTTAAAGACAAATACAATCAATAATTTGTCAAACATTACATACTCATATAAATCAACAGATAAAAAACGGGTACAGAAAAACATATAATAAATAGACAGGGAAGTAAACAATTCCTTCCTCTATACACAAGGCTAAAGAAAGATGACCAATGTAGCCTTGTCAATAAAAAACAATTTCAATTTAGAATACACTTATACAACTCGCAATTAATCCACTCACAGTCAAAAATGATACATACCCACTCATCCCAAAATGTTTCATTCCTCACACACTACTTATGCAATAAAATCAAGGGAAATTGATCAGGGGAACCTTTTGTCTGAAGGACATGTAGAATATACAACAAAAATCACGCCATAACAAGGAATGGCTTTGTTTACAGCTTGTATGGCGAGATCTGCAGCTTGTTAATGCACTGAGAGACCGTCCAAACTCTATTACAGCTCCAAAGTATACTGCCTTGAAAGGGAAAGTAATGGTTGTTCTTGCCTGAAAAAGAAATGGAACATCGGAATACATGTCTCAGTCATGAGTAGGCCACATTTGTATGGCTATGTCACCACTAACTGCATGGGCAAGACAAAGTGGGGACATTTCAACAAAAGACATACATCTGTGACGTACTGCTCATAGTGTGACAAGTCACGATGTCTGATGTATGGGTGTACAGTAATATTCACTATGTATGCACATTCATGCACATGTGCATTTTTTGGAGGCTACACATGACTCAAAATGTTGTTGTGTGTCCATGTGCAGGTAATGATGCAGTGAAACTAGAGGAGGAGGCAGAGGAAGAAGAGGAGGTGATGTGTCAGTCCACCAGTGGAGGTTGTGGTGTCCTTTGCCATGAAAATCCCAAGGTGCTACAAGTGATCATCAGTCATGCTCCTGCTGCTTTAGATTCTTCTGACCCTGCTGATTCGGATGCAGAACCAGAAGTGGATCACTCACTCAGGGAGAAGGTGAGTGCCCCAATGGGCTGATTGGATGGGGCTGTTGAGTCGGTGGTGGCGCAGCAAGCTTCACAAGGCCAGCCATTGGTGTTCCCCATGTCCACGGTGGTTACGGCTGCAAAAAATCCCTCCCATAACTTGGTGTCAGATTCTGGGGCTGATGTACAACGGAGGGTTTCAGATACAGCCAATTACAGGGGCCCCGCAGAAATGGGCCTGGTCACTTGCATCACACCGCCATGGTGGACATGTGCATGCTGGAGAGACATTGTGGGAGAAGCAAATGTTGCATGCCAGCATCCAGCATGGCCATATGTTGTGTCATGTTGCAGATGGCACAGACACCCTAGACGATAACATGTCCACAACAGCGGGCCGGGATGGGCAACAGCAGAAGATCGAGCTGTCCTCAAGGCTCTATCACAGACTGGGCGTGGAGGCCAACATAAAGGGCCAGCAGGCTGATCTGAAGTGTCTGCTGGACTCCCTGCATACAGATTCCAAGGCACAAAGAGAGGTCCAGAAGCAGGAGATGTTGGCATCGCATAAATCCAATCGCTGTGAGATGGAGAGCTTTGAGGTTTCACTGCATGATGAACTCTCAGCCACAAGGAGCCAGCTCCACAAAAAGATGGGCGCCTTGAGGCAGACACTGTCCCAGCAACTTGAGGTGTCACGAGTGAGCGCCCATACAGACTCTGTGGCAATTTGGGAAGAAAAGCATTGTGACTTCACCACCTTTGGAGTGCTGATGCATGCATCTGTGTCATGGCTGAACTAGCCAATGGAGACCAGGCTTTGGCACTGCGTGGACTGGATCCACTGCCACCGCCAAAAGCACCTGATGATCCATTGCAGGATTGCTGCCCCAGAAAACCCACACCACCTCTACCACCTCTGTGGTTATGTCCATGAGACAATGGAGGTATTTTTTCTTTTTTTTGTAGATTTTTGTGGTCCACTTATGTGGATATTAATGCACACCCTTCCCCCCTCCAGGATGAACATGTGTTACCCCCAGTCCAGGATAGGTTTTTGAATTTAGTTTTTTCACTTGACCGGGGTGGTCTACATTTTCTTTTATTACCCCTTTGTCCAGGATGGACACATTGTTCTTACTTCTTTGTACCGCTGTCCAGGATGGAGGCATATGTTGTTTTTTTCCCTGTGAACTGTTCTGATTTGTTTCCCTGACCTTTAGAGATGTACGGTTGCCCTCTCAAGGGATTGTTGACTGGAGTACTGGACATGCAGCCATGCACAGTGGTGTGAACTGCCATGGTTGACTTAATTGAAACAGGATCACATGTGCAGGTAAAAATGGGTTGATAGTCTTTTTGAACATATGTGCAGTATGCATGATTTGTTACTATGGCTGGTGACATACGATGTCCCATTTTGTTGCAGTGATCCTGATTCATACAGTGACTGCACTCAATGAGAAGTCCACCCTGCACCCTTTTCACTTCCCTATTCCCCATGCCCTCTGCCAGGCACTGGCCCACCATTCACAGATTTGAAGGCACAATTTCCAGTGGAGATGTTGAGGGAATCAGCTCAAGGCAGCTCTGTCAGCAGATAAGGTTGAGCACTGTCAATCGTGTAATGTCTATATTAGTGGTCAACACAATCTTTGCATGGATTCTGACACATTTGATTTTTGCCGGGTGTAATCATGTTGTCACAGTGAATGTCAGTGCAGAAATGTGTTTGTCCACATGCTTATGGGTGTATGTACCCTTGAACATCCATGTGTGTGCATTGTTTTTCAGCTTGCACTTCCACAATGGACAGTCAGATAATGGTAATGTTCAGCACGTATCACATTTGATCCATTGGCAGTATTTGCCAAATTCAACATCAACATCCTTATTCACGTCCTGCATTTTCTGTTTATCTGGACTCTGCTTTTTGATTGTTCACCTCCTGCCTCACTGACCATTATGATGTCTTCTTTCTGCCACCCTTCTCCTCCACCTGCACCATGTGTCCTACGGGGACCTGCAGGTGTACACCCTGTCCACACGACTCGTTGACCTGTGCCGAGCCCACTCCACACCCTTATCCTCTCAGATGACCTGCCCTGCTACAAGTCCACATCTTACACAGGTCCATTCACAGGTGTACACAACCTCGGCTGCTCCGCTTCATGGCCTTGCTCTGACAAAACAGATATGGCCATTTGTCTCCATTAAGCAGATAGGACAGGTTTTGCAAACTTGGTGCATATAGGTTTTTACTGGTTCGCACATGTGGAGACCTGACAGAGTTATTCTGTGTCTTCCCCCATCAAATCACTTGTTGTTCATTTTTGTTTTCTGTATGTTTTCTCCTCCTGAATGTATTGCATGACTTTTACTTCCATTACTTGTTGCTCTGATGCAGCACTGTGGCTGCACGGTATGTGTGTGTACATTGTGGGCACATTGTCTGCTCCCCCCAGCTTCTGTTCATCTGTTGTCCCTGTAGGTGTTGCCAGTGCACAATATGATCCCCACCCCCATCCTGGGAATGTCTCATCCAGGGTGTGTGGTCTGTTTGCAGGTGAGACAACAGCTGGGGACTGTCATCATGTCCATTTACTGTGGTGTTCAGATGGGGCGGGGGTTTGTGAAGAGTGTAGAGTAGTGGTTGAAGGGAATTATTTGTGTGGATGTTGTGGCTTGGTCTCTTTCTGGTAACATGCCATGGTGGGTTTAGCATGTGGTTTTGGTGATGAGGAGCTGAGGATTGCCCTTTCACAGGTGGCCTTTATTTCGCAGTCTGCCCTTCTCCTTCACCTCCTATTGTCCTTCTTGACCCCAAACATGTGCTATGTTTCCATCAATGTGCCTTCCAGGCTCTCAGACCATGCCTCTTTTTTAATTTTTAAGGCTGTCCAGTTCCTTTAAT
This sequence comes from Ambystoma mexicanum, assembly GCF_040938575.1. Lineage (NCBI taxonomy): Eukaryota > Metazoa > Chordata > Amphibia > Caudata > Ambystomatidae > Ambystoma > Ambystoma mexicanum. The sequence goes on from NC_090937.1 coordinate 865,304,442, forward strand.
TTAATGCAATGCATGCCTTGCCAGCTTAATAGTTGTTTCTGGTGGAATGCTGTGGATGCGAGAGAGGTGGGTACCTGTTGCAGGTAGGTTTGAAAAACTCAGGGGGGCACATGTTGTGATGTCTTTGGTGGGAGGGTGTCTGGCACTCTGTGGTTTGATTTTTTATTACCTTGGACTCAGGTGAGCAGGTCCGGCTTCATGGATGCAGGGACACATGGTGATGGGAGGCTGGTGAGTCTGTGCTTACTGTTTTTGCACGGTAATCAGGGGAGCACTGGTTGTGGGATGATTGTTGTGAGGGAGGCTGTCACTGTGGGGTGTTTATTTCGGAGTTATCCTGAGCTGAGCAGGTCCAGCTGCATGGGTGCAGGGACATATGCCGAGTGATTTTTTTTTTGCATATCCCGTTCACTCTGCTTTTCATGGCATGTCTACCCACGCTGGCAGTCCACTCCTGGCACTTTAGCCCCTTCTGGGGTGCAGCCCCAAGACAAATCCACACACAGCACCGCATTGCAGGTCATTTGGGGGATGCCATGTTCACCCCAGACACCAGGCACACACCTTTGGACTGGCATTAGTGTTTGCAATGGGACTTATCACATGCACGGTACACCAGCAGATATTTTCCTACCTGTTCTCGAACGCTCTGTGTATCTCAATGCTCCCTTCAGATCTCGGCTCATTGGTCCCTGTTCAATTCAGTCCCTCTGAACTCTGACTTCCCTTCCTCTTGACTTTCCCCTGCTCCCTTTTGAGTGTCAGTCTCCTTGACATTCATTTCTCATTCCTTTCTCTTGCATGCTTGTCTCTTTTATGTCAGTTGCCTCTGTGCCCTGCCTTCCTCTTTGACTGCTGCTTGTTTGCCCAGCTGCCCTCTGCTGGATCCTGTCCTCACTGCAATTGATGACAAATTTGCATTCCGTCATCTTGGACGTTCCAACATTGGTTCACCTGCCAGTGTTTACTGCACTGTCCTGATGTCATGTTAATCTGGGGATGCCATGTGTGGCATTGGGAGTGCTTCCAAGGGGATCCTAGGTTTCCAACCTCTCAGTGATCTCTATTTGGGAGTCTGCTCAGTGTCTTTCTGACTCCAGCCAGATCGGAGTGTTCACAATGACCCCTCAACAGAATAAAGTGTAAGCGGGACCTGATCCTTCACTGCATGGCACCCTGGGCGGCAGGCGGTGCAGGTGTTGTGGGTGGGGAAGGTGACGCTGTGTGGGGTGTTTTAATTGCATTAGCCTGAGGTGAGTGGGTCTGGCTGTATGGGTGCAGGGACACATGGGATGGCTGGCTGGAGAGTTATTGATTGCATGTGTTCTTTTATTTTTTTTATTTGTGTTACAGCTGAACATTGCGACTTTTCACAAACAATCACATTTTTATACAAAACATATAACGGAACATATCAAAGAAATCTACATATTAAAAGTAATAACATTATTCCCAGTTCATGTGCTAAACCTTAAAATTCCCTAAAGCATATACCTCTCTATATCACTTCATATGCACATAGATCTTAAAGCTCAATAAATGACAGTGACACCACCCACAACAACCACTACCAGTTTATTATTTAGCAACGAGACCCAACTCCTGGAGTACCCTGATCAACTGGATAGTTAAGACAACTCCTTCACCAGAAATCAGACTGTCCCAGAACATCTCAGAGAACCGTCAATCTTCCCTCTCCAACAAGTTCAAAAAGAACTGCCTCCTAATATCCCAAGTCCCTTTACAGTCCAGAAAAAAGTGCTTCAAAGACTGGACTGTGGGTTCATTACATAGATGACAACCTCCTCCAGTCAAACTAGACATTTTACGATGGGACAGGACCGCGCCTATAGGGATAAGATTCAAACGTACCCTCAGAAATCATGTAACACCCTAGAGCTGAGGAAGAGCCTTAGATATCTGGGAATGGTGCTCAGTTTTTTATCAATCGGAAGAAACGACTTTGCCAGGACCAGTGAACGCATGCCATCTATGGTACATATCCAGTCCTTCCACTTTAAAGCTCTTTTTACAGACATAGGTTTAGTTATTAAAGTCTCAACATTAGTATCACATTCTGCCAGATGTCCGCTCACAAGAGATGACAACTTACACAGAAGCGAGGAGGAATTCCGATTTTGTAAACAAGAGATGTTTACATACATGGAATTTGGTCGGGGGACTAAAATCAACCTGTAAAGTGCAATAAGTTGCCATTCCACATACATCTTCATGGAACTAAGGCCCAATTCAAATCTGAGACTAGCCTTATGGAGGGACAGGGGCAAACCCAAAAGTTTTACCACAGGTGACTCTCCATTCTGGACCAATTTATCTCCCATAATAAGGGTTATAAGACTACCCCGTACAACAATGCTGAGAGCACCTTGGCTATGTAAAATTTGACCGGTGGTTTCAAATAGAATTTACAGTATGTTAGAAACACTTTTTTCATCAGGCACGCCAGTGACGGGCTTTCCCAAACAAGGCCAACTCCAATGGCTTTGCAGATGGAAATGGATAGACTTTAAAACCCAAATGAGTTAACGTTTTTTCGTTGGGAATCTCATCCTGCCCCAGCACCCACTTTTGGCAATGGGACTGCTTCACCGGCCCCATAAAGATCATAATCTTAGATTTAGCTGTGTTTATCTAAAGATCATTGATCTTTCCGTAACTCCCCAAGCCCTCTAATAGGCACTGCAGGCCGACTGGAGAATGATCCAATAAAGCTATGTCGTCGGCATAGGCCAGCCAACTGATCGACACTGGTGGGGCCAGTTGAAAATAAGGGGGGCTAGATGACAACCCTGTCTCACCTCTCTCTCCACACCCACTGGGGCTGACAGCAAGGCTGCAGCATTTAATATAACTCTTAGAAAGATGTCATCATGTAGGCTTGCTACAATCACTAAGAGCTCTCTCGGCAATCCCCAGGCATCTAACTTGGCCCACAAGCACTCTCTGCTGACTGTGTCAAAAGCCTTTGAGAGCTCTATCCAGGCTCCATACAGCACCGACCCCTCCGAGCCCAATACCGCTCACATAGCAGGTGTAACACCAAACCACTCAGGGAGGAGGACTGACCTTTCCGGAAGCCCATTTGGGATTTTGATAAGATTCTGCTACCTGAGGACCAACCCTCCAGTTCCACCAGAATCAAGCAGCCAAATCGTTACTCTCTGCATCCTGGAGGGTAGTAGGTTGTTAAATCCCTGGATCTGCCCGGTCACCCTGCTTGAAAATTGGAAACATAATTATCGATGATTTCCAGGATTCAGGAAAACTCCTCGCCCTAAGGATCTCTTTTCGAAAAGTACCATCAACAGCCTTGTCCATGTGTGCGCATTTATCTTCATAAAAGCATTAGTCAGGCCATTAGGTCCAGAGACCCTGGTTGGAGAAGATTTGTCAATACGTTCAAGAATCAAGCCCTCAGAGATCTCCAACAACCAATGGGTATCCCCCAAGTTTGAAATAGTCTCCTCTAGAGATATTTTATAGATAGAGGTGAAGTTAATACTGCAGTCCTTTTCTCCCACCACATTACTCCGGACCAGTGATTCCATGGTTTTAGACCCATTCACTAGGTCTCAGACATTTTGGGTATTTCCCTTCCCCAGTGCCAGTAACATCACTTCCCCATCCATCTGAAAACTCTGGTGCCTCTGCTCCCACGACCAGTTTCTATATTCGTTTTAGAGGGATTTTTTCCTAAATCGGTACTCCGATTCCTCCATAGGTAATGATCTTAAATAACGAAGGGCTTTATGCAAAGTCTTCTTCTTGAAGCCAACTTTTTCATCCAACGCATGGAGATGTTTATGGCCCCTTTGAGCAATAGTTACCCCGGGCCGTTCCACAGACCACAAGAATTCCAAGGAATTCGCAGGGGTACACACACTTATCATCTCCTCATCCTTCATGGCCAAACATTTTCTTGATAAAATCCAATTCAACCCAGTACCCTCTCTCTTAAAGCTTACCTACCCTCATTTACGATCACTAGAGGGCACTGAGCCAGTTGCTCTCTGGGGAGTTCGCACTGTAGCACTTCTGAAATTCTATTGTGGTCGATGTTTCCATTCTTCCACACCTGAAGAGGTTCACACTGGTCAAAAAGCACCAGAGAAAGGAAGACATAGGGCCTCATTACGAGTGCGCAGTAAGGGGTTAACGGTGCCGGTAAGGATGCCGGTGCCGTTAACCCCTTACCACCACATCCCAAGGTCCATTAGCAGGTCCCGCTAAGGATGGCTGGTTTTACCATCTGCCCTTAGCCGGAGCCGCTAAGGGACCAAGGAGCTAATAACGGGCCCGTTAATAACAGGCCCATTATTAGCTCTGTCCCCATTCCCATTGAGCCCTATGGGGGCTCGAATGGGGATGGGTATTTTGAATGGGGACTTACCGGGTCCTCCAAGGTTGGAATGACCCGGTAAATCCCCATTCAAAGAACCCGGACATGAGTTTGGAGGCAGCCATGGCGCTAATAGCACCATGGTTGCCTCCAAACTCATAATAACCCCTATAGTCTAATATTGAGCCTGACTCTCCTCTCCTCCAAGTTGCGGTGGGCGGATTATCCCCCCTAATAAAGCCATTCGCCTATCTCAAATTCCACTCAGAGAGACAGATTAACCATTGTACACCCTTTCCCCCTCTTCTTTTTTGATCAGTGTTCCCCCGCCGGCAGTGTGTAATTAAACACTGTGCATTAAAATTGCATGCAAGTATAAATTCTTGCGTCACCCCTTGAGACTTTATTTTTAGTAACAGATTTGACAAACTGTCCAGGATAATATCCAGATCACCCAAGGCTGGATTCTAATAAATGTTAACTTCTGCTATTTGTTTACACCTCCCACCCCCTCTGTTGTACATTCAGCATGATTGCTTGCAAGCACAACATTGTTGTTGGAATCAACTCTGGTTACACTGCTGCAGAGATCTGCATAGCTATGGTTAAACCACCATAGGGCGGTCCACATTTCTTGAATGTGGCCACCTGATGGAATGTGGTAAAACCATCTACATTGAAAGATTCCATCAGCCAAGTTTCCTGTAAGAGTATCAAATCATTCTGTTCAAAAATGATATTTTTCATGAACTTTGTCCCAAAGGAGTTCAGACCCCGACTAGTCCAACTTTTGAAGTGCCATTCTTTAACAGTTAGAGAGACTCTTGTTCTACTTCAAATATCTGGTTCATCAGTTCTGGCAGCATAGACCAGACCTTAGATTTGCTTTCATTTAGAGCGAGCCTCCTGAAGACTGGCCAGCCGCTGATTCTGCAGATCTGAGCAGTTTGTAAAGATTGGGTTCTGCTAAAGATGACGCTGACATCTTCTGATGTACTAGTTACTTCTTTAATTAAAGTCATTGAACATTATCTTAAGTACATCAAGTCAGGTACACTTAAGCTTAGGGCAACATGCACCGGCATCCTCTCTCATACTTTTCTCTAGCATGCAATAAGGACCATATTCGATGAACCTTTATAACTATCCATGGTCTCCACAGTCTCCTTTCCAGGCCATGGATAATTAAAAGACCCAGATGGCACGTGCACACTTTTGCACAGGACAGCCCTTCTACTCTTTTACATTTTATATTTGTAACACTCCCTCAATGCCTGCATTCAAAGAGTCACACATCCATCCACCAATCACTTTCAAAAACTGTACATATAACACTATGACCATACTAAGCTTCCACACACCAAGTGACACTTAACAATTGTCTACAAATCTTTTGCATCTTCATTTCACTTACTTATACAAAACAATTGTACACAATGCTCCTATAAATGCACATATGCATTGTGCAGTGAGAGAAGTGCATAAGTAGAAGGGGCAGTATGAATGGGCAAGTGCTCATGAGAACCAAGGAGGGAAATGCCAAGGGATGCCAAGGTGAGACTCCACTGGCTGACTACTGGAGCAGAGGAGTCCCAAGGGTGGTATGATTATGTCAATTTAATAGGTTTTTATAAATCAAAATGTTTCATGGTGTTGCAACACTGTATATAAGTTATTAATAATTCAACTTTTAATATATATTAAATAACACAAAACCTCCTTTAAGAAACATATTTTTTGCAACACATACTTATATCTGTCGTGATCAGCAGCGCATGCTGGGGATGGAAATCATTGTTGAATTCCCTACAGCATAAGCCTCCACCATGACCCCAGCCAAACCAAACCACCCCTAATATTCACTGCACCTACCCTGCATCCTAGCTTAGTGTCCACTATACCCTAATAACGGCATGGGCAGTTTCCAAATCCATGGGGCAAAGGCTTCGGCCATGCCACATTCCCCAATAAGCAAATCAGAGCACACATTTGTGTTTGCTGTGGCCCAGGCCCACTATCCACACACCAAATGTATTTCACAAATGTTTCTACTTACATTCTTAAACTTTAGAAAAATAATGCACAAGACATATTTCCAAAAACATGCTTTCAGGTCCTTGCTAATGCTTGTTGCGCATGTTTGTTGTAATCTATTCCACCACTTTAGGTTGTAAGCACAAGCAGGATCTTTTTTCCCATTCAAACCCACCACTTCGGCCATGCCGCATGCCCAATAAACAAATTACAGTAAGCATTTCTCCATGCTGACAGCCAGGCCCTTTCCCAGACATCAATGTTATATCACTGTGTTGGGTACTTACATCTTACACTTTTCCAAAAAAATAGAACACAGGACATATTTTCAAAACCACTCTTTCAAGTTCTTGCTGACTCTCCTCATGCATATTTATCCAATCCTGTCCTGCACTTCAACCTGTACCCACAAGCAGTTTTTTTTTTTGCATTCAAACCTATCCCAATTACAAAAACCTTTACCACAAAGCCGGTCCCTGGCAGCCATGCTCACTTTAACCCCATTGCTGATCACTCGTGGTCATGGCCAGTAGTGAGATTGTCCGGGTCATGGCCTTAGGCCATTCCCCAAACATTCGGTCCACGGCCCTGGGCCACAGGCTATACCTCAGTCACCAAAGGTATATCACTATTTTGTGTACCTAGATTATGACACGTTTCAAAAAATAAAACCCATACACATTTGCAAAACCGTGATTTCAGGTCCTTGCCAATGCTCCTTACACAAGTTTGCTGCAAATCTGCCCATGTTTTATTTTTTTAAAAGTGTTGAAATGTATGTACACATGATAGTCATATATTTTAGCACCCACGTCACAAAATCAATTCAGACTTTGCACAAACATTCATGGTTGGGTTTATAATCTTTTTGAAAACGTTTGTCCACATTCGTAAAACATCAACAAAGTGATAAGCCATATAAAAATGTTTAGACCCCCCCTCTACTTTTGCCCACTCATTACAAAATCCCATCAAACTTTGCAAAAACATTCATATCTAGGTCTACAATCTTTTCGCAAACTGATGTGCAGATTCGTCAAATGGCACCACATGTATATGTCTTTAAAATATTTTAGAACCCCCCCTCTGATTTTGTTCCCTCTTGACAAAACAGCACAACACTTTGCATAACCTTTAAGAGTTAGGTCGAGAATGAATTTACAAAATCTCAAGCAGTTTCATTGAGTGGTGCCACAGTGATAAGCCATCCAAAGAGGTATTTTCACCAGCCCTGTAATGCACAAGTAAACATAGAAATCCCCAACATCTTTGATGTTTGCGAAAATCATAGGGCTGCCCCGGACTGTTCCCAGACATCCGACAAGAAACACACCTATTTACTGGCCATATGCCATTCCATCCTTATCACTCATCAACTCCCCTGAGAATGTTTCATTTTTTTGACAAGTGCAATGTTGAGTTTTTTTAATATGTTTTTACTGCAATGTTCGTGGACAACGAGTGCTGTCTGCGAATCCAACATGGTGGGTGTTTCCCAAAAATATGATGAACCTCATGCTTTTCACCATCCAATCAGCCGGCGCATCCTATGTCCGCGGACATCACGTCGTCCACTTAACATGGAGGTGAGTACACGGACTGAAGCCAGATTACTTAATTAAAAAAAAAAAAGAAATACTGGACATATTTACACCAAATTTACAGAAGCACGCTTTTGGGACAAAGCCGTCGCTCCTGCCGCAGATTTTGTGAAAATCCGTCCAGCGGTTTGTGCTGCAGGCATGAGCACATTTAGTTTTCCATTGCATCTGTGGGAAAAACCACACATTTTGGGACCCCCACTATAACTTAGCTCCACCCTGCACAAGACCTCACCAAACTTCGCAAGATCAATCTGACGGGGCTATATACTTTTTTTTGCAAAGTTAAGTGAACATTCGTCCATGGGGGGTGAAGTATTAAGCCACCCAAAAAGTGCTCTTCGCATGCGTTGAGCAATTTAACCCTAACTACAGGGCCGCTATTGCAGGAAGTATAATGTATATACATACATTATATAAATATATATATAAATATATATTATTAGGCGGCGATCGCTGCCCTGTAGTTAAGGTGAGTAGGAACCCCTCAGAATTCTATTGATATTAATTTTTGATTGGAGTAACAGTTGTGGTTGAAAATTTGAAAGCGATTACCCCCCCCGACTACAATGTTTCATAAAGATCCATTAAAAAATTAGAAAGTTATTAAGCATCAAAAGTGCACCCTACCTGGGTATATGTATTGTTTGATTGGATATTGTGAATATGCAGCCAATTTCAGAAGAAGAGGTTTGCGATTGTTTAGAGTACTGTGGAAAATTAGAGAATTTTGAGAAAGGTGTTTATATTGATGTTGAGGACATAGATGATATGTTTTCAAAGCATTGGCTTACTAAGTTTTTTTTTTTCTATAATATAATTGTAGATGGAGTGTTTGAAATGAGAGGTTCATGCTGCAATTGTGGAGAAACATGTTTGACAGGGAGTTTGGTTTGCTCTGTTCGGGAAAAGGAAATAAATGAATCATCTACAGAAAAAGCACAGAGAAATGTTCAAAGATTTGTATTGCGTAATAGAGTTGAATATTATTTCTCTGATTGAAAATATATATTTTGGTTATACATTGGTAAAATAACCCAAAGGCTCTTTTAAGAGGCGCCCACAGAACTTTTTGAAGTATATTGGAAAAGGAAAATACTTTTGATGCCTTTTATTTTGTAAGTAGCCGCAGTTACGACAGCAGCCAATAAAACGGGTATCCAGCTGGCAGATTAATCATGGCCGCCGGTATCATTAAGCCAATGGGACGTCGTGTATTTCGGGTGTAGCCTCATCTATGACTATCATTTTAGCTGCAGGTATGGCAATTTCAATTTTTGTGCATTGACCATTTTGTTCCATTGTTTTTACACTACACAATTTCACACGTGTTTCTGATTCCATGCCCTCATGTGTACCTTTATGTTGTTTTTAATTGTTGCACCCAGTTAGTATGTCTTTTTAAATCTGTGAAAATAATATGGGTAGCCGCGCATATTGGCAGTTGACTCAATCCATGGCTATGAATGCTGCAACTGTACACCGTACTTAGTTGCGGGCTTTGGTACCCGCAGATAAACCATAGGTTGCACCCACGGTTACAGCTGTTTGTATTTTGGTGTCGTCATCATATTATATTGTGGGTATTTTAGCACAGATTTGTACATGTCTTTCTGTTGCCATCTGAAGGCTAGTGTGAATTAATTTTGAAACCTTTGTAATATGTGTTTTTCTGCGCATTTGAAACATGTACTGGTAACCACGTCTAAAGGTGGATTTTTCTTCGTGTAACCGGGGTTATAAATGCTGTTATGTCATTTTGCAAATTAGGGAAAAAATGTGTTTCTTATACAGTGTGTAAAGATTGTATACATTATTCTTTGGAAGGATTGTGTTGGGGATTATTGATTGATATAGGTTGTAATAAAAATGTGTTTGGCCTTTTACTTGTTTGCTTTCTATAGTCCCCTTTTTGTGCTATTGATTTATGGAAGATATGAAAGTGGCCTTTTGGAGAACTTGTCAAATTCTGGTTCCAGAAGTTAGAGTTTGCACATGTTCTGTGTTTGGGTATTGCGAAGATCCTTTTATTAATTGAAGCAGCTGAAGGTGAGTGATAATGTGTTTTTATATAGGTTATGCATATTTTGAATTGTTGTATTTCTAAGATAAATGAAGTATGCTTAGGTGCATCATTCAGTCATGTATAAGTATTGTTTGAAAAGTAGGGTGTTCCATATTTTACTTCAGTGTTTTTAGGAGATTGATGAAGCAGTATGAGATGTTAGGCTGTGCTTATCTGTGACAAAAATATACCTCCAAATAAAGATTGTTTCTAATTGACATTGGAAGATGTAATATGCATGTGTGTGAATAGGAAACTCTACTGTAAAGCAAGTTGTATGTCTACATTTGACATATTTTTTTGCTGTGTGTGTGCTTTCTAGTTGGATATTAAGCTGTTTTTGTATGCCCTTATAGTGGTGATTTTGTACTGTCTTTGAATTTCCTCAGGTTATGTATGCTATACAAACATAACATAACATAACTTAACTTAACATAACATAACATAACATGCTCATGTAACCTGTAAGAAATGCGCCCAGATGACTTTGGGCCAGGTGCGCAATACAAATAAACAAAATACAAAATACAAATACAAATTCTTAAAGAGAGGTGTATATGGGGCCTTTTTTCATACTGCAGAATGTCCACTCTCATGTAATTGTTGGTAGTAATTAAAAAATAATAATCAACAACCATATTGGCAGTTTCACAATTTGCTTGGAAATGGTGTGCTTTTGAAGGGCAGGAATCTATTTGTGTTTGATGGTATGTAATACAATATGTTGTTAAGCAATACACTGACATAAGGAGATGTAAAGTGAAGAAGGGTGCACAGTGGGTTGGGGGAAACAGTATTATTGATGAGGTTTGCTAAAATAGCTTTCTGGTGCAGCCCAGGCCACTTGGTTATTGAAACCCTATTGGAGTGGGAATGGGCAGCGAAGAAAGTACATGCATGCTGATATGTTTTGTTGAATAGTAGTAGTAGTGATTAGTTTGTAGATGAAATGTAAGATAGCAGGTTAGGCCGTTAGCCCCATGATACTTGATTAGGTGGAAACAGGCGAGGTGCTTGACTTTACATGTTATTTGATGAGGATGACTAAGAAGGACTGTTTAAATGGGTGGTAGGAGGAGAAAGGTTGTGACAGGGCGTTTTTATGGGACTAGCAGTAGACGGAATGCTGCATGTCTGGTGTTGACCTACAGGTCTTAAGGAAAGGCTTATAAGGTGTAAAAACTGGAGTTGGGTGGAATAACTAAGTGGCAGTGCATTATTTTGCAGCTCTTTTCTGTTATTACCTTTTTTCATGAATTGAAGACACACTAGAGATACATGAGTTGTTGGTTGCTACATGAAAGCTGTGTTAGACATTATTTTGTATCAACTTTATGAATGTTTTTGAAGAAATGATGGGAATTCATATCATGTTGTTTTAAGTCCATAGGTATTTTCTTTAGAAGTTGTTTGGGAATTGTAGTCTAAATGTATGGTTAGAGTATGGAAGGTATTACGGAAGAAATGTATAGTGGGTTGGGGTAACAGTATTATTCATGAGGTTTGCTAGGGTAGCTTATTTATTTATTTATTTGCATTTTTAAAGCTCTCACACAGCCCGGGGGCATTGAGGCGCTGTTACAGATTTTTTGTGTTTGTTGCAGTCTTAGTTGCATATTTATAGCGTGCTTAAATACCAAGAGGTTTCTTAGCGCAGACCCGGGGATCGATCCTGTGTTGCTTCGTGTCGTCTTGGTTCCAAGGCGAGCACGTTGCCACTAAGCTATCCTCCTGGATAGCTTTGTAGGGTTTTGCAGGGCACTTGGCCATTAAATCTCAACCATATGTGGGGATGGACAGAAGAGGGAGGTGTGATGTTGGAAATGCATTGGATGGACAGGGTCTCCGTATCCTTGTCCTTTATTGCCTGATCATGTATGTTCTGTCTTGTTTTCCATGCAGGAGTTCATGTGGGACTCCTGGTGATGCGACTCTTCCTCTTTTTGGTTTGGTGAACCGACCATTGGGATACCCTTATGGCACCCATGGGTGGGAGTACGACCCTGTACTCCTAGTGTATATTTTGGGCAACTGTGTGGGGCCCACAGAGCAGGGTAGGGGCTGGTGGCAGCTCTGTGCTGAATTGACAGGTCCCCTGTGCATCCTCCATTTTGGGATGCCCAGGCCCTGTCATTGGAATCAGTAGATTCCTGATAGGAAACAAGATGGCCCCTGTGGCCTCTTGCTTTCTTTCGCATGTTACCTTACTTTTCCCGAAGTCCCGGGAAGCCCGGACTCTGTCCCTTCCCCCTGACTGGCTGTTGGGTGGAAGTTCCATATACAGTGTTGTGGGGAAGTCCAGGCCAGACTGGCTGGAGCCTTCCCAATGACTGTATGTTGTGGGTACGCCTGTGGGTTGGGACCTGGGTGAATGGCGTGTGTGACGAGTACGTATTCCGTGCTGTGGGTGTCTAGTATCTGGTGGTTGACCCAATGACTGAGACAGCCCTGCCAAAACTGGTATGAATGCAGTGTGTAGTGCTGAAAGGCTGAGTACTTGTCTGATATTCACATTCCGTGTTATGAGTGTCTGGATTGAGAACAATGGCCTGCATGCACTCTAAGCCGATTGGCTCCATGACTGCCTGAATGCCTTTCTGAATGATCGGTTGCCTGAGTGTGACCCAGCAGAATGAATGGGAGATCAACAGTATATCTTGGGGTTTCTCACTGCTAGAAATCGTTATGAAGCTGAAGATGAATCTGATGCTTAACTTTGAAGCCCACTGGAAGAAGAGAACTGCGGCTGCTGTCCTTCGATAATCTGAAAGCTGCTGTGCCTTCAAGGAACTGATCCAAGAGAGGACCTGGCTAGGAGACCTCTTCCCGAGCTATGAGGGACCTTCATGCACCAGCTGATCTTTGCCAAAGCTCCCTTGTAGACAGACCTACAAAAGTCTGCCGACCGGAGAAGGGGACCACCGAGGAGAACGAAGAGAAGCACTGGACAGTCGTCCACCATCGCCGACTGGTGTCGCCGACCGGAGCCGCAGTGCTCCGTTTGCCTAAGAACATTTTTATCCAAGGACTCCCTTGCTCATCCTCATCGACCGCTTTCGTCCTGCTGGAGAAAGTCAATACCCCTACAACCAAGGAGAATCCGCCGGTGGGTTTCCATCCACCAGAAGAACGCAGAGATGCTGACGACTCGATGCCCTTGCTGGGCCAAAGTTCTTCATTGACTCCTTGTGGCAACAAACACTCATCGTAGAGGTGCACCACACGCCTCAGTTTGCAGGACGTTTTTGACTGATCGTCAATGAGCACCACAAGAACCAAAGCTGCTGCCGCAACAACAGTGTTCACCCTTCTTTCTTCATGGGATCTTGACAATCCGTGGCTCCTGCCTTAAAGGGAGCCGTTCAAGAAGGATCAGTTGATGACCCGACGTTGAACTCTGGTTTTCCAGGTACATTGGGGTTGTAGAACTATTTAGAAGGAAATAAGACTCTTGTGAACAATATATGGACTGGGCTTGTACGATATATCTTTAATTTACAGGTTGCCCATGCCCAGGTGGGGGGATCCTCACACAAAACCGTGTCTAGGTAACGGGGCCAGTATTCTGCCTATTGTTCTAACCAACTGCTTTCCTCCTATGTCTATTGTTGGTTCTCTTTATTACTTGATTTGTGTGACATTTAAACTAAGTCCAGTTGATGCACTTTAATGAAATCTGATAGTAATTGTGGTACCACGTAGAACTGTGTATGTATTTTCCATTGTAGCTTAACTGAATACAAAGTGAGTTATTGTGCCTCTCCTCTGCCATATAGAGAGCAGGAGTACAGACACCCCCCTCCGGTGCTTTACACTGGTGGCAGCAGTGGGATGCTTATGGTTTTAAGAATCATTATGTAACCTTGCCACTTACAAAATATCTACACTTTGTTAAATTGAGGTTTAGTTGTGTACAAGATAACTACATTACAAGCAATGGAATCTATTGCAAATGTTAAATTGACTCGGGTGAGCTTAGAGGCTCTCCAGAGTGCTTGTGAAGCCAGGTAGTTAGACTTTGAGGATAAGTCTAGGGCTGAGCTGATCGATGCACTGGTGGACTACCAGACTGACTGCGAAGCTCTTGAAGGGGGGGATGTAACCAATGAGGGCCCTACCTCTGGGGGTGTCGTTAAATCTGATTTTGGGAGCGCCACCATTCCTGCTGCCTCTGTTCCGAACCCCAGCACTGCTCTTCAGGGGGAAGCCCTGAAGATTGAACTTTTAAAATTGGAGCTACAATGGTAACAGTTAGCTTTTCAATACAAAAAGTTGGAAACAGAAGCTGAATTAAAGAAAGAGGACTTGGCACAGCAAGTGATAATCAACGATAGGGACACTGAGCACCAGAAAATTCAGTTGGAGAGAGCTAGAGTGGAGACTTCAGTGAAGAAAAGTGAGAGTGTCAGGTCCCCAGCCACCAAGGCTATGAAAGATTTGTTTGGTGTGAATGCAGAGGGTTCTGATCTCCTCCAAAGGATTAAAGCATTTGAGAAAGCTTGTGGAATCCATGATGTTGATAAGAGAGATTGGGCTAAGTGTTTGTTAAGAAGAGTGCCTCCGACTCGATATGACTGTATTCTGAAACTGAGTGTGGAAGAAAGGGGTCAGTAAGAGTGCATTAAGTCTGCTTTGATTGCCAACTTTGGCAAGACACCTACCCAATACCTTAAAAGGTTCAGGGAATTTAAGAAACGAGAGAATGTGTCTTGGGTTGACCGAGTGAGTGCTGTGCACATAAATATGATGGGGTGGATTGAAGGTTACAAAGTGAAAACGTTTGTTGAATTGTCACAGATTTATTTTTTTTAGCATTTTTTCGGAAGCCTGTTCACCAGAGCTGCATCAGCATGTTGCTGACCAGAACATTTTAGATCCCTTTAAGCTGGCCAGGCTGGCTGACAAGTGTGTCTCCCATTGGGTGTCCCATAAGGACTCTAGTGGGAAGGATAAGGATAAAGAAAAGCGGACCTCTCAGAAGGCTGAGGAGTCCCAAAAGCAGTCACTGTTGAGTAAACCAAAACCTTCCTCTCCTAAAACCCAAAAATCTAGTTGGGGTAAGTCCTATGTGGGTGGGAGTAAGAGTAGTGGTCCACCTGCTAAAGCAGGCTCCCGGTAGTTCCAGTACCGTACCCTGCATTCCTGGCACTTGTTGGAATTGTGGGGCTCTGGATCACAAGAAGGGTGACCACAAGTTTAAAGGTAAGGCCCTTGGACTCCAGGCTGTCAGCCTGACCTACCCTTACCCCATGCCTGAGGTGGAGGCCACTGTTCTCCCATCTTCAACAGGAATCAGATTTGGTGCTCCTGAAGAGATGTCCCTAGTGTTCCGTGGGGCCTGGAGTACGCAGAAGTACTGCTGACAATCCCACAGAACACCCGTAGGTTTTTGAGAAGTGTCCTCTTGACTGGCCAGCCTTCTACTGGCTTGAGAGACACTGGGCGAGCATGATAGTGGTGTACAGGACCATGCCAGAGGACTATATACGTGCTCCTCTGAGAACTACCAGGTTAGCTGGTGGTCCTCTCAAATTATCGCCTGTAACCTTAGTCAACATTATGATTGGAGACAAGACAGCGAACCTTCCTATCCTGGTTCAGGACAACGTGCCTGCTAACATTTTGTTAGGAAATGATTTGGTGGAAATGGGGATGATCTCGGGTGGTCTACCCATGGCTGCTGCGGCGGTCACCCGATCACAGGTCACACTGGATCCGGCTACGAGTTCGGTACCCTCGCCGACAGGGAAACCTAAGGCACAAAGACGGAAGAGCAAGAAGGCCACCTCTGTGAAAGTGGCCCCTTCTCTTCCTGCTGATCCAGAAGCACCCACTGGGATACATGCTCCGGACGGGCTGGATCCAGTGGTAAACCCAAATTCAACTACTGAGGGAGACGAGGCAGAGGACCCTCCTGTGGGAGAGGTGCTTAACCTGGAGGACCACCCCGACCTTTAAGGCTTGTTGGCTGAAGATGGACTCTCCCAGGTGGATTTATCTAAAGTTCAAGAGAGTGCCACTCTCTCAAGGATCTGAGGAAATGGGCCCTGTCCCAGGCACAGGGAGAAGTGCCTAGGATATTCCGGATATATTGGGAGGGTGAGCTCATTGTTAGTGAGCCCAGTAAGCCTGAACTTGGTGCACTCAAGAGGTTGGTGGTACCCCACGTTTACAGGCTCTTCCTACTGCAGTAGGCGCATGATGTACCCTTGGCTGGTAATCTTGGGACCAAGAAGACAAAGCAAAGGCTCTCTGCCCATTTCTGCTGGCCCTGGATGGGAGTAGAAGTGGAGTCCCACTGCAGGACCTGCCCAACTTGTCAGTTCTCTGGCAAGACTAGAGGCAGTGTCATTGCCCCACAGCAGCCATTGCCAGTGGTTGGCACACCGTTTGAGATATTGTTAATCCCCTTTACCCTCACACTTCAGTTGGACATCGGTTCATCCTGGTCTTGGTTGATCATGCCACTAGGTACCCTGAGGCTATACCCCTTCCGACTATTACTGCCTAGGTGGTTGCCTGGGCTCTCCTGGGCTTTTTCACCCATGTTGGATTCCCAAAGGAGGTTGTCTCTGACAGAGGATCCAACTTCATGTCGAGTTACATGAAAACAATGTGGAAAGAGTGTGGGGTAACCTATAAGTTGTCCACCTCTTACCATCCCCAGACCAATGGTCTGGTTGAGAGATTTAATATAACTCTCAAGGGCATGCTAGGTGCTTTGGAAGAGCCCCTAAGGAGGAAATGGGATATCCTCCTGCCATGCCTGCTGTTAGCTGATTTTGATATAAAAAGAAAATGTTTCATTTTCGTATTGATTAAACTTAAGAAATTACTTAAGGTGACTACACCATTCTATACAAATAGAGAAAAAGTTCATGTACTTACATGTTTCAACTTTTGTGACGTGTTTATTGGAGAGTGGAAAAACACTTCTCATACAGAAAGATTTTTTAATGAGGGGAGTTATTCAAGAAAAGAATGTTCCCCTAGCTATTGATGGGAGTGGACGTAGCTATGAAGTCCGAAATGGTGTGATTTCTAAAAAAGAAGAAATCGTACGGTATACTAATACTGGGATGGAAAGTATAGATCAGTCAAAATAAAAGGAAAGAAGGATTGTGAGGTATGGATGTGCAATTGTGTATGCAATATTGATTGTTTTTTGTAATGGGGCATCAATGACATTTGTGATGTCATCTTTGATGTCCTGGGTGTTAGTCTTAGCAGTGCACAGAGGTGGTGCGAGTTATGGTTGCTTAGCATACCATAACTGGTGGATTTCAAGGTTTTTTCTTTTTTACTTATAACCATAATATCCCTTTCACAAAGTTTTTCCACTGAATTTAATAAGTTTTTATTAGTGCAACTTAACCATAACGTCCCTTTAACAAAGTTTTTTTACTGAATGTCATGGGTTTGTAGCAGGATACCCTTAATTTCTCTACATGTTCCTTACATCATACTGCCCCCTCACCCCCATTGTGATACTTGAAGAGTCTGCGGACTGTGCGCATGTCAGCAGACTTCGGACAGCATTCATACTGCCCAAAAGCACAGGGGTTAACTTACATGGTTGTATCCTGCAGCGGACAAAAACATGTACATGAAACTTTAAGAGATATATGTACCACATCCAAAAATGAATATATCTAGAAATTCTATACTTGCGAAACCAGAAGTATGTTGTCATAGGTTGCACAACATAATGGATTGGACCATGCAAAAAGGTTAACTGTACACCTAACAGTAGCGCCTAAGTGGAACCTTTCTTACACACTGAGAAGCAGGTTGCAGTTATTCCAGAAGAAACCCAAAGAGAAATAGTAAGTGCACTATATTTATGTCTCTACCATTACAATTTATTATATATACAAAACTTGTAAAAAATAGCAGTATTGTTTTCTTTCAACAGAAAATGGCAAGCACCTTGGAGTGTTTTTTAAAGCAGAAAAAGTGATGGAATTTGTTCACATGTCACTAAAACATGTTTTTCTTTTTAACAATACATAGGGCCTCATTACGACCCTGGCGCTAAGCGCAAAACGATGGCAGTAAACGATTACCGCCATCGTTTTCCGCTAGGGCCGATTACGACCCCTGACCGTTAACTACGATGCCACTAGGGGCATCGTAGACAACGCTGCCGCTAACTGCGCCAAGGGCGCGTGCACGCGATCTCCCACACCGTAACTAGCGCCATGGCGGTAAGGTACGCGAATGCCGACCCAAGCGGACATGCACCTTACGCCATCACCCAGCCCGTAAAGTACCTTACCGCCATGGCGCTAACAACGCCATCGCGAATCAACCGCAAAGGGACAAGTCAAGTGAATGCAGCTGCCACAGGTGCACAGAAACAGCACAGGTGAAGGCAATACAGACACAGGAAGCACAAAAAGAGCACACCCCACCCCTGCCCACACCCAGTCACACACCACAATGCTACCGATAGGACTAGCAATGTTG
Organism: Ambystoma mexicanum; assembly: GCF_040938575.1. NCBI lineage: Eukaryota > Metazoa > Chordata > Amphibia > Caudata > Ambystomatidae > Ambystoma > Ambystoma mexicanum. The sequence goes on from NC_090937.1 coordinate 865,322,971, forward strand.
GGGCTGGAGGACCTGATAGCAATGCGAGTGCTACAACAGCAACTACAACAACAACAACAACTACAACAACAACAACAACAACTACAACAACAACAACAGGCTGCACAGAGGAGACGCAGGAGGAGAAGGAGGGCAAGGCAGGCCCAGCATGCCCCACCAGCACAGCCAGTGCTACCACGCAGGCAGCCCCCAATCCCACGCGTCAGACCCAACCCATTCAACCTCACCGCTGAGCAGATCCACACCCTGTATCGACCGGACCGGGACACCATCACCACCATCGTGGACATGATACACAACGACATCGCCAGCATGATTGAAACACCCACCGCCACCCCCCCCTACTGAAGGTAGTGTCCGTGCTCCACTTCCTGGCCACAGGCACCTACCAGCACACAGTAGGGCACTTGCATGGCATATCACAACCATCGTTTTCGCGTACACTGACGCAAGTGCTGGATGCACTCCTCAAGCACACAGATGACCACATCTCACTACCACGGACTGCCCAGGAGATTGCCAACACCAAAGTGGGTTTCCATGCACTAGCTGGCATACCTGGTTGCATCGGTGCCATCGACTGCACCCATGTGGAATTGACGGTCCCACGTGCCCAGGAGGTACCGTACCGGAACCGCAAACAATTTCACTCAATCAACGTGCAAATGGTCTGTGACTCCAACAGTATCTTCACACATTGTTGTGCCCGATTCCCCGGATCAACCCATGATTCATTTGTCCTGAGGAACTCTACATTACCACGCTACATGGAGCAACAGGCAGGGCCCAGAACCTGGCTACTCGGTGAGTCCAATGTTATGGGCATTGAAATGTGAAGTGGGTGTGTAATTGACATACCAATGCAGGGGGGGGAAAGATGCATGCTCCAACTGGCGGGAAGGGGGGGGGAATGATGCATGCTCCAACTGGCGGGAAGGGGGGGGGAATGATGCATGCTCCAACTGGCGGGAAGGCGGGGGAATGATGCATGCTCCAACTGGCGGGAAGGGGGGGGGAATGATGCATGCTCCAACTGGCGGGAAGGGCGGGGGGAATGATGCATGCTCCAACTGGCGGGAAGAGGGGGGGAATGATGCATGCTCCAACTGGCGGGAAGGGGGGGGGGAATGATGCATGCTCCAACTGGCTGCGACTAGCATTAGCCACAACACACCCTGAGGCAGCACTCACGTCACCTGACACCTGGATACATGAGGCCTGACCTAAGAAGACCTGACATGTCAATGAAGGTGTCACCCAACCCTGACACAACCACCTACAAGTGCATTGACCATACCGTGACCACATACACTCCAAAGTAATGTACGTCCATGCACGTCACCAACAGCTCCTACAGAAAGGCCTGTTCCCCATGACTGTGCCCAAAGGAGGCACATGATGGACTGGAAGAACAATGCACCAAAACACAGACAGCAAGGCCCACAGACTGTCCCCATGGGCAACAGTCTTGTTCACTGGGGTAATGATGAGCCAGACTGCATTCCCGCTATCATGTGAATGCAACCCTCACGGGACACGTGCCAGGTCACCTACAGAAACAGCGTGAACGGACACAGTGGATCGGCACTCACAAGGCACATGTCACCCCTGCATACCTCGTGCCTTGGAATTCAGAAGCGGCACATGTGAGACATGTGGCACACTCTGTGAAAGTCGATTATAGAGGTATATCCAATAGACGCTCCATAAAGTTGCACCTAGAAATGTGCCCAATAGCCTCTAGATAACTGAATTTAGAAGTGTGCCCAATAGCCTCTCTATGGAAAATAGTATTTAGAAAACCGCCCATTAGCCTCCCGTGGGAAAATGATTTTTGTAGTTTGCCCGGTACCCTCTCTGGGAAAAGTTGCATTAATAAATGTGCACATTGAAAGAGCATATAACCCATCAAATCACACCACCACGCTTACTCTCTCCTTTACATCACCACTCAACTAGAACACAGAGATACTATGACACCATTCAGTATAACTGTTCCCATACTAACACCGCTTACTCCACATCAATCTATGTAAACACTGCTGGTTTCACACCCCCAGCCAGGCGTTTTCCTCAGGCCTAACGCAGCCACATCCGTCCTGGATAAATCCTGCCTGAACGGACACATTATCCTGATCTCTCAACCACCACATGTGCCGCTAAGAAGCAGCTATTACACAAGTACCGCACGAGCTGCACACATACCCGCTGCTCACACGCACCTTTTGACTCTCCCTACTCTCTCTGTTGATCAGAACTTCGGTTCCCAAGGACGTTCAACCTACCAGCGCCTTCAGACCATACCAATGGTATATAAGGCGCTATATAAGTGCAAAATAACAATAACAATAACAATATAGCGGTTGCACGGTGTGAAACCAGTAGCACAGAAGAAACTGCTGCAAAATCAATGTTCAATGCAATTCATGGTGGCATTACATGTACATCACTCAAGCTCATCCCTGACGCATACATTCTTGCCCACATACAGGTGATGCAGGCTATCCCCTGAAGAGGTGGCTCCTTACACCAGTCCGAAACCCACAGAACCAGCATGAGGAGGACTTCAACCGTGCCCATTCCCGTACGCGTGTAGTGATCGAGCAAGCTTTTGGCCTACTGAAGGCACGTTTCCGCTGCATCAGCAGGTCTGGCGGGGCACTCCTGTACCGGCATGAGAAGGTTGCAATGGTCGTCATGGCATGTGTCATGCTACACAATATGTGCGTCAGAAGAAATGTGCCCCTGCCCCCTGACGTAGATTTGCTACCACCTGACGATGAGGATGATGAGGGTGGGGATGGGGCACCACCTCAAGGAGGCAGCGATGCACAGGAGGGGCGTGTCATGCGTCAGACTCTCATTGACCAATGCTTCTAGCACACACAGCGTTTGCGTGTCACATGGAGACGGCACTCGGCGCACTGTGTGTGTGTGGGACATGCACACTGTGGACTCTACAACAATGTAGCACATGGACGCAATAAAGATGTCAACACATTTGGTTTGTGGTAATGATAAATGTGTATTGCAACAGTGAAATCTTGTGACACACCCCCTCCCCCCTCCCACCTCCCCCCTGAACACCCCAACACACCCCCTCCCCCCTCCCACCTCCCCCCTGAACACCCCAACACACCACCTCCCCCCTGAACACCCCAACACACCCCCTCCCCCCTCCCACCTCCCCCCTGAACACCCCAACAATGGTGCAGTAGTGTCCGTGCTACAAGGTGCGGAGTAGTCCTGCTGAACAGGCAAGTCAAGGATGTGTATCCCCTCCCATGGCCCCTGGGGCACCCCTGGCCGTGCTGCGGAGAGTGCGCCCAGATCTACGGACGGGGCTGCTCTGTGCTGAGCTGGTGGTTGATGAGGCTCCACGCCCCACATCCGGTCGCATGTCCCTGATGGTGTGCACAAGTTCACTGAGTACATTGCGCACAGCCGCTAGCTCAGTGCATATACTACTTGTGGAGTTCTCTATGGCAGCTGTGACACGGTCAGCTGACCGCTCCATGGCATCCCTTGGCCCACCACACTGTGCCACATGTGCATTGAGGAGGTCAGACAGTTGTTGCTGCCGTGTTGCAATGTCCTGTAGTGCCTGCTGGTTCTGCTGGCCTATGGCCAGTGCCATTTGCATCTCCGGTGCGATGCCCACCTCAGGCTGGGGGGATGGGGTGGCTGGCCATTCGTCGGAGTCGGACTGCCCCTGTGTGGCATCCGCCTGCAGGGGGCTTAGGGAAATTGTGGGGGAATGTGGATGGGCAGTGGGCCCTTCTACATCAATGTCCTCAATGCTGGCTGGCCCGCTGTCAGAGTCTGCCGCTATGGCTGCACTCTCCCCAAGGGTGCTGCTTGCGGCAGAGGCTGTCCCCTCAGTGGCCACAACTAGTGGCAGGCATGTCTGCTGCTGCTGCTGTGTCTGTGTCAGCAGTAGTGGGGGCTGGCACTTGCCTGTCCTCTACCCCAGGCAGGGTTGGTGGCTGCCGGTGGGTTCCCTTCCGGAGGGCTGGGGTGGATGCCTGCGGCCTGGCCATTCCGGACGAACAGGATGCGGTGTTGCCCTCTTCCTGGGGCTCTGTGTCGGAATCTGTGGCGGAGCAAAGGAGGGATGTTTTATTGATGGGTCTGCGGACATTGGACGTGCATTAGGGCATGACATCTATGCAGTCGGTGCATGCAGCGCATTTCATACAGGTTTGGTGACTTTTGTGTGGAGGTAGCATGGTGCTATATGTGTTCCAGCAGTTAGGGTGTGCATGCTGCTTGTTTGCAGGGTGGTGTTGGGATGTGTCTGTGCACGTTCGCCTGTTGATGTGTTGCATGTGCACTATGGGGCAACTGGGTACTTCGCACAGTGGGGCTTTGTTGAGTGTGGCATGCATAGCTCTGGCCACCTACCTGCGTCTCCTGGGGTCGGCACTCCTCTCTCCATGGCTCCGACACCTTCAATGCTCTCCATCCCTATGGTGGATGCGCATATTTCCTCCCACGCCTGGAGCTTGATAGGTGATTCTGAGCCTCCGCCAGTTGACATGGCTAGGTTGCGGTTAGCCGAAATGATGCTACGGACACGGAGCCTCAGATCATCCCACCGCTTGCGGCACTGCTGGGCTGTGCGGGGTGCGGCCCCCACTGCACTCACTCGCTGTGCCACTAGGGCCCATATCGCCTTCTTCTTCATGATAGCCGCCCTTGTCATCTGTGTCGAGAATACGACTTCCGCATTCTCTTGCAGGGTCTCTGCCAGCATGTTGAGTTCCTCCTTGGTGAAGCGGTCTTGGCGCTGCCTGTCACATGCCTTTTTGACAACTTTGGGCATGTTGGATGTGGTTTTGGGGTGGGTGATGGGTGTGGATGGTTATGGGGGCCGGATGAGCTATGGTAGTGGAGGATGGCGATGGATTGTGTTTTTAAAGATGGCCGCCATGCCATTTCCCGTTCCTGCGCGATGGCGCTATTTCCGCTTCCGCCTATTTACGGTGACCGCTAACTGCGGTGACCGCTAAGTACGGTGACCGCTATGGTGTGCTTGGCGGTAGTGCTCCATGGACGGTGTGCGATGGCGGTAAGGGCCGTTTTTGGCCCATTAGCGCCATGGCGTACTTTACATTACCGCCATGGCGTAAAGCACGTGCCCGATGGGTCGGTATTAGGTGCTATTTACGTCTTCGCTACTCGGCGTTAACGTAATTTACGCCATGGCGGTAATTTACGGAACTTACCGCCAGGGTCGTAATGAGGCCCATAGTGTGAATGAGGGCTGCCTGTGCTGGTGTCTCCTCTACTCAGGCTGAATCTTTCTGAAAATAAAACAATCTTAACAGCAATTCTGCCACTTACCTTTATCCGTTCCTGCTGCCCTGCTCCTGAGCTGACTTCACCCTCCAACATCAGCTTGTCTCATCCGGCGTTCCATGGACCCACTGCGAGTTATTCCTGAAGCACTGTCCTACCCTGGTACCTGCATTCCTACAATGCTGCGTCCATTGGAGGGTCCTGCTTCCAGGTATTGGCCGACATCCGCCTACTTCAGCCCACAGGATTGAACTACCTAGACTCCCTCCTCTCTCCGGCACCAGTCCTTCCTCTCTCCTCACTGTCCCTCTGGGCTCGGGCAGGGCCATTGCTGCTCAGAGTACCTCATTGCAGCCCTTGACCTGCTGTCTCCGCTCCACCCCACCTGGGTTTGAACGCGTCAGCACGGGTCCTCCTTCACCTGCCTGGACCCCACTGGCTGATCGCTCTCAGGCCCTGCCCAGCTCTATCGCCTCCGCTGCCTGATGCCCCCCTGAGTATCTGCTCATGACCACTGTTTCTGCCCCTGCCCACAGCCTACAACTCTCCCCGCTCTACACTGGGCCTCCCCTGAACGCTCTGGATTCTCCTTTGTAGTACTCTGCTACAGCCCTTGGCCACAGCCTACTCCCCTCCCCACTCTGGCACCGGTCCTTCCACGGAACATCATAGGACTACCCCTCTCCATCCCCTACTACTACCTCCTTCCACTACCTACCTCCCCATGTGTGGGTGCATTTCATTAAGCTTGCAGCCCTCTCTCACCCACCTCACCAACTGACGTACTATTGGTGCTTACACTCCACTCCTGCCTCCGCCACTTATGATCCTCCCCTCTCAGCAGTAAGAGCAACTGTCCAAGACCCCCCACCTGCCCATTCCCCTTTATCACCCCCATCCTTCCTCTGGGGCCTCTACACTGCCCCTGATACTGCTCCCCAGTCCTCTATTTCTGTCCCATCTTGACACTACCACACCAGTCTCTGCACTCACCATCACAAAAGCCTACTGCTACAGCCCTCCCTGACTCGCCATATTTCTTAGCCCCTGTTATGCAATCCCCCACATCTTCTTCTTACCCTCCCTTCTCATACCCCTCGCTCTACTGGCCGTGGAGGAGGCGTTGGCCTCCTCTTCCACCCTAAATTTGTCTCCTCCCCCTCCTCTCCATCTCTCCCTTCCTTCCCTTCCTTTGAATTCCTTTGCAAATCTTTCTCCTCTCCCCACCCTATCTCTCTCCTGATTATCTATCGACCCCCTGGCCCTCTTTCTTCTTTCTATGAAGACCTAGATCACCTCCTCTCGCTTATCTCTACCTCCCCCTCTCCTCTGTCAGTGCTTGGCGATTTTAATCTTCATCTTCCTTCTCCTCCCCAATCCTCCCCCCTCTTCTCTATCCTTGATTCCTACCTCCTCTCCCCTCTCCCCTCCTCTCCTACACGCTCCTCCGGCTCCACCCTTGACCTCATCTTCAACTCCTCCTACCCCGCTTCGCCTGTCTCTACCCTTCTTATCTATCTCTCTGACCATGCATTGCTCTCTTTTTCCCTTTCTCCTCTGCCTCACTACTCATCTCCCAACCCCTCCCCTCCAATTTACTCACGGCGTGACTTCGGCAACTTTGACCCCTCCGTCTTTACTGCCACTTGCTCTTCTCTTCTTCCATCTCTCCATGACTACTCATTATTATCGGCGAATGATGCTCTTTCCTCTCTTTCTTCTGCTATTTCATCCTCCCTTGATCAACTTTACCCCCTTTCTTTCGCCCAACCCGGAAACCCTCTCAACCATGGCTCACTCCTCACCTCCTCTCTATGAGGCACCTTCTAAGACGTCTTGAAAGACTATGGCTCAAAACTCCCTCGTTATCTAACCAAACCTCTTACTTCTCCCATCACAACATCTACGACTCTTGTCTGACCTCAGTTAAATCCTCTTACTTCTCTAACCTGCTCCAATCTCAAGCGACTCACCCCTGCCGTATCTTCCAAACTCTCTCTCGACTCCTCTCTCCTCCCACTCCTGATCCCTCTTCCAATTCCTCATTCTCTCCTTATGACTTTGCTAACTTCTTCTCTTCTAAGATCTTTTCCCTGCGGAAGAAAATACTCACCCCCCCTCTGATTTCTCTTCTCCTACTCCCCCCTCCTCCCTCCTGCAAGTCCATCTTCTCTCCATCTCCCCTTCTGAAGTCTCCACCCTCCTATCCAACACTCACCCCACTTCTGCCCCTACTGACCCTCTCCCTTCCCTTCTCATCCATAAGATTTACCCTCTTCTTGGCCCCTACCTCACCTCCTTCTTCAACATCTGTCTCTCCTCAGCTACCTTCCCCTCTGCCTTTAAACACACCATGATCATCCCCATTCTCAAGAAACCTTCTGCTGACCCATGTCTCACCTCGAATTTCAGGCCTATCTCTCTTCTCCCTTTCCTCTCCAAGCTTCTCGAACACCTTGCCTACTCTCAACTTTCATCCTTTGTCACTAATTCCTCTCTCCTACCACCCTTCCAATCAGGCTTTTGTCCTAAACACTCCACTGAAACTGCTCTCACCTCTATTCTGAACTCCCCTCTTACTGCTTGACATGCTAAACAATCCTCTATCCTTATTCTCCTTGATCTCTCTGCAGCCTTTGACCCTGTCTATCTCCCTCTCCTCCTTCATACTCTCTACTACTTTGGCTTCAAATGCTCCGTACTCAAATGTTTATCTTCTTACATCTCTTCCCCCTCCTTTACAGTCTCCTGGGGTGGCCGGTCCTCCCCTAACTATCCTCTTGAATATGGCATACCCCAAGGCTCCTTCCTAGGCACTTTCCTTTTCTCTCTTTACACCTCCCTCATTGCTCCTGTCATCTCCTCGTTTGGCTTCTCCCACCACTTCTATGCCGATGACACTCAACTCTTCCTCTCCTTCTCCTCCTTCTCTACGGACCTCCACCTACAACTTTCTTCCTGCCTTACTGCCATCAAGGACTGGATGTCTTCCCGATTTCTCTCTCTCAACACCGACAAGACAGAAGTCCTATTCTTTCCTTCTAACTCTCTTCCACCTCCCTCTCCTCCCCCTTTCATTCACTTCCCTCCCTCCAACCTCCCTATCTCTCTTCAGGCTCGTAACTTAGGTGTTCTCTTTGACTCCTCTCTCTCCTTCTCCAGCACATCTCCCTCACTTCTCGTTCCTGTCTCTTCGACCTCTTCAACATCCGCAAAATCCGTCCCTCTCTCACTTTCCACACCACTAATCTCTTAATCTCCTCCCTCATCTTCTCCCATCTCTTCTACTGCTCCTCTTTACTCTTTGGACTTCCTTCTTCTCACCTTGCCTCTCTTAAATCCATCTACCGCTCTGCTGTCCGCACCCTCTGTCTCCTTACCTCCCGTGATTCCATCTCTTCCTCTCTTTCCTTCCTTGGTTGGCTTCCTTTTCACTCCCAATGTCTTCAAATCTCTCCATGGTCTTGCCCCCCCTTATCGCTCCTCCTTCCTATCCTTCTACTCCCCCTCCCGTTCCCTTCGATCCGCTGACCATTTCCTTCTCATTTCACCCCACCCCCTGTGCCTCTTTCCGTTTTCGCTCCTTCCAACTCTTAGCACCTCTACATTGGAACTCCCTTCCTCTTGCTATCCGTTCTTCCCCTACCTTCACTTCGTTCCGCACTTCCCTTAAATCTCTCCTTCTCCATTCTCCTCCTTGAATCCCCTACCCCTTCTTCTTGCCCTTTCCCCACTCTTTTCCTCCTCTTTCTCCCCTCCCATCTCCTACCTCCCCTCTTCTACCCTCCCTTCCTCTTCCTGCCCTCCTCCTCCAACTCCTCTAACCTGTCCCACCTCCCTTTCTTCCCTTTCCCCTTCAGCTAATTGCTCTTCTCACTGTTTTATTGTTTGATTGATTCATATTGTAACTGCTTCATCAGTTTTATAGTTCATGTTTTATGTATCATATTGTTCCATGTACAGCGCCTTGGCGTAAGGCGCTTAATAAATCAATAAATAATGATAATAAGAATAATAATAAAGAAAGTGGCCCTGAATTACTATTAAATGACCCACAGTCACCCCCTAACTTCAAACGCAGAAAATGAACTACTTACTATCTGCAAAAATTGATTAAATAATAATTTTGTACAGTTGATGTAATTTGTTAAAAATCATGTCAAAGAATATATCCGATACCACTGCCTATCTTGCACCTGTACCCATTCACCCTGTCCCAACCAATCATCCCCATCAAATTCCCTAAATGAAAGATGCTATGATGAAACATCAATCAATTTCTCCTCTCATGAACAGTTTGTAGAAAACCAAAATTATTCATATATGTTTCCCATTCTGCTACGCCATCTCTTTCCTAATTGATTGTATTTGTTTGTTTTAAAAAATATGTATGTGTGTACTGTTGGTGGGTGTGTGTTTTTTTTTAAAGCCTGCAGACTGTGTGACAATCGGGCTGTCTGTAACCAAAATTGAGGTGCTCACAGACTTTGCGCCTGTCTGAAGATGTCCGCTAGGTTGTGTAGCATTTTTAATTAGTTTGGGGACTCCACCCCTGTCCTACGGACACTGGCATGCATGTACAATGGATCCCTTTGTGCCCCGGACACTTTGCCTGTCCACACATGTCCGCTTGCATGTGTTGCACTTTTAATTAGTTCGGGGACTCTGCACCTGTCCTACAGACACTGGCACGCATGAGCGAAAGTTCCTGTTGTGTCCCCGGACACGTCGCCTGTCTGGACATGTCCACTCGCACTTGTTACATTTTTATTAGTTCAGGGATACCACCCCTGTTCTACAGACCCTAGCACACATGCGCACAAGGTCTCCTGCACCATATGTGTCCGCAGGACAGCCGTCCTTTCCGCGGCCATCCAGGGATGTCATCATGTGACCGCACCCACGCTGCATGTTAGAAGCATCTGTAGACACTGTCTGTACCTCAGGACAGTGTTATTGCCCAATCCAGGGTTTGTGAAGCTGAAACTGCACCCTTCCACAGCTCCTAGACCGTATCCCAGTTGATCTGGCAACATTATATAACTTTTTTAGCCCAATCTGTGGATTGACTGTGCACGTACCATCGCGCCGTCCATGGACAGACCCTCTAAAGGGACCCACCCACTACTGCTCCTCATTGTGTTTCTGGCTGACCAGAAGAGAGCACCTGCTGCTGATTTGCGAAATTGCTATCTCGTTTTTGTGCTTCTATACAGAATGTCTTCCATGGCTACTGCAGATGCCCCAGCACCACCATCATCTGGAGGGCCTGGAGAGGGGAACAGTCATGGTGATGCAGAGGTGGATCAAGAGGAGGATGAGGTAATGAATATCCCTCTCTCCAGCTCCCGATGTGAATCTTGGGTGTGGCAGCTTTTTACTCCCCTCCCTTCCATCCTCTCCATTGTGTCTCCTGTGAAAAAAAGCCCACAAAATTATGAAACACTAAAAATACAAAATAAAGGTTATTTTTAAAGCCACCTTTCACAGTTCAGAAATATTTACTGCTATACAACTCCACAGAACTAGGGACTAACCTTTTCCAGCACCTGGCTTTCCAAGCCAACAGGACCTGTAATGTCCTGATGCCACTGGAAAGCTAGCTGCCAAACAACTATTAGGATTCTGCTGGCAACGCGTCTGCAGGAACAGCAGACTGACCACCATACTCGTAATAAGGTCCAATGTTACTAACTCTTTATTTATTTCATTTGTAAAGCACACAAACAACCCTGAGGCACTGAGGCGCTGCTGCAGGTACAAGTCAAGGAAGCATACTTTGTCATACAGTTACCAGATTTCATCAGAAATGTGAACAGTGGAGCAGTTACATGGAAGAGAAAGTAGCACCATACATGTTGGTGAGTGGAGTGCTGAATGATATTTATAATATGCAATGTGTGGGAGGCTAGGAGAAAAGCTGGGTTTTGAGAGCTTTGCGAACAACCAGTATGATTTCTCAGCCCTAACCGTAGGAGGAGGTTGTTCCAAAGTTCTTCCCAAAACCACCTCCTACATTCCAAAATAATGTGTTCTTGTACTAAAATTACTTCACCATTACCACACCTACTCACTAGTTATCTTCCTTCCCAAGTGCAGTGAAGAACAACCTCCTGGAAGACAACAACCTGAAGAAAACTACTCTTCACATCCTACAAAGTAAGTGTACTAGTGTAGTAGTATTCTTTCTGTTACTCATACTGTACAGTGTAGCCACATAGCAGCCTACAACATTCCTTTCAAACCAACATTTACTTCACTCTTATTCATTGCACCTCAGCAGGTACACTCTTTGTGAACACCCTTATCATAACACCCACTATTATCATGAAAACCGCTTAATATCCTTACTTATTCATGCACACTAGCACTGTCTTACACACTAACCTAAGCCCTTCACACATCAACACAAATAACTATTCTTACAACCTTCCCAACCAGAACTAACAGCCCATTGCACAATCACACAGTACTCTATTTATTTCTACACTAATATTCACACACTCATTCACAATGCATGCCAATGTATTCCACAACTTGCACACCCACAATTTCCTTTTTCTCCACCAGACAGAACAGTATGCCTACTAAAAGACAAAATTAGAATACAAACTTTAGAAACCATGGACTCCTGTCCAGTATGCAATTACACTGGACTGAGAACACATTCTTTAGCCTGCATTTTGGTACCTGTTTGCAAACGCACCTTGCACCACATCAAAATGTAAGCGACACACCATTCCACTATATGTTTCCTTCTCCAGAGACTGTACTATGCAAAAGGTCCTGCTTTAAAGGTGCAACATTTTAATAACATTCTCCTACATGGGAAAGGCAAAGAAGTCCTTCAACAAATAGAGTACATCCAAAATAAATATTCCGGAAGTGAAGATGACTTAGGAAATTCAGTAATTTTACAGAACATTTGCAAAAACCTTACAAATGCCAATCTTCTAATAAACATGTACAAAGAAGAAATAGCAAAGTTTAAAAGCACATCTGCTGAAGTACCAAACCAAGTATGTGTGTGTTGTCACAGGAACGTTTTATAAAAAGAGCACAAAGACTGTAGGCATGGCTTACAAAATAGAAGACAACGAGGAATCCCTGTGGTTCCAATTAGCGCTATATCTTATAACAGAAACCTAATACAGAATAACTGACCCCTCAATACACAAATGCCTTCACAGGCTGTCACTAAAAATTTGGAAATATACCGATTTACCAAACCAGTCCAGCAGCTTAATTTGTATGAGAGCATTATAATCCAAACAGTACACCCATTTCAAGCTATAATATGCCTTCAACCCAATCCAGTCAAATTACCTCCTTCTGAATTACTAAAAGGTATTTGTGGCAAAGTAGTATAGTTCCCATTAAATCTTAATGAAAATGTAGAAACTCTAGGAGTGCAACTGCATATGGATCAATATTTGATTTTCCTAGTTAACGGTGTACCAACACAAGGCAAAACAATTTGGCAACAAATAGTAGACTTAAACAAAGTTAGAAAAGCCCTACAATATCTAAAAGAAAACAGTGAGTACTACAAAGATATAAACATTGAACAGAATTTAAGAGAAACCACACTAATAATCAGCATTCCTCACCAACTGGCACATTTGAACTTGGAGATCCTAGTACGAAATGCAATATTTTAGACCATTAGACAATTCACCTACTGCACTCCAAAGACACCATACACGGTGCATTAGAAACATATCAAATGCGTCAAGCCAACAGATCTCCAATAAGCATATGGGAATAAAAGTGTAGAAGCACAAGCCTTTCCTCTACTCTTTCTTACAGGAAAAGGGGAAAGATATTATGAAAGATCCACACAAATAACAGGATTAGAATACCTCTCTTTATGAATGACCAAGGGCCTCATTACGAGTATGGAGGCAGCCATGCCCTTAATAAGGGCATGGCTGCCTCCATACCGGGTTCCAGTACCGGGTTCTGTGAATGAGGAATTACCGGGTCATTCCGACCCTGGAGGACCTGGTAATTCCTCATGCACAGAACCATACCCCATTCCCATTTTAGCCCCCATAGGGCTCAATGGGATTGGAGAGGGAGCTAACAACGGGCCTGTTAATAATGGGCCCGTTATTAGCTCCTTGGTCCCCTCGCAGGACCCGGAATGACATCTGGTTTTACCAGACGTCTGTTCTGGGTCCTGCTAGGGGACCTCGTAATCAGGCATCCCGTAATGAATGGTGGCGGTCCTGTACAGGCACCCTTCATTACGGGAGCGCCTGCCTCGTAATGAGGCCCAAAATGTTGAATACATATTGCACTTCCTGTTCGAAAGTGAACTAGCAACTATATGTTACAGAATTGCACACACATTGAAAACAGGGTCCAATTTTTTAAACATGTCTGCTACCCAACTACTTCAAAAGATAAAAGACAATGTTTTGCAGTCAAGTATCACAAATCTCTTGGCAAACATGCGTGGTACAAAAGAATACTGGTTCCGACTTCATGCTGATGTATGGTGTATGCTAAGGAACCTTGGCCCACCCACATGGTTTGTAACTTTAAGTTTTGCAGAATGTGCATGGGATGACTTGTACAAATTCATACGCATAGCAAACCAAAACAAAGAAGAGATAAACATAAAAACACCAGGAGATCTTTGCTCTCTTGACCCTGTAAATGTATCAAGATACTTTCACCACTGCTTTATTGCCATGCTGCACTTCATCTGTAATATAAAAGATTCCTCCACTCAGGGAAGTGAAGCACTTCTTTTGGAGAAAAGAATATCTATCCAGAGGAGCACCGCACATCCACATGCTTTTGTGGATAAAAGATGCTCCTAAATTTGGTCATGACAATGGTTCCACTGTTTTGCAGTTTATTCACAAATACATAACCTGCAACATCCCTTTCCATTTCTATTCAGAAACCACACATAGTGAGCTACATACACAATTGTGACGCTTCCAAAAACATAAGTGCAGCAAATACTGCCAAGGCAGATATATAAACAAAGGTAAATACTACACCAAATGCCGCTTTGGTTTCCCTAGACCAGTGAAAAGAGCTAACCTATTGCATGAAGTGTCCTTCAGCAAATAGGGTTCTTGTTTTACTTTTTATGGTCCCAATTGACAATACTTTTTATTTTACAATGTTTATTTACAGATCACTTTCGGACATGTAACTATAAAAGCCCTTTACCAACTGCCTGAAGGCCCTTCCCATTCTTGCAATAAGAACAGCATCATCAGCGTACATTAACACCGGGAGGCGCCTTCCAGCTAGTTTAAGTACATCAATCAAAAGGTCACTTAAAGTGGCAGACATGGGCCTCATTACGAGGTTGGAGGTAGCCATGGTGCTATTAGCACCATGGCTACCCCCTTACCGCATTCCAGGTCCGGGTTGTCGGAATGGGGACTTACCGGGTCATTCCAACCATGGAGGACCCAGTAAGTCCCCATTCTGAAAACCATTCCCCATTCCCATTTGAGCCCCCATAGGCTCAATGGGAATGGGGAAGGAGCTAATAACAGGCCCGCAAATAGCGGGCCCGTTATTAGCTCCATGGTCCCTTGGCGGCTTCTGCTAAGGGCAGCTGGTCAAACCAGCCGGCCTTAGTGGTACCCACTAAGGGACCTCAGTATACAGAGGTAAGGGGTTAACGGCACCGGCATCCTTTCCGGTGCCGGGAACACCTTACCTCCAACCTCGTAATGAGGCCCAATGATTTAATATAAAAAAGAAAAGGGTCTGATAACTCCCCTAATGCATTAACACATACTCTTATTGAGAGGTCTGTGTGCATAGCTAAAAGGAGATCCAGTAAAGAGGGCAGCATGCCAAGCGATTTCAGGTATGTCCATAGCTTCCCGCATTTTACACAGTAGAAAGCTGTCCATGAATGGGGGCCCGATAGCCATGAGCATATTTCCACAGAATAAGAGACAAATTCAGGATTTGTTCAACCGTCTCCACGCCATTAAATGAAAAGAACTGGATATCTGATAAAATAGCATTCTCCTCTACCCAGTCCATAATTTTCCCATTGAGTACCCGGCCAAACCATTTAGCTGTTGTATCAATTAAGAAATTTGAATGATAGCATGTTAGATCTGCAGTGTACCCCATCTTAAAGATCGGCAAGACAATAGCCTGGTTCCAGCTGCGTGGAATGGTCTTACTCCATGAGATAATATTACACCCAGATTTCCCACTCATATTTAAAGAATTAGATTGGGACCAAATCTGGACCGGCAGCTTTCACGTTAGATACGTCTTTAAGTGCATTATCCATGTCCTTTATATAAAAACTAAGATAATCATCTTGAGCAGGAGTATGAGGTGCTGCATTTGCTGCACTTGGGGCCGGCCTTAATGCCGCAGTGGGTGAATGATCACTGGAATTGCACATTCTTGAGTAATTATCGAACCAGCTCTTTGCGAAATCTCTGCAGCTCCCCCGCTATCTTTGCTGAAATTGTTATTTAGACCTGCAGCAATCGTTCTATAGTTTGGCATCACCAGAGACAGAGGTCAATCAATCAGTCTACAATACTTCAGAGAAAGAAGGAGTGATGTCATGATCTGAATGAGCTGCAGGTGCATTCTCAAGGATCGGGAATTATCTGAATACATCTGGAAGTTAGGTGTGTAGACATGTATCAGTCTATACAAGGTGCTAACATAGACGTTAGACAAGCTGAAATGTGCACCATTGCATTCTCTCCTCGGCACAGGTGTAGGGAGGGAGAGAGAGTGTATGGAATATTGGGTGAGTAAGATTGAGATGGGGCAAGAAATGGAGACTGTAGAGCAGGAATACTAACTTTATCTGGAGGGCAGACTTGTCCATTGAGAGAAGGATGCCAGAACAGCCCATAGAAGGAATCCAGTATGTGCTTGGAGATTGACTTCCAAACAAGCCACGTGAATTTGATTTGATTTGAATTGCTTTATTTTTGTAGTGCACTGATATGATATGATATGATATGATATGATATGATTGTTTATTTATATAGCGCCTATACACAGAAGTGTTTCAAAGCGCTTGGAGGAGGGAGGGAACATAGGAAATACAGTACATTCAGTAAAGTCCTTGAGCAATATAGAATGTGGAAAATAACTATCATAATAGGCCTGACGACATTTCTGATAGTGCAAGTGCCCAAAAAAAAACAAGTAGGGTAGGAGGGAATGGAGAAGGAGAACAAAGCAAGCAGTAACATTACTAAGTCTGTCGACAATTTACGTAGTGCAAGAGGAATACAAGAGGAGGGTTGGGAGGGGGGGGATAGAGGGGGTGAGGAGGAACCAGACAACTGCTGAGCCAAATTCATCAAAATAATTTGGAAGCAGGGGAGGAGGAATGGAGAACAAAGGGTAGGAGGGGGGACAGACAAGCTACTATCATCGGTCAAGGAACAGATGATAGGAGTAAGTGCTAGGAGGAAAGACCTCGAGGAAGTGTCAAGGTCCCCAGAGGATGGGGAGATGCAGGCAAGTGAGAGTAGGAGGTAGAGTGGGAAGTAGAAGAGGGTGGGTTTGAGGTAAATAGGACAGGGTAGGCACCTCAAGAGCGTGCGTAGGGGAGCACAGAGCGGGGGTAGGAAGGTCACGAAGGTCCGGAGGCTGGGGCAAGAAGTGGACAAGCAAATTGCATTGTCTGGCCGTAACGGGACCAAGTCTCGACAGAGGCGTGCACGCTTAGGCATTAAGGAATGAGAAGAGAGTGGGAGGGAGACTACTATCTTAATCTTAAAAGTACAAACTTAATCGTGTTTAGGCAGAGATATAATCAGTATGCAGAAAGTGTGAAAAGGGGAATAGCTGCTGGAGCCTACAGTGCTTTAACGGTACCCAGACATCGGACAGCACCTCCATCTATTTTACTTCAGCAGGTACATTTGTCAAAGTGAAGGAGGGAATTAAGTACCCGAATCTCCAGTGGAAGTCTGTTCCATAACCTGGGCCTGTAAACTGCAAATATCCAGTCACCCCTAAAGACATATGCTGAGGATGGAAGAGTCAGAAGCATTGTATCACATGCCTGGAGCATGCGGGTGGATTGGTATCTGCTTAATGTATCCACCAAATATGTTGCTGTGAGATTATTTAAGCATTTAAATATTAAGAAAAGGACGTGAAAGTCAATTATGTCATTCACAGTTAACCAGTGAAAAGAGCAGTGCAGTCCAGAGATGTCCCCACTCTGAATACCAATCTGACAGCGGAATGTTGTACTTTGTGCAGTCACTGCCTTTGTTTAAGCAGGATACCTGCAAGAAGGCTATTGCAGTAATCCAGTTGTGAGTTCACTAAACAACTTCAACTACTGCATGGCCAACCGAGAGCACAAACGGAAGTGTCTGCCGCAAAAGGTGTGGTGTATAAAAGACAGACTGCACCTTGTTACCTCCCTGACCTTGAGGGGTTGCTGTAGAAATGATGGCCGGCTGATTGGGTGCCCTGATAGTTCTCTGAAGTTTTATCTGGAATGATAAATAAACCCCAATCTTGAAGTTGCCTAACTCAATCATGGTACACTCGGAGAGGAAAAAGGTCAGGGAATTCTGGGGAAATTCAATTTCAAGACAGGAGCACAGGTGTTAAGTATTTCTATGTGATGTAGTAATCTAATTACCTTGAAAATAAAGTGTAATGTGGCATATTTAAGGCCCATTCCACCTTCCAGTGAAGAATGAAATCCAAATCTGAAGGCGTTTTGGCTGCCACTTTAAAGTGAGATTGCCATTGTAAAGTTATTGACAAATGTAGTTAGTGGTTGTTGTTGAAGCCAGGGTTGAGTCATTTAGGTCATAATGGAATCATGAGCCACTTTCGTCTAAGAGACATTGGGGGTCATTACGACCCAGGCGGTAACCATGGCGCTAGTTGCGCCATGGTTGCCACCGTTATTTTACCGATTCTTCCAATGGTAAATGGGGAATTACCGCCCCATTCCAAGTTTGGCGGGGCGGTAATTCCCCATTTACCATTGGCCCTTCCCCATTCCCATTTTTGCCCCATAGGCTTAATGGGAATGGGGAAGGCGGTAATTACAGTACCGCAAATTGCGGTACCGTAATTACCTTCGACGTCCCTTTGCGGGTCCCTACCTTAACGGCTGGTACAGACCAGCCGTTAAGGTCGGGACCCGCATTGGGGACTAGTAGTAAGGCGTTAAGGGGTTAACCTTTTACGACGCCGTTAACCCCTTAACGCCTGGGTCGTAATGAGGCCCATTGTGCAGTAAATGTCACTGGTGGAGAACATAGTCTAGACTGGATGTTTGTGCAACGACATGCATTCTAAAATAATGAATTCTATTAGTTAAGAACTTTGTGATATGAATATCCTCTGCATTCCCTTGTTGGTCAATGCATAGGCAGAGTCAGGTGTAATGTGGGAGGGAATTGGGTTTTCAACTACATATCTTTTACTGAAAAATAATCCATCTCCAGCCCAGAAACACAAAGAGACAAATTATAGGCAGACCTCTTTAAAAACGGTCATGCTTCTAAATTGAAAGAAAATTATTAATGTTAAGAAAATGCTGCACACACATACATATATGTACAGATTGCAGATAAATATTCTCATATTGAATGAAAGTCATTCATGTTCAGATAAAGACATGCATAGGTGTATTGAGAACCCAGCATATATGTGGGTTCAGCATAGGTGAAATACATTAATCAAAAGCTAGTTTGAATTCCAACCTCTAGGAACTTGTGTGTGGAAGTCTCTGTTTAATAAACATGGCTTACACATAATCCCCACCTTTACAATGTCATGCTTCTATAGACGATATGAGTGAAATATAAGCATTTTTCTGAATTTAAGTAGTTTTTCTCTGACACCATACTTGCCTTGGTGCTGGAGAGGAATAAGTATTTGGAGAATTGATTGATTCATGTCTGTTAGGCAGTTCCTCTCTGATACAATACTTTATACTGTACAAAAGCAAGTGCGAAGAGATTGCTCAAACAGAAAAATGCATACCATTGTATCTTGTGAAACACTACCCAAGAAGTAATCAGTGTAGATTGATGAATGAAAAAGCAATGAAAATAAAAAGAAGTGCTAGTATTTGTAGTATCTAATGTAGACAGAATATAGAGTGTATGTTTAAACGTCGATGCTTTTGTGACTTATAGTTTTGAGATTCGTATAGTCAGGTAACATTTTGTTTTGTTTAAGTATTTATTTTGGAAACCCCCAATATTGTATTGGTCTCAAGGGTAAAGCTGGAGACCCAGTTAGTTGAAACCATCTATTCCCTTTCAATACATATTTCTCTGTATGTTCATTGCCGGGACTTGTGGAGTGGGATTGTGTGAATGGGAGGATTAGATTTGTGTGTCACGTCTGCGTGAACCAGGATAAAACAATATGAACATGTTCAACAGTGGCAAAGCATGTATTAATGATGGATTGCATATTATTGGCAAACACTGTGCAGATTTTCTTTTTCAATCTAGGATAGCACAATACCAATATCAGGGGCTGGAAAAGTTTTGCTTTGACCATGAAATCATTGACTTGAAAATCATTTCGAGGAAGAAATTGCAGCAGTGTGGCCAGTTAGCTCATCTTATCCCTATTGTGATGATATTAACCTTGTCCAGTGCCTAGGTGACTTGTTGATCACTGAGATATAGTTGTCTATTCTGGAGGATAAATATTCTCTAATGTATTCACAGAGATAGTATTTGGAGAATATTAGTGTAAAAACCAATTAGATGTGTAAGGTCATTTGAGGTTTTAAAGACGGCTTTAAAGACATGACATTGTTTGAAGAAAAAGTTGGTGAAAAATGATGCCTTTACTTAACATATTAACATATTTTTCGTCCAGAACTAAACAGTCATTTTATCAGCTAAGAGTTCTGGTTTTATCCAACTGTGTGTCCAGGCACCATCTCACTTTGCAGGGAAACCGACAAAATGGATATTAATAGTCCAGGCAACCCCTAGAACAAAGAAACATAGAGCAAATAAAATGAATGTGCTAACATAGTTAAAAGGTAGAGAAGCACACAGGAGCTTACTTTTTCTGCACTGAGTGATGGCACATGGGGATGTTCATAAGGGCTAGAGAGCAACAACGTGATCTGAAAGCACCAATCCTGCGTCCACTGACCATTCCCAATCAGCAGTCATCTTGGAGTCAGGAACATGAAGAATAGGCTTAAAGGCCAAGCAATTTCTCATGTTACAAGGAAACAAATTAACGAGAAATTTAAAGTCCAGTGAAATCCTTGGTCTAGTGACAGCGTGAAAAGTAGACTCTGTGTTTAAATAAAAGATCACAATAAATGTGACAAATAAACTAAAAACATTTAAAATAGGGAACTGCATAACTGCATAATAATTCACTCCATCTGCACACAGTATAGAACTGATTTGTATTGATCATGTTACTCCCTGCCCGACATGTTTTATTCAAGGATAAACCGAATCCAAGGATTTCTATGAATAAAACACACATGCAGTGAACATTATTTACACATAGTTTTAGGCATATGGCACTGTTTCAAAATTGGGAATGGATGTTGATGATAGGTTTTCTAGAGCCGTTCTCGGAGCAGGGCCTTGTAGCTTTGGGCTCCACTCGTCAACACAGCACAGTCAGACTGAGATAGGAAAGAAGAGAGCATTATGTGCTTGGCGGGAATTGTATTGGCCTCATGCCGTGGGTGCAGAGCTAAAAGCAGGCTGAGGTGCAGGCCCGTTCTCAGAGGCGTCCCTGCGCCACTGAAGTCTTGTAAAGCCACGCAGATTTACTGAGTTGCATATTTTCGCTTTGCCTCAATTTAAGCACGTTTCCCTTTCGCCGTTAAACGTTCTTGACATGTTATTCTACTTGAGGCTACATATAAATATATGTTTATAATTTTTTACGATAT
Source organism: Ambystoma mexicanum (assembly GCF_040938575.1). Taxonomy (NCBI): domain Eukaryota; kingdom Metazoa; phylum Chordata; class Amphibia; order Caudata; family Ambystomatidae; genus Ambystoma; species Ambystoma mexicanum. Next base: position 865,344,173 of record NC_090937.1, read on the forward strand.
TCAGAGGTTATAAACAATCGCACAGAAATTAGACTTTTAAAACATTTGGAAGAAATATTGCAGAGAGGATGCAGTACACATACGACTCGGGTTTGTGTGCAGTTTGCCCAAAGTGCTACCATTCCGCGTCATTCCACGCAGTAACTGCATGCGCTATCTTCTGCCACAGCTGTCTCTCTTCCTACTAAGCATGGGTCTTGTGCTATCTCATGAGAGCTGAGGGAAGGTGGTTTTAACTATACAAATGACACTCATTTCACGAGTATGTCACGATGTGGCAGTGATTCCTGGCTGCTTCCTTGTAACTACACCGGGAAGACAGTACATAACACAAGACTATAGCGTTACCATCCAAAAACTTGACAAAACAACAGCATGTGCCATGATTTCATGTCCAGTCAATGGGTTGATATGCTACCAATGTGAGCATGTTTTGTTTGATCCTGACTTACAAACACTCACATCACACTAGTGCTGCGTTGTAGTTGTTTGGATCGACCACGATTGTGATTTTCAATAAGTTATGATTATTTGAACATTCTCTGAAAAATGTTCCTCCATCCCTATTCATTTCGCAAAAAACCCATGTGTTCAAGAAACTAGGCAACACGAATCAAATGTGAGGTGAGTATGTGGGCGAATATACAATGCATCCACACGTTTCCCTGTGCCAGTGTGCTCGGAGCATTTTTCGATATTTCCCGGCCATTCAGCACTATGTGCCGGGCACCCCCCTTTTTTGTGCTCTTTTGGAAGCTACAGAGTTCATTTGAGTTGCGATAAAACAACTTTATATTCTTGGATTCCGTCAAGGCAGCATGTGCACTGTTACGTGCAGCGAGCAAACGTGAAATGTACAGCACAGGATCAACGTGGAGGGAGCTCTGGAAATCACACGCCACCTTTCTCTGTTGTACACGATGCTGTTATTCCAGTGTTGACACTTTTAGGGTAAAGGTGTCACATGAACCTGCGTGAACAAGGGACATTTCACAGTGTGTTCGACTCCACATTGTGCCTGAGGCAGCGACAGTAAAACGCACAAGAATCATCAACTCTAACTCCGAGTTTCTCTCTCATCGGTTACAAGAACAGACCCTGGCGCTTGTCTCTTCCTATTACTCAATAGAGTGGCACAGGCTGAAGTGCGCGCGCAGAGAGGAAAAGAGGAGCTCACATTTGATCACACCATAACTTGCGAACTAGTTGCTCGTGGCACCCTTTGCTTCTGGCTGTCACAATAGCAAGAGGACGGCTAAGTTTACAAGATGAAACCAAATGACAGCCATGGCGTATTCTTTATTGTTGATGCTGCAGTGTTACAAATCACATGCAATCAAAGTGACACCTGAAAGCGAGCATTATGACACTATGGATTATGAAGAGTAACAGCAACCTTTTTATTGTCCCTCTTGCAGAATTTGCTGTGAAGTGTTGCTTGCTGTTGCCAACCTCCTGATCCCTAAATCCTCTATAATAGTTACTTTACTGAAAGAGGAAGTGAGCAGAACAAATTGCAGGATCGAAAGGGGGGAGACAGTATATAAAGGTTAGGCAATATGGGAGTTGGTTACAAATGTGTTGCACAGCTAAACACATGACATGTGCATATGGCTGTTTTATGGCCCCTCACCACTTTCGTTGTTGGTGCAACTCAGGCATATGTACCACTAATGTCACGCCTGGGTTGGATGCCCAGATGCGGCCAGGGGCACCTCTGAGGCCTCCTGGTCGTCCTCCCGGTGGTTTTCCATTTGTTGAGGCCAGCCGTGATGGCCACATAAGTAGTAACATTACACTCCTTGGTAGGAGGCAGCTGCATAAGATACAGCTGCCACAGCACCTTATTTGGAATCCCTGTAGCAACCTCTGATAAACGTAGTGAGAGAAGAACCATCAAATTAGGCTTACCTGTGTTTGCAATGACACTTTGGGGCTTGTTTCAAATATAAAGTGGCCAAAATGTTGCTTTGCTTTGCTGGGAGACAAACAGTGCCTGCAATGTTAGATCCAGGCCATTGTTATGCAGAGGGGAAGGTGTGCTCCTGCCACATGCACCAGCTCCATAGTGCAAATATGTCTGCATTTCCGCCCACATCGAATTTTCATGCTGGCCCTGTGAGGAATTGCTAGCTGGCAAGGGCGTGGAAGCCCTGGCGTTGTTGATTTGTATTAACTAGTAAATTGATGCAGGTAATTCCATCTCAGAAAGGGTGATCTGCCAACCAGGGCCCCTTTCAGAAGCTCCATGCCAAAAGGCATGGTGTACACCTGTGACCTGATGGATCAGTGTCATTCTCTCCTGTGGCACAGAACCGGTTCAAGGGTCACAGGTGCCCATTTGACAGCTCCTGTGACAGGCAAGTCACTGCACTGCAGGGGCTCGATTTAAGACGTGCACCCCTGTTCTAAAGTATATATAACTATGAGAGTTGTTATCCTGTTGGCACGTTTAACTCTACAAATAATCTTTACCTGAGTTTGAGGTATAGTAGCTTTCATTTCTCAGCTCTCACAACCATTTGCTAGCACACATGTGCTAGCCCTGTTAGCCCCTCTCAGCTGTAGAAGGGTTATGTATATTCCGCCCAGTCAGGCTGTTTATGCTGCTCGAAGCAACCTGGGTGTTGCCTCTCTTTGATCCTTTGTGAGGGTAGGTAACTACTATCAACCCGAAGGTCCTTTAAGACGAGGTAACATTCTACAGAGTGGATGGGGAAGCAGACAGTATTCAAACATCATTAATAAAACCGACTCAGCAAGTTGGCAAAATAACTTGTCTGTATTAATAACAATTATCTAAAACAGGGAGTACAACGGACATCATCGGATGTCTGGCAGTAAGACCTCAACATATTTAGTAAAAAACACACATATATACTAAAAACCCGACATCGTTGACATCATACTATGTGGCAAACTAAGAAAACCTATGTGGGATTGTGATTGGGTAACGGAAAACATCTAGGTATACTTTCTATGGGGGTTGGTGTTGTGATTGAGTCTTTACTGTCAGGTGGACAACTCTGCCCACCCCTAGTGCAAATCATTTTGAGCGTCATCAAATTTAAGACGTCTCATTGGGTCTCTAAACGATAGGGCTCTTTGGTATGTGGCCCTTTATAATTGGTTGTCACACTTCTACCCTTCTGGAATATTCCACTCGTTAGCAGCATGCAAGCTGGTACCTGAGTTGCTGGTGGGTCGGACATGACCATGCCTCCCCACCCACTTAGCCCATCTGCCATCATCACTCAAGCTGTCTGCCATGAGAATGGTCTTTTGAACTTGGCCTTGCAAGTTTCAATGCTCCTGGGAATAGAAAGGAGTGTGAGCATGTTCTTATCTTCTGGTCTCGGTGTAGCTTGCCCAAAGTCTATTTTCATCTGACCATGTGATTGGAGACCACTTTTTGAGCTCATTTGTTGTACTTAATACCATTTAATGAATAAAACTTAGCACTCATTGTCCTTCTGCCGCACCTTAAGAGGAGTTCAGCTCTCACCTTCTCGTTCATTGTATCTTTCCACGATAGATTACTAGTTTCTTGGCTGCCCCAATCCTTGACACAGAACCAAGCAGACCTTCACGATTCTCCTTCCATCTCCAGCCCTAATTATTCTGCTGCGCCACACTTGAAGTTCTTCCATTCACAGGGTTTTCAGTTTGCTAAAATACGATGTGGAACTTCCAGATTCCTATGCATATATAAACCTTGGCGGCACCGGCTGCTCTATTCACTACGTATAGCCAGCCTTATGATTACTTATCTACTTGCGTTACTGCATCTGTAAAATTATTAAATGGTTTTCATTTTCTTCCATGCTCTTCACACGAGCGATCTTCATTCCTCATATGAAAGTTTACTCGATTCTCACTTTGACATCAGATTCTATATGGTCTATTCACTTTCTCTCTTGTCATCACTTCTGAAGTGTGTCACTTTCTTCATGTGACGGCACTTGTCTCTTCTTTCATCCAACTTCAAGTGCTCTTCTGGGATATTTCCCAAGTGGCTTCCAGCTCTTTGTTGATACATAAAGAATGGTCTTCTTAATGGATACTTTGCTTCGAAGGCTGCTCGTGTTATAGGCATCATTACAGGTGTCGCCTTTGCTGTTAGTTCAGGTTCCCAACGGATAGGCAATTTAGGGATGGGACTTCAGGTAGAGGCTTTTGTCTCCTCCTCTACACCCCCCCTTTGGTTGATTTTCGACCACTCTCTCACAAGTCTCTGCATATAGACATCCTCTCTTGAAGAAGTGCTTCTTAGGAGTCCATACCTTCATCACACCTTTCCAAGATCTTGCTGACTTTACATGTTCGTCAACACTCCAGGTCATGTGCTGCACTGTCCACTCGGGCTGCAGTAGGTCCATCTTCCCACTTACTTCTTGTGGTCTCTTGGATACAGGAACTTCGTTCCCTCAGGTGCATGGATGCTAGCTTTTATACAGTCTCTGATTTCTTCATAAATCAGCTCTTTGGGTTCAAATCCAGATTCAACATCAATCATGATCTTCATTCCTACTGCTTTCTTTGCTGTCTTTTTGCACTGTGCGATTATTATCTTGATCACACTGAATCCAAACATTATCTTCAGCAGTAACGCTCCAAGGAACTTGAATATATTCACTATTCATTGTGATACCCATGAGAAGATTGATGCAAACCAAATGTCACCTGCAAAATCTTCTACTTCATCTTCCATCTTGGTATGCAAAGTTGTCATCAACATTATGGCCTCTGTCAGGGTCCCATTCTGTTCATCATGAGCAGGTGTGAATGTGCAACATGAATCCCCGATTTTGGCAAAAACACCTCCATCCATGACTGTTCTCATATCCCAGCCATATCTATTCTGGAGTGTCATCAGTCTTATGGCTCTTAGATCTTCTTTGATAGCATTGAATCCCTTTATGGTAGTTTTGATTGTCTGCAGGAGCACCCATCTGGTTATCTGTAACCATTTGGCATTTTTCATCACCTGGATCCTTGGCACGAAGGTCATCATGAATATTGCTGAAGTCTGACTGAACAATCGGTATTCATATGGAATTACATCAAAAGCTTCTATTGACTTAGCTAAGAATTTGTTCTCCCTCTTTGTTCTATTGAGAAACTCAAGAGATCTTTTCTTCCTTAGGTGAGCTTCAGCCTTTGGAAACTCTCCAATGTTCAAGTCCCTTTTTCGGAAACACTAATGCTGGAACGTGAATAATCACTATGGAACACAGTCCTCCCCAGTCCCTGGCTAGTGTAAGTGAGAGGCCCCCAAAAATACAGTTCATTCTCCCAATTGAGTCAATAAAAACACATCCCAGAGGGAATGAGACCAAGTGCTGGTTGTATCAAAGGCTTTATCTAAAATAGGGCAAGCAGAATCTACTCTGCTCACGCCGAGAGTGCTCTGCAGAAAACATGTTACAATTAATGCTCCCTCACCATCCAGGTCTACCCATACTTCCTTGTGCCATTGTAACTCTCTAGGTTCCGTTATGGTTGTGTGATACAAATGATCCACTCTGTGCCCTGTATTCTATATGGCAGTCATTCTATGCTTGGGCTCTGAACTGTCTCCTGTTTGCACCTCCGCCTCATGTTTTATTTGTGCCACTCCATTTGCATGACCCATTGTTAACATCATCAGTGCACCATTTGGTACTGCATTTACGCAGCTTCGGAGTCCTAATTGGCACACACACAAAATGAGGAACAAAAAGACGATGAGTGGTATGAGAAGCTTCACTGTCATTCCTAGCCAGGAAGGTACCCAGGAAAAAAGATTATCAAACCAGGTGCTGGGCTGTGCCCCTCCTTCGTCCTTCATCCATTCCCCGAGGTCATGCACCGCTGCTATCCCGTGTGAGAGGGACCCGTTCTCTGCGGCTGCAGAAGGTACAAATGTGCAGCATGTGCTCCCGATTTTTCAGCAAACACCTCCATTGATTGCTGTTAACAGGTCCAGCACATATCGGTTCTGCATTGTCATTAATTGCAGGGCTCTAAGCTCCACATTGATGACATTAAACCCTTCTTCAGTGTCGTTGGCCAACTGGATGAGCTCCCACCTTGTTATCTGAAGCCACTTGGCATTTGCTCTTGCCTGGATGCTAGGAACAAGGGATGCAAAAAATGTCTCTACAGAGCTGAACAACCGGAATCGATCCGGTATTTGGGCCAGGAGGTCTGATGATTTGGCTGAAATGTAGTTTGAGGATTGTTTCTTCCTTTGGAGTGGATTTTGTACACCTTCCTCGTCTATGGCATACACGGGAACTGCTTCAGGCGGCTTCGGTGATGGTTCTTTTGGGGCCGCCACTTGTGTGCTTCCTTCATGGATATGACTTTCTGGGATCGCCATTAATGCAGAATGCAGCGTTGCCAGGGAGCAAGTATTTATCCATCATTGCTGCCGTTCCCTTTGTCATGATAGGTATTATGAGAATTTTGCTGCAGTTTTTGTTTTCCCCCATATTCCTTTTCCCTTCCCCACAGAAGCATAGTTCGTAAGAAATGTCTTTTTGCAACTTAAAGGGTTTCTCGATGGCAGTAACCCAAGTGAGTTTTGTTATGTATTCAGTCCATATGGGAGCGCATGTTCTCTATACCCATGAGTTTTTCTTCCGACAGCCCTAGCAGCGCTACTGCCTTGCATAGTATTTCTTCCATTTGCCATTTATTGTCCGTGGGCAATGTCCAATTGACTACCAGAAAAGGCTCCATCACACAAATTACTCCTTGCGGCCGGAGTAACATGTCCGCTCATTCTGCAATAGTTCAAATGATACTGTGTGTGCTTGAAAAGTATTTTTTATTCGGCATAGTGCAAGATGTAGGAGACACTGGGCCTCTGCAAATGGAATGTCTTATGGCAGCAATACCTTGGGGGTGCCTGAGGCATGAGGTATAAGTGAGCACACATAACAACTTTTGTTAGTTGTTTGTTTTGCCGTGTTGCTCATGTCTTCTTACCATTTATTTGTCTGATGGGGTGCTGGGGATCATCAACTGTGTCTAAGCCGCATTTATAATGCTCTTCCCACCTTTCCTGTTGTGTTTCCCTCTTCTTCCTCCTAAGCCCACCTCCCTCATTTCCTTTGGCCTGCTTGCCACCCTCCTTACCCTCCCACCGTGTATTTAAATTATAATAAGTGGTAGCCACATGGATGTCGTCGTTAGCCCCTTCTTTGGTGGTTGTGTTTTCTGATGTTACTTTTTCTGGAACCGGCATGGTCGTTGGATACGGGTAATTATGCGCCCACGTGAGTGCTGAAGGAGTTCTGTCATTCATTGTGTATACACTGAAGTGAGATTAATTTATATGTGGGGACTGTGGGGTGGCTTGCATCGTTGTGATGTGTGTCATACCTGTGGTGCTATTATGTTCATCGTCATGGCTCCCATGGGCCCATATTAACTTGGCACCATCCCAAATTAGATGGGTTCCTTTCTTGATTGTTTCTATGCCCACACCCCTCTGGTCATCATCAATTGAAATATATGCAATGAACCAATACAGGAACAGGCCAAACACTGTTGAAAAGAATGCTACTGCACACACAAACAGCACACACTCATATAAATAACTAGGATAAACATATCTCCTTCTTCTACTTTTGTCTACACTATCATTTGTTGCAGTCGGGGCCTCATCCATGCCCATTGTAGCTCCTTATAAATAAAATATGAGCAATTGTTAAGCAAGCATATCACTCTTTTGTGTTTTACACATCGTACATTTGGCTAATTAAATTCAGCTTTTCTGGTTCATATTTACTTTTCATTACATGGCCACCTTAGTGGCCATGTAGTTATGGTTAAATTGGAGTTTCCATAGGAAGAGCACTTTTTGGGCGGCTTATAACTTTGCTCCCCCTGGACGAATCCTCACCAAACTTTGCAAAAAAAGTATATGGCCCACTCTGAAATTGTGTTGCAAAGTTTGGTGAGGATTCGTCCAGAGGTGAAAAAGCTATAGGGGGGGTCCCAAAATTTCTTTTTTTCCCATAGACTGAATAGGAAAAAATTTGGACCAGGAGCAGCGGCTTGGTCCCGAAAGTGTGCGTTTCGGTCCGCGGACACACTTCCCTGTTCGCTCCGTGGACAGTGTCCTGATTGACCGATCGGCTTAAGTCATGTCCGCGGACATGCGACGTGTTCGCTGATTGGACGGTGTGGAGCGTGAAGCGTGTCAGATTTTCAGTGGCGCCCGCCATCTTGGATTAGCGGACGTCCGCGGACAGCGCAGTGAAACAAAATGTGTATTTAGTAGACTGTGTTGGTGTGTAGGAGTGTTTGGGGAGGGTGGGAGAGTATGAAATAGGTTGGAGATAGGTTGAAAGTTGTGTTTTTTCATGTGGTAGACGTTCTTGTTGTGTTCGATTTGTCTGCAGACATCACAGGTGTTCTGAAATGTTCTAAATAAACTGAATGGGGGGTGTTTTGAGGACTCAATATGTGTCCGTTTTGTTCGGAAGCAAGCTGAAACTGTTCTAAGAACACTCGCAGTGTCCTGAAATGTTCGCAAATAAATAAAATGGGGGTGTCCTGAGGACGCTGTCTGTATTGTTCGTTGTAAGGTTGAAAATGTTCTAAGAACTTTCGCGGTGGACTCAAATGTTCGTAAATAAACAAAATGGGGGTGTTCAGAGGACGTTGTCCGTATTGTTCGTTGTCAAGTTGAAAATGTTCTAAGAACTCTCGCGTTGTCCTGAAATGTTCGTAGGGGGCGTCCTGAAGACGCTGTCCGTATTGTTTGATGGCAAGTTGAATGTGTTCTAAGAACACTCGCGGTGTCCTGAAATGTTCGCAAATAAACAAAATGGGGGTGTCCAGAGGACGCTGTCCGTATTGTTCGTTGTGAAGTTGAAAGTGTTCTAAGAACTTTAGCGTTGTCCTGAAATGTTCGTAGGGGGTGTCCTGAAGACGCTGTCCGTATTGTTCGATGGCAAATTGAATGTGTTCTAAGAACACTCGCGGTGTCCTGAAATGTTCATAGGGGGTGTACTGAGGACACCGTCCATATTGTTCGATAGCAAGTTGAATGTGTTCTAAGAACACTCGTGGTGTCCTGAAATGTTCGTAGGGGGTGTTCTGATGACGCTGTCCGTCCTGAGGACACTGTCCGTATTGTTGTCTGGCAAGTTGAATGTGTTCTAAGAACACTTGCAGTGTCCTGAAATGTTCGCAAATAAACAAAATGGGGGTGTCCTGAGGACGCTGTCCGTATTGTTCGTTGTGAAGTTGAAAGTGTTGTAAGAACTCTCAAGTTGTCCTGAAATGTTCGTAGGGGGTGTCCTGAGGACACTGTCCGTATTGTTTGTTGTGAAGTTGAAAGTGTTCTAAGAACTCTTGCGTTGTCCTGAAATGTTCGTAGGCGGGGTCCTGAAGACGCTGTCCGTATTGTTCGATGGCAAGTTGAATGTGTTCTAAGAACACTCGCGGTGTCCTGAAATGTTCGTAGGGGGTGTTCTGAAGACGCTGTCCGTATTGTTCGATAACAAGTTGAATGTGTTCTAAGAACACTCGTGGTGTCCTGAAATGTTTGTAGGGGGTGTTCTGATGACGCTGTCCATGCTGAGGACGCTGTCCGCATCTCTGGCAAGTTGAATGTGTTCTAAGAACTCTAGCGGTGTCCTGAAATGTTCGCAAATAAACAAAATGGGGGTGTTCTGAAGACGCTGTCCGTATTGTTCTCTGGCAAGTTGAATGTGTTCTAAGAACACTCACGGTGTCCTGAAATGTTCGCAAATAAACAAAATGGGGGTGTTCTGAGGACGCTGTTCGTAGTGTTCTTTGTCAAGTTGACTGTGTTCGAAGAACACTCGTGGTGTCCTAAAATGTTTGCAAATAAACAAAATGGGGGTGTTCTGAGGACGCTGTCCGTATTGTTCGATGGTAAGTTGAATGTGTTCTAAGAACACTTGTGGTGTCCTGAAATGTTCATAGGGGGGGTCCTGTAGACGCTGTCCGTATTGTTCGTTGTCAAGTTGAAAATGTTCTAAGAACTCTCGCGGTGACCTGAACTGTCGTAAATAAACAAAATGGGGGTGTTCTGAGGACGGTGTCCGTATTGTTTGTTGTCAAGTTGAAAGTGTTCTAAGAACTCTCGCGGTGTCCTGAATTTGTTGTCAAGTTGAAAGTGGTCTAAGAACTCTTGTGGTGTCCTGAAATGTTCATAAATAATCAAAATGGAGGTGTTCTGAGGACACTGTCCGTATTGTTCGTTGTCAAGTTGAAAGTGTTCTAAGAACTCTCACGTTGTCCTGAAATGTTCGTAGGGGGTGTCCTGAGGACGCTGTCCGTATTGTTCGTTGTCAAGTTGAAAGTGTTCTAAGAACTCTTGCGTTGTCCTGAAATGTTCGTAGGGGGTGACCTGAAGACTCTGTCCGTATTGTTCGATGGCAAGTTGAATGTGTTCTAAGAACTCTCGTGTTGTCCTGAAATGTTCGTAGGGGGTGTCCTGAAGACGCTGTCCGTATTGTTCGATGGCAAGTTGAATGTGTTCTAAGAACACTCGCGGTGTCCTGAAATGTTCGCAAATAAACACAATGGGGGTGTCCAGAGGACGCTGTCCGTATTGTTCGTTTCGAAGTTGAAAGTGTTCTAAGAACTTTAGCGTTGTCCTGAAATGTTCGTGGGGGGTGTCCTGAAGACGCTGTCCGTATTGTTCGATGGCAAATTGAATGTGTTCTAAGAACACTCGCGGTGTCCTGAAATGTTCGTAGGGGGTGTTCTGAAGACGCTGTCCATATTGTTCGATAGCAAGTTGAATGTGTTCTAAGAACACTCGTGGTGTCCTGAAATGTTCATAGGGGGTGTTCTGATGACGCTGTCCGTCCTGAGGACACTGTCCGTATTGTTCTCTGGCAAGTTGAATGTGTTCTAAGAACACTTGCGGTGTCCTGAAATGTTCGCAAATAAACAAAATGGGGGTGTCCTGAGGACGCTGTCCGTATTGCTCGTTGTGAAGTTGAAAGTGTTCTAAGAACTCTCACGTTGTCCTGAAATGTTCGTAGGGGGTGTCCTGAGGACACTGTCCGTATTGTTTGTTGTGAAGTTGAAAGTGTTCTAAGAACTCTTGCGTTGTCCTGAAATGTTTGTAGGCGGTGTCCTGAAGACACTGTCCGTATTGTTCGATGGCAAGTTGAATGTGTTCTAAGAACACTCGCGGTGTCCTGAAATGTTCGTAGGGGGTGTTCTGAAGACGCTGTCCGTATTGTTCGATAACAAGTTGAATGTGTTCTAAGAACACTCGTGGTGTCCTGAAATGTTCGTAGGGGGTGTTCTGATGACGCTGTCCGTGCTGAGGATGCTGTCCACATCTCTGGCAAGTTGAATGTGTTCTAAGAACTCTCGCGGTGTCCTGAAATGTTCGTAAATAAACAAAATAGAGGTGTTCTGAAGACGCTGTCCGTATTGTTCTGTGGCAAGTTGAATGTGTTCTAAGAACACTCACGGTGTCCTGAAATGTTCACAAATAAACAAAATGGGGGTGTTCTGAGGACGCTGTCCATAGTGTTCTTTGTCAAGATGAATGTGTTCGAAGAACACTCGTGGTGTTGAAATGTTCGCAAATAAACAAAATGGGGGTGTTCTGAGGACGCTGTCCGTATTGTTCGATGGTAAATTGAATGTGTTCTAAGAACTCTCGCGGTGTCCTGAAATGTCGTTAATAAACAAAATGGGGGTGTTCTGAGGACGCTGTCCGTATTGTTTGTTGTCAAGTTGAAAGTGTTCTAAGAACTCTCGCGGTGTCCTGAATTTGTTGTCAAGTTGAAAGTGGTATAAGAACTCTTGCGGTGTCCTGAAATGTTCATAAATAATCAAAATGGAGGTGTTCTGAGGACGCTGTCCGTATTGTTCGTTGTCAAGTTGGAAGTGTTCTAAGAATTCTCGCGTTGTCCTGAAATGTTCATAGGGGGTGACCTGAAGACTCTGTCCGTATTGTTCGATGGCAAGTTGAATGTGTTCTGTGAACAGTCGCGGTGTCCTGAAATGTTCGTAGGGGGTGTTCTGAAGACGCTGTCCGTATTGTTCGATGGCAAGTTGAATGTGTTCTAAGAACACTCACGGTGTCCTGAAATGTTCGCAAATAAACAAAATGGGGGTGTTCTGAGGACGCTGTCCGTAGTGTTCTTTGTCAAGTTGACTGTGTTCGAAGAACACTCGTGGTGTCCTAAAATGTTTGCAAATAAACAAAATGGGGGTGTTCTGAGGACGCTGTCCGTATTGTTCGATGCTAAGTTGAATGTGTTCTAAGAACACTTGTGGTGTCCTGAAATGTTCATAGGGGGGTCCTGAAGACGCTGTCCGTATTGTTCGTTGTCAAGTTGAAAATGTTCTAAGAACTCTTGCGGTGACCTGAACTGTCGTAAATAAACAAAATGGGGGTGTTCTGAGGACGCTGTCCATATTGTTTGTTGTCAAGTTGAAAGTGTTCTAAGAACTCTCGCTGTGTCCTGAATTTGTTGTCAAGTTGAAAGTGGTCTAAGAACTCTTGCGGTGTCCTGAAATGTTCATAAATAATCAAAATGGAGGTGTTCTGAGGACGCTGTCCGTATTGTTCGTTGTCAAGTTGAAAGTGTTCTAAGAACATTCGCGTTGTCCTGAAATGTTCGTAGGGGGTGTCCTGAAGACGCTGTCCGTATTGTTCGATGGCAAGTTGAATGTGTTCTAAGAACACTTGCGGTGTCCTGAAATGTTCGTAGGGGGTGTTCTGAAGACGCCGTCCGTATTGTTCGATAGCAAGTTGAATGTGTTCTAAGAACACTTGTGGTGTCTTGAAATGTTTGTAGGGGGTGTTCTGATGTTGCTGTCCGTCCTGAGGACACTGTCCGTATTGTTATCTGGCAAGTTGAATGTGTTCTAAGAACACTCGCGGTGTCCTCAAATGTTTGCAAATAAACAAAATGGGGGTGTCCTGAGGACGCTGTCCGTATTGTTCGTTGTGAAGTTGAAAGTGTTCTAAGAACTCTCACGTTGTCCTGAAATGTTCGTAGGGGCTGTCCTGAGGACGCTGTCTGTATTGTTCGTTGTCAAGTTGAAAGTGTTCTAAGAACTCTTGCATTGTCCTGAAATGTTCGTAGGGGGTGACCTGAAGACTCTGTCCGTATTGTTCGATGGCAAGTTGAATGTGTTCTAAGAACTCTCGCGTTGTCCTGAAATGTTCGTAGGGGGTGTCCTGAAGACGCTGTCCGTATTGTTCGATGGCAAGTTAAATGTGTTCTAAGAACACTTGGGGTGTCCTGAAATGTTCGCAAATAAACACAATGGTGGTGTCCAGAGGACGCTGTCCATATTGTTTGTTGCAAAGTTGAAAGTGTTCTAAGATATTTAGCGTTGTCCTGAAATGTTCGTAGAGGGTTTCCAGAAGACGCTGTCCGTATTGTTCGATGGCAAATTGAATGTGTTCTAAGAACACACATGCTGTCCTGAAATGTTCGTAGGGGGTGTTCTGAAGACGCCGTCCATATTGTTCGATAGCAAGTTGAATGTGTTCTAAGAACACTCGTGGTGTCCTGAAATGTTCTTAGGGGGTGTTCTGATGACGCTGTCGGTCCTGAGGACACTGTCCGTATTGTTCTCTGGCAAGTTGAATGTGCTCAAAGAACACTTGCGGTGTCCTGAAATGTTCGCAAATAAACAAAATGGGGGTGTCTTGAGGACGCTGTCCGTATTGTTCGTTGTGAAGTTGAAAGTGTTCTAAGAACTCTCACGTTGTCCTGAAATGCTCGTAGGGGGTGTCCTGAGGACGCTGTCCGTATTGTTTGTTGTGAAGTTGAAAGTGTTCTATGAACTCTCGCGTTGTCCTGAAGTGTTCGTAGGCGGTGTCCTGAAGACGCTGTCCGTATTGTTCGAAGGCAAGTTGAATGTGTTCTAAGAACACTCGCGGTGTCCTGAAATGTTCGTAGGGGGTGTTCTGAAGACGCTGTCCGTATTGTTCGATAACAAGTTGAATGTGTTCTAAGAACACTCGTGGTGTCCTGAAATGTTCGTAGGGGGTGTCCTGAGGGCGCTGTCCGTATTGTTTGTTGTGAAGTTGAAAGTGTTCTATGAACTCTCGCGTTGTCCTGAAATGTTTGTAGGCGGTGTCCTGAAGACGCTGTCCGTATTGTTCGATGGCAAGTTGAATGTGTTCTAAGAACACTCGCGGTGTCCTGAAATGTTCGTAGGGGGTGTTCTGAAGACGCTGTCCGTATTGTTCGATAACAAGTTGAATGTGTTCTAAGAACACTCGTGGTGTCCTGAAATGTTCGTAGGGGGTGTCCTGAGGGCGCTGTCCGTATTGTTTGTTGTGAAGTTGAAAGTGTTCTATGAACTCTCGCGTTGTCCTGAAATGTTTGTAGGCGGTGTCCTGAAGACGCTGTCCGTATTGTTCGATGGCAAGTTGAATGTGTTCTAAGAACACTCGCGGTGTCCTGAAATGTTCGTAGGGGGTGTTCTGAAGACGCTGTCCGTATTGTTCGATAAAAGTTGAATGTGTTCTAAGAACTCTCGCGGTATCCTGAAATGTTCGTAAATCAACAAAATGGAGGTGTTCTGAAGACGCTGTCCGTATTGTTCTGGGGCAAGTTGAATGTGTTCTAAGAACACTCACGGTGTCCTGAAATGTTCACAAATAAACAAAATGGGGGTGTTCTGAGGACGCTGTCCGTATTGTTCGATGCTAAGTTGAATGTGTTCTAAGAACACTTGTGGTGTACTGAAATGTTCATAGGGGGGTCCTGAAGACGCTGTCCGTATTGTTCGTTGTCAAGTTGAAAATGTTCTAAGAACTCTCGCGGTGACCTGAACTGTCGTAAATAAACAAAATGGGGGTGTTCTGAGGACGCTGTCCATATTTTTTGTTGTCAAGTTGAAAGTGTTCTAAGAACTCTCGAGGTGTCCTGAATTTGTTGTCAAGTTGAAAGTGGTCTAAGAACTCTTGTGGTGTCCTGAAATGTTCATAAATAATCAAAATGGAGATGTTCTGAGGACGCTGTCCCTATTGTTCGTTGTCAAGTTGAAAGTGTTCTAAGAACATTAGCATTGTCCTGAAATGTTCGTAGGGGGTGTCCTGAAGGCGCTGTCCGTGTTGTTCGATGGCAAGTTGAATGTGTCCTAAGAACACTCGCGGTGTCCTGAAATGTTCGTAGGGGGTGTTCTGAAGACGCCGTCTGTATTGTTCGATAGCAAGTTGAATGTGTTCTAAGAACACTCGTGGTGTCCTGAAATGTTTGTAGGGGGTGTTCTGATGATGCTGTCCGTCCTGAGGACACTGTCCGTACTGTTATCTGGCAAGTTGAATGTGTTCTAAGAACACTCGCGGTGTCCTGAAATGTTTGCAAATAAACAAAATGGGGGTGTCCTGAGGACGCTGTCCGTATTGTTCGTTGTGAAGTTGAAAGTGTTCTAAGAACTCTCACGTTGTCCTGAAATGTTCGTAGGGGGTGTCCTGAGGACGCCCTCCGTATTGTTCATTGTCAAGTTGAAAGTGTTCTAAGAACTCTTGCATTGTCCTGAAATGTTCGTAGGGGGTGACCTGAAGACTCTGTCCGTATTGTTCGATGGCAAGTTGAATGTGTTCTAAGAACTCTCGCGCTGTCCTGAAATGTTCGTAGGGGGTGTCCTGAAGACGCTGTCCGTATTGTTCGATGGCAAGTTGAATGTGTTCTAAGAACACTTGGGGTGTCCTGAAATGTTCGCAAATAAACACAATGGTGGTGTCCAGAGGACGCTCTCCGTATTGTTCGCTGCAAAGTTGAAAGTGTTCTAAGATCTTTAGCGTTGTCCTGAAATGTTCGTAGAGGGTTTCCTGAAGACGCTGTCCGTATTGTTCGATGGCAAATTGAATGTGTTCTAAGAACACTCGCGGTGTCCTGAAATGTTCGTAAATCAACAAAATGGAGGTGTTCTGAAGACGCTGTCCGTATTGTTCTGGGGCAAGTTGAATGTGTTCTAAGAACACTCACGGTGTCCTGAAATGTTCACAAATAAACAAAATGGTGGTGTTCTGAGGACGCTGTCCGTATTGTTCGATGCTAAGTTGAATGTGTTCTAAGAACACTTGTGGTGTACTGAAATGTTCATAGGGGGGTCCTGAAGACGCTGTCCGTATTGTTCGTTGTCAAGTTGAAAATGTTCTAAGAACTCTCGCGGTGACCTGAACTGTCGTAAATAAACAAAATGGGGGTGTTCTGAGGACGCTGTCCATATTTTTTGTTGTCAAGTTGAAAGTGTTCTAAGAACTCTCGAGGTGTCCTGAATTTGTTGTCAAGTTGAAAGTGGTCTAAGAACTCTTGTGGTGTCCTGAAATGTTCATAAATAATCAAAATGGAGATGTTCTGAGGACGCTGTCCCTATTGTTCGTTGTCAAGTTGAAAGTGTTCTAAGAACATTAGCGTTGTCCTGAAATGTTCGTAGGGGGTGTCCTGAAGACGCTGTCCGTGTTGTTCGATGGCAAGTTGAATGTGTTCTAAGAACACTCGCGGTGTCCTGAAATGTTCGTAGGGGGTGTTCTGAAGACGCCGTCCGTATTGTTCAATAGCAAGTTGAATGTGTTCTAAGAACACTTGTGGTGTCTTGAAATGTTTGTAGGGGGTGTTCTGATGATGCTGTCCGTCCTGAGGACACTGTCCGTATTGTTATCTGGCAAGTTGAATGTGTTCTAAGAACACTCGCGGTGTCCTGAAATGTTTGCAAATAAACAAAATGGGGGTGTCCTGAGGACGCTGTCCGTATTGTTCGTTGTGAAGTTGAAAGTGTTCTAAGAACTCTCACGTTGTCCTGAAATGTTCGTAGGGGGTGTCCTGAGGACGCCCTCCGTATTGTTCATTGTCAAGTTGAAAGTGTTCTAAGAACTCTTGCATTGTCCTGAAATGTTCGTAGGGGGTGACCTGAAGACTCTGTCCGTATTGTTCGATGGCAAGTTGAATGTGTTCTAAGAACTCTCGCGCTGTCCTGAAATGTTCGTAGAGGGTGTCCTGAAGACGCTGTCCGCATTGTTCGATGGCAAGTTGAATGTGTTCTAAGAACACTTGGGGTGTCCTGAAATGTTCGCAAATAAACACAATGGTGGTGTCCAGAGGACGCTCTCCGTATTGTTTGCTGCAAAGTTGAAAGTGTTCTAAGATCTTTAGCGTTGTCCTGAAATGTTCGGAGAGGGATTCCTGAAGACGCTGTCCGTATTGTTCGATGGCAAATTGAATGTGTTCTAAGAACACTTGCGGTGTCCTGAAATGTTCGTAGGGGGTGTTCTGAAGACGCCGACCATATTGTTCGATAACAAGTTGAATGTGTTCTAAGAACACTTGTGGTGTCCTGAAATGTTCGTAGGGGGTGTTCTGATGACGGCATCTTCAGAACAGAGATGTGGACAGCATCCTCAGCACGGACAGCGTCATCAGAACACCCCCTACGAACATTTCAGGACACCACGAGTGTTCTTAGAACACATTCAACTTGTTATCGAACAATACGGACAGCGTCTTCAGAACACCCCCTACGAACATTTCAGGACACCGCAAGTGTTCTTAGAACACATTCAACTTGCCATCGAACAATACGGACAGTGTCTTCAGGACACCGCCTACAAACATTTCAGGACAACGCGAGAGTTCTTAGAACACTTTCAACTTCACAACAAACAATACGGACAGTGTCCTCAGGACACCCCCTACGAACATTTCAGGACAACGTGAGAGTTCTTAGAACACTTTCAACTTGACAACGAACAATACGGACAGTGTCCTCAGAACACCTCCATTTTGATTATTTATGAACATTTCAGGACACCACAAGAGTTCTTAGACCACTTTCAACTTGACAACAAATTCAGGACACCGCGAGAGTTCTTAGAACACTTTCAACTTGACAACAAACAATACGGACACCGTCCTCAGAACACCCCCATTTTGTTCATTTACGACAGTTCAGGTCACCGCGAGAGTTCTTAGAACATTTTCAACTTGACAACGAACAATACGGACAGCGTCTACAGGACCCCCCTATGAACATTTCAGGACACCACAAGTGTTCTTAGAACACATTCAACTTACCATCGAACAATACGGACAGCGTCCTCAGAACACCCCCATTTTGTTTATTTGCAAACATTTTAGGACACCACGAGTGTTCTTCGAACACAGTCAACTTGACAAAGAACACTACGGACAGCGTCCTCAGAACACCCCCATTTTGTTTATTTGCGAACATTTCAGGACACCGCAAGTTGAATGTGCTCTAAGAACACTTGCAGTGTCCTGAAATGTTCGCAAATAAACAAAATGGGGGTGTCTTGAGGACGCTGTCCGTATTGTTCGTTGTGAAGTTGAAAGTGTTCTAAGAACTCTCACGTTGTCCTGAAATGCTCGTAGGGGGTGTCCTGAGGACGCTGTCCGTATTGTTTGTTGTGAAGTTGAAAGTGTTCTATGAACTCTCGCGTTGTCCTGAAATGTTTGTAGGCGGTGTCCTGAAGACGCTGTCCGTATTGTTCGATAACAAGTTGAATGTGTTCTAAGAACACTCGTGGTGTCCTGAAATGTTCGTAGGGGGTGTCCTGAGGGCGCTGTCCATATTGTTTGTTGTGAAGTTGAAAGTGTTCTATGAACTCTCGCGTTGTCCTGAAATGTTTGTAGGCGGTGTCCTGAAGACGCTGTCCGTATTGTTCGATGGCAAGTTGAATGTGTTCTAAGAACACTCGCGGTGTCCTGAAATGTTCGTAGGGGGTGTTCTGAAGACGCTGTCCGTATTGTTCAATAAAAGTTGAATGTGTTCTAAGAACTCTCGCGGTGTCCTGAAATGTTCGTAAATCAACAAAATGGAGGTGTTCTGAAGACGCTGTCCGTATTGTTCTGGGGCAAGTTGAATGTGTTCTAAGAACACTCACGGTGTCCTGAAATGTTCACAAATAAACAAAATGGGGGTGTTCTGAGGACGCTGTCCGTATTGTTCGATGCTAAGTTGAATGTGTTCTAAGAACACTTGTGGTGTACTGAAATGTTCATAGGGGGGTCCTGAAGACGCTGTCCGTATTGTTCGTTGTCAAGTTGAAAATGTTCTAAGAACTCTCGCGGTGACCTGAACTGTCGTAAATAAACAAAATGGGGGTGTTCTGAGGACGCTGTCCATATTTTTTGTTGTCAAGTTGAAAGTGTTCTAAGAACTCTCGAGGTGTCCTGAATTTGTTGTCAAGTTGAAAGTGGTCTAAGAACTCTTGTGGTGTCCTGAAATGTTCATAAATAATCAAAATGGAGATGTTCTGAGGACGCTGTCCCTATTGTTCGTTGTCAAGTTGAAAGTGTTCTAAGAACATTAGCGTTGTCCTGAAATGTTCGTAGGGGGTGTCCTGAAGACGCTGTCCGTGTTGTTCGATGGCAAGTTGAATGTGTTCTAAGAACACTCGCAGTGTCCTGAAATGTTCGTAGGGGGTGTTCTGAAGACGCCGTCTGTATTGTTCGATAGCAAGTTGAATGTGTTCTAAGAACACTCGTGGTGTCCTGAAATGTTTGTAGGGGGTGTTCTGATGATGCTGTCCGTCCTGAGGACACTGTCCGTACTGTTATCTGGCAAGTTGAATGTGTTCTAAGAACACTCGCGGTGTCCTGAAATGTTTGCAAATAAACAAAATGGGGTTGTCCTGAGGACGCTGTCCGTATTGTTCGTTGTGAAGTTGAAAGTGTTCTAAGAACTCTCATGTTGTCCTGAAATGTTCGTAGGGGGTGTCCTGAGGACGCCCTCCGTATTGTTCATTGTCAAGTTGAAAGTGTTCTAAGAACTCTTGCATTGTCCTGAAATGTTCGTAGGGGGTGACCTGAAGACTCTGTCCGTATTGTTCGATGGCAAGTTGAATGTGTTCTAAGAACTCTCGCGCTGTCCTGAAATGTTCGTAGGGGGTGTCCTGAAGACGCTGTCCGTATTGTTCGATGGCAAGTTGAATGTGTTCTAAGAACACTTGGGGTATCCTGAAATGTTCGCAAATAAACACAATGGTGGTGTCCAGAGGACGCTCTCCGTATTGTTTGCTGCAAAGTTGAAAGTGTTCTAAGATCTTTAGCGTTGTCCTGAAATGTTCGTAGAGGGTTTCCTGAAGACGCTGTCCGTATTGTTCGATGGCAAATTGAATGTGTTCTAAGAACACTCGCGGTGTCCTGAAATGTTCGTAGGGGGTGTTCTGAAGACGCCGATCATATTGTTCGATAGCAAGTTGAATGTGTTCTAAGAACACTCGTGGTGTCCTGAAATGTTCGTAGGGGGTGTTCTGATGACGCTGTCCGTCTTGAGGACACTGTCCGTATTGTTCTCTGGCAAGTTGAATGTGTTCTAAGAACACTTGCGGTGTCCTGAAATGTTCGCAAATAAACAAAATACGGGTGTCTTGAGGACGCTGTCCGTATTGGTCGTTGTGAAGTTGAAAGTGTTCTAAGAACTCTCACGTTGTCCTGAAATGTTCGTAGGGGGTGTCCTGAGGACGCTGTCCGTATTGTTTGTTGTGAAGTTGAAAGTGTTCTATGAACTCTCGTGTTGTCCTGAAATGTTTGTAGGCGGTGTCCTGAAGACACTGTCCGTATTGTTCGAAGGCAAGTTGAATGTGTTCTAAAAACACTCGCGGTGTCCTGAAATGTTCGTAGGGGGTGTTCTGAAGACGCTCTCCGTATTGTTCGATAACAAGTTGAATGTGTTCTAAGAACACTCGTGGTGTCCTGAAATGTTCGTAGGGGGTGTTCTGAGGACGCTGTCCATATTGTTTGTTGTCAAGTTGAATGTGTTCTAAGAACACTCGCGGTGTCATGAAATGTTCGTAGGGGGTGTTCTGAAGATGCTGTCCGTATTGTTCGATAGCAAGTTGAATGTGTTCTAAGAATTCTCGCGTTGTCCTGAAATGTTTGTAGGGGTTGTCCTGAAGACGCTGTCCGTATTGTTCGATGGCAAGTTGAATGTGTTCTAAGAACACTCGCGGTGTCCTGAAATGTTCGTAGGGGGTGTTCTGAAGACGCTCTCTGTATTGTTCGATAACAAGTTGAATGTGTTCTAAGAACACTCGTGGTGTCCTGAAATGTTCGTAGGGGGTGTCCTGAGGACGCTGTCCGTATTGTTTGTTGTGAAGTTGAAAGTGTTCTATGAACTCTCGCCTTGTCCTGAAATGTTTGTAGGCGGTGTCCTGAAGACGCTGTCCATATTGTCCGATGGCAAGTTGAATGTGTTCTAAGAACACTCGAGGTGTCCTGAAATGTTCGTAGGGGGTGTTCTGAAGACGCTGTCCGTATTTTTCGATAACAAGTTGAATGTGTTCTAAGAACTCTCGCGGTGTCCTGAAATGTTCACAAATAAAAAAAATGGGGGTGTTCTGAGGACGCTGTCCGTAGTGTTCTTTGTCAAGATGACTGTGTTCGAAGAACACTGGTGGTGTTGAAATGTTCGCAAATAAACAAAATTGGGGTGTTCTGAGGACGCTGTCCGTATTGTTCGATGGTAAATTGAATGTGTTCTAAGAACACTTGTGGTGTCCTGAAATGTTCATAGGGGGGGTCCTGAAGATGCTGTCCGTATTGTTTGTTGTCAAGTTGAAAATGTTTTAAGAACTCTTGCAGTGTCCTGAAATGTCGTAAATAAACAAAATGGGGGTGTTCTGAGGACGCTGTCCGTATTGTTTGTTGTCAAGTTGAAAGTGTTCTAAGAACTCTCGCGGTGTCCTGAATTTGTTGTCAAGTTGAAAGTGGTCTAAGAACTCTTGCGGTGTCCTGAAATGTTCATAAATAATCAAAATGGAGGTGTTCTGAGGACGCTGTCCGTATTGTTCGTTGTCAAGTTGGAAGTGTTCTAAGAATTCTCGCGTTGTCCTGAAATGTTCATAGGGGGTGACCTGAAGACTCTGTCCGTATTGTTCGATGGCAAGTTGAATGTGTTCTAAGAACACTCGCGGTGTCCTGAAATGTTCGTAGGGGGTGTTCTGAAGACGCTGTCCGTATTGTTCGATAGCAAGTTGAATGTGTTCTAAGAACTCTCGCGTTGTCCTGAAATGTTCGTAGGGGGTGTCCTGAAGATGCTGTCCGTATTGTTCGATGGCAAGTTGAATGTGTTCTAAGAACACTTGCGGTGTCCTGAAATGTTCGCAACTAAACAAAACGGGGTGTCCAGAGGACGCTGTCCGTATTGTTCGTTTCGAAGTTGAAAGTGTTCTAAGAACATTTGCGTTGTCCTGAAATGTTCGTAGGGGGTGTCCTGAAGACGCTGTCCGTATTGTTCGATGGCAAGTTGAATGTGTTCTAAGAACACTTGCGGTGTCCTGAAATGTTCGTAGGGCGTGTTCTGAAGACGCCATCCGAATTGTTCGATAGCAAGTTGAATGTGTTCTAAGAACACTCGTGGTGTCCTTAAATGTTTGTTCTGATGACGCTGTCCGTCCTGAGGACAGTGTCCGTATTGTTATCTGGCAAGTTGAATGTGTTCTAAGAACACTTGCGGTGTCCTGAAATGTTTGCAAATAAACAAAATGGGGGTGTCCTTAGGACGCTGTCCGTATTGTTCGTTGTGAAGTTGAAAGTGTTCTAAGAACTCTCACGTTGTCCTGCAATGTATTTAGGGGGTGTCCTGAGGACGCTGTCCGTATTGGTCATTGTGAAGTTGAAAGTGTTCTAAGAACTCTTGCGTTGTCCTGAAATATTCATAGGCAGTGTCCTGAAGACGCTGTCCATATTGTTCGATGGCAAGTTGAACTTGTTCTAAGAACACTCACGGTGTCCTGAAATGTTCGTAGGGGGTGTTCTGAAGACGCTGTCCGTATTGTTCGATAACAAGTTGAATGTGTTCTAAGAACACTCGTTTTGTCCGGAAATGTTCGTAGGGGGTGTTCTGATGACTCTGTCCGTCCTGAGGACGTTGTCCGTATCTCTGGCAAGTTGAATGTGTTCTAAGAACTCTCTCGGTGTCCTGAAATGTTTGCAAATAAAAAAATGGGGATGTTCTGAGAACGCTGTCCGTAGTGTTCTTTGTCAAGTTGACTGTGTTCAAAGAACACTCGTGGTGTCCTGAAATGTTTGCAAATAAACAAAATGGGGGTGTTCTGAGGACACTGTCCATATTGTTCGATGGTAAATTGAATGTGTTCTAAGAACACTTGTGGTGTCCTGAAATGTTCGTAGGGGGTGTCCTGAAGACGCTGTCCGTATTGTTCATTGTCAAGTTGCAAATGTTCTAAGAACTCTCGCGGTGTCCTGAAATGTCATAAATAAACAAAATGGGGGTGTTCTGAGGATGCTGTCCGTATTGTTTGTTGTCAAGTTGAAAGTGTTCTAAGAACTCTTGCGGTGTCCTGAATTTGTTGTCAAGTTGAAAGTGGTCTAAGAACTCTTGCGGTGTCCTGAAATGTTCATAAATAATCAAAATGGAGGTGTTCTGAGGACGCTGTCCGTATTGTTCGTTGTCAAGTTGGAAGTGTTCTAAGAATTCTCGCGTTGTCCTGAAATGTTCATAGGGGGTGACCTGAAGACTCTGTCCGTATTGTTCGATGGCAGGTTGAATGTGTTCTAAGAACACTCGCGGTGTCATGAAATGTTCGTAGGGGGTGTTCTGAAGACGCTGTCCGTATTGTTCGATAGCAAGTTGAATGTGTTCTAAGAACTCTCGCGTTGTCCTGAAATTTTTGTAGGGGGTGTCCTGAAGACGCTGTCCGTATTGTTCGATGGCAAGTTGAATGTATTCTAAGAACACTCGTGGTGTCCTGAAATGTTCGTAGGGGGTGTTCTGAAGACGCTCTCTGTATTGTTCGATAACAAGTTGAATGTGTTCTAAGAACACTCGTGGTGTCCTGAAATGTTCGTAGGGGGTGTCCTGAGGACGCTGTCCGTATTGTTTGTTGTGAAGTTGAAAGTGTTCTATGAACTCTCGCGTTGTCCTGAAATGTTTGTAGGCGGTGTCCTGAAGACGCTGTCCGTATTGTCCGATGGCAAGTTGAATGTGTTCTAAGAACACTCGCGGTGTCCTGAAATGTTCGTAGGGGGTGTTCTGAAGACGCTGTCCGTATTGTTCGATAACAAGTTGAATGTGTTCTAAGAACTCTCGCGGTGTCCTGAAATGTTCGTAAATAAACAAAATGGAGGTGTTCTGAAGACGCTGTCCATATTGTTCTGTGGCAAGTTGAATGTGTTCTAAGAACACTCACGGTGTCCTGAAATGTTCACAAATAAACAAAATGGGGGTGTTCTGAGGACGCTGTCCGTAGTGTTCTTTGTCAAGATGACTGTGTTCGAAGAACACTGGTGGTGTTGAAATGTTCGCAAATAAACAAAATGGGGGTGTTCTGAGGACGCTGTCCGTATTGTTCGATGGTAAATTGAATGTGTTCTAAGAACACTTGTGGTGTCCTGAAATGTTCATAGGGGGGGTCCTGAAGACGCTGTCCGTATTGTTTGTTGTCAAGTTGAAAGTGTTCTAAGAACTCTCGCGGTGTCCTGAATTTGTTGTCAAGTTGAAAGTGGTCTAAGAACTCTTGCGGTGTCCTGAAATGTTCATAAATAATCAAAATGGAGGTGTTCTGAGGACGCTGTCCGTATTGTTCGTTGTCAAGTTGGAAGTGTTCTAAGAATTCTCGCGTTGTCCTGAAATGTTCATAGGGGGTGACCTGAAGACTCTGTCCGTATTGTTCGATGGCAAGTTGAATGTGTTCTAAGAACACTCGGGGTGTCCTGAAATGTTCGTAGGGGGTGTTCTGAAGACGCTGTCCGTATTGTTCGATAGCAAGTTGAATGTGTTCTAAGAACTCTCGCGTTGTCCTGAAATGTTCGTAGAGGGTGTCCTGAAGATGCTGTCGGTATTGTTCGATGGCAAGTTGAATGTGTTCTAAGAACACTTGCGGTGTCCTGAAATGTTCGCAACTAAACAAAATGGGGGTGTCCAGAGGACGCTGTCCGTATTGTTCGTTTTGAAGTTGAAAGTGTTTTAAGAACATTTGCGTTGTCCTGAAATGTTCGTAGGGGGTGTCCTGAAGACGCTGTCCGTATTGTTCGATGGCAAGTTGAATGTGTTCTAAGAACACTTGCGGTGTCCTGAAATGTTCGTAGGGGGTGTTCTGAAGACGCCATCCGAATTGTTCGATAGCAAGTTGAATGTGTTCTAAGAACACTCGTGGTGTCCTTAAATGTTTGTTCTGATGACGCTGTCCGTCCTGAGGACACTGTCCGTATTGTTATCTGGCAAGTTGAATGTGTTCTAAGAACACTTACGGTGTCCTGAAATGTTCGCAAATAAACAAAATGGGGGTGTCCTTAGGACGCTGTCCGTATTGTTCGTTGTGAAGTTGAAAGTGTTCTAAGAACTCTCACGTTGTCCTGCAATGTTTGTAGGGGGTGTCCTGAGGACGCTGTCCGTATTGGTCATTGTGAAGTTGAAAGTGTTCTAAGAACTCTTGCGTTGTCCTGAAATGTTCATAGGCAGTGTCCTGAAGACGCTGTCCATATTGTTCGATGGCAAGTTGAATGTGTTCTAAGAACACTTGCGGTATCCTGAAATGTTCGTAGGGGGTGTTCTGAAGACGCTGTCCGTATTGTTCGATAACAAGTTGAATGTGTTCTAAGAACACTCGTTGTGTCCGGAAATGTTCGTAGGGGGTGTTCTGATGACTCTGTCCGTCCTGAGGACGTTGTCCGTATCTCTGGCAAGTTGAATGTGTTCTAAGAACTCTCTCGGTGTCCTGAAATGTTTGCAAATAAACAAAATGGGGATGTTCTGAGAACGCTGTCCGTAGTGTTCTTTGTCAAGTTGACTGTGTTCGAAGAACACTCGTGGTGTCCTGAAATGTTTGCAAATAAACAAAATGGGGGTGTTCTGAGGACACTGTCCATATTGTTCGATGGTAAATTGAATGTGTTCTAAGAACACTTGTGGTGTCCTGAAATGTTCGTAGGAGGTGTCCTGAAGACGCTGTCCGTATTGTTCATTGTCAAGTTGCAAATGTTCTAAGAACTCTCGCGGTGTCCTGAAATGTCATAAATAAACAAAATAGGGGTGTTCTGAGGATGCTGTCCGTATTGTTTGTTGTCAAGTTGAAAGTGTTCTAAGAACTCGCGCGGTGTCCTGAATTTGTTGTCAAGTTGAAAGTGGTCTAAGAACTCTTGCGGTGTCCTGCAATGTTCATAAATAATCAATATGGAGGTGTTCTGAGGACGCTGTCCGTATTGTTCGTTGTCAAGTTGGAAGTGTTCTAAGAATTCTCGCGTTGTCCTGAAATGTTCATAGGGGGTGACCTGAAGACTCTGTCCGTATTGTTCAATGGCAGGTTGAATGTGTTCTAAGAACACTCGCGTGTCATGAAATGTGCGTAGGGGGTGTTCTGAAGACGCTGTCCGTATTGTTCGATAGCAAGTTGAATGTGTTCTAAGAACTCTCGCGTTGTCCTGAAATGTTTGTAGGGGGTGTCCTGAAGACGCTGTCCGTATTGTTCGATGGCAAGTTGAATGTGTTCTAAGAACACTCGCGGTGTCCTGAAATGTTCGTAGGGGGTGTTCTGAAGACGCTCTCTGTATTGTTCGATAACAAGTTGAATGTGTTCTAAGAACACTCGTGGTGTCCTGAAATGTTCGTAGGGGGTGTCCTGAGGACGCTGTCCGTATTGTTTGTTGTGAAGTTGAAAGTGTTCTATGAACTCTCGCGTTGTCCTGAAATGTTTGTAGGCGGTGTCCTGAAGACGCTGTCCGTATTGTCCGATGGCAAGTTGAATGTGTTCTAAGAACACTCGCGGTGTCCTGAAATGTTCGTAGGGGGTGTTCTGAAGACGCTGTCCGTATTGTTCGATAACAAGTTGAATGTGTTCTAAGAACTCTCGCGGTGTCCTGAAATGTTCGTAAATAAACAAAATGGAGGTGTTCTGAAGACGCTGTCCGTATTGTTCTGTGGCAAGTTGAATGTGTTCTAAGAACACTCACGGTGTCCTGAAATGTTCACAAATAACAAAATGGGGGTGTTCTGAGGACGCTGTCCGTAGTGTTCTTTGTCAAGATGACTGTGTTCGAAGAAAACTGGTGGTGTTGAAATGTTCGCAAATAAACAAAATGGGGGTGTTCTGAGGACGCTGTCCGTATTGTTCGATGGTAAATTGAATGTGTTCTAAGAACACTTGTGGTGTCCTGAAATGTTCATAGGGGGGGTCCTGAAGACGCTGTCCGTATTGTTTGTTGTCAAGTTGAAAATGTTTTAAGAACTCTCGCGGTGTCCTGAAATGTCGTAAATAAACAAAATGGGGGTGTTCTGAGGACGCTGTCCGTATTGTTTGTTGTCAAGTTGAAAGTGTTCTAAGAACTCTCGCGGTGTCCTGAATTTGTTGTCAAGTTGAAAGTGGTCTAAGAACTCTTGCGGTGTCCTGAAATGTTCATAAATAATCAAAATGGAGGTGTTCTGAGGACGCTGTCCGTATTGTTCGTTGTCAAGTTGGAAGTGTTCTAAGAATTCTCGAGTTGTCCTGAAATGTTCATAGGGGGTGACCTGAAGACTCTGTCCGTATTGTTCGATGGCAAGTTGAATGTGTTCTAAGAACACTCGCGGTGTCATGAAATGTTCGTAGGGGGTGTTCTGAAGACGCTGTCCGTATTGTTCGATAGCAAGTTGAATGTGTTCTAAGAACTCTCGCGTTGTCCTGAAATGTTTGTAGGGGGTGTCCTGAAGACGCTGTCCGTATTGTTCGATGGCAAGTTGAATGTGTTCTAAGAACACTCGCGGTGTCCTGAAATGTTCGTAGGGGGTGTTCTGAAGACGCTCTCTGTATTGTTCGATAACAAGTTGAATGTGTTCTAAGAACACTCGTGGTGTCCTGAAATGTTCATAGGGGGTGTCCTGAGGACGCTGTCCGTATTGTTTGTTGTGAAGTTGAAAGTGTTCTATGAACTCTCGCGTTGTCCTGAAATGTTTGTAGGCGGTGTCCTGAAGACGCTGTCCGTATTGTTCGATGGCAAGTTGAATGTGTTCTAAGAACACTCGCGGTGTCCTGAAATGTTCGTAGGGGGTGTTCTGAAGACGCTGTCCGTATTGTTCGATAGCAAGTTGAATGTGTTCTAAGAACTCTCGCGTTGTCCTGAAATGTTCGTAGGGGGTGTCCTGAAGATGCTGTCCGTATTGTTCGATCGCAAGTTCAATGTGTTCTAAGAACACTTGCGGTGTCCTGAAATGTTCGCAAATAAACAAAATGGGGGTGTCCAGAGGACGCTGTCCGTATTGTTCGTTTTGAAGTTGAAAGTGTTCTAAGAACATTTGGGTTGTCCTGAAATGTTCGTAGGGGGTGTCCTGAAGACGCTGTCCGTATTGTTCGATGGCAAGTTGAATGTGTTCTAAGAACACTTGCGGTGTCCTGAAATTTTCGCAAATAAACAAAATGGGGGTGTCCTTAGGACGCTGTCCGTATTGTTTGTTGTGAAGTTGAAAGTGTTCTAAGAACTCTCACGTTGTCCTGCAATGTTTGTAGGGGTTGTCCTGAGGACGCTGTCCGTATTGGTCATTGTGAAGTTGAAAGTGTTCTAAGAACTCTTGCGTTGTCCTGAAATGTTCGTAGGCAGTGTCCTGAAGACGTTGTCCATATTGTTCGATGGCAAGTTGAATGTGTTCTAAGAACACTCGCGGTGTCCTGAAATGTTCGTAGGGGGTGTTCTGAAGACGCTGTCCGTATTGTTCGATAACAAGTTGAATGTGTCCTAAGAACACTCGTTGTGTCCGAAAATGTTCGTAGGGGGTGTTCTGATGACGCTGTCCGACCTGAGGACGTTGTCCGTATCTCTGGCAAGTTGAATGTGTTCTAAGAACTCTCTCGGTGTCCTGAAATGTTCGTAAATAAACAAAATGGGGGTGTTCTTTGGACGCTGTCGTATTGTTCTCTGGCAAGTTGAATGTGTTCTAAGAACACTCACGGTGTCCTGAAATGTTTGCAAATAAACAAAATGGGGATGTTCTGAGAAAGCTGTCCGTAGTGTTCTTTGTCAAGTTTACTGTGTTCGAAGAACACTCGTGGTGTCCTGAAATGTTTGCAAATAAAGAAAATGGGGGTGTTCTGAGGACACTGTCCATATTGTTTGATGGTAAATTGAATGTGTTCTAAGAACACTTGTGGTGTCCTGAAATGTTCGTAGGGGGTGTCCTGAAGACGCCGACGTATTGTTCATTGTCAAGTTCCAAATGTTCTAAGAACTCTCGCGGTGTCCTGAAATGTCATAAATAAAAAAAATGGGGGTGTTCTGAGGATGCTGTCCGTATTGTTTGTTGTCAAGTTGAAAGTGTTCTAAGAAATCTCGCGGTGTCCTGAATTTGTTGTCAAGTTGAAAGTGGTTTAAGAACTCTTGCGGTGTCCTGAAATGTTCATAAATAAACAAAATGGAGGTGTTCTGAGGACGCTGTCCGTATTGTTCGTTGTCAAGTTGGAAGTGTTCTAAGAACACTTGCGGTGTCCTGAAATGTTCGTAAGGGGTGTCCTGAAGACTCTGTCCGTATTGTTCGATGGGAAGTTGAATGTGTTCTAAGAACACTCGCAGTGTCCTGAAATGTTCGTAGGGGGTGTTCTGAAGACGCTGTCCGTATTGTTCGATAGCAAGTGTAATGTGTTCTAAGAACACTTCTGGTGTCCTGAAATGTTCGTAGGGGGTGTCCTGAAGACGCTGTCCGTATTGTTCGTTGTCAAGTTGAAAATGTTCTAAGAACTCTCGCGGTGTCCTGAAATGTTCATATATAAACAAAATGGGGGTGCTCTGAGGACGCTGTCTGTATTATTTGTTGTCAAGTTGAAAGTGTTCTAAGAACTCTCGCGGTGTCCTGAATTTGTTGTCAAGTTGAAAGTTTTCTAAGAACTCTCGCAGTGCCCTGAAATGTTCGTAGGTGGTGTCCTGAAGACGCTGTCCGTATTGTTCGCTGGCAAGTTGAAAGTGTTCTAAGAACACTCATAATGTCCGCGGACATTAAAAGTTTCCATAGGCCATAGTTGAAATGTCTGACTCTATGGGTGTGATATGCTGCGGTGGTTGTGGCCAGGGCATAGAGTGTTGGGTGCATGGCGATTTGGCCATGCACCCAACACTCTATGCCCTGGCCACAACCACTGCAGCATATCACACTTATAGTTGCTTATAACTTTGGGTCAAAAACAAATGTATAAGGAACAAAGTTATAAAATACCATGGGTGTGATATGCTGCGATGGTTGTGGCCTGGGAATAGAGTGTATAATATACTTACTGTTTGGTTTAGTAACTGGAGTACATGTATTTCTTGTTAATTTCTGTGATAAAAGAAAATAGCATGTTAGTATTAGTATTTTGTAATGACTTATTACATTGTATAATCAATATTCTTTTTTTTTGGACCCTCATATTTAGTAGATTACAAACCAGAGTACTGTGCAATTTGCTCAATTTCTGTGTTCATTGCTAAAATCATTGGGTCTGTTGGAGAAAAAAAAATCCATGTTGGATTAAAAAAAAAAAAAACATTTTATGTTATGCTACAGTTTATTTGTTTGTTTGTTTTCAGTGTTCACTTGTTGTTTCTGGCTAATGGTTTATACATTTTTTTGGAGCAGTAACATTTCATTTATTTGTTTGGATATTATAACATTTTGGAGCAGTTAGTTACCAGTAGGCATATTCTAACTGTCTATTTTTTTGATATATTTTAGTGGTATTGATTTATCTGTTTGGATATTGTTTAATTTTGGAACAGTTAGATACCAATTGGCGTATTCTAATTGTCTATTTTTTGCTCTAATTTAGTGGTATTCATTTATCTGATTAGTTGTTGTAGAATATTTGGGCAGTTAGATAGCTTTTGGAATATTCTAACAGTATACATTTTTTTACTACAAGTTTAATTAGGGTTTAAGTACAGTTTAGTTATCAAATTTTGGTTTTTAGAACATTAAATAAGCGTTTGAAAGATTTGCTGGTAATCTCTGCTTTAGAGTAATGGTACTATCATTACATTGAAACCATCCATATTTCTTTTTTATATATGCAGTGTAGTGCCCTGAATTTGTTGTGGCTCCTGCGTGGTAGATTATACCTATTGTTGTGAAGGTTTTCTTACTAAGTGATATTTGACCATGTGTGAATCCAGTCAGCTTGCAGTTGTTTTTGGTACCATCTGCTTGTAACGTAGAAACATTAGTATTTCGTATTTACTATGTGTTTGAATTAGTAACGTGGAGCGATTATCCGAATTGCAGGTAGAACATAATCTACCATGATTTGCATTTTGTACAAGTTGCTGAAATGGAATAGATTCACAATTTGGTATTGATATATATACAAAGGGTTCATTGGGGATTTGTTCTTGTGTCACATTGTTGCAGAGAGTGCATGTATGATTCCACATGCATGAAATCTGGAAGATTTCATTTATAGGTATGTTTTTGTTTTCCAGTACTTGTAGTAAGTACATTAGAAATTCTTGTGGGTCTTCCTGTGAGTTTATAGTGAATTTCACCATTCCATCACAGTAGTCCAATTGTTGTCTTATTCCATAAACACTATATGTGTTATCAGGATTGTTTTCTGCATTTCTGTGAAGTACTAACATTTGCAAACACAATGGGTCTAAACTGTGTAAGTAAATGTTGTCAACAATTGGTGGTAATTGAAATAGAATATTCATTGCTTCATTTGCGTAGCAATTTACACCAACTATATTTGAGAGTTTAAATGGACCAGGTAGTTCTGTATCGGACTGCTTGTTTTGGAGTTTGTCTTCCTTCTTTGAAGAAGTACCTGGTTTACTTTCCCTAATTGATTCTTTTTTGCTTGTGGTACTTGATGAAGTATTAGTTTCTTTTACTCTCTTTGGAGGATTTGCAGTGACATCCTGTTTCATTTCTGTTTGATTTCTTTTTCTCTTATAACGTTTTACTTTTGTGGAACAGAATATGTGTTTAGATGGGGGGTGTATAGTGAGCGAAGTCTATTGTATTCTAAAATGCAATGAATATCAGCGTTTACTTTACTTGCATCAAAGTTGATTTGAAATAGACCGTCAAGTGTACGTAAGCGTGATAGTGCTACGTAGCTCATGCCTTCTTTAAAGATTGTGTTACCAATATCTATCATTGCTTTGTCTAGGGTTAGACCTTGTGGTTTATGAATTGTGACTGTGTATGCAAGAGTTAGAGAAAATTGTTCTCTGCATGCATACATGTCTTTGAAGAGAAGGAATCTAGCTGTTGAGCGTTCTATCCTTTTTACTTCTGAAAGTTTGTCAAAAGCAATATTGAAAAACTGAATTTTGTTGTCATGTGGGTATGTTTGAAAGCCAACAACTGTACCCAGTGCTCCATTAACTAGTCCTTGGTCCACGTCAAGGTTACGTTTAAGCATTACTCTGCAATTTAAGGATAATTTTAATATAATTTCTAAGCCTGCTGTGTTTGAGATTGATTTTTCTAAACGATTTATTCTTGTTGTGGCTTGGTCACACATAGGTAGTGTCATATCATGTACATCTAGTTTGTCTGTGGCGCTAATTTCCATTATTGGTTGCATTTCTTTACTTAACATTATTTCATTGAATTTGAAACAACTTGCAAGAGTTGGCATTAAGGCCATACAATTGACATTTTTGTGGGCTAGTTGTTCCATAACATCTGTAGCACATGCATTATTGCCATACAGTGCATGAATGTGCCAGGTTTTCAATATTGCTTCTGCTTCTTTAGAAAGTATACCAACTTTGATACTTTTTAAGATGTTGGCATAAGTGAGATCTGCAGATTGCCGCATGTTTTCTGTTAATTCTCTGTATTGGAAATGTTGCCAAAGGTTGACATTTCCAATGCTGCCAACAGTTTTATGGCAGAGTTTGAGTCCTAATGTTTTAAAAATAGCCTCTCCTTTTACTGGTGTCAATT
Organism: Ambystoma mexicanum; assembly: GCF_040938575.1. Taxonomy (NCBI): domain Eukaryota; kingdom Metazoa; phylum Chordata; class Amphibia; order Caudata; family Ambystomatidae; genus Ambystoma; species Ambystoma mexicanum. The sequence goes on from NC_090937.1 coordinate 865,377,014, forward strand.
GAAGAAGATCTCCAAAAACAAAGATGTGTTTTCTTGCAAAGAGCTCTTCATAGTTTGAGTATTTCTTGTAATCTGAGGTGAATCAAAGCCAATATTAGGTTGGAGACCATGCTCACTTCATCTATTAGAAGCATTTTCATTTGTTTCAATACTCTGCGTAGTTCCATTGCAGCTTCTACAGAAAGTTTGTAGTAGTCTAATTTGTTCTGGTGTTCTACTGGCAATAGTAGTAATCAGTGTAACATGACACCTATGGTGTAGGCAGCTAAAACTGTGGGGGCAGTGACAACAGCTGACAGTTTGTTGTTTGTCAATTGTTGAAGGAATTTACTGAAGATTTTGATTAGGAATTTTTTGCCAGAGCCAGCTTCACCACTGATGTACAGTATTATAGGTTTATAATTATGACAGGAACATTCTTTATTTTCATGTTGTACACCATGTGCAATTTGTTTTGTTACTTCTTGATAAATGCTACGTTGCTCATTGTTTAGTTTTGCTTGTAGTATAGTTAAGATTTCTTTATCTTCATACTGACACATGGTATTTTCTACTACTGTCATAGCTAATTCTGCCTCATTTATTATTAGTGGTTCTCCCAGTGGTCCTTGGATTCCTGTTACAGAAGGTTGACTACTGTCAGGAGTTTCTTTATCTAGTTGGGCTTGGAGTTCTTCTTCGTGTTGCTGTTCATTGTGCAACATTGTTTTGTACTGTGTAAAGTTTACATCAGTTATAGTGCTATCATTTGTTTTGAAAGCATCTTCATATGAGTCATAGTTATCTAGTATTTCTTCTTCTTTTCTCCATGGTTTAAAGAGTTGTAGCAGTGACATGTAATATACTTCTTTATGTTGAGGAGTCTTTAATGACAATTTGATATGATTAATTCAATTTGGTTTAGTGAGTTTAACTAAGCTGCCTTCACAGTGTGTCACTCTGTATTTACCTTTTTTTTCATCAGGTTTTATATTATTTTTGTATGTGTAGATTTGGGCTATGTGGTATAGACACATGGTTTCCAAAGTATTACTTCTGTTTGGGTAGTATGTGTCCAATAAATTGTTTTTTTAAAATGTCTTGGCTGTTGGGATCATGTTTGGGTATTGTTTCTATATCTTTGTAGGATTTTAGAACTCTTTTTCTGGATTTAGCTGGACCAAGGATTAGCCATACTATATTTTCAGATTTACCATACAAAGCAGTACCAGTCAAACAATCAGCTGCTTCACATGATCCACATTCTCTATGGGAGAGCATTTTTATGTCCAAGCTGTATAATTTCGGAGACACTGTTTTATCTGATTACAGGTCATTCCAGAGGTCTTGGAGATCTTTCTTTTCTGCTTTGGCTAAGTATGCTTTGATATATCTTGCAACTGCAGTAGAATTGTCTGCAATGTACTGCACATCTATGTTTGCATTTCATAAGTGGGCAATGATTGCATTATAATCATTGATATATTTTTCTTCTTCTTTTCTTTTTATGTAATATGTATTTTTAGGTGCCTAAATGCTTTAACATTATGTCTAACTGTAGACATGAGGTTGTTCACTTGACCTGTATTAGTAACTGGTCTAGGAAAACCAAATCGGCATTTGGTGTAGTATTTCCCTTTGTTTTTGTATTTGCGACAACAATATTTTCCACATATGTGTCTTTGAAATTGTAAAATTTGAGCATGAAGATCACTATTTGTGGCTTCTGATGGAATTTCACAAGTGACATATTTTTCAATAAACTGTAAAACACTGGCATCACTGTCTTGACCAAATTTAGGAGCATCTATAATCCATAAAAGCATGTGGATATTTGGTGCTCCTCTGGCGTGGTATTCTTTTCTACAAAAGAAGTGTTGCACTTCTCCAAGGGGAGGAACAGTTTTATTACAAATAAAATGTAGCATAGCAATGGAGCGATGGTGAAAATATCTTGAAACATTAACAGAATCCAAAGAACAAAGTTCTCCAGGTGTTAGTATATCTATGTTTGTTTTGTTTTTGTTTGATATGCGTGGGAAATCATGTAAATCTTCCCATGCATATTCTGCACAACTTAATGTAACAAACCAAGTGGGTGGGCCAAGGTTTCTGATCATACAACATACATCTCCATGACGTAATATTTGATTGTAAAACCTCATCCTTTTGTTGCACTTTTTGTAATAATTGTGTAGCTGTCATATTTTGAAAGTGTGATCCTGATTTTAATATTTGTGCAACTCTGTAACGTAAAGTTGCTAGTTCACTTTCAAAGAGTAGGTGGAATATGCATTCCACATTTTGTCTAAATCTGGGATCTTCAGAATACATCCGTAATGAGCAGTATTCTGAAGCTGAAATTTGAATAGGTATATCATCATACCTTCCTCCTTTGCCAGTAGGAAAGAGTAGAGGAAAAGCATGTGCTTCTATACTTTTTTCCCATATGCTTATTGGTGATCCTTTTGTTTGACGCATTTGGTACGTTTCCAGTGCATCTTCTATGGTGTCATTAGAGTGCAAAGGAGGAATTGTATAATGTCTAAAGTATTTGATATTGTAGCAGGATCTAGGAGCTCAAATTGACCAGCTTATTGTGTTTCTTGAATTATTTCAGTTGTATCTTCAAGTTTATTTCAATATTAATTTCTTTGTAATATTCATTATTCTCTTTAAGATATTGCAAGGCATGTCTAACTTTATGTAAATCTACCAGTTGTTGCCATATTTTTTTGTCTTTTGTAGGTACTCCATTTACTAAGATAATTAAAGATTGCCGCATTGGACATTGCACTCCTAGAGTATGCACATTTTCTTTTAAATCTAATGGTAAATAAACTACTTTTCCACAAATGCCTTTTACCAATTCAGAGGGAGGTCATTTTGCTGTTTTTGGTTGAAGGCGTATTATTGCTTGATATGGGTGCACTGTTTGAATTATGATGCTCTCATATAAATTAAGTTGTTGTAGGGGTTTTGGTAGTGGGTATAATTCCAAATTATTTGTGATAGCACGTGAAGGAGTTTGGTTGTTGTCAAGTTTTGTAGTGCAGGCACTGCAAAGTATTAAGGGGTCAGTTATTTAGTATTTGTTTTCTGCTACAAGGTAGAGAGCTAATTCAAACCATTTAGAATCTTCATTGTCTTCTATTTTTTATGATAGGTCTACAGTTTTTGTGTTACTTTTATAAAAGTTCTGCAGCAACATACACACATATGGTTGGGTACTTCAGCTGATGTACTTTTAAATTTTAGTATTTCTTTTTTGTATGTGTTTAGTAAAAGGTTGCTATGTGTAGAATTGTTGCTAATTTGGTTTAAAGCTATTTCATTCTGTAAGTGGCTTTCACTTCCAAAATATTTTTTCTGGATATAGTCAATTTCTTCAAGTAGGTCTTTTGCTGTACCATGTAGAAGAATGTTAATTAAATTTGCTAGTGCTAAAGCAGGACTTTTAGCATAGTACAGTTTATAGACTAGATTTCTTATAGTTGAATGATGTGTTGATATCCTTTTGATATCCTGAAGGTGGTTTTACAAGTAGGTCCTGTAATGCAGGCCAATGAATGTCCTTGTAGTCGCGCACTGGACAGGTATCCATATTTTGCAGTAGTGTAATTTTGATTTTGTCTTACACATTAACGTGCATGGCCATTTGTACACTAGATGTTCTGATTCAGTTGAATGGAGGGGTAATTGAAAGTTTTCAGGGCATATTTTTGTAAGAGGTACTTCTGGTTCCATTATGGTATTATTCACTTTTTCATAACCTCAACCACTGCTATGTATGGCAATTGTATTTGTTTGCTTTTGTTTGTACGCTTCTTCATTAAAGTATGGCTCTGTGTTCGTAGTGTGATTCCATTCACCTCCGCAGATACTTAAGAAGTTCCTTCTGTTGACATTTCGTTTATTGAGAAGTCTTTTTTGTAATTTAGTTATTAGTTTTGTTAGTGTTTTCATTTTGTTTAACACTAAAATAAATAACTTTATTTTGAGAAGAAATGTACTGTCTATCAACGCTTCTAAGATTAATTTCCTACGATAGGTTTTAAGCATTGAACCTGATTTCTCTCCTGTTTTTATAAGATTTTGAAGGACTTTGTGACGGTACATTTTGGCTAAAATACTTTTCTTGGTATGCGTACTTTGCACTATATCAAAATTTAAAGAAGCAGTTTTACCTGTAGTGATAGCTGATTTTCTGTTAATTGTTTTTTGGTTTGTTTTACATTTTGATAGAGGAGGCAACGTTTTTGTACTTGAAACTTCTTGTGTTTCACTAAATGACTGTATTAGCTGTTTTGTTTCAACTTTTTTTTACAAATTCTGCTAGAGATGGATGCTTATGTTGGACACTTTTATTTTAATTTGCTCTACTTTTCCGTTGCTTTCTACGGACTTGACTTTTGGTAGGCATTCTTTATGGTCTGTTGAAAAAAATAAAGAAGTTATGGGTTGGGGTGTTCTGTAATGTATGTGTGCTGTGTGCATGAGTGTTTGAGTAAGATGGTAAAGATGTATGTAATGGTGTATGATTGTGCATTGGGAACTACAACTAGTAGGGATGGGTATTCTTGAATTTATGTGCTATTAAACTGGGGTTTAGATGACATAAAAAAGTAAGCTAGTGGTGTGGAGAAGTGCAAATAGTAAATCTAATGTATACAATTAAAACAGTTGTTTGTTCTGTAATATCAAAATTCTAGCGGTTGAGTTAGGTAATTTGTGTGTCCAAAAATAGGAATTTGTGGGCCAATCTGGCTGTAAATTGCTGTTTAAGACATGGGGATTTTTGGACAGAATGGTGCGCAATCTCTATTTTTAGGCACAGAAATAGTATGAATTAACTTTACAGTGTGTTTCAGTAATAATACAAATATTATGGTGATATTCTACTTACTTTTGAACAGGTTACTTCTTAGTTCTTCTTTGTTCTTCAAATTTGGCTGCTTCTTTTCAGGAGAATGGTCTTCACTGCAATTGTAAAAGAAAATAATTAGTAATTTTGTTTGTATATAGCACTGTTTTTAATTTAGACATTGATTTTTTTAATTGAAATCCTCAGCGCCTTCCTCAAAACCATTAAAACTATCTTATTTACATAAGATACATCGCACCAGTTCAATACATATGATATATTCTTAATGAACAAATTGTATTGCAATGACTAACTGTAGCAAACAAAATATCTTTACTATGTCTTGTGAAATTCATAATGTAACACTGAATACCACTATTTCTATAACTAAGCTCGTCCAGGTAATAGTGCCTCAATGTCATGCTTAATTAAAGTAATTAAATAAATAAATAAATAAAAAATAATATTAAGTCAGTTTGAAAATGTGTTCATGTACTGTACAGAAAATGTGCATACCTGTAGTTTGTGTTCATGCATATGGATATGCATGGAGCTGCAAGTAGAAATCTTGTAGACTTGTACAGTATTTCTTGTAGATGGTGCTTGCCAATGATGTGACACTTGTACTCAGAGAGATTCACAATACATTTGCAGTGCTGATCTATGATGATGCAGTTAGATGTAGAGGTCTTGAATGTGATTGTTGGATGGTCATGTGTCTTCTTAGCTACATCCAATGAGGGAATGGCACAGAGAGTGAACTGGAAATGGTAGAAGGGCTGTTCATGTTACAATATGTCCGCGGACATGGCTGTAGTTCGCGGACATCAGGTGTTACAACCGGGGATTTTTGGGTTCAGAAGTCATGCAAATGAGAATAAGCACTGAAAGGGATTGGTCAGGAAAGTTTAGTGGGTGTGTTGTGCCAGGAGAGAGTTTCTCAGATACTCTTTTTGCTGAGAGAACAACAGATAGCTATGGCTGTGTGTTTCAGAAAACAGATTGTTTGGATTTTGGGAGATTTGTGGATACATTGGTTGAAGGTGCATGCAGAAAGCTGTGGAGTAGCTGTAGATCTTGGATTTCCACATGTGGAAGTACATTGGCATGGAGTACGTGGAATGAAGTGGTTGGACTTGCTACCTCTCTGTGCTACTTTGGAGACAGAGCAACATCCAGACATAATTGTAATTCATTGTGGAGGGAACAGTTTAGGATATGTGTCTGGAATTTCTTTGCAATTTTCTATGAAAGAAGGACTTGGGAAGGTTATGGACATGTTTCCTAATTCTCAAGTAATATTTTCATGGATTGCGCAGAGACAAATGTGGTTTTGTTCTTCTTCATTTGGTCCACAAATGGAAAAAGCAAGGTGCAATGTCAATAAGGCTGTTTGTGCCTTTCTAAGAGATTTTGGCATGTCCTCTTTCACAATGAAAATATTATGTTTCGTAGTACATATATTTTTCGCAGAGATGGAGTCCATCTTACTTATGCTGGCAATCAGTTCTTCTGAGAAATGCACAAAATGCATTGCGACCTTTTTTTAGAATTAGAGCATCCATTTTGAAGTAGGTGTTAAGTATTTATAATGTTTGACATACAAACACCTCCCAAAGGCTCTTTTCAGAGCCAGCACTTCCTCCCAGAGAAAATTGCAATGGTTAAGATAGTGTAGCAACCCAATTTTTTAGATGTTTGCGGACTGTCCGCGAACTTCTAAAAATACAAAGGGGCCTGCTTCATTTATTTTCACTTCTATTTTTTAACTGTGAAAGGCGGCTCTGAAAAGAGCCTAATTTTTGTTTTGAATTTTGTTATTTTGTATTTTTTGGGTTTTTTATTCACGACACACTAGGAGAGGAGGGGAAAGGAGGGTAAAGGGGGGGACACCAACCACAGGGATAAGAAAGGGCGAGCTGAGAGAGGAAGATGTGGAGTGGGTTTTATTTGGGTAGTGAGCAGGTCTTCTTGTGCTCTGAGATGATAGTCTCAAAAGCACTGCGAAGTTGCTCCCCCCTTCAGAGTACTGTGTCACAGTACATACATACAACTAGTAAGGGTCATCAGAATTCTATATGGCCTGTGAGGCAGCTTGAGGAAGACACTGTCCCACAGAGGTGGTCCTTGTGGTGACAGGATCAGAAACGGAGGATGAAGTAGAGGAAATCAACCTACTACGTTCTTCGCAAGGTACAACCTTGCGAATAGCCCCAGAGTGAAATTACCTCAGGTGTCGCTTCATGGCAGTGGTCCCAAAACTGTACGAACCATGCCTCCCGCGACTGAGTATCATTTTGCACTCATTGCAGGTGACACGGTTCGCATGAGCCTTAGGTCCATTCCCATGAATGGTAAACAACCGCCACACCCAAGACTCACGCCTAGTGCGGGTTTTAGGGATTTCCTCTACCTCATTCTCATCATCCTCTTCTTCCTCCTCTGCATCCTCACTCCTGTTCCCCTCTTCAGGCCCTTGGGAAGGTGGTGGTGGTGGAGGGGGTGGGGGTGTGCTGAAGCAGGTGCAGCACCAGGTGGCAGTAATGCTGCCAGGGATGCCATCTTGATGGTGTAATCTGCAAGTTGCAGGAAAAATAGCTGTGCTCTGAAGAATAGCCAGAAACACAATGAGAATAAGCTCTAGGGCGCGTTCTTTTATAGGGGTGCTTATATGCAGTTTGCGGACATGCATGCTGTCCCCAGACAGATCGAACACAAAAAAAGATTCAAAAAGGTTCAAAAAGTAGGTAGAAACTCATGATTAGTGTATGGGAGGTTTGGTCCAAGAGACCCCCCTCCCCTGCATCCTCTCCCCTGGTGAAGTCCATGGCTCATCAGGGGTCCCCTCTGCCACCAGGGCCCAGGTGGTGGGTGGGCCACTGGCTAAAGACATTGACCAAACCTGCTGAATTTAGATAGGCCCTGGAAACCATTTTGTGAAATAAAGATGGTTTGAGTCCTGTGTACCGCAGCGCGGCCCCCACCCTTGGAGAGTTTCAATTATCCCTGTGGCCGTAGCTCTCTGGCAGATCCGCTGAAAGCCCGTTCCCACGAACAGACGGACATGAGCTAGTGTTAGATACCAACACTGTAACATTTCACCTTCCGCAGTATATCGCTGTTTCCAGTATGACCCGGCCAGCAGGGCCGGGGTGGAAAAGAACTGTAAAATGGTCCCCTGACAAAAGCAGAGTCCCCAAATGCTAATGAGCAAACCACCTGTGATGAAACTTTCCTCTTCACAACCTCTCTGACTAAAAACCTGTAACCTCCATAAAAATGGCAGAATGTGTGCTTATATGACATTAGGGATGAAGCAGCCACATCCCTGTAGCTATGCGCAAATAGTAAAAGTGTCCCGGGGGGTTTTCGTGTTATGTGTTTCATCGAGAAGACTGCACCCCATGGTCCCGCGCCATAACTGAACTAATGCTGCTAGAGTGTAAGGGAAGACAAATGCAACCCTATTGGGAGCTCACGTAAGGGGTGCACGAAAATGCATCATATGTATGTCCAAGCTCACCATGTGCCACTGCCGTCGGTTTTATTGGCGGGTTGTTCCTGCGCGCTCCACCAACCTTACTACTACCTCACTTACCGCACATGTATAGACATGTAACAAAATGTTGTGGTTGTTAAATACTTAGCGTATAAGTAATGTGTTCGAATTGGCCATATGAAAGGCACTAACAATGTCAAAAACGTGAGCTTTGAAAAGATTCAATGAGTATTGTATATTATATGAACGTTTATGTCTCTTCCACCTAAATCTGCAACACACGAGGAAAATACCTTTGTGAGCACATGCAAGGCCATTCCCCCTACCTCCCAGTGAAGCCTGCCAGACGAAAAAGCAATGGCCTGTGCTGCTCTGCTCCACCGCCCCCAATTCGGCTGGAGCCACTTCAAACATTCACATTCCCCCGCAGTACCCAAGGCCACGGCCTGCCACCTGAATTATTTACAACCCAGCAGTAAAGCCCGGCCTTAAAACACAGATCCAAAGGCGCCCTTTTCTTAGGCTCCACGACCCACCGGCTCACCTTAGGTTAATGGCCCCTGTAAAATTAGGACACCCAATATTATGGGAACACTACAGGAACACATCCATAATGACTTCTAACGAGACATGATAACGCGGACCGCCTGTCCCATGCCCTGAGACCCAACCCAGCGACCTATGATACCCGGTCAACAGGACGATGGTAACCATGTATTGATGTATCGCCAAAAGACCCCACTCTAGGTGCATTCCTCCTGTGTTGCATTAACCTGTAGAATAACCTATTGGAAGATTTACCAGGGAAGATAATATTGCAATGTTGAATGACTGCGGTGTGCGTGGCCCTAGGGCAGAAAGCCAGGAAAGACATTCATCACTGACACTGGCCACGGCTGGCACAACAACACCGTCCAGATGAGCCCAGCTGACCTGCCAGGCCCAGCCCAACCCACGAGGGTAACCAGTGACGTCCTCCAGCCACGGCAAACCACATCGCAGCAGCACCTATAGCTAGTCGTCGCCACCAAATCCCCACGAACTTGTGCCCCCTATAGCATGTAGGTTCTTATGACGCTTTTTGTAAATATATACGCCTGTCTTTGCTATTGTCAGACAGATCACTCTCGGAGCTTGCAGAGTTCTTTGCATGCCCTATTCTGATTGATAAACTCCCATTTAAGCTCACCCGCACTTTGTCTGGGCCTTATTCCCATCCTGGGAGAGTCCATTATTGTCTCTCATTGTGGGGAGGATCGTGCTATCAGGGGACGCTCGGCTTCAGTGGTGACCCCGAAAGCGTGATTATTATTTTTCTGCTAACATATATATATCCCCACCGTCCCCTTTGGCACGAAAATCTCCGGTTGAAAAGAGATACACACGGTGCGCCGGCTCCGGAAGGCTGCCCGCCAACGGTGACCGGTACGCTCAGAAGTGTGCACTCAACAGAGAGAGGGTACCAGATCCCGGTTGAAAAATCCCTTTTGAGTACCGCTCGCCGGAGCCGGGGCTGACTGTTGAGCATACAGCAACACTGCCTGGACGGACCCAGTTTCGGAGACTCTCGGTTCAAGACGGGCACGTGAGTATTGAGTGCGAGCGACCATAAAGGGAAAAGGGGAGGAAATATAGGACAGGGAACGAGGCTGGTTGAAAGGGGACACTTTGGGTCTACTAAGAACCACTCTAAACTTTCTTTGCTTTTTCTTCGCATATGGCCATTAGGATTAAGAGGTGAACAGAGATAAAGAGACGGGAACCTAGCTCAGCGAGGGGGTGGAAGGCGGCGCCGCATAGTGCTATCTTGACTAGTACTGGGAATATATGAAGAAGTAGAAAATGAGATAAAGGTGTCTGGTAGAGGAAGACACAGAGAATACATTAGTGACCGCTATTTTTTCTATTCTTCTCTCTGGGCTTACGGGAAAATAAACTGGGTTAGTAAGAACAAAGATATAATCTCAGTAGAAAGACAAGTTTACATCAAAACTAGGAGACAAATACATATCAGAGTAAGACAGAAAGGGACAGCTGGCAAGGGAGGAAAGGGAGGACAAACTGGGATGTCAATAGAGTGCTGCCTATGGGTGTGCAAGTATCGTATGTGTCAGAACATATTTGTTATAATGAGTGTGTAAAGGTGGTCAGAAATGCATAATTATGGCATGGTTATGGTAAGTGTGACCAGAAGAAATATCACAAAGAAGAGTGTAATGTGGTAAAGTGAGTGTTTATTTCTTTGATTTGTTGGGTAAAATAGTTGAAGTTATTGATGGTTTGCTCTTGTATGTGCCCCCTAAAGTGTATAGAATAGAGGCTGTGCGCAGCCATTCTCATACTGTACAGGTGGCGGGAAAACACGCAGGTCCCCAGGCTCAGTAAGACATAAATACTTGAACTCATATGGTGATACATCTATATTAAGATATAGACATATGTAGAGTTACATCAGTATCGAGCAACTACGAAGTATGGGGGCAGAAACACCCTTATCACATATTTGTAAGAGTCTACCTGGGTAAGCAGAACGGATTAAGAAATATCATGACCAGTGGATCACAGAGTTGAAGGGAGAAGGGTTACCTCAGATATGGCCCGAAGGGGGATCGTTTAACAAGAGTGTCCTAGATATGGTAGCTACATGCATTCGTTTGAAATACAAGGGGAAGCAGCTACATAATAGGAGAGAAATATTAGACCTATGGAGATTGTTTGAAGAAATACCCCCGCTGAAGAAAAGGGAATTAGACACTGATCTGCCCTCGACCACTGACAATCCATTACTGATACCAAAAGATGACAAGGGGTTGCCAGAAGTGGAGCCACTGATAGAGGTAACTAGGTTGTATCCAATACTAAATAAGCCAGTGCCCGGAGAAGGATACAGTCACCCAACATATGTACCCCCAACGACAACCACTACCACTCAAGGGCCAACAGCACCCCCACCATATGAGAGTCATAGAGACTGAGACCAGGTAAGTACACCAATGGTGAACATAGAGAAATTAACAGGAGACCTAGAGTCTAGGCTCTCTATAGCCAAAGACAAGCTCTTGAGAATAAAAAGTGTATGTGAACGGACTGCAATCAATACTGCTAGATCAGAGCCTGCATCAAGAGCGCAGAGTGAGAACAAAACAATTGAAGAAGGGTGGAAAAAAGGAGAGATATTGTTTAGGATACAAGAAGAACCGACACGCATAATTGAACTAGAGGGAAGAGAAGGGTGCACTGATGATGAGATAAGGACTACAGGAGGCAGAGAGGAGCTACTGTGTGATATAGGAGAAGATTTAGAAGAAAGTGAAAGGCTAAGTATGGCAATGGGAGGGGGAAGCGAGGGGTTGGATGGTGCGTGTTCAGGGAGAACCATGGACAAAGAGTGGACAGGACGACTAAGGAACAGGTTGGGGAAAATGGCACCATTAGGAAAAACAGGAATGAAGGTGAGTGCAGATACAACGACAAAGGGGAGGTTACAACTCCCACTAATACACAGGGGAGGAGGGAGGCCGAATTACATACCCTGGGCTCAGATGTATAAGGCCAATTTGTTAAAGTTATTGCCCCTGCTATCAGGAGGGGCAAGCAAGTGGATATATTCCTTCGAGAAACACACAGCCGGGGTTCCTCTAGCAATAGGCGATGTGAAGAGTTTGGTAGTATCAGCAGTTGGGGATCAAGCTGACAGAGTATGGGTAAAAGCTGGCTTCCCGGGAGTAACGTTAGACTGCGATCGCCATGATGGTGCCTCTTTTAACACAGTACGAGCCAGGGTGTGGGATGCATTACGGGAGACGTTTCCAGATACCCCAGATTTGTAGTCAGTAATGCAATGTACAATGAATGACGGGGAAGATGCTATGGATTACATTTTTCGGGTCCAAGAGATGTGGAGAGCAGAAACGGGCACGCCCTGGTATCAATCAACATCATTATTCTACTTCATAATAAAGAGGGGGCTCCCAAAAGAGGTGCAAAAAGCACTTGACAAAATAGCAGGTATTGAAGCAAAAGGATGGCCCGAAATACAGAGCATAATAGTTCACCACTGTAAACGAATAAAAGAGAGGGAAAAGGAGATAGCGCAGAGAAGATTGGCAGACAAGGCAAAACTAGTACAAACAAAGCTGGTGAAGGTCGCTGCAGCAGTAGCCGTGCGCTCCAACACAGCAGGGAGGGAGACGAGGAGGAGGAGGGGCTGGTAGCAATACAAGGGAGGATGGCAACGAGTTGGGCAGGAGCAGGGCAACGGCAGTGGAACGAGCAGGAGCAGAGTGGAGGTCCGCAGTGGCATGAGTGGGCCCCTCGAGGGGGACGAGGTGGGTACAGGGGTCAAAGAGGGGGTGGACAAGGGTACGGGGGAATGGGAGGAAACGGATGGCAAGGTCCCAGAGGTGCGCAAGGAAGTTGTTGGAACTGCGGGAGGTGGGGGCTCTTTTCCAGAGAGTGCAGGAGTAGAACAAACAACGGGTTTCCAGAGGTAGAACAATATGGCCATCCTCACCCGGGGAGCCCATATGGTCTACCAATGGGACAACAACAAAGGGACCCAGGGCAGGGGTACCCTGTGCAAAGGCAGGGACACCACTACAGAACACAGAATCACCCACAGAACAACAACACTATGCACTACACCCCAGGCAACCCTTTCGCAACAACAGCAAGTGGAGCCCCAGCACCAGCCCCCTATAGTGGTGTATCAGTAGTTTCAGGGAGTGTGTTCAACGAGGGAGGGGCAATGAGACACCCCGCATAGGACAGCCCACAGAGAACACTTGCGTGTCCTGTCCTATCTACAACCCATGATGCAGCAGAGGAACCATTGGTAGGGGCGCAGATAGGAGACAAGCAGTTCATATTCATGGTGGATTCGGGAGCGGAGAAATCATGTATTAGGGAGGGCCGGTTTCCGTTATCTAACCGGAAGTTAGAGACACAGGGGTTCTCTGGGGATGTAATTGAAGTTCCTTACACAGAAGCTTTGGATGTGACAGTGGGGGGTAAAATGGTAAAAACACTCTTACTGTATTATGAACAATCGCCAATAAACTTGCTCGGAAGGGACCTTCTTAGCAAGCTTAACATGACAATATCATTCACAGAAAGAGGAATAGTGTGTTCGACACCAGGAATATGCCCATTACGTGTAATGCTGGTAGTACAGGCTCAAACTACTGCTCCGGAAATACGTGGCCTGCCAGTGGACGAAAGAATGTTCATTGAAGGCTTAAAAACACTGGCCCAAGTAGTTCCTGAGCTAAAAAAGCTAGAGTGGAGAATACCCGCAGAATTCGTCTTCCGCCCAATAGTGCGCCCAGACATAGCACCATGGTCAGTGGTATCCTTAGACTTGCATGCTGTACAGGTATCAGCAAAAAGGATTGCAGTAATTGGGATGGACATAGATGGGTGTGAATGGCTCACTGTACTGTGCATCAATGCTAATATTGCCCTACGGGATTTATCTGATGAGGGTCTCTTTTCTGATGCAGAAAATGATGGCGAAATAATAATGGAAATAGCAATGCCTTGTGACATTTTGATTTAGGCTAGACAAATTCCCGTCCAGTTGATGGCAGTGGTGGGAACACCACTTTCGTTTTTTGACGATGACATGCGACTGGTGCCAAACAATTTGTGGACAACAGGCCCCCATGATTTGGGGTTGTTGCATGGAGGGAAACCAGTGGTAATAAAACTCAAACAAGGGGCAATCCTGCCCCGAGTGAAGCAATATCCATTGTCCCGTGAAGCTGAGGAAGGGATAAAAGAGACAATAAATGCATTATTAGCACAGGGGATAATAGTGCCTTCAAACACCCCATGCAACACCTGTATCTACCCGATCAAAAAAGCAAAGGGAGGGGCTTGGAGGATGATCCAGGATTTACGCCCCCTAAATGATGTCATACAGAAAGAGTTCCCTTTGGTCCCGAACCCTGCTTCAATATTATGCAGTATCCCAAAAACGGCATCACATTTCACAGTGGTCGATTTGAAAAATGCATTTTTCTCCATCCCCTTGGCAGAAGAAAGCAGGTACCTAACAGCATTCACATTAGGGGGAAAGAGATACGAACATTGCAGATTACCACAGGGATACTGTGAAAGCCCAAGCATATTCAACCGCATACTACACGAAGACCTGGGTAATTTATCAGTTGAAAGCACAATCATTCAGTACGTAGACGATTTGCTCGTCTGCGCGCAGAGTGAAGAAACGTGCAGAAAAGACTCAGTAACACTCCTGAAACTGCTGGCAAATAAAGGGTACAAAGTGGACAAGGAAAAGCTACAATACTGTCAGAAAGAGGTATTGTACCTGGGACAGCTGATATCGAGAGACGGAAAAAGAATAATCCCTGACAGGGTAGAAGCAATAAGGTCAGTGAGAGAACCCACAACAGTGAAGGAGATGCAGAAATTCTTGGGAATGTGTAACTACTGTAGAGCATGGATATTAGACTATGCAGCCTACACCAGACCATTACTGCAAGCACTCAAGGAGGCCCAACAAGAGAACAGGAAAATAGAATGGTCAGAAGAGATGGCCGACTCTTTTAAGTCACTAAAAGAGTTGATTTCGAGTGCTCCAGTACTCGCCAATCCTGATTATGAACGCAAATTTTACCTGTTCTCACACTGTAAGGGAACCCTTATGACAGCTGTACTGACACAAAAGACTTCCCTAGGACACAAACCATTGGCTTACTATAGTGGCACCCTGGATGCGGTGATGCAAGGGCATTTCGCGTGCAAGCAATCTCTCGCCGCCGCCGCGTTCGCCATTGAGAAAAGTGCCACAATAGTAATGGGATGCCCTGTCACGTTGTTTGTGGAACACTCATTGTTTGCGATACTTGAAAGGTCAAAAAGTACACTGACCACACAGCGAGCAACTGCCTATGAAATAATATTGTCCAGCGCCAATATCTATGTGGTACGATGCAGGACAGTAAATCCGGCAACATTCATCACAGAACCATGCACACTGGAGGATATGCAGGAACACAATTGTGCGACTTACACAGGGGAAACAGGGGAGGACACGGTGGTGTGCGAGAATGCCCTGAGTGAGGGGGAGGTGTACTTTGTGGAAGGGTCAGCATCGATTGACATGGACACGGGAGAGAAACATGTGGGGTTGGCAGTGGTGAGGTTAGAAGAAGGTGAGTATGAGACACTAGTGCAGTATCGCCTTCCATCACATTTCTCAGCACAAGCAGCAGAACTTATTGCCCTAATAGAAGCATTACATGCAGCTAAAGGTTGTGCAGTAACAATATACACAGATTTAGGTTACATGACGACAACAGTACATGGAGGTCTAGCAAGATGGGGGCGGAGAGGGTTTCGAAGAGCAGATGGGAGCCCAGTGCAACATGCAGAACTACTGAAGGAGTTGATTGAGGCCCTAAAGGATCCGACAGTGGTAGCAATAGTGAAGTGCCAAGCACATACGTCCAACACAGACGTTGTGTCTTTGGGGAACGCGGCAGCGGACGCTGCTGCCAAGGAAGCCTCGTACTTTGAAAAACATGAAACAGGTGAGTACATGTTACAGCACAAGACAAGCGAAGAGCTCCCAGAAGGATACAATGCCATGCCCATATCACAAATATACAAAAAATACTAGAGCTGCAGGAAGGAGCAAGTGGTGATGAAAAGATGGCGTTGGAAAAACGAGGGTGCAGCCAATCGGCAACAGACTTACTATGGTGACAAAATAACTCAGGGAAAGTAGTAATGCCGGTGAAACTATTAGAAATAGCATTTCAGCAATTACACTTTCCAGCACACAACACCAAACAACACATTGCAGCAGAGATACAAGAAGACTGGTTCGTGCCCTGTCTCCAGGAGCACATATAAAAATTGACAATGGAGTGCACCACGTGCCAGATATATAACTCTGGAATGATGCCACGTACACTCAGGGGAACAATTCCAAAACCGATAGGGCCCTTCAGAGAACTGCACATTGACTACGCAGATATGGGGGAAAGGTGTAATGGGGCACGCTACATGATAGTGGTTGTATGCCCATTCTCGAGGTGGGTGGAAGCAGGCCCATATGCACGACCTGATGCTAAAAGCGCTGCAAAGTTCCTAGTAAGGGAAGTGTTCCCGCGTTGGGGAATTTGCGACGTAATTCGCTCAGACAATGGCACTCACTTTGTGAACAAGCTCTTCAAAGAAGTGACGACATTATTGGGAATAAAACATAAATAGTGCTCGATTTATCATCCTCAAAGTAATGGCGTGGTAGAAAAGATGAACGGATTGTTAAAAGGGAGATTGTCCAAACTGTGTTTTTCATTGAAGAAAAACTGGATCTACTGTTTGCCCCCTGCGCTGTTTGAGCTGAGGAATCAGCCAAGCAAGGACCACCATTTGTCCCCGCACAAAATCGTGACAGGGAGACGGATGCACACTGCACATTCCCCACTTCGCCAACAATCAGACGCACACAGAAGTGCCACGATATTGGGAGATGAGTTCACAGAATATCTGAAGAAGCTAACTAGGGCAGCGCGCGCAATCTCAAAGCAGCTCTCTCCACCATTCACAAGGGAAGAAGGAAACACAACAAGATCTCATGAGGAACATGAAATACAGGGATAGTTAATGCCAGGAGAGTTCATTTATGTCAGGAGCTTTGTGCGCCGGTGGAATGCCCCACGGTTCCACGGACCATATGAAGTGGTATTTTGTACCCCTACAGCTGTAAAAGTTAAGGGGCTCAAATACTGGATACATTTGACGGATTTGCAAAAGGCATATAATAGTGTGCAGGAAGAGGTGGATGAGGAGGCACAGACAACAGCAACAAATACTAATGAAAATGATGAGTGAACGTGAACATGTGAGTGGACAAAGTGTACCTGACAGATAAAATTGTTAACGAGAAACATTATATTACAGGTTATCGATAAAGATGAAAGATTGTAAAAAAAACCGAAAAAAAAACGATTTATGTGTAAATAATAATGTGAAGAATGTGTATAATGTCTGCTCCCTTCTCTGTACATCCCAACCCCCCTCCCCTACCCATATCCATCCCCCTTCCATGACCACTTGGCACTGGTAGTGCCAACAAAAATGTTTACATGCATGCACTTAATGCACTTTTATATCTCAAACAGGAAATACCATGGCAACTAACGGGCAGCCTGCAACGGATAGATTTATTAGATATAGAGAATTTTTAGCTGAGAGATGTAGATATTCGTATGAGTGTGGATTGTCTGTATGCATTACATTATTTTTTACAATACTGTTTGGCCTGGTTACGTATTGGTTTATAGCGTTCATCTCTATCGAGACGAACGAGGGGGGAGGTTATAACGGGATTAATGTGACAAATGAAACAGCAATTGTAAATACTAAAGAAGGTGATTTTTTGGTATGTGATGGAACTAAACTGGTATGGGGGTATTACATGACACCATCTAATGTTGCTATCTCGCAAAATGAAGGTTTGCAGGAAAAAATGCAAAACAGCACAACTTCCCCGCCAAAAGTATCTAATTACAATGCCTGTAGTCTAAATGATCGTAACCCCTCTGCTATATCATGGTTATATAACACCCCCACCAGCCGGCCCGCTCCCGTAACAAAAAACACACTGCTAGATAGCATAAAGAAAGAGAATGAAAAAATGACAGCGAGATATGAAGTATTATATGATGATTGGGCAAAGGGGGGCGAGAGGGAGAAAGGGGGGCCCACACTGTCCATCGCCCATGAAGCTGGGAAATACCTTAGAAAAAGAAATAACAGACAGAAAAGGGAGGCAGGGAGGAGGAAATATGATGAATATTATGGGTTGGGATTAGACAAAATGGAAGACTCACAACACCCCCACCAGACAAATAAATGGTATGCACACATGAGTGCAACGGCTAAGCAAACCACAAATGAGAGCTGTTATGTCTGCTCCCTCATTCCCCATGCTTCAGGTACACCCAAAGTATTGTTACCCAAAGAGTTGCCTATTGTCAATGCCCAATGTCTCCTTCATCTCACGTTGTGCAGGATTAAGAACACCTTCCAGGCACATGAAGTGACTTTTAAAATGCTGCAGAATGAGAAGACCTGTTATCCGAAGGCGGTAGGAGTGGTATGTTTGGAGGAGCCATTTTTTACAATACAAGGGACACTTTTTTCAGAAAATAAGTGGAAAGACGAAGAGATAATGTGCAAGGATGAAGCACTGCGAGGTGTGGCACCAGAGAAACTGCAATGGATACAAGAGACGTGCACACCAGTATGGACGGAACACATCTCAAAATTGACTTGGGTAACGGCCATTGAAAAACCCTTCAAGCTGCAGAAAGAAATAAACTATGAACTGTGTTTCAAGGGAGACGGGAGAACCATCATGGGGGTAAACAAAAACTGTAACAAGACCCTCACCATCCCAGATATGAGAAAAGGGACAGCGGCCCTAATGGACACCGATTGGGTATGTGACAACCAGGCATACCTACACCTCCCACAATCCTGGGGTGGCAGCTGCTCATTGGCCACCCTACACTCCGCACTAATGGTGATCCCGGAAAGCCACATTGATGGGAGCAAGAAAATGCGAGAAAAACTACAACGGATTGAGGCCCAGCCAACTGCAGAGTCACAAGTATATGTCTTGTCTTCAGGGAACAAGGAGGAGGTGCTGTCCCGAAACAAACGATCATCGAACTACATATCAAAAGCATCATCAGAACTGCTGGCACAGATCCCGGATAGATATCGATTATTCAGCTCTGCAGAAACTGTCTTTGCCTCACTCATCCCAAGCATCCAGGCGTGAGCAAATGCAAAGAGGCTCCAAATCACACGCTGGGAGCTGATCCAGCTGGAAAATGACACTGAAGAAGGGTTCAACGTAATAAAAGTGGAACTGCGAGCACTACGGCTTATGACCATGCAAAATAGGTATGTCTTGGACCTGTTGACAGCAATGGACGGAGGTGTTTGCTGAAAAATTGGAAGTGCCTGCTGCACTTTCGTACCTTCCGAAGACACAGATAACGGTTCCCTGTCCCATGTGATCGAAGCAGTACATAACCTAGGAGAAAGAATGAAAATGGAAGGTGGAGCAGAAGAAAGTGCATGGTTCGACAACATCTTCTCCTGGGTCCCATCGAGGCTGGGAATGACTGTTAAATTTTTGATGCCGGCTGTAGTGTTCCTCCTTTTCATTTTTTGCCTGTGCCAGGTGGGTCTTCGATGTTGCGCTAACGCTGTGCCGAATGGTGCAATGATGATGGTGACAATGGGCAACGCCCGCGGTACAATACAAACTATGCAGGAAGTACAGGTACAAACAGGGACAGATGACACATCAAGATTCCAGATGGTGCCCAGGTACCACAAGGATATAGTAGATAAATTATGGCACACTACAATTAAAGAGCCCCGTATACTTGAATGGTACGAGGAGGTGTGGGTGGACTTAGAAGGGGAGAGCGGTTGTATATACCTGACCTGCACCCCAGATGAATATGCTAGGAGAGGAGAGAGCCTGCGAGGGGTGTGCAGGGCATGGATGCCCATAAAAGGCACCCCTGCATGGGATGACACTATAATTGACGAGGACGAGTGCAGGAGATTGGAGGATTTAAAGTATTTGTTACTTAAGTAACGAAAGGGGGGAATTGTGTGGGAGGATTGGTCCAAGAGACCCCCCTCCCCTGCATCCTCTCCCCCGGTGAAGTCCATGGCTCATCAGGGGTCCCCCCTGCCACCAGGGCCCAGGTGGTGGGTGGGCCACTGGCTGAAGACATTGACCAAACCTTCTGAATTTAGCTAGGCCCTGGAAACCATTTTGTGAAATAAAGATGGTTTGAGCCCTGTGTACCGCAGCGCGGCCCCCACCCTTGGAGAGTTTCAATTATCCCTGTGGCCGCAGCTCTCTGTCAGATCTGCTGAGAGCCCGTTTCCACAAACAGACGGACATGAGCTAGTGTTAGATACCAACACTGTAACATTGCACCTTCCGCAGTGTATCGCTGTTTCCAGTATGACCCGGCCAGCAGGACCGGGGTGGAAAAGAACTGTAAAATGGTCCCCTGACAAAAGCAGAGTCCCCAAATGCTAATGAGCAAACCACCTGTGATGAAACTTTCCCCTTCACAACCTCTCTGACTAAAAACCTGTAACCTGCATAAAAATGGCAGAATGTGTGCTTATATGACATTAGGGATGAAGCACCCACATCCCTGTAGCTATGTGCAAATAGTAAAAGTGTCCCGGGGGTTTTTCGTGTTATGTGTTTCATTGAGAAGAGTGCACCCCACGGTCCTGCGCCATGACTGAACTAATGCTGCTAGAGTGTAAGGGAAGACAAATGCAACCCTATTGGGAGCTCACGTAAGGGGTGCACGAAAATGCCCCATATGTATGTCCAAGCTCACCATGTGTCACTGCCGTCAGTGTTATTGGTGGGTTGTTCCTGCGCGCTCCACCAACTTTACTACTACCTCACTTACCGCACATGTATAGACATGTAACAAAATGTTGTGGTTGTTAAATACTTAGCGTATAAGTAATGTGTTCGAATTGGCCATATGAAAGGCACTAACAATGTCAAAAACGTGAGCTTTGAAAAGACTCAATGAGTATTGTATATTATATGAATGTTTATGTCTCTTCCACCTAAATCTGCAACACACGAGGAAAATACCTTTGTGAGCACATGCAAGGCCATTCCCCCTTCCTCCCAGTGAAGCCTGCCAGACGAAAAAGCAGAGGCCTGTGCTGCTCTGCTCCACCTCCCTCAATTCGGCTGGAGCCACTTCAAACATTCACATACCCCCGCAGCACCC
This sequence comes from Ambystoma mexicanum, assembly GCF_040938575.1. Classification (NCBI taxonomy): domain Eukaryota; kingdom Metazoa; phylum Chordata; class Amphibia; order Caudata; family Ambystomatidae; genus Ambystoma; species Ambystoma mexicanum. The sequence goes on from NC_090937.1 coordinate 865,398,195, forward strand.
AAGGCCATGGCCTGCCACCTGAATTATTTACAACCCAGCAGTTAACCCCGGCCTTTAAACACAGATCCAAAGGCGCCCTTTTCTTAGGCTCCACGACCCACCGGCTCACCTTAGGTTAATGGCCCCTGTAAAATTAGGACACCCAATATTATGGCAACACTACAGGAACACATCCATAATGACTTCTAACGAGACATGATACCGCGGACCGCCTGTCCCATGCCCTGAGACCCAACCCCGCGACCTATGGTACCCGGTCAACAGGACGATGGTAACCATGTATTGATGTATCGCCAAAAGACCCCACTCTAGGTGCATTCCTCCTGTGTTGCATTAACCTGTAGAATAACCTATTGGAAGATTTACCAGGGAAGATAATATTGCAATGTTGAATGACTGCGGTGTGCGTGGCCCTAGGGCAGAAAGCCAGGAAAGACATTCATCACTGACACTGGCCACGGCTGGCACAACAACACTGTCCGGATGAGCCCAGCTGACCTGCCAGGCCCAGCCCAACCCACGAGGGTAACCAGTGACGTCCTCCAGCCACGGCAAACCACATCGCAGCAGCACCTATAGCTAGTCGTCGCCACCCAATCCCCACAAACTTGTGCCCCCTATAGCATGTAGGTTCTTATGACGCTTTTTGTAAATATATATGCCTGTCTTTGCTATTGTCAGACAGAGCGCTCTCAGAGTTTGCAGAGTTCTTTGCATGCCCTATTCTGATTGATAAACTCCCATTTAAGCTCACCCGCACTTTGTCCTGGCCTTATTCCCATCCTGGGAGAGTCCATTATTGTCTCTCATTGTGGGGAGGATCGTGCTATCAGGGGACGCTCGCCTTCATTAGTATGTGGGACTTGTGCTATGGTGAGTTTTTATTGAAAAATATTGTGGATTACTTGAAAATGTACTTTTAAATTGTTCGGGGACACTAACAGTGTCCGCATTCAGAACACGCAATTAGTGTGGGCGTGGTCATATGATCCCTTCGCGAAGGAAGCGCCTGTCCGCAGAACACCAAATGCACGGATATTGGTTTGCGCATGCGCGTTGATGTTCTATGGACACTGTTCGGGTCCTGAAGTAAATAAAAGTGCGTCACACGTCAAACGAGCATTTAGGGACACAGCGTGTGTTCTAGAACAGTTTCAACTTGCTAGCGAACACTACGGACAGGTATAGTGTTCTATAGGACACTTTAATTTTTGTTTCTTTACGAACATTTCAGGACATCCCGTGTGTTCTTAGAACAGTTTCAACTTGCTAGCGAACAGTACGGATAGGTATAGTGTTCTTCAGGACACCTCCATTTTTGTTTATTTACGAACATTTCAGGACACCAATTGTGTTCTTAGAACAGTTTCAACTTGCTAGCGAACACTACGGACAGGTATAGTGTTCTTCAAGACACCTCCATTTTTGTTTATTTACGAACATTTCAGAACACCTGCGCTGTCCGCTGACACTTACATTGTTTTTAACAAAAAAACAGAAACTAATTACAACACAATATAAAAATGTAACTTTATTTAACATATATTAATCATTTATGACAGAGAAGGTGAGGCAGAAACAGAAACAAAAACAGGAGAATTAGGGGTTTCAACATGATTGGTATCAGGTGAAGAAGGGATGGAAGTCTCATCAAAACGTTTTGGGTTATGGAGAGGGTTTGGGGATAATGGTATGAGATTTTTGTTTTAAAATGATCTTCAACAACATTTTTCAAATTATTAAAAGTGGTCAACAATAAATCCATTTTTTCTTTTATGCTGTCAAGCGTGTTATCCATAACAGTTTCTTCAGAGGTATTTTCTATTTTGGTATGCTCTGTACAAAATAAATATATATGTTAAATGTATATGAAATAATAATAATTAAATGGTTTATATTGTAAAGTGTTTACCCATTAGTTTCACTATCTTGTGACATTTCCTCATGTGGGAAATGCTCTTCTAGCCAGTCCAGAGTACTAGACATTTGAAGTAAAATGAAGTACACTTACTATTTCAGGTAAGATATGTTCAAAGTAGTAAGAGTGTCTACAGAATCTGTATAGATGGTGACTCTGCACCCCTTTGCGGTGTGTAATACTTCTATGAGCGCTACCAGTTCTGCTGCTTGGGCTGAGAAATGCGATGGTAATCTTTTCTGCACAATTACTTCAAATTCCCCGTCTTCCACCCAAACTACTGCTGCTCCTATGTGCTTTTCTCCCGTTTCACAATCTATGGAGTCGGACCCATCTACGAAGTAGATTTCCCCTTCTGACAATGCATTCTCATGTGCTTTGGATGTGTCATCATCATCTCCTCTGTATGTAGCGCAGTCGTGCTGTTGCATATCTTCTACTGTGCATGCTTCTGTGATGAATGTGGCTAGGTTTATGCTTTTGCACCACACAATATGAAAGTTCACACTCGAAATGATCAACTCGTATGCTGTGGCCCTTTGAGTAGTCAGTGTGCTTTTCGATCATTTGAGGATGGCAAACAGAGTGTTCTACGTTTAACGTGACAGAGCATCCCATCACGATAGTAGAACTTTTTTCAAACGTGGCGGCTGCGAGAGCCTGTTTGCAAGTGAAGTGTCCTTGCAATACTGCATCTAGTGTTCCACTGTAGAATGCTAGGGGCTTGTGACCCAGGGATGTCTTTTATGTCAGTACAGCTGTCATGAGTGTGCCACTACAATGTGAAAATAAATGAAACTCCTGCTCATAATTAGGGGTCGCGAGAACTGGGGCAATAGATATCAGTTCTTTGAGTGTGTCGAAAGCTGTGTGCATTTCCTTTGTCCATAGTGTTTTCCCGCTGTGCTTCCTTGAGTGCCTGTAACAGGGGTTTTGTGTATGCTGCATAATCAATATCCAAGCTTGGGAGTGGTTACACATGCCGAGAAACCTTTGCATCTCCTTTACTGTGTTTGACTCTTTTACTGCTTTTATTGCTGCTGCTCTGTCAGGTATTATTTTCTTACCATCTTTAGATATCAACTGACCTAAGTACAGCACTTCTGTCAAGCAGTATTGCAGTTTTTGTCTGTCTACCTTGTACCCTTTCTGTGCAAGATGTGTTAACAGGGTAATGGAATCCTCGCTGCACTCTTTTTCATCTCTACCGCAGACTAACAAATCGTCTACGTACTGCATTATTGGACTCGCTGTGTGGATGTTTCCAATGTCCTCATGCAATATTCTTTTGAAAATATTAGGGCTTTCACAGTACCCTTGGGGCAGTCTGCAATGCTCATATCTCCCCCCCCCCATTGTAAATGCTGTCAGGTACCAAGAACATTCATCAAGTGGAATTGAATAGAAGGCGTTTTTTAGGTCCACTACTGTGAAATGAGTGGCCTCTGTTGGGATACTGCATAGGATCGAGGCAGGATTTGGGACACGAGTAAACTCCTTCTGTACTACGTCATTGAAGGGGCGTAGGTCCTGGATCATCCTCCACGCCCCTCCCTTCGCTTTCTTGATCGGGTAAATGCAAGTGTTGCAGGGCCAGTTAAATGCACTATTATTCCCTGTATCATTAATGCATAGATTGTGTCTTTTATTCTTTCCTCAGCTTCCCTAGATAGGGGGTATTGCTTTACCCGGGGTAGAATGGCCCCGGGTTTGAGCATGATCTTTACTGGTGTCACTTTGTGCAGTAATCCTACATTGTGTGGGTGGAACACAACTGCTGTGGTACTTGGGACAAATCTTCCTCAAAGTATGCTGGTGGAGATTTGATCAATGCTATGAGAGGTAGTGGCACCTCTCTTCTTTGGATCATGACATCACAGGGGATTGCAATTTCCATCACTATTTCCCCATCGTCATCTGCGTCACAAAAAAGTTCCTCATCTGTCAGGTCTCGCAGGGCCTTATTGGTGTCAATGCACAGCACTGTTCTCCACTGGCATCCCTGCATATCCATTGCTATTGCTGTTATTCTTTGGGATGACACTTGTACTGCATGTATGTCTAGGGATACTATAGACCCTGGCACTATTCCTGGGTCTGTATTTGGGCGGAAAATGAATTCTGAAGGCACCCTCCATTTTTCACTCTTCAATTCTGGCACTAATCTCGCTAGTATCCTCAATCCTTGTAGGAACATATCTGGATTTACAGGTATGCCACGAGTTTGTGGGAAATTTGCTTGAGTGTTTATGACTAGCATGGCGCGGATTGCACATATGCCTGGTGTAGAGAACGCTATCCCTCTCTCATTGAAGGATATGGTCATGTTGAGCTTGCTGAGAAGATCCCTTCCCAGCAAATTAATGGGCGACTCTTTGTAAAACAGCAGGGGTGCCCATACAGTTTTTCCTCCTACCGTTATGTCTAGCTCTTCAGTGTATGGAACCTCCACCACCGCCCCAAAGAACCCTTGCGTTTCCAAAGTCTGATTAGAAAGTGGGAACCTGCCTTCCTTGAGGCATGATTTTTCCGCTCACAATTCCAACATGAAAATAAATTGTTTGTTTCCTATCGCCGCCTCCACCAGTGGTTCCTCTGCTGCGTTAGGGGTCGTCGACAGTACTGGACATGCAAGTGTTCCCTATGGGCTGTCCTATGCTGAATGCCATGGGAGTTCATCAACATCAAAAACATTTTCTGTCACCATCGCTGTCCCTCTAAACGGTGTAGGTGCACCATTTGCAGTAGTTTCATTACTGCGCATGGGGGTAGTACTGTCATGACACTGGGGGTGTGGAGATGTATTTTGTGGGGGCATTGGATGTTCATTCATGTATCTTGGGTCGGGCTGGCTGTCTCGTTTGTTCCACCCATCGGTAGCCCATAAGGGCTCGCTGGGTGTGGATGTCCCATCTGGTGTTCATTTGGATATGAGTTATTGGGCCTGCTTCGACATTCTCTCATAAAATGTCCCCACCTCCCACAATTCCAACACTGTCCTTGTATTCTCCCTCGGGGCCCTCCATACGCTGTGCCCCCTCACCTTGATCCCCTGAATCCTCCTATATTGCCCAGCCCCCCTCTCGATGGCCACTGCGGTCCCTCATACTGATTTTCCCCTGACCATCGATCCTGGCCGTTACCTGTCCAATTTCCCACCATTTGCATTGGTATTCCCATGTGTCCATCGTTCCCCTCCCGCTCCCTTCCTGCCATGCTAGTTGCTGCTACTGCACTGACCTTCAGCCGTTTGCTTTGTACTAATTTAGCCTTGTCTGCTAACTGCCGCTGAGCTATCTCCTTCTCCTTCTCTTTGATCCTTTTACAGTGGTGCACTATTATGCTTTGAATTTCCGGCCACCCATTGGCTTCTATCCCAGCTATTTTATCAAAGGCCTTCTGTACTTCCTTTGGGAACCCCCTTTTTATAATGAAATAGAACTGGGACATTGATTGGTCCCAGGCCGTGCCCGTTTCCGCATTCCACATGTCCTGCACCCGGAGAATGAAAGACATTGCATCTTCCTCATCTCCCATCGTACACTGCATTACTGACTGTAAATCTGGAGTGTCTCGGAATGTTTCTCCCAATGCATCCCACATGCATTCACACTGTGTTGAACGAGGCCCCATCGTGGCGTCACAATTTAATGTTATTTTGGGGAATCCCGCCTTTGCCCAGACCCTGTTTGCTTGGTCTCCCACTGCAGATACCAGCAGGCTTTTAACATCCCCTACCGCCAAGGGCACTCCTGCTGTGTGTTTCTCAAATGCATATATCCACTTGCTGGCACCACCCGACAGTGGGGGTAGCTGTTTAAGCAAGTTGGCCTTGTCCATTTTGGCCCAGGGTATGTAATTTGGCCTCCCAGCGCCGCTGTGTATTAGTGGCAGCTGGACATTTCCCCTCCCCTTTTTGGTACTCACCTTCTTCCCTTTCTTCTCGATCACAGCCATGCGCCCTGTTCTGTTCCTTAGGCTCCCCCTCCATTCTTCAATGGGAGACAAGCCCTCTCCAAACGAAGCCCCACCGGTGGCAGTACCCAGCCTCCTTTCTTCTTCTTCTTGCTCCTCTAAGTCACACCAATATTCTTCCTCCCTGTCTGACGTCACCCTCCCTCTTCTATCTCGCGTTCACTGTCAGCTGTGTTTATTTCTATGAATCGCGTGGGGGTGTCATTTATTCGAAATAGTATCTATCCCTTCTTCCATCCATCCTCCCCCGTCCCTACACTCGGCTGGGGTGTCTCATCACGTTCTACCCGGGGGCTGAGTGACCTCCCTTGTTCTCCCATGGCCCTTAGATGGGACAGCTCAGTCCGAGCCATTTTTAGTCGTGAATCTAAATCCTGTGTAAGCTTTTCAATATCGATTGTAGGGGTACTCACCTGTCCAGCTACTCCTTGGCTCTCATAAGGGGGTGGTGCTGTGGCAGACGGCTTGATTATGGGAGGCGCTGTGGGTTGTGCTGCATATACAGGGTCACTATATCCTTATGCAGGCACTGGCTTTGACAAGAAGGGATATACACATGTGACCTCTCTCGTCTTCTCATTCTGTGTAATTGACCCTTCATTGCCAGTTGTTGTCAGGGGAGACGCATTACGCTTGCTGCTTTTCTCCAGGGGAACTTCCTGGCAACAGCCGCCACAAGTCCAATATTTCTCTCCTGTTTTCCAACTGCTTCCCTTTATATTTAATGGACAGGCAGGTGGCAACCATATCTAGTACTGCTTTATCAAAGGACCCTCCCTGTGGCCAAACCTGGGGCAATCCTTCTCCCTTCAGCTCTATGACCCACTGGTCATGGTATTTATTAATCTTTTCTGCATACCCTGGCAAGGTCTTACAAATAAGGGCAAGGGGTGTCTCTGCAACCATTGAATTTTACTACCTGCTTAACTTAACTGACAAATCTTATCTAGACTTGAACATTTCTCACTTCTCGTATGGCCAACTCAATGTGTTATGCAATCCTTCTAAAAAAACATGAATTGTTCACTTATTTTTCATTACTTCTAGACTGCATCAACTCTCTTCATGCAATGTCAGATCTATTCATTAATGCTCATGGACAAAACAACAATGTTTTCCACAAAGAGACCAACACTTAACAGATTTCACATACAACAGAAAACATAGACAACATATATTGAATTCACTGTCCCTAATACCCCTTCTACCCCTGCTTAATTACACTCCCCTAGAACAATTATCCCCCCTCACTTTGCTCCAGTCCACCCGAGAGGGAGAGAGAAAGAGATAGGTAAGATGCAGTTGGAAAAATCGTTTCTAAATACTACTCCTGGTCTTCCTTTGAGACCACTACGTGGCGCCGCCATCCACCCCCCAATGGAGATAGGATCCCTTTAACCTCTTTTCACCTTGTGCTTTGTTGCTGTCCTAATGGCCATATGCTATAGAATAAAAGTAGAATGGAATATAGAGAAAAGAGAAGTTACCCAGACCCCTAGGACCTTTCCCCCTCGTGCTACCAATTTCCACACCTTTTTTACCGAAATGATGTTGTTTGTCCCACGACCCTCTAATCTGACTTCCTCCCACCTTTCAATATCACCCACACTTGATACTCGCGTGTCCGTCTTGATTCGAGACCCTCTGGACCTGATCGGTCAGTGCGCTGCTCCTCGCTCAAAGATCACACCCGGCTCCGGCGAGTGGTACGGTGGGTTTTGTAAAGGGGGATCCCGTACCCACTCGCCCTACTGCATGCGCACGTCTAGGTGTACCAGTTGCCATTGGCGGGTAGCTCTTGAGGGAGCGCACTCTGGGTCATAACAGGGGGCCGTCTCATGCCAGAAGGACAGAAAAGAATATTATTGCATCAGTTCACCAATGTAAGTGAGAGGCCCCCAAAAATACAGTTAATTCTCCCAATGGAGTCAATAAAAACACATCCCAGGAGGGAATGAGACCAAGACCAAGTGCTGGTGGTATCAAAGGCTTTATCTAAAATAGGGCAAGCAGAATCTACTCTGCTCACGCCGAGAGCGCTCTGCAGAAGGCCTAGGGGGCACATGAACTGTTGGGATTGACCACTAAGGGTGGGCACCTATAGGTGCCATAGGGTCGGAGACACTTGTTTGGCGTGAGGGCACGTGGTGAGACGATGACGTGTTCTGGGTTGATTGGTCGACTAGACTCATCGAGTTGGTATGTAGAATTAACACTTGTAATGTTTCTTGTGTTACAATAACCATTTGACATTTGCCCATTCATTCACTACCATAATCTGTTTGTCCGGTAAGCTCAACGATCTGTATCTTAAACACTTATAAAAACATAGTTCAAAGGCAGGTTATTTATTACTGGCCATAAATGAAACTTCATCCATTAAATACTGCGTTTGACCTGTTTAGACTATTCAGGATATACTGACTAAGGAGTAGAGCTCATGGGGTCATTTTATGGTCTGGGGTGTCTGTTTGACAACAACAAAGAGGATTCTGAATATATGGCTGAAATGACTACGTCACAAGAGGCACATACCATCATGGGCATACATTTCATTGTGGGGGGGGAGTTAGTGATCAGATGTCCAAACACCATTAAATCTCTGCTAATATACTTTGACACCATGAAGGGTAGAGGAGACTCGAAACCTCTTTGCGGTATGGTTCCTCGTTGCACAAAGTAACAGGGCCTTTAAAAAACAACTTTACATGCAGGCTTTTACACGTGGCTTACTATGTTGTATTTAGGTCATACTGGTTTAAAGTATACTCTATTTTCTGTCTGGCCAAACACTCTCATCATAACAAAGGAAACAAAGAACTCATCAAGAAATAAAACGTGCTTGAATCAATGGTCATCTTTCATTAAAAAACTGTTCATGGCTCGGGGTCTTTGTGTGCAGCCTTAGCAGGGATTGTGGCTTGTCGAGAGTGATTAGCTATTGTATTATGTTTGCACGATATTGGAAATATATTCATATTTGAATTTATGAAAATGAGGTAGTTTAGTGCTGGCATGTACAGTATTATACTGGTTATGCATTACGTTGTTGCATTCTATTTCTTTTACGCATTTTTGTACCATATTCTAATACATATCACACTTTCATTATTTACACTTTAACACGAGAGCTTCTTAGTTACACATACACGTTATATTGTTCACTCGTATACACGTTGCCCCATTATTAGGTTTACATGATCTTGCATGCAAAAGGCACATTGGCTCTGTCCTTATTAGAGCGTGAATGATTAAACGGGCCCAAGAGTCACTTCTGACTGTTGATTCTGTCTTAAGGGGTATAGGGATTATGTTCTTTATGGCCAGGGTCTGTTGGGTGTGGGGCAGGTTTATAGAGACAGATAGTTTTTTGCTCTGGCCGCTGCTAAGGGCTGTATCTGGGTCAATGAAGTGAGACGGAAGACAGAAGATACAGTGTTAATTTTGTTGCATTCTCGCAGCCAGTCTTCTCATGGGAACCGAACAACTGCAGGGACGGCAAAGGGGAGGAGGTGGGGGGAGGAACTTGCTCGCTGTGCGTGCCTGGCTGGGAGAGCTGCAGGCCTGCGTTCGTTGAAACTTCACAGATGTTTTATCATTACAAAATGGAGTCAGTAACTTACAAAATTCAGTCTTATTCACCTCTGGTCTTACACTGTCATAAGGGGTGTTACATGGGGGGGTCACAGTTCCTATGGGTACTCCTGCATGAGTGCTCCGGGGCTGGGGCCCTGAACCCAAAGCAGCCGTGACTGGGCCTATCCAGGAAGTGTAGGAATAGGGGAGGGGGGTTCAAAATGCCCCCTCCTTCCACTCAGTAGCTTCATATAAGCTCTGGTTCCACACGCCCAGTAGTGGTCCATTATCACTAATATCCCACCCTTCATTCCTGGTACATCAAAGATTTGGACACATTGCTGGTTTTCTCCAACTTTTCTTGTGCCATTGTTTCTGAAACATAGCTCTGCACTTTCCAGAGGCACTGTCTGCATTGAGCATCCTTTATCTTCGACCCATGTCAGCAGCTTGGCAAGCTTCGGCCAGAGAGGTCTGCATCCCTTCTCCACATGATCAATAACTGGTTTGTGATGTCCTGTTACTGCCAATGCTCTGCATACGACTATGCCTTCTTCCCAGCCATCTGGTGAAAGTACTGTTCCCCAAATTTGCATGCGGCCTCTCTCCTTGCATCTTTGTATTTCTTCCTCAGTCCTTCCTTTGCAAATGAGCTTTTGTTTATCTCCCATCTGATTCCTACTCCTTTTGTTCCAGGCTGTTTGTATCTTAACACAGAATCTCTGGTGTGTCGTCTTGCTCTTGTTTTCAAATCTTGAACATAATCATCTTCTTCTGGTGCTGACCATCTTCACCCATATCAAGGATGCTGTTTGACACTGGGATTGACCCGTCGTATGGCAGAATGCAAGGTGCGTAAGGCAATGAGCTGTCTGGACATCTATTTTTATAGCTTTGATTATCTTAGAAATCCCCAATATATAGGGTAGGAGAGCACAAACATAGCAACTCTCCTCAGAGGTTCTTTTTCCCACTTCTTTCATGCGTTGATACGACATGTTGTTCCCCAAGTTTGCTGCACTGTCTAGATAATTATTTAACTCATAATCATCTTCTCTTGCACTTCTCTTGGGTCTCTTTCTTGTATAGTGTGTACATAATGATCATGAATCATACCAAAAATGGACCTTACTGTAGGGGGAATCATAAGAATACTGGTCATAGAAATGGGTGACTTTTGCACGTGTCATTGGTGTATGGATAATCACATATGGTCTTGGCATTCGTGCAACAGGGAAGGATCAGGGGGATGCTGCTTTCTTTGGACCAATAAAGTAAACAGTGTGCACCAAAAGAATCAGAAAAACAATGATGAAGGCTGTGCATGCATATATTATACACCAATACATTAGTCCCCACCAGCATCGATTCCCCATATGTTGCTCAGCTGGCTCGTTTCCCTCCACTGTATCACTTTCAGGATTCCACATTATGACTGTGTACTACTTTTAAAGGAAGGAAAAAAACGTTTTAATCAGGCAAATTCGTTAAGTGCTCCGGCAATTGCAAAATTTGCTCAATGATTGCTGAGAGCAATCTCCTTTTTACTGGACCATTTTTAGGACTGCAAGAGAACACACATGTCAGTATTTCTCTCCACAAGTGCAGAATATGCCCGAAGAATACAAATGAAAGCAATAGGCAAGAGCCAGTGAATGTCGACATCAGATAGGACTATTTGGCTGTCCAAAGAGAAATTCAGAAAGGAATGAGTCGGGAAACTGCTCCGTCTTCCAATTTTAACCAAATGTTGTTGTTTAGACATAATCATGATTATTAACATCAACAACTTTCTAATGTTCATTTTCAAAAGATTCCTGCAGCTCAAGAATGATTGCTGTCGCACTCCTGCCTGCTATAATATCTATAAAGAGTACCACATGGGAGCCAAAGTCCAAATGCACACTTGCATTTATTCAACCAGCAGCTTCAGCATCCTTCTTCCTCGTTATCGATCGAGTCTGCACGTGCTGAACTACTTTGTGTTTTCTTGCTTCCGAATTAACCGGTGGGGGTGTTCAGGTCTCACCAGCATACAGTTTGACATCACCCAGGTGGATCCATGCGCGTCGTTCCTGGTCTTTTACTGCTGAGGTAGTGACATTCTCCAAGATGTAGGGTCCACTGAAACAGGGCTTGTGCCACTTCCTAGTGAAGTTGCGTATTAACACAGCATCTCCCTCAAAATGTGTAGGTACCGAGAAAGGTTTTTCAGGTCCAGTTGCTGAATGGTTTTTATCTGTGTCCTGAGACCAACACCCCTTGCATTTGAATTGATCTGAAATGACAGTGATACTAGCGGTCATACATGTCAAATTAACAAGTAACTAATTTCCTAACATTTCAGCTGTCTTCTGGGCATCATTTCTAACCCTTGTTGGAGGAGTCAAAGACATTCTCATTGGCCTTCCTGTTAGTAGTTCATGAAGTGTGAGGTTGTGGTCCAACCCGCGCTGATTCCTTAATACATATAATGCTAGGGGCAGGCAATAGAGCCATGCCTTCTTCAATGACAATTTCAATTTAGCAATTCTCTCTTTGAAAAGACCATTGAATCGCTCACATGTACCGTTCACTTGCGGCTGATAAGCAGAAGAAAACCTGTGTTTTATGTTCAATAACAAGCTAATCTGTTCAAATAATACATGAACAATATTTGGGCCATTGTCGGATCTCAACACCTCACATACTCCCCTTCTTGGAAATACTTCTCGTACTAAAAACTTTGCTGTGCAAGCGGCATCAGGGTGTGTACATGGACCTGCTTAGATCCATCTCGAAAAGGGACACACCACCACTTTCATATACCTGTATCCACTACATGCTTGCAGCATGTCAACATAATTGATATGTAAATGCTGAAATGGACCATTCAGTCGAGGATACATAAAATGCAACGTGTTTTAACAAATTTGGTACAAACCAATCCTCCGCAATAGTTCCTGTGATGCTTTACCTAGTTACATGTGCAGGATAATGCAGCTGTTCGAACGCCACCCTTAATAATTCTACTGGCATTACTGAATTCCCAGTGCCACCTTGTTGCCATAATGCTTCCGAAGGGGATAAGGAGCACCCCCTCCACTTCCAAAATGTTTGTTCTTGCTGCAGTGCACTTCCCTGAATTTCCATTAACTGTGTTTTCAGCAAATGATAAAAGCCTTCCTGCATTATCACAGCCATCATTTCCCCTTTTCTTATAAGAGGAGTATCAAAACTCGAGATGTTGGAAGAAGTTGCAACCCCTTTGGCTTCTTCGTCTGCAGCTTTTTTTCTTTGTGAAATAAAATCAGCTCTCTTAGTATGTGCTGCACATTTAACTATTGCAATAGCTACTCGGAGCTGTAGTGCCTCAATAAGTCTGTCCAATAATGCTGCGTGTTGCACAGGAGTGCTGTCTACTGGGGTTAGCCCTTCCTTTTCCAAAGTGCTAGCCCTGCGTGCATGCTTGACATCACATAGGCTGAGACACTGTACACTGTCACTTCCTCCCCTTCGTATTTCTCAAGCACGATAATTAGCGCCACCAATTCTGCTGCTTGTGTCGAAAAGTGAGATGGCATCCTTATGCTTGCCACAAGTTAAAATTACACATTTTCTCTATGTCTCACCACAGCTGACCCAGTCTGTCTTTCTCCATTAATTTGATTGATTTTTGACAACCCATCAATAAAGATAATCTCCCCTCCTGACAGCGTGTTTTCTTTTGTGCACGGTATGTCGTCATATGACTCTTCATAACTAACACAGTCATGCACATGCTCACCCTCTCCCACGGGCTCAGCTACAAATGTGGCAGGGTTCACTATTCTGCACCTGACTATCTTAATCGCAGGATTACATATAACAACATATGCAGATGGTCTCTGGGATGCCAACGTACCCTTAGGTTTTTCCAAAATGGCAAACAAAGCATTCTCAACGAATAATGTCATAGAACACCCCATTACAATGCTCATAGATTTCTCAATGGCGAACGCGGCTGCTGACAGCGATTGTTAGCATGAAAAGTGTCCTCTCATAACTGGATCTAAAATCCCACTGTATTATGCCAGAGGTTTATACCCCAGTTTAGTCCTCTGTGTAAGCACTGCTGTCATAACTGTCCCATTCCTGTGTGAAAACAGGTAGAACGCCTCAGAATAATTGGGGATTCCTACAACTGGAGCTGTACAAATTGCTATCTTTAATTCTTCAAACCCCTCCTCCATTTCCTCAGTCCATTCTATTTTATCCTTGTTTACATGTGCCTTTTTTAGAGCCTGCAAAAGTGGTCTTGTGTATGAACTATAATCAAATACTGATGCTTTAACATAGTTGCATAGTCCCCGAAACTGCTGCATTTGCTTTATTGTGTGCGGCTTTGCTGTTTTCATAATTAACTCAGCCCTTTCAGGTCTGACTTGAATTAAACACCTTGCCCCTCCCCCCTTCAATTTCTTCACAGGGCACACAGCGGTATTGCACGGTGTCTCCGACATCACTAAGATTCCCTGTTCCATTAGTGCAGAAATAGTTTCAAAAATATCCTCATCCACCTCTTGAGACATGGGATACTGTCTTGCACGAGATAAAATTGCTCCTGGCTTTAGTTTAATCTTAACTTCTCCTACCCCCTTCAATAGGCCTACATAATAGGGGCCTTTAGTCCATAATGAGGCTGGCACTTTTATGAAGTCCTCATCAAAATATACTGGACGCTGTCTCACTATCATCATTCGCTGTGGGTCCTCTCTTTTCTCTATTTTGATCCAATCGGTGATGTTCATTTCAAATATTACTTCATTGTCTGCTGGATCGTCTTTAAACATATCCTCATCTGTGCCGTCAGTCGGTCTATACCCTTCCCCAATGGCAATCACTGGCCTCCATGGCCTGCCCTCATCAAATCCTTCAAGCATGGCCAATTCCCCTTGTACTATGGATGCAACTAGTTCTAGAGGAATAGTTTGTCCCCCCCTCTTTGTGCATAGTATCTGTGGCCTGAATAAAAACTCCTCAGGTATTCTCATAGTCTTTCCCACTAAGCCGGGTAACCATGTTAACAGAATGTTTATCTCATAAAGGAAGACTGCAGGTTCCATTGGCACTCCCCTCAGGGCTATGTGCTCTGTAAATGCCATAATAAATGCACCCAATTTCAAATAGTGTATCCCTGGAGCAGAACACACTATAACATCATCAGTGAAAGAAATCGTCATATTAAGCTTCGTCATTAAATCTCGTCCCAGAATATTAACTGGTGTCTGCAGTGAATACAATAATGGGCCAGACATGTCACATTCTCCTATTGAGACTGGTAAATTATCAGTTAAAGGGAACTCTACTTGTAGCTCCAGAGAACCCTTGAGCATTTATGGTATTTCCCGATAACTGAAATGTTGCCTCCTGTATACATGAGCAAGTTGCACCAGTGTCTATCAAGAAAGAAAAAGATTTGCCTCCTATCATCACATCAACCCTTGGTTCCTCTTGGGGGACTGGTATTATCGATAGTACTGAACACATCAAGTCGCACTGTGAGCTGTCCTATTGTGGATATAAGCTCATCCCTGTACCTCTGAAAGGACTTCCTCCACACCCCCTATTCTAGAAGTTAATAACGGCCCTGTATCTGCATGGGTGCATGCTGTGACTGTCCTTGTAGTGGATTCAATGGTGCTTGTTGTGGCTGTTGTGCTTGCTGCATTAGCTGTGCTTGTGCTTGATACACCGTTTGATCTTCTGCAAACCCATTCCTAGCCTGTGGGCTATATACAGGAGGATAAGCTGTCCCACCTCTTGAAAATTGGCGATTCTGTACATACCCTTGGCTTTCACACATGCACACAATGTGACCTGCCATACCACACATCCAACAAATGGGAGGTGCTCCTCTAACTTGCTCTCCTTCATTAAATCCTCCTTGCATATTCTGATTATCATTCTGCATATTCTGAAAGCCACTTTGATTATTTAGAAAATTACCTCTCCCTCTGAAGCCCATTGCTCAACCTCTCGGCATGAACCCATTACCTCCTTGGTCCATCTGGTGTTGATTATTTGCCTGTGATGTACCCATTGCTTGTTGCCTTACTCCCAGCCCTTCCGCTTGTCAATACTGCACCTTCCATGCACATATGCACATTTTGACAATTTCTTCTGAACTAACCTGGCTTCCTCAAGCTTCCTAGCCTCTTCCTTCTTCTTATGTTTCTCTTGCATTAGTCGACAGTGGTGCACTATGGTCAACTGTATCTCTGCCCAAGGCCTTGGTTCCATTCCCACTAATTTCTTGAGCTGTCTCTGTACTTGCTCCGCTAGTCCCTTACATAAAATATGGTAATATACTGCCACTGATTTCCCCCACGGTTCTGGGGTTTCCAAAGCCAACTGTTCCTGAATATTTTGAATGTAAGCAAGCAGATCTTCGCCTTCTTGCATCTTACATGCCATAATTGCACTCATATCTGATGTGTCAGAATACTGTACCATAACAGCTCTCCACACGTCTGCTCTACAATTATTAAATTGCACTCCATCATGAGATGTATTCTGCACTGTGACACTTGAGTAGCCTGTTTGTGTCCATATTTCATCAGCCCTTTCCCCAAGAATGGCTGCAAGGAGATCCTTAATGTCCCCTATGGCTAGGGTGTTTCCTCCTGTCATTTTTCTAGTTCATAAAACCATTTACCCTCACCCGCCGTTAAACCAGGGAGTTTACATCTTAAATTATCCTTATTCATCTGTCACCAGGGGATATACTGTGGCCTAGCTCCTCCCTTCTCCAATAAAGGGAACTGCGTGAACCCACATTTGCAATCAGCTCCCATTGTTTGCCTATCTATAGCTGAGACAATGTTTCTGCATCACCTTCTACCTGGCAGTGACTATAACTTACTCACACATGGTGGCGATTTTCCTTGCTCACTATGTGATCGTCCTTTAGGGTCCTAGGGATATGATATGGGATCTGGTGTCCTATCCTTAGGTTGTTCCAGATCAGACCATTTTACTTCCTTGTCTGACAGCATGCATCCTTCAGGGCCACATGCACTTTCTCCCTCCTCCCCATGGAAGGTTTCTCTCTCTTCGTCTGACATATATAGTCCCCAACTAGTTTGACTTTCATCCTTTTCATCTCTGTTCACACCCTTCCAAAGACAAGGCTCTATGCTCGAGACTAAACAGGCTTCCTTCTTTGCCTCTTGACCAGTCAATTAGAGATGGATCTTCTTTTCCCCTGCTGCCTGATTCACCTTTTGCCCTCATCTCTTGATAAGCTTTATCGATCCTATAGCTGATGCTTCCTATCTCAAAATTCTCTTTTAGGGCTGCCCTATCCAGCCCTGGTGTTGCTTCCTTTAATGGAGCAAACTCTTCCATATTGCCCTATTGTGTTGGTGGACATGGTTTCAATAGCCCCCTTTGCATATGCTCAATGTCACGTTCCCGTTGTCTCCTTTTTTGCTCCATTTCTTCGTCTAATTCCCTTCTTTTCTTTGCTTCCTGTCAAACTCTTTCCTCTTCTTATCTATTTTTATTCCCTTCGTTCGTATGCTCTACGCACTTCCTCTTCTTTTTGTCTTTGCATTCTTTTATCCCATAATCTCAGAGCCTCTTCCTCTTCTCTCCTCTTTTCTAGCTTGTTCTTCGGCTGCTTTCTGTCTGTTGTCATACTTTCCTTGCTCCTCTACCCTTTCTTCCTTTCTTTGTTCTTCCTCCTGATACATCTGCTCTCGTCTTTGTCTATTCTTTTTCTTGTTCTCATCTTCCTTCAGTGTCCTTTCTCATTCCCTGTCTTTTTTATCTTGCTCGTCTTGGTATTCCCTTTGTCTAACCTCCTCAAGGATTTTCCCATCAAGCTTTAATATCTGTCCACCCATCCATTCGTTCTGCACAAGCGTAATCTCGTATCTTTGTCCTTTTCTCCATTCCATTTTTTTGATCTCCCGTTCTATATCTGTTTTTATATTCAATCGTTCACTTTTTTCTTCCTTGCCCTGTAAGACCTTAAAAATCTCTTCCTTTCTTTAAGTCTCTTCTTGACTATTGTCACTACCATAAGTGGGTGGTTCATATGTTGGGTTACTATACCCTGTCACTGCTTTCAGTTCCTTTAAGGGATACAGTCCTGCATCTTCCTTGCTATCGCCATTTACTTCCATTGGAGTAAGGGGAGCAGAAGGCTCAACACCTTTCTCCCTGCTCTGCTTATGCATCCATTCCTCAGGAGGCGGATGTTCCCGCTTCTCCTGGTATATTTTCCAGAGCTCTAAAATAGCTAATCTTTTCTCCAATTTCTTTTCTGTATATGCTGCGTGCAAGTATGTGGTCATGTGTTGTAACAATGCTTTTGCGAATGATCCCCCTTGAGGCCACAGCATGAGCATTGTATCTGCTGTGCCTTTTACCCATTCTGGACAGTACTGTTTGATCTTGGGCATATGTTTCATGCGCATCAGTGGTGTAACTTCTCCCATTATGACAAGACTCAATTGGCTGTCTATACTTACCAGTGATTTTACACAAAATAAGTTTCAGGAAAAATAACAAATAAGAGCGTGCACCAAAGGTTGCCGCCAAAGCCTCTACTTCTCAATTATCTCAATCTACCCTATGGTCAGCACCAACAATAACCTACCGACAATAACCTAGGATAAATAATAACCCTTTTCACTATGTAACACAACCTATCTTTGTCGTTCTTCGACACTTTTCTAATACATAAAATATAAAAGCAAACAAACTAATCAACTCTTTACACCCACACCATGGCATATACTGCTTTTCTCTCAGCCCCTAAACTACTCTAATAGGTGTTTGAATCATCTCCTCTCACAGATATATATATATGCAGCCTAATTTACCCACTTGGGCTTTGAGATGACTCCTTCTAGAATTCCTATTGTAAATGACAACAAAAAGAAGAGTGTCATCCTAGCGACCAATAACCAGAGTGCAGAAGCGACTTTTCTTTTGAGAACAAACAAGAAGGATCGGTTGCAAAAAAAGGTGGAGACTATTCCTATTCCGCAATTAACTATAAAAGGCTTAAGTCAGATGTCTAGACCAAAAAGAAGCAAGGAAACAGCTGTGACTGTTAAAGCTTTTCTGTGCCACAAACGACAGAGAACCTTCCAAAAGATTCTTTTGCTATCTTTCAGAAGCAACAAGTAGAATTAGAGAAACAAGTTACCTTTGAGCATAACACCGGCTCTAAGAAATAAAAAACCTTCCTAACAACAGAAAAACTTGCCCTAATACATACCAAACCAATATTCTTGGACGCTTTTACAACCAATTTACAGACCAGACTGCAGTGGCGGCTGGTGAGTTTGAAAGGTGGTGGGGCGTAAATTTCCCAGGGCGAATTTGGTAGCGAGCGCGCGCAGCACGCAAGCCCACCCCCCCAAGAGGAGTGCGGGGGGATTCTCCCCCCACAAAATTTTTGGAAAATGGCCTACAAAATGTGAAATTTACTGTCCAAAAAACCTACCGAAATATGAAAAAAACATTCGGTTTTACATATTAATGGTGGTACACTATTCTTACGTGTGCAAGTGTGATGGTGTATTTTACAGCAGCTTGTATTGACATTAGCTGGTACTATGGTGTATATGCATAAAAAATTCCCGAGAGCTTTGGTATTTGACTCGACACCATGATTAATTCAAAGGGACTCGATGTTGGGGTACAGAAGTCTCAAAACAACCTTGAAGGTCATTGTCTCCTACCTCCTTGTACCCGTTGATTCATTGACATTTGTTTAGGGGGAATAGCTCAGCAGCAACATGCTCGCCATTGAAGCAGAATGACACGGAGCACCACAGGTTCGATTCCCAGCTCCGTGCTTAATACTTCTTGGTATTAAGCGCGTTATAAATAACCTATCATATCATTTACATCTGTTAGACACAGGAATCATTCAGTGTAGCAGGGCCACTGGCCAGGTGTGGGATTTGTGAGGCCCTGGGCAACACAAGATGTGCAGAGTCACCGACATCCCCAAAAGTGAAAATACAGCAAAGGACATCACAGGGGGTGTGGTCAGCTGTTGATACTCGTCTAGTGCATGCATCATAGTCGCATTACAGGCAATAGCCATAAGTAAGCCAAAGGACAAGGAGCTTTGCTATATGCAAATGAATGGGCATCATTATCATATATGTTATACAGTGAGTCTGGCTTTTTCGAGAAGCATACACTGCAGATCACTCACTTCTACAGAATTGAGGTTTCAAGAACATGATTTGCCTAATGGTACACACTTTAGTTAAGCCCCGCAGGGCCGCAGCTGAGATTTGAGCCTAGTTTACAATTCAGGCACTTGGCCCTATATCTTCTCAGCCCCGGTCTAATTGGCAAAAATGCATAACACAGCAACCTCACAAATATATAAATCCATATAGCAATATTAAAAGAACCTGCAGAATGTGACGAAGATGTGAAGTCCCTAAAGGGCAAAGGGACATCACGTGGGTGCGCGTGACAGTACATAAATGGGGCAAGGGAGGTAATGGCCTTGAAAGAAGACACAGATTTCAGGAGCCACCGCTGACCCAGAGGTTTGTAAGCGCTGGTCCGTGTCGTCTTGCTTCCAAGCCGAGCGTGTTGCCGCTGAGCTATCCTCCCGAGACGCAATTTCCACTTTGCGTCATTCTAGACTTCCACTTTCCTCCACATACAATTCTACTTGCCTCCACGTGCCTCAGTTTCCTTTTTTCATGGCTTTGAGTTTCTGTCAGATTCGAACTTCCCTGTCCTTAACATACACTCCCGGTTTACTCTACATCCTGTTCCCACTTTTCTGCGCTCATGGACCCCACTTTACTGGACATAACACTCCAACTTTCTGCCAACTTTCCGCCATATGCTGTGCCCACCAGACGCCCCTAATGAGTGACAGGGCGTTAACCCACCATCACTTATGGAGCAGCCAAGCCAGCCCAGTTATAAATCCATGAACACACCCTCAGCTGCAGCAGGCACCTGAGACAGTGTTCCTGGGATGGCTTCATCTGTACACGGAAATGTGGTTCCCGTCTGAAAGTCGAGTACCCTAGCATGCATGCCCAATGTGCCATGCCAGGCTGAGGGGATTTTGCTTCGCCAGCCTTTCATGGCCCATTGGAGATGCAGGCTGGGGTGCTACAGGGCACTCCTGTGCCTTCCCACACGTGTTGAGGCTGAAGCTGCGACATGGTGCCCCTCTGTGCATGCAGAAGAGCCAGTAAGTTCTTCCTGGTTCTTGCTCGCATGCTGCACCTGAGCCAGAGGGCCACCATGGCGGGGGTGGCACGTGCCCCAACACATCAGTTAGTATGTTGGAGTGATACTATCACTCCAACATTCATGTAAACTTAGGGTGCACTCTCTGCATGTACTTGCCTCGAACATGGTGCCAGCCTGCTGTTTGCAATCCTGGCAGAGCAGATTTGCTAATCCAGCAAATATCAATAAATGGAGCACTGTTCATTTTGATACCACCTATTACAGTATTTAGACGTGAGACGGTATCAAAATGACGTGTTCTAATAGAACCGGTTTAACACAGGTTTGTGTCACTCAAGCCTCCCCCATCCATATTGCTCATAACAGTAGAATGCTGTAGCTTAATTTTGATTTGATCAAATGACACAAAATGCAGATGAAAGTACAATTTTGGTTCTATGTGATGATGTTACTGCATTTTTTAAGGCTGAACACAAAAAATGCAGATTTATTTCAGCCGACTTTGTCTGGCTTTTAAAATGACGCAATATAGAATGTTGAACCCCCCCCCCCCCTCACGCTCCCTAAACCCACCCTTTCATTTTCTGCCGACCCGCCTTCCCAGCCCCACGCATTCACCCTCATTCACACCAGCAGAGAAGCAAACACACTTTAACCCATCCCCTCCCTTCACACACACACTACACATACACAACCCCCACCCCCCCAAAAACTCCCCTTCCCCCAATTTCCCTTTGTGGGTATTCATATTAGTTTACAGTTCTGTACAGAGCGCCTCCCCACTGGCCAGTCTCTGTTCCAATGTAAATGTTGCATTTAATCGCTCAAGGGTAATAACTGCGGTCACCAAGGCACAGCGTACCCCAATCTTCCCAGTAAGGCCCCCTCTCATGAACACATTCACCCTCAGTGTCTTATGAACTCAATTTCTAAACGGGTATATCCATGTTTGAGGCATTGACGGCCTCAGCAAATCTTAAAACAGCCTTTAGTAAAGCATGTGCGATTCCTTAGAAATCCCAGAAAGACCTCACAGCCGCTTCTGCTTCTCACCAGCTTAACTTGGACAAGAATAAGAGCCGCCCTAACATTGCAAGCCAGACACCCAGGGCTTCTAATGCAATACGTTATTCATAAAAACAGCACTTCTGACGATTTAACCCATACTTTCCAAGGCATCCTGGCAGGCTTTCCATGGTTGGAGACAATGACGTCATGCAAACAGATGCTCAACCCTCACCAGCTCAGTGCCTGCACTACAACCTTCAGCAGTCACTCCTGCACTACCCCGCGGGCCTCTTGCACTGCTCAATGGCCTGGTGTTACAGTGGGGCCAGCTGGCCTTCTATGCACTCATGGGTAGGGTCACAGGCGATGACCCATCAGAAGGGTAGGGGACATTAACTGGGGTTATTGACTGGTCGCAGAGCCTATTAGCACATACCAATGCAGCCATTGTCACAGAACCCTCCATCATATGTGTGCCCATCCCCCTCAGATCCCCTCCCAACAGTGCCCCCCTTCCTTTCCCACTTCGGCCCCCTTCATCCCTGAGGGAATTCTGCCCATCATTCCTTGGGAGGAAGGTTGAAAGGGTCAGAGGATGTGTAATGAGGCAGTCAGGGGCACTTCTAGAAATAAAATATGCTATTTTTCTTCCATGAAGATACAGGAGTATGAAGATACTACTGGCAAACCACTAACAGCTCACCCCGGAGGTACCACCTTCTACAGCACTCAGGACCTTCACCCCTTCTCACCTGCCATGCCCATGCCACAGGGGGGTGCAAAAAGCAGTGTGGAAGGAAGGGGTGGGAGGCAGAGGAGGAATAGGTAAGTGTTAAGGGTGTGTGAGTAGAGAGAGAACGGGCGAGAGGTAAGGGGGTGTGAGTAGAGTGTGAATGGGTAAGAGGTAAGGGGGCATGAGCAGAGGGGGAATGGGTAGGAGGTAAAGCGGTGTGAGGCAGAGGGGAATGGGTAAGAGGTAAGGGGGTGTGAGCAGAGAGGGAGCGGCTAAGAGGTAAGGCAGTGTGAGCAGAGAAGGAAATGGGTAAGAGGTAAGGGGGTGTAAGCAGAGAAGGCAATGGGTAAGTGGCAAGGGGATGTGAGCAGTGAGGGGATGGGTAAGAGGTAAGGGGGTGTGAGCAGGGAGGGGATGGGTAAGAGGTACGGGGGTGTGAGCAGATGTAAACGAGTAAGACGAAAGTGGGTGTCTGCAGAGGGGGAATGGGTAGCAGGTAAGGGAGTGTGAGCAGTGGGGGAGCAGGTAAGAGATAAGGGGTGTGAGCAGAGGGGCAGCCGCGGCCCGCAACCACTCAAGCATGTGAATTGTGCCGTTTTATATTTTCGGCATTTTTTGACGAAAAATGCCGAAAATATAAAACGGCACAATTATCATGCAGGAGTGGTCGCGGCTGCAGTATGGGCAGGAGCAGAGCACGCCTGCCTGCCCTGGGCCTTGCGTAGCGGTCCGGCATGGCCCAAGGCAAGGCCCTTGGGCCACGGCATGGACCGGGGCTAAACAACGTAGGCCCAGGCCAGACGGCCCCCACCTTGGTGGTAGCGGGCGGCCTGCTACCACCAAGGCTCGCCGAGTCGCCCCAAGTTGAGGCAGTCAGCGAGTCGGCACTGCACTCCAGCAACACTGAACGACATGTAGGCCCTGGCCTACACGTCGTTCAGTGTTGACTGGGCCTGGGCCGCGTGGTGGACCTCATAGTTTGGGCCCGGGGAGGGGGGTGTAAGTCAAGTGTAACACTCCCGAGTCCCCGGGCCCAAACAATGCAGATTTTAAACAAATACAATGCACAATGGGGGGTTACTTACCGCGCTGGTGCAGCAGCAGCACTGTGTTGTTGTTGACTGGTCGACTCGTCGGGCTGAAAGAAACAGACGTGTGAAGGCGGCGCAGGCGCACGCACACACCCTGCGCCGCCAGTCATAGATACAGTAATGTCATTGGCTGTTTGCCAGCCAATGACATTACTGTATCCATGGCAGGGGAGGGAATAAGTGCGCTGTTTGCGCACATTTTACACTGGCGGGGCCACCCCTAAAGCGCCCCACCAGGCTTCTAATTTAAGGGGCTACGTAGAGTGCGTGGAGCTCCGAGCTCCACGCACTCTACTATACAAAAATATATACTAAATTGGGACGCGCCCCGCTGCCGGGCAGGCCTATACACTATTGTTTCCTTGCCACAGCGCCCCCGCGCTGTTGGCAAAGGAAATGCAGCATCTAAACTAAAAGAGATTCAATCAGAGAAGTTCTCTCTGATTGAATCTCTTTTAGCTTTCTCTTTTTTTCTGGGGGGGCGGCGCCCGGCCGCCCTATCATAGCAGCCGCCACTGCCAGACTGGATCTTAAGGCAGAAAAATCCATTATGTGGCAAGCTAGATTATTTGACATAGCCAGAGCTGATCATGCAGTTAAAAAGACCATGATGACAGCTTTATTAGAAACCACCAAATCATTACGAGCCGAAAGACCCCTTCAACATCTATCTGTAATGACGGCTGATAACTCGACAGCACAAAACAACTTGCAGACTTCCATGAACGTAGTTCGAGGCGATTCCCAACTGCACTCTTCCCCCATGAGGATGTGGGAGAAGACTTCACCTCGTCACATTCTCACTGTAAATGACAACAAAAAGAAGAGTGTCATCCTAGCGACCAATACAGAAGCGACTTTTCTTTTGAGAACAAACAAGAAGGATCGGTTGCAAAAAAAGGTGGAGTCTATTCCTGTTTCCCAATTAACTATAAAAGGCTTAAATCCGATGTCTAGACCAAAAAGAAGCAAAGAAACAGCTGTGACTGTTAAAGCTTCAGCTTCCTATTCCGCACCACAAACGACAGAGAACCTTCCGAAAGACTCTTTTGCTATCTTTCAGAAGCAACAAGTAGTATCAGAGAAACAAGTTTACTTTGTTCATAACACCGGCTCTAAGAAATCAAAAAACCTTCCTAACTACAGAAAAGCCAGCTCTAGAGATACAACGGCCTACTGTATCATGAACAATCAATATAGATGAAACTATTCCAAACCAAATAGACAATCTGACTTCAAATGCAGAGATCCTCTTGGAGAAGCATGGCATCGCCACTATCGCCTGGTTCCGGCAGTGAGGAGGAAGAGATGGACCTATAGTGCAATGACCTAATAGACAATGAAGAGCAGACTCAAAAGGCAGTCCCTGATAGACATGATACTGTTGAAATAGAATTGATTTCATCTGATACAGAGAAGCTGAGCATCACCCTAAGGAGTCCTGTCCACGATTTTCTTGCAGCATTGAGAGGTAATACATTCCCGACAAAAGAACAAAAAAGAGAGAAAACAGTACAGATTCACAAATCCAATCCTACTGAAAAAGAAAAGCGTGAGACAAGACCAAATAACCCATCAACTCACCCAAGATGCCATTCTCCATTCTTTACTATAAGAATAGAGAGATTGGAGAAAGTAAAAGATGGATTGATCTTAAATCGAAGGAATGTGATGAAGCTTATACATGCCATACCATCACTGCATTCCATTGAATCAAATGATATTAAAATAGTGCAATTTGTTGATGGACTCAGGACAGACCGAGTAATAATTCATCTCTCATCACAAAGAATTCATCTAAAAATATTGGCCCCGAGTGAAGCTTTTCCACCACTGGGATTTGATATAATATCTAAGACCTTGAAAGATTATAAAATACATAGAAAGAAAGATCAAGCGGGTGGTCATGTAGGATTGTATCAGTCCCAATGTGTTCCAACCTCCAAACACAACCAATCAACATTAGTCTCCTAGCAATTGTTGATAGAAGAGAATGATGTTAATCACCAACTAGTGATCAAATTCCATCCCTTGGAGCCTAATACAACAAGAAGAGTGATGTAACTGCATTACGTCAATGATGATTTATTCCAGAATACATTGATTCATTACAGAATCACATCTCGTAATCACTTTCAATAGCCATGTTATGCGACTGACCCATCACCATGGAAACTCTGTGTTTAGAACACGCAGGGATTAACTCATTTATTCAAAGAAGACTCTGTAGACCTGCATGAGTTTGACATTTTATGCTTCCAAGAAACACAGCTTTGACATCAGCCATTGTGTGATGAGTACCAAGTATTCCTTAATCCTGCAATGACCCAATCTATGGGCCATCCCTCTGCGGGACTTTTGACATTTATTAACTCAGGAATCAATCTTAAAGTGGAGGAACATTTAACCCTGAATCCCTTTATACAGATCATGATCATCTCAACTTGCAAGAAAGCTATTCTTCCTACCCTGATGCTGGACATTTGCAACCTATATTCGAGTCTCACTGGAATAAAAGAGAGTATCTTTATCAACACTCTCCTCATTGCTGTTGATGAATTACACATTATATACCCAAGAGCAAATTTTGTTATCTGTTGCTATTTGAATAGTCATTTATTCGACATAGTGGAAAGTAGGATTGCAGAAGATCATTTATCTACTTCAGCTAAATTATGGATGGACAAACTTACAATGCGGGATATATAGCTACTCAATGGGCAGTTAAAAGGTAATATACCTCTGCATCCTACCTGGCAGAGAGGCAACTTGTCCGCCTATTTGGATTACATTTTTGGGTCAGCACCATTGATGGAGGAATTGGACGTGATGCAGATCAGATGTATGACTAAGAGTGACCACATGATATTATCACTGTCCTGACAAACAGCACAACAGAAAATATCTCTTCTGCCTTTACCTTCTCTATCCCTAAATGCTGGCAACAATCGGCTTTGAATAAGCACAGAACATTTCTCAAGCTTCAATACTAAGTTCCTTATTAGCACAAGAGAAAACTGCCTATATTATGATTGGTTATTACTTCCCTTCAGAATGACATTCCACAAGCCTATAACAATGGCTTCCAACTACAACTACATATATCATCAAGAACGTGTGGAAAAAAGAAAAAGTAAACACTATGCTTTGAGAAAGTTAAAGCATTTACCAAAAGAGGAATGTTTAAGACACCAAAAGATAATCAATTAAAACTATAGGAATTGGCTATTGATGGTGAGATCCCATCACTTACAATTAGATGCTGAAGCGATGTTATCTGCGTTGGAAAACCATAATACCCAAAACCTATGGTCCCTCTTAAATAACTGTAAGAACCAAGAATTTAGACTGATGTCAGAGGTTTCAGAAGAACAGTGGATTGCACATTTGACATCCTTGTTTGCTCCCCCTTTTGAGTGTGATCTTGGGGTAAAGTTGTCAGCTGCAAAGATGGTGAATGCGCCCCTGATACCGTGCATATAGTAGCAACTACATGGAATCTTCAATGGGAGAAGGATGAGATACTAGCACAAATAAAACAACTTATCAATTCATGTGCCACTGGCCCGAACAGACTTTTGAATACAAGCCTCAAATCCAATTCAGAGGCTTAGGCGGATTTATGCAGATCAATTTTTGAAATGATAATTAAGAACAAACAAGTCCCTGACACGTGGAAAAAGTCAGTTCTCATCCCGATCTATAGATTGTCACCAACAAACTATAGGATGATAGCCACGTTAGAGCCCCTTGGAAAACTATTTGCTACCATGCTCCTCTGCTGACTTACCAACTGGGTTACATTGGCCAACAGAAGAGACCCACGACAAACAGAGTTCGTTAAAGGTGTTGGGACCAATGTCACCCTATTAATATTGAACATCCTGAAGCTTGATGCCATAAATTCGAAAAACTAAACTATTTGTGGTGTACCTAGTCCTAAAACAAGCTTTTTTTTATTTTTTTTTTATTTTACTTGATTTAATTGTGTAAACAATTTTTACAAGGTTTTGGATCCTTAAGATCAAGAAGGGAAAAGGGAAGAAAAGCTTGATGGGAAAAGAAGAAACCTTGGTAATGATGGGGTGGTACAGTCAAAGAAGGGGGAGCAGAGAGTAGCGGGAGTAAGAAGAAAAGAAAAAGAGGAAAATAAAAGGCGAGGAGGACCACAGAGATCCTACTTGTTTCCTGTTACATACATAATTTCTCTTTACTTTCCCATCCTTATTGTGATATTAGACCAATGGCACTGCTATAACCCAAGCTTTTTACTTGGTCCAGAGACAAATTGTGGGAAAAAGTCCATAGATGGCAATGTCCAACAGATATTGTAGATGCCATGTGTGCCCTCTATCACAGCACCTCCTTCCAGGTGAGATTATCGACTAGAGGAGCAGTTACAACAATCGATTGACAGCTAGAGAGGCCTTAAACAGGGCGGTACCTTGGCGACAACGCTGTTTAATTTGTACATTTCTGACCTTGCAATTTCACAAGAGGGAGTAAGAGCCCATCCTCCAATCTTGAACGACACAATGCTACCATGGCTAATATATTCAGATGAACTGATCATTCTTGATAGAACCCAGATCGGGCTACAGCGTAGACGTGATTGTTTATCTGAATTTGTTAACGCTAACAACTTGGAGATCAACAATACTAAATCTCAGACTATGATTTTCAGAATTAAACAAGGAAGAAAAAGTCAAAAACGGTACATTTTTCTCCATCCAATTAAACATACCCAGGTCCATAGCTATAAATACCTTAGTGTGTGGCAGAACTCGAGCAAATGCGAGCAGCGTTGGGTAATGGTGTTAAAAGAAAAAGTGGATTCCCTGGCAAGACAAGATGCATTCCTTCACAGGAAATATGGCACATTTTCATTATGCCTGTTAGTATTATTTTACCTCCAAAAAGTAACACCAATACTAACCTGGGGAGGTGAAGCAACTCTAAATCTCCCATGGCAAACTTGGGATATACTTGAATGGTGCTTTTTGAGAAAAGTGCTGTCCCTACCTCGCTCATTCCCAATGTCGAGAATATGATTTGAGGTGGCTACGCAATCACTTCATTCCATAGTACTGTGGAAATCCCTGGACCTATATCGTAAAATACTAATTGAAGACTGTTCAACACCAATCAAAATTCTAAGAAGCAAGCCAAATACTGGGCATAATTGCCTCCTTAACAAATGGAAACAGAATTGCAATGAATGGTTGAATGTCTTGAATACCAGTACAGAAACGTTGGAAAATGATCCATTGGGAGTCAAAAAGAGAATACAGACTCAAGATTGGATCAATACACAGGAACCGAAAGCACTCTGTAAACTCTCCATTAACTGTGTCCATGATACGTGAAAATTAAACCAACTCCCGGTTTATCTCAAACTATTCATATGTTCGGAACTACGCAATCTGTTTCTACGCTTCAGACTGAATCTTTTGCCTACGCGTCCTGGGGTGTACCCAACAGTTTGGAGACTCTCCTAATACTTGTCGCTTCTGTAAAAGGAGTGATCAACCTGAGTCTCTGTACCATCTGGTTATGGACTGCGAGGCCTTGACAGATACCCAAAACAAATATTGAGGCTATATCCAGTGAACTACACCATCATTAACCAACCAGGAAAGATGGTCGTCAATTCTGCTTGGAGAAGACAAGTCAACTATTTTTGACTTTTATCATTCTGGAACGCTATATCAACTTTAGATGTGTGGAACACGTTTCTTGAATATGGGAACAATATTCTAGTTTGACTGATTACAAATAGAAATGTTTTTTAAACAAATCAGATGTAGAGGAAACACATTTAGATGTAATCTGATATGAAATGGATCAATGAAATAGATCAATAAAAAAGTTTGTAATGAACTCATTTCATTATTAAAAACAAAACAAAAATGCCTGTAACTGTACTCTACTGAGTATCTTCTCTGAATTTGGTCTGCCGTACAATTAATAAACTGATGATACACAGCTCTTCATAAGGCTTAAGCAACCATGGGAAGCAATAGATCGAGTCATGCGATGCGCCAATACAATCAAAGATTGGATGCTGTCAAATAAACTTCACTTAAATCCCTCAAAGACAGAGGTCATTGTGCTTGTTCCCAAGAGAGGGGTAAAAAATACTGTAGAGTGCACTCCCTGTGCCTCACTGTTTGGTCTCCCTACCAAATTTCTGGATGCAGTGAAGAACTTGGCCTGCATCTGGCAGTCAAATATGGACTGTAACTCCCAGATTAGTCAGACAATAAAATCTATATATTATCAATTGAGACTTATAAAGCCTGTCATACCACTTATTGGTGAGGAGGATCGCTCAATAGGCATACTCACCAATGCCAGGTTAGGCTATTTCAATGCTCTTATTTTGGGGGCTCAACATTTTCAAATCAAAAGATTACAGGTTGCCCAGAACTCTGCTTTCAGGCTAATATTCTCATTACCTAGAAAGACCGCTATCTCACACTATCAGAAGAATCTCCACTGGCTTCCAGTTCAGCAGAGAATTCTGTTTAAGGTACTCCGTCTGGTTTTCAAATGCAACCATGAGTTGGCACCAGCTTACTTGACTGCAAACATCCAGGTGTGCTGTCCTCAATGGCAACTTCTCTCAAATGACCAGTACCTTCTGCAAGTCCCACTGACAAGAAAAACTACTTGGGGTGACAGGCGTTTCTCCTCCTTTGGCCAAGTCCAGGAATTCCCTTCCATTGAAACTCCTGGAGGATTGACTCATTGACTGTTTTTAGGAAACAGTTAAAAACGCATCTCTTCCTTTAAAATGTCTCAATCGCCTGACCGGCCTACGAGTGCAGTTCAGTATCCACTGAATCAGCGCCTAAATGCAGTCAATGCCTGGTCCCCTCGTGGTATGCACAATACAAATACCTACATCAAATCAAATTAAATCAAACCACATTCTGTAGTGAGACAGCCATTCCACAGGAAACTGTCCTGGGAACAGGAATCAAAGGGCTCACCATTCACAAAAGGTCTAAACACACACTAGAGTGCTGCATACCAAAAGGGTCTGTGATACCATTACCTTTCTTTCTTCCTGTTACCCTCCGCGTAATTTAACATAAAACACTTTTTGTTATGTCAGAAGACAAAGACCACTTGTTCCAAGAACAGGGATTCGACCCTTAAACTAGACTAGACTTGCTTTCATCCAATAACATGTACACATTTGCCTTTAAAAGAAGAAGTGTCCCACTCCTTCTTTGTATCATCTATGGACTTCAACCGTTGAAGAAGATTTAATTTTCACCCGATTGGGAGAGTAATCCTTTCCAAAGTCCTCCATTTGTGAGGTGAAGACACATACTGCAAGGCATCAGCAAGCTCTGCCCCCTAACCATCCCCAAGGAACAATGCTGCTAGATCAAGTTTTACCTCTCTGAAAGCCACACTGGTAACCAGGGCCTCACTAAGTTGAAGGACAGCTGCAATTGTGTGCCAGCCTACCCCATATTTGGGAGTCCAGGAAAGGGGCCACTCTTGTCCCTTAGATCCCAGAGTAGGACTCATAGCATCTGAAAGACATGCCAGCAAGGATTCCAACAGTTTCTTTGCCAAACCTCTCTGAACTGTGATTCAAACCCATTTAGAACAGGACTCTCCAGGAACTGTTTTTAGCAATTGCTAATCTTCAAACAGTGGTCCTCACATTTGAAATGGTTTGTCACTATACAGTGTCATATTAAAGTGAATTGATGCCTCAGCTCGAACAGAGAAGCATTGCTGGAAGTGTAATGCTTGAAACACCAGCCTTTTAATCGCCAAAACAATCGACGGTTGAACCGACCCTGGTGTTCCTCACACACTTTGGCCTTTGAGCACAGCATCAATCCAACTTGCCTTGTGCAGCTCGAAATGAGTCCATCCGCCGTCAAACCTCCACCATTGAACCAACCCTGCTGATCTCCACGATCTACCTCACTCGACTAACTCTTCGTACCACAGCTTTCTTCAACCTGGCCTCGACATCTGCTTGCTGCTGGACCACCGCAGCTGCTACCTTTAGAACCAAATCATAACTGCCACTCATAACCAAGAAGCCAAGTTCACCTTCGTCAAAAAGTCAAGACACTGCAAAGGAATTATTGCCTGATGCACTTCAAGAATTGTTCCCTTTTGCACTTCAAGAATATATCCTTTATGGTATGTTATTCACTATTTATTTGAATGTTCCTGTGTTTAAATGTATTTCCCTGCATGTAACCTTTTTATCATAAGAATAGCTGACACGTGTTTTGCTTGCACACTTTTCCAAAGTACATTGGCTGCATTATTAAAGCTTTGCGGAAGTGAAGGATGGATTTAAGAGCCCGATTCTCCACTCAAAGGCTGTTCCATAACCTTGGCCTGTAACCTGCAAATCTCCAGTCACCCCTAAAGACACAAAGCAAGGGCAGAACTGTCCGAAACATCTTATCACCTGACTGGAGCATGCAGGTGTGTTGGTATCTGCTGATTTTATCCACCAAATATGTTGGTCTGAGATTATTTAAGCATTTAAATACTAAGCAAAGGACCTTAAAGTCAATTATGTCATTTATAGTACCAGTGCAAAGAGCAGTGCAGTCCAGAGATGGGGAAGGACTTCCCCACTCTGATTACAAATCTGACAGCAGCATTGTGTACTTTCTGCAGCCACTGCCTTTGTTTAAGCTAAATACCTGCTAGAAGGCTATTGCAGTATTCCCGTTGTGAGTTCACTAAAGCTTTCACAACTACTGCATGGTCATCCGAGGTAACAAAAGGAAGTGCTGGCTGCAAAGTGCATAACATATGGGCCTCATTACGACCCTGGCGCTAAAGGTTTAACGGCGCCGTAAAGAGTGTCGGCGCCGTTGAACCATTAGTGCCTGATTACAAGGTCCCTTAGCGGGTTGGAGGCTTGAACGCCTGCTTTTTGCAGGCGTTAAAATCCAACCCGCTAAGGGACCTTGGAGCTAATTACGGCAACCGTAATTTACGGTGCCGTAATTAGCGCCTTCCCCATCCCCATTATGCCCTATGGGGCAAAATAGGAATGGGGAAGGGCAAATGGTGAATGGGGAATTACCGCCCCCGCCAACCTTGTGATGGGGGCGGTAATTCCGCCATTCACCATGCCGGAGACCGACATGGACCATGGTGCTAATAGCACCATGGTCCAGCGTCTGGGTCGTAATGAGGCCCATAGACTGCACCTTGGCGCTCACCTTACCTTGAGGGGTTTCTGTAGGAATGATGCCCGGCTGACTATGTTCCCTGCTGGCACTACGAAATTAGATCTGGAATGGTAAATCAACCCCAATCGCCAAATTGCCTAAATTAATCAAGGTACAATCTGGGAGGACAAAGGTCAGGGAATAGTGGGGAAATGCAATTTGAAGAGAGGATCACAGGTGTTAAGATTTCTACGTCATTTAGTCATCTAATTACATTGGAAATCAAGTGTAATGTGGCTTTTTTAAGGCCAAATCCACCTTGCAGACAAAAATTACATCCAAATCTGAAGGCATTTTGGCTGCCACTTTAAAGTGAAATTGCCATTGTAAAGTTATTTATTATTCACAAATGCATTTAGTGGTTGAAGCTGGCGTTAAGTTATTGAGGTCATAATGGAATCATGACCCACTATAGTCTAAGAGACATTGGGCCTCATTACGGGCATGGTGGTCCAGGAACTATGGTACCGGTAAGCATGCCGGTACCGTAGTTACCGGACCGTCATACTACGGGCTGTGCTCGCAAGTGCCTGACAGCCCGCCAGGTTTTTCCTGGCGGGCTGACCAGCACCCACGAGTACAGCATGCCGAATGCACCGCCACAACTCTGCATGTGCCGGTGCTTCCGACGTCCCCATTCCCATTCAGCCCTATGGGGCCGAATGGGGATGGGGAGTCCCATGTTACCAGCACCCGCAAATGGGCAATTACCGGGTCTGCCGAGCTCGGCATGACCCGGTTCATGCCCATTCATGGGTGCCAGAAAAATTGCAACTCCGACAGCAACAGTACCATTTTTAACAACACGGCTACCACCAGAGTTGTAATGAGGCCCACTGTGCAGGAAATATAGCTGGTGGAGAACATTGTCTAGACTAGGGCCTCATTACACGGTACGCGGTAAACCATGGCGCTATCATGCTGGTAATTTACCGGTACTGCCTTGGAGGAAAGGGGAATTACCGCCCTATTCCAAGGTTGGCGGGGCAGTAATTCCCCCTTCCCCCATTGCCCTTCCCCATTCCCATTTTTGTCCCATAGGGCATAATGGGAATGGGGAAGGCGCTAATTACGGCACCGCAAATTGCGGGACCGTAATTAGCTCCCTGGGTCCCTTTGCGGGTTGGTTTTTAATGCCTGCAAAAAGCAGGCGTTAAATACCCCAACCCGCAAAGGGACCTCATAGTAAGGCGGTAAGGATTTACCAGTACCGGTAAAATACCGGTACCGGTAAACCCTTACCGCCTACCGTGTAATGAGGCCCTAAATGTTTGTGCAAAGGAATTCATTCTATTAGTTAAGAACTGTGTGAAGAGCAGCTCCTCTGCATTCCCTTGTTGTTCAATGCATAGGCAGAGTCAGGTGTAAAGTGGGAGAGAACAGGGTTTTCAACTAAGTATATTTTACTGGAAAATAATCCCTCCAGCCCAGAAATATAATAAGACTTAAAAGCATTGTAGGCAGGCCTCTTCAAAACCAGGCATGCATCTAAATTGAAAGAAAAATATTCGGGTTAAGCAAAAGCTGCACAAACATATATATGTACAGATTGCAAAAATATTCTCAGATTGCAATATACAGAAAGCCATGCCTAGTTGTATTGAGGGCACAGCATACATGTGGGTACAGCATAGGCGAAAAACATTAATAAAAAGCTAATTTTAATTCCAACTTCTAAGAACTTTTTTTTGGAGGTCTTTGGTTAATACACATGACTTACACATAATCAACACCTTTACAATGTCATGATTCTTTAGAAGATATGAGTGAAATGTCAGAATTGTTCTGAATTTAAGTCGTTTTTCTCTGACACCATACTTGCCTTGGTGCTGGAGAAAAATAAGTATTTTGAAAGGTGAATGATACAAGTCTGTTAGGCAATTCCACTATGGTACAATACTTGATACTGGACAAAAACATGTGCAAATAGATTGCTCAAACAGAAAAATGCATACCCTTGTATCTTGGGCAACACTACCCAAAAAGTAATCAGTGTAGATTAATGAAAAAGCAATTCAAATATAAAGAAGGGCTTGTATTTGTAGAACTAATGTAGACAGAATATAGAATGAATGTTCAAAAGTGTAGGGGCCTCGTTACAAGTCCTGCAGTAACCCTACCGGTGCTACCGGTGGGCTGCCGCCGGACTTGTTCATTTTACCAGCACCTGGCGTTCCTGTAAGACCGGGGGATTACAACCCTGAGGTTCTGGAAAGTCAGGCACCATTAAAATGTTTTTCCCCATTCCCATAGAGTACGATAGGACTCTATTGGAATGGGGACCACGGAAACACCGGCACTGGTAACAGCCGTGCCGGAGCTTCTGTGAAACTCTATGGGCGGGTCCTGGTCCACCTGGAAGGTCAGACCTGCCGGCCCACCCAGCAAAGTTATACTTTGCTGATCTGGAAACAATGGTGCCGTTAAGCTCACTGGGAACATTTTGCTCCGGACCGGCAAGGTTGTAATGAGGCTCAAGCCTTTGTGGACTTAGAATATGAGAGATTCATCCAGTCAGGTAAAATTTCGTTTTGTTTAAGTATTTATTTTGGATACCCCCAGTACTGTATTGGTCTCCAGGGTAAAGCTGGAGACCCAGTTAGTTGAAACTATCTTTTAACTTTGAATACATATCTCACTGTCTGTTCTTTGCCCTGCATTATGGGTTGGTATTGTATAAATGGGAGCATTAGATTGGTGTGTCACGTCTGCGTGAGCCAGGATAAAAGTATATGAAGATGTTCAACAGTGGCAAAGCATGAATTAATGGTGGATTGCATATTATTTGTAAAAATTGTGCAGATTTTCTTAGTATAGCGCAATATCAATGCCACAATCCGGAAATGTTTTGATTCGACCAATAAATCATTGACATGAAAATGATTAAGAGGAAGGAATTGTAGCAGTGTGGCCAGTTATCTTATCCCTACTGAGATGATATAAACCTTGTCCAGTGTCTAGGTGTCTTGCAGATCACTGAGACATAGGGCCTCATTACGGGTCCGGCAATAACTCTGCTGGTGATACAGCGGCTTGCCGCCAGACCCAGAAAAAATGTACCGGCGTCTGACTTCCCGGTAACACCAGGGGATTACAACCCCAGTGGTCAGGGAAGTCAGGCGCAGCAATTTGTAAGTCCCCATTCCCATAGGTTCCTCTGGGACTCTAGGGTAATCAGGACCATGGAAGCACTGGCACCATTGTTAACGGTGCTGGTGCTTCCGTGACGACTTGCCTACCATGGCCGCTGTGCCTGGCAGGGTAAGCTCTGTCGGGCACAGCAGCTCCGGCAGGCAAACCTGTAGTGTGTCGGTCTGGAAACAACAGTGCCAGTAGGCTTACTAGTACTGTTGTTTCTAGACTGGCACACTTGTAATGAGACCTATAGTTGTCTATTGTAGATAAGAAATATTCTCTAATTTATTCACAGAGATAGTGCTCTGATAATATTAGTGTAAAAAAAGATGAGCAGTTTAAGGTCATTTGAGGTTTAAAAGATGGCTTTAGAGACATGACTTTGTTTCAGGAAATAAAATGGTGAAAATGGATGCCTTTTCTTATGATATTAAGATATTTTTCATATAGGACTAACAGACCTTTTGTCAGCTAAGAGTTCTGATTTAATCCTACTGCGATATAGTTAATGTACCATGGCCTTTTCATTTTGAAAGCCATGGGAATACCATCCATCATTGTGTCTATTAGTGGGGGCTGGGGAGCTTGCCTTACTTTATTGGAGCTTCATTGCCCACAGTAGGTTTTAGAGTTCAAGTCAGAGCATTCTGTAAAGACTATGAACTGGTATGGTAGGAGGGAGAATAGACAATAGTGGAAAGAACAAGAGTTGATTCTTAACAGGAACCATTTGAATAATTCTCTCATATTATCAATAGCATAGTTGAATCAGTAGTTTTGTTCAGTTAGCAATATCAAAAAAACAAGCCTAAGTGATCTGAATAAGAAATTCCTTGAGTGACAATTGTGCAAATGATATGCTTCCTCAAAGAATCGCCATTCAATGTGTGGCCACATTAATGAGTGTGGTATTCACTCATTTAATAGCCCAAAATCTTCATGTCACTCCAGGTTTGCCGTGTTAGGGTTGTCACATTTTTCTAGTCAGTAAATAAAATCACTAATCAAAACACGCTCAGAGCAGAATGGGATCTGAATGGAGAGAAAGTCCTTGTAAAATGTCTGGATCAGATAACAGAGGTCTGTAAATCAAAATAAAATGTTATGCTGTGTTTGAATTTGGAGATATTTTTATATAGATCATATCAGTATCTTTGGAGGATTCTGGAGGTTTCTTTTACAAGTGAATTGATTTTCATAGACCATTTTACATCTGTTTGGGGGCATTCTTTTAAATACGTCTATATCAGGGTGACCTCTGTTAAGGTTATTTAGGCAAGGTTATTTAGCCCGTTGTGCGCTATGTGTAATTATGTTCATCCTAAATTCCCTTAAAAAATCATTGTGGTCTCAGCCCAAGTCTTCAGTTAAATAAGTCAAGTTTCTGTAGTACAGAGGATGCCACAATTCTCAATCATAATATGGTTATAAAGTTTGTTTTGATATTTGATAGAACAATGTAAGTTGATGAGCTAATATTTCATTAATCTAGGTAATAGGTTTGAATGATTGGGTCAATTTCTGTGCACATTGTAATTATACAGCGATTATTCTTAGTATGTTTGTAATTTATTTTCACCAGCATGAGCTTGTTGGGTATTAACTAGATGGAGGCCCACATGCAGCTCAGATGAGATGCCACATAGTGGTACTCAAATGGATTTGTGGGCAAGCAGGTAACCCAAAAATACCAATGCTTATCACCTCCAGCACACTTCTAAAAAACAGTCATCTTTTATGGAGAAGAAACTTCTGAGAGTCTAGGCAATCGCTCACCTCCCAATGAAAGCAACCAAAAGGGTTTTGAGGATACAGGCAATCGCTTGATCTCATACCAGTACTAAAAAAAAGAGTACATTAAAAAAAAGATTAAAATCAATGTGACACATAACTAAAGACAGTTACAAGACAGTGAAGCAAGTAGTAGCTTGCTCCATCACCACCTAGAACAGGATGCAGAGTCAACACTGTCCACCTGCTCGCAAAAGGGCTAGAGACCAGTTAGGTGCTCCTAAAGCACCAGTTCCTATGTTCCCCAGCCTGCCCCTAATAACTGGCCATCTTGGAGTGTGGTAAATAAATACTGCTCTATATGAGTCCAGGCACCATCTCACGTTGCAGGGAAATCAACGAATTGGGTATTAATAGTACAGGCAAACCCGAGACATAATGCCTGAACAAAGAAACATAGAACAAATAACATGAATGTGCTTTAATAGTTAAAAGGCAGAGAAGCACACAGGAGCTTACATTTTCTGCACTGAGTGATGGCACATGGGGATGTTCATAAGGGCTAGAGAGCAACCACGTGATCTGAAAGCACCAATCCCTGCATCCATTGACTATTCCCAATCTGCAGTCATCTTGGAGTCAGCAACATGAAGAAAGTTCTTAAAGGCCAAGCAATTTCTCATATTACAAGGACATAAACTAGAGAGAAAGTTTAAGTCCAGGGAAATCCTTGGTCTGACTACAGCGTGATAAAGTAACCTCTGTGTTTAAATACAACATTACAATACATGTGACAAACTAAAAAACAGTTAAACACCTGTATAGTGCATAATAATTCACTCCATCTGCACACAGAACATAAATGATTTTTAGTGATCATGTTACAACCTGCCTGACTTGTTATTTTGAAGGATAAACCGAATCCAATGATGTATATGAATAAAACACAGATGCAATGAACATTTAGTACACATAGTTTTAGGCACATGGCACTGTTCCAAAATTGGGAATGGATGTTGATGATAGGTTTTCTAGAGCCGTTCTCGGAGCAGGGCCTTGTAGCTTTCGGCTCCGCTCGTCAACACAGCACAGTCAGACTGAGATAGGAAAGAAGAGAAAACTATGTGCCCAGCAGGAATTGTATTGGCCTCATGCCGTGGGTGAAGAACGAAAAAGGCAGGCTGAGGTGCAGGCCCGTTCTCAGAGGCGTCCCTGCCACTGAAGTCTTGTAAATCCACGCAGATTTACTGAGTTGCATATTTTCGAATTTAAACACCTTTCCCTTATGCCATTGTATTATACTTGAGGCTACATGAAAATATATATGCAATAACGTTTCCAATTTTCAGAGGTTATACACAATCACACATCATTTCACTTTTTAAAACAGAGGATGCACTACACAAGCGAGTCTGGGATGTCTGTGCAGTTAGCCCAAAGTGCTACCATTCCGCGTCATTCCACGCAGTAACTGCACGCGCTATCTTCTGCCACAGCCGTCTCTCTTCCTACTAAGCATGGGTCTTGTGCTATCTCATGAGAGGTGAGGGAAGGTCGTTTTAACTATACAAATGACACTCATTTCACGAGTACTTACAGTACTATGTCACGATGTGGTGGACTGAATGGCAGTGATTCCTGGCTGCTGCTTCCTTCCAACTACACCCATAGGAAAGGACATACATAACACAGGACTACAGTGTCACCATCCAAACACTTAACAATACAACTACAGCATGTGCCATGATTTCATGTCCAGTCCATGGGGTGATACTGTGCTAACAATGTGCGCATGTTTTCTTTGATGCTGATTTGTCATCACTCAAATCGCATTAACGCTGTTGTTTGGGTCCACAATGATTGCGATTTTCAATGAGTCATGATTATTTGACCATTAACTGAAAAATGATCCTCCATCCCTACTCAATTTTCCAAAGTGATCTTTTTTTCATTTCCGCAAAAAAACATGTATTAAGGAAACTAGTCAAGACGAATCAAATGTGAAATTAGTATGTGGGTGAATATACAATGCTATCCACACCTTTCTCTGTACAAGTGTGCTCTGAAAATGTTTCGATATTTCCCGGGCATTCAGCACTATGTAACGGGTACCCCCCCTTTTTGTGCTGATCTGGAAGCTATGTGGAGGGAGCTCTGGAAATCACAAGCCACCTTTCTTTGTTGTACGTGATTCTGTTATTCCACTGTTGACACATTTAGGCTAAAGGTGTCACATGAACGCGGGTGAACAATGGACATTTCATAGTGTGTTCGACTCCATATTATGCCCGAGGCAGCGACAGTAAAACGCATCAGAATATTCAAGTCTAACTCCAAGTTTCTCGCTCATTGGTTAGAAGAACAAATCCTCACGCTTGTCTCCTCCTATTATTCAGAACACACAGAGCCCGATTCTTTGAAATCAGCGCATTTTTCCCACAAGTCCTGTGTGCCGAGAACGAACATGTGCCCCGCGTATTAATGGATCCAAAGGCACATTTCTAGCCATCACGCAAGTAAAAACAATCTGCATAAGGAACTCCCACAACACGCCACCATGCACACCAAAAAGCAAGCAAAATCCCAAACCAGGCACAACCCTGCGCGTCCACCCATGATCCACCATCCAGTACCCCTGCGAGAAGGCGTGCCCTCCCTTGCAAGCCCAGGCTGCACCACTGCAAAAACAAGTCCCTCCCTCTTAAGTGGAGGTAGCACCCGAGCAAAATCGCGCGCCTCACCTCTCTAGCTGACGCTGCACTCCTCCAAAAACACATGCCTTCCACTGCATGCTCAGGCTGTACCCCTGCGAGAACGTGTGCCTTCCTCGCAAGCCCATGCTGTACCCTTGCGAGAATACGGACCCACCCTCTCAAGCCCAGGCTGCACCCCTGCTTGAACGTGGGCCCTCCCTCGCAAGCCCAGGCTGCACCCCTGCTGAAACACAGGCCCTGCTTCTCAACCCTAGGCTGCACCCCTGCGAAAACATGCACTTCATCTCGCAGGACCAGGCGACACCACTGCGAAAACGTGGGCCCTTCCTCACAAGCCCAGCCTGCACCCTGCGAAAACATGTGCCTTACCTGGCAAGCCCAGGCTGCACCCCTGCAGGAATGCAGGCCCTCCCGCACAAGCCTAGGGTGCACCCCTGTGAACACGCGCCCCTCACATCACAATTTCAGGATGAACCCCTGCAAAAACACGACCTTTACTCATAAGTGGAGGCTACACCCCTTATGAAAACATGAGTCCACACCCCTACACCCTAAGAACCCATTCTGCCAGCATATACCCCTACTGCACACCAACCACTCTAGGCCAGACAACACACTGTATCCCCCCTCACTTCCAACACCACCCCAGGCAGCCCTCTCTTGTCTGAACACAGCCCACCAGCCCCCCTCACCTCTAACATCACCCAGTCAGCCCCCTCAAGTCTGGATACCACCGACCAGCCTCCCTCACCTCCAACATCACCCCAGGAAGCCCCCTGACAGTACATCCCCACACCTCCCTCACCTATGACACCTCCCTCAAGCAGCCCCCTCCAGTCTGAACAACACCCACCAGCAGCCCTCACCTCCAACATCACCCAGGCAGATCCCTCCAGTCTGGACAACACCCACCAGCCTCCCTCACCTCTGACATCACCCCAGGCAGCCCCCCTCCCCTGTGACACCACCCCCAGGCAGCCCCCTCCAGTCTGACACTACTCACCAGCCCCCCTAACCTCCAATATCACCCCAAGCAGCCCCCTCCAGTCTGGACACCATCCACCAGCCCCCCAACTCCAACATCACACCAGGCAGCCCCCTTACAGTCTCCCTCAATACCAGTGCAATGCATGTCTGCAGCACACCTGAACCTCTGTGGTCTGCCAGCACCATGAAGTGGATCACCAACATGTCCACCGCAAACACCTTCAACAGGAAGCATCAGAGAACCACCCCAGACTGAAGCATCTGCTGACACACCCTGCCAGCAGGGACGTCAGTTGGGGGTCACCAGGGGGCGCAACTGCGACCCCTGAGGGCTCCTTTGCTACCCCTATGGTCTTCCTGCCCATAAAAAATGTTTGTACAAAAAGGGTTTTCTTTTTTTCAAAATGTAAGCTCCGGGCCTGGCTGTGGCCAGTGCCATGTGGCTCTTTGTTTCTGGAGTGGCTGGATTTCTTGTTCAGGCTTCTCTAAAGATTTTTTTTTTAAAACAGTGGTTTGCACAAGTGTAACACTTCGAACAGTGACCTTAAATAAGAAAGAATAGGCATAACAAATAATTTGTCATTCTAGAATTCTATACAATAATTGCTAGACTCATTAAAGGTTTTTTTCAGGCACACATCGGGGGGTGGGGGTGTGAGTCACTGATTAAGGGCCTCATCACGACTTTGGCGGTAATCCTTAAATCCGGCAGTAGCGCTATTACCGCCGGATTTAAGGGTCCGCCAAATCAGGACTTTGGCAGATTTCGTCCCAGCTCTTGGCT
The DNA here is from genome assembly GCF_040938575.1 of Ambystoma mexicanum. Taxonomy (NCBI): domain Eukaryota; kingdom Metazoa; phylum Chordata; class Amphibia; order Caudata; family Ambystomatidae; genus Ambystoma; species Ambystoma mexicanum. The sequence continues at coordinate 865,440,297 of NC_090937.1, forward strand.
GGGGGGAAATCTGCCGAAAATTCACGCTATTACCGCCGGCGGGAAATCCGACGGCGGTAAGAGTGCAAATTTTCCCCATTGAGCCCAATGGGGAATGGGGCATTCCCGAATGGGCTAAATGGGGAATTACATTACCGCCAAACTCGTGATCCGGCGCTATTAGCGCCGGGGAGTTCGGCGGTAGGGCTAATACCACTGGCGGTAATGCCGCCGGCATTACCGCCAAAGTCGCGATCAGGCCCTTAGTCTGTACTTAAACAACTCCACCCAGCCTTTCATCCTTCTGAGGTCAATAAATGAATACCAACACAGTTGGGTGATATTGTATGTGTATTTGTTCTATATAAAGCGCTTAAGCGTAAGTGCTTTAAAATAACACATCATTATCATTTGGCCTTGGGCGTCTGTTTGAATTCGCAGTCATTTGGCAATATGGACCTATACACACTAATATTAATTATACATATGGTGATCCATTCTTGTATGAAATGCATATCACATTACAGTGATTTTGTAACCATATTTTTCGTGGTTACTTAGGAACAATGCTATGTGATGCCCCTTCCTGTTTTGTTAAGGGGTGAAAGGTCACGTTCTATCACTCCCTGCAATGTCACTTTGGGGTTGGGTCAAATGACATCACTTCCTGTGATGTCATCAGAGGCCAAGGGTCATGTGATGTCACTTCCGCTATCCCATACATTTTGGTGAAATGACATCCCTGCCTGCCAGACCTTAATCTGCCCACGCCAAGTAGCATGTGCATGTTGGTCATGGCACATTGCCAAGGCAGCAAAGCACACCAACTGAATGTGTGCCCATGATAGAAAGAAACCTACTAAGACATGTGCCAGATCCACAAACAATGGCCAGGCATGTCACAGCCTGAGCATAAGTGAACCAGGTGGAAGGGGTGGCAAAATCACTGTGAGGGAATAATAACATGACAGGACCATGCATGGGTGATGGGAGGGCAGTGAGAGAGTGCATGAGTCACTGAGACAGGAAAAGTGTGCTGCCACACCAAAAGAGCAAACATGGCTCACTACTGCATTCCAGTGGTAGAGGTGGAGCAACACTTTAGAGAAGGCAATGCATGACTACATATGCTGGTATGTGTGTGTGCATGAAATGGGAGTGTCAAGGCACTGACAAACTAATGTGCACGCGATGTGACCAGGCCACCCATCCACACTGACCCCACCATCCAATGCAGCAACCACAATGCCAAAACAACTGTACCATGAATATAGTGTGTGCACATACACATTTCCAAGCATTTGCAAAGGGTACACATAAACTACAGTTAGTTGACTTGCAATGAAAACAATGCTGAACTCTGTAAACACACAGGAAACAGTGGCATGACATCCACAATCGTATCCAAATAAAAATCAATAAACACATTGGCACATCACTGCCACCATACATGGATGAAGATCATCTTTATAACACCCGAACCCTACACCACAACCACAATGATGCCAAACACACATTGATGCTGCACATGTAAATGCAAATTCAAACATCCTGTGCAACCCCTGGTTGAATGATGTACCTACCCCCATACGGTTAGCACTAGTCAATCCCTCCACCCGCAACCATCCCAGAAACAGCCACACACACACACAGGTAGCCACAACACACATGACCTGCAATGGAGAAAAGCACTGGCTGAAATTTCAACATTGAAAGCTGCAGACACACAAATGAACTGCATGAAGAGTGAAATGAAACCATAATAAATGTGTATTTACAAAAACAAAATTATTTAAAAAAAATGAAACTGAAGGTTCAAGTCGTCCGTGTACATATAAAATAAATACGAATAACCTTACACCTAAAGAACTATATACAGGAAAATCAGGGACGTAAAGTCATAGTAGTCCGGGGGGAAAAACGGAAAACAAGAAATTAAACCTACACCTACACAACTATATAAAAAAGCCAGCGGGCTAGTCCTCAACTCCAGTATCTGACAAGTTGTCCACCAGAGCTCAGCCACGACCTCCTCCATCAGGCGGGCATCCATAGAATCGGAGAGGGCTTGCAGGGTGGAAAGCATGTGTTGTTCAGTCTCTTGAGCCACCCTGCAACAAGTGGTCTCCAGGTCAGCAGCCCACCTCCTTTCGCGACACAGCACAACCTCAGCCCTGGCCACCATCAGCCTTGCTTCCCGTACCCTCTGCCTCTCTACCATCAGCCAACTCTTATAGCCTCTGAACACAGAAGACATAGCCTGCTTCACAGCCATGTGTTACTACTGCCCCGAAGTTGCAACATGTCGCTCTGGTGTTTTATGCCCTGTGACTGAGCACCTCCTCCTTGTTGCCACCTGTTGCCGCTGTGCATGGTGCACACTGCATTGGAACACCCTCTGACTTGATGATGATTGTGGGGGGCGTACCACACCTGCACTGCTCCTAGGTGCCTGCTATTACTCCATTGCCTGTGACACTGTCGTAGTCCCCTCCACCTTCACCTTCTTGGATTCACCCCCAGCAGCCATGCCCAATGTCACTGGTGCTGCCACTGCCATATCGCACCCCGAAGATGAGCAGTCATGGGGGCGTGGCTGGGGCCTGCGCCTCTGTCTTGCAGAGTCACCCCTGCTTCCATGCCCCACAGCACTGCTTCCACCCTCTTAATCAGATGCAACTGTGGAAAAGAAGACACAGAACAGCAACATCAGTGTACTGCACCAAGGCTGGTGTGGCATCACCAACATTCACAGGAACATGACTTGTCAAAGGAACAAACATCAACCTCCACACCCACACACATGGACATGCAATCCACGTACATGCAGACACATCAACCCAGGCACGATGTGAAAGACATACATGACAAATCCCCGTGTAAATGCAGCACAATGTGGCTGTTCAGGAGGGGAAGAAGTTACTGACGGGCCCATAGGTCAGCGCTCAACCTCGAGAACTTGTAAGACAAGATAGCTGCACCATGTGAGGACAGGGGGTGCAGGATTCACTTACTCCAACATGACTCAATAATGAGGACTCAGTAAGATGGCAAAGGGAAGTCCGTTTAATGACAATTACATCAAACAGATAAGCAAATGGAAATCAGCAGCATTACGATCACCTGTCTCGTTCTGACTTCCTCGAACTTCAGTTGAACAGCAACTTTTATGCATAAAACTCATCATCATTGATGTCTAAATTCATCATGCAATATAATTGGTTAGGAAAGGTAACTTAAGTATAGGTGTTTTATCTGTATATGATAATAGGTCATGCGGATTGGATAACTCTTATCGGGTTGGCGTCTACGCCCATCCCTCGACAGCACGCGTGATAGACATCACTACAACTACGATGTCCTATTGGTTACAGTATCTATAGGACTCCAGATAACTTGGTCCATTGTGATTGGGCAGGTTACACCCCTAGACATACATTTCCACTTTTAATTAGCAGCAAGCAGAATGGAAACTCCTGTGCCTGGTGTCCCAAGTTTCACCCTGCCTCCCTTCCATCAATCAGTGTTTTAGGGTGACGTGTCAATTAGTTGGCCAAGGATGGCCTCGAAACTGTAGTCTCTTATCAGGAAAAGTTATGGCATCCTCTGGTCCTGGATGCCATCAGGCGATGGTACTTCTTCGCGCCTGGCTGGTCACGTGTTAGTTCACCATGAATCTGCTTCAGTTTCCAGCTTTCAGTGCAGTTAATTCTGTGTCAGCCTAGCCACCTGCATGGGCCCCCCTTATCTTGACCTTCATGAGGCAGGCTGGTATGCTCTGAAGTTGGATTCTTGCGAGCTGACGCTCTCCTCCTCTTCTCTGGTTGACCTCGATTTCCTAGGCATGAACCGCTCTTTGTTGAGTTTTGATTCTGCTCCTTCTCTTGCCTTTGGCTGGGTTCTGAAACTTGGCCTGTTAGGCCTCTGACCGCCTTGGTACCTTTCTGCTTTTACAAAATGGAGTCACACTTGTATAATGTGCCTTATTGAGGTAGATATGTGGTTGGCGCTTGCCGCTCTATCTTCTACTAAGCATTGCAAGCAATATCAATTTCTTAGCTTCTTGCATTTCAAGCCTATTTACACACGTTTAACTGGACGGTTGCTTCCATCTTGTCTCGTAGCACTGTTTCCTCACGTTGTAACATTGTCTCCTCTCTGTGTCTATTCCATTCATTTTCCTAGTTGCTCGCACTGGCGTGTTATCTTCGACAGCTGCTTTTGTTCATTCACGGGTCTGTTCAGGCCCTTGTGTCATTTCTACTGGCCTTCCATTAATGCTTTTGGGGTCTCTTCGTGGACCGTGCGTAGGTACTCCTCATTTCGTATCAGCGGCTGTTATGGCTGTCTGACAGGGTACCGTGCTGCCCGGGGTTGTCTGGTTATGGGTGCTTCAACCGGTATGGATCTTTTAATGTACACTGGGCAGAGTCCTAGAGCGGCTCTCTGCTGGTTCATTTGCTCTTCATACGTCACGCACCTTGGCGAGTACCCTCCTGATAGCTCGAAATGAGGGGCAGGGGTGAAGGTCATGTCTGGGATCTCCTTTACACTCCCCCCTCTGGTCGGTTCATCAACCATTTCTGCAATCTCTGTTACATTCATTGCTTTTGATTCTTCGGAGTCATGCTCATCGTCCTCTGCGTTGGTACATGATGGTGTGAATGTGTGAGCCTTTGGAGTCAATATTTGTATCACTCCCTTCAAACTCCCTGCTGTTTTCACATGTTCGTCTTTGTTCCATGTCATTAGCTGACATTGCCCATTTGGGCTGCAGTAGATACATTTTCCTTCACACCTTCTTCGTTTCTTAGGGTATTTGAACTTTGTTCCCTCTGGCACAAATTTGCGAGCTTTCACAAAGGGCCTCATTACACGGAAGGCGGTAAGGGTTAACGGTCACCGGTAATGCTACCGGTGACCGTTAACCCTTACTGCCTTACTACGAGTTCCCTTTGCGGGACCGGACTTTAACGGCTGGTTTTACCAGTCTTGCGAGCTGACGCTCTCCTCCCCTTCTCTGGTTGACCTCGATTTCCTAGGCATGAGCCGCTCTTTGTTGAGTTTCGATTCCGCTCCTTCTCTTGCCTTTGGCTGGGTTTGTCTCCTCTCTGTGTCTATTCCATTCATTTTCCTAGTTACCAGCCGTTAAGGGACCTTGGTGCTAATTACGGTACCGCAATTTGTGGTACCGTAATTAGTGCCTTCCCCATTCCCATTATGCCCTATGGGGGCAAAAATGGGAATGGGGAAGGGCCTTGGTGAATGGGGAATTACCGCCCCGCTCACCTTGGAGTAGGGCGGTAATTCCGCCATCCACTAAGGCGGACATGGTAACATACCGGCGGCAACCATGGCGCTAATAGCGCCATGGTTACCGCCTATCGTGTAATGAGGCCCAAAGTCTCTTATTTCTTCATCAGTCAGGTCTCTGGGCTTCCATCCTGGTTCGACATCAATCATTATTTTCATCCCTATGGCTTTCTTTGCAGTTTCCTGGCAATGTGTGATGATTATTTTGATAACACAGAATCCTAGCGGCACCATTGCTAGCAAGGCTCCCAGGAACTTGAATATAACAGCCATCCATTGTGGGACCCATAAGAATAGGTTCTCAAACCAGCTGTCATCGTCTACTTCATCACTTTCATCGATCATCTGGTTTTTCAGGCTTGTCAGCATGCTTATGGCCTCTGTCAGGGTTCCAATTTCTTCATCGTGTGATGGTACAAATGTGCAACATGATTCTCCGATTTTTGCACAAACACCTCCATCCATTGCAGTGATCATGTCAAGCACATATCTGTTTTGGAGGGTCATCAGTCTGATCGCTCTCAGCTCTTCCTTGATCATGTTGAATCCTTTTATAGTGGTATTGATGGTCTGCAATAACTCCCATCTGGTTATCTGCAACCATTTAGTATTCACTCAAACTTGGATGTGGGGCAGGAGTAGTGTTGTGAATACTGTTGAGGTGAGGCTGAACAGCCTGTGTTCGTACAGGATTGCAAGGAATGCCTCTTCTGATATGGGAGAAAAGTAGTTTTCCCTCTTCATCCTGGATACCAGTTCCGAAGATCTCCTTCTTCTTAGATGAGCATCTGCTTTTGGGAAACTGTCCAACTTTAGGTCATTCTAAGGGATCACTAGTGCGGGAACATGGACGTTCACTAGTGTGCATATGCCTCTCCGGTCTTTCGGGAGCCTTATGTATGCCTTGGATCCACACGCCCAGTAATGGTCCATAATAACTGTGGTTTCTTGTGTCATTCCTGGAGCTTTAAAGATTCATCCCATCTTCCTTGTGCCATTGTTTCTGAAACATAGTTTCGGGCTCTCCAGTGGTACTATTTGCAGGGGTCCTCCTCTATCTTTGACCTATGTTAGCAGTTTTACCAACCTTGGCCACAGAGGTTTGCATAACCTCTGCGAATTCTCTATTGCTTCCTTGCAGGCTCCAAGGACCATCCATGCTCGGCAGATTACTACTCTGTCTTCCCATCCATCTGGGGAGACCACTGACCCCCAGATCTGCATTTGGCCTCTGTTATTCCAGATTTGAGCCTCTTGTGTAGTCTTTCCTTGAACGTTCAGTCTTGGGTTAACTTCCCATCTTATCCCTGATCCTTTGATACCAGGGTTCTCGTACCTGATCACGTGATTCCTTGTATGAGCTCGGTTTCTTGTTTTAATGTCCTGGACGTAGCCATATTCATCCGGGTAATCCTTTTCATTGGCCCATATCAACGAGGCGTTTCTTCCCATAAATTGTACTCTGGTGTTGCACATTGCTACATGTGACATACAGTGTGCTGTAGGGACATCAATTTCTACAGCCACGAAGATCTTGGATTTTCCCATGCTGTATGGTAGGAGAGCACAGACGAAGCATTCTCCTTCCGTCTGTCTTCGTCCTACTTCCTTCATGTGCTGGTACCATATGTTATTTCCGAGATGGGCTGTGCTGTCCAGGCAATCATTAAGTTCATTGTTATCTTCGTGTGGGCTTCTGTTGATGCTCAGTGTTCTTCTGTCGTTTGCTATGACAATGTCTCTAAATGCGTCTGTGCTGCTTTCCTCTCTGGGTGTCTCGGTGGAGCAGGCTGCCTCGACTGCATCGCTGTGGTAGGGGGAGGATTTGTGCTTCCTTTCCTTCCGTACTGTAGTCTGCCATAAACTTCCCATAACCACCATTGGTTCACCAACTTCCCAACTCGTGGCTGGATTGTAGGCCTGTGGATTGTTCCTTGCGTTGGAACAGGTGTGCTTGCTGTTATAGTTTCTGTAGTTCTGTTTTTCTGCTCCTTGTGCAGTTTCTTTGTTTGGACTATGAATGGGAACAAATAATCTATTAGCATGTGTGTCTTTTCTGTGAGTTCTTTCGTGGCCACTTCTGTTCTTTGAGGGATTTTGCTATGCCCTTTCTCTCTAGTGGTTCACTTAGCTCCTCTTGAGTACTACCACTGTTTTCTGGAATAGATTGTTCGACAATGCAGTCTCCTCTTCTCTGCTGCTTTCGTTTGAGGCCCTGTAGCCATTGACACTTGCCCTTGTCTGTGTGCATCCTGTGTGTGGGTGTGCATGCAGTGGTCAGTGCAGCATTTTCATTCATTCCGTGCTGACCCTGTCTCCAGCTTTTCTCTTCATTTGTAACCTCAAATGTGTCTAAATCATGGCTTATAACATTTAAATTGAGTTTGTTACTTTTATCACCAGGTTTTCTTGGGACCGGGATGACTATATAGGGTCTGGGTGCTTTCGTAGGCCCAGATGTTCGTTATCTTGTGGGTGCACTGAGATTGGGGCACTTCGCGCACCAATAAAGAAAGCAGTTCTGATTGTTAATGACAGAAAAACAATAATAATAACTATACTTATACACACAATCGTTTGGAACGACAATTTGCAGCATTTTCTTCATGGAAGTGGGGGCGCCCTTCTGTTGGGGGTAAAACCAAGTTACTGTTCTGGGCCCCCATTTCGAATGGGTTCAAAGTCAATTATTTATTCCTTCTTTTGCTCTGGTCTCGTATTTCGAGAGTTCGTTACTATTAGAGGGACGAGTACTTCTCCAAATGTCCCCCCTCACGTGAGTGACGATGGTAGTCTCTGGGTACTCAGTACAGTTCCTGCGCTAGACTATGGAAAAGGGTTAGGCTAGCAACTTTGGAACATCACATTCATTATGCATATTGATAATAGGTGAGGTCCCAATGCACGCCTCGAATTTGCCTTGGTCCTGAAGACATGCTGGAACTTGCTCAATGTGAACGAATGAAAAGATGGAACTGCTAAAAATCACACAAAAATAAAATGTAAAAATAAAAACAAAAATAAAAATAAAAGTGAACACATGAAAAATAGGAAAAATTGAGAAAAAGGAAATAAAAAGGAAAATAAGATGGTGAAATTCTTGTGTCCTCTCCTTTCGTTCGGTCTCTTGGTGACAAGTTGAAGAACAGTGTCTCTCTCCTGTATCTGCTTCACGGCGGAAGGATGACGAAAAATTCTACTTTGGATCTCCTCCTTCTAAGGCTCTCCTCAGCAGTGTATGTCCATAATTTCTTCTTAGTTGCGCTATGATAGCTCTCAGGAGTCTGTTTAATTATGCATTTTTTACTGGGTCTCTGAGGAATGTGGATACGTCAACATTGTTGGTTCTACCCACTAGTTCTGGAAAGTTCTCAATGAGGTGGAAGAAGACTTGATATGCGTATCTTCTGTCTTCTGGTGACAACGACATTCGCTCTTATTTTCTAGTCTCTAGATCACAGGCCTTTCTTGTGACGTGAACAGTTTTTGCACTTTCCTGCTGCGTGGATTGCGACCACGTAATTAATTTTGTGCCAGACTTGGTTTAGGAATTTGTTGTTTCCTGGATCTCTGATGAAGGTTAGGGTATCTGTCGTTCTTCCAACAGCTCCTGGGCACTCCTCTATGATTCGGAAAAATAGGGTGTATGTCAGTTCATCGATGATCACTTGAGGTGGTAGCATTTGTTGTTATTCCCAGTACTCTGGCACATTCGGCAAAAGCTTCTGCAAGGACAGTCAGTAGTTGCCGTATTATTTTCCTGTTGGCTGGATTTTGGATAAAATCTGGGATACTGGTGTCTCTCCCTACGAGTGATAGATTTGTTTCTAATACTAATCGAAAACAGGAAAGCACATCTTTTGTAATATTTCTACTGGAGGAGACTATGAGTGTTATTCCAATTCATGGATATTGTCTGCACGTGCTGAAGTTCTTCCCCGTTGTCTGTAGATTCTTTGCAGCTGGATGCAGCTGGAGGGCTCTCCCCTATGTAGGGTTTAATGTCATTTAGGAAGATCCAGGCTTGACAGCTGACGGGGTGCAGTTCTCTACTATGAAGGGGCCATTGAATCTTGGCTTGTCCCACCTTTTTCTTGTGTTTGGTTTCTCACCAATACTGCATCACCAGGGAAGATGAGGGGCGCACAAAGGATTTCAGCTGCGCCTGCATCAGCACTTCGTGTTGTGTTTTGTGCTGTGTTATCCCCCTTTTGCCGTCGCTGTAGCTGGTCTGTAATGACAGAGGCACTGGATGTCATACAGTTAAGATAGTCTTTCATCTCTGCTCCCAGAACCTCCCTAGTTGGCTGGGCATCACATCTAGCTCTATCTCAGGGTGTAAGAGGGTTCCTCATCCTTCTGCCTGTAACTATCTCATGCGGCGTGAGATGATGGTCAGAGCCGGGTTGGTTCCTAAGAGCATACAGTGCCAGTGGTAGACAGTGCAGCCATCCCTTCTTTAATGTGAGCTTCAATTTGGCTATCCATTCCTTCAACAGGCCATTGAGTCACTCACATATGCCATTTCCCTCTGGATGATACGCCGACGAGAACTTGTGCTTTATACCAAGCAACAAGCTGATCTGCTCAAAAACTGTGTTGACAATTCTTCTTGATGGTCCCCTGTTGTCTGATCTCATTAGCTCGCACCCCCCCATCTAGGGAATACTTCCCTCACCAGGAACTTGGCAGCAAAGGTAGTGTCGGGGTGTGTAAAGGAACCTGCTTCTATCCATCTAGAGAATGGACACACCACCACAATTAAATACCTGTACCCGTTACACACTCGTATCATGTCGACGTAGTCAATATGCAAGTGCTGGAATGGTCCATTTGGACTGGGAATGATTCCTCTCACTACTTTTAATGTGTGCCCAGCGGAGAACTGCTGGCAGATAATGCATTTCACCATGAAAAATGCAACATTCTCTGCTAAATTCAGTGTGAACCAGTCTTCTGTGAGCGTTGCAGCAAGATTTTCTTTTGTCATGTGGGTGGGGTAGTGAAGTTGTTCTAACGCTACCTTTAGAAGGGCGACAGGCATTATTGGTTTACCAGTGCTGTCTTGCCTCCACAACCCGTCAGAGGGGTTTAAGGAACACACTCGACGCTTCCACAGATGTTTCTCCTCCTGAGGTGCCTACAGCTCCATTAGCTGAGTCTGCTCCATATTGTTATAGGCTTCTGGTGTGGCTTGCGCTACCATCATCCTCTCATTGGTACGTGTCACCTCCACGTCCATGATTGTTTCAGTTTTGGATGCCATGCGCTTGGCTTCTGTATCCGCTTCATGATTTCCACGTGACACGAAATCTGTCCCCTTGGTATGAGTGGCGCATTTCATGACCGCTATGCCCACTGGGAGCTGTAGTGCTTTTATCAGCCTGTCCAATAAGGCTGCGTGCTGCAGTGGCGTGCCATCTGCTCGGAGGTAGCCCCTCCTTTTCCAGTGCGCTAGTCCTGCATGTACTGTGGACGTCACATAGGCTGAGTCACTGTATACAGTTACTTCTTGGTCTGCATGATTCTCAATGGCGAGTATCAGTGGCAGCAGTTCTGCAGCTTGCTCTGAATAGCGGGATGGTATTTCTGCACTAACGAGTACACAAAACTCCCCATTCACTAGGTGTTTTACCACAGCCACGCCTGTATACCTTTGCCCGTCTTCTTGGTCTATTCTCGAAGACCCATCAATGAAGACAATCTCTCCACTCGCCAGGGCATTTTCCTTTACCCTGGGGATCTTATCATAGAATTCCTCATAGTTCGCACAGTCGTGCATAGGTTCTCCCTTTGTGACTGGCTCAGCTTTGAACGTAGCAGGGTTTGCAGTTTTACATTGCACTATTTTGATTGATGGATTAGAGATAATCACCTCACAGGCAGGTGCTCTCTGAGATGTCAGTGTGCCCTTTGGCTTCTCTAGTATGGCGAATAGTGAGTGCTCAACATACAATGTCATGGAGCACCCCATCAGAATGACACCTTTTCGATAGCGAATGTGGCAGCAGCTAGGTTTTGTTTGCATGGGAAGTGGCCCTTCATGACCGGGTCCAGACTCCCGCTGTAATATGCTAGGGGCTTGTACCCCAGCGAGGTTCGCTGCGCGAGCACTGCCGTCATGAAATTACCATCGTTATGTGAGAACAGGTAGAACCCGAGAACTGGGGCCTTACAAATTTTCCCTTAAGTTCTGAAAACCCCTTTTCCATTGCCTCAGTCCACTTGATATCTTCCCTGGTCTGCTGAGCCTTTTTTAGGGCATGAAGCAAGGGCTTGGTGTCTGAGCTGTAGTCAAAGACCCATGCTCTGACATAATTGCACAGGCCTAAGAAGCTTTGCATTTGTTTTATCGTGCACGGCTTGGCCGTGTTCATGATAGCTTCAGCCCTCTCTGGGGTTACCTTCTTCCCCTCATGGGAAATCAGTTACCCTATGTACAATACTTCTGGCTGAGAGTACTGCAGCTTCTCCTTATCAACTTTGCATCCCTTCTCAGCCAGTATAGTTAGTAGCTGGACAGAGTCTTGCCTGCATTGCTCTTCAGTGGTGCTGCAGATCAGAATGTCATCCTTGTACAGCAAAACAACACTGTCCACCGCAATATTGTTTAGGTCTATCTGCAGGACTCTGTTGAAAATAGACGAGGACCCGCAGTACCCCTGTGGCAACCTTGTGCTTTTCAGGTGCATTTGTCTGAAAGTGAATGACTGGATTCAAAAATTAGGGCTCCTCTTTGGGAGCCTATTCTACCCAGGAGGGTTAGTAGGGAACAATAATTAAAATTGAATAGGTCCAAGAAACATAGGTGCTCTCAGAATACTCCTGTTTTTTTGTCAACCTCTGCATAAAGAAAGAATAAATCTATTCAAGCTCTGTTGTAGAATCAATCTTATTCTTTAGCTAAAGTTATCCAGTTCAACATAAAATGGACGCTCCAGAGTTAACATCAAAAAGAGGGGAGGTCTTTGACCGGAAGTACAGAAAATATTTACAACACACGGAACCAAACGTTTCTTGGTAAAACAACCACTTTGTGTGTGCAAGACAAAATCAACTGCAAGTATCATTTGTCATGAAGTTCACATGAGAATAGCAAACATATAGACATTTGACATTTATAACATCACATAAACATTTAAAAAAACCAAGTCATTTTTTCTGTGTAAAGCAGCATAAATATATTGCAGTTGGGGATAGTGCGTCTACACCACTGTGTTTCAGCCATTTCTAGATGGGCTTAGTATGCCACATCTGGTGTACGGCCTTCATCAAGTCGGGGGTCTGTACTGTATGATGTCTGCGCTGCAGGGGGAATGGAGAAAGTTGTCAGGGGAGTATTCATGCACCGATTATTTTAAGAAGAATAAATCATGCGCTGTGTAGTATTGAAAACACACACAGCTTACCTATGGGTGTATTAATTCCACAGGTTCTGTTGTTTAGAAGATATATAAGCCACAAGGGCTAATCTCTGTATGATCCTATTGTGAAACACAGAAGGATTTGGGTTTCTTATTAGTATGAAGATCACCTTCGAAGGGATTGGAAACAACTTCGTCAAGGCGGGCACTATTTTCATAAAATAGTCTCTTACCTCTCAGCCGGAGGTGAAGTTTCACTTTTAAATGAGCCTAGTTTCTTTTTTCTTTCAAGTGGCCCCACGGGCAAAACCTAAGTGAGTGAGAATATCTTTTTAATATTTTATCGCACTGAAGGCACCTCAATGGTTCTAAATGCCTGCCGAGTGCACGCAAAATGGCCTTACCTGTCAAGGTGCAGGACCTGCTCGCAGTCTGCCGCTGTAAAATTCGAACCGCTGAGTCATTCTACGATTCACGGCGACCTGGCTGAGGCGTTAGTAACGCTGTTGCTAGGTCTCCACGATCATTTATACGGCGGACATCTTAGATTGGGGCAGGTTGCCGCCGATAGTGATAATGTTCCATCAATCGCTCGGATTGTAAAACAAAAGTATTTACAATGGTCCCCATGTCTATGGGATCCAAATGTGTAATTTACACACTGTGTTAGTAAAGGTTGTCATGGCAACTGACAAAGAGCCAAAAGAGGCGATAATACTGTATCAATCGCTCGAAGTTGTACAACGAAAGTATTTACATGGGTCCCATGTCTATTGAGATTCAAATGGGTAATTTAGACCCTATGTTAGTATAGGTTGCCGTGGCGACCGACATTGAGTGCCCAACTATAGGAGAACGGGCAAAAAAAGTTAAAAGGGGGGGCGGGTTAAAGGGGAGTGATTCTGACCCTCCCCTTTGGCACTGTGGGCGGGACCTTATCACTAGGCGTAGATATGCTGAACGGATATGCTTGACCAGTGCAAGTGAAGTTCTTAAAGCAGCATCACAGCAAACAAACACTAAATAGTGCAAAAGGTTCACATACATAGTCTAATACAGAAAAATGCACATGTGTGCAATTAGCATTGTCATTGATGGCTTCTTGTACAATTGCATCATCAAACGACACTAGGACAATTTGTTTTGTAAAGACAGTAATGGTACATCAAGTGACTATTGTTCGTGATTGCCACAGTATACATATTTTCATGGTGGTTTTTGATTTCTGTAGATGAACAGACAGAATGTATTATGCTCATATATATAGGATCACAATTCTGTTCTATCACCAAGGAATGGGATTTCATAGGAAAGATTTCCGCTCAACTGAGATGTTCAGCCCAGCCTGTACAGTGTTGAGTTTGTGAACCCAGCGTTGTTCTAGTTGTGTTAGTGTTTTGTTCAGGTTTCCACCACGTTTTGCTGGTTTTACCTTTAGAAGGGCGAGCCATCTCAAATCAGTGTCCTTATGGTTCTTGTTAATGAAATGTTCAACTAAGGGCTTGTCCGCTACCTTATTCCTAATGCAGGAGCTATGTTCTGAAATGCGCATTTTTATGGCGCATAATGTTTTCCCTACATAAAGTAGGCCACAGGAACATTGTATGATATATATAACCCCCTTCGTGTTGCAGTTGGTAAAATCTTGCATTTTCCATTTCACTTTGTCATGTTCGAACAATCTTTTTTGTAAGGTCAGAGGGCAGGCCACACAGTGTCCACATTTGTGGTGTCCAACTAACTGGGGTAGATCCCAGACCGTGTTCGGTGCTTGCAGTGGTGGTTCTATGAAGGTGTGCACCAGTGTGTCCTTGAGATTCCTGTTCTTTTTGAAAGCAAAACACGGCACACTGTTTAATGTGCCAGGATGTTTGACCAGTTGCCAATTCTTCTTGATGGTCCTCTGGATCAATTGGCTCAGTGGTCCGAAGGTGGTGACACAGACTATCCTGCCCAGATCCTTTTTGGGTTTGTTCTCTAGACAGATTTCTCTTGGAGTATGTCTGCCCCTTTGCTTTGCTTGGCTGATAGATTTTCTAGGGTAGCCTCTTTCTGTAAGCCGTTCAGTCAATCCGTCCGCATGTTGTTGGAATTTGTCTAGATCTGTGCAGTTTCTCTGTATACGTAGACATTGTCTGTATGGTAAGTTGTACTTTAAACCCATCGGGTGGTAACTTTGAAAATGTAATAGACTGTTGTCGTCAGTGGGTTTTCAAAATAGTTCAGTTTTTAGCAGGTCGCCAGTTCTGTAGATGTGGAGGTCCAAGAAATCTTTTTGGTGGTGGTCCCAATGTATCGTGAATTTGATATGTGGATTCCTTGCATTGATCCAGTTGTGGAATCTTTGTAGTTCGTGTGATGTGCCCTTCCAGACAATGATGATGTCATCAATGAATCATTTCCATAAGGAAATGTTCTCCAAAAAGGGGTTCTCTGTTGTGAATGCATTGTTTTTTTCATAACTGGACATATACAAATTAGCAATATCCGGGGCAAAAGTGGCCCCCATACTCACACCCTTTGTTTGCTTATAGATTTGGTTCTGAAACAGAAAGAAGTTTTCAGACATGGCCAATCTCGTACACTCCAGAATGAAATTGGTCGGAGTGGAGTTTAAGTCTTCTCTGGTGTTCAGGATGTCTCGTATAGCCTCTAGCTCTTCTTGTTGTGGTATTGATGTATATAGAGCCTCAACATCCATAGTAGCAAGGAGGCTGTCGTCCATTAAAATTATGTTATCAAGTAGATTTATGGTGCTGGTGGTGTCCTTCAGGTATGAGGGCATCTGAATTACAAAGGGTTTTAAAAAATGATCGGTGTACAGGGATAGTGGTTCCAGGAGGGATTCACATGCCGATACTATCAGTCTTCCCGGTGGTTTTTCCGAGTTTTTATGCATCTTTGGCAGAATATAAAAAGCTGGTGTGCGTGGGTTGGTCTTGTTCAGGAACATCTTTTCATCCTCGCATATCCACCCTTCATTGTGGGCATGTTGCGTGAGGCTAGCAATTTGTTCTTGGAGATCCTTTGTGGGGTTGTGGTCGAGGGGTAGGTATGCTTCGTGGTCACTCAATAGTCGCAGGCATTCTGTGTTATAATCAGACGTGACCCATACGACTATCCCTCCCTCTTTGTCAGTGGGTTTGCGGTACCGTTATTAGCTCTGAAGTCTCTTAACGGGTCCCTTCCATAACGCCTGGTAAAACCAGACGTTAAGGAAGGGACGCGCTAAGGGACCTCAGATTAGGGTGGTAAGGGATTACCATCACCGCTGTCCTTACCGGTGCCAGTAATCCCTTACCACCTACCTCGTAATGAGGACCTTAGTGTACCAAGAATGTCAAGCGACTAAAAATCATCTGCCTATTCCTATTCATGAACCCCTGGAAGATCTTGTCATGGCCATGACTGCCCAACAAAACACGGACAACACACATAAAGTTGCCAAACAGAAAATAATGAGTTTGAGCGCCACTGCAGTAGGCATAATAAAGCCTCTGTCTCCAAGTGAAGACCTTCTAACACCTGAGCAGAGGCAGATAGAAATTCAAAGATCGGTTGACCAATATGTAGCTTCTCATTACAAGAAGCAGCCTCATAATCCTAAAGAGCAGACTTGGCAATTACGGAAATGTCAGGACAAGGAAATCCATTCAGAGCGTCATTTTAAGCCACAACAAATCCAAACCATATTTCCTACCCATCTTGAGAGGATTGTAAACACCAAGAGTGTTCAATTACATTAACAAATGATTAACAGCACTTCATTATATAATAAGAACAAACTTTTACAACAACACCATCATTGCCTCATCATGAAGTGCCGTCCTCCACCGTAGTCTACGTACGACCTTAGCAGATCTAGTATCCTCAGCATTTTTGGTGACATTCCAAATCTGGAGGAGATAGCATTGTCTGATGTTCAGCTTGTAGAATTTATTAATGATGTACACTTATTCATCGTCAGATTGTGGATACAATCAGGAGTTGTCCTGAACACGATATGGAAAGCAAAAATGGATCTCTTTACTTTGGGTGTTCTTATTGCCAAGGATCCTAAGAGCATCAATCCTTCTCAAATGAAAGAAGAAGCTCCTGATCTAGAGATGAGACTCCCCCTTCAAATGACATGCTCTGAAACACAATGTCACATTAAGCAATATACAGAATCTCAATTCGACAATATACATCTCCTGCAAATTTGGGCTGGAGCGCAAACATAACAATGGAAGCAAAAACATGAAAAAAATATTCACCTAGCATGTTGAAATACACGTGGTTTCATCCATCTCATGGATGGCTCTAATAATCTAAAAACATCTTTGATATTATAGTATTGCAGGAAACATGGCTATTAGATGTTCCTTTATGGGACGATCCTTATATCATCTTCCAACCCACCAAGCAAGCTCAAAAGGACAGACCAACATCCAGCCTAATGGTAGCAGTCAAGAGCAGTTCGCTTTACCAATTCAGCAGCGGGCGGGCCCAAGCCAAATTTTACAATTGGTTAAGATACGACATGCAGAAAGAGTAATAACACTTCTCAATGTTTATAGGAATCCGGCCACCATAACGGATAGTAAATTCTTCTCTGATCTTGAAAGCTCCCTTGATTTAGTTGGATGAAGCTCATGAAAGAAAGGCAATTTGTGATGACCAATGAAGCTATACTAGGCAACTTAACACCACAAAGCACGTGGCACAGGGGTAGTCAAGCTGGCATCATTGATTAGGTCTATGTCTATGTTGATAAAGACATATTTGCTCAAGCAACCAGGTTTGAAATCATGTAACAGATTCACAGTGATCATGATATGCTAACGCTTCAGTGGACTTGCCAGTGCCTATCTTTAAGTGTTTTGGAGCAGAAATATAAAGCATTACTCACTGTGAATGCAACAAGGAGTGCTTTAAGATGCTCAGCTACTACATTACAACAGCTCAATGTAAAGCTCACTCAAGGCTTGACTCTCCTTGTTGGGACTGATAGCCACACAGGTGAAGAATATACAGCTGCCTTGCACTTGTTTAAACTTCATTCAAAAACAGACACAAGAGTTAATTACAAAAACAAACATCAATTCGATGCAGAACTTAAAGCCAGGAAGGCGTTCTTCCGACGAGAAAAGAAATTTGCATTTCTCTTGTCCCCAAATAAAAGAGTGGGGTCCTAAGAGCCGTTAAGTGTCAATATAGAAAGTGGGTAAGAGCCAGTAAGGCCTGGTTATCCCAAAGAGATGGAGAACTCATGTTAAAGGCCATAACTTCTAAATACTCAGCACAAACATGGGCCCTCCTCAACCAAGCAAATCATGCCTTGCAAGTGCCAATCCAGATCAATGGTGGAAGCTCTAGAGCACCAGGCTTGGATGGCTTGAACAATGCTATGTTCAAGGCCCATCCTAAAGAATGGACCTCTATTCTTTAAAACATCTTTTCCAATGTGATAGAGACCAACTCCACAGTAAACCTGGCGTCAATCCATAATAGTGCCAATATTTAAGAAAGGTGACTGCTCCCTATCAACCAACTGCAGACCTATTGCTTTATTGGATGCACCTGGACATTTTTTTGCACGGTTCATCCTAGGGGATTTTAATGATTGGACCATAAAGGCTCGAAATCACGACACCTGCCAAACTGGGTTTGTGGCCGGGTTGGATACAGCTATTAATCTAATTACATCACTGCCATAAAAAAACACAGTCTTGTATCAAAAAGCAGTCAGTATACCTAGCCTTTGTAGATTTCCAGGCTGTGTTTGATTCCATTCCCAAGAAATATTGATGGCGTAACTGCACAAAGTGTTATTCCCAGAGACCATCAGCTCTTTTATCAAATCTTTACATACCAACACCAGGATAATGATAAGATTGATTCTGGAGGGAGTTCTATCTGCCCCCATCACCATGGATCGATGTTTAAAACAGGGATGCATTCTTGCATCAGCGCTTTTTAATTTTTTCATAGTTGATTTGCAAGAATCATTCGCTGGCATCATAACAAATGTGCCAATATTAAGGGAACACCTGGTCCCGTCCCCACTATACGCGGGCGATCTGGTGCTATTATCTAAAACCCCCAAAGGTCTACAGTAATTACTTGATGCGCTTGCATCATAAGTGGAGAAAAATCAACTCTCCATTAACCTTGATAAAACTAAGGTCATGTACTGTCGACACTCTCAAGGAGTGAATAAACCATATAAGTGGACTTGTCTATCACTACTCCTATTTAGGGTTCAATATAAATGACCAAGACCACAATAAACCCTATAAACAAGACCTACGAAATAAACTTTCTACAGCAGTTTCCCAAACTAAAATTAGATTGGTCAAAAATGGCACATTTTCTTTAGCACCAGCACTAACTAATTACAACCAGGTAACACCTACAATTTTGTATGGGACTGAGACAAAGGGGATATTACCTAAAATCTTTTGGCTAAAAATAGAAGGGAAATACTGGAGACATGTTATAAATCTTCCCCAGTGCCTACCAATTGCCTTAATCAGGTGTGAACTGGGCTTAATCTCCCTGCATGGTCTATATTTATGGAGACTATGCTCCTTGTTTAGAAAATGCATTCTTTCACCCAAGTCGAATATGTTAATCAGCATATCATCTACATATATGGTTACTTCAGAACACACATTTATGATTAAGTGGAAATCCACAATTGTAAATGTTTTGGCATTGGTGGACATTCCTTTGGAAGTTCTGTTAGATAATCTGATCCATGCAAAAGCAAAGTTACTCCTATTTGACTGGATCAAAACACGTGAACAATGTCAAACATATAAAGATTTCAGGAATAACCCCTTTTCTGATAAAAAAAATATTGGGTCATGGTGTCATTCTTGAAATCCTTCTTCCCTGTGCATAGATCTACATTCATGCGCCTAAGGTTCATTTTGTGGCCCACATACAAGGTCCTAGCGAGACGAAAAATGATCAACAAAACTGATAACGGATGTCGATTTTGCAAAAATTTAAATCAGGTTGAACCACTTCGGCACTTGCTTTCAGAATCGCCAATGTTAAAGGAGAACTGAACGTTTTACTTAAAAAAGTATTTTGAGTACTTGAGAATTGTTGACCCAAATATATGTTGGCAAACTGTTTTTTGTACTCATTACACTTTTCTGTAAGAATTGCTGCTATTGGTGTTTTAGAGCCATTACAACTATAGCGAGAAGTAGAACAATATATCCAATTTAATTTACAAGTAAATATGATGTGCAATGTAGAATTTGCAGCAGTTCTGTTGTATTGTTGTGCAAGCATGACTGAGACTCATCAAAGGGATTTAGGCTTAAGTGTATAGATATCCTACATTAATCTCAGAAATACATTTTGACAAAGATTTTGAATATCTTGAAAATGTCATGCAAAATAATTCTATCTGTAAATGATGGGAAACACCTTGATGGGCTTTGCTTTCACAAATTTTAAGAACCACTAATATACTCTAAAAAGTGGTAGAGTCGATTAATTTTAACTCAATTCTCTTCATGATTGTTTTTTATATTTTAGCAAAACAATTTTTCTATGACTTAAATGTATTCTGCTTTTTTTTTAGAGGTTTTTTTTAAATAACATTTTATCATTCATCTGTTGGATTTATATGATGAAAATGTATATGATGAAAAGTTGATTGAATTCATTTAAAATATTTTATTTAAAAAGATATAGTTTGTGTATCATGGCTTTTTCATTTTGAAAGCCATTGAAATACCATCCATCATTGTGTCTATTTTTGGGGAGATTCCCTTGTTTATTGGAGCCCACAGCATGTTTTAGAGTTGAAGTTAGAGCATTCTGTAAAGACTATGAACTGTTATGGTTCGAAGGAGAATAGACAATAGTGGGAAGAAAAAGGGTTATGCAGTTGATTCTTAACAGGAATCATTTGCATAATTCTGTCATATTATCAATGTCATAGTTGAGCCCATAGTTTTGTTCAGTTAGCAATATTAGAAATAACACGTCTAAGTGATCTGAATAAGCAACTCCTTGAGTGACAATTAAGTAGATTATATGCTTCATCAAAAAATCGCCATTCATTGTGTGTCCACATTTATGTGTTTAGTATTCACTCATTTAATAGCCCAAAATCTTCAGGTCACTCCAGGTTTGAGGTTTTAGGGCTGTCACATTTTTCTAGCCAGTAAATAAAATCGACAATCAAAACACGCTCAGAGCAGAATGGGATCTGAATGGAGAGAAAGTACCCATAAAATGACTGGATCAGACAACGCAGGTCTGTAAATCAAAATAAATAGATATGATGTGTTTGAATTTGGAGATATTTTTATATAGATCATATCAGTATCTTTGGACGATTCTGTAGGTTTCTTTTACAAGTTAATTGATTTTCCTAGACCATTTTTATATCTGTTTGGGGGCATTCTTTTACATGCTTCTATACCCTGTTGTCATCTGACAAGGTTATTTTATTTAGCCCCTTACATGCTAAAGGCAAGTATGTTCCTCCTGGATTCCCTTAAAGAATGATTTTTGGGTTCAGCCCACTTCTGCAGTTATTGAAGTCACGTTTCTGTAGTACAGAGCATGCCACAATTCTCGATCATAATATGTTTATAAAGTTTGTATTGCTATTTGATTGAACAATGTAAGTTGATGAGCTAATATTTAATTAATCTAGGTAATAGGTTTGAATGATTGTGTCAATTTGTGTGCACATTGTAATTGTACAAGGATTCTTCTTAGTATGCATGTAATTTATTTTCACAAAACGAAAAGGCGATGGCTGGAAGGTTTTGAATTAATCATAACCACGGGCACAGCTCTGGGCAACCCTCCAGACCAGCATTTTTCAGCCTGCCAAGCCATTACAGAAGAGCAAAAACCACATGCAAATCAGACTTGGTCCTACCCCAAAAGGGGCAGTCCAGCACAAACTGCTAGGTTGCATCCCTTCTGCATGAGACCACACGCATCCCCAGACATGTTTCAGCCTTTTTGGGCACCATCAGTGATGAGTAGCTTGGGTCTCTAGACCCGGCAGACTCGGGACCCACGTCTGGGCATACCAGTCCCACTCAGGCTGACTTTAGCAAAATGAAAAGGTGATGGCTGGAAGGTTTTGAATAAATCATAAGCACGGGAACAGCTCTGGGCAACCCTCCAGACTATTGTTTTTCAGCCTGCCAAGCCATTATAGAAGCGGAACAACCGTATACAAATCAGGCTTGGTCCTACCCCAAAAGGGGCAAACCAGCCCAAACTGCTAGGTCAAATCCATTCTGCACCACACCACAAGCATCTCCAGACATGTTTCTGCCTTGTTGGGCGTCATCAGTGAGGAGTAGCTTGGGTCTCTAGACCGGGCAGACTAGGGACCCACGTCTGCGCATATCTGTCCCACTCGAAGTGACTTAAGCAAAATGAAAAGGTGATGGGTGGCAGGTTATGAATAAATCATAACCACGGGCACATCTTTCAGCTTGCCAAGCCATTACAGAAGGTGAAAATCCATATGCAAATCAGGCCTGGTCCTAGTCCAAAAGGGGCAGTCCAGCCCGAACTGCTAGGTCACATCCCTTCAGCACGAGACCACAAGCATCCCCAGACATGTTTCAGCCTTGTTGGGTGTCATCAGAGAGGAGACGCTTGGGTCTCTAGGCCCGAAAGATCCGGGACTCACGTCTAATTTATTTTCACCAGCAAGAGCTTGTCGGGTATTAACTATATGGAGGCCCACATGAAGCTCAGATGAGATGCCACGCAGTGGTACTCATAAGGGCTTGTGGGCAATCAGGAAACCCAAAAACGCCAATGCTTATCACCTCCAGCAGACTTCTAAAAAACAGTCTCATTTGTATGGAGAGAAATTAAGAAAGTTCAGAGAGTTGTTGTTTTTGTTGTTTATTAATTTGTAGGGCACAACAAACCCTTAGGTAACTGGGCGCAACAGAGTACAAGGCTTAGTTACAGAGTGGAGAGTACATACATACAAACATTGAATCGGGGTACAGAAGTGCAGGAGAGGGTTTCAGAGGCAAGTGCATATTGGTTAGTCATACTGGTCGTTGGATCGAGTCTAGGCAATCTCTCACATTCCAATGAAACCCACCAAAAGGCTTTTGAGAATACAGGCAATCTCTTGGTCTCATACCAGTACAAGAAAATTAAAAGATTAAAATCAACATGGCACATAAGTAAAGACAGTTACAAGACAGTGTAGCAAGTCGTAGCTTGCTCCATCAGCACCCAGGTCAGGTTGCAGCATCAACACCGTGTAGCAGCCCTCAAAAGGGATAGAGAGCAGTTAGGTGATCTTAAAGCAGCAGTTGCTATGTTCCCCAACCTGCCCCTAATAACAGTGCATCTTGGAATGTGGTAAATGATTAATGGTCTATATGAGTCCAGGCATCCTCTCACGCTACAGGGAAAAAAAACGAAATGGGCATTAATAATAGTCCAGGCAACCCCTAGGCATAATGCCAGAACAAAGAAAGATATAGCAAATACAATAAATGTGCTAACATAGTTAAAAGACAGAGAAGCACACAGGAGCTTACCTTTTCTGCACTGAGTAATGGGACATGGGTATGTTCATAAGGGCTAGAGAGCAACCACGTGATCTGAAAGCGCCAATCCCTGCATCCATTGACCATTCCCAATCAGCAGCCATCTTGGAATCAAGAAAATGAAGAAGGGTCTTAAAGGCCAAGCAATTACTCATGTTACAAGGAAACAAACTTAAGAGAAATGTAATGTACAGGGACATCCTTTGCCTGGTAACAGCATGATAAAGTAAACTCTGTGTTTAAATACAAGATTACAATAAATATGAAAAATAAACTAAAAACTTTTTTAAAATGCAGCGTAGTGCATAATAATTCACTCCATCTGCACACAGTACAGAATTGATTTTTAGTGATCATGTTACAGCCTGCCTGGCATGTTATATTCAAGGATAAACCGAATCCGAGGATGTATATGAATAAAATACACATGCAGTGAACATTATGTACACATAGTTTTAGGTATATGGCACTGTTTCAAAATTGGGAATGGATGTTGATGATATGTGTTCTAGAGCCGTTCTCGGAGCAGGGCCTTGTAGCTTTGGGCTCCACTCGTCAACACAGCACAGTCAGACTGGGATAGGAAAGAAGAGAAAACTATGTGCTTGGCGGGAATTGTATTGGCCTCATGCCGTGGGTGGAGAGCTAAAAAGGCAGTCTGAGGTGCAGGCTCGTTCTCAGAGGCGTCCCTGCCTCACTGAAGCGTTGTAAAGCCACGCAGATTTACTGAGTTGCATATTTTCGAATTTACTTGAGGCTACATACAAATATATATATTTATAACTTTTCCGATGTTCAGAGGTTATACACAATCACACATAATTTCGACTTTTAAAACAGAGGATACACTACACAAGCCAGTCTGGGATGTGTGTGCAGTTTGCCCAAAGTGCTACCATTCCGCGTCATTCCACGCAGTAACTGCACGCGCTATCTTCTGCCACAGCCGTCTCTCTTCCTACTAAGCATGGGTCTTGTGCTATCTCATGAGAGGTGAGGGAAGGTCGTTTTAACTATACAAATGACACTCATTTCACAAGTACTTATAATACTATGGCACGATGTGGTGGCAGTGATTCCTGGCTGCTTCCTTGCAACTACACCCCTAGGACAGGACATACATAACACAGGACTACAGCGTCACCATCCAAACACTTGACAATACAACTACAGCATGTGCCATGATTTCATGTCCAGTCCATGTGGTGATACTGTGCTAACAATGTGCGCATGTTTTGTTTGATGATGATTTGCAAACACTCAAATCACACTAGTGCTGCAATGCAGTTGTTTGGATCCACAACGTTTGTGATATTCAATGAGTCATGATTATTTGACCATGATCTGAAACATTTTCCTCCATACATATTCAATTTTTACAATTGACCTTTTTGTTTTTCATTTCCGCCAAAAAACGTGTTAAGGAAACTAGTCAAGACGAATCAAAAGTAAGGTTAGTATGTGTGCGAATATTCAATGCCATCCACACCTTTCTCTGTACCAGTGTGCTCTGAGCATTTTTCGATAGTTCCCGGGTATTCAGGACTACGTGCCGGGCACCCCCCTTGTTGTGTTGTTCTGGAAGCTACAGAGTTCATTTGAGTTGCGATGAAACACCTTTAAATTCGTTGACTCCACCCAGGCAGTGTGTGCATTGTTACTGCAGCCAGGCACGGACTAGCCTACAGGGCAATAGACCCAATGCTGAACAAAAAAAAAAAACACAAAATGCTGGTGTGTATCAAAGTGGCCACATTTTGGGCCGATTTGGGCCAGTTTGATGAGTTACTTCACTCTGCGGCTAGTAGTTTTGACCAGTGTTGCTGAAGACATATTCTTTAAAATGCACAATTTGCATCACACTTTATCTAAAAACTCCCCCTTGGTAACTATTCAAACAGTGCCACAAAAGAATGAATAGCCATTTGTAACTGTGGGCCACTTTTCCATTGGTGACTGAGACAATTGCATGTCCCAGTCTGACCCTGCGTACAGCGAGCAAACATGAATTGTACAGGACAGGAACAATGTCGAGGGAGCTCTGGAAATCACAAACCACACTTCTCTGTCGTACGTGATTCTGTTATTCCCGTGTTGACACATTTAGACTAAAGGTGTCACATGAACGCGCGTGGCCTAGGGACATTTCACAGTGTGTTCGACTTCATATTGCTGCTTAGACAGCCCCAGTAAAATGCACGAGAATCATCATAACTCCAAGTTTCTCTCTCATCGGTTACAAGAACAGACCCTCGCGCGTGTCTCTTCCTATTACTCCATACACTCAGTGGCACAAACTGAAGTGCGCGTGCAGAGAGGAAAAGAGGAGCTCGGCATTCTCTCAGAAGCCGCGACACATTTGATCACACCATAACTTGCGAACTAGTTGCTCGTGGCAGCCTTTGCTTCTGGCTGTCACAATAGCAAGAGGACCGCTAAGTTTACAAGATGAAACCAAATGACAGCCATGGCGTATTCTTTATTGTTGATGCTGCAGTGTTACAAATCACAGCCAATCAAAGTGACACCTGAAAGCGAGCATTATGACACTATGGTTTATGGAGAGTAATAGCAGCATTCTTATTGTCCCTCCTGCAGAGTTTGCTATGGAGTGTTGCTCGCTGATGACAACCTCCTGATCTCTAAATCGTCTATTACAGTTATTGTACTGAAAGAGGAAGTGAGCAGAACAAATTGCAGGATGGAAAGGGGGAGGCAGTGTTTAAAGGTAAGGCAATATGGAATTTAGTTACAAATGTGTTGCACAGCTAAACACATGGCATGTGCATATGACTGTTTCATGGCCCCTCACCACTTTCGTTGAGGGTGCAGCTCAGTCATATATACCACTAATGTCACGCCTGGGTTGGATGCCCAAAGGCAGCCGAGGGCACTTCTGAGGCCCCGGTGGTTTTCCAGTTGTTGAGGGCAGCAGTGATGGCCACATAAGTAGTAACATTACACTCCTTGGTAGGAGGCAGCTGCATAAGATACAGCTGCCACAGCACTTTATTTGGAATCTCTGGAACGACTTCTGATAAGCATAGTGAGAGAATACTTGACTGGCAGATTAGAATGAAATCCTGGAAGGACCATCTAATTAGGCACAACTGTGTTTGCAGAGACACTCTGGGGGTCGTTTCAAATATAAAGTGTCAAAATTTGTCATGCATTTACATTACAGAACTGGGGAAACAGAGGGGAAAGTCTGCTCCTGCCTCTTGCACCAGCTCCGTAGTGCAAATATGTCTGCATTTGCACCCACATCAAATTTTCATGCTGGCAGTGTGAGAAATTGCCATCTGGCAAGGATGTGGAAGCCCTGTGTTGGGGGGTTTCTCCCGGGGTCGACTGTGCCTTCCGCGGACCTCCGGGCTGGGAGGCCCCAACTCCTCCCGCGTGTCCCAAAAATGAGTATGAGACACACACAAGAAGCAAGGTGGTTCTGCTGTTTATTGAATAACGGCAGGGATGGGTCTAGGATCGTACGCGTCCGTCCAGACTCTCGAAATTCGTGGGGCTCGCAGGCCCCTTTTCGCCTCAGTATGACGCGCTACTTGCGTCACCTGGGAAAGTTAGCAAAAAAAAACTATCGCCACTCTGGATTGGTTCCTCGAGTGGTAAGGTTAGTATAGCATACGTATAGAGAACGCTGTCAGTGGTTAAGGGTCAGTCAGGTGGTATACTTGGGTTGTCCCTTCTATTAGATACTTGAAAATTGTTACACGAAAAGCCCTAATGATTGGCTAAGGTTTATGGCGTCAGTGATAAGTGCCCCATGTTCTGATTGGTCCACTCGCAAGCCCCCCAACCTGGTACCATCGTTGTTCCCAGCTCGCGGTGTACCTGTCATTTGCAACAATATGTAACTATGTGTTTGTGCAGACAATGCATGGATTTGCTCATATGCCTGAGAGCAGACTATTCCCATCGCTGTAGGTGTCCATTGGGTCATTTCATTGTTGCAGCCTGTGTCTCAAACGTGGGACCCAGGCGACTTCTCCCTCCTGGGTCTGGCACCCTGTCAGGTTCGGCTTGGTCACGTGAGGAGAGACCGTGGTTGAGGCAGAATTCTGCACATTTAATGTTGTATTTTCCACTGTGTGTCTGGCTTAGTTTGCAGGTGTGACCTTGGCTTCGGCTTGTGGCATGCGAGTTGCAACATTGCCCCTTTGGCTGTCAGTTCTCGCTGGGCTCATTCTGCAGGGTCAGCAATTGTACTCTTGCTCGTTCAACGTTCGTGGAGGCTCTTGCTTGCGGCCTACTTGGGCCTGGTGCATAGGTGGGGATGTTTAATGCACGGCACTTTAAGTTGTGGTATCACATTGCTTCATAAGCAGTATCATGTCTTCGTTGTATTTTCATCACAATGCAAGGGCTAGGAGAGGCGTCAGCAAGCATTTTAGATGAGTGCTTTGTGCGTCTTGCGTTTCTGCATTTTGAAAAACCTATGTGAAAAATAATAAAGATGCGCGTCAGTGGGTGTGTCCGTCACCTACGTCATAGCACTGAATATGTTCTTCGTGTGGATTGGTGTGGGGGTGTCCAGTGTGCATGGTTGCACGGGTGTTCTGACAGTTGGCTAGGTCGTCATGGCATCTCTAACAATGTGTTTATTTACTGTTGAAAGGTTTAGTCGAGTTCATCCATGCCGCGGGTGTCGGCTTGAGCAGGGCAGGCTGGTGGGCAGGCTGATGGGCACATCCGTATGTTCCTGTACCAGGGTATTTGGTCGTCTGGTAGGTAGGCAAATTCATCTCGTGGCGGGTGTCTGGGTCGCGATCCTCTAGGCCAGGGGCGCGAGGAGATTGGGGGGAGTCTTTTATCCCATTCTCCCACTTCAGTCCCCCCTCTGGTCGACTTGTCGACCACAAACATATCCTTTTCCTTATCTCCTCTTACTCTCCATATTTTAGTTACTCCTCCCAGGTGTCCATAGTGGTTGACATGGTCCTCAAATGACCAATACATATACACACAACTTCCTCCCGGTGTGCAGTATACCCATTTCCCGATGTAGCTTCTCAGGTTTCTTGGGTTTTCGAGCTTCACGGATGGCGGGTCCAGGTGGTTGGTGATGATCTGTTTGCGCAGTTTTTCTCTTTCCTTTATTATTGTGTCTGTGTGCTGGCCATCATCAGTTGGCATCAAGGGGTGCATACCAACCATTTCGATCATTTCGTCTGTAGTGCGTGCTTTCCGGGCTTTCCAGAACCTTATTATAATCAGTGCAGCTCCAGCCAGTATTACACATCCAACTATAATCTTCAGCCCGTCCGACAGCCATGATGGCATCCATGACCATAACAATGAAAACCAGCTGTCAGCCTTCTTCACTCCTTTACTTTCTTCCATCTTTTTGGAGTGCTTCTGGGCCAGTTGTGATACTGCTTCGGTGAGTGTACCATTGTCGGCATTGTTAGCAGGAATAAATGTGCAGCATGATTGTCCTATCTTTGCGCAAACTTCTCCTTCCATTGCTGTAAGGAGATCTAATACGTATCTGTTCTGTAGTGCTACCATCCTCACTGCTCGCAGTTCCTCTTTTATTGTGTTGATTCCATTTATTGTAGAATTAATTGTCATCATCAGCTCCCATCGCGTTATCTGGAGCCATTTTGCGTTTGCATAAGCTTGTAGTCCAGGGTGTATTATTGATGAGAAAAACATTGCTGCTCTGCTGAATAGCCTGTGTTCTGGTGGGATTGAAGTGAGTGCTGTTTCCAACCTTCCCCATAGGTAATTTCCTGTCAGAGGTTCTCCTTGTCTCTTTTTTCTATTCAGGACATTATTGTTGTTGTTGTTTTCGTTGTCTGACCCCCTCTGAGAGTTTACAGATCTCTTCTTCCTCTTGTTTCCTTCATCCATTTTGGGGAAGTTCGCCATGTTCACATGTTTCTGGGGCACCACTAGTGATGGTACATTACAATCGGCTGCACCAATGGCAGAAAAAGAAATATGGGTAAAAAGAGGATGTACAATGTCGCCAACTGACGCACTATGGCGTCAGGGTAACACTGGAAAGATGCTAATGGCATTGGCACTATTGAACACCGCCCTGAGCCAGCTCCATCACCCAGCTCATACAGGGAAGGAAGTTATGGCAGCACAAATTAGGGAAGATTGGTTCTGCCCCGAGTTAAATTCTCATGTAACAAATTTCATCAGCAATTGCCTCACATGTCAACAGTTTAAGGCCGGTCACACGCTGCAAGTGATAAAAGGTACTATACCCCGGCCAGAGGGACCCTTCCTGCACATTCATATTGATTACGTTGATATGATCAACGTATGTCAAGGAAATAGGTATATGATTGTAGTGGTATGCCCATTCTCCAGGTGGATTGAGGCAGGACCCTGCTCACATGCGGATGCGTTCAGAGCAGCTAAATTTCTAGTAAGAGAGGTTTTCCCCAGGTGGGGAGTGTGCGAAGTAATGCGGTCAGATAATGACCCACATTTCGCTAATGAAATATTTAAACACATCACGTCCTTACTGAACATCAAGCATAAATTTGCGTGTGCATATCACCCGCAGGCCAATTGTTTATGTGAACGCCTGAATGGCCTATTGAAGGAGGCAATCGCAAAGATACAGCGAACAACAAAGAAGAGTTGGTTGTATTGCCTTCCGCTAGCTCTATTTGAGCTAAGGATTAGACCAGGCTCCGACCACCACCTCACTCCTCACGAGGTGGTGACCAGACGTCAAATGCGCCTTCCTCTAACGCCAACATAAAGAGCATTCACAGACTATGAAAACACTGCAACTGTTCTTGGTGATGAAATGTACCAATGTGTGTCTTCTTTGATTACTAGTGTAGTGTTTGTGTCTCAACAGCTCGAGTGCACGTGGGGCGGGTCTAAGAGTTATCAACAAGAAGACGCGGACAAAGAATTGGAAAAGGAAAAACTGTGACCACGTGCTACTCCGCAATTTCAATAGAAAGTGGAACACCCCATGCTTCACTGGTCCCCACCTGGTAGAGGAGGTATCTACGAGAGCAGTAAAGTTGCAGGATAAGCGTGCTTGGAATCACCTACACGATGTGAAGATCTGCAAACTCCAGACCCGCCCTAGCGTCACCGACAGGGCCATTGGAAGAGCAGGGACAGCGTCACCTACGGAGAAGGAGACGTCTACCACAGCTGACGACCTCAGTGTCTCCATATCCTGTCACCCCCCAAAATCCCCAGGGACAAGTACTGAAACAGACACTGGTGATTTGCATACCGCCCATCCCATGGTCACAAGATCAAAGAGTAAACTGACCGCCAGTTGAGCCCCAAACCCTCTGCCCACAAACCCCCTGCCCGCTACAGCCACCACCCAATTGAAGGACATTGTTTTGCACATATACACATGTAAACACTTGTATGTTTTCTTTTTCTTTCTCGCACATGCAGGTACCGTGTGTTATTGTATTGCTAAGAAAATAGATAACTAACAGCGTACATTGCCCAGGAGTAGATGCTACCCTCAGACTATAATTACCCTGAAGCCCTATCACACCAATTTGTATATCACATAAAAAGGCCAAAGTACCTAAAAAGAAGGAGGGTACGTGTTTACTACACCGCATTTATCTTGGCCATAGAACAATCAATGCCCCATCTTCACCAGCACTTACCTGCTCTAAGAGACAGATCGCTTAGACTGGTGTGGGAGCAGCTCTTCGCCTGGGCACTAAACGACTACCTGATAGGGAGGGCTTGATAACGACAACTAACAATAATAACAAGCGTATTGAGAATTTTCAGGCGGGCAACTTTAACATCGAAAGAATAAGCTGCCGGACTGCAGCGAGGTAAGAGTAAATGCCGGTGAGACTAGCTTTTGTAATAAAAATGATAGGGGTTTTGGTGATCACTGGTTTTTTGGCTGCCTCTGTATGGCAGAAAAGTTATGCTATCAATATTTTGGCTGCACCCAAACCTAACGTACCCCCACCCACGGCTGCAACAAGTGTTACGTCAGGTGGTACTAGCAACACTCCACATAAGGGAAGTAGAGTTAAACGCAGCACATACTCAGATAATAAAGGTATTGATAATTACATAACAGATTCAGCACACGTCTCGAACAACATGTGGTACCAGCACATGACCCAAATAGGTAAGCAGACAACAGAAGACAGCTGCTATGTCTGCTCATTGATCCATTACGCCATGAGCGCTTCTCGAACATTCGTTGCTACAGAAATAGAAGAAAAGACGGCACGATGTATAATATACCTGGCACTATTCCAAACGAGAGGGCGATTTCAAGGAACGGTGGTGAGACTGGTGAGGAAAACGCGAGACACATATCCATACGAAAACAATTTCCTCAAGTCTTATTTGAGTTACCACAAGAGCAGTTTGCATGCTGAAGCATTCAGATACATGACAAGTGGTCCTGAAAAGGGAGAAACGAAGAAAGTAACACTACAATACCTACCATATGACTGGTACGCCACCGAAGTTCCTGGTACACAAGGCTGTTGGGAAAGACCACTGGTAACAATAACGGGGAAGGTATACATGAACAATAAATGGGACATAGGAGTGGTTGGCAGCAACATGGTAACAAGAGAAAATATTACCACCATTGATGAACACAATAACAGATGTTGGACGATTTGGGGCAAGTACGTACCAATGCTGACATGGATGGAGAAGGATGAAGACCCAATGAGAATACTGCCGCTGTCTGCACCTAAGCTATGCTACCAACACAGAGGAGAAGTGGACGTGGGATACAACACCAACTGTGCCAGCGTGTTAGAGCTACCAGAGGGGGGAGCAGGAACAGCAGTATTAATGGACCACTACTGGGCCTGCGGAAACAAGGCATACCACACACTGCCCCCTCTGTGGAACGGTATATGCACAATGGTGTGCATTTTTGCTTTCTGTGGTTTGCAGGATGGATCTGGGCAGAGGGGGACCGGTGGATGCTTCCCTCCCTTATAGTCTTGTCCTACCTGTAACCTTATTACCTGTATCTTGTGCTACGAACCCACTAAAGTCTCCTAACCTAACTGGGACTCCTGACTCATCATTTCAACACCTTTACATGCATCATAATACTGGCGACGAGGATTATTGTTTCCAAGGAACAGGCATCAGTAAAGAAAGGAAGGAGCAAGGAAGGAAAGAAAACAAGTAAGACCCAGGACATGCAGGACAAAAGGACCACAGATGACAACAGCGGCATTGAGTGGCCAGCAGGCAGAAGCAAGGACCTTGAAGCAAGCATCCACCGGTTCCCCCCACACCTCGGCCCCTTAAGGTAAGCGCGCCCCAAGCCTGCTTTGTTGATGACAGGTCCAGCTGTTCTTTGAGGGGCTGCGCTGCGTGACTGTTTTTTCTCTATCTTTATTGGGGAAAGCTTTGGAGTGGTGCAACAGTCATACATAGCAGCGCAAGGGGCTGGGGAAAGAGTGGACAACACTTCTTGCACTTGAACTGGCGGTCGGAGCCACATATTGATTGAGGGAAAAAAAAAATAAAAAAAAGAAATTACCGCACTGATTTCCTTCGTGAAGCGCCACTGTGGCTGGCAGTTTGTGTGGTCCAAGGGTCCAGGCAGTGTGACTTGGTGTGACGGTTGGAGAGGAGAGATCCGACAGTGACTGCACTCTCCATCCGAGTGATGACGTAGCTGTCTTGGTGGAGGTATCAGCGATGCTGTTGGGCATGGAAGGTTCGTGCCAGAGTTCCAGGAGTCGACGGCGACAAACGGTGCCACGTCACAGCAGAGTATTGGAATGTTAAAAGAAAGCACCTTTCAACATCTGTGCTACGTGCCCCATTTCCGGCTCTGGAGGAGTTTTGTTTTGCAGCGGTGAAGAACGAGGAGTCTGCAGAGATGATTAGTGCAACTTGCCCTGAACTTCAGACGATAACAGTTGTATTGGGGTGAAAACATAAAAGAAGACAGTTTAAGAGTTTTTTTTTGTTTCGTTTTGTCAAACCAAAATGGAACTGCATTATGTGGACCAACGGAGCTGTTTAAAGAGGACCAGTTTGTTTCTTTTGTACTGGGTGCATATTCTGCCATTGCTCTGTCGGAAACATGAGGTACTGTAATAACGCTTTCTTTTGCAGGATATGGAAAGAGATTTATACGGCGGGATAGTATTAGATCCAATTTTCACTTGATAACTATATTGTGCTTGGTCTGATGTTTAATTAACTGAAAGCAACATGTCATTAACTCGTGCATTTTTTTATGAAATGCATAGGGCATTACATGCTTAAATGTTTTTTGGAAAAATGCAGACTATATATATATTGAAAGGAAGTATGTGGACAATGAATACATTACGTCAATTTAGCAATGCAATGTATTAAAACATAGGTCACGTGTCTGCAGGCGTTGTGGTGTTCTGATTGTTTCTTATATGGCACCCAAGGTGTATTGTTGTGAGAAAGGTGTATCCTTTGTGCCAAAGTTGTGGGCACGTGTGTTGCTCTATGGCGGTTATATGTATGGTGTTTCAGGATCGGTGCCAAGATAGTTGTTGGTGGGTGCCTATAAGGATTTGAACCAGGGTTTAGGTTGTACAGTGCCGAAGTGTTTTGTATGGCATGTAAAGTGCATGGACTCGAGGTTATTATGCCAATGTGGATTTGGCAAGTGTCATTAGGAAATTCAGCGAACCTAAGGTTATTGTGCCATTGTGGCTGATGGCAAGTCGGTATGCAACCAAGAAGAAATGTCAAGTTATGATTCCTATGTACAAGGTGTGCACTAACTCAATCTTTTATCCACAGACTCATCAACAAAGACTCTGCAGGCAAGGATATATTGTAGGACTTTTTATGTGGCGCACTTAAATTCGGATAACCACAAATATTTTTGCTGAATTCGTCTAGATGTGTTTGTATGGATATGATGTGTGTGAGATTGAAAGTACTTTGAATTTTGGGACCCATTGCATTTCTTGAATATGTTCACTCATGAAATGTTTTACACAAATGTAACAAAACTTTCCCCACAGGTATTTCAAACAAATGAACTCTGCAAGCATGATTTATGGGACTCGCTATGGTGATGTTATGTAAAACCTTTTATATTCTCATAATTTCAAGCTGAATTCGTTCATTTATTGGTTTCAGGGAAACTGTGTGTGTTGTTAATGGAAACCACCTGTGTGATTGTGGTTGGGTGGTCGTCTGAGTGTCAGTTGTGAGAGCATGCTGTGTTCTTTAGTTATTATGGTGTTAAGCATTGAACCTAGGGTGCCGATGTTATGTGCTCAGCTGCGGCGAGCGTTCAGTGGTTCAGATAGTAAACCTTCAGTGGTCTCATGGTTAGTTGCTCAGTGGTGAGCATCGGTTGTTCGAGGTCTGTGGCCAGGTTACGGACCTGGTGTTGTTGGCACGTTGTTTGTGTCAATTTGTTGGTAAGAAATTGTTGATCCTTTGGTTGAGTACCAACTTTGGTGATCCATGTCACCGATGTTGTGGTTGGTACCCGGCAGTATGTCTGGTTGAGGTTTATGGTGCCTCAATTGCTTTTGCTTTAGGCGGTTAGAGGGGTTTAACCCTGTTGTTTCTTTTAAGAAGCTTTGATGTTGGAGATTGATGAAACAGGGTTAATGAGGTGATGTAGGTGGTTTGGATTGTTTATATGATTGTGGGCTGGTCCCTTGTAGAGGAGTTCCATAATAGGCGCCATTATGGTTCTGCTGAGTGTTTTAGGTAGTGTATTAGCCATTCTTAGCTAAATTTTTAATGTATTGGTAGGCAATAGCATTTTGCTTTCTGTGGTTTGCAGGATGGATCTTGGAAGAATAGTTTTTGAGATTTATGTGTTCATTTACTTCTTCCCCTGCTCTTCTCTTTTATTGAGTTGTTATGAAAGGGGGTAGATGTGTTATGTTCTAACCTATCCTGTGTCTGTGGCAATTCCCTATGTATGTGTGAGGCTGAGTTTGGAATGTTCAGTGTGGTGTATTCCATCTAGAATGTGATGGTATGAGTGACAAGGTTCTCCCTCTGGAAAATGATCTGGGCAGATCGTAACTCCATTATCTGTGTGGCTGGGAGGTGGGTGTACCCTTCTTTCATCAACATCTCTTTAGCTATCCCCCTCCCTCTCCCTCTCTCTGACTCTGGGGGGTTCCAGATCTCACCAAAGTAAGCAGCATACTTCGCATGTGCGTCTGCTGCTTCATTCCCTTTTGAGATATGATCTTCTCCATTAGTGTGTGCGGGACATTTAACCAAAGCTAGTTCTTGGGGATTATTTATTACTTCAATTAACTCAGCTTATAAGAGAGCATGTTGCACTGGGGTGCTGTCAGCTCTCCTAAACCCCCTTCTCTGCCATTTTGTCAACCCCGAGTGGACAGTAGACGTGACATATGCGCTATCAGAATATATAGTAACTCTTTTGTCAAAGCTTTCCTTCAACGCCAAGATCAGTGCAACCAATTCTGCTGCTTGAGCAAAATAATGTTGTGGTAACTGTACACATTTCACCGCCACACACACCAAGTCCTCTGTCATTTTTACAACTGCTGCCCCAGTTCTTCTTATCCCATTACTCTGGTCTATTGTCGATGACCCATCAATGAACAATAGCTCTCCTCCGTTTAGCGCATCCTCTTCAACCTTTCTAGTACATGAGTACATTTCAGTAGTCTGCGTACAATCATGAGCATAGTCACCTTCCTCAATAACTTCCCTATAAACCTTGCAGGATTAACTTTGCTGCATCTAACAATCGATAGTTCTGGTCTAGATAAGATGATCTCATAACCTGACGCCCTCTGCGTGGTTAGTGTGGACTTAGGCTTGTTCAATATTGCAAATAGTGCATGCTCCACAAATAGTGTGGTTGGGCACCCCATTGTAATAGATGATGATTTCTCTACCGCGAAGGCGGCTGCGGCGAGGCCTTGTTCGCAAGGGAAATGACCTAACATAACATGGTCCAAGTGACCACTGTAAAATGCTACTGGCTTGTATCCCATGCTTGTTTTTTGAGCCAACACTGCTTTCATTACTGCTGAGTCGCAATGTGAATAGATAAAGAACTGTCGTTCATAATCTGGGGTGGCCAGTACCGGAGCAGTTGATATTGCGTGTTTCAATTCGTCAAAGGCCTCTTTCATTTCCATTGTCCACCCCAATTTTTTCTCCCCTTTGTTAGCTTCTCTCAATGTTTCAAGTAGGGGTCCGATGTATGAGCTGTAATCAAATAACCATGCTCTACAGTAGTTGCACAATCCCAGGAACTGCTGCAGCTCCCTCACTGTTTGTGGCAATGACGTGTTTGATATAGCCTGTGCTCTTTGTGGTGCAATCTTTCTTCCGTGTTGGGATATCAGCTGACCAATGTATAATACCTGTTCCTGACAGTACTGTAACTTTTCTTTATCTACCTTGTAACCCTTTTCAGCCAATATTGTCAGCATCTGCAATGAGTCCTGCCTGCACCTTTTTTCGCTTGTGCTGCAAATTATTATGTCGTCAACATATTGCAACACTGTACTTTCCAATTCAATGTTTCCCAAGTCCATCTGTATTACTCTGTTGAAAATTGAGGGTGACTCGCAGTACCCTTGTGGCAACCTGGTGTGTTTCCATTTTGTGTTTCTGTACGTGAAGCTTGTCAGATCTTGTGAATCTGGATGCAGGGGTATTGAGAAAAAGGCATTTTTGAGGTCAATCACTGTAAATCGTGAGGCCTCTGCTGGAATTCCACACAATATTGTGGCCGGGTTTGCTGCTATGGGGTATTCTGCTTCCACTATGTTGTTCAAGGGCCTGAGGTCCTGGATGAAACGCCAAGACCCTCCTTTAGCTTTGCGCACTGGATATACGGCCGTGTTACATGGTGATTCTGATGGTACCAATATGCCATTATTTATAAGGGCCGTTATTGTTTCATATATGCCCTCATCTGCCTCTTTTGATAGTGGGTATTGCTTCACTCTAGGGAGTATTGCACCTTTTTTCAGTTTTAGTCTTACTCCCCCGATACTTTTTATGCACCCCACGTCATAGGGACTAGTAGTCCACAATGATGTTGGAACTTTTGCCATATCCTCCTCAAAAAAGGGAACTGGGGTGGATATGGGTGCTTCAAGTGCCATTGCAATTTTCTGTGCCACTTGTTTGTATGTCACTCTTAGCCATATATCTACACTCATCATAAATGCCATTTCACCCTCTTCCTTCTCTTCTGAAAAGAGCTCCTCGTCTGACACCTGGGTGAGCCAGCATCCCTCAGCTAGTGCTATCACTGCCCTCCATGCTCTTCCTTCCCGGTCTTGGGCATGTACTGCGATGTGATCAGCAGTTGCTATAATGCTCTCCATGCTCACTGAAATCACCTTTCCTTCTGGTTCATTGGCTGGTGTTTCCGGTCAGAACAGATAGGCTGTTGGCCTCCTCCAGATCTTCCCTTCTATTCCTGGCATCCATGCGAATGCCATGTCTGTTCCATACTGGAACAGTTCACCATCTACTGGCTCAGCCCTAATCACTGTCTGCCCACAGTATGCTTGCATAATTTGCCGTGCAGTGAGCATGTTTATTCCAGGAGTGGAACAAATTATGCCGTCCTCCGTGAAGGAGATTGTCATATTCAACCTGCTCATTATGTCTCTCCTAAGTATGTTTACTGGCGAGTCCCTTGAATATAAAAGCGGGACGGACATGTCATAATCCCCTATCAATAAGGGGATGTTATCAGTAAAGGGAACCAACTCCCCACCCCCAGAGAATCCTTGGGTGTTCATGGCCTCACCTGACATCTTAAATTTACCTTTCCTTATGCAAGACCGGGTTGCCCCAGTGTCAACAAGGAATGATAATTTTTTGTCACCTATCGTTACCTCTATGCGTGGTTCCTCCACACTATTAGGTGTTACCGACAGGATGGGACACACCAAGGACGTCTGTGGGCTGTCCTATTGTGGGTATAATGATTGACCACTTCCTGTGTAAGGGTTGTGTCCCAGGACCGTCACCCTTCCCAGTTGTGTTTGCTGTAGCTTTGTATTGGTAGAGGTTACCTTATGGTCTTGAATTTGAATGGGCTGCTGTACTTGCTGCACTTGAGGTTGTTGTGATATCGCTACCTGTTGTTGCGGTAGTGAATATGTCTGTGGCTGCTGTGTTACTAACAGTTGCTGCATATTTCCCGCTTGCAGTGCCTGCTGTTGTTGGTGGCCCTGCTGTTCCCTTGTAGGCCCTTGTTGTCCCTGTTCTCCCCATGCTGGTGTGCCGGGTCTCATTCTACATGTGCGTGACATGTGTCCTAATAATCCACAAATCCAACATACAGGTGGTTCCCTGGTTTGCCATGGGAAACTCCCTGAATTGTCTTGGTATACTGGTTGCCCAGTGGAGTAGAAACTTCTGAATCCTCCACCTTGCTGTTGTGCGTTATAGCCGTATCCCCTCCCCCTCATCATTCCTCCCCTTCCCCTGTTATAATTATAATATCCAGCTCCTGGTGTTGAGTAGCCTCCTCCCATGTTAGTCGTGTATGGTGGGGGTGGTGGCAGCTGTTGTGCTATAATCTGTGGTGATTATATTTGGGAGGGATCTTGTGCAGCCACTACTTGCATGGGGTTTGATGTCATTGTTGTAGGTGTAGTTATTAGTGCACCTTCCATCGTGTACTTAGTACGCTTTTTCTGCACTAATTTAGCCTCTTCCGCTTTCCTATTCTCTTCCTTTTGTTTCATCTTTTCTTGCCATGTCCTACAATTTTGTACTATCGTCAGTTGTATTTCCGGCCAAGCCTTTGCTTCCATCCCCACTACTTTCTTCAATTTTTTCTGCACTGCTTCCGGGAGCCCTTGTATTAGTATATGATATAATATTGCTGGTGTCTTGTCCCATTGCTCTCTAGTTTCCATACGCCACTTCTCCTGAATTTCCTTGATATATTCAATAAGATCTTCGTTCTCACGCATCTTGCGTGATGTAATTGCTCCTATGTCTGATGTGGCTGGGTATTGTACTCTCAGTGCTTGCCATAATGCATGTCTGCAGTTTGCGAATGGCGCCCCGTCGTGTGATGTGTTTGTTATTGTGACCCCGTGGAAGCCTGCTCTCTTCCAGATGTCATCTGCTGCATCCCCCAATATTGATATTAGGAGACCCTTTACATCTCCTACTGCCAATTTCTGTCCTGCGGTGTGTTTTTCCATTTCATATATCCATTTCCCCGCACCTCCACTTAATGATGGGAGCCTGCACTTTATATTTTCCTTGTCTGCATGCTTCCAAGGGACGTATTGTGGTCTAACCCCTCCCCTCTCCAAGAGTGGCATTAGGTTGTGTCCTATCTGACCCCCTGGGTTTCCCAGAGTCGAGTCCTTATACCCCTCCTCTTCTTCCGTGTCGTCTACATCATCTGTTATGTCCATATTTCCCCTGCTCGTAACTGTTTCTCCTCCATCTCTTCCCCTTCTTTTATCATTTCCTTTATTTGATGTGGGCGTATGTACTCGTTCTTCCTGCCTGCGTCCAGGGAGATCTCTAAGCCTACCAGCGTAGGGTGTGTGTTCGTGAGGGGCGGGTGCGGGTGTAGGTGGGCATGTTGCACGGGATGAGTATGGGGTAGTGGAGCATGTTGGACGGGATGACGAGGGTGTAGCTGCACGTGTGCGCCTTCCCGCCATTCCTTGCTCTTCCCCTCACTTCCCCCCAGTTCTTCCTTTCTTCTGCAGGCCCATTCTCTCCATTCCTTCTTCTTCCTCGCTACAAAAGTCACCCAAGAGCGACAACCCCCAATCTGTCCTTTTCCCCCTAACCGTTACTGTTTTTAAATCTATTAAATCCGTTCCTCCCGTTTCTTCTTTACCAATTGCTCCCCTTTGCGCTGATGTTGTTGCTACTTCTGTGTCTCTGCGTACATATCTCCTTACTTCACTCTCCCCTCTCCTATCTTCTCGTTCCCCTTCTTTTTTCTCTACTATCTCTCTACCGATTTCCTCTCTTTTCTTTATTAATTCCTCCATTACTTCACTACTCATCTTTTCCAATATCCTTTCCTCTTCTCTCTTCCTTTCCCATCTATCTCTTTCCTGCTTTAGCATGCTTTCTATCATCCTCCCTTCTTCGTATTTCTTGGTCGTTTCTGATAGTATTCTCTTCTTCCTCTCTTTTCTTGTCGCACTTTGCTGCTCGAGATACCCTTTCTGCTGCTGCCTTTACCCTTTCAGCTTCTCTCTTTCGTTCTTCAGTTCGTTCCCTCATTTTTTCCAACTCATTCTTACTTTCTTTCCTTTCCCGTTCTCTCTCTCTTTCCTCCCTCTCAAGCTGCTTGATCAGGGCATTTTGCTCATTCCTTAATTCTGCTAATCGTTCCTCCAAAATCTCTTCTTTTTCTCGTAACAGCTCTTCCTCCTTTCTTTTCCCCCCTTCCCCTTTCATCTCGCTCTTACTCTCATTGTCCTCGTCCATTTTCCTTACTACCTCCTTCTGTTCTCCTGTTAATGAACCTCGCAATTTTAATAATACCTGCGCAGCTACCCACTCATCATGTCCTATTGCTGCAATTTGTTCTTCGCTATTCTTCCTCTCCCCTGCCCCCCCCCCCAATCTTCGTATAAGTCGACCCTGCCGTACTTGTCGGCTCCCCTCCCGTGTAGCCACCTGTAGCTGTATATGGTGGTGGGCTGTATGCCGGGTTCGAATACCCCTCAGCCGCCCTTAATTGTTCTCTCACTATTTCTCGTAGTTCCGTTAAAGGATATAAACCCCCTTCCTCTTTTTTCACTACCTTCGCTAAGAGCTTGTCGTCGCCCTGTTCCTTTTTTATTTCTTTTTTGTTTAGGTTGCTATTCTTTTCTCCTCCCACTTGTCCTTTCCCCGTGCACTGTGTGCCTTCACTCTCTTTTTCCCCATTCTGTTCTTCCTCCTTAACCTTCTTCTCCTCCTTTGTTTCCCCCACAGTGAACATTCCGTTTGGTCCTGGTCGGGACCCCTGGAACATTCTCCATAAGTTGAACACCTCCACATGGTGTGTCAACTTCTTCCCCTTGTATGTGTTATGCAGATGGGTCAATAGTGAGTGTTGTACATATGGGTCCAAACTGCCATTGGGAGGCCATGGTGTCGTCATTTTGTTGTCCGTCCCCTGTGTCCATTCTATGCTGTATTTAATCAGTTTCTCCCTATGGGGTGACAGTTTTTTTTACATATATGCTGTAGCGGCGTAGTGAGGGTGTTCCCCCAACCTCCCGATCCTGTCCCGTATGACATAGTAGCACTGAGTTGTTATCCTCCCTCGATATGGTAGCGGTTATCTTGCTAATAATGGACGCTATACAATTTCAGATGTTTTACCTGGCCCCGTAATGTTGGGGACTTGCGATTATCTGCTAAAAGAAAATAGTAAAATATAGCATTTGCATTTATATATTCTTTTCTCTCTTTTCTTCTTTCACCTAACACCGTTACGGCCCCCTACGGCCGAGGCACACGTAGCCCCCTGCGGCTGCGTGCCCTGTGTGACATTCTTATACAGCCGTCCCACTTTATTTCGCCCCTCCTCCTCTTTCTTCACTTGTCGTGGCCGGCGTTCTCCGTGCATGGTCACGTCCCTCTCTTCACCTTGCCCCGATATAATCGTTACCGTTTATCTCCGTCTCCACTCCCTTACCATTATTCTCTTCCCCACCACTCTCGAACAATGCCTTATGCTCGAGGTATCCTATGAAAGCCCTACTGGTGACGTCACCGACCTCTTCCAAAACTACCGGTAAGTTCTTTTCATGTTTTAAAAGTTTGAAATAAGTTTGCAATCTATCCCCGTTATCCCCACAGCTGTCCTCTTGTCACACCTGGAACAAGGTAATCAACAATATAATCAGACTGCGCAGGCTGCGTCGCCTCGCGTGTGATACACCCCTCGACAGGAGGGCTTAACCAGCCAATTATCTTCCGTATTAGGCAACCAGCTAGCTACCGCCTACAGGGAAATGTCATCTATCTATCGAGTTTTCTGCTCGATCAATAGGGATCCTCATCTACTCATTGATCAATAATCACCAATTCGTAGGAAACCGCACACACACACACACCCTTACAGGTGGTCACGACCTAGGCCAATCAGTGTCTACGAGCGGCCGCACGTGATGTTTTCGCGCTCTGCCCCCTCTCCCTTCTTCGTAACGTAGCGTACTGCTCTCGCATTTGTCCAGCTACCATTCACTTCACCATCAACACTAATTTATCAAACCTTCGCTGCGCACCTTTGTAACACTTCCCACCTCCCGTATTCTATTACTCCCCCCTCCCTCACAATTTCACATTGCTTGTTGGGTGTGGCATACTCACCAAGTTCTCTTGATGCGGGGCCGCTCGACTGCGTGCACCCCTCCAAGCGGCTCGCCACCTCCCCTCATCTGGACCACGTCTGGACACTCGCCAACCGCGGGCGGGATACTTCTCAACCGGCTCCCGAAGGCCAATATCTGGATTGCGCTGTCCGGTCAGTTCCGCGATGGTCGCGTAGTCCTCACAAAGGGGGCAGCAGCAGAGGGGGCCGCGCCGCCGGGCCTCCTCGCAACGAGAGCACTCGGAAAAATAAAATAAAAGGCAGATCTTAAACAGATCTCAGCAGTGCCTCCAACTTGTCGGGGGGTTTCTCCCGGGATCGGCTGGGCCTTCCGCGGACCTCTGGGCTGGGAGGCCCCAACTCCTCCCGCGTATCCCAAAAATGAGTATGAGACACACACAAGAAGCAAGGTGGTTCTGCTGTTTATTGAATAACGGCAGGGATGGGTCTAGGATCGTACGCGTCCGTCCAGACTCTCGAAATTCGTGGGGCTCGCAGGCCCCTTTTTGCCTCAGTATGACGCGCTACTTGCGTCACCTGGGAAAGTTAGCAAAAAAAACCTATCGCCACTCTGGATTGGTTCCTCGAGTGGTAGGGTTAGTATAGCATACGTATAGAGAACGCTGTCAGTGGTTAAGGGTCAGTCAGGTGGTATACTTGGG
Organism: Ambystoma mexicanum; assembly: GCF_040938575.1. Taxonomy (NCBI): domain Eukaryota; kingdom Metazoa; phylum Chordata; class Amphibia; order Caudata; family Ambystomatidae; genus Ambystoma; species Ambystoma mexicanum. The sequence goes on from NC_090937.1 coordinate 865,483,474, forward strand.
TTGTCCCTTCTATTAGATACTTGAAAATTGTTACACGAAAAGCCCTAATGATTGGCTAAGGTTTATGGCGTCAGTGATAAGTGCCCCATGTTCTGATTGGTCCACTCGCGAGCCCCCCAACCTGGGACCATCGTTGTTCCCAGCTTGCGGTGTACCTGTCATTTGCAACAATATGTAACTATGTGTTTGTGCAGACAATGCGTGGATTTGCTCATATGCCTGAGAGCAGACTATTCCCATCGCTGTAGGTGTCCATTGGGTCATTTCATTGTTGCAGCCTGTGTCTCAAACGTGGGACCCAGGCGACTTCTCCCTCCTGGGTCTGGCACCCTGTCAGGTTCGGCTTGGTCACGTGAGGAGAGACCGTGGTTGAGGCAGAATTCTGCACATTTAATGTTGTATTTTCCGCTGTGTGTCTGGCTTAGTTTGCAGGTGTGACCTTGGCTTCGGCTTGTGGCTTGCGAGTTGCAACATTGCCCCCTTGGCTGTCAGTTCTCGCTGGGCTCATTCTGCAGGGTCAGCAATTGTACTCTTGCTCGTTCAACGTTCGTGGAGGCTCTTGCTTGCGGCCTACTTGGGCCTGGTGCATAGGTGGGGATGTTTAATGCACGGCACTTTAAGTTGCGGTATCACATTGCTTCATAGGCAGTATCATGTCTTCGTTGTATTTTCATCACAATGCAAGGGTTAGGAGAAGCGTCAGCAAGCATTTTAGATGAGTGCTTTGTGCGTCTTGCGTTTCTGCATTTTGAAAAACCTATGTGAAAAATAATAAAGATGCGCGTCAGTGGGTGTGTCCGTCACCTACGTCATAGCACTGAATATGTTCTTCGTGTGGATTGGTGTGGGGGTGTCCAGTGTGCATGGTTGCACGGGTGTTCTGACAGTTGGCTAGGTCGTCATGGCATCTCTAACGATGTTTTTATTTACTGTTGAAAGGTTTAGTCGAGTTCATCCATGCCGCAGGTGTCGGCTTGAGCAGGGCAGGCTGGTGGGCAGGCTGATGGGCACATCCGTATGTTCCTGTACCAGGGTATTTGGTTGTCTGGTAGGTAGGCAAATTCATCTCGTGGCGGGTGTCTGGGTCGCGATCCTCTAGGCCAGGGGCGCAAGGAGATTGGGGGGAGTCTTTTGTCCCATTCTCTCACTTCACCTGACTTTGCTGATTTGTATTAACTAGTACATTGATGCAGGTAATTCCATCTCAGAAAGGGTGTCCTACCAACCAGCCCCCCCATTCAGTAACTCCATGCCAAAAAGCATAGTGTACACAAGTGACCTGATTGATCAGTATCATACTCTCCTGTGGCACTGGGCCGATTCAGGGGTCACATGTGCCCATTTGACAGCTGCTGTGACAGCCAAGTCACTGCACTGCAGGGGATAGATTTAAGACATGCATCCCTGTTCCATACTGTGAGAGTTGTTATCCTGTTGGCACGTTAAACTGTACAAATAAGCTATACCTGAATTGGATGTATGGTAGCTATCATCTCTCATTCTCACATCTATTTACTAGCACACATGTGTCAGCCCAGCTTAGCTGTAGAAGGGCTATGTATATTTCTCCCAGTGATGCTGTTTATGCTGTTCCTATGAAGACTATATACCTGGGGGTTGCCTCTCTTTGATCCTTTGTGGGGGTAGGTAACACCCTCTTTAGTGAGAGAGACATTCATCAGGAAGCTGTCCTGGGAACAGGAATCAAAGAGCACACTGTTCACAAAAGGACTATCCACAATCCAGAGTGCTGCATACCAAAAAGGCTTTTGATACTATTGACACAGACCTGGCAGGGCTAGTGTAGGCAGACAGAGCTCAGACCAGTTGTCTCTTTTTACTTCTATTTCTTCCCGTCCCTTCCACTTCCTTTAGCAGAAATCACTTTCAATGGAATGTCAGAAGACAAATGCCACTTGTTCCAAGAACAGGGCTAGGACCCTTAAACTAGACTAGACTTGCTTTCATCCAATCACCTGTAGACATTTGCCTTTAAAAGAAGGGGCCACCCACACCGTCTTTGAAGATTTCATTTTCACCCTGTTGGGAGAGTAATCCTTTCAAAAGTCCTCCATTTGTGAGGTGAAGACAAAGTTGAAGACACATACTTCAAGGCAGCAGCAAGCTTGGTCCCCTAACCATTCACCTTGGCAATCTCTGATCTTCAAACAGTGGCCCTGCACATTTGAAACAGTTCATCGCTGGGCTTTGCCATCTTAAAGTGCATTGATGCCTCCGCTCAAACAGAGAAGCATCTCTGTACCTGCAATGCTTGAACCACTGGCCTTTTCATTGCCAATCCAGTCGACAGTTGATCCGACCCTGGTGTTCCTCACAAACTGTGGCCTTCGAGCACAGCATAAAACCAACTTGCCTTTTGCATCTCGACATCAGTCCGTCCACCATCAAAACCTCCACCATCAAACCAAACCTGGTGATCTCCATGATCCACCTCATTTGAGTAACTCTTCGTACCACAGCTTCCTTTACTTCAACCTTGCCTCGACATCTGCTTGTTGCTGGACTACCACCACTGCCACTTTTAGAACCAAATCATAACTGGTGATGAGCACCAAGAAGCCAAGTTCCCGTTTGTTGAACCGTCAAGACACTACAAAGGAATAATTGCCTGATAACTGCCCCCATGGTTCATTTGTGGCCCTAGAGCCTGGCTAGGTCACATTAATCCATTTTTCACTTCAAGAACATATCTTTTATGTTATAATATGCTATCTTTCCCCATTACCATCATAGTGGACTTACAGTGCCTTTACAACAAAAATTGGTTTTGTTTTTATTGCCTTGTTTTGCCCTTGTCTCATTCCCCAGAGTGCTGCATCTTGCTATCTTGCACATTCTGTATTCTTGCCTCAGGAGTGGGATTCTGTAGTGCTTTCCGTTTATTTATTATTGCATATGGTGTGTTCAATTAAACTATATATATATATATATATATATATACATATATATATATATATATATACCGTGGCCATGTAGTTATGGTTAAGTTGCTGTTTCCATAGGAAGAGCACTTTTTGGGCGGCTTATAACTTCGCTCTCCCTGGACGGATCCTCACCAAACTTTGCAAAACAAGTATTTGGGTGCAGAGTTTGGTGAGGATTCGTCCAGGGGGGGGCAAAGTTATAGGGGGGTCCCAAAACTTTTTTTTTCCCATAGACTGAATGGGGAAAAAAAATTGCCCGCGTCTACAGCCCAAACCGCTGGACAGATTTTCACCAAATTTGGACCAGGAGCAGCGGCTTGGTCCCGAAAGCGTGCTTTTGCAAATTTGGTGAAAATCTGTCCAGTATTTATTTTTAAAATGACCAAAAAGTAGGTAAAAAAAAATTAGTGATATCTGTGTTCGGTCCGCGGACACACTTCCCTGTTCGCTCCGCAGACAGTGTCCTGATTGGCCAATCGGCTTGCGTGATGTTCGCGGACATGCAACGTGTTCGCTGATTGGACGGCGTGGAGCGTGAAGCGCGTCAGATTTTTGGTAGCGCCCGCCATCTTGGATTTGCGGTCGTCCGCGGACAGCGCGGTGAAACTTTGTTCAAAATTTGTATGTAGTAGAGTTTGTTGGTGTGTAGGAGTGTTTGGGGAGGGTGGGAGTGTATGAGATAGGATGAAAGTTGTGATTTTTTATGTGTTAGACGTTCTTTTTGTGTTCGATTTGTCTGCGGATATCACGGGTGTTCTGAAATGTTCTAAATAAACTGAATGTGGGGTGTTCTGAGGACTCAATATGTGTCCGTTTTGTTCGCAAGCAAACTGAAACTGTTCTAAGAACACTCGCAGTGTCCTGAAATGTTCGCAAATAAACAAAATGGGGGTGTCCTGAGGACGATGTCCGTATTGTTCGTTGTCAAGTTTAATATGTTTTAAGAACACTCGCGGTGTCCTGAATTGTTCGCAAATACACAAAATGGGGGTGTTCTGAAGACGTTGTGGAACACTCGCTGTGTCCTGAAATGTTCGCAAACATGAATGGAGGTTGTGGCTGACAAGTTGAATGTGTTCTAAGAACACTTGCGGTGTCCTGAAATGTTCACAAATAAACCAAATGGGGGTGTCCTGAGGACGCTGTCCGTATTGTTCTGTGTCAAGTTGAATGTGTTCTAAGAACACTCGCGGTGTCCTGAAATGTTCGCAAATAAACAAGATGGTGGTGTTCTGAAGACGCTTCTAAGAACACTTGAGGTGTCCGGGGAATGTTCGTAGGGGGTGTCCTGAAGACGCTGTCCGTATTATTCTCTGTCAAGTTGAATGTGTTCTAAGAACACTCGCGGTGTCCTGAAATGTTCGCAAATAAACAAAATGGGGGTTTTCTGAAGACGTTTCTAAGAACACTCCCGGTGTCCTGGAATGTTCGTAGGGGGGGTCCTGAAGGGCTAGTCCGTATTGTTCGCTGGCAAGTTGAATGTGTTCTAAGAACACTCGGAGTGTCCTGAAATGTTCGCAAATAAACGAAATGGGGGTGTTCTGAGGACACTGTCCGTATTGTTCGTTGTCAAGTTGAATGTGTTCTAAGAACACTTGCGGTGTCCTGAAATGTTTGCAAATAAACAAGATGGTGGTGTTCTGAAGACGCTTCTAAGAACACTCGCGGTGTCCGGGGAATGTTCGTATGGGGTGTCCTGAGGACGCTGTCCGTATTGTTCTCTGTCAAGTTGAATGTGTTCTAAGAACACTCGCGGTGTCCTGAAATGTTTGCAAATAAACAAAATGGGGGTGTTCTGAAGATGTTTCTAAGAACACTCCCAGTGTCCTGGAATGTTCGTAGTGGGTGTCCTGAAGGCGTAGTCCGTATTGTTCGCTGGCAAGTTGAATGTGTTCTAAGAACACTCACAGTGTCCTGAAATGTTCTCAAATAAACAAAATGGGGGTGTCCTGAGGACGCTGTCCGTATTGTTCTCTGTCAAGTTGAATGTGTTCTTAGAACAGTCATGGTGTCCTGAAATGTTCGCAAATAAACGAAATGGGGGTGTTCTGAGGACACTGTCCGTATTGTTCGTTGTCAAGTTGAATGTGTTCTAAGAACACTTGCGGTGTCCTGAAATGTTCGCAAATAAACAAGATGGTGTTGTTGTGAAGATGCTTCTAAGAACACTCGTGGTGTCCGGGGAATGTTCGTAGGGGGTGTCCTGAGGACACTGTCCGTATTGTTCTCTGTCAAGTTTAATGTGTTCTAAGAACGCTCGCGGTGTCCTGAAATGTTCGCAAATAAACTAAATGGGGGTGTCCTGAGGACACTGTCCGTATTGTTCGTTGTCAAGTTGAAAGTGTTCTAAGAACTATCGCGTTGTTCTGAAATGTTCGTAGGGGGTGTCCTGAAAACGCTTTCCGTATTGTTCGCTGGCAAGTTGAAAGTGTTCTAAGAACACTCATACAGGCCGATTCATGGAATAATTAGCGCGGCGCAAGTGGCCAAAAACGTGCGAGTGGAATAGCGAAAATCGCAGTGCAAGTGTGAAAATCGCACGAAAAGCAGCGCACATCGATTCATGGAAGGCCATGCGCGAGAAAACCATCGGATGTGCGATAAAAAAGTGCGCGGCGCACGTTGGCGCACAGGCCATCTCACTGCGTGCGCCAGGTCACAGTGAAAATCGCACAGGCCACAGCGAAAATCGCACATAGCGCGGCGCACACAACAAAAGTAGGCGGAACACGGGGCGTAACACTCGGAATGGGGAACAACTTGGCAAAATGTGGGCGTCACGGGGGAAGTACAGGGTACAAGTGCGCGGAACGCCCACTCGCTCGCCTACAACACGTATTCATGGAATAGAATAGGGCAAAAAAGCGCACGCTCAAACCAGCGCACAGGCACAAACACGACCGCCACAAGAAACTAGGCGGTAGCGTCTCTGCGCCTGTAAGAAATGTGCGCCAAAAGGTGCGCCAACAAATAGCACCTATATACAGCCATGATGAATGTCCTATACTGTGGCCCTCCAGGACAAATGACGTGCAAAGGGGTACCCACAAACACGGACACCCGCTGACAAAAAATACGTGTGCGTGTATACCAGGGGTGCGCGGGAAGTCTCACACGCGATTTGTCAGGGTACGTGGATTTCAGGGGTGCGCAGGAAGTTCCACACGCGATTTGGCCGGGTACGTGGATTTCAGGGGTGCACGGGAAGTACCACACGCGATTTGTCAGGGTACGTGGATTGCAGGGGTGCGCGGGAAGTTCCACACGCGATTTGTCAGGGTACGTGGATTTCAGGGGTGTGCGGGAAGTTGCACACGTGATTTGTCAGGGTACATGGATTGCAGGGGTGCGCGGGAAGTTCCACACGCGATTTGTCAGGGTACGTGGATTTCAGGGGTGCGCGGGAAGTTCCACACGCGATTTGGCCAGGTACGTGGATTTCAGGGGTGCGCGGGAAGTACCACACGCGATTTGTCAGGGTACGTGGATTTCAGGGGTGCGCGGGAAGTTCCACACGCAATTTGTGAGGGTACGTGGATTTCAGGGGTGCGCGGGAAGTTCCACACGCGATTTGGCCAGGTACATGGATTTCAGGGGTGCGCGGGAAGTACCACACGCGATTTGTCAGGGTACGTGGATTGTAGGGGTGCGCGGGAAGTTCCACACGCGATTTGTCAGGGTACGTGGATTTCAGGGGTGCGCGGGAAGTTCCACACGCGATTTGTCAGGGTACGTGGATTGCAGGGGTGCGCGGGAAGTTCCACGTGCAATTTGTCAGGGTACGTGGATTTCAGGGGTGCGCGGGAAGTTCCACATGCGATTTGGCCAGGTACGTGGATTTCAGGGGTGCGCGTGAAGTACCACACGTGATTTGTCAGGGTACGTGGATTTCAGGGGTGCGCGGGAAGTTCCACACACGATTTGGCCGGGTACGTGGATTTCAGGGGTGCGCGGGAAGTACCACACGCGATTTGTCAGGGTACGTGGATTACAGGGCTGCGCGGGAAGTTCCACACGCGATTTGTCAGGGTACGTGGATTTCAGGGGTGCGCGGGAAGTTCCACACGCGATTTGGCCATGTACGTGGATTTCAGGGGTGCGCGGGAAGTTCCACACGCGATTTGGCCGTGTACGTGGATTTCAGGGGTGCGCGGGAAGTTCCACACGCGATTTGGCCGGGTACGTGGATTTCAGGGGTGCGCGGGAAGTACCACACGCGATTTGTCAGGGTACGTGGATTGCAGCGGTGCGCGGGAAGTTCCACACGAGATTTGTCAGGGTACGTGGATTTCAGGGGTGCGCGGGATGTTCCACACGCGATTTGGCCGTGTACGTGGATTTCAGGGGTGCACGGGAAGTTCCAAACGCGATTTGTCAGGGTACGTGGATTGCAGGGGTGCGCGGGAAGTTCCACACGCGATTTGTCAGGGTACATGGATTTCAGGGGTGTGCGGGAAGTTCCGCACGCGATTTGGCCGTGTACGTGGATTTCAGGGGTGCGCGGGAAGTTCCACACGCGATTTGGCCGTGTACGTGGATTTCAGGGGTGCGCGGGAAGTTCCACACGTGATTTGTCCGGGTACGTGGATTTCAGGGGTGCGCGGGAAGTTCCACACGCGATTTGGCCGGGTACGTGGATTTCAGGGGTGCGCGGGAAGTACCACACGCGATTTGTCAGGGTACGTGGATTGCAGGGGTGCGCGGGAAGTTCCACACGCGATTTGGCCGTGTACGTGGATTTCAGGGGTGCGCGGGAAGTTCCACACGCGATTTGGCTGGGGACGTGGATTTCAGGGGTGCGCGGGAAGTTTCACACGTGATTTGTCAGGGTATGTGGATTTCAGGGGTGCGCGGGAAGTTCCACACGCGATTTCGCCGTGTACGTGGATTTCAGGGGTGCGCGGGAAGTTCCACACGCGATTTGGCCTGGTACGTGGATTTCAGGGGTGTGCGGGAAGTTCCACACGCGATTTGGCTGGGCACGTGTATGACAGGGGTACGCGGGAAATTCTACACACGATTTGGCTGGGCACGTGTATGACAGGGGTACGCGGGAAATTCTACACACGATTTGGCTGTGTGCTCCCAGGTATTCCCTGTACACCCTCCACGGCCCCTGCAGGCAGCACACACCACAGGGGACTACCCTGCAGACCTGCTCATGTCACCCAGCACCCCCACCCCCCAGCATCCAGGGGCACCCTCCACCAGGCCCCCACTCATGTCTCCCACCACCCCCACCCCCCAGTATCCAGGGGCACCCTCCACCAGGCCCCCACTCATGTCTCCCACCACCCCCACCCCCCAGCCACCAGGGGCAGCCTCCACCAGGCCCCCACTCATGTCTCCCACCACCCCCACCCCCCAGCCACCAGGGGCACCATCCACCAGGCCCCCACCCATGTCTCCCACCACCCCCAGCCACCAGGGGCAGACTCCACCAGGCCCCCACTCATGTCTCCCACCACCCCCACCCCCCAGCAGTGCAGGGGCACCCTCCACCAGGCCCCCACCCATGTCCCCTATCACCCCCACCCCCCAGCAGTGCAGGGGCACCCTCCACCAGGCCCCCACTCATGTCTCCCACCACCCCCACACCCCCACAAGTGCAGGGGCACCCTCCACCAGGCCCCCACCCATGTCCCCTATCACCCCCACCCCCCAGCAGTGCAGGGGCACCCTCCACCAGGCCCCCACTCATGTCTCCCACCACCCCCACCCCCCAGCAGTGCAGGGGCAGCCTCCACCAGGCCCCCACCCATGTCCCCTATCACCCCTACCCCCAGCAGTGCAGGGGCACCCTCCACCAGGCCCCCACTCATGTCTCCCACCACCCCCACCCCCCAGCATCCAGGGGCACCCTCCACCAGGCCCCCACTCATGTCTCCCACCACCCCCACCCCCCAGCAGTGCAGGGGCACCCTCCACCAGGCCCCCACCCTTGTCCCCCTGCACCCAGGTCCTCACAATCACCAACCATGTGCGTAATGGTCAGCCACCACAGTCAAAAGGCCCTCCCAAGTAACCCATTCACCCACATGGAAATGGAAATTACATGTTACACCCCCAACGTACATAAAGCAAATGAACCCATGTCTGTCACACACAATGGTTGCAAATGAATTGGAAAACACCCAACATGACATGCATGAAACCAATGAGATGATACCACACAGTGAAGTATGAAAACAAAATTGTATTAAAAAAATATGAATGCAAATGAAATGAAACAAACTACAATGCCAATGAAAAAAAGAAAAGGTGCATGTCCGTCCAAAAAAATTAAAAACACCAAATCCAAAAAAAATGTACTTCAAAGTCACATTAAAAATGAAATCAATGTGACAGAAAAAAAAAATCCAAACACCATTGCTCCATGGAGAAGAAATAAAAAATTAAAAAATAAAACAATCCAATGAAGAACTATGTACAAAATATCCAAGGGTCCATGAGCCCAACTGAACAAAGGAAACCTACAAAAAACCCAAACAAAAATTCAACTATGTACAAAAAGTGGAGCTGTGTCCGTCGACTCCAAATCATAAGATTAAACAAATGAAACCTAAAACTAAAGAACTATATACAAAGGCGGCGGGCAAGTCCAGCGGCTCACTCCGTAGTGTTCCGGGCCAGGGCATCATCAAACTCCTCGTCTATGTCCCAGAGGCGGTCCTGTTCCATGGCCCCGAGGGTCCGCAGGGACGACGCCATCTGCTCCTCCAACCCCCTGCGGATTGCCTCGAGGCACTCGGCCCGCCTCAGGGCCCTCCGCATGGAGTTCTCCGCCCTGACCATCGTGAGCCGCTCCTCTTCTGCCCGCCGCCGCTCCGCACCTATCTGCTGGCCCAACCGCAGCCACACGGAAGACACTTCCTGTCCTGGGTCCTCCTGCCCTCCGGCCGATGCCTGCCCCTCCGATGTTGATGGCCCCGAGCCATGATGCCTCCCACGTTGACTCTGCTGCTGCCTCCGACGCAACTGCCTCTGCCAGCACGACGGCATCCAGGCTGATGGAATCCACCGACGCCGTCGTGCACGTGCCCTGCCTGATGATGCCGGCACATCCTCCATCTGCTGGGGTACAGTTGCTGTGGTGTCCACCCCTGCTTGACCTCCGACTCCCGACTGTGGCAGGGATGGGATCCCCACCGAGCTGGCTGCATAGGTCAGGGCAGGTCCACAGGGGGCCCTGGTGGCATCTGGGCCGGAAGACGGCAAGGAGATAGACCGGCGTATAGCCTCCACAGAGGAGGAGAGGGCCGCCAGATTGGCCGACACATGCAGGAAACCCCCGAACATGGAAGATCCCAATTGGGCCACGTCGGCACGGTGCTCTTCGTGATGATGTGCGTGCTCCTCCCGGGAAGCACGCACGTCATCACGAATTGCACCCGCGCGCATCGCAACCCCAATCAGGACCTTCTCCATACGGACCCGGTTCCCCTCGTCCGCAGGTGGAGGGGAGTCAGGTGACATGGACATCCCCTCTACCTGCGGACGGGCCTGGGACGGGGCATCCCTGCTGGTGCATGGTGGTGCACTCACAGGGTCAGGGTCAGGGACATGCACAGGCCCCTCCACGGTGACCTGTGCTGCCTCCTGCCCCTGGCCCTGGACTGCACCACTTGCACCAGCAGGGATGCCCCCACCAGGCCCCATGTGTGACCCTGTAGCGGCCTCCTCCTCCTCTGTGGAAACCACCAACCTGGATGGCTCCTCACTGTCTTCCACCGTAGCAGGCCCCTGTGGGGGCTCACCCACCCCTTCCGCTGCAGCCGTGGGGGCATCCCCGCCACCTTGCTCCACAGCACCGTCTCCGCCCTCTTCTTCACTAGCCGCTGCGTAGAGGGAGACAAAGAACACAAGCATCAGGGTACTGTACAATGGTCCCCTAGACAGGAAGCAATAGCAGATGAGTACCACTGTCAAAGTACACTTCCATCATGTCCCTCCACAACACATGGGTCAGTCCAGGCAAAACACACACAGTAACAGGCATGGTGCATGCCATGGACATTTCCATACATGTCCAATGGACTCTTGAAACATACAATGATATGGAACTCACATGCATCATGGGTCATGCCTATCACATGCACACACTTCACCTCAGTCACATCCATCTGGCCCCATACACCCCAAACACAGCGGATACAAGGGTAACTAGGCTGCATCAGTGAATCTGTGCATTGTCACACACATGTGTCATGCATCCATGGCATGCACAAGTCACAGACACGCAGGTCAGGCACACAGACATGGCTACCATATATGTACCTGGCATCAGCACCCATCCCTCACCCCCACCCATGTCCAGGAACAGAGACTGGCATGCTCTCATGTTTAAAATCTGCATAGGGCTCCCCATGTGGCATTTAAACACATGCAACAACCATGTGGTTGACACATCACTGGTCGCACATGCATCACCATGATGTCCCTGCACACATACATGCATACATGGCCTATGTCACACATACAGGCAAGTATCAGAGAACCAGCACACCGCAACATGCCCTGTCTCACACAGCAATGCTTGGACACTTACCGCTCAACTCCAGACAGGTCTCCCTCTCAAGGATCTGGGCGTGGAGCGCTGGGCGTACGCGTTCCAGGACCCTCATCTGGATGGAACTCATGCGGCCCCGTCCCCCCTCCATGAGGCGCCGGGCCTTCACGAGGGTCCTGGACCTCAATTCCTCCCAGCGCTTCTTGATCTTCTGGACGTCACCGGTTGCCACCCCCTTCGCATTGATGGCAACCACACAGTCGGCCCAGATCCTCTCCCGTCCTTCCTTGCTGGCGCGGTACGATCCAAAGAGGGCATCATACTGCCCCAGGACATGCTCCACCAGGACACCAACTTCAGTGGCAGTGAAGCTGGTGCCCCTCTGCCCCTCTGGCCTGGGGTTGCCACTGGTGCCAGATGTGGAAGTGCCCGACATGGCAACCCCAGAGGCAGGTGTGGGTGGGCAACTGGATCCTGGGGGTGGGCTGTGGAGCGATGTAATCCCAGTCGGGAGTCTTCAGTTCCAGCAGGGGTGGACACAGCAACTGGACCCCTGCAGATGGCTGATGTGCAGGCACCAAATGGCAGGGCACGGTGGCAGCAGGCAGGCAGGCAGGCAGGCAGCAGCAGGTGGCACGTAGGAGGCTGCTCGGGGCACTGGGGGGCAGTAATTCGGCCTTCTGGGCAGGAGCGTGGTCTTGTGTGTGTTTTCGCGTGGCCAGCTTGATACGGAGTGTTTTGGCACGTGAAAATCCTGCACGTCAGCGTGAAATTCGAGGAAAGGCCCTTAGCGCGTAAGCGCGTCAGCACGCATACGCGATTCTATTGTACCAAAGGCCCTCAGCGCGTAAGCGCGTCTGTGACGTGACCCGCACGGGTGTTTTCCACACAGCACGTGATGATGGAGCACACGTGGAAAGACTGCACGTCAGAGTGTCATCGCGTGTAATTGGACAAAAGTGCGCATACACGCGATTGGCCTATGTACGTGTATTTCAGGGGTGCGCGGGCACTTACACACGCAAGTACGTCAGCGCACCTGTATCCCGGGGTGCGCGGGAATTTCCACACGCTATTGGACTGGGTATTGGATTTCAGGGGTGCGCTGGTCACACGCTCGCCTACAACACGCGCAACGCATAAATTTGCGCGCTAACAAAATAACAAGCTCAGACCCAGGATGAACATACCGTTCCTAGCAGCAGTGGCCATGGGCTACCAAAGGAGGAGGAGGAGGATAGTCAGGGCCAGAATATTCACACCCAGAACCAGCCTTTTCGGGATGCCTGATGACCAGGTGTATGGGAGGTACAGGTTTCCACCAGACATAATACTGGACCTGGTGAGTGAGTGGGAGGATGACCTCACATCACCCACCCTGTGCTCCCAAGCACTCAGCCCCCTGGAGAAGGTCCTCAATGTACTGCACTTCTTAGCCACTGGATCATTTCAGCGGACAAGTGCCATAGTGGGTGGGGTATCACAGGCCACCCAGTCATGCTGCCTACACCCGGTCTTGAACATCATCACTGCACGCCCATCAGTCCGCAGGCACATATACCTGCCAAGAACACCTGCAGAAAGGCATGCTGCCGCCCTGGATTTTTACGGTGTGGCACGATTCCCCAAAGTGCTAGGTGCCATCGACTGCACCCATGTGGCTCTACGTCCCCCCAGGGCATCAGAGCACATCTATAGGAACCGCAAGCACTGGCATTCCATCAACGTGCAGGTAGTATGTAATGCCAAGGGAATCATCACCTCAGTATATGCCAACTATCCCGGGTCCACCCACGACAGCTTCATTTACCGAATGTCCACCCTAAGCCGGGACCTAGAAGCTGGGCGGCATGGCGATACATGGCTGCTTGGTGAGTATGAATGCCACTGCACATGCATGCATGTCAGATACTGAGCAAGGTCACAACCCCACCAATGATACCAATCACCACCTCCACAGGGGACAGTGCCTACCCTCTCAGCCCCCACATGATGACGCCAATTCGGAACCCCACCACGCCACCCGAGGTAAGATATAACACAGCCCACATTACAACCCGGGGCATAGTGGAGCGCACATTCGGAGTGCTAAAGTCACGCTTTCGCTCCCTTGACCGTTCTGGCGGGCAGCTGTTATACGCTCCCCCAGTAGTGTGCATGATCATAGTGGCAGCATGTGTCCTGCACAACGTTGCAACACGCCGGGGCCTGGCCGTGGACATGGTGGTGGCCCCACATCCCCAACCACATGCACAGCCGCTGCGCATGGGAGGGGAAAGGGCACGGGGGGAGGCAGCCCGTACACAGCTAGTGGCTAATTACTTCACATAGAAATCACACCCCTGTGGAGTGCACACTGCCCTGGCACATTCCATCTGACAATCAATGATGACTCAACCTGACACTGATCCTGAATGTCTGGAGAATCAACCGTGAAAACCATATCAGCCTGAGATTGTTCACCTGGAAGTGTTACAATGTGTGCATCCCTACCCACACAGACACCACCAATGCAGTTTTGTGAAGAAACACATTCAAGCAGCTAAAATGAATACCCACTTGCAAAATGCAACAAGAGGACAGTGCCATGTCAGCCAACCCATCCCCAGCACCGCCACACGACACACCGTGCCATGTCATGCTATTTGCAGGTAAACAAAGTAATCCCCACAACATGACACAAGTGTCACAATGTCAAGTGTCCCTAATTGAAACTTGCAACACCTGAAATGCTCACAGTAATGCAGGACTAACAACAAACTTGAGCAGGTACTACCATTAACATGACATCACAAATTTAATAAACTAGTAGTCTCACCACCTGGAAATGCCTGCACTCCCACCACTTCCAACTGTACAGTGTTGGCGCCATGTAGAGTTGTAGGTGCACTGCTGCCAACATGGACCCCATCTCCAAATTAGAGGGCATTGTGTAGACATGAGGAAGGGACCTGCAAATTGGGAGGTAGACACAGATGATGAGTTACATTCAATGCAACATGCAGTGTACAACACAACAGCAATATGCACTAGGAATGTATACACAGTATTGACTAGACTACCCACACATGTAGTGGGAGTCCAATGTCACCATGTACGTCAATGTCACTTGGGCACACCCTTTGCAAGCCCATGGAAACGGGAAGCAGGAGGGGTGTGTGTGACTCAAACCCAAGCATCTGAACCAAATACATGACAAGCCTGCATGTGCCCAGCCACAATGCAGCGTATGCCCACAGGAACCACGGAAGGCAACAAATTGTCCCAAAATAATTGGGAAAAATAAAAAAAAAATAAAAAAAAAAATAAAAAATGGCCATTGATGGGCCCGGGGGGGTTGGGGAGGCCACCCAGGAGGTCTGAGGACAGGGTGCACACCAAAACCCACCTGTGTGGATCCTGGGAAAAAAAAACACCTCCATGGGCTCATGGCCAACACGGCTACCCTATTGTGTGAGTATCACTGCTGTCGCTATTATCACCCTGTGCAGCTGCATCCGGAGGTGGTTGCACTATGGGAGGCAGCCCACGCAAGGCCCTAGTCTGCTCCTCCATGGCTGCAAGCATGCGGGTGTGGTAGGTCTCGTTCTGGAGGATGAGTGTGCGGAGGTCCCCATGCAACAACTCACGGGATGCCCGGACCTCCGCCCTCGTTGCCTGCATCTCAGCTGAGAGCGTACGGGTGAGACGCTCCAGCTGCTGTTCTGTCCTTTGGTGTGTTGAAGCCTCAAGCTCAACAAGAGTCGTCCTGAGGTGAAGGAGCTCCTGCCTCAGGGCTTCCCTGTGGCCCTGGGACTCTATGGAGATGGCCTCCTGCAGAGTCGCCAGTGCCGCCCGCCTGTCCCTGTTGGACGCCAACATGTCCTCCCTGTGTGACTGGCAGATGGAGTCGGTTGCCTGCTGTAGTCGCTCCATCAGCCTTTCAGGGGGGGACAATGGAAGTGGCCACCCTATCCATGGCCTGAGCCATCATCTCGGATGATGCTGCCTGTTGGGTTGCCATACCGTAAATGGATTGCTCCCATGCGGTATTGCCAGGTGGCGTACGGCCACCACGTCGGCGGGCACCACACCTGTCTGGTGCAAGGCAAACTGCGCCTTGCTGTGCCGGCACTGCCTGAGGCTGCAGGACTGCATTCCCCCTCTGATCTGCTGGCCCAGGAACGGGATCAGATGTCGCGGAGTGTGACCCTGCATCCGTAACCACCAAAGGCGTAGCTGCCAACACTGACATCCCCATTGAGGGTTCTGACCCTGGTGCAGGTGGGTGGGACAGAACAGAATCCCTCCATGGAACACTCACCTGCGACGGCACGTAGGTCTCATCATCCGAATCAACACCTGAGTTTAGCTCGGGGGAGGTGCAGCCAGAGACACCCCTTGAGAGCACGACCTGCAGTACTTGTGGGTTCTCACCCACCACCACACCACGTCCCTCACTGGTGGTTGGTCGGCCCTCGGACCCCTGCTGGGTCTGCACCATCTCCACAACCCCAGCAGTATCAGGTGCGTCTTCCCCTGCAAAGACATAAAAACAAAGAAATGGAAACAGGCATTAACACCATGGCACACAATGAGGGCTGAGAAGCAAGAGAACCAGTACTTGATTGACACATGTCCCACATGACTAAAACCCTCCCATGCATGCACCCTCACTGCATATGAAGGGAAGGCAAATGGCACACACTGATGACACCAAGATGGAAGATGAACACATTTTCTGCATGCTGCCTGGCAGTGGCATCACACATTGGCCTGTGATTGCCAGGTGAAACACACATGCCATCACACAGATGGCATGTACCATTGCTATTGAGTGAAGATGGAGAGGAGGGCAGCACCTATTCATTCAGTCCAGTTCCCGCATGTAATAGCTTTTCTAATTCAAACAGGTCAGATTTTTCACCTGGAGCTGCCAGTCCAAAATGGTCCGATTGCACAGGGACATGTGTGAACAAATGATATCCAGGTAACAAAGTCACTCCACTTTACCATAGCCATGTCAGACATGTGACTAGAGGACTTAGAAATGCCTAGTAAAAGTGGTGGAATGCAAACAATCTGCCTGAATGAACAGAGAAAAATAAGCAACAATGTTGTGGCAAGGTGACACTTCAAGGGCAACTGGCGTGCTGTTGGGCTAGATGTCCACTGTTGGCAGAAGGGATACTGCTATGGCCAAATGCAGCTGCGCAGGATGTATTGCATGAAGCACATGGCTGACCCATACGACTCAGGCGCACACACTCTCACCTGGCACACAAACAGAAGCCCTCACACACACACCATGCACATGGATGACACACACATGCATGTGCACTCACCGGACAATGCCTCGTAATCAGGCAAATCTCCCACGCCTTGGATCTGTTCCTCCGTGACGTAGGTCCCAGCGACTGACTCATGTGGAGTGAGTTCCATGTCCACTACTGGAGACCCACCTCCAGTCACTAGAGTTGCGGCATGACTTGAGGCCAGCTTATTCTTTGCCCTGCGCTTTAGGTCATTGAAGCGCTTATAGCAATCATTGGCTGTGCGCCTCACGATTCCAAGGGCACTTACGATGTCCGCAACGGTCTGCCAGTGTGCCTGGCATTGTGCAGGTGTGGTCTTGGATCCTGCAACAATGACCATCTCGTTATCATGTCAGGACACATACTCGACAAGTGCATTCAGTTCGTCATCCGTGAAGCTGGGCTTCCTCGACGGGCCGGACTGTGTAGCCGTGTCTGGGGATAGGTGGTGGTGATCCTGAGTGTCCTGCGCCGCTCTGGACACTAGGGGCAGGAGCCCTGGTGGACTCTGTATCAGGAGTGTTTGATTGCACACTCAGCATGGGAGTTGGTGCAGGAATTGGCTCAAGTGTAATGGTGTCAGGGGGAATGTCAGCAGGATGGACTAGGACCGACACTGTCCTGGCTGGGTGTGTGAGAGCTGGGGTGGATGGAGCCGCAGCTGCCCCTGCAGCCTCTCCACCCTGCCTACTTGGGGCAGCAGATGACCTTGCTGCCCCAGATCCACGTGGCATGATGACATCAACGTGCACCAGCGCACGTGTCATAGGCCTGCTGACCTGGAAGTCAGCCATGGAGTCAGCCAGGTCTGGTGCCACAATGGGCTGGTCCAACAAGGGCTGAGCATGGATGGTGTCAGCCACATCAGCCTCAACGGGAGGGGGGGGGGATTATGGGTGCCCTTGACTGGTCCTCCACACATGGGGGGACAGGCTCACCCTGCAAGTAACGACCACGTCCCCTACCAGATCCACCACGGCCACCACCTGTGGCTCTTCCACCTTTGCCACCCTTACGGAATCCTCGCCTCCCAGCCATGGCACTGATGTTAATGTGCGTATGGGAGTGGCTGTAAACTATTGTCCTGGGCAATTGGGGGTCAAAGGGGTTGGGTACCATATGGTAATTGTACCCTAGTGCTCTAGCAAGGCTGAATGTAACCCCTGGGGAAAGATGACGGGTCACGCTACTCACAGGAGGCCCAAAAAAGGGAGATGACGTGCACGCAACCCCTCCTAGACCACGTGTGCAGAAGAAAAACCTGCACTACGCTGTGGTACCCAGTAACACAAGAATGAACGTATGCATGTCACACACAGCCTAGAATGACCTCTGAAGGGGTAGGCTACACACGGGGCAAGCACAGATGTTAGATACGTGCGTGACTCACCGTCTGCCAGGTAAAAGAATGTGAAAAAGGAGCGCGTTTGGTTGGCAACACCCCCGCCAAAAGAAGATTTGTACGCTGTCTGAGGAGACAGGACAACAGTAGAAGGGAACACTGTTTCAGGGAACAGGCCCAGGTAAACCAGTAAAAGAGAAAAAGCTGCCAGAGGTAACAGGGAGTACGAACTTGAAACGCTGTGAAGTAAATCGCGTGTGAAACGACAAGAAGTACAGAATTCACCCACTCGCTCTCCACGAAAAGCACGTACAAGGAAAACGTGTTCTACACGTACCTTTTATGCAGGCCCACACGTCCAGCGTCACTTACGCGGCGTGTACGCGCTAGGGCCATTTCCACCAATTACACGCTTTGTCACTTCTGCGTGTAGGTCCATTTTCACCAATTACACGCTTTGTCACTGCCACGTGTCTTTCATTTTTTTCACACGCAACATTTTCCAACTTGTGCCCAATTCAACGTGCACGTGACTTCATAGACGCGCATACGCTGGCAACGCGTTTACGCGCTAAGGGCCTTTCCTCGAATTACACGCAGACGTGTTGGATTTTCACGTGCCAAATCACTCCGTATCAAGCTGGCCACGCGTTCACACACGGAAGACCGCACTCCTGCCCAGAAGGCCAAATTACTGCCCCCCAGAGCCCTGAGCACGCTCCCACCTGCCATCTGCTGCTGCCTGACTGCCTGCTGTCCACGTGCCCTGCCATTTGCTGCCTGCACATGAGCCAGGGGTGCGGTTGCTGTGACCACCCCTGCTGGAACCGAAGACTCCCGACTGATTTTCCATCGCCCCACAGCCCAGCCCCAGGACCCAGTAGCCACCCACTCCTGCCTCTGGGGTTGCCATGTCGGGCACTGCAACATCTGGCACCAGTGGCAACCCCCAGCCAAGGAGGCAGAGGGGCACCAGCTTCACTGCCACCGAAGTTGGTGTCCTGGTGGAGCATGTCCTGGGGCAGTATGATGCCCTCTTCGGAAGGTTGCGCGCCGACAAGGAAGGACGGACTCGGATCTGGATGGACATCGTGACTGCCATCAACGCGGAGGAGGTGGCAGTCCGCGACTACGAACGTGTCAGGAAGCGCTGGGAGGACTTCAGGTCCAGGACCCTCAACAAGGCCCGGCGCCTCCTGAAGGCAGCGGATGCTAAGGGGCGCCGGGGCCACTTGTCGGAAGATCAGATGAGGGTCCTGGAACGCATATCCCCACCGCGCCACATCCAGGTCCTTGAGAAGCAGACCTGTCTGGAGTCGAGCGGTAAGTGTACATGCATACTGATTGTAAGCTGTGCGTGTGGTGGTGTGCCAGGAGTGTGCAGGTTGAACATGTATTTTTATGTTGCCAAGTAGGGGGGGTGTACAGGGCCGTGAGGGTGACACATGCGAGGGGTCTCATGTGTGACACATGGATGGTGCTTGTGTGTGTGGGCTTGCATGGCACAGGATGTGGAGGAATGATTGTCAGGTGTGACATGGATGTCGATCAAAACACTGCGACAGTTGGCGGAGGTGTACACATGCATGCAAGTTTGGTGTTGTGTGTGCATGTGTAGTGTACTCCCTATGTTGCATGTGATGTGTGGATGACCTTTGGCTGCTCATGCTGTTGTATGTGAATGGATGGTGCTGGCTGTTGCATTATGGCTGTGGTATGGCTCTTGTGTGCAAGTTGAAATGACATGTGTGTTGGGGATTGTGATGCCATGTCTGAGGTTTACCAATGCCACTCATGTATAACTGTCATGTGTGTATGAGTCCATTTTACAGTGCCCTGATGCCTGTGTTTTCTTTCTCCCTGTCTGCAGCGTCAACTGATGAAGAGGGCGGAGAAGGTGCTGTGGAGCACAGCGGCAGGGGTCGCACCACCAGCCGGAGACGCAGGTCCGGATACCCTCCCAGGTTGTGATCTCGTCGGGGAGTGAGGAGTCCGGTGCCGCGTCCGAGGCCGCAGCTGCCGAGGGGACGTCCAGGAGGCGGAGGTTGGAGTTGGACTCCTCGGCAGCAGAAGGGGCAGCTGGGACCCCACAGGGCCCAAGGGGAAGATGACACAGAGTCATCCAGGTTGGTGGGGGGTTTGGTGGAGGAGGAGGCCGTGCAAGCGATAGTGGCGTGGTCGCCTTCCACTCCCTGCGGATGTGGCTATCCTGCACCAGGTTGTGCCTGTCCAGGGTGGGGTGGCGTTGCGTCAACGGGCCATGCAAGCTGACCTGCAGTCTTTTCATGATGAGTCTGCACGTCTTCTCGCATGGCTTGTTGACCGCGTTGACCCACTGGGACAGCTCACCAGGGCTGGATTCCTCCGTTTCCTGGACCTTGTTCCGACCCCCTTCTCCACAGAACCCCCTATGCCCCAGTCGTCCTCCATGCCATCTTCCCACCCATGTGTCACCTGGGTGCCCTGTGGAGCTGCCTCCGACCGTGCGGCCAGGCTGGTGGACAACAGATCCCTGCCACAGTCGGGAGTCGGACGTCCAGCAGGGGTGGCCACGTCAACGACTGCACCCCAGCTGGAGGAGGATGTGCAGGCACCATCGGACAGGGCACATGGACAGCAGCAGCTGCAGCAGCTGCAGCAGCAGGAGGCTGTAGGTGGCAGCCACGATAGCTCGGGGCCTTCAACATCGGAGGGGCAGGCATCGGCCGGAGGGCAGGAGGACCCTGGACGGGAAGTGTCTTCCATGTGGCAGCGTTTGGGCCACGCCATAGATGCGGAGCGGCTGCAGGCAGAAGAGGCGCGGCTCACGATGGTCAGGACGGAGAACTCCATGCGGAGGGCCCTGAGGCGGTCCGAGTGCCTCGAGGCAATCCGCAGGGAGTTGGAGGTGAACATTTCGGTGTCCCTGCGGACCCTCGGGGCCATGGAACAGGACCGCCTCCGGGACATAGACGAGGAGTTCGATGATGCCCTGGCCCGGAACACCACTAAGTGAGCCGCTGGACTGGCCCGCCGCCATTGTATATAGTTATTTAGTGATAGGTTTCCTTTGCAGTTTATTTTTCTTTGGAGTCGACGGACACTGCTCCACCTTTTGTATATAGTTCCATTTTAGATAGGTTTTTTGGTAGGTTTCATTTCTTCTCTTGGGATGATGGACCCTAAATACTTTGTACATAGTTGGACTTTGGATTTGGATATTTTTTTAACTATGAATATTTTTTGCCATGGAGCAATGGTTTTCTATTTCTTTTTTACCTTCATTTACTTTTCATGGACTTGAACTTTGGAAGATATTTTTTCGTATTGTCATTTATTGATTTCATTTTGAAAAGAGACAGCCTGCTTAATTTTTTAATTATTTTACTTGTGTATTTTGGTTGATTTTGATAGCCATTGCTGTTGTTTTTAATACATTATTTTGATTTTTTCATTCTTCAATGTGTGGTTTCATCTCATTGTTTTCATGCATGTCATGATATGGGTTTTCAGGTTCCCTTGCAACCATTGTGTGTGTGTGAGACACATGTGTTGATTTACATTGTTTCCATTGGAGTAATATCATGGGCACATGTAATACTTGGTTGTGTCTTTGGGCTGTGGTGGCTGGCCATGAGGCACATGCTTGAGGATTGTCAGGGCCTGTGGGCAGGGGGACATGAGTGGGGGCCTGGTGGAGGCTGCCCCTGGTGGCTGGGGGGTGGGGGTGGTGGGAGACATGGGTGGGGGCCTGGTGGAGGCTGCCCCTGCACTGCTGGGGGGTGGGGGTGGTGGGAGACATGGGTGGGGGCCTGGTGGAGGCTGCCCCTGCACTGCATGGGGGTGGGGGTGGTGGGAGACATGGGTGGGGGCCTGGTGGAGGCAGCCCCTGGTGGCGGGGGGTGGGGGTGATAGGGGACATGAGTGGGGGCCTGGTGGAGGCTGCCCCTGCACTGCTGGGGGGTGGGGGTGGTGGGAGACATGGGTGGGGGCCTGGTGGAGGGTGCCCCTGGTGGCTGGGGGGTGGGGGTGGTGGGATACATGGGTGGGGGCCTGGTGGAGGCTGCCCCTGCACTGCTGGGGGGTGGGGGTGGTGGGAGACATGGGTGGGGGCCTGGTGGAGGCTGCCCCTGCACTGCTGGGGGGTGGGGGTGGTGGGAGACATGGGTGGGGGCCTGGTGGAGGCTGCCCCTGGTGGCAGGGGGGTGGGGGTGATAGGGGACATGAGTGGGGGCCTGGTGGAGGCTGCCCCTGCACTGCTGGGGGGTGGGGGTGGTGGGAGACATGGGTGGGGGCCTGGTGGTGGCTGCCCCTGGTGGCTGGGGGTGGGGGTGGTGGGAGACATGAGTGGGGGCCTGGTGGAGGGTGCCCCTGCACTGCTGGGGGTGGGGGTGGTGGGAGACATGGGTGGGGGCCTGGTGGAGGGTGCCCCTGGTGGCTGGGGGAGGGGGTGGTGGGAGACATGGGTGGGGGCCTGGTGGAGGCTGCCCCTGGTGGCGGGGGGGGTGGGGCTGATAGGGTACATGAGTGGGGGCCTGGTGGAGGCTGCCCCTGGTGGATGGGGGGTGGGGGTGGTGGGAGACATGGGTGGGGGCCTGGTGGAGGCTGCCCCTGGTGGCTGGGGGGTGGGGGTGGTGGGAGACATGGGTGGGGGCCTGGTGGAGGTTGCCCCTGGTGGCGGGGGGGTGGGGGTGGTGGGAGACATGGGTGGGGGCCTGGTGGAGGGTGCCCCTGGTGGCGGGGGGGTGGGGGTGGTGGGAGACATGGGTGGGGGCCTGGTGGTGGGTGCCCCTGGTGGCTGGGGGGAGGGGGTGGTGGGAGACATGGGTGGGGGCCTGGTGGAGGCTGCCCCTGGTGGCGGGGGGGTGGGGGTGTTAGGGGACATGAGTGGGGGCCTGGTGGAGGGTGCCCCTCCATTGCTGTGGGGTGGGGGTGGTGGGAGACATGGGTGGGGGCCTGGTGGAGGCTGCCCCTGGTGGCGGGGGGTGGGGGTGATAGGGGACATGAGTGGGGGCCTGGTGGAGGCTGCCCCTGGTGGCTGGGGGGAGGGGGTGGTGGGAGACATGAGTGGGGGCCTGGTGGAGGCTGCCCCTGGTGGCGGGGGGTGGGGGTGGTGGGAGACATGAGTGGGGGCCTGGTGGAGGGTGCCCCTGCACTCCTGGGGGGTGGGGGTGGTGGGAGACATGAGTGGGGGCCTGGTGGAGGGTGCCCCTGGATGCTGGGGGTGGGGGTGGTGGGAGACATGAGTGGGAGCCTGGTGGAGGGTGCCCCTGCACTGCTGGGGGGTGGGGGTGGTGGGAGGCATGGGTGGGGGCCTGGTGGAGGCTGCCCCTGCACTGCTGGGGGGTGGGGGTGGTGGGAGACATGGGTGGGGGCCTGGTGGAGGGTGCCCCTGGTGGCTGGGGGGAGGGGGTGGTGGGAGACATGGGTGGGGGCCTGGTGGAGGGTGCCCCTGGTGGCTGGGGGGTGGGGGTGGTGGGAGACATGAGTGGGGGCCTGGTGAAGGGTGCCCCTGGTGGCTGGGGGGTGGGGGTGGTGGTAGACATGAGTGGGGGCCTGGTGGAGGCTGCCCCTGCACTGCTGGGGGGTGGGGGTGGTGGGAGACATGAGTGGGGGCCTGGTGGAGGGTGCCCCTGGTGGCTGGGGGGTGGGGGTGGTGGGAGACATGAGTGGGGGCCTGGTGGAGGGTGCCCCTGCACTGCTGGGAGGTGGGGGTGCAGGGGGACATGAGCAGGTGTGCAGGGTAGTCCCCTGTTTTGTGGGCTGCCTGCAGGGGCCGTGGAGGGTGTACAGGGAACACCTGTGAGGACCCACCCAGCCTAATCGTGTGTGTAACTTCCCACGCACCCCTGTAATACACGTACCAAGCCAAATCGCGTGTGATAATTCACGCGCACCCCTGTAATACACGTACCCGGCCAAATCGCGTGTGATAATTCCCGCGAACCTCTGTGATACACGTGCGCTGGCTAATCGCGTGTAAAACTTCACGCGTACCCCTGTAATACACGTACCCCGGCCAATCGCGTGTTAAACTTCCCGCGTACCCCTGTAATACACGTACCCTGGCTAATCGCGTGTATAACTTCACGCGTACCCCTGATAGGCACGTTACCCGCTTTGCGTTCCTTGTTTGGTAGCCCTGTAAACTGGTCCAGGGTTAGCGCAGCCCTTTGCGATGATTTTGCGATTTTGAGGGCTTTTCCTTGCGCAAGGGCGTTCTTGGGGGCGTTACTGGCGCTGCTGCAGGGTCGCTGCGATACTCTGCGCCACGGCTGGTTTGGGAGCCTAAAATCCATGAATACGCTGTGCGCGGAAATTGGTTTTAGCGCACGTGCCTGGCGCAGACAATCGCACGCGGACACTCTGCGCCAGCCGCTTGCGACACTATTCTGCGAAATTCTATGAATTACCCTGATAATGTCCGCGGACATTAAAAGCTTCCATAGACCATAGTTGAAATGTTTGACTCTATGGATGTGATATGCTGCGGTGGTTGTTACCAGGGCATAGAGTCTTGGGTGCATGGCCATCTGGCCATGCACCCAAGACTCTATGCCCTGGAAACAACCACTGCAGCATATCACATTCATATTTGCTTATAACTTTGGGTGAATAACAAATGTATAAGGAACAAAGGTATTAGATACTATGGATGTGATATGCTGCTATGGTTCTCCTTATTATTGTATACTTACTGTTTGGTCTAGTAACGGGAGTCCATGTTTTTCTTTTTCATTTCTGTGATAAAAGAAAATAGCATGTTAGTATTAGTATTTTGTAATGACTTATTACATTGTATAATCAATATACTTTTTTTTTGGACCCTCATATTTAGTAGATTACAAATCAGAGTACTGTGCAATTTGCTCAGTTTCTGTATTTGTTGCTAAAATCATTGGGTCTGTGGGAGAAAAAAAAAATCCATGTTGGATTAAAAAAAAAACTTTTTCTGTTATGCTACAGTTTATTTGTTTGTTTGTTTTCAGTGTTCACTTGTTTCTGGCTAATGCTTTATACTTTGGCTTGTTGTATTTTTTGGAGCAGTAACATATTATTTATTTGTTTTGATATTATAAAATTTTGGAGCAGTTAGATACCAATTGGCGTATTCTGTCTATTTTTTTTATATATTTTAGTGGTATTGATTTATCTATTTGGATGTTGTTAAATTTTAGGACAGTTAGATACCAATTGGCGTATTCTAACTGTGTATTTTTTGGTCTAATTTAGTTGTATTCATTTATCTGATTAGTTGTTGTAGAATCTTTGAGTAGTTAGATAGCTTTTGGAGTATTGTAACAGTTTATATATTTTTAACACAAGTTTACTTAGGGTTTAAATACAGTTTAGTTATCAAATTTTGGTTTTAAGAACATCAAATAAGCGTTTGTAAGATTTCCTGGTAATCTCTGCTTTAGAGTAATGGTACTGTCATTACATTCAAACCATCCACATTTCTTTTTTATATATGCAGTGTAGTGCCCTGAATTGGTTGTGGCTCCTGCGTGGTAGATTATACCTATTGTTGTGAAGGTTTTCTTACCAAGTGATATTTGACCATGTGTGAATCCAGTCAGCTTGCAGTTGTTTTTGGTACCATCTGCATTGTAACGTAGAAGCATTAGTATTATGTATTTACTATGTGTTTGTATTACTAACGTGGAGCGATTATCTGAATTGCAGGTAGAGCATAATGTACCATGGTTTGCATTTTGTACAAGTCGCTAAAATGGAATGGATTCACAATTTGCTATTGATATATATATGAAGCGTTCATTGGGGATTTCTTCTTGTGTCAAATTGTTGCAGAGAGTGCATGTATGTTTCCACATGTATGAAATCTGAAAGATTTCATTTATACGTATGTTTCTGTTTTCCAGTACTTGTAGTAAGTACATTAGACATTCTTGTGGATCTTCCTGTGAATTTGTAGTGAATTTCACAATTCCAGCACAGTAGTCCAATTGTTGTCTTATTCCATAAACACTTTACGTTTTGTCAGGATTGTTTGCTGCATTTCTGTGCAGTACTAACATTTGCATACACAATGGGTCTGTACTGTGTAAGTAAATGTTGTCAACAATTGGTGGTAATTGAAATAGAATATTCATTGCGACATTTGCATAGCAACTTACACCAACTATATTTGAGAATTTAAATGGTCCAGGTAGTTCTGTATCTAACTGCTTTTTTTGGAGTTTGTCTTCCTTCTTTAAAGAAGTACCTGGTTTACTTTCCCTAATTGATTCTTTTTTGCTTGTTGAACTTGATGAAGTATTAGTTTCTTTTACTCTCTTTGGAGGATTTGCAGTGACATCCTGTTGCATTTCTGTTTGATTTATTTTTCTTTTGTAACGTTTTACTTTTTGTGGAACAGAATATGTGTTTAGGTGGGGGGTGTATAGTGAGCGAAATCTATTGTATTCTAAAATGCAAGGAATATCAGCGTTTATTTTACTTGCATAAAAGTTGATTAGAAATAGACCATCAAGTGTACGTAAGCGTGATAGTGCTACATAGCTCATGCCTTCTTTAAAGACTGTGTTACCAATATCTATCATTGCTTTGTCTAGGGTAAGACCTTGTGATATATGAATTGTGACTGCGTATGCAAGAGTTAGAGAAAATTGTTCTCTGCGTACATACATATCTTTGAAGAGAAGGAATCTAGCTGTTGAGCATCCTATCCTTTTTACTTCTGAAAGTTTGTCAAAGAGTATATTGACAAACTGAATTTTGTTGTTGCGTGGGTATGTTTGAAAGCCAACAACTGTACCCAGTGCTCCATTAACTAGTCCTTGGTCCACGTCAAGGTTACATTTAAGCATTACTCTGCAATTTATGGATAATGTCAATATCTTTTCTAAGCCTGCTGTGTTTGATATTGATTTTTCTAAACTATTTAGTCTTGTTGTGGCTTGGTCACACATGGGTAGTGTCATACCATATACATCTAGTTTGTCTGTGGCGCTAATTTCCATGATTGGTTGCATTTCTTTACTTAGCATGATTTCATTGAATTTGAAACAGCTTACAAGAGTTGGCATTAAGGCCATATAATTGACATTTTTGTGGGCTAATTGTTCCATAACATCTGTAGCACATGCATTATCGCCATAAAGTGCATTAATGTGCCGGGTTTTCAATATTGCTTCTGCTTCTTTAGAAAGTATACCAACTCTGATACTTTTTAAAATGTTGGCATAAGTGAGATCTGCAGATTGCCACCCCCCAGCAGTGCAGGACCAGCCTCCACCAGGCCCCCACTCATGTCCCCTATCACCCCCACCCCCCCGCCACCAGGGGCAGCCTCCACCAGGCCCCACCCATGTCTCCCACCACCCCCTCCCCCCAGCCACCAGGGGCAGCCTCCACCAGGCCCCCACCCATGTCTCCCACCACCCCCACCCCCCAGCAGTTCAGGGGCAGCCCCCACCAGGCCCCCACTCATGTCCCCTAGCACCCCCACCCCCCGCCACCAGGGGCAGCCTCCACCAGGCCCCCACCCATGTCTCCCACCACCCCCACCCCCCAGCCACCAGGGGCAGCCTCCACCAGGCCCCCACCCACCCCCACCCATGTCTCCCACCACCCCCACCCCCCAGCCACCAGGGGCAGCCTCCACCAGGCCCCCACTCATGTCCCCTATCAGCCCCACCCCCCGCCACCAGGGGCAGCCTCCACCAGGCCCCCACCCATGTCTCCCACCACCCCCTCCCCCCAGCCACCAGGGGCACCCTCCACCAGGCCCCCACCCATGTCTCCCACCACCCCCACCCCCCAGCAGTGCAGGGGCACCCTCCACCAGGCCCCCACCCATGTCTCCCACCACCCCCACCCCCCAGCAGTGCAGGGGCACCCTCCACCAGGCCCCCACCCATGTCTCCCACCACCCCCACCCCCCAGCAGTGCAGGGGCAGCCTCCACCAGGCCCCCACACATGCCTCCCACCACCCCCACCCCCCAGCAGTGCAGGGGCACCCTCCACCAGGCTCCCACTCATGTCTCCCACCACCCCCACCCCCAGCATCCAGGGGCACCCTCCACCAGGCCCCCACTCATGTCTCCCACCCCCCCACCCCCCAGCAGTGCAGGGGCACCCTCCACCAGGCCCCCACTCATGTCTCCCACCACCCCCACCCCCCGCCACCAGGGGCAGCCTCCACCAGGCCCCCACCCATGTCTCCCACCACCCCCACCCCCCAGCAATGCAGGGGCACCCTCCACCAGGCCCCCACTCATGTCCCCTATCACCCCCACCCCCCCGCCACCAGGGGCAGCCTCCACCAGGCCCCCACCCATGTCTCCCACCACCCCCTACCCCCAGCCACCAGGGGCACCCACCACCAGGCCCCCACCCATGTCTCCCACCACCCCCACCCCCCCGCCACCAGGGGCACCCTCCACCAGGCCCCCACCCATGTCTCCCACCACCCCCACCCCCCCGCCACCAATGATTTTGATTAGGAATGGTTTGCCAGAACCAGCTTCACCACTGACGTACAGTAGTATAGGTTTATAAGTATAGCAGGAACATTCTTTATTTTCATGTTGTACACCATGTGCAATTTGTTTTGTTACTTCTTGAAAAATGCTACGTTGTTCATTGTTTAGTTTTGATTTTAGTATAGTTAAGTATTCTTTATCTTCATACTGACACATGTTGTTTTCTACTTCTATCATAGCTAATTCTGCCTCATTTATTATTAGTGGTTCTCCCAGTGGTTCTTTGCTTCCTGTTACAGAAAGTTGACTACTGTCAGGAGTGTCCTTATCTAGTTGGGCTTGGAGTTCTTCTTCGTGTTGCTGTTCATTGTGCAACATTGTTTTGTACTGTGTAAAGTTTACATCAGTTATAGTGCTTTCATTTGCTTTGAAAGCATCCTCATATGAGTCATAGTTATCTAGTAATTGTTCTTCTTTTCTCCATGGTTTGAAGAGTTGTAGCAGGGACATGTAATATACTTCTTTATGTTGAGGAGTCTTTAATGACAATTTGATATGATTAATTAAATTTGGTTTATTGAGTTTAACTAAGCTGGCTTCACAGTTTGTCACTCTATATTTACCTTTATATCATCAGGTTTCATATTATTTTTGTATGTGTAGTTTTGGGCTATGTGGTATAGGCACATGTTTTCCAAAGTATTACTTCTGTTTGGGTAGTATCTGTCCAATAAATTGTTTTTTAAAATGTCTTGGCTGTTGGGATCATGTTTGGCTATTGTTTCTATATCTTCATATGATTTTAGAACTCTTGTTCTAGATTTAACTGGACCAAGACTTAGCCATACTATATTTTCAGATTTACCATACAGTATGCAGTACCAGTTAAACGATCAGCTGCTTCATATGATCCACATTCTCTATAGGTGAGCATTTTTATGCCCAAGCTGTATAATTTCTGAGATACTGTTTTATCTGATGACAGGTCATTCCAGAGGTCTTGGAGTTTTGTCTTTTCTGCTTTAGTTAAGTATGCTGTGACATATCGTGCAACTGCAGTAGAATTGTCTGCAATGTACTGCACATCTATGTTTGCATTCCATAAGTGGGCAATGATTGCATTATAATCATTGATATATTTTTCTTCTTCTTTTCTTTTTATGTAATATGTATTTTTAGGTGACTTACCTTTAACACTATGTCTAACTGAAGACATAAGGTTGTTCACTTGACCTGTATTTGTAACTGGTCTAGGGAAACCAAATCGGCATTTGGTGTAGTATTTCCCTTTGTTTTTGTATTTGCGACGACAATATTTTCCTCATTTGTGTCTTTGAATTTGTAAAATTTGTGCATGAAGATCACTATTTGTGGCTTCTGATGGAATTTTACAAATGACATATTTTTCAATAAACTGTAAAACAGTGGCATCACTGTCTTGACCAAATTTAGGAGCATCTTTAATCCATAAAAGCATGTGGATATGTGGTGCTCCTCTGGCTTGGTATTCTTTTCTCCAAAAGAAGTGTTGCACTTCTCCAAGGGGAGGAACAGTTTTATTACAAATAAAATGTAGCATAGCAATGAATCGATGGTGAAAATATCTTGAAACATTAACAGGATCCAAAGAACAAAGTTCTCCAGGTGTTAGTATATCTATGTTTGTTTTGTTTTTATTTGATATGCGTAGGAAATCATGAAAATCTTCCTATGCATATTCTGCACAACTTAATGTAATAAACCAAGTGGGTGTGCCAAGGTTTCTGATCATACAACGTACATCTCCATGACGTCGAAACCAGTACTCTTTAGTACCACGCATATTTGCTAATAGATTTGTAATATTTGATTGTAAAACCTCATCCTTTTGTTGCACTTTTTCTGATAATTGTGTAGCTGTCATAATTTGCAAGTGTGATCCTGATTTTAATATGTGTGCAACTCCGTAACATAAAGTTGCTAGTTCACTTTCAAAGAGTAGGTGGAATATGTATTCCACATTTTGTCTAAATCTGGGATCTTCAGAATACATCCGTAATGAGCGGTATTCTGAAGCTGATATTTGAATAGGTCTATCATCGTACCTTCTTCCTTTGCCAGTAGGAAAGAGTAGAGGAAAAGCATGTGCTTCTATACTTTTCTCCCATATGCTGATTGGCGATCCTTTTGTTTGACGCATTTGGTAAGTTTCCAGTACATCTTCTACGGTGTCATTACAGTGCAAAAGATGAATTGTATAATGGTCTAAAGTATTTGATATTGTAGCAGGATCTAGTAGCTCAAATTGACCAGCTTCTTGTGTTTCTTGAATTATTTCAGTTGTATCTTTCAAGTTTTCTTCAATATTAATTTCTTTGTAATATTCATTATTCTCTTTAAGATATTGGAAGGCTTGTCTAACTTTATATAAATCTACCAGCTGTTGCCATATTTTGTTGTCTTTTGTAGGTACTCCATTTACTAAGATAATTAAAGATTGCTGCATTGGACGTTGCACTCCTAGAGTATGCACATTTTCTTTTAGATCTAATGGTAAATAAACTACTTTTCCACGAATGCCTTTTACCAATTCAGAGGGAGGTAATGTTGCTGTTTTTGGTTGAAGGCGTATTATTGCTTGAAATGGGTGTACTGTTTGAATTATGATGCTCTCATATAAATTAAGTTGTTGTAGGGGTTTTGGTACTGGGTATAATACCAAATTATTTGTGATAGCACATGAAGGAGTTTGGTTGTTGTCATGTTTTGTAGTGCAGTATCTGCAAAGTATTAAGGGCTCAGTTATTTCGTATTTGTTTTCTGCTACAAGGTAGAGAGCTAATTCAAACCATTTAGAATCTTCATTGTCTTCTATTTTGTATGATAGGTCTACAGTTTTTGTGTTACTTTTATAAAAAGTTCTACAGCAACATACACATATATGGTTTGGTACTTCAGCTTCTTTTTTGTATGTGTTTAGCAAAAGTTTGCCATGTGTAGAATTGTTGCTTAATTGGTTTAAAGCTATTTCATTCTGTAAATGGCTTTCACTTCCAAAATATTTATTCTGGATATAGTGAATTTCTTCAAGTAGGTCTTTTGCTGTACCATGTAGAAGGATGTTATTTAACTTTGCTAGTGCTAAAGCAGGACATTTAGCATAGTACAGTTTATAGACTAGATTTCTTATAGTTGAATGATGTGTTGATATCCTTTTGATATCATGGAAAGTGGTTTTACAAGTAGGTCCTGTAATGCAGGCCAATGAATATCCTTGTAGTCCTGTGTACTTGCGCACTGGACAGGTATCCATATTTTGCAGTAATTTAATTTTGATTTTGTCTTTGCTTTTTACATATTTATTGAGGAATTGGCGTAAAGATTTGAAACATTGTTTGGAAATGTTACACATTGACGTGCATGGCCATTTGTACACTAGACGTTCTGATTCAGTTGAATGGAGGGGTAATTCTAAGTTTTCAGGGCATATTTTTGTAAGGAGTACTTCTTGTTCCATTATGGTATTATTCACTTTTTCATAACCTCAACCACTGCTATGTATGGCAATTGTATTTGTTTGCTTTTGTTTGTACGCTTCTTCATTGAAATATGGTTCTGTGCTCGTAGTGTGATTCCATTCACCTCCGCAGATACTTAAGAAGTTCTTTCTGTTGACATTTCGCTTATTGAGAAGTCTTTTTTGTAATTTAGTTATTAGTTTTGTTAGTGGTTTCATTTTGTTTAAAAGTAAAATAAATAACTTTCTTTTGAGAAGAATTGCACTGTCCATCAACGCTTCTAAGATTAGTTTCCTACGATAGGTTTTAAGCATTGAACCTGATTTCTCTCCTGTTTTAATAAGATTTTGAAGGACTTTGTGACGGTACATTTTGGCTAGAATACTTTTCTTGGTATGCTTACTTTGCACTATATTAAAATTTGAAGAAGTAGTTTTATCTGTAGTGATAGCTGATTTTCTGTTAATTGTTTTTTGGTTTGTTTTACATTTTGATAGAGGAGGCAAAGTTTTTGTACTTGAAACTTCTCGTTTTCACTAAATGACTGTATTAGCTGTTTTGTTTCAACTTTTTTTACAAATTCTGCTAGAGATGGACGCTTATGTTGGACACTTTTATTTTCATTTGCTCTACTTTCTGCGTTGCTTCCTACGGACTTGACTTTTGGTAGGCATTCTTTAGGGTCTGTTGAAAAAAATAACGAAGATATGTGTTGGGGTGTTCTGGAATGTATGTGTGCTGTGTGCATGAGTGTTTGAGTAAGATGATAAAGATGTATGTAATGGTGTGTGATTGTGCATTGGGAACTACAACTAGTAGGGATAGGTATTCTTGAATTTATGTGTTACTAAACTGGGGTTCAGATGACAAAAAAAGTAAGCTGGTGGTGTGGAAAAGTACAAATAGTAAATCTAATGTATACAATTAAAACAGTTGTTTGTTCTATAATATGAAAATTGTAGCGGTTCAGTTGGGTAATTTGTGTGTCCAAAAATAGGAATTTGTTGGCCATTCTGGCTGTAAATCGCTGTTTAAGACATGGAGATTTTTGGACAAAATGGTACACAATCTCTATTTTTAGGCACCGAAATAGCCTGTATTAACGTTATAGTATGTTTGATTAATAATACAAATATTATGGTGATATTCTACTTACTTTTTTTCTTAAATTAACAGGTAACTTCTTAGTTCTTCTTCGTTCTTCAAATTCGGCTGCTTCTTTTCAGGAGACTGGTATTCACTGCAATTGTAAAAGCTTCAAATTAGTAACTTTGTTCGTATATAGCGCTGTTTTTAATTTAGATATTGATTTTTTTAATTGAAATCCTCAGTGCCTTCTTTAAAACCATTAAACTAATTTATTTACATAAGATACATTGCATCAGTTCAGTACATATGATATGTTCTTAATGAACAAATTGTATTGAATGACTAACTGTAGCAAAAGCAAAAAAAAATCTTTACTGTGTCTTGTGAATTTTATAATATACCAGTGAATACCACTATTTCTATAAGTATTTTTTTTAAGATTTAAACATAGATTGTGCTTGCATGCAATTTTGTTTGAATATATGTAGTCTATATATTTCATTTAAAAAATGTTAGTTTAACATGATTTGAGTGTGTGTGTATAAAGAAAGTAAATAGTATAAAGTTTTATAAGTGATAGTTGATTTTAGGAAATTGAAAAAAATACAGTAAATTCATTTTACAGATTACACAAGCTACAAGTCTGTTTGAAAATGTGTTCATCTACTGTACAGGAAATATGCATACCTGAAGTTTGTGTTCATGCATATGGATATGCATGGAGCTGCAAGTAGAAATCTTGGAGACTTGCACAGTATTTCTGGTAGATAGTGCTTGCCAATGATATTACACTTGTACTCAGAGAGATTCACAGTACATTTGCAGTGCTGATCTATGATGATGCAGTTAGATCTAGAGGTCTTGAATGTGATTGGTGCATGTTCATGTGATTTTTTAGCTACATCCAATGAGGGAATGGCAGAGAGAGTGAAGTGGAAATGGTAGAAGGGCTGTTCATATTACGATGTGTCCGCGGACATGGCGGTAGTTCGCGGACATCGGGAGTTACATCCAGGGATTTTTGGGTTCAGAAGTCATGCAAATGAGAATAAGCACTGAAAGGGATTGGTCAGGAAGGTTTAGTGAATGTGTTGTGCCAGGAGAGAGATTCTCAGATACTCTTTTTGCTGAGAGAACAAAAGATAGCTATGGCTGGGTGTTTCTGTGACTTGTAAAGTACCCTTGGCTTTTCTTCCCCTGTGCACACACTCTCCTCACCTGAGTCTTCCGAGTAGATGGTCTCTTGAAGGCCTCGACGTGCCATGCAGTCTCTCTCCTTTTTAAGGTGCGTGTGCTTGTCATGGAGTGAAGCCACAGTGACCGCTGGGTAAGAAACAGCGGCACGGGGATCAAGCCAGAAATGCCGGGGAAAACCCGTAAGGGAAAAAAACCCCTGATCAGAGGTGCCAAGACTCTTGACAGGTGGCCGGTGGTTCAATAGGTGGAAAAGCAATAGGGGATCTCCAACACTGAGGTAGTAGCCCTCAATACGTCCAAGTCCAATGGTAACACCAGGCCGTACGAGCTGACGGAGAAGGGGTCTTCAGGGAAGCACGGAAGTATGTCCACAAACTGCCTTGCCCAGTAGAACGAGGAAAAATGAAGGTAAGTGGAAGAGAGCGAGAGAATATGAGTGAAGGAGCAAGAGGGAGAAGGAGAGAGAGAGAGAGAGAGAGAGAGAGAGAGAGAGAGAGAGAGAGAGAGAGAGCGCTGGAGGAAAAAAAGCACAGCAAGCGCCGCTGAGGTAAGCGGCAGAGAAAAATGAATAGACGAAAAGAGCCGTGTTCTGAGGATGGGAACACCCAAAAGTGAACACGAAGAAAAACTCCTCTGGAAATCCAAGGCGGGGAGTAGAGGACTAGCGAGGGACCCAAAGTCGAGGGATAAACAAACAGTGGGGGTTGCAACGCAAAGTCCTGCCGGGAGGCAGGGTCTTAAATACTCCTTGCAGCGTTGTTTGGATTTTGGGAGATTCATGGATACATTGGTTGAAGGTGCATGCAGAAAGCTGTGGAGTAGCTGAAGATCTTGGATTCGCACATGTGGAAGTACACTAGCATGGAGTACGTGGAAGTGGTTGGACATGCTACCTCTCTGTGCTACTTTGGAGACAGAGCAACATCCAGACATAATTGTAATTCATTGTGGAGGGAACAGTTTAGGACATGTGACTGGAATTTTTTTGCAATTTGCTATAAAAGAAGGACTTGGTATGGTTATGGACATGTTTCCTAATTCTCAAGTGATATTTTCACGGATTGCGCAGAGACAAATGTGGCTTCGTTCTTCTTCATTTTGTCCACAAATGGAAAAGGCAAGGCGCAATGTTAATAAGGCTGTTTGTGCCTTTCTAAGAGATTTTGGCATGTCCTCTTTTCACAATGAAAATATTATGTTTCGTAGTACATACATTTTTCGCAGAGATGGAGTCCATCTTACTTATGCTGGCAATCAGATTTTTCTGAGAAATGTACAAAATGCATTGCGACCTTTTTTGGAATTACAACAACCATTTTGAAGTAGTTGTTAAGCATTTATCATTTTTGACTTACACACACCACCCAAAGGCTCTTTTCAGAGCCACCACTTCTTCCCAGAGAAAATTGCAATGTTTGTGATGGGGTAGCAACCCAATTTTTTAAATGTTTGCGAACTGATCGCGGACTTCTAAAAATACAAAGGACCCTGCTTCATTTATTTTCACTTCTATTTTTTAACTGTGAAAGGCGGCTCTGCAAAGAGCCTTATTTTTTTTTTTGATTTTTGATATTTTGGATTTTTTTTGGTCTTTTATACACGACACACTAGGAGAGGAGGGGGAAGGAAGGTAAAGGGGGGGACACCAACCACAGGGATAAGAAAGGGCGAGCTGAGAGAGGAAGATGTAGAGTGGGTTTTATTTGGGTAGTGAGCAGATCTTCTCGTGCTCTGAGACGATAGTCTCAAAAGCACTACAAAATCGCTCCCCCCTGCAGAGTTCTGTGTCACATACATACATACAACTGTGACCCTCGAAAGGTAAGGGTCATCAGCATTCTGTATGGCCTGTGAGGCAGCTTGAGGAAGATGCTGTCCCACAGAGGTGGTCCTTGTGGTGACAGGATCAGAAACAGAGGATGAAGTAGAGGAAATCAACCTGCTACATTCTTCGCAAGGTACAACCCTGCAAATAGCCCCAGAGTGAAATGACCTCAGGTTTCGCTTCATAGTAGTGGTCCCAAAGCTGTACTTACCATGCTTCCCGCGACTGAGTATCATTTTGCACTAATTGCAGGTAACACGGTTCGCACAAGCCTCAGGAACATTACCATGAATGGTAAATAACCGCCACACCCAAGACTCACGCCTAGTGCGGGTAGTAGGGTTTTCCTCTACCTCATTCTCATCATCCTCTTCTTCCTCCTCCGCATCCTCACTCCTGTTCCCCTCGTCAGGCCCTTGGGGAGGTGGTGGTGGTGGAGGGAGTGGGGGTGGTGCTGAAGCAGGTGCAGCACCAGGTGGCAGTTCTGCAGCCAGGGATGCCATCTCGATGGTGTAATCAGCAAGTTGCTGGAGAAATAGCTGTGCTCTGAAGAATAGCCAGAAACACAATGAGAATAAGCTCTAGGGCGTGGTCTTTTATAGGGGTGCTTGTGCGCGGTTCGCGGACCTGCGCGCTGTCCGCAGACAGATCCAACACAAAAAAAAGTTTGAAAAGTTTCAAAAGGTATGTAGAAACTCAGGATTACTATGTGGGACTTGTGCCATGGTGCGATTTTATTGAAAAATATTATGGATTAATTGAAAATGTACTTTTAATTTGTTCGGGGACCCGAACAGTGTCCGCATTCAGAACACGCGATCAGCGTGGGCGCGGTCATATGATCCGTTCGCGAACAAGTCCGCGAAGGAAGCACATGTCCGCAGGACACCAAATGAACGGAGATTGGCTAGCGCATGCGCGTTGATGTTCTACGGACACTGTTCGGGTCCTGAACTAATTAAAATTGCGTCACATGTGAAACCAACATTTCAGGACACTGTGTATGTTCTTAGAACAGTTTAAATTTGCTAGCGAACAGTAAGGACAGATATAATGTTCTTCAGGACACGTTCAATTTCGTTTATGTACGAACATTTCAGGACACCAATTGTATTCTTAGAACATTTTCAACTTGCTAGCGAACAGTACGGGCAGCTATAGTGTTCTTTAAGACACCTCCATTTTCGTTTAATTACGAACAATTCAGGACACCGCGTGTGTTCTTAGAACAGTTTGAACTTGCTAGCGAACACTACGGACAGATATAGTGTTCTTTAGGACACTTTAATTTTTTTTTTTTTACAAACATTTCAGGACACGCGTGTGTTCTTAGAATAGTTCCATCTTGCTAGCGAACTGTACAAACAGGTACAGTGTTCTTCAGAACACCTCCATTTTCGTTTATTTACGAACATTTAAGAACACCTGCACTGTCCGCGGACACCTACATTGTTTTAAAAAAAAAAACGAAACTATTTACAACACAATATAAAAATTAAACTTTATTTAACATATATTAATCATTTATGACAGAGAAGGTGAGGCAGAAACAGAAACAAAAACAGGAGAATTAGGGGTTTCATCATGATTGTTATTAGGTGAAGAAGGGATGGAAGTCTCATCAAAACGTTTTGGGTTATGGAGAAGGTTTGGGGGTAATTGACTGGGATATGGGGAGGAGGGACAAGTACATGCGAGGCAATGGTATGAGGTTTTTGTTTTAAAATGATCTTCCACAAAAGTTTTCAAATTATTAAAATTAGTCAACAATAAATCCATTTTTTCTTCTATACTGTGAAAACTGTTATCCATAACAGGTTTTTCTGAAGTATTTTCTATTTTGGTATGCTCTGTACAAAATATATATATATAAATATGTTAAATGTATACAAAATAATAATAATTAAATGGTTTATATTATAAAGTGTTTACCATTAGTTTCACTATCTTGAGACATGTCTTCATGTGGGAAATGTTCCTCTAGCCATTCCAGAGTACTAGACATTTCTGAGAGAGAAAAGAAAAAAAAAGATAATATATTTTTTTATCTAATACAGAAAGTTTATAAATATATGAATACAATTAAGCACACTTACTATTTCAGGTAAGATATGTCCTGTGTACTCAGTGGGTCTGCTCTTGTTCTCAGTTCTGTTGTGTTTGTGAGGTAATTATGTTGGAAGCCGATTTATTTTATTGTGGTATATTCCATTTTAGAACATAGTGCATTTAAATGAATGGTTAGTGTGTTGTATATATGGGTTAGATTTCTTATGTATTAGTATATATATTGTGTTTGTGTGCTTTTTTTTGAATTTGTTAAATGTTCCTATGTTATGATATAACAATCAAACATACCCCCCGAGAGTTTTTTAGGTAGTGGTACTGTTCTTCGAACATGTCTGCGAACATTAAATGAGTTTGCGGACATCAAGTTCAGTAGAGGAGATTCAGTCAGTTCCATATGATATGTATATAAAGTGAAAGTCATTATTGACTTACCTGAATAAGGCCCACCCTACATCTTTATCTCTCCACCTGCCCTTTCTTATCCCCGTGGTTGGTGTCCCTTCCTTACCCTCCTTTCCCCTCCTTTCCTTGTGTGTTGTGTTTAAAAAACATAAGAAAAGCTCTTTTCAGAGCCGCCTTTCACAGTTTAAAAGTAGAAGTGCCAAATAAATATTGCAGGGCCCTGTGCATTTTTTTGAAGTCTTCTGACATTTAATTTTTTTGGGGGTGCTGCCCTATCTGAACCATTTTACTTTTCTATGGGAGGAAGTGGTAGCTCTGGAAAGAGTCTTTTTGTCGTTTTTTTGTGTTTCAAAAACTTCAAATGGTCAACACCTATTGCAAAATGGTTTGCTGTAATTCCAAAAAAGGTTGCAATGCATTTTGTATATTTTGCAGAAAAATCTGATTGCCGGCATAAGTAAGATTTACTCCATCTCTGTGAAAAATGTGTGTGCTACAAAACATAATGTTTTCATTCTGAAAAGAGGACATACCAACATCTCTCAAAAAGGCACAAACAGCATTGTTAACATAGCACCTTGCTTTCTCTAGTTGTGGACCAAATGAAAAAGAACACAGCCACATTTGTCTCTGTGCAATCCAGGAAAAAATTATATATGCCCATGACTTTCCCAAGTCCAGACACATGTCCTAAACTGTTCCCTCTACAATGAATAATAATAATGTCTGGATGATGCTGTGTCAACAAAGAAGCACAGAGAGGTACCAAATCCACCAACTTCATTCCACACACTCCATGTCAGTGCACTTCCACATGAGAGCATCCAAGATGTGCAGCCACTCCACAGCGATCTGCAGGCACCTCCAACCAATTTATCCATGAATCTCCCAAAATCCAAACAATCTGCTTTCTGAAACACACAGCCAGAGCTATTTGCTATTCTCTCAGGAAAAATACCTACTGACAAACTCTCTCCGTACACATCACACCCAGTAAGCCTTATTGACCAATTCCTTGCTCTGCTCATTCTCATTTGCATGCCTCTCAACCCCAAAATCTCTGCATTTAATATTCGCTGTCCGCGGACAACCGCGCTGTCCGTGGACAAATCGAAAAATCTGAGCGTGGGAGATAAAAATTTAAATAGTGTGCCCCATTTCCCCTTTAGGTTGGCTCTGAAAAGAGCCTTTCTTTAGGTTTTTTTTGCAGATGCTTCAGAAACACCTTTTATTTTGTATTTGTTTTTTTTTCTTATTTTCCTCCAAAAATCTTCACATTAGGTTCTCCAAAGCAACTCTTATGTTCCAAAACAGCATATCATTTCCCATAAAATATAAAGAAATGCCATCTTCTTTAAAATAAACAACATTACCAGAATCAATGTTCTCATTATAACAAAAGAACATACCAGCTCTAAGCATGAAAGCAAACATGTTGCAGTGGATTACACACCTAGCAATATTTTGCTGAGGCCAAAAAACAGAACTATTGTCCCATACTGCTCTAGGTAACAAAGCATAAAAAATAACCTTGGCATTTGGAAGGACTTTCATGATTGCCTAAACCAAGTTTTGCAGATCTTGCAACAAAGTAGGGGCACTGACATAGCCCAAAAGCACAGAACCACAGTGTAGGACAACTACATGTGGACTATGAAACCTAGCCATATCCTGACAAACTACTAGAATTGCCTGCAAATTCAAATCAGGCACAGTGTTCCACACCACATCCACTCCTTTTGTGTCAAGATGGTTAGCCACATTCCTAGATTTAGCATACTGCTCCAAACCATTCACAAACATATTTCCAACCAACAACACCCTGACTTTCTGCACCTCCGCCATCTTCACTACACACAGCCTCTCTCAATACAAAGCATAACCTCAACACCTTATTGGTTAATCCTCAAAATACACTTCCACTTCATGCTCGGAAACCCCGGATGTGGCATGTCCTCTCTACGAGCAACCACGCTGTCCACAGAGCGCATAAGTAACACTGGGCAACCCTTCTACCCTTTCCACTGTACTCTCTTCACCACTTCCTCATTGGCTACTATTAAGCAGTCACACAATCATCCAACAATCACATCCAAGATCTCTACATCTAACTCTGTCATCACAGATCAGCACTTTAGATGTACTATTGATCTCTCTCAGTACAATTCGGCTGTGACTGCAAAGGACCTATAGCAACAACTACTACAAAACTCTGCAAGATTTCTACTTGCAGATTCATGCACATCCGCATGCCTGAACACAGACTACAGGTATGAATATGTTCTACTCAGTACATGTACAACTCTTCTAGGAATACAATACATCCGGCAATGTGCGTGCCTTGGAAGCAAGACAACATGAAGCAGCACAGGTTCGATCCCCGGGTCCGTGCTTAGAAACCTCTGGGTGTTTAAGCACGTTATAAATATGCAACTAAGACAAAATAATTACGCAACTAAAAAACAAACAATTCCTGTAACAGCGCATCATTGCTCGCGGGCTGTATAAGCGCTTTATCAATGTAAAATAAAATAACTAAAAATATGTACAGAGTAACAGCCACTTACCCTGTATAAACTGTCAAATGAACTTACTGTCATTCTCCCATCTGCTATGATGAAGTGTCAATTGCAACCTCAGCTCTCCAAATGTTTGTTTACACACACACACCTATCTAAAAAAATATTGTTTCATATTATAAGATGGGACAAATAACAGTATAATTATGAAACAGACTGTCCAGTGTGTTATAAAATGACACACAGCCAGGATGAGTACATACATCTTCTTTCAAGCACACACACGGAAAATATCATAAGAAAGGCTCCCAGATCAAACAACACCACTGCCTCTATATGAAACCCTTCTGCTTTATTTCCCACACCTTCAAAAAGGCATGCGTTGAATGCTTTTATGTACAATCTCTGCCATTTACTAGCAAAAAATGCATATGATTATTTCTTCTATCTCTTAACATCCATTAACATAACATTAAAAAAACAAGTGTGCGCTATACGTTTACTATTATACTCATTAGAAAAACATATTCAACTAACAGATTCTAAATAAAATATACAGGATGCACATAGGCAAAGGAAAGTGCAAAACAATGTCTACATTAACAAAAGTGCTGTAAACACACATATTCACTAACTTCTTTCTTTTACAATTGCAGTGAAGACCACTCTCCTGAAAAGCAGCAGCGTCTGAAGTACGAACAATGATTTAGAATAAACCTACTCTTTCCATACAAAAAAGTAAGTACAAAA
Source organism: Ambystoma mexicanum (assembly GCF_040938575.1). Classification (NCBI taxonomy): domain Eukaryota; kingdom Metazoa; phylum Chordata; class Amphibia; order Caudata; family Ambystomatidae; genus Ambystoma; species Ambystoma mexicanum. Next base: position 865,525,341 of record NC_090937.1, read on the forward strand.
CGAACATAATTGGCCCTCATTACAACTCAGGCGGTAAGGGGTTTACGGCGCCGTAAACAGCGCCGACCCTTACCGCCTGAGTACGAGGTCCCTTAGCGCCATGGCGGACTTAACACCTGCTTTTAGCAGGTGTTAAAATCCATGGCGCTAAGGGACCATGGAGTTAATTACGCCACCGTAATTTACGGTGGCGTAATTAACGCCTTCCCCACTCCCATTATGCCCTATGGGGCAAAAATGGGAATGGGGAAGGGTAAATGGGGATTGGGGACTTACCGCCCCGCCAAGGTCGGAATGGGGCAGTAAGTCCGCCAACCACCATGGCGTAAACGTAGTTTACGCCATGGTGGTAAAGTCACGGCCCAGGCGGTAACTTACCGCCTGGGTCGTAATGAGGGCCAATGTTCTAACTGTTACTCAAACACACTAGCATTTTAGTATTGTAGAGGAAACAAGTATATTAACCATTTGCCATTAGTTGTAGTATTAGTGCTTCCCTTTACCAATTGCATACTTTATATTGTCATCTGAAGCCCAGTATAGTAACAAACAAATACCAGACTAGCCTTCCCAACTTGATGTAGCTGCCCATTGCCAATCACACACCTCCACAATCATACTTCTTACCATTGTACTCAGACACTCATTCACAAAGCACGCATACACTGCCCAACCTACACATTCTTTTTTTTCTCCAACATACCCCAAAGATTGCCTACCAAAAAGCAACTCCGTAGAAAGCAACATAGAAGTAGAGCAAATCAAAATAAAAGTGTCCAAAAAAGCATCCATCTCTAGCAGATTTTGTACAAAAAGTTCAAACAAAACAGCTAATACAGTCATTAAGTGAAGCAAAACAAGCTTCCAGAACAGAAACTTTCCCTCCTATATCAAAATGTAAAACGAAACAGAAAGTTATCAACAAGACTTCAGCTAGCACTACTGCTAATACTGCACCGATTAATCTAGATTTAGTGGCAAATAAGCCTACCAAAAAAAGGTTCTACAAAAAATGGAACCTTTTAAAAACAGGAGGGAAATCATGCACGACCCTTAAAACCTATCATAGAAAACTAATCCTGGAAGCTCTCATAGACAGTGCAATCCTTCTCAAAAGGAAGTTATTTATTTTAGTTTTAAACAGGATGAAACCACTAACAAAACTAACTACTAAATTACAAAAAAGACTTCTCAATAAACAGAATATCAACCAAAATATCATCTTAAACATCTATGGAGGTGAATGGAGTCACACCACGGCCACAGACCCATATTTTAATGAAAAAGCATATAAACAAAAGCAAACAAACCCAGTTGCCATACATAGCAGTGGACGAGTGTATGAAAAACTTAATAACACCATTATGGAACAAGAAACAAAAATATCCCCAGAAAACTCAGTATCACCTCCCCATTCTAATGAACCAAAATGTCCAGTCTATAAATGGCTGTGCACATCAGTGTGGAACATTGCCAACAAATATTTCAAATGTTTATGCCAGTTCCTCAATCAGTATGTAAAAAGTAAAGACAAATTCAAAATGAAACTACTACAAAATATGGGTGCCTTTCCAGTGCGCAAATACACAGGGCTACAAGGACATTCATTAGCCTGCATTTCATGACCTAGCCAATTTAAATAACAATCTTCTACATGGTACAAAGCCAAAGAACTACTTGAAGAAATAGAGCATATCCAGGGAAAATATTTTGGAATTGAAAGTCACTTACAAAATACAACAGATGTACAACAAACTAGCAACTACTGCACAAATAGCAACCTTCTATTAAACACATACAAAAAAGAAATTTTAAAGTTTAAAAGTACCTCTGTTGAAGTACCAAACCATGTATGTGTGTTTTGCCGCAGGACTTCTTATAAAAGTTCCACAAAAACTATAGATAAAACGTACAAAATAGAAGACAATGGAGATTCCAAATGGTTCCAATTATCTCTCTACCTTATAGCAGAAAACAAATATGACATTACTGACCCCTTAATACTTTGCAATTAATGCACTGCAAAACTTGACAACAACCAAACACCTTCACGTGCTATCACAAATAACTTGGAATTATTCCCACTTCCAAAAACACCTGCAACAACTACATTTATATGAGAGCATCATAATTCAAACAGTGCACCCATTTCAAGCAATAATACGCCTCCAACCAAAAACAGCAAAATTACCTCCCTCTGAATTAGTGAAAGGCATTCGTGGCAAAGTAGTTTATTTACCATCAGATCTAAAAGAAAATGTACACACTCTAGGAGTGCAACGGACAATAGATCAATCTTTAATTTTGTTAGTAAATGGTGTACCTACAAAAGACAAAAAAAATTGGCAACAACTCGTCAACTTACATAAAGTTAGACAAGCACTGCAATATCTAAAGAACAACAATGAATACTACAAAGAAATTAATATTGAAGAAAACCTGAGAGAAACCATTAAAATAATTCAAGAGTCACCAGAAATGGGTCAATTCGAACTTCTAAATCCTGATACAGAATCCAGTATTTTAGACCATTATGCAATTACTCCTTTACACTCTAAAGATACTATAGATGATGCACTGGAAACGTACCAAATGCGACAAGCCAAAGGATGTCTAATCAGCATATGGGAAAAAAGTATAGAAGCACAGGCCTTTACTCTTTCCTACTGGAAAAGGAGGAAGGTACGATGATAGACCCACACAGATAACAGCATCAGAATATCGCTCTCTACGAATGTATTCTGACGACCCCAGATTCAGACAAAACGTGCAATACATATTCCACATTCTCTTTGAAAGTGAACTTGAACACACATTAAAATCAGGTACCCATTTTCAAAATATGTCAGCTACGCAATTATTACAAAAAGTGCAAGAAAAAGATGAGGTTTTAGATTCAAGTTTTAGAAATCTTTTACCAAACATGAGTGGTACAAAAGAATACTGGTTCCGACATCACAGAGATGTACGCTGTATGATAAGAAACCTTGGCCCACCCACTTGGTTTGTTACATTAAGTTGTGTAGAATATGCATGGGAAGATTTACACGCATAGGAAACAAAAATAAAACAAACATAGATATAAAAACACATGGAGAACTCTGCTCTCTAGATCCTGTAAATGTATCAAGATATTTCCATCATCACTTCATTGCTATGCTACACTTTATTTGTAATAAAACTGTTCCTCCCCTAGGAGAACTTCAACACTTCTTGTGGAGAAAAGAATATCAAGCCAGAGGAGCACCACACATTCACATGCTATTATGGATTAAAGATGCTCATAAATTTGGTCAGGACAGTGATGCCACTATTTTGCAGGTCATCCAAAAATATGTCACTTGTGAAATCCCTTCAAAAACAAAACATAGTGACCTTCATGCACACATTTTACAATTTCAAAGACACAAATGTGGGAAATATTGTCATCGCAAATATTAAAAAAAAGGGAAATACTGCACCAAATGCCGCGTTGGTTTCTCTAAACCAGTTTCAGCAACAGGTCAAGTAAACAACTTTATGTCTTCAGTCAGACATAGTGTCAAAGGTAAATTACCTACGAACAAATATTACATAAAAAGAACAGAAGAATCAAAAAACATCAATGATTACAATGCAATCATTGCCCTCCTATGGAATGCAAACATAGATGTGCAGTAAATTGCAGACAATTCCACTGCAGTTGCACGATTTGTCACAGCTTCCTTAACCAAAGCAGAGAAACAGTTCTTCAGGACCTCTGGGATGGCATATCATCTGACAAAACACTATCACAGATATTGTACAGCTTAGGCATAAAAATGCTCTCTCATAGAGAATGTGGCTGCTATGAAGCTGCAGACTGTTTAACCGTTACTGCCTTGTATGGAACATCTGACAATATAGTATGGCTAATTCTTGGTCCTGCTAAATCTAGAAAAAGAGTTCTCAAATCATATGAGGGCATAGAAACAATAGCCAAAAATGATCCCAACAGCCAAGACATTTTGAAAAACAATTTACTAGACACATACTTCCCAAACAGGAGTACCACTTTGGAAACCATGTGTCTCTACCATGTAGCCCAAAACTTCACATACAAAAATAATGCTAAACCAGATGAAAAGAAAGGTAGATACAGAGTGATAAATTGTGAAGGCAGCTTAGTGAAACTTACCAAACACAGCATAAATAATCATATCAAATTGCCATTAAAAACTCATCAACATAAAGAACTGCATTACATGTCCCTGGTACAACTTTTTAAACCATGGAGAACTTGAAACATATGACTCCTTCGAAGACGCTTTCAATGCAAATGAAAGCACTATAACAGATGTAAACTTTACACTGTACCAAACAATGTTGCACAATGAGCAGCAGCATGAAGAAGAACTCCAGGCCCAACTACAAGTGGACACTCCCGACAGTAATCAACCTTTTGTAACAGGAAGCCAAGAACCACTTGGACAGCCACTAATAGCAAGAAATAACAAAACAAACTGAACATGGTGTAGAACATGAAAATAAAAACTGTACCTGCCAAGACTACAAACCTATACTGCTATATGTGAGTGGTGAAGCTGGTTCAGGCAAAGCAATCTTAATCAAAATCATCAGCTAGTTCCTTCAACAATTGACAAATAACAAACTTTCAGCTGTTGTAACTGGGTCACTTTACACCGATGACTACTCCTTCCAGTAGAACACCAAAACAAATTAGACTATTACAAACTTTCCACAGAAGTTGCAATGGAACTATGCAGAGTTTTCAAACAAATCAAAATGCTGCTACTAGATGAGGTGAGCATGGTCTCCAACCTAATGTTGGCTTTGATTCAGCTCAGATTGCAAGAGGTCCTCAAAACAGACTATGAACAGCTCTTTGGAGGAAAACACAATATTGTTTTTGGAGATCTTCTGCAATTGACACCAGTGAACTCTGAACCTATTTTTAAAACCTTAGGGCACAAACTGTGCCATAAAACTCTTGGCGCATAGGAAATGTCAACCTTTGGCAACATGTCCAATGCAGAGAATTAACAGCAAACATGCACCAGTCTGCAGATCTAACATGTGCCAACATTTTAAAAAGTATTAGAGTTGGTGTACTATCTCAAGAAGCACAAGCAATATTCAAAACCAGGCACATCCATGCACTCTATTGCAATAACTCATGTGCTACTGATGTCATTAAATAATTAGCACACACAAATGCCAATTGTATGTCCTTGATGCCAACTCTTGCAAGCTGTTCAAAATTCAATGAAACAATGTTGAAAAAAGAAATGCAACCAATAATTGAAATTTGCTCCACTGATAAACTGGACATACATGGTATGACACTACCCATGTGTCAACAAGACACAACAAGACTAAATACCCTAGAAAACTCTATCTCCAACACAGCTGGTTTGGAGAAAATATAAAAATTATCTTTTAACTGTAGAGTAATGCTTAATCGAAACCTTGACATGGAACAAGGACTAGTTAATCGAGCACTTGGTACAGTTTTGGCTTTTAAACATACCCACGTGACAACAACATTCAATTTTTCAATATTCCCTTTGACAAACTATCAGAAGCTAAAAGGATTGGACGCTCAACAGCCCGCTTCCTTCTTTTCAAAAATATTTATGTACGCAGAGAACAATTTTCTCTAACTCTAGCATACGCGGTTACCATTCACAAATCACATGGTCTTACCCTAGATAAAGCATTAGTAGATATTGGTAGCACAGTCTTTAAAGAAGACATGAGCTATGTAGCACTATCATGCTTGCATACACTTGACGGGCTATTTCTAATCAACTTTGATGTAAGTAAATTAAATGCAGATGTTCCTTGCATTATAGAATACAATTGGTTGCTTTTACTCCACACCCCCATCTAAAAACCTATCCTGTTCCACAAAAAGCAAAACATTGTAAAAGAAAACTACTTCAAACTGAAATGTTACAGGATATCACTACAATTCCTCCAAAGAAAAAAAAAAGAAACTAATACTTCATCAAGTACCACAACCAAAGAAGAATCAACTGGTCAAAGTAACTCAACTACTTCTTCAAAGAAGCAACACACACTCCGAACAAATGACTTTGACACAGAACTCTCAGGTCCATTCAAATTTCATATATCTGCTCTAAATTGCCATGCAAATGTAGCAATAAATAGTCTATTCCGATTGCCACCAATTATTGAGAACATTTACTTACACAGTACAGACCAATTGTGTTTGCAAATGTTAGTCCTTCATAGAAATGCAACCAACAATCCTGGGCTACTGTGGGCAGTGCTTATCCCATAGGAAGCACACTTTTTGGACGGCTTATAACTTTGCTCCCCCTGGACGAATCCTCACCAAACTGTGTAAAAAAAGTATATGGCCCACTCTGATTTTATTTGCAAATTTTGGTGAGGTTTGGTCCGGGGGGGGCAAAGTTATAGGGGGGGACCCAAAACTTCTGAACACAGACACCTGTTGAAGAAAACATGCAGAAATGATGCACACGCACAGGTGTTAACAGAAATCACGTAGCAGTGAAGACCACACACACGCACTGTAGATAACAGGTAGCTGCAAAGACCACACACACGCGTTGTCGAAAACACATAGCTGCGAAGACCGCACACACGCGCTGTAGATGACGTGTAGCTGCGAAGACCACTCACACGCATTGTAGAAAACACGCAGCTGCGAAAAGTGCACACACGCGCTGTAGATAACAAGTACCTGTGAAGACCACGCTCATGCGTTGTTCAAAACACGTAGCTGCGAAGACCGCACACACGCGCTATAGATAACACATAGCTGCGAAGACGGCACACACGCGCTGTAGATAAAAAATAGCTGAGAAGACTGCGCACACGTGTTGAAGGAAGCACGTACCGGTGTATCATTTTTAAACTGGCACGCACGCTCTTAACAGTTCAATTCGAGCACACATGCGCCTTATCCGAACACGCACACGCATTGAAGAAAAATATACAAAGATGATGACCGCGCACAGGTATTAACAGAAAACACGTAGCGGTGAAAACCACACACACTCGCTGTGGAAACCACGTAGCTGAGAAGACCGTGCAAACGCATTGTAGAAAACACGTAGCTATGAAAACCACACACACGCGCTGTAGATAACAAGTACCTGCGAAGACCACGCACATGCGTTGTTGAAAACACGTAGCTGCGAAGACCGCACACACGTGCTATAGATAACACGTAGCTGCAAAGACCGCACACACGCGCTGTAGATAACACGTAGCTGAGAAGACTGCACACACGCGTTGAAGGAAGCACATAGCGGTGTATCTTTTTTAAATTGGCACGCGTACTCTTAACAGTTGAATTTGAGCACACATGTGCCTTATCCGAAAACACACACGCATTGAAGAAAAATACACAGAAATTATGACCGGCATTAACGGAAAACACGTAGCAGTGAAAACCACACACACGTGCTGTGGAAAGCACATAGCTGAGAAGACCGCACACATGCACTGTAGAAAATACATAGTTGTCAAGAAAGCACGCACGCATGCACACGCTGTAGAAAACACGTAGCTGTGAAGACCGTGCGCACATGCTGTAGATAACACGTAGCTGCGAAGACCACGCACATGTGTTGTTGAAAACACTTAGCTGTGAAGACCGCACACATGTGTTGAAGTAAGCACATAGTGGTGTAGTGACACGAGCAAACAAAAACCGTGCACCCGTGCAACTACTTCACTCTCTCTTGGCAAAGTTTGGTGGGATTATGTCAAGAGGGGCCAAAACTAGACAGGGGGTCCCAAAATAATGTAAAGGCTTATAAATGAGGTGCCATTTGTCAAATCTACACTTGCTTTGGCAAATTGATAATAGATCTAGATATACATGTTTTGGAGAAGTTTGGTGGGATTTTGTCAAGAGGGGACAGAATTAGAGGGGGGTTCCCAAAATATTGTAAAGGCGTATAAATGTGGTGCCATCTGTTTGACAAATCTACACAAAGGTTTGCAAAAAGATTATAGATCTAGATATAAATGTTTTTGTAAAGTCTGAATGGATTTTGTCAAGTGGGGGCTAGGTTATATGACGATTATTTGTGCATATATTTGACATTTTAGAAAAAATAAAACATGGGTGGATTTCCAACAAACTTGTGTAAGGAGCATTGAGAAGGACCTGAAAGCATGGTTTTGCAAATGTGCCCGTGTTTTATTTTTTGACCAGTGTCATAATGTAGGTACAAAAATTGTGATATACCTTTGGTGACTGAGGTGTAGACTGTGGCCATGGGCAGTGGCCACATTGTCCGGGTCATGGAATAAGGTAATGATCTGGACAATTTGGATACTGGCCATGACCATGAGGTACAAAACATAGGGTTAAAGTGGCCATGTCCTCCTGGGACTGGCTTTGTGGTAAAGTTATTCGAAATTGGTATAGATTTCAAAAGGAAGAAAAATGTGCTTGTAGTAATATGGTCATAGAGTCCTCTTTTTGCCTTCTGTAGGCTGCCATGGAAATGGAAGAGGGGCCCTGTATGGAACCCTGCCTTCCTTTTCCATGGTGACCATCTTCGTAAAGGATTTTCCTTCCCACACCGGGACGCCGTAGGCATCCCGGTGTGGGAAAAAAATCTTTTTTTTTAGCACCCTGGGTTTCCCGCTTTGGGAACCTAGGGTGCTAATGGCCTTCATCCCATATTACAGGGGCTGGAATGGGGTGGTAATGGTGCAGAGACCTCGTTATCCACATTCGCTTCGCTTGGGCTGGTAACTTGGGCTGCTGGGCCGGTATCCACCGTTCCAGTCCCTGGAATGGAGGATGAACGCCACAATATTCCCATTAGCATAACGCAAAATGTAAATGAAAATGTTGGAAAATCCTATTCAGTCTATGTATTTTACTAAGAAATGTAAAGTAGATGGAGTCTATACGGTTTCTTTTTAGTTCTATTTTTTAACTGTGACAGGTGGTTCCTAAAGGAACATTTCTTTTGTTGTTTTCTGATTTTTTTATTTTTTTGGCAGGAGAGCTTCGAACAAAAAGTGGAGAGGCAAAAAAGGGAAGAGGAACCAAACACTAATATGGAGGGGCAGGTGTACAGGGGAAAATATTGCGCGTGTGTTATTTCTAAGGTAGGGGGACATGTTTCTCATGCTCCTTGATTACAGCAGTGGTGGTGGCTCTTGGGGAGGAGGGATGGCTGATGCTAATGCCATTTTAAGATAAATAGCCGTTTTGCTAAAAACATGGACAGTGTACTAGATTGTTAATGGATAATGAGTAAGAATACGTGTTGGAGCTGTGCAATGGAAATTTTGAAGTTAAAAGTTCCTAGATCAGTAGAAAATGCAGTTCCGAATTGTCCGCAAAGCACGGATCTTATTGTGAAGTGCGGACGGGTTCTCCGACACTTCATCATGCTGCGTGCCAGCGTATGGTCATGTAGCACTGTCTGTAAGGTCAGCAATGTAGTCAGATGTTCGTAGACATCTACGAATGCCAAACTAGTTGAAATAGTTGCAAAAAGTGTATAGAAGTGTTAAAAATGATTCTAGAAGGTGGGAAATGGCAGAGTTTTAAGGTGAACTTTGTAAATTGGACACAAATATTGCTATATTGGGTAAGTATAATATTAGTAAATTGTAGGGAAACAGCATGCACTGGTAAAAAACCATGAAATTCCTTGAAAATACTTTGTTAAAGGAACATTATGGTTAAGTTGGACTAATAAAAACCTATGACATTCAATGAAAACACTTTGTTAAGGTGACATTATGGTTAAGATGCACTAATAAAAACCTTTCAAATTCACTGAAAAAACTTTGTTAAAGGGACATTATGGTTAAGTTGGATTCATAAAAACCTATGAAATTTAATGAAAAAGCTTTGTTAAAGGGATGTTATGGTTAAGTTGCACTAATAAAAACCTATGAAATTTAGTAAAAAAATGTTGTTAAAGGGACATTATGATTAAGTTGCGCTACTAAAAACCTATGGAATTCAGTAAAAAAAACGTTGTTAAAGGGACGTTATGGTTCCAAGTAAAACCGAAAAACGCCAGAATTTCAGCGCCAACCTCAAAGGGGAAATGGGGCACACTATTTAAATTTACATTCACCACGCTCAGATTTTCGATATGTCCGCGGACATGGCGGTAGTCTGCGGACATCAAAATCACTAGCTAGGGGTTCAGTATGTTGTATGTTACATGTATATAAAGTCAGGGATATTATGGTTAAGTTGTGCTACTAAAAACATATGAAATTCAGTGAAAAATCTTTGTTAAAAGGGATGTTATGGTTAAGTTGCGCTACTAAAAATCTATCAAATTCAGTAAAAAAACGTTGTTAAAGGGACGTTATGGTTCAAAGTAAAACCGAAAAACCCCTGAAATTCGGCAGTTATGGTAAGCTAAGCAGCCATAACTCGCGCCACCACCGTGCACTGCTAAGACTAACACCCAGGACATCAAAGATGACATCACAAATGTCATTGATGACATCACTGATGACCTCACATGTCTGACTCACCCTTTTTTTTCATTTACTGATATATCGTGGCCAGCAATAGTTACGAACAAAACATTCAAAAAGTACGATATTTGTAGACTTATACTTCAAATATGTTCTTACAATAATTCACTTAGGGTCCACTCACAGCATATGAAACATATACATAGGGAAAATACACACTTGAAAGACAGCAATGCTTTCTGTGTATGAAGATAATCAGTAAGGTTATCAACACTTTCTTATTGTTCTGCTGTTTTTTTTTATTACTGAACTTGCTCTGGATATGTGCATATTTGTATTTGCATTACTTTCTTTAGGTTGCAGTCACATCGTGTGATAGTTATACATAGGGAAGTAGTAGCTATGAAGCAGAGCAATCATTTCTGTGCATGAACATAATCAGTTAGGTTATGAAGATTGTCTGGTAATACTGCTGATTTTTGGTTACTTCACTTTCCTTGTATATACTCATATTTGTATATGTTGTTGAATTTTTGTGTTTTGTTTGCAATAATGCAATTATGTAGTAGGTGGGTTTTATTAGCTACTTATTACATGCTTCACAATACGCAAAACTCTAATAAGAAAGCATTTATAATTTTAGTATTTAACATGGCAAGATTATTAATATTACACCTTCATCATGTCTGCTGCACACTATGCCTATGTTTCTACATGTTTACCTTAGTATATTGGAAAAAAACTTCATAATAGAATTCCATTTGGATTAATGTATTGTTTAATGCACTACGTACCTCATGATATTTATTCCAATGGTCCTTGACACTTTTTTGTTAACATTACAATAGGAATCCCTTGTACAGACTTTTCATGAAAAGTAAATGCACATGTGATGTCATCAGTGATGTCAGCAATGACATTTGTGATGTTATCTTTGATGTCCTGGGTGTTAGTCTTAGCAGTGCACGGTGGTGGTGCGAGTTATGGTTGCTTAGCTTACAATAACTGGTGAATTTCTGGGGGTTTTCGGTTTTATTTGGAACCATAACATCCCTTTAACAAAGAAGTTAGTTTTTTTACTGAATATATATATATATTACATGGATGCAGTAGCGTCCATGTAGTTATGGTTAAGTTGGTGTTTCCATAGGAAAAGCACTTTTTGGATGGCTTATAACTTCGCTCTCTGTGGACGAATCCTCACCAACCTTTGCAAAAAAGAGTATATGGCCCACTCTGAATTTTCTTGCAAAGTTCGGAGAGGTTTGGTCCGGGGGGGAAAATTTATAGGGGGGGTCCCAAAACTTTTGTTTTTTCCCATAGACATAATGGTAAAAAACTTTGCACATGCCTACAGCCCAAACCGCTGGACGGATTTACACCAAATTTGCGGCAGGAACGGGGTCTTGGTCCCGAAAGCGTGCTTTTGCAAATCTGGTGTAAATCCGTCCAGTAGTTTTTTTTTAAATGATCAAAATGTAAGGCAAAAAAATGTGTGATATCTCCGTTCGCTCCGCGGACGGACTTCCCGGTTTGCTCCGTGGACAGTGCCCTGATTGGCCGAGCGGCTTGCGTGATGTCCGCGGACAAGCAACGTGTTAGCTGATTGGACGGCGTGGTGCGTGAAGCACGTCAGATTTTCTGTGGCACCCACCATCTTGCATTCGCGGACGACCGCGGACAGCGCGGTGAAACTTGGATTAAAAATTGTATTTAGTGGAGTGTGTTGGTGTGTAAGAGTGTTTGGGGATGGTGGGGGAGTATGAGATCGGTTCAATGTTCTGTTTTTTTTATGTGCTAGACACTTTTGTTGTTTTCGATTTTTCTGCGGACAACACGGCTGTCCTGAAATGTTCGTAAATAAACAGAATGGATTTGGTGTCAAGTTGAAAGTGTTCTAAGAAGACTCGTGGGGTCCTGGAATGTTCGCAGGGGGTGTCCTGAAGACGTTGTCTGTATTGTTCGTTGTCAAGCTGAAAGTGTTCTAAGAACACTCGCGGTGTCCTGAAATGTTCGTACATAAAGAAAATGGGGGTGTTCTGAGGACGTTGTCCGTATTGTTCGCTGGCAAGTTGAATGTGTTCTAAGAACACTCGCAGTGTCCTGAAATGTTCGAAAATAAACAAAATGGGGGTGTTCTGAGGACGTTCTCCGTATTGTGGCCTGCTTAGCTGTATCCAATGAGGGAATGGCACAGAGAATGAAGTGGAAATGGTAGAAGAGCTGTCTAAGAGTTATGCGGTCTGCGGACAGGGCGTGCTATATCTGGGGTTTTACAGCAAATCCAGCATGGAAAGAAGACTGTAGGGATCAGCCAATCAGATGTTGAGGTTGTGGATTTGTGTTCAAAGAGACTGTGTGTAGTGAAGATGGCAGAAGTGGAGAAAGTCAGGGTGTTGGTGCTTGGAGATATTTTTGTGCATGGTTTTCAACAGTATGCTCAATGCAGGCATGTTGCAAAGAATTTTGATGTTAAAGGAGTGGAGGTGGTGTGGAGCACTGTGCCTGATTGCAATGTACAGGGAATTGTACAAGTTTGTGAAGATATGGGCAGGATCAACAGTCCCCATGTGGTAGTTTTGCACTATGGTGCTTTCCATTTGGGCTATGTCAGTGCCCCTACTTTGTTGGCAGATTTGGAACACTTGGTTCAAGCAGTAATGAACATCCTTCCAAATGCCAAAGTAATTTTTTCTGGATTAGTACCTAGGGCAATATGGGACATTAGTTCAGTTTTTTTTCCTCAGCAATACAATGCTAGGTGTGTAATCAACCGAGGCATGTGTGCCTTCATGCTTAGAGCTGGTATGTTCTTCTGTAATAATGAGAATATTGATTCCAGTAATGCTGTTTATTTTAAAGAAGATGGCATTTCCTTATCTTTTATGGGAAATGCCATTCTGTTTTGGAATGTAAGGGTTGCTTTGGAGAAGGTTATGTGAAGATTTTAGGAGTAAAGTAAGAAAAATAAAAAAATAAAAATACAAAATAACAGGTGTCTGTCAAGCATCTGCAAACAACCTAAAAAAAACGGCTCTTTTCAGAGCCAACCTCAAAGGGGAAATGGGGCACACTATTTAAATTTACATTCACCACGCTCAGATTTTCAATATGTCCGCGGACATGGCGGTAGTCCGCGGACATCAACATCACTAGCTAGGGGTTCAGTATGTTGTATGTTACATGTATATAAAGTCAGGGATATTATGGTTAAGTTGTGCTACTAAAAACATATGAAATTCAGTGAAAAAACTTTGTTAAAAGGGATGTTATGGTTAAGTTGCGCTACTAAAAACCTATCAAATTCAGTAAAAAAACATTGTTAAAGGGACGTTATGGTTCAAAGTAAAACCGAAAAACCCCTGAAATTCGGCAGTTATGGTAAGATAAGCAACCATAACTCGCGCCACCGTGCACTGCTAACACTAACACCCAGGACATCAAAGATGACATCACAAATGTCATTGATGACATAACTGATGACTGGCTTATCCAGTCTTGGGTGCATGGACAAGACCAAATTTATAAGCACCGAAGTTATAAGCTATTATGGGTGTGGTATGCTGCATTGGTTGGGGCCAGGGGCTAGAGTCTTGGGTGCACGGTCAAGACCAAATTTATAAACACTGAAGTTATAAGTCACTACTATAAGACCTACACCTCTGCCTATCACAACAGCCCCACCCATTCTCACCAGAAATAAGAAAAACATTACAGAAGAAAGACTCATCCCGAACCTACTCCCCAAACTTGATACACTTTCGGACAACGCGGACCCAGAGATCCTGGTTGAGGAATATGATAAAGCCATGGCCACAGCACTGGACCTCATCGCCCCTCTCAAACTCAAACCGAGCAAACAGAAATCACACCTTAACACATGGTACACACCATTCCTAAAAAACCTGAGGCAGCAAAAGAGAAATTGCGAAGCTTCCTTCAGCTGCTAACAAACTTAATCTATCTAAAATAACTGCACTCTACAAAAAAGAAATATACATGGAAAAACAAACTTCCTATGACTCTCGCATATCGTCAGCCAAATCCAACATGAAAGAACTCTTTTCCATTCTCAAAGAAGTTGAAACTCCCATACTACACCTTGATACCTGCACCAAAGATAAAAACTGGTGCTCGGAAATTCAGAATGCCCTGACCAATAAGATCAAGACCCTTCAAACCAAAATCTCTAGCAAAAAAGCGACCTTAAAAGACATGCCTCCTTCCAAAAAAACGGACAAATGCACAACCACAGACCCCACCCGTTTCAAGTTCTTCAAAGTCAATACTCTCGATGTAGAAAAAATCATCTTGTCCCTGAAACCACCAACTGCCAGGGAGACCTTTGCCCAGCTCAGCTCATCAAAGACGCTGCTCGGGATCTTTCACCCTTCATCACGAAACTGATCAATGCCTCTTTCACCACCGGCTCCATCCCCAGCAATCTAAAACAATCCTGGGTACTTCCTTTACTAAAAACACCTACTCTTGACCCAGCCATACCTACCAATTACCGACCCATAATGACTGTTCCCTTCTTACTAAAAATCCTAGACAAGGTCGCTTATGTTCAAATACAGAAGCACCTGGAAGAACACCACCTCTTAGGATCCAGACAATCAGGGTTCCACCCTAAACATGGGACTGAGACTGCACTCATCGACCTGAAAGCTCAGATTGATACACTCAGGGACAAAGGACAAGTTGCCTTGCTCCTCCTCCTTGACCTTTCTGCAGCTTTCGATTTGGTCGACCACTCTGTCCTATGCTCACACCTCCACACAGCAGCACACTTCTCTCCTGAGGCCATCTCATGGATCAACTCATTCCTTAACGGAAGAACTATGAGGGTCTTTTATCCCACAGCTGCAGCAGATCCCATACCTATCACCTGTGGTGTACCACAGGGCTCCTGCGTCTCCCCCACACTGTACAACATATTCACCAAGCCCCTTTTCGATGATTTGGATCATCTCGGTATTATCTACACTAATTATGCAGATGATACTCAGATCCTCCTTCCGCTTTCTGGAGATTATGGAAAGGATTTGGCCTTGCTGAATAGGGTGTACATCATCATCCAGGCATGGATGACCACTCATTGACTATGCCTGAATGATGAGAAAACGGAGCTCATCATCTTGGGAATGACGCATAGTCTAAGGAAACTCAGCCCGGCCTACAACTCTTTCATGATAGATGGGAACAACATCAAACTTGGACAGGAGGTCAAAACATTGGGCTTTTACTGTGATTCTAACCTCTCCTTCAAAAGACAACTGAATTCACTGGCATACTCATCTGCACATATGTGCAAATTAATCCGCTCAGCTAAACCATTTCTGTCAGACACTAGCTGCCTTACACTCGTTAGAGCCCTTATACTATCCCGTATCGACTACTGTAACGCCCTCTACCTGGGAACCTCCAAGGCCACCACTAGCAAGCTACAAACTCTCCAGAACAACGCCCTGAGAGCAGCCCTAGGCATCCCCAGAAGAGAGCACATCTCAGGACTTAGCCAACAGAACAACTGGCTCTCCAATAGAGATAAAAATTCTCCTAAAAACGGCTTCACTTACCTACAAATCCCTTAACAATCCCGCCCCGATCTACTTGATTAACAGATTCCATAGACAAGCCTCCGCGAGACCCCTTAGAACTGCTTACAAAGATTGCCTCTCTGTCCCTAACTGCAAACTTGCCACCATAGGAGGTAACAGTTTCCCGGTAAAGGCAGCCAAACTAAGGAACTCTTTGCCTCCCAACCTCAGAGTAGACATGCCCTACCTGAACTTCCGCTCTAAGGTAATCTCATGGCTGAAACTGAAGGACATCCAAGATAGATAAGTGCCAAGGCCATCCTTCATGCAATCCGCACACTGTGTAACCTCGTGTGCCACTTTTAATTTGTATATGTTGTATATATTGTTTGCTTTCCTCTGCTGCTCTGTACATTCTCCTTATGCCAATTTGTATATTCTACACTTGTAACGAAGCTTCGCATATTCTTGTAAATGCTGCGCCCTGATACCTTTAGGTATAATTATGCATTATAAATAATAAAACAAAACAAAACAAACAAACAAACTATGGGCCTCATTACAAACCCGGCGCTAAACCATGGTGCTATTAGTGCCATGGTCCATGCCGGGGTCCGCCATGGTGAATGGCGGAATTACCGCCCCATTCCAAGGTTGGCGGGGCGGTAATTCCCCATTCAACATGGCCCCTTCCCCATTCCCATTTTTGGCCCATAGGACTCAATGGGAATGGGGAAGGCGCAAATTACGGCACAGTAAATTACGGTGCTGTAATTAGCTCCTAGGTCCCTTTGTCGGTTGGTTTTTTAATGCCTGCTAAAAGCAGGCATTAAAGTGCAACCCACAAAGGGACCTCGTAATCAGGCGTTAAGGGTTTAATGGCGCCGACACCTTTTATGGCGCCGTTAACCCCTTAATGCCTGGGTTGTAATGAGACCCTACGGGTGTGATTTGCTGCGATGGTTATACTTATTATAATATACTTACTGTTTGGTTTAGTACCTGGAGTACATGTATTCCTTGTTAATTCCTGTGATAAAAGAAAAGATCATGTTAGTATTGGTATTTTGTAACGACTTATAACATTGAATAATCAACATTTTTTTTTTTACCCTCATATTTATTAGATTACAAACCAGTGTACTGTGCAATTTGCTCAGTTTCTGTGTTTGTTGCTAAAATCATTGGGTCTGTAGAAAAAAAAATCCATGTTGGATTAAAAAAAAACCTTTTATTGTTATGCTACAGTCTATTTGTTTGTTTGTTTCCAGTGTTCACGTGTCGTTTCTGGCTAATGTTCTATATGTTGGCTTGTTGCAGATTTTTGGAGCAGTTAGATACCTGTTGACATATTGTAACTGTCTACTTTCTGTTATAATGAAGTGGTATTGATTTATCTGTTTGGATATTGTAAAATCTTGGGCCAATAAGATACCGGTTGTCATATTCTAACTATTTTTTGTTATAATGTAGTGGTATTGATTTATCTGTTTGATTATTGAAAATCTTGGGGCAGTTAGATACCAGTTGGTGTATTCTAACTGTTTATTTCTTTATATAATTTAGTGGTATTCATTTATCTGTTTAGTTGTTGTAAAATCTTGGGGAAGGTAGATACCGGCGTATTCTAACTGTCTATTTTATGATATAATTTAGTGGTATTCATTTATCTGTTTAGTTGTTGTAGAATCTTGGGGCAGTTAGATAGCTGTTGGCATACTCTAACAGTTTATCATTTTTTAATAGAAGTTTTGTTAATGTTTAAGTACAGTTTAGTTAATACATTTTGGTTTTAAGAAGATTAAATAAACTTTTGTAAGATTTACTGGTAATCTCTGCTTTAGAGTAATGGTACTATCATTACATTTGAACCATCCACATTTTTTTATATTTGCAGTATAGTGGCCTGCATTGGTTGTGGCTCCTGTGTGGTAGATTATACCTATTGTTGTGACGGTTTTCTTACCAAGTGATACTTGACCATGTGTGAATCTAGTCAGCTTGCAGTTGTTTTTGGTACCATCTGCATTGTAACGTAGAAGCATTCGTATTACGTATTTACTATGTGTTTGTATTAGTAAGGTGGAGTGATTATCACAATTGCAGGTAGTACATAATCTACCATGGTTTGCATTTTGTACAAGTTGCTGAAATGGAACGGATTCACAATTAGGTATTGATACATACACAAAGCGCTCATTGGGGATTTGTTCTTATGTCACATTGTTGCAGAGAGTGCATGTATGTTTCCACATGTATGAAATCTGGAAGATTTCATTTATAGGTATGTTTTTGTTTTCCAGTACTTGTAGTAAGTGCATTAGAAATTCTTGTGGATCTTCCTGTGAGTTTACAGTGAATTTCACCATTCCAGCACAGTAGTCCAATTGTTGTCTTATTCCATAAACACTATACGTGTTGTCAGGATTGTTTGTTGCGTTTCTATGAAGTACTAACATTTGCAAACACAATTGGTCTGTACTGTGTAAGTAAATGTTGTCAACTATTGGTGGTAATTGAAATAGAATATTCATTCCTACATTTGCGTAGCAATTTACACCATTTACATTTGACAGTTTAAATGGACCAGGTAGTTCTATATCTATATAGATTATGTCTTCCCTTTTTGAAGAAGTACCTGGTTTACTCTCCCTAATAGGTTCTTTTTTGATTGTGGTACTTGATGAAGTATTAGTTTCTTTTAATCTCTTTGGAGGATTTGCAGTGACATCCTGTTGCATTTCTGTTTGATTTAGTTTTCTTTTAGAACATTTTACTTTTTGTGGAATAGGATATATTTTTAGATGGGGGTGTATAGTGAACAAAGTCTATTGTATTCTGAAATGCAAGGAATATTAGCATTTACTTTACTTGCATCAAAGTTGATTAGAAATAGACCGTCAAGTGTACATAAGTGTGATAGTGCTAGATAGTTCATGCCTTCTTTAAAGACTGTCTTACCAATGTCTTTCAATGCTTTGTCTAGGGTAAGACCTTGTGATTTATGAATGGTGACTGTGTATGCAAGAGTTAGAGAAAATTGTTCTCTTCGTACATACATGTCTTTGAAGAGAAGGAATCGAGCTGTTGAGCGTCCTATCGTTTTCACTTCTGAAAGTTTGTCAAAGAGAATATTGACAAACTGAATGTTAGTGTCACGTGGGTATGTTTGAAAGCCAACAACTGTACCCAGTGCTCCATTAACTAGTCCTTTATCCATGTCAAGGTTACGTTTAAGCATTACTCTGCAATGTAAGGATAATTTTAATATTTTTTCCAATCCAGGTGTGTTGGAGATTGAATTTTCTAAACTATTTAGTCTCGTTGTGGCTTGTTCACACATGGGTAGTGTCATACCATGTATGTCTAGTTTGTCTGTGGCGCTAATTTCAATTATTGGTTGCATTTCTTTTTTTAACATTGTTTCATTGAATTTGAAACAGCTTGCAAGAGTTGGCATTAAGGCCATACAATTTACATTTGTGTGGGCTAATTGTTCCATAACATCCGTAGCACATGCATTATGGCCATAAAGTGCATGAATGTGCCGGGTTTTCAATATTGTTTGTGCTTCTTGAGATAATATACCAACTCTAATACTTTTTAAGATGTTGGCATAAGGGAGATCTGCAGATTGCCGCATATTTTCTGTTAATTCTCTGTATTGGAAATGTTGCCAAAGGTTGACATTTCCAATGCTGCCAACAGTTTTATGGCAGAGTTTGTGTCCTAAGGTTTTTAAAAATAGGCTGACCTTTCACTGGTGTTAATTGAAGAAGATCTCCGAAAACAATAATGTGTTTTCTTCCAAAGAGATCTTCCTAGTTTGTTTTGAGTACTTCCTGTAATCTGAGGTGAATCAAGGCCAACAGTAGGTTGGAGACCATGCTCACTTCATCTTTTAGTAGCATTTTCATTTGTTTTAATCAGTAGTTCCATTGCAGCTTCTGTAGAATGTTTGTAATAGTCTAATTTGTTTTGGTGTTCTACTGGCAGGAGTAATAATCGGTGTAAAGTGACACCGCCTATGTTGTAGGCAGCTAAACCTGTGGGGGCAGTGACAACAGCTGACAGTTTGTTGTTTGTCAATTGTTGAAGGAATATACTGATGATTTTGATTAAGAATGTTTTGCCAGAACCAGCTTCACCACTGACGTACAGTAGTATAGGTTTCTAATTTTGGCAGGTGCATTCTTTGTTTTCATGTTGTACACCATGTGCAATTTCTTTTGTTACTTCTTCAAAAATGCTACGTTGTTCATTGTTTAGTTTTGATTCTAGTATAGTTAAGTCTTCTTTATCTTCATACTGACACATGGGCACTCATTACAACCCTGGCGTTAAGGGGTTAACGGCGCCGCAAAAGGTGCCGGCGCCGTTAACCCCTTAACGCCTGATTATGAGGTCCCTTTGCGGGTTGGCGATTTAAACGCCTGCTTTTTGCAGGCGTTAAAATCCAAACCGCAAAGGGACCTTGGTGCTAAGTACGGTGCCGCAATTTGCGGCACCATACTTAGCGGCTTCCCCATTCCCATTGAGCCCTATGGGGAAAAAATGGGAATGGGGAAGGGCAATGGCGGCATGGGGAATTACCGCCCCGCCAACCTCGGAATGGGGCGGTGATTCCCCATTCCGCCATGGCGGAGTCGGTAAGTTACCGGCATGGACCATGGTGCTATTAGCACCATGGTCCAACGCCAGGGTTGTAATGAGGGCCATGGTGTTTTCTACTTCTGTCATAGCTAATTCTGCCTCATGTGTTATTAGTGGCTCTCCCAGTGGTTCTTGGCTTCCTGTTACAGAAGGTTGACTACTGTCAGGAGTGTCCTTATCTAGTTGGGCCTGCAGTTCTTCTTTGTGTTGCTGTGTACGTAAGCGTGCTAGTGCTACGTATCTCATGCCTTCTTTAAAGACTGTGTTACCAATGTCTATCACTGCTTTGTCTAGGGTAAGACCTTATGATTTATGAATGGTGACTGCATATGCAAGAGTTAGAGAAACTTGTTCTCTTCGTACATAGATGTCTTTGAAGAGAAGGAATCGAGCTGTTGAGCGTCCTATCCTTTTCACTTCTGAAAGTTTGTCAAAGAGAATATTGACAAACTGAATGTTGTTGTCACGTGGGTATGTTTGAAAGCCAACAACTGTACCCAGTGCTCCATTAACTAGTCCTTGATCCATGTCAAGGTTACGTTTAAGCATTACTCTGCAACGTAAGGATAATTTTAATATTTTTTCCAATCCAGGTGTGTTGGAGATTGAATTTTCTAAACTATTTGGTCTCGTTGTGGCTTGTTCACACATGTGTAGTGTCATACCATGTATGTCTAGTTTGTCTGTGGCTCTAATGTCAATTATTGGTTGCATTTCTTTTTTTAACATTGTTTCATTGAATTTGAAACAGCTTGCAAGAGTTGGCATTAAGGCCATACAATTTACATTTTTGTGGGCTAATTGTTCCATAACATCCGTAGCACATGCATTATGCCCATAAAGTGCATGAATGTGCCGGGTTTCCAATATTGTTTGTGCTTCTTGAGATAATATACCAACTCTAATACTTTTTAAGATGTTGGCATAAGGGAGATCTGCAGATTGCCGCATATTTTCTGTTAATTCTCTGTTTTGGAAATGTTGCCAAAGGTTGACATTTCCAATGCTGCCAACAGTTTTACGGCAGAGTTTGTGTCCTACGGTTTTAAAAATAGGCTGACCTTTCACTGGTGTTAATTGAAGAAGATCTCCAAAAACAATAATGTGTTTTCCTCCAAGGAGCTCTTCATAGTTTGTTTTGAGTACTTCTTGTAATCTGAGGTGAATCAAGGCCAACATTAGGTTAGAGACCATGCTCACTTCATCTATTAGTAGCATTTTCATTTGTTTTAATCAGTAGTTCCATTGCAGATTCTGTAGAAAGTTTGTAATTGTCTAATTTGTTTTGGTGCTCTACTGGCAGGAGTAATAATCAGTGTAAAGTGACACCGCCTATGTTGTAGGCAGCTAAACCTGTGGGGGCAGTGACAACAGCTGACAGTTTGTTGTTTGTCAAGTGTTGAAGGAATTTACTGATGATTTTGATTAAGAATGTTTTGCCAGAACCAACTTCACCACTGACGTACAGTAGTATAGGTTTCTAATTTTGGCAGGTGCATTCTTTGTTTTCATGTTGTACACCATGTGCAATTTCGTTTGTTACTTCTTCAAAAATGCTACGTTGTCCATTGTTTAGTTTTGATTCTAGTATAGTTAAGTCTTCTTTATCTTCATACTGACACATGGTGTTTTCTACTTCTGTCATAGCTAATTCTGCCTCATTTGTTATAAGTGGTTCTCCCAGTGGTTCTTGGCTTCCTGTTACAGAAGGTTGACTACCGTCAGGAGTGTCCTTATCTAGTTGGGCCTGCAGTTCTTCTTCATGTTGCTGTTCATTGTGCAACATTGCTTTGTACTGTGTAAAGATTACATCAGTTATAGTGCTTTCATTTGCTTTGAAAGTGTCTTCATAGGAGTCATAGTTATCTAGTATTTCTTCTTCTTTTCTCCATGGTTTAAAGAGTTGTAGCAGGGACATGTAATATAATTCTTTATGTTGAGGAGTCTCTAACGACAATTTGATATGATTAATTAAATTTGGTTTGGTGAGTTTTACTAAGCTGCCTTCACAATTTGACACTCTGTATTTACCTTTTTTTTCATCACGTTTTATATTATTTTTGTATGTGAAGTTTTGTGCTATGTGGTATAGACACATGGTTTCCAAAGTGGTACTTCTGTTTGGGTAGTATGTGTCCAGCAAATTGTTTTTTTAAAATATCTTGGCTGTTGGGATCATGTTTGGCTATGTTTCTATATCTTCATATGATTTTAGAACTCTTTTTCTAAATTTAGCAGGGCCAAGACTTAGCCTTACTATATTTTCAGATTTTCCATACAAAGCAGTACCAGTTAAACGATCTGCTGCTTCATAGAAGCCACATTCTCTATGGGAGAGCATTTTTATGCCCAAGGTGTACAATTTTTGAGACAGTGTTTTGTCTGATGACAGGTCATTCCAGAGGTCTTGTAGCTCTGCTTTTTCTTCTTTGGTTAAGTATGCTGTAACATATTGTGCAACTGTAGTGGACTTGTCTGCAATGTACTTCACATCTATGTTTGCATTCCATAAATGGGCAATGATTGCATTGTAATCATTGATATATTTTTCTTCTTCTGTTCTTTTTATGTAATATGTATTTTTAGATGATTTGCCTTTAACACTATGTCTAACTGAAGACATGAAGCTGTTCACTTGACCTGTTTTTGTAACCTGTCTAGGGAAACCACAGCGGCATTTGGAGTAGTATTTCCCTTTGTTTTTGTATTTGCGACGACAATATTTGCCACATTTGTGTCTTTGAAATTGTAAAATGTGTGCTTAGAGATCACTATTTGGTGCTTCTGATGGAATTTGACAAGTGACATATTTTTCAATAAACTGTAAAACAGTGGCTTCACTGTCTTGACCAAATTTAGGAGCATCTTTAATCCATAAAAGCATGTGGATATGTGATGCTCCTCAGGCTTGGTATTCTTTTCTCCAAAAGAAGTGTTGTACTTCTCCAGGGGGAGGAGCAGTTTTATTACAAATAAAGTGTGGCATAGCAATGAAGCGATGGTGAAAATATCTTGAAACATTAACAGGATCTAGAGAACAAAGTTCTCCAGGTGTTATTATATCTATGTTTGTTTTGTTTTTGTTTGATATGCACAGGAAATCATTTAAATCTTCCCATGCATATTCTGCACCGCTTAATGTAACAAACCAAGTGGGTGGGCCAAGGTTTCTTATCATACAACGTACATCTCCGTGACATTGAAACCAGTATTCTTTAGTACCACGCATATTTGCTAATAGATTTGTCATATTTGATTGTAAAACCTCATCTTTTTTTTGCACTTTTTGTAAAAATTGTGTAGCTGACCTATTTTGAAAGTGGGATCCTAATTTTAATGGCAACTCTGTAACATAATGTTGCTAGTTCACTTTCAAAGAGTAGGTGGAATATGTATTCCACATTTTGTCTAAATCTGGGATCTTCAGAATACATCCGTAATGAGCGATATTCTGATGCTGTTATTTGAATAGGTCTATAATCGTATCTTCCTCCTTTGCCAGTAGGAAAAAGTAGAGGAAAAGCAAGTGCTTTTATACTTTTTTTCCCATATGCTGATTGGTGATCCTTTTGTTTGACGCATTTGTTACTTTTCTAGTGCATCTTCTACGGTGTCATTAGAATGCATTGGCTGAATGGTATAATGGTCTAAAGTATTGGATATTGTAGTAGGATCTAGGAGCTCAAATTGACCAGCTTCTTGTGTCTCTTGAATTATTTCAGTGGTATCCTTCAAGTTTTCTTTAATATTAATTTCTTTGTAGTAATCATTATTGTCTTTTAGATATTGCAAAACTTGTGTAACTTTATGTAAATCTACCAATTGTTGCCAAAAATGTTTGCCTTTGTAGGTACACCATTTACTAAGATAATTAGAGATTGCTCCATTGGACGTTATTGCACTCCTAGAGTGTGTACATTTTCTTTTAGATCTAATGGTAAATACACAACTTTTCCACAAATACCTTTCACTAATTCAGAGGGAGGTAATTTTGCTGTTTTTGGTTGAAGGCATATTATTGCTTGAAAGGGGTGCACTGTTTGAATTATAATGCTCTCATATAAATTGAGTTGTTGTAGGGGTTTGGTAGTGGATATAATTCCAAATTATTTGTTAAGGAGTTTGGTTGTTGTGAAGTTTTGTAGTGCAGTAACTGGAAAGTATTAAGGGGTCAGTTATTTTGTATTTTCTTTCTGCTATAAGGTAGAGAGCTAATTCAAACCATTTAGAATTTCATTGTTTTATATTTTATATGTAAGATCTACAGTTTTTGTGTTACTTTTATAGAAAGTTCCATGGCAACATACACACACATGGTTTGGTATTTCAGCAGATGTACTTTTAAGTTTCAGTATTTCTTTTTTGTATGTGTGTAGTAGAAGGTTGCCATGCACAGAATTGTTGCTAATTTGCTTTAAAGCTATTTCATTCTGTAAGTGGCTTTCACGTGCAAAATATTTTTTCTGGATATAGTCGATTTCTTCAAGTAGGTCTTTTGCTGTACCATGTAGAAGAATGTTATTTAAATTGGCCAGTGTTAAAGCAGGACTTTTTGCATAGTACAATTTATAGACTGACAGGGTAATTCATAGAAATTCGCACAAAAATGGCGCACGTGGCTGGCGCACAGTGTCCCCGTGTGATACACTGCGCCAGCCGCGTGCGAAAAAATCCTTTTCATCGCACAGCGTATTCATGGATTTTAGCCTCCGAAACCAGCCGTGGCGCAGAGTGGCGCAGCGACCCTGCAGCAGCGCCAGTTACGCCCCCAAGAACGCCCTCGCACAAGGAAAAGCCTTCAAAATCCCCAAATCATCGCAAAGGGCTGCGCTAACCCTGGACCAGTTCACAGGGCTGGCAAACAGCATACGCCAAGCGGGGAACGTGTATTTCAGTGGTTCGCAGGAAGTTCCACACGAGATTGTCCTGTGTACGTGTGCATCAGGGGTGCGTGGGAAGTAACACACACAAAAGCAGCAGGGTACGTGTATTTCAGGGGTGCGCGGGAAGTATCACACGCAAAAACAGCAGGGTACGTGTATCTCAGGGGTGCGCGGGAAGTATCACATGCGATTCCATCAGGTACGTGTATTCCAGGGGTGCGCGGGAAGTATCACCTGCAAAAACAGCAGGGTACGTGTATTCCAGGGGTGCACGGGAAGTATCACACGCAAAAGCAGCAGGGCGTTGTATTTCTGGGGAGCGCGTGAAGTATCACACGCAAAATCAGCAGGGTACGTGTATTTCAGGGGTGTGTGGGAAGTATCACATGCAAAAACAGCAGGGTACGTGCATTTCAGGGGTGCGCGGGAAGTATCTCACGCGATTCCATCAGGGTACGTGTATTCCAGGGGTGCGCGGGAAGTATCACACGCAAAAGCAGCAGGGTATGCGTATTTCAGGGGTGCACGGGAAGTATCACACACGATTCCATCAGGGGACGTGTATTCCAGGGGTGCACGGGAAGTATCACACGCAAAAGCAGCAGGGCACGTGTATTCCAGGGGTGCGCGGGAAGTATCACATGCAAAAACAGCAGGGTACGTGCATTTCAGGGGTGCGCGGGAAGTATCACACGCGATTCCATCAGGGTACGTGTATTCCAGGGGTGCGCGGGAAGTATCACACGCAAAAGCAGCAGGGTATGCGTATTTCAGGGGTACACGGGAAGTATCACACGCGATTCCATCAGGGTACGTGTATTCCAGGGGTGCGCGGGAAGTATCACATGGAAAAACAGCAGGGTATGTGTATTTCAGGGGTGCGCGGGAAGTATCACACACGATTCCATCAGGGTACGTGTATTCCAGGGGTGCGCGGGGAGCACCACACGTGAATTGCACGTGTGGGTCCTCCCAGGTGTTCCCTCTACACCCTCCACGGCCCCTGCAGGCGGCCCACACCACAGGGGACTACCCTGCACATGTCCCGCAGGCAGCCCATCCACCATGCACATGCCCCCCAGCCAACCCACATGTCACCTTGCACTACTGCCCACCAACGCATGTCCCCCTGCACCCCCAGCCCCCAGCATCCAGGGGCACCCTCCACCAGGCCCCCACTCATGTCTCCCAGCACCCCCACCCCCGAGCATCCAGGGGCACCCTCCACCAGGCCCGCACTCATGTCCCCCTGCACCCCCACCCCCCAGCAGTTCAGGGCACCCTCCACCAGGCCCACACTCATGTCCCTCTGCACCCCCACCCCCCAACAGTGCAGGGCACCCTCCACCAGGCCCCCACTCATGTCTCCCACCACCCCCACCCCCCAGCATCCAGGGGCACCCTCCACCAGGCCCCCACTCATGTCCAACTCATGTCTCCCAGCACCCCCACCCCCCAGCAGTGCAGGGCACCCTCCACCAGGCCCCCACTCATGTCTCCCATCACCCCCACCCCCCAGCAGTGCAGGACACCCTCCACCAGGCCCCCACTCATGTCTCCCACCACCCCCACCCCCCAGCAGTGCAGGCACCCTCCACCAGGCCCCCACTCATGTCCCCCTGCACCCCCACACCCCAGCATCCAGGGGCACCTCCACCAGGCCCCCACTCATGTCCCCCTGCACCCCCACCCCCCAGCATCCAGGAGCACCCTCCACCAGGCCCCCACTCATGTCTCCCAGCACCCCCACCCCCCAGCATCCTGGGGCACCCTCCACCAGGCCCCCACTCATGTCTCCCATCACCCCCACCCCCCAGCATCCAGGGGCACCCTCCACCAGGCCCCCACTCATGTCCCCCTGCACCCCCACCCCCCAGCATCCAGGGGCACCCTCCACCAGGCCCCCACTCATGTCTCCCACCGCCCCCACCCCCCAGCATCCAGTTGCACCCTCCACCAGGCTCCCAATCATGTTCAACTCATGTCTCCCAGCACCCACACCCCCCAGCAGTGCAGGGCACCCTCCACCAGGCTCCCACTCATGTCTCCCTGCACCCCCACCCCCCAGCATCCAGGGGCACCCTCCACCAGGCCCCCACTCATGTCTCCCAGCACCCCCACCCCCCAGCATCCAGTTGCACCCTCCACCAGGCTCCCACTCATGTCTCCCATCACCCCCACCCCCCAGCAGTGCAGGGCACCCTCCACCAGGCCCCCACTCATGTCTCCCACCACCCCCACCCCCCAGCATCCAGGGGCACCGTCCACCAGGCCCCCACTCATTTCTCCCATCACCCCCACCCCCCAGCAGTGCAGGGCACCCTCCACCAGGCCCCCACTCATGTCTCCCAGCACCCCACCCCCCAGCAGTGCAGGGCACCCTCCACCAGGCCCCCACTCATGTCCCCCTGAACCCCAAACCCACCAGCATCCAGGGGCAGCCTCCACCAAGCCCCCACTCATGTCCCCCAGCCAACACGTCATCACAATCCAGATCCCAGGCTCCTATGCCCACCCAAATCCCACCCCACGCCACCCCAGTCCAAACACCCAACCAAGATTTACATCCATTCAAAATGGAAGTACCCATTACATGATAGATAACAAATAAGCAGTATGCGCATGAGTACAAGTCCGTCAGACCCCCACAATGGCAACACATGACTGTGAAAACCCACATTGTGGCAGGCATGAAACCAATGAGAGAAGTCCACACATTGAAGTAAGAAACAAAAATGTATTACAGTGTAAATGAAGTGAATGAAATCAAAAGAAACAATAATGGCAACAAAAATCAAAATGCTGCATGTCCACCAAAATAATAAATAATGAAAATGGGAATCCAAAATAACCGTCCAAAAAGTCACCATCCAACAAAGCATATCCAAAGGGAAAGTAAAGTGAAAATCCGTTGCTCCATGGTGAAAAAATAATAAAAGATGAAGGCCACAAATCCACTGTCAAACTATGTACAAAGAGCAAATCCAGGGTCCATGATCCCAACTATGTAAATGAAACCTACAATAAAACCCACCTAACTAATAACTATATACAAAAAAGTGGGGCATAGTCCAAGTGCCCCAAATTAAAAAAATAAAAATAAAACCTAACACTAATTAACTAAATACAATGGCAGCGGGCTAGTCCAACGGCTCACTTCTGGATGTTGCGGCCAGGGCATCATCGAACTCCTGCTCAATGTCCCGGAGGCGGTCCTGTTCCATGGCCTGAGGGTCCGCAGGGACGACGACATGTTCTCCAACTCCCTTCAGATTGCCTCGAGGCACTCGGCCCGCCTCAGGGCCCTCCGCATGGAGTTCTCCACCCTGACCATCGTGAGCCGTGCCTCTTCTGCCCGCTGCCACTCCGCATCTATGGCGTGGCCCAACCGCTGCCACACGGAAGACACTTCCCATCCTGGGTCCTCCTGCCCTCTGGCCGATGCCTGCCCCTCCGATGTCGAAGGCCCCGAGCCATCGTGGCTCCCACCAACAGCCTCCTGCTGCTGCTGCTGCTGTCCATGTGCCCTGTCCGATGGTGCCTGCACATCCTCCTCCAGCTGGGGTGCAGTTGTTGATGTGGCCACCCCTGCTGGACGTCCGACTCCCGACTGTGGCAGGGATCTGTTGTCCACCAGCCTGGCCACACGGTCAGAGGCAGCTCCACAGGGCACCGAGGTGATACATGGATGGGAAGATGGCATGGAAGATGACTTGGGCATAGGGGGTTCCGTTGAGGAGGGGGTCGGAACAAGGTCCAGGAAACTGAGGAATCCGGCCATGGTGAGCTGTCCCAGTGGGTCAACGTGGTCAATGAGCCATGCGAGAAGACGTGCAGTCTCATCATGGAAAGATTGCAGGTCAGCTCGCATGGCCCGTTGACGCAACGCCACCCCACCCTGGACAGGCTCAACCTGTTGCAGGATAGCCACATCCGCAGGGAGAGGAAGGCCAGTTGGTGTAAGCCGATCCCCTCCCTGAGAACGGGTCTGGAGGTAGGCATCCCTGCTGGTGCAAGATGATACAGTGACAGGAGCAGGGACAGGATTGCACACAGGCACCTCCGAGGTGGCCTGTGCTGCCACCTGTCCCTGGTCCTGCACTGCACCATTAGCACCAGTGGAATCCCCACCTCCAGACCCCGTCTCTGTTGCTTGCACGGCCTCCTCCTCCACCAAACCCCCCACCAACCTGGATGACTCTGTTCCATCTTCCTCCGTTGGGCCCTGTGGGGTCCCAGCTGCCCCTTCTGCTGCCGAGGAGTCCAACTCCAACCTTCGCCTCCTGGACCTCCCCTCGGCAGCTGCGGCATCAGACGCGGCACCGGACTCCTCACTCCCCGATGAGATCACAACCTGGGAGGGGACCCAGGCCTTGCGTCTCCGGCTGGTGGTGCGACCCCTGCCGCTGTGCTCCACAGCACCTTCTCCGCCCTCTTCATCAGTTGACGCTGCAGACAGGAAGAAATAAAACACATTGAGTTTTACGTGAGCTGTGCCTATCCTCTTTTTAGGGGCTGAGTGGGTGAGGATAATGAAACACCAATTACAAGAAATCCCACTAATCAGCTTCCTTCCCTTGCCGGACAGAGTGAGTCAACTTAGATGTATATGTACTTAATTTTTTGCATTCTTAAACCCAAACAAAGGGCACTTCACCATTTAGTTATCAAAAAATACACATATTTTAATATTTATCATACCAATTTGACACATTGAGCAATGCGGTATCCATTAAAAGGGAATTTAACGCTGTTCCCCTTTTTTGCTGGTTTATTTAGAACACGCTTTTGGCGGTCACATGAAGGGTGATGAGAGATAAAATCCCCCAATAGAAATGAAGGAAATTCTAAGGCAGTGGACTTGATCACTCGGGTAAGCTTCATTCAATTTTAAACAAGAGAATGTGGAGGTGATCACCGATATTCCTGTGATAAGTAATGGTGGCTTCTCTCCGCCTGTTACAGAGTTAAGCTACAAACTAGTAGGGAGACTACCCTGGCCCGTGACAAAGAGAACACCATTGGGCAGTAATAGTGCCCGCACGGTACTTATAGGAAGTAGCCCGATCGGGAAAGAAATTGAAGATCCAGTAAAAGGTGAGCGTTCAGCTTGCTTAAATTAATAATTGGGTGACAGGTCAACATATAGGGACATTTGATAGAAATATTAAAACATATCCCACTTTCCTTCCCCCCCCTTTCAGCAAAAGTTTTTTTATGTCTGTGCTGGAAAGAGACGGTCAGCCTAAGGAAATTAAGCTTTAAAGGCTAAAATGCATGTTTGCAGACACATTAAATGAAGAGAACAAATCATGTTGAATATGAGAGAAAGTGTAGTAGTGGATAATTTAGACCACTTAAGTATTAATGCATCCCTGCTGTCTATATTGGTAATAGAGATGAAGTTGTAATAGATGTATTTGATGTATTTTTTGCATAAAAATGTTTTACTTGTCTATGTTCTAAAGTGGAAATGTTTTATTTGTCTTTTAGAAAGATTGTATATTACGGCAAACCGTTAAGGGTGTGAAAACCAGAATATGAACAAAACCTAAGTGCCCTGAAGACAGCACCAGCAGGATTTGCAATAGGGATTACTTGCCTTGCCTATTCTTAAAAGATATATTTCTATGCTGGTCCTAGAAACACATTTCTATAAAAGTGTTGGCACAGTCCGTTTGGCCCGGAGAAATTGGGAAGGGCTTAAATAAGAGCGGGGTCTTTTCCACAAAAGAGAATACACCCCAGTAAGGCATAGAAAAGGTTTTTTTAAGCATATAGTTCTATGCTGTTAGTCGCAATGAAGAAAGATGTACACACAAAATTGATTGTTGAATAGGTGTTTGGAATATTTTTAACGTTGTATATTGGAATTGTCAAATTGGTATGATAAATATTAAAATATGTGTGGAGCGATGGTATCCCAGTCGGGAGTCTTCGGTTCCAGCAGGGGTGGTCACAGCAACAGCACCCCTGGCTGACACGTGGGCAGCAGGCAGTCAGGCAGCAGCAGATGGCAGGTGGGAGCGTGCTCGGGGCTCTGAGGGGCAGTAATTCAGCCTTCTGGGCAGGAGCGTGGTCTTCCGTGTGCTTACGCGTGGCCAGCTTGATACGGAGTGATTTGGCACATGAAAATCCAGCACGTCTGCGTGTAATTCGAGGAAAGGCCCTTAGTGCGTAAGCGCATCAGCACACGTATGTTAATTCATTGGCCCAAAGGCCCCCGGCGTGTCTATGACATCACGCGCATGGTCGTAGAGAATGGCGCATGTAAAAAAAAAATGCACGTCCGAGTGTCAAAGCGTGTAATTGGTGGAAATGGCCTCATCGCGTATGCGCGTCTGTGACGTGTGTATGAAAGGTACGTGTAGAACACCATTTCCTTGAACGTGCTTTTCGTGGAGAGCGAGTGGGTGAAATCTGTACTTCTTGTCGGTTCACACGCGATTTACTTCACGGCGTTTCAAGTTCATACTCCCTGTTACCCCAGACAGCTTTTTCTCTTTTCCTCTTTTTCCTGGGCCTGTTTCTTCAAACAGCGCTCCCTTCTACTGTTGTCCTGTCTCCTCAGACAGCGTACAATTCTTCTTTTGGCGGGGGTGTTGCCAACGCGCACACGCGCATATTTTTCACACTTTTTTTCCTGGCAGACGGTGAGTCGCGCACGTATTTAACATCTGTGCTTGTCCCGTGTGTCGCATACCCCTTCAGAGGTCATTCTAGGCTGCGTGTGACACACATACATTCATTCTTGTGTTTCTGGGTGCCACAGCGTAGTGCAGGTTTATGTTTCCACACACGTGTTCTAGGAGGGGTTGCGTGCACCTTACTTCCCTTTTTTGGGGTGCCTGTGCTTTGCGTGACCCGTCATCTTTCCCCAGGGGTGACATACAGCCTTGCTAGAGCACTAGGGTACGATTACCATCTGGTACCCAACCCCTTTCACCTCCAATTGCCCAGGACAATAGTTCACAGGGACTCCCATACGCACAATAACATCAGTGCCATGGCTGGGAGGTGAACAAGCCGTAAGGGTGGCAAAGGTGGCCGAGCCCCAAGTGGTGGCCGTGGTGGATCCGGTAGGGGAAGTGGCCGTGACTTGCAGGGTGCCCCTAGCCCCCGATGTGTGGAGGACCAGTCAGGGACACCCATGCCCCGCCCCCCTGGTTGAGGGTAACGTGGCTGACACCATCCATGCTCAGCCCTTGTTGGAACAGCCCACTGTGGAACCAGACCTGGCACAGGGTGACTCCATGGCTGACTTCCAGGTCAGCAGGTCTAGGCCAAGTGCGCCGGTGCATGTTGGTGTCATCAGGCCATGTGGATCAGGGGCAGCTAGGTCATCTGCTGCCCCGCGTAGGCAGGCTGGGCTCCATCCACCCCACCTCTCACACACCCAGCCAGGGCAGTGTCGATCCTAGTCCATCCTGCTGACATTCCCCCTGACACCATCACACTTGAGCTAATGCCTGCACCAACTCCCATGCTGAGTGTGCAATCCCACACTCCTAGTACAGAGTCCACCGGGGCTCCTGCCCCTAGTGTCCAGAGCGGCATAGGACACTCAGGATCCCCACCACCTTCCAAGCGGAAGAGGAAGTGTGCTCGTCCTGTAGAGGCTGATGACCCAGACACGGCTACACAGTCCGACCCGTCAAAGAAGCCCAGCTTCAATGAGGCCGAACTGAATGCAATTGTAGAGTATGTGTCCGCACATGACCGCGAAATGGTGATTGTTGCAGGATTCTAGACCACACCTGCACAACGTCTGGCACACTGGCAGACCATCGCAGACATCATAAGTGCCCTTGGAATCATGACGCGCACAGCTACTGAATGCTACAAGCGCTGGAATGACCTGAAGCGCAGGGCAAAGAATAAACTGGCCTCAAGTCATGCCGCTACTCTAGTGACTGGAGGTGGGTCTCCAGTAGAGGACATAGAACTCACTCCACATGAGCATGTTGCTGGGACCTACGTCACGGAGGAACAGATCCAAGGCGTGGGAGAACTGGCAGATTACGAGGCATTGTCCGGTGAGTGCACATGCATGTGTGTGTCATCCATGTCCATGGTGTGTGTGTGAGGGCTTCTGTTTGGGTGCCAGGTGAGGATGTGTGTGCCTGAGTGGTTTGGGTCACCCATGTGCCTCATCCAATACATTCTGCGCACCAGCATTTGGGTATAGCAGTGTCCCTTCTGCCAACATTAGACATCTAGCCCAACACCACGCCAGTTGCCCTTGAAGCGTCATCTTGCCACAACATTGTTGCTTATTTTTCTCTGTTTATTCAGACAGATTGTTTGCATACCACCACTTTTACTAGGCATTTCTCAGTCCTATTGTCACATGTCTGACATGGCTATGGTACAGTGGACTGACTTTGTTTCCTGGATATGATTTGTTTAGACATGTCCCTGTGCTATAGGACCATTTTGGACTGGCAACTCCAGTTTAAACATTTGAACCATTTCAATGAAAAAATCAATTTCATGAGCAAACTAGAATGAATTAACAATTGGTGCCCTCCTCTCCCTCTTCACTTTATGGCTACACATGCCTGTTAGGGAGAATTCTCTGTTTAGGCTGAATTTCCTAACCTAGTGAGTCCCCCAGCAGCTTTGCTGGATTTCGGGAGTTTGTTTTTTTCCATCCTGCCAAGAGTGAGACTCTTTTCCTCCCACTCTTGGACATGTATGTGTGTAATTACTTTGACTGTCAATGTGTTCTATGGGCTATGGGGTCTTTTACTCCATAGGGCCTCATATGTTTTTCTATGTGTGTTACACCGCACCCTATGTGTCGTAGCACTGGGGCGTCCTAGCGGACCCCCACCATAGACTCCATACCCGGGGACTGACTACTGTCTCCCCGGGCATGTAAAGTCACCATTGGCTTTACTAGACCTAAATATACTAACAGAACTAGTACAAACCATCTTATTGTGGACATACTAGTAGGGGTAATTCGATTACTCCTGGATCTGTTACTCGAGGGGGAACTGTCCCGTCCCCCCTCATTGAGTTTTGGCTGGTGGCAGTGGAAACTACTTGTTATGTTCGACCCCGAACCTAACCCTATGGGATTCGTCCCATTGTTGGGGATTTATACTTTTCCTCGTTAATCTCGTACTGTTGGGTAACGATTTGAAAACTCTCGGAGATGTATCGCATACTCTCAAACCTCCTAGTAAACGGTTACAGGAGCTAACCAGACCTGCAAGAGAGAGGACCATGCGCGGTACTCTCCAGGAGATGATGAAAAAAGAAATCACTCCTGCTCCACTGGAATTGTCGGCCGCTGTCTCCAAGAAATCAGAAGCGAAAGGGAAACCTAATACTTCTATCCCAAAACCAGCAGCCAGCATTCCAGTGCAGCCACACGGACTTCTCCGCGGTTGTCCAAAGTTACACCCGTAACTCCACCTCCAGCCGAGGCTGAGAGGGAGGTACAACCCTGTGTGGTAGAATTAGACTCTGAGGAAGAGCTAATGGAAGGCCAGGAACTCATTGGAGATCTGGATCCTGTTGACCATCCTGAGCTGCAGTCTTTACTGGCAGAAGGTGGACCCAGCAGGGCAGACTTCAGTAAGGGACAGAGAGAATGTCCAACTCTGGAAGGTCTTCGCCACCAGGCAGAAGCTCAGGCTGAAGGGCAAGAGCCTGGGAAATACAGGTTGCACTGGGAAGATGGCCTCTTCTACAGTGAACCGACCAAGTCTGCACCTGGAGACTACAAACGACTTGTAGTACCCCAAGAGAACAGACCACAGTTCTTGCAGTTAGCCCACGAGATTCCTTTGGCTGGTCACTTGAGTTTCAAGAAGACTAAGGAAAGGCTCTCTCTCTACTTCTATTGGCCGAAGATGGGGGCCGAAGTAGAAAAACACTGCAGGAGCTGCCACACCTGCCAGATCTCTGGTAAGGTTGGCTCCAAGAATGTGGCACCTTTAGTGCATCTCCCAGTTGTGGGAGTCCCATTTGAGAGAGTAGGGATTGACATTGTTGTTCCCCTTGATCTTCCAACCTCCTCAGGCAACAGGTTTATACTTGTTGTAGTAGACCATGCTACTAGGTATCCTGAGGCAATTCCTATGAGGACTGTTACATCTCCGGTGGTGGCTAAGGCCCTCCTTGGTATTTTTACTAGGGTCGGGTTTCCTAAGGAAGTAATCTCTGACAGGGGGTCAAACTTTATGTCCAACTACATGAAAGCCATGTGGAAAACCTGTGGAGTTACTTACAAGTTCTCAACAGCTTACCACCCACAAACCAATGGGTTGGTAGAACGGTTCAACCGAACCATGAAGAGCATGATAGGTGCTTTAGAGGAACCCCTTAAGCGGAAGTGGGACCTTCTACTGCCATGCCTTCTCTTTGCTTATAGAGAAGTCCCTCAGGAGGGCGTAGGTTACTCGCCCTTCGAACTACTCTATGGTCATCCCGTCAGAGGTCCATTGGCCCTGATTAAGGAGGGGTTGGAGAGTGCTCCTTTCCCCAAGCAAGTCAGAGTGACTGACTATGTGATAGGTCTCCGGAGGAGAATGTCACACATGATGACGGAAGCAAGCGATAACTTGAAAGCTGGACAAGTATTGGTGAAGCACTGTGTCGGGGGGAAATTCTGCCGGGGTCGGCCGGACCGTCCGCAGACCTCCGGGCAGGGAGGCCCCAACTCCTCTCGTATATCCCAAAAGAGATAGAGTATGAGACACACGCAAGAAGCAAGGTGACTCTGCTGTTTATTAGACAAAACGGCAGGGATGGGTCAAGGAGCGTACGCGCCGTCCTGACACACACACAATCGTGGGGCTTGCAGGCCCTTTTTACCTTAGTATGACGCGCTACTTGCGTCACTTGGAAAGTTTAGCAAAAAACCTATCTCCACTCTGGATTGGTTACTCGAGTGGTAGGGTTAGTATAGCGCACATATAGAGAACGGTGTTAGTGGCTGAGGGTTAGTCAGGTGGTATACCTGGGCTGTCCCTTCAATTTGATACATGAAAATTGTTACATGAAGACCTCTGAGGATTGGTCAATGTGAATGGCGTCAGTGATAAGAACCCCATGTTCTAATTGGTCCGCTCGCGAGCCTCCCAGTCTGGGACTATCGCTGTTCCCAGCTCGCGGTGCACCTGTCATTTGCAACAATGTTTTAATATGGGTAGGTGTAAACAATGTGAGGATTTATTCATATGTTGGGAGGTCGAATACTCCCACTGCTGCAGATGTCCAATGAGTCTTTTAATTGTATCTGCCTGTGTCTTGAAACGTGGGATTCAGGCGTCTCCTTCCTCCTGGGCTTGGCATCTTGTCAGGTTTGACTTTGTCACGTGAGGTGGGACCGTGTTTGAGGCAAAATTCAACACAATTAATATTGTTTTTCCTACTGTGTGCCTGGTTTATCTTGCAGGTGCGACCTTGGCGTTGGCTTGCAGCGTGCGAGATTGCAACATCGTGCCCTTGGCGGTGTGCTTTCACCGGGCTCATTTTGCAGGGTCAGCAACCCAGTTCTTGCTCATTCAATGTTCATGGAAGCTTTTGCCTGCGGCCTACTTGGGCCTGGTGCATAGGTGGAACCGTTTGATGCAGGGCGCTTTAGGTTACGGTATCATATTGCTTTATCCTCAGTATCGTGTCCCCGTTATATTCTTCATTATGGTACATGGCTCTTAGAAGAAGCGTGAGCAAGCCTTTTTTATATAAGTTCATGATGCGTCTTGCGTTTCTGCATTTTGAGAGCCTATGTGGAAAATAATAAAGATGTACGTCCGTGAGTATGTCTGTCGCCTACGTCATAGCACTGAGTATATTCTTCGTGTAGATTGGTGCGGGAGTGTCCGGTGTGTATATTTGCACAGGTGTGCTGACCGTTGGCTAGGTCGTCATGGCATCTCTAACGACGTGTAGGTTTAGTCGAGTTGGTCCGTGCCGCAGGTGTCGGCATGGACAGGGCGGGCTGCTGGGCAGGTAGATGGGCACATCCGTATGTTCCTGTACCAGGGTATTTGGTCGTCCGGTAGATAGGCAAACTCCTCTCGTGGCGGGTGTCTGGGCTGTGATCCTCTAGGCCAAGCGCGAGAGGGGAAGGGCGGGAGCCTGTTCTTCCATTCTCCCACTTCAGTCCCCCCTCTGGTCGACTTGTCTACCACAAACATATCCTTTTCTTTATCTCCTCTTACTCTCCATATTTTAGTTATTCCTCCCAAATGTCCATAGTGGTTAACATGGTCTTCAAATGACCAATACATATATTCACATGTTCCTCCAGGAGTGCAGTATACCCATTTCCCTATGTAGCTCCTTGGGTTTCTTGGGTTTTTGAGCTTCACAGATGGTGGGTCCAGGTGGTTGGTGATGATCTGGTTGCGCAACTTCTCTCTCTCCTTTATTATTGTGCCTGTGTGTTGGCCGTCATCTGTTGGCATCAAGAGGTGTATACCAACCATTTCGATCATCTCGTCTGCGGTGCATGCCTTCCGGGCCTTCCAAAATCTTATTATGATCAGTGTAGCTCCAGCCAAAATAGTGCATCCAACTATAATCTTCAGTCCATCTGACAGCCAAGATGGCATCCATGACCATAATATTGAAAACCAGCTCTCATCCTTTTTCACACCTTTACTTTCATCCATCATTTTTGAGTGCATCTGGGCCAATTGTGACACAGCTTCTGTGAGGGTACCATTGTCAGCATCGTTAGCAGGAATGAATGTGCAGCATGATTGTCCTATCTTTGCGCAAACTCCTCCTTCCATTGCTGTGAGGAGGTCCAGTACATATCTGTTCTGTAGTGCAACCATTCTTACTGCTCGCAATTCCTCTTTTATTGCGTTGAATCCATTTACTGTAGAGTTAATTGTCATCATTAGTTCCCACCTAGTTATCTGGAGCCATTTCGCGTTTGCGTAGGCCTGCAGTCCAGGATGTATTATTGAGGAGAAGAACATGGCTGCTCTGCTGAATAGTCTGTGTTCCGGCGGAATTGAGGTGAGTGCTGTTTCCGACCTTCCCCACAGGTAATTTCCTGTCAGGGGTTCTCCTTGTCTTTTCCTTCTGTTGAGGACAGTGTTGTTGCCGTTGCGTCTGTTCTCTGGCCCTTTCTGAGGCTGTGCAGATCTCTTCTTCCTTTTGTTTCCTTCATCCATCTTGGGGAAATTCGCCATATTCACATGCTTCTGGGGTACCACTAGTGTACTATAGTGCATACACCATTCCACAAAGGGGGCAGTGTGTGATACGCCTTGTCTCCACAGGCCCAGTAATGGTCCATTACTACTGCTGTTCCTGCTCCCCCCTCAGGTAACTCCATCACGCTTTCACAGTTGGTGTTGTATCCTACATCCACCTCTCCTTTATGTTGGTAGCATACCTTAGGCGCAGTTAGCGGCAATATTGTTATTGGGTCTTCATCCTTCTCCATCCACGTAAGCATGGGTACGTACTTTATCCAAGTCATCCGACATCTATGGTTATGTCCATCAATAGTTGAAATATTTTCTCTTGTTACCATGTTGCTGCCAACCACTCCTATATCCCATTTGTTGTCCATGTACACCTTCCATGTTATTATCATCAGTGGTCTTTCCCAACATCCGTTTTTACCAGGGACTTCAGCGGCGTACCAATCACATGGTAGGTACTGCAGCGTTACCTTCTTTGTTTCTCCTTTTTCAGCACCACTTGTTATGTATCTGAATCCTTCAGCATGTAGACTGTTCTTGTGGTAACTCAAATAAGTCTTAAGGAAGTTGTTTTCATATGGATATGTATCTCGTGTTTTCCACACCAGATGCACCACTGTCCCTTGAAATCTTCCTTTCGTCTGGAACAGTGCTAGGTATATTATACATTGTGCTATTTTCCCATCTATCTCCGTAGCAACAAGTGTTCGAGAAGCGCTCATGGCATATGGGATCAATGAGCAAACGTAGCAGCTGTCTTCTGTTGTCTGCTTGCCTATTTTGGTCATGTGTTGGTACCACATGTTGTTAGAGACGTGTGCTGAATCTTGTACATAGTTGTCAATGCCTTTATTATCTGAGTATGTGCTGCGTTTAACTCTATTTTCCTGGTGTGGGGTTTTACTAGTACCACCTGACGTAACACCTGTTGCAGCTGGGGGTGGGGGTATATTAGGTTTGGGTACAGCAATAATATCAATAGCATAGCTGTACTGCCATACAGAGGCAGCCAAGAACCCGGTGATCATTAAAATCCCTATCAATTTTATTACAAATGCTAATTTCACCGGCATTTTGCTCTTACCTTGCTGCAGTCCGGCAGCTTATTCTTGCGACGTTACAGTTGCCCGCCTGAAAATTCTTAATATGCTCGTTATTAAGGTTAGTTATTGTTATTAAGCTCTCCCTATCAAGTAGTCATTCAGTGCCCAGGCGAAGAGCTGTTCCCACGCCAATCTAAGCAATCTATCTCTTAGGGCAGGCAAGTATGGTTGGAGGTGGGGCATTGAATGTTCTATGGCCAAGAGGAATGCTGTGTAGTAGACACGTACCCTCCTTCCTTTCAGGTACGTTGGCCGTTTTATTTCATATACAAATTGGTGTGACAATTCTTCCAGGTAATTATCGTCTGAGGGTACCATCTACTCCTGGGCAGTGAATTAGTTAGTTATCTACTTTCTTAACAGT
This sequence comes from Ambystoma mexicanum, assembly GCF_040938575.1. Lineage (NCBI taxonomy): Eukaryota > Metazoa > Chordata > Amphibia > Caudata > Ambystomatidae > Ambystoma > Ambystoma mexicanum. The sequence goes on from NC_090937.1 coordinate 865,565,520, forward strand.
ACAATAATACGCTTTACCTGCATGTGCGAGAGAAAAGAAAGAGAACATTCAGGTGTTTACATGTGTATATGTGCAAAAACAATGTCCTTCAGTTCAGTTATTACTACAGTGGGTAGGGGGTCAATGGGCAGAGGGTTTGGGGCTCAGCTGGCGGGAGTCTCTTTACCCTTTGATCGTGTAACCATGGGGTGGGCGGTATGGGGATCACCCCTTTCTTTTCTAATAGTTGTCTCTGGGGAATCTGGGGGGTGGCAGGGTATGGGGACACTTAGGATGTTAGTTGTGGGAGAAGTCTCTTCCTCCGTTGGTGACGCTGTTGTTGTTCTTCCTGTGGCCCTGTCGGTGGCGCTGGGGTGGGTCTGGAGTTTGTAGATCTTTACGTCGTGTAGGTGGTTCCAAGCACGTTTGTCCTGTAACTTTACTGCTCTCGTTGATACCTCCTCTACCAGATGGGGGCCAGTGAATCGTGGACTGTTCCACTTTCTGTTGAAATTGCGAAGTAGTACGTGGTCACCTTTAGCAACTTTGCACAGTCTTTCCTTTTCCAATTCTTTATCCACGTCTTCTTGTTGGTCGCTGTTAGACCCGCCCCGCGTGCGCTCGAGCTGTTGAGACACAAACACTACACTAGTAATCAAAGAAGACACATATTGGTACATTTCATCACCAAGAACACTCGCAGTACTCTCGTGGTCAGTAAATGCTCTTGATGTTGGCGTTAGGGGAAGGCGCATTTGACGTCCGGTAACCACCTCGTGAGGGGTGAGGTGGTGGTCGGACCCTGGTCTATTCCTTAGCTCAAATAGGGCTAATGGAAGGCAATATAACCAACTCTTCTTTGTTGTTTGCTGTATCTTTGCAATTGCCTCCTTTAATAGGCCGTTCAGGCGTTCACATAAACCGTTGGCCTGTGGGTGGTATGCACATGCAAATTTATGCTTGATGTTCAGCAAGGATGTAATGTGCTGGAACATTTCGTTTGCGAAATGTGGGCCATTGTCTGACCTTAATACCTCACACACTCCCCACCTAGGGAAGACCTCCCTCACTAGGAATTTAGCTGCTCTAAATGCATCTGGGTGTGAACAGGGCCCTGCTTCAATCCACCTCGAGAATGGGCATACTACTACAATCATATACCTATTTCCTTGACATACGTTGATCATATCAACATAGTCAATATGGAGATGTCGGAACGGTCCCTCTGGCCGGGGTATAGTACCTCTTATCACCTTCAGAGTGTGGCCGGCCATAAACTGTTGACATGTGAGGCAATTGCTGATAAAATTTGACACATGAGAATTTAACTCGGGGCAGAACCAGTCTTCCCTAATTCGTGCTGCAATTACTTCCTTGCCTGTGTGGGCTGGGTAATGTAGTTGGCTCAGGGCGGTGTTCAAAAGTGCCAATGGTATTACAACCTTTCCAGTGTCACCCTGGCGCCATAGTGCGTCGGTTGGTGACATTGTGCATCCTCTTTTTACCCATATTTCTTTTTCGGCCATTGGTGCAGCCGCTTGTAGCTCCATAATCTGTGTGGCTGGGAGATGGGTGTAGCCTTCTCTTATCAACATCTCCTTAGCCATTCCCCTCCCTCTCCCTCTCTGTGACTCTGGGGGGTTCCATATCTCACCAAAGTATGCAGCATACTTCGCATGTGCCACTGCTGCTGCATTCCCTTTTGAGATGTGATCTTCACCATTGGTGTGTGCGGTGCATTTCACTAAAGCTAATTCTCGGGGGTCATTTATTGCTTCAATTAGTTCAGCCAATAGGAGGGCATGTTGCACTGGAGTGCCATCAGCTCTCCTAAACCCTCTTCTTCTCCATTTCGACAGCCCTGAGTGGACAGTGGATGTAACATACGCGCTGTCGGAGTATATGGTCACTCGTTTGTCAAAGCTTTCCTTCAACGCCAAGATCAGTGCAACTAATTCCGCTGCTTGAGCGGAGTAATGCTGTGGTAATTGTACACATTTCATGGCCACACACACCGGTACCTCCATCATTTTTACCACTGCTGCCCCAGTCCTCCTTACACCATCCCTTTGGTTGATAGTTGATGACCCATCAATGAACAAGAGCTCATCTCCCTCTAGCGTGTTTTCTTCAACCTTTCTAGTACATGAGTACATATCAGTTATTTGCGTACAGTCGTGGGCATAATCTCCCTCCTCAATTACTTCTGCTAGGAACCTTGCAGGGTTGACCGTGCTACATCTAACAATTGATAGTTCAGTTCTGGATAAGATGATCTCATAACCTGATGCCCTTTGCGTGGTTAGGGTGGACTTAGGTTTATTCAATATGGCAAATAGTGCATGTTCAAACAGTGTAGTTGGGCACCCCATGGTTATTGCTGATGCTTTCTCTACCGCAAAAGCAGCTGCGGCGAGGGAAATGACCTAGCATCACAGGATCTAAGTGGCCGCTGTAAAATGCTACTGGTTTGTAGCCCATGCTTGTTTTTAAGGGCCAACACTGCTTTCATTACTGCTGAGTCGCATTGTGAAAATATAAAAAATTGTCGCTCATAGTCTGGGGATGCCAGTACCGGAGCAGTTGATATCGCATCTTTCAACTCATCAAAAGCCTCTTTCATTTCCATTGTCCACCCCAGCTTTTTCTCCCCTTTATTAGCTTCCTTTAACGCCTCAAGCAGGTGCCCTATGTATGAACTGTAATCAAATACCCATGCTCTACAGTAGTTGCATAGACCCAGGAACTGCTGCAGTTCCCTCACTGTTTGTGGCACTGGTGTGTTTGAAATGGCCTGTGCTCTTTGTGGTGCAATCTTTCTTCCATGTTGGGATATGAGCTGACCAATGTAAAGTACCTGTTCTTGACAGTACTGTAACTTTTCCATGTCTACCTTGTAACCTTTCTCAGCCAATATTGTCAACATCTTTAATGAGTCCTCTCTGCATGTCCTTTCATTTGTACTGCAAATTATTATGTCATCGACATACTGCAACACTGTGCTTTCCACTTCAATGTTACCCAAATCCATCTGTATTACTCTGTTGAAAATTGAGGGTGATTCACAATACCCTTGTGGCAATCTGGTGTGTTTCCACTTTGTGTTTCTGTAAGTGAAGCTAGTCAGATCTTGTGAGTCTGGGTGCAATGGTATTGAGAAGAATGCATTTTTAAGGTCGATCACTGTAAATCGTGATGCTTCTGCTGGAATGCCACACAATATTGTGGCCGGGTTTGCTGCTATGGGGTATTCTGCTTCTACTATGCTGTTCAAGGGCCTGAGATCCTGTATGAAGCGCCAAGAACCCCCTTTAGCCTTGTGCACTGGGTATACAGCCGTGTTACATGGTGATTCTGAGGGGACCAATATGCCATTATTTATAAGGGCCGTTATGGTTTCATATATGCCCTCATCTGCCTCTTTTGATAGTGGGCACTGTTTCACTCTGGGGAGTATTGCACCTTTTTTCAATTTTATCCTTACTCCCCCTATACTTTTTATGCACCCCACGTCATAGGGGCTAGTAGTCCACAGTGATGTGGGTACCTTTGTCATATCCTCCTTAAAGAAGGGGACTGGGGTGCATGCGGGTGCCTCAAGTGCCATTGCAATTTTCTGTGCTACTTGTTTGTACGCCACTCTTAGCCATATTTCCACACTCATCATAAACACCATTTCACCTTCCTCCTTTTCTTCTGAGAACAGCTCCTCATCTGACACCTGGGTGAGTCTACATCCTTCCGCTAGTGCTATCACTGCCCTCCATGCCCTTCCTTCTCTGTCTTGGGCATGTACAGCAATGTAATCAGCTGTTGCTATAATGCTCTCAATGTCCACTGGAACCACCTTTCCTTCTGGTTCATTGACTGGTGTTTCTGGTCTGAACAGATAGGCTGCTGGCCTCCTCCACATTTTTCCCTCTATCCCTGGCATCCATGCAAATTCCATGTCTGTCCCGTACTGGAAGAGCTCGCCATCTACTGGCTCCGCCCTAATCGCTGTTTGTCCGCAGTATGCTTGCATAATCTGTCGTGCCTCTATGCGTGGTTCCTCCGCACTATTAGGTGTTACTGACAGGATGGGACACACCAAGGCCGTCTGTGGGCTGTCCTATTGAGGGTACAACGATTGACCATTTCCTGTGTAAGGGTTGTGTCCCAGGACCGTCACCCTACCCAGTTGTGTTTGTTGTACTTGGGGTTGTTGTGTTATCGCTACCTGTTGTTGTGGCAGTGAATGTGTCTGTGGCTGTTGTTGTGTTATTAGTTGTTGCTGTTCATTTCCCTGTTGCAACGTCTGCTGTTGCTGTATGCCCTGCTGTTCCTGTGTGGGCCTTGGTTGTCCCTGTTCACTGCATGATGGTGTTCCTGGTCTTACTCTACACGTGCGTGACATGTGCCCTAATAATCCACAACTCCAACACACCGGTGGTTCCCTACTCTGCCATGGAAAGCTCCCTGTGTTGTCCTGGTATACTGGTTGCCCTGTGGGGTAGGAATTTCTAAGTCCTCCCACCTGCTGTTGGGTATTATATCCGTATCCTCTCCCTCTCATAATTCCTCCTCTCCCCCTGTTGTAATTATAATACCCAGCTCCTGGCATTGGGTATCCTCCTCCCATGTTGGTCGTGTATGGTTGGAGTGGCGGCACCTGTTGTGTTATAGTCTGTGAAGGTGCTATTTGGGAGGGATCTTGTGCAGCCACTACTTGTGTGGGGCTTTGGGTCATTGTTGTAGGCGTAGTTATTAGTGCCCCTTCCATTGTGTATTTAGTAAGCTTTTTCTGTACTAGTTTAGCCTCTTCCGTTTTCCTGTCCTCTTCCTTTTGTTTCATTTTTCCTTGCCATGTCCTGCAATGATGCACTATAGTCAGTTGTATTTCTGTCCATGCTTTTGCTTCCATTCCCACTACTTTCTTCAGTTGTTTCTGAACTCCTTCTGGGAGCCCTTGTACTAGTATATGATAAAATATTGCGGGTGTTTTGTCCCATTGTTCTCTAGTTTCCATGCGCCACTTCTCTTGGATTTCCTGGATATAATCAACAGGATCTTCGTTCTCACGCATCTTGCGGGAGGTAATTGCTCCTATGTCTGATGTGTCTGGGTACTGTACCCTCAGTGCCTGCCATAGTGCATGTCTGCAGTTTGCGAATGGTGCCCCATCATGCGATGTGTTTGTTATTGTTACCCCAGGGAATCCCGCTCTCTTCCAAATGTCATCCGCTGCATCCCCTAATATCGAGATTAGAAGGCCCTTCACATCTCCTACTGCCAGTTTCTGTCCTGCGGTGTGTTTTTCCATTTCATATATCCACTTACCCGCACCTCCACTTAATGATGGGAGCCTGCATTTTATATTTTCTTTGTCTGTATGCTTCCAAGGGACATACTGTGGCCTAACCCCTCCCCTCTCCAGAAGTGGCATTAAGTTATGTCTCGTTTTACCCTTTGTGTTCCATAAAATCGAGTCCTCACACCCTTCCTCTTCTTCCCTTTCTTCTACATCGTCAATTTCATCCGTATTTTCTCTGCTCGTAACTCTTTCTTCTCCATCTTTTCCCCTTCTTCCATCATTTCCTGTATTTAATGTGGGCATGTGTATTCGCCTTTCCTGCCTGCGTCTAGGGAGGTCCCTAAGCCGAAATGCATAGGGTGTCAGTTCGTCTGTGAAGGGCGCAAGTTTTATTGTGCGTAACGAGCGTGAGGTGGTTGAGCATGTAGGGTGCGATGGGAGAGGGCGTGATGGGGACGGTGCGGCCTCATGTGTCTGTCTTTCTGCTATTCCTTGCTCTTCCTCCTCACTTCTCTCCAGCTCATCCTTTCTCCTACGGATCCATGGTGAGTCTGTGTTGGTCCGGGTGATGTATAGTTTATCTAGGCTTTCCCTTTCACTGTTTCTTCCTTCCTTCTCCACTCCTTCTTCTTCCTCACTACAAAAGTCAGTCATAAACGACACCCCCCACTCGGTCTTTTTCCCCTTTATTGTTACTGTTTGTAAGTCTATTAGGTCCAGTTCTCCTTTTTCTCCTTTATCAACCGCTCCCCTTTGCGCTGATGTTGTTGCTACTTCTGTGTCTCTATATACATCCCCCCATACTTCACTCTCCCTTCTCCTATCTTCTCTTTCTCCTTCATTTCTCTCCTCCATCTCCCTACCATTTTCCTCCCTTTTCCTTTTTAATTCCTCCATTACTTCACTACTCATCTGTTCCAGTATTCTTTCATCCTCTTTCTTCCTTTCCCATTTCACCCTTTCCCTTTCTAATATGCTCTCTATCACCCTCCCTTCTTCGTATTTCTTAGGCGTTTCTTATAGTAATCTCCTCTTCCACATTGCCATTTCTTTTTCTTTCTCTTCTTCTTCCCTTTTCTTTTCTCGCAGCACTGCTCTTGATACCCTTTCTGCTGCTGCTTTTACCCTTTCAGCTTCTCTCCTTTGCTCCTCAGTTCGTTCCCTTATTTTTTCCAATTCATTCTTACCTTCTTTCCTTTTCCTCGCTCTCTCTCTTTCCTCCCTCTCGAGCTGTTTGATCAATTCATTCTGCTCATCCCTTAATTCTGCTAGTCGTTCCTCCAAAATCTCTTCCTTTTGCCGTAACAGCTCTTCCCCTCTCATTCTACTCTCCCTGGTATTATCCTCGTCTGTTTTCCTTACTACCTCCTTCTCTTCTCCTGTTAATGAACCTCGTAATTTTAATAGTATCTGTGCAGCTACCCACTCATCATTTCCTATTTCCACAGTTTGTTCTTCTCCAGTCCTCCCCTCCCCTGCTGGCATCTTCCTATGAGCCACATATGGTGGAGGGCTGTATGCCGGGTTCGAGTACCCCTCAGCCGCCCTTAACTGACTTCTTTCTATTTCGCCTAACTCCCTTAAAGGGTACAACCCCCTCCCTCTGTTTTCACTCCCTTTGCTAGGGGTATATCGTTGCTCGGTTCCTTTTTATTTCATTTGGTGTATTATTCTTTTCTCCTCCCTCTTGTCCGTTCCCCGTGTTCTTTGGGTCTTCACTCCCCTTTTTCCCATCCTCTCCTTCCTCCTTAATCTCTTTTTCTTCCGGTATTTCCTCCACAGTGAACATTCCATTTGGTCCTGGTCGGGACCCTTGGAACATCCTCCATAAGTTAAACACCTCCATGTGGTTTGCCAACTTCTTCCCTTTGTATGTATTATGCAGATGGTTTAGTAGTGAATGTTGGGCATATGGATCGAAGCTACCATTAGGCGGCCACGGTGTTATCATTTTGTTGTCCGTCCCCTGGGTCCATTCTATGCTATACTTAATCAGTTTCTCCCTATGGGGTGACAGTGTTTTACATATGTGTTGTAGTGGGGTAGTGAGGGTGTTCCCCCACCCTCCCGATCCTGTCCCGTATGACATAGTAGCGCTCCACTTGTTACCCTTCCCCTATTTGGTAGCGGTTATCTCACTAGCAGTTTACAATATACAGCCTTATATCGTTACCTGGCCCCGTAAGTTTGGGGACTTGCGATAGTCCGCTAAGGAAAATTATAAAAATATAGTATTTACATTTGTATATTTTCTTCTGTCTTTCTTCCTTTACACGACACCCTTACGGCCCCCTGCGGCCGAGGCGCACGTAGCCCCCTGCGGCTGCGTACCCCTTATGACGTTCTTATACAGTCGTCCTATTTTCACTTGCTCCTCCTCCTTCTTCTACACTTGTTGGGGCCGGCATTCTCCGTGCGCAGCCACGTCCCCCGTTTCACCTTTCCCCCATCAACTCATTACTGTTTATCTCCATTTCCACTCCCTTATCACAGTTCTCTTCCCCACCACTCTCAGAAAGAAAGATGCCTTGTGCTCGGGATATCCTATGAAAGCCCTACTGGTGACGTTACCGATCTCTTCGAGCTACTGGTAAGTTCTTCATATATTCTTTAAGTTCAAAATACACTTGCAATCTACCCCCGTTAACCTCACAGCTGTCTTCCTGTCACTCCTGGAACAAGGTAATCAATAATATAATCGGACTGCGCACGCTGCGTCGCCTCGCGTGTGATACGCCCCTCGACAGGAGGGCTTAACCAGCCAATTATCTTCCGTATTGGGCAACTAACTAGCTACCGCCTACAGGGAAACGTCATCTACCTATCGAGTTTCTTGCTCGAACAATAGGGATCCTCATCTACTCATTGATCAATAAATGCCAAATCGTAGGAAACCACACACACACACACACCCTTACATGTAGTCGCGACCTAGGCCAGTCAGTGTCTACGAGCTGCCGCACGTGATGTTTTCGTGCTCCGCCCCCCCTCGCGTAACGTAGCCGACTGCTCTCACACTCGTTCGGCTACCATTCATTCCTTTGCCAACACTAAATTGTCAAACCTTCGCCGTGCACCTGTGCAACACCTCCCACCTCCCGTATTTAATTCCTCCCCCCTCCCTCACAATTTCACATTGCTTGTTGTGCGTGGCATGCTCACCAAGTTCTCTTGATGCAGGGCCGCTCGACTGCGTGCACCCCTCCAAGCGGCTCGCCACCTCCCCTCGTCTGGACCACGTCTGGACACTCGCCAACCGCGGGCGGGATACTTCTCAACCGGCTCCCGAGGGCCAATATCCAGATTGCGCTGTCCGGTCTTCTCGCAGCTCCGCGATGGTCCTGTAGTCCTCAGAAGGGGGCAACGGCAGAGGGGGCCGCACCGCCGGGCCTCCTCGCAACGCGATTACCTGGAAAAAGTAAAAATAAAAAAGTAGATCTTAAACAGATCTCAGCAGTGCCTCCAACTTGTCGGGGGGAAATTCTGCCGGGGTCGGCCGGACCGTCCGCAGACCTCCGGGCAGGGAGGCCCCAACTCCTCCCGTATATCCCAAAAGAGATAGAGTATGAGACACACGCAAGAAGCAAGGTGACTCTGCTGTTTATTAGACAAAACGGCAGGGATGGGTCAAGGAGCGTACGCGTCCGTCCTGACACACACACAATCGTGGGGCTCGCAGGCTCTTTTTACCTTAGTATGACGCGCTACTTGCGTCACTTGGAAAGTTTAACAAAAAACCTATCTCCACTCTGGATTGGTTACTCGAGTGGTAGGGTTAGTATAGCGCACATATAGAGAAAGGTGTTAGTGGCTGAGGGTTAGTCAGGTGGTATACCTGGGCTGTCCCTTCAATTTGATACATGAAAAATGTTACATGAAGACCTCTGAGGATTGGTCAATGTGAATGGCGTCAGTGATAAGAACCCCATGTTCTAATTGGTCCGCTCGCGAGCCTCCCAGTCTGGGACTATCGCTGTTCCCAGCTTGCGGTGCACCTGTCATTTGCAACAATGTTTTAATATGGGTAGGTGTAAACAATGTGAGGATTTATTCATATGTTGGGAGGTCGAATACTCCCACTGCTGCAGATGTCCAATGAGTCTTTTAATTGTATCTGCCTGTGTCTTGAAACGTGGGATTCAGGCGTCTCCTTCCTCCTGGGCTTGGCATCTTGTCAGGTTTGACTTTGTCACGTGAGGTGGGACCGTGTTTGAGGCAAAATTCAACACAATTAATATTGTTTTTCCTACTGTGTGCCTGGTTTATCTTGCAGGTGCGACCTTGGCGTTGGCTTGCAGCGTGCGAGATTGCAACATCGTGCCCTTGGCGGTGTGCTTTCACCGGGCTCATTTTGCAGGGTCAGCAACCCAGTTCTTGCTCATTCAATGTTCATGGAAGCTTTTGCCTGCGGCCTACTTGGGCCTGGTGCATAGGTGGAACCGTTTGATGCAGGGCGCTTTAGGTTACGGTATCATATTGCTTTATCCTCAGTATCGTGTCCCCGTTATATTCTTCATTATGGTACATGGCTCTTAGAAGAAGCGTGAGCAAGCCTTTTTTATATAAGTTCATGATGCGTCTTGCGTTTCTGCATTTTGAGAGCCTATGTGGAAAATAATAAAGATGTACGTCCGTGAGTATGTCTGTCGCCTACGTCATAGCACTGAGTATATTCTTCGTGTAGATTGGTGCGGGAGTGTCCGGTGTGTATATTTGCACAGATGTGCTGACCGTTGGCTAGGTCGTCATGGCATCTCTAACGACGTGTAGGTTTAGTCGAGTTGGTCCGTGCCGCAGGTGTCGGCATGGACAGGGCGGGCTGCTGGGCAGGTAGATGGGCACATCCGTATGTTCCTGTACCAGGGTATTTGGTCGTCCGGTAGATAGGCAAACTCCTCTCGTGGCGGGTGTCTGGGCCGTGATCCTCTAGGCCAAGCGCGAGAGGGGAAGGGCGGGAGCCTGTTCTTCCATTCTCCCACTTCAACTGGCACGATCAAAAGGCTAACATGGTTGAGTTTGCTCAAGACCAGCTTGTTCTCGTTATGATCCCAACAAGGCAGAGGGCCTTGCAAGATAAGTGAATGGGACCCTTCCGAGTTGTGGGTAAACTCGGAGTGGTTAACTATCTGGTGGACTTGGGCAATCCCAAGGAGGCTCCGACAGTCTTTCACACCAACCGACTTAAAGCGTATGTCTCGCGACCTGATGTAGGAATGTTGGTTCTAGCATCATCCGAGGAAGAAGAAGAGAGTGAAGCTCTTCCGGATCTCCTCAGAGGCTTACCTTTAGATGAAAAAATTGAAGGAGAAAATCTCTCCTCCAATCTGACACCCGAGCAACAAGAAGAGTGCAAATCTATGCTGAATCAGTTTGCCTCTCTGTTCTCGCTTTCACCAGGCTTGACCCCTTGGGGACAGCATGATATACTCACTGGTGACTGTCTGCCAGTCAAAAGCAGAGGATACCGCATGTCAGAAAACGTACGAACCCACATCAAAGGTGAGGTCAGCAAGATGCTTGATCTCGGGGTAATAGAGCCCTCTACTAGTCCATGATCTAGCCCAGTTGTGTTAGTACCAAAGGCCGGATCTAAAGAACTTAGATTCTGCGTGGATTATAGAGCTCTTAATGCAGTCACCAAGACTGATGCCCACCCTTTGCCAAGAACAGATGAGTTGGTGGATAAACCTGGCGCCGCCAAGTTCCACAGCATATTTGACTTGACGTCAGGCTATTGGCAAATAGCCCTGACAGACCATGCCAAGGAGAAAACTGCATTTTCTACCCCCGTTGGCTTATACTAGTTTAAGGTAATGCCTTTCGGATTGAAGAATGCACCTGCTACGTTTCAACGGATGGTAAACCAGGTTCTGAATGGGATGGAGGACTTCTGCATGGCATACTTGGATGACATTGCAGTGTTCAGCAATTCCTGGGAAGAACATGTAACCCACCTGAGAGATGTTTTGCAGGCTCTTGGACAAGCCAATCTGACCATAAAGGTGAGCAAATGCCAAATTGGACAGAGTAAGGTAGTCTATCTTGGGCATGAGGTAGGCGGTGGAGAAATAAGGCCTTTGCTCAGTAAAATTGAAGCTGTGCAAAATTGGGCAACACCGACTACTCAAACCCAGGTGAGAGCCTTCCTAGGCCTCACTGGGTATTACAGGAATTTCATAGAGAATTATGGGACCATAGCTTCTCCACTGAATGTCATCTCCTCGCCCAAATTTCCTAAGAAGGTTAGATGGAACGAGGAGGGCAATCAGGCTTTTTAAAACCTGAAAAAGGCTCTTTGCCAAGCGCCAGTACTCAGAGCTCCTGATTACCGCCAACACTTCATTGTGCAGACAGATGCTTCAAATGTAGGAATAGGTGCCGTACTCAGTCAACTGGATGGGAAAGGTAGGGAGCACCCCGTATGCTTCATCAGCCGCAAGCTGAAGGATCCTGAAACAAGGTGGGCAACAATCGAAAGAGAGTGCTTTGCTATCGTGTGGGCTCTGAAGAAGTTTAGGCCGTACTTGTATGGTTCTACTTTTGTCATTCAGACTGACCACCAACCCTTGAGATGGTTAATGCAAATGAAAGGGGAAAACCCAAAACTATTGAGATGGTCGATCTGCCTGCAAGGGTTTGATTTCACCATTGAGCACAGGTCAGGATGTCACCACCAAAATGTTGATGGTCTCTCTAGGATGTATGTCATCGACTAGAGGTATGAGATTCATCCAGGAGTGGATTAAATCCTCCTGTCCCTTAGTCTGGGGGGGGCGAGTGTTAGGGAGAATTCTCTGTTTAGGCTGAATTTCCTAACCTAGTGAGTCCCCCAGCAGCTTTGCTGGATTTCGGGAGTTTGTTTTTTTCCATCCTGCCAAGAGTGAGACTCTTTTCCTCCCACTCTTGGACATGTATGTGTGTAATTCCTTTGACTGTCAATGTGTTCTATGGGCTATGGGGTCTTTTACTCCATAGGGCCTCATATGTTTTTCTATGTGTGTTACACTGCACCCTATGTGCCGTAGCACTGGGGCGTCCTAGCGGACCCCCACCATAGACTCCATACCCAGGGACTGACTACTGTCTCCCCGGGCATGTAAAGTCACCATTGGCTTTACTAGACCTAAATTTACTAACAGAACTAGTACAAACCATCTTATTGTGGACGTACTAGTAGGGGTAATTCGATTACTCCTGGATCTGTTACTCGAGGGGGCACTGTCCCGCCCCCCCCTCGTCGAGTTTTGGCTGGTGGCAGTGGAAACTACTTATTATGTTCGACCCCGAACCTAACTCTATGGGATTCGTCCCATTGTTGGAGTTTGATACTTTTCCTGGTTAATCGCTAACGTACCAACGGTCTACTTATCGTAAATAAGTTTATCGGATGGTATTTTCTGCCAGAACTCGGTTTTTAAAATGGCGTCTGTGTTCGTCTCTGTGACTCCTAAACCAAAGGTTGAGCCCTTTGTCCCACTTTTGGCGGTCTCTGTACAGAGACCCTCCAAAGTGGTGCCATTCTGTCTGAGTTACCACAGGGGTGTGGGAGGGGGTTTAGGCACCCTGGACCGAGTTGCGTTGCCAACTCCGGTCGCACTCTGGAGTGATTGGCCCAAGTGGTGAGCCTTCCCGCTCACCACTTAGCATGTGTTGATTGACAGCTAGGCTGAATGAATGGGGGTTTCTGCATAAAAGCAGGGCTTTTGGGACTGGATCTTCAGAAGTCGCCACAGGACCTAAGAATCCGACGAGGGTAATGCTGAGCCGACCTGCAACGACGACACCTCCGGTGGAGCCCTGCTGAGCCGACTCACCACTTCCCGACGACAGAGGAGATCTCCCTGCCGGAGAGTCTCTTCCCCTGACTGGTGGGAACAACCAGTCCCCTTGGCTTTTTATTCGCCTCAGGACGCAGTGGTCGAATTGCCCGTGCAGCGCACATCGGCAACCCGATAGCCACTACCCCTGTACCGCGACCAAAAGGTGGTGCCTTGTGACGGAGCACTCCGCGGCTGGTCTCTTCCCTGGTGGTGCACCGGACTTCATTTTTCTTCGACGACGAGAACATCCCTACTCTTGACAAAGACCCGACGTGCATCCACCACCAGGAACTACTGCCCCCGCCGGAGCTGCCCTCCACAACAAGGTACTGTGTCTGCCTGGCTTCCCTTTCGATCGGTTCGAGTGAGGTGTCTTAATCCTCTCCTTTCCGTTGTGTCGCCTCCAAGCTTTTCTCATTTATTGTTCTGAACTGGTTCAATCTGCCGATAACAATTTGCTACAAAGACTTGAATGCATCTCCACTAGAGACTTTTTGGGACATATCGCTTTGCCTCTCTCCGAGTGGGCCTGGCCTCTGAACTTTATGATCTATTGTGGTTCTTGCCTTCTTACCGTACATTTTACCCGTGAAGTATTGAACTGTGTTGATTTCGTAACCTGCCTATCTTTTTCTCTCCCGTCCTAACTAATATTAGAGTGCCATCTAGGTTGAGGTATACACCTCTGTCTGAAAATAAGTGGTGCCGGTAGAACCTAGACTTGTCGAAATATTGCTAGGGGGATTGATCGTTTCTTCTTCGTAGAGTAATTGTGTTTGATTTGTTTGCCGTGAAAGTGCCATAGTGTTTTTAATAGATGTTTTGTTATAAATAAATACCTTAATATCTTTACACTAAGCCTCTTTGCGTGTTTGCTTGTCTTGCTGGGAAGAATTGCCCTATTTTGTATACTCCACATACTGCTCAACTCTTCTTGAGGGAAGTCTGACTGCTCAGCCACAGCTACCAAGTGAATCCGTGTTTTACAGACTGCTACCAAGTGGGTTCACCGCCAAACACCTGTAGTCCTAAATCTTTTGCAGTGGTCCCAGAGGGAACTGCACAGGTTTCCGCCTAACAATGCCATCTGTGTGATGGCATGTGTATTTGACCTGCCAATCACAGGCAAATGTGTGATGCCACTGCTAGGCAGCTTGTAGCAAATGTGTTCATCTTCCATCTTGGTGTCATCAATGTTTGCCATTTGCCTCCCCTTCACACGCAGTGACAGTGCATGCATGGGAGGGTTTTAGTCATGTGGGACATGTGTCAATCAAGTACTGTTTCTGTAGCTTCTCAGCCCTAATTGTGTGCCATAGTGCTAATGCCTGTTTCCGTTTCTTTTCTTTTATGTCTTTGCAGGGGATGACGCACATGATATTGCTGGGGTTGTGGAGATGGTGCAGACCCAGGAGGGGTCTCAGTGCCGACCGACCATCAGTGAGGGACGTGGTGCGGTGGTGGGTGACAACCCACAACTGCTGCAGGTCGTGCTCTCAAGGGGTGTCTCTGGGTGCACCTCCCCCGAGCTGTATTCAGGTATCGATTCGGATGATGAGACCTATGTGCCGTCGCAGGTGAGTGTTCCTGGGAGGGATTCTGTTCTGTCCGACCCACCTGCACCAGGGTTAGAACCCTCAATGGGGATGTCAGTGTTGGCAGGTACGCCTTTGGTGGTTACGGATGCAGGGTCACACTCCGCAACATCTGATCCTGTTCCTGGGCCAACAGATCAGAGGGGGAATGCAGTCCTGCAGCCTCAGGCAGTGCCGGCACAGCAAGGCGCAGTTCGCCTTGCCCCAGACAGGTGTGGTGCCCGCCGACGTGGTGGCCGTACGCCACCTGGCAATACCGAATGGGAGCAATCCATATACGGTATGGCAACCCAACAGGCAGCATCATCAGAGATGATGGCTCAGGCCATGGATAGGGTGGCCACTTCCATTGTCCCCCCCCGAAAGGCTGATGGAGCGACTACAGCAAGCAACAGACTCCATCTGCCAGTCACACAGGGAGGACATATTGGCGTCCGACAGGGACAGGCGGGCGGCACTGGCGACTCTGCGGGAAGCCATTTCCATAGAGTCCCAGGGCCACAGGGAATCCCTGAGGGTGGAACTCCGTCACCTCAGGACGACTCTTGTTGAGCTTCAAGCTTCAACAAACACAAGGACAGAACAGCAGCTGGAGCGTCTCACACGTACACTCTCTGCTGAGATGCAGGCAACTCGTGAGGAGGTCCGGTCATCCTGTGAGTTATTGCATGGGGACCTCCGCACGATTATCCTCCAGGACCAGAACTTACAGACCCGCATGCTTGCTGCCATGGAGGACCAGACTAGGGCTTTGCGTGGGCTGCTTCCCCTAGTGCCACCACCTCCTGAGGCAGCTGCAGGAGAACGACAGCAGCGGTTCTCCCACAATAGGGTAGCCGTGCAGGCCATGAGCCCATAGAGGTGTTTTTTTTTTGTTGCAAGATCCACACAGTAGGCTTTTGGTGTGCGCCCTGTCCTCGGACCTCCTGGGTGGCCTCCCTCACCCCCACCCCCCGGGCTCATTAATGGCCATTTTTTTTTTTACTTTTGATTTTTTGGACAGTGTGTTGCCTTGTGTGGCTCCCGTGGGCATACGCTGTAATGTGGCTGGGCACATGCAGGCTTGTCATGAATTTGGGTCAGATGCTTGGGTTTGTGTGACACACACCCATCCTGCTTCCTGTTTCCATGGGCTTGCAAAGGGTGTGCCCAACTGACATTGACGTACATGGTGACGTTGGACTCCCATTTGATGTGTGGGCAGTCTGTAGTCAATACTGTGTATACATTCCTAGTGCATATTGTTGTTGTATTGTACACTGCATGCTGTATTGATATGTGCCTCTGCATACATCTCATCCTCCTAATTTGCAGGTCCATTTCTCATGTCTTCACAAGGTGGTCTACTTTGGAACTGGAGACCATGTTGTAAGCAGTGCACCTACACTTTTGCGTGGCACTAACACTGTATACTTGGAAGTGTTCGAAGTGCTGGCATTATCAGGTAGTGAGGCTACCAATTTTTTAAGTCTGTACTGTCATGTTTAAGGTAGGTTGGAGGTTGTGTAGGTGATTGGTATTCTTGGTAAGTATTTGGTAATGTGTGTTGTAGGTCCTGCATTACTGTGAACATTTCATGTGTGGCCAGTTTCCATTAGGGACACTGTAGTTGGTGACACTTGGGGCATGTTGTGGGGATTCATTTGTTTGTTCTCACATTGCATGACATGCCATGGTGTGTTGTGTGGCCGTGCCGGGGAGGGGTTGGGTGACATGGCACTGTTCTCATGTAGTATTTTGCAAGTGGGTATTCATTTCTGCTGCATGGAAGTGTGTCTTTTGGTGACACTGCATTGGTGGTGTTTGTGTAGGTAGGGATGCACACATTGTGACACTTCCAAATGAACAATCTCAGGATCCTATGGTTCTGACAGTTGACTGTCCCTTTATTCGTCATAATTGTCAGGTCGAATCATCATTGATTATCAGATGGTATGTGCCAGGGCTGTGTGCACTCCACATGGGTGTGATTTCTATGTGAAGTAATTAGCCACCAGCTGCGTACGGGCTGCCTCACCCCGTGCCCTTTCCCCTCCCATGCGCAGCGGGCGTGCATGTGGTTGGGGATGTGGGGGCACCACCATGTCCACAGCAAGGCCCCGGCGTGTTGCAACATTGTGCAGGACACATGCTGCCACTATGATCCTGCACACTACTGGGGGTGCATATAACAGCTGCCCGCCAGAACGGTCAAGGGAGCGAAAGCGTGACTTGAGCACTCCGAATGTGCGCTCCACTATGCCCCGGGTTGCAATATGAGCTGTGTTGTATCTTACCTCGGGAGGCGTGATGGGGTTCCGAATTGGCGTCATCATGTGGGTGCTCAGAGGGTAGGCACTGTCCCCTGGTGAGGAGGTGATGGGTATCATTAGTGGGGTAGTGACATGACTCTGCATCTGACATGCATGCATGTGCAGTGGCATTCATACTCACCAAGCAGCCATGTATTGCCATGCCGCCCAGCTTCTAGGTCCCGGCTTAGGGTAGACATTCGGTAAATGAAGCTGTTGTGGGTGGACCCTGGATAGTTGGCATATACTGAGGTGATGATTCCCTTGGCATTACATACTACCTGCACGTTGATGGAATGCCAGTGCTTGCGGTTCCTATAGATGTGCTCAGATGCCCTGGGGGGACGTAGTGCCACATGGGTGCAGTCAATGGCACCTAGCACTTTGGGGAATTGTGCCACACCATAGAAATCCAGGGCGGCAGCCTGCCTTTCTGCAGGTGTCTTGGGAAGGTATATGTGCCTGTGGAATGATGTGCGTGCAGTGATGATGTTCAAGACCTGGTGTAGGCAGCGTGACTGCGTGGCCTGTGACACCCCACCCACTATGGCACTTGTCCGCTGAAATGATCCAGTGGCCAAAAAGTGCAGTACATTAAGGACCTTCTCCAGGGGGCTGAGTGCTTGGGAGCACAGGGTGGGTGATGTGAGGTCATCCTCCCACTCACTCACCAGGTCCAGTATTATCTGAGGTGGAAACCTGTACCTCTCATACACCTGGTATCAGGCATCCCAAAAAGGCTGGTTCTGGGTGTGAAAATTCGGGCCCTCAATATCCTCCTCCCCCTCCTTTGGTAACCCACGGCCACTCCTGCTAGGAACGGTATATTCATCCTGGCGTCTGAACTTGTTTGTTGTTTGCGCGCACTTTTATGCTGCGCGGGTCGACGTACGCCTGCTTCCTGCTGGCGTACGTGTTTCCAGATTAGCACGTTTTTTTGCGCATGCCTTAGCCCCGTTCAATTCCATGGATACGTGTTGTTGGCGAGCGTGTAAAACTTCCCGCGCACCCCTGTAATACACGTACCCAAGCAAATCGCGTGTGAGAATTCCTGCGCACCCCTGTAATACACATACCCAAGCAAATCGCGTGTGAGAATTCCCGCGCACCCCTGTAATACACATGTCAGGAGGAAACCGGTGCAGTTCCCTCTGGGACCACTGCAAAAGATTTAGGACTACAGGTGTTTGGCAGTAAACCCACTTGGTAGAAGTCTGTACCACACAGATTCACTTGGTAGCTGTGGCTGAGCAGTCAGACTTCCCACAAGAATAGTTAGGCAATATAGGGCAATCTACACAGTAGGACAAGCAAACACGGAACAAGGCTTCGGTGTAAAGATATAAAGGTATTTATTTATAACAACACATCTATGGAAAACACTCTGGCACTAATACGGCAAACAATTTCAATCACAATTACTTATACGAAGAAACAAATCAATCCCCCTAACAATAGTTCGACAAGTCTAGGTTCACCGGCATCACTTATTTGCAGACAGAGGTGTATGCTTTAACCTAGATGACACTCTAGTATTCGTTAGGACGGGAGAGAAAAATAAGGCAGGTTATGAAATCAACTCGGTACCAATACTTTACGGACAAATGCAAGGCAAATAAGGCAGGGTCTAATGCAGATCACAAAGTTCAGAGGCCAGGCCCACTCGGAGAGAGGCAAGGCGATATGTCCCAAAAAGTGTATCAGTGGAAATGCGCTTCGAGTCTTTATCGCAAATTGTTATGGAAAGTTTGGACCAGTTCAGAACAGAAAGTTTAAGAAAGCTTGAAGGCGACCCAATGGAAAGGCGAGGATTAAGACACTTCACTCTATCCGGCAGAAAGGGCAGCCAGGCGGACATGGTACCTTGTTTGTGGAGAGACAGCTCCGGCGGGGGCAGTTGTTCCTGGTGGAGGATGCACGTTGGGTCTTTGCCAAGAGAAGAGATGATCTCGTCGTCGAAGGAAAGTTGAAGATCGTTGCACCACCAGGGAAGAGACCTGCCGCGGAGTGCTCCGTCACAAGGCACCACCTTCTGGTCGTGGTACAGGGGTAGTGGCTATCCGGTTGCCGAGGTGCTCTGCACGGGCAATTCGACCACTGTGTCCTGGAGCGAAGAAAAAGCAAAGGCGACTGGTTGTTCCCACCAGTCAGGGGAAGAGACTCTCCGGCCGGGAGATCTCCTCTGTCATCGGGAAGTGGTGAGTCGGTTCAGCAGGGCTCCACCGGAGGTGTCGTCGTTGCAGGTCGGCTCAGCTTTACCCTCGTCAGATTCTTAGGTCCTGTGGCGACTTCTGAAGATCCAGTCCCAAAATCCCTGCTTTTATGCAGAAAACCCCCATTCATTCAGCCTAGCTGTCACTCAAAACACGCTAAGTGGTGAGCGGGGTGGCTCACCACTTGGGCCAATCACACCAGAGTGCGACTGGAGTTGGCAAGGCAACTCAGTCCAGGGTACCTAAACCCCCTCCCACACCCCTGTGGTAACCCAGACAGAATGGCACCACTTTGGAGGGTCTCTGTACAGAAGCCTGCCAAAAGTGGAACAAAGGGCTCAACCTTTGGTTTAGGAGTCACAGAGACGAACACAGACGCCATTTTAAAAACCGATTTCTGGCAGAAAATACCACTCGATAGACTTATTTAAGATAAGTAAACCAGTGGTATGTTAGAGACTAACGAGAAAAAGTATTAATCTCCAACAATGGGAAGAATCCCATAGGGCTATATCCGGGGTCGAATATAACAAGTAGTTTCCACTGCCACCAGCCAAAACTCGATGAGGGGGGACGGGACAGTGCCCCCTCGAATAACAGACCCAGGAGTAATCGAATTACCCCTACTAGTACGTCCACAATAGGATGGTTTGTACTAGTTCTGTTAGTAAATTTAGGTCTAGTAAAGCCAATGGTGACTTTACATGCCCGGGGAGACAGTAGTCAGTCCCCTGGTATGGAGTCTATGATGGAGGTCCGCTAGGACGCCCCAGTGGTACGGCACGGAGGGTGCGGTTGTGATGCTGGAAATGCATCTGAGGGACAGGGCCTCTGAATCCTTGTCCTATTACTGTTTTTTCCGTGTGTTCTGTTATGTTTTCTGCCCCGGAGTCCATGTGGGACTCCTGGCAGTGCAGCTCTCTCTTCTTGGTTTGGTGAACAGACCCATGGGATACCCTTATGGCACCCATGGGTAGGGGTACAACCCTGTGCCCCTAGTGTATGTTTTTGGGCACCTGTGGGTGGCCCCAGAGCAGGGTATGGGCTGGTGGCAGCTCCATGCTGAAATTGACAGGTGCTCCGGGTGTCCTCCATTTTGGGATACCCAGGCCCTACCATTGGGATCTGTTGATTCCTGATAGGAAACAAGATGGCCCCTGTGGCCTCCTGCTTTCTATTGCCTGTTAACTTGTTTTCCCAAAGTCCTGGGAAGCCCTGTCTCTGTCCCTTCCCCCTGACTGGCTGTTGGGTGGAAGTTCCATGTATGGGATTGTTGTGAAGGCCCAGCTAAACTGGCTGGAGCCTTCCCAGTGACTGTATGTTGTGGGTACCTCCTGTGGGTGGGACCTGGGTGAATGGAGTGTGTGACCAATATACACTTCTTGTTGTGGTTGTCTGGTTTCTGGCGTGAGAGACAAAGACTGAGACAGCCCTGCCCGAAACTGGCCTGAATGCAGTGTGTAGTGTTGAATGGCTGGGTACTTGTCCCAATCCACATTTCTTGTTGTGAGTGTCTGGAAGGGAGGAGTGTGGCCTGAATGCACTGTGTGCCTGATTGGCTGACTGACTGCATGAATGGCCTGCAGTATGATTGGCTGCTGAGTGTGTGCCAGCAGCGTGGATGAGAGAGAGGATAGTATATCTGGGGACCTCTCACCACTGGAAAGGTGTTCAGAAGGGACCTTTGGTTGAGAAGCGACCATTGTGCTCCTAAAGCAGTCAGGGAGCTGAGTCTCCACTCTACGAGTAACTGGAACTGCTGATCCTCGACGTCCAGCTGGAAGAAGAAGACTTGCTGTGGCATTTGCTTCGACCGATCCGAAGGCTGACGAATTCGTCGAGGGCTGACCCGAGAGAGGACCTGGTAAGGCGCCCTCTTCCCGTGCTCCGAGGGACCATCGAGCACCGCTCCATCTTCGCCGAAGCGCCCTGGAAGACAGACCCTCGAAAGGTTGTCGACCCGAGACGGGACCGCTGAGGAGATCGAGGTGAAGCACCCGGACATCGACGTTGTCGAAGTCCATTGCCGTCGAACAGGGTTCGCAGGTTTGTGTAACCGCTGGAGGCCCGTCGAAGTTGTGTTGCCCAGCCGTGGGAACCACTTGACGCCGTGCCGCCGACGACTGGAGCCGTCCGCTCCTTTGCCTAAGAACATTCAATCGAAGGACTCTCTCGACCGCATCGTCGACCGCTTATCCTGCCGGAGAAAGTCGAGGACGACCAACGCGCTGAGGAGAAACCTGCCGGTGGGTTTCCCGCCACCCGACGACCTCAAAGACTCGGACGACTCGACGCCCTTGCTGGGCCTCCATCTCTACAATCTTTGCGGTCCAGAACTATTGTCATCGAGGTGCCCCGCACACCTCCGCCTTGCAGGACGCCGACGTTCCGACGCCGACGAGCACCGCTTGGACGAAGCTGCCGCCTCATCGACATCGTTCTACCTCGTTTGTCGACGGACGTTCGATGCCCCGTGCCTCCCGCTTGAAAGGGAAGGCATTCAAGAAGGGCCGTCGATTCCCCGTCGCCGAACAGCGAGTTCCTCGACGTTTGTCGACGCCTCTTCGAGGAGCTCGACTCCACCAGGTACATTGGGGGGTAAAACATTATAGGAGAGAATACGACTGGCAGGGCAATATATGGACTGGGCTTGTGCTATATCTTTATTTACAGGTTGCCCAGGTGGGGGGATCTCCACACAGAACTGTGCCTAGTGGTATTGGCCAGTATTCTGCCTACTGCTCAACCATCTTGTTTTCTCTCCTCTCTCTATTGCTGGTTTCCCTCTATTGGTCTGTGTGACATTGTACAGTATTGTTAATGCACTGTAATGAGATCTAGGGTGGTACCACTTTAGGATTGTAAACATTTGCCATTGTAGATTTTGCCGGAGTACAAAGTGAGTTACTATGATAAATGTACATAACCTTAACTATTGATTATATAAAGACTGTGTTCTAACCAATACAGAGTGTGGATATTCCTTTGTGGGGGCTTGGGGATACACTGTACTTAAGAACCAGCCTGCATCACCTCCTGAGAAACTAGGCCTTGATTGCTCGACCATTGCTACCGAATAGAGAATCTTGGCTGGGGTCTCCTGTGCCTCTCCTCCACCATATAGGGAGCGGAAGTACAGACACCCCCCACCGGTCGTTGAGGCCCGTCTCTCACACTGGTGGCAGCGGTGGGATGCTTATGGTTTTAAGAATCAGTGTATAACCGTGCCACTTACAAAGGATAGTTGCCCTTTATTATGTTAAGGTTTAGTTGTGTACAAGGTAACTGCATTACAAACAATGGAGTCTATTGCGAATGGCAAATTAACTCGGATGAGCTTGGAGGCTCTCCAGAGTGCTTGTGAAGCCAGGGAGTTAGACTTTGTGGATAAGTCTAGGGCGGAGCTGATAGCTGCCCTGGTGGACTACCAGACTGATAGTGAAACTCTTGATGAGGGGGGGAATGCAACCAATGAGGACTCTGCCCCTGGGGTTTCTGCTGAATCTGTTTCTGGGAATGCCGCCATTCCTGCTGCCTCTGTTCCAAACTCCAGCAATTCCTTAGAGCTTGAGTTATTAAGGATGAAATTGGCCTTTGAATACCGCAAGTTGGAAATAGATGCTGAGCTTAAGAAAGAGGAGTTGGCTCAACAAGTGGAGCTCAAAAATAAGGACCTTGAACTCAAGAGCCAGGACACTGAATGTCAGAGGATCCAGCTAGAGAAAGCTAGAGTGGAGACTTCAGCTAGAAGCAGTGAGAGTGACAGGTCCCCAGCCACCAAGTTTATGAAAGATTTGGTTGGTGTATTTGTGGAGGGTTTGGATATCCTCCAATGGATTGAAGCGTTTGAAATGGCTTGTGAGATTCATGATGTGGATAAAAGAGATTGAGCGAAGTGTTTGTTAAGCAGAGTGCCTCAAACCGGGTATGACTGTATTCTGAAGCTGAGTGTGGAAGAAAGGGGTCAGTACGAGTGTATGAAGTCTGCTTTGATTGCCAAGTTCGGCAAGACACCTACCCAATACCTTAGAAGGTTCAGGGATTTTAAGAAAAAGGAGAATATGTCTTGGGTTGACTGGGTGAGTGCTGCACACATGAACATGATGGGGTGGATCGATGGATACAAGGTTAAGACTTTTGTTGAATTGTCCCACCTCTTGTTTTTTGAGCATTTCTCTGAAGCCTGTTCACCAGAGCTGCGTCAGTATGTGGCTGACCAGAACATTTTGGACCCCTTTAAGCTGGCTAGGTTGGCTGACAAGTGGGTCTCCCACTGGGTGTCCCCTAAGGACTCCAGTGGGAAGGACAAGGACAAAGAGAAGGGGGCCTCTCAGAAAGCTGAGGAGTCCCCCAAGCAGTCACAGTCGGGTAAACCAAAACCTTCCTCTCCTAAGACCCAAAAATCTAGTGGGGATAAGTCATCTGGGGGTGGGAATAAGAGTAGTGGTCCACCTGCTGCAAAGCAGGCTCCCAGTGGTTCCAGTACCGTACCCCGCACTCCTGGCGCTTGTTGGGACTGTGGGGCTCTGGATCACAAAAGGGGTGACCCCAAGTGTAAAGGTAAGGCACTTGGAGTACAGGCTGTCAGCCTGACCTACCCTTACCCCGTGTCTGAGGTGGAGGCCACGGTCCTCCCCTCCTCTGCCGGGATCACATTTGGTGCTCCGGTGGAGATTTCCTTAGTGTCCCTTGGGGCCTGGGACCAGTATGCGGAAGTACTGGCGACTATCCCACAGAACACCCGTAGGTTTTTGAGAAGTGTCCCCCTGAATGGCCAGCCTTCTACTGGTTTGAGAGACACTAGGGCAAGCATGACAGTGGTGGACAGGACCCTGCTCAGGCCAGAGGACTATGAAGGTGCTCCTCTGCAAACCACTAGGTTAGCTGGTGGGCCTCCCAGATTATCACCTGTAGCCTTAGTCACACTCATGATTGGCGACAAGACAGCGAAGCTTCCTGTCCTGGTTCAGGACAATGTCCCTGCTAACATTTTGTTATGGAATGATCTAGTAGAGTTGGGGTTGATCTCGAATGGTCTTCCCATGACTGCTGCTGCAGTCACTAGGTCACAGGTGACACCGAGTCTGGCTGTGGGTCAGGTACCCGAGCCAAAGGCGAGGCCTAAGGCAAGAAGAAGGAAGACCAAGAAGGCCACCTCTGTGGAGGGAGCACCTTCTCTTCCTGCTGTTCCGACAGCACCCATTGGGATCCATGCTCCGGACGGGCTGGGTCCAGTGGAAAACCCAAACTCAACTCCTTTGGGAGAAGAGGCAGAAGACTCTCCTGTGGGAGAGGTTCTCAACCCGGAGGATCATCCCGACCTTCAATGCTTGTTAGCTGAAGGGGGACCCTCCCGGGCGGACTTCTGTAAGGGACAGAGAGAGTGCCACTCTCTCGAGGGACTGAGGAAACAGGCCCTGGCCCAGGCACAAGGAGAGGTGCCTAGGAATTTCCGGATTTATTGGGAGGGTGAGCTCCTTGTTAGTGAGCCCACTAAGCCTGAACCTGGTGCCAGCAAGAGGTTGGTGGTACCCCAGGTTTACAGGCCCTTCCTACTGCAGTTGGCGCATGAGGTGCCCTTGGCTGGTCATCTTGGGACCAAGAAGACTAAGCAGAGGCTCTCTGCCCATTTCTACTGGCCACGGATGGGAGTAGAAGTGAAGTCCCACTGCAGGACCTGCCCAACTTGTCAGTTGTCTGGCAAGACTGGAGCCAGTGTCATTGCCCCACTGCAGCCGTTGCCAGTGGTTGGCACCCCATTTGAGAGGGTGGGCATCGACATCGTCGGTCCCCTTGACCCTCCCACTTCAGGTGGACATCGGTTCATCCTGGTCTTGGTAGATCATGCCACCAGGTACCCTGAGGCGATACACCTTCGGACGGTTACGGCCAAGGTGGTTGCCAGGGCTCTCCTGGGCATTTTCACCTGTGTCGGATTCCCCAAGGAGGTTGTCTCTGACAGAGGATCCAACTTCATGTCGAGTTACATGAAAACCATGTGGAAAGAGTGCGGGGTAACCTACAAGTTCTCCACCTCTTACCACCCCCAGACCAATGGTCTGGTTGAGAGATTTAATAAAACTCTCAAGGGCATGCTAGGGGCTTTGGAAGAACCCCTGAGGAGGAAATGGGATCTACTCCTGCCATGCCTGCTGTTTGCTTACAGGGAGGTACCTCAAGAGGGTGTTGGTTTCAGCCCCTTTGAGTTACTCTTTGGACATCCCGTGAGGGGGCCCCTCGCCTTGATCAGGGAAGGCTTGGAAGCCACCCCTCCGGGTCCCGCCAAGCAAGTGGGGGACTATGTGTTAGGCCTCAGACGGAGGATGACACAGATGATGGGACAGGCAACAGCAAATCTCAAGGCCAGCCAGGAATTGAATAAGTACTGGCATGACCTTAAAACCTCGCAAGTGGATTGGACTCCGGGACAGGAAATCCTTGTGATGGAGCCTACCAAGCCTAGAGCTTTGGCAGACAAGTGGACTGGACCCTTCAGGATCATCTCCAAGGTGGGCGAAGTCAATTATCTGGTTGACATGGGAGCCCCTGGGGTAGCCCCTCAGCTATTCCATGTCAACAGGCTCAAGCCTTTCCACCGGCGAGCGGAAGTCTCATGTCTCTTGCTAGCTTCCGGGCAAGAAGAGGAGAGTGAGCCCCTTCCTGATTTGCTGCATAGCAACCCTCGGGATGGCTCAGTGGAGGGAGTACATCTCTCTCCAGATTTGACAACAGAGCAACAGAGGGCCTGTAGGGCTTTGCTCCAATAGTACGCCTCTCTGTTTTCACTGAAGCCAGGCCTTCTTACACCGTGGTGTAAGCATGAAATTGACACTGGTGACAGTGTACCTGTCAAAAG
The DNA here is from genome assembly GCF_040938575.1 of Ambystoma mexicanum. Taxonomy (NCBI): domain Eukaryota; kingdom Metazoa; phylum Chordata; class Amphibia; order Caudata; family Ambystomatidae; genus Ambystoma; species Ambystoma mexicanum. The sequence continues at coordinate 865,591,567 of NC_090937.1, forward strand.
CAGGTGCTACCGTATGTCAGATACCGTCAAGAACCACATCCAGGCTGAGGTCGCCAAGATGTTGGATCTGGGTGTTATTGAACCCTCAACCAGTCCCTAGTCCAGTCCAGTGGTCCTTGTCCCCAAGGCAAGTTCCCAGGCAGGTACCAAGGATTGGAGGTTCTGTGTGGACTACCGAGGAGTCAATGCCGTCACCAAAACTGACGCGCACCCATTGCCCCGGGCTGATGAGCTCGTGGACACCATCGGTGCTGCCAAGTTTGTGAGCACCTTTGACCTTACTTCAGGCTATTGGCAAATAGCTCTGACGGACCATGCCAAGGAAAAGACGGCCTTCTCAACACCTGAGGGACTCTACCAGTTTAGGGTCATGCCTTTTGGGTTGAAGAATGCCCCTGCCACCTTCCAGAGATTGGTCAACCATGCGCTCAGTGGGCTGGAAGCCTTTTGTGTGGCTTACTTAGACGGCATTGCCGTCTACAGTTCCACCTGGGAAGAGCATTTGACGCGTCTGGATAAGGTGTTGCAGGCCTTGAAAAGGGGTAACCTCACTATCAAGGCCACCAAGTGCCAGATAGCTCAGGGGAAAGTTACCTATCTTGGTCATGAGGTAGGAGGGGGTCAAATCCAACCTCTCTCCAGTAAAGTACAGGATGTACAGAACTGGGAGACTCCCACTACTCAAACCCAGGTGAGAGCCTTTTTGGGCCTCACTGGGTACTATCGCAATTTCATGGCAGACTATGGGACCATAGCTGCCCCCCTGACAGCTCTAACGTCACCCAAGCAGCCTAGGAAGGTTAATTGGACCGAAGACTGTCAGAGGGCCTTTGATGGCTTGAAAGAAAGTCTGTGTAGGGCACCTGTGTTAAGTGCGCCTGACTACAGCCGACCCTTTATCGTCCAGACGGATGCCTGCGACACCGGAGTTGGAGCTGTCTTGTCCCAGTTAGATGACAAAGGGAGAGAACACCCTATCATATTCATCAGTAGACAACTCAAGGGTAGAGAACTTAGGTGGGCTACTGTTGAAAAGGAGTGTTTTAGCATAGTTTGGAGCCTTAGGCGTTTTAGGCCCTACCTTACAGGGTCTACCTTCAGGGTCCAAACAGATCATAAGCCCCTGAAGTGGCTTATGCAGATGAAGGGTGAGAACCCGAAATTGCTCAGGTGGTCCATTAGCCTGCAAGGGCTAGACTTCACCATAGAGCACAGACCAGGGAAGAGTCACGATAATGCAGATGGCCTTTCCAGAAGGTATGTTGACCGTCTGGATGAGGGTGTCTATCCCGTGGGAGATTAGACACCCTCCACCTCAGTCTGGGGGGGGCGACTGTGATGCTGGAAATGCATCTGAGGGACAGGGCCTCTGAATCCTTGTCCTATTACTTTTTTTACCGTGTGTTCTGTTATGATTTCTGCCCCGGAGTCCATGTGGGACTCCTGGCAGTGCAGCTCTCTCTTCTTGGTTTGGTGAACAGACCCATGGGATACCCTTATGGCACCCATGGGTAGGGGTACAACCCTGTGCCCCTAGTGTATGTTTTGGGCACCTGTGGGTGGCCCCAGAGCAGGGTATGGGCTGGTGGCAGCTCCATGCTGAAATTGACAGGTGCTCCGGGTGTCCTCCATTTTGGGATACCCAGGCCCTGCCATTGGGATCTGTTGATTCCTGATAGGAAACAAGATGGCCCCTGTGGCCTCTTGCTTTCTATTGCCTGTTAACTTGTTTTCCCAAAGTCCTGGGAAGCCCTGTCTCTGTCCCTTCCCCCTGACTGGCTGTTGGGTGGAAGTTCCATGTATGGTATTGTTGTGAAGGCCCAGCTAGACTGGCTGGAGCCTTCCCAGTGACTGTATGTTGTGGGTACCTCCTGTGGGTGGGACCTGGGTGAATGGAGTGTGTGACCAATATACACTTCTTGTTGTGGTTGTCTGGTTTCTGGCATGAGATACAAAGACTGAGACAGCCCTGCCCGAAACTGGCCTGAATGCAGTGTGTAGTGTTGAATGGCTGGGTACTTGTCCCAATCCACATTTCTTGTTGTGAGTGTCTGGAAGGGAGGAGTGTGGCCTGAATGCACTGTGTGCCTGATTGGCTGACTGACTGCATGAATGGCCTGCAGTATGATTGGCTGCTGAGTGTGTGCCAGCAGCGTGGATGAGAGAGAGGATAGTATATCTGGGGACCTCTCACCACTGGAAAGGTGTTCAGAAGGGACCTTTGGTTGAGAAGCGACCATTGTGCTCCTAAAGCAGTCAGGGAGCTGAGTCTCCACTCTACGAGTAACTGGAACTGCTGATCCTCGACGTCCAGCTGGAAGAAGAAGACTTGCTGTGGCATTTGCTTCGACCGATCCGAAGGCTGACGAATTCGTCGAGGGCTGACCCGAGAGAGGACCTGGTAAGGCGCCCTCTTCCCGTGCTCCGAGGGACCATCGAGCACCGCTCCATCTTCGCCGAAGCGCCCTGGAAGACAGACCCTCGAAAGGTTGTCGACCCGAGACGGGACCGCTGAGGAGATCGAGGTGAAGCACCCGGACATCGACGTTGTCGAAGTCCATTGCCGTCGACCAGGGTTCGCAGGTTTGTGTAACCGCTGGAGGCCCGTCGAAGTTGTGTTGCCCAGCCGTGGGAACCACTTGACGCCGTGCCGCCGACGACTGGAGCCGTCCGCTCCTTTGCCTAAGAACATTCAATCGAAGGACTCTCTCGACCGCATCGTCGACCGCTTATCCTGCTGGAGAAAGTCGAGGACGACCAACGTGCCGAGGAGAAACCTGCCGGTGGGTTTCCCGCCACCCGACGACCTCAAAGACTCGGACGACTCGACGCCCTTGCTGGGCCTCCGTCTCTACAATCTTTGCGGTCCAGAACTATTGTCATCGAGGTGCCCCGCACACCTCCGCCTTGCAGGACGCCGACGTTCCGACGCCGACGAGCACCGCTTGGACGAAGCTGCCGCCTCATCGACATCGTTCTACCTCGTTTGTCGACGGACGTTCGACGCCCCGTGCCTCCCGCTTGAAAGGGAAGGCATTCAAGAAGGGCCGTCGATTCCCCGTCGCCGAACAGCGAGTTCCTCGACGTTTGTCGACGCCTCTTCGAGGAGCTCGACTCCACCAGGTACATTGGGGGGTAAAACATTATAGGAGAGAATAAGACTGGCAGGGCAATATATGGACTGAGCTTGTGCTATATCTTTATTTACAGGTTGCCCAGGTGGGGGGATCTCCACACAGAACTGTGCCTAGTGGTAGGGGCCAGTATTCTGCCTACTGCTCAACCATCTTGTTTTCTCTCCTCTCTCTATTGCTGGTTTCCCTCTATTGGTCTGTGTGACATTGTACAGTATTGTTAATGCACTGTAATGAGATCTAGGGTGGTAGCACTTTAGGATTGTAAATATTTGCCATTGTAGATTTTGCCGGAGTACAAAGTGAGTTACTATGATAAATGTACATAACCTTAACTATTGATTATATAAAGACTGTGTTCTAACCAATACAGAGTGTGGATATTCCTTTGTGGGGGCTTGGGGATACACTGTACTTAAGAACCAGCCTGCATCACCTCCTGAGAAGCTAGGCCTTGATTGCTCGACCATTGCTACCGAATAGAGAATCTTGGCTGGGGTCTCCTGTGCCTCTTCTCCACCATATAGGGAGCGGAAGTACAGACACCCCCCACCGGTCGTTGAGGCCCGTCTCTCACAGCGGTGTAACACACATAGCAAAACATATGAGACCCTATGGAGTAAAAGACCCCATAGCCCATAGAACACATTGACATTCAAAGGAATTACATACATTCATGTCCAAGAGAGGGAGAAAAAGAGTCTCACTCTTGGCAGGATGGAAAAAAACAAACTCCAGAAATCCAGCAAAGCTGCTGGGGGAATCACTAGGTTAGGAAATTCAGCCTAAACAGAGAATTCTCCCTAACACTCGCCCCTCCCCCCCAGACTAAGGGACAGGAGGATTTAAACCACTCCTGGATGAATCTCATACCACTAGTCGATGACATACATCCTAGAGAGACCATCAGCATTTTGGTGGTGACACCCTGACCTGTGCTCAATGGTGAAATCAAACCCTTGCAGGCAAATCGACCATCTCAATAGTTTCGGGTTTTCCCCTTTCATTTGCATTAACCATCTCAAGGGTTGGTGGTCAGTCTGAATGACAAAAGTAGAACCATACAAGTATGGCCTAAACTTCTTCAGAGCCCACACGATAGCAAAGCACTCTCTTTTGATTGTTGCCCACCTTGATTCAGGATCCTTCAGCTTGTGGCTGATGAAGCAAATGTGGTGCTCCCTACCTTTCCCATCCAGTTGACTGAGTACAGCACCTATCCCTACATTTGAAGCATCTGTCTGCACAATGAAGTGTTGGCGGTAATCAGGAGCTCTGAGTACTGGGGCTTGGCAAAGAGCCTTTTTCAGGTTTTCAAAACCCTGATTGCACTCCTCGTTCCATCTAACCTTTTTAGGAAATTTGGGCGAGGAGATGACATTCAGTGGAGAAGCTATGGTCCCATAGTTCTCGATGAAATTCCTGTAATACCCAGTGAGGCCTAGGAAGGCTCTCACCTGGGTTTGAGTAGTAGGTGTTGTCCAATTGTGCACAGCTTCAATCTTACTGAGCAAAGGCCTTATTTCTCCACCTCCTACCTCATGTCCAGGATAGACTACTTTACTCTGTCCAATTTGGCATTTACTCACCTTTATGGTCAGATTGGCTCGTCCAAGAGCCTGCAAAACATCTCTCAGGTGGGTTACATGTTCTTCCCAGGAATTGCTGAATACTGCTATGTCATCCAAGTATGCCATGCAGAAGTCCTCCTTCCCATTCAGAACCTGGTTTACCATCCGTTGAAACGTAGCAGGTGCATTCTTCAATCCGAAAGGCATTACCTTAAACTGGTAACTGGTATAAGCCAACAGGGGTAGAAAATGCAGTTTTCTCCTTGGCATGGTCTGTCAGGGCTATTTGCCAATAGCCTGACGTCAAGTAAAATGTGCTGAAGAACTTGGCGGCACCAGGTTTATCCACCAACTCATCTGTTCTTGGCAAAGGGTGGGCATCAGTCTTGGTGACTGCATTAAGAGCTCTACAATCCACACAGAATCTAAGCTCTTTAGATCCGGCCTTTGGTACTAACACGACTGGGCTAGACCATGGACTTATAGAGGGCTCTATTACCCCGAGATCGAGCATCTTGCTGACCTCACCTTTGATGTGGGTTTGTACGTGTTCTGACATTCGGTATCCTCTGCTTTTGACTGGCAGACAGTTACCAGTGAGTATGTCATGCTGGCCCCAAGGGGTCAAGCTTGATGAGAGCGAGAACAGAGAGGCAAACTGATTCAACATAGATTTGCACTCTTCTTGTTGCTCGGGTGTCAGATTTAAAGAGAGATTTACCCCTTCAATTTTTCGTCCAAAGGTAAGCCTCTGAGGAGATCCGAAAGAGCTTCACTCTCTTCTTCTTCCTCGGTTGATGGCAGAAGCAATGCTCCTACATCAGGTCTTGAGACATACGCTTTGAGTCGGTTGGTGTGGAAGACTGTCGGAGCCTCCTTGGGATTGCCCAAGTCCACCAGATAGTTGACCTCTCCGAGTTTACCCACTACTCTGAAGGGTCCCATCCATTTGTCTTGCAAGGCCCTCTGCCTTGTTGGGATCATAACGAGAACGAGCTGGTCTTGAGCAAACTCAACCATGTTAGCCTTTTGATCGTGCCAGTGCTTGACCAATGCTTGTCCAGCTTTCAAGTTATCGCTTGCTTCTGTCATCATGTGTGACATTCTCCTCCGGAGACCTATCACGTAGTCAGTCACTCTGACTGGCTTGGGGGAAGGAGCACTCTCCAACCCCTCCTTAATCGGGGCCAGTGGACCTCTGACGGGATGACCATAGAGAAGTTCGAAGGGAGAATAACCTACTCCCTCCTGAGGGACTTCTCTATAAGCAAATAGAAGGTATGGCAGTAGAAGGTCCCACTTACGTTTAAGGGGTTCCTCGAAAGCACCTATCATGCTCTTCATGGTTCGGTTGAACCGTTCTACCAACCCATTGGTTTGTGGGTGGTAAGCTGTTGAGAACTTGTAAGTAACTCCACAGGTTTTCCACATGGCCTTCATGTAGTGGGACATAAAGTTTGACCCCCTGTCAGAGATTACTTCCTTAGGAAACCCTACCTGGTAAAAATACCAAGGAGGGCCTTAGCCACAGCGGGAGCTGTAACAGTCCTCATAGGAATTGCCTCAGGATACCTAGTAGCATGGTCTACTACAACAAGTATAAACCTGTTGCCTGAGGAGGTTGGAGGATCAAGGGGACCAACAATGTCAATCCCTACTCTCTCAAATGGGACTCCCACAACTGGGAGAGGCACTAAAGGTGCCACATTCTTGGAGCCAACCTTACCAGAGGTCTGGCAGGTGTGGCAGCTCCTGCAGTGTTTTTCTACTTCGGCCCCCATCTTTGGCCAATAGAAGTAGAGAGAGAGCCTTTCCTTAGTCTTCTTGAAACTCAAGTGACCAGCCAAAGGAATCTCGTGGGCTAACTGCAAGAACTGTGGTCTGTTCTCTTGGGGTACTACAAGCCGCTTGTAGTCCCCAGGTGCAGACTCGGTCGGTTCACTGTAGAAGAGGCCATCTTCCCAGTGCAACCTGTATTTCCCAGGCTCTTGCCCTTCAGCATGAGCTTCTGCCTGGTGGCGAAGACCTTCCAGAGTTGGACATTCTTTCTGTCCCTTACTGAAGTCTGCCCTGCTGGGTCCACCTTCTGCCAGTAAAGACTGCAGCTCAGGATGGTCAACAGGATCCAGATCTCCAATGAGTTCCTGGCCTTCCATTAGCTCTTCGTCAGAGTCTAATTCTACCACACAGGGCTGTACCTCCCTCTCAGCCTCAGCTGGAGGTGGAGTTACGGGTGTAACTTTGGACAACCGCTGGGAAGTCCTTTTTGGCTGCACTGAAATGCTGGCTGCTGGTTTCGGGATAGAAGTCTTAGGTTTCCCTTTTGCTTCTCATTTCTTCCAGACCGCGGCCGACAATTCCAGTGGAGCAGGAGTGATTTCTTTCTTCATCATCTCCTGGAGAGTACCGCGCATGGTCCTCTCTCTTGCAGGTCTGGTTAGCTCCTGTAACCGTTTACTAGGAGGTCTGGGGGTGTGCGATACAACTCCGAGAGTTTTCAAATAGTTACCCAACAGAACGCGTCCTGGTACCTCACTTTGTATGGTGACAGGTATCTTCACAGTCATGTCGTTACACTGGATGAGAACTGGTAATTGGGGAAGCATCTGCACAGGCCTTCCAGCTAACTTGGTGAGGCGTTTGGGTGCCTTAGCAACATCCTCAGCCTGAAAAAACGATTTATCCACCACAGTTATGCTGGCTCCAGTGTCCCTAATGGCAGGAGTCTCCTGACCATTCACCTGGACACTGTCCTTATAATACTCTTTAGTATTATCGGGGATAGAATTATAGATATCTAAATTCTGTTGTTCCCACAACCCCAGAGATACTAAAGAAACGCTGGCTGAGACTCCAATGGGTTCATCAGCTAGCAATAGAAAGTTTCCACTTGCCATTTGGACTTCCTCCTCTGGAGCGAAGGCTAAGGAGACAAGCTGGACCCCTGAAGGTTTACCCTTACATCTGGGATCTCCTTTCACGTGGTCAGTTGAGCCACAAACAAAGCATTTACCGAATGCTTTCTGGAATGGTGGCTTGTTCTGTCCTCCTTCTGGTTTGGCACCAGAAGACACACTATTATGCTGCGGTTTTCCCTGTGGCTTACCCTTCTGTTTTTGTTTGGGGCCCTCTTTGGAATTTGAGTTATTCGAATTCTCTTTTGAGTCTTTTTTTTAGGCTGTTTTCCCTCATCCTTCTTCTGAGTTGCCCCAGAATCCTTTTGAGTAGCCCTGTTGGAAACCCATAAGTCAACAGCCTTAGCCAGCTTCCGGGAATCCAATTCCTTCGAATCAGCCAAGTGCTGTCTGAGCTCAGGAGAACACGCATCATAAATCGACTCCAACATAAAAAGATTCTTCATACCCTCATAAGTGTTCACTTTGTAACCCTTAATCCATCCCTCTAAGTTTTTCAAACCTTCACTCACCCAGGTAGCCCAAGGGGTACCATCATGCTTTTTGAGGGTTCTAAACCTCTTAAGATACTGGGAAGGGGTCTTCCCAAATCTAGCTATCAAAGCTAGTTTCACACTTTCGTAATCCGTTTTATCCGCCTCCCCCAACTCCATTACCACATCAGTCGCAACAGGGGGGAGCCTAGAGAACAACCAAGGAAGTAAATCATTCCCGGTGATGTCCTGGAGCCCATGATTGTACTCAAACAGTTTTAACCAATCCAACACATCCAATCTCGGTTCATACATACCACTAATTCCTTCGGCATCCGGGATCTTTTGGGACTGGAGCTCCTAGAGGAACAAGAGGAGAGAGAAGCATTTTCCACAGACAACTTTTTCATCTCTAACTCGTGATTAAGTTCTATTTCCCTGAGCCTTAACTCAGCTTGCTTCTGCTCAGCCTGGGCATTCATCCATCTGAACTCGAGCTCTTGGTTTCTTTCAGATTGAGCCAAGAACCGTTTGTATTCTAATTCGAGCTTCATTTTTTCCAGTTCAAAATAAGCAGGGTTACATGTGGGACCGGATATGGGCCCCGTAGGTACAGCTGGTAAGGCAGGTAGAGGAGCAGGGGAGACAGTTTCGTTAGCCTCTCCTTCCTTTTCAGCCTCTTCATCACTATCATTACTTTGATTTAGATCAACACCATTACTGTTATCTACATTTGCTGGAGAAGTTGGTTCTTCTGAACCAGTACCCAGACTTTGGTTTTCCAGCAATCTCGCTATCAGTTCTAACTTCTTGCCTCTTACAGAAAGATTCTCTTGCCTACAGAGAGCTCGTAAACTCTCAGTATTTTCCCCTGACAAGGATTCTTGACTGTAAACTTCCATAGTAGACATGTTTTTAAAAGTTGCTTTTTAGTGCTAAGCTTTGTGGTTAGTTATCCTAAAGTGTCGAAAAGCACTCTAAAAGTGTATACTCGATACAAATCCCACCGCTGTACACCAGTGTTAGGCGGAAACCTCTGCAATTCCCACTGGGACCACTGCAAAAGATTTAGGACTACAGGTGTTTGGCAGTAAACCCACTTGGTAGCAGTCTGTACCACACAGATTCACTTGGTAGCTGTGGCTGAGCAGTCAGACTTCCCTCAAGAAGAGCTAGGCAGTATGTGGAGTATACAAAATAGGGCAATCTACAAAGTAGGACAAGCAAACACGGAACAAGGCTTCGGTGTAAAGATATAAAGGTATTTATTTATAACAACACATCTATGGAAAACACTCTGGCACTAATACGGCAAACAACTTCAATCACAATTACTTATACGAAGAAACAGATCAATCCCCCTAACAATAGTTCGACAAGTCTAGGTTCACCGGCATCACTTATTTGCAGACAGAGGTGTATGCTTTAACCTAGATGAAACTCTAGTATTCGTTAGGAAGGAGAGAAAAATAAGTCAGGTTATGAAATCAACTCTCTACCAATACTTTACGGACAAATGCAAGGCAAATAAGGCAGGGTCTACTGCAGATCACAAAGTTCAGAGGCCAGGCCCACTCGGAAAGAGGAAATAATGTCCCAAAAAGTGTCTCAGTGGAAATGCACTTTGAGTCTTTATCGCAAATTGTTATGGAAAGTTTGGACCAGTTCAGAACAGAAAGTTTAAGAAAGCTTGAAGGTGACCCAATGGAAAGGCGAGGATTAAGACACCTCACTCTATCCGGCAGAAAGGGAAGCCAGGCGGACACGGTACCTTGTTTGTGGAGAGACAGCTCCGGCGGGGGCAGTTGTTCCTGGTGGTGGATGCACGTTGGGTCTTTGCCAAGAGAAGAGATGATCTAGTCGTCGAAGGAAAGTTGAAGATCGTTGCACCACCAGGGAAGAGACCAGCCGTGGAGTGCTCCGTCACAATGCACCACCTTTTGGTCGCGGTACCGGGGTTGTGGCTATCCGGTTGCCGAGGTGCTCTGCACGGGCAATTCGACCACTGCGTCCTGGAGCGAAGAAAAAGCAAAGGCGACTGGTTGTTCCCACCAGTCAGGGGAAGAGACTCTCCTCTGTCGTCGGGAAGTGGTGAGTCGGTTCAGCAGGGCTCCACCGGAGGTGTCGTCATTGCAGGTCGGCTCAGCTTTACCCTCGTCGGATTCTTAGGTCCTGTGGCGACTTCTGAAGATCCAGTCCCAAAAGCCCTGCTTTTATTCAGAAAACCCCCCATTAATTAAGCTTAGCTGTCACTCAAAACACGCTAAGTGGTGAGCGGGGTGGCTCACCACTTGGGCCAATCACACCAGAGTGCGACTGGAGTTGGCAAGGCAACTCAGTCCAGGGTGCCTAAACCCCCTCCCACACCCCTGTGGTAACCCAGACAGAATGGCACCACATTGGAAGGTCTCTGTACAGAAGCCCGCCAAAAGTGGAACAAAGGGCTCAACCTTTGGTTTAGGAGTCACAGAGACAAACACAGACGCCATTTTAAAAACCGAGTTCTGGCAGAAAATACCACTCGATAGACTTATTTAAGATAAGTAAACCAGTGGTATGTTAGAGACTAACGAGAAAAAGTATTAATCTCCAACAATGGGAAGAATCCCATAGGGTTACATCCGGGGTCGAATATAACAAGTAGTTTCCACTGCCACCAGCCAATACTCGATGAGGGGGGACGGGACAGTGCCCCCTCGAATAACAGACCCAGGAGTAATCAAATTACCCCTACTAGTACATCCACAATAGGATGGTTTGTACTAGTTCTGTTTGTAAATTTAGGTCTAGTAAAGCCAATGGTGACTTTACATGCCCGGGGAGACAGTAGTCAGTCCCTGGGTATGGAGTCTATGATGGAGGTCCACTAGGACGCCCCAGTGCTACGGCACAGAGGGTGCGGTGTAACACACATAGCAAAACATATGAGACCCTTTGGAGTAAAAGACCCCATAGCCCATAGAACACATTGGGCCTCATTACGACCCTTGCGGAAATGGAAAAATGATGGCGGAAATGCAATACCGCCATCGAACACCGCTCGTTGCGATCATGACCCGTCACCGTAAAGTACGATGCCATTAGCGACACCGCAGTGAACGGCAACGCTAACTGCACCAAGTACGCGCACGCGCGCCTTGCAAAACCGGAATCACCGCCATGGCGCAACGGTACGCGAATCCTGACCCTAGCGGACATGTACTGAACGCCATCAAGCACGTCGTAAAGTACCATTCCGCCATGGCGAGAAATACGGCAACGCGAACCAACCGTAAATGGCCCACTGAGTGCCTGTACTCCACTCCCTGGCCTCATTGCACAACTCCTGGCAGGCGCAATGTACTCACACTATGCAACCAGTGAAATCCACTATTCACCCATGCATGCCAACGTAGAAAAGCATGCAGGGGCTCAAAGCGCCCCGTGAGTGGGCATCCATGTACGGCATGTCACCATAGCCGTACTGACGCAGCACAGGCATGTGAAGGTACAACACATCAAAATGAAAATCAAGAACACATGACACAAAACAACAGTAGTCCCCCATCGCTTGCCACCAGCGCAAGGCAACATCCACAACAGCATCCTGAGGGGGATTGCACCAGCCCTGTACTCATGCCAGTAAACAAACCAACCATCAGCAGAAGCATGTACCACACAAGTCGGCAGAGTGACTGAGCAGCCAGGCTCATCCCAAGAGGGGCCGATGGGAGCTGCAGGGCACAGATGGCATCAATACAGAAGCTATTCCAATGGACATGACCCCAGTCCCCCTCCAACAAACGCACGCAAACACAGTCACCTGTGACCAGCCACATTCTGAACAACCCATCATTCCACCAATCGACCTGGCTGACAGGCACCAGTCGGCCAAAAGCCAATCCCCCGCCCCTGAACAGCACATCATGTAAACAGACACAATGGCAGCCTCTATCCGTGACCATACTGTGCTACGTAGGCAAACGCGGCCAGTACTGTACCACACAACTCAACTCAGAAGGCGGAACACAAAGCAGATCATCACGCAATACATACCGCCACAAAGCGAAAATCGCCACATCACCTGCAAAGAACAACGCAACACGACAAATATCGGAATACAATTTAAATGCACATCCAAATGACAAAGGCCCCACATCAATTTGCAAAATCCCACCAAAACAACCATCATCACCGAGGGCTGCATCTGCAATAATTGACCGGCTTCCACTTGTGTGACGCCCTGTACCATCATGGCACACAGGGCTTACATCAACGTTCCAAAAGGCAACATGGAAGCGGCAAGAACCGCAGGTCCGTCCCATGAGGCAGGCACTAGTCGAGCTGAAAGGCCGAAATGTTGCACCTAGCCACCAGTACAGCGTAAGGGCATGTGGCCCATTGGCGATCGTCCCATATGATCGAAATGGTGCTCCACTGATTCACCCGAAGCTGCAGGAGTCGAGAGTAAAAACCATCTGGAGGAGTGGCGTAGAGATGGCATCTGCAATAGGGCAGGAGATACCTGTCACCCAAAAGAAACACAAATCAACCGATTGCATTACGGGTCTCATGATGCATTACAATCTTCATTCAACACACCAAATCCACACCCATATGCATGCTAGCCCACTCCAAAGGAATATACACACCCCTAATCCAGTATCGAATCACAACGAAACCAATCGAGCTAAATACACCATTGGCAACGTCGGTTACTGTGCATGCGTCCGTCAAGATAGAACCCATGACATGGGATTAGTAACGTGCCTAGACACAAGTGTATGAAGGCGCGTCGAGACAGGGAGGATCCGACAAGGGCAGAGAGACGTATGTCCCACTATGGCAGCCTTGCATCACATAACGCAGGGGAAGGGGAGTGAACCAAAAAACCCATGTACATGGCAGACCCTAAACGGATTCATCAGTCCATGCATCCACACATCATTCCCTCATCCCGCAATGAAAACGCATGAATATTCACTCACATAATATGTGAAACTTCCATCGCGTCTGTGCGTAATGCAGTCCGCAAAAACCACTGTGCCCCTGGCCGGATCTGTAGTGTTGTGAAGCAAGATGGATTTGGGAACGTCCTGCCTCATCGTCCACTACGCTATTGCGCATCCCCTTCAATTCATATCATTCATTGCCTGCTCGTTATGGGCCATGTCCCAAGGACATTCTACAATAGAACGTTACATTTCCAGCCAGACCTGTGGGCGTATCCTCGCCGCTACTTCAAAACCCAAAATGCTGGCCTTCGAATTCCTCACTTGCAACATTACGTCGAAAAGGCTTCTGTGAACGCTTGCATTCACAATTACATCAATGTAGTGCGGCTGTGTGTCATGATGCTAACTGGCTGCAATCACAAATGGGACGCCACGCCCGTCGGTGAAGTACGTTACTGTGCTGCATGAGGGTCGGCCATCGATCGAGCCCTACATACCACTGACTCTTCACAGGTATGTAAGCGGCTGCAATCATAGCATGTGTAACAATGGGAGCATAGCATGAAGATCAGTCAAAGTACATCACACTGCCATCGGGATTTGATACATGATTCCAATCCCAAGATGCCATGCGGCCAAATGCAGCCTTACGTGCGGGCCGTGCTCGACCAGAAGGGATTGCATCTGCCACAGATTCATTCAATCAGCACAGGTGGAGGCCATACAGGCCGACAGCACATATATTGCAGACCCAAACCCCTCCCACAACCACTCCCACTCCAAAATGCTACCGGCAGGACTAGCGATGTTGGGCCTGGGGTACCAGATAGCACTGCAAGTGCTACAACTACAAGAAGACGACGAACAACAACAGGTACAACAACCGGGCGCACAGGGGAGACGGAGGAGGAGGAGGAGGAGGAGGAGGGCAAGGCAGGGTCAGCAAGGCCCACAAGCACTGCCACTACCACCACGCAGGCGGCCCGCAATCCCACGCCTCCGAGCCGATCCGTTCAACCTCACTGCTGAGCAGATCCACACCCTCTACCGTTTGGACCGGGACACCATAATCGCCATTGTGGACATGACACATGCTGACCTCGTGAGCATGATAGATAGCCCAACCGCCATCCCACCCCTACTGAAGGTGGTGTCTGCACTCCACTTCCTGGCCACAGGCACCTACCAGCACACAGTGGGACAGTTGCATGGCATTTCACAGCCACTGTTCTCACGGACACTCTTCCAAGTGCACGATGCCCTCCTGAAGCACGCCGACGACCACATCACACTACCACGCACGTACCAGGAGATTACCAACGCTAAAGTGGGATTCCATGCACTTGGCGGCATCCCGGGTTGCATTGGTGCCATCGACTGCACCCATGTTGAATTGGTTGTCCCACATGCCATGGAGGTCCAGTACCGCAACCGGAAACAATTTCATTCAATCAATGTGCAAATGGTGTGTGACTCCAACAAGATATTTACGCATTGTTGTGCCAGATTTCCAGGATCTACCCATGATTCTATGGTCCTGAGGAACACAAGAATACCACGCTACATGGAGCGACACGCAGGGCACAGATCCTGGCTACTCGGTGAGTCTCATTCCATGCATGACATCGTGGCCCATTTGATGCGTCAATGACCTTGCAGGGGGGGGGGGGCTACTTAGCACTATCATTCCACTGACACCCTTTATTCGTCTCATACAGGTGATGCCGGGTATCCACTGAAGAGATGGCTCCTTACACCAATCCGGAACCCACAGAACGAGCATGAGGAGGACTACAACCATGCCCACTCACGTACCCGTGTGGTCATTGAACAGGCATTCGGCCTACTGAAGGCTCGTTTCCGCAGCCTCAGCAGGTCTGGCGGGGCACTCATATACAGCCATGAGAAGGTTTCTAAGATGGTCATGGCATGTGTCATGCTGCACAACATGTGCATACGTAGGAATGTGCCCATGCCCCCTGACGCTGTACTGCATGCACCTGAAGATGATGATGATGATGAGGGTGGGGATGTGGAGGCACCTCAAGGAGTCCATGAGGCACAGGATGCACGTGCAATCCGACAGAGCATCATAGATGCATGCTTCTAGCAACCACGCATGGTGCCTATTACACGGAAAGGGGACCTGTGGCACTGTGTGTGTGTAGTACAGGCACATTGTGGACTGTACGCCTATGAAGGCCTCGTACGCAAATATCAATGTCCACACATGTCATTGGATGATAATGAGGTGCTGTATTGTTGATGTGATTTGATTTATACACCCTATGGACCCGCCACCCAGTGAAGCCCAACACACCCCCTCCACCCTACTACCTCCCCCCCCAACAACAGTGTCCAAATATGCATGCTGTCCGTGGGTAGACGCTATTGCAAGCCCCCTCTACGGGTATCAGGGGCACCCCTGCCCGTGGAGCGCAGGTTCCTGCCAGATCTGCGTTGGGGGCTGCCCTGGACGGAACTTGCCACGGATGAGGTCTCTGCCTGCTCGCGTCCATGCATGTCTCTGAGGGTTTGTGAGAGCTCCGAGAGCACACGGCGCACAGCAGCAAGTTCAGCACAGACGTCTTTGGACGTCGCATGCAGTTCCCCCCTCAGGCTCTCGGTGCTTTTCTCCATTTGTGCTCTCAGGCTCTCGGTGCTTCTCTCCATTTCTCCCCTGAGGCTCTCACTACTTTTCTCTATTTGTGCCCTGAGTGTCTCGGTGGATGTTTCCATGGCTGCCCTGGAACCCCCGCATTCATTTGCATGGTCCTTGAGTAGCGTGGACGCTTCCTGCTGTTGCTCGATCAGCAGGTCGAGGGACTGTTGCCTCTGCTGGGCCATGGACATTTGCAGTGGTGTGACAGGGGGGCTGCTCAACACATGTTGCCTTGGCACAGGACTTGTGGGGGTTGGCCAGTCGTCGTCTTCAGGGTGCCCCTGCGTGGTTTCGTCATGGTGTAGGGGATGGGACATGCAGGGGGATTGGGAAAGGTCATGGATGGTACCTACGTCGCCAGCACTGTTTTCCGTGTCGGAGCATGCTGGCATGACAGCTGTGTCACCTATGGTGCTGCTACCACCAGAGGCAGTGCCATCAGATACGTTCTTTGGGGGGACCTGTGGTGCTGGGGTTGTGGACTTGCTGGCTGCTGGGGTGCCTGTTGCAGTCCCCTCCAGTGTGCTGCCACTTGATTCCTGCTGCTGCCGTGTCTTGATCCTTGCACCTGAGGTGGAGGCTCTTGGGACGTTGGTCCTGGCCCTCTTTGCAGGCGTGCTGGTAGGGGTGTCCTGCAGCTCGTCGTTGGTATCGGACCCTGTGGTGGAGTAAAGAGGGGCGAGCGTTAGTAATGGGTCTGTCGGATTTGGAATGGCAACGTATCAAATGCATTGGGGTGGTACATGAGGCTGATTTGGGACTGGGCCTTGGAGGTGGTCTCATTTTCGTGTGGATTGAGGATGCATTCATTTGGCTGCCTGCAGTTAGGGGGTGCATGCTGCACATGTAGGGGTTGTTTATGGCTTCTTGATTGATTTGTTTGTTCATTCTGACTTTTAGAGGGCGCTGTCAGGGCTAAGTATGTATTGCACTATGGGGTCACATGGTACTGCACATGTTCGTGGTTTGTGGATTTCGCATTGTTTCTCTTGGCCAACCTACCTGATTCTCCGGATGTCGGCACTCCTTTCTCCATCCCTCCGACTCCCTCTATGCTCTCCATTCCTATGGTGGAGGCGCAGATTTCCTCCCAGGGGGTCAACTTGATGGGCGACTCTGAACCCCCCCCGGTAGCTGTGGCGATGTTCCTGTTCGCAGAAAGTATGCTGCGTACGCGGATCCGCAGGTCGTCCCACCGCTTGCGACATTGCTGTGGCGTGCGGGGTGTTGTCCCCACCGCACTTACGCGCTGTGCCACCAGGACCCATATGGCCTTCTTGTTGGCAAGGGCCGTCCTGGTCATTTGACTGGAGAAGACGACGGCGGAATTTTCCTGTAGGGTCTCGGTGAGCACGGTCAGTTCCTCTCGGGAGAAGTGTACCTGCCGCTTGCGGTCACACGCTTTCTTGGCTACCTTTCCCATATTTATTTTTTTGACTGGGGTTGCTAACGGGTTGGGATGTGTGTCAGGGTCGGATTTTTTATGGTTGTGTTGGGATTCGGATTTTATAGTTGTGCGGCGTGCTGTTTCCCGTTCCGGCCACATGCTTTTACTTCCGTTTCCGTATATTTACGGTGGCCGTAATTTGCGGTGCACGCTCGTTACGGTGACCGCTCATTACGGTGACCGCTAAGATGGGTGGCGGTATTGCACCTGGTGCAGCGTACGGCGGCGGTAAGGGCCGTTTTGGGGTCATTTCCGCCATCGCAGCCTTTCGGATTCCGCCATGGCGTAATGCTCGTGCCCGATGGGTCGTGATTGGCCGCACTTTGCTCCTTCGTGCTATGGCGGAAACGCTATTTACGCTGTTGCGGTCCGGTCAGTCAATTTCCGCAAGGGTCGTAATGAGGGCCATTGACAATTAAAGGAATTACACACATTCATGTCCAAGAGTGGGAGAAAGAGTCTCACTCTTGGCAGGATGGAAAAAAAACAAACTCCAGAAATCCAGCAAAGCTGCTGGGGGACTCACTAGGTTAGGAAATTCAGCCTAAACAGAGAATTCTCCCTAACAACACATACCCAAGCAAATAAGCAAATCGTGTGTGAGAATTCCCGCACACCCCTGTAATACACGTACCCAAGCAAATCGCGTGTGAGAATTCCTGCGCACCCCTGTAATACACATACCCAAGCAAATTGCGTGTGAGAATTCCCACGCACCCCTGTAATACACGTACCCAAGCAAATCGCGTGTGAGAATTCCCGCACACCCCTGTAATACACGTACCCAAGCAAATCGCGTGTGAGAATTCCCGCGCACCCCTGTAATACACATACCCAAGCAAATCGCGTGTGAGAATTCCCGCGCACCCCTGTAATACACGTACCCAAGCAAATCACGTGTGAGAATTCCCGCACACCCCTGTAATACATGTACCCAAGCAAATCGCGTGTGAGAATTCCCGCGAACCCCTGCAATACACGTACCCAAGCCAATTGCGTGTACGCGCACTTTCATCCAATTACACGCAATGATACTCTGACTTGCAGTGTTTCCACGTGTGCTCTGTCATCACGTGCTGTGAGGGAAACACCCGCGCGCGTCACCTCACAGACGCGCTTACGCGCTGAGGGCCTTTCCTCGGATTTCACGTTGACGTGCAGGATTTTCACGTGCCAATTCACTCCATATCAAGCTGGCCATGCGTAAGTACACGGCACGCTCCTGCCCAGAAGGACGAATTACTGCCCCCCAGAGCCCCAAGCAGCCTCCCACGAGCCATCTGCTACTGCCTGCCTGCCTGCTGCCACCATGCCCTGCCATTTTGTGCCTGCACATCTGCCATCTGCAGGGGTCCAGTTGCTGTGTCCACCCCTGCTGGAACAGAAGACTCCCGACTGCTATACCATCGCTCCACAGCCCAGCCCCAGGACCCAGTTCCCCACCCACTCCTGCCTCTGGGGTTGCCATGTCGGGCACTGCAACATCTGGCACCAGTGGCAACCCCCGGCCAGAGAGGCAGAGGGGGACCAGCTTCACTGCCACCGAAGTTGGTGTCCTGGTGGAGCAAGTCCTGGGGCTGTATGATGCCCTCTTCGGATCGTCACGCGCCAACAAGGAAGGACGGAACAGGATCTGGGACGACTTGGTGGTTGCCATCAACGTGGAGGGGGTGGCAACCCGCAACATCCAGAAAGTCAAGAAGCGCTGGGAGGACTTGAGGTCCAGGACCCTCTTGAAGGCCCGGCGCCTCGTAGAGGGGGGCCGGGGCCACATGAGTACCATCCAGGTGAGGGTCCTGGAACGTGTAGACTCAGCGCTCCACGCCCAGATCCTTGCGAGGCAGACCCGTCTGGAGTTGAGCGGTAAGTGAGCAAGCATTGCTGTGTGAGACAGGGCATGTTGCAGTGTGCTGGTTGTCTGATGCTTGCCTGTATGTGTGACATAGGCCAAGTACGCATGAATGTGTGCAGGGACATCATGGTCATGCATGTGAGACCAGTAATGTGTGAACCACACGGTTGGTGCATGTGTTTAAATGCATCATGGGGAGCCCTATGCGGATTGGACACATGAGAGCATGCCAGTCTGTGTTCCTGGACATGGGTGGGGGTGAGGGATGGGTGCTGATGCCATGTACATGTATGGTATTCATGTCTGTGTGTCTGACCTGCGTGTCTGTGACTTGTGAATGCCATGGATGCATGACACATGTGCGCTGGTTTCCCTGCGATTTTCGCACTTGCACTGCGATTTTTGCACTTTTACTGCGAATCGCACGTTTTGGCACCTCTGCGAGGGAATTTTCGGCGCACATTAATTCCATGAATCGACACCCAAGTTTCACACTGGGACTTCCAATTAGTCAGCACTACTGAGGAGTTATTTTTAAAAGCAGATGCCAGATAGTCTAACACTGCGGGCCAATGATTATCTAATCTCAATTGAACCGGTACAAAAGTGACTATTGGTATGGGGGTTTCAAGATACAGGGTATCAATTAATCACACAAAAAGAACACCTGTCCAGTATTGTTAAATACTTTCTCTTCCAAGTTTATTAGGACAGTTTTTTATAGATAAAAGGAATAGTGAAAATCCCCTTGGCATGAGCTTCTCACCCATCAAATGCATGAGCAGAAACAAACCCTCTATTCAGGATTCCATAGAGTCACAAGCTCTTATGAGATTCTACAGTAGGCCAAAGTCTTGCTCAGAAGTGCATGTGTGTTCTGTCAGTCAGCTCTAATTTTATTGGCCAATCATGACTACTGAACTTCTCAGAGAGGTTTATTAGGCTAATCTAATCACTCGCTCTCTAGGTATGTTCGGTGGCCATATTAAGTGCACATCTCTCTTCCTGGCTCTCTGTGGATTGTTCTTGGCACTTAAAGAGAGGAATAGGGCTGGTCTGCACTTGGAGGATGCAGCCTACCCTGCTTCCTCCAAGTGTAGACCAGCCCTATTGCAGGGTAGGCTGCATTCGATCCAAACAGACATTTTTTTCATATAACATTCCCTGTTTGGAATATGTTAGGGTTCATTTTAAAGTGAGCAGTAAGGAAAATGAAAGCGTAAAAATGCTTGTACAAGTGCATTGTGAAGCTGTCTTGAGCCGCAGAAGTACAGCTAAGCAACGATAACAGCTATGCATTGCTTTGCTCCTCTGTCTCAGACAAGCACTTTGTTTTGCACCTACACGAGATTTGTATGCAGGCCTAAAATGAATGGTTTCCAATAGAATACACCTACATTATAATGAGCAGGCGGATTCCATTGAAATCAATAATAAAACACAGTCTTTAAAGTGTATTTGTGGGCAATGTTTGATTTCTCTCAAAGCAAGGCCTGACTCCAACAGGGGAACCATGGGGGCCAGCCAGCCCCCCCCCCTGGTCACCTCATGTCCCCCTCCTAGAAAGCAGGTCTTTCCCGTGGTGTTAATGGCCACCAGACCCAGGGGGGGCTAGAGGGGCTGCAGGCTGGGTGTATTTAGCGATTAGTATTCTGAGGGGCTAAACAGCAGCAGGGGGCCAGGATTTCTTTGCTTGGGTTGGACAATGATTTATGCCCCATAGCCATGAAAGAGGAAATGCCCAGGGAAATGCAGTGTCATTCACACCTCTAAGGTAGCACACTTGATCATGCAGACAGCCTAGAACTATCTTGCAAGATCCTGTGTTGCCTTTTTAAACTGTATTGTTCATCTTACATTTCAAACCTCTCATTTACAAGATAGCTATTTATTTTAAAACTATCAAGTTAGTTTCTGTAATTTGAAGTAGTTATTTGTGTGGGAATATAACCGTTATTCCCATCATGCTTATTGAGATGCTTAACTGTAACAAACAATGTATAGCAGGTGATGATGCTTGGACACAGATTTCTGCAGTAGGTGCATAAACGGCTGAGCACCTTGTCAAATTACATTCACTGGAACACAAGCCACCGCAAGCATTTTCTTTGCTGCGGGACCTTGTGGTCCAGCAGTTTGGGCAGGGCTGCTCACAATGCCAGTGGTTATGATTGATTAGAGACGTACATCCATAAGGCTGAGGGCCCTTGGCAATTAAACTAAAAGTATATATTCACCTGCATGAACTACTTGTGTAATAAGTGACACAATAAGGTTGGTAGTAAGAAAAATGTAATTCTGGAGGGGAGAGTGTAGTAAAATCAAAATGTTAATTGATGTAAGGCTTTCAATTAGGTTATTCGTTGTAAGCCAGAATGATTGCATTGGACCAAAGATGGGATGGAGAAAAGATATTAGAAGGGACAAACATTCAATGGACACATTTGGTCATTTACCCATCCATTGCTGTGATTATCCCTATGGTAGTCCCGCCAGCTACCTGCCCTCTCCCTGCGGAAACATACCCTCTTCGGTACTCTTTGGTCTAGCTTTGTGTGTTGCATTTAGTCTGCTTGTGTTATATTTAAGCATTCTTTTGAGTGTTTAATGACTTAATTGCGTCTGTAAACGAGCTCCTGTTGTAATAAAATATCTATTAACAATGTGTATTGTCAGCCAGTAGATTAAAAATGATATGGGTGGTCTTGCATCTGGTCCTTGCACTGGAATCCCAAAACTAGCAATCACAAAGCTAGCCATTCTGGTCCTTGCACTGGAATCCCAAAACTAGCAATCACAAAGCTAGCCATTCTAACTTGTGTACATATATTACAAAGGCATTTGCAAGACAATTACATCAGATGCCTAGGTGATCACACAATGTTCCAGATGTTCCCACATCATTGCCAGGTGGTACCCTTATGGCAGTGCCTGACAAACCCAATCCTATGTATTCTCAAAAGCCCAAACTGTTGGCTTTGCTAATGTGTGGCGATTTCTGTTTGTCTCCCTAAGTGAAAGTGTATATACCCAGATGTGGGGGCCTTGTTTGCTACGCATAGGGAATCAAACTGCACCTCACTGAACTGGTCCAACAAGAACCTAACTGAACATATCAAGGCTAGGATGGCAAGTATGGACTAGCTTCAGATCTTCTTCTTATGAATACTTACCAGTGGAGTTCTGACCTAAATAGTATGTATCTTTGTGCAGAAGCCTAGGCTGCCCATCCAGAACATGACATGAAACGACAAGTACTGACTTGATTAATGATGGGAAAATGTAACTTCCACTTTTGTCTTCAAATTATATATGCTCTTATTAATCTATTTTAGAAATTATGGGGTACAGAACAAACTGTGTGAAACAATGACTTTGTTATGCATTTCATTACACTTTGTGTCTGTATATAAGTTTTGTAAATTCTCAGTAATTTGCATTCTCAAGCTTTTAGGCTTCCATTCAGGATGGGGAATGTAAAGCTACAATCAAATCAATTTACCACTACTTTGTCCACTCCACAGGACTTGGCAAATGACCACCTATGATTGTAGCTTTACTGATAAAAGTAAATAGATTCCAAATCATGAATTGTGGGAGAGATTTACAGTTTTCCAGATACCTAGTGTAAAAGCAAACAGAAAAGGTGATTATGCCTATGTCCCCTCCATGCAATTTAGGATTCAAAACAAAATAATCCTACAACAAACAATTACCCCAATACTTTTTTCAGCAACCCTTTTCTACAATGTTGTTTACATAGTCAGGTTGTTTTATGTTGTGCATTTTTAAAGTAATCTGCACACAATTGAGCATTCGTTTTTATTCCTTATGATTTATTGTAAACCTTTGCAGAGGAAGTTAGCAAAGTAAGAAAAAGAAACACAATAAATGGGAAAAGAAAAGTAAAGAGAAACATTGAATTCAGAAACTTGCAATGATAACATTTCATTTTCATGGTTTACATTCATTGGTATAAAAGTGTACAATTCATAACTATAAAATGGTTTCCATAAATCATCCCTATCACTTAAAATGTCTTTTTATAAACAGAGTAGCAGCTACAAGCTGGCATAAGTACCATTTACAATTCTGTACAAAAAGTGACTTGTATGCAAAGACTCAGAATTGTATTATTTTAGGAATTTAAAATCAAGCTTCCATACATATTTGTACCACCTTCAGCTGGGAAGATGTGTGGTCAAATACCTAAATTTCAGGAAAGGCTCAAATTCTGACTATACAACTTAACCAAATTGTGTAATCCTGGCAAATCATTTAATCTGACTGTGTGTTTCCTGCCAAGATTACATTCTCCTAGATGTGATTCAGTTTACAGTATGAGCTATTAAAAAAAAAAAAAAAAAAACACTTATGGTTTGATAGCTGGGCAGCGCTGGGGTCAGGGCCCGCCAAGGAGACATGCACACCTCTTGCTTTGGAAAATATAGAGCCACATTTATTTAACAAAATTGTGACATTCAATTGCAAAACAAACTAAACATGTTAAACAAGAACTGATCATGGATATTTGCATATTACAAACAATATTTAAACAGTATATACAAGACAATAATGTATAGGGGGGCAGGGGAGCACTGGCCCCTCCTCCCTAAAAAACCCCACTGGGAGTGACACCAGGAGACCGACAAACCCTCAACTTGCATTGTCTGTCTCCTTGTCCACTCTCTCCTGCATGCTAGCACTCCCACACACCATCAACACAGTTAAAATGGGCTGTATAATTGCAACAAAAAATAAAATGTTGTGTTTCAAAATGTCATTTTGTAAGAAACATAATTTCCTATTACTTGTTTCAATATTTATCAAGGAGGAGGGGAGCTGTCTTTCACAACAAGATGGCTAGACCACAAGCACTTCCTTAGAGGCCTGCTGGGAGAAGCCACAGTATTCAGAGAGGTATTGTTGAGCGCACAACTTGCTAGATGGAATAAGGAATGGGGGCGTTGTTGCTCAACCCCTGCAGAAGAGGAGGTGGCATCATCCTTAATTCTCCTCAGTAGGCTAAGAAGACATAGTGGGGGTAGGGTGTGGCAGGTGGGAGTGGTTGTACATGAGATGGTGTTCAGGGGGAGTAGATGGAAGGTGAACGGGTGTGAAAGGTGAATGAGGAATGGATATACTAGAAAGGTGAGGGCAGGTGGGAAAGGGAAGGGATGCACAGGTGGAAGGCGAGAGCAGATTTCCAATTTGAACCAATTGAGTGAACCTGGGCAAATCGCTTTATGTCAGCAACACCTGGTGAGGTGAACGTGCTGTTTAGGGCCAGAGTTATACCCCTCAGCACACAGCTCCAATAGTATAAATAAACAGCTTTATAAAATGTAACATCGGTTGCACTTGTGATAGCCATTAACTACTCCCACCATATATCCATGCCCATACCCCACCTACTGGGGCCAACTGTCAGCCTTGCCCAAGAATCCCTTTGCCTTAAATCTGCCACTGAGTGCAATCCTAACAAGCATGTTTGTCAGACATTCAAGTAGTCCTGGGGGGAAGTGTGTCATCACTGGTCCTAACAACCAGGGTTTGAATCCAGGCTTCTGCACTTTATAAAGCAGTCTAAGAGACTTAAATTATGTAAGGGGGCAAATGGATTTTTCCAGATCCGGGAAGACTTTGTTTGCTTTATCACAGATCTGAGAAATCTGGCTTAACTGCAGCACTTTATTTAGGGTACTCCTACACCCACACACAATGAAAGTAGGTATCCACTGATCACAAACCTGGCCCACCCAGATACAAATTCCTGCAGCTGGGTCTGTAGTTTATCAGATATATGTTTGCTACAGAACAATGGAAGTACACATGAAGCATGTAACATGAATGTATATGTTGTTTATTGAACTAATAATTCCTTTCCAGTTGTGCACCAGGACCCCAGCCGGCCCATAGAACTGGTGGTTGCCCAATGGCACTTTAAGATGGAATAGCAGCACCCGTGAGATGGATGGGGATGCAGATTAATACTCAAGCATCAAATCAATAATGACAATTCAATGGTTTGGCAAAGGGAGTCTGTTTAATGACAAGTACAAAAAAAGGGGAGTTTCATGAATATCAGCGGATGCGTGATCTTCCTTCTCACTTCACAACTCCAACGAACTTCATAAGAAACACATAATTTATACTAAAAATGTGTCATCACTGACGTGTAATGCTTAAAAGTTGGCATGCAATTCTATTGGTTCTAGGAAGTTAACTTTAATGTAGATACTATATCTGTATATGGTAACGAGTAAGGGGATTGGGTAAACACTGTCAGGTGGGGCATCTAAGCCATTCCTGCAAAAATGACTACTGAAGACTTCACTAAAAGTATGACGTCCCATTGTTTCTACTAACTATAGGAACCTAGATTACTTGGTCCATTGTGATTGGTTTGGCACCAACCCCACTCATACTTTACCACTTTGCCTAGCAGCATGCAGAATGGTCGGCCAGGTGCAGGGTGCCCACCAGCTCCCCCGGCCTTCCTCTAATTATTGTTACAATCAATCAT
The DNA here is from genome assembly GCF_040938575.1 of Ambystoma mexicanum. Lineage (NCBI taxonomy): Eukaryota > Metazoa > Chordata > Amphibia > Caudata > Ambystomatidae > Ambystoma > Ambystoma mexicanum. Next base: position 865,617,081 of record NC_090937.1, read on the forward strand.
CACTTTAGTGGTCATGTGTCAATTATTTCACTGTGGTTGGCCTCGAGACTGCATCTCTGTCTGGAAAAGTTCTGATATCTTTGCATGGCACTCCGCCATGCGTAGGTGTGAAAGTCTCACTTCTTCTCGGTCAGCTGGCCACGTAATTCAGACACTGTGAAATTGTCTTTTTCTCCGTGTAATTAGTGTATTTGATTTTTGTTTTGCCCACCACCTGCCTTCGGTTTCTTATCTTGACCTTTCGGAGCAGGATATTCTGTTCTTTGCTTCATTCATTGTAGCTACTGTTTGTCTATTTTAGCTGATATGACCTTGGCTTTTGGGCACAATTTGTCTCTGCTGAGTTTTGTTTCTGCCTTTTATTCTTGATTTGTTAAATATGAAGCTCTTCTCGTGTGGCCTTTAGTAACCTTTGGTTGATTCTGCTTCTTGTGCATAGTGGAAGTATACTTATATGACATGCTTCTTTTGAGGTAGATATGTATAGGTGGCGCTTGCCGTAATCAATCTTACTACTAAGCATAGCAAGCCGCACACATTTTTTAGCTTTCTTGCGGTTCCAAGCATATGTACATGGATAAACTGGTCGAATATCTTCATTATGCTCATGGCATAAGCTTCTTACATTTAACATCGTCTTTTCACTTTAGGTTCACAATGTCCCTTGTCCATGGCGTTTCGTCTCTTTACGTCATTTTCAGGTCGTCATATCTTCTATATGTGAATCAGTCTGGGTTCTTGTGACATCACCATTCATCTTCCATTAAGACCTTTTTGGCTTCTTCAGGGACTGTACTCAGACGATCATTATTTCGTTTCATTTGTTGATATGGTTTTCTCAATGGATACCTTACGGTCCATGTTTTCTTTGGTGTCGGTACTTCAATAGGTGCTGTTCTTCTGATACGTACTGGACAGAACCCCACTGCGGCTCTCCGCTGGTTTATTTGCTCATCATACGTCACATACTTCGGCATGAACATTCCTGGTACTTCAAAATGCATGGTAGGAGTGCGGGCCGTGCTTGGGACCTCCTCTACACCGTACATGGAGATGTTTCTATTGCTGCAGAAGCAATAGCCGCTGCAGTTGTTGGTATGAAAAAGAATGGAATTAGGCTACACATGTATTTTCCTGACATCCTTCTTCATGCAGAAAGTTAAAACTACAGGCTCGAGATACATAATTTATACACTCAGATGAATACGAACAAAAACAATGGTTTTATTATCCTTACTTTCCATCCTTGGCAGGACTGTGCCAGCATGACATGTTTTAATTTTGACTGCAGCGGAGTAACTTTGCTGAAAATGATGTGGGAGGGCATGGTTCCAAGTGTTGTTAACAAAAATTGTTATAACGAAAACATTTTTACCGACACTTTATTACCGAAAAATACTTATTTTTTCCTTTTTTTAGTTATGGGTTGTTCCCGCCAAACCCCCGATTTCACAATGATTCTAACCCCACCCCAACTCGTTCCTCACCCTTTTTAATCCCTTACCCCACCCCCATATATATATTTAATATACGTTTCGTAGTTTAGGTAAAAATGTTCGGTAACATCACTGGATACTGGGGGGCATGACCTCTAAATAAAAAGGGCCCCTGCCTAATGAGTGGGACAAAATGATGAGCCACAAACGCTGCGGGGACAAACACCCTTGCCCCCCTTCTAAAAGTATGGCCATGTATAACCGCATCATGCTTTGGAGCAAAACAATGGGAGCATCTCTGAAAAGAAAAGCATCCATAGTACGAGAACTTCCACTGTACTGCACTATATAATGGCTGGCAATTCTTTTGGCAGGCATCCGTGTGGTTAGATTTGTTCCATTGCACAAATACATGTGCATGCACTGTGCAAACTTGAAACTCTAAATTAATTGCAAGAACTTTCAACTCCTTGCAAGCGTTCTCTATGGGTGTTGCTTCATGCAATCATTTGAGAAAGGGACATAAGTGCAAGGACTCAGTTTTACACAACTGTGGGCCTCATCACGAGTCTGGCGGTAACCCTTAAATGTGGCGGTAGCGCTATTAACGCCGCATTTAAGGGTCCGCCAGATCATGGCCTTGGCGGATTTCCTTCCAGCTCTGAACTGGGGGGAAATCTGCAGCAAATTTGCTGATTTTCAACGCGATTACCGCCGGTGGGAAATCCGCCTGCGGTAATAGCGTGAATTTTCCACATTGGGCCCAATGGGGAATGAGGAATTCCCGAATGGGCCCAATGGGGAATGGGCACTAACCGTTCCGTCAAACCCGTGATCCGGCGCTAATAGCGCCGGGGTTTGGCGGTAGGGCTAATAGCGCTGGCATTACCACCCAACTTGTGATCAGGCCCTGTGTGTTTTGTCTCATCATGATATTCTTTGAGGTAGAAGGAGAGCCTTTTTGTTTCTTAAAAGTGCGTAGGTGACAATGCCAATCGGATGTAGATGTTGATTGTGGAATGGGATGGGAGGTGGAATGGTGAGGAGGTACAGATGTGGAAGAGCATGTGGATGGCATTTGAGAGCAAATAGAGATCCGGATGAGATGTGGGTAGTGAGTAAAATGACGAGTGGGTGACTGTGTGAATAACGTTTGAATAGAGATGTGGATGGAGAGCGGTGGCAGATATATGGCGATAAAATGGATATGTGGATGGTGAGTAGTTGGAGCTGAGCATGGTTGTATGAAGGGGTTTTGAGCAGTGCTTTATTGGTGGAGGTGTTTGCCAGGGCTCAGCCCTGGCACTCATTTCTGAGCCCCAGAACTTATTGTGTCAAACTCAGTCTGATTATGATGTGGTGTGTTGGCAACTTTATTATTGTAACTGCCAGTCACATAACAAACACCTGTAGATTCAGAGCAAAATGTAAATGATGATTGTGTTTAAAGACAAACTTAAACATTTGTCTCATCTCAAGAAGCAGCAAATATGTTATTTCATGTGTATGTTGATTGATATTTGTAAATAACACATATTCTGTATTGACTAAGTACATCCATCAAACACAAGAAGCCAGTGGGGTTTGCAGCTTTAATCCCTTTTATGTTGACAGCATGGGGACCAGACATGGGTGGTGTCAACAGTGGGCAGGGAGCTGCCCATCCTGACGTGTTATGGGTTTGTTAGAAAATATTTGAGCCTTGACACTTATGAGCAGGTCGAGATTTGTATGCCTATATGCACGTGTTTAAAGTGGTGGGATGAGTGGAATTGTATTGGAGCTAGTATTGATGGTTTTTAAATTCTGTGTCTTGTGTTGCGATGGACATGTGGCTGAACGCGCATGTTGGAATTGGACTGCTGATATGTAAGTTGCGTGAAAGGCAGGTCATGGTGAGTGAGATGGTTGATCCATTGCCATGGCACTACTGCCCACGATTCATCTTTGTGTTATGGTTTATCATTTCTTAGTCTTTTTGTGTTTTTGTATGGAGCAATCAAATGTGAAACGGTGCAAGCACATCTGTGCATTTCATTGAGCTGCACACTTTTTTGAGACTATGGGCCTCATTACACAGATGGCGGAGAAACATGGCGCTATTAGCGCCATGGTTCATGCCAGTAAAATACCGGCACCGCCTTGGCGGAAAGGGGAATTACCGCCCCATTCCAAGGTTGGCGGGGCGGTAATTCCCCCTTCCACCATTGCCCTTCCCCATTCCCATTTTTGCCCCATAGGGCTCAATGGGGATGGGGAAGGCGCTAATTATGGTACCGCAAATTGCGGTACCGTAATTAGCTCCATGGGTCCCTTTGCGGGTTGGTTTTTAACGCCTGCAAAAAGCAGGCATTAAATCCCCCAACCCGCAAAGGGACCTCGTAGTAAGGCGGTAAGGATTTACCGGTACCGGTATTCTACCGGTACCGGTAAATCCTTACCGCCATCCGTGTAATGAGGCCCTATGACTAGATGTAAGTCGGGAAACAGGTAGAAGAAATGTTTTAAAAATCCACTTTGATCACACAGAGATACACACCCAAACGCAAACAGAATCACCCAGCAGATAAAACACGTTTATTGTTAACAACCACAATGCTATGCCGATGCTGAATAATGCACCTGAAATATCAGCTACCACATTGTGAACACCACCATAGTGCAATTGTGTACCCAAGATTTCATCAACACCCTAACACACACTGGTGCTTGTTCATGCACCCAAAAGAGAGATACACATACGCACGCACACAAGAAAAGTGTAAAACATTACAAATACAAGTTATTGTATTTCCGTCTTTAAAGTTTTAGGATTACCTAATGCACAAGAAATGTCATTAAACATCCCTCTTAATTGACCATGTTGTGAAAGCAAATGATCTTGAACTTGCGCTGGTTCCACAAACGTCCCACTGCGAGTGCTCTCAAACGCACGGCCTTGACAATCTAATCATAGAGTGTGTTCATTCTAAACCTGGTCTCTACCAGAATATGGTTGTTCTGTGTCTGACGCCTTTTAATGCATGGCAGTTGCTTTGGACTTCTCATCTGGAGAGCACTTATGCAGAAGTCTACCCCTCCGCCTTATGGTTATCTTGCACCTCATGCATTCCCACAGAGGTATGTGTGTTCTTGTAGGTGAAGCAGCTGCACGGCATCACACTTGTAACTGTTAGGTGCAATGAGGATCAGATTCATGCTCTGCAGTAATTGACCACACTCTCAAAGGAACACACCAACACCATGAATCTGTTTGGCTTTTTCATAATATTGCCAGAAAGTATATTATGAAGGGCAATACAATACACAGTAAAAAGCCTAGTACCTTCATTATGTGCTAGTATACATGTCTATATGAATTGGATGAGAATACACACCCACTGCAGTTAAGGGCTTACAAACAGTAACAAAGATCCTAGGGTGCGCTGGAGCAAGTTATTCAAAGGGCAAGACATGAGGGCATGATGTGCTACAGGAAGATCACAGAAGGCATCAAGGTATAGAAAGAAAAGCACAGTAGCTTCGTATGGGGCCACTCACATGTCTTCCCCACCACCATCTTAATACCGGCCACTTCACCCTAAAACTACGCCACAATTAAAAAACTGTCCTCTCTTCTTCAAACCTCTAAATGGAAAAACACATGAATTCCCCAGAACTGGACTGCATAGTATCGTATTGGAAGGACCCATCTGAACTCTAAAAAATAAATGGCAAATTCGACATAATGTGTCATCCAGACCCATCTCTAAAAACAGTCACCGTCACATTAAAAACCCTGGGTTCTTGTCCGCAAACAACTACTTGGAAATCTTCCAGACTACTTATACAGCATAATCTCAATCCACAAAACTGCTATGATGGTTCCTGGCCACGATTTACAGAACCGATGTTCAGCCATGTTGCGTGTAGAGTTGTAGTTCTGTGTTAAACTTACTTAGGTGCAGAGAAATATGTATATTGTACAATGAAGACAGAAAGGCCTCTCTTGTCCTTTTCTTTTTTTCACTTTGACTGCAAGCCCTTGCTGGGGCATGGGAGGGAGGTGATGTGAGTGAAGAATGCTTATATTTACTTCCATTGTTATCTGTATATCCTTGATACTGGCCCAGAATGCATTGCTTTGTCTGTCTTTATAATGGGAGCCTCAATGTACAAAAAGGCCAGCAACTCTGTGTGTAACTAAATGAATGGGATGTGAGCTGCAAGCATATCATGCTCTGGTACAAGGCTGAGTTGTTGTAACAAGATAAGCCCTTTGGAAGGGGGAAGACATCTGGTGTACTTGCAAATTCCTTTGTAACTTGCTGTAACTTATGGGTGTGATCAGACAGTGACCATAACATTTAACCAGGACACACTCTGGCAATGTACATACATGTTGGCTTCATATTCATTCAGCTTTAATTTGCTTAATAAATGAGAAACTCCTTACCAGGCATGAGTACACTAGAGGGAAGTGCAGGTTTCTTCCTTTCCAAGCACTTGGCACACACTGGACTGAGGCTTGGGGTGTAGGTGTGCGCCCGCCCAGCTTTAGTATCCTCTATGTTCATACACCAACAACCTGTTACACCCTCCTTCCTTAAAATCCTGTGTAACAGGAGGCAAAACATAGTTAGTGGTAATCACTTATTGGAATTTGCTTACCCAACAAACCTCAGTAACACCAGCAGCTTCCACTATTTTAGTCACAACCTGTGCATCTGGATTTTCACCCAGGCCTTCTATGACAGCTCACTCTGTTATGTCTGCCTCTTTGCTAGGCACCTTGAGGCTTCATTGTGATACATTTGCTTTACAAATACTCCCTAAATAAATAGATACATACATAAATAATCTGTGAATCAACTGTTACTCTCTAGTGACGAAAAGGAAAGAACAAATGTTTTCCACACCATAGGTCTACTAAGCTAACCATCCTTCCTGTGGTCTGTTGAGCACATCTGAGGCAGGGAAATCCCCCTGCGGTAATAGCGCAAATTTTCCACATTGGGCCCAATGGGGAATGAGGAATTCCTGAATGGGCCCAATGGGGAAATGGCACTAACCGTTCCGTCAAACCCGTGATCCGGCGCTAATAGGTGATGGAAACATTTAGAGATACACTGGTAGTTGATTCAAGCCCTTACGTTCCGAAATCAGAATTGGTCTGAGCTTGTCCAACTCTCTCCTTTCCGCGGTTTCAATTCAGTCTAGATTCTGGAGCTTTTTTTTGCTTTCATTCCCAGGGTCACCACCAAAAACTCCCTAAATACATAGTTTTGCTGCCCAGTGAGTCTCAGATTTGCAGACCTCGGTTTGAAGAATTACCAATGGAGCAAATCCACCAGGAGACATTTTCTGAATAGAGCCATTGACTTCCATAGAGCTATCGGAGCCAAATACTGCGATCTCTGTTTGTATCTGATGGTGGACATTGGGAGAGAGTTGGGCAGTTTTAACACTTTACGCCAGAAAATTCCCTCCAAAATCCTCCAAGTTTCCCACGATTTGTTTAACATGCTTCATATGTCAGAATTTGAGGCAGCTTTTTTCTGATAGAAAGTGATGATTGGTGCAAGGAAGAAACTACCATACCTTCTGTGTAATATTCCTCCCTGCACTAATAGCTTTTCCACCTTCCTCTTTCCTCCTTAGTGACATGTAGTGGCTTTTGTCATCAATATTTTTATTGATGACTACGCCTAAATAAACCATTGTGTCAACGACCTCTAGCCGCTCATGCCCCACTCCCAACATGTATCTGGGTTTTTGTCTGCTGTACGCCGTCGTTATGACAAGGATCTTGGACTTCCCTGCATTGATTCGCATTTCGTTAGACTTCAAATATTCGTAAAAGCCCTCAATCCACCTTTGAAGTCCAATAGGTGTTTGGTCTAAAACCACCAAGTAGTCAGCATACAGGATCCAGAGAACCTCAGTCATGTTTCTTTTCAGGGGAATGCTCGCACTGCTTTTTGAGAATCTCCAAGGTCAGAGATATAAAGACTGAAAAGCAAGGGTGCCAAGACACATCCTTGTTTGAGACCGAAAAGCGTCGGAATTTTCCTTGAAAGAAGGCCATTGACTGAAAGTCGGGCCTGTATTGAGATGTTTGAATATAAGGCCCTCATGGCTTCAACCAGATCAATGGGGCATTTCCATTGCAACAATTTGTTCCACAACCGCTCTTGGTTTACACAGTCAAAGGCCTACTCAAGGTCCATATAAGTACAGGATCCCATCTCGAGGGTTCTCTGTTTTAGGATGTTAATGAGGAACAAGTTCAATGAAGTCCCCACTCCTTTCACAAACCCTGTTTGTCTCAGAAGCAATCTCCCCGATATTAGTGCCCATCCATTTAGATCCCTGAGCAACACCGAAGCAAAGAGCTTGGCAAATGAATCCAGAAGAGCGATCTGGTGATAGTTTTTGAGATCGCCTCGATTGCCCTTCTTAAATATGGGGACTATAATGGCTTCTCTCCACATGGCTGGAATTTGTTTAGTTTTCATTATTTGTTTAAATATGGAGGTAGCCAGTACTCCCCATTCATCAATGTTTTCATTCATCATTGACAGCCCGTACGGCCCAGCCGCTCATGAGGAGCTAAGATTTCCTATCATTGCCCTTATCTCTCCTTCATCAAGCTTTAAATGCCAGTTTTGATTAGGCTTCTCAATTTTGGCTTGGCTATAGCCCTGATGGGAGGATACAAGAGCAGTATAATGAAACAACCACCAGTCTTCTGTGACCTGGCCAGTTATGTCTGCGGGTCTAAAGAAATCTTCATTATTCAGGATCTCCCATACGTTCCTAGAATGTTTATGGCATATAGCTTTCAACATAGTGCCCGCCTCCCTCTGCAATCTCATGGCTTTAGTGGCTAACAACCAATTATGATATTTTATCTTGCGGGTGTGTATCAGCTCATACTTCCCTGGGCCTTGAACATTGTTCAGTTCCCTAATGTCTGCTCTCAATTCTCTTGTTTTCTTCACTACCACGGAATCATATGTGTGTTTAGGAGCTTGAGTGATGTCAACTCTTTAGTTACAAGGTACCATGTAGTTGTGTAGTATCCATGCATACTCCTTCGAACTCTGGTCCCTCGTAATTGATGCCTCAAAATTAAGAGCAATTTATGCAACTTCGTTGTGGCAAATTCTTAACAAGGCCTTTCCCCAGTTGACTTCCACCTGGCCCATTTTGGCCTTATGTAGAAGAAGATAAGTCTTGTAGATGGTGATCGCCAGAAGGTCATGGTCACTGAAAGATTGTTTTACTACTTTGAATCTAGTGACCTTCCCATAAGGTCCATAGGCACTAAACAGTAATCAATACACAGTCTAAGCAAATCACTTCCACACGTACAAGCTCCTGGCATATCGCCTTCAGTTTGGGCATTTAGCATAACCATCTCCCTAGCAGACAACTCATGAGTCCAGTACCTAGCTCCTTCATCCATCTGACATTAATTCAAGGGCCATCCTTCAGCATTCAGCAGACGAATATTCAAGTCAATGTCACAAAGACAATGACATTGGAGTTTCCCCCCTTCGCCCTGTTTTTATATATGACATTCGTTATAGACTTAACAAACTTCAATTGGCGGAACATATTCACCCTCTAATATATATTAATTAACAAATACTTAGTTGCCATCAGGATCAGACCTCTAGTACACTTTAGAATCTGCACATATGGACTCAAAACTTTGTGAGTGGTTACTGTAAAACCTGCATCCACCCTTACACAGGTTAATAAACCTGAGAAAGGTCGACCCAGTATGCCTTTGCATGCTGGATTTAAATGGCATTTGAAACCCTCACACAATGGTTTAGCCCTTAGCCAGGTCTCCTGAAAACACAAGATATCATAGTGCTCCAATGCCCGGGCTCCATCAGTTAAAACGGCTTTGAATCCTCTGGATCCTACCAACAGTCCCGAGTGATCTCGATGTTCGCAAGTCTAATTGGGGTTGGGTTTGAGTAGTACCCCTGCTATCCAGTCTCAACTGACTTGTTCACGATCTTGGCACTTGTCAGAGACTTGACTCATGTTGCCATTGCTGTTTGAACTTTGATTCTCCACTGTGAATTTTAGCAGAGGTAGGTTTTTGTGTCAGAATGACACTAACTTCTTCCTTGCAAATGGAGCTACATCCAAAAATTGGTGTTGGGCTCAGAGTCTCTGTCTTTCCTTGTTGCAGTTTCCTTAGAGTGCTGATCAAGGGTAATATTATTCTGGCTCTTACAACCATCAACAGCACCTTGTTTCTAGTGATCGCTTAATTCATAGCCCAAAGCTAGCGGTTTGTCACTTTGGGCTAACAGATGTTGCTTGGTAGATGAAAAATCTAGATGAAAAATCACCTAGTCCATTTTCCTTTCTATCACGAATTCGACCACCAAGATGTCATTTGTGGTTACATGTTTGAGCTGAGGGATGTAGTGCAGAAGCTTTATAACATTCTGCTGGTTCAAAATTGGAGCTTCAGGACCAGATAATATTTACTTTGAGGTATTTCTTATGTGTCCTATGATCAGCACAAGGTTGCTTTGCCGATTTCTCCTGCATTTTCAAGAAATCCTTCCTAGTATACTCACTGGCAGAACTTTTCATATTTGAGAGATCAGCCCTTGAGTGGTCAGCCCTACTGTCTTTGCCAGATCATTCAGTGCTGTTCTTATTTCATCCAGGGTTCTAAACTGCCAGTCCGGTTGTGCTGTCCGCTGGGCCAGATCGTTCAGTGCTGTTATTTTTCCCTCCAATGTTTCATTGGCCAATCCATTTGGGCAGCAATAGGTTGCTTGGCCATAGTCTTGAGTTTGCTACTATATAAATCTTGGTGATTTGGCCAGATTTGGCTGACTTGTCTTTCGAGCTCCGCCCAGTCAGATCTGCTCACATTAGTCTGCTCTTCGTCATCATCTGAACAAGAGTTTCATGATTTCCAACAAGTCACTCAGACATGTTTCTGATATAAAATCATCATCATCCGCCACTTCATTATTTACCCTGTTGGTTGCAATAGAAAAATCAAGCATGGGCGTAAGTGGGGGGGGATACAATGGCATTTATCCACCCCCCAATTTCCCCCAGTTTGTGTCGCTCTGCAGCCTGTGCATTGATGCGTGCAACAAACTTCAGACAGCTTCAGCGGGTAAACAAGGTCCTTCCTTCCTTCCTCCCTCCACCCCCCCTCCAAGCATCCCTCCCTTCCTTCCTTACTTCCTTGCTTTTCCTTCATTTTCGTTCCTTCCTTTTCCTTCCTTCCTTCCTTCTTTCATTTTCCTTCCTTCCTTCTTTCTCCCTTCCTTTTCCTTCCTTTTCCTTCCTTCCTTTCCCTTCCTTCATTCCTTCCTTCCCTTCCTTCAATCCTTCCTATTCCTTCCTTCCTTTTCCTTCCTTCATTCCTTCACTTTCCTTCCTTCCTTCATTCCTTCCTTCCTTCATTTCTTCCCTTTCCTTCCTTCCTTCATTCCTTCCCTTTCCTTTTCCTTGCTTCCTCCCTTCCCTTTCCTGTCCTTCCTTCTTTCCTTTTTCTTCCTTGTCCTTCTTTCCTGTTCCTTCCTTTTTTCTTCCTTCCTTTTCCATCCTTTTCCTTCATTCCTTCCTTTTCCTTCCTTCTTTTTACTTCCTTTTCCTTCTTTCCTTCCTTCCTTCCTTCCTTCCTTCCTTCCTTCCTTCCTTCCTTCCTTCCTTCCTTCCTTCCTTCCTTCCTTCCTTCCTTCCTTCCTTCCTTGTCCTTCCTTCCTTCAGTCCTTCCCTTTCATTCTTTCCCTTTCTTTACTTCCTTCATTCCTTCCCTTTCATTTTCCTTCCTCCCTTCTTTCCTTTCCCTTCCTTCCTTTTCCTTCCTTCTTTTCCTTCCTTTTCCTTCCTTCTTTGACCTTCCTTCATTCCTTGCTTTTCCTTTCTTTTCCTTCCTTCCTTCCTTCCTTCCTTCCTTCCTTCCTTCCTTCCTTCCTTCCTTCCTTCCTTCCTTCCTTCCTTCCTTCCTTCCTTCCTTCCTTCCTTCCTTCCTTCCTTCCTTCCTTCCTTCCCTTCCTCCCTTCCTTCCTTCCTTCCTTCCCTTTCCCTTCCTTCCTTCTTTCGTTTTCCTTCCCTTTTTCTTCCTTCCTTTCCCTTTATGCCATCTTCATTTTCCTTCCTTCCTTTTCCTTCATGCCTTCCTCCCTTTTCATTCCTTCCTTTTCCTTCCTTTCTTCTTTCCTTTTCCTTCCTTCCTTCCTTTTCCTTCCTTTTCCTTTATTCCTTTTCCTTCCTTCATTCATTCCTTTTCCTTCCTTTCCTTCCTTCACTCCTCATGTCAGCTGCACATTAAAGGAATAAGGCACACGTTAAACAGCCATTGGGACTTCTTTTCGTTCACCATGCCAAAAAATCCCCAAACGAAAGGCAATGACCAACATCCCCTTCATTTTTACCTACTCTCCTCATGGGCATTGGGTGCCCTGATGCCCCTCATTGAGGTGTCCTCAGGCCTCCACTCCTTTAGAGAAGATGGCAGTGGTTATCAAGTAGAACCCTGAATATCTTTTCTGGCACAGCTGTGGACAGGATGAGTCTGAAGCTCCATACTGGGCGTTGGAACAAGCACATGCCCCAGTGGGTTCTGCCCAGGCCGGGGTTTGGATGAACCCTGTCCCACCTGTGCTTACCTGTCCCCCACGCAGGACAGGCCCTGGACCCCTAGAACACTGAATGCTGAAGGCTGGCTGGACTGTTGCCCAAGCTGGGCTGTGAGCCACTGCCAGGCCTCGCACGTGGGCTGGGAGAGTAGAGTTTATGGGAGGAAGACATTCACCCACCAACAATGCAATGTACTCTTCTTAGGAGCAACCCTTGGCAAAACAATCTCCCATTGCATGAGTCCTGATGTTCTGTTCTATATACTAGAAAGTCCACCCGCCCCACTTTACTTAGGGCACTGCACACAGTGTAGTCATGGTTTTTCAATCTGCTACTGGCTAGCGATGAAGCAAAATGTGATTGCTTACATTCTGACACATGCAAACGTCATGGCATGACTGATCATGTACAGGGCCGTCGCAGGGCACAGGGGCCTTGCACGCTGCAGTATATGCCTTCCTACTGCTCTGACTGCAGTCACATACATGTGCTCCCTTGCACATGTGTGTTTTGCATCACGCACCTTATGGGGAGGAAGAAGGGTGATAGCTGACTACAAAAGGAGTGTTCCCATTGTGAACCCTCCTCTTCATTCAGGACACTGAACTTGTGCAAACCATAAGTCTATTGGACTGAATACACAGAGATGTTCCAACCTGGCAGATTCCCCTCACCTGGCAGTGCTCCCCCACCGACCTGGCAGAATCCCCCTCACCTGGCTGTCACATCCAAAGATCTGATTAAACTTTTTTTTACAAGACTTGCACAAGTCATGGAGATGTATTGTGTGCTGATAAGTCGATGACAACTAAGTTGAAGGAAAATCATTGAGCGTGTATGCACTGCAGGCCCACTGCATTGCACCCAGTGTGTCCACTCACTACAGAGTGTAGTGCACTATTTACACTCAAATCTGTGTAAGCGAGAAATACTTTGTGAACTTTCATCGAAAAGCTTTCTGTTCAAATTGCACAGTTCAAACCCATTAAGCAGATGACGGACACGCACCAACAAACCTGACTACCACAACAAACATCAACACAATGATGTGTGTACTGTATCAGTCGTAGCTATATATACAGAAAGAAGCCATCTACTTGATAACGTGTTTCGGCTCCCACGAGCCTTTGTCAAATCAGGGCTATGTCGGTTCAAACAAACATATTGCCAATGTAATTCTGAAAAAATCTGTATGACTGTTGTCCGATATACAGTAATAGGGACAAATCCCAAAGACAGAAACTTCTATTCCTCCGGTTTCACTCGCGTCGGCTGCTCAAATTTTGAGCGGATTTTTTCAGAATTACATTGGTAATATGTTTTTTTGAACCAACATAGCCCTGATTTGACAAAGGCTCGTGGGAGCCGAAACGCGTTATCAAGTAGAGGGCTTCTTTCTGTATATATAGCTACGACTGATACAGTTCATGCTATTAAACAACCTTTACCATTGGCGCTGAGTCCTGGAATCTTGTGTGGTTTTTCTGATGTTTTTGGACGGTATGGGCTTAATATCCGTCCGAATCCAGTGACCAGCGACAACCAAACATGAATCAGTGAACCTGCTATAGGAAACTGCTATGCCACACAGCATGTGCATTAGGAAATTAGGAAATGCCCCTCTACACCTGAAAGTCAGCATGCCTCCCTGAGGAGGACAATGGCACACATGCTGGTGACCACAGCCTTCCATGCAGTGACAATGATGAAAGCAAGGACAGACATCTTGTGCCACAAGAATTGAGTGATAATTTCCTTTGAGGCCATTTGATTTCACTTACATCTTGAATATATTGACATAGTACATTTGTCACAACCACTTAAAGATAAATATAGCTGTGCTTCCATTTCCTCAAGTGTATATGTGATTTTATTTCCATTACAGGAAACACCCATGCCCTCCTACCTGTCTCTCTCTCAACATGCTTGCCATCCTACCTCCCCATCCCAACACCCTTGCCCTCACTCCATCCTCAATCCCCATGTTCATTACCAGTTTATATTTCTGTGGGTGTTTGCCACGTCCATGCATAGCTATTAAAGATCCCTCTTTGGGAGTGGCTGATATGTAACTAGCCGAGTACACTCCCCAAATGTGATGGAGTTTGATGGATCTCATCACAGTTTCATGTGATGCAGACATGACCTCTGCCAACGCGTATAAGCTCTGTGCAACAGGAGTGATGACAGACGCCCCATCTCCAATACTCAACCTTTTCACAGGACACCTGTCTTGATGCCCCCCGAACTGCTTCCCTCATTCCCTGAGAATGGGCCAGTTGCTCGTGTCTATTTCATTCTATGTGCTCCTGGTGTTACTCCTTTCCGAAATGGCAGTTAGAGTTGTTTTCAATACAGCAGGTGATTGCTCTTAGGACTGGCCCCTCTCTGATGTACTTGTGCCATTCACTGCTGTGTCAGCATAATCATGTGTGTAATTGGGGTCCTGCAGATGGTGATACTACAGTGCCTGGCAAGTGGATAAGTGTGAGGGAGTGGTTGAGAAAGGAGAAAGGGTGGTAAAAAAAGAGGAGACCAGTGATTGAATGTACAGACTTGAACGTACTGGAGTGGGTACACAGGAGATTGTGACAGGTGCAAGCAGAGGAGAGGGTGAGATAGCAATCTCCTCTGTAGTGGTGGGTACTGCCTCCTCACTACTGTTAAAAGAAGTGGAGGTGATAATGAAGACAGTGGTTGGAACTGTTACCATAGGACAGCCAGCAAAAGTGGTGATGGTGGGAGATGGAGCTGCCTCCACATGCCTGCCAGTAGAAGTGGTGGTGGCGATGGTGGGGGGTGGAGATACCTCACAAGGTTAACCGTGGAAGGGTTGGTGGTGGTGATGGTGGGGAATGGAGCCTCTGTGTCTCTGACACTTATGGTGGGCACATTACTGGCCAATGCTGTGAGCACAGGCTCTGTGGAGGCAGATGTGGTGGCCTCTGACAAGGAGTTGCCAGTCCTTAACTGGACAGTTTTTTCCAGCTACTGGTGGAACTGTGCTGTTCTGTGCCTCCCTGCAGGATTGGCCGATATTTGAGGTGGAAGTCGCTGATGTGGTGGATGTACTAGTATCTTCCTACCCTCCTTGGCTGCCTTGTGCTACTGTTTGGAGAGATGAACATGCAGTCACTTGTAGTGCACTGTTACAGTCATGCTCATTGTTTGGTCGTATCATACATGTGCTATCTGTTACTCACATCATGGTCTATATAAACCCAATGTAGTCTCTTTCCCTGTACTGGGTTGCTGTGGCTTTGCAAGTATTGTATTTACAGGGAAGTTGCCCATGGTACATCTGTGATTGGTAGTGTTCATGGTGCCCTATGCATGTGTTCTACATGATTGTCATAAGTGGGAATAGTTGGTTATGTGGACTCTGCTGGAACTGGTATTGTTATGTCCCTTGGTGCTAAATACACAGACATTGTTGCGAGTATGCATTTTTAGCTGGATTCTGTATGTCTGACAGGAATTTGTTTGTGGCATGGGATGAGGACAATTGCACAGCATTGCCAGACACAATTTCTTTCAAACGTGGAAGTCAGGATTCAACATGTTTTAGGCATGCATATCAGTGGGGCTGACATGCTATGGTGGTAGGGGAGGGACCAGAGACCTAGCAAACACTCCAAGGAAATGGTGCTCAATTTCAATCACAGGTTAGCAATGTTTCATGCATGATATTTCTTGATGCAAAACCCCTTTCTTTGGCCCTGATAGCTGCAATGACTGTACTGGTTTTCACATTGCGCATTGCTTGCCACAGAGTCAGCAGGAGTCCATGTGGTATATGGTTTCTTATTGATGAAAGTATGTCTTTACTGAATGGACGCACCATGGTGAGTTTGGCTTGCTGCTCCAACCTCGGCTGCCACCACACCTTCCGGGTATGTCTAGTGCAAGATGCTGCTGACAGTAAACTCCAATGCAGTTTAGAGAGATCCACTGTATCAGCTCCTGCAGATGCTGTCTTCTTGTGGTGGAGTGCATGGAGTGAGCAGGCCCTGGTCTTCAGTTCATTCCAAGGATTTCTTATGCCAGCACCCCGAGCCACTGTCCCAACTGCCATTACCTTTTCTTGCACATCATTCCAGATTGATGTTTTTTTGCTTTGTGGGTCAAACAACTCATTGTCATTTGCCACTGCCTTTGCCTGAAAGGTAGCTAGCTTTAATTCAGATAATTTTGGCTTCCTCTTTTCTGTCACATTTCTTTTTGGTTTGTCCCCTGACATGATTTCTACCCCCTCCTCCAGTAGATGGCACCAGGAAGTGGGTGATTTAAAGTGTATTTTGTTTTTAAAGATGGCCTCTACTGAGTTTCCTTTATGCAGCATGCCACTTTTTCCGCTCAGCATTAATTCCGAGAGCAGCATTCCTGTTCGTAATTAGTGCTATCGTGCTGTTCGGTAATTCCTCCAAGGTTCCTGTGCTAACAGTAATTCTGCTGAAAATTTGAGGATTTACCTTTCAGAGTTGCTTTTCTGCAGTATTTCCACCAGACGGTATTACTGTTACTGCCAATGGTTTGTGCACGCACCCATTGACTTGTAATATGTTGAAGAGGACCATTCTCCCTCTGGTGGCAGACAGATGAATATGGCATTTAAGGCCTATTCTCCTCCCTCTTGTCCAACATTATACACGTCAGAAGCATTGCCCAGTGAGGTATCCAGGCTGCCCTTATTATAGGGAGGTACATTAGAAAATGGGGGGCAGGGCACACTTATTAAGGGCAAGATAAACAAAGGAATGTTTACATGGTGCATAACATAATTAACAGAATAGATTTCTGATATAGAATGAATGAATATAGACCAGCAAAAGGTAGCGATTGTATTACACAAGGCTACAGGCCTCAAAGCCCCAAGAAGATTTAGAAGTGCTGTTGTAGAGGAGCAGATGAATGCCTCCACAGGAAGTCCCGCCCCGATCTTGCCTATATGTTGGACAAGCAGGACACCAGTGATTGTGCCTATTCCATAGAGAGTCTTTGAGAAAACTTATCCATTACGAAAATCCTATGTGATGTACCTTCGTAGAGATGATAACGTCTTGGAGGAGATCCCTGAAGGAATATGAAGATGAGAGTAAAAGAGGCTGATAACGTCACAAGAAATGAGCATGGTGCACTCAGAAGAACGGTCAAAGAAGAAGATGCATATACCTTATAGAATCTGATGACGAAGTAAAGAATCAACCAAATTTCCATGTGCGGAATGAATGTTGCATGTGTGAAAAGCACTGCAGAAAATGCAAGCCATTTTATAACTGTACAGATGCAGTAACACGAGAAGATTAAGTGATCATAAAGACTAGCTATACATAGTCAATAGACTGCAGGCAGTGCCGCCATTATATAAAATTCTGGACATCGTTGTCACATATTTAGCAAGTTCGGACCCATGAAGACAGAAGCATTAGAGGGCTATGTCATAGCAAGCAAACAGCTGAAGATTTCGGAAAGGCCTGGAATAGCTGTCTGGCCTGGTGTCAAAGGATGGAGCGACCAAGAAATGGTTATCTATCCTTGAAGAACATTGAACACGAGAAGCTGAATCAGTCCTTGTTAAAGTGCAAGAAAGAACAGCATGAGTGCCATGTTTATTAATTCAAGTAAAACAGGCTGAACTACGGTCTCCTGTCATGTGAGTCCAGGATGGAAATAGGAGATGGACGCACAAACCAGAACTGCAATAAGAGTGTGCCTATACTCCCTTTTATTCTCAGGAGCAGAGATACTTTGCAGAACAAGTTCAAAGACAATCTGAATGTCAGAAGGCATGAGCGATGAGAGATGTTGGGCTAATTGAGTGGGGAGACACAGTCAAGTCCACCCGCTGGCACCTGGGTTACCAGCGTATGTGCTGCTAGTGAGTCGAATGTTTCAGAAAGGTACAAGCATGCCAACCAATTGAAGAGGGACATATAATGAAGGGCTTTATAGTTTGGGGTATTGTGTATCAAGTAACTAATTAAGATGACTTCCACTACGGGTGGGCATAAATTGTCCACCTGACTATAGAGATCCAATCACAACACAATTCCTTAAATAAAGTATACTTAGATGTTCCCCTTGAGCCAATCACAATCCCCCGTAGGTGTTCTTAGTTTGCCACGTAGTATGACATCGTGTATGATGAATTTTTAGTACATAAGTGGGTTTTTTATGCAAAATGATCAAATGTTGATGTCCGTTGTAACTCTCTGTTTTAGACAAATGAATATAAACCAGTCAGAGGAGACATTTTGCCAACTTCCTGAGTTGGTCTGATTATTTGGTGTAAGAGTTATTATGCATCCCCATCCTTGTATGACGTGGTACAGATTAAAAGGGTCCCCAGTGGGTTCACTGGAAACACATACATATAGTGCTGTGTGTAAAACTCAGAAATTGAGTCCTTGGGCAGAAGCCAAGGTACAGTGATGTAGCAGAATCAAATAGAATATATGGTTTTCATCAGTGCTGCTAAAAAAATGAAACTGGCATACAGTCAGAAATAGATGAGAAAGGGGGATTAGCCAATAAGGAACTAGACAGCTTAATCTTTACATTGGCAATTGCCTGAAGCATGCGTCATTTGCAAAACCTGCTCTTTCTAGTTTTAAGGTTGAAAAATATATATCTTGTGGTTTATTGAAATTTGAAAAACTCCTAGTCATGCTGATTCACATAAAAATCATGTTTTCATTTCCAATGGAAAGTGATGTTTGACGTTTCAGTAAATTGCCAAACAAAGTCTATCAACATATAAGGTATATATTAGCATTAACGATTGCGCAATCTGTTGCCATGGTATAAAACCATGATGTATGCAGAACAAGATTGAGACATTCCCTTTTTAGCTTGTAAGAAAGTTATTTGAACTCTTAGGTCCTTTAAGACAACGTAACAGTATCTGAGATGGAATGGGATGCAGATCTTGCTCATACCTCAATAATCAGATCAACTCAGGAAGTTGGAGAAAATACAAATGTATTATTTGCAATTGTCTAATACAGGAAGTACAATGGGCAACAACAGACACCAAACAGTTATATGTCTCTCGACAATTTTCATGAAAAAACAAACAGTTATAGTAAAAAATTGTCATGAATTGGAACAATAAGGAAACATACTAGGGGATGTGATGGGCTTATTGGGAACATCTATGTATACTTTCTATTGGGGACTGGGCTGTGATTGGATCTCTAAGGCCAGGTTGACAGCTAAACCCACCACTAGTGCAAGTCATCTTCTGTGTCATACTAATAAACAGCGTTTTATTGGCTTCTCAAACTATAGGGCTCTTTACTATGTGGCCCTCTACAATTGATGGCATGCTTTTTCCTTTCTGTAATATTCCACTTGCGAGCAGCAGGCAAGCTGGTACCCCAGGTGCTGCAGGGTTGGCTTGGTCATGCCTCCCCACAAAATTAACCCAACATCCATCATCTCTCTTGGGGTCTGCCATTCAATTAGCTTGTTTAAACTCGGCCTTACAAAGTATCACTATGCCTGAGAATAAAAGGGAGTGTGAGCATGGCCCTATCATCTGGTGTTGGCGTAGCCTGCCCAAAGTCTATTTTCATCTGACCATTGAAAGGAGACCAAGTTTTGAGCTCCTTCATTGTATTTATAAATACTATTAAATGAATAAAACCTGGCACTTCTAGTGTTTTTCCATTATACCACAAACAGCAGCTTGGCTTGCTTCTCACGTTCATTGTATCTTCTCAAGTAGATAACCAGTGTTGTGGCTGCTTCAACCCTTGACACTGGTCCAGGCAAACCTTCTTGAATCTTCCTTCGCTGTCAGTTGTTTTAATCTACTGCACCACACGTTCAGCCCTTCTATTCATGGGGTCCAGGTTTTGCTAAAATGCATAGTGGAACATCCAGATTCTATACATACTTATATATATATATATTGTCAGCATCACTTGCAGTCTATTCACTACGTGTAGCCAGCCTTATGATTACTTAATCTACTTGTGTTACTGCAGCTGTACAATTATAAAATGGCAATGCATTTTCTTCAGTGCTCTTCCGCACATGCAATCTTCATTTTTCTCGTGAAATGTTACTCAATTTTTTACTTCGCCATAAGATTCTATAAGGTCTATTCACCTTCTTCATTGGCATCTCTTCTGGGTGCATCATTGTCTGCTTCATGTGACGTCACAGTCTTCTCTTTCACTCATCTTCACACTGGAATTTCCTTCAAAAGACTATCATTCCTTTGCAGATAAATTATGCAGGGGTTTCTCTTTGAATACCTTTTTTCAACGACTTTTCACGGCATAGGTACCATTATTGGCTATGTGCATGTCGCAATTTCTGGTTGCAAACATAAAGGCAAAATGGAGGCAGACTTCGGTAGAACCACTTGGCTCCTCCGCTACACTCCCCCCTCTGGTTCATTTATCGACCACTCTCCCTCAGACTTCACATCTAGACATCCTCGTCTGAAGAAGTGCTTCTCTGGCATCCATATCTTCATTACTCCTTTCAGAGGTCCTCCTGATTTTACATGCTCATCAAGACCCCAGGTCATAAGACTACATTGTCCATTCGGGCTGCAATAGATCCATCTTCCAACATACTTCTTGTGGTTTCTCAGATACAGGAACTTCTTTCCCTCAGGTACATGGAAACTTGCTTCTATATCATTTTTGACCTCTTCATCTGTCAGCTCATTGGGTCCAAACCCTAATTGAACATTGATCATGATCTTCATTCCTGTTGCTTTCTTTGCTTTGCTGTCATCTTGTACTGTGTGATTATTATTCTGATCAAACAGAATCCGAACATGATCATCACAATCCAAGCTCCAAGGAACTTGAAGGTATTTGCCATCCATTGTGGAACCCATGAGAAGATTGCTGCAAACCAGCTGTCATCTGCAATATCTTTGACTTCATCTTCCATCTTGATGTGTCATTTTGTCAGCATCATTATGGCCTCTGTCAAGGCCCCATTCTCTTCATCATGAGAAGGTATGAATGAGCAACATGATTCTCCAATTTTGGCTCAAACACCGCTCTCAGCTCTTCCTTGATAGCATTAAATCCCTTTATAGTAGTGTTGATCGTCTGCAGGAGCTCCCATCTGGTTATCTGAAACCATCTAGCATTCGCCATTGTCTGGATCCCTGGCATGAAGATTGTCGTTAATATCGCTGAAGTCTGGCTGAACAACCTGTGTTCGTATCGAATGTCATTGAAAGCTTCTATCGACTTAGCTGAGAAGTAGTTCTCTCTTTTTGTTTGATTGAGGAATCCAACTGCTCTCCCCTTCCTCAGGAGAGCATCTGCTTTTGGAAAATCTCCAATGTTCAGATCACTCTTCGGAATCACCAACATCGGAAAATGGACGATCACCATAGAACACAACCCTCCCCATTCCTTGAGCAAATTCATATATGCTCTGGATCCACAGGCCCAGTAGTGGTCCATTATCACTATTGTTCCATCCTTCATTCCTGGTAAATCAAATATTTGACCACACTGCTAATTCTCTCCCACATTTCTTGTGCCATTGTGTCTGAAGCATAGCTCTGCACTAGCAAGAGGCACTATCTGCAACGGACCTCATTTGTATTCAGCTCAACCCATGGCAGCAGCTTCGCAAGCTTCAGCCAGAGAGGTTTGCATCCCTTCTCTACATGATCTATAACTGGTTTGTGATGTCCCGATACTGCCACAGCTCTGCATACAACTATGCCTTCTTCCCACCCATCTGGAGAAACTACTATTCCCGAGATTTGTATCTGTCTTCTCTTCTTGCATCTTCATATTTCTTCATCATTCTTCCCTTGGCTATGGAGCTTTTTATTTATTTACCATCTGATTCCTGCTCCCTTCATTCCATGCTGTTCGTATCTCATCACATGATCTCTGGAGCAGCTCTTGTCTTCAGATCTTGAACATAATCATCTTCTTCTGGGGCTGACCATTCAGTTACCCATACCAAGGATGCTGTTCGACCCTGGAACTGACCTCTTGTATAGCAGAGTGCAAGGTTACTATTTTACAAATGTAGAGACTAAAGGGTGTTTACCAACTGGTTAAAAGAATCCCCCTGAACAATAATCTATACTTAAAACCATTTAATTGAAAAAGATATGAGTCACGGTATATGATTGTGGAACTGGTTGAATAACTTATGATTTTGTATGCTCTGTTTAAAGAAACTGTAAAATTCAAAGGTGTGTCATAATTGAAAGGAAGCATATGACAATTGAGAGAAGCCATGCTACATAAGGATATACACCGCAAGACTGGTGGAATATTTTTATAAGTATAGATTATTGTTTAGGAGGATTATTCCAACCAGTAGGTAAAACGCTCTACACTCTACTTTTGTAAAATAGTTTCTTGTACTGCAGCCTAGTCTTGAGACAGTGGACAGCCTGATTGTGCAAAAGTCCCTTACTCACCTTGTGATAGGTGTCTAGAAGTGATTAAATAGAGAACAGCATGGCAGAAAAAAGGTGTGAAAGTTACGGCAAAGACTATATCACAGAGCTCCTTACAAAATCAACCTTGTTTCTGGGTGAAGTGGAAGAGAACACAAACGTAACCAGCTGGGATGAACTTTCACAAATTAAAAAAAGATGAGTGGGAACTGAATTACATGGATCCATTATGTTGGAGTACCTACGCAATGGGATACTTCCCCAGGGACTAGTTGTTGGAAATGAGCCCAGACTTTTCTCAGACAACAAAAACTTCATAGTGCACTGCAGCTATATTGCTAATAAGTGCAGGAGAGACTGGGTGATATTTATTATTGACACGGCAAGGGAAGTGACTGAGAAAATAACAATAGATTTACAAACGTGGGAGGTGGAAATTAAGAAACTAGCCCCCAAAGAGTTGTACAAAAATCAAGCAGATGCTTTATTAAAATAAAAAAATGAATTTAAACATTTTACTAAAGAACGGATCAAAAGAATGAAAAAGGACATACAGAATTTCAGCTACGAAAAAGCCTTCAGATACACACAAGATAACTATAACCCTAATGAACAAACAGAGATGGCACAATATAGACAATGCAATGATAAACGTAGAGTGTGTTTTAGAGGTACCTCGTTTAGCGCAAGTGAGGGCAGCACAAATGAAGATGTAGGAGCGCCTCTAAGAGGCTGTGATACTGGGAGAAAAAACCCACGGGGAAGACTAGGAAGAACCAGACCCAATATTAATAGAAGGAGCTATACAGGACAACATTTTTTAGAAAGGCACCCGCAAGACTGGGACTGGAACCCAGGATAACCAGGAGTATGCAAGCATTGTGGTGAACTTATCAACATATCCACTAACTAATAATGAAGAAAGAGTGCTAGAAAAGGGCCTGGGATTTGTTACCAGCAATCAACATAATAAATTTACATTTAGGCAAGAATTCACAGAACTAATGCGCAAAATACACCTAAAACAATTCTTTGCAGATAAAGACATGGGAAATCAAAATGAAGACAGTGGATTGCGGAAAAAGTCCATGTTCACACCACCGATACTAAGTAGGAGTCCAGATGCGAGAGTTTTCAAAAACCGAATTCTTAATGAGCTCAAAGATTTAGAAAACAACAAATGCATGGAAGAATGCTATCAGAACTTGAGTAATATTGAGAGAACTACTCTGAGCTTGCTCCTGAAGAATGAGAACATCATTATACGCAGAGCAGATAAGGGATGTATGACAGTGGTACAAGACAGGGAAGCATACATTGAGGAATGTGACAGACAACTAAAAGAGACCGGTAGTTATTTAACTCTGGAAGGAGACCCGACTGCTATGTTAAGTAAAATGATAAATCTGAAAGTGGAAAAAGCCTTGCGAAGGGGCTGGGTATCTAAAAGGAAGTAGAATTGTTCCTTCAATACCACAATTTTATACCCTCCATAAAATATACAAGGCACAAGAGAAGCCACTGGGCCGTCTGATTGTCTCAGGCATTGAGCCAGTGCTTGAGCCCCTGTCAAAATGTGCAGACCACTTCCTGCAACCCCTGGTGAGAAGTATGACCTATTATGTAACAGATACCACACAGATGATAAATGAGACAGAAGGATTGAAGTTTGAATTGAATTGAATTGTGTATCAGTATAGCGCACATAACCCTAAGGTAACTAGGCGCATTGCTTAGAGTACATAGTAGTTACAATACATAGTTACAATATACAGTTACAATATAATACAAATACTGAGGTACCGTAGACAGAGGCAGTTATATACAATAAGTAACACAGGAGGCAGATATTATGTACAAGTGAAACGGTATTACGCAGTGCACAGGTAAGTACAGTGGAGGTGGAACGAATTCAGTGAGTAAATCTCAAAATGGTGCTATAGGTTCTCTTGAGTGGAAAGCCAGTTTTTAGCATGGGTCCTAAGTCGGGACAGAGAAGGTTCTTTTCTTAGATCTAAAGGTAAGGAGTTCCAAAGTTTGGATGATAGGACGGGGAAGCTGCTACTCCCCATTTTTTGCAAGTGAAATCTTGGGACACTAAGGCAATGAAGTTGCGCAGCTCTGGTAGGCAGGTCAGATTGGTTTTTGGAGTATCTATCCATCAGGTATTTGGCCGCTGAATTGGTGAGGAATTTGTGTGTAAGTGTGAGAGTTTTGAAAGATATTCTATTTTTAATCGAGATCCAGCAAACATTGCGTCTGGTTTCTGAGATGTGGTGG
Source organism: Ambystoma mexicanum (assembly GCF_040938575.1). Taxonomy (NCBI): domain Eukaryota; kingdom Metazoa; phylum Chordata; class Amphibia; order Caudata; family Ambystomatidae; genus Ambystoma; species Ambystoma mexicanum. The sequence goes on from NC_090937.1 coordinate 865,641,822, forward strand.
GATCTCGGAATGTTGAGGGCAGATATGAGCGCATTGTTTTGTAATACTCAAAGTTTACTCAGGTTTCCTTTGTTAGTACCAAGGTAGAGTGCATTGCAGTATTCCAGTTTGGACATAATAAGTGCTCTGGCTAGAGTCAAGCAACTTATTGGGGAGAGGAAAGGTATGCTGTATAGAGAATGGGGTCATTCCGAGTAGGGCGGTAAGGGTTAACGGTCACCGTTAACAAGACCGGTGCCGTTAAACCCTTACCGCCCTATTCCGAGTTCCCTTTGCGGGTTGGTACTTAACGCCTGTTTTTTGCAGGCGTTAAAAAACCAACCCGCAAAGGGACCTAGGAGCTAATTACGGCACCGTAATTTACGGTGACGTAATTAGCGCCTTCCCCATTCCCATTGAGCCCTATGGGGCAAAAATGGGAATGGGGAAGGGCCCTTGGTGAATGGGGAATTACCGACCCCGCCAACCTTGGAATGGGGCGGTAATTCCGCCATTCACCATGGCGGAGTCGGAAAGATAATGGCGTCAACCAAGGCGCTAATAGCGCCTTGGTTAACGCCAGGGTCGGAATGAGGCCCAATGTTGTATTTACTTGCTTAGTTAAGGTTAATGAGGACTCAAGATAAAAGCATAAGGTCTTGACTTCTTTGGAGACCAAGATCTTGATGCCATCTATTTTAAAGGCATTGAATCTAGTTTCAAGATTTTTAGTTTGGTTTGGGAGCCAATGAGAAAAAGATCTGTCTTCTAATTATTGAGGCAGAGGCCATGGGTGGTCATCCATGCCTGAATGATGAGATATATTTTGTTTAGTAGTATTGTTTCCTGGTCATACCTCCCGGATATAGTATGAGGACCTGGGTGTCATCTGCATAATTTGAGTATGTGACACCCAGGAGGTCGAGATTAACAAACAGAGGCTTAATAAAATTATTATACAGCGTTGTCGGGACGGAAGACCCTTGCGGAACTCCAAAGATTACTGGGGCCAGGCAGAGTCCACTGAGGCTGTAGGTGAATAGACTCTCATTGTTCTACCATCAAGGAAAGATTGTATCCAGGCAGTGGGCTGATGAAGTGAGGTGGTCGTACAAGACTTTGTGGCTGACAAGGTCAAAAGCAGCTGACAAATCTAACAAGAGGAGTGATAAGTTCACTTTATTTGTTTGGTCATCTATTAGTTTTCAAGTCTAATATTGAAGTTTCTGTACCATTTCTAGGTCTGAACCCAGATTGTCACAGGCCTAGGAGGTTATTAGTTTCTAGATGTGCTTGTATTTGTAGATACGTAACCTTGTCCAGAATTTTCAACAGAAATGGTACTGTAGTAATGGGCCTGTAGTTTGTTGGGAGGTCAGGGTCAAGGTTGTTCTTTTTTAGCAGTGGGAGGACCCAAGCGTCTTTCAGGTTTGGCGGGACTGTGCTAGTTTGGAAAGAGAAGTTAATAAATGTAGTGATGGCTGGTGCAAGTTCTTTGGCTGCATATTTAATGATATTGGCATGGCAAAATTCTCCCTGACACCTTGAGGGTGTGTGGCTGTATATTATATTTTAAACTTTTTTAAAAGATAAAGGTGTGAAGTTGAAAAGGATGTCCGGTTTAGGGTTAGTAAGGATCGGCTATGGGGGTGACACTAGCTCCTAGTATAGCTAACCTATACATGGAATCTTTTGAAGAAAAATACATCTATAGTGACATGACTCCCTTCAAGAAACATCTGCGCCGGTGGTGCCGGAAGGTACATAGAAGATATTTTCATCCTACGGACAGGGAGTGCAGTGGAAGCAGAACAACTGCGAATGGATCAACAATCAAGTTAAACATTTGAAGTTCACTCACACCATCGACCACTATGGGCCTCATTATGAGTCAGGCGTTAAGGGGTTAACGGCGCCATAAACGGCGCCGACCCTTAACGCCTGATTCCGAGGTCCCTTTGCGCCATGGTGAGTTTAACGCCTGCTTTTTGCAGGCGTTAAAATCCATGGCGCTAAGGGAGCATGGTGCTAATTACGCCACCGTAATTTACGGTGGCGTAATTAGCGCCTTCCCCACTCCCACTATGCCCTATAGGGCAAAAATGGGAATGGGGAAGGGTAAATGGGAAATGGGGATTTACCGCCCCACTCACCTTGGAATGGGGCGGTAAATCCGCCATCCACCATGGTGTAAACATAGTTTACACCATGGTGGTAAGGGTACGACCCAGGCGGTAACTTACCGCCTGGGTCGTAATGAGGCCCTATGAGTTGAATTACTTGGATTTAACAATCAAAGTTGATAGTGAAAGTAAAAACGTATATTTCAAGCCATTTCACAAACCAACAGATAAGAACGCACTATTGTATTATGCTAGTTTCTACCCAAAACATACAAGAGATAACCTTCCATTGGGACACACTTTAAGATTAAAAAGAAACAGTACTATTGTAAAGCAGCCTTGGTACGTTTTGCAGGTGAAACACTTAAGGTGTATTCTTAGTTACATCAAGATCTAACATTAGAGGACACCCTCTGGGTCCCATCACCCAGGTAGGCCCAGGTCAAACTGGCATAGGCTGGAACCTTCACACACACTCACAGGACAACTTTATACAGCAAGACTCCAACATTCTCACATCTCATGCATTCACAGATAAGCACTTTACAACATACCTCCCTCTCTTATTTCAGACACACACACGTAAACAAATCTACTTCACAACACATCTCCTTTTCTCATGAAAACACAACGCACATTCACACAGCAACTTGCACCTTTTAAAGAGGGCTTGCTACTCTAAAAACATCATGGGATTGACTCCACAGCCAACTTAGAAACACTGATGGATCAGGCGCGACCAAACCATCATCCAAAGGAGGCGTGACCTCTCACTTCACCTCTGTGTAAATCACTATCCCACCTAGGATACATGGCGGTAGGCACTACCTCCCCATGACAACTTTCAGGGAACCCTCCCACTTCTAAGAAATGGTTCTTGGTGAAACCTAACCATTTCCACCTTGTAGAGGCATGACCTAAATATATATATTGGGAAACTTACTACTCCCACATATATATATATATATATATATATATATATATATAGTGCAGGCGTGTCCTCACCCCCTTAACCACTGTTGAGGCATCACCTCGTATAACATCTTCTTTGGGCATGATCCCTACTTCACATCCCTACTTTAATCTGATACCCAGATTCTCAATGTGTGTGGCACAACCTCCCTTAGTATATTAGGCATGACCTCAACATAAACATTCAAGGATACACGGCTCTTGCACATTTGCTGACATAATCACTCTGACCTCTCTGTCACCTAACAGCTAAAGCAATGAAACGGGCAAAGAACAATAAGAACAATAAACGAGAGGCCCTAATAAGTGGGTGGAAACAGAAATAGAAAGCGAATGACGAAAAACTTGTTTTTGTGAACACCTACAGTCCTTTATCGAACCGAAAGCAGAAAATCATCCACAGGAATTGGAAAGTGTTGAGAAAGGAAAATATCTCTTGGAAAGAACTCGGATTGCCTTCAAAAGATGTAGGAATGTCAGAGACCAAGTAATGCGGAATTACATAGTATTAAAACCCCCAAGACAACACACTCTAACAGAGAGCTGGGAGATTCCACAAACCCTAGGCCATACACTGTGTGGGAATTGTACAATTTGTGCACAAACCAAAAGGAGCACAGAGGTATATATCGGACTACTGAAGCCATGGTCTTAGCAGGCAACAATCTGTAACTCAACAATGTTAATGTATGCCATTTGGTGCCTGTGTGGCAGAATCTATGTAGGCAAGACGGAGAGGAAAATTCGGATAGGAATAACAGAACATAAATGTTGTATTAAAAAAGGGTACACAAAGCAGAGGACCTCAGATGGACTGTTCTCTACCAAGTAAAATCAGGAGGAGAAACTACATTTGAATAAAAGAAAGCTAATGCGAAAAGAAAGTGAATTGATATTCCTGACTAAGAGTGCAATTACTGGTCTCATTGAACGTGCAGACGATTAGCTATAACCCCCTCTAGCTGTGTAAGGCTGTGTGTCATGAAAATAGAAACACTTGCAAACATAGGATGGAAAATCTATGAGCAAGAACGTTGCCGTTCATGTTAAAATAATTGCAACTGACCCGTAAGAAAGAAAAGAGTGAAAAACATAGTTTACATTAAACCAGTAAGGAGGACAAATAAAGCATGGTAACCTGATGCATGAGCCAGTATACATCCACTGTTGGACTAATGAGTAACATGACTTGCTCTAGAACAAGGATATTGAAAAGTAAAATGAAAGTTTTTTGGGAATAATAATGCAGTGCGCTAATGCCAGTAGAATAAGAAAAAAAAAGAATAATACTGAACACATGAAGATCTAAGCAATCTCTAAGAGTAAGAGACATCGTAATTCTGCCTTTAGAGAAGGGACCCACTGAAGGGAGGAGCTTTCAATCATGTTGCCAAGGAGACCACGTGAATGTGCTGAGACCCGTAGTTTGTGGTTTACAGAAGCAATAGAACGCCATCAGAGGTAAGCGTAAAGGAGTACTGCAAGCTTTCACAAAACAGCAACATGAAAGTTACACATGGTAGTATGAAATAATAATAAGAAATTAATCTTGTGCAGACTGGAGCTGGAGCAGTGCGAGAGTCAGGACAACACCGTGGGTGAGAGCGGACTGACTTCCCTTACCCGATTAATAAGGAAGAAGGGATCTGGAGATGATTTAACAAGCAGGTAAAAGATGCCCCAAGCAGAAAGCTGTAGATTTCAACTTGGTAGAACATGATGAGACAGCACGATAAATGCAATACGATGTGCATGCTGCTAACATAAACAAGAGGTTTATGTCAGAGGGCCGTGTCTAAGGACTTAATATACCTGAATATAGAGGAAAACGGGACTGGGTTGTCAAACAAAGATAGGACAAGAAAGATATTTGTAAATATGCCGCTCAGACCACTAGAGTGTGCTAGTGTGCAAAGGCAAGCATAACATGCATGCTCTTAGATAAATGTTTTGATAAGAACATGCTACAGTAATACTGATCAGAGAGAGGTGTTACAAATAGACTGACATTGCAATGGAATGAAGGTAGTAGGGAGTAACTCCCTGCTCTAGTAGAAGTAGGAGGAGGGCTTCCATTATAACAACACATGACATTTTAAGACATCTGCAACAAATAGACAATGGGATTTTTTTCCAATGTTCTCTTAACCAGTAGTCCCGGCTTTTGTCTCTATGCCTAGAATACAAGCACTAACCAGATGGGAAATAGTGTCAGCGAAAACTGAAACCTAGACTCCAGAAGTGTAGAAAATTACACAGAACTCACCTATAAGATGCGAGATGAGTATGTATGCCTAATCAGTGATGCCACTATGAATAAGAGACTTGAACTCTTTTTGCACAAAGCAAATGTGCACTAATATTACTTAAAACATTCTTTGATGTACAGGAACAGTTAATTAAAACTGATTCTTGTTGTGTTGTGATCCTTTTTAGATGGTGACGGAAGAGAGACATTTGCAGAGTAAACATATTGCCCTATAAGAAAGGAAAGGGGAAAGAAGTTGAATACCGAAGCAAGAAAGTATAATTGTCAAATACATGTTAATAATGTGGAAGTGTAAATTAGTGTTCCCCTGATGAAATTCCTAAGAAATTGTTCTTAAATAGAGTCTAAGAGGAATGAAACATGTTGGGTATTGTATTTAATGTAAATGTATGGTTGTAATTAAAAAGTAAATGTGAAAATTATAATTGAAACAAAAGAGTTTTAACTGCAGGAAGGTGGTTTTGTATAGATAAACAATCACATTGCACTAATATTAACTCCACAACAACATGAAATTGTATATGAATGATCTAGATGGTTGTGACCCGATTTGGAAACATGATGATTTAAAATCATTTCTTTGAACAAGATATGAGTCACAGCATACGATTGAGGAACTGGTTGAATAATGTAGGATATTGTATGCTCTGTTTAAAGAAACTGTCAAATGCAAAGGTTTGTCATTATTGAAAGGAAGTATATGCCACTTGAGAGAAGTCACACTACATAAGGATCTACACCACAAGACTGGTGGAATATTTTTTATAGGTATAGAGTGCAAGGTGAGTCAGGCAATGAGCTGTCTGGTTATCTATTTTTATAGCTATGTATATCTTGTACTTACCCATAGCATAAGATAGGAGAGCGCAAACATAGAAACGCTCCTCAGAGGTTCTTTTTTCCACTTCCTTCATGTGCTGATACCACATGTTATTCCCCAAATGTGCTGTACTGTCTAGATAATTATTTAACTCATAATCATCTTCCCTTGCACTTCTCATAGGTCTCTTTCTTGCAAAGAGGGTGTGTGTATAATGCTCATAAATTATATCAGTAAGAGACCATCCTACAGAGGGAATCATAGGAACACTTGTCAGAGAAATGGGTGACTTCACATGTGTCACTGGTGTAGGAATAATCACATGAGGTCTTGGTCTCTGCAACAGCTAATTCTGCATACATCACTGGAGTGGGAAGAATCAAGGGGACTCCTACCTTTTTGGGACCAATGAAGTAGACAGTGTGGATTAACAAAAACAGAAAAACAATAAAAAATGCTGAGCACGCATATATTATGTACCAATAAATTAGATCCCACCATTGGCATCTCTCCACACATTGTTGAGTTTGCACACTTTCTGGAACTGCATTATTCTCAACAGTCCACATTGTGCATGTGTATTACTTTTAAGCAATGAAAAAACCTTTTTAATCAGGCAGCCTCATTAAATCCTCAGGTAGATGCAGAATCTGTTCAATTATCACCATAAGTAACCACCTAATTGCAGGGCTATTCTTAGGGTCTTGCAGAAACACATGAATAGCAGTAATGCACCCAATAAGAGCATGATAAGCTCATAAAATAAAGACGAACAAAGCAACGAGGATTCTATTGGTGCCTGCATTAGAAAGGACCATGAGATCAACCAAAGAGAAACTCAGTGAGGAATGAATCAGGAGAACTGCGACCTTTTCCAGTCGTCATACTCAAAATCCAGATCTATCACTTTTTAGCACTTTCGAAAGTGCAATTGAAAAATTCCTGCGGCTCGAGAACGTTAGCTTTTTGCACTCCTGATAAAATATCTATAAAGAGTGTCCAAGGTGAGTCACAGTCCAAATGCACAATTGCATTTATTTAATCAGCAATCTTAGCGTCCTTCTTCCTTGTCATCAAACGACTCTGCACGTGTTGCACTTCTTCTTCTTGTCTTGCTTCTGAATCAATGGGTGGGGGTACATCAGTCTCACCAGCGTACAGTTTCACGTCGTCAAGGTGTATCCAGGTTCGCCTTCCTTGAACTTTTACTGCTGAGGTAGTGACATTCTCAACAACAAAAGGTCCTCTAAAATGGGGCTTGTGCCACTTCCTTGTGAAGTTGTGCACTAATACTGGGTCTCCAGCAAATCATTTGGGCAAAGGTAGTAGTTTTTGCAGTCCAGTTGCTGAATGGTCTTCATCTTTGTCCTGAGACCAACAGCCCTTACGCCTGAGTTGATTTGAAATGACAGAGATACTAGCGGTTATACATGTCAAACACGTACGTAACTTATTTCCTAACAATTCTGCAGTCGTCTGGGCATCGCTCCTGTTCCTCGATGGAGGAGACAGGGGCGTTCTCATTCACCTCCCTGTTACTATCTCGTGGGGTGTGAGGTGGTGATCCGACCCAGGCTGATTCCTTAATGCATATTATGCAAGAGGCAGGCAATGCAGCCATCCCTTCTTCAGTGACAATTTGAGTTTAGTGATTTTTTCTATGAAAAGACCATTCAGTCTCTCACATATCCCGTTCGATTGCAGGTGATGAGCCAATAAAAACATATGTTTTATGCTAATCAATAAGCTGATCTGTTCAAATACTTCATTAACAAAATGGGGCCCATTGTCGGATCTCAGCACCTCACATACTCTCCATCTATGAAAGACTTCTCGGTATAAAAACTTCACAGCACAAGTGGCATCAGGGTGTGTACATGTCCCTGCTTCGATCAATCTTTAAAAGGTAAACACCACCACTATAATCTACCTATAGCCATTACATACTTGCAGCATTTCAACATAGTCAATATGTAAATGCTGAAAAGGACCATTTGACGAGGAATCACTCCTCTGATTGTTCGCAGTGCATGCCCAGGGGGTAAACCTTTGACATATGATGCAATTTACTATATAAAATGGTACGAACCAGTCCTCTGCAATAGTTGCTGCAAGGCTTTCCCTAGTTACATGTGCAGGGAAGTGCAGCTGTTAAAGCACTAGCCTTAATAAGGCTATAGGCATCACCGGCTTTCCAGTGTTGTCCTGTCGCCACAATGTTTCTGAGGGGGATAAAGAACACCCCCTATCGTTTCCACAATTCCCTCTCTTCCTGTGGAGGACTGCCTTGAACCTCCACCAACTGTGTTCTGGACAAATTACTAAACCCTTCATTTACAATCATATTTGTGACTACTTTTTCTTTTACATTCGGAGTACCAAAACTTGAAATATCTGGTGAATATGCAACCCTTTTGTCCTATTCGTCTGTGGCTTCATTCCCGCTTGAGATAAAATCAGTTCTCTAAATATGTGCTACGCACTTAACTATTGCAATATCTACTGGGAGTTGTAGTGCCTTAATAAGCCTGTCCAATAATGCAGCGTGTTGTAATGGAGTGCCGTCCTCTCAGTGGTAGCCCCACCATTTCCAATGTGCTAGACCTGCATGCACGGTTTGACATCACATAGGCAGAGTCACTGTACACCGCCACTTCCTGCCCTTTGTGTTTCTTGAGCGCGACTGTAAGTGCCACCAATTCTGCTGCTTGTGCCGAAAAGTAAGACAGTAGTCTTGCACTTGATACCATTTCAAATTCCCCATTAGGTCTGTGCCTTACCACAGATGAACCTGAATGCCTTTCCCCATCAGTTTGATCAATTTATGAAGACCCTTCAATAAAGAGAACCTCCCCCCATGCTAGAGCATTCTCCTTGACTCATGGAATCTCATAGTAGACCTCCTCCTAGTTTGAGAAATCATGCACTTGCTCACACTCTGCCACAGGCTCTGCTACAAAGATGGCAGGGTTCGCTATTTACCACCTGACTGTTTTAATTGCTGGATTCAATATAACTACTTCATATGCAGAAGCACTCTGAGATCTCAACGTACCCTTAGGTTTCTCCAAAACAGCAAACAATGTATGTTCAACAAACAATGTAATTTAACACCTCGTCACAATGCTGTTAGCCTTGTCAATGGTGAACGTGGCTGCTGCCAGTGATTGTTCGCAAGGAAAGTGTCCTCTCAAAGCAAGATCTAAAATCCCACTGTAATGTGCCAGAGGTCTTTACCCTAGTGTAGTCCTCTGTGTAAGCACTGCTGTCATAACTGTCCCACTCGAGTGCAAAAACAAGAACAACTCCACAGAAACATCAGGAATTCCGAAAACTGGAGCTATACAAATTGCTTTCTTTAATTCTTCAAACCCTCCCTCCATTTCCTCAGTCCATTTTCTTTTTCCTTGTTCACTTGAGCTTTCTTCAAAGCCTGCAAAAGAGGTCTTGTTTATGAAATATACTCAAATACCCATGCTCTAACATAGTTTCACAATCCAAAAAAACTGCTGAATTTGCTTTATGGTGTGCGGTTAAGCTGTTTTCATAATCGCCTCAGCTCTTTTAGGTGTGATTTCTTCTCCTCATGTGATATTAATTAACCTATGTACAACACCCCTTCTTGACAGTATTGCAACTTCTCCTTGTCATCTATGTACTGCAGCACACTTTTCAAATCAATATTGCTTAGGTCCATCTGCAGGACCCTATTAAAGATTGATGGATATTCACCGTACCCTTGGGGCAAACGAGTGGTATTCAGCTTAGTCTGACAAAACGTGAGTGACGTAAGGTCTTGGGAGTGCTTATGCAACGGGATTGAGAAAAATGCATTTTTCAAGTCAACCACTGTGAAATATCATGCCTCTGCTGGGATACTACATAATATCGTCGCAGGATTTGGAACTAAAGGAAACTCTGCCTCTACAATCTGTTTAATTGGCCTCATGTCCTGATTTAATCTCCATGACCCCCCTTTTCAATTTTTTCACAGGGTGCACAGCAGTATTACACAGTGACTCTGACGTCACTAAGATACCCTGTTCTATCATGGCTGATATAGTCTTAAAAATGCCCTCATTCGCCTCTCGAGACTTTGGGTACTGCCTTGATCAAGGTAAAATTGCTCTTGGCTTCAGCTTAATCTTAACCTGCCCTCCCCCACTGAATAGGCCTACATCATAGGGGCTTGTCATCCATAAAGAGGTTGGCACATTTTTCCTTCGTAAAAAAAATGCTGGCCGCTTCCCCACTATCATCATTCTCTGTGAGACATCTCTTTTCTCTATTCTGATCCAATATGTAATACTCATTTAGAATATTACTTCATCTCCTGATGGATCATCTCTAAACATGTCTTCATCTGTGACGTCAGTCAATCGATAACCCTCCCCGATAGCAATCACTGTTCTCCATGGCTTGCCCTCATCATCAGTTCCTTCGAGCATGGCCAATTCACCTTGCCCTATAGCTGCATCTAGCCCCAGGAGAATAATCTACCTCCCCTCTTCGTCCATAGGTACCTGTGGTCTGAACAGGAACTCATCAGGTTTTCTCATAATTTTTCCCACTAATCCGGTCATCCAAGTAAACAAAACGCGTACCCCGTAGAGACAGACTTCCGGCTCTAACAGCACGCCTCACAGAGCCATTTGCCCTGCAAACACCAATATACATTCACCCACATTTAGTTAATGTATCCCTGGAGTGGAAAACACTATGCTTCAACAGTAAAATAAATCACCATATTTAGCTTCATCATTAAACCTCGGCCCAAAATATTAACCAGTGTCTGCTTTGAATACAATAATGGAACATATATGTCACATTCTCCTATAGAGAGTGGTAATTCATTAGTAAAAGGAGCTCTGCTTGTAGCTCTAGAGAAGCCTTGAGCATTCATGGCATTTCCCAATAACGGATATTTTCCCTCTCATATACATAAGCGAGTTGCCCCTGTGTCTACTAACAAAGAAAAATATTTGCTTCCTATGGTAACATCAACCCTTGATTCCTCTTGGGTTCTGGTGTTACCGATAGTACTGAACACATCAAGCCACCCTGTGAGCTGTCCTATTGTGGGTACATACTTATCCCTGTGCCTGTAAAAGTCCTTCCCCACACAACAGTGATACCCCCTACTCTAGGCGTCATTAACTGTCCCATGTTTGCATTCTGCTTTATTTGCATGGGCTCATGCTGTGACTGTCCTTGCAGCGGATTCAATGGTGCTTTGCCTTTGGTTGCAATGCTTGTCGCATTTGTGGTGCTTGTGCTTGATACACTGTCTGATCTTGGGCAAACCCATCCCTATTTTCTGAGCTATATGCTGCCATCCCTATTTTCTGAGTTATATGCTGGAGGATAAGCTGTCCTCCCCTCTTGAGAATTTCCCATTCTGTACATACCCTTGACTCCCACATGTTTGCGTGATGTGCCCTGTCATGTCACATGTCCAACATTTAGGAGGAGCTCTTCTGACCAGCCCCCTTGATTAAAACCTCCTTGCACATTTTGATTATCATTCTTCACATTCTGAAAACCGCCTTGGTTATTTTGAAAACCACCCTGATTATTATGGAATCCATATCGTACTCTAAAACCCATTCCTCTGCCTCTCGGCAAGAACCCATTCCCTCCTTGGCCCATCTGAAGTTGATTATTCATCTGCGATGCACCCATTGCTTGCTGCGTTCCCAACTCTCCCACACTCGTCAGTACTGCCCCTTCTATGGCGTACTTTGACAATTTCTTCTGAACTAACTTGGCTTCCTCAGGTTTCATAGCATCTTCCTTCTTCCTATTTCTCTCTTTTAACAGGCGACAATGATGCACGATAGTCAAGTGTATCACCGCCGATGGCTCTGCTTCCATTCGCGCTAATTTCCTGAGCTGTCTTTGTACCTCTTCTGGCAATCCCTGACACAGAATGTGGTAAAATATTGGCACTGATTGTCCTCACGGCTCTCTCATTTCCAAAGTCCAGTGTTCCTGAATACTTTGAATATAGGCAAGCAGATCTTTGTCATCTTTCATCTTACGTGCTGTAAGTGCATCCATATCTGACGTATCAGGATACTGTACCCTGAGTGCCCTCCAGACGTCCGCTCTACAATTATTTAATGGTGCTCCGTCATTAATTGTGCTCTGTGCCGTGACACTTGAGTGACCTGCTCGTGTCCAAATGTCATCAGCCCTTTCCCTAAAAATGGCTGCTAGGAGACCCTTAATGTCCCCTATTGCCAGAGTATTTCCTCCTGTCATCTTTTCTAGCTCATAAATCCATGTTCCCACCCCAGCCGTTAAACTCAGGAGTTTGCATCTTAAATTATCCTTATCCATCTGTGGCCAAGGAATATACTGTGATCTGGCCCCTCCTTTCTCCAAGAAGAGAAACTGCATGAACCCAAATCTGCAATTAGCTCCCATCTCCATAGTAGGGAAAATGGTTCCTGATTGCCTCCTTCCTGGCAATTACCTTGACCTGTTCATATATGGTGATGTTTCCCCCTTCTCACTATGCGATCGCCCTTTAGGGTGCTCTGGATACACTATGGGGTCTGTTGTCCTATCTTTTGGTTGCTCTAAATCAGACCCTCTTACTTCCTTGTCTGTCTGAAGACATCTCTCGGGACCATATGCACTTTCTCCCTCCTCCCCACGGAAAGTTTCTCTCTCTTCATCTGACATATCTAGTCCCCAACTAGTATGGCTTTCCTCTCTTTCATCCCTTTTTAAGGTCTGCTTGTCTGAGGACAAGGTTCCATGCTCGAGACTAAACAGACTTCTCCTTTGCCTTGTGATTGGGCAACTTTAGATCAATCTCCTTTTCCCCTGCTTCCTGATTCACTTCTTGTTCTAAAATCTTGATAGGCTATGTTGATCCTATTCCTGATACTCCCTATCTCAAAATGTTCATCTAATGTTACATTAGATGGCCCTGACTTTACTCCCTGTATGGGAGGAACTGTTCTAGATTCATCCTAAGTGGTCGAGTTGTTGCTTTCTGCGACGGGAGAAACTTCTCTATATGACTCCCTGATATTACTGGGCTCTATTCTATTAAATCCCGATGAATGCGATCAATATTGTATTCCTTTTGTCTCCTTTTTGCTCCTTGTCTTCATCTAATCCTCTTTGCTTTCTCGCTTCTTGCCTAACCCTTTCATCTTCTTATCTTTTGTCTTCACTTCTTTTATTTGCTCTACGCACTTCTTCTTCCCTTCGTCTTTGCATCCTTTAATCCCGTAATCTCTGTGCTTCCTCCTCTTCTCTCTTCTTTTCCTGCCTATCTCGTTCTTCGATTGCTCTCTGCTTGCTGTCATGCTTCCTTTGTTCCTGTACCCTTTCTTCCTTCTTTTGCTGCTCCTCTTAATACATCTGTTCTCGCCTCTGTCTATTTTCTCTTATATTCATCCTCTTTCAGTCGTTTCTCTTGTTCCCTTTCTTTTCTATCCTGTTAGTCTTGATCTTCTTTTTGTCTAACTTCCTCAACACTTTTCCCATCGAGCTTGAGCAGTATCTGTCCACACATCCATACGTTCTGCATGAGCGTTATCTTTTCAGCTTTCTCCTTTTCTCCGTTCCATCTCTTAATCACTTATTCTATATCTGGGTTCATATTTGGCTGTTCGCTTTTCTCCTCTTTGTCTTGTAGGACCTTAAAGATCTCCAGGTTTCCTTTAGTCTCCTTTGGACTTTCGTCACTGCTATAAGCAGGCAGCTCATATATCAGATTACTATATCCTGTTGCTGCCTTTAGTTCTCTTATCGAATACTATCCTCATCTTTTGTATTATCGCCATTTCCTTCCGGTGAGGGAAGGGGAGCAGAAGGCTCAACACCTTCCTCCCTACACTGGTTAAGCATCCAATGCTCAGGAGGCGGTTCCTCCCTTCCTCCTAGTACATCTTCCAGTTTCTAACATAGCTAACCTTTTTTTCCAGTTTCTTCCCTGTGTACGCAGCATGGACGTATGTGGTCATGTATTGAAAAACTGCCTTTGATAGCAATCCCCCTTGTGGCCATGGCATGAACATTTTTTCTGCTGTACCCTTGACCCATTCCACACTATACTGTTTGAGCTTGGGTGCCTGTTTTGGCAGTGTCTTGCACATGTGCATCAGTGGAGTAACATCCCCCATTGTGACATGTCTCAATTGACTGTCGATACTTACCATTGATTTACACAGAATATGTCTCAGAAAAACGACAAATACGAACGTGCAGCACCATCACTGATCAAAGCCTCTATTTCTCAATTACTCCAATCTACCTGTTCAGTCGGCGCCAACAATGACTAAAATGATAGATAAAAAATGTTTCCTCTTCCTTAACCTCACAATTTACTCTTGTCATTCCTTGGCACTTCTTTTCAATTTGAAAATACACATACAGACTAGTTGACTTTACATATAAATCATCATAATACTCCTATTCTCTCAGCACCTAAAGTGCTCCGATTGGAGTTTGAATAATTCCCTATCATAAACCTTGTTTATGTGCAGCCTAAGTACCCACTTGGGTTTTGAAATGACTCCATCTAAAGCTCCTTGAACTATGACACTGGGCTCTTTGACGCTCCTTGTCATATATCTCTGATGCTCCTAGACCTATATTAATCAACCCCCCATTATTTTCCTTTTAGCACAATCCCCATTTCCTTATTTTGCCAGTCCCCTCAATCTACTCAACATTCACCTTTCAACTCAAGATCCTCAGGATCTTCCCCTCCTCCAATCTGCCACTAGTGCCTTCGGTCCACTCAGCACATGTGGAAACCAGGAGGGATTTTGAGAAAGAGAGACCTGTCCCGGCTCTATCAATTTTTTTGCAAGTATTCTGTATCGGCCACTCTCCACAAGAAACTTTGCGATCCTCAGGCTAAATGGCAGTGGATGTCTGATTTTCCGAAACTCTGAAAGCCTACTAACCGACGGACCTGAACCATCCTCTTAATGCTACCAAGTGAACCTGTAGGTCCTTTAAAACAGTATCTGAGATGGATAGGCATGCAGATCTTACTTATACATCAATAATCAGACCGACTCAGGAAGTTGGCAAAAGCACAACTGTTTTATTTGCAATTGTCCAAAACAGGGAGTACAACGGGCATCAATGGATGGCGAACAGTAAGAAGTCTCTCAATGATTTTCATGAAAAAAAACATTATAGTAAAAACTCATCATGAGTGACGTCATACTACGTGGTAAAATAAGAAAACCTACTAGGGTATTTGATAGGTTTAAGGGGAACATCTAAGTAGACTTTCTATGGGGGACTGGACTGTGATTGGATCTCTAAGGTCAGGTGGACAGCTAAGCCCACCACTAGTGCAAGTCATCTTCCATGTCATAGTAATACACAATGGGCCTCATTAGGACCCTTGCGGTCCCATAATGAAGGGTGCCGGTACAGACCGGCACCCTTCATTATGGGAGTGCTGATTATGGGGTCCCGCGAAGGGAAGAGGGAGCTAATAACGGGCCATTTGTAATGTGCCCGTTATTACCTTCCTCCCCATTCCCATTGAGCCCTATGGGGCCTCAAATGGGAATGGGGAATGGTTCCTTCAAGGAGGAATTACCAGGTCCTCTAATGTTGGATTGACCCGGTAATTCCCCATTGAAGGAACCCGGTAATAGAGCCCGGTTTGGAGGCAGCCATGGTGCTAATAGCACCATGGTACCTCCAACCTCATAATGAGGCCCAATGTTTTATTGGCTTCTCAAACTATAGGGCTCTTTGCTACGTGGCCCTCTACAATTGGTTGGCATGCTTGCGCCCTTCAGGAATATATTCCACTTGCTAGCAGCACACAAGCTGGTACCCCAGGTGCTGGACGGTTGGCTTGGTCATGCCTTCCCTCCCATTAGCCCAACATTCATCATCACTCCTGTTGTCTGCCATTCAATTAGCTTCTTTGAATTCAGCCTTGCAAAGAATCACAATGCCTGAGAATAAAAGGGAGTGTGAGCATGGCTTTATCTTCTGGTCTCGGCGTAGCCTGCCCCCAAGTCTATTTTCATCTGACCATGTGACAGGAAACCAGGTTTTGAGCTCCTTCATTGTATTTAATACTATTAAATGAATAACACCTGGCACTTCTAGTGTTTTCTCATTATACCGCAAACAGAAGCTCGGCTCGCTTCTCACATTCCTTTTATCTTCTCAAGTAGATACCCAGTTTCTTGGCTACTTCAACCCTTGACACTGGGCCAGGCAAGCCTTCTCGAATCTTTCTTCACCAACGGCTGTTTTATTCTACTGTGCCACACTTTCAGCCCTTCTATTCAAGGTGTCCAAGTTTTGCTAAAATGTGTCGTGAAACATCCAGATTATTGGCATCTCCTGCAGTCTATTCACTACGTGTAGCCAGCCTTATGATCACTTAATCTACTAGCATTACCGCAGCTGTACAATTATAAAACAGCATTGCATTTTCTTCAGTGCTCTTCTGCACGTGCAATCTTCATTTTGCTTGTGAAATGTTACTCAATTCTTTACTTTGCCATCTGAGTCTATGAGGTCTATTCACCTTCTTCATTGCCATCTCTTCTGGGTGCGTCATCTTCTGCTTCATGTGACGTCACCAGTCTTCTCTTTCACTCATATTCACACTTCTTCCAGAATTTCCTTCAGAAGACTATCATTCCTTTGCGGATTTCTCAATGGATCCCTTGTTTCAATGACTTTTTGTGGTATAGCTACTATTTTTGGCTTCGCGCATGTTGGAATTTCCAGTTCTAAACATATAGGCAAAATGGGGGCGGAACTTCCGGTAGAGGCACTTGGCTCCTCCTCTACAGATTAAACACAACTGCTACCAGCTGGCTGTCTTTGTCACCCTTTCTTGCATGATGTATGTTTCCAAGAGGTGGCTGACTGTGTTTAGGTCGGAGGAGGGACACCTTTTTAACATGGTGATAATTCAGCCATACAACATCCAGAGAAATTACTGCAATTATACTGTGACACTCCTAATGTGGCCCATTGTTTTGAGAAAAGGTTTTGTGAGAAACCTAGGGGTACTCTCCCATGTTGAACCCAAGAATGTTCTATTCAGGTCGCCAGGGTAGGGCCATCTCTTTTGGATTCAATCCCTGGGGGAGGACAAGTGAAGGATGGTTACCTGGCTAGGGGAGACCAGGGCCGCCCTCAGGAAAATACCCTAGGAGAGACACGGTATCCCAATGGAACAATAGGTGGAGAAATCCCAGAAGTTTTTGTGGGCTATGCAGGCCTCATTATCCCTAACCCAAAAGAGAGACAAACTGATTATCCCCCAGCAACTCCAAAGAAAGGGGGAAACAAGGTGAAACAAATACCCAACCTCAATTCCAATGCTTCTTCGTCCTTCCCCCATTCAGACCATTGAAATAGTTACACAGTTCTTCCTAAGCCGAGAGGGAATCATTTAATACTGAGAGATTCATCTTTTGTTTACCAAATTAGGGCCAAGAGTTCTTCCCCTATTCTTTAACAATCATCTGGTAATTTCATGTCCTGTCAATATCAAATACCATCTCACTCCATCTCCCACTCCACATTTTCAACTTCTGAGATGAGTTAGAGGCGACCAAGATCTGTATAGATTACCGATAGAAATAACATGGGGACAATGAGAGAAAACTATCATAGAAATAACTCAAAGTGTCCCACTAATAGAGTCAGGCCAGGTCAGGCATTTGATAGTAACCATTCACACCTGACTCCACTTGACTAGTCTTTTCACTATAAAAGGTGTGGTCTGACACAGAAGTATGAGCGAGTAGGAGAGCAAGCAGGAGAGCGAGCTGAGAGGAAAACTGAGACTTCAGGGTTGTCCAGGACCTGAGGCCAGAGACCGGGAAGCCGAGATGCTGAGGAACTGCTATGTGAGATAGCCGAAGTGTGGCGAGGGAGAAGTTTCTCCAGGGAGCCAAGAAGAGTTAGTGGGCCTCATTCCGAGATTGGAGGTCCGGTCTGGTGGACAGGGGACTTCCTGGAAATTCCACCCTAGGCGGAACCGGTAAGTCCCCATTCAACCAGCCATTCCCCATTCCCATTTGATCCCCCATAGGGCTCAATGGGAATGGGGAAGGCGGTAATTACGGGCCCTGTAATTAGCGCCCTGGTCCTTTAGCGGGACCCATAAAGAACGTGTCGTCCGACCACACGTCCATTGTGGTTCCCGCTAAGGGACCTCGGAATTGGGCAGTAAGGGATTACCAGCACCGGTCTCCTTACCGGTGCCCGGTAACCCTTACCGCCCAACTCGGAATGAGGCCCAGTGTATGGAAACTGAGAGGCGTACTGGTCCCCTGCAGAACCTGTGGATGCGAGTGTTTATTCCCTTGGGTCAGTGAGACAGCTCAGGAGTGTCCGAGGGGCAGGCCCTGGCCTCTGAACGAAGTGCCCTTTGGACCTGAAGTGCAGAAGTCAGCCAGGTGTGTCTGAATGCATTGCAGAGCCAGGTTGTGAAGAGAGCATAAGAAAGAGGAACGCGTTTGTGGGAGTGTTCAATTGAAGCTAATAGGAAGATTTCAAAGAGTGCAAAGACATTGTAAGGTGTAAGTGCAAAACTGAGAAGACGCATATCTATGCAATAATAAAGAAAGTAAAATTGAATAGTCAAGTAATGTGAATGCGACGGGGGCTAGAAGCCCGTGGAAAAGGTGCAAGAGGCATGAAAGGAAATGAAAAAGGTGCAAGAAGCACAAAAGGAAAGAATAATGCAAAAAGGGGTGCATGTGACTGGAAAGACAGAAAGAGGCACAGATGTGTGTGGTGAAGTAGAAGAAGCATGCAAGAGGCACGACACACAAAAGGAGAAAAGGACAGTGCAAGTGTGCATGACAAAGGGAAAGGAGCACAAGAAGACAAAGGGAGGGGCAAGAGGGTCAGAGTGGTCGCACCTCAAAAAAGCAAAGAGCCTGGCTTTTACAAAAACCTGATTATACCCCATGGGAGGATGACATGTAAGAAAGGATATATATATATATATATATATATATATATATATATATATATATATATTGAAAAGGAATATCCTGAACAGATAAATTGGTGTTCGGAACTAGAGGGCCCAAGCTTGTAAAAGAAAACCCTGAGAAATTAAGAAGGAACTGTGATACATATTGCTTTGTGTCTGGAAAGCTGGAAGAGGCACGTGATTGGGGATAGGAACCATGAGATGTCTGCTGAAAAAAGTAGACTTTGTGTTTTGTGTTGAAAGCTGGAAAAAGCCTGAGCTTGAGTAAGGTAACCCCGAGAGGCCCATTGAAGAAAGTAAAGTGACCAAGTGGAAGCTTGGGGACGGTCCGATAGCACAGCGAGTAGAGCGCTCGCTTTAACATCTGTGCAGAGACACTACAGGTACTTGAATTCACTGCAAGGGCCATGTGGAGATGGACTTTTGAACAGCCCTGTACAGTAAACAAATTGCACCTGGTGAGAAGACCATTTGAAGCCAACTCTGATTTTGCCATTTTTTGTTGAATCACAATTTTTCCATTTCAAAAAGACTTCCTTTTGTAAAGCGTGATAGCAAGCATAGGTTTAGACACAGACTGCCTTTTGCTTTGGACTATTAGACAACTATGGTTGTTAGAAACATCATTTAAGTGAACCATCCTTTTAGTGTTAGGGCCAGTCAGGCATTCCACCAACCCAGGAACCTTAGTAAATAAAGGTTTTAACACAAATACTTTTGAGTCTGTTTCTCTCTTGATACCATGCCTGCCTCACAGTATACAAGAACATATCAGTGAGATACTAACATGGAAAGTCATCACTGGCAAGATCAACTGTTATGATATTCAACAAGAAATTGAATGATACGATCGTCTGTCTAGGTTAAGGTAATGTAAGGAGTAGGAATTGCTGCTTCAGATGTCTTGTCAACTTGGGAAGTGTAAACATGTACAGTCCTTCTTTTCTGTGCAACATCATTGTGTCCTGTTTCATCTTCCACTACATTGTGGTGCACTGTGACTTATCCATCCCTAACGTTTCTGACATAAGGCCACAGCCAGCAGTACTGCAACAACCTGCACCTCCACTAGGGGACAAATACCATGAGAGTGAGAGATCATTTGATGAACAGCTTGTTCAACTAAGCATGCCATTGTTTATGGGTGCTGCAGTGACATTTTGAACTTGTTTGTCAATTATGACAGGGTGAATTGTGCGTGCAAACTCACCCTCATGTAACCTTTTCTGAGATATCAATGAAAGGCACTGCATTCAGGACCGCTTGACAAATCCATCCAAATGCTGTTATACACAGCTACATACATCACCGCATACACACATTTACTGAGAGAATGGGCGCAGATCCCAAATACAGCTCTGAAATCCATTAGGGATGTATTAGGTAACCTGTTGCATGGCCTTTTCTAAATCAAACTAATCTGTGGGCTCTGACACCTATGTTGCATTTAATAAGAACAAATAGTACAGCAATTGGTAGAAACAAACTTCCATACCCCCTCATCCAACATCAAGGAATGGCTCCTCCTTAACACACAGGTCCCCACACCATGCACTCCCCGCCCTACCTAAGACTCAGTGATCTGCTTCCCAATGCCCCCCCACCTGCTTGCAGATCCCTTGCTGCCAATTGCACACCTTTGCCCTCCCCTTTTAGCTCTCTGTTCCTTTTCTTCTCTGCTTGCTTTCCTCACTGTGCTCTTCCCTAATGATTGTAACATGCTCTGTTGCTTCCCAAAGCTAGGTCTGTACTCATTAAATACCCTAATAATATTAATAATAAAAATAATAACATATCATTAAACACACACACATATATCTCATGAGGAACTACATATATTTACTGATGCCAATAGAAGGGACAATTCCAAGTTAAACTCTGGAACATTGATGAAAGGAAGATATGACATGAGGGCCACACCAGGATGCCCCATCCAGTCCCATTCAATATGTTCATGTATATTTGAAAGAGGAAAGATCAGATGGTCATGGTGGCAGGCATATATAAGTTTACAGAGTATGGGCCCAATTCATAGAATCCAGTGCAGAAGTAGCGCAAGCGCCGCACGTCGAGAAGGAGCGTGTGACACACGAGCGCCTGCCGTGGCGCAAACCAGCAATTGAGCGGCACACGTATTCATGGATTTCCCACGGCATCAGTAGCAGTGGCTTAATGAACATCTAGCAGTCCAAGTAACGTCCCCAACACGCCCCCATGCGCAGGAAAAAGTCAGTGAGCTGCCTAATATAGTGCAAGGCACTGCACCATCCGTCGGCTAGCACACAGCCCCCCCATCGTAATAACGTGAAAAATCTGCATGCACCCCGGTCGCACCAGCCAAATCGTGTGGAATGACCTGCACGCACCCCATCCACACCCCAGCATAATTGTGAACCCCCATCACACCAACCAAATCGCGTGGAAAGGCCTGCGCGTACCCCTCCCACACCCCAGTGTAATCACGTACCCCGGTCGCACCAATCAAATCGCGTGGAAAGGCCCACACGTATCCCAGCGTACTCGCGTACCCTGGTCGCACCAGCCAAATTGCGTGGAAAGGCCCACACATAACCGTACTGCACCCCAGCTTAAACGCGTACCCCGGTTGCACCAGCCAAATCACGTGTAAAGGCCCACGCGTACCCCTGCCGCACCCCAGCATACTCGCGTACCCTGGTCGCACCAGCCAAATCACATGGAAATGCCCGCATGTACTGCTGCCACACCCCAGCATACACGTGTACCCTGGTCGCACCAGCCAAATTGTGTGGAAAGGCACACACGTAACCCTACTGCACCCCAGCGTAATCGCGTACCCCGGTCGCACCAGCCACATCACATGGAAAGGCCAGCGCGTGCCCTACCACACCCCAGCGTAGTCACATACCCAAGTCGCACCAGCCAAATCACGTGGAAAGGCCCACGCGTACCCCTGTCGCACCCCAGCGTACTCGCATACCCCAGTTGCACCAGCCAAATCACGTGGAAAGGCCCGCATGTACCCCTGCCACACCCCAGCGTACTCGCGTACCCCGGTCGCACCAGCTAAATTGTGTGGAAAGGCCCACACGTAACCCTACTGCACCCCAGCATAATCGCGTACCCCGGTCGCACCAACCAAATCGCGTGGAAAGGCCTGCGCGTACCCCTCCCACATCCCAGTGTAATCGCGTACCCCGGTCGCACCAATCAAATCGCGTGGAAAGGGCTGCGTGTACCCCTGCTGCACCCCAGCGTAATCGTGTACCCCGGTTGCACCAGCCAAATCGCATGGAAAGGCACGCACATACCCCTGCAGCACCACAGCATAATCACGTACCCCGGTCACACCAGCCATATCGCGTAGAAAGGCCCACGCGTACCCCTGCCACACCCCAGCGTAATCACATACCACGGTCGCATCAGCCAAATAATCACGTTGAAAGGCTTGCGCATGCGTCCATCTGCCACGAACACACCGCGCATGCATCCCACACCACAAGGGTCCCCCCAACACCCGTGACCATACCCCGCAGGCAGCCCACACCACATGGGCCCCACCCATCACCCATGAAGACACCCCACAGGCAGCCCACACCACAAGGGCCCCCCCAACACCTGTGATCATACCCCACAGGCAGTCCACACCACATGGGCCCCACCCATCACCTGTGACCATACCCTGCAGGCAGCCCACACCACATTGGCTCCCCAACACATGTGACCATACCCCGCAGGCAGGCCACACCACATGGGCCCCACCAACACCCATGACCATAACACACAGGCAGCCAAGACCACATGGGCCCCACCCATCACCCGTGACCATAACTCACAGGCAGCCCACACCACATGGGCCCCCCCAACACCCATGACCCTAACCCACAGGCAGCCCACACCATAAGGGCCCCCAACACCCAGGACCATACCCTGCAGGCAGGCCCCGCCTCATGTCCACCCACCCCCACCAGTGACAGCAACCTGCAGGCAGGCTCTGCCTCATGTCCCCCCACCCCACCAGTGACGGCAACCTGCATGCAGGCCACACCTCACGTCCCCCTACCACACCAGTGACAGCAACCTGCAGGCAGGCCCCGCCTCATATCTCCCCACCCCCACCAGTGATGGCAACCTGCAGGCAGGCCCCGCCTCATGTCCCTCCAACCCACCAGTGACAGCAACCTGCATGTAGACCCCGCCTCATGTCCCCCACCCTACCAGTGATGGCAACCTGCATGCATGTCCTGCCTCATGTCCGTCCACACCACCAGTGACGGCAACCTGCAGGCAGGCTCCGCCTCATTGCCCCGCACCCCCACCAGTGACGACAACGTGCAGGCAGGCTCTGCCTCATGTCCCCCACCCCACTAGTGACGGCAGCCTGCAGGCAGGCCCAGCTCATGTCCCCCACCCCACCAGTAACAGCAACCTGCAGGCAGGCCCTGTCTCATGGGACACCCCCCACCCCAAAACACATTGGACCAACATACAATCATGCAGCACATGTCAACCAAAATGCCTTCACACGCTGAATACCCCCGGTGCACATCAACACCCATACATTGGTCATGCTCCCCAGTACATGTTCCGTGTCATGGGAATCCTAAAATCGCACATGCATGCATGTGTGCACACAAATGTAGAACATTGTTCAACAGCAGGGACATGCAACAGAGTCAAGAAAGAGTGAAACATGTGCTAAACCATTGAGACCAGACACTACTTTGATTTCAAGGCATAAAAAATATATTATAAAACATGCATGAAAGTCACATTCATAAAAAAAGCAATAAAACCTGCATGAATCAAATTTTTAAAAAAGTGAAAACGGAAATAAACAGGATTGAAAAAATGAAAAAATCCAAAAAATGGTCCATGTCCATTAATGTATGTCCACATAAAAACACAAATTAGAACAAAACCATTCCTTCATTGTGCAAAATAAATTTGTCAAAGAAAAATCCAACTATATACAAACATTTAGGGTCCATGGTCCCAAAACATGTACGAACTCAGCAATAAAACCATCCATAAAAAGAACTATATACAAGATGTGGAGCAAAGTCATGGAACTACAAAAAAAAGGGACAAAACAAATTAAACCTACTCCTAAATAACTATGTACAATTTCAGCGGGCTAGTCCTCTGACTCACCATTTCTCCCCAAGGTCTCGGACAAGGCATCATCGAACTCAGCATTGATTTCCAAAAGGTGGACCTGTGCTCTTGCAGGGACTCCAAAGTGCTCCTCTCACACTCCCTGCAAGACTCCTCGAGTAACACAGCCTGGCTCTCTGCCAGACGCAGCGTATTCTCTGCCCTGGCCATGGTGAGTCATGCCTCCTTTGCCTGCTGCCACTCTGCTCCGATCTGCTGGCCAAATCGCTCCAACACGAAAGACATCCTTGTTGAAAGGTCCACGTGTGCCTCCTGCCCGATGGCCGATACCTGCTTCCCCTCCATTGGAAGCCCTGAGTCCTGTCGCCTCCTACGCCAAGCCTGCTGCTGCCGAATAGCCCGGTGCCTGCACCTCCCGGACAGCGTCCAGGATGATGACAACCACCGGGGCTGTCGTGCATGTATCCTGCTGCTTGTTGCCTGCTCTTCCACCATTGCCACATGTCCTATCGCAGGATGGATCTCCGTGGTGACCACCTCTGCTGATCCTCCATCGATTCCCGATCCTGGCAGGGATGTGGTCTCCACCAGACTGGCCGCTGGGTTTGGGACAGGTACACAGGGGGCCCTGGGGGTATGTGGGCCTGAAGAGGTCAGGGAGGTCGACTGGCACACAGAGGAGGCAGACAGGGAGGTGGTCACATAAGTGGCCAGCCCATGCACCCATTGAGATACCAAGAAATGTGCTAGCCAGTTCATGAGATGGCAGATCGCCTTGTGATGACGTGCAAGCCCCCGATTGGTAGCCTGCACATCATCACAGATGGAGTCTGCCCACCTCGTGATACCAGCTAGCACAGGTTCCACCTGTACCGAATGGTGGCATCCACAAGGATTGTTGTTTCTGTCTGGGCGCAAATGTCTGCCACCTCCAGAGGGGTCCAGCCTGGGGCATGCCCGCAGATGCATACTGGTGCAGTCGCAGTACCAGGGACAGGATTAGGCACAGGCCCCTCCACGGTGACCTGCACTGCCTCCAACCCCTGACCTTGGACTGCACCAGTCATACCTATGTCATAACCCCTGCTGGGCCGCATGGGCTGGGCTGATGTGGCCTCCTCCTCCTCCCCCTCCCCCACTAACCTGGATGCCTCCCCACTGTCTTCTGCAGTGTCTGTGCAGGCTCACCTGTCCCTCCCACTACTGTGGAGTCCTCCACCACCTTCACCCTCTTGGACGTAACCTCAGCAGCTGCGGCTGTTGACTTGGACGCAGCACCAGTCTCCTCGCTCCCGGAAGATGACAGTACCTGGGAGGCAGACTGGTCCTTGCGTCTATGCCTGGTGGAGGCATCCCTGCTGCCGTGCTCTACAGCGTCTTCTCCACCCTCTTCTCCCATCGTCGCTGTGGATAGGGAAACATAGAACACAAACATCAGGGTACTGTACACATGTGTGTTTGTAACAATGCTAATATACATCAGTGGCACCGTCAGAGGTCACAAGCATCATCACAGTCCACTACACACAGGGACGTTCTATTCACACACATGCACAATCATGTCTCTCATTCACAAGAAGATATTCACATCCTTGGACAAGGCACTGGCAGCACCTCAGAAGTGTGCCTCCAGCTCACACGCATCATGGGTCATACACGTCCCATTCACACACATCACCTGACAGTCATGAAGCAGGCCATGGAGATATCATGTCACGGTGCCCTCGAGGGCAAATTGGCCGCGTGAGGCAATCACTAATCATGAACTCAAGTAACATACATCCCAGAGTGTTGCCAGTCACACACTCACTACTAAGACATACACACATGTACAGCATGCATGTCCATGATGTTGACATAAGCACCCATGTGTCACACCTCTAGCATGTCCCAGTCCAGACACAGGTATGCAAACATGTGCGTGTCGTTACATGCCAGTGCGCATCGTGCATTGCAACACAGACACCACTGATGTGGCACACGGTTGAATGGCCTCACATGAAGCATTGTCAGTGACATGCACACAGACATCTGTACTGGAGGCTTGCCAGACATATGGCCAAGGTGCACACTCCAGCCACATGTCAAAATGCACATGCACTATGGTGGACAAGAACACATGAACACTTACCAGTCGACTCCAGACGGAGCACCAACTCCAAGACCTGGGCGTACAACGCTGGGCAGAAGCACTCCAGTACCTTCCTCTCCTCAGTGGTCAACCGGCCCCGGCGCCCCACTCGATCATTACCAACCTTGAGGAGGTGCTTTTAAAAATGATGATAGTCGTGGGGTGCCGCCCCCTCCTTGTTGATGGCACCCACGATGTGCGGCGAGATCTTCTTCCGTCCGTCATTGCTGACTTGAAATGAACCGGGGAAGAGGGCATCATGATGCCCCAGGACCTTGCTCCACCAGGATGCCAACTTCCCTGGGTGAGAAGCTGACAGTCCTTTGCCTCTCTGCCTCAGATGGTGTTGTGTCAGAAATGGCAACCCCTGAGGCAGGTGTGGGTGGGCGAGGTGGTCCTGGGGCTGGGTTGTGGAGAAGTGGTATAGCAGTCAGGAATCTTCAAGATCAACAACAGGATCACTGGCAATGGCTTCAGAGCAGGCGCCAAAATGCAGGGCAGGTAGGCAGCAGGCAAACAGAGTGTGCTGGCAGTAGCAGATGGCTCTTAGGAGGCAGCTTGTGGCAGTTGGAGGCAGGTAAAATGGCTGGTAAGCAAGGGCCTAAGTGCGTAACTTACATGACACGTGCTGAACATTGGGTGTGGCGTTCAGGATCAGGATAAAGTTGAGCGTAGGAGAACATCACATGCTTGCCAAGTTATAGCGGACAAATGTGTGGACTTCGTTTCCACGTAATCTCTTCACTGCATGGGAGCCTCTTCTTTTGGTGGGGGATTGCCTCCACACACACGCGTGTGTACTTTTGAGGTTGACGGTGAGCTGCGTACGCATTTTGCAAACTGTGTGTCGCGTAACCCCTTATTTAACATCACTGTAGCTTACGTGTCCTTCGCGTATGTATTATTTGTGTTTCTGGGTGCCACAGCGTACTGCGTTAGGTATTTTCTTTACACATGGGCTGTAGAGGGGTTGCATATACTTTTTTTTCATATTTGGGGTACCTGTGCATTACACAGACTGTTTATTTTTTCCCCAGTGGTTACATTGAGCCTTGCTGGGGCACACTGGTACGTTTGACATCACATACACTGCCCCCTCACTCAAATTGCCCAGGACAATCAATAGCTGCACCTCCCAGTGCACCATTCCATCTGTGCCATGATTGGGAGGGCAACTAGTGGGATGGGAGGCAAAGGTGGCCAGTGTGGCAGAGGCACCCAAGGTGGTGGAGGCGCCTGAGGTGGCGGAGGTGTGTGAGGTGGCAGAGGCGCCTGAGGTGGCAGAGGTGTGTGAGGTGATGGAGGCACCCGAGGTGGTAGAGGTGTCTGGCCCTGTGCATACAGAGCCATGCCCCCTCCCAACAGGGTCAGGAAGCTGCAGGGGTAGCTGTAGCAACCACCACCCAGCCTCCAGGTCACTCATCCACGCCTGTGGTGCTCCCTGCCCCAGTACACAAAGACGGTGGGGCACATGCTATCCATGCATCAAGGGGTAAGGGAAATGCTGTGCAGCATCATGGCACCAGCACCCAGGGTCTAGATGCAGCAGTGTCATCTGCTTTACGCACCCGCCAGGGTCAGGTAGCTGCAGGGGTAGCTGGAGCAACCACCACCCACCCTCCGGGGCCACTCATCTATTCCTGTGATGCTCCAGCCCCGGTCAATGGAGATGAAGGGGTAGATGACATCCATGCTTTGAGGGGGAAGGGAAATGCGGTGCAGCGTCATGGCACCAGCACCCAGGTACAGCCACCTGCAAGGGCACCTACAGACACACCATCAGTGTGTGATGCCACAGCCCAGGCCAGCAGTGCCCTAGCTCCTACTGTCCCAAGTGGTCACAGGCACTCGAGATGTGCACAGCCTCATAAGAAGTAGGCAGTAGGCAAACAGGCTCAGTTCCAAGGCACAGCACAGGAGACCTGCACGTTGAGGAAGAGGAGCTTTAGTGATGAGGAGCTCCAGGTTCTCGTGGACTACGTGCATCTACACCAACGTGATATGCTTGTGCACGCAGGGAGCACACATACGCCTGCCCAGTGTATGGCCCACTGGCAGTGTGTCGCTGACCTTATTAACGCCTTGGGCCATGAGAGGCACTCAGCTGCTGACGCAGTGAAACGTTGGTATGACCTGTGGCACCGATCAAAAAGTTAGATGGGAGCCAACTACGCCTCTACTCTGGTGACTGGAGGTGGGTCACCAGAAGAGGACGTTGAACTCACTCCACAGGAGGAGATCATCGGTGCTATTATTGATGTGGAGCAGATCCGAGGCATGGGAGACCTGCCAATCTATGAGGCAATGTCTGGTAAGTGGTGATGCGTGTGTGTCCAGGTCATGTGTATGTTGCTTGGATGAAGTGTGTCGGTTGTCTGGCAGTTCTGGGTGCATTAGCATGACTGCAATGGGAGAACCATGTCATGGTGGACTGACACATGCTCGTTCACCTGCATACTGCATACACACAATGTGCTGCACACCGTGATGTACCCCATCACCACACCTGCTCACTCCTTCCATGTCACTCTGTCCAGGCTCTGTTGGCCCTCTTCCTGCTCCAACCTGTGATGGTGGATAGCCTTTCACAATCTTGAACTCCACACTGGCTTTCTCTCCGCACATCTCTGACGGGTCACCCTGCCAGCTGCACCTCCTCATGGAGATTCCTCCTTTCCTCTGATTTCCCCAGTAGCTCAGTGTCTCCAGAGGACTGGTCATACATATGGTGGGGTACTGCAACGCCCTCCGGCCAGTTTCTGTGCCTCTACTCTCTTCCCTCTGCAACTCATCCTGACCTGGGCAGTGGGGATTGTCCTTTTATCTTGGTGCCAAGTATTGTGTCTCCTTAGGACTGTGATGATGGCACTGGCTCTCAGTGGCTACGACTGTTCATTGTCAATCACTCTGCATTGTCCACAGGGCCTTGTGGCTCCTGGTGCCGCAGTTCCTTCAACTCCATCTTCCCGATTTGCTTCCTTCTCATGGTATTTGATCATCCCTTTCCTACTCCCTCAGGGTCAGTGGTGTGGTTTTGTCTGTGTGAGACATGCATGCATTTTCAGGGCCATTTGTACTCACCAATGAGCCATGTGTTGCCATGCCTCCCAGCTTCCAGGGCCTGCTGTAGGGGTGACATTCTGAAAATGAAGCTATCATGGGTGGACCCCTGATAGTTGGCATATACAGAGGTGATGATTCCCTTGACATCACATACAACCCGCACGTTGATGGAATGCCAGTGCTTGCGATTGTGATAGATGTGCTCTGTGGCCGTAGGTGGACGTAGGGCCACATGGGTGCAATCGATGGCACCAAGCACGTTAGGGAAGTGCACCACCCCGTAAAAGTCCTGGACCACGGCGTACCTTTCTGCTGGTGTTCTGGCCATTTATATGTGCCTGCGGACTGAGGGGCGTGCAGTCATGATTGCCAACACCTGGTGTAGGCAGCGTGACTGCGTGGCCTGTGAAATGGCCCTGACAATGGCAGTTTACCGCTGAATGACCCAGTGGCCAAAAAATGCAGTACATTGAGCACCTTTTCCAAGGGGCTCAGTGCTTGGGAGCACAGGGTGGGTGATGTGAGGTCATCTTCCCACTCTGTGATCAGGTCTAATATGACATGGGGTAGGAACCTATACCTGCCATAGACCTGGCCATCAGGCATCCCAAAAAGGCTGGTCCTGGGTAGAAAATGCATGTCATGGCTATCCTTCTCCTGCGGTGTCCCGCGATCACTGCTGGGAAGAATGGGTCATGAATCATAGCTGTATACAAACGTTTGTGTTCACGCACTCTTTTTATGCATTGTTTTTGATGCGCTGTGATGCTTACGCCTGCTTTCCCTTGGCGGACGTGTTTCCGGATTAGCGCCTCTTTTTCCGCACACCGGGAGCCCTGTTAAATTCCATGAATATGTGTTGTTAGCGTGCATGTGGGCGTTGCAAGTATTTTACTTTGGTATTTCCCACGTAACACCCACATTTATGCTTGTTGTTCCCCATTCCACGAGTTCCACCCACTTTTTAGGTGACTGCGCTAGACGGTATGCACCTTCGCTGGGCGTCTCGTGCAAGGCACTGGTGATGTCGCAGTGATGTGTTGGACACGCGCGGATTTATCGCATGTCTCTGGTAAGCCACGCGCTATGTGTTCCATGAATCAACAAATGGTCCCTTGCGCGTGCTTTTTCAGCGCTATTTAATTCTATGAATCGGGCCCTCTGCCTTCCCATAATGTGCTGGGCATTGGAATCACTCCAGTAATGGCCAATGGCATCACAATGTGGTAGATGACGCATGAGTATGTGATGGCAAACGCTTTTGTTCTGTCACTGAAGCCTTCCCTGTGCTGTCAATTAACTGCACCACCTCCACATCCTCTTTCATCATGTCAGGCCAGTTATCTACTTCCAATGAAGGGAAGTAGCCAGATGAAGTGTAGACTGATCTTCACCTATCCATTGCCAGGTTGTCCATTGGGCACATGAGTGAGAGGTGCAGACAAACAACATTGTAAGATGCCTGTGGCATTTCAGAACGGCTCTGCTTGCCCCACCCATCCCCCTCCCTTCTCCCAAGTCCCCAATCATCCGTCCCTTCTCTGTCCTGAAGTCAAAATACCATCTCTCCATACCTGGTTAATGTACATTATGGCATCAACAGTTTTCTGCCATGTGTGTCTGATGGCCTCCACAATTTCCCCGATGAGCATAGTGTTACAATGTCAAAGCTAGCGCGCCTGCCACCTCGTGCATGCCAGTCTGAAGATACCCCATCAACATAAGAAAATACTCTAGACCATACTTCACCTCCTTATTGCAAATGGCGGTGTGGTTTATCCTGTCACTAAAACCTATTGATGGCATTATAAGACCATCAACAAAATGTACCTATTACATATCATGTACACCTGTATGCATAGTCATATATTGAAGTGTAATGAGTAAAAGATTAAGGGATCTTGCTCTTGTTATAAACATTGGTATTAAACAAATAAAATCAAACAATGGGGCTTATGAAAATGTTAAGAGTTTCACAATGCTTCATGAAGGATTAACCTGCAGTGGCAAGGACCCTTGCTAATTACAGTATGTTTTCATGAAATGTTGTCAAAGTCAGATTGCGATCTCACTGAATGAAGGACTGAAGTCCTCAAAGTGCAAATTTATGATAATGGCATTACCTGCCTGTTTTCTAGTTTTCAATTTACGAGTTGATTTGTCAGTTTCACATAATTGTGCTTCGTATATTAGCAGCACGCATTCAGAGTCTATTAAATGCACTTGTAAAACTCATTTTCATTAAAAATGTGACATCTGCGTTTTTGCTGTGCTCTGCTGTACTACGGCAAACAATCAAATTTAGACACATTATACATCTGCCAACTTTTATAATCTAAACCGCCTCAAGTAGTAACAATGCATTTATATTTTATAATGGAAAGAAAGTCGTTGAATGCCAACTAGTAGACACAAAAGATTATCGGCTGATTTCCCAGGCTGGTGGTGTCAGGCATTACATTTTTTTGCAGCCACGTCTGATGAATTATTGATGCTCTCGTCGTTTAGAAAATGGATGCCATCGCCGGAGTAATTAGCACACTGACACTTCTGCCTATCACTGTTAATGTGTCATGAGAGAACTCACTGTTAGGCGAATTGCTGCATTAATGACCATCTTTGCTTATCATACTTTGCTATGTCCAAATTACAGTCAATCAGCCAGGGGGCACATTCAACTGGCAAAGGGTCAACACAGCTCACAGGTTTCCATCTACATTAGTAGTAGCTACTGACCATTCAAACTCGAGGGTAACAACTCTTATGTGTAATGTTTGCCTTTCGTTCTTTTAATTTTTGTAAGTGATATTTGGATACAATTATTGCAACTGTTCTACTAAGGTCACTGTTCAGCTTCTGATGCGTCCATTTCTGACTGTTGCTGCAACCAGGCCTGGGCAAACCCATTCTACCGAACTCCAAACGAATTGAAATGAAGACATATTTGCTGTCTGATGAACACACATTTCAAGGAATTTGGGTCATAATGTTGGAGTACCACAATATTCAAGGCTATTGAAAGCTCAGCTTTTCAGCATAGATGCTTGCAGGGAGTTTGGAGAGTGGTTGCTGTTGATGGTGGGATCTGGTCTTCACTGAGAAATTTAGAAGATCATTTTTTTCAAGCTGTTTTAAGTAAAAATACCTTAATTTAATATAATTGACGCTACATTTGTTTTAGAAAGACTTTACAGTTATTTGTATAGAGTGGTCCGATTGAAAGGAAGGCAAGTGGCAGTGGATTGGATTTTAGCCTCAAATTGTGTGTGTGATGGTATAAGTAGTGATTATACCGGCAAAAGTAAAGCTGTTAACACAAGTGGAAATTAATTATACTGTGGTAGTACTGTATTCTAGCCAAACTTGAATTTACGTCTATTGTCTTTCAAAATAGAACTTGAGACAAATTCACATATTTTGGTGAGGATTTTAAATGGCTGTGTAAAAGAAAACTGTTCGCATACAGATATGCACCAAGCATAGGTTTGAGTTTCAGCATAAAATAAAAACCCATTGTCCAACAAGTCTACCCTAGAAAAAGGCAGCCCTGGCATAAACGTAACATTTTAAGTATAGAAAACAAGGACTGGCTGGGAGGAAAAATCTGAGTTTCCTTTAATGCCCTATCTTTTGTCAGTTGTCTTTGTTTTAAGTTCTGTTGCTTCTGGTATTAGAAAGCTTCTTCATGATTACCTAATCCCTGATAGCAAATTTTGATTAAATGTGTGCTCTGAGGCCACAAAAATACTTTTTAAAACCATCTTTCTCCAAAATACATCTTTTCATAACCACCTTGAGGATCCTAGATACTCTTGCTGTGACACCAGCTATTGAGTCAACAAATGACTGTGGTGGTCTTGACGTTCTAGATGCCCTCGGTTCTCAAGCTTGGAAAGATGTGTCTCAACTCTCCATAAAATGGAAATAGAAAGAGGAGGTGTATATGACAATACTTGAGCTGCAGTGATTGCAGCCTAAAGAGGCAGATGTGTCTCTCCTAATCTTGGATCCATTTAAAATGAGACAATTGAAGCAGAGGAACATTTACTCTCGAGTATCATGTTAATGTTAATGCCAATGTTAATGTTAAGAGGGACTTGTACCATGCACTGTTGCCACATTTGTGGGCTCTTGGTGACCAAGCGGATCTGCAATGGAAGAAGGTTTGTGGGTGGGGGGCGGGGGGTTGTTAGTGGGGTTGAGACGGAGAGTAGCAAGAGAACTTTGATGTGATGTTGGCAGATTCATCTCGGAGAAACCGGTCACTGAGCGTTGGTGCGTTTTCGGTTGTTAGCTGATATGTGGTGTTGAAGTATGATTGTGCCTGGTTAGGTTTTATGTTGGGTGTTGTGAAGTGCGTGCGGTTTGCGGTGCAGTAGAGGTATGATTGTGTTCAGTTGAGAGTTTGTTGATGAATATGCAGAAAAAATGGGTTTGTTTGATTTATTTTAGTTTTGGTTAGTTAAAAGCAAAACATTTACTACCCTCAGCAATCCAGTTGTGTGCAAGAGTGCACCCATTTTCTAGATATACTTTGTACTGGGACCAGATGGGCGCATCACTGTGCTCCCACCAAATCCTGCCATGTACGGGCAGTCCACACAACTCCCCAAAGGTCAAGTAAGGCCTGCATACAGTAAAAGCCGATTTGCTGAAGGCAAGCTATGTGCAACCCCTGAAATAATTAGATCTGGGTGGTGTGTATCTTAGGTATAGAGAGTAGACCTATGTTCCCAGCATGCACTGATGACAAGCCCCTGGATTCAGATTGCATAGTGTTTGGGAGATCCCTATTTCAGGATATTTATGATATAGGTTGTTGCCTCTAGCAGAGGAATAATGCATAACCTATCCTTGCTCTGTGCGTGGACCCAAGGGTGGTCGAGCCTATCTACAGGCTACATTTGCTCATTTGCTCATTATGTTCCACCATGCTCCTTGCAATCTGCTTCTACAATTGGCATTTCTGTTCCTTGCGTCCGGCGCTCATGAGTCAGTGGCCGTTCCTTTTCTGTCTGTGCAGCACAGTTTTGGAATTATGTTTCTCTTCCTCTATGCTTGGTGCAGGATCATTTTACCTTCAAATGCAGGCTAAAAACTCTCCTTTTCTCCTCTTCATCTGTTTATGTTTCAGTTGTACCTGCTCTTCCCTTTTTTTGCCTTGCGCCTTGATACCCTCACTGGTGTATGCTGCACTTTACAAATTTCCTTAACATAACATAACATAACAACATAAAGATACCAACTTGTGGTTTAGCTCAGATCAGCTGAGGCAAAGAGACGAGGTGTAATCTGCAGAGTAACTAGATAAAAACTGTAATCCCTCACAACACAATCTGCAGCTATGCCCAGATGAGAAGGTATGGTTAAAAATATCCACAGGGCATAGATTGCATTTCATCCTGAATATGTCGCAAAGGCAAGTAACCAGAAAAGAATGCTCTTCAAAATCCTATGAGAAGTAATACATGAAAAACTAATAGAATCCACCACTCTCCACCTGAAAACGTCTGGTGCTCCATCTAGTATATTCTTGCACAATCTGCAGCTATGCCCATATGAGATGGTATGGTTAAAAATATTCACAGGGCATGGATTGCATTTTATGCAGAATATGTCTCAAAGGCAAGTAACCAGAACAGAATGCTATGAGAAGTAATATATGAAAAACTCATAGAATCTACCACTCTCCACCTGAAAACATCTTGTGCTCCATCTAGTATATTCTTGCATTATCCATCTTTTCAGCATTACAGCTCCAAAAATTCAAATGGTTTTGCTGGAGTTTTCACCAACATGCACTCCTCTGCTAGTACAAATAACAGGAAGAATTAAAGCATAGGGCCAGCCCTGAGGACCCTTCCTGGCATACATCCTCAAGGAGGACATTGACACCCTAGACTCATTTCTAGTAATTAAATATTTAAACAGGGCTCAGGTCTTAGAAGCCATACCCACCTAACCACAGTCATTCCTTAAAGTTTGTGGAAGCACATTTTCTTCAAAGCTGGCAGTCCTGATTCATGATACTCAGGGGTGCAAAATCCTCTAGTGCGCATGTCAGAAACAAACTACTGTATTTTCATTACAGAATTGTGGTCAAGCTGACACCTCGACATGTTTGTGACATATGAGAATTTTGATCAAAAAAGTCTAGTAGGCCATCTATACACTGAGTGTGCAGGTCTCCGGCCTGGCACTGGAATCGAGCCAATCTTTTGCGAAATAAACAAACGCAGCACATCTTAGGCAAATGAAAGCTAATTCTACTGTTCTGACCAATGGAGGCCTAACCAGGAACACACTCTCCTTCCCCTGATTCCCTGAATAGGAATCAACCGCTACCCTTGTTCAGAAAGTAGAACCAAAACTGTAGGTATGATGTTAGTCAGGCCTGCATTTCTCACAATGGTCCATAACTATAACAAAGAATAGCAACTTCCAAATTATGCTGTTAGGAAACAACCCCCTCCCAAAAATAAAACACAAGCTCAAACTCAGAAGGGCCGTAGTGCAATACTGACTTTAATATTTCAATCTCATTTCTGCGAGAGGCAAAGAGTTCCAGAAACTCCATTGGATTCAAAATCAAAAATCAAGTGGGCACAATCTACCTAAACATCAGGAGGCTACACAACATTTCCCACTCTTTAAGGTCATAAACTGTACCTTATGGAATAAAGCGTTCTGTTTTAAATTGTGTTCACTCAGTACTGGGCTGTAAAGTGCTCAGAGCATGACCACCTGGTGCCCACGTCTGCTCCATGCTGTAGTCGATGATATTTTAGTGCAATTGTCAACCACAAAAAGAATGGGAAATCCACCAAAGGCATTGACCCTTGACTTTGTAATGCCTCGGACCGAGTGCTGAGAAGTGTATCTAACCTGCACATATTCAAATATCTCTATATATGAGTATCATTGAAGAGTCGTTCCACTCCTCTCTAACATCAATAAGGCAACTTTTAACTACAAATGGATCTGCCTTTAGACAACCATGAGCCCCTAAGTCCTTGTGGCCATAACCAGTTGTGAAGCAATGCCAAGAAAAGGGCTGGACACCTTCAATGATTTCAATAGCCCTATTTCCTTGCCCCACCATGGACTAATTGTGAAGCACTGCAATGTTGTTGCAAGGATATATGATGACATGCTAACATGGTTTCAATACATAATACATAGTCAAAGGGAGAATTTTACCTCTACATATTGAGCGGTGGAATTGTGAGTGATTTGCACTAAACCATCAGGATGCTGAAAAACATGTATTTATTAATTTTGACTGAAAATTGGCAATGGCAACATTTCCAAACTATTCCTAAATGTCTGAGCTTTTGATTTCATTTAAAGATCAATTTGGCACTCTTTTACCTCCAGTGAGTATGCATCCAAGCAGAGTGTATTTATCCTATCTTGCTTCGTTTGGTTTAGGCCTATGCAAACATAACATAATGAATGAAGGTAAGGGTGGTGGGAAGCGGTCCTTATCCTTCATCACAGTTCAAAGTCACAGGGCCTCCTTACAAGCTCGGTGGTCACCGTGTCAGTAAAACCGGCAGGTTCCCGCCAGACTTGCAACATTTTGCAGTGCCGGGCTTGCCGGTAACAGCGAGGGATTCTAACCCCACCGGTCCGGAAAGTCATGCGCCGGAAAAATGGAATTCCCCATTCCCATAGAGTCCCGGAATGGGGAACACGGAAGCACCGGTACCGCTAATAACGGTGCCGGTGCTTCCTTGTAAGTCTGCCTACCATGGCCGCTGTGTCCGGCAGGGTCAGACCTGCCAGGCACAGAAACTCCGGCAGGCAAACTCACAGTGTGCCGGTCAGTAGCAATGGTGCCGGTAGGCTTACTGGCACTGTTGTTACCGGGCAGGCACACATGTAATGAGGCCCACAGTCTTTCTACTTCATCAGTACTTCCTCACAGTCCTTTGTCATCCCAAATATTCTCCTTCGTCACAGACCGCCTTTGCCACAAGCCTTTTTCACGGTCCATGTCCTTCATTGCAGTCATTCTCCTTTATCAATCCTTCTCATTCACAGTCTTTCTCCATATTACTTCTCTTTTGTCATTCCTGCATCACAATCTTTATCCTTTGTCATATTCGTTCATCCTAGTCCTTCTTCTTCATCCGATACCTTCTCATTCATCAGTCCTGCATCAGTCTTTCCTTCTTCTTCATCATTGTCCTCCTTCATCACAGTATTTCTCCTTCATCACAGTCTTTTTCCTTTATTACAGCGAGTATTCACAGTCCTTCTCTTTATCATTATTTCTCCTTCACAATTCTTCATCAAAGTTCTTCCCCTTAGTCAGGCCTTCATCATTCTTAATCCTTTGTCACACTCCTTGATCACAATCATCGCAGGTCTTCCCCTTTGTCAGTCTGTCATCATAGTCTTTCTCCTTTGTCAGTAGTTCTCCTTCATCACAGACATTCTCCTTCATTGCAGTTTTTCTACATCATAGTTTTTCTCCTTCCACAGTCATTCTCATTAGATGCAATCCTTCTCCCTCAAAAGTCTTTTGGCACAATCATTCTCCTTTGTTGCATTCTTTTTCCTTCATCAGCCTTTTGCCACTGTACTTCTCATTCATAACACTCTTTCTCCCTTATCACAGTTTTTGGCATAATCTTTCATCTTCATCATAGCTGTTCTCCATGATAAGACCTTACTAATAGTCCTTATCCTTTGCATTAGCACTTCTCCTTCCTGACATAGATTCATCACAGTTATTCTACTTCCTTAAAATAATTTTCTTGCATCACAGTCTTTCTTCTTCACCATAGTCCTGATCATCACAGAACTTCTCCTTCATCACTTTGTTTGGTCAGGTTCCCCCATCATCACAGTCCTTCTTATCAGAGTTAATCGCACTTCTTCTCCCTACTTACAGTCCTTCATCAGTCCTTTTACTTTGTCACAGTTCTACTGCCTCAAAGTCTTCCTCTTTAATTATAGTCTTTCGATTTCATTATAGTACTTCTCTCTCATCATGGTGCTTCTCATTTATCACAGTCCTTCTCCTTCATCACAGTCTTCCGCCACAGTACATGGTCACAGTTATAGTACATGGTCACAGTTCTTCTTCATCACAATACTCCTTTATCACAGTCTACTTTTGTTGCACTCCTCATTTGTCACAGTTCTTGTTCATCACAGTCCTGCTCCTTTGTAAAAGTCCTTCATCTATGACCTTTCCCTTTATAAGTCCTTCTCCTTAGGCATAGTCCTATTCCTTTATCACAGTCCTTTATGGCAGTCCTCCTTTACTGCAGACTTCCTTGTTCACATTCCTTATTTGTTGTCAGCCCTTTTTCTTCAACACAGACATTCAGCATGGCCCTACTCCTCTGTCATAGTCCTCTAGCACAGTCCTTCTCTTTCCTCAAAGTCCTTCATCACTGTCATCCCCTTTTTTCAAAATCCTTTATCACAGTTCTATTTTGTTGCAGTAGTATCATTTGCACATCCTTCTTCTTCATCACAGTCCTTCATCTTCCAAACAGTACTTTTTCTTTTGTCATTCATTTATTACAATCGTTTACCTTCATCATTCGTTCTCCACATGACTTCTACTTCATCAGTCTGCCTCATCATCACAGTGTTTCTCGTTATTCATAGCCCAACTACAGCACATTACTTCTACTTCACCACAGTCCTCTCTTTCGTTAACATCCTTTGTCACAGAGTTCCATTAATGGCAACTGCAGAGTAGTACCCTTCCCTCACCCAACTTCCTGTTGAACCTCAGAGCACCCCTCTGGCAGATTTAACCTATCTACAGTATTCTCACTCCTTTCCACTTACGTCTCCAACTCTGATCTGATCAAGATGAACACTGAGGTTTCCAAATTGACACAACTTTTAAACATCTATTATTTATTGCTGGGAGGCTAGCTCAGTGGCAAGGCACTCATCCTAGAAGCAGAACTATACTGAGCAGCATGGGCTTGATACCTAGCCCTGTCCCGCGCATAGAGGTGGGAGTCTATCATAAAGCATAACATAAGAAACCAATTTATTTTTTAACTAGCTTCACACAGTAATTCTTAATTCAGTACTAGTTTGATGTTTATTTAATGAACGAAACCAATGCTTCTTTGTAGACAATATTGCTAATCTTTCCTGTAGGAGCAAGTGTGAACAAATTGTCTTGTTTCCAACTCTGGAACAAGCCACATAAATCAGTTCTAGCTACTTTGAGTTGGAAAGTTGAGATTGTGCAGCAACATTATTGATGTCCTGATCTACAGCTGAGGCAGCAGCAAACTGAACATAAGTGCTGCATGTGTAGGGCTGAAGCGTGTAAACTGAAAGTGCCGTACCCATACGTGTGTAAGCTTTGTACTGTTGAGATGGCATACATTCAGCAACTTCAGTGGGAAATGAACCTTCTGTAATTATCATGACAGAATTGCCATGATGTGACGGACAACGTAAATGCAGACAATATTGAAGAGACATGCACTGTTTCCCGCATTACCACAAAAACACTGTTTTGTGTCACCAGCATGACTTCAAAAGTGAGTGTTGCTAATGTCAGCTAGAATGCTGATATGATATGATATGATATAATAAGTCATTTATAATGTGCCTGTACACAAGTGTTCTATGCATGATAGCGTGGACATTTTAAGGACAATGACCTGCTGAAGTTTTCAGGAACAACTGAAGTTTAGGAACAATGAAGGTAGAACTACGGCAGAACTACGGCGCAAAGAACCATATGGAAGGGGTAAGCACTGCAGACCGCTTAAAAAATAAATAAATCTGAAAAATGTATATGTTATACTTGTTACAATGTCTACACCATGGAACCTACCCACATGACAAATTCCAGTTTTGTAGCATGTTGGGAAGTATGCGGAACATTTAGAATAGGCACACACACACATATCCACGAATTTCCCTCTTATATATAGAGAGATTTACACACAAAAACTCATTTTGGGGCATTTAACTGCACCCATCACCATTGCCCTTGTTTTGCTCTTCCTAAAACAAGCTTATTGTCAATGCAGTAATAATAAAAGCTGTCCACTGGTTTACGCATCAACATTTCTATTTGACTGAGTAACACAGCATCACCCACAAAACCCAGGAGTGTAATGTCCTGATCTCCATGAACCCAAATTGGGCACAACCCCCAGTTGCTTGTTAACTAAAAACTCCACTAAATCATTCTGGAACTGGCTAAATTGGGTGAGGCTCAGCAAACACCCTGGGCCGAAGCCCATCCCTGCAAAAAATTGCACTGTTAGTTCTCCATTCAAGTAATGTTTGAATCTTACCACAATACGACTCTAAATCACTTCTAGTATCTCTACATACTCTCCCCTCTGTTCTTCAGAACCAGTTCCAGTTCCATGCATAGAGGCTGGTGTCCATCATGAAGCATGACATAAGAAACCAATCGATTCATTTATTTTTTTAATTTACACAAAAAGGTCATTTTGGGGCACTTAGAGGAGACCATCACATTGCCTTTATTTTGTTCTTGTTAAGAACAAGCTTATGGACAATGCAATAATTATAAAAGATGAATAGTTGTTTATGCACCACCATTTCCATACAATTGAGTAACAATGAATCATCCACAAAAACCAGGAGTGTAATGTTCTGCTGCCCCTGCTCCCAACCTGGGCAATATTACCGTGAAGTACTTCTCTTATCTCCATGTATTACTCTGGCCTTCATCCTCGCTGACTCGAAAAACAATTCTCTATTTACAGAGTCAAAAGCCACTTTCAGATCTCTAGATCTCTTTATCTCTCTTTCACTTCATCTAATAGGAGGTTGGTGTTGGTCAAAAATAATGTAAGAAAAGCCACACAATAATTAAAGGCTGAATGGAGAGTGTGTAGGCGGCATAAAATGTAATGTACTTGTCTGGAGATTTTGAGGTATGCACGGAAATAAAGCTCTGTTATTAAGTGTGAAGCCTACAAGCAAAGATTGATTGGAGCAGCTGATTCAGTTATCCCAGAGATACATTGTAAGGCATAAATGCTGCTCAAATGTTGCTCAGCTAGAAATAGCCATATGCCGACTTTCATGCTGTTGAATCTTCCTTACCTCAGATATACCTAGCATGTTTATATGAATGTTGATGACTATTTCAATAGGCATGACTGGTAGGCTGGTGCTAGGTCTTGGTGTGGCACAATATTCTCAACTTGAAGCATACAATAGTAAACAAATAGTGCATGCCTTCCTACACATTGTCTCATATAATATGCACTTATTTTGACCTTGAGGTAAATGTATCGTTAGTGGACCTGTTATACGTTGGTCATGTAAGTGACTTCAATTCAGCACTCCAACTAAATCAATGCTTAGGATGGGATGCCCAATGGAATCCCTTATTTATATATTTTTATGTCAAAGTTCTTTAAATCTGGATGATGAACCCTTATATAACGCCCCTCTCTTTGGATCTCCCCGACCTCCCTGAGCCAAGAAGTAGGTTTGTTTTGCAAATTAAAAGGTTTATTTGAAGAATTAAACAATATATATATATATATATCACACTTTTATGAACAAAATAATAATTTAATAGCACATTTATGAATATGGACGGTAATCAACAATGGGTAATATCACAAAAAGAACACTCTTTAACACTTAGGAGTATGAATATGGAGGATACTGTAGAAGAGAATACTTTATGTAATTCAAGGAAATTCAATAATGGGAAAGAATGCAACACAGAAATAAACTTTGATATGATTTCAATGAAAAGATGATATGGTCACTTTTACCCCTGTGACTACTCACTCACCC
The DNA here is from genome assembly GCF_040938575.1 of Ambystoma mexicanum. NCBI lineage: Eukaryota > Metazoa > Chordata > Amphibia > Caudata > Ambystomatidae > Ambystoma > Ambystoma mexicanum. Next base: position 865,684,041 of record NC_090937.1, read on the forward strand.
CCGGTGCAATATGAAGAGATGGAAATGAGGGCACACAGGTTTCAGGAAGACAATCAAGAATACAGTTCAATCCCAGTTCCCCCAGCAAGCTTAGAGAAACAGGTATGATTTTAAAACAGGCAAAAATACTTTTGAATGTGATTGCAGTGAAAGTGAAAATATGCTAAATTGATTTGAATTCACTAAAAGAGATTCAGGATGAGTGATAGCTACTTGAGATTGGTTCAGGTCAACACTAGCAAAGATTCATGAATGATTATCAAATTGAAAACGAATTTCAGCAATTGAGAACAAGGAGCAGCTATTTTGACAGAAAATGAAATTGAGCCAAATTGCAATTCGCTGCCATTTTTCCGCATGCGTAAATCACGATTACGGAAAAACTATAATGAATTGGAATAGGACGTGCGGTTCAAAAGTTACAGAGGTTTTTGTGAAGGTAGATTTTCAGAAATAAAGTCAAGATTTCAAATTACAGATTGTGCTTTACAGATTTGAAATCAACAGGATGGACACAAGATTCTATAATGTAGTTCTGGACAGGTTAAAATGGATGGAAGAGGATTACTTTAAACTTAGAGATTGGTTAAGGACAGTTCTAGACTAGATACTCACTCCTAGCTTTGGAATGGAGTGGGCCTCGTCAAAGATCGGGTCAAGGGGTTTGGCTTCACTCTCGCCACCGGACAGGTCTCAGGGCATCTGGGTTCTGCATTCAGCACTGCACAGCGGTCTGCGGCCTCTTGAACTGGATCTGATGGGTCTTGGATACAGCTCTGCTTTCTGGGTCTGGACCTTGGTTCTAGCACAGGGTTCTTGGCTAGAATAAAACAGCTCAGCCTGGCTGTTGAATGTGAGAATCAGGTTGCTAGATTCTACAGGCCTGCTGAGAAGAGTTCAGCTTTTGATTTAGGCCTCTCTGCTTCAAGGTTCTAGAGTTTGGGTTCTAGAGTTCTGGTCTCTGGATGTAGATCAGGAGTCTCTGTCTGGATTTTGTCGGGATCTGGTCTGGCAGAGTGCTTTGCAGGAATCGGTGAGTAGTGGAAAAAAGAGTGTTTCTTATCTGTCCTAAACAGTCTCTTTTTATGTGTTTCCAAAGTGGGTGGGTAGGCTGATTCTCTATGCCCAACCCTTTAAGGATTTGATAGGTTAGAGGATTATCTGTCCCCTGACTGGATAAAGAGTCAGCATGTCACCTGGTGTCATGTTTATGGCTTAACTGAAATCCCTCCCCTTTGCTTTTACAGAGAAAATCAATTTTACCCAAAAACATATTTCCCAGATACACAAGTTGTTCATAACACATATACACATCACAAATTACTTACGGTACATTCTTGTCCAACTCTGATCTTCCTAAGAGCGCTAGTTCAGAAATGACAACTTATTTGCGCTTTTGGTGGGTTTCCCAATATTGATTCTGCACCAAATTTTACACAAACATACATATCCTCTCTGGGCACATTCCTGTAATTCTTTTGTTCATAGCAAAATCACTGCAGCTGCAATATTAATAATTCCGGGGTTTGGTCTCAGAACATCACAGTGCATCCAGCTTAGTCTTAAATTGTGGGTGAAGTTTTCATTTTAAGAATCCCAAAGTTTACGCAATTCTATAAAACATATATTTGCTGGGCTACCTGAATCCACAAGGATTTGTCCCCTCCCCTAGATCTGGCTGACTCAGAGGGTCACATGTCTTGTTTCTCCCAGAGCAGTTGTTGACCAGTCACACCCAAATCAGCATATTCTATCCCAAAGCCCCCATTGTCTTGACTGAGAGCAACATGCCAGGGTGCCTTGGCTAGTTCCTGTTCACACCAGTCTGTCAATGTCTTGGCCAAGGGCAGAAAGAAGCTTCTTTGTCTATGGATAAGGTGTGAAGGGTTCCCATGAACAGAAGGCCTCTTGAAGTTTTAACTAAATCAGATTACCTTCTAGTCAATTGCAACATAGTTCCTTGTAAAAAATACATTTATAAACTCACAATAAGCAACATATCTTTAAATCAAGTCTTTTTCAACAATGAAATGACTGTGTGGCACTCTATGTGGCCTTTTGATGGAATTCTGTTCTTTGGCATAGTTAACTTCTGAAACACAGCTCTCTTGTCAGAATTATAAATCGCCAGCACCTGACAGAGACGAGTAACGGTACTACACCCATTTTGACAGCTATCTTTCCATCAAATATCTTTAAAAGTGGATTTTGTTCTAATAACACATGATTCTTTCTGACATTGGGTTTATGTGGATTCTTGCAGTATAATGATGTGGAACACCCAACAAGGAGGTTGGATCTTTTTAGGTGGTTTGTGAGCCATGATTTTAGCAAATTTGACACCAAATAAAAACAGATTTTTGAGACAGCTCTGTATTCCTTGGTAGAGATTTTGCTCTGTGAGCAGCCAAAGGATGGGTTTTGGCAGTGGTCTCCGGTGCTCATTAAGATAGGCAAAAGTGGATGGCAGCTTATTTTTCGGGTTTTCACTGCGCATTTTCTGGTGATTTCGGGCGAGCAGCATTCCACTGCCCATTATGATGTTTCTGTTGCCAGCAATGCCTAGTGATGTTGCAGGGCTTGGATGAGTGGGTTAAGACATCCCACAAGCCCCCCTCTTGCGATGGCTGTTGATTTTTCATCGATGGAACTTCGTAAGACTGGGATGTCTGCATCATCTCTCCGGATTCGACAAATGGCAAAGTTCAGCATCTTTTCCTCCATCAGGGGTGGATTGATCGGTTCTCCTCGCCAGTCCTGATGGGAGTATTGAGCGATACCCCGGGCCCCTCGGATCTTTGCTGCCGGTCCCCGGGTCATCCTCCTTGGTCAGTCTCCATGGTTTCTCTCTCTCTATAAGTTATCTCTCCTAGGATGACAAAGCAAAAAGGCATAACCATATTCATAAATATTTCCCCACCACTATAAAAGTAGTAGGGTGGGCATATACATTTTGTAAATCAGGAGACATTTGCATTCTTATTATTATATTTTATAGACTATGTGTGGAATGATTTTAGAGTTGGAATTTTATTGATCTGGAGTGGCCCCCTCTGGGGTTCCAGAGGACTCCTCCAGTTGCTGCAAAGTGTGCCTGGGATGGCAACACTTTAGCTGATTAATATGGACCCCCTTATCTTCCCCCTCCTCCAAACTGCCTTTGGGGATGCAGATCTTGTAGGCTACTGGTGAGATCTTGTCTACAATTTCAAAAGGTCCTTTCCAGGTAGGCAGACATTTTCGCTGTTTGGCCTGGTTCCTTTGGAAATTGTATAGACAGACCTGGTCTCCTACATTGTATTCTTTCCTGGTAGTCTTCAAGTCATAGTGGGTCTTCATGCTATCGGCTGATCTTTCTAGATTTCGTTGAGCATAGGCAAAAGCATGTTGAAGATGTTTTTTCTTAAATGTTCAACATACTGAGTTGTGGAGGCATTGATCAATGTCTGCTTTTGGGTCCTGTAAAGCAGATGCTGGGGAAGCACCATCCTGCGTCCAGTCATCAACTCAAATGGTGACATTTTAGTTGCAGATGAAGGGGTAGATCTGATGGGCATTAGGACAAGAGGTAATCGGATATCCCAACTTGGCCCAGAATCTGCCACAAACCTTTTTAAGATGCTCACAATGGTTTTGTTGTAACGTTCCACTCCTCCACTAGAGGCTGGCCGGTAAGCAATATGTAGCTTTCTTTTAACCCCAAGTATCTCCCACATCTTCGTCATTACTTTACTGGTGAAATGTCTACCTCTGACTAACTCAATCCTTTGGGGTAGTCCAAAATGCGAAAAGATGTGATTGATCATCAGGGCAGCTGCTGTTTCTGCCTTGCAGTTTGGGGCTGGGAGACATTCCACCCATTTAGTAAATAAGCATGTCACAGTCAACATGTACTTATTCCCCCTAGAGGAGCGAATCACGGGCCCAATAAAGTCGACTTGTAAATCGGACCATGGCAGTGTCATCCCCCTCTTTTGGAGAGGCGCACGGTGTGTGAGGGATGTTGGCTGAAATTGTGCACACACAAGACACCCCTTCAAGTATTGGTCGAGGTCCTGCCCCATGTGTGGCCAGTATGCAACCTCTCTTAAGATCTCAAATGTTGTATGAAACCCCGTATGACTGGCTGCAGCTGCATCATGGGCGTGACTTAACATCAGGTTTCGGAATGAGGTAGGAACCACCCACTGATCATGGCCAGCTTGGAATTTCCTTACCAACAAACCGTCTTGGATTCAGAAAAATTTTGGACATTTTATCAACAGTCTGAGGTCCTCTTTCCCAATGTAATCGGTATTCGTCAGGGGAAAATTTTTAGGGTCCTCAATATGTTGGTAAAACTTACCAATTATTGGATCCCCTTTCTGAGCCATGATCAAATCAGCATCTGGGGTCTCCTTACTCCATTGTGCAGTTGAGAGATCATTGTGAGCTTTTGTCTGTGACCTAGTGATATCAGCGACCTGGATTTCCCCCAACAGGGACTCAACCTCAATTAGATCCCCTTGGATGGCCCCAGTTTTGGCCAGCTGATCAGCTAAGTCATTTCCAGTTTTGTCTGGTCCCTCTACTTTGCAATGACCCTTGATCTTTTTCCAGTAAATGGTCATCCCATTCGAGGTGACCAGATCATCCATTTTTTGGATTAACTTCCCATGTTTCAAGGGTTTGTTGTTAGCATATAGCATGCCTCTGGTTTACCAGTTAACCAGGTGCTCCACGAACCAGTACCGTACATAATCCGAATCTGTGATTATGACCAGTTTGTGGAGTTGATGTTGGACAGCAGTGAGGATGGCGTGATGCACAGCCATCAACTCTGCCACCTGACTACTTCGGGGACCAATCTTGTACCCAGTGGAGGGTTCTGGGGACTCTTTCACCCATGCATTCCCTACGCCGGCCACAAGTTCTTTTTCCCCGTTGTTGTCAACATGGTAAGCGCATCCATCCACATAGACAGTGGGCATTCCCTCACACGTCTTCTTCAAAGACTTTGTGTGAGGAATTGAGGTATGCCTCCATGTTGTCCTTGAGTTTTAGACTTTTGTCCTCGAGAAAGTTTTCTCTGGCACAATCATGCAAGTCACCCAGACCTTGCGCGAGGGGACTCTTCTTGTTTTGGCCATATCTGACCTCCACAGGAAAGCCTTGAATTGAAAGAATCCAGGAAGTAATTTGGGAATTACTCACATTTCCGGCTCGGATTCTGTCACTTTGGAGATATTGCAGAGGCTGGTGTGGAGTCTCCACTATGATGTGTTCACCCTGGATAAACGGGCGGTAATTCTTCAATGCCACACCTTTGCCAGGAGTGCCTTCTCACAATCGTTGAATTTTTCCTCCACAGAGGATAAAGTTTTGCTCGCATAGGAGATTACTTTATTGACCTTGTCATGCTTATGGTATAATACTGCAGTCAAGCATGTATTAGAGACCCCTGTCTCCAAGAAAAACTCCTTGTTTCTGACAGGGTTAGCTAGGCAAGGCGCTTGTGAGAGGCTTCTTTTGAGTTGTCTTACTGCCTCGGATTGTTCTGGACCCCATTCCCACTTGACCCCCCCCTTCAAAAGATGAATCAGGGGTCTGGTGATCTCTGTGTAGCCCTCAATGAACTTTCTGCTGTAATTAGTCAGTCCAAGGAGGCTCCTTAGTTCCCGCAGAGTTGTGGTGTCCTTCAGTTTCTGGAGTGCTTCCACTTTCTTTTCCTGGGGAAAGACACCCTGAGGAGTGATCTCATGCCCCAAGAAACTAACACGGGTTCTACACCACTGTTTTGCTCCTGCGGCCCTCAACTGTGTCAGAACATAATGGATCTCCACTATGTGTGTGCCAGGTTACCCCTCTCACCCAGGTCGGGCATGGCCTTATGCAGAAAAATGTTGAACTCTTTACCGGAGTTGCGGTATCTGAAGGGAGTCCGGGTCCATGTGTACTGCTGGCCCCCAAAGGTAAAAGCCAGCTTGTATTGGTCATCCCTACTGACAGGTACAGTCCACTATCCATTGGTCAGGTTTATTGCAGTGAATACCTGTGACCCCTGGATCTGGGCCAGACCTTGGTCAATGAAGGGAAGAGGCCATCGGGAAGTATGGACCCATTTGTTGAGCTCCCTAAGGTCGGCGCGGAGTCTCCACTGGCCGTTTGGCCTCAATATTCCCTGCACCGGATTATTGAAGGTGCTGTGGACTGGACGGATTATCCCTCGGGACTCAAGGTTCATAATTATTTCAGTAAGGGACTCCATTGATGCGAAAGGCAAGCGATATTGCTTCACAAACACTGGAGTCATACCAGGGTCCGTGGGAATTGTTGTTGTGTGGATGTCGGTGCTACCACAGTCATATGAGTCCACCGCAAAGAGATCTTGAAAATCCAAGAAAACTTGTTTCAACTTTTGCTTCTGCTCCAGAGTCACACAGGCATCAGCTAGGTTGACTCTCTCTTCAACAATCTGCCTGAAGCCGGGAAAGACTTCTGGTTTCACTATCTCAGCGGCCTCCTCCAGCTTGGTGGAGAAGTCCCTGGTCAGAGTGTTGATTTGGACTGGTGGCTTCAGGTGGGAAAGGCAGCCCTCATGGACCTGGAAAATCACCTCATCCCTCCTGAAGTCACAAGTCACACCTTCCTTGCCATAAGGGCCGGAAGTGTACACCAGGAAGGTCCCCCGTGCCGGGTAAAGATCCTGTCTGGTGTTGTATTGTCATCACTGTCACTGTCAAAACAGTCCTTAGGGATTGGTCCTAACAGTTCATTCACTAAATCTATGCAGAAATGTCAGTCATCAACCGCCATTCTGATAATGGTGCCTGCGGCTAGAGTGATACTCTTTAAGTCGCTGTTATCCACCTCTATTGGAATGGTGTCATGTTTTATAGTGACTAATGATGTTGGGTTTACCCCCAACCCTTGCTGTTGGAGAGAAGCATTTAGATGAAGATAAGCATCAGGGTTTTTCAATTTTTGTCCTCTTTTAACTTTCACTTCCAGGGAGAATTGTCGGGTCCTTTCTGGGATGGTGACTTCCTCTCCAATCTGAATTTCAACTGCATAAGGTAGCAATTGAGCTGACCTAAATGCTTTCTCTGGATCATCAAAGCCCATGCGATTATCCGCTAATCGGGACCAAGCTTTGAAGTTTATTAGGTCCAAACTAATGGCAAAGCGATTGGGAATATCACTGCCTAAGTAAAAGGCGGCAGTGTTGTCTCGCACGACCCAACAATTATGGGCTATGCTCTTGTTGCCAATGGAGATTTTGAGCATACACCTGCTTGGCAGGAGTTTGGAATTGGGTGCTTCCAAATCCATTTCCCATTTGTCTATCAGTTTGAATGTGGGAATGGCTGGATCTTTTGGGAGTTGGCGGAACATGGCTTCGCTGATGAAGCTCTTACAGTTGTTCACACACACTCGGGCGAGAACAGAGTCCTTCCCATCATTTAACTGAACAGGGATGAACAACTGCTCTCCAATTTGCTGAGCATCAGCCAGGCTCTGAGCTGATTTCACATCTTTCTGGACTATTCGAGAGGGAATGTCGGATTGTGGATTGACAAAGAATTTCAGAGTGTTTCCTTCCAGTGTGGAATACCACCTTAAACTGGAAGGAAGGTTGATTTTCAGAAATAGAGAGGACCCCCCATCACCAGTCTGTCGTCCTACTGCTATTACTGTCACGTCTGGAATTTGGTTGTTCTGGCAGTGAAATTCTACTTGGTCAGATTTATGTTCAACCATGTGGCATATGCCGTTTAGACTAACATGGTTGACACTCTGTTTCAATTTTATAGGTCGGCTAATCTGGGTCCAGAGGACCTTGTTTACGCAATCTATTAGGGGTGACAGCCTTCTCAGGAGGTCATTCCCTAGTAAACAAGGGGTTCCCTCTGGAGTCAGTATTATGACCGGGTGTTTAACCTTGTGTCACCCAATTGTAATGTCCAAATCCGCAGTCCCCTCAACGGGAATTTCCTTCCTGTCAACGTTCTGAAGTTGTCCAGGAAGAGAGGTGAGAGGAATTTGATAATTCTCCCCCCTTCCTGAATTTAGTTCATCAAAGGCCTTTTTGGACAGAAGGGTAGCTTGGGATCCAGTGTCCATGAGTGCCGAAATTGTCCCCTGCCCCTGTACTTGTACCAGGGCATAGTATCTTCCCTCCTTCTCCGCAAGGGGGCACGGGATAATGCACATTTTTGGACAACTGGTGGGCTAATTTTCTGGTTTTGGACATGGAGAGAGAAGAGATTTGGGCAGAATTCTGTGGAGAGTCTTGGGAATCTGAAAGAAAAAGTTGGCAACTGGAGATAGGAGAAGTTTTGGGTTCCCCTGGTTCCGGTTCTGGGCCGCCCCCCCCCTGTTTGGAGGCAGTCACCAGGATGGGTTTGAACCAGGGGATTTTCATGCTGTTGGTTCTGGGGTAGGATGATGGGCGGCACTAGCTCAGTCCCCACATCTACCCAGTCTGGATTTGAATCCCTTGGGATCCATTTTTCTTTGGGAGGATTTCCCCCATCTCTGAAAGAGAAGATCCTTTTCCAGGATCCTCTGAGGATCCCTCTCCCTCAAATTGGAAGATCTGTATCTTCTCCACAAAATGGGTCTGTTTGGGTCCTTTGTTTCTCCTACCCCCTATCTGCTCCTTGGGTGGCAGATTTTCAGGGGTAGGAGATATTTTTTCTGGTTCCTGGGTTTCCAGGGGCTGTTTACAAGTGGGAAGGAAGCTTCCTCCAAGGCTTTACATCCCCCTCCCCCTTGTGCCTCCTCCCTGGGAACCGGTGAGTTATCGGGGTGCTGCCCCGTCATTGTTCTGGAGCACCAGACCCAGAGGTTGGGGCATTATGTGCCAGCATGCTCATCTGAGGGTTCCACTGAGCCCTCAGCATGCGACCCAGATCCTGTGCCATGTTTTGGACCTGGCGCTCAAGTGAAACCAGCTCAGGCTGATACAGGGTTCTGTTTTCTCCCCTGGGCTGATCCCAGGAAGGGTAGCTATCCCTTCTCTGGTAGTGCCCCGGGTTGGGAAGATTTGGGCACCCCTCCACCCTTGGCCTCCCCTCTCTCGGATTAGGTGGTCTGGGCTCAGAAAAGTGGGGCAAGAAGGATGGATGATTTTGGGGTTGGAAGTTGGGTGGATACCTGGGGAAAAAGTTCTGCGCAGGATTTGGTGAATTTCTGCCCTCCTGGGGGAAGTTAGGAGGGAAGTTCCCTGGGTTAGGTGCTTGGTTGGATCCCCCTTGGGCTGGAGGACTCCACACATAACCCAGGATGTGTCGGTTTCCCTTGTAGCGGGGATTTACATAGTCAGGGGAGTGAGGGACCCCATTTGTGGGACTACCTCCTTGAATCCCTGTCTGTGACTGGCCCAAGGGCATTCTGGACTTGGAATTATTCGGTGCAGGCAGGTTTTTAGGCCCCCCCATCTCCAAATCTAAATTGGGGACAATCTTTACCTCTGCTACCTTGGCAGCAGCAAGGGTGCTGGTCGGTTTGGGGTCTTTCTGAACATTATTTTATTTTCTATGGGCTTCTGCACCTCATAGATTCGGGTGGCCTGTTCAATGACCCAGTCTAGTGACCTTTTCTCATGAAAATCTCTCACTAGCTGGGTCATGATGTATTTGGGTAAGGCATGGAAAAACGTATTTACAAATTCTTTACTGTCCGTGCACACTCTTTTGGTAGTCTGTGCAAAGGAATGCTTCAACTCCTGCACAAATTCTTGTGGGGCCTGATCCTCCCCACATTGCAAATTGTAGGCTGCCTTGCGAGCCTCTTGGGGATTTCTATGAACAGAAAAGTGCTTTAAGATGGCCGCCCTATATGTGGACCATCTTGAATGGTTTTGGTCCTACAGCACCGCAAAGAAACTGGAGTATTCTGGGGAGAATGTCCATTTTACGTACTGAATGCAGCTACTGGTGTCTTTCAAATGGAAAGTCTCCATCATTTGCTCAAAGAGCTCCAAGTGTTCCCAAACAGAATACTTGGAGTTCTTATGATAAGGAGTGATGATGCTCCTTATTGCTTTGATCTGTTTTAAGGGGTCCTTGAGCAAGGCCCTTTTTGCCTTATTGGTCTTCTTGGTTTGGGTAACCCTGGTCCATTCATTCTCTGACTCAGAAGCACTGTTCCTAGAGGTGCCCGTCTGATCTTCCAGGTTTTCCCGGATTCTGTGAGCCTGGGAATGGCTGGCAGAAAGTGGGGACCTAGTCTCCTGTGTCCTGGGACGCTCAGAGGAGTCTTCTGATTCCTCCTTGCTCCCAGGATTTGATGGGTACCCCCCCACTGACCTAACTGGGCAGAGGTTTTCAGGATACCCTTAGTGGGCCTACTCTCCTGGGGTTCCCCACTAAATTTCATAGTACTTGGGTGCCCATACCCAGATGCCCGCCCATCCATTCCTGGGAGGTACTGGCCTATGAGCCCCATACTTCTGGCTGGATAGTAATCTGCCATCCCCGTGGCCCTGGGCTCATGTGCGCCAGGGGATATGGGGATGGCAGAGTCCAGGGACTGGGAGAGATGAAGGCCTCTGGTACTAGGGCTCCTGAGGTTATGCTCAGGTGTTTCCCTTTCCCAGCTAACCTCATCTCTATCAGCCCCTGCTCCCTGTTGCCATGCAAGAGCCTGTGCTTTCAGTTCCTCAATCAAGGTCTTACTAGACTCTATCAGTCTCTCCTGCATGGCTACCTGTTGCTGGAGCCTATCATTGTGCTGACAGAGAGCCTCATTTTCGCTCTGTGCTTCCTGGTTGGTCCTGGAGTACTGGGTCAGTCTTTGCTGCAGGAGGGTTACCTCCTGAGTCCCGTCCCTACTGGCCTGCTCCTTTCTTGCCAGAGAATCTTCCACCCTCCTGGTGTGCTCCAACAAGTTTTGATGCTCTTTTTGGAGATCAGCCAGTCCCTGGAGAGCCAGGTGATTTTCTTCCAGCTTCCCTTTTAAGTGCCAGACTTCCTGGCCTAAGGTGTCCCTTTCCTGAGCAAGAGCCTGCCTCTGTGCCACCAGGTCGTCCCTCTGCCTTTGAAGGGCACCAGCTTTCTGGCACTCTTCATCAAACTCTGCCTGGGTATCCAGGTTTTTCAAAATCAATGTATTGCTCTCCTCTTTTTCTTTATCCAATTGGCTTTGCAGGGTGGCTACCTGCGTGTTGCATGCCCTATTGAAATCTATTTGTTTCTCCAGCTTTTTCTGGCTCTGCAGTAGGGAGTCCAAACCTTCTTGATACTCCTTCTGCAAGGCCAGAATTCCTGTATCCTGGTTTCCTGATCTGCCCTTTCCTGTTGCAGGATACCCATGTCCTCTTTTATATTAATTAGATACTGCCTACTTTCGTTTTCTGACTCCCGGCTCCTCTGCAGCCTGTGCTGTGAGTCCAGATCAGATTGGGCCTTCTCCAATTCCATCAGTTGCCTACTTGCCAGATCTTGGCCTTCAGCACATTTGTCCTGTATGGCTCCCATAGATAAATATAAATATGGCGCTACCCTGGCAATCTTGCTGTGCTCATCCTTGGCCTTCGGGGCCATATATAGTTCACTCAGGGCCACATGTAAGGGACCCTGATCTCTCCAGATATCTAACCCAGTTGCAGTGACCTGTTGTGTGATCGCCTGCAACCATGCATTCTGGTCCTGCTCAGTCCACTCACCTCTCATAAATAACTTATGTAAGAGATGCTCTCTAGCTATCTTGATATCTACCAATGTCGCCATTCTGGAAATTGATTTCCTTCCTGACTTACAGAAGTTTATTATTTTATTTTGCAAAACAGACCATTTCCTGAGAGCGTTCCTTTTTGAGGGCTGCTTTTACAGTGTAACACAGCGTAGTAGCCCAACAGGATTTATGTATCCTGTCAGTTAGCACACTGTATTAAGCTGCACAAGTGGTAAATCTAATCCAGAAGTCCCGCGACGAGCCCCCCAATCTGTAAGTGACTTCAATTCAGCACTCCAACTAAGTCAATGCTTAGGATGGGATGCCCAATGGAAGCCCTCATTTATATATTTGTATGTCAAAGTTCTTTAAATCTGGATGATGAACCCTTAAAATAACACCCCTCTCTTTGGATCTCCCCAACCTCACTGAGCCAGGAAGTAGGTTTTGTTTGGCAAATTAAAAGGTTTATTTGAAGAATTAAACAATATATATATCACACTTTTATGAACAAAATAATATTTGAATAGCACACTTATGAATATGGACGGTAATCAACAATGGGTAATATCACAAAATTAACACTCTCTTTAATCACTTAGGAGTATGAATATGGAGGATACTGTAGCAGAGAATACTTTATGTAATTCAAGGAAAGAATGTAATACAGAAATAAACCTTGATATGAAAAGAGGATATGGTCACTTTTTCCCCTGTGACTACTCACTCACCCCCGGTGCAATATGAAGAGATGGAAATGAGGGCACACAGGTTTCAGGGAGACAATCAATAATGCAGTTTGATCCCAGTTCCTCCAGCAAGCTTAGAGAAACAGGTATGATTTTAAAACAGGCAAAAATACTTTTGAATGTGATTGCATTGAAAGTGAAAATATGCTAAATTGATTTTAATTCACTAAAAGAGATTCAGGATGAGTGATAGTTACTTGAGATTGGTTCAGGTCAACACTAGCAGTGATTCACGAATGATTATCATATTGAAAACGAATTTCAGCAATTGAGAACAAGGAGCAGCTATTTTGACAGAAAATGAAATTGAGCCAAATTGCAATTCGCAGCAATTTTTCCGCATGCGTAAATCGCGATTACGGAAAAACTATAATTTTGCTTCTAGGACGTGCGCTTCAAAAGGTAGATTTTCAGAAATAAAGTCAAGATTTCAAATGACAGATTGCGCTTTACAAATTTGGAAACAACAGGATGGACACAAGATTCTATAATGCAGTTCTGGACAGGTTAAAATGGATGGAAGAGGAGTACTTTAAACTAAGAGATTGGTTAAGGACAGTTCTAGACTAGATACTTACTCCTAGCTTTGGAATGGAAAGATCTGGTCAAGGGGTTTGGCTTCACTCTCTCCACCGGACAGGTCTCAGGCCCTCTGGGTTCTGCGTTCAGCACTGCACGGCGGTCTGCGGCCTCTTGAACTGGATCTGACGGGTCTTGGATACAGCTCTGCTTTCTGGGCCTGAACCTTGGTTCTAGCACAGGGTTCATGGCTAGAATAGAACAGCTCAGCCCGGCTGTTGAATGTGAGAATCAGGTTGCTAGATTCTACAGGCCTGCTGAGAAGAGTTCAGCTTTTGGTTTAGGCCTCTCTGCTTCAAGGTTCTAGAGTTTGGGTTCTAGAGTTCTGGTCTCTGGATCTAGATCTGGAGTCTCTGTCGGCATATTGTCTGGATCTGGTCTGGCAGAGTGCTTCGCAGGAATCGGTGAGTAGTGGAAAAAAGAGTGTTTCTTATCTGTCCTAAACAGTCTCTTTTTATGTGTTTCCAAAGTGGGTGGGTAGGCTGATTCTCTATGCCCAACCCTTTAAGGATTTGATAGGTTAGAGGATTCTCTGTCCCCTGACTGGAGAAAGAATCAGCGTGTCACCCAGTGTCATGTTTATGGCTTAACTGATATCCCTCCCCTTTGCTTTTACAGATAAAATCAATTTTACCCAAAAACATATTTCCCAGATACACAAGTTGTTCATAATACATATACACATCACAAATTACTTAAGGTACATTATTGTCCAACTCTGATCTTCCTAAGAGCTCTAGTTCAGATATGACAACTCATTCGCACTTTTGGTGGGTTTCCCAATATTTGTTCTGCACCAAATTTTACACAAACATACATATCCTACCTGGTCACATTCCTGTAAATTCTTATGTTCATAGCAAATACACTGCAGCTGCAATATTAATAATTCCGGGGTTTGGTCTCAGAACATCACACAGCGTCCAGCTTAGTATTAAATTGTGGGTGAATTTTTCATTTTAAGAATCCCAAAGTTTCATATTTTTGTCAGCTTGGTAAAATTTGTTATACACAATTTTATAAAACATATATTTGCTGGACTACCTGAATCCACAAGGCTTTGTCCCCGCCCCTAGATCTGGCTGACTCAGAGGGTCACATGTCTTGTTTCTCCCGGAGCAGTTGTTGACCAGTCACACCCAAATCAGCATATTCTATTCATCCCAAAGCACCCATTGTCTTGACTAAGAACAACATGCCAGGGTGCCTTGGCTAGTTCCTGTTCACACCAGTCTGTCCATCTCTTGGCCAAGGGCAGAAGGAAGCTTCTTTGTCTAGGGATAAGTTGTGACGGGTTCCCATGAACAGAAGGCCTCTTGAAGTTTTAACTAAATCAGATCACCTTCTAGTCAATTTCAACAGAGTTCCTTGTAAAAAAATACATTTATAAACTCACAATAAGCAGCATATCTTTAAATCAAGTCGTTTTCAACAATGAAATCACTGTGTGGTACTCTATGTGGCATTTTGATGGAATTCTGTTCTTTGGCATAGTTAACGTCTGAAACACAGCTCTCCTGTCAGAATTATAAATCACCAGCACCTGACAGATGCGAGTAACTGTACTACACCCATTTTGACAGCGTTCTTTCCATCAAATATCTTTAAAAGTGGATTTTGTTCTAATAACACATGATTCTTCTGACATTGAGTTTATGTGGATTCTTGCAGTATAATGATGTGGAACACCCAACAAGGAGGTTGGATCTTTTTAGGTGGTTTGTGAGCCATGATTTTGGCAAATTTGACACCAAATAAAAATGGATTTTTGAGACAGCTCTGTATTCCTTGGCAGAGATTTTGCTCTGTGAGCAGCCAAAGGATGGGTTTTGGCAGTGGTACGGTGCTCGCTAAGATAGGCAAAAGTGGATGGCAGCCTATTTTTCAGGTTTTCACTGTGCATTTTCTGGTGATTTCTCGTGAGCAGCATGCTTTCCAGTGGCCATTATGATATTTCTGCTGCCAGCAATGCCTAGTGATGTTGCAGGGCTTGGATGAGTGGGTTAAGACATCCCACAGTCACATCCCAGCTAGCTGAGACATAAGTATGTGTTGTAACATTGGAAGAGCCATGTTATATGGTAGAGATCAAAAGCATTTTATCAACTTTTGTCACAGGCCATGCAAGATGCAGGCTTCATGCCTCAGCTGCCGGCATACAATGTCATAAATATTTAATCAGGCAACAGAGACTTACAGCTTGTATGATAAAGGGCACATTATGAAAAGAACTTCCGTTTGAAAGTTGTTTGAGCTAGGGGGCATCTCATGTTGGCCCAACAGATATTCAAGTACATACATGGTAAAGGCAATGAACAACTAACTTTGCCAATTATTGTTTATTTTACTACTGCTTTTTAATGCACCATATTACAATTGTTGTTTCAAGGAACATAGGACAAAAGGCATGAGTGGGTGGAGGGCAAACAGGGAAAGAGCGGGGAAAAGGAGGAGTAGTGCAATAAGCAATCATGGTACAATACAGAGTACAATGCATTCCTTATTGCCAATACACGTCAACACAGTAAATGCCAAAACACCTTTTATGTACCCCTGATCTGAGTTTCGTCTAAAGGGATCTGTCCCGTGAGCCCACCTGTCCTTAGAGGGATCATAGGGAGACCCATAGGAGGAACTGATGCAACAGACCCCTGACCTATCCCAGGTACCACCCACTGTGAGTGGTCCCATCCCATAGGCAGCTTCTGTAAGGCTGCCATTTTCATTACCTACCTCACACTAGGGTGCACACACCATCAATCTCTTTCACTGCCTTATCTACATACCTCTATACCCAAACATTACTATGCATGGATACTACCCAAATGTAATATTATCATTCACTAGATGCACCTAACGTCACTGCCCTATACTTACAATCTATACAACTATACATATACAAGTAAACATACATGTAGAAACACATCAAATACAATATTATTTTACACAGCAGTTACTGCTTCAGTCAACAGCCCCTTTTCTGTATGTCTGGGTGGTGCTATGCTGGTGGTTGGTGTCTGGTTCTGCCTCCTGATCTGATTAGGGGTTGTGTTCCCCCTAATTTATTCTTCCACTATATGGTGCTACCTGAGCTACCACATGCACCTGCACACTCAAAAGGTTTTAGTTGGCCCTGATGCCTGCGTGTAGTCCTATAATGTTTACAGCCACTCCCATGTCCTGTAATCCAATTCTTGGGGAGCCCCATGTCATGGGGGGGCACCCACAATCAATGTTTCAAGGCGCACCCTATTTATTATCTTCAGGGTGGTCCCATGCCGTGGGGGGGCTGCCCATTTTATCTGGTTTGCCCCTGCACCATCTTTTCTTCAGGCTTCATCCCTGTTAGCATGGGTCGCCACTATCTTTAACCACTGCACCCATGGAGCACTCCTGTTCCTGCCCCTCTCTTCAATGCATCGGAGGGATGCAGGAGGTGGGCGGTGGATATTCAGGAGCAGTTTCTATGGTGCTTTAGGTGCCCAGGCTGCTACAAGCATCTAGCCTGGGTTAGCTGTAAGGACACTGGTTTTCCCAACACATGCAGCCCATCCGATTATTGTCTCAAGGCCCTGGTGGGCTGCTCGAGGCTGCACCCCATGGCTGCTCCTCTTCTTCTTCCCTTGTTTTTCCAACCATTCTGCAATGATTCTTTCTTGAATCCTCTCCCCACCCCAGCCCATTCTTGGGCAGGGAGGTTCTGTCCTTTTTACTTCTTTTCCAACATTCCATCCAGCCCCATGGTGGGCTGGATAGGCCAGTCCAAGTAGGTAGAAGTAAAACACATACACATAATACAGACGCTAAAGAAAAGTGTCTGTGTCTTTGTTTCTAGATTCCCTTAGGGTAAAGGCATGTAGCCCTATCTTACAGGCTCTTATATGGGTCCCGGGCTACACACACATATTGATTTGAACGACAGCCTAAGACAATTCATAGACACATTCTGTTGAGTTTGTTTTTTTAGAAGGTGGCTACAATACAAAACGTGGTTATTGAGACATGCAACCGTGTTGCTTGGATGTTTTAGCAATAGCCATTGGAGACATTTGTCTTGGAAAAATCGAAAGCTGTAAAACATGCTGTGGCTCTAGATTTTTGAGAATGCGATTATGGCACCGGCAAGATTCGTTGTGTTAAAACATCTTTTGAGATTCGTTGGCACTAGCCGTTGGAGGAGATTGCCTTTTGCAAAATTAATAAAGGGGATTGAAAGTTTCAAAGCTAATTGTTGGTAGAATTGTACATTTTGACTTGAGAGATATTTCACAATTAGACACACTTTGTGAGTGCAGCTCACCAGAAAAGCTCACTTTTGTTACAATATATTTTATAGCAATGTTCACTTTATTCTGCCACTGATTTTTAGTGCTAAAATTGATGGTGAATAAATAGCTTGGTAGAATTTATATCAACTTGCATGGTAGATCTGCATGAGTTGAAAAATAATACAGTGCTACATTACAAACACTGGCCCTCATTACGAGTCCGGCGGAAACTGTGCCGGAAAAACCGGCAGGTAGCCACCGGCCCCGTAATGAATTACTGCCGCATGACTTGCCGGAATAACCGGGGCATTATAGACCGGGTGATCCGGCAAGTCAGGCGGAAGGAATTGTTAATACCCATTCCCATTTGAGTCCATAGGACTCAATGGGAATGTGGACCACATAACCACCGGCACGGTAATACCGGTGCCAGTGCATCCATGAACATCTGTGGCTGAGTGCCACTTCGCCCGCCAGGGCAGACCTGGTGAGCGGCATGGCACCAGGCCACTGACTTGTACTTTGCCGGTCTGGAAACAACGCTGGCAGTGAGTTTACTGTATTTACCTCATTATTTCATTGACACCAATGCTTAAGGTTTGTTAGATGTGAAGGTTAATTACTAGCTTGATGACACTTAATACCACTTACTTAAACATTATGCATAGTTAATACATCACCACAGTTAAGAATCAGAATGTCCTTATCAGAAAAGCAATTGCAGGTATACAGAAAGGTGTTTGACTGGATGGGTGACTGGAATAAACAACAAATGCATGTGTCAGCGATAGGTGAATTTTGAGTGTTATTGTTATGATAGTCCCAAGTGTACCAATAAACAGAAAACTCAATGACGGAGTACCTCAAAGTGCACGAGAAAACCTAGCTTTATTCAGACACAAACAGCTGTTGGGAGAGGATACAAAAGAAAATATCAAAATGCGGTTAGGAACAACAAGGTTTTAAATTAGAAAATCAAATCATCACAGCTGATGTCATGGTTAGTAATTATCATAAAACATATATTTGCTAGATCAATTGGTTAGTAGAGTATAGAACATATATTTATCTATAAGTAAACCATTTACTATTGGTTCATTTACAACTAATGCCCTCCTATGTTCATTCTTCTAAAAGTTATACATTTTGTTCTGGCTTGTCATTGGTTGGCATTCTGCTACACTAGTCGATAAGGTGAAGAACGTCCTGATTGGTTAATTGTTTGTTCATCCAGCCTTGGGCTCTGTTATGCAGTGCCAAGGAGCATGGTGGGAAAGGAGAGATGGCGAACTGCTGTGAGCCAGCTTTGAAAGTTAGTTCCATCTTGTTGCCATGCTGAGGTTCTCTCTTCCTGACATGCCTGTGGCCCTAAAGTGATATAATATGATATGATAGTATAGTTTATTGATAACGTGCTTAATACTCAAAGGTTTCTAAGCGCAGACCCGGGGATCGAACCTGCGTTGCTCCGTGTCGTCTTGCTTCCAAGGCGAGCACACTGCCCCTATACTATCCTCCCGAGATACAGAATAAGCCTAGCAGGTGTGCTATCTAATTGGGCATGGAATAAATGGTCACTGTCCCGACCACGTGATGAGGGACCTCTGTGTTAAAACCAATTTTGCAAATTTATTGGATTTCCTACTGTCCTAACATGTTTGCGCTTTCCTTCGGCGTCCACTTGGGGCACTGTGTGTCAATTCCTTATGGGATCAATTGGCATGGCAGCTACTTGCACTTGTAATTCAAGGATATCTCTGTTTTCTCATTGCTACAAAGAGAAACTAATTAACTTAATTGCACGCTGTGCCCTGTGAAATGTTATCTGGTGTGGTTTCAACTGTTAGGCAGAACTTCCTTCCTCTTGCACACTGACCTTGGTGCTTGGGCTACTATCTGAGCATTGTGAGGACTGGTCTTTTGTGTTAAGCAATTATGTATCAGGATGCAGTAATTCAGAACTGAAGCCTTGCATGGTTTGGTCTACATAATGGTGGTAACTCTGCTCTTTCTCTGCCATGTTAGTGTTCTGTGTGTCTTGCATGCAGCCACTGTTCACTCCCTGCCGTGTATGCTGCAACCTCTCCCTACCGTTCCCTTCTCTATATTACTTGTATAACTCTGTCTGGGTATTTTGAAACTGTTCCCTATTTCTGTGAATACACACACTTCTCGTCCTGCTTATGTCACACAACCTATTCTACTCTTCATGGTGGCTGCATGACCATTGGTGTTTTACTGAACGTTTCTCAGCTTGAGCTTTCGTTAATGCTCAGGAATGGGTGCATGCCTGCCCAGACCCGGTGTAACTCTCATCTGTACCATCAAAACATGATGGGCCAGCTCTAGAACGTGATTGAATACTCTTCCTTATCAATCAGGCATTGTGCTACCCCCTCTTGATTTGACAGGTGTCATAGCCCTCTTCTAAGGATTCATTTCTTAGCATTATACTAATGTAATGATGCTCCATTGAATGCCTCTTTAAATGTGTTGGGAAGCTCCCCTATGACTTCAACCAAGCTCCTTGTACCCTCCAAGCAATCTGATGTCAACTGGCCTATCAAAGCTAAACCCATTCACCAGATCTGCTCCCACATACCCCGAGGCCTGTCTGAGACCATTTCCTTGTCTTTCATAGTCCTCCCTGACCCTTCTGTAACAAAGAGACACCCTCATTACTCTAAACACTCACAGATAAAAATAATTATACTGTATATTGCCCACCACCCTAAACTAAGGTGAGGAGGGCCCAGAAGCTAGAGGAAAGCACCCCCAAAAGGGCAAAATCCACATCAGCTTGTTTACAAATGGGATTGTACCTATAAGGCTAATGGCTAATACCTGAAATCATTAACAAATGCTGTCTCTTAAATCCCTCCGTCAAACAGATGCACATCGCTGATGTTCCACACCTTTAATACAGATCAATTACCCTAACAAGGTCCTCTGGACCCCCGGACGCCTAACACTTCAGGGGCTACAAATACAACACGTAACACACCCATCCATCCCCCACTTGATGTTCCCCCCAGGCTGGAGCCTCAATAGCCATTCAGGGTGCACACATGTTCAGTGAGCCTCACAACGCTTACCTCCTATTCCCCTGTGTTACATGCAAAACCAAGACTTTCTCTATTTTCCCGTAGCATGTCTATAATAAATGCCTGATCCACTCTCAAAACTTGATTTGGCATTCTTTTACTCCTGGAAATGTCATTTGTATTATTCTCTAATAGGAATGATTGAGACTTGGTTTACCATCAGCTGCACCAACATATTTGACACACTCCTCTCTGTGGGCATCAATATTTTTGGCAACAATAGCCATTCTCAGAAATGATGGGTAGTAGCTATCATCACTCAGAATAAGGTCACGATATTCTAATTTGGAATGATGTAGCTTGACATTCAATTTATCCAACCTTCCAATTCGTAGAATGATTGGGCTGTCCGAGTAGACAATATGAGCTTTAGAAAAGCCAATAAAAGTTACCAATTCACTGCATTATTTGACATATATCCATATGTCTACTAGGAAAATGTAGGCCTTTGCAGACTCTATTAAATTATATTAAACATTTTGTAAAAATTGTAATACAATTATATACAAATAAAAAAAAAAAAAAAAAAAAATTAAACATTTCTCCATCTCCATCTTTTTGATGTTATATAAATGCAGATGCCAATTCACATGAGTTTCATGTTGCCTTGTCTCTCTGGTACCTGTAGGCTTTTAGAAGGTGTTCACATGTAAAAAAGCTATGCTTTTTCATTTACACTTTTGAGGTTATTTGAGGTTATTTTATTTTTGAGAATATTTTAAACACAAATTACAGTCACATGTGAAACAAAAACCAAAGAAAAACTTAATGAAAAATAAATACAGTTCATCGTCCAAACATTGTCAAATGTCATGAATTAGATATAAGGCAGAGATAAGAAGGGATGTGTAAAGGGTAGGAAGTTTAGGGAAACATAAATAACATGAAAGAGAAAAACATATATGGATTCTGATTAGTTCAAATGTCTTGTGGGAGCTTTTCATAGCAAACTGGGATAGATAAATGTTGGTATGCCATAGTTAAATAGTCCTGCCGATTCATGATTGTGATGTTGCCCCCTTTATCGGCCTCTTTTATTACTATAATTTTGTCTTTTTTCAGATTTTCCAATGCAATTTATTTGGCTCAGTTCCGAGTTCGGAGGTAACCACGCTGCTATTTGCGGCTGCCTCCGAACTCGTCCAAACTCCGGCTTGGTGAATGGAGTAATTACCAGTCCATTCAGAGGTCGGAGGGACCGATAATTCCCCATTCACCAGGGCCATTCCCCATTCCCATTTGAGCCCCCATAGGGCTCAATGGGAAGGCGAAAATAACGGTACCGTAAATTACGGTACTGTTATTGACCTCGGAGTCCCTTTGCGGGTCCCTTCCTTAACGCCTGCTAAAAGCAGGCAATCTCAATAGTCATCATATAATGATTTCTGAATTAGCTGGATATGCAAGGACGTTTTTACTATAAGGTTATTCAATGAATTGGGACAAGTGCAAATAATTATGTACATGTGTAATGACTGCCAAATCACCCACTGAATTTCGGTATGTCATTGGTAAACTGCTTGTTAAATGCCAAGCAGCACAAGAGCTCACAGAAGGAGCATGTTGTCCATAGCCGAGCTTTTTTTGTCTACACACATCCACTGATTACAGGAGCCATGGTGATCTGACATATCAGAGAAAGTGGAAGAGATAATAACTTTGGGTAGCATGTCATAGCACTCTGCAAGTGTAAATATAGTATCATACAATTGCTTAATAGTCATTATTGTAATATGCTAAGGAAGGGGAAAACAGCACATGCAATTCGTTTGCACAAGTCCTACAGTGTGCAGTGACTTCTTTTGCCAGTGAATGCAACCTTCTTTCTTCAAATGGCACTTCAACAAAGTTTTTCCTACTGCATTCCAAGGGTTTGGTTATGCTTTAGCTTCCACCACCTGTAAGTCTTTCTTTTTTTCTGATAACCTACCTGGTGTAAAATCATGTTCTTGAGCTACGCAGCATTGGGTTTATCAAGTATTTCGAACAAAGACTGATCTGGGGCTAGTGGTGGACTGTAAGGAGGAATACTGAAGTTGTGTAGTTGGGTACTGTGACAAAGAAGAGTGAGGTGAGTAGGAATGGTAAGGTGCAGTAGTTGGGGATTGTAATGAGGAATAGCAGGGTATGATTAGAGGGGAACTGTCATGAGGAAGACTGAGTTGGGACACATATATGCGTTACACCTTATACACACATAACTTATTTTAAGGACTACCTATATATATGAACTTTCCTTAAAAAAATAATACTCAAAACAAGATCAACAGGAACAGGGATGTGCTGATATGAGATGTAAATTCATGAACAATATGTCAGTGTTTATGGGTCATTACAACTTTGCTGGTGTGGATATAACAGGCCTTTATTTCTGTATACCGTCACTTTTCTGCACTTGAAAAGTACAAGTTTGACGGTAGGGTGGAGGAATTACCTCCAGCTAGCACCTGGAGGTAATTTCCGACACCCTTCCGGCAACAAATAGCCAATAATACTGGAAAGTCCCCCATGGAGTCTGATGGGACTTCATGGAATGTGGATTTACTAACCTTACAGGCACTCACAATCCAACGGTAATTCCGCCAGAGTGAGTTCCAGTGACAGGGTTACCGTTTGCTGGTATCCTGGCAGAATTACCAGAAGTATACCAGCAAACTCATAATAAGGCCGTTTGACTATTGAGATCAATAATTAACAAAAAAGGAAAGATATGAATACACTATGTGATTCGAGAAGTCATTATTTAGATGTTAATGAGAGGAGCAACAGCACATTGAACAACAATGAAGATCGAGAACCAAGTATACAATCAATGAAATAAAAAAGGTATATTAATCTTCCAAAATAACCTTACTTTATGTGAAGGGAGAATGTAAATAATACAAAAACATTCCTCATTGCACTTTCTTTTGGAAAAAGATCAATAAAAATAGATTAAAAAATTACGATTCGTGAATCATGGGTACAAACATTCTGCAGATGGATTGGCCAAAGGGCATGTGCACAGTATGAAATTTGAGAGCTGATTGGTTAGTATACACGCACACCGATTGCCAATCTCATGTATATACTGTGGAAATCCTTACATTTCCTCATTGCTTTTGGGTATTTTGTATAGATTTGGGGCCTAGCGGTATTTTCTTACCGCCAAAATGAAAATAAATCAGTAATAATCACTCTTTGCATTCAGATTAGATTTGGTATATAGTACTATAGTATAGATACATTATTTCAGCACACTGATACATTTAGTGGTATACATTATGTTGGTATGCATTATTGGTGGTATTTCTGGTGAGCATAATTCCTTTGTTTTATATATGGCTCCAATATCCAGAACACCTTATTTTTGCTTAGTTTATTTGTGTGATCACTAGAGAGACCTCAGGCCTACATTTCAGAAATACCACATTTTCATTTTTAGTGTGGCACCATGGGCTGTCCTCGCTGCCTTATCTACGGCAGCGAGCTAACATGCGGTATCTATCACCAACTTATCTACGTCGGTGAACTATGTCCAGGGCCTCTCTTTCTGCTGACTCATGTACCTCCAGCAGGCTATAACACACACAGTTATATATAATTGCTCATACTGAATGAAATTGTGCACACAGCTGCAGCCAAGTCTTATTTTTAGCTACCTTAAAAATGACAATTGCACTGTCTAAACATCTCCCCACATCATCAGCACTGTATTGGTAAATGCACAAAGGAAAGAGAAAATAAAACACAATACCCGTCTGCTTTCAGATATTTTTGTGTATTATAAAAGTTGCATTTAAACACGATCTCACTCTTTTTACAGAAATAAATGAAATAGCACAGTCAACATTATCTGTAACAAAATGAGAAGAGGGCGACTAGAAGTCGCAACATTAAACCTGATGATAAGACACTGGAATTCTTTCTTCTCCTCTGACTGAATAGTTTCGCACACATGCACACTGCCCCCACACTCTGCAATATATAATTACCTAGTTTGTTCAGCATGTGAGATTCTTCGGTTGGTCGCCTTCTGGAAGTGGCAATACTCCCATTTAAAGCACCCCCAGCGAGAACGTGCATCTGCAGTTACTCAAGCCAGGGATTATTTTCTGGGAGTTCCCATTCTCTGCAGCAGTGCACCGGGATCTGCTTTTTCAGTCAGGCAGCCACCAGCCAGGTCTTTCTCCGAGCTCTCTAAAATGTATTCTCCCTCTCTCCTTCCCCCAGATTCTACAAGAAAACTTGGTTACAGACGCTAATATGATGCTTGTCCAATAAGAATCCCTCATGTTCTATCCTCCTCCTGCACACAATAGAAATCTTTTACAGTAAGCCACTGTAACAAAACTGATTTCCTGCTTATTTGAATCTTTGCTTCCTGCAAATACTGTGGACAAAGCAGCGCAGAAAAAAAAAAATCTGGATTCGCGTATAAAATGACTTTCAGAGTCTGCCTCATTTTGCAGTGGAGAACACATTATTTTATTAATGAGTTAGCATGTTAGTTTTTTGTTAATGAGGTTAGTTCATTAATCCTCAAATGTACTCCTGCAACAGAGGAATTTCAGGTAAAAAAAATATGCTTTTAACTGTGAAAAAAATTATTTGCATTTTGTATGTAGAAATCGTTTTTGACTGCATAGCCTGTTTTCATTTACATGTCCATAGGTTGCACTGGCAACACATGCCTCGCTGTACCACCTTATAGCAATGCACCAAACCCATGCAGTGGCGCTGCACTTCAAAAAACATGCTATACATTGATCCTGTGCAGTGGTGCTGTGCTCTGTGCTCCCAAAACACGCTAAACAATCCTACATATGGTCATTGTTTTGACTGCCCATATCTCACTTCTACAGGAAAACCTTGTAATGCCAGCGTCCATGAAGTGATTCTGGACTGCGCTAGATTACCTGACCTAATTCTTTTACTCTCTAAAAACTGCAAAGGTTGATGATTTGTCTCAATAATCACATTTTCTCCCTGAACAATAGGGTGGAAATGTTGTAGCGCCCACAAAGTGGTTAATAGGGCCTTTTCACATTCATTGAATTTCATTTCAACTTGGGAAAATGCCTTACTTGCATAGGCAATGGTTTTGTGATTCAAATCGTGTTTTTGTGATAACACTGCTGACATACATTGTTCAGAGAAACCTATTTCTATAAAGAAATCCCTACCCTTTATGGGATATGCTAAACATTGTGCCTTTACAAGACATTCCTTCAATTTAGCCACTGCCTCAGACTGCTCTTTTTCCCATATCCAGGGTGTATTCAGTTTAAGCAGTTTAGTCAATAGTTGAGTGATTTCAGCATAATTTTCAATGAACTTTCTGTTATAGCCTGTCATCCCTAATAAACTTTTTACCCCTTTCACATTTTTAGGGTCCTTTAGTTTTTGTATGGCCTCTATTTTTTTTTTTGTGGATTTAGCCCATGTTCAGTCACTTCATGGCCTAGAAACTTTACTTTTTTCTTGCACCATTGTGCTTTTTGTAAAGATTCTTTGGCGCCTGCTTTCTGCAATTGGCCAAGCACATGCCTTATTTCATCAAAATGGTTTTTTAAGCTTTCATTTTTTATCAGGACATCATCCACATAAACTATGGTTCCTCTTTCCGCTGCATCTGGCATGGCCTTTCTCAAAAATATGCCATATTCACTCCCACTATTGATGTACCCGAACAGAGTTCTAACCCATGCGTATTGAGTCCTGTCAAATGTAAAGGAAAATAAATTCTGTATCTCCTCTGCCAATGGCACGCACCAATATTCAGAGGTGAGATCTAATGCGGTAAACACTTTTGAACCATGTACCTGAGCTAGGCCCTGATCAATGAATGGCAGTGGCCATCTGGACACTGGTACTCTTTTATTTAACTCCCTCGAATCTGCACAAAGCCGCCATTGACCATTTGGCTTTAACACACCTAAAATGGGCGTGTTGGATGTGCTATGGATTGGCCTGATGATTCCTCGCGATTCTAAATTTTTAATAATCTCTGCCAATGATTCTAAACATGCCAGCGGTAGTCTATACTGCCGTACAAATACTGGACTTCTGCTACACCCTTCCAGAAGTGTGGCCACATGTAAATCAGTTAAACCGCAATCATAAGCATCTTTTGCAAATACATCTTTAAATTCCATAAATATCTTTCTCAGTTCGTTCCTATCCTCATCGTTGTCACACGCATCCGCTAAGGAGATCTGCTCTTCTACCATTTTGGAAAATTCTGGAAAATCTTCTGGTAAGGGAATCTCGGTGCTTTCCTCTAACTGTGTGGCTGTGTCTTTTTGTAAAGCTGCCACTTTTAAATATTTTGGCATATCAGCTTCCACTTCAATGGGCTGATTTTCTGTTTCATTTTCATTTAAATTAAATGTTATGCAATCCTCTTGATGGCAGCACACTGTCTCATTTGAATCATAAGGGTACACAGAATGAATTTTAAATATTCCTTTGGGCTGAGAGTCCAGGTATTCTGGTAACTCACCTTGGCATCTACATACTTTTCAGGTATATTTCTAATCACCATTTTATTTAGATCTGCAGTATGATGTGATTTTTGTATGGCCATTCCTAATGGGGAGTTTTCCTCTAAATGAATATCTTGACAACCCTTATTATTTACCATAATTCTTACAGGCCCTTCACTAATATCTACCAATGGAATGTATTCATAATCCAGGCCTTGCTGTTTTATGGATTCATTCAGGCATACAAATGCATCAGAGTCTTTCATCTGCTGTCCATTTTTGCATTTCAGTGTTATTGCAAACTGTTTTGTAAATGCAGGAATAATAGTATCTTTCCTCATGTGTAATTCGATTGCATAAGGAACCAGTTGTGCACAATGATAAGCCCTTCTTTTGTCTTCAAATTCAGGTGCCGGCCCACCTAGGCATGACCATATTTTTTGATTAAGGAAATCTAACACCATACACATTCTGTGCATGATGTCATTGCCCATGTAAAAAACATTTTGTGCTCCACTCACTATCCATACATTATGGTAAATTGTTTTCTGCCCAATGCTAATTTTAAGCATGCATCTGCCTGCAATTCGGTTTTCAAAGTCTGGACTGTCCAAACCAGAAACATATTGGTTTTTAATTCTAAATTTCGGGATCTCCTCCCTCTCCATTATTTTTTGCAATAATTTCTCATTAATGAAGCTCCTCTCCTGTTCAAGCGCTAAAGTGGCTTTTATTGTTTTAGAACAGTCATTTATACCAATATGAACCCAGGGTTGCTCATCTTCCATGTGTATTTCAGCAAGAGTGGTAATGTGTTTTTCTGAATCTGTTTTAGGAGCAATATTCTGTTTGAATGTTTTCTCCTTTAAATAAAAACGTAATGTGTGCTCATCTATGGCAGTCTGCCAATTTTTCCTTGGGTCCAAGTATATTTGTACAGGTAGTTTTTCATTGTCGCTCTGCATTTTGTCCTGACACATTAATATAACAGTGACACTAGGTATGCAACTATTCTGGAGATATACCTCCACAGCATAATCTGTTTTGGCAACGGTGTGTCATTCATTTAGGTTGCTGTTTTGTGATTTTAGTTTCTTAGGTCTCAATGGTTTTTTGGTTAAGGACCACAGCATTCCATTCACCCCATCTATGAGAGGAGACAATCTTTTCAGGCAATCTGTCCCCATCAGAAATGGAATTTCACAAATAGATGTGATCAATACCTCTTGTTTCATTCTGTGCTTTCCTATTTTTATGTCAACCTCAGTTACACCTATGATGGGCACCTCCTCCCCATTAAAGTTATGCACTGGACCTTGATTTTCCTTCACTGTGATCTGATTCTGTGGGGGTCTCCCTTCATTGATACTCTTTACCAGCTCCTTGGACATAATTGTGGCCTGTGCGCCAGTGTCAATCATAGCAAATGTTTGGCATTTTTCTTCTACAGTGATGGGTGCATAATATCTGTCCTCACCTTCCTCTAATACACATAAGAAGTGTGAATTCTTACTGATTTCAGGGCTCACCTTTCTCAGGCCTTTTTCACTTTTGGCTAAGCACATTGGTAAATGGAAAGACATTTTTCCCTCCTTTTTACCCATTTCTGCGTGAGAGACTTAATTCATTTCTCCATGTTCAGAGGGTTTTTGGAGTGTGGCCACTGTTCGCCCACCCATCTGGGTATCATCAGGGACCACATTACAAACTTCCAACTGAACATGTGTAACAACATCATTTAGTAATTTGTCATTGTTTAGTTCTGTGCATTTGTGATCATTTAGTGTGTTACCAGCCCTTTCAGCTTCTTCAAAAATATGTGGCTCAAAGAATTCTTCAGGTGATTGATTTGTACCCTCCTTTTGCGTATTTCCTCTTTTCTGTCTATGTTTGTTCACCGTTTTGACTGTCCAGGGTAGGAGCTATAGCATCCCCACTTACGCCCTGTTCACTGGTATTCCCCATGCATGAGTCATTTTTCTTAAATCTGTCCCTTTGTTCTTTTGGAATTTCAGGTGTTTCTTTTTCATTTGCACAAACCTTCAATGTTTGATTTAGCTCTAGGTTAAACCGTACCTCTTTTTTAGAAGTGTTTGCACTTTCTGTTACATGTTCATTTACTGGCATTTTCAGTTTTACATCATTAGGCATCTCAGAGTCATTATGCAAAATTACATCAGAGCAATCTGTCTTTTCGGCGCTGTAGGTATCATGAGTACTTAGTCACTTTTCAGACGCCCCCGGTCATTGCTATGGCCATCAGCCCCCTCTTTGGATGGTTGTTTTTGCGCTGTATAGAGCTTCCCTATTTGCTCAGCTAACCTTTTCACTTGGGCCTCGAGGCACTGGAACCTTTCCATCTCTCTAGAATCCTCTTTCTGTGGCCTAGGTCGGTATTGGTTGTTTTCCCCCTGATTGGATCTATTCTGATACCTCTCAGGCGAGTGATTTCTATTGGGATGGTTCCTGAACTTTTGATTCATTTGTGGATGGGAGCGGGGTGCACCCATCCTTTGGTTGTAGTCCCCTGGTGGGGAATCATTGTACTGACGTGTAGTGTAATTCATGTTCTGTCTCATGTCCTGTCTCTCATGTTGTGGGTACTGACCCCTGTGTTGATTCCCATTATCAGCAAATCGATCCACATATCGGGGTCTATCCTGATTAGCATATATCATGGTGTTGGGATCAAATCTGCTCTGTGTCCCCAATGTCTGGTAGGGACCATCATTTCTTTGATCTTGATTTTGTCTTTGGTTATTATTCATACCTGACATATCAGGCCGATATCCTGCCCGGGGTCTATCCCCTAAATACCTAGGGCTGATGTAGTTCTCCCTATTACTAGGATCATGCGATTGGAACATTGGTGCAGAGTGTGATGACCTTTGTTGATTAACCCTTTGTTCAGGTGGCTAATTATTTTTACCTGGACTTTGAGCAGACTCAAGGGACATTTTGGCTGACCTGATTTCCATCACTGTGACTGAGGGTTCTTTAGATTTAGGTCTAATATCTTTCATTTTATCACTTTCTCTACCCTGACAATAGAGTACTTCATATAGTTTTGTGCTTTGATGTACAATCCATTCAAGGGACTAGTCACGGTCAAATTCACAGACCAATTGTGATATGATGTCTTTCTGTAGCCCATGGAAGTAGGCAGTTTTAAACTCATTGGAATTGGGGTAAAAAGATACATCAAAGCGAGAAAATGCCCTTTTTAAGTCCTGTAAAAATTGGCGAGGGGATGTGTTAGGCCCAGCAGTGATTGTGTAAGTGACTTTCTTTGCCTCCTGCAATGACTGAAAAGGAGAAAAATGATGCCTAATTTCTTTTTCAAAATCCACCCATGTCATATTCTGCTGTTCATTTAATCCCCTTACGATGCTGGCCGTCGGAGCATCTAAAGTCAAATGAAAATATTGTCTGTACTGTTCCTTAGGTATCTGGAGTGCTTTAAAAATGTCATGAACCGCTTCTAAGTGATCCTCAATGCAGCATTCCCCTCCTTTTTTAAATGGTTTGATCAGGACTTTAATGGATTTCATTATCTTTATGGGGCTACTTGTTGCAATACATGGAATTGCACCACTTTGTGATTCAATCCGGGTCTCTAGTGTATGGGATGGTGGCTGCCCCCAATGGGAGTATCAAATCCCCCAAGGGTGCTGCAACCAAAGTTCAGTCACCGGCCCAGTCACTGGAGCACTAGCTCTTTGGGCAGAACTAGAATTCACCTCCACTCCATTGAATGTAGTACCCTGCCGCCTCTCCTGGGACCTGGGAATGCACATTTGTTGTTCTAAGTCTTTAAAATGTTTAAGGAGGCTGTGTGCTTCATTTTGCAGATAGTTGTTTTCATCACTCATTTCATTTATTACCTCCTGGATGTCGCACATTTGCATTTGGCATTCATTGAATTCTTTGTTTCTCTTGTCTCTTTCTTGAATCATTTTAACCAATTCTTGCTCTGCACCTTGGAGATCACTTTCTTTTTCAAAATTTTCTTTTTTGTAAAATCTGCATTTCAGAAACAATCTCATCTTTATCCTGTCTAATGTGGTCCACTAAGGCTTTTAAATGTACCAATTCTTGCTCACTGTCTTCAAACTGTTGCTTGCTTTTGGACAACTGAATATCAAAATATCTGCATTTTAATTGCATGTCTTTCTGACATCCTTCTAATTCTGTTCTTAACATCTCCTCTTTTTTACTTGCCCCATCTAAGTCAGTCTTTAACCTGTTAATTAGCTGGGTATCATTTATTTTCTTGCATTCGCAGGGACCTATTCAAAATAAAACATATTTTGGCACATAGCCGTATTAAACAGTCTTTTTCTGCATGTTTGTCAGCTGCATTTAATAATCTCTGAAGGCAGACCTGAATTATGCTGCCCTTGCACTAGCTCTGGGAATGTGGCTTCCATTTGAGACATTCTGAAATTCGTTTTTAGTGGCACACTGCTATTATGACATGGGTTCCCTCTAATGTACAGATGGCAGCGTGAGACACGCTTGCCCCGCCCGGTAGGTGCTCTATGATCACTTTCCCGGCCTGCAACGCACCATAAATATGTTGGGTATTTTGTATAGATTTGGGGCCTAGCAGTATTTTCTGGTGTCCAGTCAATTGGTCGAAAAAAAACTGGTCGACTGCAATTTGGTCGACGCAATTTGGTCGAAAACCAAATGGTCGAATTTTGTTTTTATTTATATATTTATTTTTCGGGTTTTCGTTTTGTAAAAAAAGGGGTTTTTAGAGAAAAAAAGGGGGTTGGGGGGGACCCCCCCAAAAAAATTAAAAAAAAGGGTTAAAATAAAAATAAAAAAAAATTCGACCATTTGGTTTTCGACCAAATTGGTTCGACCATTTGTCTGGTCGACCAATTTTTTTCGACCAAATGTCTGGTAACCGTATTTTCTTACCACCAAAATGAAAATAATTCAGTAATAATCACTCTTTGCATTCAGATTAGATTTGGTATATAGTACTATAGTATACATACATTATTTCAGCACAGATACATTTAGTGGTATACATTATGTTGGTATGCGTTATTGGTGGTATTTCTGGTGAGCATAATTCCTTTGTTTTATATATGGCCCCAATATCCAGAACCCCTTATTTTTGTTTAGTTTGTTTGTGTGATCACTAGAGAGACCTCAGGCCTACATTTCAGAAATACCACATTTTCATTTTTAGTGTGCCACCATGGGCTGTCCTCGCTGTCTTATCTACAGCAGCGAGCTAACATGCGGTATCTATCACCAACTTATCTACGTCGGTGAACTATGTCCAGGGCCTCTCTTTCTGCTGACTCATGTACCTCCAGCAGGCTATAACACACACAGTTATATATAATTGCTCATACTGAATGAAATCGTGCACACAGCTGCAGCCAAGTCTTATTTTTAGCTACCTTAAAAATGACAATTGCACTGTCTAAACATCTCCCCACATCATCAGCACTGTATTGGTAAATGCACAAAGGAAAGAGAAAATAAAACAACCTACCCGTCTGCTTTCAGATATTTTTGTGTATTATAAAAGTTGCATTTAAACACGATCTCACTCTTTTTACAGAAATAAATGAAATAGCACAGTCAACATTATCTGTAACAAAATGAGAAGAGGGCGACTAGAAGTCGCAACATTAAACCTGATGATAAGACACTGGAATTCTTTCTTCTCCTCTGACTGAATAGTTTCGCACACATGCACACTGCCCCCACACTCTGCAATATATAATTACCTAGTTTGTTCAGCATGTGAGATTCTTCGGTTGGTCACCTTCTGGAAGTGGCAATACTCCCATTTAAAGCACCCCCAGCGAGAACGTGCATCTGCAGTTACTCAAGCCGGGGATTATTGTCTGGGAGTTCCCAGTCTCTGCAGCAGTGCACCGGGATCTGCTTTTTCAGTCAGGCAGCCACCAGCCAGGTCTTTCTCCAAGCTCTCTAAAATGTATTATCCCTCTCTCCTTCCCCCAGATTCTACAAGAAAACTTGGTTACAGCCTCTAATATGATGCTTGTCCAATAAGAATCCCTCATGTTCTACCCTCCTCCTGCACACAATAGAAATCTTTTACAGTAAGCAACTGTAACGAAACTGATTTCCTGCTTATTCGAATCTTTGCTTTGTGCAAATACTGTGGACAAAGCAGCACAGAAAAAAAAAAATCTGGATTCGCGTTTAAAATGACTTTCAGAGTCTGCCTCATTTTGCAGTGGAGAACACATTATTTTATTAATGAGTTAGCATGTTAGTTTTTTGTTAATGACGTTAGTTCATTAATCCTCAAATGTGTCTCCTGCAACAGAGGAATTTCAGGTAAAAAAAATATGCTTTTAACTGTGAAAAAAATTATTTGCATCTTATATGTAGAAATCGTTTTTGACTGCATAGCCTGTTTTCATTTACATGTCCATAGGTTGCACTGGCAACACATGCCTCGCTGTACCACTTTATAGCAATGCACCAAACCCATGCAGTGGCGCTGCACTTCAAAAAACATGCTATACATTGATCCTGTGCAGTGGTGCTGTGCTCTGTGCTCCCAAAACACGCTAAACAATCCTACATTGCTTTGGCGACAATTTCAGGGAGACAAAGTGAGCAAACTTTTTTCCCTTTGTGTTTTCCCTTGTGTATTCATTTATGTTTAATTCTATTTAAGGATTATTTTTTAATCGGTTTTCATTAAAAAATGTTTAATTTCTTTTGTTTTTTCATTTTGATTATTGTCTGGAGATTTTTACCACAACACTCCAGTGATGAAGAGTTCGACCTCATCATTGTCCTAGAAGACGTAGAGTGGGTAGAGCAGCCAGCCCAACCCAAGAAGTACTACCACAGGAGATTCACACCTTCTCTGTACTGGCAGTACATTAAGATGCATAAAGACACTACACTTTCAGACCTTGAGAAGGCACAGTGTACATTTTGCAGTGAGGTCCGAAGGAGAGGATTCTCCATGGTTCCTGCATAATGCCTGGGCACCACAGAGTTCATCAACCACCTGATCCGTTGCCACTGGCGGCAAGTGGATGAACGTTTCAGGATCAGCTTCTGGTAACATGCAATCTGCATTGATTGCAATGTCCAGCAACCCACAGCCAGACCTGCAACACAACAGAAGGAAGCAGGACCATCATCACCAATTGTGCCATCTGCTGGACCTCTCCCATCAACTTCATCTGGCACCAATGATGGGAGTGTCGCCTCTGCTGCCCCAGCGTTGGACCCTGCATGCTAATGCATGTCTCCTGTAGGTGATGTTTTTACCTGAAAGAAGTGTTATATGCCAATAGCACTAAATGCAACAGCTTTTGTGGCAATTCAGGGTTCCTGGGTGGAACATGGGTGAAATTAACAATAGATTTTTTAACTTTTTTTAACTTCCTTTTTCAGGTTTGTTTTTACATGACAATTTAAAAAAGTAAAAAGATATTTGAAATAAAAGTTGTCTGCTTTCCACGTATCTTTCCTAGATCCACTCCCTTCGCCACCCATCCCCTTCTTAACCCCACAATGGTCCCTGCCAGAACCACCGTGAAACTTCAAAGAAACATCTAAGCTGGGGGAGATGGATGTTATATTAAGCATCATGCCAACAGTCTAAACCTACTGGTAATTGTTCACCACTCAAGTTAAAGGCCCAAATGAAACAAGGGTCCATTAATGTAGGCAGCAGGACTGTTATGGGCAGTCTCAGACTCAACTCGGATTATATTGCAAGGTCATATTCTTTGTTTAACTGTAACACCCTTATCAAGATCCAGGTGCTGTGTTTAACTGAAAAAAACACACTTATCCCAATGCCCTAGTTCCTGAAATCCATTTTCTCTGTTGATGACTGTGGCATCATCAACAGGAAATTGGACTTCCGAAAGTACGGGATGGCCAATGCCACACCACAAGGTCATATATTTTTTTTTTTTATTGAAAAACCCTAGCACCATGCAGTTGCTAAGGATGTTTAATTACAACAATAAAACACACTTATCTTGCTGTGCACTTGGGAACCACACCCTACTTCCTCAAATCCATTTTATATATTGATGACCATTACATCATCAACAGAGAAACAGACTTCAGAAAGTATGGTACAGCACAGCGCCACACTGCAAGGTGATATATATTTGTTCAATTAAACAACCTTAGCACCATGAAGGTGCTATGGGTATTTAATTGAAGAAAAAAAAAACACAATTATCTTGCAGCACACTTCAGCACCACACCCTACTTCCTCAAATCCATTTTCTCTGTTGATGATCATGATGATCTTGCCCTTACTGTTGGAATAGCCCACACATATTATTGAGGTCTTCAAATTTTATCTCCACCTTCAAGGATTTATCACATTCAGGCTTACAGGAAATTATATCAATGTTTATCTTATACCAATGTGTTTAACTGTGCAAATGCATACCTCCAAATTCACCCATTAATGTCAGCCTCAACTCCACACTTAGAGCAAAATTGCTAAACTCACACCCTTTCCTGCTTTGTCCTTTTATGGGTATATTCCTTAAAAGCAATGACAACCATTTGCCTGATCATTCTGACCACTAATATTTTATTTAATTGAATGTCCATCTCCTCACATTTACCAACTTGGAGTCACCTGTTCATAGTTAATTCAAATGGAAATACTACATCAAATTCATATATAACTATATATTAAAGGAAAAACAATGAAGTGAGACACCTTCAATATGTAAATAAGATTTGTTTAAGCATTGAGTTTAGCAGAATATTCAACCTAACAAATGAATTCAGTCAAAACTGTGGGTTTAAATAAAAATAAAATATCAAAAATTGTCTTCACATTGTTAAGCTCTACTTAAGTTGAAAATTCTTTCAATAATATACATATCAGCATACAAATTCTTAAAAATTTTAGGACACTGATTTGACTAACTTTATCTGCATGATGGTCTATAATCTGGTGGATGTTAACAATATAATTAATAGTCTACAGAAGACTGATACATATTGAAGCTTTTTAAGAATAATTTTGCTTGACAAAAAATCAGTTAACTTCCACTTTGGAAGAGATAAATGACATATTAAACTCGTAAAAGTAAGAATTAGAAGCACAAAAAAAAGGTCCCAAGTGAAACAATCTAGTATATGCTTGGCATGTTAACTCCCCTAAAATTTCTGCTCAATCTAAATAAAAGCATTTGTATTAGTAATACATCATTGATATTTCCAGTAATCAATTAAAAGAATGTGGGATCATTCAGTAACCTCCATGAGAACAGGAAAAGAATTTATAAATGAGACACTAGTGGCATATTTGATACCAAAATGCATCAGGATTTGCTGACAGACAAGTTAATGTTTTTGAAGAAAATCAAAAAAATAGATAACTCAGAAGACAAAAAACTCAATGAAAGCTCACAAAACAAAAGAAGGTTTAATTGTGACTATTTCAAATCATACCTTATCCAAATTTCAAATGAGAACATAGGAAAAGGTCATGTCTTTTATTTACATCTCTGATTCTAAGGTTTCACCAAACGCATTGATTTTTTCAAAATTATTAGATTTTCTTTACTACTTCAGAATCAAAGGATATAGAAATGTGGATTCTAAAAGAATTTAAATAGTTTCTATATAAAAGCACCTTCACTACTCCATTTCAACATAAATTGCTCAATGTGTTTGCAAAATTAGCCTTAGAGAAGAATAAGGGTTTCAATTACTTATCAAGGAACACTTGTAACCTTTCATATAATGCATTTCAGACATTAAAGAAGTTGTTGGTAACTCAAGATATAACCATAGAACCAGCAGAAGTGGAGCCTTGATGTTAATGAAGGTGGAACAACAGAAAAAACAATGTTTGAAACAACTGTATGACACAAAACCACATCATCTTGTAGATGTTGACCCTACAAGAGAGGTGACCGTTTTGATTAAGGACATTTCAGGACAATCAGAATTAAATGGGTGGATCACAGAATCAATTAGGATATTTCTAGTCAACTCATATTCTATGAAGTCTATTTTCTATATTCTACCAAAAAAGACACCATTCTATGATAGAACCACCAGGTAGACCCACCAAATAGACACATCATTGTAGATAAGGGCAGTTTTTGGGAACGTTTGGATCCATATTTGAAAAACATTCTACAACTATTGATACAGGTCATCTTTTGAGCTGTTTGGAATATCTTGAAGTTGATTCTGCCACTGATATATTAGTGCTATTTTTTGTGACAAGTCTCTAAGCCATGGCCCGTTTTGAGAGGCTAGAAGCTATGGAATGTTTTCTTGACTCTATTGTAATAGTTGCCAATAATGATGTTCTATTAACTTTATTCAATTGATATTGAACAATACATTGTTTAGGTTTCAAGAATAACATTACATACAGATCTGTGATATCGCTATGGGAGGCAGTATGGCTTGAGTATATGCTAATATTTTTGTGTATTTATTTTAAACTCAGTTTAATGTGCAGTTATCAATGGAAACATTATTTTAAGTTTTAGCAAATATTAATTGATATCTTTGTATGGAAAACAGCAGGCAACAATTGTTCAGTCCCTTAAGTACTTTAATGACATTCATGAACATATTGAATTTACAATTAATGTGAGAAATAAAGAGATTCATGTTTTAGATGGGAGAATCATTGGTTTGGATAATAAGTATGGAGCATCTTTGTTTGTAAAAAAACAAGTGCTAGAAAGGATGATCTGCGGGTACAAACTAAATGACTTCAACAAAAATTAGAACAGATCGATGTAAAGAATCTATTTTGGAAGAAAAACAAAATAAAGTATAAGCCATTAAGAGAAAGTCTCCTTTACAGCTAAAGGGGACACTATGTTTACCTAGTTTAGTATATGCCACCACATATTTGAGGCACAGTCTCAATATTAAGGATACCAATATACAATATTGGTATATTCTAAGACTAGATGCCATTACCCAACAACATTATCCTAATCCACCAGTTTTTTCATATGGAAAACCTACTTTAATAAGAATAATGTTAGTTAAAGTGGACAGCTTTCCCGATGTGTACACCTGGATGAACTCAAAAAAAGGTACTGTCACTTGTCAGAACAACCAACACTGTGACAAATTAATAAGAGGTGATGAAATACAACACTCTTATACTGGAAAACATGTTTTAAGACTTTCTGCAATGTGTGATTCTAGCAATGTTGGTTATGCTTTGGAATGCCTGTGTAAATTACTTCAAGTAGGGTTAACAAAGAGAAAAGCACAACTGGAATGGTTAGAGCATAAATCTATTTTTTAAATTGATAATATTAAATGCACATTTGTGATTCACCACAGGAAATCAAAGTACCCCATATTTTATTTGTTGTGTTAGAAGTGGTTAACGTACAGAGGAAGGGAGGCAATTTTGCAAAATTAAATGTACTGGATTTAAAAATATTCAGCATTTGGACCAAGAGGGATGTCCTTGTATTTGGACTTATGCTGTTTTTTGTGAGCTTCATTATCTTAACCAATTTAATTAATATTGATATGGTTAACAATTGAGAATTTAAAGGAATATCTTAATGATATAGTTAACATCCAAGGTATTGATCAGCATGCTCATGACATTCACCAATTCTTTCACTTGTAAAGTATCAGACTTTTTGTGTTGATATGTTGTGTATTGAAGTCATTTAGTATTTGGGAGGAGACAAACAATGTGAAGATCAGTTTTGATATATTTGGTATCAAATCCCACAGTTTTAAATGAACCAAAACATTGGTTACGTTGCATTTCTATTGTTTATTACATTATGTGGCTCACAGAGTAAAATTATACTCAAATAAAATGTCATTCATCACAATTCCATAAGTAACAATACACATTTCTTTAATAGTATTCAATCTACACTCAACTATAATACCTTTGAATGTGTAAAGATCAAACTAATACAATTCACAGTTATTTAAATATATATATATATATACAAACTGCTGACATATATGTCATCATTTTTCATGCAAATATTTTATAACCTTCAACAAAACAAAATGTGCTAATCTCATAATCTCAATTCCCTGTGTTTATGTAATCTCAACATGTTTCAGGTATATGGGTATCAGCACATCCTTTTTTGAGAGAACAGGATACTAACTTCTAACCGTGTAATAGATACAGCAACACAAATAATAGTAAAGTAGACTGTTAGCTAACAGTAACTTTAAAAGGATACACTAACAATATTCACTAGGGGGAAATTGCATGCAGACTATATTGTTTTTAACCGCTTCATGACAAAGGTTCAAGTATAAACTATATATGCTGCCCTTACTTTTGTAATACTCAACAAATCTTATTTAGGTCTTATAATTGTATCTCCACCTATAAGAATACATCATGTACTGGCTTACTGGTACTGATAGTGCTGTTTCTGTTAAAAATTATCACTTAAAACAATTATTTAGGAAAGAAATACCAATCTGATTGTACCTGATCTGTGTTTGCTGAACTTAACCCTGTAGATAGAAATGTCCTGTCCAATGGTCTCAACTATAAAATAGAGAAACCATAGTTACTAATAAAATAACAATACCTGTTTGATTAAATGCACAAATTCATAACTGCAAATTCACCTATTCTTGCTTACCTATCACCTCTGCCCCCCTCCACACTGACAGCAAAATCACAAAACCATGATCCTTAATGCTTTCTCCTTGCATGGGTATCTCCCATTAATTTCTCATAACCAGTTATTGATTGTTCTAGCTACGAGTATGTTATTTGTTATAATATCTGTATCCTCACATTTGCTATCTTGGAATTGCATGTTCATAGCTCATTCAAATATAAACACAATATTGAGTTCCTATCTTACTATATAATAATTGCAATAACAATGAAGTGGGATACCCTGAACATGTAATTAAGGATTTTAGGAGTCACTTTAGTAGAAACAATAACAGCAAGAGAGTGCATTTTACTTTGGTAACTTTTCACCTTTGGTACATTCCCAACAGCGTTAAAGAACTTCCAAACCCATGATTCTCTCTGGGTACTAGAGGTAAGCACTTCCTCTACCTCATCTTCTTGGTCCTCTTCATTGTCTTTGGAAGTACTACATGTATATTTGGTGTAGGTCCTCCAGCTGGTGGTGGTGGTGGCTCTTGGGGAGGATGGATGGCAATAGCTGATGCCATTTTCAAGATTAACACTTTTGCTAATATTCTTCCAAGTATGTCAAACGGATTTTGAAAATTTTGGGGAAAAAAGAAAAAAGTATACTTGAGAAGTTCATTTTTTCTCCTGCATGTTTTCCTTCTGTGCCAATTTTCCTGTCTGCTGCCCATGTGCTCATTCAGAGGTGAGAGCCACTTCAGAAAGCCTTTCCTGGGGCTTCGTGACTTTTTAAACATGACCACTGAATTTTCTTAATACCAAATATCCCTGTGGCCTCTAGCAACAGCCTCTCTACCTGCCTATTGGTTAACTGCATTATCTTATTGGCCTACGGTGGACCGGCAGGCTTTAACCGGCAGACCCCTTGCAGGCCGACTTACTTCCTACATTCCCATGCCTTAATTTCCTTTTCTCTAGTAGCCTGTGTAGGTTTGTTATCTGCCTGCAATCTGACAAGACTGCTGATGGAGCATCTACAGGTTGTACATCCCCCTTGCACACAAGGTAGTGGGTTTCCAGGCATCAATCTTGAAAAATGAAAATTGTTTTGAGAAAAAAACATGGATTTAGCAAATTTAGGGAAAAAAGAAAGAAGTGTACTGGAGCATTTAATTTTTTCTCCTGCACATTTTCCTTCTGTGCCCATTCTCCTGTCTGCTGCCCCATGCTCATTCAGAAGTGAGTACCACTTCAAAAAGCCTTTCCTAGGGCCTTGTGGCTTTTTTAATATGGCTGCCACATTTTCTTAATATGAAAGGCTCTCGGTGGCCTCCAATAAGTGCCTCTATGCCTGCCGATTGATTACCTGCATTATCTTATTGGCCTATGGGGGACCGTCAGGCTTTAGCTGGCTCACCCCTTCCAAGACACTTTTTCTAACGGCCACTCCAAAGCCCACTTTCTAAGGCCCACTTTCTAAGGTCCTGTCCGCTGCCGCCTTGGTGCGTGAGGTCTCCCTGAACCCATCATATGCAACTTGAAGATGGTGCACTAACTTTTCCTGGAACGGGGAACGACCTTGACACTATCACCTCTGCAACCATGGGTTAGTCACCCCAATCTCATCATTTTAAACCCCCTGACCGTTCCACCTTCACCCCATCTCACCCTTTTCCCCATGCTTATGTCCTGTGAATGGACTGTGTTTAGTAACATCTGCTGCTATTTTAAATTTAGCTGCTGCTATCTTTGCTGCTTTCTTGTACTTAGCCGTTAGTACAATTGCTGTTATTTTGAACTTAGCTTATTTTGACCCATCCTGCCCAGCTAACTATCGCCCGATTTCTATCACTCCTTCCCTGGGGACACTCTTGGAAAAGCTAGCCATCTCTCAGCTTAATCTTCACATTGACTCTGTTGGTTGTCTCCATGACCATCAGTCTGCCTTCAGAGCTGCCAAACACATGAAAACTGCTCACCTGAACATCTGTGAAGACCTGCTCTCCATCCTTGACTCTAACATCCCTTCTGTCCTCATCCTACCTGATATCTCTTCTGCCTTTGACATGGTCAAACATTCCACACTGCTCAACCATCTCGGTGATAACCTGGGTATAACCGATCAGGCCCTGGCCTGGCTGACCTCTTTCCTCTCTGATCGACCATCCCAGATCGAACTTGGGTCCTACCTTTCCTCCATCTCACCCTCTACTTGTGGTGTTCCAGAGGGTCTAACCTCTCTCCCTGGCTGCTCCACCAATACCTGCCACCCCATTTCCACTGCATTGCTTCTCTGCTCCAGATGACACTCAGCTCATTCAGGCTTCCCTCAACCACCTATTCTCCCTCCTTCATCTCTGACTGTCTGTCTGCCATCCAGGAGTGGTGTGCCACCAATTATCTCTGCTTTAATGCCAGTAAAATGGAGATTCTCCTCATTGGCACACCTGCACCCTCCTTTCCTGTCACTCTCTATCCGGCCTCCGCTGGCCCTCCTCCTGGTCCTACCTGTGAAGCTAAGAACCTTGGGGTCATCTTTGACTCCACCCTCTCCTTCTCTCCTCTAAGAAGACAAACTACCAACTGCACCTCCTCATATGTATTCTTCCTTTCCTCTCCTTCCCCCAGAAGCTTACTGTCTCTAAAGCTTTGGTTCTCTCCTGGCTAGACTAGTGAAACAGCAACTTTCTAAATCTGCCTGCTTCTACTCGCCACCCTCTGAAACTCATCCAGAACAGGACTGCAAGACTTGTCCTTGGCCTCAAGCCCTGGGATCATATCTCTCCAGCACTGAAATCTCTTCATTGGCTCTCAGTGGCTGCAAGGGTTAAATTCAAGACCCTCAGCACTGTCCACAAGGCTTTCAGGGGCCTGGGTGCAACATACCGTCAACTCTCCCTCCATAAATACCTTCCCACACCAGCTCTTCGCTCATCCACTTCCAACTCCATCAGGGTCAGTCGCTTTTCCAAGCAACAAGTTGGGGGTAGTTCTCTTTCCTCAGCTGGGGCCTCCCTCTGGAACAGCCTCTCTACCACTCTGAAACTTGAGGAGAACCATCTCCGGTTCTGGAAGCACCTCAAGACCTTCCTCCATGCTTCTGCCTTCCCTCTTCCTCTGCCCTGCTGATCTATCTGCTTCAGCTCTGTGCACCTGGCTACCCTCTGATTTCGGGCCAAGGTCACTGCCCACCCAGCCACACACCCGCACTGCCTACTGGCAACCCTTGCACTTGGGTTTGTATCTGTAACCCTACAGTCTCCTTACCTGCACTTATCAGAGACCCCTTTTCTGTCCTTTAAACCCTGCACTTGCCACCTTGCTGTATGCACTTGCATGTTCCCAATGTCACTGGGCCTAGTCAGATCATTGTTTTATCCTCCCTTGCCTCGTCACGCTCTGAAACACGTGTGTATGAGCACGATACAAATAAAATATCATAAATATCATAAATATCATAAATATGTGCTCTCTGCTAGATTGTTAATGAAAAATAAGTAAGAATAGGTGTAGGAGCTGTGCAAGAGTACATTTAAAGCTGGAAAATTCCTGTATCAGTAGAAAATGCAGTTCTGAACTGTTTGCGAAGCACAGACCTGATCACAAAGTGCGGACGTGCTTGCGGACATGTCATTATGCTGCGCGCAAGCGTGTGGTCACGTTACAGTGTCCGGCAAGTCCGCAATGATGTCAGACATTCGCGGACATCAACGAACACAGAAAAAGTTGCAAAAAGTGTATAGAAGTGTTAAAAACGATGATAGAAGGTGGGGAATGACAGAGTGTTAAGGTAAATAAGGGAGGGCTGCAATGCCAGAATGTACAGGCATACTGTGACAGGGCGCATCTTAGGATCTTACAGGAGTGGTCTCAGGAGGACTTTAATAAGCAGTGGTGTTTAATGGATACAGCATTTAGGGGCATCCCAATATGATGAGCACTGTGGTTACCCAGATGAGCTAGGTCAGGATCCTTATATGTTAACGCAATAACCAGGTTGACTCTGATCACATGGGGCATGGTAAACATTGCGCTTCATTTAACTTCCTTCCTCTCACCACTAACGCCTATA
Source organism: Ambystoma mexicanum (assembly GCF_040938575.1). NCBI lineage: Eukaryota > Metazoa > Chordata > Amphibia > Caudata > Ambystomatidae > Ambystoma > Ambystoma mexicanum. The sequence goes on from NC_090937.1 coordinate 865,727,533, forward strand.
CACAGCAACCCTGATTTCTCCTCAGCAAGTTCTCCAGGGTCATTCCTTAAGTGGAGAGTGAATACGAGATGGTACATTGTGGACCGATTCAGGAATAAAATGATAACATCCTTCCAGGAGTGTAAGCAGGAATTTCAAAATTCCAACTGCAAAAAAGAGTGATTTCAGAATGATCAGATTAAGCAATGGGCAATGCATAAATCAGTTAAAGAGGCCGCTATGAGAGAGATAACCCAATTAAAAAATATATATATGTTAACTAAACATCTGCCAAAGATCTGATATCTAACATATATTGGATGCTCATGTGTTCCCGGAAGTCGATATAATAGGCTAACCTTAAGGCATGGGAAATATGGGCAGGAAGATTTCCGAAGTGGAATGGAGGGGAGTGTGACTGCAAAAAAAGGGTACCTCTCCTTCGGTACAGCTTAAAATAATTGCCCGACCAAGGCAACATAACTGTTATTATTAAGGGAGGGAGAATAGCTACAACAATGCTACAACAATGCTCATGGCAGCTAAAATGGTGGAGGAAGAAAGAACCCCAGTATTTTCAACTATGGTGGGCCAAATTGTGTAACATACAGGATATGGAGAAATGTGATTTCTGGCCTTAGTTAGAACCATATGGGTTATCCTTGGGACTAGCAGGAATTAGACAAGATGTTTTACTATCCACTTTTATCACGTTACTGTGATCTCATGTGGACCAGGGGAGGGATGTGGGAAGTCTGTCTGTCTATTGGGTAAGTGGAAAAGGGAGTCGAAGATTCAAGATCTATGACAATTTACTTAATTGTACAATATTGTGTTTTCTTCATTGCTGCATTTTGAGTTTACTGTAAATTAAGAAAATATTTTAGACCAAAAAGAAGAATGTTGAGAGGCTTTTCAGGGAGACCACTCCATGGTGTCCTTTTTAGGGTAGTTTTAAAGGCATTCATCCATGTAAGCACCTACCCTAAGAACATTATCCAAGTCGCCTCACCTTTCACCTTTTTCATGCATCCATTTTGGATTGCTGAACAAATGCCCATGATATGTAAAATGTTCTCTTGGAGGAGTCAATATCTGTTTTATCCATTACAAAAAACGCGGTTTGCCAATGACTTGCACAGTATATCATGGTTTACTCTGACACTGATAATCATTTGTGCACTACTAAGGAGGGAGGAGGGGTTGCCTTTCCTCATAGATATTATACTGCCATATCTTCCTCTTTTGTCCATTGAATATTTAAAATGCATAGCAACCTCAAAACATTTACTTGGATTGTGTGCTTGTATCACCCACTGAAATTAAACAGCAGTTTCCTCACCCTGATCGAGATCCTGCGGGAGTAAGTTTGTACTTCCACTGGGGCTGTTATCCTTTAGGTGGTTTCAATTTCCACATATTTAATGCAGACAGTCATGGAATGTGTTTACTTTTCTAGGCAACCAGGTCTTTGCATATATTGGGCCATCAACTAGACATGATATTAGGGCAGTGAAATATTTGGTGAAAATACACGTTTTATCTCAGGTAACAGGTCAGATATTATTTGATACATTTATCTCTACTTTCCCTAATATCACTGGCAAATAGTCTCTACATCCAATAGTATCAACTGATTTGCAAAAATGTTAATGTTTTCTGCTCTGTCACCTTTTGCAATTGATATAATTGATATCGTTCTCCCCATTGGGTCCCCTGCACCTTACTTCTTCCCTTCTGCCTGGGTGTCCTCCATGGTCACTCACCCTACACCCTCCACTGAAGCCAGGAATCTCAGAGTCATCTTTGACCCTCTCCTTCATGCCTCATGTTCAGGAAATTGACAAGAAGTACCACTTTCAGCTTTCCCTTTTCAAAGGGACCCTACCCTTCCTCAGCTTCGCCGAGAGACTCAATGCTGCCCATGCTCTGGTTCTCTCCAGGCTGGCCCATTCCAACTGCCTCCTCCTTAATCTTCCTTCATCTACCCTGCAACCCCTCCAACTATCCCAGAATAGGGCAGCAAGATTTATCCTTGGCCTCAAGCCCAGGGACCGCATCTCTCCTGACCTACAAAGCCTTCATTGGCTCCCGTTCTCAGTGAAGATTACATTCAAATCTTTTTGTATCATCCACAAGGCTATCTGGGGCCGGGGACATCTTCAACGCTTTCTGGCCAAATACTCTCCTTCTAGACTCCTGCGCTCCTCTGGCACCAACTCCCTGTGTGTGAAGTGGTTTGCTAAACAGATATCTGATGGTCGAGCTCTCTCCTCGGCAGGCTCCCTCCTGTGGAATAACCTCCCTCCCCCTCTGTGACTTGAGCAAGACCTCCTCAAGTTCGGAAAAAGTCTCACGACTTTTCGCTTCACCTCTTCCTTCTCCTCCTCTCTTCCCTGCTAATCATTCAGTAATGCACTTTCTTAGACTCACCCTCCCTCGGGAGGTTGGATTTACCTTTTCCCTTCTTAAGTACTTCAGCCATAGCACTTCCCCATGAGCACCACAGCACTTATCCCTCACCCCCATCATGCCCTCTGCACTAGCACATTATGAACACTCACAAGGCACAGTAGGTTCGTCTCTGTCCCTTCATTCTCATCATCTGTTTGTACTATCAATTGAACTATGTATCCTTTGTAATTCATTGTCTACCTCCCCTGTCCACACTCTGGTGTTTTTCTAATTGTATAAGCGCCTAACAAGTGACGAATAAAATAAAAAATAAAATAAATATCCTAACTAGTTAATCTCATACTGAGTTTATAAATCATAAACCATCTGATTCCCCTCTGGCATCCCAGAATAGTGTGTTAGAAGACAACCTACTTTAAATCTACTACAGTTCATCGATTCATCTTCAAATGGCAAGTGTAAGGCCCCACTCACCTTTGAGACTAAACCAGCATGTAAGGCCAATCATCAAGCTTTGTAGATCTAGCCTGAGGTTCCTACCAGGAGTAATGAGTGCTGGGCCCCCCTCTGGCATCTTGCATCAGCATTCTCCATCGGTAAGGTTGCCGCCGACTCAGCAAATCAACCCTGCTCCACCTCTTCTATGCATGCGTATGTCAGAGGGTTTCCCCTGCACATATTTCTCTCTCTGCTTCCATGAGTTGCTTGTCCCTTTTACAGGTTCTTTTAGGTTCCAAGCTACGCCTCATTTTTCTTTAAATGCTGTTCTCTGTCCAGCATTAACTGAAGCAAATAGAAGGGAAACAGTGTTATTGGTATTTAAAGGCAATCCCGTATGTGCAGACAATTTTGCTTTTGGAGGGACATTCTTGTGGGAATGGGAGTCCTTGCCCCCCCCCCCAGAGTGGAGTCACTCCCAGTGAGGACCCACTTGCCCAGGACCGTAGAAAGGGTCTTGCTGAATTGGCTAGCCTCACATGGAGTGGTGCCCCATGGGGAGATAAGACGGGATGAACACCCTAGATTAATCACAATTACCATACATTTCTAAATGATACAAAAGATGAGTAAATATTTAATCATATGTGTTGGGATGAACACCCTAGATTAATCACAATTACCATACATTTCTAAATGATACAAAAGATGAGTAAATATTTAATCATATGTGTTAACGAAATGTGTATACAGTTTTTCACCCTTAAAACAAACAAAATACTAATTCCTTTAGTGATAAATCAATTACATAGTTGTAATTTGTCTTAACTAGTCATGCAACTGGCTATCAGTTTTTCGTCCAGTGTCGAGATCGTTCCCAACTCGTTTTGGACTAATTGTGTCCTTCTTCAAGAGGATTCTTAATTCTGTCTTGCTAGAATTGTATCAATAAATAGCTATTACCAACTATTAACCACATCATAAAAAAATCCATTTTAATCGCCAAAGGACAGTTTCTCATGACTAACCTCTGTTTAAAACTCTAGGGTGCCCTCCTATCTTAGTGAACGATAACTGATCTAAAATGAAAAATTATGTGTCAGAGTTCCAAATGTCTCTCAAGTGCGTGGTATTACCTAATCAGTATTTCCAAGTCAAAGAAGAATTAAAAGAATACTCCTTGCGAATCAACAGACAATACATGTGATTTCATCTTCCATTCAGTTGTGTAAACATAGTAAACTCATGCAGGTAACGGGTCAAAAATTCTATTACTGCTACACGCAAAAATGTCATTCAAACTTCAATCTGTCTAATGAGATATATTACAGAGAGAATATACTAATACACTAACCTGTAAGTAGAGTGTAATGTATCTTCTAATTCTAGTATACATCAAAAACAGGCCCATGTCGTAACTTGACCTACATATAAAGCCGTATGCATACAAAATTAAAATGGCGCCACGCTATATGGCTCATGACGTCACACTGTTGAGTTATGTATGACATCTGTACGCAGCGTGCGTCAGCCATCATATTCAATTATAGATGTAATACAAGTTGATTCAAAAGCGATCTTTATTGATCGTCAATGGTTGAACAACTGAGTGGGAATGTGCATCCACATCTAAACAGTATGTGCTCTAACTAGTTCCTATTACCTGGGCTCATAGAGCCACTAAAATGAGCCCTTTCCACGTGCACCAAAACTTGGCTAATGCCGATTTGCTCTAAAAAAAATGTGCATTTGTTAAATTGTATGCTCACCAACACCCATATTTTTTGTGATGTTTGTTGACATGAGCCCGGTTACCTCCATGCCCTCTTGCAATGAAACTGAATAGAGCTCATTTAATATCCATATTGGGGGCGCTGCAGTTGCCTGGCATTCCTGAATGAGTGAAAAGTTTTACATTTTGACATAACTAAATTAATTTGGCTTAAATGATGGGGTGTTTACACCGGCATCCCGCTCTAAGCTCTGAAGTGAGCTGGGTACAGGGATTGGGCACTACATTCGATCCATATCTATGGCAAACTGTTATGCAAAACCAGATTGCCGGACAAACGCTGCAATGGTTGCTGTAGCCATGTATTGGTTGGGATTTAGGATTCTGTGGACACCTCAAATTAGCTTTAAGCGTGATCTGTAAAATAGTTCAGTATGCTGGCTCCGCAAAGGTATCCTAAACATGTATTATGCAATTGTGGCAAGCTCCAGAAATACTATGTCTGCGCTTGCAAGGTTATATTTTCTATAATAGGCATTGACATCTCTCTAACCTGGTGTATAGCCCTGGCCGGCTCTGTTTCATTACCTAGCCTGCATGTTAGATCAAGGTAAAAGTTATTGGATCCACGACCTGCCTTAGCAGTAAAGATAAATAAAGTTCACCAGAAGACTCCAATAGGGAGTGACAGGGCTGACATTGTGGAGATTAGTCTGTTAGGTAAAATGGGTAGAGTGGGATGCTTCCCAAGATGGCGACCAGATCTATGGCACCATGCCACCTCTGTGGTTTGGGGACCTGCCGTAAACTTTGATAACAAAGAAACTGAAAGTGTAGTACATACACCTTATGCGTAAATGCCATATCATACTGCAGATGTGCACTATGCTGGTTTCCCTAGATAATTGACACTTGCCCAATGCAGTCCTCAGCTAGGTGGTTTGCATTATCTGGTGAGGGTGAAGGTGTCAGTGGCATTCATGTTGGACCCATTATTTATAAAAGGGTAGTTTGAAAAGCAGAAGTATCTGTTTGCTCTGCTCTCATAAAAGCTGTCTTTTAAAGATTCGTGAATGGTCTCAGGGCACTCCCACAGATATATATATAGCTGTCCATTAACTGCTTATTTTTCATATTCTCTATTCACATAAATGGGGATGTCCCAGTATGTAGCAACTAACCCTCCAATTTTGCTTTTCCCTAACTTGTCATAGTAAGGACTTGACTTCTCTCTCTCTCTCTCTCGCTCTCTCTCTCTCTCTCTCTGTCTCCCTCTCTCTCTCTCTATCTCTCTCTCTGTCTCTCTCTCAAAGGAGATGGTAGTCACTTGGTGAGCTGGAGGAACGCAAGAGTAGGTGCATCATGTGACTATCCAGACCATCGAATCCCTAGACATCCTACACCTAAAGTGTTTTCCACGGCCACAGATATAAGACAACCACTTACATGCCCCATCGCCATATGGCACGGCACACCTCACCATCCTATCAACAGGATCCACTGCAGAATGTGGATGGCAAGGCTTCTGTGATGTACAACAGTCTGAAGATTTCCTCAGAACTTCACAGCTCTGTGTAGGTAAGAGAAGTTTAGGTAGTGGCGCCAGAGTCACCGCCAAACTTCATCATGTATAATATTCTTTATTACAGCAACATTTTGCTGGTTTTATCATACTGCGTGGCAGTGAAGAGGTCGCAGGTATTGTGAGTTCGAATCATAGATTTTGAGGGTCAAATCAGAATTGATTTTCTTGATTTGCCTAAAAGTTGTGCTACACATGGAAAGCATTTTTGGTTAACTGAGAGGCAGCAGTGATGTATTTCGATCAAGTGGAAGTCCTTTGTAAATGCCACACTGGGGATGGTAACATTTTACAAAGTAAACGAGATATTTACATCAGTGAAAATGGGGCCTGTAGAAAGATTCCATGGCAAAGATAACATGTGCTTCAGAGGCATCCTTTATAAAGGATTTAAGGTGTCTGCTACCATATTATCTTGTCACATATATTTCAGGTTACAGTGTGTGCGCTTGTGTGTGTGTGTGTGTGTGTGTGATTGTCTGCGCGCGCGCACACTATTATAAATCCGAAAAGCTTCCATGTTATAATCATCTACAAATATGTGCCTCTCCTTTAAGATGATAATGTCAAAACAACATCTCATACTTGGAGGATGTGACATATTTCAATTGAAAGCTGACTTCTTTATTAAAAATGACATTTCTCCTCTTAAAGCCCAAGTAGTTACACCTACATAATTCCTCATACTACTTTATTCCTCGCCTTTTATTTTCTTCCACTGTGGAGCTTCTGCGTGAGTAATTTCCTTTTTGCTTCTTAGCAGGTGGGCAAACCTCTGCTTTATGTTATTCTGAAGGTCTTTACGCCTCTCTGCATTAACTAAAAGCATAATTCACAGATGTTTATATCCATTGCCTAGTGGGGAGGATCCAGCAGAATGTTACTGTGTGTTTGTTATCTTCAGGGAACCTTTATTATTTAGCTGTCACCATTAAAAATTCAAAGCAATGGATTGACGAGGCAAGCTTGAATAATTCTTTTACCCATTTAAGCCTAAACTGTGGCAGAAGAAATGCAGGAAGGCTTACCCTTAGGAGCTATCAGCTTCAGACGCTTGAACAGCTTTCAAAATTCATCAGAATAGAACATTATTGTGCTAATTCTTCTGCAGCCCTCTAGAAATGGAATGTAATATCCATGGGAAGCAAAAAAAAAAAGCAAACACGCTGAAGCCTATTCACATCTATTTGCATGCAGACATGGCTGTATTAGGTAATCAAAACATGCTGTAATACTTTATGTGCCAAAAAAACGCAGAGACCTTTTAAAGAAAATTTTACTCATCTTTGCTTAAGTGAGACTTTTCAGGGAGCAATATATTTTGTCTAACACCGGGTCATCTTTTTCACATATCATTAAATGTACTGTATGGTAACCGATCTGAATGAATTTGCAGAGATAGCATGATTCATAGAGGTTAGTTGAGCACTTAAGCAGATCTCACTTGTCCACTTCTGGTGAGTCTGGAAAGGAAGTTGGGTCAGATGTAGCCAGGTCAGCCACGCACGAGGTTCACGAAGTTGAATGGTCCTTTTGGTGGCGTAGTTATGATATGATATGATAGGTTATTTATAACGCGCTTAATACCCAGAGATTTCTAAGTGTGGACCCGGGGCTCGGACCTGTGTTGCTCCATGTCGTCTTGCTTTCAAGGCGAGCACATTGCCCCTGAGCTATCCTCCCGAGATCAACGTGTAAAAGCAAAGCGTTTTGGGACACTGTAACTATATCTGAGACAAACAGTTTTACAGGGTACACAAAAGTTACTATTCTTCTGGTCCCTTTTTAATTTATGCTGACCGGCGGTTTAATGTATGAGGAAGCGAAGAAGTGTGTATTTGCACCTTTATTTGGTGTTTCACTCCTGTAATGCGTTCATCAAATCACTATTGGATATTGTAGACTTAGCCCACCCTCATTCCCAGGGTGTATAGCTTCTCAAGTAAAGTGTTGGTTTCTGACACGAGGGCAGCCTTTACTTCACAATTTGAATCCCGTAGTAAGGCTGATTTAGCTCTTTATCCTTCCAGGTTGGTAAATCAAGTAATAGCTCTCTTTGTGTTCCTTACTTCTAAAATACATGCACAGCATCAAACTGTTATTCAGCGCTTTTGTTTCACCTCATGCTCAAAATGCTATAGTTACTATCTGATATGCCCAGCATTGGCCAGGCTTTTTATTTTCTTATAGGTACTATTTGTTAGAAATACCATAAGGTAGGATTAAGCATTTTGGAAAGGCTGCATAGGAAAGGTGAAAAGAAAAATTCACTATATTTTTCGATTATTTCTTATTTAAAAAATGTTTTCTCATAAAGAGTACACAATACAATGCATTGATCTTCTTAAAAAGCCATTCTGAAATGTATAACTGTACGTGAGAACAACATGTAGATTTCTGAGTAGCATGATGGGTGACATGATGCCGATGGTGCCATCAACTATGCACATAAAGTGCAATATTACTAAAGTAAATGTTCATTGTTAGGCTTGTTTATAAACAACATTTTTTGTTTCCCTCCCCGGATTAGAAAATGAAATAATAGTTGTATTTTTACTGGTGAAAAAAATCGATTTCAAAAGACCGCTCTGTGACTGCACACAGCAATCTTTCTAAATTGAACTGTCAGCCCCTGTGATGCACACGAGTGCAAGCAGGGGCTAACAGGCACGGCAAGCCCCAGGGGAGGAGTTGCGGGAGTGTCAGGAGAGTGAGTGTATTTCTGTGTGGGTGTGTGTGTGTGCGTTTGTGTGTATGTGAGAAAAGGAATGTTTGAGAAGAGGAGGGGCGGGGGAAATGAAACTGGGAGTGGGTTTGTGTGTCTATGTGGTGGAGGAGTAGGGAGCGATGTAGCAAGGAGGAAAAGGGGGTTCGGAGGGAGAGGTGAAATCCCCCCCCAAAAAAATCCCCCAGCCATTTGTTTTTTCAGCTTTTTGAGGGCAACACAAAAAACACCGAACTAAATTGGTCTTTTTTATGTGCTGTCTTCAAAAGGCAAAAAAATCACATAGAACCCTTCCCAGTGAACACTTTTGCTCCAATTACGTTGGGCTGCATTTTTTTAATGGAAAGCCTTGTGCCATTCCACAGCCGTGGTTGGTCGAGATTGCGAAGCAGCATGATGGGTGACCCAACTTTCAGTTGAAGGTGATGTGGTGGCATTCCTAGTCGGTCGATCGAAATGAGAAAATCTTTTGGATAGTTTACAGCTTCATCGGCATCCACCACTGTATCGATTGAGTTGTACTCAGTAACTGTGTCCGGAAGCATATCCTGAATCTGATCCTAGGACCTGGACCTCCAGTTGTGTTCCTTGTCTCTTGTGACAAGGTGCAGAAATCTGGGGAAAATGGTGTGGTGTCCACATTTCATATAGCTAGTTATATGAGGGTAATATGAGTTAACTATGCAAAATTTGGTGCAGATTGATGAAGCGGTGTGGAATTGTATATTTAACAACGCTTTGCCAAGCCACAAACCCACTAATTGTTACTTGTGCTGAAATCCGAGGAACAGGATGGTGTGTCAAAATATCATGTAGCCAGTAATGTCTGGATACTCCTAACATTTAACTATGCAAAATGGGGTGCAGATTGGTGAAACAGTGTGGAATTGCATTAGGAACAATGCTTCGCCAAGCCACAAACCCACACACAAATGTTGACTTTTGCTGAAATCCAGGGAAAGGGGTCGGGTGTCCGAATATCATGCGGCTAGTAATATCCAGAGGGTTCTAACAGGTAACTATGCCAAATTTGGTGCTGATTGTTGAAAAGGTGACAAATTGTATTAGGAACAATGCTTCACCACAAATCTTGCCACAAACCCATTTTCACTTTTATATATATATATACAGATCTGAACAATTGAAAAACATTCTACTTACATGTACATTAGCGTATCCATCACAGATCTGAAAAAGGGTGTTGCTTTTCTTTCATGAGCAATTGAATCCAGTATATATCCTTTGTCATGTATTGGGAGGGAGATGCGGTGGGTGAAGCCTTGAGCTTCGATCGTGTTGTCAAGAAGGTGCTCTTGGTTGTCTGTTGGGCCATTCAAGCCTAAATTGAAGATGCCCAGAATTACTATTTTGGACAAGGGTTTAGTATTGGTTGCAAGGAAGGAGGCAATATTGTCTTCCAATGAAGACAGTGGACCTGGTGGTCAGTAGACAAGGTGGAGTATAAGGGGCAGGTGGCAGAGAGTGAGATTTTAAGTGACATCACTTCTCCCGATGGTAATGAGTGATCAGTGAATTCTCTTAGACTGAATTTATTTTTAGCGATAAGTGCCATTCCACTCCCTTTTGAGGTAGTTCTATATTTCCTAAAAATAGTGTATCCTTCTGGAATAGCCAGCCAGAGAGCCGGGCCAGCGGCTGGCTGTAGCCAGGTTCCACTAATAAAGAGGATGTCTAAGTCATTGGTTGTGATAAGAACTGAGATGTCCAGAGCATGTGCAAGGAGGGATCTGGCATTTTTCAGGGCTCCCTTTCTATGTGTGGTAGTGTCTATATAGGCAGTGTCCTCAGTATTAGTTTTCAGGGATTGCCGTTTTCTATGCTTCTCTTTGTTGTATGGATGACGAACTGAGGGAGTTTTGGCATTCCATGATGCACTGATGCACTTATGGGCGTGTTGATGATCGGTAGTGGAGCATATTTGCTTTCCAAGGGAGGGTGATTTGTTTCTTCGGGCAAGGGACAAGGTAGGCGAAGAGCAGTATTTGGTGGATGCATGTATGCGGGAGGATAGGTTTATTTCTCTGGTCATTAAGGCATGGAGTTGACCGCTAGGGTGATGGGGATTTATTCCTAGACTCTCGGAGGTCTGGAATTCTAAGGATGGGAGAGTGAAAGTATGTGAAAGGGTGTACCTTTGGTAGGAAGTGGGTTAGTGGAATGTAGTATGAGTTAGGGAGCACGTATGCCATTTTCAGTTTGTGTAGGCTAGGGGAGGGAAATGTCCTTCCACCTGTTGTGATCTGAGACTCAAAAGGATGCCGTGGAGGGTCATGGGGAGATTTGTGCTGTGAAAAGTAGTTGGTTTGTCCACGCGCACAAAGTCACTCCTGATTTTGAATGAAGGCCTAGGCCTGTGCTAGTTCAGATATAAGACATGTATATATAATGCCCATAGAAACGTGTACATTTTAAGAGTGTACCTCAGGGAAGATGTGCATCTAGTGTCGATAGCTCACAGTAAGGCACGCAGTTCACAAGCATAGCTAGGTTTGAATGAGGTCTGTAAGATTATTTAGCATTTTTTTCCATGCAGCACCACTGCATGGATTTGGTGCATTGCTTTAATGCGGTACAGCAAGGCATGTGTTGCCAGTGTGACATGGACATGTAAATGAAAACAGGCTATTCAGTCAAAAACGATTTCTACATCTAAAATGCAAATAATGTTTTCACAGTGAAAAGCATATATGTGCTTTGTCCACAGTATTTGCAGGAAGCAAAGACTCGAATAAGCAGGAAATCAGTCTTGTTACAGTTGCAACTGTATAAACCAAGCCATTGTTCAAGAGAAGGAGGGTAGGACATGATTGAATTTCATTTGTTGAACTCATTTGGTAGGCTGTAACAGAGCTTTTCTAATGAATTTTGGGGAAGAAGAGAGTTGGAAGACATTTTTACACAGCTCGGAGAAAGACCTGGCTGGTGGCTGGGGAGTTTCCTGATTGAAAAAGCAGATCCCAGTGCACTGCTGCAGAGACTGGGAATTCCAGTCACTACGCCCCGGTTTGAGTGACGGCAGATGTTTGTCCTTGCTGGGGTGATTTAAGAGGGAGCATTAAGCCACTTCCAGAAGGCGACCAGCCGAAGAATTTCACATGCTGGACAGGCTTGGTAATTATATTACAGAGTGTGGGGGCAGTGTGTATTTGTGCGAAACTAATCAGTCAGAGTAGAAGAGGGAATTCCAGTGTTTTATCAACATGTTTAATGTTGCAAATTGAATATATTCTCGTCGCTCTCTTCTCATTTTGTTACAGATAATGTTGTTACTGTGCAATTTCCATTTATTTCTGTAAAAATAGTAAGATCGTGTTGAAATGCAATTTTATTTTATAATACACAAAAATATCTGAAAGCAGAAGGGTAGTGTGTTTTATTTTTCTTTTTTCTTTGTGCATCTACCATTACAGTACTGATAATATGGGGAGATGTTTAGACAGTGCAATTGTCATTTTTAAGGTAGCTCAAAATAAGACTTGGCGGTAGCTGTGTGCACGATTCCATTCAGTATTTAAGTGTGTGTTTTCTGAACGGAACATGATAATAACATAATGAAATAGCCTGCTGCTGGAGGTACATGAGTCAGCAGAAAGAGAGGCCCTGGACATAGTTCACTGATGTAGATAAGTTGGTGATGAATACCACAAGTTAGCTCGCTGTTGTAGATAAGTCAGTGAGGACAGGCCATGGTGGCACTCCAAATGAAAGTGTGGTGTTCCTGAAATGTACGCCTGAGGCCTCTCTAGTGATCACACAAACAAACTAAAAAAAAATAAGGGGTTCTGGATATTGGGGCCACATATAAAACAAAGGAATTATGCTCACCAGAAATACCACCAATAACGCCTACCAACATAAAGTATACCACTAAATGTATCTGTGTGCTGAAATAATGTATTTATACTGTAGTACTATATACCAAATCTAAACTGAATGCAAAGAGTGATTATTACAGAATTATTTTCATTTTGGCGGTAAGAAAATACTGCCAGGGCCCAAATCCATACAAAATACCCAACAGGTTCAGGGCTTGTGCTATGCTACAAAATTACGCACAAATGTGAGTCACACATTGTTACTAATGTAAGTCCTGAGGTACTAGTGCAATGGGAAGCACATGTGGAGAAGAACACTCACAATGTTGCATTCAGTGAACAACACATATGGAATGACAAGCTCCCAGTAAAGTACGTAGTGCAGGGCACAGCTAGGTGTGAATGGGAAAAGTATCATGTGTTATGTTGAAATATCGCACGCAGGTGTAAACTCTTAGTATTGTTACCAGTATACGACCTCGGTAAATTACTGAAGAAGGACCATGTTTATAATTGCAAACTCACAGAGAGGAACAAAAGGGCTAATTCAACTCAATGTCTGGGCCTTAGATATATTGAGATGTTGCACAATAATGTGCTTCAAATAGTAGATAACATACACAAAGGCAACATTAGGCATTAGGCGCAGTGACACTCATAGCACAAGCAGAGAGTATGCCATAAAGAGCACAGAAGACGGTGTCGGCAAATAGGTACAGTGAGCAAATAGTGTCCATGGCGGTAAACTTAGGTTAGCCAAACAGTGGGTCTGCCCTTGTCCAGTAATCAGAACAAGACAAAAGGTGAGACAGGGGCAGAGGTCGAAGTGAGCGGGAGCGGTCGGGAGCGGTGCTCCTATACTTTAAATTTTTAAGTTTCACTGTTCCTATACTTTTATTTTAAATAGAAACCGTTCTGGTATGGTTTAGTTTAAAAATAAAAGTGTAGGAAGAACTTGAAGCTTGCACTTTAGTGCACTGCAGTAAACATTCCCTTAAATAGCAGGTGTGTTTGTGGGTTTGGATTGTTTGTGGGAGTGGGCGTTGCGATGGGGTTTGTGGGGAGTGGGTGCAGGCCAGCAGGGAACATAGTTCCACTACTTCTTTTCATACAGTTCGCCCACTGAACGGGGGTGCTTTATAGTCTCTACTTGCTATTAAGGAGGAAAGCAGCTGTACCTCCAGTCAGTTTGTGGGCTTCTATGATGTGGCACAATTAGTGGCATGGATGAGCTACACTGTAAGTGCACAATCGTGGAGACAGTAGGCGTCCTGGGGAACGATAGCGTGAGGGATAAGAGGCATCAGCCAGATGACTTACTCAGTGTTCACAGTGCCAAGCAGTTTGGACAACTGATGTAGATCTTGCAGACAGAGGCAGCATGGAGGGGACTGCTCATAGCAGTGAACATTTTTTCTCATTGTTTTTTTTTTAAATCAATAAACCTGCAAGAAACACGTTTTACATACAGAAAACACGTTGGCCTACTAACATGAAGAAATACATATTGCTGTCATTAGAAAACCTTTGGATAAAATTGTAATCTATTATAATATCAAATGACAATTAAAAATGAGGGTTTTCCTTCCTTGGGACAGCGAGAGGGAGTGATAGACGAAGGAAGATGGGGGAATGGTATGGAACATGATTACGAAACAAAGATGTGTGGAGAGGCAGGGCAACAGATATGCATAGCCCAAATGGCCGTCAGACATGCATTAGCAGGGCCATTCCTCTAACAGGCCCCAGTGTTACAATAATAACAGAAATGCCGCTTTCAACGACCGTTGGCAATACATAACCAAATACAAACAATAACAATAACATATATTCAAACAGTGCATCCAACCAACAGATATTTCACAACATTGCTGAATTTAGAATCGGGCATAAACACAAGCAACTAAGTTAAATGCAAGTTAAGAAGCACAAAATGAAACGTTAAGCACACGAACATCCAGTCATCCCAGGATCAGAGAATACTCTTAAGACATGGGGCTGATTGCTGGACAACTTCTAAGCCATGTGCAAGCCTGCTCAGGGGTATCTTTGAGTTTAATTCCTTCAGGCAGGAATAATTTAAATGTTGCAGGTTTAAGAAGTGTAGTTTTGATCCTTTTGTCTTTAGCCAGGCGCTTTACCTGTCCAAAAGCCTTCCTCTTTTATTGTTTTATTCTGGCCAGCATGGTTCCTAGCAGGGATCAAATATATTGCAGACCTCAGAGGCGTTGCTGGGGGGGCTGAAGGGGCTACAGCTTGCAGCCCGGGGTTACAACCAAAAAGGATAGCTAGCCCCCAGTCCTGACAGTCCCAAAATGAGCATAGCCCTGGATCTTTTACAGACCTAGCAACACCCCTGGCAGACCTAATTAAAGATGAAGAATGCATTTGGTTTGCACAATGTTGCAGCACTTTTGATTTAAAGGAATGCACCTACGCAGAGTATAGAAAGCTGAAGAGCATCACCTCCGTAAACATGGACCCCGCACAATTGGCAGTCCAGGGCAAAGCTTGGGCAGCTTTAGAGGCATGCAACTATGTACAAGGTACTGAGAACCTGTCATAAGGGGAACTTAGAGATGGCGAATGCTTGGACAGAGGATCTGGGTGAAGTGATTGACCAAATATTCTGGCTGCATTGCTGAGGTAATGAGAGGCTTATGAACATGGACTGGGGCTTAAGAGCATCGCAAACAAAGATTCTGTTTAGGGCCTTTTGAACGCCGGTGCGTCTGTTAAGAGACACTTGTTGGAAAATGATCTGTGCTGGAAATGCAAACAAGCAAGAGGTACTTTAAGTCATCAGATCTGGTTCTGTCCCAAGACTAAGTCTGGGAGGGAGTTTGTGAGAGATTATGTTTGGTGTTGACCTGCACCATTCCAATGGTTGTGTCTCTCTTAGTACTGGGAGATGTGTCATTGTTAGAGGATGTTGACTTTAGAAAAGAACATGTGGTTCCTCAGGGCCTGTAGGATTATGAAAAAGATGATTCTTAAGGCATGGAAGTCGTCCAGCTCTTTTTGCATCGATGAGTGTGTGGATGAGTTGCTTACGATCTCCACCTATGAAAAGGCAATTTTCAAACTGAAAGGAGAGAGTAAAAAGTTTATGGACATATGGGGATCTTTCTCAATGTGTATTGTTAAAGTCTCATGGTGACTAAATATGCTGGTATGTTTTGTCCAAATTCATTATTACCCTGAAATATATTCTGATTTGCTCTTATGCTAGCCAAGATCATGCCATGTTATGTGTGGATGTGTTTTGTGATTATTTATACATTGTACTACCAAATGATACAGTTAGATATTCTTCTGTTTCATTCTCTTCTCCTTTTCTGGTCTCTTTTCAATTCTTTCTTGTTCTACCTTTTCTTCTTATTTATGTTGTGTTATGCATTATGAGATGGGTTTTTCTTCTTTTTCTTCTCTTTTGGACTCAATCGTGTGACCATGTTTGTACCTTTATGAAGCTTGTTTATTTCTGATTGTATTGCAAACTGTATTGGTGAAAATAAAATATATAAAGACATTGGCAGTCAGACATGCATCTTTAAGCAAAGGAGGTATGACAGTACAACCTTTGCGTCCCGAATGATGGGGATACATAGTCCCAAACAGAGATCAATACTATCAAATATGAAACACAACACTTCGGGCAGGCAGAAAGACAGAGCGTGAGTGAGGGGAGACAGATGTATGGAAGAAGTTAGAGAGACAGATGTACAGAGATGGAGAGCGAGACAGATAGCTACATGGTTACAAAGAAAGAAAGAAAGAAAGAAAGAAAGAAAGAAAGAAAGAAAGAAAGAAAGAAAGAAAGAAAGAAAGAAAGAAAGAAAGAAAGAAAGAAAGAAAGAAAGAAAGAGTAATAGAGAGCTGGATATATACAGAGATAGGGAGCAGTAAAGAGAGATGGATAGAGTGAAAAAGAGAGAGAGAGAGAGAGCGAGAGAGAAGAGGTGGGAGACAGAGATGGAGTGAGAAAGATGAGTGATGTTGAGGGAGTGATGGAGGGAGAGGGTGAGGGGAATAGTTGGAGAGTGAGAGCAAATGATAGTGAGTGCGATTGAACTAGGCAGACATTGGTAGGCCCAGAGCAATACATATCCCAAACATTAGAGTCAGACATGCCCAACCTTTGAGTCTTGAGTGGTCGGGTACATAGTCACAATCAGAGATCAAAATAATCAGTCACAACACTTCAGACAGTGATTTGTAGATGGCAGAGTGATAAAGTTAAAACATGTTCACAGGTACACTGAAAGAAAAGATAAACAAATAGAGACAGACACAAAAATACAGTCACTAATTCTGATAAATAGCGATAGATTATCATATATTCAAAGTGCTTGTATGTGTGATATATATGGTCAATGATTGAAATAGAGACAAAAGTTGATATATCTATTCTTTCACAAAGAGGTGTACAAATACAAGAACATTAGAAAAAAACAATATGAATACTCAAGACAAAAAATTATAAAATGATAATTGTCCATGTATATTCAGACAAAGTGACAGAGAACCCAAGATAAGAAGACATAATGAAACATAAACATGATATACGAAACAAAAAAGATGAGTGACCCAGATATGCATAGGCATTTTTGGGATATTTGAAAAGATTGACAGCAGAGAATTACAATAACAAAAAATGGAAATTGAGACAATAATAAATAAAAATAGCCAACATGATGTATTTATTGATTTATAGATTGTATTTGAGCAATAGGTTTAAGATTTAGAGGTTTATGTAGATATGATGAAAAATAAGAACTTACATTTATATTGAAATGTGTTGAAACATTTATGTTTTATTAAAATGTAAAGATACTGTATATATGGGTGTGAACAAGAAATACAGAAGCATTTTAAATGTATAACATTTTAACAGTGATAATAAATCATAAAACAGGAATCTGTTGAAGAAAAAAAGTATACATCCATACAAATAGAGAGAAAGACAGTTGGGCAAAGTCAAACAGACACAATATTAATTGAGTAAATTACAACAATACAAATATAGTAGGCAATGTATTACCAATCAAACAATCATTAATCAAGTCTTTGATTTTGTTGTATATTTATTAAATATATTTTTCAAAATAATATTCACATGTAATTTTATTAAAACAAATATTGTTAGCTATATGATAGAAAACAATTGTTTCTTTAATAAACATTCATACACAAAAGGAGACATTTTATATACAACACCACTTCACTCAAATCTTGTTGTCAATTTTGCCACAAAGTAAGACTTTGGGAGATGAACAACATCTGCAATGTTCTTCGGCAAAGACTGTCCCCTGGCAACATATTCTGATGTCAATTCATGATTTTCCATTGCCAGCACAGTCAAAGTCAGATCTTTCACAGAGCCAAATTAATTCTGCTCTAATACTGGCTGAGCCACCCATTGCTTTGTTTTTAAAGGTCATGGTGTAATGCAGCATATCAAAAGATCAAAGGCACCAGCAGTTCTCACTTGTTCCCTACCAATGTTCTCATTGTGAACAAGTAAAGCCATCCTTCAAACAGTCTATGCCGAAATGCAACCTTTTTGGCCCGTACATTAGACACATTTTATGGGAAACCTCAAAATATCCAGTATGTGAAAAATTCAGTAAGGCCCTTCAAATCTTTGGTAAGCACTTTCTCACAGACTATTTTTGAAGGGCTGTGTGAGAAGGGAAGCGGCGCACCAACCACTTTTTCTTTTTTGTCTGCTCCTGCTCATCAATCAAGGGTCCATATTCACATTCATGATAATGCTTACTATATTGTCATGAGTGTTTTCTTGCCAGAATGATGGAGCAGCGACTGCCACTTTTCTAAAAGAATCTCAACTGAACCTTCACAGGTTTTGGAACACCACCGTAGATGGTTACAGATTGACTGCAAGTATTTTAGAGTTTCTTCTGACCGCTTTTTTTACCCCTGCAGCAGTAACCTTTTTGACAATTGATTTTGTGATGTACTATGCATCAAATGTATGCTTTATGTCTGGGAACTGTTCTTGAATGACCGTTGCTATGCCCACATCCCTGTCTGTGACCATCAATTCCTTTTGCTATCCCCTTAATTGCAGAAGTTAAAAATGGATTTAACAAAACTATATTTCTCCATGGCAACATAGGATGTACATTCTGACACTTGCACCACAACATCACTGACTATTTATTGAGTGTTCATGTCCTGGAAGTGGTAAGCGCAGTACTTTGACCAAAAACAGGTCTGTCACACTGTCCATCACCAGCAAGCATGAGTCTTTTGCCTTTGAGAACATTGTCAATCGCAACCTGTTCAAGATTCCATACATGACTCATAGTGAGGAACAAGTAATGTTTCTGATATTTGTAGTATGCAGTTTTAGCAATTAACTCAAGTCCCAAAAATGTTCAGAAACTCGAGATCTCACTAAACGTTGATCCACTAAGTAACAGAGCACCATAAACACGACTTGGAAAAAATGTAGAAAGAGTTTTGTGTAACACACCCAAAACAGAACCAAAACCACTTTGTATAGGGCTTTATGCTAAAGAATAAACCAACAACCTACACTTGCAAAACAATCACGCAAGGCATCTCAGTTTTGATGTATGGATAGCAAGTGCAATACTCCTGCTCAATGGGGCAGACCACACGGACCTGATCAGAAATAAACAGACCAGGGTGTTGGTGGCCAAGGTTACATACTTTGTTGGTATATACTTTAGCATTGAACGCTATGCAGAGCGGCTTCAGTTCTGT
The DNA here is from genome assembly GCF_040938575.1 of Ambystoma mexicanum. Classification (NCBI taxonomy): domain Eukaryota; kingdom Metazoa; phylum Chordata; class Amphibia; order Caudata; family Ambystomatidae; genus Ambystoma; species Ambystoma mexicanum. The sequence continues at coordinate 865,746,996 of NC_090937.1, forward strand.
TTTGGGGGTGTTATACAGAACTCCGTCTTGGCTTTTTCTAAGTCATGTTTGGGTATTTTATATGTGAACAGAGGTGCCCCGAAGAATGATCTGGATGATACAAAATGCATTGGCCTTTCAACCTGTTCCTCTTCTTTGTTGTGAATGTTTTACATTAAAATACACGTGTATTATGTAATTTCATGAATGTGAGCATTCAATACACCATATGAGCTTTGATCTTTGCATGTTCTGCCAAGCAGAAAAATTTTGAGCACACCACATCAGAGCTACTTAGCTATAATTATCTCTCCTGTGTATGACTTGTGACCCAGAATGCCACTGGTTAGTTGTAGTGCTCCTTATAATTTGTATTTAATGTTCATTCTCACATCTATAAAGTGTTTATGTATTAAGTAGTGGTGCCCACTCCACATTTCATTAATTCCACAGGACTACCCATGATATATTCAGGGTCTTGCACCTTGTCATCGATTACATTTGTAGATGTCTCTGTGAATCCAATCTGTGATATTTCCAGATTTTCAGACTGTATCGGGGGAATAGGGAACATTTGATCTTTGCTTGGCACCAATACTCTAGACAAAGATGGTGTGAGAGGATCAGCAAGTAATGATGAAGCATCTCATGTGGTGCTTTTCAGTTACAGTGGACATTGTGTGCTGTAACAATAATCCATTGGTAGTTTCCATGGCTCTCTGGTTATATGCAGTTCAAATTCTGGCCAAAGCACACCAGCATCCTAATTATGAACCTTGACCTGACGAGTATGAGCAACTTCACACAATAGTTGCTACCAAGTCACATCGGTTTGACAAGTGACATCAATTGTTAGTGATGTGGTCTGAGTCTTCCTGTTCTTCTTCTTCCTATGCATCTATTGGATTTGAAAAGAAGCATTCCTTGTTTCCCCTTTACAAAACAAATGAATATCATTCTTACAATGTAATCCCACCAAACAAATGTGAAAATGACCACTTTGAAAAAACCTTTAAATGCTAATTTTGGAAAAAGGGTTGTGCTGAACTGATTTACCAATTTCTGAGACATCCACAACCTTTGTGCCGCTGTACAAGCAGGTTTATGCCCTTGTCCCTCCACCCAACTTCATCACCTGTGCTAAGCACTCCAACCTAACCTCTATGATAATTCTCTGTGACCTGTACACTGCATTGGACACAGTTGATCACTCTGATATCCTAAATACTCTCTTTCTTCTTGGAATTCGTGATAAAGTCCTTCTTTGAATTGAATCATACCTGGCACCTCAACAATTCTCTGTAAATTCACTCCTCTAACTGTTGGTGCTCCACAAGACTCTGTCTCCGGTCGACTCCTCTTTATACTCTACACCACTGCTTTTGGGTTTGTGTACCAACTCTTCACAGACAACACTCAAAATCTATTTTCTTTTCATGAACTCTCTTCTGCTCTCTCTATCAAAAGTCAAACTGTCTCTCTGCCATTAAATATTGCATGGCTTCTTACTCTCTGATATTAAACTCTACAAAAAAACAGATCTGCTCTTCGCCCCTGCCAAATGCTCTTTCTCATATCTTCCTCTGCCTATCAAGTTCCCACCTGTCACTCTCCCCTACTCCTCTTCATATAGAAACCTTGGCATCATCAATGATCCTCCTCACGCCTTCTCTACTTACATGTCCAAAACTGCAACAGCAGCTTGTCTCAACCTCTTAAATATTACGAAAATCAGAAACCTCCTTCCTTTCAACAACGCCAAGCATCTCTTAACCAATTGTGCGTTCTCTAAAATGGTCTACTGTGCCAACATCCTCTTTAGTCTCCCCAACTATGCTTGCTGTCCTCTTGACAGGATCATTAACTTTGCTGCCAAGAATTGCTTTGAACTCCCACACTGCACACCTACAACCTTGTACCGTCACCAGGCTGGATTGCCAATGATGTAAAACAGGCCTAGATCTCAACGTATTCTCCTGGTTCACAAATCTATCCATGGTAAGGCACCACCATATCTGTCCTCCTCTATCCAACTCTGAAACCCTATTCATAATCTCTCCTTTGCCTCCTCAACTACCTGTGTTGCTCCTTGCCCTCCTTGTGCACCCTTTCAATTCCAATCTTTCCCTCTTCTTACTCTACCTGCATGGAATTCTCTTCACCTGGACATCCGATGAACAATCCACACGGATTCGCTCAAAACCAAACTAAAAGCCTACCTCCTCGCCTCCGTGTTACCCTCATAATCAACCTCTCATCCGCCTTCTAGCTAACATTGTTTATCTATTTTTGACAAAAAGAATGAATGTCACAAATTGGTTAAATTGGTTGAACAGTGGAACTTGGCATCATACATCTACAGTATACATGCAGACAAATTAAGAATTAAAAAAAGAGTACCCGTAAAGCAAGTGAGGTTTCTGTTGATCCCAAAGAAGTGTTTGAGGATAAAACGGGAGATTTTATACAATTGATATATTCATGAGCATAGTCCATAGAGAAAATATAATATTTCTAAAACAATGACACTCTAACACATTATATTGCAATCTTTGGGCATGTCATTAGGGCTCACCAGTTGGTCTTCAAAGGTACCAGGCAGCACTTACATCTGTGGAGTCTACATAATTAAAGACATTTAACTGAATACATTTAATAAAAATATAGGAAAACTGCAGATATTACAATTAGCGGCTAACAGAAAGGGTGACATTGCTATGAATTGTTGTACTTTAAACATTTCAGAACATAACCATGCACTAATTATAACATTTTTAATAATGGGGATTTTCAAGAAAATGGAAAATATGACATTCTTTAACATATACCATTTCAAAATAAATTGTACATGCTATTATTTCAGTAGAAATCGAGACAAATGTTGTACAGATAGCGGGAGAAATATATATTACAGGGCCTAAGGTAGCGGCCCCGTAGTTATGGTTAAGTTGCTCAACCCATAGGAAGAGCACTTTTTAAGTGGCTATAACTTTGCCCCCCCCGACCAAGCCTCATGAAACTTTGCAAAAAAAAAACAAATTGCCCATTAGATTGATCCTGAGAAGTTTGGTGAGGTTTCATCAAGGGGGGGGGGCAAAGTAATAATGGGGGTCCCAAAAATGTGTGCTTTTTCCCATGGACGCAATTGAAATATTTTCTGGTCATGTCTACAGCCCAAACCACTGGACGGATTTACACCAAATTTGAGGCAGGAGTGTTGGCTTGGTCCCGAAAGCCTGCGTTTGTAAATTTGGTGTAAATCTGTCCAGTAGTTTTTTTTTACAACAACCAGAACATAAGTAAAGAAAATTAGTGATATCATGGTTCGGTGTATGGACTCACTTCCCTGTTCACTCTGCGGACAGGCCTCCAATTGGGCCAGAGGGTGACATGAGATCCGCGGACATCGGACGTGCACATTGATTGCATGGTGAAATCGTGAGGTGCGTCAGATTTTTGGAAACGCCCGCCATGTTCAGACAGCGCCCCTGTCTGCAAACATTGCGGTAAAAAACATATTAAAAAACACAACATTGCACTTGTCAAACTAATGAAACAATCTCTGGGGAGTGATGAAGATGGGATATGGCCTTAACAGGCCAAAAAACAGGCGTTCTTCTTCTCCCATTGTCTGCGAACGATCTGGAGCAGTCCTATGACTTTCACAAACATATTGGATGTTCGGGAGCATCTGTGCTTATTTGTGCATTACAAGGTTTGTGATAAGCAGTTTTTAGATGGCATATAACTTTGGCGACACTCAAAAAAAGCATACGAAATTTTGGAATTTCATTGCAGACTTGATTCTGAATGGTTTCGAAAAGTGCGGTGCTGTTTTGTCAAGAGGGACCAAAATTAGAGGGGGGTCATAAAATATTGTAAAGACTTATAAATGTGGTGCCATTTGACAAATCTGCACAAAAGGTTTTCAAATAGATTTTAGAACTAGGTATAAATGTTTTTGCAGAGTTTAGGAGATTTTGTCAAGACGGGGCTACATTAGAGGGGGATCTCAACATTTTTGATGGCTTATATCTTTGTTGCCATTAGACAAATGTGGACACATGTTTTCAGAAAGAGTAGAGACCCAACCTTGAATGCATGTGCAAAGTCTGAAAGGATTGTGTCAAGTGGGGGATAATTTATATGAATATTGTGTGTACGTACATTTTGATAATTTTGGAAAAATAAAACATGGGCAGATTTCCAGGAAACTCATGTAAGGAGCATTGGAAACGATCAGAAGTATGGTTTCAGTTTTTTTCTTTTGACAAGTGTCATAATGTAGGTTAAAAAAAGTGATATACCTTTAATGACTGAGGGCCTGTGGCCATAGGCAGTGGCCAAATTGTATGGGTCATGACATAAGGTCATGATGCAGACAATCTGGCTACTGTCCATGACCACGAAGGACAACCAATGGAGATGAAGGGACCATGTCCACCAGGAACCGGCTATGTGGTAAAGTTTTTCGAAATTGGGATAGGTTTGAAAGGGAAAAAATGTGCTTGTGCTAATATTTATTTATTTGCATTTATAAAGCGCACAAACAGCCCAGAGGCATCGTGGCGCTGTTCCATTGAATTGGTTTAGTTACAGTTGCAGGTGCTTACATAAGTAGATGATTTTTTACGTGGAAGGCGATATGACTACACGTAGGGTTACATGGTGTAAAGCATATTGTGGCATATCACAGTACATTTAGCTGTTATTACATGAGAGCACATCACAGCCTAGCATGGAGACACTGCTGGTTAAGGTGAGGGGTTTAGGAGAATAGTCTACTTTTGATAGCCTTGCAAAACGGAAGGTGTGAAGGTTCAGATCTGAGGGCGAGCGGGAGGGAGTTTCATTGCCTAGCAGCGATGAAGGGGAAGCTTATGCCATCCCCTCTGGCACGCTTGACTTTGTGTGTGTTCTTGTAGGTCTGGAGGAGAGGGTATGTTTACCCTCTGAGATAGGTAAAACGGGGATATGTGATGGATGCACTTATGGCTAAGGGTAAGTGTTTTAAAGAGGACACGTTCACGGACAGGCAGCCAGTGGACTTGTGGGCTGGCTGCGGTGATGTATTCCCTTTTTTTGAGATGCCGATGGCAGCAAATAGGGCATTATTTTGGATGGTTTGCAGTTAGTCAAGGTTTTCTGAAGAGGTGCCCGTAAAGAGGATGTTGCAATAGTCCAATCTAGAACCAAGTAGGGCTCTTGCAGTAGTTAGCCAATTAGCAGTGGAGAGGAATGGCCTGGCTGTATTTACGAGTTTAGTGTAGTATGCTGTGGAGGAGGCAATGGCGCTGACTTGTCTAGTATGGTCACAGGGTCCTCTCTTCACCTTCTGCAGGGCACCATGGAATGGGAAGAGGGGCTCTGTATGGTGGCCAACTTTGAAAAGGATTTTCCTTCCTACAGTGGGACGCTGCGTGTGTCCCAGTGTAGGAAAAAAAATCTATTTTTTTTAGTACTTGGGGTTACCGCTTTGGCAACCCAGGGTGCTAATGGCCTTCATTCCTCATTGCAGGGGCTGTAACGGGGGATAACGGTCTGGAGCCCTTGTTATCTCGCTTTGCTTGGGCCGATAACTTGGGCTGGCGCACCGTTATTCCCCTATTTCAGTCCCTTGAATGGGGAATGAACGCCACATTATTCTCATTAGCATTACACAAAATGTTAATGGAATTGTTGGAAAATCTTATTGAGTTTATGTACTTAACTGAGAAATGTAAAATAGATGGAGTCTATAAGATTATTTAGCTCTATTTTTTAAATCTGAAAGGTAGTTCCTAAAGGAACCTTTTTTGTTGCTTTTTGATATTTCTTTTTTTTGCAGGAGAGGTTAGACATAAGGTGAGGAAGGAAATGAGGGAAGAGGCACCAAGCACTAATATGGAGGGCAGGTGGACAGGGGAAGATGTTGCGTGTGAGTTTCAATCAACGTAGGGGGCATTGTTTCTCAAGCTGCCTGATTACAGCTTCAAAAGCACTTCGGAATTGCTCCCCCCTGCAGAGTGGTGTGTTGCAGTATACACAGAGGACTGTTGTCTTTGAAAGATATGGATGAACTGCCTCTTTTATAGCCTGCAAGGTAGCTGGTGGGATTTTGTTTCCCACAGAAGTAGGCTGTGTGGTAACAGTACTGGTTGAGGAAGATGAGGTGGAGGAAGACAGCCTACTACTTGCTAAGAAAGGAACAACTATTCTGAGAGCATTGCGGTCATTATATTGGGTGTGGCGGCACATGGAGGTGGTCCTGTAGGAGTACTGTCCAGGTAGTCCGCGACTGAGTACAACGTTGCACTCAGTGCATTTCACTTTGGTAGCTTTAGCCTTAGGTACATTCCCAACACTGGTAAAGCACTGTCACACCCATGATTCTCTCTTGGTGCAGATCTGCCCACTATCACCTATGCTCTATATCCTGGGACTGGAACCGCTAGCTATATATATTAGGAAACAGTTCTTCGACACTGGCATCAGAATAGGGGGCGAATACCACATAGTCTCACTATATGCAGACGATGTTCTGTTATATTTAAGAGACCCCCACTTTAATCTACCAACAATCCTAGAGGCCCTAGAGAACATTGCCCGGGTGTCAGGGATCTCCTTCAACAAGGATAAGTCCAGTGTATTCCCCCTGGTGGGCCTAGCTGGACGAATTAAAATCGACCTCCCAACGGTGGGGATCCATGGAAACGGCACACCTTTAAATACCTAGGAGTGAACATCTGGCACACACCTGAACAAATGAATGGGGGCAACACTCAGGTCGCGGTACATTGGCTTAGAAAATCAATGAAGTTCTGGTCAAACTACCATTATCAGTGATGGGCAGGGCTACAGTGGTTAAAATGATAGTACTCCCAAGGTTACTGTACTTTTTTCACAACATACATTGCCTCATCCCTGCCTCCTTCTTTCAGGTACTAGAAAAGCTACTGAGGGAGTTACTATGGAACAACACCAGACACAAGATATCCCTTGAAGTACTAACACTACCATACACAGCTGGCGGAATCCAACTCCCAGACCTAGAAAAGTACTTCCTGGCCGCACACCTGAGTCATGTGGCCAAGTGGCTGGCGGATGAGTATACCTCAGAAACCAGATTACTCAGGCGACCCTTAGCTCCAGCGAACTTGAAAGAAATACTATGGGTCCTGGTGGGATGTCTGGGGGAAATCCAGATGCTAGTAGAGCTGGGCAGGAAGGTATGGGCCAGGACCCTGAGACCCTCAAGAGGGGCACACCCCTACTCTGCAGACATACTGATTGCAGCAGGGGTATGTAAGGGAAAAGCAGACCTAGCCCTGATGAGAAAATGGGAGAGGCACGTTATCTACACTTGGGGAGACACATATGAATATGGAACATTCAGGGAATTTGAGACCATGGTGGCGAAAGAGGGTCTACCCAAAGGCCAATTCCTGTGGTACAGAAGAATCAGAGAGGGCGCCAAATCAAAATGGAAAGAGTGGCCAAGCGAACCAGAGCTAGACCCACTCATAACATTATTATACAACATAGGGGATGGATGGAAACCAGTATCTAGGCTCTACGCGCAACTATCGGACAGACCCAATCCCAAAGGTGAGGCTCTGAAATCGAAGTGGGAAGCGGACCTGGGAGAAGACATTACCGAAAAGGAAAGCGAGAGAATCCTAATATATCCCAGAGAGGTCTTGAGAAACGCCCGGTTCAGTCTAATCCAACTACAGGTCTTATACAGAACATATATGACACCACAGAGGATAGCCAGATTCAACAAGAACAACACCCCACTATGTCCTCGATGCAACTCAGAGGGAGCAGGGATGATGCATATGTTTTGGGGATGTCCAAAGATTCAACCCTTCTGGTCCAAAATAGAGCAGACCTGCAGAAGAGCAGGAGTGACACGATACAAATGGCCCCCGAAAGAATGTCTTCTGGGTGCATACCCAAGAATAAGCAAGCTGCGACACATAGTGAAACTTATGGATATGGTTTGTGCGCTAGCCAAAAGATCTATAGCCATGGCATGGAAATCTCCAAGGAGCCCACACTTTGACAGGTGACGCAGTGAACTAGAGCACTGGTCAGGGGCAGAAACAAAGGTATGGGGATAAGGAGTGGACAGAGCGGGAGGGGAGGCAAGCCCAGCATACGAGGGCTGGAAAAACCTAATACGAGACATGTTCCACCCATCAGACAATAAACCCACTGAGCTATCCCCTGCCTGTCCACTGGGACACCAATAAATCAGTCTCAAAACCCAACACCCAGCAAGGGACACACAGAATTCCCGGAAATAGCACCTCTGACTAATTCACCATCTGGAAGTTTCCGATGTCCAAAAAGGTCAAACAAACAGGGCCGCAAGCCCCAACATACTTATGTGGCAAGAAGACTAGTTGTTCAGTTTGTTTATTGTTTGTAAACAGTGTAAATGCTATTGTTAACAGACTATTATGTAAATGCCAATAAAACATTTAAAAATAAATTAGCAGTGCAGCATGGTGGCGAAAGTTATGGTTGCTTAGCTCATCATAACTGGTGCATTTCTGGGGGTTTTCAGTTTTACTTGTAATCATCACGCCCCGTTAACAATGTTTTTTCATTGAATTGCATATGTTTTTATTAGTGAAACTTAACCATAATGTCCCTTTAACAAAGTGTTGTCCGCGAATATCACAGATTTTTATTAGTGCAACTTAACCATAACATCCCTTTGACAAAGGTTTTTCAGTGAATTTCATGGGTTTTAATAGTGCAGCTTAACCAGAACATCCGTTTAAAACAGTTTTTTCAGTGAATTTCGTAGTTTTTTACCAGTGCACCCTTATTTTCCTACAACTTCCTAATATCATACTTACCCCAATATAGCAACATTGTTGTCCAATTTACAAAGTTTCACCTTAACACTTCGGCATTCCCCACCTTCTAGCATAATTTTTAACACTTCTATACACTTTTTGCAACTTTTTCTGTGTTTGTTGACGTCCGGAAATATCTGACGTCATCGCGATTTGCCAGACAGTGTCATGAGACAACACACTCGCGCGCAGCATCATGACATGTATGCAGTCGTGTCCGTACTTCACAATCGGGCATGTGCGAACACTTCAGAACTGAATTCTCTACTGATCCAGGAACTTTACAGCTCAAAATGTACCCTTGCACAGCTCCTACACCTATTCTTACTCATTATCCATCAACAATCTAGCACAGAGCACATACTAGGAAGAATATTAGGAAAACTGGCATCAGCTATTATCATCCCTCCCTCCCAAGAGCCACCACCACCACCACCACAAGCTGGAGGGCCTACAGAACACAAAAAATGCACAGTACTTCCAAAGACTATGAAGAGAACCAAGAAGATGAGGTAGAGAAAGTGCTTAACTCTGGAACCCAGAGAGAATCATGGGTGTGGAAGTTCTTTACCACTGTTGGGAATGTACCAAAGGAGAAAAGCGACCAAAGCAAAATGCATTCAGTGCAATGTTGTACTCAGTCGCTGACTAATAGATATGATATGTTATGTATAACGCGCTGAATACCCAGAGGTTTCTAAGCGCGGACCCGGGGATCGAACCTGTGGTGCTCCATGTTATCTTACTTCCAAGACGAGCACGTTGCCCCTGAGCTAACTTCCCGTGCCAACTGCCTGGACAGTATGGGACCACCTCCAAGCGCCGCCACTCCAAATACAACCACTGAAATGCTCTAAGAACAGTTGCTCTTCTCTTAGCAAGTAGTAAGATGTCTTCCTCCATCTCATCTTCCTCAACCAATACTGTAACTACACAGACTACCTCTGTCAGACACAAAATCCCACAAGCTACCTTGCATGCGATAAAAGAGGCTGTTGATCCATATATTTTTAATACAACAGTACTATATACTGCGACACACCACTCTGCAGAGGGGAGCAATTTCGAAGTGCTGTTGAAGCTGTAATTAAGGAGCATGAGAAACACTGACTCTACCTTAGATGTAACACACAAGTAACATCTTCAGCTGTCCACCTGCCCCTCCATATTAGTATTTGATGCATATTACCTCATTTCCCTCCCCACCTTATTTTCTGACCTCTCCTGCAACAAAAAAAAGAAATAAAATGGTTTATTTTATAACTACATTTCACAAAAATAATTGTATAGACTCCATCTACTTCACATTTCTCAATAAAATGGATAGACTCAATAAGATTCTCCAACATTTCGATTAGCATTTTGTGTTATGCTAATGGGAATAATGGGCTGGAATGGGGGATAATGTCCCAGCAGCCCAAGTTATCAGCTCAAGTGAAGCAAGGGTGGATAACAATGGCTCCCGGCCTTTATCCCCCATTCAAGCTCCTGTAACAGGGGATGAAGGCCATTAGCACCCCAGGCTGTGAAAATGAGAACCCGGGGTGCTAAAAAAAAAGGATTTTCCTTCCTACATTGGGACGCTCACAGCGTCCTGCTATAGGAAGGAAAATCCTTTTCCAAGATGGCCACCATGGAAAGGAAAGGCAGAGCTCTGTACAGAGCCTCTCTTCCGTTTCCATGGTGGCCTGCAGGAGGCGAAGTGAAGGAGTGAATGCGGCAGCGGTACCCGTCGCTGACTAAATAAGGTAAGTAGGGAGGATAGCAGTTGAAAAAAATAATTAAAAGGGGACAGAGGGTGTGGGGAGATGGCGGTGGAGAGAGCTGGCCATCAGGCGGCTTGGAAATTCAGACTTGTACCAGCGGTTTAGGCACGCGTTCCTAACCAACGTATTGGCTGGCTCCCCCGGTGCTAATGGACAATTGTATACTAGAGAAAAATACTTTTATCTAGCAAAGAATAAGGACCATAATCGAAGAACCTTTATAACTATCCAAGGTCTCCATAGTCCGCTTTCCAGGCAACGAATCATTAAAAGGCCCGAATGGCAGGTGCACACCATTGCAAAGGGCACCCCTTCTACACTTTTTAATTTTATATTTGTCACAATGCTGCTTTCGAACAGTCACACATCCATCCACTAATCATTTCCAAAAACTGTACATATAACCCTATGACTATACTAAGCTTCCACACACCATATGCCACTTAACAATCTTCTACACATCTTTTGCATCTGCATTTTCCCTTACTTATACAAAAGAAATTGTACACAATACTCCTATAAATGCACACATGCATTGTGCAGTGAGAGAAGTGCATAAATATAAGGAGCAGTACAGATGGGCAAGTGCTCATGAGAACCCAGGAGGGAAATGCCAAGGGATGCCAAAGTGCAATGCCAGTGGCTTACTACTGGAGCAGAGGAGTCGAAAGGGTGGGATGTTTCTTAACCGTAACATCCCTTTAACAATGTTTTCTTATGTCAATTAATTAGGTTTTTATAAGACAAAATGTTTCATGGTGTTACATCACTGTGTTACATCACTGTAAATAAGTTATTAATAATTCCTCTTTTCATATATATGAATGAACTGTAAACCTCCTTTAAAAACATATGTTTTACAACACATACTTATGTCTGTCATTATCAGCAGCTCATGCTGGGGACAGAAATCATTGTTCAATTGCCTACGGCAAAAGACTCCGCCATGACCCCAGCTAAACCAAACCACCCCTATTATTCACTGCACCAACCCTGCATCCTAGCTCAGTGTCCACTATACCCTAATATTGTAACCAATGACCAGTGCTCATGGCTTGCAGCCATGGCCAGTCTCCAAATTCATTGGGCATGGTCTTCGGCCATGCCGCATTGCCTAATAAGCAAATCAGAGTACACGTTTACGTGACGGCTCCAAATCTGTTTTTAACATCGATTTAAACTCCAAGTGTCATCCTGTATTACATGTTTGGCTACGGGGGACCCAGATCATTGAACAGATAGCAGGTGCTGGCCATGCTGAATGAAATTCCATTTTTGAGACTGCTTCCTTCAGCAGATATAAAATTGATTGATTTTATCCATCCGGAGCGATATGATCATGTCCGCCTGGTCCTACGATCCAGCCCAGTATCTGATGAACTGCTCCTGGAAGTAAATCAATTTAAGAAATTGGGCTATGATATTCTGACTTTTAGCCCAGGTTTCTCAATCCCATAATATGGTACTTAGAGCATAGCAATTGCTAGAGGTATTCAGGATGGGGTGAGGAATCAGAAGAGTGGCAGAGTTGAAAGTAATGAAGAAGAAGATCCCAGCTGTAGATGGCTGGCGTTCACTTTACGCAACTCTATTGCTCAGCTTAAAGCTCTAAAGACAAATATTTAAACAGCATAAACAATTGTCTTTGCTGTCCTGGAATTCCCGAGGAAATGCACACTTAACCAACTCTTCTGAACTCTGTGATTACTAACCCCTTTTTTTCGAATATTTGCACCCAGGAAACATGGATGACTAGTCCTTTCTGTCTGGATGGTTTTGATGCTCGGTTTCAACTAGCTTCTAAGCGTTCTAGAGTGCGTCCCTCAGGGGGTCTTCTAATTGGCATCAAAAACAAACAATGATGAAATGCAAATAATAGAATGTATTCATGTTTCCCATTGTGCCCTGGCAATTGTGCAGGAGGTAAAAGTTAGTCCATCACCCATATCTATCCTAATCATAAACATATATTGGAATCCCGATTTGAATCTACAGGAAACAATAGAGCAAATTAATTCACTCATTACAGATTCGATTGTTGACATCTCCGGGGTTGCAGATTGCCATTATTGGTGACCTAAATGCAGAAACTAAATGGGCTGGCAACAGGGTTTTCCAAGGCATGACAGATTTGGGGCTTTCAACTTCAGTTTATGAGCGCGAAAAGAGCCTAATAATAGGAGGCCTCTGGGGTGTAAGTGAAAGAAACTCCAGGGCTAGCTCTAGTCTGATTTCTTTTAAAACTGGGGTCTTTCTCCAGTGAATGCAATACTGGATAAAACAAACGACCCAATAACATGGATGGACGGAACTAGGTCATCCATAATTGACTATATAGTTATGTCTCATACCTTGTTTGATGCGACTCTGTTCTATATCAGAAACACTTGGTTGAGTGAAGATTTTATGTTGGAAGCAACACTGTCCTCCAGGTCAGAAATGCCCCAGAAATAAATATTCTGTTTATTTAGAGGTGAAAAATTCAAAATCCTGAATAGTGTGGCATAATGGAAATGTGCAAAAATTAAATGCACTCTTCATAGCCAACTTTGCTGGAACGACCATTGAAACAAGGCGATCTATTTTTACTCCTGCTAACTTCCCCTCCTATGTTGATACACTAATTGATAAATCAGTTAAAGGTTCTGGAATTAAAATTCCTAAAGTAAATCATAATCATGTATTTGATAACTTAGTTCAGCGTAACAAAAACACCTGCAACAGAGAAGTCCGCTGTTTGTTAAAAAGTGGTCTTACCAGGGAGAGGAAGTTGGATGAGTTCAGAAGAGAAAAACAAAAACAAAAACATTGGCTTAAGGGGTATCGAGTTGCCATGTTCCAATACAAAAGTGAAACTATGTTTGCAGCCTTAAAAGATGGTTTGATCAGACAAATCTGGCTCTTGGTGAATGCCATGGAATCCACGCAAAGCATGATCCCTGTCTGGTGGGGGGGTGGCGGGAGAGACTCTTTCCTGCTCCTGGAAACTGACTTTCAGGGCCTCTATTTACTAAGGTTGTATGATGGTTGGCCCCTCCCAGGATGCTGCCTTTGGAACCAAGGAGGAGATGACATCTCCTCCCCTTTTTCCCCCTCTACTTCTCTTCATCTTCACTTCTATCAAATCTACAGGGCCTCCCGGCCCCATCGTCCCAATGGAAGCCACTTATGGGTAGAAGACGAGGGGGGGAGGGCACGTTGATCAAAGCTCCAGGAGTCACACAGGGAACCATGCAGGGAACCATGCAGGGAATGGGAGCTCGCATTGAGAGCCTCAGCACAAATGGAGCTCCTGCCCAACCGCATTCGGCCTCTGTGTGTGTTAAAGACGGAGATTTTGTGGACCCTAAACTGTAGCTACCCTGCACTTCCAGTCTGCATATGGGGGCCCTAATTTGGCCCCATGGGTTCACCCGTGGTCTTGTTTCAACTCCTCTCCCTACATCCTGCTAGGCAAGCCCCTTTTCGTATGTACCTGTGCCTCCTGTTAATCTATTAACCCCTGGAGGGGTCTTTACTGTGTAGCCACCCCTATTCTTCTAGCTACACTGACTAACGGATCTGAGACGATTTCAACTGACATTTCGAAGCTGTCTGGAGCCAATGTGTCGCTGGCCCCATTCTTGGCTCCTTCCCTGGGTCTGGCCCCTCTTTGGCCATCTTCTGGACCAAATCTTGGCATCACAGTCCCACAGTTGCCACTGGTTCCCCCTGAAGTCAAAACACATCCCCAAGCACACTCCCCTGCTTCTTCTGTGCCCATGTCTCTGGACTCCGGGGGCGAGGGTTCAGCTGGCTTGAGAGGGGGAGAGAAGTCCAGCGTGCGGTCCAGCACTGGGAGCGAGTCCACGCTCGATGCCCTCTCGGGGGTCAGTTCCTTTCTCTGTCTCTGCTCTCTTTAGGCTTCTAAACCTCCCTCCAAACTCCCCTCAACAGGAGAACCTTGTCCATCAGTCACACTTTCCTCTGAACCTGCAAAATTGTCAAACTGTCCCTGTCACCTCCTGCTCACTGAGATGGTTAAGATTAAAAACCTCCTACTAGTCTTGATCAAGAGGGTTTTGGGGGACAGTGGGGAAGGAGGTCAGTGGCGCCCCCAGACATTTTTCATAGGGGTGACCTCACTTGAAGTCTTGGGGTGGCACACCCAAACAAACATACATAAATGAATGGGCCAGTGAGGGGGCCTGTGCTTTTATAAGGGTGGCCGTGGCCCCCCTTGGCCAACCCTTGAAGGCGCCCCTGAAGGAGGTGATGGGAGAGGTGTTGAGGGCTCAGCAGGGCCTGGCCTAGTTGGGTCAGAGGGACCTAACTTAGAGTCTCCCAAAGGGTTTCATTCTTTGTACCCCTGCCCACCCTGTGCCTCTGTGGTCAGGGTTCTTCCACCCATAAGGAGGCGGTCAGAGGTGGTTCTCCCCCCCAGTCCCTCCCCCACGAGGGTGTCCACGGGACCCTAGCCTCAGGGGCCGCACATTCTTCTTTGCGGAACAACGTGGGGAGAGCCCAGGGCAACGTGTTTCCAGTGGGGAGGGGGATAGTGCTCTAATCCCCAGTCAGGGCAGACCTCTGATGGGGCACAAGACACCTGAAGGCTGTAGTAGTTCATGGTGTTTCTCCATAGTGTCCCAAAACTATCGCCTGACACAAGAGAACCAAGGGATGCCCTTTGGAACAAATGTTTTCACTGGTTGCGGGCTGTTGGGGATTGTGGGTTTGTGTCTAGGGGTTCTTTGCTGGAGTGTATTAGGCTGTCCAAATTCTCAGCCAAAACGGATACTGTCAAACTGGCTTTCAGGGATGCCCTAATATCAAGGGACGTTTTGGAAAAATGTAATGGCCTCCGGCGGACAAGGAAAAGTGGCATCATAGTCAGCGTACTGCCTATGCCTGCCCATGTGCGCCCCATGGGAACATCCTCTAGTAACAGTCCCCTCTCGGGGGCTAATTTGACTGCCTTGGGTCTGAGGCGCTCTGGGAGTTACCAGAGGCAAGGGGACTGTAGTGCCTGATTAATGGCCAAAAGTACTGTTCAGGGGCACTCTAGGAGGGTGCAGTCTTTTGCAGTGCCTTGCTGTTTCTTTTTTGTTGTGTCCATTGCAAATATGCATTAGAATTGTTTTTTTAGGATGCACTCTGATGGCCTTTTTGGATGACTGACTGAAATGCTTACTGCTTTTAAGTAACTAATAATTATTCTTCCTTTTGATCTTTGATTTTTTAATTGGTATGCTTCTTTTTTTTTAGGAATGGTTAATAGTTCACTTTTTTGATGATATCAGATTTTATTGTGTTTTGATTTTGTAAAGGTTTGTATAAACAACAAAACAAATAATTAAATAACGCACACAGGCAACAACTGTGAGCTACAATAAACAGGGTAAAGTCCTAAACTTGGCTGCAACACTCTTAGCAGAAGGTTGAATGGAAAAACATGTTCATGCACTGTACTCGGAAACTGGAGGCAGCTCGCCCATTGAACCGTGGCTAATCACTCTCTAAGAACACTTTTACAAGCTAAGACCTCAAAGGAATTTCAAGACAATCTCTCATTTCCTTCCTTTCAGGCCTGTGTTGCAAACTCAGTGGAGCAAACACATTGCAAACACACAGAGCAAGCTGTCAGTGTTTTATCCTGCAAGCCTGCACACGAGATTAAACTAGCGACCACATAAGACACTCTGGGACTGATTCACAGAACGTCTTTCAATGGAATTGTGTTGTTATAAAAACGCTTCTGTGATTCAGACATTTGCAATGAATACACAACAAAATATACCTTTCAAGACACAGTATATTCATCACAATAAAGACCCAACAAAATATGCACTTCATAATGCAGTAACACAACAAAGACTAGGTGCGTATGTTTCGCTTGAATTGTCTCAAAACATTCGTGGAACGCTCGTCGAAATTAGACAACACAACTGTTTTAAAGAAAGAGGCAGAAATGAACATATAACGTGCAGAGCCAAGAAACGTAGTTCTGATAGTTTTCAGAAACACATAGAGATCTTGGCTCCTCTCATTCTCAGTGTGTGGAAACAGGGAGCAATAACAGCAAGGCACATATTACAGATCGTCAACATGTGGTTGGACAATAAATATGCAGCAGCATGTAATGTGCACCTTTGCTGAAATGGCACCTTAATTGGAATTAAATATTGAAACAATATCACCAGGCAATACAAATCACGTCCCAACAGGGACCGCAATGCTCACTTTTTCATGGAATAGATAGCTGAAACAGTGAGCACCTGGCAAAAACACAATATCACTGATGAGTATTTGTATTTATTTGAAGAACAAGGGTTCCAATTTCAAACAGAAGTTACTCACAATAATACATTTACCGATGGCAGAGGCATTCCTAGGAAATGTGATGGTATAATAGCGCAAAGATGAGCAAAAGTGCTGGGCCAGTTTATGAAGGTGTACAAAGGTGGAACATATACACGGGATAAAATAAAACAGAAATACCTATCTATTAGATAAGAAGTGACTTACAAAGATAACATTCCCCTAATGGGGCAATTGATTCAAACTAAAGAGAAGTACTATTTAAATATACAAGATTACATTATTAAGTGTGACTACAGGCAGTGGTGGTGTCAGGTAGCAAGAAAGTGAAGTTTAAACTGGGCTTTGAATAGATCCACCGTTACGTTGCTTGCTTTTTGTGTTAGGGACAGAGGTCCAGTGGAGTGGGGCAAGCAGGGAGAGAGAGAAGGCAAATGGAGGGTATGAGACTCTGTGAGATTGAGTGCAGAGGGGGATCGGATAGAACAAGATGGTGTGTACATTGAGATACAATCAAGAGGTACTGAGGAACAAAATAATTGATAGCTTTGTAGATTGGAGAAGGAACTTGAAAAGAGAGCTGTTGTGCATGGAGAGCCAACAATTATTTTGGCGGTAGGTAGAAGTGTAGGAGGATCTGGGTAGGTTGTAAAGAGTGTGGGTAGCTAAATTGAAGACTTTGGGCCTCACCACAACTTTGGCGGTAACCCTTAAAATCGGCGGTAACGCTACTAGCGCCGATTTTAAGGGTCCGTCGGATCACGAGTCCAAATACCGCTGGCGTCATTACAGCCGGCACAAGTACAGCCGGCTGTACAAGCGTCGGCTGTTATAGCGCCAGTAACCATTCGCGCTAAAACATCAACAATCATGAGTCCGGAGGAGGCGCAATTAGCGACAGAAAAGCAGCGGATAATCCGCCGAAAATACTTCCAGCATAAAGCTGGAGGTAACAGAACACAGGCCAAAGCAATAAGGGCCCTGGTAGAACCAATGCAAATCAGAGGCCTACAAAGGACCCACCCACGCACAACACACCTTCCCCAACACCATTACACTAGCAGGAGCAGGGAGGAGACAGTGATAAGGGCCCAGGTGGAACAAATGCAAATCAGAGGCCTACAAAGGACCCACCCATGCACACCACACCCTCCCCAACACAATGCTGCCATTCTGAGCCAGGAGCCTTGATGTTGACTTCTACCTGCTGCGCCTGGAGCTACAGAGGCCAGCCAACCAGACCAGGGCCCTGGGAGTGCAGGGGGTAGTGCGGATGAAGAGAAGGAGGTGGAGAGCAGCACCAGCAAGGCGGCCAGCCATCCCCAGGGTCAGGCCAACACCCTGGGCCCTGACTGATGGCCAGTTGGTGACCGAATATCGGATGGACAGGGCAACCATCACCCAGTTGCTGGACACAATCCAGGGCGACATTGGCAGCCGCATAGCCACCAGCACGGCAGTACCTCCCCTAGTGAAGTTCGTGTCTGTGCTTCAATTCCTTGGGACTGGCAACTACCAACATACCGTGCCATGATGCATCGAATGGCCCAGTCCACATTCAGTGCCATGCTGGGACAGGTGCTTAATGCCCTGTTGAATCATGTGAACGAGCACATTGCATTGCCAGCCACACAGGTACACCAGCTGAAGGGTCCAATTCTATGCCATTGCCCAAGTCCCGAATGTAATAGCAGCTCTGGACTATACACATGTGGCACTCGTACCACCCCAGGCATGTGCCTGGCAGCCTACAGAAACCAGAAACCGTACCATTCTCTCAACGTGCAGATGACATGTGGTCCTGACCTCACCTTCAGCCACTGCTGTGCCCGCTACCCAGGATCCACCCACGACTCCATGGTCCTGCGCAACAGTACCCTGCCGGCATACATGGAAAGGCACCGAGGCCAAAACACATGGCTACTGGGTGAGTACAAATGTATACCACAATGCATGTCAATCCACAACTGATGGTGCCTGTCACGGAATCGATTATTCCCAATAGGTAGCACCATTACTGCAGCATTCACATTCAAGCCTCTTGCACGATAAACCTTGGACATGTCCAACTCAGCAGAACACACCCATGCAGGATGTAAAAGACATGTGGCGGCACAGTGACATATGGAAGCCCCACCACCATAAAGCCTCCTGTGTGAGTAGCACCATGGCTCCCAAGACTGACACAGTACAGAAATCCCACCTTGGCCACCCGACAGTAATGAAATTCTAAACCATAAACTGGCACATCCACAAATGCACCACACATAAGTAGGCTAAGTAATGGCAATGTACATCCTACGAACACTGTCCCCAGAATGGCCAAGCAAATGCATGGAGAACAGTACATAATAGTGACAACCAGCAAATGCAACTGCAACCAAATGGATTTGTAATGACACATGAGGCAGCCACTTCTGTCATGCACAAGTAGATGGAAGGGCCCCCTTACCCAGCGACAAGTAAATGAGTACTGTTACATCCAGAAACATAGGCGTACCAAGTTGGGAGTACCTCATTGATTCAATTGTGCCCATAGAACAGCACACTCCACAATGTTCTAGACCAAATGACAAATATGGCAAAATCACACTGATGACAGAGCTCAGTACACCCACTGGACTTACCTTGTCCCCATACCGGGTTTCTTTTTTTTTTATTGAAACATTTACTCAGTTTAAAAAATAAAGAAAAACTGAGTTTTATCAAAAGTAAAACTAAATTGTCCTCTCACTTTCCTTCCCTTTCCAAGGAAAAGGAAAAGTCTTCACGCAACGCTACCTCCCTCTCCATGTGCGTTGCGACTTTAAGTGGATGACAGAGAAAGAAAGAAAGTCTATCCTTTATTGTGATTGCGATGAGGTGTTATGAGTATTTATTTCTTTCATCGCTAGCTCTATTTGCTTCGCCATTGCCACTGCCCAATTCGTTTTCTCTCCTGAGATTAGTCTATCCCACCACTCGTCGGGCTCCAAGATCCAGGCGTTGTCTAGCAAAGGGCGAAGGTAAGCTATTCTTTTTTCTCTGGTCATTGGGCAGTAAATCACAAGATGCTTGACGGATTCAATCGTATCCAGGTTTTTGCAGAGACGGCAGGACTTTGTGGTCTTAGGGTCGCGAATGGCCATGATCTCCCGCGTAGGGAGTAAGTTCAATCTTGCTTTCAATAGAAGGTTTCTCAGTTTTTTATCCGGGAATTTTTGACAGTATTTTAGCGGCGTTTTTAATTTGTTGAAGGTCGGAGGTAGGGTGGCTAAAAGTTTGTTTTTAGTTGCCTTTTCCACTGTGGTGATCCAATCCCACTCTTCCATTTTGTGTTTGACACAGTCCGGATTTTCCTTCAGGTCTTGTTCGGAGCAGGCTATTTGGGCTAGGTCGTTTTCTCTTTTCTCTGCCCAGTTGGATAAGGCAGAGCATTTCCCTTTTTCCTTTTCATTCCTCAGAATTTCATATAATCGCAGGGAGTCAGACATGATGATTTTTCTAAATAGCCTCATTGCGCTTTGATCCACCATGGATGTCAGTGAAACTAGGCCCAATTCACGCCTAATTGCCGTCATGGAGGTCGATTTGGGTAAACCCAGAACTGTTTTCCATACGTAACCCTCCAGTTTGGGCCATAGCTTATGCGGTAAACACAGCGATGACTCGGCACCATATAGTATTGATGGGACCACCTTTGTTTTGTAGAAGGTTATGGCTGGGATGAGTGAGAATTTGCCGTATTTTCTGTCCACTGCTCTTATTTGGGCGGTCAGCCGCTTTGTTTTCTCCCATAGTTGAAGTTGCCAGGCCCTGTCCACTCCAGAACAGTCCATCAATACCCCTAGATATTTGATGGTTTTTACGGTTTCGATTTCAGTGTTCTCCAGAAACCATGTCTGCTGTTTTGTTCTTTTTTTGCTTTTTTCGAAGACCAAGATCTTGGTTTTTGACTCGTTGATCTCCAGGTTATTTTCTCTCATATACTTTGCCAGATTAGTCAGTTTGCGCTGAAGACCAACTGGAGTTTGGTCGATTAGTATGACATCATCGGCGTACAACATGCGAGGGATCTCCGTATTTCCTATTTTTGGGGGAAATGTTCTAATTTTGCTTTCTGACTGGCCATAATCTCCCAAAAATGCATTGAACAGGGCGGGGGCCAGTGGACAGCCCTGTTTGACGCCTCTATAGGCTTCAATCTCTTCAGATAATGTACCCTGTTGATTCAGTTTGACCTTGATTTTTGTCTTCTCGTGGAGGGCTTTTATTGGCTCCAACACCTCTTCCGGACATTTCCAGTGGTGTAGTTTTGACCATAACTTGTTACGATCAATCTTATCGAAGGCCTTCGATAGATCCACGAAAGCCAAAAAAATCCTGGGCGCCCCATCCTTGACCTTGGCTTTCAGGATGTTGAGGATTAGGATGTTTATTGATGTACTCCCGTTTTTTTGGAAGCCTGTTTGTAGGAAGTCCCTCGACGGGCTGTTTTGTTCCCATGATTTAAAGTGGGTCAATAGCAACGTCGCAAAGATCTTGCCTATAATGTCCAAAAGGGCGATGGGTCTATAGCTTACTGGCTCATTTCGGGCTCCCTTTTTGTAAATAGGGACGATGATCGCAGTTCGCCATGTTTCGGGGATCATCTTTTTTCTGCCACACTCCTGAAAGATTTTACTGATCAATTCTGACCATTTTTCCGGGTACCGCTTAAGGTCCATATTAGTAAGACCATCCGGACCAGGGGCTCTTGATGTTTTTAGTTTGGTAATTGATGCTTCTATTTCACTGAGGTTGGATACATCGATCCAGGATGAATTCGACCGATTTATCTCCGTGTACACTTCGCCGTCTGGTCTCTTGAATTCTTTGGTCAGATAAGCAATCCAGCTGGATTCGGCCACCGCGTTTGTCTGCGCTGAGCCTGGAGTGTTTGTCATTTCTTTTATAAGGCCCCAAAATTCACTGGATTTTTTTGTCTGTAATTTGGACATCATAAGCTCCGCATCTAATTGCAGTTGGGAAGCTCTCTGCTGTTTTAGCCAGTTTTTGTACCCTTTTGTTTCTTGCTTCCATTTCTCCCAATCGGCGGAGGCATTTGTTTTTTTTCGCTATTCTTTTTCGTTTGCGCACCTCTTTTCTTTTGTCAACCAGTGCTTTGTTAAATGCATGTCTTCCGGTACCGAGTATCTTAGTGGACTTTTTAGCCTGGATCTCGTAGGCCAATAACAAGGGTAAATAGTTTGGTCGTTCATCGCGGTTTGATTCCTGCAATTTATCAACCTTTTCGACCCAACCTTGCTTGATTTTAGCGATGTCCCCTTCGCTTATCTTAAGCCTTGTTCTTTGGGAGTTTAAGTCGAGCGTTGTTCCATATGTTTTTTTAGACGGTTTACTGCCTTGCCAAACACAAGTAAGCAGGTTATGATCACTGTGTTCTGTTTTTAATACTTTAAAGCTTGTGATACCTGCTGTAAGGCCGTCAGATATAAGATGTAATCAAGTGTCGCGTTTGCGGAGTTTCGTTCCCATGTTGGGAGATTTACTTGTAAGGGGAACAGATTGGCGACGTTTTGGATATTTCTTGCTTTAATAACTTGGTTCAAGGCTTTCCCTCGTTCGTAAGCTGCTTCTCTTGATCTGTTCCCTTTTTCATTACCCAAACAAGTGGGCCTTAGGACATTGCATTTTGCGTTAAAGTCACCGCATATTATGATGTCGATCGAGTCGAAGTTCTCATACAATTTATCGATGGTGCCCCTCATGTTGTCACAGAATGTTTTGATAGACATCCGTTGAGGGTTCCAGTAACAATTTATAATTGCTACATTTTTTGTAGAGCTGATTTCATTTTTATCGCTTATCTGTTTCCACGAGGTCAACACCACCAATACTTTGTATGCCTCCTTCCATTTAATTGGAGCCGATAACCCTTGGCCCGTTTTAATCGCCACCAACAGGCCAGACGATGGTCTGCCTAGTAAGCCTTTCACTTCCTGTGAAATTTCAACTGTGTAGCCGTCCAATGCAGGTTTATCCATCAGCCATGTCTCTTGGAGACATATCATATCGTAAAACCCCAGGTTTACTTCACCGACCTTTGTCAAGTGGGCATGCCCTCTTGTGTTCCACGAGCACAGAGTGAAGGTCTCTATTTCAGGCCGTTCCTCATCGTAGCAGAGTGTAAAATCGCCAACGTCGAACGGCCCCGGTCGTTGCTATTTTTTGTTGTTTTTATTCCATTTTTGAGTGAACCATTTCCAGGGGCCTAATTCCTGGTTTACAGATTTTACACCATTTCTGCGGTCTGGAGAACTGTTTTTGTCGTCTCTCCTCCTTGCTTCAATGCCAACCTCACTCTGTTGCTCTGGTTTTCTTCCTCGAGGCGGACTACTTTCAGAACGACTATAAACCCTATCCCGCTGATCACTTCTGTAACGTCGCCAGATTTCGTCACGAGTGTCGTGATATCTCTTTCGTGTGGTTTTCTTTATCTCCTTGTCCCAGTGGTGGTCACGGAAGGGCCCTCTTAGTCCATCCTTCTCTACTGCCTCTTGTCTGCGGTTTTGGCGATACAGGTCTTCCGTCCTTGATTTATAGTGCACTGATCTAATGGCGATATCAGCCTTTTTCTTACTCGCCAATATTTGCTCCGTTGGCTTTGTGATCTCAGTCAGGGTGAAACCCAATGACTTTAATTCTTCGTACGCCAGTTGGTCAATCCGCTCAGTTTCTCCTGCTTTAATGTGAACATAGGCCTTAGCCCTTTTCTCTCTGTGGTATGGTTCTACTAACACCACATCTGCTGGTCTGATTTTGTATAAAGATTTCGTTTTGTTCATAATCTTCATGATTGTAGGTCTGTTCAAAATTAGGTGGCCGCTCTCTATCTCTCTTTGCTCAAGCTTGAACACTCTTAGTGCGTCTTTATTCATTTTATGGTCTCCTCTTTCTCCCCTTTGGGCTCTTAATTTCACTGGGCTGTTTTTTTCATTGAGTCCTTTAGGCTTGGTACTTGCCTTTTCTGAAGCTGTCTTAAGTCTCTCTTTAGGGTCGACGACTCCTCGGTTTTGTTGCGGTGTCGCCGTGGCCTCTTTATTTCCATTTTCCATTTCGACCCCTCTATTGTCCCCTTTTTCGTCCTTTTGATGTAAATGTAGTCCGACAATTTGCCCTGTCTGCTCTATGTCTCTGCTTTTCTCTATTTGCTCGTTTTCTTCATAGATCGACATATTCATTAGGTCAGACTGTAGCATAAATTCTTCTGCCGTTTGCGGTGATTTGGGAGAGGTTACCTTCTTTATGCAACTTTGTTGGCTGTTTAAGTTTACTTTTTCTTGCAGGTGTGCCTTCGTTTTTTTGCTGGTTATTAGGACTCGGGACTGGTTTTCGTCTTTAGGTGGACTTCTTAAATCGACTGTCTGCTGTTGGGTTTCGTCAAGCCTTTTGGATGTGGGTTTTTTAATGAAAACTGGCTCTTTCCACGCCAACAGCGTTTGAGTGGTATTTCCTATCAGTTTAGGCTGCGGCTGTGATAACTGAATTTGTGGTTTTTGGCTGTTTAGTTGAGCCCGCTGCTTGTTGTTTATTTGTTCCATAATTTCTATCTTTTTCTCGAGTTTACTGATTTTACTTTCCCAATTGCGATAAGGGGAGGTAGCACGATTTTCTATGGCTGTGATATAGCTTTCAACGTGAGACATTTTGTTCATCATGTTGGATAAAATTGCGGTGTTGTCTTTCACCTCTTCTTTGATCGCCTCATATAATTTGCAAAATGGGGCCAGCACAATAGTCATAGCCGACATGATAGCGATCATGTCTGGTTTTTTACTCGGCGACTCTTTTTGCATTGCTGCTGCTATGTCACTTAAACGTCTCTTTTTTGGAGATGCCAGGATTTGTTCTTTTCTTCGTGTAGTTGCCTGGAAGTCATTATATGAGGAGTCTCGTCGAGGGCTATGGCCGTTTTCATTTACCATGGTTTGATTACTTCGCCCCTTATTCGCTAAAACCTGGTCCCAAAGGGTTTTGGGCAAGTCCCTTACCTCCGAGACTGGTTTGCTTTGAGAGACCAGCGACAGATGTGGTCTTGTCCAAGCCACCCGCTGCTCCCCATCACCTGCTTGGTTTTTCTCTGAGTTTGCGTCGCTAATGATCTGCCCTTCTACTTACTTAACCACCTCCGATCCCTTGCTCGGGTTTTCAGCTTGGCTTTTCGTCTCTTGAATTACTTTCTTTGGGTAGGAAGTAGGTTGGCTAATTAAAGAGGCCGTCAGTTTTTCCCTCGCGCCTTGATTCGTATTCTCGGCTGTTATATTGTTTCTTAATAGCTCTTCCGTGTCTTTTAGACTTTGTACTTTTGCCTTTTCGTTTTGCTGCTCCTGTCTCTCGATGTCATTTGCGTCGAAAACAGATTTTCTCGCTTTAAGAGCTTGTGGGAGATCCCCTACTGCTTCCAACATGTCTGCGTCCGATACTTCGTCATCTGTTAGAATTTTTCTTTTTTGGTGTTGAGTGAAGAAGGCCTTCAAGAAGTAGTGATTTGGGGGGATGGAGGGCCCCTTTAGTTGCACGTCTCTTCTAGTTTGTACTTTTTTGCTTGTTTGTTCTGGCGTCTCTGATACGAACTTTGATCTTTTGTGACCAGTTTTTTTGCTTTCTTGGAGTACCCTCTTTCTTCCTATTTTTAAGAAGGTGTGGTCGGTTGAGCTTTTAATTTCCCCTTTTTCCAAGATTTCTGAATTTGATGCAACCTTTGATTTCTTTATCAGGTCAGCCGATTCTGTAGTTTCGGTATCTGAGTCCACTTCGATCGCTGCCTCGTCGTGTCTTATCAGTTCTTCTGTCTCTGAAGTTAAGTCCGTATCTAGGTCTGAGTCCGTTTCGCTGCTGTTTGTCTCCGAGCAGCGCTTTCGTTCGTTTGATCGTCTTTTAGGATGTTTACTCGCTTTTTTTGTTTGTTTTAAAGTGGGCGACGCAGCACTAGGATTTCCGTGGATCAATGCCGTTACCTGAGTGACCTTATAGCTGCCATCTAGGCCTTCTTTTTGTGGTACATTGAGCGGGGGTTGTTGGGGATTTAGGGTTTTCCCCTTCGCTCCTTCACCACTCTCAGAATTTGTATCAGCGTACTGTGTACTCATTTTTGCATGTGGGTCGCCCCCCGATTTATGGCTTGGTTCACGAGTGCACGCCCGCAGGTTTTCCTTTTCCTTTAACATTTGGAGCTCCTTCATGTCAGTTGTCTCCCTTTGACCCGCCACTCCATGGCTCTCGGTGGTCCGCGTGCCGGGCGTCCCCTTTTCACCCGTCGCGTTTTCCCACCTCACCTTACCAGTGGTCTCCAGACGCATCCTAGCGGTGTCCCCTGGGCTCACCGAAGAGGCCGGGTTGAAGGTCCTAGGATCCAGAAGGTCTACTCTTCCTGAGGACTCGGCTAGGGACTGGGCTTCCAAAGGTGTACATGCGTCAGCATCGGTATCGATATCACGTTTGCTTTGTGTTTTCTTAGGGTCACCCAGGGTGGGGGACGGCACCATAATAGAAGTACGTACAGGTGGAGACGTGGCACTATGCTTGCTCGACCCTTGATTTGACCTCTCTGGCCGAGCCTCGGGAGCCTCGGGAGCACCTTCAGAAAAAGTTTCACTCGTAGAGGGGGGTGAAGGTGGAGTAGGGGAGTTTAAAATGACAGATTCACTCACCGTTCCCTCTGAAGGCAGGTGTTTTTGGATCGCTGTCAGGATTTCCATCCGCTCCGTGCTCCTTTGCGCTGCGCCAGTTCTTGCCGGTTTCACGGCCGATTCGGATTTCGTTCTTAGTTTCTTTCCCATGGGGGGTGACCACGCGTGGGAAACTGGATGCGGTCTCACATCAGGCTCCATCCTGCTACGACTCCGCGTATACAGCGGACTGCAGCAGACTGCTCCCAACTCAGCTCGCAACTCCGCTCCGCTCCGCGGTGTTTTCGGTGCAGTTAACCACTTCCTGGACACAACGATGTGGTCAGAAAACAGGACTGCAGCAGACTGCTCCCAACTCAGCTCGCAACTCCGCTCCGCTCCGCGGTGTTTTCGGTGCAGTTAACCACTTCCTGGACACAACGATGTGGTCAGAACACAGGACTGCAGCAGACTGCTCCCAACTCAGCTCGCAACTCCGCTCCGCTCCGCGGTGTTTTCGGTGCAGTTAACCACTTCCTGGACACAACGAT
Source organism: Ambystoma mexicanum (assembly GCF_040938575.1). Taxonomy (NCBI): domain Eukaryota; kingdom Metazoa; phylum Chordata; class Amphibia; order Caudata; family Ambystomatidae; genus Ambystoma; species Ambystoma mexicanum. The sequence continues at coordinate 865,774,091 of NC_090937.1, forward strand.
GTGGTCAGAACACAGGACTGCAGCAGACTGCTCCCAACTCAGCTCGCAACTCCGCAGGATATCCCCAGTACACGTGGCTCATGACCCCTGTGTGTCATCCACACACGGCAGCGGAGCGGGCATACAACCTTGCCCATGCTCGTACACAGATCTGCGTGGAGAGGGCATTTGGACTGCTGAAGGCATGCTTCCGGTGCCTTGACCGCACGGGAGGGGCAATGATGTATGCACCAACACAAGTTGGCAAAATTGTACTGACATGTGCCATGCTGCACAACATCTGCTGTCGCAGAAATGTGCCACTGCCCCCTGATGCTCATGTACAGGCACCTAAGAATGGGAGTGAGGGTGATGAAGTGCCAGAAGTTGTTGCATATGCACAAAGGTTTGGGCTGAGGGAGGGGAGGTTGGCCAGACAGGGATTGATTGATGAATTTTTTTAGAAATGGGTAATGGGTAAATCGGACAGATGTCACTTTAACATTAAATTGTATTTGTCAACAATCACTACTGTCCATGCATTGTGATTTTTCAAACGTGATTTATTTTCAGTCCAACAAACCCCCCTCCCCCCAGTGAAAACCCAGCACACAAACCCCCCTCCCCCAGTGAACACCCAGCACACAAACCCTCCTCCCCCCAGTGAACACCCAGCATACAAACCCCCATCCCCCCAGTGAACAGCCAGAACACAATCCTCCCTCCCCCCAGTGAACACCCAGCACCCAATCCCCCCTCCCCCCAGTGAACTACCCTAAACTGTGCAGATAGGCGCTTGTGTCTTATCAGGGCACCAACAACGATGCCATGCACCACTAGGATGGTCATGGGCGCTTTCCTTTTCCGGGCCCCTCTGGTGTGTGTGCCCTGAGGTGGCGCATAGACCGGCACCTAGGAGATGGCTCGAGGGAACCCACCGTGGGTGTGGTTGATGTCGAAGGGACTGAAGTGGCGGCTAGCATGTGCTGTCGCATGAGGTTGTTTCCCTCCCTTGTTTGCTCAGCAAGTGCTGAGACTGCCTCGGTCAAGTCCCTCGCTCGTTGTCCGAACCCTGTCAGGGCAGCCAGACATTGTTCGACGACTCTGCGTGTGCGTGCATTGTCACCCGCTATGTATTTGCATCCATGCCGTATAGATGCACTGACGGCCTTGATGTGACGACTCTGCACCTTGGCCCTTGATTCCACCCTGGCCTGTTTGGCCTCAATAATGTCGAGTCAGCCCATCACTGCTGCCCCTGTGACGAAGGGCACCCCTGGTGTGTCATGTGCTGGCCTGCGACTTGTGCGCTGTCGGGTCGGGGGGCTGCATGGGGACATGGTGCCGGCTTGGATTGGCCTGCCAGGCTCTGAGTGCCGGTCTTCTGATGGCGTGTCCTCATCCTGCTGTGGTGTGCGGACACGACGCACAGGCTTATGTGGGCTTTGTGCAAGCTGTGTGCCTGGCCTTGGGCTCCCCTGGGGTGTGACCATCCCTTCGGCGTCACTGCTTCTGGGAGAGTGCTGTCCTCCTGCCTGATGAGCACGTGGAGGTGTTGCTCCCACGTCGGGCTCTGATTCACAGCTCAGTCCCTCAGCATCGGGGCTGTGACTGGTGACTTGGGGTGAGCTGGCGGTGGCCTCCCTGCGGGCATGTGGCTGCTGCTGCTGTCTGGTAGGGCTGCGTTGGGGTGTAGTGGGGGTGGCCTGGGTCGTCTCCCTTCTGTGCGGCCTCTTTGTGGGTGGTGGTGCTGGTAGAGGGGCGCTGCCGTGAGCGCTGTGTTGGTGTGGCCTCCTCCCCATCATCTTCATCCCGTTGGGATCGACGTGTTCCTGTGGGGTACATAGGGTGTCGTTTGAGTCCAATGCTACATATATTTGTGTGATGCAGTTCAAGCCAACAAGTGGGATTGAAGACAGTATCAATCACGCATTCTCCTTGCATTCTTTTCTGTTGCCATGTTGTGCTTGTTGTGAGTGGGTATGGCAATCCTCCCCATCCCGGGGCACGCGCCCCACAGTAGTGACCCTCTGGCTGATGTTGCGCCATATTTGTGCTCTGTGCTGGCCACTTATTTTGTGCTGCTGCAGCTCCTCATGGTGTGTCTCGGCCTCCTCCACCAGTACAGCTAGCTCCTTGTCACTGAATTTGGGCTTTCTCACCCTGTCCAGGGCAGTCCTGCCCCTAGTGCGCTCCTGAGACATGTTTTGGGGTTGGATGGCGTGGATGGCTTCCAGGGGCTGTGATATCCGATGGATTGTGATCTCCAAGATGGCCGCCACTTTGTTTCCCGTTCCGGCAGTGACGCGTTTCCTGCGTGCTAAAAGCGTGCGCGCATAGCGTGCGCTATGAGCGCGTTATGGCGGTATCGGGAGGTGCGCCGGATTTAATGGTTCATGCGTTAGCGCTATTTACGTCTGGCGGGAAAACCGCTGCATTACCGCCGAAGTCGTGATGAGGCCCTTTGCCTAGAGGGAGAAAGTAGTAGATAGGAAGTCCAAGGAAATTGCTTGAGCAGTAGTCAAGTTTGATGAGCATGAGAGTGGAGATTTGAGTTTCTGAAAAGTGATTATTAAGATAAGGACACTGAATGTTGTGGTGGTTAATACGAGCAACAGAGGACCTGTAGTGATTAATTGCGACAGTCATACAGCACCATCAAAAAGGACGCCAAGATGGTGAGCCTTGCGCAAGAGAGCAAAATGGTCAGGTCGGAAAGTGATAGTAGAGTGGCGTGTATAGATGGCATTGGAAGCTGGAAGAAAGATGTTCAGCATGAGGCACTGGTGACCCATTCAGGGACGAATTGCAATAAGACAGTTTGTAATCAATTCCAAGATGGCTGGGGTGAAGGAGCGAAAGGAGAACAATATTTGAGTGTGATCACCAAAAAGGTGAGAGGATGAGATAAGTCGTCAAAGAGCAGATATTTAGATGTGAAGTGCAGATGTCCAATGAATGATCATTGGGTAATGCCAATATGGAGAATACCGCGAAGCACCGCAAAGGACTGTTGGCTGTCCTGGACTGAGCTGCTGGCTGTTTGTGTGCCGCCTGGAGTAAGGATCATCTGTGTGTCTGCCATAGCGTTCACACTCGCGCTGCCGTTTCATAAGGAGGACGTCTTTCTGTGTAACTCCTTGCAGCGCCTGACTTTCGTCAGTTCCAGGTGATTGAGCTTTCTTTCTCATTGCACTTCCTCACGGCATTGGAGGAAGGAGAAAGGAGAAAGGACTGTGTACTCTTGGACTGTGGGAGGTGCTAACTTAAAAGTATATGTTTGGCATCCCACTAATTTTGTTTTTTTTTCTATCTTACTTTAAAGGCACGTTGTGATTGGCTCGCGCCTGGCGACGCCCCTTACACCTCCCCTTATCCTCGGCTTCCCGGCGCACCCGCGCCGCGCACCGCGAAGCACCGCAAAGGACTGTTGGCTGTCCTGGACTGAGCTGCTGGCTGTTTGTGTGCCGCCTGGAGGAAGGATCATCTGTGTGTCTGCCATAGCATTCACTCTCGCGCTGCCGTTTCATAAGGAGGTCGTCTTTCTGTGTAACTCCTTGCAGCGCCTGACTTTCGTCAGTTCCAGGTGATTGAGCTTTCTTTCTCATTGCACTTCCTCACGGCATTGGAGGAAGGAGAAAGGAGAAAGGACTGTGTACTCTTGGACTGTGGGAGGTGCTAACTTAAAAGTATATGTTTGGCATCGCACTAATTTTGTTTTTTTTTCTATCTTACTTTAAAGGCACGTTGTGATTGGCTCGCGCCTGGCGACGCCCCTTACACCTCCCCTTATCCTCGGCTTCCCTGCGCACCCGCGCCGCGCACCGCGAAGCACCGCAAAGGACAGTTGGCTGTTCGCGGTGCGCGGCGCGTGGCGAGGGGTTGCCTTGGTCTTTTGGTAGGCACTGCGTGTCAGTTGGGACTTACATCTACTTTGCCTCTCGTTCTCAGACATATTTATTTTACATCTTACATAGTTTAGTCTGGGTGATTTACAATTTGGTGTGCACTGTGTTTTCCTCCTTTGATTAGGTGCAGATAGCTTTTCCTATGGATTCCTCACTCGCGACACTTAGGAATGGCAAATGCCTAAAAGAAGTGGCAAAAATCCCACAGTCATTCAAGCCCCGTAAATCAAATGCGGAGGTTGATCAATTGAGGGAAACTTCGAAACATTTGCCTTCTTTTAGTGCCTTTCATACTGTCAGCTCTCATGACATCGAAACAATGTCTCCCCCTCGACTTCCTTTGTCTTTGCAAGACACTCCTCAGTTACCTGATACTTTGTTTGTTGACAAACTAAATACTCCCTTTTCATTAAAAATAGCAAATGATGTGGACACCATGTCCGACGTTTTTTCAGGGGAACTTGGTAAATTGCCCCTTGCCATCTCTGACACCTCGATGCTGGCACCTGGTGTGATATCTGCCCTAGAGCGCCGTATTAGCCTCTCTTTAGGACCCTCTACGCCAGCTGCAGCCTCTTGTGGTTTACGTGAGCAAGTACACTTCCATCCTATCTCACTCCCAGACTCACTCCGATCCAACAAACTCGCGCAAGAGTGCCTTGCCCCGAAAATATTGGAAGGTTCGCCTCGAAGCACATTTCCCTCAAATAGAAATTTGCTTTTTGAAGATCCTCTCAATCATGACTCTACTCTTAAACACTTATCTCAAGACTTTACCACTGCTCAGGTATACTCCCAACCTCTAATTTCTCCCATACCAACTGATGTGAACTCTTCCCATCTGATTGAACAAGAGCTACACTCTTTTCCAGTCCTGTCTTGTATTCTTAATTTACTTGACAAAGGTCATGAATTTACTCATGAACTTTTAAAGGACTTAAGAAACTCTATTTCATCTAACTCGCTGCAACTTGCTAAACTCGAGGGCTTCATCTTGAACCAAGAAGCTCGTTATAACTGTCATGCAGCTTGCCCTCAACGTATGGCTGAGTCAGTAGGTAAGAGTCTGCCTGCTATCCCTGCTATGCAAGTTTGCATTTCACAGAGCACTCAAACAGTAGATGCTCCCCTTCTGCTTAATGGTATGCCTACTTCTTTTGCGAACGCAGTAGCACAATCGGCATCAGTGGATTGTACAAATTCCATCTTTTCTTCCACTGAGCTAGCCGAAATAGCTAAACTTCAACACGATAGAATTTTCCAAATAGAACAAATTATGATCAACTCCAAATTATTTGATTTGGAAGCTATTGGAACTGCGGTACCTCCTCCTTTGACTGCTCCTCACGATAATACTCTTCCTTCCCCAGATAGTCCTTCTGTTCTCACAAACCTTTTAGATGGAGATGACTCCGGTGAGTCATTGTACGCCTCCGATAGACCAGCAAATTTATACCATCCGTCACGCAGAATGAAAAAGGCATACCAGAGAGCGTTGAAACGCAGAAATAAATCAAAGGCAAATAAAAACTCTTCATCTTCTACTGATTTTGCAGCTCCTTTTCGACAAGGCTCTGCCGCTACTTGTGAAACACGTGATGTTTCAATGAACATTTCGCAGTTGGAATCTGAAGATTTACAACTAAACTCGAGTCAATTAAATGAAGAAAGCCAAATTGCCCTACAATTGAAATCCGTTAAAAAAACACAAAAAGGGAAAAAGAAACTTTTACGGTCTACAAATCTCCAACCTATTGTAGAAAATTCCTTAGAAGATCAAAAGGCTGCAGTAGGTGCTGTATGTGGTGGAGGCAGTGTGCCGCCTGTTGCCTCCTGTCAAGCTAATTTGTGCATGTTTTTTCCTACTATGGAGAATAAAAAAACCTCATGCTCAATTAGTGTGGCTAACTCTAAGCTTGATGTTGTGGATAATCTGCCCTCTGTTTCAGTGTTAAACCATCTTCCCTCTCTCAGAGTCTCGCAGATAGAACCCACAACCTCTTCCCTACAGAATAGTACTCCTCAACCTTTATCTTCTGATGTGTCTATACAAAGTTCTACTCTGTTGCCAGCTGAGTCAAAATTTACCATTGCACAGTCTGTGCCCATTGTAACTTCTACATGTTTTGATTCTACATTGCCAGTTTCCACTTGTGTTGAGAGACACGAGGGGTCGGCTTTATCTATGCCTGTCGTTCCCTCCACTCCAACACTTACAATATTCAATAATAACCTAGTTGCCTTTAACGATATTCCTGAGGAAACTCAAACACTGATTGGCTGGTCTTGTAATCCCCTAATTAATGGCATGGCACCTATTAACCGCTCCTTCTTGATGAATACGTTGTATAAAATTCCCTCATTACGCAACCTTATTTCACAAGATGTTGATTGGATAAAGCTGCCTCTGACTAACAACAATCGGATGCTCTGCAAAGTCTTTTCTCCGATTGTTGCAAAACTTATTTGGGAACACAAAAATGACTTGCTATTTTTGGGATTGGATTTGCAGGCTTTCTCTGCTCTGGAAAAGGCGACGCAGTTTTTAGAATTTATTCCTCCCCGGCTGGAAAAAAATTCTAATATTTCGAAAGTTTCTTGTTCTGACGAATCAGAAAAGGCCAAAATTTTAACACAATTGGCTTCTCTGACTTCTGCTCTAAATGGTTTTTTAGGGACCTTACCTACTTTACTTCCTCTTAATATACCGGCACCATCTACCTCTTCTGCAGCTACAAACTTATAATGTAAAAGCTTCATCTTTCAGTCTTGGAATTGTTGTGGCTTTAAGAACCTTTTAAATTGGTTTCAAAATAAGGCTGCAAATTTACTCCCCACTATTATGTTTCTACAGGAAACTATGTGTTCCAATAATTTTTCCTTGGATGGCTTTACAGCATTTCATCATGTAGCAACTCAACCATCAATAGGGCAATCAATGCTCTATTACATCATAATACCTCTTTCCGGGTACAGATTGCAAATAATGGCCTTTTGACTCATTCTATTCCCACAGCTACTGGTGTCAAGCAGGGCTGCAATCTTGCAGCAGTCCTATTCAACTTATACCTGACGGACATTGAGGGTATCTGGGATTTCTCCAAATCTAATTCGGTCCGTCTTGGCAAGCTTCAACTATCTTGGCTTGCCTATGCTGATGATGTACTTCTATTTGATAGTACACATTCTGGGCTTCAAAGAAAACTAGATACCTTCTCCTCCTTTTGTAGAGAAAATAATCTCTCCATTAATGCTGTTAAATCAAACATTCTCATTTTATGCTCTAAAAAAAAAAATTCGTAAATTTAAGTGGCAAATCGATTCTAGATACCTTCAAATCGTGAATCATGTGACTTATCTTGGTTACAACCTGGCAAATAACGCTTCCGCCAATTTTTGGAAAAGAGCAATAGTTGAAAAAATCTTACCGTTGCAAAATCAAATGCGCATAATTTATCGTAAATACTGCAAGTTTACTTTAACGCCCTTGTTCGAGTTCTATTCCAAAAAGGTGGAGGCCATTATATTATATGGCTTGGATACATGTTTGGTAGACCTGTCGATCTTCTTAAATAAAATACAAGCAAAACTGTGGAAAGTGACTCTGTGTCTCCCTACCTTTCTGCCAAATGCACTTGTACGCCATGAATTAGGTCTAAATTCTTTGGCATCTCGACTTCAGTGGAGGCTTTTGAAACTTTACCACAAAATGAACTTCCCTCTGGAAAATTCGCTTTATGAAGATTTCCACATCATGTTGAGAGAATCGCAGCCTAGATCGATTACACACTTTCGACAGCGAATTTTTAACATCCTAGCTGGGATCAATATTCCTGCGGAAGATTTAGAGTTCAAATTGAATATTGCCTATAAACGGCTTTTCAACAACGACTGGGCGACAACTTGCCTACAGATATCTCAATTTGTATCATTTGTGGAATATGCATCGTACAGACATGCACAGGTTCCTCGGCTATCCTATCTCATGCTGTGTCCTAGTGCTGAGACTCGTGAAATCTACATGCGATTTCGATTTGACCTTATTCACACTAAATCAAGAACTCAATTTTGGTCTTACAATAAACACATTTCTGCTGACATTACTTGCAGATTTTGTAAACTTGCAGAACATAGCGAGACTTTAAAACATCTCTTTATGATTTGTCCAGTTTTTGAAGAAGATAGACAAAAAATCATTTCTGCTTTTAGTTTTAGTAATACTCAATTTGGAAGAGATCTAATTTGGTCGCGCTGTATGTGGGGTGCTTCAAAAGCAATCATTTTGGCAACGGTACGTTTGATAAAAATCATCGATGCAGCAATTTCTCTACAGCCAGAGATTTCAAACTCATAAAAAAAAAAAATGTGTGTATTGCATTGAACTTGTGTTTCGTTAATGTATATATCTTTTAGACTGTGGAAAGGCTTATTCATGAATAACTGCTCGCCTAATTGTATGATTTTGCTTGCACTTGGTCATGAATTATGTAGTCTGCCTAATTGTGAAAGTTGTTTGTGCATTGTGAATATCCGATAAAAGTGAACGTGTATATACTTGTTATGTCCCTATTGCTTTGCTGTCTAGTAACCGTTTCATTTCTTTATTTTTAAAATTGTAGTAAATTTGCTGTAAAAAGTTTTACTTTATTTTTGAATGTGATCTAAATTTGTAATGATGCGCAAGCATCAAAAAAAAAAATAAAAAAAAAAAAATATGGAGAATATTGGTGTCAAATGTTGGTGAGTTCCAAGAGGTTTTAAAGGCTCGACCTTCCAGGTAGGAGGTGCTACAGGTAAGAGCAGATTTGCGAGTGAGGATGAGAGAGGCATGGTTGACAGTGAGTATAGAAGAGAGTTTGGCATGGTGTGCATGAGTGTGAAAGTTGGGGACATACATATGTGCTGTATTGGTGGATGGTTTAGAATGGAAGTCAGATTGAAGTGGATATCCAAGACCATTATACTCAAGTTACTAAGTAATCTGGTAGAATGGATATTTGAATAACGGGGAAGGAGAGAAACTGGGCAATAACATTGTAGGACATTTGGGTCATTAACCTTTCTCATTCTGCAGAAAACATTTCAGCAGAGCAAGAGAGGTTAATGAGCTCAGAGAGAAGAGGGCAAGTGATTAAGATTATTTGGGGAGCAAAAGGGTTGCCAGGAGTGCAAGATGGGTTTTCATTGTAAAGGACAACCGCTGTGTAGGACAATTGAATAGGAGAGGTAGGGGAGACATAAGTGAGAATAGAAGAGGTAGGGGGAGAGGTGGCGAACAAAAGGAGGATTAGGGAGGGAGAGAGAGGAGGTATGTGAGAGTATCACACATTTTAGAGATTTTAGAGGAAAAGTAGTGAGTAACACTGTTACTAGAAAGGGAGCAGGTGATGGATATTGGCTTGGAGGTGTGGGCAAAGATTGGAAGGTAGATACATGTTTTGGGGGTGAATGTGAAGGGAGATGTTAGGGAGAATTCACATTTCTGTGCTAATTGCCTTTAACCTTAGAGTCCCCCAGCTCTTTTGCTGGACTTTAGAACTTTTTTTAATTTTAACCTTGGAGTGAGTGAGACCTTTTTCCCACTTTCTCATGTGTTTCGACCTGATTTGGATTGTGTGTTTCAACTGTTTTTGGAGTCTGACATACTCCATAGGTATCTACCTTTTGTATAGTGACACACAGCACCTTCAGTGCAGTGTCACAGAGAAATCCTTTAAGATTTCTCATAAGGTTTAACTACATTTCCATGTGTAAACTACAGTTCCCACGAATTGTAAAGTGAAATTGACTTTACTTACCTTTTCTCTTTGTAGGTTCAGCACACACCATTTTATGTGGAGTGCTGAGGGGTTACCTGGTAGCCCTTTATCCTACATTCTCATGAAACATGTTTATGTTACTCTCACTACATTAAATGGCTGGTGGCAGTTGTTTAATTTTCCTACCATTGTGTGTTTCTAAAGCAGGCTGAAATAACGCCCTTCACTGCATTCATGTATGTTACTATCTGCATCTTATGCTGTAAATAATGCCCTTCACTGCATTCATGTATGTTACTATCTGCACCTTATGCCGTAAACACTGCCCCTGACTGCATTTATGTATGTTACTATCTGCATTTTATGCCGTAAATAATTGCCCTTCACTGCATTGATGTATGTTACTATCTACACCGTATGCCATAAATACCACCCTTGACTGCATTCATGTATGTTTAAACACCCTATGCGGCCAACTGTGTCTCTGCCTGATTAACTGTATCTCTGCCGGATTAACGATCTCATGCTAGAAACCATGCTAGACTTATGATTACATATACCCTCACGATACTGAGGAAATGGACCTGATCCTTGCTTAGAAGCAGCACATACTTCATGGTAAATTACTTACATGCACACATTATGTCTTTTCCTATTACTATACTATAACTCCTTTACTGGACCCTTTTGAAACCAGCTCCTCCAGTTTGTAACTCAGGTCTTAACTACCCAACCGTTCCTCTTCCTGGAAGGAATAGCAAGACAGATATCATGGTTCCCCTTCAACCTGTCCATTTATCACAGCAGAACCTTATTCTCAGGTATAGCACAAGTACCAAACCGTCCACACTTCCCACTGTCGACACCAAACCACCTTGCAACCTCCACCACCTTGCTAAAACTATACTACCAGATCAGCAGGACACTATTAGTGGCCTAGTAAAAACCAACCTCCCATGCAACACACAATTTAGAAATCTAAAACTCTGTTCCAGACTAACTAGACTGCGTGAGCCTTTTACAAATGCGAGGAAGACCAATACACTCCGATCAGAAGGTCTATGTGACACACATTTCACCAAGAACATAATCTTACCAGAGTCTACCCTAATTCTTGTTTATAAAACAACCAGTACTTACTCAACCCTCAGACCCTGACCAGATGATCCCTAACCAAATGACCCACCAACACCCATATCTCTCCGAAGCTCAAGTGCACCCTCATTAACGCTACATCTCTGGTGGCACACGCCACAGAAATAGCGGATCTAATATGTTCTGAGGACTACGATTTTCTGGCCATCTCTGAGTCATGGCTCCACGCAGCCGCAGGCCCCGCCCTTATGCTTGCAGTCCCTGATAAGTATATCATACTCAGAGCTGACAGGGCTAACGCTAGAGGCAGTGGTATTGCCATTATAGCAAAATCCACCCTATCCATCAGACTAGCCCCGCCACTTAACTTCAAGTCCTGCGAGGCACTCACTGCTAAACTCTCCCTCTCGGACTCCCAAACACTTACTATCCATCTTATCTATAGGCCTCCAGGTCCCCTTGGGACCTTTTAGGAGGATATATCCATAATCCTATCAGACAATTTAAACACTAAATCTTAAGTGTTAGTACTAGGAGACTTTAATTTGGGTCTTAATGACCACAATGATCAGCAAGCCACTGTTATATCTAATATGCTCACTGAACTTGGCTTCTCATGAAGAGTCTCATCACATACACACAACAAAGGTAGTATCCTTGACTGGGTCGCGGATCTTAATTGTAATACCTCTATTACCTCCATAATTCCTCAATCCTGGACCGACCATGCCCTTCTCGCAGGCAAAATGTCCAGCAACCCACACACACCAGTAGCTCCATCCATCCTCACCAGGAACAAAAAGAATATTACAGCAGACAAACTCATGCCACTGATCATACCCACCCTCAACTCACTCTCAGATACCTTGGACCCAGCCACCTTGGTAAATGAATATAACAACGTCATGACTAAAGCTCTGGATAAAATCGCCCCGCTAAAAATGAGAAAGAGTAAAGCACAAGCTCACTTGAACTCCTGGTTCACCCCCACCTCAAACTACTGAGAGCGAAAAAAGAAAATGCAAAGCCAATTGGAAACATTTACCCAGTGAGGAAAACAAAAATACCTTAACCACCATATCAGCTGAATACAAAAAAGAAATAATTAAGACCAAACAGTAAACCTTCAATATTAGAATCCACCAGGACAAATCAAGTACAAAAGAATTATTCATCATTCTAAAAGAATTGGAAGCCCCCATGCCCCTCATGGACAACTTTGTAAAAGATAAACCATGGTGCGCTGACATTCAGAATGCACTTATGAACAAAATCACTCTGCTCCAAAATAAGATTGCTAAGAAAAAAGCTAACTTACCTAACCTAGCTACACCTGCCAATACCTCTACCCCTAATACCAAGCCTGATAAACGCTTCAGCTTCTCTAAAGTCACCATCCTAGAGGTTGAAAAAATTATACTTTCCCTCAAGCCGTCTAACTGCCAGGGTGACAAATGCGCGGCTCAAATCATCAAAGACGCTGCTAGAGACCTCTCCCCCTTTATAACAAAACTAATTAATGCTTCCTTTACTACAGGCACCATCACAAACAACCTAAAGGAGTCCTGGGTCCTCCCTCTCCTTAAAAAACAATCACTTGACCCCTCCATCCCTACCATTTACAGACCTATTAAGACAGTACCCTTCCTGCTTAAAATACTAGACCACATGGCCTATCTCCAGATTCAGGACTACTTAAAGTCCAACCAGCTTCTGGGAACCCGCCAATCTGGATGTAGGCCTCAACATGGTACTGAGACGGCCCGGATCAATCTCAAAACACAGATTGATGAAATGAGGGACAAAGGGAACTCAGCATTGCTACTCCTTCTTGATCTCTCAGCAGTGTTTGACATGGTTTACCATCTAGTCTTATGCAACCACCTCAATTCAGCAGCCCATTTTGCCCAAGATGCCATCATCTGGATACAATCCTTCCTAAGCAATAGGACAATGAGGGTCTTCTCACTTATTGCTGCATGCCGACTCCATCCTCATTACATGTGGTGTTCCACAGGGATCCTGTGTCTCACCCACATTGTAGAACATCTTTACTAAGCCCCTATTCGATGATTTGGATCAACTGGGTGTCATGTACACTAATTATGCTGATGACACCCAGATCCTCATTCCACTCTCTGGGGACTGTGTCAAGGATATGGACTTAGTAAACAAAATGTACCTCATCATTCAGCCATGGATGGTTTCCCACGGACTATGACTGAATGATGACAAAACTGAGCTCCTCATTTTAGGGACCTCAGCCAACCTCAACAAACTTGGCCCCAATTACTCCTCTTTCAGCATAGATGGCAACATATCACAAGTTGCAAAAGAGGTAAAAACATTAGGTTTCTACCTCGATTCCACCCTAACACTGACCAAACAGGTTAATGCCATGGCCTCAGCCACGGCATACACTTGCAAGCTAGTTAGAGCTACCAGTCCCTTTTTATCTAATGACAGCTCTATTACGCTGGCCCGAGCTTTAATATTGTAATTGTAATGCCCTTTACTTAGGTGCCAGTAAACATATTCTGGGGGTCATTCCAAGGTGGGCGGTAAGGGATACGGGCACCGGTAAGGAGACCGGTGCTGGTAATCCCTTGCCACCCTACTACAAGGTCCCTTAGCGGGTCCCGCCAGGAATGGCTGGTCTGACCAGCCATTGTGGACGAGACCCGTTAAGGGACCAGGGCGCAAATAATGGGCTTGCCATTCGCGAACCCGTTATTTGCACCCTCCTCATTCCCATTGAGCCCTATGGGGGCTCAAATGGGAATGGGGAATGGCATTTTCAATGGGGACTTACCGGTCCTGCAAAGGTAGGACTACACCGGTAAGTCCCCATTGAACTATACCAGTGCCGGACCCTTTATTGGTGGCAGTCATGGCGCAAATAGCGCTATGACTACCACCAACCTCGGAATGAGGGCCTCTGAACAAGATCCAAATCTTACAGAATAATGCCCTAAGATCAGCCCTGGGCTTTTCTAGAAGAGAACATATTTCGGTAGCAAGGCGTCACACCAACTGGTTTAACATTAATGACAAAATCAGGCTGAAAACGGTGTCGCTAATTCACAAATGCCTCAATAATGCTGCCCTGCGATACCTTGTGCAGAGAATTACCAAAAAAACATCTGATCGACCCACTAGAACTGTCAACACCAATTGTCTAATCGTACCTAGATTCAAACTAGCTAAAGCTGGTGGGGGCAGCTTCCATGTCAAAGCAGCCCAGCTTTGGAACTCCATCCCGCCAGCCTTGAGGGCCGACAAAACCTTTTTTTTTTGTTTTGAACTTTTATTTATTGTTGCACACAGGTTTAAACTAAGAAACAATACCTTCAACTGGTTTAGGGAAAACAACCACTAACCATCCATCTGCCAACCCGAACTAGCACACTTGATGACTCTCACACAAATCTGACTGGATTGCATGACCTCTTACTGATTCATGCTTTTAGTCACATATAACCTCTGTAAATATGTAATTACGAATTGACCTTATATATTCATATATCTGCTCTCTTATAATGATTATCAGTGTAATTTGCCTGCATGTATACTATGTTTGCCATTCCCTAAAATTGCTCTGTATTAGGGAGTGGAGCTTACTGCTGTTTTGTATCCTTGTAACCCAATTATCTTTAAGCTGAAAGTAATCTTGTAACCCTATCTGTACCCTGTGCCCTGATAACCCCGGGTCTGGTTAACATTATAAATAAATAAACAAACAAACAAACAAACAAACAAACAAGCAGTACAGCACCCATGGGTGACCATTTTGTCAAAATGGCTGCGGTCTTCTTTTTTCGCCATTTTCTGTTTGTGAGGTATTTCTTGGGTTTTACTCTGTGCGTTGAGGCAGGTCTGAGCCCTTTGTTTGTTTTGCATTTGGCGGGCTTCAGCCCTGAAGCCCGCCTCTGGCTCCAGTGTATCTGGAGAAGCAGAGGCAGGATGTGAGGGAGGTTCCCGAAACTCTCCTGTCCTTTGTCTCTAGGAGTGCCCAAATGCAACCAGTCATGATTGGCTGGCTGGCTGTCCTTTCAGAAGAGCCACCCTGCTGTGTGATTGACACACTAGGCTCTGCATAAATGGGAGAAACCTGCTTAATAGGAGAGCCTTTTGGGACTAGAAGCAGAGTCGACCACTGGGAGAAATACCCAAAGAAGAAACCATGAACAAAGCTTGTTTCATCCTCCTGGAACTTTGAATTGCCTAGTGAAGCCCTGCTGCTGTGCTGAAACTCCTTTTTCAATTTGACAGAAAAGCTCCGGAAGGGACGATTTCTTCCCTTCGGTTAGTGGGACCAACTATCCCTGAGATGGACTCCACTGAACCATCTTCCCTGAATGGCTGTACTTCTTTGCTGCTGCAAGAACTGAGTGCCAGGGGTCGAGTAATCCGTAATCAAGTGCAATGTCTGAAATCCCTCCAGAAGCTCCAGGAGTCTCCTAAGAACTCTCCAGAAGCAGGACGACCAGAGCTCGAGTCCCCTCACCAGAGTGCAGGACCCAAGGAGTGAAGGAAGCCCAATCGGTATCTGTGATCCGCAACGGTGCTGTTCACTCAGCATTGAAACTGCGAAGTTCCGCTGAACCTAAAAGAGCCTGTAGCTGCCAACGACCTCCCAACTACCACTGCAGAACCCTCCAGATCTGTCTAGATTTCATTGGAAGATTTAAGTGTCCTCACATATACTGAGAACCTGTTCAATCTTTTTCCGTTCTTAAACCTTTCCTTTCTGCAACCTCAGAATCTGCAAAGTATAACTAGTGTGATATATAAATACCATTACTGTCCTTGTGATTGAAGTCAACGAGGGTGTAGGAATTGTGTAAGTAGCATATTCAAAGACTATCCACTGACTTGTTTTGATTCTGAAAAGTATTTTTAAAATATATTTACATTGTTACATGAATTGCCTTTTTAACGAATGCTTATTTAAAACTTGATGTTAATGAAATAAATAAATATTTATAACTGAAACTTTGAGTGTAACGGTTACTTGGCTACTTGTCTTTACGGATTTCATTTGTATAACTCTACAGTTCACATTTAACCCTCTTGAGATAGGCCGGTCTGCTCCATCACACTACCAACTTGTGTAGTACAGACCTATACCAAAAGGTGGTGAAGAGGAAGTGCCAAGTATCAGCTGCATCTCAGCCACCCCCTTCGAAGTGCCAGGAACTTTTGTGCCAAAATATGTGACGTATGAAGAACAGATAAAACAGCAAAGGGCCGCAGTTGGGCTCTGCCCAGTGCCTATTGGAAGAACAGCACCTATTGAAGTACCAGCACCTAAGCAAACCTGGACAGCAAGGTACCCACTGAGAAATCCATACCTACAGGCACGACAAATGGACGTTTGTCAGGATGGAATACCCGAAGAAGCCAAGAAGACACTAAAAGAAGATGACTGGTGATGTCACCAGAGATTGGACTGACACACAGAGAGGGTATATGATGACCCAAGAATGCTGATAAAGAAAATTATGCCATATGCAAAATGAAGACATTAAGTCAGTTTAAACATGTACATACGCATGAAACCGCAAGAAGCAAAGAAATCGTTCAGCTTGTTATGCTTAAATAGTAAAATAGATTTCAGCAAGCACCAACTATACATATCTACCTCAAAAGCACCTTTAGATGAGCAAAGAAATCCACTGCGCACAAGAGCGGAATTGAATAGAGGTTTCTAAAGGCCTCAAGAGGAGATAGCTGCAGCCACAAATCAAGAAGGAAAGACGGAGAGAAGCCCTGCTGAAGATAACCCTGCAAAGAGGCCAAAGTCGTATCAGGTTGGAACAGGCTAGCAATGCCCACAGTTAAAGAGAAGAATAACAGAGTCTCCTGTTCAGCAAGGTAGAGATAAGTCACAGATGGTATACGACTGACAGCAGGGCTGTCAGAAGATGTGGTGAGGCCCGGGGCAAAACATTTGGTGAGGCCCCCTTACAGTTTTTTGCACTCGGCCAGCGGCGGCATATCCGCACACAGGAGACTTGAGAAATCTACCCTTGAGTTTGTGTGCAGGATCCCAAATATGGTTTATTACTACTTTCTCTACTGAAGAAAGGTTCATGCCAGACTAACTTTTTTATCATATTAATGAATATATATAAGATGGCATGAGCTCTCCACTGTGCCACTTCCAATTCTCTGAGGGTCAATCACTTTTCCAAGCAAAGAGTTGAGGGCAGATCTCTTTCTTCAGCTGGGGCCTCCCTCTGGAAACAGCCTCCCTGCCTCGCTGACACTTGAGGAGCACCATCTCCGGTTCCGGAAGCACCTCAAGACCTGTTTATTTGCTTCTGCCTTCTCTCTTCCTCTCCCTTGCTGATCACCTGCCTGATCCATGCACTGGTCACCTGGTCAAGCTCTGAATTCAGGCCCAGGTCCCTGCCTGTCCTGTTGCAATCCCGCACTGCCTCTTGGCTCCCCTGCACTTGTGGTCTGTATCTGTACCCTACAGTCCCCGCTCTTGCTCGTATTGTCCACCCATTGGCTACACTTATGAGTACTCACACTTGCCACCGGTTGGCTGCACTCTTCTTTCTCCTTTGTTCCTGCACTTCTACATCCTACCCCACCCTCAGCACTTCTCCCCTCCCCATTCCCTGCTCTTGCACGATCTGAATGACACAAGGCCTAGTAAGATCTGTGTTTTGTCCTACTCTTTTGTTTCTCCCTCCTTGCCTTGTCGCGCCTAGAAACACTTGCGTACAGGCACGTTATAAATGCCATTTCATATCATTAAATCATATGACAACATGAACACACTGACAAATGATGTAAAGTGGAGGCTGGTACATTTCTGAACTTAAGAGGCTTAAGTGTTTGTTCCAATTAGTCAGGATCAAGAGAGCACAGTGAGGGAGCCCAAACCAAACAAGGGTGGCTTGGGGGGGTGGGGGGGTTCTCACTCCCAAGAAAATGTATGAAACATTGGGTTAAAAGTATGCATTTTACGGCACTTTCTTTGCAAAATTGGGTAGAAATCCACACAGTTTGTAATTGGTTTTGTATGGAAGCACATGGAAATTCCCAATAGATGCAAATCACAAATTGTGCATAGGAACATTTTCCAATACATTTCATGCTGCCTTTCCACGCAGGATATGCTAGTATAAACATATATTCATGCTGGTTGTTCTAATTATGTTGAAGCAGGCTGCATCAATATTTGCCATTATTACCATGTACGGATTCCCAACCAGTAAAAATGCCATGCCACAGAAGGTATATCAGAGCTGACTGTGTACCATAAGTGTTATTACTGGCTATATTGGCCTACATTCAAAGTAGTATGTTTGCTTTAACCTTGATGCATAGTCCTGTGCATCAAGGGTAAAGCAAAAAGAGCACTGGCAATGCTAACAGTTTGGGCATTCGTGTAGGCATGGGAAAGGCACTACTGTATTGGTATTAGCTGGCCATTGATAGTGCCAGTGCAAAATGGTTTGAGTACCTGAGCAGCTAATAGCAGTGCTTCGTAAATGCCTAATACTTATACACAAGCCAAAACTGTTGGCTTTGCCAATGCTTATTTTTAAAAGAATTTCAGCGAAGACATGCAGGGTGTTTTTAAATTGAGTGGCCAAAGGCAGACCTGATTAAGACATTTTTATTACACCAGTTACGTGTTTACAACTCCAATGAAGTCATGAACTCTTAGAAGACTCCTTTGAGGAAACACTTGCAGGCACATTGAGGGCAAAGTTTGATGGCTAGCCATGTTTAAAGATAGCCCAAAGAGTTCCAGTGAGGAGGTGTTTTGGGTGGGGAGGGCAGGAACTGGGTGAGAATTGCCGTAGGGATTAGCATGGCCATGAGAAGTCATTTCACTGTTAGCACCTGCATTCATATCGATACATTTTTAGGTAATTGAAATCGTGATGTGGGGTTAGCACTTGCATGCTAGGGGAGTGATTAGAAGGAAGTGGTGACATGAGACATCTCATTCTCACAGCAGTCCTTAAGTGTGATGTTTCAGAAATGAAGGCAAGAGGTAGCTGCTTGTAACATCGAAGCTTCACCAGAAGAGTCTCATTCGAAAAGTGGAAAGATTTTAGGTGCCCCCACACAAGGAAGTTTGCCCCTTCCTCACAGCTACTGACGTTAGCATCTCTCCCAACATTTGAAGTATTAGTCCCCTTTCCCCCCTGACATTTTAGCCTAGGTGCACCTCTGATGCCATGAACCCACCCCTTAATGAAGTGGCCCCCAGGGTGGCTACATTTAGGGGTGGTGCTGAACACACACTCACAAAAACACTTTCACCCATGCATTCAACCACCAGTTACACAACTCCATACATTCATGTATACATAAAACCAAACACAGCATTGACACAAACATCAACATGCACGCATGCATTCATACATACATACACACATACATACTAATTTAATTTAAATACACATATACACTTTTAATTTAAAATAAAAAACACTTACCTTACCTCCATGCACCCTTAAAAAGCATCCAGCAAGCCGACACGTAGACATGCTGCCTGACAAGAGAGAACTCCTCTCCCATCAGTCAGCGTGGTCACGCTGAGCAATGTGAACACACTGACTGACAATAGAGAACTCCTCTCCCATCAGGCAGCGTGGTCACGCTGAGCAACGTGAACACACTGACTGACAAGAGAGAACTCCTCTCCCATCAGTCAGTGTGGTCAGGCTGAGCAACGTGAACACACTGATTGACAAG
The DNA here is from genome assembly GCF_040938575.1 of Ambystoma mexicanum. Classification (NCBI taxonomy): domain Eukaryota; kingdom Metazoa; phylum Chordata; class Amphibia; order Caudata; family Ambystomatidae; genus Ambystoma; species Ambystoma mexicanum. Next base: position 865,793,562 of record NC_090937.1, read on the forward strand.
CGAGGAGTCCTCTCTAATCAACATGAACACACTGACTGACAGGAGAACTCCTCTCCTGTCAGTGAGCGTGGTCATGCTGAGCAACGTGAACACACTGACTGACAAGAGAGAACTCCTCTCCAATCAGTCATCATGATCACGCTGACATGAACGCACTGACTGACAGGAGAGGAGTCCTCTCCCATCAGTCAGTGTGGTCACACTGACAACATGAACACACTGACCTACAAGATAGAACTCCTCTCCCATCAGTCAGTGTGGTCACACTGACAACATGAACACACTGACTGACAAGAGAGAACTCCTCTCCTGTCAGTCAGCGTGGTCATGTTGAGCAACGTGAACACACTGATTGACAAGAGAGAACTCCTCTCCAATCTGTCAGCGTGGTCACGCTGAGCAACGTGAACACACTGACTGACAGGAGAGGAGTCCTCTCCTGTCAGTCAGCGTGGTCATGCTGAGCAACGTGAACACACTGACTAACACGAGAGAACTCCTCTCCCATCAGTCAGCGTGGTCACACTGACAACATAACACACTGACTGACAAGAGAGAACTCCTTTCCTGTCAGTCAGCATGGTCATGCTGAGCAACGTGAACACACTGACTGACGAGAGAGAACTCCTCTCCCATCAGTCAGCGTGGTCACACTGACAACATGAACACACTGACTGACAAGAGAGAACTCCTCTCCTGTCAGTCAGCATGGTCATGCTGAGCAACTTCAACACACTGACTGACAAGGGAGAACTCCTCTCCTGTCAGTCAGCATGATCACGCTGACATGAACATACTGACTGACAGGCGAGGAGTCCTCTCCCATCAGTCAGTATGGTCACACTGTCAACATGAACACACTGTCTGACAAGAGAGAACTCCTCTCCCATCAGTCAGCATGGTCACACTGACAACATGAACACACTGACTGACAAGAGAGAACTCCTCTCCTGTCAGTCAGCATGATCACGGTGACATGAACATACTGACTGACAGGAGAGGAGTCCTCTCCCATCAGTCAGTGTGGTCACACTGACAACATGAACACATTGACTGACAAGAGAGAACTCCTCTCCCATCAGTCAGCGTGGTCACACTGACAACATGAACACACTGACTGACAAGAGAGAACTCCTCTCCTGTCAGTCAGCATGATCACGCTGACATGAACATACTGACTGACAGGAGAGGAGTCCTCTCCCATCAGTCAGTGTGGTCACACTGACAACATGAACACACTGACAAGAGAGAACTCCTCTCCCATCAGTCAGCGTGGTCACACTGACAACATGAACACACTGACTGACAAGAGAGAACTCCTCTCCCATCAGTCAGGTGGGCACACTGACAACATGAACACACTGACTGACAAGAGAGAACTCCTCTCCTGTCAGTCAGCATGATCACGCTGACATGAACATACTGACTGACAGGAGAGGAGTCCTCTCCCATCAGTCAGTGTGGTCACACTGACAACATGAACACACTGACTGACAAGAGAGAACTCCTCTCCCATCAGTCAGCGTGGTCACACTGACAACATGAACACACTGACTGACAAAAGAGAACTCCTCTCCTGTCAGTCAGCATGGTCATGCTGAGTAACGTGAACACACTGACTGACGAGAGAGAACTCCTCTCCCATCAGTCAACGTGGTCACACTGACAACATGAACACACTGACTGACAAGAGAGAACTCCACTCCTGTCAGTCAGTTTGGTCACGCTGAGCAACGTGAACACACTGACTGACAGGAGAGGAGTCCTCTCTTGTCATTCAGCATGTCCACGTTTTCAGCGGAATGACGGGAGGCAGCAGAGCTCACTTCTGAGCCCTGCTGTCTGCCATTATTTTACTGTTTGTTGCGGAGCCAAACGGCTTCCCAAGAAACAGCAAAATCATTGCAGGGGCAGCACAGTCCCCCGTGTGAATAAAGGACACGAGAGACTGTGCTGCCTTCCACTTAGGAGAGGGGGCCGCGAGGCCCCCAGCAAGCGCGAGGCCCGGGGCAGTTTTCCCCCCCTGCACTCCCCTCGTGACGGCCCTGACTGACAGGACTCAATCAAATACACAAAATTGCATGAAGAAGAGGTAGATTTCATGGTGTCCTAGTCACGTGGCAAAACGGCAGGAAGGGATGAGACTTTCACACCTACGCATTGAACCTTGTCGTTCCAACATTCCTTAAACTTTCTCAGACCAAGAGGCAATCTCAAGGCCAAAGTACAAAGCGGTAATTAACACACAGCCACTGAGGTGATGAATGGAAGTACCATAAATTGAGGGGAAGCTGGGGTGCCGGCTTACTCCCTGCACCTGGTTAATTATTCTGCATGCTGCTAAGCGCAAGTGGAAAAGAAGGTGAGGGATCAATGCCAACCCAATCATAGTGACCATGTAATCTAGGGTCCTATAGAGAGTAGAGCCAATGGGACTTCATACTTTTTGTTATGTTTACAGTAGCCAGTTCGAAGGAAGGGCTTAGTTGCCCCACCTGACAGTATTATCCAATCCCCTCTCCCCGTTACCATATACAGATATAGTACCTATATTAAAGTTACCTTCCTATAACCAATCAAGTTGAATGTTAGGTTATTGAGATTACACGTCAATGATGACGAGTTTTTGGAATAAATGTTGTCGTTTTTCTGAAATTAAGCGGAGAAAGAAGATCGAGCGGTTGCTGATGTTCTTTGAACTCCCCGTTTTTTGTACTAAACGGACTCCCTTTGCCAAACTATTGAGTTTCCATTATTATTTGATGAGAGAGTATGAATCTGCATCCCCATCTATCTCGAGGGTGCCGCTACTCATCTTAAAGGGCTGTTTGGAGACCCCCAGTCTTATGGGCCAGCTGGGGTCCATCCAGTTCAGTGGGGTACCTAATACCAAGCAGATGAGTGTTGTGTAGTCTCACACAGTGTGACTACATACATTCATACCTAACAGGAGGAGATTAGGTTTGTGAAGTAAGAGGATTTGGCAGAGTTCAGTGCAGAGTATAAGGCAGCAAGGACATTTGTGTAGGTTAGGAGCAGGGTAGGTGTCTCTAATTTGTGTCAGCTTTGTGGGTCACAGCACATGTTTGATTTTAGGGTCTGAATTTCAGAAGTAATGCAAGGTTGATGGTGGGGATGGGAAGATGAGAATATGCAAACAGGATAGCATTGGTCAAATGGAGTCATAAGTGCCTAGAGAAAGTTAGATAAAGCATGGTCAATTAAAGAGGCATCAGTAGGGGAAAGAGACAGAAAATAGGTACTCTCATCATCGAGGTAAGAGGAAAGACATGTATGCCTGCCTTTCCTCTGAGTCATTCAAGAGGGGTGATGAAAATTAGACGGGGGAGGAACTGAGATGTTAAAGTGAACAATGGAGACATCAGAAGGATGTCCAGAGGCCAGGTGAAAGAGTGATGTGAGGTGGGGGAGGTGAGCAGGTGTGTGGTAGGTGATATGGATAGGTGAGGTTAGAGATTGTGGGAGAACCGTACCGTCTTATTTGAGACATGCAGGTGCAGGGGGAAATCAGAAGACTAAACAATACCACACAATGGTATGACACATCTTTGTAGAAACATAGAAACTACGCCTGAAACAAGTTCCTAAAATGTGTTTTGCTGTCTTTCATAAATCTCCGAAGAAGATGTGTGTTTGTTACATTCTGACTACGCCAAAATCTCTGTTGAAGCTGTTCATCTCTGGTCAAAGTTCACGATGCTTGGGGTGGTTCAGGTTGCACTGTACTACATGTACATTAAAAGCATAAGGTTAAAGTTAAAAATTATTTTGAAATGGAAAGAATTTAAAGGGGATGCAATGGAGTAATGACCAGGGGTTTACAAGAGAAAATAGAGTGCTGTGCATCAGTGAAGTTATTCTGGGAATGCATAATGTACCACTACAGTAGTCTATCTTAATAAGTTTATTCACCTGCTCTGGAGATCTGTGTGCAACCTGTAGGTCAAAGGTCTGAATTGTATTAGGTCTTTCCCCTTTCTGTTAAGGTTTGGCACCTTAAAGATTGATGGTCGGAAGTGTTACCTATAGACATGTCAGAGGTTAAGATTAATTCTAAACCTTCCAGACATCACCGCTTTTGTACAACTTTCATTAGGAACAACTCACTCTTTCATTTATCTAAAGTTTAATAACTGTTCCAATTCAAATGGGTAATAATAGGTGTTCATGCCAGAAATGTTCTAGGTCTGAGTCAATCACATATCAGTCATGCCATGACTCGGCTGTCTATCTTTCCAAGGCTGTTAAAATGAGCTCCATAGAGTTATGTAGCTGTGAAAATATTAGAACATGGAGAGTGCATGGTAGTAATGTGCATCTAAAAGGCTTAAATACTTGGGGCAGTCTCAGTCAATTGTTAGCGATTAACCCTTACCATTCTTTTACTGGTGAGTTGTGCTTATGGCAAACATCTAGAAACATTATTAGTTATGAAACCTTCCTCACACCAACCCTTCTGACCTTTTATTAGTTACTAATGTATGTGAATATTTACACCAGAATTGTTGGCTTTATTTAAGGGACATGTTTTGGTGACGGTTTGAAGCAGTGACCTTGATGCTCTGGTGTGCGGTACACTGAAGTGGCAGAAAGGTTGAGCCAGGTCGAGTCTATAAAGTAACAACTGGTTTGAGTCATAATCCAGTGTTAAGTGGTTGATTTGAGCCAAACAGGTGACAGGCTATGCAAGTCTTAATGTGACGTTGAGCTGAATCAGGATGCAAGCTCACTTTTACGAAGAGTTTGATCGAGTGCCAAAGGCAACTCCGGCAGGTCCTTAGGTTGGAAATGCCACAACACTGGTTCAAAAGCAGTTTGACTGGTTCAATGTGATGGAAACAGGGGTCCTGTCTGTCTTGGCCCTCAGTATGCTGTGAAACCCAATCCAGGGATTCAGGGTAAGATTGTTCCTTGTTCTCAGGGTCCCAACAGACTGGCACATAACTGCAGGGGTCCTTCAACACAGTGTTGTCCTAGATACCATTGTAGCTGGCACAGAGGCAGGTCTTGTCCCAAGAGCAATTCACCAAACTGGTCTCGACATGATTAGGGGAAAGAGCTTCCCTTTGCCTTTGACACTCAGTGCCTCATTACAAGTGAGGCGATAAGGGGTTAACGGTGCCAGTAAAGGTGCCGGTGCCGTTAACCCCGCACTGCTTCATTACGAGGTTCCCTCGTGGGACCCGCTCTGGATGTCTGGTCAGAACTGACATTCTTTGCGGGTCCCGCGAGGGGACCAGCATGCTAACAACGGGCCCGTCATTAATGGGCCCATTGTTAGCATGCTTCCCATTCCCATTGAGCCCTATGGGGGCTCAAGAATGAATGGGGATGGTCCGGGTCCGGGTTCCCTGAATGGGGAAATACCAGGCCCTCCAAAGTTGGAATGGCCAGGTATTTCCCCATTCGGGCACCACGGTCCCGGACCCGAGTCTGGAGGCAGCCATGCCCTTGTTAAGGGCAGGGCTACCTCCAAACTCGTAATGAGGCCCTCAGTTTTCACCTCACTGGAGGAGGACTTTGGAAAGATCACCTCTCCCAAAAGAGGTCCAATGAAGTATTTCTTAACTGTCTGTCCAAATGTGAATCAAAGAAGAAGTGGAAGACCCCTTCCTTTAAAGGCAAAAGCCCGTGGGTGATTGGAGTAAAGCTAGCCTGCTTTAGAGATCAACTCTCTGTTCTAAGAAGAAGTTGATTTTGACTTCTGCCATCACAACCAATGTGCTTTGTGCTGAAGGAAAGAAAGGTGGGGCAGAGAGAAAAAAGATGACATAACCTTCCTTCAGCTGTAAACAGTTCCCTCTGTCTACACTAACATTGCCCCTTCCCTTCTCAATTGAATCAAAGGCCTTTAGCTATGCAGCACTCTGGTGCAAGCCAACTCCTGTTGTGAAGTGATGTGTCCTTTGAATCCTGTACCCCGGACAGCTTCCTGTGGAATGGCTTTCTCTCTGGAAAGGGTAGTAGCTTCTCTTACAAAGGAACAAAAGTGATGCAATGCCCAAGGCTACAGTCCTGCCAGTGGTGACAAGTCCAGTCGGTTGCCAGACATTTGGTCGAAAAAAATTGGTCGACCAGACAAATGGTCGAACCAATTTGGTCGAAAACCAAATGGTAGAATTTTTATTTTTTTTATTTTAACCCTTTTTTTTATTTTTTTGGGGGGTCCCCCCCAACCCCCTTTTTTTCTCTAAAAAACCCTTTTTTTACTAAACGAAAACCCGAAAAATAAATATATAAATAAAAAAAAAATTCGACCATTTGGTTTTCGACCAAATTGCGTCGACCAAATTGCAGTCGACCAGTTTTTTTTCGACCAATTGACTGGACACCGTCCAGTCCATTGACTGTTGAGAAAACAAATAATCCTTTCACAGATGAGCTGGGCTCTCAGTGCTGACACATGTGTGATATCAAGTTGCTGTTGCGGTGACAATTATGAGAAATACCATCCACACTACCATAACTCAAGCAGGGCTTATACTTAAAGATGTATCTGCCTCCAGGACAGTAACCCCATAATGATAGGGTTTTGGTACAGAATTGCATGTCTTAAATGGGCATCACTGGCCTCTGAACCTGCTCTGTGCACTGGCAGAGTAGGCACTGCAGATAAGGATACTGATACAGCAGGATACAGGTACACACTGGGCTTTTGGCTTGGAGCTTATGAAAGGAACATCTGATTAGCAGATTTACACTTTCAGAGATGGAATCATCTGCATTATGTTATTAATTAATTAATCACCCTTGCAGATGGCAATTCCTCCCATTATTGCATTGGCAATTGTATCAGAATAGCAAGAGAAGGATACGTTGGGCGTTGATATTACACTTCTAATTAACTATAAAACAAGCTGAGAAAATGCAAAAATAAGTACATTTGCATAACATACAAATACACCAAATATGGCCTGCTATCCTTGGTGAGGCAGCACAGCAATACATAAGGAGAGGTAATCAGACACCATCAATTGGAACAGAAACATGCACAAAGGCTACATGAAAGCCTGACTTCGCTTAGTGGCAAATACACATTTGAAATTCACAGACAGATCACCATTATGTGATCTCACTGGAATATCTGCTGTGCCAGAAGATCTGAAGTGCAAACAAACATGATGCAATGCAAGAGATTGCACCCCATCATATATGTGCATGTGCCTCACAAAGACTTGAACATATAGCTCAATCAACAAACATGTCTACCTATTTAAACACACACACACACGCTTTGTATGGTATCATTACAAGTATTTGGCCAGGGGACACAAAACACCTTAAAGGATAGAATGGCTCTCTCTTCCAAAACCTTTCTTAGTGACCACATGAGTCCTGAAATGACCAAATACAATCACAAGCATATATTGTATGTCTCATCAGCGGTATGCCACAAGTAAACATGTCTACATGGACATGATATGGGATGTGTGGAATTGACAAAGAGTTAAATTAATTGCACTACATCAAGAAATGTAAATATGAAACACATATAGAAGTGTGAATCGCCATTAAAATGAAACTACGGTGCATCTAAATCACTGGAAATATAAAGTGACACTTCCCACCCCCACATAGGGACCGTTACCCCTCGGTGTCTGGCAACAAACGCAATAATGTAGTCACCAAATACCATTCTCAGAGCTATGCACGTCATCACAATTGGTGGTGTATCGCCATGAAAAATAGTAGTCAGAGGACACTCATAAAGCATGCATCAATGCCTACATTCAGTAGGAAGTGCATGATTGCAAGGTCTTTATTAAGCCTTTGCAGATTTTTACTCTTGTGGATGTCTTCATCTCACTGAAAGGTAACATCACATAAGTATGTCAGTGATCTGATGCGTCAATGTAGAGTTCATTTAAAAAACACAAAACAAAATCCTTTATTACTAAAAGCTTGAGAACTCATTTGCTGAGAACGATCGTGGGCAAATAACGTATTCTGTGGAATGGTACCTTCTCATGGGGGATTTGCTGAGAACGATTGTGGGCAAATAACGTATTCTGTGGAATGGTACCTTCTCATGGGGGATTTGCTGAGAACGATCGTGGGCAAATAACGTATTCTGTGGAATGGTACCTTCTCATGGGGGTCTACAAACACGTTTTAGCTGCCGTACAAGAGAATACATGTCCATGTTCATATCACACTTACAATGACAGTCCAACACGAACATCTAAGGCAATTGTCCCATCAACAAGAGTATAAAGAGCAACCCTATTCACGTGTATCCTCCCTTGTTGTGTAATCATCAGTCAGGTGTGGCTGCAAACATATATTCCTATGCTTAACAAAGCTTTTCCTAAGTACAAATCCAAGACTATAAAGGGTGTCATCAATATCAAAACTATGCAATACAGAAATACAGATACATGAAAGCAACTTTATCACAAACGTTTGAATGCTGAGTTACTGGGTCACCTACCCAGAGAATATTCAGAGACTGATTTACAGCATTTTACATTAGAGAAGATAGGCAGTTGCCAGTGAGCTTCTTAGATGTGTGCTTCTGCCTTGTGCCCGACGCAAAATCCTACATGAGGAGCAAGTCAGGGAACGCCTGGCTCATCTCTGAGTGGCTTTCAGCAACTTTCTTAGAATCGCATTTTCAAAGATGCTCCAGACTCCTGCATATTTGTTCCACTTTTAGACCTGAATCAGGAATAAGGTATCAGGAGCAAGTCTGAGATGTGTAGAGGCAGCTACGATTTATATGTACTTTCAGCTTTTCTGGACCTTTCGTGCTGTACAAGAAAGGATTAGATTGTATTACTTGACAAGACTAAAAAGTGTTGGCTCATGTATAGCAATTGGTACCATGTGTCCAGGTACCTACACCATTCATCAGCTACTGCTACATAGGCATTATCATTTACTAGGTAGTGACTGTGATAAAGTAGTACAGGGTAGAATAGTGGCTTCTAAATCCCCACAGTAATAAAAAGCAGCATTGATTTCAATCATGATAGTGAAACAGGAGCTACATGAATGGAATAGGTTTTTCACCTCTTTAAGGAAGCATGAACTACTACTCCCCATTGCAGCTACACTATAATAGTCTCTGTCCTGTCTACCTGAGATCAAAAAGACTCCAGTAGTTATCCCACTTGTTTGACTTTCCCATCTTGTTGAACAGCTTTCATTATTGCTGTATCCCCTGGGGTATTTTCTCTAGGCCTGAGAAGGTGTCAGGCCTACCTAGCAGAGTACAAAAGAGAATACAGGGCAGGACCCAACATTTGTTGTGGGTGAAACCCCCAGACCAAAACAGCAATACACAAAGGCCACAGGAGTTACAGGAACACGTTTCACAAGAATATGATGTCACATGGGGTTTGGCATGTAAAACTATATTGCCTCATAGGCCACCATAACAAACTAGAAATAGATGTATATTTATATTTACCCACAATGTTGCCACCAGGCCATGGGGGTACACATTTGTATACATTTTAAATCATGGGTGCCCACTGTTAAAGTCAGCACATAGATGCTGAAATAATTCAGACACCAGGAAGCTGTTTCAGGAATGTAAATATTACTCTATGGATTCACTGTTGTTTAATCACATTGCAGATGCTGGTATCAGTAGAAGAAACCAGCAAGTGTACACATCTGCACATAACGTTATCAAGCAAGGAGCATTGGAAAGAGAGGCCTGCTTAGCAGGGCTCACTTTCTGGGACATAACACCATCATCACTTTTGATAGTAGCAAAAATCGAACAGGCTCCGGATTGCACACCCACACACATGGCATTCTTTCACAGTGAAGTATTATGTGACCTGTTAATCGTATACCAGGTTTTGCTGTGATATAGCACACACTTTCATCAAATTCGCAGGTATTTACACACGATTGGGATGTTTATATGAAACTCCAACAGGGTGACACCATGGACAAGTATTGCCATCAACATCCAAGTTTTAACGGAAATTGTCATGCAATCCCCAGGTACTGAAGCCACAGTCAAGTATATGCATAGTTAGCATTGAAGTGCAGCGTGTATGTCTAGTTAGATGAGAAGTGCCAGGTTCAGCTATGCCCAGTTAGACTAGCACCACACAGTGTTGTTATGGTCAATGATGACATGGCTACCATGTTTGATGTATCCTACTTCCCTCAGTAAGACCAGATGCTATTATGCTCAGTTGTTACAACAGTGGCAGAGTGCCATATCCCCAGTTAGCACAGTAAGGGCACATTCCAATATTCATAGTTATCACAGTTATCATTATGTCCCGGAAACAAAGCAATCATATCTTCCAGAATGTTTGGTTAGCACTCCAAGGCCAGATTGCCTTGTGGCTGTATGTGTGTTGTGTTGGGGCAGTGTGTGTGCAGTCCAATTGGAAATGCCTGCCATAGTAGGGATACCAAGTCTATGTGAAATGCGCAAAGTCCGTGTGAATGCATTGTTGGTGGTGGTGTTTGTTCAATACCGAGGTGGCATGTATTCATGCTAAAACAGTATATGTGCATGTACAGTGCTCGTGATGGTGTGTATGTTTGTGTGCAAAGCTTAAACCAGTGTGTGTTTTATGTGTGTATGCAGTTCGGGAATGGTGTGTATTTACCATGCGGTGCTCAGATCAGTGGTGTGTGTGTGCATGTTTGCGTGGAGGTGCACATGTATGTGTGCTTTGTGACATGCATGAGCTTTGCAGTGTCTTTCTAGTGTTAAGAGGTTTGAGTTTGCCATGCTGTATATGGTGTATGGCTGTTGTGTGCAACATAGTGGCACTCTTTATGTGTTTGTGGAAAATGTGTGTATGTGTGTACAGTGTACAACTGCACACAAATATCAAAAACAATAATATAACTGTTTTACGTCATTCATGACAGAGTTGCCACTGTTGAATTAGGTGGAGGAAGGTTTCATTCCAACTTTGCTGCTCTACTTTCGGTAACCAAAGAACACCCACAGGCTGTTTTTCCCTCCTCACAGTAGCATTCATCTATCTACACTCTCCATCCAAATGTTTTGCCACACCAGAGATTGCATTGTTACACGTACAAGTATAACGCTAAAAATGATATCAATATTCAAGTTGGAGAGGACATAGGCATGTAGAAAACAGAAAAAAACAGCCAGCGAACATCATTCATTTACTCATTCACCTGTATTTACTCTTTACAATTACACTCTGCTTCGAGAGTGTTTAAAATTGCATGCAGAGGACAAGCAACACCTAAGTGTAAGCGTTGGTGGTCATCTGCATGCAATGACCCTTTGATCTGAAATGACCTCCAAACATATAAGGACATTCAATGCAGGCTGCAGTTGAAGAGGAAGCTCCCAAACTCCAGTGATCGAGAAAATGAAGCACACCTTATTGCATGTGGGCAATTAAAGTCCAAGTTCCCCAAAATATTGATACAGAAACCCGTAATGAAGAGTTATTTGTTTAGAAGAATAAAATGGAAAAGGAGGCAAATAGGAAACCTGGCCATTCTTGAGGAATATCATTTCAGTTGTCAGCCCTTAGCAAAAGTGGAGAACGCGTGGTGCCCATCCTTTAAGTCACGATTGCATGTTGCATTCTGGGGGTCATTTTATTAAATGTGTTAATTGCATTCTGGGAGCTGCCAACGTTAACACGTACACCCTGTTGAGCCCACGGTATGCAATGGCAATGTTTCTGCTAAACGGAGTGCAAAGTCAAAAAGTAAAAACAACTCTTTGGTTTTACACTCGATTATGTACAAAAATAGCAGCGCTGTCTGCAGGTTATGCTTTGCAGATTGTAATTATTATGAATTCTAACCACCTGCATGAACACCTCAAGAAAGTCAGCAAAGTCAAAATCTATTCAAGATATAATAAGCACCAGCAATTCCGAAAATCATAAAGCTGCATAAAGAAAATTGAATTTCCTGTATGAGACAAGAGAGTTCAACATCCCAGTCCAAAAAAGGACATACACGTTGAGGAAAGCATATCTGTGGAGGGAAGAGCCTAAACCGTGACAGACTACGTGCCCAAACACAAACTCTCTGGGCAAAATAGTCGAATTTGTATTCTGACACAAGACAGTATGTTTGCATTCTAAAACAGTGGGCCTCATCATGAGTTGGGCCGTATCCCGGCGCTAATTGTGCCAGGATACCGCCCAAGGCAATTAGCGTTACTGCAACTCGGTCTGGCACAATTTGCGCCAGATCCCGAGTAGTGGTTGCGCTGTTATTCCCCATTTGTTAGGAGGCCATAGGACTCTACGGGTTTTTCAGCAATAGTGCCGGCGGCAATAGTGCCAAAAATGGACAGAAAGCTGGAGATTTACCTAAATCTCCAGCTTTCTGCCCAAACTCAGGATTGGGCGGAGCGGTAGTGTGGCAGTAGTAACATTACAGGCACATTTCTGCCATCCCTCCAAACCCTGATGAGGCCAAGTGTGTATTGTATGCTTGCCTTGCTGTGACAGCTTTCTGCCAATACTTTTTTTCCTTTCTTTTGAATTGGCCTTTTGTGGCTCTACCATGTTCCTATGTATTCACCATGTGGGTCATTTTATAGCAAGTATGAATTGCATGTAGGGGACTGCCACCGCTTGGCACCTATGTGCTTTTGGGTCCCATACATGCAATTTTCAACATTTGTACAATAAAAGAGTAAAATCAGGTGAAATCATCTTTACTCTTCACTTTTAATCTGAACTTTTACTGTCTACTCTAAGCATTGCAAAACAGGCCATGTAAATCACTGTTATGTCACCCAAACCCTCCCAACACCCATGACCCCTGTCCTTCATGCCATGCCATGCCATGGCATCCAACAGCTCAACAGCCAACCGAATGCACAACATATGATACTATCATCATTAAGTGCAACCTGAGAAATGTAAACAGGCATGAGACATTCACACCTGACATGGAACCTGATAAACTCACTTGGCAAAAATCTCCCACACGTACAAAGGGGGTCATTATGTCATTATGAGTATGGCGGTATGCCATAGACAGTGCCGGTACGTCACTGGCATCGTCCATACTGTACTGCCATATTACGAGTAACCCTGGTGGGTATTGGGCTGTGTGGTGGTCGCCACAGCTGCACCTGCAGCTACCACTACCTGTGGGCCTGTGTCAGCACATGTTACTTACTGTCGGGTCACAAGGGTGCCAGGGTCTGATGCAACAGCAGCATCACCTGGAGCCGCAGGGGGTGGTGGCATGGCTGCACCAGCATGTGGCTGGACATCCTGCCCCTGTGGTGCACCCCTGCCTCTTCGTGCTCTACGGCCACCCTGGCCACCCTGGACTCCACGTAAACCCTGGTCACCCCGGCCACGTGCCCGACCACTCCCAACACTGGCAGGACACCCAGCTGAGCCCCCCATAACCTTTGGTGGCCTCCCAACCATGGCACGGATGTACAACTGCCAATTGGAGGTGCACTGAGCAATTGTCCTGGTCAATTTGGATGAAGGGGGCAGGGTACGTGATGGTAAATGCACCCCTGTGCTCCTGCAAGGCTGCCTGTGGACGCTGGGGATAAATGATCCTCACGCAATGCTCAGGCACCCCAATAATAAAAGAAAAACCTATATGCAACCCCTGTAGCCCACGTGCGTGTAAAAAAACCTCACGCAGTACGCTGTGGCACCCATGAACACAAAAATACGTACGTGATTAACATGCAGGCTACTATGACGTCAATAAATGGGGTACGCGACAAACAGGGGCACCCGCAGTGGGAAAAATAGCGTGCAATAGCGTGCACGACTCACCATCTGCATGGAAAATAAATATGCGTAGGCACTGTAACCACTGTGAAGTAATCCGGTGCGTGTGAACCCCAAAGAAGGAAAAACACACGTGTCGGTCTCCACTGAAAGCAAGTACAGTGTGCTGCAGACCCACGTGGACCATTTACACGAGCGGAAAGAAACACCTGCGCGCTTTACGTCACATACGCGCTTACGCGCTAAGGGCCTTTCCTCGAATTACACTCTGACAAGCTGTTTTTTCACATGCCAAATCACTCTGTATCAAGCTGGCCATGTGACAACACACGGAAGACCACGCTCCTGCCATTTTCCTGCCCCCCAGAGCCCCAAGCCAACTCCCACCAGCCATCTGCTGCTGCCTGCCTGCCTGCTGGCCACATGCCCTGCGATTTGGTGCCTGCATGTCAGCCATCTGCAGGGGTCCAGTTGCTGTGACCACCCCTGCTGGAACAGAAGACTCCCGACTGAAGTACCATCGCTCCACAGCCCAGCACCAGGACCCAGTTGCCCACCCACACCTGCCTCAGGGGTTACCATGTCAGGGGAAACACCATCAGACACCACTGGCAACCCCCAGCCAGAGAGGCAGAGGGCTGCCAGATTCACAGCAGGAGAGGTTGGCATCCTGATGGAGCAAGTCCTGGTGCATTATGAAGCCCTCTACGGAAGAAGACGCGCCGACAAGGATGGACGGGAGAAGATCTGGCTGGACGTCGTGGTTGCCATCAACGTGGAGGGGGTGGCAACCCACGACCTACAACACGTTCGTAAGCGCTGGGAGGACTTCAGGTCCAGGAATCTCAGGAAGGCCTGTCACCTCTTGGAAGCAGCAAATGCAGTGAGGCGCCGGGTCCACCTTACCACCGATGACATGAGGGTGATGGAACACATTAACCCAGTGCTTCACTGCCAGATCCTCGAGAGGGAGACTCGTCCAGAGTCGAGAGGTAAGTGTCCATGCATACTTATTGGACGCCGTGCATGTTGAAGTGTGCCATGAGTGTGCAGCTTGGACATATGTCTGAAAAGGGCCATGTATACATGTGTATGTGCAGGGACATGACAGTGCTGCATGTGTGTCCTGTCATGTGTGATGCACAACAATGGTGTATGTGTTCCAAAGCATGATGCACAAATGCACATGGAGACGCACACATGTTAGCATTTCTGTGTATGTACTATGCCATGGATGGGGTGTGACACATGGATGCTGGTTCCACCTTCGTGCATGTGCATGGTGTACATGTGCGTGTGTGTGTGTTTCACATGTGTGCGACTATGATATGCCATGGAAGCATGTGACACAGACATGGAGTGAGCCAATTGGAAGATGTGACATAGTTTCCGGTGAATGCACTGTGACAGGTGGTGGAGATGTACAGATGCATGTCTGTCTGGTGGCGTGTGTGCATGTGTTTGGCACTCCCCGTGTTGTTTGTGATGTCTGGCAGACCTTTGGATGTTCATGCTGTTGTGCGTGTATGGATGCTGCTGCCTGCTGCACCATTTCTGTTTATTTGTGCATGTGTGTGGGTTCAAATGATATGTGTGTTGGGGTGTGTGATGCCATCTGTGAAGTTTGACACTGCCACTCATGTGCAACTGTCATGTGTGTATACGAACATTGTACAGTGCCCTGATGCCTGTGTTCTGTCTCTCCCTGCCTGCAGCGTGAACTGATGATGAGGATAGAGACGGTGCTGTGGAGCACAGCGGCAGGGATCCCACCACCAGCCGGAGACACGGGGCTAAACTCCCCTCCCAGGTTTTCATCTCTTCGGGGAGTGAGGAGTCTGGTGCCACGTCCGTGGCCGCGGCTGCCAAGGGTATGTCCAAGAGGCAGCGTTTGGAGGTGGACTCCTCGGCAGCAGTAGGGGCAGCTGAGCCCCCACAGGGGCCTATGGAGGAAGATGGCACAGAGTCATCCAGGTTGGTGGGAGGTTTGGTTGAGGAGGAGGCCGTGGAAGGCCCATGCACGGGGCCTGGGGGGGATTCCACTGGTGCTAATGGTGCAGTCCAGGGGCAGGGACAGGAGGCAGCTCAGGCCGCCGCGGAGGTGCCTGTGTGTAATCCTGTCCCCGATCCTGTGACTGCATCATTCAGCACCAGCAGGGATGCCTTCGTCCAGACCCGTTTTCAGGGAGGGGATGTGCAAACAACAACTGGCCTTCCTCTCCCTGCGGATGTTGCAATCTGTGACCGTGTTGAGCCTGTCCTAGCTGGGGTGGTGTTGCGCCAACGTGGTATTCGGGATGACGTGCAGGGTTCTCATGAGGACAATGCACGTCATTTAGAATACTTCATTGACCGCGTCAGCCTACTAGGACAGGTCACCGGCGCTGGGTTCCTCCATGTGCTGGATCTTCTTGCGACCTCCTCCTCAACTGAACCCCCTATGCACCAGTCATCCTCTGTGCCATATTCCTGCCCAAGTATCACCTGGGCACCCTGTGGAGCTGCCCTTGAGCCAGCGGCCAGGCTGGTTGAGGACACATCCCTGCCACAGTCGGGAGTCAGAGGTCCAGCAGGGGTGGCCACCCCACCAACTGGACCCCAGCAAGAGGAGGACTTGCAGGCATCAACAAGCAGGGCACATGCACGGCAGCAGCAGGCTCATGGGGGGAGCAATGATGGCTCAGGGCCAACAACATCACAAGGGCAGGCATCGGCCGGAGTGCAGAAGGACCCTGGATTGGGAGTGTCTTCCATGTGGCAGCGGTTGGGCCAGCAAATAGATGCGGAGCGGCAGCGGGTGAAGGAGGCACGGCTCACGATGGTCAGGGCAGAGAATTCCATGCGCAGGGTATTGAGGCGGGTTGAGTGCATCGAGACAACTCGCACTGGCCCTCATTACGACCCTGGCGGAAAGTAACTGACCTGACCGCCATAGCGTAAATAGCGTTTCCGCCATTGCACGACGGAGTAAAGTGCGGCTAATTCCGACCCATCGGGCACGAGCACTACGCCATGGCGGAAGTGCAAAGTCCGCAATGGCGGAAATGTCCCCAAAACGCCCCTCACCGCCGTCGTACGGCGCCCTAGGTGCAATTCCGCCACCCATCATAGCGGTCACCGTAATGAGCGGCAATCGGAAAATACGGTGACCGTAAATATACGGAAACGGAAGTAAAAACATGGTCCCGGAACGGGAAACAGCACGCCGTACACCTATAAAATCAGAATTCCCACACAACCATTAAAAATACTACCCTGAGACACATCCCAACCCGTCATCCACCCTAGTGAAAACAATAAAAATGGGAAAAGTAGCGAAAAAAGCGTGCGACCGCAAGCGGCAGGTCCACTTCTCCCGTGAGGAACTCACCGTGCTCACAGAGACCCTCCAGGAGAATGCTGCCGTCGTCTTCTGACTGCCATAGCGTAAATAGCGTTTCCGCCATTGCACGACGGAGTAAAGTGCGGCTAATTCCGACCCATCGGGCACGAGCACTACGCCATGGCGGAAGTGCAAAGTCCGCGATGGCGGAAATGTCCCCAAAACGCCCCTCACCGCCGTCGTACGGCGCCCTAGGTGCAATTCCACCACCCATCATAGCGGTCACCGTAATGAGCGGCAATCGGAAAATACGGTGACCGTAAATATACGGAAACGGAAGTAAAAACATGGTCCCGGAACGGGAAACAGCACGCCGTACACCTATAAAATCAGAATTCCCACACAACCATTAAAAATACTACCCTGAGACACATCCCAACCCGTCATCCACCCTAGTGAAAACAATAAAAATGGGAAAAGTAGCGAAAAAAGCGTGCGACCGCAAGCGGCAGGTCCACTTCTCCCCTGAGGAACTCACCGTGCTCACAGAGACCCTCCAGGAGAATGCTGCCGTCGTCTTCTCGACGCAAATGACCAGGACGGCACTTGCGAACAAGAAGGCCATATGGGCCCTGTTGGCACAGCGGGTAAGTGCGGTGGGGACCGCACCCCACAACCCACAGCAATGCAGAAAGCGATGGGTCGACTTGCGGATACGCGTACGGAGCATACTATCCGCCAACCGTAACATTGCCACAGCTACCGGGGGAGGATCGGAATCACCCATCAAGTTGACCCCCTGGGAAGAAATCTGTGCCTCCACCATTGGAATGGAGAGTATAGAGGGAGTCGGAGGGATGGAGAAAGGAGTGCAGACATCCGAAGAATCAGGTAGGTGGCCCAAATAAAACAATGCTAAATCCACAATATCCAATCATGTGAAGTACCATATGTCCACATAGTGCAACAGAAACACATGGCCAGGAGAACGTCCACATACATTGGCCTGATAGCGCACTTTAAAAGTCACATTAAATACATAAATAATTAAAAATCCTAAAAACACCCTCTACACGTGCAGCAGGCACACCCTAACTGCAGGCTGCAAAACAACTGCATCCTCAATCCACACAAAAATGAAACCACCTCCAAGGCCCTGACCCAAATCACCCTCAGGTACCACCCCAATGCATGTGATACATTGCCATTCCAATTTCCACAGACCCATTAATAACGCTCGCCCTCCTTTACTCCACCACAGGGTCTGATTCAAACGACGAGCTCCAGGACACCCCTACCAGCACACCTGCAAAGAGGGCCAAGACCAACGGCCAAAGACCCTCCACCTCAGCTGCACGGATCAAGACACGGCAGCAGCACAAATCAAGTGGCAGGACACAGGAGGGGACTTCAACAGGCACCCCAGCAGCCAGCATGCCCACAACAGCACCACCACAGGTCCCCCCAATGGATGCCACAGAAGGCACTGCTTCTGGTGGCAGCAGCACCATAGGTGACACTGCATTAATGGCAGCATGCTCCGACACAGAAAACGGTGATGTCGATGTAGGATCCATCCATGACCTGTCTCAATCCCCCTGTTTGTTTCATCCCGTACACCATGAGGATACCACGCAGGGGCACCCACAAGACGACGACTGGCCATCCCCCACAAGCCCTGTGGCAAGGCAACATGAGGTGATCAGCCCCTCTGTGACACCACCGCAAATGGCCATGGCACAGCAGAGGCAACAGTCCCTCGACCAGGTGATCGTGCAACAGCAGCAACTGGCCACGCTCCTCAAGGACCATGCTGATGAATGTGGGGGTACTAAGGCAGCCATAGAAACATCAACTGAGACACTTAGGGCAGAAATGGAGAGAAGTACAGAGACACTAAGGGCACAAATGGAGAGAAGCACCGAGAGCCTGAGAGTAAAAATGGAGAGAAGCACCGAGAGCCTGAGGGGGGAACTGCATGCGACGTCCAAAGACGTATGTGCTGAACTTGCCGCTGTGCGCCGTGTGCTCACTGAGCTCTCACAAACCCTTAGGGACATGCATGGACGTGAGCAGGCAGAGACATCATCCGTTGCAAGTTCCGTCCAGGGCAGCCCCCAACGTAGATCTGGGAGGAACCTGCGCTCCACAGGCAGGGGTGCCCCTGATACCCGGAGAGGGGGCTTGCAATAGCGTCTGCCCACTGACAATGAGCATCTTTGGACACTGGTGTTCGGGGGGGAGGTAGGAGGGTGGAGGGGGTGTGTTGGGCTCACTTGGGTGGCGGGTCGATGGGGTGTGTAACATAATTTCACATATGCTATAAACATTGCACAATCATCCAATGAGATGAGTGGACATTGATCTTTGTGTACGAGGCCTTTATAGGCGTACAGTCCATATTGTGCATGTTCCAGACACACACAGTGCCACAAGTCCCATGTCCATGTATCAGCCACCAGGCGTGAGTGCTAGAAGCATGAATCTATGAGAATCTGACGAATTTCACGGCCCTCCTGTGCCTCGCGGACTCCTTGAGGTGCTGCCACATCCCCACCCTCATCATGACCATCTTCAGGTGCCTGCAGTTCTGCGTCAGGGGGCATGGGCACATTTCTACGTACGCACATGTTGTGTAGCATGACACATGCCATGACCATCTTTGCAACCTTCTCATGGCGGTACAGGAGTGCCCCGCCAGACCTGCTGAGGCAGCGGAAACAAGTCTTCAGTAGGCCGAATGCCTGTTCTATGACTACACGGGTACGTGAGTGGGCATGGTTGTAGTCCTCCTCATGCTGGTTCTGTGGGTTCCGGAGTGGTGTAAGGAGCCATCTCTTCAGTGAATACCCGGCATCACCTGTATGTGGACAATAAAGGATGTTTGTGGAATGACATTGCTACGTACGCACCCCCCCCCTTCCTGCCAGGTCATTGGCGCATCACATACCCCACATTATCATGCATGAAATGAGACTCACCGAGTAGCCAGGATCTGTTCCCTGCGTGTCGCTCCATGTAGCGTGGTATTGTAGAGTTCCTCAAGACCATAGAATCATGGGTTGATCCAGGAAATCGGGCACAACAATGTGTAATGATCCTGTTGGAGTCACACACCATTTGTACATTAAGAGAATGATATTGTTTTCGGTTGCGGTACTGGGCCTCCATGGCATGTGGGACAACCAATTCCACATGGGTGCAGTCGATGGCACCAATGCAACCCGGTATGCCGGCAAGTGCATGGAATCCCACTTTTGTGTTCGTAATTTCCTGCTCCGAGCGTGGTAGAGAGATGTAGTCGTCTGCGTGCTTCAGGAGGGCATCGAGCACTTGCAATAGTGTCCGTGACAACAGTGGCTGTGAAATGCCATGCAACTGTCCGACTGTGTGCTGGTAGGTGCCTGTGGCCAGGAAGTGGAGTACAGACACCACCTTCAGTAGGGGTGGGATGGCGGTTGGGCTATCTATCATGCTGACAAGGTCAGCGTGTGTCATGTCCACAATGGCGGTTATGGTGTCCCGGTCCAAACGGTAGAGGGTGTGGATCTGCTCATCAGTGAGGTTGAACGGATGTGCTCGGAGGCGTGGGATTGCGGGCTGCCTGCGTGGTGGTAGTGGCTGTGCTGGTGGGCCTTGCTGGCCCTGCCTTGCCCTCCTCCTCCTCCTGCGTCTCCTCTGTGCGGCCGGTTGTTGTAGTAGTTGGTGTTCGTCTTCTTCTTGAAGTTGGAGTACTTGCAGTGCTATCAGGTCCCCCAGGGCCAACATCGCTAGTCCTGCCGGTAGCATTTTGGAGTGGGTGTGGTTGTGGGAGGGGGTTGGGTGTGCAATTTATGTGTTTTCAGGCTGTATAGCCTCCACCTGTGGTGATTCATTCCACCTGTGCAAGCTGCAATCCCCTTTGGGCGAGCACGTCCCGCACACAACTCTGCAATTCGACGCATGGCATTTTACTATTACAATCATGTATTTAATCCCGATGGCAGTGAAATATTGGTTCATATGTTCATTCTGCTATGGTCCCATTGTTTCACATACTATCTTTGCAGTCGCGAACAAACTTGTGAATGGTCAGTGGAATGTAGTACTCGATTGACGGTGGACCCTCATGCAGCACTGTACCGAGGTTCACCGACGGGCGGGGCGTCCCATTTGTGAGTGATGCCAGTTGCCATTTTCACACACTGCCGCACTACATGGATGGATTTGTGATTTCAAGCGGTCACAGATGCCTTTTCGACGTGATGTTGCAAATGAGGAATTCGAAGGACAGCGCTTTCGGTTTTCAGCTAGCGGCGAGGAGACGCCCACAGGTCTGACTGCAGATATAAAGTTCTATTGTTTAATGTCCTTCGGACAGGGGCCATGGCGAGAATGCAATGATTGATATGAATAGTATGGGATGCACAATAGCGTAGTGGACGATAAGGCAGGACGTTCCCAAATACATGTTACTTCACAACACTGGAATTCCGGGCTGGAGCACAGTGGATTTTGCAGACTGCATTACGCACAGACTCAATGGAAATTTCACATGTTATGTGAGTAAATAATCAGGCGTTTTCATACCGGGATGAGGGAATGATGTATGGATGCATGGACAGATGATTTAATGGAGAGTTTGCCATGTACAGGGCTTTTTGGAATCTATCCACTTCCCCTGCGCTATGTGATGCAGGGCTGCCATAGTGGGACCATCGTCTATCTGCCCTTGTTGAACCCTCCCTGTCTCGACGTGCCTTCAAACACTTGTGTCTATGCACGTTACAAATCCCATCGAATGGATTCTGTTTTAACAGACGCATGCACACAAACACTCGTTTGTAATAGTGTTTTCACCTCGATTTATATAGTTATGATTCGCAAGTGAATTTTGGGTGGGAATAATCCTTTTGAGTGGGCTAGCATGCATATGGCTGTGGATTTAGTGTGATCATTGAAGTGAGTAATTCAAATGAAGTTCTGATGCCCATACTATTCTTTTTCATTTCATTTGGGTGACAGGTATCTCCTCCCCTTTTGCCGCTGCCATCTGTATGCCACTCCTGCAGATGGCTTTTACTCCCGACACCTGCTGCTTTGTGTTAATCAGTGGAGCACCATTACGATCTTATGGGACGATCGCCAATGGGCCACATGCCCTTACGCAGTACTAGTGGCTAGGAGCAACGTATCGACCTTTCAGCTGGACTAGTGCCTACCTAATGGGACGGCCCTGCGGTTCTAGGCGCTTCCATGTTGCCTTTTTGAACGTGAATGTAGCCCCTGTGTACCATGAAGGAACAGGGCGTCACACAAGGAGAAGCTGGTCATTTATTGCGGATGCAGCCCACAATAATGAAATATATTTTGGAGTTCATGACCTAATAGCTGTATGGGCTTGGTGATTTTGTTGTGCATTAAATTTTGATTATGATATTGACCGTGTAGCGTTATTCTTTGCAAGTAATGTAGCATATTCCTATTTGTGGAGCGATGTATTGTGAGAAGATCTGCATTGGGTTCCGGCT
Source organism: Ambystoma mexicanum (assembly GCF_040938575.1). NCBI lineage: Eukaryota > Metazoa > Chordata > Amphibia > Caudata > Ambystomatidae > Ambystoma > Ambystoma mexicanum. Next base: position 865,816,106 of record NC_090937.1, read on the forward strand.
TCTGAGTATATTTGCGTGGTACTGTACTGGGCGCGTTTGCCTATGAAGCCCAGTGAGGTCAGGGATAGGGGCTGCCATTATGACTGTTTTAATGATGTCATGCTCAGGGGCGGGGGATTAGCTTTTGTGTAACAGATGCCGGTCAGCCAGGTGGATTGGTGGAATGATGTGATTATCAGAATATGGCTGGTCACAGGTGCCTGTGTTTGCGTGCGTTTCTTGGAGGGAGACTGAGGTCATGTCCATTGGAATAGCTTCTGTATTCGTGCCATCTGTGCCCTGCAGCTCCCATTGGCCCCTCTTGAGATGAGCCTGGCTGCTCAGTCACTCTGCCAACTTGTGTGGTACATGCTTATGCTGATGGTTGGTTTGTTTACTGGCAGGAGTACAGGGCTGGTGCAGTCTCACTCAGGATACTGCTTTGAATGTTGCCTTACACTGGTGTCAAGCGATGGGGGGCCTGTTTTTGTTTGTCTCATATTTCAGTTCATGTTGCTGGACTTGAACCTTCACATGCCTGTGCTGCATCAGTACGGCAATGGTGCCATGGCAAATATGGATGGCCACTCACAAGGCACTTGGAGCCCCTAGATTCATTTGTTCGTTGGCATGCATGGGTGACTTGTACATTTCACTGGTTGCATTGTGACTTCATTGCACCTACGAGGAGTTGTGCAATGTGGCCAGGGAGTGGTGTACAGGCACTCAGTAGGGCCTTTTACGGTTGGTTCGCGATGCCGTACTTCTCACCATGGCGGAATGGTACTTTCCGCCATGCTTGATGGCGTTAGGTATATGTCCGCTAGGGTCAGAATTCGCGTACCGTTGCGCCATGGTGGTAGTTACGGTTTGGCATGGCGCGCGTGCGCGTACTTGGTGCAGTTAGCGTTGGCGTTCACTACGGTGTCGCTAATGGCATCATACTTTACGGTGACGGGTCATAATCGCAACGAGCGCTATTCGATGGCGGTATTGCATTTCCGCCATCGTTTTTCGATTTCCGCCAGGGTCGTAATGAGGGCCACTGAGTTGGAGGATGCCATGGCCACATCCCTGCGAGACCTCGAGGCCTTGGAAGAGGCCCGCCTACGGAACATCGACGTGGAGTTCGATGATGCCCTGGCCCGGAACATCAACAAGTTAGCCGTTGAACTTGCCCGCCGCCTTTGTACATAGTTCTTTAGGGTTAGGTTTCCTTTGTTTTTTTCTTTTTCTTTGGAGTTCATGGACTTTGCTCCACTTCATGTATATAGTTTTTTATTCATAGGACTTTTTTGTAGGTTTCATTTGGTTTGGGGATCATGGACCCTTTGGACTAGGATTGTATATAGTTGAAGACTTGTACATACTTTCTTTTTAACATTTCCCATGGATCAATGGTTTTCTTTTTTTTGATTATTTAATTCAATTCATGTTAACACTGGCGATGGACCACTTTTCTTTTTTCATGCAAGGGTTTTTCGTTTTTCATTGGATTTTCTATTTTTTTGGTAATAGCTTTCATTATTTATTAATTTGCAAGTTTGATTTTCTTTATGTTATTTTATTATGTTTTTAATACATTTATTCGAACTTCATGATTGGTTTTGTGTACTATCATTGGTTTTGTGCATGTCTCAATGTACATTGCCTCAGTCATGTGTTGCGACTGTGTGACTCTGTTGTGCATTTATGCATGGGCATGGTGGTTCTTTTAAGACTGTCATGGCATGGGTAATTTGGGAGTGGGTGCAGTGAATGGTTGCATGCTTGTACTGGGGGCAAGGGGGATTTGGGTTGGCATTAGGGCCATGGGTTTGTTTTGTTAGGACATGTTTGGTGGGACATGAGTCGGGGCCTGCTGGCAGGTGCCCGTCAATGGGGGGGTGGGGGTACATGAGTCAGGGGCTGCTGGCTGGTGCCCGTCAATGGGGGGGTGGGGGGACATGAGTCGGGGCATGCTGGCAGGTGGCTATCAATGGGTGTGGTTGAGGGGGAGGGGGGACATGAGTCGGGGCCTGTTGGCAGGTGCCCGTCAATTGGGGTGGTTGGGAGTGTGGGGGGACATGAGTCGGGGCCTGCTGGAAGGTGCCCGTCAATGGGGTGGTTGGGGGGACATGAGTCGGGGCCTGATGGGACGTTCCCGTCAATGGGGGTGGTTGGCGGGGTGGGGGGACATGAGTCGGGGCCTACTGGCAGGTGCCCGTCAATGGGGGTACATGAGTCGGGCTGCTGGCAGGTGCCTGTCAATGGGGGGTGTGGGGGACATGACTCAGGGCCTGATTGCAGGTGCCCATCAATGGGGGTGGTTGGGGGGCGTGGGGGACATGAGTCGGGCCTGCTGGCAGGTGCCCGTCAATGGGGGAGGTGAGGGGACATGAGTCAGGGCCTGCTGGCACGTGCCCTTCAATGGGGGTGTGGGGGACATGTGTCGGTGTTCCCGAGTGCATGGTGCCATGTGGCCTGCCTGCGGGCCATGGACTGGGGTGATGGACTGCCCAGGGGTGATGGGCTGTCTGTGGGCCATGGACTGGGGTGATGGGCTGCCTGCAGGCCATGGACTGGGGTGATGAGCTGCCTGTGGGACATGGACTGGGGTGATGGGCTGTCTGCGGGCCATGGACTGGGGTGATGGGCTGCCTGTGGGCCATGGACTGGGGTGGTGGGCTGCCTGCGGGGCATGGGGAGTGGTGGCACACCCAGGAGGGCACACACTGCCAAATCACGTGTGAAAATCCACGTGCACCCCCGGAATACACGTACCCCGATCGCGCCAGTGAAATTGCATGTGAAAGTCCACACGTACCCCCAGAATAAATGCAGGCAGCAGATCCACCCTCCCCATGGCCCGCAGGCTGCCCATCACCCCAGGCCACTAACATTGATTTGTGTATCAGTTTCCACATTCTTTTTGTCTTTTTTGAAATTGTTTGGTAAAGGTTGGGTATTGATACGTATTTTCTGTTACGTTTTCCGAACAGCTACATTCTGCCCTACTGTGATTGCCATGGATTCCAGATGCCAAGTGATGGATTCTTTTGACTCGTGACTGGCTGCCTAACCGTCACTGTATTGTGGGACGACCGGCCCGGCTCCATTTGTCCATACGCTGGAGTGGCCATTAGGAGTAACATAACATCTTTTATGGTGTTATAGGCCAAAGTTCATGCCGACGTCTTGGAAATCACTATGCGACCGAAGCGGTTGCTTTTTCGAAAGCGAATACTTTGTGTATGCAAAAACATTAACGTGTGCCTCATGATTAACCTTTTCGATGATGACCGAACAAACAAAGTTACTATTTGATTGAAAATGGGAATAGTCCGATGGTCTCGGACAGTTTATTGTGAAATTAAAGTACTTTACAAATTCTAAAATTGTTAATGTTTTCCTTTAAAAAACAGTTTATTATTTCAAAATGTAATGTGCTAGGATGTACGTCGCAGTGTGTTCATTTTCTGGTTCTGCGTCACGGCACGTAGGTGCTTATGGGCGCATTTGGCAACGCTGGAGAGGAAGTTCATCCAAAAAAGTGTACAATATCATGAGGGTCGGTTATGTGATGAGATGTGGGAGTGTTTTCGTATTACCCAAGTGTCGTAATGGAGTTAAACAAAGTAGCTGTATACGTTTATTGACTCAGGGGTAGGCTGCAGCCATGGGGAGTGGGCAGAATGACGGGGTCATGGTATAAGGTCATTATCCGCACAATGTGGCTACTGGCCATGACCAGAAGGGAGAAAAGATAGGATTACAGTGGCCATGTCCACCTGGGACTGGCTTTGTGGTAAAGTTGTTCGACATTGCGATACATTTGAAAGGGAGGAAAAAAGTGCTGGTGGTAATATGTTAACAGCGTTTCCTTTTTGCTTCGTGCAGGCTGCCATGGAAAGCAAAGAGGGGCCATGTATGGAACAACTGCCTTCCCTTTCTATGGTGGCCATCTTGGAAAAGGATTTTGTTTCAGGTGTCCCATGTTACAATGACAAATCCTCTTTTTCAGTAGCACACGTTGCTGCTTTGCAAATCTAGATTGTTAATGGCAAATGTTATTGCGTCTATGTCCTTTACTGAGAAATATAAAGTAGATGGAGTGTATGCGATTTAAAAAATATATATTTTTAAACTGTGAAAGGTGGTTATTAAAGGAACATTTACTTTGTTTACGGGTGGCTTTTTTTGAGAAGGACAACAACGAAGGAACGTTGCAGACGGAAATGAGCAAAGAGGCACCAAACAGTAATATAGGGGGGTACGTGGACTGGGGAAAATGTTGTGCGTGTGTTATTTGTAAGATAGGGGCAGTGTTTCTCATGCTCCTTCAATAGAGCAGTGGTGCTGTTTCTCGGGTAGGAGGGATGGCCTTAGCTCATTTCGTTTTCAGATAACTAGTACTTTTGCTAAAAGTATGTACTGTGTACTACATTCCTAATGGCTGACTACGAATAAGTGTTCGAGCTGTGCAAGGGAAATGTTGAAGGTGGAAGTTTCTACATCAGTAAAAAATGTATTTCCACACTGTCCACGAGGCATACATCGTATTGTTAAGTGTGTACGGATTCTCGGACAGGTCACATGATGTGCGCCAGCATATGATCATCTGGCATTCTCTGCAAGGTATGCAATGAAGTCAGATGTTACTTTACATTATGGTTACGTGCTACTACTTAAAACCGATCAACTTTAGCAAAAAAACATTGTTAAAGGGATGTAATGATTAAGTTGCGCTACTAAAATCCTATGAAATTCGCTAAAGAAAACTTTGTTAACGGGACGTTATGGTTCGAAGTAAAACCAAAAAACCCTTGAAATTCACCAGTTATGGTAAGCTAAGCAACCATAACTCTTGCCACCACTGTGCACTGCTAACACCCAGGACATCAAAGATGACATCAGAGTTGTCATTGATGACATCACTTATGACATCACATGTACATTTACTTTGACCGAAAACTCTGTAGAAGGTATTCTTATTATAATGTTGACCAAAAAGTGTCAAGGATCATTGGAATAAGTATCAAGTGCTAATTAGTGCATTAAGCAATGCATTGATATACGTAGCATTCTATTATGAAGTTCTATGCACTATACTAAGGTACTCATGTAGAAACATAGGCATTGTGTGCAGCATACATGATGGAGGTGCAATATTCATAAGCTTGCCATGTTGAACAGTGAAATGATAACTGTTTTCTTATTAGATTTTTGGGTACTGTGAAACATGTGATAAGTAGGTAATGAAAACCACTTACTACATAATGGCATTATTATAGACAAAACACAAAGATACAACATCACATACAAATATGACTATATACACGAAAATTGAAGTAAGGAAAAAAACAGCGTTAGTAGCAGTAAGTGTTCAAAACCTAACTGATTATCTTTATGCAGAGAAATGATTGCTCTGTTTCAAAGGTGCTGCTTACCCTATGCATTTGTATCACATGAGTTGACTGGACCCTAAGGGAATTACTGTAAGAACATACTTGAAGGATAAGTCTACAAATATAGTATCTTTTATATTTTCAATTCCTGACTGTAACTGAAGAAAACCATGTGGCCTAGGTATGTCAGTAAAGGAAAAAGGGGGGAGCCAGACATGTGATGTCATCAGTGATGTCATCAATTACATTTCTGATGTCATCTTTTATGTCCTGGGTGTTAGTGTTAGCAGTGCACAGTGGTGGTGCAAGTTATGGTTTCCTAGCTTACCATAACTGGCAAATTTCAAGGGTTTTTCGGTTTTACTTCGAACCATAATGTCCTGTTAACAATGTTTTTTTTTACTGAATGAATATATATATATATATATATATATATATATATATATATATATATATATATATATATATTCTTGCTTCTACCTGTTAGGTAGATGTTTCGAGCTGCACTCTCCACAATAATTTTAACAACCAGTCACCATTGCAAGAAGTTGAAATCCAAACCGTTGTTTTTCGTTCCAAACTGTTCCTTTATTCATTTCACAGGGAAAAAGTCACGTTAAAAATCCATGGAAATCCGTTCCAAAATTGGAAAAAACAAACGTAAAGACCAAAGTGTCCAGGTCCTCCCAAGTGCATCACTCCTCATGAAGAGGCGTTTACGCGTTTCACGGCCAACTCGCCGCTTGCTCACAAAAATTAACCTCATTGTTACAGAGCCGTTTTAAAACGTGAGGAAAACAGGCAAGCAGGGGGAGGGGGGTAGTTGGAGGAGGAGGAGCACAAATTGTAGCAATCATAGAAGGACTAATTTCGCCTTTCCCAAACTTTGCCTCTTTGACTCGTCCACCTTGGAACGGTTAATTTTGCCATGCAATCTTAGGTATTACCAGTCATACTTTGTAATCTACTACATTTTGTGCATTTCCTTCACCGTGCATTTAAATAGCAATGATTTCTGATTCCTCCGATCCTACTATTAGGGTGTGACATACCCAATTTCAATCAATAGCAAGTGCCCATGTGTTACAATTTCTCTGTTTTTTGGTGTGGTTGTACTCAGACTTATTTAGTCCGTTTGATATTAAACCTTTTCCCTTATACAAGGCTAAAGTGTATCGTGCAAGTTTTATAATGTCATGTGTTCAAGACAACATATTCATTTCAAACAGTTTTACGTGTACTGCATATTTTGCTAATTCTTTGCTTAGAATGCACAGTGCATTTTTACTGCTATCTCTTCTATAGAGAATAGCTTTGTAAAGCTTAGACCACATCTGTATGCAGAAATGTATGAAAAGAAGGAACAATGTCAAATACATCTCTCACTTCTCAGCGTGATAAAGTGCTTAGTGCATTTACAGCCTTCACTTTTCAATTTAAAGTGGCAAGTGCAATAGCAGCATTAATTTTGTTCACAATTCCACATATATACATATCTATATGGATCAGAATAGTTACAAGATATATATAGTGACTATTCATTTTCACTGTTCAGATAATAAAGTGCTTAGTGCATTAGCAGCAATTTCTCTTAAAAAAATATATTGCCAAGTATACATGTGGAAACAGAGAGAGAGTATGTTGGATTTACTCGTACTATGCTTCTCTTCAATTTGCATAGAAAATATATATACCTAGAATCTATAATCAATCTGGGTCAAACTGTCTACGGTCTATGTTCACCTAGACCTCAATATCGGGAAGCGTCACAACTTTAATCTACACCACAAGCCTTTCCTGTTTCTTTCCTCACCAAAGTTTTTTTGTTTAAATTGTTACTCATTCAAAACAAGTGTATTAGAAGCAAAACATAAATAACCACAAACCAAAACATGTTAAAAACATTTTTAAAACATTGGAGACATTGAACAGAACGTAAGGGTATTTCTCATTCTCCTTAGAAACAGGAATTTGACATTAGTATTTTACTTTTCGCTTATCCGATAACATCTTCTGAAGAACTAAGGTTCAAACAATGGTCAAAGCTGATTTCGACACTCCACAGAATTCTTGCAGGCTGGTGTTACTACCACATCATATGTATAGTGACAGGAGACTTTGTTTTTCATTTTTCAGCAACCCAGAAAGGTGTACAACTCCTCATCAATGTTATACCCATTGGGCTGTTTACTCTCGAAGTCCAATATACACCTTGTTTCCTTTTGTCTGAGTAGCTTTTCCTTATCTCCTCCCCTTGGACCCAATTCGATTTTGTGTAGGCCCAGGAATCTGAAACTGTCAATTTCCTTATTGTGGCATTCGGCGAAGTGCTTCGCCATTGGGTAATTGGCGTTGTGTAAAATTGCACGCACGTGCTGTTGTATACAAATTTTTAGTTTACACTTCGTACTGCCAATATACCATTTTTGGCATGCACACGTAAGGGCATAGACTACATGATCCGTTTCACAAGTGATCCATTGCTGGATCAACACAGTATGTCCTGTCACCGGATGTCTAAAAGTTCCACCAGTAATTGCATATTTGCACATATTGCAATGGGTGCATTTGTAAAAACCTAGCTTTTTTGCGGTCAGCCAATTTGTGGGTACCTTCTTCTCTTCACTTCCCATAAAGCTTTGAACTAACAAATCTCTGAAGGATCTATTTCTTCTGAAAGTGACCTCTGGATGAGATTTGAGGTTTTTTGCGAGGTCTGGGTCAGCTAACAGGATACTTCAGTGCTTGTTCAGAATGTGTTTGATGTTTTTTGATTGGCTATCAAACGTGAGTATACATCGTGTGCTATTTTCCCCTTCCGATTTTTCTTTGCTTTTTTTGCCAGCTAGTAGAGTTGACCTTTCTATTAGTCTGGCCTTCAGGAAGGCCCTCTCAATGATCCTTTTAGGGTACATCTGTCTTTTGAAGCCTGCGGCCGTGATCTTACTCTCCCGGTCGTAGGACTCTAGCGTGGTGTTATTTCTTCTTAGCCTCACGAATTCCCCATAGGGGATACTCCAAATTACATTTTTTGGGTGTCCACTAAATGCGTGCAATGGAGTGTTTGAGCCAATCTTCTTTCTATGAAGTTCACAGGTTATTTTTTCATTGAGGATTCGAATGTTTACATCTAGAAAGGTAATAAAAGTCCGACTGTGGGTTTCTGTGAATCTTAGATTTTTGGTATTTTGGTTCAACTTTTTGACATACTCTGCCCAACCCTTTGCAGTACCATTCCAGATGATAAAAAGGTTGTCAATGTATCTTAACCATAAAACCACATTCTGTGTATATTCCTGATTGGTATCTGCCCATGCCTCAAGTTCCTCCCAAGCCCCCATCATCAAATTAGCGTACGATGGCGCAAACTTTGTCCCCATTGCTGTGCCCTGCACCTGCTTAAACTATTCATCATTAAAGAGGAAGACATTGTTCGTTAGGCATAAGTCGATCATTTGCATAACCATGTTGGTATGGCTTAGAAAGTTCAATGATTTAGTATTCAGGTAATGTAGGCAAGCAGTTTTGCCATCCTCATGTCCGATGGATGTGTATAACGATACGACATCCATTGTTGCCATTAAATATTCTTTTTGCCAGGGAATGTCCTCTATTCTGCACAAAAAGTCAGTGGTGTCTCTTATATAAGACGGGAGCACAGACACAAACGGAAACAAGACCTCATCGATGTATTTCGATACATTTTCTAGTGCTGAGCCTATTAGGCAGACTATCGGTCTCCCTAGCGGTTACTTCAGATTCTTATGTACTTTGGGTAAGAAGTATATTGTCGGAGTTACCGCATTACTAACCCGCAAAAACTTCAAAGTTTCTTCTGTTATAATACCCATTTCTTCAAACTTCCCGAGAAAGGACTTCACCATTTGTTCCAATTTCTTCATGGGGTTGTCTTTCAATCTCATACAGCAAGTATTGTCATTGAGTTGTTTGTATGCTTCTTTGATGTAGTCATTTTTGTTTTGTAGAACTATATTCCGACCCTTATCTGAGGGTTTTATGATGCAATTCTTTAATTCCTGCAGATCTTTCAATGCTTTTCTTTCGTTCGTTGAAAGGTTATCTTTGAGCATTGGATTTTTGGTTTTGCGGCGTAGGCTTTTTAAGTCCTCTATGACCAAACTTTGAAACATTTCAATGTTACTCCCCATATTCGAGGTTGGATTGAATTTCGATTTGGATTTAAGATTGCTTTTTACCATCCAATCTGTATTGATCCCTGCATCTTCGAGATCAATTGACAGACTTTCTTCTCCCATGCCGAGCCCTTTCTCAAGTTCCATAAGATCAGTGAGTGTGTCCACATCTTTTATTATGATTTCCGTTTTGCCTGTCTGTGCTTCCTTTTTTAGTTTTTGACAGCTGTTGTTTGCAAAGAATTTTCTGAGGCGGACCTTTCTAATGAAATGGTCTAAATCTATCCTGGTTTCAACATAGTCATTTTTGGCTTTAGGACAAACTGAGGACTTTCTCTTGCGAGGTACTTAGCGTGTGATCAGACACATGTATTATCTTGAAACTCCCATCATTTAGTGGGTCCTCATCGTTTAATTCCCAGAGCGCAGAGATCTGGCCGAATTATTGTTCTTGGGACTTCCTGCTCATATTTATATATATAAACCAGTTTAGCTAAAAAATGGCGATCTCCCTCATTATGTGGCTGGTGCTAGAAAAACAAATTTACCCAAATTCGTTAAAATGAGAAAAAAACACATGCCCCTACGTGGTTGTAGCACTCCAAAAAACCACCCAGTGGGTATGTACAAAAGTATTCCAGCACACAAGACCTAGCTATTTAAAATGTCATATTTATTATTGCATAATACAGCACATTACAAAAACAGGGGTGAAATCATTCATCCCTGTGACAGACGTAAGGTTGCACAAAGCACTCACTCCATGGTTGGAAGAAAGTCACGCGTTCCGCCTGAATCCTCAGGCTTCCTCAGACCTTTAAAATCCAAATGCGGCATTCACATCAAAGAGTTTAAAACGAAGGGCAATTACAGAGTGTCCCCTCTTGTTGCCTCATCACATGCAAAAGGGTCATGTGACCGCTTCGTGAAGGAAGGTAAAACCTGTCAAATATAATGACCTCCATATTGGAATGGTCATACACCTATGAATCAGGTGTATTGATTGGAAAAATGCGTAAATATATCGTGCAAAAACTTCACTTTACACTGTAAATGGCTACCGTGATGATAACTCGATCATAGAGACGCTCGAAATTGCCCATTTCTGAAAGTTGTCATTAAATTAGAATCGATGTGTAACATATATGCACTAGTGCGCCTATTTGTCGTACAATGGCTAAATGCAGCACAGATAGCCGCTATTAGCCATGCGCCCCCTCAAAGGGCAAGTGCTTCCAAGCCTGGAGCAGCGAGCAGACAAAGGCAGCCAAATTGTCAGTGGGCAAGTGCCCTATTGCTGCAAAACATCCCTGTGGTGTATAATGTGTCAGAGGGTGAGTGCCCTATTTTCAGATTAATACTCCAATAGTGTGTGTAAACTAAAGTCACATGAGATCTTTGGTGTAGCACAAATACGCAACTGAAATAGGAGTCAAGAAAAGACTAATTCTGTCATAATACAAATCCTACTAACATGCAAATAGCAATTCCTATATAAAAAAAAACAGTACCAAAGGATAGCAGCATTATTCAAAAAATGAGCAATTGGATAAATGACTGTACAAAAATATCTAACTATTTCACAAAAGTGCAGTGGGCATGGTATAGGTAAATCTATACTAAATACCATACCCTTCTTAAAACAGTTCAAGGAGATGTAACGAAATGACCAGAGGCACATCACAATCACAAATCATCATTTAAATATATGAAGAGTATTTCAAAGATAGCCTCACAGTTAGAAAATTCATGTTTGTAAGAACATAATTCAGCATCAATGTTCAAACCTTTCGGTTTCAAGGTTTCAAACTTACAAATGAGTGTGGCTTCTAATTGCCTCAATCTCAATTCACAGTTGCCTAATCTATTGTTCAGTGATGTCATCAATGACATTTGTGATGTCATCTTTGATGTCCTGGGTGTTAGTCTTAGCAGTGCACGGTGGTGGCGTGAGTTATGTTTGCTTAGCTTACCATAACTGGCGAATTTCAAGGGTTTTTAGGTTTTACTTGGAACCATAACGTCCCTTTGACAAAGTTTTTTCACTGAATTTCATAGGTTTTTAGTAGCGCAACTTAACCATAACATCCCTTTAACAAAGTTTTTTCATTGAATGTCATAGGTTTTTATTAGTGCAACTTAACCATAACGTCCCTGTAACATTTTTTTTAACTAAATTTTAAAGGTTTTTATTAGTGCAATGTCACCATAACATCCTTTTCAATAGATGAAGACCAATACATCTTATGTCCTCAAAGTGGGAACGCTGGGTGGTAAAAAAAAAACAAAAAGACGAGAAAAAGATGGCCACCATGGAAAGGTAAGGCGGGGTGTATAAAGAACACAACAGGGCATGAGCGGGGGGTGGGGGGGAACAGGGGAGACACATGGGCATGAGCAGGGGGTGAGAGGGAACAGGGTACAAACGGGGCATGAGCAGGGGGTGGGGGGAAAAGGAAGGAAACACGGGTCATGAGCAGTGGTGGGGGGAACACGAGAGAGACACGGGGCATGAGCAGCGGGTGGGCAGCAGGAACATGAGGGAGACACGGGGTATGAGCGGGGGGTGGGGAGGAACACGAGGGAGACACGGGGCATGAGCGGGCGGTTGGGGGTAACACGAGGGAAACACGGGGCATGAGCGGGGGGTGGGGGGAACAGAAGACAGACAGGGGGCATGAGCGGGGGGTTGGGGGCAACAGGAGAGAGACACGGAGCATGAGCGGGGGGTGGGGGGTGTAGGAGACAGACACGGGGCATGAGCAGGGGGTGGGGGGCAACAGGAAAGAGACACAGGGCATGAGCGGGGGGCTGGGGGGTACAGGAGACAGACACGGGGCATGAGCAGGGGGTGGGGGGCAACAGGAGAGAGACACGGGCATGAGCGGGTGGGGGGAACAGGAGACAGACACGGGGCATGAGCGGTGGGTGTGGGCAACAGGAGAGAGGCATGGGGCATGAGCGGGTGGGGAGAACAGGAGACAGACATGGGGCATGAGCGGTGGGTGGGGGGCAACAGGAGACAGACACAGGGCATGAGCGGGGGGTGGGGGGAACAACAGAGACAGACAGGGCATGAGCGGGGGGTGGGGGGCAACAGGAGACAGACACGGGGCATGAGCGGGGGGTGGGGGGAACAGGAGAAAGACACGGAGCATGAGCGGGGGTGGGGAGAACAGGAGACAGACACGGGGCATGAGGGGCAACAGGAGACAGACACGGGGCATGATCGGGGAGTGGGGGGCAACATTAGAGACACGGGCATGAGCGGGGGTCGGGGGAACAGGAGACAGCACGGGGCATGAGCGAGGGGTGGGGGGAACAGGAGACAGACACGGGGCATGAGCGGGGGGTGGGGGGAACAAAAGACATGGGGCATGAGCGGGGGGTGGGGAGAACAGACACCGGGCATGAGCGGGGGTGTGGGGGGCAACAGGAGACCGACACAGAGCATGAGCGGGGGGTGGGAGGAACAGGAGACAGACACGGGGCATGAGCGGGGGGGTTGGGGGCAACAAGAGAGAGACACGGGGCATGAGCGGGTTGGGGGAACAGGAGACAGACACGGGGCATGAACGGGTGGGGGGAACAGGAGACAGACACGGGGCATGAGTGGGGGGGTGGTGGGCAACAGGAGATAGACACAGGGCATGAGCGGGGGGTGGGGGGAACAGGACACAGACACAGGGCATGAGCAGGGGGTGGGGAGAACAGGAGACAGACACGGGGCATGAGCGGGGGGTGTGGGAGGCAACAGGAGACAGACACGGCACATGAGGGGAACAGGAGACAGATATGGGGCATGAGCGGGGGGTGGGGAGAACAGACACCGGGCATGAGCGGGGGTGTGGGGGGCAACAGGAGACCGACACAGAGCATGAGCGGGGGGTGGGAGGAACAGGAGACAGACACGGGGCATGAGCGGGGGGGTTGGGGGCAACAAGAGAGAGACACGGGGCATGACCGGGTTGGGGGAACAGGAGACAGACACGGGGCATGAACGGGTGGGGGGAACAGGAGACAGACACGGGGCATGAGCGGGGGGGTGGTGGGCAACAGGAGATAGACACAGGGCATGAGCGGGGGGTGGGGGGAACAGGACACAGACACAGGGCATGAGCAGGGGGTGGGGAGAACAGGAGACAGACACGGGGCATGAGCGGGGGGTGTGGGAGGCAACAGGAGACAGACACGGCACATGAGGGGAACAGGAGACAGATACGGGGCATGAGCGGGGGGTGGGGAGAACAGGAGACAGACACGGGGCATGAGCGGGGGAACAGAAGAAAGACACGGGGGAGTGAAACACGGGGCATGAGCGGGAGAGAGACACACGGGGCATGAGCGGGGGTGGGGGGGAGGGAGAGAGACACAGGGGGCATGAGCGGGGGGTGGGAGGAGGGGAGAAAGACACACAGGGCATGAGCGAGAGGTGGGGGGAGGGAGAGACAAACGGGGCATGAGCGGGGGGTGGGGGGGGAGAGAGACACACAGGGCATGAGCGGGGAGTGGGTGGGAGGGGGAGAGACACACGGGGCATGAGTGGGGGAGAGACACACAGGGCATGAGCGGGGGGTGGGCGGGAGGGGGAGAGACACACAGGGCAGGAGCGGGGGTGGGGGGTAGGGAGACACACGGGGGTGGGGGGGAGGGAGAGAGACACACAGGGCATAAGCGGGGGTGGGGGGAGGGAGAGAGACACACGAGGCATGAGCGGGGGGTGGGGGGAATGGGAGAGACACGGGGCATGAGCGGGGTGGGGGGAGGGAGAGAGACACACAAGGCATGAGCGGGGGTGGGAGGGGGAAAGACACACGGGGCAAGAGCAGGGTTGGGCGGGAGGGGGAGAGACACACGGGGCAAGAGCGGGGGTGGGCGGGAGGGGGAGAGACACACGGGGCATGAGCGGGGGTGGGGGGAGGGAGAGAGACACACGAGGCATGAGCAGGGGGTGGGGGGAAGGGGAGAGAGACACAGGGCATGAGCGGGGGTGGAGGGGAGGGAGAGAGACACACGGGGCATGAGCGGGTGTGGGGGAGGGAGAGAGACACACTGGGAATGAGCGGGGGGTGGGGGGTTGGGGGAGAGACACACGAGGCGTGAGCTAGGGGGAGAGACACACAGGGCATGAGCGGTGGGTAGGGGGGTGGGGGATAGACACACGGGGCATGAGCGGGGGGTGGGCGGGAGGGGGAGAGTCACACGGGGCATGAGCAGGGGTGGCGGGGAGGGTTGAGAGACACATGGGTCATGAACGGGGGGTGGGGGGAAGGGGAGAGAGACACACGGGGCATGAGCGGGGGGTGGGGGAAGGGGAGAGAGCCACACGGGGCATGAGCGGGGGTGGGCGGGAGGGGGAGAAACACACAGGGCAGGAGCGGGGGTGGGGGGTAGGGAGACACACGGGGGTGGGGGGGAGGGAGAGAGACACACAGGGCATGACCGGGGGTGGGGGGAGGGAGAGAGACACACGAGGCATGAGCGGGGGGTGGGGGGAATGGGAGAGACACGGGGCATGAGCGGGGTGGGGGGGAGGGAGAGAGACACACAAGGCATGAGTGGGGGTGGGGAAAGGGGCGAGACACACGGAGCATGAGCAGGCGGTGGGCGGTCGCTGGAGAGACACACGGGGCATGAGCGGGGGTGGGAGGGGGAAAGACACACGGGGCAAGAGCAGGGTTGGGTGGGAGGGGGAGAGACACACGGGGCAAGAGCGGGGGTGGGCGGGAGGGGGAGAGACACACGGGGCATGAGCGGGGGTGGGGGGAGGGAGAGAGACACACGGGGCATGAGTGGGGGTGGAGGGGAGGGAGAGAGACACACACGAGGCATGAGCAGGGGGTGGGGGGAAGGGGAGAGAGACACAGGGCATGAGCGGGGGTGGAGGGGAGGGAGAGAGACACACGGGGCATGAGCGGGTGTGGGGGGAGGGAGAGAGACACACGGGGAATGAGCGGGGGGTGGGGGGTTGGGGGAGAGACACACGGGGCATGAGCTAGGGGGAGAGACACACAGGGCATGAGCGGTGGGTAGGGGGGTGGGGGATAGACACACGGGGCATGAGCGGGGGGTGGGCGGGAGGGGGAGAGTCACACGGGGCATGAGCAGGGGTGGCGGGGAGGGTTGAGAGACACATGGGTCATGAACGGGGGGTGGGGGGAAGGGGAGAGAGACACACGGGGCATGAGCGGGGGGTGGGGGAAGGGGAGAGAGCCACACGGGGCATGAGCGGGGGTGGGCGGGAGGGGGAGAAACACACGGGGCATGAGCGGGGGGTGGGTGGGAGGGGCAGAGACACATGGGGCATGAGCGGGGGTGGGGGGAAGGGGAGAGAGACACGGGGCATGAGCCGGGGTGGTGGGGAGGGAGGGGAAAAGACACACAGGGCATGAGCGGGGGTGGGGTGAAGGGAGAGAGACACGGGGCATGAGCGGGGGTCGGGGGAGTGAGAGAGACAAACGGGGCATGAGCGGGGGGTGGGGGGAAAGGGAGAGAGACACACGGGGCATGAGCAGGTGGTGGGGGGAGGGAGAGAGACACACGGGGCATGTGCGGGGGTGGGGGGGAGGTAGAAAGACACACGGGGAATGAGCGGGGGTGGGGGGAAGGGGAGAGAGACACACGGGGCATGAGCGGGGGAAGGGGATAGAGACACACGGGGCATGAGCGGGGGGTGGGGGGAGGGAGAGAGACACACGGGGCATGAGCGGGGGGTGGAGGGGAGGGAGAGAGACACACGGGGCATGAGCAGGGGTGGGGGGGAGGGAGAGAGACACACAGCATTTGTGTGCAGGTGGCAGATCCTGCTCCTCGGCCCTCCGCTGGCCACCGTGTGCCGATGGCGTGAGCGGGGGTGGGGGGAAGGGGAGAGAGACACACGGGGCATGAGCAGGGGGTGGGGGGAGGGAGAGAAACACACGGGGCATGAGCGGGGGTGGGGGGAGGCAGAGAGACACACAGCGTTTGTGTGCAGGTGGCAGATCCCGCTCCTCCGCCCTCCGCTGGCCACCGTGTGCCGATGGCGTGAGCGGGGGGCTGGAGGAACAGGGGAGACACGGAGCATGAGCAGGGGTGGGGGGGACAAGAAGGACACACGGGGCATGAGCGGGGGTGGGAGGAACAGGAGACAGACACAAGACTTACTGTGCAGGTGGCGAGGAACAAAGATGGCGGGCATCTCGTAAGCCAGACGCACTGCACGCTTTAACTGCATCCAATGAGAGAGCACGTCAGATGTCCGCGGACATCACGCAAGCTGCTTGCCCAATCACCGTCCTGTCCGCGGAGCGAACAGGGAAGTGTGTCCGCGAAGCGAACATAGATATCACTAATTTTTTTCACTTACATTTTTGTCATTTTTTTAAAAACTACTGGGCGGATTTACACCAAATAAAGCAAAGCACACTTTCGGGACCAAGCCACCGCTCCTGCCGCAAATTTGGTGTAAATCCATACAGCGGTTTGTGCTGTAGGCGTGAGCAAAGTTTTTTCCCATTATGTCTATAGGAAAAAAAAAAGTTTTGGGACCCCCCCCTATAACTTTGCCCCCCCAGACGAATCCTCACCAAACTTTGCAATAAAATTCAGAGTGACGCATTTACTTTTTTTGCAAAATTTGGTGAGGATTGGTCCAGGGAGAGCGATGTTATAAGCCACCCAAAAAGTGCTCCTCCTATGGAAACACCAACTTAAACATAACTACATGGCCACTACCGTGGTCATAACTTCGCTCTCCCTAGACGAATCCTCACCAAACTTTGCAAAAAAAGTATTTGGGTCACTCTGATTCCTTTTTGCAAAGTTTGGTGAGGATTCGTCCAGGGGGGGCAAAGTTATAGGGGGGACCCAAAACTTTTTTTTCCCCATAGATTGAATGGGAAAACATTTTTGCTTGCGTCTACAGCCCAAACCGCTGGACGGATTTTCACCAAATTTGGACCAGGAGCAGTGGCTTGGTTCCGAAAGCGTGCTTTTTGCAAATTTGGTGAAAATCCGTCCAGTATTTTTTTTTTAAAATGAACAAAAAGTAGGTAAAAAAAAATTTCTGATATCTGTGTTCGGTCCGCGGACAGTGTCCTGATTGGCCAATCGGCTTGCGTGATGTTCGCGGACATGCAACGTGTTCGCTGATTGGACAGCATGGAGCGTGAAGCACGTCAGATTTTCAGTAGCGCCCGCCATCTTGGATTCGCGGTCATCCGCGGACAGCGCGGTGAAACTTTGTTCAAAATTTGTATTTAGTAGAGTGTGTTGATGTGTAGGAGTGTTTGGGGAGGGTCGGAGTGTATGAGATAGGATGAAAGGTGTGTTTTTTTATGTTTTAGGAGTTCTTTTTGTGTTCGATTTGTCTGCGGACATCACAGGTGTTCTGAAATGTTCTAAATAAACTGAATGGGGGGTGTTCTGAGGACTCAATATGTGTCCGTTTTGTTCGCAAGCAAACTGAAACTGTTCTAAGAATACTCGCAGAGTATTGAAATGTTCGCAAATAAACAAAATGGGGGTGTCCTGAGGGCGCTGTCCGTATTGTTCGTTTTCAAGTTGAATATGTTCTAAGAACACTCACGGTGTCCTGAAATGTTCGCAAATACACACAATGGGGGTGTTCTGAAGACAATGTCGAATACTCGCTGTGTCCTGAAATGTTCGCAAATATGACTGGGGGTTTTGGCTGACAAGTTGAATGTGTTCTAAGAACACTCGCGGTGTCCTGAAATGTTCGCAAATGAACAAAATTGGGGTGTCCTGAGGACGCTGTCCGTATTGTTCGTTGTCAAGTTGAATGAGTCCTAAGAACACTCGCGGTGTCCTGAAATGTTCACAAATAAACAAGATGGTGGTGTTCTGAAGATGCTTCTAAAAACACTTGTGGTGTCCGGGAAATGTTCGTAGGGGGTGTCCTGAGGACGCTGTCCGTATTGTTCTCTGTCAAGTTGAATGTGTTCTAAGAACACTCGCGGGGCCTTGAAATGTTCGCAAATAAGCAAAATGGGGTTGTCCTGAGGACGCTGTCCGTATTGTTCTCTGTCAAGTTGAATGTGTCCTGAGAACTCTCGCGTTGTTCTGAAATGTTAGTAGGGGGTGTCCTGAAGTTGCTGTTCGTATTGTTCTCTGTCAAGTTGAATGTGTTCTTAGAACACTCAAGGTGTCCTGAAATGTTTGCAAATAAACAAAATGGGGGTGTTCTGAGGACACTGTCCGTATTGTTCGTTGTCAAGTTGAAAGTGTTCTAAGAACTATTGCGTTGTTCTGAAATGTTCGTAGGGGGTGTCCTGAAAATTCTGTCCGTATTGTTCGCTGGAAAGTTGAAAGTGTTCTAAGAACACTAATAATGTCCGCGGACATTAAATGTTTCCATAGACCATAGTTGAAATGTTTGACTCTATGGATGTGATATGCTGCGGTGGTTGTTGCCAGGGCATAGAGTCTTGGCTGCATGGCCATGCACCCAAGACTCTATGTCCTGGCAACAACCACTGCAGCATATCACATTCATATTTGCTTATAACTTTGGGTGAAAGACAAATGTATAAGGAACAAAGGTATTAGATACTACGGATGTGATATGCTGCTATGGTTCTCCTTATTATTGTATACTTACTGTTTGGTCTAATAACCAGAGTACATGTATTTCTTGTTAATTTCTGTGATAAAAGAAAATAGCATGTTAGTATTAGTATTTTGTAAGGACTTATTACATTGTATAATCAATATACTTTTTTTTTTTTTTTGGACCCTCATATTTAGTAGATTACCAATCAGAGTACTGTGCAATTTGCTCAGTTTCTGTATTTGTTGCTACAATCATTGGGTCTGTGGGAGAAAAAAAAATACATGTTGGATTAAAAAAAAACCTTTGTCTGTTATGCTACAGTTTATTTGTTTGTTTTCAGTGTTCACTTGTTGTTTCTGGCTAATGCTTTATACTTTGGCTTGTTGTATTTTTTGGAGCAGTAACATATTATTTCTTTGTTTTGATATTATAAAATTTTGGAGCAGTTAGATACCAATTGGCATATTCTAACTGTCTATTTTTTTGATATATTTTAGTGGTATTGATTTATCTATTTAGATATTGTTAAATTCTGCGACAGTTAGATACCAATTGGCGCATTCTAACTGTGTATTTTTTGGTCTAATTTAGTGGTATTCATTTATCTGATTAGTTGTTGTAGAATCTTTGAGCAGTTAGATAGCTTTTGGAGTATTCTAACAGTTTATATTTTTTTACCACAAGTTTACTTAAGGTTTAAATACAGTTTAGTTATCAAATTTTGGTTTTAAGAACATCAAATAAGCGTTTGTAAGATTTCCTGGTAATCTCTGCTTTAGAGTAATGGTACTATCATTACATTCAAACCATCCACATTTATTTTTTATATATGCAGTCTAGTGCCCTGAATTGGTTGTGGCTCCTGCGTGGTAGATTATACCTATTGTTGTGAAGGTTTTCTTACCAAGTGATATTTGACCATGTGTGAATCCAGTCAGCTTGCAGTTGTTTTTGGTACCATCTGCATTGTAACGTAGAAGCATTAGTATTATGTATTTACTATGTGTTTGTATTACTAATGTGGAGCGATTATCTGAATTGCAGGTAGAGCATAATCTACCATGGTTTGCATTTTGTACAAGTCGCTGAAATGGAATGGATTCACTATTTGGTATTGATATATATATGAAGCGTTCATTGGGGATTTCTTCTTGTGTCACATTGTTGCAGAGAGTGCATGTATGTTTCCACATGTATGAAATCTGAAATATTTCATTTATAGGTATGTTTTTGTTTTCCAGTACTTGTAGTAAGTACATTAGAAATTCTTGTGGATCTTCCTGTGAGTTTATAGTGAATTTCACCATTCCAGCACAGTAGTCCAATTGTTGTCTTATTCCATAAACACTATCCGTGTTGTCAGGATTGTTTGCTGCATTTCTGTGAAGTACTAACATTTACAGACACAATGGGTCTGTACTGTGTAAGTAAATGTTGTCAACAATTGGTGGTAATTGAAATAGAATATTCATTGCTACATTTGCATAGCAACTTACACCAACTATATTTGAGAATTGAAATGGTCCAGGTAGTACTGTATCTAACTGCTCTTTTTGGAGTTTGTCTTCCTTCTTTAAAGAAGTACCTGGTTTACTTTCCCTAATTGATTCTTTTTTGCTTGTGGTACTTGATGAAGTATTAGTTTCTTTTACTCTCTTTGGAGGATTTGCAGTGACATCCTGTTGCATTTCTGTTTGATTTATTTTTCTTTTATAACGTTTTACTTTTTGTGGAACAGAATATGTGTTTAGGTGGGGGTGTATAGTGAGCGAAGTCTATTGTATTCTAAAATGCAAGGAATATCAGCGTTTATTTTACTTGCATCAAAGTTGATTAGAAATAGACCGTCAAGTGTACGTAAGCGTGATAGTGCTACATAGCTCATGCCTTCTTTAAAGACTGTGTTACCAATATCTATCATTGCTTTGTCTAGGGTAAGACCTTGTGATTTATGAATCGTGACTGCGTATGCAAGAGTTAGAGAAAAATGTTCTCTGCGTACATACATATCTTTGAAGAGAAGGAATCTAGCAGTTGAGCGTCCTATCCTTTTTACTTCTGAAAGTTTGTCAAAGAGTATATTGACAAACTGAATTTTGTTGTCGCATGGGTATGTTTGAAAGCCAACAACTGTACCCAGCGCTCCATTAACTAGTCCTTGGTCCGCGTCAAGGTTACGTTTAAGCATTATTTAGCAGTGCTTTTTTCGGATGGGAACTAGTAGACATTACCTTCAGGATTCTTTTGTAACGCTTGTGCAAGAGTGCCGGGGACAACTAGCCTCTGGTTTCGTCATGCCAGTCAAAAGGAAACCCATACTGCCAGTGCCGACCATCGCAGAGAGATCCACACCCACAATCGATGGCTCTTCAGAGCAGTAATAATATACGCTTCCCGGAAGTGCATAGGAAGTGCAGGGACTGTTTGGACTGCCGATCCCTTTGCTCTCTGCTGCTCTTTGCTCTCTGCTCTGGACTTGTTTGTGTGATTCCAGCCCCGCACCTCGAGTGCCCGTTGGCAAGAGGAATCCTTGTTCGCCGCGAAACGCGGCTTGTGCCGAACTTTGTGCAAGTAATTGATACAGACTCACGTTTGTTGCTGGGTTGTGTTGTGCTGGGTTGTGCCTCACGCACTGTTTTGTGTTGTGTTGGCTTGGCGTTGGGAGAGGTTTTGCTATTTCGTACCACACCTGAAATTTGAACAAGGTCTCCTTTCTTTTTAGGAGCCGTGATTGGTCCTGCTCCACTGCGCCCATGCCCACTGTCCAGCCCCCACAGTCCTCATCTCACGGGTGCACGCGCATCCGCGCGCGCATCCCGGAAGTGCATAGGAAGTGCACGGACTGTTTGGACTGCCGATCCCTTTGCTCTCTGCTGTGGACTTGTTTGTGTGATTCGAGCCCCGCACCTCGAGTGCCCGTCGGCAAGAGGAATCCTTGCTCGCCGCGAAACGCGGCTTGTGCCGAACTTTGTGCAAGTAATTGATATGGACTCACGTCTGTTGCCGGGTTGTGTTGTGCTGGGTTGTGCCTCACGCACCGTTTTGTGTTTTGTTGGCTTGGCGTTGGGAGGGGGTTTTGCTATTTCGTACCACACCTGAAATTTGAACAAGGTCTCCTTTCTTTTTAGGAGCCGTGATTGGTCCTGCTCCACTGCGCCCATGCCCACTGTCCAGCCCCCACAGTCCTCATCTCACGGGTGCACGCGCATCCGCGCGCGCATCCCGGAAGTGCATAGGAAGTTGCACGGACTGTTTGGACTGCCGATCCCTTTGCTCTCTGCTGTGGACTTGTTTGTGTGATTCCAGCCCCGCACCTCGAGTGCCCGTCGGCAAGAGGAATCCTTGCTCACCGCGAAACGCGGATTGTGCCGAACTTTGTGCAAGTAATTGATACGGACTCACGTCTGTTGCTGGGTTGTGTTGTGCTGGGTTGTGCCTCACGCACCGTTTTGTGTTGTGTTGGCTTGGCGTTGGGAGGGGGTTGTGCTATTTCGTACCACACCTGAAATTTGAACAAGGTCTCCTTTTTTTTAGGAGCCGTGATTGGTCCTGCTCCACTGCGCCCACGCCCACTGTCCAGCCCCCACAGTCCTCATCTCACGGGTGCACGCGCATCCGCGCGCGCATCCCGGAAGTGCATAGGAAGTGCACAGACTGTTTGGACTGCCGATCCCTTTGCTCTCTGCTGTGGACTTGTTTGTGTGATTCCAGCCCCGCACCTCGAGTGCCCGTCGGCAAGAGGAATCCTTGCTCGCCGTGAAGCGCGGCTTGTGCCGAACTTTGTGCAAGTAATTGATATGGACTCACGTCTGTTGCTGGATTGTGTTGTGCTGGGTTGTGCCTCACGCACCGTTTTGTGTTTTGTTGGCTTGGCGTTGGGAGGGGGTTTTGCTATTTCGTACCACACCTGAAATTTGAACAAGGTCTCCTTTCTTTTTAGGAGCCGTGATTGGTCCTGCTCCACTGCGCCCATGCCCACTGTCCAGCCCCCACAGTCCTCATCTCACGGGTGCACGCGCATCCGCGCGCACATCCCGGAAGTGCATAGGAAGTGCACAGACTGTTTGGACTGCCGATCCCTTTGCTCTCTGCTGTGGACTTGTTTGTGTGATTCCAGCCCCACACCTCGAGTGCCCGTCGGCAAGAGGAATCCTTGCTCGCCGCGAAACGCGGCTTGTGCCGAACTTTGTGCAAGTAATTGATACAGACTCACGTCTGTTGCTGGGTTGTGTTGTGCTGGGTTGTGCCTCACGCACCGTTTTGTGTTGTGTTGGCTTGGCGTTGCGAGGGGGTTGTGCTATTTCGTACCACACCTGAAATTTGAACAAGGTCTCCTTTCTTTTTAGGAGCCGTGATTGGTCCTGCTCCACTGCGCCCATGCCCACTGTCCAGCCCCCACAGTCCTCATCTCACGGGTGCACGCGCATCTGCGCGCGGATCCCGGAAGTGCATAGGAAGTGCATGGACTGTTTGGACTGTTTGTCTGGCTGTGGCAGGGGCAGTGGGAATCTCTAGTTAACCAGTAAGTGTGTTGAAGTGAGGGTGTCAAGGTTTAGGAACTATTGGTATTGCTTCAATTTAAACATGCGAAAAAACAAGCTACCACAATTGAAAAAGGATGCGGGGGCTGACTTTTTTACTGCGGTCAGCACACGACGCGCAAGCCTTGCTAGGGCTGTAGCGTGCCCTCTGCCTCTAGTAAGCGATGAAGAGGAAGCTTTGCTACAATGTGCGCAGCAATGCTCACATCGATGATCAAATCGATCCATCCCAACCCCTTTTTGCTGACATAGAATTACATATCTCGGACACGGCTAAAGGAGGTAAACCGGTCAGTAGTGATCCATTGGATGTGGCAGACGCATCCTTTAATACCATTTTTTGCTACGATAATTTGATTGATTCTTTGCCCCCTCATTCTTCGGGGAGTAATAAACCCGGGGGGGGCAATTTGAACGACTTGGTTCAACCCATTAGAGAGACTGAATTAACTACAATGATGGGGATCTTTAACAGAGCATTGTTGTCAGAACTTAGTAAACAGACTAGGGCTATTGGACACTTGATGAAGAGGTTGAGAAATTACCAACTAGATTTACGGAATCTTTTGTACGAGCCATGAGGGAAGAGGCTAAACTTAATGAACATGTACCAAAAGTAACTAAAATATGCACTTGCCTTAGTAACACTACCCGGGAGGGGGAGGTTATAGTAATTCCAACCACACAGGAACCAGGGGGGGGGACTGATACGTATGTCCAGAACCATCCCAAAGACCAGAAGGAAGAGAGCTCAAAGGCCACTCTGGAAGGTACAGTCTTGCCGTGTGATCCCCAGAATGATAATTTTCAGACAAAACTATCTAAAGGGCAGGAGAAAAAGCTGGCCAAACAAAGGAAAGAGAATAATAACATGGCTGCTGTGCTCAAAAAAACCTCTAGGAAATTCTTGAGGGACGTAGAACGACTCTGGTCACTTCTATTATAGATGTTGATAACGAAGACTCAGAAGTGACCTTAAATGAGTCAATGCCAGAGAATGACCATACTGGGACGGGTATGAAAGATCTTAATAAAAAGGAAAATCAGAGAAATATAAATCCTACTGAAGAATCAATCTTTCAGGACAGGTACACAGAGGGTGAGGTTGCTATGATTGAGGCCATGAAAAAGAAAGGCGACGTAATGTTTGACATTTTTAAAACTATATCTATTCCTAATTCTAATAGCTTGACTAATTGTGAAACAGTCTGGGTGCAAAATAATCCCAAAAAAGTTAACGAGGATGGGACACAAACTGAAAAGAATATGCTCAATCTGGAAAAATCTGATAGACATGTGGCCAAAAACACTGTTAGAAAGAGTTCTATTACAAATACGACTGTACAGAATGCTGTCTCTATGAGTGGTACAAGAACCAAACACACTGTTATACAGCACGGTAATGAACCCAGAGATAACATTAAAGAAAGTGAACCTATATCTTCACAGAAGGCTAAGTGTGGGGAGGACGCTGGCCTAGAGGCTACCACAAAAATCCTGAACTCCAATGAAATACGTCAGATGATTATCAAGGTTCTTAAAGATGACTTTGCCTCCACATCTGTGAATACCTATGATGTTGTTACTCAACCTCGAAAACTGTTTGAACCTCATGTGCCCACTGACATGGGGTCCAATGTGGACAAAGGTGGTAATGTACCTCTGGGCAACAACTCTAACAGATATGGATGTGAAAATAAACACCCATTTGATGGTAATAGTGAAAATGATTTGCATCAACCTGCGTTTCCAGAAATGCCGGGGCTAATTATTAAAGCCTTATTTGATGACAAAGGCCATACAGCACTGAATAGACCTTACATATTATCATTGCTATCTACCATACCAGAACTTAGCCTAATCACCTCGGAAGACATTAAACTGGTGGAATACATACATAGATTCAGAAATGATTATGTTCGCCTAGTTATTCCATCACCCCTGGTAAGGTCTCTGTTACTCAAGGAGGCTGAACAACTACAGATACGAGGCCTTGATATTTATGAATGCAGAATACCTACACAGTTCCCTCTTAGTACGACACCGAAGCGGGTGCCCTCCGTGGGGGTTAATCCAGATAGAACTTTAGGCAATGTTGTAGTAGGGGGGGACAAAGATTTGAACAAACAAGACTGGCGATGGCTGGCCTTATCCCTGAGGGAATCAATTGACTCATTGAAACAACTAGGCAGACCCCTTTAGCTTCGACGCAAAGTTGAAATGCGTGAGCTATAACTCACAGGGTAGTTTTGACTTACTTCATAATGATGAACTGATGAGTAATTTAGGGCAGTTTGATCTCATCCTCCTGCAAGAGACTTGGTCTAGAGTTCAGTTATGCTGGGACAGTTTTGAAGTTACTTCAGACTGTGCCCACGGTAAGAACAGGGGTCGACCTAAGGGAGGCTTAATGATTGCTGTTAAGAAGACTAACAATTTGGTGAAGACTGGGGAATGGTTTTGTTTACATCACTTCTTAGCAGTTTCTTATAAAAGGGTTGACATCGACAACATCTTCTCTGTGCTTATTATCAATGTGTACTGGAACCCTAACGATTTGTCTGACCAGTCGCTTGAAAAGGAGCTTGCCAATCTGGGAGGCATTATGGAATCGTGGTTAGAGTGCAATTTGGGGGATCACATTATAATTGCTGGGGATATTAACGCAAACTGTAACTGTGATAGGTCTTTAAGTGATTCGGCAGTGGCATCTGTGGACGACTGGAATAAGGCAGGGGGTAACCCTGTTTTACGGGGGGGCCTTTGGTCCCACTTTACAGAAACCTGGGGTATGGAACCAATACATAACGAGCACTATACCTGGAAAGCCAGAGGCTTGCATACAATAATAGACTACGTTTTTCTGTCCTCAGCACTCTCTAAGGGTTTAGACAAGTTTGAAGTAAAAGACTCGGGAAGCAGTGACCACTGCTTTCTCATTTTTGAAATGAGAATTGATTTTTTGCCTAAACCACCAGTGACATACTATGCCCATAATGTAACAGTTAATATTAGCGGTAACAGAATCAAATGGTGTCAAAGACTAAATGCAAAATTCACTGCCACCATGATTGGAGATTATGAGTCTATGACAAACTATAGCCGGGCAGAAAGCTACTCGGCCAACAACTTTACTAACTATATTGAAATGCATATAACCAATTTGGTGGGTGGTACTAATGACTATACACAGGGTAATAAAAACTACAGACATGCTATGGACACTGTTACCCACGAACTCAAAAAACTCCACAGAAAGGAGCTTAGACACCTAAAAAAACTAGGCCTAGCGTATTCTATTGCTTTGCTAGAGAAGAAAAAAATACAGCAAAAATACAAAAACTGGGTGATAGCTTACAAAGGTCGCCGTCAACAACTAGATGGAGCAGCAATGTTAACATCTCTTCATGGTCACAACTGTAGTAACTTTTGGACACTAATTAATGAGCAAGAAAAACCTCAGAAAGATGCTATGCTTAATCCTCTTTCTGAAGAAACATGGATAGGACATTTTTCCTACCTTTACTCCGAAAGTACAAAACCTGAAAAGTACAAAGCCTTGGTCAGATCACCCTGGTTGCTGCAATTTTCTAGGGGGGATATAATCCAATAATCCAAAAATTCAGGTGCTACTGGTCCCAACAATCTATCCAATAAACTCCTGAAAATTAATCCGTCCTTTTGGGCCAAGGTCCTGTTCACACTCTATACTAACATTGTGATCTGTAAAGCGATTCCGCAGTCCTGGAGAGTCTCCATTGTAATTCCGGTCTTTAAAAAAGGGTCCAGATTGTGCCCCAAAAGCTATAGGCCTATAGCGATCGCTGATCCAGAATCGAAAATATTTGTTTCTCTAGTACTACGTTAACTGTTAGACTGGATCAACAAAAAATCAATACTAGACGCTAAACAAATTGGCTTTAAAAAAAGACTGGAACTGACTGTGGGGGGCTTATACTAAAAGCTCTTATATCAAAGTCCATGAAACGAGACAAAAGACCTTTATTTGTGGCATCGATGGACTTAAGCTCAGCTTTCGATCTAGTCGACAAGAATCTTTTGTGGCAGAGACTTAAAGACCTGGAAATTCCACTTTATTTGCTTGATAGTATTTCTGCCCTCTACACGGATACTAAAGTTAAAGTACGTTTAAATACAGGGGGTCTTCTGTCTAAAGATCTAACTATACCAAACGGTTTGCGGCAAGGGTGCATGCTGGTCCCTACTGTTTTTAACCTGTACGTTAGTGGTGCTAACAAGGCGCTTAACGGTAAAGGACTTGTCTCTCCTAAAATAAATAATACAGAAATATCATGGCTTGCGTATGCCGACGATTTTTTACTGATGGACAACACTAAGATCGGACTACAAAGACTGCTTGCAGCCTTTGAAAATTTCACCTCCGACTTACAATTGAAAATCAATCCATCTAAGACTGTTATAGTCAGGTTTGGCAAACAAAGCCTGAAAGAGAAGTCCTTTGCATGGTTCTGTGGGAACAAGATCATTAAAGCCCAACAAGCATTCAAATACTTGGGGTTTAACTTTTCTTGTACTGATTCGAACGTTCTGATAAAGAGCCAACTTAAACTGAAAGCTGACATTGCCATTAGACAGATGAGGGCAATTGACACTAGATATGGTAAATTTACCATGGTTCCTTTGAGGGAATTTTATATCAAAAAGATTATACCAAGACTGATGTATGGTATGGAACTGTTTTCTAAAGAACTACATGAACATTTAGACAGTATTGAAAGCAGAATATGGAGATCAGTCTTATTCCATTTACCTAAGTGCATACCTCTGGACCTGGTAAGATATGAACTGGGTCTTCAATCACTCTATGCACACGCAATGTGGAGACGAATGAGTCTATGGAGAAAATGTAAGACTGCTGCAGACGACACTCTATACTCAAGGGCTTTTTTAAGAAAAGTCCAACCAGTTTATACACAATCTTCATTTAGAAACAACTAACTGCCTTTCAACCCTAGGCATGTCAGTCACAACCCTTTGTAATAATCCTGTAAGCCTTATGGGTTTTGATTGGCAGAAGACCAAGGAAAACATCTTGGAATCGAATTTATATAAATCAGCATGCTCCACTTGGAAATGGTTCCCAAATTAAGAAGGATACTTGAATCAATACCCGAGTAAATGTATACAAAATGATTACATGCGTTTTCGATTTAACGTTATACCCACAAATCAAATCCTAAACATTAGGCAATGTAATCCAAATACTTGGCTATGGTGTAGATTTTGCTTGAAAGAGGGTGAAGTAGAAACACTTCAACATATTCTACTGGTCTGCCCTGGTCTTAAGGCTGAACAAATAAGGTACTTTGCACAATTTGTCAACTCCATCCATAACGTAGAAAGAGATTTTATATGGCACAGAATGTTACACGACAACAATACAAGATTAAAAATACGAGTAACTACCTTTTTGCGGAATGTGTGCAAACTGTGTCAAGATGGACTGAAGCCTGCTGGTTAGTCAAAACGTAATCCGGTCAGCTAAAATGTAATTTGGTTCCGCTAACTAAAGTATGATGAGAAACCACTGTACTTAGATGGATTTAGTCTAAAAAGTAAGAAAGTGATTGTTATGCAAATAATTTTAATGTGTGTAGTGCTTTTGGTGTATGATTAAGTTTTTATTTTGCATTGATCACAGTATATTTAACTAATGTTGTGGAATTGTTTGATTTGCTTTTTAACTTGAAGAAATGAATTTGCAATATATTAAAAGTATATGTATTTTTGTAAAGGTCTATAAATAAACCAAAAAAAAAAAAAAAAAGCATTACTCTGCAATTTAAGGATAATTTTAATATCTTTTCTAAGCCTGATGTGTTTGAGATTGATTTTTCTAAACTATTTAGTCTTGTTGTGGCTTGGTCACACATGGGTAGTGTCATACCATGTACATCTAGTTTGTCTGTGGGGCTAATTTCCATGATTGGTTGCATTTCTTTACTTAGCATGATTTCATTGAATTTGCAACAGCTTGCAAGAGTTGGCATTAAGGCCATACAATTGACATTTTTGTGGGCTAATTGTTCCATAACATCTGTAGCACATGCATTATCGCCATAAAGTGCATTAATGTGCCGGGTTTTCAATATTGCTTCTGCTTCTTTAGAAAGTATACCAACTCTGATACTTTTTAAAATGTTGGCATAAGTGAGATCTGCAGATTGCCGCATGTTTTCTGTTAATTCTCTGTATTGGAAATGTTGCCAAAGGTTGACATTTCCAATGCTGCCAATAGTTTTACGGCAGAGTTTGTGTCCTAATGTTTTAAAAATAGGCTCACCTTTTAATGGTGTTAATTGAAGCAGATCTCCAAAAACAATAATGTGTTTTCCTGCAAAGAGCTCTTCATAGTCTCTTTTGAGTACTTCTTGTAATCTGAGGTGAATCAAAGCTAACATCAGGTTGGAGACCATGCTCACTTCATCTATTAGTAGCATTTTCATTTGTTTTAATACTCTGCGTAATTCCATTGCAGCTTCTGCAGAAAGTTTGTAATAGTCTAATTTGTTCTGGTGTTCTACTGGTAATAGTAGTAATCGGTGTAATGTAACACCACCTATGTTGTAGGCAGCTAAACCTGTGGGGGCAGTGACAACAGCTGACAGTTTGTTGTTTGTCAATTGTTGAAGGAACTTACTAATGATTTTGATTAGGAATGTTTTGCCAGAACCAGCTTCACCACTGACGTACAGTAGTATAGGTTTATAATTATGGCAGGAACATTCTTTATTTTCATGTTTTACACCATGTGCAATTCGTTTTGTTACTTCTTGAAAAATGCTACTTTGCTCATTGTTTAGTTTTGATTGTGGTATAGTTAAGTCATCTTTATCTTCATACTGACACATGGTGTTTTCTATTTCTATCATAGCTAATTCTGCCTCATATATTATTAGTGGTTCTCCCAGTGGTTCTTGGCTTCCTGTTACAGAAGGTTGACTACTGTCAGGAGTGTCCTTATCTAGTTGGTCTTGGAGTTCTTCTTCATGTTGCTGTTCATTGTGCAACATTGTTTTGTACTGTGTAAAGTTTACATCAGTTATAGTGCTTTAATTTGCTTTGAAAGCATCCTCATATGAGTCATAGTTATCTAGTAATTGTTCTTCTTTTCTCCATGATTTGAAGAGTTGTAGCAGGGACATGTAATATACTTATTTATGTTGAGGAGTCTTTAATGACAATTTGATATGATTAATTACATTTGGTTTAGTGAGTTTAACTAATCTGCCTTCACAGTTTGTCACTCTATGTTTACCTTTTTTTTTCATCAGGTTTCATATTATTTTTGTATGTGTAGTTTTGGGCTATGTGGTATAGACACATGTTTTCCAAAGTATTACTTCTGTTTGTGTAGTATGTGTCCAATAAATTGTTTTTTAAAATGTCTTGGCTGTTGGGATCATGTTTGGCTATTGTTTCTATATCTTCATATGATTTTAGAACTCTTTTTCTAGATTTAGCTGGACCAAGACTTAGCCATACTATATTTTCAGATTTACCATACAATGCAGTACCAGTTAAACGATCAGCTGCTTCATATGATCCACATTCGCTATGGGTGAGCATTTTTATGCCCAAGCTGTATAATTTCTGAGATACTGTTTTATCTGATGACAGGTCATTCCAGAGGTCTTGGAGCTCTGTCTTTTCTGCTTTAGTTAAGTATGCTGTGACATATCGTGCAACTGCAGTAGAATTGTCTGTAATGTACTGCACATCTATGTTTGCATCCCATAGGTGGGCAATGATTGCATTATAATCATTGATATATTTTTCTTCTTCTTTTCTTTTTATGTAATATGTATTTTTAGGTGACTTACCTTTAACACTATGTCTAACTGAAGACATGAGGTTGTTCACTTGACCTGTATTTGTAACTGGTCTAGGGAAACCAAATTGGCATTTGGTGTAGTATTTCCCTTTGTTTTTGTATTTGCGACGACAATATTTTCCACATTTGTCTCTTTGAAATTGTAAAATTTGTGCATGAAGATCACTATTTGTGGCTTCTGATGGAATTTCACAAGTGACATATTTTTCAATAAACTGTAAAACAGTGGCATCACTGTCTTGACCAAATTTAGGAGCATCTTTAATCCGTAAAAGCATGTGGATATGTGGTGCTCCTCTGGCTTGGTATTCTTTTCTCCAAAAGAAGTGTTGCACTTCTCCAAGGGGAGGAACAGTTTTATTACAAATAAAATGTAGCATAGCAATGAAGCGATGGTGAAAATATCTTGAAACATTAACAGGATCCAAAGAACAAAGTTCTCCAGGTGTTAGTATATCTATGTTTGTTTTGTTTTTATTTGATATGCGTAGGAAATCATGTAAATCTTCCCATGCATATTCTGCACAACGTAATGTAACAAACCAAGTGGGTGGGCCAAGGTTTCTGATCATACAACGTACATCTCCATGACGTCTGAACCAGTACTCTTTAGTACCACGCATGTTTGCTAATAGATTTGTAACATTTGATTGTAAAACCTCATCCTTTTGTTGCACTTTTTCTAATAATTGTGTAGCTGTCATATTTTGAAAGTGTGATCCTGATTTTAATATGTGTGCAACTCCGTAACATAAAGTTGCTTGTTCACTTTCAAAGAGTAGGTGGAATATGTATTCCACATTTTGTCTAAATCTGGGATCTTCAGAATACATCCGTAATGAGCGGTATTCTGAAGATGATATTTGAATAGGTCTATCATCATACCTTCCTCCTTTGCCAGAAGGAAAGAGTAGAGGAAAAGCACATGCTTCTATACTTTTTTCCCATATGCTGATTGGCGATCCTTTTGTTTGACGCATTTGGTAAGTTTCCAGTACATTTTATACCTTGTCATTACAGTGCAAAGGATGAATTGTATAATGGTCTAAAGTATTTGATATTGTAGCAGGATCAAGTCGTTCAAATTGACCAGCTTCTTGTGTTTCTTGAATTATTTCAGTTGTATCTTTCAAGTTTTCTTCAATATTAATTTTTTTTGTAATATTCATTATTCTCTTTAAGATATTGGAAGGCTTGTCTAACTTTTTATAAATCTATCAGCTGTTGCCATATTTTTTTGTCTTTTGTAGGTACTCCATTTACTAAGATAATTAAAGATTGCTGCATTGGACGTTGCACTCCTAGAGTATGCACATTTTCTTTTAGATCTAGTGGTAAATAAACTACTTTTCCACGAATGACTTTTACCAATTCAGAGGGAGGTAATTTTGCTGTTTTTGGTTGAAGGCGTATTATTGCTTGAAATGGGTGTACTGTTTGAATTATGATGCTCTCATATAAATTAAGTTGTTGTAGGGATTTTCGTACTGGGTATAATTCCAAATTATTTATGATAGCACGTGAATGAGTTTGGTTGTTGTCAAGTTTTGTAGTGCAGTAACTGCAAAGTATTAAGGGCTCAGTTATTTCGTATTTGTTTTCTGCTACACGGTAGAGAGCTAATTCAAACCATTTAGAATCTTCATTGTCTTCTATTTTGTATGATAGGTCTACAGTTTTTGTGTTACTTTTATAAAAAGTTCTACGGCAACATACACATACATGGTTTGATACTTCAGCTGATGTACTTTTAAATCTTAGTATTTCTTTTTTGTATGTGTTTAGCAAAAGGTTGCCATGTGTAGAATTGTTGCTTAATTGGTTTAAAGCTATTTCATTCTGTGAATGGCTTTCACTTCCAAAATATTTTTTCTGGATATAGTGAATTTCTTCAAGTAGGTCTTTTGCTGTACCATGTAGAAGGATGTTATTTAACTTTGCTAGTGCTAAAGCAGGACTTTTAGCATAGTACAGTTTATAGACTAGATTTCTTATTTATTTTTTATTTAATGTGTTACAGTTTGATTAATAAACTTTACACATACATGGCAACAAGGATACAATAATAAAAATTAAGATTACACAATTAAATAAAATTGCAATGCTAATAACAATAAATAAATAAATCTAGCCTGGACACAATCATACATGCTAAGACCTAAAACAACCTAAATCAGGCCCTGTATATATCACATCAGAACTCACCAGGATACGAAATACTGACAATATTAGGAAGAAACAATTCGGAGTTAGAGTTCACAATTACATAGTAACGCATGGCCCAAAGAGGGTTCTCGTATAGGTGTATCCCATCACTAATCCTAAGTGTAGATAAGGACACCTATTCAAATCTCAATGCGCAATTTTCCCTCTATGACCAACCAGATGTTATATAAAGCAGTTAGAATATGGATATTTTCAGAATTTAGGCAGTGATGCCAAAATAATGCCTTAGAGGTTGCAGCAGAATCATGAGTATACTTTCCCATATGTTGATGTATTATGTCTGTCATACTACTACATTGTGTCAGGACATGTTGTGCTGTCTCTAAAACATTATTGATTTTACACAATCTGCAAATCCTTAGTGCCGACAGCATTTGATCTCTCCGGCCCGTGACCCATAGAGTCGAGAGTTGATCCAGTCTTAATAGGAGTACAAAGCGTCGCAGTCTTTTGCAAGGGCATAAGTTAAGGTAGTCTTGCGGTCTCATATATGTGTACAACCTGAATTTCACAAATTCATAACTTTTCAATGCACTGAGATGGGCAAAATTCTCCAGCCAGTCCCACATATCTATTCGCTTGTCAAGGGCTCTCTGAACTTGCCTGGTATAGTCCCCTTCGCGATACATCCACCCTATATCAGCAAGATATCTTAACATTATAGCAGCGGGTGAGAGGGAATTTTGTTTTTTACATATTTCCTTATCCACAGCAATCAATACTGGATTTGTTGTACCACTATGCATTTTAATGAAAAGCCCCAATCTCTTTTTCATCACTATAGCTTTCAATGAAGGTATTCCCAGCTCTAGGCGTATGATGGCCATTGGAATTCCTGGGGCTAGGCCCAAGACCCGCCGCCAGAATTTCCCTTCTATTACTTGCAGCCAGCTAAGATCTAGGTCGAACAGGGCCTCTAGTCCATAGGTCACCATGGGAGTAAAAACCTGCACATAAAGTTGGCGAGTGCCCCATAGCGTAAAACCTCCTTGCTTGTTAGTGAAGTTCGCAACCAGCGATGTAACCTGTGCTGCTCGCATCTTCCGAGAATGTTTGCATATACTATAGTCGCCGCTAGGCTGAAAATCAATACCCATATACCGATATTGTGGGGCGTAAGGGATTATGTTCTTACCCACCATAAGATTTACGCGTGACACTCTTTTATAGGTAAATCGCAATACCTTAGTCTTATCGAGATTGATAGTAAGGCCATTATGATTCGCATAATCCCACAAAGCTGTGGCCGATCTACGCAGGCCACTGATTGTGTGATCAAAAATGACCAAGTCGTCTGCGTAAGCCAGGACAGTGCATACCAACTCCCCAATCTTAGGTGGGCAATTTAAGACGGCCGTTATGGCCAATGGTATGTCATGGACATACAGATTATATACCAAAGGGGCCGTCACACAGCCCTGTTTCACCCCCCTGTTCTGCAGCACTTTATCAGTCAGGTGTCCCTCTTGATCTAATTTCAGTCTAACTGACGTATTATAGTGCAGCAATCTAAGGTAATACAGGATGCCTGCTGGACAACCAAGGCCGTTAAGTTTAGACCACAAACGTTCTCTAGGGATGGTATCGAAAGCTGCTTTAAAATCAATATATAATGCGTATAGAGGTGGTGCACCTTTATTGCGTGCCTTAGTTCTCAACAGGTTCATGACCATTAAATTGTGACTCGTAGAATAACCCTTCCTAAATCCACACTGGAAGATGGACAGAATATTGGCCCTTTCTACCCATGATTGTAATTCCTCAAGCAGTAATGAAGCAAACAATTTACCCGTTGTGTCCAACATGGAGAGGAGCCGATAATTAGAGGGATCTAGGCGATTACCCTTTTTAAAGACAGGTATCAGTACTGCTGTTTGCCATGAGCTTGGTATTAGCCCCTGTATCATTATCTTCTTAAACAGTATTACCAATACGCTCGCCCAAAACTCGGGCTGCTTTCTCATAACTATATTGGCTAGACCGTTAGGTCCTGGAGCTCTGGACGGTTTAAGAGTCTTTATCTTGGTAATTATGGCCGCGTATGAGATATCAAAGGCCAGATGGGGAGCCAAGGTTATCTGAGGGCTCAGTTCGTCTCTCTGTAGTATTGTATTACGGGCTAGTAAAAACTTAACCCATTCCTCAGCTTTAATTGGATTAACCATTTGGCCTTTCAATGACTCCCTAGCTTCCCCCAGGAGTGACCAAATACTGCGAGTGTTTTTAGAACAAATCGTCTGCACTAATTTCTGGTGAGCCCAGGTATTTACGGCAGATTTTATATTTTTAATAATAGCTCTATATTTATTTTTAATTTTCCTCGCAGCCACTCGTAATACTTCAGATGGTCCTAACTTTTTCTTACTCATACGCAGTTCCCGTCTCAAGTCCCTCTTGGCATCTCTAATCTTATTATTATAAGAGCGAGGCCCACCCTCCGGTCTAAACATGCTAGTGGTCGGAACCAAAGCATGTGTATAAGAAAAGGCTTTTATGCAATTTTCTATTAATTCAATAGACATGGAATGGAAATCTGGTAAGTTTGGCCATTTATCCATCTCGAGTGCCAGTGCTGCCTGATTAATGTTCTTAGCCGACCACCTAATGTTGGAGCCTGATTTATTCGCGTAGACTGTGCCCATATTGCACTTGTCGAGAGCTCTCTGTTGGATGTTTAGTATACAACGGAGAGCTGAATGATCGCTCCATTTATTTAATGATACAGACATGTCTTCCACTAAGAGGAGCATTTTAGGGCACATGAAGATGTAATCAAGAGTACTACTATACGGCCCATTGGACCAAGTATGTTTCCCCGGGTAGTCACTATTCGTATAGCCGTTCAGCATTTCCAGATCCCATTCGTCAAGCAGCCAACGCCAACGTGGCCCCTCGATGTCAGTTTTAGTATGAGTTAGGAGATGTTTCTCTCTTAACTTGGGGTTTTGAGGATATTTCCCTGTCTCAGCAGGAATACGACAATTAAAATCGCCCACAACAATAGCTGCTCGATTACCAGGTAGAACCGACCAAGAGGCCAGTAATTCATGAAGGGCTTCTTGAATAAGTTCACTAATCCCGGCATGCGGGGGATTATATATATTTATCAAAAGGAACTTCCCCTTATCAACCTTTGTTCCATATTCAACCTCTACTGCCAGCATATTATCACAAACATTACATGGTATCTGTCTCGAGGGCAGAGAGCTAATCACACCTATCAGAAGCCCTCCAAATGGTCTCCCTTTATTGCCCTTCTTAGCAAAGGATTGATAATTCATGTATCCATCAAGTAATATAATGTCCATTGCCCATGTCTCCTGTAGGCATATCAGGCTATGTTTCACAATAAAATTAACCGAACCCTCCGGCGCCAACAGATGAGCAAATCCTCTTGTATTCCATGATAACAATGTCAAATATCAATGTTTAGGCAATACCTCTGGAATAGATTCCGCAAGCCATTTTAGGACCAACTGGACATCAGCAATTTCAACTTTCTTTCCTTTAGGTATCAAGGGGCACTCCACTGGTATGACCGGCCCACTTATTTCCACAAGTTCGGCACTGGTGTCAACTTCATCCAAGTCTGCATCAACCTCAACATCCACAGCCCTCAGCTCTTCACGGTATTTCCTAAGCATCTGTGCGGTGGATAGAAATTTACAATGTAATGCAGACACACAAGGATTGAGGCCTTTTAATGGTTCCACAAACTGGAAATCGTCTGATTTTAGGACGCGTAGTTCAGGGACCGAATGCAGCCGTATTAGGAACTCCGATCGTGGCAACCATCTGCGTTCGCTGGTTTTATACAGGTTTTTAATCAAGCAGATTCTATTCCCTAAAAGATCGGCTCCATCCTTAACTGGTCTGAGGGGAGAAATGGTGGTACTAGCCGGGGCTGGTTCAGGTTGAAATACTAAGTCAGAACCCCTAATCTGTGTTTCCTCCACCTCTTGAAGGTCGGCCTCAAATCGTTCCCATTCGTCTGCCTGGTCCTCTATTTCATCCACGGTCGGCATTCTTCCCTCATCAGCAGTCAGATCCACCATCACTGGTTGTTCATGTTTGGGCAGCGAGACTAAGTTCGTATCTTGATCAGTGATGAGCCAACTGCAGAGGCGGCCTTCTCCAGAGCCAATCTTTTTCTTAGCTCTGGCTGCCCTTTTTTTTGCTTTTTTTGAGCGCCCACCAATGTGCGCCGTCTTATCTTCTTTAGTACCTTGCATCATATTTTCCTTGCTCTTTAGCGCTTTCTTAGCCAGTTTGCGTTGTTTACGGGAATAAAAAACTGTCTCACTCGGATCCTCATTTGCCGAGGAATCTTTATCAGCTATCTTATTTAACTCCTCAGCCATACCTATGGCCTCCGATAGATTAATTTCCGCCTCTACCTCCTTATTCTTTTCTTCTATTTGTGTATTAGGCAATGGGTTAGTATTCGTAAGAATCCGCCCCGTCATTTGGAGCAGAATTTTAAGTGCAAATTGAAGGGAGGCCACTGAGGATTGGATCTCTGCCAATTCCTTTGCCCCAGGGAACAGGGTGGTGAGATTTCCTTCCTCTGAATCCGGCCCATCCTCCATTGATACCATTACCAAATTAGGGGAGGCTGACAGTCGGCCCAAAGGTACCTCGTGTCCCATGATGTTGGCTGGAGATGACATAGAATTATTATCCTGTGGTAGACATTTGTCTTCAGGCGGCCTGAAGATCTGGGGAGTCATCCCCCGCTGAATGCTCAAGCACAGGTCTAACAGCGAATTGTTATCTATGTCGTCAAAGTTAGTGGAGCTCATTGGATCACCACCCACCTCACCCGATAAGACGGGGTCCTCAATGATCGTTGAGTTAGTTTCCGTTCTGGGAAGGGGGGCAAAGAAACCAGTTATGGCCCCCTGTCCCAAGGGAATGGATATGCTGGCTTTTTTCTTGTTATTTGCTTTAGGTTTTCTCATCTCCTCATTCAGCGGGGTTTCCACTTCCAATTGTTTCTTTGTCTTGCGCAGATTGTACTTGTTTTGTGTCATTTTCTTCCCTGGCGCCATTTTATCATAAAGCAGGGTTTATTGCAGAGATCAAGGTGCCTTCTCTCTATCCGGTTTCCAGATTCTGCTAAGCCCAAATCTGAGCCAGATTACAACACGTAACCTACACTGCCCTTACTGAACAGAAAAGGCGCAAAGCCAGCTGTCGCCAAATACCAGCGCCACCCAGGCAGGCACTATGCAGGTTCAACACACACACCCAAATGGACTCCACTCCATAAGGTGGCTATACAATTATATCAGACCATGGGAGGGTGGCTGGGTAGAAAGGTGGGGGGGGACTGGTAGCAAGGGGAAGGGGGATGGGGGCTCAGTTTAGGAGAGCAGCGCTGCTTGCTAGGCAGTGTAATCACTGCAAGTCAATATGGCTCCCCCCTGCGCTGCTCAACTTTTTTCCCCATATGCTGATTACCCACCACAAAATTCCAGCAATGATTGTGCTGGTCCTCCAACAGCTCCCAGAGTTCCACCACCGACAGAAGTCGCTCTCCGCCCTCCGTCGGCACCCAAGCACTCCAACGGGCATCCCGCGGGCGAAGATGTGCTGCCGCGGCTAAGAGCACACAGCAAGCAGGCACTGCGTGCCGACTCGAGCACAGAGGCCAACACACGCTGACACTCCGTCGGCACCCGAGTGCTCCAGCTGGCGTTCCGCGGGTGAGGTACACTGCCGCGGCTGAACGCACACAGCAGGCAGGCGCCGCAAGCAGACTCGAGCACGGTCGCTGACAACGCTGACAAGCGGAAGCGGACTCAGCCTCGAGCCACTCACATCCGAGGAAAGGACCCCGAGAGAACGTCCAACTCACGCCGACTGAAGCCGACTCAAGCCGCACCTCGTAGAATCGTGAACGTGAAACGATTGAGGCCGCCTCCGAGTCCGAGTCCGAGTTTGCAAGATTTCTTATAGTTGAATGATGTGTTAATATCCTTTTGATATCATGGAAAGTGGTTTTACAAGTAGGTCCTGTAATGCAGGCCAATGAATGTCCTTGTAGTCCTGTGGACTTGCGCACTGGACAGGTATCCATATTTTGCAGTAACTTAATTTTGATTTTGTCTTTGCTTTTTACATATTTATTGAGGAATTGGCGTAAAGATTTGAAACATTGTTTGGGAATGTTACACATTGACGTGCATGGCCATTTGTACACTATACGTTCTGATTCAGTTGAATGGAGGGGTAATTCTAAGTTTTCAGGGCATATTTTTGTAAGGAGTACTTCTTGTTCCATTATGGTATTATTCACTTTTTCATAACCTCGACCACTGCTAGGTATGGCAATTGTATTTCTTTGCTTTTGTTTGTACGCGTCTTCATTAAAATATGGGTCTGTGCTCGTAGTGTGATTCCATTCACCTCCGCAGATACTTAAGAAGTTCTTTCTGTTGACATTTCGCTTATTGAAAAGTCTTTTTTGTAATTTAGTTATTAGTTTTGTTAGTGGTTTCATTTTGTTTAACAGTAAAATAAATAACTTTATTTTGAGAAGAATTGCACTGTCCATCAACGCTTCTAAGATTAATTTCCTACGATAGGTTTGAAGCATTGAACTTGATTTCTCTCCTGTTTTTATAGGATTTTGAAGAACTTTGTGACGGTACATTTTGGCTAAAATACTTTTCTTGGTATGCTTAATTTGCACTATATTAAAATTTGAAGAAGTAGTTTTATCTGTAGTGATAGCTCATTTTCTGTTAATTGTTTTTTTTTTTGGTTTGTTTACATTTTGATAGTGGAGGCAAAGTTTTTGTACTTGAAACTTCTTGTGTTTCACTAAATGACTGTATTAGCTGTTTTGTTTCAACTTTTTTTTACAAATTCTGCTAGAGATGGATGTTTATGTTGGACACTTTTATTTTCATTTGTTCTACTTTTGCGTTGCTTTCTACAGATTTGACTTTTGGTAGGCATTCTTTAGGGTCTGTTGAAAAAAATAAAGAAGGCATGGGTTAGGGTGTTCTGCAATGTATGTGTGGTGTGTGCATGAGTGTTTGAGTAAGATGATAAAGATGTATGTAATGGTGTGTGATTGTGCATTGGGAACTACAACTACTAGGGTTGGGTATTATTAAATTAACGTGTTACTAAACTGGGGTTCAGTGGACAGCAAAAAGTAAGCTAGTGGCGTGGAGAAGTATACATAGTATATCTAATGCTATACAATTAAAACAGTTGTTTGTTCTATAACATCTAAATTCTAGCAGTTGAGTTGGGTAATTTGTGTGTCGAAAAATAGGAATTTGTGGGCCATTCTGGCTGTAAATCGCTGACATGGGGATTTTTGGACAGAATGGTGCACAATCTCTATTTTTAGGCACAGAAATAGCTTGTATTAACGTAATAGTATGTTTGAGTAATAATACAAATATTATGGTGATATTCTACTTACTTTTTTTCTTAAATTAACAGGTAACTTCGTAGTTCTTCTTTGTTATTCGAATTCGGCTGCTTCTCTTCAGGAGACTGGTCTTCACTGCAATTGTAAAAGCTTCAAATTAGTACCTTTGTTTGTATATAGCGCTGTTTTTAATTTAGATATTGATTTTTTTAATTGAAATCCTCAGTGCCTTCTTTAAAACCATTAAACTAATTTATTTACATAAGATACATTGCATCAGTTCAGTACATATGATATGTTCTTAATGAACAAATTGTATTGAATGACTAACTGTAGCAAAAAAAATATCTTTACTATGTCTTGTGAAATTTATAATTTATCAGTGAATACCAGTATTTCTGTAACTAAGCTGTTCTAGGTAATAGCGCCTCAATGTCATGTCTAAGTTAAAGTAATTAAGTAAATAAATAAATAAAAACCTAACAATATGAAAATGTATAAGTATTTTTTTAAAGATTTAAACATAGATTGTGCTTGCATGCAATTTCGTTTGAATATATGTAGTCTATATATTTCATTTAAATTTTTTTAGTTTAACATGATTTGAGTGTGTGTGTATAAAGAAAGTAAATAGTATAAAGGTTTATAAGTGATAGTTTATTTTAGGAAATTGAAAAAAATACAGTAAATTCATTTTACAGATTACACAAGCTAAAAGTCTGTTTGAAAATGTATTCATCTACTGTACAGAAAATATGCATACCTGAAGTTTTTGTTCATGCATATGGATATGCCTGGAGCTGCAAGTAGAAATCTTGGAGACTTGTACAGTATTTCTGGTAGATGGTGCTTGCCAATGATATGACACTTGTACTCAGAGAGATTCACAGTACATTTGCAGTGCTGATCTTTTATGATGCAGTTAGATGTAGAGGTCTTGAATGTGATTGGTGCATGGTCATGTGATTTCTTAGCTACTTTCAATGAGGGAATGGCAGAGAGAGTGAAGTGGAAATGGTAGAAGGGCTGTTCATGTTATGATATGTCCGCGGACATGGCGGTAGTTCGCGGACATCCGGGTATTTTTGTGTTCAGAAGTCATGCAAATGAGAATGAGTACTAAAAGGGATTGGCCAGGAAAGTTTAGTGGGTGTGTTCTGCCAGAAGAGAGTTTCTCATATACTGTTTTTGCTGAGAGAACAACAGATAGCTATGTCTGTGTATTTTAGGAAAAAGATTGTATGGGTTGTGGGAGATTCATGGATATATTGGTTGAAGGTGCATGCAGAAAGCTGTGGAGTAGCTGTAGATCTTGGATTGCCACATGTGGAAGTACACTGGCATGGAGTACGTGGCATGAAGTGGTTGGACTTGCTACCTCTCTGTGCTACTTTGGAGACAGAGCAACATCCAGACATAATTGTAATTCATTGTGGAGGGAACCGTCTAGGACATGTGACTGGATTTTTTTTGCAATTTGCTATGAAAGAAGGACTTGTGAAGGTTTTGGACATGTTTCCTAATTCTCAAGTGATATTTTCACGGATTGCGCAGAGACAAATGTGGCTTCGTTCTTCTTCATTTGGTCCACAAATGGAAAAAGCAAGGCACAATGTTAATAAAGCTGTTTGTGCCTTTCTAAAAGATTTTGGCATGTCTTCTTTTCACAATGAAAATATTCTGTTTCGTAGTACAAACAGTCCATCCTACTTATGGTGGCAATCAGATTTTTCTGAGAAATGTACAAAATGCATTGCAACCTTTTTTGGAATTACAACATCCATTTTGAAGTAGGTGTTAAGCATTTATAATTTTTGACTTACAAACACCTCCCAAAGGCTCTTTTCAGAGCCACTACTTCTTCCCAGAGAAAATTGCAATGTTTGTGATGGGGTAGCAACCCAATTTTTTAAATGTTTGCAAACTGTCTGGGGACTTCTAAAAAATACAAAGGGCCCTGCTTCATTTATTTTCACTTCTATTTTTTAACTGTGAAAGGCGGCTCTGAAAAGAGCCTTATTTTTTTTTTGATTTTTGATATTTCGTATTTTTTTGGGGTTTTTATACACGACACACTAGGACAGGAGGGGAAAGGAAGGTAAAGGCGGGACACCAACCACAGGGATAAGAAAGGGCGGGCTGAGAGAGGAAGATGTAGAGTGGGTTTTATTTGGGTAGTGAGCAGATCTTCTAGTGCTCTGAGACGATAGTCTCAAAAGCACTACGAAGTTGC
The DNA here is from genome assembly GCF_040938575.1 of Ambystoma mexicanum. Classification (NCBI taxonomy): domain Eukaryota; kingdom Metazoa; phylum Chordata; class Amphibia; order Caudata; family Ambystomatidae; genus Ambystoma; species Ambystoma mexicanum. The sequence continues at coordinate 865,859,448 of NC_090937.1, forward strand.
TTCCCCCTGCAGAGTACTGTGTCACAGTACATACATACAACTGTGACCCTCGAAAGGTAAGGGTCATCAGCATTCTGTATGGCCTGTGAGGCAGCTTGAGGAAGACGCTGTCCCACAGAGGTGGTCCTTGTGGTGACAGGATCAGAAACAGAGGATGAAGTAGAGGAAATCAACCTGCTACGTTCTTCGCAAGGTACAACCCTGCGAATAGCCCCAGAGTGAAATGACCTCAGGTGTCGCTTCATAGTAGTGGTCCCAAAGCTGTACTTACCGTGCTTCCCGTGACTGAGTATCATTTTGCATTCATTGCATTCATTGCAGGTAACACGGTTCGCACGAGCCTTAGGAACATTCCCATGAATGGTAAATAACCGCCACACCCAAGACTCACGCCTAGTGCGGGTAGTAGGGTTTTCCTCTACCTCATTCTCATCATCCTCTTCTTCCTCCTCCGCATCCTCACTCCTGCTCCCCTCTTCAGGCCCTTGGGGAGGTGGTGGTGGTGGAGGGGGTGGGGGTGGTGCTGAAGCATGTGCAGCACCAGGTGGCAGTTCAGCAGCCAGGGATGCCATCAAAGATGCGATGGAAATCTGCAGTTGGCAGCAAAATTTGCTGTGCTCTGTAGAAAAGCCAGAAACACAATAAGAATGAGCTCTAGGGCGTGGTCTTTTATAGGGGTGCTTGTGCGCTGTCCGGGGACAGATCTAACACAAAAAAAGTTTGAAAAGTTTCAAAAGGTATGTAGAAACTCAGGATTACTATGTGGGACTTGTGCCATGGTGAGATGTTATTGAAAAATATGATGGATTAATTGAAAATGTACTTTTCATTTGTTCGGGGACCCGAACGGTGTCCGCATTCAGAACACGCGATCAGCGTGGGCACGGTCATATGATCTGTTCGCGAACAAGTCCGCGAAGGAAGCGCATGTCCGCAGGACACCAAATACACAGAGATTGGCTAGCGCATGCGCGTTGATGTTCTACGGACACTGTTCGGGTCCTGAACTAATTAAAATTGCGTCGCAAGTGAAACAAACATTTCAGGACACTGCGTGTGTTCTTAGAACAGTTTAAACGTGCTAGCGAACAGAAAGGACAGATATAGTGTTCTTCAGGACACTTTCAATTTCGTTTATGTACAAACATTTCAGGACACCAATTGTGTTCTTAGAACATTTTCAACTTGCTAGCAAACAGTACGGACAGGTATAGTGTTCTTTAAGACACCTCCATTTTCGTTTAATTCCGAACAATTCAGGAAACCGCGTGTGTTCTTAGAACAGTTTGAACTTGCTAGCGAACACTACGAACAGGTATAGTGTTCTTCATGACACCTCAATTTTCGTTTACGTACGAACATTTCAGGACACCAATTGTGTTCTTAGAAGAGTTTAAACTTGATGGCGAACACTACGGACAGATATAGTGTTCTTTAGGACACTTTAATTTTTTTTTTTAACAAACATTTCAGGACACCGCGTGTGTTCTTAGAGTAGTTTCATCTTGCTAGCGAACAGTACGAACAGGTATAGTGTTCTTCAGGACACCTCCATTTTCGTTTATTTACAAACATTTCAGAACACCTGCACTGTCCGCAGACACCTACATTGTTTTTTTTAAAAAAAAAAGAAACTATTTACAACACAATATCAAAATTAAACTGTATTTAACATACATTAATAATTTATGACAGAGAAGGTGAGGCAGAAACAGAAAGAAAAACAGGAGAATTAGGGGTTTCAACATGATTGTTATTAGGTGAAGAAGGGATGGAAGTCTCATAAAAACGTTTTGGGTTATGGAGAGGGATTGGGGATAATTGACTGGGATATGGTGAGGAGGGACAAGTACATGTGGGGCAAAGGTACAAGGTTTTTGGTTTAAAATGATCTTCCACAAAAGCTTTCAAATTATTAAAATTAGTCAACAATAAATCCATTTTTTTTTCTATACTGTGAAAAGTGTTATCCATAACAGGTTTTTCTGAAGTATTTTCTATTTTGGTATGCTCTGTACAAAAAAATATATATATATGTTAAATGTATACAACATAATAATAATTAAATGGTTTATATTATAAAGTGTTTACCATTAGTTTCACTATCTTGTGACATTTCTTCATGTGGGAAATGCTCCTCTAGCCATTCCAGAGTACTAGTCATTTCTGTGAGAGAAAAAAAAAAAAGATAATATATTTTTTTATCTAATACAGAAAGTTTATAAATATATGAATAACATTAAGTACACTTACTATTTCAGGTAAGATATGTCCCATGTACTCAGTGGGTCTGCTCTTGTTCTCAGTTCTGTCGTGTTTGTGAGGTAATTATGTTGGAAGCCAATTTATTTTCTTGTGGTATATTCCATTTTAGAACATAGTGCATTTAAATGAATGGTTAGTGTGTTGTATATATGGGTTACATTTCTTATGTATTAGTACATATAATGTGTTTGTGTGCTTCTTTTTGTGTTTGTTAAATGTTCCTATGTTATGATATAACAATCAAACATACCCCCCCAGAGTTGTTAGGTAGTGGTACTGTTCTTCGAACATGTCCGCGAACATTAAATGAGTTTGCGGACATCAAGTAAAGTAGAAGAGATTCAGTCAGTTCCATATGATATGTATATAAAGTCAAAGTCATTATTGTTAAGTTGCACTACTAAAAACCTATGAAATTCAGTGAAAAAACTTTGTTAAAGGGACGTTATGGTTCCAAGTAAAACCGAAAAACCCTTGAAATTCGCCATTTATGGTAAGCTAAGCAACCATAACTCGTGCCACCACCGTGCACTGCTAAGACTAACACCCATGACATCAAAGATGACATCACAAATGTCATTGATGACATCAATGATGACATCACAGGTCTGGCTCACTCTTTTTTCTTTTGCTGACATATCTAGGCCACATGGTTTTCTTCAGTAACAGTCAGAAACTAAAAAATGTATTTTATTTGTAGACGTATCCTTCAAGTAGGTTCTTACAGTAATTCCCTTAGAGTCCAGTCACATCATATGAAACATATACATAGGGCAAGACACAAGCTTGAAAGACAGCAATCCTTTTTGTGCATAAAGATAATCAATAGACTTATCAGCACTTTCTGATAGTTCTGTTGTTTTTTATGGATGTACTTTCCCTGTATATGGTCATATTTGTATACATTGTACTCACACTACTTTCCTTAGGGTCCAATCACATCAAGTGATACATATACATAGGGTAAATAGCACCTTTGAAACAGCAATCATTTATTTGCATGAAAATAATCGGTTAGGTTATGAATTGTTTCTGCTACTACTTGTGCTTTTTTGCTAACTTCACTTTCCCTGTATATACCCATATTGGTATGTGTTCTTGTCTCTTTGTGTTTTGTCTATAGTAATGCAATTATGTAATACATGGGTTTTATTAGCTACTTATTACATATTTCATAGTACACAAAAATCTATTACGAAAACAATTATCATTTCATTATTCAACATATTAACATTACGAATATTATACCTTCATCTTGTACGCTGCACACAAAGCTATGTTTCTGCATGAGTAGCTTAGTATACTAGATAGAACCCCATAATAGAATGCTATTTATATCAATGCATCGTTCAATGCACTAATTAGGGTATGATATTTATTGCAATGATCCTTGACACTTTTTTCGCAACATTATAATAAGAATCCCTTGTACAAATATTTCATGAAAAGTACATACACATGTGATGTCATCAGTGATGTCATCAATGACATTTGTGATGTCATCTTTGATGTCATGGGTGTTAGTCTTAGCAGTGCACGGTGGTGGCGTGAGTTATGGTTGCGTAGCTTACCATAACTGGCGAATTTCAAGGGTTTTTCGGTTTTACTTGGAACCATAACGTCCCTTTAACAAAGTTTTCTCACTGAATAAATATATATATATATATAAATATATATATATTACATGGCCACGGTAGTGGCCATGTAGTTATGGTTAAGTTGCTGTTTCCATAGGAAGAGCACTTTTTGGGCGGCTTATAACTTCGCTCTCCCTGGACGGATCCTCACCAAACTTTGCAAAAAAAGTAGTTTGGTGAGGATTTATCCAGGGGGGGGGAAAGTTATAGGGGGGGGTCCCAAAACTTTTTTTTTTCCCATAGACTGAATGGGAAAAAACTTTGCGCACGGCTACAGCCCGAACCGCTGGACGGATTTCCACCAAATTTGCGGCAGGAGCGGCGGCCTGGTCCCAAAAGCGTGCTTTTGTAAATTTGGTGTAAATCTGTCCAGTAGTTTTTTTAAAAATGACCAAAATGTAAGGCAAAAAAATTAGTGATATCTGCGTTCGCTTCGCGGACGGACTTCCCTGTTCGCTCCGCGAACAGCACCCCGATTGGCCCATGGGCTTGCGTCATGTCCGCGGACATGCAACGTGTTCGTTGATTGGACGGCGAGGGGCGTGGAGCACGTCAGATTTTCTGTGGCGCCCGCCATCTTGTATTCGCAGTCGACCGCGTACAGCGCAGTGAAACGTGGATAAAAAATTGTATTTAGTGCCGTGTGTTGGTGTGTAAGAGTGTTTGGGGAGGGTTGGGGAGTATGAGATAGGTTTTTTGTTTTTTTATGTGGTAGACCTTTTTGTTGCTTTCGATTTGTCCGCGGAGAACACGACTGTTCTGACATTTTGTAAATAAACTAAATGGTGGGGTGTTTAGACATAGCTCTCAACCATTTTTGTTTTACAGGCGGGTGAAATCACCCGATTTTGTTTTTAGCGGGTGAGACGCCCATTGGAATGAATGGGCGTGCAGGAGGCTTGGCGGGTGAGTCTGCCCTTTACAAGGCGTGTGACACCCGCCAAAAGCGTGTGAGTTGAGAGCTATGGTTTAGAGGACGGAGTATGTGTCATTTTTGTTCGCAAGGAAGGTAAAAATGAGCTATGAACACTCGCAGTGTACTTAATTGTTCGTAAATACACAAACTGGGGGTGTCCTCAGGACGCTGTCCGTATTGTAATCTGTCTAGTTGAATGTGTTCTAAGAACACTCGCAGTGTCCCGAAATGGTTGCAATTACACAAAATGGGGGTGTTCTGAGAACGTTGTTTGTATTGTTCGTTGTCAGGGTGAAAGTGTTTTACGAGCACTCCTTTTGTTCGCTAATAGTACAACTTCCTAGGGGCGTCAACCGACTTTTTGTCCACTAAAGAAACGATAAATCCGGCTGGTGTGCGTCGACATTATGTGATAATCCTATGACTGGCGCTATTGACCTGGCTTTTGCGACACTAAATCATATCTCCCGCCCCTAAGCCTCATATTATCAAAGCATTCATATTCCCCGCCTTTCTCCGTGACGTTACAGGGTGCGTAATGAAACGCGCCCAGTCGTCTCCAGTACTACGCGACTTTACACAGAACCCGGAAGACAACACACATTATGTCACAACACAGCGCGCCACAATTCGGAATATGAAATGTGATTTAAAAGCAAAGAGCAAGATTGTAAATGTTGTAAAGTACATTTATTTGACATCAAATGTTTAGAGAATATTCAGCAATTTGCATTTGTCTTTGTTGTCGATCCGCAAAAGTTCATGTTGAGCCACGCGATGTTCCTTTGCGGTACAGAGAGTGTTAGATCAGCTTACAACTCAGTGCGCCACAATTCGGAATATGAAACTGTGGTTTAAAAGTAAACAGCAGGATTGTACATTTGGTAAAGTACATTTATTTCACATGAAATGTTTAGTGAATATTCAGCGATTTGCTATTGTCTCTGCTGTCGATCAGCAAAAGTTTATTTGGAGCCACGCGTTGTTCCTTTGCGGTAGATAGGCTGTTGGTTTATGATAAAAGCAGTAAATGGTTGCTCTGATAATCGGAAGGTTGCTCCAACAACGAGCCATTAGACCACCCTATTGGTTGGTATGTTGTTTGTAGCCGCTAGTACTGCGTAAGGGCATATTGGTCCTTGGCGATTGTCCCATAAAATGGTGAGGGTCATGAAGTTGCATATTTGGACTTGCACCTGGCAGTTGAAGACCCCATCTGCTGGAGTCTGTAAATCGTGACATAGACAAAATGGGGCGACGTACCTGTTTTAAAAAACATAAATTAGTCTCACCAGCCGATCTTCCTTAAAAATCATCATTTTATTTATTAGGGCGTGAAACTATTTGCTATCGAAGATAGTGCCACAGAGTATGTTAATAATAAAATAATAATATTTTCCCATTCATATAGCGCTAAGAAATGTGAGGTATGTAAGCGGTGCTTATTATTAACCACGGTGTGTGGTGCTCATTTATCGACCACGGAAGGATGAAAGGCTGAGTTTCGACTTGCCGGGATTCGAACTTGCGTTAGCAAGCTGTGCACGGATGTCAAAGCGAGCGCTGTACTCGCTGTGCCACTTGACAGGCTACAGTGAAGTGGCACAGCAAGTAGAGTGCTTGACCGCCTATAGACCATTTAAATTATTTATATTAACCCACTCTGTGTCGTCTGCCTTTTTCAGAGCCCTCTAAACGACAGGGGATCAATTCGGCGGTGATAGTGCGCGGTAGAAAACATTATGCCACTTTCAACGAACAAGTTCAACTTCAGCGGTCTTTAATGCTACGCTATTGTAATTATATTTGGTATAAAGTAATCTAAGGGGTTACTTACAGTACAATTGCAATTTCCATTGTCTACGAGTGGTGCAGTCCCAAATTACGACTCCGCGTGTGCCAACGATCTTTCGCATAGTGATATAATATGTAAAAGTGGTTTCGTTTCAGAAATTTCATCTTTATCTTCTCTTACGTTTTAGCAACACTCCTTCAAGAGAAGTCTTTCATCACAATCTCTGTATGTCAAGGTCAAAACACAATACAACCTTATAGTCTGCTTCGTGAGCCTCTCCGGGGCCCGAGAAAAAAATGGAAGCATCTGACCTTCACTGTGAACGAACATAAATTCTTACTTTGCAACATTCTGTGTAAAGCCATCTGTAGAAGTTGGTTTTTGCACGCCATGTTTGTATATTGTTTGCGTGATATTAAAAAAAGTTTGTTTAAAGGACGTTATGGTTCTAAGTACAGCCGAAAGACCCCTGAAAATAGTAAGTTATGGTAAGCTATGAAAAATAACTCGCGCCAACACCATGCACTGCTAAGACTAACACCCAGGACATCAAAGATGACATCGCAAATGTCATTGATGAAATCACTGATGACATCACATGTGTATGTACTTTTCATGGAATTTGTGTACTAGGGATTTTTATTATAATGTTCCGAAAAAAGTGTCAAGGATATTGCAATAAATATCATACCGTTATTAGTGCTTTGAACAATGCATTTATATCAATAAATAGCATTGTATTATGGGATTCTATGTAGTATACTGAGCTACTAATGGAGAAAGATAGCATTGTGTGCAGAGCACAAGATAAAAGTATAATATTTGTAATGTTAATATGTTGAATAATGAAATGATATTTGTCCTGAAATGTTCGAAAATTCACAAAATGGGGGTGTTCTGAGGATGTTATTCGTATTGTGTGATTGCTTAGCTGTATGCAATGAGGGAATGGTACAGAGAGTAAAATGGACGCCGTCCGCGGACATCGCATCTGTTCGTGGACAGGGCGTGGTAAATCCGGATTTTTCCAGGAAATCCAACATGGAAAGAAGACTGTACGGATCAGCCAATCAGATGTCGAGGTTGTGGATTTGTGTTGAAAGAGATTGTGTGTGGTGAAGATGGCAGAAGTGGAGAAAGTCAGGGTGTTGGTGCTCGGAGATATGTTTGTGCATGGTTTACAGCAGTACGCTGAATGCAGGCATGTTGCAAAGAACTTTGATATGAAAGGAGTGGAGATGGTGTGGAGCACTGTGACTGATTGCAATGTACAGGGAATTGTACCAGTTTGTGCGGATATGGCCACGATGAACAGTCCGCATGTGGTAGTTTTGCACTATGGTGCTTTCCATTTGGGCAACGTCAGTGCCCCTACTTTGTTGGCTGATTTGGAATGCTTGGTTCAAGCCGTAATGAAGATCCTTCCAAATGCGAAAGTAATTTTTTCTGGATTACTACCTAGGGCAATATGGGACAATAGTTCAGTTTTTTGTCCTCAGCAAAACATTGCTAGGTATGTCATCAACCGAGGCATGTGTGCCTTCATGCTTAGAGGTGGTATGTTCCTCTGTAACAATGAGAATATTGATGCCAGTAATGCTGTTAATTTTAAAGAAGATGGCATTTCTTTATCTTTTACCAGAAATGCCTTTCTATTTTGGAATGTAAGGGTTGCTTTGGAGAAGGTTATGTGAAGATTTTAGGAGTAAAGTAAGAAAAAAAACAAGAAAAAAAATATAAAATAACAGTTGTCTGTCAAGCATCTGTAAAAAAAAAAAAACGGCTCTTTTCAGAGCCAACTTCAAAGGGGAAATGGGGCACACTATTTAAATTTACATTCACCACGCTCAGATTTTCGATGTGCCCGCGGACATGGCGGTAGTCCGCGGACATGAAAATCACTAAGAGGGGGTTAGTATGTTCTATGTTACATGTCAGGGATATTATGGTTAAGTCGTGCTACTAAAAACCTATGAAATTCAGTGAAAAAACTTTGTTAAAGGGACGTTATGGTTCCAAGTAAAACCGAAAAACCCTTGAAATTCGCCAGTTATGGTAACATAAGCAACCATAACTCGTGCCACCGTGCACTGCTAACACTAACACCCAGGACATCAAAGATGACATCACAAATGTCATTGATGACATAACTGATGACATCACATGGTTGGCTCTCCCTTTTTATCCTTTACTGACATATCGAAGCCACATAGTTTTCTTCAGTAACAGTCAGGAAGTAAAAATTGAAAAGGTACTATATTTGTAGACTTGGGGTCCTGTCACATCATATGAAACATGTACATAGCGGAAGATACAGGCTTGAAAGAGAGCAATCCTTTCTGTGCATGAAGATAATCATTATGGTTATCAGCACTTTGTCATAGTTTTATTTTTATTACTCTACCTTCCCTCTATATGCTCATATTTGTATACATTATACTCACTCTCCATAGAGTGAATGGGAAAGAAATTTTGCTCGCGCATACAGCCCAAACCGCTGGACGGATTTCCACCAAATTTGGACCAGGAGCAGCGGCTTGGTCCCGAAAGCGTGCTTTTGCAAATTTGGTGAAAATTCGTCCAGTAGTTTTTTTTAAAGTGACCAAAAAGTAGGTAAAAAAAAATTAGTGATATCTGTGTTCGGTTTGCGGATATACTTCCCTGTTCGCTCCGCGGAAAGTGTCCTGATTGGCCAATCGTCTTGTGTGATGTTCACGGACATGCAAAGTGTTCGCTGATTGGACGGCGTGGAGCGTGAAGCGCGTCAGATTTTTCGGTAGCGCCCGCCATATTGGATTCTCGGACGTCCCCGGAAAGCGCGGCAAAACTTTGTTCAAAATGTGTATTTTGTAGAGTGTGTTGGTGTGTAGGAGTGTTTGGGGAGGGTGGGAGTGTGTGAGATAGGATGAAAGTTGTGTTTTTTATGTCTTAGACGTTCTTTTTGTGTTCGATTTGTTTGCGGACATCACAGGTGTTCTGAAATGTTCTAAATAAACTGACTAGGGGGTGTTCTAAGGAGTCAATATGTGTCCGTTTTGTTCGCAAGCAAAGTGAAACTCTTCTAAGAACACTTGCGGTGTCCGGGGAGTGTTCGTAGGTGGTGTCCTTAGGACGCTGTCCGTATTGTTCTCTGTCAAGTTGAATGTGTTCTAAGAACACGCGCGGTGTCCTGAAATGTTCGCAAATAAACAAAATGGGGGTGTTCTGAAGACGCTTCTAAGAACACTCGCGGTGTCCGGGGAGTGTTCGTAGGGGGTGTCCTGAGGACGCTGTCCGTATTGTTCTCTGTCAAGTTGAGTCTGTCCTAAGAACACTCGCTGTGTCCTGAAATGTTCGCAAATAAACAAAATGGGGGTGTTCTGAAGACGCTTCTAAGAACACTCGCGGTGTCCGGGGAGTGTTCGTAGGGGGTGTCCTGAGGACGCTGTCCGTATTGTTCTCTGTCAAGTTGAATGTGTCCTAAGAACACTCGCGGTGTACTGAAATGTTCACAAATAAACAAGATGGTGGTGTTCTGAAGAGGCTTTTAAGAACACTTGCGGTGTCCGGGGAGTGTTCGTAGGGGGTGTCCTGAGGACGCTGTTCGTATTGTTCTCTGTCAAGTTGAATGAGTCCTAAGAACACTCGCGGTGTCCTGAAATGTTTGCAAATAAACAAAACGGGGGTGTTCTGAAGACGCTTCTAAGAACACTCGCGGTGTCCGGGGAGTGTTCGTAGGGGGTGTCCTGAGGACGCTGTCCGTATTGTTCTTTGTCAAGTTGAATGTGTCCTAAGAACACTTGCGGTGTCCTGAAATGTTCGCAAATAAACAAGATGGTGGTGTTCTGAAGACGCTTCTAAGAACACTCCCGGTGTCCGGGGAGTGTTCGTAGGGGTTGTCCTGAGGACGCTGTCCGTATTGTTCTTTGTCAAGTTGAATGTGTCCTAAGAACACTCGCGGTGTCCTGAAATGTTCGCAAATAAACAAGATGGTGGTGTTCTGAAGACGCTTCTAAGAACACTCCCGGTGTCCTGGAATGTTTGTAGGGGGTGTCCTTAGGACGCTGTCCGTATTGTTAGTTGTTAAGTTGAAAGTGTTGTAAGAACTATCGCGTTGTTCTGAAATGTTCGTAGGGGGTGTCCTGAAAATGATGTCCGTATTGTTCGCTGGCAAGTTCAAAGTGTTCTAAGAACACTCACATTGTTCGCGGACATTAAAAGTTTCCCATAGATCATAGTTGAAATGTTTGACTCTATGGATGTGATATGCTGCGGTGGTTGTTGCCAGGGCATAGAGTCTTGGGTGCATGTCCATTTGGCCATGCACTCAAGACTGTATGCCCTGGCAACAACCACCGCAGCATATCACATTCATATTTGCTTATAACTTTGGGTGAAAAACAAATGTATAAGGAACAAAGGAATTAGATACTATGGATGTGATATGCTGCTATGGTTGTCCTTATTATTGTATACTTACTGTTTGGTCTAGTAATGGGAGTCCATGTTTTTCTTCTTCATTTCTGTGATAAAAGAAAATAGCATTTTGGTATTAGTATTTTGTAATGACTTATTACATTGTATAAGCAATGTACTTTTATTTTTTTTCGACTCTCATATTTAGTAGAGTACAAATCAGAGTACTGTGCAATTTGCTCAGTTTCTGTATTTGTTGCTAAAATCATTGGGTCTGTGGGAGAAAAAAAAACCATGTTGGATTAAAAAAAACCCTTTTTCTGTTATGCTACAGTTTATTTGTTTGTTTGTTTTCAGTGTTCACTTGTTGTTTCTGGCGAATGCTTTATACTGTGCTTTGTTGTATTTTTTTTGGAGCAGTAACAGATTCTTCATTTGTTTTGATATTATAAAATTTTGGAGCAGTTAGATACCAATTGGCATATTCAAACTGTCTATTTTTTTAATATGTTTTAGTGGTTTTGATTTACTATTTGGATATTGTTAAATTTTGGGACAGTTAGATACCAATTGGTGTATTCTAACTGTGTATTTTTTGGCCTAATTTAGTGGTATTCATTTATCTGATTAGTTGATGTAGAATCTTTGAGCTGTTAGATAGCTTTTGGAGTATTTTAACAGTTTATATTATTTTAACACACATTTATAATTTTGGGACAGTTAGATACCAATTGGCGTATTCTAACTGTGTATTTTTTGGTCTAATTTAGTGGTATTCATTTATCTGATTAGTTGTTGTAGAATCTTTGAGCAGTTAGATAGCTTTTGGAGTATTCTAACAGTTTATATTTTTGTAACACAAATTTACTTAAAGGTTTAAATACAGTTTATTTATCAAATTTTTGTTTTAAGAACATCAAATAAGCGTTTGTAAGATTTGTTGGTAATCTCTGCTTTAGAGTAATGGTACTATCATTACATTCAAACCATCCACATGTCTTTTTTATGTATGCAGTGTAGTGCCCTGAATTGTTTGTGGCTTGTGCGTGGTAGATTATACCTATTGTTGTGAAGGTTTTTTTACCAAGTGATATTTGACCATGTGTGAATCCAGTCAGCTTGCAGTTGTTTTTGGTACCATCTGCATTGTAACATAGAAGCATTAGTATTACGTATTTACTATGTGTTTGTAATACTAACGTGGAGCGATTATCTGAATTGCAGGTAGAGCATAATCTAGCATGGTTTGCATTTTGTACAAGTTGCTGAAATGGAATGGATTCACAATTTGGTATTGATATATATATGAAGCGTTCATTGGGGATTTCTTCTTGTGTCACATTGTTGCAGAGAGTGCATGTATGTTTCCACATGTATGAAATCTGAAAGATTTCATTTATAGGTATGTTTTTGTTTTCCAGTACTTTTAGTAAGTACATTAGAAATTCTTGTGGATCTTCCTGTGAGTTTATAGTGAATTTCACCATTCCAGCACAGTAGTCCAATTGTCGTCTTATTCCAAAAGCACTATATGTGTTGTCAGGATTGTTTGCTGCATTTCTGTGAAGTACTAACATTTGCAAACACAATGGGTCTGTACTGTGTGAGTAAATGTTGTCAACAATTGGTGGTAATTGAAATAGAATATTCATTGCTACATTTGCATAGCAACTTACACCAACTATATTTGAGAATTAATTTAAATGGTCCAGGTAGTTCTGTATCTAACTGCTCTTTTTGGAGTTTGTCTTCCTTCTTTAAAGAAGTACCTGGTTTACTTTCTCTAATTGATTCTTTTTTGTTTGTGGTACTTGATGAAGTATTAGTTTCTTTTACTCTCTTTGGAGGATTTGCAGTGACGTCCTGTTGCATTTCTGTTTGATTTAGTTTTCTTTTACAACGTTTTAGTTTTTGTGGAACAGAATATGTGTTTAGATGGGGAGTGTATAGTGAGCGAAGTCCATTATATTCTAAAATGCAAGGAATATCAGCGTTTACTTTACTTGCATCAAAGTTGATTAGAAATAGACCGTTAAGTGTACGTAAGCGTGATAGTGCTACGTAGCTCATGCCTTCTTTACAGACTGTGTTACCAATATCTATCATTGCTTTGTCTAGGGTAAGACCTTGTGATTTATGAATCGTGACTGCGTATGCAAGAGTTAGAGAAAATTGTTCTCTGTGTACAATCATATCTTTGAAGAGAAGGAATCTAGCTGTTGAGCGTCCTCTCCGTTTTACTTCTGAAAGTTTGTCAAAGAGTATATTGACAAACTGAATTTTGTTGTCATGTGGGTATGTTTGAAAGCCAACAACTGTACCCAGTGCTCCATTAACTAGTCCTTGGTCCACGTGAAGGTTACGTTTAAGCATTACTCTGCAATTTAAGGATAATTTTAACATCTTTTCTAAGCCTGCTGTGTTTGAGATTGATTTTTCTAAATTATTTAGTCTTGTTGTGGCTTGGTCACACATGGGTAGTGTCATACCATGTACATCTAGTTTGTCTGTGGCGCTAATTTCCATTATTGGTTGCCTTTCTTTACTTAGCATGATTTCATTGAATTTGAAACAGCTTGCAAGAGTTGGCATTAAGGCCATACAATTGACATTTTTGTGGACTAATTGTTCCATAAGATCTGTAGCACATGCATTATCGCCATAAAGTGCATTAATGTGCCGGGTTTTCAATGTTGCTTCTGCTTCTTTAGAAAATATACCAACTCTCAAACTTTTTAAAATGTTGGCATAAGTTAGATCTGCAGATTGGCGCATGTTTTCTGTTAATTCTCTGTATTGGAAATGTTGCCAAAGGTTGACATTTCCAATGCTGCCAACAGATTTACGGCAGAGTTTGTGCCCTAATGTTTTAAAAATAGGTTCACCTTTTACTGGTGTTTATTGAAGCAGATCTCCAAAAACAATAATGTGTTTTCCTGCAAAGAGCTCTTCATAGTCTGTTTTGAGTACTTCTTGTAATCTGAGGTGAATCAAAGCTAACATCAGGTTGGAGACCATGCTCACTTCATCTACTAGTAGCATTTTCATTTGTTTCAATACTCTGCGTAATTCCATTGCAGCTTCTGCAGAAAGTTTGTAATAGTCTAATTTGTTCTGGTGTTCTACTGGTAATAGTAGTAATCGGTGTAATGTAACACCACCTATGTTGTAGGCAGCTAAACCTGTGGGGGCAGTGACAACAGCTGACAGTTTGTTGTTTGTCAATTGTTGAAGGAACTTACTAATGATTTTGATTAGGAATGTTTTGCCAGAACCAGCTTCACCACTGACGTACAGTAGTATAGGTTTATAATTATGGCAGGAACATTCTTTATTTTCATGTTTTACACCATGTGCAATTTGTTTTGTTACTTCTTGAAAAATGCTACTTTGCTCATTGTTTAGTTTTGATTGTAGTATAGTTAAGTCTTCCTTATCTTCATACTGACACATGGTGTTTTCTACTTCTATCATAGCTAATTCTGCCTCATTTGTTATTAGTGGTTCTCCCAGTGGTTCTTGGCTTCCTGTTACAGAAGGTTGACTACTGTCAGGAGTATCCTTATCTAGTTGAGCTTGGAGTTCTTCTTCATGTTGCTGTTCATTGTGCAACATTCTTTTGTACTGTGTAAAGTTTACATCAGTTATAGTGTTTTCATTTGCTTTGAAAGCATCCTCATATGAGTCACAGTTATCTAGTAATTGTTCTTCTTTTCTCCATGGTTTGAAGAGTTGTAGCAGGGATATGTAATATACTTCTTTATGTTGAGGAGTCTTCAATGACAATTTGATATGATTAATTAAATTTGGTTTAGTGACTTTAACTAAGCTGCCTTCACAGTCTGTCACTCTATATTTACCTTGTTTTTCATCGGGTTTCATATTATTTTTGTATGTGTAGTTTTGGGCTATTTGGTATAGACACATGTTTTCCAAAGTATTACTTCTGTTTGGGTAGTATATGTCCAATAAATTGTTTTTTAAAATGTATTGGCTGTTGGGATCATGTTTGGCTATTGTTTCTATATCTTCATATGATTTTAGAACTCTTTTTCTAGATTTAGCTGGACCAAGACTTAGCCATACTATATTTTCAGATTTACCATACAATGAAGTAGCAGTTAAACGATCAGCTGCTTCATAAGATCCACATTCTCTATGGGTGAGCATTTTTATGCCCAAGCTGTATAATTTCTGAGATACTGTTTTATCTGATGACAGGTCATTCCAGAGGTCTTGGAGCTCTTTCTTTTCTGCTTTAGTTAAGTATGCTGTGACATATCGTGCAACTGCAGTAGAATTGTCTGCAATGTACTGCACATCTTTGTTTGCATTACATAAGTGGGCAATGATTGCATTATAATCATTGATATATTTTTCTTCTTCTTTTCTTTTTATGTAATATGTATTTTTAGGTGACTTTCCTTTAACAGTATGTCTAACTGAAGACATGAGGTTGTTTACTTGACCTGTATTTGTAACTGGTCTAGGGAAACCAAATCGGCATTTGGTGTAGTATTTGCCTTTGTTTTTGTATTTGCGACGACAATATTTTCCACATTTGTGTCTTTGAAATTGTAAAATTTGTGCACAAAGATCACTATTTGTGGCTTCTGATGGAATTTCACAAGTGACATATTTTTCAATAAACTGCAAAACAAGCGCATCACTGTCTTGACCAAATTTAGGAGCATCTTTAATCCATAAAAGCATGTGGATATGTGGTGCTCCTCTGGCTTGGTATTCTTTTCTCCAAAAGAAGTGTTGCACTTCTCCAAGGGGAGGAACAGTTTTATTACAAATAAAATGTAGCATAGCAATGAAGCGATGGTGAAAATATCTTGAAACATTAACAGGATCCAAAGAACAAAGTTCTCCAGGTCTTAGAATATCTATGTTTGTTTTGTTTTTATTTGATATGCGTAGGAAATCATGTAAATCTTCCCATGCATATTCTGCACAACTTAACGTAACAAACCAAGTGGGTGGGCCAAGGTTCCTGATCATACAACGTACATCTCCATGACGTCAAAACCAGTACTCTTTAGTACCACGCATATTTGCTAATAGATTTGTAATATTTGATTGTAAAACCTCATCCTTTTGTTGCACTTTCTCTAATAATTGTGTAGCTGTCATATTTTGAAAGTGTGATCCTGATTTTAATATGTGTGCAACTCCGTAACATAAAGTTCCTAGTTCACTTTCAAAGAGTAGGTGGAATATGTATTCCACATTTTGTCTAAATCTGGGATCTTCAGAATACATCCGTAATGAGCGGTATTCTGAAGCTGATATTTGAATAGGTCTATCATCATACCTTCCTCCTTTGCCAGTTGGAAAGAGTAGAGGAAAAGCACATGCTTCTATACTTTTTTCCCATATACTGATTGGCGATCCTTTTGTTTGACACATTTGGTAAGTTTCCAGTACATCTTATACGGTGTCATTACAGTGCAAAGGATGAATTGTATACTGGTCTAAAGTATTTGATATTGTAGCAGGATCTAGTAGCTCAAATTGACCAGCTTCTTGTGTTTCTTGAATTGTTTCAGTTGTATCTTTCAAGTTTTCTTCAATATTAATTTCTTTGTAATATTCATTATTCTCTTTAAGATATTGGAAGGCTTGTCTAACTTTATATAAATCTATCAGCTGTTGACATATTTTTTTGTCTTTTGTAGGTACTCCATTTACTAATATAATTAAAGATTGCTGCATTGGACGTTGCACTCCTAGAGTATGCACATTTTCTTTTAGATTTAATGGTAAATAAACTACTTTTCCACGAATGCCTTTTACCAATTCAGAGGGAGGTAATTTTGCTGTTTTTGGTTGA
The DNA here is from genome assembly GCF_040938575.1 of Ambystoma mexicanum. Taxonomy (NCBI): domain Eukaryota; kingdom Metazoa; phylum Chordata; class Amphibia; order Caudata; family Ambystomatidae; genus Ambystoma; species Ambystoma mexicanum. The sequence continues at coordinate 865,876,295 of NC_090937.1, forward strand.
AGGCGTATTATTGCTTGAAATGGGTGTACTGTTTGAATTATGATGCTCTCATATAAATTAAGTTGTTGTAGAGGTTTTGGTACTGGGTATAATTCCAAATTATTTGTGATAGAACGTGAAGGAGTTTGGTTGTTGTCAAGTTTTGTAGTGCAATAACTGCAAAGTATTAAGGGCTCAGTTATTTCATATTTGTTTTCTGCTAGAAGGTAGAGAGCTAATTCAAACCATTTAGAATCTTCATTGTCTTCAATTTTGTATGATAGGTCCACAGTTTTTGTGTTACTTTTATAAAAAGTTCTACGGCAACATACACATACATGGTTTGGTACTTCAGCTGATGTACTTTTAAATTTTAGTATTTCTTTTTTGTATGTGTTTAGCAAAAGGTTGCCATGTGTAGAATTGTTGCTTAATTGGTTTAAAGCTATTTCATTCTGTAAATGGCTTTCACTTCCAAAATATTTTTTCTGGATATAGTGAATTTCTTCAAGTAGGTCTTTTGCTGTACCATGTAGAAGGATGCTATTTAACTTTGCTAGTGCTAAAGCAGGACTTTTAGCATAGTACAGTTTATAGACTAGATTTCTTATAGTTGAATGATGTGTTGATATCCTTTTGATATCATGGAAAGTGGTTTTACAAGTAGGTCCTGTAATGCAGGCCAATGAATGTCCTTGTAGTCCTGTGTACTTGCGCACTGGACAGGTATCTATATTTTGCAGTAATTTAATTTTGATTTTGTCTTTGCTTTTTACATATTTATTGAGGAATTGGTGTAAAGATTTGAAACATTGTTTGGGAATGTTACACATTGACGTGCATGGCCATTTGTACACTAGACGTTCTGATTCAGTTGAATGGAGGGGTAATTCTAAGTTTTCAGGGCATTTTTTTGTAAGGAGTACTTCTTGTTCCATTATGGTATTATTCACTTTTTCATAACCTCGACCACTGCTATTTATGGCAATTGTATTAGTTTGCTTTTGTTTGTACGCTTCTTCATTAAAATATGGTTCTGTGCTCGTAGTGTGATTCCATTCACCTCCGCAGATACTTAAGAAGTTCTTTCTGTTGACATTTCGCTTATTGAGAAGTCTTTTTTGTAATTTAGTTATTAGTTTTGTTAGTGGTTTCATTTTGTTTAACAGTAAAATGAATACATTTCTTTTGAGAAGAATTGCACTGTCCATCAATGCTTCTAAGATTAATTTCCTACGATAGGTTTTAAACTTTGAACCTGATTTCTCTCCTGTTTTTATAAGATTTTGAAGGACTTTGTGACGGTATATTTTGGCTAAAATACTTTTCTTGGTATGCTTACTTTGCACTATATTAAAATTTGAAGAAGTAGTTTTATCTGTACTGATAACTGATTTTCTGTTAATTGTTTTTTGGTTTGTTTTACATTTTGATAGTGGAAGCGAAGTTGTTGTACTTGAAACTTCTTGTGTTTCACTAAATGATTGTATTAGCTGTTTTGTTTCAACTTTTTTTACAAATTCTGCTAGAGATGGATGCTTATGTTGGACACCTTTATTTTCATTTGCTCTAATTTTGCGTTGCTTTCTACGGAGTTGTCTTTTGGTAGGCATACTTTAGGGTCTGTTGAAAAAAATAAAGAAGATATGGGTTGGGGTGTTCTGGAATGTATGTGTGCTGTGTGCATGAGTGTTTGAGTAAGATTATAAAGATGTATGTAATGGTGTGTGATTGTGCATTGGGAACTAAAACTAGTAGGGATAGGTATTCTTGAATTTATATGTCACTAAACTGGGGTTCAGATGACAAAAAAAAAGTAAGCTAGTGGTGTGGAAAAGTACAAATAGTAAATGTAATGTATACAATTAAAACAGTTGTTGGTTCTATAATATGAACATTGTAGTGGTTCAGTTGGCTAATTTGTGTGTCCAAAAATAGAAATTTGTGGGCCATTCTGGTTGTAAATCGCTGTTTACGACATGGACATTTTTGGACAAAGTGGTACAAAATCTCTATTTTAAGAAACCAAAATAGCTGGTATTAATGTTATAGTATATTTGATCAATAATATAAATAATATGGTGATATTTTACTTACTTTTTTTTTAAATTAACAGGTAACTTCTTAGTTTTTCTTTCTTCTTCGAATTCGGCTGCTTCTTTTCAGGAAACTGGTCTTTACTGCAACTGTAAAAGCTTCAAATTAGTAACTTTGTTTGTATATAGCACTGTTTTTAATTTAGATATTGATTTTTTTAATTGAAATCCTCAGTGCCTTCTGTAAAACCATTAAAATAATTTATTTACATAAGATACATTGGATCAGTTCAGTACATATGATATGTTCTTAATGAACAAATTGTATTGAATGACTAACTGTAGCAAAAATAAAATACCTTTACTATGTCTTGTGAAATTTATAATATATTAGTGAATACCACTATTTCTGTAAGTAAACTGTTCTAGATAATAGCGCCTCAATGTCATGTCTAATTTGAAGTAATTAAGTAAATAAATAAATAAAAACAAAAAATATGAAATTGTATAAGTATTTTTATAAAAGTTTAAACATAGATTGTGTTTGCATGCAATTTTGTTTGAATGTATGTAGTCTATATATTTCATTTAAAAAATGTTAGTTTAACATGATTTGAGTGTGTGTGTATAAAGAAAGTAAAAAGTATAAAGGTGTATAAGTGGTAGTTGATTTTAGGAAATTGAAAAAAGTACAGTAAATTCATTTTACAGATTTTACAAGGTAAAAGTCTGTTTGAAAATGTGTTCATCCACCATAGCTCTCAACTCACATGCTTTTGGCGGGTGTCACACGCCTTGTAAAGGGCAGACTCACCCGCCAAGCCTCCTGCACGCCCATTCATTCCAATGGGCGTCTCACCCGCTAAAAACAAAATCGGGTGATTTCACCCGCCTGTAAAACAAAAATGGTTGAGAGCTATGTCATCTACTATACAGAAAATATGCATACCTGAAGTTTGTGTTCATGCATATGGATATGCATGGAGCTGCAAGTAGAAATCTTGAAGACTTGTACAGTATTTGTGGTAGATGCTGCTTGCCAATGATATGACACTTGTACTCAGAGAGATTCAGAGTACATTTGCAGTGCTGATCTATGATGATGCAGTTATATGTAGAGGTCTTGAATGTGATTGGTGCATGGTCATGTGATTTTTGAGGTACATCCAATGGGGGAATGGCAGAGAGAGTGTAGTGGAAATGGTAGAAGGGCTGTTCATGTTACGATATGTCCGCGGACATGGCGGTAGTTCCCGGACATCGGGAGTTACATCCGGGGATTTTTGGGTTCAGAAGTCACGCAAATGAGAATAAGCACTGAAAGGGATTGGTCAGGAAAGTTTGGTGGGTGTGTTGTGCCAGGAGAGATTTTCTGAGATACTCTTTTTGCTGAGAGAACAAAAGATAGCTATGGCTGTGTGTTTCAGAAAACAGATTGTTTGGATTTTAGGAGATTCGTGGATACATTGGTTGAAGGTGCATGCAGAAAGCTGTGGAGTAGCTGTAGATCTTGGATTCCCACATGTGGAAGTACACTGGCATGGAGTACGTGGAATGAAGTGGTTGGATTTGCTACCTCTCTGTGCTACTTTGGAGACAGAGCAACATCCAGACATAATTGTAATTCATTGTGGAGGGAACAGTTTAGGGCATGTGACTGGAATTTTTTTTGCAATTTGCTATGAAAGAAGGACTGAGGAAGGTTATGGACATATTTCCTAATTCTCAAGTGATATTTTCACGGATTGCGCAGAGACAAATGTGGCTTCGCTCTTCTTCATTTGGTCCACAAATGGAAAAAGCAAGGCGCAATGTTAATAAGGCTGTTTGTGGCTTTCTAAGAGATTTTGGCATGTCTTCTTTTCACAATGAAAATATTATGTTTTGTAGTACATAAATTTTTTGCAGAGATGGAGTCCATCTTACTTATGCTGGCAATCAGATTTTTCTGAGAAATGTACAAAATGCATTGCGACCTTTTTTGGAATTACAACAACGATTTTGAAGTAGATGTTAAGCATTTACAATTTTTGACTTACAAACACCACCCAAAGGCTCTTTTCAGAGCCACCACTTCTTTCCAGAGAAAATTACAATGTTTGTGATGGAGTAGTAACCCAATTTTTTTAATGTTCACAAACTGTTCGCGGACTTTCAAAAAAATACAAAGAGCCCTGCTTCATTTATTTTCACTTCTATTTTTTAACTGGGAAAGGCGGCTCTGAAAAGAGCCTTATTTTTTTTTGATTTTTGTAATTTTGTATTTTTTTTGGTTTTTCAGACACGACACACTAGGAGATGAGGGTAAAGGAGGGTAAAGGGGGGGACACTAACCACAGGGATAAGAAAGGGCGAGCTGAGAGAGGAAGATGTAGAGTGGGTTTTATTTGGGTAGTGAGCAGGTCTTCTCGTGCTCTGAGACGATAGTCTCAAAAGCACTCCGAAGTCGCTCCCCCCTGCAGAGTACTGTGTCACAGTACATACATACAACGGTGACCCTCGAAAGGTAAGGGTCATCAGCATTCTGTATGGCCTGTGAGGCAGCTTGAGAAAGACGCTGTCCCACAGAGGTGGTCCTTGTGGTGACAGGATCAGAAACAGAGGATGAAGTAGAGGAAATCAACCTGCTACGTTCTTCGCAAGGTACAACCCTGCAAATAGCCCCAGAGTGAAATGACCTCAGGTGTCGCTTCATAGTAGTGGTCCCAAAGCTGTAGTTACCGTGCTTCCCGCGACTGAGTATCATTTTGCACTCATTGCAGGTAACATGGTTCGCACAAGCCTTAGGACCATTCCCATGAATGGTAAATAACCGCCACACCCAAGACTCATGCCTAGTGCGGGTAGGGATTTCCTCTACCTCATTCTCATCATCCTCTTCTTCCTCCTCTGCATCCTCAGTCCTGTTCCCCTCTTCAGGCCCTTGGGGAGGTGGTGGTGGTGGAGGGGGTGGTGGTGGTGCTGAAGCAGGTGCAGCACCAAGTGGCAGTTCAGCAGCCAAGGATGCCATGTCGATGATGGTGTAGTCTGCAGGTGGCAGCAAAAATCACTGTGTTATGAAGAATAGCCAGAAACACAATGGGAATAAGCTCTTGGGCTTGGTCTTTTATAGGGGTGCGTGTGCGCGGTCCGCGGACATGCGCACTGTGCGCGGACAGATCGAACACAAAAAAAGGATCGGAAAGTTTCAAAAGGTATATAGAAACTCAAGATTGCTATGTGGGACTTGTGGCATGGTGAGATTTTATTGAAAAATATTATGGATTAACTGAAAATGTACTTTTAAATTGTTCGGGGACACGAACAGTGTCCGCATTTCAGGACACACGATGAGCGTGGGCGCGGTCATATGATCTGTTTGCGAACTAGTCTGCGAAGGAAGCGCCTGTCCGCAGGACACCAAGTGCACGGAGATTGGTTAGCGCATGCGCATTGATGTCCTACGGACACTGTTCGGGTTCTGAAGTAATTAAAAGTGCGTCACACGTGAAACGAACATTTCAGGACACCGCGTGAGTTCTTAGAACAGTTTAAACTTGGTAGCGAACAGTAAGGACAGATATAGTGTTCTCCAGGACACGTGTAATTTAGTTTATGTACGAACATTTCAGGACACCAATTGTGTTCTTAGAACACTTTCAATTGGGTAGTGAACACTACGAACAGTTGTACTGTTGTTCAGGACACATCATTTTTGTTTATTTACGAACATTTCAGGACACCAATTGTGTTCTTAGGACAGTTTTAAGTTGATAGCGAACATTACGGACAGATATAGTGTTCTTTAGAACACTTTAATTTTTGTTTCTTTACGAACATTTCAGGACAGCACGTGTGTTCTTAGAACAGTTTCAACTTGCTAGCGAACAGTACGAACAGGTGTGGTGTTCTTCAGGACACCTCCATTTTCGTTTATGTACGAACATTTCAGAACACTCGCACTGTCTGCGGACACTTTTATTGTTTTTAAAAAAAAAACGGAAACTATTCACAATACAATATAAAAATTAAACTTTATTTAACATATATTAATAATTTATGACAGAGAAGGTGAGGCAGAAACAGAAACAAAAACAGGAGAATTTGGGGTTTCAACATGATTGGTATTAGGTGAGGAAGGGATGGAAATCTCATCAACACGTTTTGGATTATGGAGAGGGTTTGGGGATAATTGACTGGGATATGGTGAGGAGGGACAAGTACATGTGGGGCAATGGTATGACGTTTTTGTTTTAAAATGATCTTCAACAAAAGTTTTCAAATTATTAAAATTGGTCAACAGTAAATCAATTTTTTCTTTTATGTTGTCAAGCGTGTTTTCCATAACAGCTTCTTCAGAGGTAGTTTCTATTTTGTTATGCTCTGTATAAAAAAATATATATATGTTAAATGTATACAAAATAATAATATTTAAATGGTTTATATTATAAAGTGTTTACCATTAGTTTCACTATCTTGTGACATTTCTTCATGTGGGAAATTGTCCTCTAGCCATTCCAGAGTACTAGACATTTCTGTGAGAAAAAAAAAGAAAAGATAATATATTTTTTAGTCTAATACAGAAAGTTTATAAATATATGAGTAAAATGAAGTACACTTACTATTTCTGGTAAGATAAGTCCTATGTATTCAGTGGGTCTGGTCTTGTTCTCAGTTCTGTTGTGTCTGTGAGGTAATTATGTTGGAAGCCAATTTATGTTCTTGTGGTATATTCCATTTCAGAACATATTGTATTTAAATGAATGGTTAGTGTGTTACATATATGGGTTACATTTCTTATGTATTACTATATATAATGTGTTTGTGTGCTGCTTTTTGAATTTGTTAATTGTTCTTATATTATGATATAACAATCAAACATACCCCCTCATTCCCCCCCCCGAACAAGTTTTTAGGTAGTGGTACTGTTCTCCGAACATGTCCGCGAACATTAAATAAGTTTGCGGACATCAAGTTCATAAGAAGAGATCTAGTCAGTTGCATATGACATGTATATAAAGTCAAAGTCATTATTGTTAAGTTTTGCTACTAAAAACCTATGAAATTCAGTGAAAAAACTTTGTTAAAGGGACGTTATGGTTAAGTTGCGCTACTAAAAACCTATGAAATTCAGTGAAAAAAACTTTGTTAAAGGGACGTTATGGTTAAGTTGCGCTACTAAAAACCTATGAAATTGAGTGAAAAAAACTTTGTTAAAGGGACGTTATGGTTAAGTTGCGCTACTAAAAACCTATGAAATTCAGTGAAAAAAACGTTGTTAAAGGGACGTTATGGTTAAGTTGCGCTACTAAAAACCTATGAAATTCAGTGAAAAAACGTTGTTAAAGGGACGTTATGGTTCCAAGTAAAACCGAAAAACCCTTGAAATTCGGCAGTTATGGTAAGCTAAGCAACCATAACTCGCGCCGCCACAGTGCACTGCTAAGACTAACACCCAGGACATCAAAGATGACATCACAAATGTCATTGATGACATCACTGATGACATCACATGTGTATGTACTTCTCATGAAATATGTGTAGAAGGGATTCTTATTATGTTGCGAGAAAAGTGAATCATTGCAAGAAATATACCCTAATAAGTGCATTGAACGATGCATTGATATAAAAAGCATCCTATTATGGGGTTCTATCTAGTATACTAAGCTACTCATACAGAAACATAACATTGTGTGCAGCGTACAAGATGAAGGTATGATATTCGTAATGTTAATATGTTGAATAATGAAATGATAATTGGTTTCTTAATAGATTTTTGTGTACTGTGAAATATGTAATAAGTAGCTAATAAAACCCATGTATTACATAATTGCATTACTATAGACAAAACACAAAGACACAAGAACACATACCAATATGGGTATATACAGGGAAAGTGAAGTTAGCAAAAAAGCACAAGTAGTAGCAGAAACAATTCATAATTTAACTGATTAGTTTCATGCAAATAAATGATTGCTCTGTTTCAAAGCTGCTTTTTACCCTATGTATATGTATCACTTGATGTGATTGGACCCTAAGGAAAGTAGTGTGAGTACAATGTATACAAATATGACCATATACAGGGAAAGTAAAGCCATAAAAAAAACAGAACTATCAGAAAGTGCTCATAAGTCTAGTGATTATCTTTATGCACAAAAAGGATTGCTGTCTTTCAAGCTTGTGTTTTCCCATATGTATATGTTTCATATGATGTGACTGTACGCTAAGGGAATTACTGTAAGAACCTACTAGAAGGATATGTCTACAAATAAAATAAAATTCTTAGTTTCTGACTGTTACTGAAGAAAACCATGTGGCCTAGATATGTCAGCAAAAGATAAAATAGTGAGCCAGACATGTGATGTCATCAGTGATGTCATCAATGACATTTGTGATGTCATCTTTGATGTCCTGGGTGTTAGTCTTAGCAGTGCACGGTGTCGGCGCGAGTTATGGTTGCTTAGCTTACCATAACTGCCGAATTTCAAGGGTTTTTCGGTTTTACTTGGAACCATAACGTCCCTTTAACAAAGTTTTTTCACTGAATTTCATAGGTTTTTAGTAGCGCAACTTAACCATAACGTCCCTTTAACAAAGTTTTTTTCACTGATATATATATATATATACCGAACATTAAACGTACTATATATATATATATATATATATATATATATATATATATATATATATATATAGTACGTTTAATGTTCGGACTAAAGCATTTGCTTCCAATCCATGACATGTTAGCTGATGGCATTGAAATTATGTGGCTCCAGCCCTCTACAAAAGATCTTGTATTTATTTCTCCTCTGTTTTCAAACATTGGCTTCGGCAGTTATGTGTTTGGCATTTGAATAACACGCAGTGGTGGTTGTGTATTGCATAGATTTGTTTAACACAGACAATGTTTCGCTTTCTGACCCCTATCCCTTTTATCTTCTTTCTAAAGGGCTGTCCAATTTATTGTGACAGAGAGGCTTATTTATTTATCTTGTGCACATATTCTTTTTTCTATACTTATTTACTTATTTACTAATTGCAGGAAGAGTTTATGCTCTCTCTATTTTCAAACCAAAATTAAGGTGCAATATTAGATTTGGACCAAGAGGACATGGTCCGTGTTGACGAGGAGCCACATTTACAGTCTTGACATTGGGCAAACCTAGAGGATTGTGCTCAGTAAATAAACAATCCCGTCTGACAAGGTATAAACAATAATAATGGGCAAATTCAGAGCACTGTGCTCAGAAATAAAATTATCCTGTTTTGAAAAGGGACACACAATACTATTAAATCATTTGTTTAATTACTGGTGCGTTATGGCAGGAAGTTCAAATTGTTTGCTTTGTTCTCGACCAATTGGCTTAATATATAAAGTCTTAGTGACTCACTAACAACACCAAGAAATGGCTGTATGTTTTTTCCGGCCGGCTCTAGCCATAGAATCTGGTTGTGGACTACTCAACAGTGAGAAAGGACCACATCCCTGGAAACCATAGAGCTTTCACATCTTCGTTCCTGCTCTCAGATATAAGGTGATTAACATATTCATTGAGCCATACGTGAAAAGCAACCACTGCGTTGTGAAACGCGTTGTTTTTATCACTTTCTTCTGTCCATTGTGACACTTTAAATAAAACTGGAATTTCGTTTAGTACTTTAAAGAAGCAGCCTTGGAGTTTATATTTGTTTGCAATTTACGGAGAGCCACTGGAGTGCAAATCCCCAGTGCTTCCTTTTGCGTTGTGTCCAGGTTTATATATATATATATGTTACAGTGCAAGTGGTAGAACACTGTAGTTATGGTTAAGTTGGCTTTACCGTAGGAAGAAGAGGTTTGATGGCTTATAACTTCGACAAATCTGCATGAAATCTTGCAAAACAAATAAAGAGCAGGCACAAAATGATTTTGCTAAATGTGGTGCAGGTTTGTCAAGGGAGTGAAAAGTTGTAGATGGGGTCGCAAACTTTTGAAGTCCGGATAGACTTGAATGGAATAAATATTTGCCGTTTTGAGTATTTTCGCCAAACTTTAGCAAGGAGCAACAGCCTGGACACTTAAGCGTGCTTTTCAAAACGTGGTGTTAATCCATCCAATACTGTTTTTTTTTTTTATTGGCAAAACATAGGTAAATAAAAGTGTGATATCTCCATCCCGTCCATGAACTCACTTCCTGATTTGATTACAATGGACTCCTCTGGACCAATCAGGGATCCACATAACATCCACAGATACAAGGCAAGGAAGCCGATTGCTGAAAAAATGTGAGGTGCATCAAGATACTTTGAAACGGCTGCCATATTGAGTGGGCACTTGGACCCCACATCATAAGAAATAAACTTTGGAAAACACATTTGTCACTGTGGTTAGGATGAAAGAGTGCCTGGAGAAAGTGGGCAAGAGAAGAAAGGGATACAATGTCTGTTTTATTGGGTGTAAAAATGTTTGTATTTTTCCTATTCACAGTCATCGCGAAACGTTGTGGACAGCTTCTGATATTCGCAAACACCCGTTGCCAATTATGGGGTTGTGTGTGATGCTACAGCCATGCTTACTTTGGGTTAAATAGTTGTGAAATGGGACTAGTAAACGTGACTATTTTGTGACAATCTGGCCAATGGCCATGGCCACAGCCGCACTTACTTTGGGTATAATAGTTATGTAATGGGATTAGTAAGCGAGCTGTGGCCACCATCTGGCCACTGGCCATGGCTACAGACACATTTACTCTGACTATTGTACTGACCATAGCTACAGCTATGCTTGCTTTGGGTTTAATAGATATGTAGTAGTTAGTAGTTATGAAAGGGAACTAGGAAGCATGGCTGTGGCCAAGGCCAGTGGCCAGATTGTCTGTGGCAACCATCTGGCCACTCACGATGGCCTCATGAGTAGTATATTCTATGTACTATGTTTTCTACAACATGTGTATGTGATACACTATTGTTATATTAACATATTCTAATCACTGTGCTATGGGAACAAATTTCAAGATGAATTGAAAAAAATATTTAGTACATTTACTGTTAATACAATTTCAATTTTCTTCCACGTTTTCTCAATTTTTCATTCTGTGATGTTTGTGACAAGCAAACAGATTTTGTTTGAGCAGAAACATTGAACAGTACTTCTGTTTGAATAGCATGTGTCAATCAGTTTATTTTTTAATATGTCTTGTATGTTAGGGTTTTCTGTAGCTATAGATTTGATTTCTTGGTAAGATTTCAGTACTCTTTTTCCCAATGAAGCTAGACCAAGGTTGAGCCAGAGAATGTTTTTAGATTTCCCATACAAGACTTTACCTGTTAAACTATCTGAAGTTTCTTATGACCCACACTAAATTTTTTTGTAGATGACTTTTGTCAGATGATATGTCATCCGTGAGGTCTTTTAGCTCAGTTTTCTTAGCATTGATGAGGTAAGTGGTGACATATTTTGTGACTGCAGTGTAATTGTATGCAATATTTTGAATGTCTATGTTAGCATTTCCGAAGGCTGCAATGACAGGACTGTAATAATTCATGTACTTGGATGTGTCATCCCTTTTAATGTTGTATGTGTTGTTGGAAGACTTTCTTTGTATGCTGTGTCTAAGGACTTGAAACTATTTACTTTGCTGTTGGTACCAACCGGTGAAGGAAATCCAAAAAGACATTTGGTTAAGAATGTCCCTTTGTTTCTGTATCAACGTCAGCAGAATTTGCCACACTTATGTAATGGGAAACCTAATATTTGCATCCATAGGTCATTAGTTATGTCTTCCAAAGGGTTGTCACAGATAAAGTATGTTTCAGTACATTTTAAAACAGTGTCATTGCTGTCTTGGCCACATTTGGGAGCATGTTCTATCCACAAAAAAGCATATGGGTTGCTATTCTTGTCTACAAAGGAAGTATTCTAATTCTCCAAGTGGAGGACATTTTATTACAGATGTAGTGTAAAATGGCAATATAATGATAATGAAAGTATCTTCAGGCATATTCAGGATGGAGAGAATATAGTTCTCTTGTGCTTTTTATGTCTACATCTTCTTTATTTTGGTTTGCAGAGCGTAGTCATGTAAATCCTCCCATGCATAATCTGCACAACTGATTGTAGCAAATCATGTAGGAGGGGCCTAGGTTTCCTAACATGCAACCAACATCAGGGTGACATTGGTACCAATATTCTATTGTGCCACACATTTTTGCCAAGAGAATTGTAACACTGGACTCCAACTCTTCATCTCTGTTTTTTGTTTTTTGAAGTTGTTTACTAGATGACATCTTTGTAAAGTGGGTTTCAGTTTTTAGTGTGTGCAGCTGCATAACATAGTGTCTCTAGCTCATTTTCAAACAAGAGATGGACAATGTAGTTAATTATTTTGAGGGTATCTTGGATCTTCAGAATCTGTGAGAATGATATTCTGAGAGAATGACATTCTGATGCACAGATTTGTATGGGTCTTTCATTGTGTCTTCCTCCTTTCCCTATCGCGTAAAACAATATTCTTCATCAGATTTCTAAAATCTAAACTTTTCCCATAAATGCATTGGAGACTATCTGGTTTAACACATTTGATATGTTTCTAAAGCATCTTCCATGGGGTCTCTGGAATGTAGTGGCTGAATTGTGTACTAGTCAAGAATGGTGTCCATAGCGCTGTGGTCAACACGTACAAATTGTCCAGTTTGTGGCATATCTTCACATTTTTGTGTTGTTTCTTTTAAAATGTCCTCTATGATTATGCCTTTGTAATATTCATTGTTTTGTTTGAGATACTGTAGGACATCTTTAACTTTAAGTCAACTAGTTATTGCCTATTTATTATTCTTTTTTGTTTGAACACCATTAACTAGTGCAATTAAAGATTGACAAACTGGTTGTTGCACTGCTTGTGTTTCACATTTTTCATTAAGGTCTATTGGTAAATATACTACCTTGCCATGAATGTGTTTAAGTAATTCCAATGAACACAATTTGGGTAATAGTCGTATTATAGCTTGCAATCGGTGTGCTGTTGAAATATAATACTCTCATATAGATTAAGTTGCTGGAGAGCATCTGAAGGTAGAAAATTCCCAAATAATTTACTTTGTATTTCTCCTATTTGTCGCAACACTTCTTATATTGTTAATTTCAGAGACAAAGTTTTTTTCACTAAATTTCTTAGGTTTTTAGTAGAGCAATTTACCCATAATGTCCTTTTAACAAAGTTTTTTTTACTGAATTTCATAGGATTTTAGTAGCGCAACCTAACCATAACACCCCCTTAACATTTGTTTTCACTGAATATAGATATAGATAATGTAAATGCAATAAATGTTTACTAGGATTGCCTTTGTTTATATACATATAACATAGAAGATAATGAACCCCCTACCCCCACGCTAGTGATTTTAGATATCTGCAGACTATGCGCATGTCCGCGGATGGACTCGGCCTACATCAATACTATCCAAAAACTCAGGGGGTGTGTTACATTGTTGTATCATGCAATAGAAATACTGAACACGTTCAAAAAGCAGCACATAAACACACTACATTTAATAATAAATAAGAAGTGGAAACTGTATATGTAAGACATCAACTGTTCATTTAAATAGCATATGCACTGGAATGGAATATACTGAAACAAAATAAATATGCCTCCAACATAATTACCTCAAATAAACTCCACAGAAAAAAGCAACAGCAGACCTACACAGCAGTAACAGCCTAACTTACTAAGAAACTAGTAAGTACACTACATGTATTTTATATATTTATACATTTTCTGTATTCGGTACACTAAAACTAATATTTATTTTTTTACACAGAAATGTCCAGTACTTTGGAATGGCTGGAAGAAAATTTCCCACGGGATGAAATGAGTGAAGATTTTAACAGACCATACAGACACTAAAAATAATATACCAAGAGAGACATTAGAAATCCTCTGCCGCCAATGGAACTAAATGGATATGTTAATGAAAAATGTCATTATTTTAAGACACTTTGTAGAGGACCACATAAAAGAAAACATTAGATATCACTGTCCCACATGTACCTGTTCCCCCTCTCCATGTCCCAGTCAACTATCCCCAAACCCTCCACAGCAAGAAAAACATTATGATGAGACTTCCATCCCTTCCTCCCCTCCCATCCATCATGTCCATGTTAAGTGTGTTGTTAGTATATTCCTGTGTCTTATTTATTTTAAAAAGGCAGTTAGGGTGTCCGCGGACAGCGCGGTTGTCCGGGATGTCTGCAATGAATCAAAATGGGGGACACTATACCTGTACGTACTGTTCGCAAATAAAATACGTGTGTCCTTAGACACACAAGATTTGTATTTGTATTTATTGTATTTATTGATTTATAAATCAAAATGGGTGTGTCCTTATGACGTATAAGATGTCTGCCTGTCCGCAATTAATCAAAATGGGGGTGTACTAAGGACACTATACCTGTTTGTACTTTTCGCAATCAAAATGGAGGTGTCCTTAGGACACACAAGATTTCCGCATGTCTGCAATTAACCAAAATGAGAGTGTTCTAAGGACATTATACCTGTTTGCAATGTTCGTAGTTAAAATGGGGGTGTCCACAGGACACTAAATCCGTCCGCATGTCCGTAACTATTCAAATTAAGGTGTCCTGAGAACATCCCCCCTGTTCACAATGTCCACAACCAGAATGACTATGTCTGTAGAACACATATCCCGTTTGCTTGTCTGCAAAGTTCTGACGCACATTTATTTTATTCAGGGACTTGAACACTGTCAGTAGAACACCCGTGCGCATGCGTATCACACTCTTGGGCCCTATGAGAAGTGTGGCTGTCCGTAATTGTCCGCAGAACGTGTGTCGCACTTTTAATTACTTTGGGGCCTGGAATACTGTCTGTAGAACATCCACACGCATGCGCACAACCGACCCCACGCATTTAGTGTTCTACAAACAGCCGTCCCATTTGCGAACATTTCCATGACGTCATCATGTGACCACACCCACGCTGAGCGTGGGTCCTTATTTGTGGACACTGTCCGGGTCCCCGAACATTTAAAAAGTGCTTTTTTGAGCAATCCAAGGTATTTTCCTATAAAAGTTCACCATTACACATGTCCTAGACAATGTCCCTGGCGATATACATACTTTTTGGAACGTTTTAAGCCCTTTCGAAGTGTCCGCGGACGGTGCGGGTGTCTGCGAAGCACGCACCAGCACACCTATAAAAGGCCACACCCCAGAGATGATCCTCATTTTGTCTTTCTACTACTACAGATTGACCTGCTTTTGCTGCTTTTGCTATTTGCTTTTGCTGATTGCTAAGAGCTGACCTGATGGCATACATGGCTGCTGCTGGGGCTACTCTTGTCTCATCACCACACCCATCCCCTCCACCACCACCACCTCCCCAAGGGCCTACAGAGGGGAACAGGCGTGAGGATGCAGAGGAGAGTGATAAAGAGGATGAAGAGGATGAGGTAGTGGAAGTCCCTACTACTAGCACTCATCGTAAATCTTGGGTGTGGAGGTTATCTACCATT
Organism: Ambystoma mexicanum; assembly: GCF_040938575.1. NCBI lineage: Eukaryota > Metazoa > Chordata > Amphibia > Caudata > Ambystomatidae > Ambystoma > Ambystoma mexicanum. The sequence goes on from NC_090937.1 coordinate 865,891,801, forward strand.
GTTGATGGAGTACCAGGTTGTATGCCTGGTCTCCAAATGTATCCATGGTTTGACACCAGCCTATTTGACTACAAAGATCCAAATGTACTGCAAGGAATGACAACTTCGATCCATGTACCAAAGCCTGTTAACAGTTCCATTTGTGATAACAATTACTTGGTGAGACAGGCAGTTATCCTCCTTTGGTGCCCTGTCCTGGAACTCCCTTGTGAACTTCCTTGTGCTGGAACTTCACTAAATTAACCCATTGACTGTCTTTAGGAAGCAGTTAAAAACTCATCTGTTTATGTAAAAGTCTTCCTATACCTTTGTAAGCCCATGAGATAGACCTGTGCAGTTAATTCAAATTGGTATGTTTTTTTACATCAGGGCATTGATGCAGCCTATTCTTGGTCCCGTCGGTGTATGTGTGCTACAAATATATAAATCAAATCAAATCAAATCAATCAATTCTAGTAAAGTGCTATGTTATATTGTAATAGGGATGTCTTTTCTAGTTTTTAGACAAAGCAGTGCAAAAGTTCATTATTTCTGTAATGTAAGATGTCAATTGAGGTATTTTGAATTATAGAATTGTATACTTCCATATGTAGCACTTTATGTAGAAGTGATTATCCATGCAGAAGTCACTTTAAAAGCACTGGTGATCATTTCGGTTGGATACTGCATACAATTATGTTTTGCAGCAGAGTGAGAAAGTTATAGTTTTGCACCTATAAACACTTGTGTACAGGTGCATTATAAATGACTCATATCATAGTTGAAGTGACATAAGGAAGGACGTGTATTGTATAGTAATATGATGGTCTTTATAGTTTTGAGACAAGGCAGTGAATTTATAAATGTTCTCATTATATCGGCACTGTATGGTGGTAATTGAGGTTTTTTTAACTATGGAATGTTGCAGTGGTGTAAGTAGTAGGATATGTAGCATTCCCAATGTAAGCAGAAGTAGTTTTAAAAGCATTGCTGAAAAAGTGGGACAGGTGCTGCAGGCAAGCATGTTTTACAGCACTTAAAAAGTATATAGTTGAAGTCACATTTTAAAGAAGCTGGTATAACAATTTACTTGTGAAAAATAAAACACCTTTCGGTTGTGTGTCCTGGAAATGGAAATCCGTACAAGTTTGAAAACTAGGTTGTGATAGAAAAGGCTCAAATGCACTCTCAAATTATAAAAGATACATATGAACGGCTGAAGTGAGGTGAGAAGGTCAGATGGAGGATCTGTGGATATGATTGGTGGATGGGTCTGTGATTGTTTGAATGCAGCCAATCAGAGTATGTTACAGAGATAATGGTAAAAAGAGAAGGGATGCCTTGTGTCCCAACATTGACGGACACATGTGGTTGTTCGTGGACCGGGCGTGCCATCTTACCACTTTTACCAGGCTTTGCAGAGAACTGTGGTGACCATAGACATGGTGGTCGTCCATGGACATCGGAAGCCTCAACCAATCAGGCCTTCTGTTTTTGTAGGAGGAGTTGAAGTGGATAAGACAGGGCCCCAAGTATTTCATTTCTGGTTTGCATTTCTCAAAGCATAGAACTGAACAAGAAGACTGTTTGGAATATAGTAGCTTCATGGATGTATTGGTTTGCGATGTATGTAAAGCAGTTTGGTATCTCAAATAATCTTGGCTTTGAGAAATCGGAGGTGGCATGATATGGAGTTTGTGGTATGGTGGGGAATGAAGTGTTACCTATGTGTGAGGATATGGTGCATTTGACACATCCACAAATGATTATACTGTATTGTGGAGGTAACATTGTTCGAACATGTTACTGGAAAATGTGTGCAGTTTGATCAGAAAGATGCATTTACTAATCTGATAAATATGTTTTCCAAAAGCCAGGTTTTTTTGTTCACATATTACACACAGGCAAGTGTGGAAAAGATCGAATCTGTTTTGTCTGCACAATAAAATGCCAGGCAGCATATGAATAAAGCTGTCTGTGCGTGTCTTCAAGATTTTGGAATATCCACATAGAGTAAACATTGTTAAAAGGGATGAAGAACAGCTTCTAAATATTGGAATTTAGCATTGGGTTTGCGATATTCAGAGTGCAGTGAATATATTGTTTTGTGAGAGAAATTCCATTGTGAAAACAGCAGTATGTACTAAAAAAGCACAAGCGTACACATTGTATGTGTATATGTTGACATCACACTTGTATAACACTTGTATAACAAAAATGCTCTTTTCATCAACTGTCTGCAGACAACATGGTGGTGATAGACAGCAGGTCACTATTTCTGTTTCACTCTATTTCATGACCATGAAATTAGGTTCCCCACAGACCCTATTTTCTTTTTTTTGTGGCAGGAAGGGAGAATGGGGTAGAGTAGTGGCCCACAAACCATTGAAAAGGATGGAGTGACAGAGAAGTGAAGATGTTGATTACTGTGTTGGAACTAAAGGAGGAATCCATCTCATGCACCTTAACGGCTGCCTCAAAGATTCTGCTGAATTGCTGCCCCCAACAGAAAAGAGTATTGCAGCATTTATAGATATATATATAGAGAGAAGACAGTTATCCTCTGCAGGTAGTGGGCACCTGCCTCCTGTATAGCATGCAATGTAGCAGGAGGAATCCTAGGCCCAATTAAGATGGTATGACTGTGGGCAGGTGTAGAAGATAATGGGGATGTAGAATATATATTAAGATGCCTCGAGAAAGATATGGTCTTTTTGAGGGCAGCAAGATAGAATGTGTGAGGGTGGTGGCATATTGGAGGTGGTGCTGAAAGAGTACTGCCCATTTTGGCCATAGCTGAGTGTGACACCAGTGCAGAGCATGTGGGCAGCCTGAGCCTTGGCAGCCTGCCAATGATGGTGAAAAACCACCACCCCTATGACAACCTCTGACCGCTAGACATCTGCGGTATGTCTTCTACTTCATCCTCGTCATCCTCTGGTTCCTCTTGCAGCTCATCTGCTGCAGTGCTCCTTGATATGATATGATATGGCATTTATAACGTGCCTATACACAAGTGTTTCAAGGCGCGAAAACTTTCCTTCCTCCAAGTTCTTCAGGTGGTGGCCCCTAAGGTATGGACCTTACTGATGCCATTCAGATTGGTTGCTGCAGCTCACTAAAGTTGACCTCTCCTGTGCTCTGTCAGGTTGAGAATGACTATAAGAAATGGGTGGGTCACATTGGAGGAGCTGTCCAACTCAGAGAACAACAACAAAAGAATGATAGTAGCAGTCGTGCAAGGGTAAAGTTTCAATTTAAGAGTTGATAGGGTCAGTGAAAAATGTACATCATTGCAGGGACATTATCAGGTTGCATGGAAGTGGTCACATCATGATGTTTGTGGGCATCTGTGATCACATCACAAACTTTGCAGTTGTTAACGCACTCGGTTGATGTCAAACTGGTATGTTGTTGTGACCACAGCTCTGCATTGAAGTTCACAACCTAATTAAAAATGCATCACAGTGTCATAAATGTGGCGGCCTGTTTGCAAATATCAACACACCTAGGTGACATCGCTGCAGTGCGTTCTCACGACCATGGCTCCACTGTGACTTTTGCCAACTAATTAGAAGTGTGTCATGGTGCCTCGAACGTGGCGGTCTGTTCGAAAACGTTAGCACACCCAAGTGACATCACTATGGTGTGTTGTGATGACTGCAGCTCTCCTTTGATGTTTGCAAACTGTTAAAAGAATGTCAAGGCGTTATGAAAGCGGTGGTCTGTTCGCGATATAGTGCACCTGGGTGATGTCACTACAGTGTGTCGTTGCAACTGCAGCTTCTCTGTTGCATTCACAAACTAATCTTTGATCCAATTGACCTTCAAATAGACTTTTTCAAATTCACCCCTAAATTAACGTTGAAAAATTCTTTGTCACACAAGTAGAACAATTTAAAGAGAGAACACCAATTGCAGAAAAAAGTAAACTCACTATAACTGATATTGAGAACACCTTTCTTCTAAGATCATTAGATGAAACACAAGAATTTGAGTTGAGAAATCGCTGTACTTCTCTCCTCACATCTCTGACGTTTCTAAGAAGTCTCAATACCAGTTGCACCCCCTCAGAGGCATTCTTCCTTTCCTCTCCTTTCCCCAGAAGCTCACCATCTCCAGAGCTCTAGTTCTCTCTAGTCTGGACTATTGCAACCACCTCTTTCAAAATCTGCCTGCCTCATCCAGAACAGGACTGCAAGACTTGTCTTTGGCCTCAAGCCCAGGGATTGTATTTCTCCAGGAATGAAATCTCTGCATTGGCTCAAAGTGGCTGTGAGGATTAAGTTCAAAACCCTCTGCATTGTCCACAAGGCCTTCTGGGGCCTGGGGCCTCAATACCTTCAACTCTCCCTTCCTAAATAACTTTCTTCTCGAGCTCTCCACTCATCCACCTCCAACTCCCTCCGGGTCAGATGCTTCTCCAAACAATGAGTTGGTGGTAGATCTTTTTCTTCGGCTGGAGCCTCCCTCTGGAACAGCCTCCCTACCTCCCTGAAACTTGGGGAGAATCATCTCCAGTTCGGGAAGCACCTCAAAACCTTTCTCTTGCTTCTGCTTTTTCTCCTACTCTCCTCTGCTGACTCCCTGGCTGATACTGAAACTGCACTGGTTGCCTGGCCTCCCGCTGATCTCGAACCCAAGCCCCCTCCCGAGCAGTCGCACTCCTGCACTGCCCTCCTGGCAACCCCCGCACTTGGGGACTGTTTCTGTATCCCTACAGTCCCTTTACCAGCACTTGACACCCGTTTTCTGCACTTACCCTTGCACTTTCCACCTGCTGGCTGTACTTTTAATTTGTTATTTATCTTATTATCCCATTTAATGCACTCTCCCCTCGTCCCTCCCCCTCTGCACTTCCCTCCTTCCCCTCCCCATGCACTTGCGTGATCTGAATGACACCTGGCCTAGTAGGATTGCGTGTCTGTCCTCCCTTGCCTCGTTGTGCCTTGAAACACTAGTGTATAGGTGCATTATAAATGCCATATCATAACATATGATATTATATGCAGGAGCTCCCGATCGTACCAGTGAACTACCACTCACATGAATTCAAACCACAATCAAGGTTCACACCACTGATGCTACAAGATAATGTTATTGACACATTTGAAAGAGCAGTTACCAATTATATCAATTAAGGCCAATATAGCTCGAAACAATCAAAATACAACAGCAGGGCAAATCTAACGTAACAACAAAGAACTCCACTAGACAACCTAACAAATGATGAATCAATCGTCATCAAGGAAGCAGATAAAAGGGGTAATATTGTCATAATGGATAGAAGTGACTACATTGGCATGGCTATGCAGCATCTGAATACCCCTGGATGCTATATTATATTGAAAGGCAATCCTACCAAGGGGATTATAGACCAATTTAATAAATTGATTGAAAATGGCATAGAAAAGGACTGATTACTGACCAAGAGCAAACATTTCTAAGGGTTAAGGAACCAAGACTTCCAACTATGTATTTTCTAATGAAAATACATAAGGAATTTGAACGGATACCAGAAGTAAGACCCATCCTTAGCGGAATAGGGTGGGCCACAGAACACTTATCTGAATACATTGATGCTTATGATAAGACCTTTTGCAGACCAACTAGCATTGTACCTCAAGGACTCAACGAGTGTACTCAACGTCTTGAAAACATTAAGTTGGTATCATGACTGTTTATCGGTCACACTAGACGTTCGTGCCCTATATACATCCATCAGACTTGAGCTAGCACTCAAGACCATAGACTATACATTCAGAGATACTTCTGGATCTCATTTTCATCAACACAACATGCTTATGGTAATGCTAGAGGCAACACTGCAATATAACTACTTCATCTTTAATAATATATGTTCTGGACAAGTACAAGGGGTGGCAATGGGCACCAAGTATGCGCCACCATTTGCTAATTTATTTATGGGCTTCTTTGAGGACACCGCTGTCTACACAAAAGAACATTATCAAATAGAGAACTACTATTGGCCAGATACATGGACGACATACTACTAATTTAGAATGGAACCAAAGTACAACTGCAACAATTTATCAATGATCTGAACATTAACAACTTTGGAATTTCATTTGTGGCAGCTCATGGTGATGAAGAGATACATTTTCTAGATTTAAAAATATACGTATCAGGAGGCAAATTGCTAACGCAGACCTTCAGAAATCCCACTGAAGTGAATTCAACTGTGTACGCTACCAGCTGCCACCAGTAATCAGTCATACATAATATACCAGTGGGAGAGTTCATCCGAGCCAGGAGGAATGGTAAGGACTAAAGTTTTTTTTTTAAATGAGTGTGGTATATTATCAGCTAGATTTCAGGAAAGAAGTAACCAGCAGAACACTATAAAGAATGCCCTAACAAAGGCACAATCAATTGACAGACAGGAAACACTGGTACAAAAAAAGAAAAATAATGATTAACTCGCCAACAAAGTCACATTTATCACAAACTGCTGTCAGAATCAGCATGAGATTCAGAGGATTTTGAGGAAACATTGGTCGCTTACTACTACTTGACAAGGATTTAGGGGGATTTTTGAATGAGGAACCGGTGGTCATCTTCAAGAGAGCAGACACACTCAAAAACAAACTCAGTCCATCTTTTTTTCCAAGCACCACTTAGGAAAAAACAATGACTTGGTTAAATCCGATAAGACAAGGTTTCCACAGATGTGGTACATGCACAATGTGCAAATACGCTCATCTGAATACAGATCAATTCTGTGACTTAAATGAGACAAAGGAATGTATTAATTGTAAAACGTTGTATGTTGTGTATGCACTGATATGTATTTGTAACAAAATATATATAGTACCATAAGGCCACTGAAAGAATAAGACAACACATTTCACAAATAGCCAGGACCCCCGATTGCCTTTGGCCGTGCATTGGCAGAAGGAACACCAAATGCAGGACAAACTAGGGATCAGATGTATATGTCTCAAAAGAGTTAGACTGAATAAGAGAGGGGGAAGTAAGGAACACCTTCATAGGCAAACAGAGGCAAGAATCGTTTGCCAATTTCGCAGCACTGACATTGGTCTCAATGCAGACAATGGTCCTCATTACAAGTATGGCGGTAGGCAACAGCGGTGCTAGTAGCGCTACCGGCACTGTTGCTACTGTACCGCCATACTACAAGTTCTGTTTGCGAGTGCCTTTGCAGCCACCAGGTCTGGTACTGGCACCCGCGAGCAGAACAGGACTGTAGCACTCATATCGTTATTAACGGTACCGGTGCTACCACCTTCCCCGAATGGGGAAGAATTTTTTCCGGCATCCAGAAAAGGGCAATTACCGGGTCCGGCAAGGTCGTAATGACCCGGTAATTGCCCTTTTCAGGGTGCCAAAAAAAATTGATACAGCCATGCCTGTACTACAGGTACGGCTACCGCCAGCTTTGTAATGAGGCCCAATGAAATGAGCTAATTTCTATGAAAGACATTTGTGAAACAATCATAACCAAAAAAGAGACAAAATGGGTTTCATGATAGCAATGTATGTCTTTGTACATTCGAGATGAGAAGCATGTAATGTCACGCTAAAGAAAAATGCAATTTCTAACAAATGAAAAGTGAAAGATGTCTATCTTTCAACTTAAATATGCAATGGCCCTCACTATAACTCTGGCGGTAGCCGCGCCCTTATTAAGGGCACGGCTGCCACCGAAGTTGTTTTTTTCCGGCACCCGCAATAACCGGGTCATGCTAAGTTTGGAGGACCCGGTAATTGCCCATTCACGGGTGCCTTTATGGGCCGCCTCCCGATCCCCATTCTGCTCCATAGGGCAGAATGGTTGTCGGGAGCATGGTTGCACCAGCACCGTTTATAACGGTGCTGGTGCAATCATAAGTTCTGCTTGCGGGTGCCCGTATGCACGCCTGGTCAGACCAGGCGTGCAGTCCGGCACCAGCGAGCAGAACTCATAGTGTGGTGGAAAGGAAACAACAGCGCCGGTAGCACTACCAGCGCCGTTGTTGCCTTTCCGCCACACTCATAATGAGGGCCAATGCTATTGGAACATAACAGGAGATGTTCTACATAGCATTTAGCCAGGCCATTAAAAGAATTCGATATTAAAGAGATCTCTAATGTCCTGGGAAGGATGCATTGTTTACTTTTGCTTAACTGAAGCTTTCTCAAAAATGGGCGCAACGTATATGGGCAAGCATGAAAATAGATGGGTCTGCTAACAAATCTGGGAAACAAAAGTATACATTGTGAGTAACCTGTGTCTCCCGATAGAACTATGTGAATAAAGTAGCAACGCAAACTTTGGATCAAGAACAAAATAGCAAGGAAACTTGCCCCATTACTTAAAAGGAACTTTTGGTTACTTATTTTAGCTCGAAGTAACTAAAACAATGGGCGGACCTGATGCACACAAACTTATATAAGTTAAGGAAAAATGCAGCGCAGGAGTTTCTCTCCATGAAACTGGTGAGCCTATCTGAGCAACGAACGGGAGATGCCACGTAACTGATAGTATTACGGAGTATACATTAGGCTTGAATGCGGGTGATACGAGAATTGGGAGGCAAGATTACTAATCGTGTAGCACGGAGAGTGGAAACAAAATATATGCCATCAGTAGCTCCAGTGAACACACTAAGGATGGGTGATTTCACGCTCATGGATTTAAACTAAATGAAGTTGTATAATACATGTGTTTATATTTTCTGCGGCGCTCTATGGTATTGCTAATATTGATGGAGAATGACTAAGTGAACATAGTAAAGCCTGCCTGAAAAATCGCACGGCGAATGACGGCGCTTTTTATGACACAAGGGAGAATGATCAATTCAATACGGCAATGATCTGCTGTAACAGATAACAATTACAAGACCGATAAGGGTAATAAGGATATGTAATCGTAAAAATCTAATCTAAGACTGCAAGAGAAACGGAAATAACATCGTTAACCCCTTTCTTAAAACAACAATCCAAACATTGATGTTCATATTACAGAACAACCAGGGATTAACCTGTGACTGGAAGCTTTGCAAAAGAGATCTTTAAGTTTATGAAATACGTTATCAAACTATTGCGGTGAGTTAAAACCATGAAAAGAGTCATGCTCCATGACTAGGAATTGACAAGGCAATGATGTCAAACTGTATATCTAAGTGACCAACGAATTATGTGATATTCACTTTTCCTACCCTTGAACCCTACCCTTCACCAATCCCCGTCTGTCTGATTACCATAAACACACAGATTTTTTCTTTAAGAATGAGATAACGAATGTCCGGTTTTGACAAAGGCCAAGGGGTCATAACACGTGTTAACCTGAGGACATAAACCTGAGGACATATGTGAACTAATCTTGGATTAGATTGAATATTATATGTCTCGATTATTTAAGGACAATTAATAAACAGGTATGTCTACTGTCCGACGCACTTCTTGAAACACAGAACATTTTTCATGAATTCACAAGTAGGGTGGGGTATAACTTCCATGTGACTGGCATCCTTCAACTTTTGACCTACAGCGCTGTGAAGCTCTTCTCAATCCCCCAACTCTTGATTAATCTAATTAAAAGTGTGTCATGGCATTGCAAACGTGGCAGTCTGTTTGCAAATGTTAGAGCACTCAGGTGACCTCACTTCAGTGTGCTGTAATGACCCAGCTCATCAATGACGTTCTCAAATAAATTAAAAGTGTGTCATCAGGCTGTTGACGTTGGGGTCTTTTCACAAATGTTAACACACCCCAGGTTCCATCACCACAGTGCGTTGTTATGGCCACCAACACAGTTTTGTTCCACAGACAACAAATTGCGGTTTAATGTATTATTATTTACATATATTTAAATAAAAATTCATTAAGAAAGGAAAGGTGAATCAGCGTTGGAAACAAAAATAGGGCAATTGGGAAGTGGTAAATATACATGATTGCGGGAAGGAGGGATAGAAATGTCCTCAAACTGTGGATCACTAATGTCCTCTTGTATTGATTGGGGTGATTGTTGGGGACAAGGTTCAGTGGAACAAATAGAACAATTGACAGGTTGAGGTGTCGTGCTGTGTCCGTTCCTGATGGCTGTGTGGAAGTGCTTGAACAGCAATTGGCTGCAATTTAATGGGGACAAGACATAGGTCTTGGTGGTGGGTTCTCCCCCTATTTCTACTCTTTGGACTTCTTCATTTGGGCCCCCTAAACTGAGTAGTTTTCCTCTTGCAGTGACAGTGGTGAAAAACGTGGGGGTTGCCCTGTCCTCTACTCTTTCCATGGCTTCTCAGGTAGGTGCAGTTTGTACAACTAGCCACGTTCATCTAAGGATTAATGGAAGGTTCTTCCTTTTCTGCTTAGTCATCTGATATGATATGATATGGCATGTTTGTGATGATACTGCATTCTCCAGTAGTGGCTGTTCTTGTGCTTAGCAATCTGGTCTATTGCAATGCCTTTTTCCTGGCTTAAACAGTGGGACTGATCCATCGTCTCCAGGAACTGCAAAATGAAGAAGCCCAAATTGCTACAGATTCTCCCTATGGTACTCATACTTCGCCAGTCCTTTGCTCTCTGCACAGGCTCCCAGTGTCCAGGCGTATTCAAAGCTCTCTGCTTAGCTCATCAAGCTTTTTATCAGCAGGGAGGGGTGTATCTTTGAGACAAATGTATCCCCTATTGTCCTGACTGAGATCTTTGCTCTGCCAACCCCAGTTTGGTGGTGATCCCGAGGTTCTGTCTTTCTTGAGTGGGGGGCCGCACCTTTTATACCGCTGCTGGTAAATTGTGGAATGCTCTGCCCTTTGAACTTAGAGCTACCTCAGAACCATTTGGAATGAAGGCGTCTTCTTAAAATGCTACGCTTCTAGATTTAATTGGTTGTCTTCGGGATGTCTCCTAGCGCAAAGATTCCCCCGGGCGAATGAGCGCTTCATATAATTGGATAATATAACAATTAAAATCGATATTTCTTATTACATGACTTTTTACATATGCATATAGTTAGGCAAGTTGTTCTTTGATTTAGAATTGATGCATAATTCCTTTACTCGATTTTTTAAATGTTCTAATCTTTTGTCAATAGTTGGTGAAAGTACATTTTTTTCTTCCCCACGATTTTCCTTATTATCCTCGTGTTTCTTCTTCAAATTATGAAGCATACAAAACACATAATAAATTAAATGCTATAGTTTACTAGTAAATAGAATATGTGGATTATGTTGTGACTATTTAACATGTTAAGGTTATTCCTCTTCATTCATATCTTCTTTGGTGAAATATAACTCAGGCCACTTCAGAGTGCTTGCCATTTCTATTATGATATAGTGCTTATCTACAGTTATATCTCCAATCTAATATGCTCTGATGCTATGTGACGCTATTTCTGGAAAAATTGCCACTGTGTGAATTGCTTCATAGCTATATCCATTGTCGAAACAAATATTGTACCTGATTGGCCTTGGACATGAAAATGCATTATGGATGGGTGTGCTACAATTTTAACAAAAGTAAATGCACAAGATGTGCCCTTGTGGTAGAAGCATGTTTACACATATGTTGCAAATGCAAATACTCTTAGTGAAAGTCCAATCTTGCTTTATTTTTGACTGAGCTAATGTAATCTTAATGCATTCAATTTGTCGCCACCCTAATCATAGTTTCTGGGCCTTCAATTGCTAGAGTTGCTATCATATCACGTGTTTAACACTAACCCTATAGAAACCAACCAGAAGTCCATAGATTGACTAACAACAATTATAGCCTCAACATGGCCATGTCAAATTCTTAGCAGCCAAGAAAGTATAATTAAACACAATGTACCTCCTTTAAATTAATAGTCTGTACCTTCTAAATATCATTCAGAGTGTGCAGCTACATTCCTTAAAACTTGCATCAGGAATCTCATCCCTTTGACTGATGTTAATTTTATGCCCTGTTCCCACCAGAGTGTTACTCTTATAATTCAGTGGAAGCACCTACCAATGGTGGGGTTTGAAGGTAAAATACAACATAGGCCTCATTACAGGTTTGGTGGTATTTTGGTGGTAAATACACTTAGACTTGCTTATTATTTTCAAGTAACATCCCCAGATCTGTAGTGGAATCATTTGCCAATTACCATTTTCATTATGATCATGGCTTCCTAATCCCTTTCCATGGTTGACATTTAAGCTTCTCCATTAATGCCCTCACATGTCTTGTGGCATATGTGCTAGGCCACTATGTGAGCAGAAAAAAACAACAATTACTCCAAGACCGGGGGCTTGCAACACAATATAAAAGGTCTCAGTTCTCATAGTGTTGGAGGTGGTCACTTCTGATGATGGCCAGCCACATCAAGTTTCTCTAAAACCTCATGTTGTTTCTATTGTTTCTGAATCATTGTCAGTGCCACAGGCCCAGGTTGCCAGCACACTGCACCTTTCTTGTCTCTGTCTCTACTGTGCCAGATTTTATAAGGGGGCATGTGCTTTAAAAAAATCTTTGTATGCACACTTTCAAATAATGAAACTAAAGCTGTATGCCCTATCAAAGGAGGACTGCTGCAATGATCACACATTCATCAGTGTTGGTTGTAATGGTTTTTGATGCTACTGGTCTGCAGATACTATAGAGTAGAAATCCAGGACATAGTGAAGCTGCAGCACGCAGTGCCAGTTATAATATCACTATGGGTATCTGCTACATCTTGGAGAATATGGATGATACACTAGACATGGTTGATACATTAATTGATGGTCTTTGTCATCTATCAGATATAACGTAATTACAAGCAACTGTGATCGATGGGCATGAAGGTAGTCCTAGTGGTGATGCATCTCACCACTGATAAGGCAATGCTTGATGTGCTGCTGTAGCCATCTCTCACTACCTCTTAAAGACACATTCCAGTTCTTTATAGTTTTACTTTTAGTTCTGATAGTCTATAATTCATAAATACTCATGACAAAAATAATTAAAACAGCTACTATAAGTAGCATGAAAGAAGGGTGACATTTTAAACTGAGGCTAAATGTCAAGTTATCCAAAGCAATAGTCTCAATGTGTCCACAGTCCTATGAAACTTAAATTGACTGATAATGCATGAGATTTGAGTTTGATAAGCATTCCTGACATTTTTGGTAAAACAGTAGTTGGTGAGCAGCACCCTAAATGTTATGATACTATCTTGCATGGCACAGGCTGACCCCTCTAGGGAAGGAGGGCATATGATGGGGATGGTAGAATTCCCTTCACGCCATTTGCTGTAAAGTTTTATAGAATGTTCCTACTCTTGGTTCATTTACAAATTATATGTTTATACATTAAAGTAAAAGGTTCTCTCTACTTTCTAGATAAATCTGCTCGGTTGTGTCAATAGTGTGCTCCAGTGCCTATCAGGTGTTGAAGTGAATTGTTTGTACAGGGTGCATAGTTCACTTCAATATATGATACCAAGCATTATATGGTCTTATCATGTAAATAAAGAAAGTTTCCATTTCCAAACAGATAGCTAAGAGATAATTCATACATTTCAGTGCAGAGGCAGCGCATGCGAGCAGCACAGAGAAGGAGCGTGCGCCAGCCGTGTGCGCTAAACAGCATTCTGGTGCACCGCGTATTCATGGAATTGCCAAGGCATTTTGAGCGCTGGCGCAGAGAACATCCTGCAGCACCAGTTACGCCCCCACCAACGCCCCTTGTGCAAGGAAAAACCATTGAAATCCCCAATGCAGCGCAAAGGGCCGCGCTAACCCTGGACCAGCACCCTGAAGACCATTCCGCCAGCACCATAATCAATACTCTTTCGGAACTAGGTTTCACGCAAAGAAGTATGGCACCTACACATGACAAAGGTAGAACACTCGATTGGGTGGCCGATCACAACTGCCTAGCGAACATTACTAACACATCACCCCTAGCCTGGACTGACCACCACCTGGTTTCATTCCTGCTCTCTACTGACAGACCCCCACCCCCACCCACTATCAGGGCCCCGCCCACCCTCACAAGAAATAAGAAGAATATGACAGCTGAAAGACTTATCCCGTACTTACTCCCTACACTCAACTCACTCCCAGACAACCTAGACCCTGAGACCTTGGTTGAAGAAAATAACAAGACCATGGCCACCTCGCTGGACCTAATTGCCCCCCTCAAAATGAGACCTAGCAAACCAAAGACGCATCTAAACAAATGGTACACCCCATTCCTTAAAAATTTAAGGCAGCAAAAAAGGAATTGTGAGGCCACTTGGAAAAAATCCCCCTCAGATGCGAATAAACTCAAACTCTCCAAACTAGCCACACTCTACAAAAAAGAAATCTACCTGGCTAAACGAACCTCCTTTGACTCTCGCATATCCCAAGCAAAATCAAACATGAAGGAACTCTTCTCCATCCTTAAAGAAGTTGAAACCCATATAGTACCTCTCGACACTTGCACTAAAGATAAAAACTGGTGCTCAGAAATTCAAAGTGCCCTAGCCAACAAAATTGCAACCCTCCAAAGCAAAATAGCCTGCAAAAAAGTGTCCCTCAACGGCACTCTTCCCTCTAAAACACCAGACACGCCCACACACACAGATCTTCCTCGCTTTAACTTTTCCAAAGTCACGATTCTCGAAGTAGAAAAAATCATCCTGTCTCTGAAACCGTCCAACTGTCAGGGAGACCTATGCCCAGCACAGCTCATTAAAGATGCTGCCCGTGACCTCTCTCCCTTCATCACAAAACTGATTAATGACTCCTTCACCTCTGGCTCTATCCCCACTTATCTGAAACAATCCTGGGTACTTCCACTATTAAAAAAACCCACACTCGACCCAGCCACGCCTACAAACTACAGACCCATAACGACTGTCCCCTTCCTACTAATAATCCTGGACAAGGTTGCTTATGTACAAATTCAGAAGCATTTGGAAGAACACCGTCTACTGGGTTCCAGACAATCAGGGTTCCGCCCTCAACATGGAACCGAAACTGCCCTCATTGACTTGAAGGCTCAGATCGATACGCTCAGAGACAACGGCCAAGTTGCCCTACTTCTCCTCCTCGATCTGTCTGCAGCCTTCGATTTGGTTGATCACTCTGTCCTATGCACACACCTCCACACATCAGCTCACTTCTCGGCCGAGGCTATCACCTGGATTACCTCTTTTCTTAATGGTAGAACCATGAGGGTCTTCTCACCTACAGCGGCGGCAGACCCCATACCCATCACTTGTGGTGTCCCACAAGGTTCCTGTGTCTCCCCCACTTCATACAACATATTTACCAAGCCCCTTTTCGATGATCTGGATCATCTCGGTATCACCTACACTAACTATGCAGATGATACCCAGATCCTCCTTCCGCTTTCTGGAGATTATGGAAAGGATTTGGCCTTGCTAAATAGGGTGTACATCATCATCCAGGCATGGATGGCCCTACATGGACTATGCCTGAATGATGATAAAACTGAACTCATCATTCTAGGCACCACATCCAGTCTAAAGAAACTTGGCCCTACCTATAACTCTTTCATGATCGATGGGAACAACATTAAGGTTGGACAAGAGGTCAAAACTCTGGGCTTTTACCTGGACTCTAACTTCTCCTTCAGAAGACAGGTGAGCTCCTTGGCCTCCTCCACGGCATATACGTGTAAATTAATCTGCACAGCTAAACCATTTCTGTCTGATACTAGCTGCATTACCCTCGCTAGAGCCCTTATTCTATCCCGCCTTGACTACTGCAATGCCCTTTATCTCGGATCATCAAAGGCTACCACTAGCAAACTACAAACTCTCCAGAATAATGCCCTCAGAGCAGCCTTGGGCATCTCCAGAAGAGAGCACATCTCAGGACTTAGCGAACAGAATAACTGGCTATCCATCAACGACAAAATTCTCTTAAAAACTGCATCACTCACCCACAAATCCTTAAATAACGCTGCCCCTACTTACCTTATAAATAGATTCCACAGACAACCCGCCCTGAGACCCACCAGAACTGCTTACAAAGACTGCCTTACAGTCCCCAACTTCAAACGAGCCACCATACGGGGCAATAGCTTCCCAGTGAAAGCAGCCAAACTGTGGAACTCATTGCCGCCAAATCTCAGAGCGGACCTACACTACCAGAATTTCCGATCTAAGGTAGTTTCTTGGCTGAAAACGTAGGCTGTCTAAGATACTTAAGTAACCCGCACAGACTGTAACCACGTGCGCATACTGGTCTATATGTATATTTCATATATGTAACTCTTTGTTGACTTGTATTTAATTTTGGTATACCTTCCTGCCTTTCTGTACATTCTATGACTATTGTAACTAAGCTTCGCATATTCCTGAAAATGTTGCGCCCTGATACCCTCGGGTACGTTCGCGCATTACAAATAATAAAACAAACAAACAGCTAACAGGGCCGCGACACTGCAATCGCGTGAGCGGGGAACGAGTATTCCTGGGGGGCGCGGGAAGTTGCACACGCGATAGGCCTTTGGCGAGTGCGTTATGTGTATTTCTGGGTTGTGCAGGAATTTTCACACGCAATTTCGCTGTCTGAGCTGTGTATGTGTATACTGAGGTGTGCGCGGGTACTCTCACACACGATTTCGCTGTCTGAGCGGGGTACGTGTATTCTGAGGGGTGCATGGGTACTCCCACATGCAATTCTGCTTGCAGAGCAGGGTACGTGTATCCAGTGTGGTGGGCGGAGTGTCTCACACGCGATAGGCCTTGGGCGAGCGGGGTATGTGTATTTCTGTGGTGCGCAGGAATTTTCACACGCGATTCCGCTTGCAGAGCGGGGTACGTGTATCCAGTGTGGTGGCCGGGGAGTCTCACACGCGATAGGCCTTGGGCGAGCGGGATACGTGTATTTCTGGGGTGCGTGGGAACTTTCTCACTTAATGTCGCTGTCTGAGCGGGGTACGTGTATTCTGAGGGGTGCGTGGGTACTACCACACGCGGTTTCACTTGCAGAGCGGGGTACGTGTATTCTGAGGGGTGCGCGTGTACTCCCCCAGACGATTCTACTTGCAGAGCGGGGTACGTGTATCCAGTGTGGTGGCCGGGGAGTCTCACACGCGATAGGCCTTGGGCGAGTGGGGTACGTGTATTTCTGGGGTGTGTGGGAACTACCACACGCGATTTCTCTTGCAGAGCGGTGTACGTGTGTTCTGAGGGGTGCATGGGTACCTTCACACGCAATTTCGCTTGCAGAGCGGGGTACGTGTATTCTGAGGGGTGCGCAGGTACTACCACACGCACTTTCGCTTGCAGGGCGGGGTACGTGTATCCAGTGTGGTGCGCAGGGTGTTACACACATGAATTGGCAGTGTGGGTCCTCCCAGGTGTGCCCTAGACCCCCTCTCCAGCCCCTGCAGGCAGCCCACACCACAGGGGACTGCCCTGCACCCCTGGTCATGTCCCACAGGCAGCCCATCCACCATGTGCATGCCCCCCAGCCAGCCCACATGTCACCTTGCACTAGTGATCGCCGACTCATGTCCCTCTGCACCCCCACCCACCCAGCATTGACGGGCACCTGACAGCAGGCCCCGACTCATGTTCCTCAGCACCCCCACCCACCCAGCATTGACGGGCACCTGCCAGCAGGCCCCGGTTTATGTCCCTCTGCACCCCCACCCACCCAGCATTGACGTGCACCTGCCAGCAGGCCCCGACTCATGTCCCTCTGCAGCCCCACCCACCCAGCATTGACGTGCACCTGCCAGCAGGCCCCGACTCATGTCCCTCTGCACCCCCACCCACCCAGCATTGACGGGCACCTGCCAGCAGGCCCCGACTCATGTCCCTCAGCACCCCCACCCACCCAGCATTGACGGGCACCTGCCAGCAGGCCCCGACTCATGTCCCTCTGCACCCCCACCCACCCAGCATTGATGGGCACCTGCCAGCAGGCCCTGACTCATGTCCCTCTGCACCCCTACCCACCCAGCATTGACGGGCACCTGCCAGCAGGCCCTGACTCATGTCTCTCAGCACCCCTACCCACCAAGCATTGATGGGCACCTGCCAGCAGGCCCCGACTCATGTCCCTCAGCACCCCCACCCACCCAGCATTGACGGGCACCTGCCAGCAGGCCCTGACTCATGTCCCTCTGCACCCCTACCCACCCAGCATTGACGGGCACCTGCCAGCAGGCCCTGACTCATGTCTCTCAGCACCCCTACCCACCAAGCATTGATGGGCACCTGCCAGCAGGCCCCGACTCATGTCCCTCAGCACCCCCACCCACCCAGCATTGACGGGCACCTGCCAGCAGGCCCTGACTCATGTCCCCCCAACACGTCATAAAGATGCACAATCATGGGCCTCATGTCCACCAAAATCCCACAGCACGCCACCCCAGTCTTGAGAGGCAATCAAGTCCTCAATCGACCCCAGACTGAAATGGCTATTCCATGACACAAACCGAAAGTCAACTATGCACATCAAAACATGTCCCTCACACACACACACTGGGTGCCAGTGATTGTCTAAATCCACTTTTTCACATCCAGTAACCCAATGAGCGAATACCACACATGGAAGTAAGAAATAAAAATGTATTATGAACAAAATGAATACAATGAAATGAAAGCATAAAACATATTTCAAACAATGAAATGAAATGTATGTCCAAAACAGAATTAAAAACATATGAAGAGCCAATCCAAAGTGATGAAAAACAAAATTTGTCCAATCTCACGGTCCACCAAATGAAATCCAAAGGAAACGTAAATTGGAAAATCCATTGATCCATTGTGATTAATAAAATAATAAAATAATATAATCCACTGTTCAACTATGTACACCGATTTCATCCAGAGTCCATGAGCCCAACGAAAGAAATGAAACCTATCCAAAAAACTACCTAAGAAAAGAACTATATACAAAAGTGTGGGGCATAGTCCAATCACCCCAAAATAAATGAAACCTAACACTACAAACTATATACAATGGGGGTAGGCTAGTCGGAAGGCTCACTTTCCGATTTCACGGGACAGGGCATCATTGAACTCCTGGTCTATGTCCTGGAGGCGGGCCTCTTCCATGTCCCCGATGTTTCACAGGGACGTTGCCATGTTCAACTCCAACTCCCTGCAAATTGCCTCGAGGCACTCGGCCCGCCTCAGCGCCCTCCACATGGAGTTCTCCTCCCTGACCATTGTGAGCCGTGCCTCTTCCGCCCGCCCCCGCTCCGCATCTATGGCCTGGCCCAACCACTGCCACACTTGCAATCCAGGATGCTCCTGCCCTCCGGCCGATGCCTGCCCCTCTGATGTTGTTGGCCCGAGACATCATCACTCCCACCTAGAGCCTGCTGCTGCCGTGCATGTGCCCTGCCCGTTGTTGCCTGCATGTCATCCACCTGCTGGGATGCAATTGTTGGGGTGGCCACCCCTGCTGGACCTCCGACTTCCGACTGTGGCAGGGATGTGTCCTCCACCAGCCTGGCCGCTTGGTCAGGGACAGCTCTACAGGGTGCCCGGGTGACACCGGGCAGGAAGATGGCACGGAGGATGACTGGCGCATAGGGAGTTCAGTTGGGGGGGTCGGCAGAAGCTCCAGCACACAGAGGAACCCAACACTGGTGACCCCGCCCAGTAGGTTGACACGGTGTTCGAGACATTAGAAATGACGTGCGCTGTCCTTGCGAGAACCCCGCACGTCATCCCGAATGTCACAAACACGCAATGCCACCCCACCCAGGACAGGCTCAATCCGGTCCCAGATTGCCACGTCCGCAGGGAGAGGAGGGCCAGTTGTTGTGCGGCTATACCCTCCCTGAAAACGGATCTGGACGAAGGCATCCCTGCTGGTGCCGGATGATGCAGTCACAGGATCGGGAACAGGATCACACACAGGCACCTCCGCGGTGGCCTGTGCTGCCTCCTGTCCCTGCCCCTGGACTGCACCACTGGCACCAGTGGAATCCCCCCTCCAAGCCCCGTGTGTGTGACTTCCACAGCCTTCTCCTCAACCAAACCCCCCACCAACCTGGATGACTCTGTGCCATCTTCCTCCATAGGGCTCTGTGGGGTCTCAGCTGCCCCTTCTGCTGCCGAGGAGTCCACCTCCGTCCTCCACCTCTTGGACTTAGCCACGGCAGCTGCGGCCGCGGAGGCAGCACCAGACTCCTCACTCCCCGACGAGATGGCAACCTGGGAGGGGAGCTGGGCCTTGCCTCTCCGGCTGGTGGTGGGATCCCTGCCTATGTGCTCCACAGCACCATCTCCGCCCTCTTCATCAGTTGACACTGCAGACAAGGAGAGACAGAACACAGGCATCAGGGCACTGTACAATGGTCTGATACACACATGACAGTTGCAGATGAGTGGCAGTCTCAAACTTCACACATGGCCTCACACTCCCCAACACACATATCATTTCTATCAACACACACGCGTAAATGAACAGGAATGTTGCAGCAGCCAGCACCATCCCTACACATACAACACCATGACCATCCGAAGGTTAGCCTGACATCACATGGAACACGGGGAATGGCAAACACATGCACACACGCCACCAGACGTACATGCATCTGTACATCTACACCACCTGTTGCAGTTAAATCCTCGGCATCCATGTCACATCCGCCAATCAGCCTCCTACATGTCAGTGTCACATGCATCCATGGTGTATCACAGTGGCACACATGTCAAATACCCTCACACACTCATGTACACCATGCACGTACATGAAGGTGGAACCCGCATCCATGAGTCACACTGCAACCATGCCATGGTACATACACAGATATGTAAACATGTGTGCACCCCAACATGCATTTGCCCATAAAGCTTTTGTACACATACACCGTTGATGTGCCTCACACATAACTGGACTCTCATTGCGGCAGGCTCATGTCCCTGTACATACACATCCATACATGGTCCTTCCAAGACATATGTGCAACCTGCACACCCCTGCCACACCTCAACATGCACAGCATCCAATCAGTATGCATGCACACTTACTGCTCGACTCCGGACGGGTCTGGCTCCCAAGGACCTGGAGGTGGAGCGCTGGGTCTATACGTTCGAGGACCCTCATCTGCATGTTGGTAAGGCGGAACCAGTGCCCCTTTGCATGCTTTGCCTTCAGGAGACGTCGGACCTTGCTGAGGGTCCTGGACCTGAAGTCCTCCCAGCGCTTCCGAACGTGTTGCAAGTCGCAGGCTGCCACCTCCTCCACGTTGATGGCAGCCACGATGTCCGTCCAGATCCTCTTCCATCCTTCATTGTCGGTGCGTGAACTTCCAAAGAGGGCATCATAATGCCCCAGGACTTGCTCCACCAGGATACCAACTTCTGCAGCAGTGAAGCTGGTAGCCCTCTGCCTCTCTGACTGGGGGTTGCCAGTGGTGCCAGATGGTGTTGTGTACGACATGGCAACCCCCGAGGCAGG
This sequence comes from Ambystoma mexicanum, assembly GCF_040938575.1. Classification (NCBI taxonomy): domain Eukaryota; kingdom Metazoa; phylum Chordata; class Amphibia; order Caudata; family Ambystomatidae; genus Ambystoma; species Ambystoma mexicanum. The sequence continues at coordinate 865,913,139 of NC_090937.1, forward strand.
TGTGGGTGGGAAACTGGGTCCTAGGGCTGGGCTGTGGAGCAAGATGGTACTCCAGTCGGGAGTCTTCTGTTCCAGCTGGGGTGGTCACAGCAACTGGACCCCTGCAGATGGCTGATGTGCAGGCACCAAATAGCAGGGCATGTGGCCAGCAGGAAGGCAGGCAGCAGCAGATGGCAGGTGGGAGCGTGCTCGGGGCTCTGGGGGGCAGTAATTTGGCCTTTTGGGCAGGAGCGTGGTCTTCCGTGTGTTGTTGGTTGGCCAGCTTGATACGGAGTGATTTGGCACGTGAGAAAACAGCACGTTAGCGTGTAATTCTAGGAAAGGCCCTTAGCACGTAAGCGCGCCTGTGACGTTAGACGCACGGGCGTTTCCCACAACACGGGTGTATGTTAATTGTACACGTGAAAAAACTGCACGTCCGGGTGTCACTGCGTATGATTGGAGGAAAGGCCCTTAGTGCGTAGGCGCCTAAGTGATGTCGCCCGTGTGGGCTGGCTTAAAAGGTACGTGTAGGACGCCATTTTCTTGTACGTTCTTTTTTTGGAGAGCGAGCGGGTGATTCTTGTACTTCTTGTCGGTTCACACGCGATTACTTCACAACGGTTCAAGTTCGTACTCCCTGTTTCCTCAGACTGTGTTCTTTTCTTCTTTTGGCGGGGTGTTGCCAACATGGACACGCGCATCTTTTTCATGTTCTTTTTTTTGGTGTTTCTAGGTGCCACAGCGTAGTGCGGGTTCATTTTTCCACGCACGTGGTCTACCAGGGGTTGCGTGCACATTTACTTTTGTTTTTGGGCTGACTGTGCATTGCGTGACCCATCATCTTCCCCCAGGGGTCAACGACACAGACAGCCTTGCTAGAGCACTAGGGTATGAATTCCATCTAGTACCCTACCCCTTTCACCCCAATTGCCCAGGAGAATTGTTTACTGCAACTCCCATACGCACAACAACATCAGTGCCATGGTTGGGAGGCGAGCAAGCAGTAAGGGAGGGAAAGGTGGCCAACCACCAAAAGGTGGCCGCGGTAGGGGACGTGGCCAGGATGTGAAGGGTGCCCCAAAAGGCCAGTGTGTGGAGGACCAATCGGGGCCACCTATGCACCCCCCCAATGGTTGTGGGAAATGTAGCTGACACCATCCCAGCTCCGCCCTTGTTAAACCGGCCCATATTGTCAACTGAACCGGCACAGGATGACTCCCAGGCTAACTTCCAGGTCACCAAGTCTAAGCTACGTGTGGTGGTGAAAGTTGCTGTCACCAGGCCACGTGGATCTGGGACAGCAATGTCATCTGCTGCTCCAAGTAGCCAGGGTGAGTAGGCTGCAGCTCAATTCATCCCAGCTCTGAGTCTCCCAGTCGGAACAGTGTCGGTACAAGTCCATCACACCGACGTTGGTCAGGCCAACATCACCATGTAGCCAATGCCTGCACCGAGACCTTTGGTTATTGTGCCTTTGCAAACTTCAAGTACCCAGTCCACCTGCGCTTCTGCCCCTACCCACCTTCCAAGAAGAAGAAGGGTTTTCTTGCACTACATGCTGGGACCCCAGACATGGCTACACATTCCGGCACGTCAAGGAAGCCTAGCTTCAATGACGCCGAACTAGATGCATTTGTGGCCTATGTGTTGGCACATAGCCGCAAAATGGTGGAGACTACACCTGCTCAATTTAGGGCCCACTGGCAGACCATCACGGACCACATTAGTGCCCTTGGATTTGTGTGGCGCACAGCTGTTGATTGCTACAAGTGGTGGAATTATCTGAAACGCAGAGCATAGAACAAGCTGGCTTCCAATCATGCCTCTACTCTGGTGACTGGCAGTGGATCTCCATCGGAGGACGACCAACTCCCTGAACATGAGTCTGTCGCTGGCACCTTCATCACAGAGGAACAGATCCGAGGTGTGGGAGACCTACCAGATTTTGAAGCATTGTCCGGTGAGTGCCCATGCATGTGTGTGTAATCCATGTGTATGTTGCTGGGGTGATGTGTTCTGATTGAGTGCCAGGTGAGGGTGTGTAGTCATGGCTGGTATGGGTCACCCATGTGCTTCCTTCAAACCATTTCCCGGACTTGGGTTTGGGGATGACAGTATCCCTTCTGACCACAGTAGCCAACTTGCACCAGATTACTGCAGTTGCACTTCAACTGTCATCTTGCAACTACATTGTTCATAATGTTTTCCTGTTCATTCAGCCTGATTGTTTCAATCCTTGCCATTTTTACGATGAATTTTTCTGCCCTACTGCCACATATGTGACATGCTTCTGTCATAGATTACCCCCCACAATGGCCCACATTTATTACCTTGTTATGGGAATGATTTAACCATTCAGGCTGATTGAGTAATGGCCTGCTCACAATCACCTGTTTGTATGTAGAACATGGCTGTTGTCTTCTGTCATGTTGAAGTGACCAACCACTGAAGTATCCATCTGCCTGCCATCACTGTATAATTGAACACTGGAGGTGTTGCAGTGTGTGGCACATGCGTATTTTGTCACACTATTTTGCATGTTTCATCTCATCATGTCCATCTCACATGGATGGGTGCTAGTACTCATTCACTAACATTTGGCTGTAGTTGTCAAATGTACCATGGCTATGCTACGTGACATCTGTGTGATGGCATGCGTCATATATGTGTATTGGACATGCCACTCACGGGCTAATGTGTGCTGCCAGTGCAATCCAGCATGCTGCACATGTGCTGCTTTTCCATCTTGGAGTCCTCAGTGTGTGCTTTTTGGCTCCCATTCCAACTCATTGACAGTGCATGCATGCCAGAGTTATATTCATGTGGGACATGTGCAATTTAGGTACTGGATCTCTGCCTCGTCAGGCCTATGTGTGTGCTATGGTGCTCATGCCTGTTTCCATTTGTTGTCTGTCATGTTTTTGCAGGTGATGAGGCACTTGAATTTGTTGAGGAGGAGGGGATGGTGCAGACCCAGGAGGAATCTCAGCCACAACCGGGCACCAGTGGAGGACGTGGGGTGGTGGTGGGTGAAAACCCATTCCTCCTGCAGACCATACTGTCCACGGGTGTCTCTGGGGACCCCTCTGCAGACCTCTATGATTCAGGTGCTGGATCGGACAGTGAGACATATGTGCCATCGCAGGTGAGCGTTTCTGGCAGGGATGCTGTTTTGTCCAACCCACCTGCACCAGGGGTAGGCCCCTCTATGGGGATGTCAGTGTTGGAAAGTCCACCTATGGCGGTTACGGATTCAGGGTCACACTCCACAATGTTTGCTCCTGTTCCTGGGCTAGCTGATCAAAGGAGGAATGCAGTCCTGCAGCCTCAGGCAGTGCCATCACAGCAAGGTGCAGATCGCCTTGACCCAAACAGGTGTGGTGCCCATCAACGCGGTGGCCGTGCACCACCAGGCATACAATGTGGGAGAACTCCATGTACAGTATTGCAGCACAACAGGGAACATTGTGTGAAATGATGGCTCAGGCAATGGATAGGGTGGCCACTTCCATTCTCCCCCCTGAAAGGCTAGTTGGAGCTCCAGCAGCAGGCAACAGACTCCATTTGCCACTCACACAGGGAGGACATGTTGGCATCCAACAGGGACCGACGGGCTGGACTGGAGGCTCTGCACGAAGCCATTTCTGTAGAGTCACAGTCCCACAGGGAAGCCCTGATGTTAGAACACATACTCTGAGTGAACTTGAGGCTTCCCGGAATTTTAGGTCAGAACAGCAGCTGGAGCAGCTCACACATTCACTCTCAGCTGAGCTCCAAGCAACCCGTGTGGATATCCGGGCATCACGCGAGGCCATGCATGCAGAAATGCAGGCAACCCGTGAGGTGCTGCATGGGGATCTCCGTACCATTATCCTGCAGAACCAAACCTTCCAGACCCGCATGCTTGCTGCCAAGGAGGACCATACCGGGGTTTTGCGTGGGCTGCCTCCCATATCACGCCCACCTCCTGATGTAGCAGCAGAGGGTGAAGAGAGTGACGGCAGTTCTCCCACTGTAGCGTAGCCGTGCAGGCCATGAGCCCATGGAGGTATTTTTTTTACCCAACAACCATGCTTGTGGGTGTTGGGATGCACCCTGTACCTCGTACCTCCTGGGTGGCCTCCCACACCTGGTCCACACATGGCATTTTTGATTTTTTTTTTCAATTTTTTTTTACAGTGTGTTGCTTTGTGTGGCTCCCGTGGGCATCCACTGTGTATTCCAGCTGGGAGCATGCAGGCTTGTCCTGTCTTTGGGTTAGATGTTTGGTTTCCTGACACACACCCCTCCTGATTCCCCTTTCCATGGGCTTGCAAAGGGTGTGACCAAGTGACAGTAACTTACACAGTGACATTGGGCTCCCATGAGATGTGTGGGCAGTCTGTAGTCAAAACTGTGTGTACATCCCTATTGGGGATTGTTTTTGGATTCTACAATGCATGGTGTATTGATATGTGCTTGTGCATCCATGTCTTTCTCCTTATTTACATGTAAGTTCTTCATGTCTTCACAAGGACGTCTCCTTTGCAGATGCAGTTCATGTTGTATGCAGTACACTGACACCTTTGCCTGACAGCAACACTCTGCAGTTGGAAGGGGTCGATGTGCTGCCTTGGTCAGGTTGTGATACTTGCACTACTTTGATTTTTTCCTGTCTTGTATTGCCACACTTTGTTCCTGTACTGATGTATTGTGTTGCTGGTAAGTATTTGTTCATGTGTGGTGTTTCTTAGTGATTACTGAGAGCATATTGTCTGTGGACTGTTTACATTTGGAACATTGCACTTTGTGACACTTGTGTCATGTGTTGTGCATTCATTTACTTGCGTTCACATTGCATGCCATGCCATGGTGTTTTGGGTAGCTGAGATGGGGAGGGGTTGGGTGACATGGCAGTATTTTGATGTGGTATTTTGCAAGGGGGTAATCCTTCATGCTGCATGTATGTGTGTCTTTTTGTGACACAGTATTGGCTGTCTTTGAGTAGGTAGGGATGCACATAATGTAACACTTCCAGGTGAACAATCTCAGGCTGGTATGGTTGTGACGATTAACTGTCCCTTTTGCCATCATCATTGATTCTCAGCTGGTATGTGCCAGGGCTGTGTGCACTCCGCAGGGGTGTGATTTTAGGTGAAGTAATTTGCCACAAGCTGGGTACGGGCTGCCTCACCACATGTCCTTTCACCTCCCATGTGCAGCGGCCGTGCATGTGGTTGGGGATGTGGGGGCACCACCATGTCCACCGGCACGGCCCGGCGTGTTGCAACGTTTTGCAGGACACATGCTGCCACTATGATCCTGCACACTACTGGGGGCGTGTATAGCAGCTGCCCACCAGACCGGTCAAGGGAGTGAAAGCGTGACTTGAGCACTCCGAATGTGCGCTCCACTTTGCCCCGCGTTGCAATATGGGCTGTGTTGTATCATACCTCGGGTGGTGTGGTGGGGTTCCGAATTGGCATCATCATGTAGGTGCTCAGAGGGTAGGCACTGTCCCCTGGGGAGGTGATTATGGTTCTCATTAGTAGGGTTTTCCCTTTTCTCAGTTTCTGATATGCATGCATGTGCAGAGGCATTTATACTCACCAATTAGCCATGTGTCGCCATGCCGGCCAGCTTCCAGGTCCCGGTTTAGGGGTGACATTCGGAAAATGTAACTATCATGGTTTGACCCTGGATAGTTGGCATATACTGAAGTTATTATTCCCTTGGCATCACATACAACCTGCACATTGATTGAATGCCAGTGTTTGTGGTTTCGATATATGTGCTCAGTGGCCCTGGGAGGACCTAGCGCCACATGGGTGCAATCAATGGCACCTAGCACTTTGGGGAAGTGTGCCACCCCGTAAAAGTCCTGGACCACGGCCTGCTTTTCTGCAGGTGTTCTGGGCATGTATATGTGCCTGCGGACTGAGGGGCGTGTAGTCATGATGACCAACACCTGGTGTAGACAGCGTGACTGTGTGGCCTGTGACACACCCCCCACTATGGCACTTGTCCGCTGAAATGACCCAGTAGCCAAGAAGTGCAGTACATTGAGCACCTTTTCCAAGGGGTTCAGTGCTTGGGAGCACAGGGTGGGTGATGTGAGGTCATCCTCCCACTCCCTGACCAGTTCTAGGATTATGTGTGGTGGAAACCTGTATGTCCCATACACCTGGTCATCAGGCATCCCAAAAAGGCTGGTCCTGGGTAAAAAAAGGCAGGGCCTGGCTATCCTCCTCCTCCTGCGGTGTCCGACGACCACTACTGCGAGGAACGGTATATTCATCGTAGCGTCTGAGCTTGTTTGTTGTTTGCGCACACTTTTATGCTGCACAGGCCTGCTTACGCCTGCTTCCTGCTGGTGTACGTGTTTCCGGATTAGCGCGTCTTTTTTGACGCACGCCTTTCCCCTGTTCGATTCCATGAATACGTGTTGTTAGCACGCGTGTGGGTGTTGCAGGCATCGTAACACCCACATTTTCGCATGATGTTCCCCATTCCACGTGTTACGCCCCGTGTTACGCCCACTTTTGTTGTGTGCGCTGCGCTATGTGCGCTTTCCCTGTGCGTGTAGTGCACGCCATTTAATGACGTATGCGCCCGCTTGCGCCAACCACGATTTTAGCGCACATCCCAGGATTTACACGCGCACTTAATTCCATGGATCAATGTGCGCGGCTTTGGCACGCATGCGCTGCCATTTTCGCATTTGCGCTGCGATTTTCCCGCTTGCGCTCACCTTTTCGGTGCACATTTATTCCATGAATCAGCCCGCTTATGTTTAAGAACTGTTTTGCTTGTGATTCATTAAAATTTCATGTTATGCAAAAATAATTCACAATATTGTAGCCGCCAGTGTATTTGGTAATATAGATGTCATCTGTCCCCAGGTATGTCTGCAGACTTCCATGACTGTTCATAAATGTCCAATATAATATATGAGGGAGAGGATAATTGGTAAGTGCATAGTTCGTAAAGTGTAATTTTTACATCAATGATAATTTAAATTGACTTAAAAACCTATGAATTTCAGTGAAAAAACATTGTTAAAGGGAAGCTATCATTACAAGTATGGCGGTAAGGCAACAGTGGTTAACTTGTACTGAAAAAACGGTATCTAGTCAATTAATCTAAAACCATTCCATCTAATACCATTCGATCAAAATGTTTCCATCTAAAAAATGTATATCTAATGCATGTTTTTGGGTGGTAAAGGGTTCATTTTTGTTCATATGTATTTTAAAGGGTAAAAAACGGGGGTTTTGCAGGCACCTCCCAAAACAAGAAAAAAAAAGAAAAAACTGCATTAGATGGAAAAATAATAGATAGAACATTTTCGATTCAGTGAAAAAGACATTATTTTTGCAAAGCAAAATCAAAAACCAAAGAAATTAGCCCGTTATGGTAAAGTGAGCAACCATTGCTTGCACCCCTTCCATGCACTGTTCAGATTAACACTCAGGACATCAAAAATGTTATGCTATGTTATGTTAAGGTGACTTATACCACACGCCATTACCATTTGCATTTTGTGCAGGTGCTCACGTGGCTCTGTAAGAATGTGGGTATGTTAGTGAGGGAAGAGGGAGTAGGATAGAGGTTGTGCTTTTATGTTGCTGCTTGTAGAACCAGGAGAAACTTGTGAGTCAGCTTTCTAAGTGTGTTTTAATTGTGCACACTGGGGTTATTGTGTCTGCAAGGGCAATGTCCAGTGACAGGAATGTTTGCAGCAGTTGGTTCTAATGGCAGATGTGTACGTTGTGTGTTTGTGTGAGGTGAGACAGGTCCGCTAGTTTGTGTGATGTGTGAGGTCTGTGTGGGGTATACTGGAGAGGAATGAGCGGCAGGGGTGGTTAGTGGTTGGCACGCATGTTTGTTTTATTGTGGGTTCCAGAATCCATACTGTCTTTAGATTTTCTCACTTCCACTCTGAAATTGCTGGAAGTGACTGTTTTATGCTAATCGATTAAGATTGGCTAAGCAGGAGCTAAAAGGAGTGCCTGGAAATACATCATTAACCATTGACCCGGGACTACCACTGGGTTACAAGGAGCACATACATGGAAACATACCATTTTGTCCATTATTTGTGAACCCTTATGGTTTAAATGTCATGTAGATGTGCCCTAATGTGTATTTATACATTGTCCCAAATGCACAGAGGTACATTCTTATAGGTGAGTTTGGCATCAGTCGCCCTGGGGAGCCAACAATAACTCCAGGTAGCTGTTGATGTCATACTAACCAGGCTTTGTTAGGCTACAAGCAGAAGCTAATTAGTTCCCCTAAATTTTGAACAATGAGTTTTTTAATGAGCTGTTCTGGCATTCCAAGGTAGAAGCTGTTTGCCTAGTCGATTCTTCATAATACTAAGGACGTGATTGTGAGGGTTCTGCGTGGGAAGGAGAGGTAAGGGAGGATCCCTCTTATTAGTTGTAGGAGGTAGAAGCTTTTAATTGCTATAGCATTGATTTGTGGTTCTAATAAGAGTTTGTTGATATCACGCATGGCATAATTTATGTATTGATGAGAGGTTTATTTTTAAAAAGACGAAATATTTCAATTAGATATCAACCTTTCAGGAGACTGTATCGGTTTTGGTCTACCTGATGCGCACTAGGTTTCATTTGCCTACATGGAATAGATGATCGATTCTGCAATATTATTTGGGTGCAGGAGCATAATTAGCAAATGGGTTGATTAAGATCTTCCTCTGGCTTTACAGTGGACTCCTTATGTTCTACATATTGCGGCATTAGCATCCTGATCGGGGAGCCAGCCAATTAGGTGGCATAGGTACGGGGGCTGAAACCGGCAATCTCATAAAGCATTCCATGTTACTTCATGACCGGTTTGCCCGCCGCCATCTTCCCCCGACCCTCCAACCTGGTTTCCCTCTCCCACTATCCTCATTTAGCTGTGGCGAGTGCCGCTGGCGCAGCCGCTCCTTCCTTTCATCTCCCAAAGACTGCCATTGAAAGTATTGATAGTCAAGCGGGGCTTCATAAGGAGCCCCACTTCCCTCTTCGTGGTGGCCATCTTGGAATAGTATTTTCCTCTTGCAATTGGGACAGCAGGAGGCCTCCCATTCGTGGAAGGAAAATACTTTTAATTAGCCCTGCCCCAGCCATTGGGATGGGTGATAATGGCCTTAACCCCATGTTCCAAGTGCAGGGACCTGAGTAACAGCCCAGTGCCCTAGTTATTGGCCCTCTCTTCGCTAAGGCTGATCACTTGGGCTGCCGGGCCGTTACCCCACGTTACAGCCTTTGGATTGGGGGGTTAACTCCACATTAGACCAGTGAAAAATGCCTATAATCAGAGAACCAACAGCAAACTATATTTGACATCCTGAAATTCATTCATTTGGTGGCTATTGTGGGGATTTGTCAATGCCCACAGTGTTTTCGTTCCTCTTTTTCAGACCTTTAAGGTTTCCTTTCTTCTGTTTATGGAATTACTTTTAATCAAAAGCTTCCTGATACACATAAACCTTATTTCAAACAAAGGTATTTATTCTACTTAATAAAGCATTTTCATTTTGTCTACATGTGAAGCATATCAGATTTATTTCTTGAGTTCCAGCTAAATGGACTTTCCATTTGGTAAGCTAGGACTGGTATGCCTCTGTTAGTGTGTTAGAACTAATATAATATTGTTTCGTCCTCATTGTATATGTTGGCCTATGCCCAGTCGCTTTGTGAGGAAACCCGTATTACAAGGTCGTGACCCCAAGTGAATCGAGCCTCCATTTTAGGTTAGAACCGCCATTTTAGTTTATTGTACAAAGTCACCCTGTAGTATAAAATGGCTGTCTCGTTTGCTCTTGTTCTTGCCTTAACCTCTTCAACCTCTGTAGGAGGGTTAATGTCCAACCTGCCTTCAGGCTACATGTTAGGGTCATGTAGACCTTGTCCTTTGTTGACCTCGGGATGAGGGGATTGCTTGAATTAGCAATGTTAACCTACAAGTATACAAGAACAATAATGCAATCCAAATAAGACATGCAAAACATTTGTTTGATTTGTATTAAAGTAATATGTAAAGAGTGTAACGTTAAATTAGAGAATAATAATGTCTGTTAGTAAGTGTATGCAAAAGTAAACCGCATGCACGAGATATGTAAATTAGGTAAGTGAACCTGGCGTGACCCTAGCCCAATGTATTATTAACTAGTAAGCGGCTGGACATCATTATAACACACTGTATAAATACGCTGATGTCCAGCTAGCAAATTCTGCTCACTGCTCACATTGAACCCTGCTGGTGGTCTCTGTGATGTATTGACAGCCAAATAGCTATTTGTGTGCTTTGTGCAATACTGTTCAGTTTTGTAATAAAGATTCTGGGAATCTTTACAAGCCTGTGTCGGTGTATTTTCCTTTGCTTGGTGTAACAGCCGTAATATTGTATTTTTCTGATTCCACAGATGGCGCCCGAATAGTGACCCTCAAGATTGACTTCGTCTCGTTGAAGGTTGGCTCGGCTATCGGACCGGGATCAGACGGTGCCAACAGAAACGGCCACTCTAGACGAGAAGCGAATTCCTCGATGAAACTGCACGATCTGATCCCTGAACGGTGAGCTGTGGCCCGAGACGACGTCTTGACGAGGGTCCATGTATCGAGGTGGGTAAATTTGCAGAAAATCACCAGACACGTGGGTCCTTAGCATTGTCCTTAGTAACCAGATCGGGCCTACCAGTCCTTTGGTCAGGTGAATCGTGTCCCCATTCTTAATCTAACCCAGACAATTTGAATTTGGAGCATTGCACTCGCGAGCACAATTATTTAACCAGGTAACACCAGAACTTTGATATGCCTGGGAAATTGTCTGCCTGCTTTAGGGCATTATTCCGCAGCGACAGACAATCTTTGGAAGATAGCCGTCCCGCACCACAGGAGGGGTCGCCAGCATGTACTATGTACTGTAAGAAAGGCTTTGGTAGTATAGCATTTAATGACATTTGGCATAGACAGACCAGACATAATTCTAATCTTCGGTGGCCAACCAATGGTAGTTTTGAAATCCCTCGTATAGAATATTTAAAGTCTGTATTAGTAAAGAAAAAGGCTAGACCTGCAGCATTTGACGCGTTACATAGTTGGAAAACAGAAGCTTTGCAACAACAGAAGAGTGTCGAAAAGGCACGGTTATATGACCAAAAAAAACAATTGGAGTCAGTTAGGAACACGGACAGGGCGTTTCAATTAGGCATTCAGAAAATCTACCCTTCAAAAGATTTTCATACGTCAGATGAATTGATTAATAAACTTTTGCATCAACTAAGACCCGATGCCTCCGCGCCACCTCCTTACGTCCCTCCCCCTGGCGCTTTGCCCCTTCCCGTTGTTGTTCCTCCTCCTACAGTTCCTCCGGTCCTCCCTGCTGTTTTTCCTTTTGTTCTTCCAGCTGTCACTCTTTTGCCTGCCCCCTTGCCTCCACCTGTTGATATTCAGAATGTGCCTACTCTTCTTCTTCCAAGTGATTCTGCATCGCTTGTAGTAGACCAGGGAGCGAGACCAAGGGTTGTGACTCGTAATACTGTGTCCCCAGACAAAAAGAGTGAATTGATTGCCTGGGCTAAACATTGTATGGAGAAGGGTGAACAAGCCAATGTTTTTTTCACACTCGAAAATTTAAAAGGCATTCCCGAAAAAAATGTTTTTATCGAAGGATTAGGGACTAATTTGAGTATAATGTGGAATAGATTGAACGATGAAGATTTCCCACAGGGGTTACGGGATTTGAACGCCTTAGCGTTGTCCAGAGATACTGCGGAGAAGGTATATGAGCATGTTGAGAGGATTTTTGAGTATAGGAAGGAGCTGGAAAAGTTATAGAATGAGGAAGCAGATGGTGGTAGTTTAGGTATTATGTACTTACAGAAACGGTTTTCTCCTCGCCGTGAATTAAAAGGTGAGGAAGTGGGAATTTGTATAAAGGATGCGATAAGATGGATTTCGGATATGTCGATAACTCCAGATGAAGTATATGACACATATAGTCAGTATACATTAGAAATGCAGAAGAAAGTGATACAGGTGATGGTAGATTACCTGCAGGATGAGTGTGTAAAAAGAAAGATTTGTTGTCCCGCAGAATTGTTGAGTGTTTATAAGAGAGCTTTTTCGATTGATACTTCTTCGACTGCCCTAGCGCTTGATTCGACTCTGTTGCTTAGTAAGCGTTCAGAGCTGCCTACTTCTCAGTTGCCTATGAGAGAGGTCCCTCTGACATTTGTCCCGAAATTTGAGATTGCGGCCGATGCTGGACGAGGAATAGTCGCCGGAGAATTTCCTGCAAATTACGTATCACAGTTTGTTCACATCCCGTTTTCAAGACAGGAAGTGAACACCATAAAACAATCCATTCCCGATATAAAAAAGAATCCGACCGGATTCTATAAAGAAATAGAGTCGGTCTTACAGTCATCGGTATTCACCTTAAGTGATATTGACCTATTATTTCCTGTACTCCTGCCAGTCGATTTGTGGAAACAGATTAGGACTATAGATGACATACCTGGTTTGGGAGATACATGGGATAACATGGTTAGGCTAGATAGAGAAAGATCAGCTGGCGAACAACCGCCTCAAGTGATATTAACCTTGCCTGATAGAATTATTGTAAAATTGAAAACTATGGTTCCTGAAAAAAGAATCATTTGGGACAAGCTTACGGCCTGTGTCCAAGGAAAGTCTGAGGGTGCTACCGATTTCTTCAATCGGTTCGAGCAGGTATTCTCAGATTTCAGTGGACAAGACTTAGGCACAGAGTCAGGGAAAAGGCTGTTTGTCGACAAATTTGTACGTGGATTGCTGCCTGACATCCAGTTACAGATTATGTCTTCTGAAAGTGCTTGGCAGGCGAAGTCTCAATCAGAAGTACTGCATATGGCTCAGTACTATGAAAATCGTGTAAATACTGAAAAGGAAAAACTTGAGAAAAAAAAGGGTGACCTGAAAACAAAAGTTTTATTACAACAGATTCTTAGAAGCCCTAGAGGGGGTGATCAATTTAGAGGTCAGTACATTCCACAGGGAAGTGCGCCCTTGGTTCCGGTAACCATTTACCAGTGTGCCTATTGCCGGCAGGAAGGCCACTGGCGCGCACAATGTCCGACCTTGCAGTAAAGGTCATTTGGGAACATGGGTAGATGGTCCAGAGGTCACCCAGGTGCAGGGGGCCCTGGCAGAGGTCAGTTTGCACCAGAATCACAGCAACCTCCTTCACAAGATAAGCAAGTTTCGAATGTGGATAATAGAAACATTTTTAATCACCCTTCTGCCGTGTTCCTCTCTGAAGAGCTTCCTTTTGATAATATTCTGTTTCGTTAGGATTGCCTGAAGCAGGATTTGGAACCTACGCCTATTCCCGTTCATCAGAAAGGCCCCTACGTTGAGATGGCAGTGGGAAATAGGAAGCATCTATTTTTAGTAGATACGGGAGCACAGAAATGTTCCATTGATCATTCACAGGTTCCAAATATTCCCCTGTCAGGGCAGTCCAACATTTCCATAGGGTTTTCAGGCACACCTGTAGTTTGTCCGGTCTCTTTGCCGGTACCGATAACACTGGGTCCCTTCACGGAACAGTGTCCATTTCTACTTACCACAAACTGTGGGAGAACTTGCTGGGGCTAAATGTGTTGAAGGCATTGCATGCAGTAATACATTGTTCTCCGGGCGGAGTTCGGTTAACAATTTCACCTCAGCAATCACTCGCCTCTCAGTTTTTGACTCGACCTTTACCGCCAGAATTTAGTAATGTTCCAGAATGCTTATGGGCAATCGACGATAATGATGTGGGTATTCTTCAAATTGAACCTGTTAAAATTATTTTGAAACATGGAGTAAAATTACCTCGCATCCCGCAATATAAGATCTCAGTTGAAGGCGAACAGGCTTTGAAATGTATAGTTTCTGATGTTGTACACATCGTGGAGTAATTGAGGAAATTACGAGTAGCCTATGTAACAGCCCTATTTTGCCAGTATACAAAAAAGGTGATAATGCGATTCCCTTTTGTTTTATAATTGATTTACGTGCTATTAACAAAATTGTGGCTCCTCAATATCCAAGTGTACCTGATGTTACAACGATACTAACCATGATTCCGGCTTCTGCCACTCATTTTAGAGTTGTTGATCTTAAAAATGCGTTTTTCAGTATTCCCATACACAAGGATAGCAGGTATTTGTTCGCGTTTACCCTAGGTGGACGCTCGTTTACATTCACTCGTTCACCACAAGGGTACACTGAGAGTCCAAGTATTTATAGTAGGGCATTGAAAGAGCAGCTTGATACTCTCGAGTTGCTTACTACTTGCACATTACTACAGTATGTAGATGACCTCCTCTTGGCTGCTGATTTTGAGAGCGCCTGTAAAGAAGGCACTGTGTTGTTGCTTTGTCACCTAGCGAAACATGGCCACAACGCTTCACTTAAAAAATTACAATATTGTTGTCAGGAGGTCACCTATTTAGGCTACCTCCTGTCAAAGGAGGGAAGACGGTTGACACCTGAACGAATAAAGACTATTTCTGGCATGTCTGTCCCAAATACGCAGAAGGAAGTTAGAGCCTTGATAGGTATGGCTTCTTATTGTAGATTGTGGATCCCTAACTTTTTGTTAATGATTAAACTAATGCTGGCTTTGACAAAGAAGGGCATTTCTTTGCCATTGCCATGGACTTTGGAACGCCAGACAGCATTTGATTTGCTCAAATCCGTGCTGTGTTCAGCGCCGGTTTTAGGAACTCCGAATTATGACAAGGCATTTGTATTGTTTGTGCATGAACGTGATGGATGTGCTTTGGCTGTATTAACGCAGGAGCATGGAGGGAAAAATAGGCCATGCGGTTACTATTCCTCCGCCCTTAATCCTGTAGCATGCCCTTTGCCAAGATGTTTGCGTGCTGTTGCTGCTGCTGCTGCGTCTGTAAAACAGAGTGAGGGAATGGTCCTGGGTCATGCGTTAAGCCTAATGGTACCTCACTCTGTAGATATTTTATTGAATAGAACTCAAACGCAACACCTCACTTCTGCACGATTGACAAGATATCAACTAATCTTGTTTGCCCCCCACATTCAAATTCAGAGGTGTTGTGTATTAAATCCGGTGGAACTTTTACCTGTCTCGCAAGATACTGTTGATGGTGACGATACATCACACGATTGCCTTTATATGACAGAACTGGAGACTAAAGTCAGAATCGATCTGAAAGACACGCCTTTGAATAGCCCACAAGGAGAGCTATTTTGTGATGGTTCTTGTTTTAAACTTCCAGACGGTACATCCACGGCTGCTTATGCCATCACTACTTTGAGCACGATTGTGGAAACTAAACGAATTATGCATAATTCCGCGCAGGCCGCAGAAATTACAGCATTAACTCGAGCTTGTGAACTTTCTGAAGGGCTTACAGTAAATATATATACCGATAGTCAGTATGCTTTTGGGGTGGCTCACAATTTCGGTAGACTTTGGAAAGAACGAGGTTTCTTGACTTTGCACAGAACGAAAATCCAGCACGGCACTTTAATAGTGCGATTACTTTCAGCACTCGCACTCCCTGTTCAGTTAGCTATCATAAAATGTTCAGCACATCAAAAGGTTACAGATGATGCAGGAAAAGGGAATGCTTTCGCTGATCAGATAGCTAAACAAACTGCCACTGATTTCAGGCCAGAAATGTATGCTGTAAAAGAAATTGTAAATGTTTGCACTTTGGGTGAAAGTATCGATGCTGTAAAAGATATTCAAGCAGATGCTACCATAGAGGAAACTAAAAGATGGATTGAGGGTGCAGGGAGATTGGATGACGATGGGCGTTGGGTAGATATATTGAAGGAAAATGGTTACTCCCTGACGCCTACATTACAATGATGGTTATTATGGCTCATGGTCCGACACATGTTTGTGTGCGCAAATTGACTAAAATGCTACACAGTGTATGGGCCAATGATAAGATTTTCAAAACGGCGGAGCGTTTTGTCCAAAGCTGCATGGTCTGCTTGCAGCACAATGTAGGAAAAGGTACCTCGACTCCTAGAGGAAGTTTCGCTCCACCTTCTGTCCCGTTTGAGGTTATTCACTTTGATTTTATTGAAATGGAACGTTGTAACAATCTTAAATATGTGTTGGTTGTCATTTGTGCCTTTAGTAAATGGGTTGAGGCATTCCCGGTTAGAGATGCAACGGCCATAACCAGGGAAAAAACTCTGTTGAAAGAGTTTTTTCCTAGATTCGGGCTGCCGAGAATCATCTGGTCAGATAATGGGCCACACTTTATCGCTACTGTAATCCTACAAATTTGCAAAGGATTACAGATTGACAAACGGTTCCATTCGGCCAGACATGCCCAAAGTGCCGGCTTAATGGAAAGGCATAACGGCATTATAAAGAACAAGCTCGCTATGACGTGCGCTGGCACCAAGCTAAAATGGCCGGACGCCTTACTGATCGTGTTGCTGTCGATGAGGACAACCCCTTAAACTAAGACTGGGCTCTCTCCCTTTGAGGTGGTAATGGGGAGACCTGC
Source organism: Ambystoma mexicanum (assembly GCF_040938575.1). Taxonomy (NCBI): domain Eukaryota; kingdom Metazoa; phylum Chordata; class Amphibia; order Caudata; family Ambystomatidae; genus Ambystoma; species Ambystoma mexicanum. Next base: position 865,929,658 of record NC_090937.1, read on the forward strand.
TAATATTTGGGGTTTGCCAAAAAAGCCGTTCACAAGGGGACATAGAACATGTGTTGCTTTCAGATTACTGTAACCAGTTGACTAAAAATCTGTTTTCAAAATATCACCAGGTGCGAGAGGCATTACCTGTACGCTACGAGGGTCCCGGTCACAGTCTATGACCGGGGGACTGGATCCTCATGAAGGTTTTTGAGAGGTCGTCTTGCCTTGCAACTCGGTGGAGGGGTCCCTGCCAAGTCCTGCTAGTCACTCAGACTGCTGTGGGAGAACTGGAGTCATGCGACGCACACCAAATGGATCCCACAGCCCGTGCCATACGATACAGAAGATACAGAATCCCTTCCCACTGCTGTAACTAGCGTGCCTGAAACAGCAACAACCAACAAGGGAGAATCGGAGACCGCTTCAGAATCCGCAAGGACAGACAAAACGACCATCTTGTCTCCACACTCCCCAACAGTGGAACTTCCGGATCAATCCTTTTCTGATCCCATTTCCATTCATTCGCCACTTCCAGAAGGAAGTGACAACACTTTGTCCTCAACAGAAACTGCAAAATATAATTTGCGTCCAAGGAAGTAAACGTACAGCATGGTTTGATTGTGCGATTGAGAAAATCATTTGGGGGCTTGACTTTTGGCCCGACTGTACGGAAAGATTCTGTTGGCTAAGGGTTGTGGGAAAGACATTAAGAAGATGCGCGACTGGAGTCGCCAGCAAACGAACAATTGCTGTTTTTTCGGTTGAAGTCTACAATGCCTGCACTCGCTACGGCTCGTACCAAACTTTTAGATAAACATGTGACTAGCAGAGACAATGATCAAGCATGTAAGGGGACCCCCAAAGTGTATTGTTGCCTTTTTGTGATAATTACTGGATTTTTAGTAACTGTTGGTTTTGGGTTATGGTATCTGGAGGAAGCATATCCGTTAGAGGACTTTTTACCTATTGAAAATGTATCTGTTATCCCCACTCCTTCCGTGCAATTGCATACTTTGTCCCCTAGAGATTCTTTACATAGACAGAACTATCAGAATAATACCCTTTTGTTAATCATGAATGCCACTCATGCAATTTTTAATAAGACCAATTGTTGGATCTGTTCGCATTTACCGCAACATGGGGATAAGGGGCTGAGTTGGTATATTCATCCTTTACCTTTGACAACTGCCTGTTACGCTTTTCTTAGGGCACTATTTCTTGGTCGATGGAATGACAGCATCTCTGGGAACTTTGATGGTACAAATTTAAATAACTTTGAAAAGCATGTTTTGTTGCTCGCTTTTTGCAAATAGAAGTAAGACAAACGTTGCTTCTGTTAGGCCCTCTGATAGATTGTCTCGTCCTTTTCAGTCTTTAATCTCTTTCAAAATGGCTCCTATAGGCAATAAGGATGCCACGCCTCCATCTTATTCTGTTAATCATAGCCCCGATTCAGTATCCTTCTGCATACAGAGGAATGGAACACGGTCAATGGGTCCTTTTAGGAAGTGCGCCAACGTTGCGAATTTGACTAGTGAAAACAGACCTCTGTACGTAGGCGAACCTGTCTATTTTGTTTGCGGTAATGTGGCATTTCCATGGTTGCCCAGGGATTGGCAAGGAACCTGCTATTTAGGGATTCTACTACCTGGGGTATTTATTGCTAGTACTGCAGATGTTTCGAAAACTCGTCCACGACGAGGTGTGAAAGGGGATACTCCAGCACAAACTCTAGGAGATATCATGACATCCTTTGTGCCATTTTTTGGGCAAATTACGAATTCAGAAGATATCAGGGGACTAGCGAGAGTATTGGAGAGAACCATCAACCAGATCACTGACATACTCTATAATATGACGTTAGAACACAAAGCCATAAGGTTAGTGGCTCTTCAGAACTGGATGGCATTAGATGTCATTCTGGCTGAGCGTGGAGAAGTATGTAAATTAGGGGGGTCCGCTTGCTGCGTTTACGTACCAGACTCCTCTCCAACGATCTTTAGGGCTATCCAAAATCTACATGTTCTTAGTTCAGAAGTACATGTTCCTGAGGGAAACTGGGAACTTAGTGCATGGTTTTTGGACCTCCTACGGTCATGGGGATGGAAGTTGTTTTCGGCCCTGCTGACTATCTTGGAAAGTTTTCTGTTTCTTTGCTGCTGTATACAGTGTCTCCCTGGTATATGCTCAGTATTAGGGGGATGTTGCACGCAAGCAACAAGTGTAATAGGGCATAAAATATATGCCCCAGAGAAGGTTTACAAAGAGTATGTGTTAAAAGAAACTCTGGTGTCAGATCTAATGGCAATAGATATGTCAGACAATGATTCAGGATGTATAGATGTTGAAATGTCGAGTTAGTTGCAAAGTGATTGAAGGAGGGTTTGTTAGAACTGATATAATATTGTTTCGTCCTCATTGTATATGTTGGCGTATGCCCAGTCGCTTTGCGAGGAAACTTGTATTACAAGGTCGTGACCCCAAGTGAATCGAGCCTCCATTTTAGGTTAGAACCGCCATTTTAGTTTATTGTACAAAGTCACCCTGTAGTATAAAATGGCTGTCTCATGTGCTCTTGTTCTTGCCTTAACCTCTTCAACCTCTGTAGGAGGGTTAATGTCCAACCTGCCTTCAGGCTACATGTTAGGGTCATGTAGACCTTGTCCTTTGTTGACCTCGGGATGAGGGGATTGCTTGAATTAGCAATGTTAACCTACAAGTATACAAGAACAATAATGCAATCCAAATAAAACCTGCAAAACATTTGTTTGATTTGTATTAAAGTAATATGTAAAGAGTGTAACGTTAAATTAGAGAATAATAATGTTTGTTAGTAAGTGTATGCAAAAGTAAACCGCATGCACGAGATATGTAAATTAGGAAAGTGAACCTGGCATGACCCTAGCCCAAAGTATTATTAACTAATAAGAGGCTGGACATCATTATAACAAACTGTATAAATACGCTGATGTCCAGCTAGCAAATTCTGCTCACTGCTCACATTGAACCCTGCTGGTGGTCTCTGTAATGTATTGACAGCCAAATAGCTATTTGTGTGCTTTGTGCAATACTGTTCAGTTTTGTAATAAAGATTCTGGGAATCTTTACAAGCCCGTGTCAGTGTATTTTCCTTTGCTTGGTGTAACAGCCGTAATATTGTATTTTTCTGATTCCACAAGTGCATTTGATGGACTAAGGTGTTGTGTTATGAGCAGGGGAAATATTTTAATAAAAGCAAAAGTAAAGACTAGCACGTTTAGAATAAGAACAGTATTACAATTGGAAAACAATCCAGACACATGCAAATTGATATTACTCTTCTGCATGCTGATACTAGACACAAACCCTTATACCAAACACATGGGTGCACTGCTTGCAGACCTCAACATAAGAATAACCACTTTGCTGAGGACAAGCTGCTCTACTTGGACATCGATTATAGCAATGTGATTCCACTGTTCGGACATTCCCTCTCTCATAGAGTGCTTAATTTAAGCTACTGCTAACAAAGACAAATGACATCCTCCTTGGATGCGCCACCAAATCACCTAAGTCCAGACGAAAATTGAACTCGATGGCTCCTCCCTGTAACTCCCAGAATGGAAATTCACTTGGCTTCAGATATGACCATGGCTTCTTCAAAAAACACACTGCAAATAAGATAGTGGTAGCACACTACTACCTGCACTCCTGTGCAGAATCAAGTACTTCATTTACACTTCAGGCTTCAAAACCACCATCCAAGCCTACCTGCATGGTGACAGTACCCCTTTTTAAGTGTTCCAGCCACATATATGCTCTCCTTGAAGGTGGTCAGAATGACATAAACTGCCTACAGGGAACTGTAACTCACAGGGAAACTCAGAGGCTATCTCTCCAAGATCACATAATCTTCAGGGTGGCTCACTCGACTTACAAAGAAGTAATGAACACGGTCAGCCATACATTGCTTGGGGTCCCATGACCTAAGGTAGATACAATTGGCCTTGAAATCCCAAGAATGGAATCCAAGATGCGCAAATTTACTTCAACCTGATTCTCTGAACAAAACACCCATATAAATCTCACCTGTGCCTACTGTCATCAGGTGTTTTTATTATGACCAAAATACACCAGATTGTAATTCACCTTTATTACTACATTTGCTGCATAACATAAACCAAAAATTATTAAAAATATTTATTTTTAATTGATAATTGATATGAAATATAATGTACTAGCTGTTGCCCACGGCTTCACTTGCATAGATTTGGAGATTTGGTACAATAGTGGTCCTCCCTTCAGGTGCTAGGATTACAAGAGAGTTAGGTGAGCTCAATCTGGAACAGGCCATGTAATACTGTCCATGCGAGAAGCAGTCTTCTCTTAGGTCAATCCCCGCTACCTTTAAAGTCTGCCCCTGAGATTTGTTGTTGTCATGGTGTAACAAACCTTTAAGTGGAACTGAAGTCTTTTGAATTAAAACAGATGTTCTGAAGTTATAAGAGGTATTTGTGGTATGATCATGGACTGCCCCTGGCCAGAACTGGTTAGCACCGTAGCCTCAATCACATTTCTGTGGAGAACTTTTACTCGCAATCTGGTGCCATTACTAAGCTTAGGTGGGTTGAGGTTCCACAAAATATCACAGGAGTTCCGACTTTGAGAATGTGTTTGTGTTCCAGAAGACGAGGAGGATTTAAAGTGTTAAAGAAATCAACTGGTCTGTGGATGTCATGGCCACAGAGCAAGGACCACAAGCTCCATCACATAAAGGGTTCAATTGGACCCAGTCCTGGTGCCTTTGGCGCCAGGCTCATGATAAAGTGTGCTCTGCACACTTTTATTCTGGTGCACTTTTTATTTCCTCCCCTGCTGGGCCCCCACGTGCAGCCAGGTTGGTGTGGCCAGAGGAATACATTGGGCTGCATCTGCAGCATCTTCTGGGATTTGCAGGGTGGGGCCACAAGGCAGAGCAAAGGGACGTGGCTGGGACCAGGTTATTTAAGCCTACCCGCCCGCATGCAAGCGCTTCGCGTTAGTCTGCTCATAGCAGCGTAACGCTCACCGCTGCCTAAAGCGCATCTTACCTTATTCCAGCAATACCATCACCTGAAGCACATCTTACCTGATTCCAGCAATAATCATCGCCTGCAGTGCATCTTACCTGATCCTAGCAGTCACCGCAGTTGGAGCGCATCCTTACCTGTTCCGGGCTTCCAAGACTTACTCGGGAGCTCATCTCGGTCAGCATCCTCGCAGATCCAGCCATCCATTACCCGTCGGCAGGTCTTCGGATAGCTGCTCCCTGTCTGACTTCGCCAGGCCATCTCTGCAGGAGAAAAGGACAAATAAGGTTAGAAACAACATAAAGACATTACGCTAAGGTTGAGCGCAACGCAATCCTCACAAAACTTACCATCTATTTGGGACATCATAAACTCCTCAGGCATTGGGCCTCTCATCACCTATTGGGGAGAAGGAAACACATTACAAGGGATACGGACAATAATCACGGAAAAAAGGACATTGCAACGAATACAGACAATAATCATTGTTGAAGAACACTTATCTTTGAAGTGGTTCAGCCACAGCCAGTCTGGGCTGCCACGCACATGGACCAGTGAAGAAACTAGATCTATCTAAGGCGCCCCTGCACTTGAGAAGCAGGATGGAGAGCTCACCCTCATAAATAAACAGGGGCAGTATCAACAACCAGCGCAGTCCACAACACAGGAGAAGAGGAAGAAGCCTAACCCATGGGAGCCAGTTCCAGGGAGGGCTGCAACCGTGCCCCAACGTCCCCACAGGGACCAGGTGAGCATAACAGTGGACTGAGTCATCACTTTGAACCACCGAGTTTACAGACTTGTACTCCATTTGGACTACTCCAAAAAGAATTACTTAGTATCTTATTGAATATGGGAGCCATGCTTTTCTTTGGCATTACAATGGCATGCTCAGATAGTCATTCTGTAGATTTCTTCATTAGTTTTCTTATGTCAGGATACATTTTGGATTTGAGGTCTGCTAGGGAATTGCAGACTGTGCCTTGGTAGGAAGGGATTACAATTTTGCTCTCAAATACAGGATGCTCTCTGTTACAAATTTTAACAAGCAGTTCAGAAACTTACTTTATAATGACGATTTAAAATATTAATTTTTACTATTCGAATGTCTTTGTTTGTGAGATATGGGTATCCTTTAAACATAATTCACCCACCCTTTCCACCTCCCTTAACTGGATTTGCAGAAAATGGTAAAACACATGTTTATCTATTTTTGAAGAAGAATCCAAGTACCAATTTTCACATCTTTAACATCTTCGGTTTTTGAGATATAGGTATCCTCATAAAAAAAATGTATCCCCGCTGTCCACCCCTTTAGGCTTGGAATTTCCAAAATTACTTCCTTAGTGGGTGTCTACATCATGAAAATAATGTCCCTTCCAAATTTCATGTTCCTAGGTTAAACGGTTTCAGCTGGGCATTGATAAGTCAGTCAGTCAGGACTTCTTCTTTTATACATATAGATTCAGTTAAAAAAAACGTTGTTAAAGGGACATTTTGGTTCGATGTTAAACTGAAAAACCCCTGAAATGTGCAAGTTATGGTAAGCTAAACCACCATAACTCACGCCACCACCGTGCTCTGCTAGGACTAACACCCAGGACATCTAAGATGACATCACAAATATATTTTACAAAAAATGTTCCACCACAAACTCCTTCAGAACCTTGTAACAACAGGAGAGAAATCATGGGCAACCCTTACAACCTACCATAGAAAAGTAATCCTAAAAGCTCTCATAAACAGTGCAATTCTTCTGAAAATGAAGTTATTTCTTTTATTTTAAACAGAATGAAACCACTAACAAAACTAACTACTAAATTACAAAAAGCACTTCTCAATAAACTGAATATCAAAAAAAATAACTCCTTAAACATCTGTGGATATGAATGGAGTCACACCACGACCACAGAACCATATTTTCATGAAGAAGTATATAAACAAAAGCAAACAAACCCAATTGCCATACATAGCAGTGGACGAGGGTATGAAAAACATAATAACACCATTATGAAACAAGAAACTCTGCTCAGAAAAAAAACTCAGTATCACCTCTCCATTCTAATAAACCAAAACGTCCATTCTACAAATGGCTGTGCACATCAATGTATAACATTGCCAACAAATCTTTCAAATCTTTATGCCACTTCCTCAATCAGTATGTAAAAAGCAAAGACAAAATCAAAATGAAACTACTACAGAATATGGATGCCTGTCCAGTGTGCAAATACACAGGACTACAAGCACGTTCATTAGCCTGCATTTCAGGACCTATTTGCAAAACCACCTTCCATCATATCAAAATGATATGAACACATCATGCAACTATAAAAATCTTGTCCATAAACTCTACTATGCTAAAAGTCCTGCTTTAGCACTAGTCAATTTAAATAACAATCTTCTACATTGTACAGTCAAACAACTACTCAAAGAAATAGAGCATATGCAGAGAAAATATTTTGGAAGTGAAAGCCACTTACAAAATGCATTAGCTTTACCACAAACTACCAACTACTGTACAAATAGCAACCTTCTATTAAACACATACAAAAAAGAAATACTAAAGTTTAAAAGTACCTCCGCCAAAGCACCAAACCATGTGTGTGTGTTGCATAACACACCTATGATACCAACCATTTTGGCTATGGTATGTGGGCTCCTTATAGGGGATATTAATTACAATCAATCCTCTACTAACAACCCAAAACCAACATCATACTAAAGTTAAATAGCCAGTAGTGCATTAATTATATCCACGGACAACCTCTAAGACCACGGACATGGCGAACACATCAGGGGCACCTGCCACCTAAACAAATACAATATTTGACCCATCTCTTACTCCCCAACCCTGCCAAAGCACTTCTGCACACCAACACACTCCTCAAAATTGCATTTTGCCTTTGTTCGTACACCTTCAACAAAAACAGCAAAATTACCTCCCTCTAAATTAGTGAAAGGCATCCTCGGCAAAGTAATTTATTTACCATTAAATCTCAAAGAAAATGTACACAATCATCCACCACAATCCAAAATATTTACTTCCAAAGGTATCTTATAACGCAAACTATTACAAACTCTATAATCTTAACTGCATAGCCTAGCCAAAACTTGACATACAAATGAAACAGTACACAAACTTTTGCGTTCTAGATATTTGATGGGTGTTTGATTCTATGGGTGTGTTATGCTGCGGTGGTTGTGTCCAGGGCGTACAGTCTTGGGTACATGGCCTACGGCCTACAGCCTTTGGCCATGCTCCCAAGACTCTAGGTCCGGGCCACAACCACCGCAGCATAACACACCTATAATACCAAACATTTTGACTGTTTTATGTGGGCTGCTTATAGGGGATATTAATTACAATCAATCCTCTACTAACAACCCAAACCAATATCATACTAAAGTGAAATAGCCAGTAGTGCATTCATTATATCCGCGGACAACCACTATGACCGCGGACATGGCGAACATGGCGAACACATCAGGGGAACCTGTCACCTAAACAAATACAGTATTTGACCCATCTCTTACTCCCCAACCCTCCCCAAGGACTTCTGCACACCAACACACTCCCCAAAATTGCATTTTGCCCCTGTTCACCACTACGTTGTGGGGGATCCAAGATGACGGGCGCATCGAAACAATGTGACGCGCCTCAACCCAGCCAATCAAAGAACACGTTGCCTGTCCGGGGACATGACGCGAGCCGATTAGCATAGATATCACAAAATGTTTTGCCTTACGTTTTGGCTGTTTATATAAAAAACTACTGGACAAATTTACACCAAATTAACAAAAGCACGCTTTTGGGACTAAGCCGCCGCTCCTGCTGTAAATTTGGTGGAAATCCATCCAGCAGTTTGAGCTGTAGGCGTTTGCAAAGTTTTTTCCCATTATGTCTATGGGAAAAAAAGAAATGTTGGGACCCCCCTAAAACTCTGACCCCATGAACCAAACCTCACTAAAATTTGCAGAGAAATTCAGAGTGGGCCATATACTTTTTTTGCAAAGTTTGGTGAGGTTTCATCCAGGGAGAGCGTAGTTATAAGCGACCCAAAAAGTGCTCTTCCTATGGGATTAGCATCTTAACCATAACTCCACAGGCACTACCGTGGCTGTGTAATGTAAATCTGTTATTAAATCAAGTTGTTTGTAATTGGTTAACATGAAGGGTATGTAATGTACCAAACACTTAAATACATAAATATTTGTATTTTTATTTTAAGCACCAAACACAGTACAAAAATCAGTCTGATTCATATTTATCGTAGTACAAATGTTTTCAGACTTTAGGACTGGGACAAAACAGGTCTGTTTCATTTACGATGTAACAGAATTATTGCTGAATACATTTTCCCAATTTTTACCACTACCACAAATGTTAGATAATCTGTCTCCAAATCTCTATTCTCTAAGCAATGTATGGTTATGTAGAATGAGTGAATTGACGGTGGTGCCTAACCTGTAATGGATGATTCTGTGATGAAATTAGAAGGGTTCGATGAGTTCCCTCATTTACCTCTTGAAAGCCAGTTGCATTTCATTGAAAGGGCTAACAACTCTATCAACAGCACATGGATTCTAATGGCAATCACCTAAACGTAGTGTAAAGACATATATTAAAATAAAGGTAAAAGAGTTGAATTCCATCTACTGGGATCCTCCCTTCTATTCATTGATATGTATTTGGTTCCCTTATCCTTGGTAGGTGGATCAGAGGTTTAAACATGTGATTTGTCTAAACCTGCCACACACCATGACTCAGTTCTTCTCCACAAAACAGAGAACAGCTAGAAGCTAGCCTAAACAAACATCATGGCCAATCTTGATTTTCAAATCTCAGGTAAATGAAAATGTATTTAAAATGGCTAAATGTGAAAATATCTTTAAAGGGGCTTAAGGTTGGCCTCAACATGTAGCATATAACTTTGCATTAGACTTTAAAAATAATGGCAAAGTGTACAATGTTTACATTTACTTAGCTCTGTCTGATACATTAGAACAGCTGGTATGTCTTCCTATCCGAGTCAATCAGGCATTCTGAGCCAACTATGTCCCACATGGAATATGCTCACCAGGAGTCTCTGGCAGCTCTGTCTAACCAATGCCATGTATAGCTGCTATCTTTATACTGTGAACGTAGGCCGATCTAAACTTCATATGTTCCCTCCTTGAAAATCCTGTTCTGCAGTGTCAATATCTGATCTTAGTTCATATCCTTTTAAACAGCCTGCTAAACATTTCCTCTATAGCTCCACATTCTTTTTCTATGAAAATATTATGCGTATGTCTGACATGGTGCTGTGATGGACTGTAATCCTAATAATGATATGCATGAGTAGGAGGCCTGGCTGTCTATTTAAAATGGAAAGTAATAGACTGTCAGAATAATGTTGTCCCATAAGCACCTGGTTGATTTCCTTAACATGTGTTGGTTTTGAAAACAACATGTATGTACATGTTCATCAGAATGTGTTTGCATTTCAATAGCCATGAATTGTGCAAGTGCTCGTGTAGTATTTTTCACAAAATGGGTAAATAACCAAATTACACTGCACTTGCATCATTACAAAATGTATTCTGTTCTTTATTCTATGGAATGTACTTATCACGAAATATAAACCATGATTTTAATTTTACAATGTATGTAACTGAATGTCAGTAGGCTGCAACTTAATGTATTCTATTTACCAATATGATATGTTATATTAAAACAAAACCTTTTACAGTTTAGTTTACTTTGTAAACACGGAGCATTCTGTGTGTGAATGTGTCACTGTGAATACATTAAGAGCACATTTTCAAATGAATAAATTATCAGTATGTAACATGTTTAATGTCCTTCAGGCCACCTCAATCCCCTTGTTCACATTTGGTTTTTATTCAGTGGCTGCTTTTCTTTCTTTTCAAAAGAAAGCACAAATAAAGCTGGCCAGCAGAATAATATCAAAATGACGATCTGCTCATCGGTGCATGTGTGTATGATTTATGCATGTTTTCAACACAAATTATATGAAATATATCCTGTTATGAGGCTTTTGTAAAGTGCATAAACACCCACAAATGGGTTTGTTGGTGCTAGAGACAGTGAATGCAGTGGTTACCATCAAGGAATCCATGAATCAAGTAACAGCTAAAAACATAATTAGAATTGTCATATAAAGAAAGAGGAATGAAGGGTGGCGCCAGAATGGAAAAGGATCATCACCGACACCACCATTCTTGAATGCCTCAAGTGAGGGGTAGAGTATTGAAGAAGTGAACGGTTCTGGTTGGGGTGGTACACAACTAGCAGATAGGAAATGTGGCTAAAGGCAGACTGATAAAACCAGCATGAATCAAACATGGTCCTGATCCATAATTACCAGGTGTTGCAGCTACACATAACTTTGAAAACTAATGAGTAACAATCTACATCCCTTGCCACCTTTTAAGTGTTACTGGGTTCTTTTGGCAGTTAACCATTTGCACCATTTTTGACTAATGATTTAAGATTAAAAGCATTTGCCCTGTTGAATCTGACTTTATAGATTAGATCATAGGCCATAGTAAGGACCATCTGACCTGGTAGAGGTACTTCCCATCAGCTACATATATTTCAGAACAGGCGAATATACGAGTACACTTTGGATACTACTTAAAAGAGATCAGCTGTTTAGTAGGGACACAATGTAAATTTCACAGAATGGGAGATATACACACAATTCAAAATGTGATGAGCAGATCAATCAGGCAGCATTATTGTGAATAATCTGTAGCTGGCGAATACAACAGGTTGGGAATCCAAAATGGCCTCCATGGTAGTAGTCTAACCAGCATTGGAGAGTAGAATTGACTGGTGTGGTGCGCTTCATTTTCAGAAGAGAAACTCTTCGTTTGGGAAACATTTGTCTGCCAGCTGATTGCAAAGGAGCCCTCGCAGTACAACGCTCGCTTCCTGGAGGAGGCAGAGCTTGGGCACGATCACGTGTCTCATCACGTGACATCTCTCCACCTCAAAGGGGAGCGCAAAACACCCTTGCAGCGTTAAGCCCGGCGGGGTAAAGGGCCCTGACTGTTGTGCGACTGTTTAAGAATGGCTTGAAGTCCTTGTTTACCCGAGGAAGCCGACAAGTCGTGCGCAGAGTCAGTCTGTTAAATCCGTGACTGGCAGTGCTGTACCCTGAGCCAAGACTGCTCAATCAGGTCAGGGGGGCCCTCAAACCAGGCGGAAGACGATTCAACAATGACGGATGCAGAATCCGTGGACAGCCCTGAAGGCAGACGTGGTTACTGACACTTCAAGGGTAAGCACTGTTTCACGGAAACGTGCGTGCAAAGTGTTGTCTGAAACTGGGAAAAAAGCAATCACCGACAGTCTTTGTGTCCTCCCTTGTAACCCTCCCAGAGCCACCTACGACTCCCGTTTTACTTGATTAACCTTCTGATGCCTTATCTGTGAACATGCTGTGCCTTCTGTCACCTGGAAATCTCGCTAATCCCGTCACACAGCCGACGATTGTTCACATTAACCCCATCAACCCCATCGACCTTGTGCAGCTCGCATCACCAGTTCAAACTGCCGATAAACAATCTGTCGACGTGGGAGAACACATCACGCTTGATTCTACCTCTGAGGGGTCTGTGCCTGTGTCCGTGCCTAAGGAGACCGACGTGAGCGATTCACTCGTAGTGGGTGCTTCACCTGACAAGGCCGTCCCGAGCTCAAACGCATTGTCTCAAAGACCATTACTAACGTTAAATAACTTACTCCCCATTGGACTTAATACATCAAGAACATTTTCATTTAACAATACATCTCAGTTCACGTCAAATCGGATCAGTTCTGAAACAGTCAATGAATTTTTTTCACCTTTCGAACTTACGGATGCAGAAATAATGGAAGCCTCGCAAGACGAAGAGGGAGCCAACAGTTTGATTGAAACAGATGAAATAATGTCAATTGCGACGTGTTTGGGTAAAGATCCTGTGGTTGCGGCTAACCATCCTTTAATTGTTAACATACCGCAGAGAACTTCTGAGTCTTCTCAGCTCCAACAAGTCAAGGAACATGTGACGCCAGGTACTACCCAGTCTCTTCATGGCTATATGAACTCTAATGGTAATCAGCGACACATAGTCCACCAACACAGTTGCAATTATGGTGACCACGTGGAACATCCACAAGGATTCGGTGGAAACATTGGCCGTGCTTCGATGAGGAAAAGTAGCAAAATCTGTCCGCAATTACATGACAAACGAAATCTTGGTGGCACATCAGATGGTACTACGAGCACAACCAACATCAAGACTAGAGTATAAACTCTCAACATGGATCCATCTAGTACACCAAGAAATGCGAATTCACAATCTAAAACATCACAACCCCTACAAGACATCCTTGCTACCACGGTTGTGAACTTGTCGTCGGCAAGTGATCCACAATTGGAGAATATAAATAGCTCGCATTCATGCTTGGCTGATAAAACCAGCTCAGAGTCAAAACCAAGTCTTTCCTCTGCAGCTGCAATGCAGATCTACAACAACGTTCTGGCAGCTTCATCTGCATCACTTCTTCCGTTTCTGAAGATGTATGAGTCACTGCACAAGGCCTACAAAGACCAGACATCACTTCTAACAACTTTAAAAGAAAAAATTGACAAATTTGACTCTGTGACAAACTTCTTGCCAGCACAATTGACACAAGAAGCTGAGCAAACGATGCAATGGCAAGAGCGATTAAGTGATCTTGCCGCACGTCACCATTGTCAGAATGACACTTTATCTGACGGTTTGCTTGATGCCGTAAAATGGATGAGACATTCTTCAGCTATGATGAGCTTAGGACCTTACGACTGGCTAAAGACCTCAACATATTGCAAGAACGAACACAAAATACAAATGTTAATGCTCTATCTTTGAAGATTACAGAAGCAACAACAGTATCTTCTGTCCCGGCCGTTCAAGCTGAAGCTAGGGACCAGGTCGTGCATCCTTCTGAGTTTGCCCCAGTTCCATCGTTGAACGAACAAGTCAATTGTCTAAATCCAATGTTGACTTCTGAAATATCTTCGGCCTCCTTTGGAATCTTCGAAGGCCTGGCAAAAACAATAAAGGCCTTCACGAGGTTAGATCAAAACATTCTGCAACCTAAAGGTAGGCAATCAGTGCCTGGGAAAAAATTACCCGATCTTAAAAAACGTGCCCAGCAAACAAAGTCGCAGAAATTCATCAAAAATGTTACTTCTGACATCAGGACCGGCTTATTCTGCAGAACAAAATTGCCAAAACCTGATGACCAAAAAAACTGTTCACGTAGACAACAACCTCAGTGGAATTGACCGTTTTGTCGCACCAGCAAGTAAGAGACAAAGAGTCGAATCAGACCGCGAAAGTCTTACGAATAAGTCATCGGGATCAGTTATTGACATATGTAACTTCTCCACATACTCCGACGAAGTTTCAACTGACCATCCAATCATCTCCTCTAATGTGGCTCCTGAGGATGTTCAGCACGAACCTTCACATAGGGCAAACCTTAGAGTGAGGCAGGAGACGAATCATGACAACAGGTAGAAGAATTTTGAGGACAGTCTCAAACTGCCCTCACGGTTAAACCCCATATCATCTCAGTATCAGTCCAAAACACAATTCTGAATGCATCCGAGGAATTGCTAATGTTTGGGTTCGACATATCGGTTGAACCGATGAGTTTCAGGTCTGACATGTCGGACACAAATCTAAAGAACACCTTTCAAGGAACGCAAGAGTATCGACGTGCTGAGCTACGTAGAGCAATGGCAATTAAAGAGACCTCAAGCACAAATTTCAACCATTCTGTGAAAAATGGCATTCATAATGAGACCACTGGTCGGCGCTAGCTGTAAACAGTAACAAGTTTACTCGCAAATGTATCTCTTGGAATACCAGAGGTTTCATCCATTTATTCAACAAATTTGAAGCAGATCTAGAAAAGGTTTTCGTCATTTGTCTACAGGAGACATGGTTGTGCGTGCCACCATCAAGGGACACATTTCTGACACTCCTAAATCCTGCAATTAAAAATGCAAAGGGGCGACCTTCTTCTGGACTAGTAATCATGATTAAAATAAACACCAGGTGGCGTCTTGCTGATTCTTCCTGCCCCAATCCTTTTGTGCAAAGTGCACTGCTCCAGACTACCGATGAAAACCCGGAATTAAGGAAACATTTGCTTATTTTAAACGGATATTGGAACCCGGGCAAAATCAGCACCAAAAACTTCATAGACTCAATAACCTCTTGTATTGATCAGACATTAATAGACAACAAGAACCTATCAATAATTTGCGCAGGTGACTTAAACTGCTCATGGTTCAAATACGATCATGCCACTCAGCAGTTTAAATTGTTAACAAATGACGAAGTAACATGTCGGGAGCTTAAGTGGAGTCAGGCACTATGCAATCATAATTGCAATATGGTAAATGGACAAGTACTGGGCGATCAACCACCCCAGAAAACTTAGTCATCCCCAAAAGCTCAGTCAATAATTGACTACTTTTAGGTATCACAAAATCTATTTGAGAGCGACTTGACATTGTCAATAAGTTCGATGCCAAGCAGCGACCAAAACCTTCTTCGGTTGGCCTGTATGGGGGAATGGACAACTGAGCAAAGAAAATATGACCTTGCAATTTCCGTAAACAGCGGCGGAAACTGCTTTAGGGTTGATAGTCCTGGGATTGAGAAACTAACCAAGTGGTTATGGTGTCTGAACACAGATCGTAAATTACGCACCTTTGCTTTCTGACTTCATCACAATTAAAGCCTCTGATCATGAAATGGACTCCAAACATAAACACCTTTCATCTATAATCTTGACCCAAGCCAAGCAGGCGATGAGACGTGATGTAAGAACCCTAAAGAAGTCTTGCAAATCAGCTAGCGATGCAAATGCAACAAAAGACGCAATAATTGGTTTAACTCGCAAAAATCAATAATTGAGCAAGACAAAGCCGAGCATCTAATGAAGCATCTAGTCCAAAAGAACTCACGAGAAATCTGGGCAATGTTTAACGCAGGTAACGCGAAGCACCACTCAACACCATCTAATGAGATTGATGCCGATACATGGGAACAACACTTCTCCAATATTTTCTGCAAAGCATCTAACGAGAACACGAGTGAACCCGCATACGAGTTGACATCTTGGAAACTCCAAATAACGGTGGAAGACATTAGAGTTGCCATACGGACCTTGAAAAGTTCTCATGCAGCAGGCCCAGATTTAATACCAAATATGATGCTGAAAAAGAACGAGGAGCAATGGGCTACCTTTATTGAACTATTGTTTGCACGTTTGTCTACATCAGCAACGATTCCTGAATCCTGGCGTGATGCCATCATCATGCCAATCTACAAAAAGGGCAATCGGGCTGATCCGACCAACTATCGCCCGATTGCCCTGCTTGATACTATAGGAAAAATCTTCGCCTCCTTTTTATGACAAAGGATAGCTGTATGGTCAACGTCAGAACAAATTTTGGACATCCGGCAAACAGGTTTTACAAAAGGTGTGGGGGTGGAGGTAAACCTGTTGCTACTAAGCTTAAACTCGAAAGCCTAAAGGCAAAGGCGAGACTATATCTAGCTTGCATCGATCTGAAGAGAGCCTTTGATAGCGTTAATCGTAGTAAACTGTGGCAAAAATTGACAAATTGGAATTGTCCCAGAAATCTGGTTGAGCCAATCAGAGCACTACATACAGAAACCACCATCAGCATAAGACTAAACAATCAAGGCACCCTTTCCAAGCAGATTCCAACAAGCTTGAGCGTGAAACAGGGTTCCCTTTAGCTAATGAACTTTTCAAATTGTTTATCTCTGACATCCCTGCTCATCGCAAAAATGTGCGATGTTTTCCACCAAAATTAAACAATAATGAAATAGGATGCATAATATATGCTGATGACGTGGTCCTACTGGACAGGACTCAGATAGGTCTACAACGTCAACTAACAAATCTTCACGATTATTTGAAAAAAAAATGACCTGGAGTTAAACATCCAAAAAACTAAGATTGTCATCATTGGCCAAAGCCGTTTAAAAAAACAGAAAATCTTTACGTGGAAAATTGACGACAACCATCTTGATGTAGTGAACTCAATTAGATATCTGGGTTCACCTTTAACAACTCAGTGCATGAACATCACTGGAAGGTCGACATGGTCAACCGAATGACTCAATTCAGCATTCAGCGACAACTGCTGAATAGAAGTTTCGGCAAGTTTACTCTAGCACCGGTCTTGACCTTTTATACCCAAAAGTTGGTACCAGCAATCATTTTTGGTTCAGAAGCTGGCTGGAACATAGATGTTTCGTTCTGGCAAAAGCTGGAAGGAATTTTTTGGCGCCGTGTTCTGAAGCTTCCTACTTACATCTCGATGATCCAAATTAGATATGAACTCTCATTAAATTCTCTTCTCTCCCATGTGATGTGGAAGTCTCTAACAGCAAGGCGCAAGGTGAACTTGACTCCAACAGCTCCTGCATTTCAAATTTGTTCCGCAATAAGTGACACGGGGAAATCAAAACTTTTAGCGGAGTGGAAACAAATCATGCTGTCAATTCTGGCCACTGCTGATCTCAACTTGAATGAATTGTTGATGAGACCACAATCTGCCAAAAAAAGTTTGAACAATGGTGCTGGATTTTGAACAACGATCGGCGTCTCTTGATGCCGACCACCTTAGATGCTGGAATGGGGACACATAAGCTAAATGTTACAAGCAACTATCTAAAAAAACTGTCCGTCTCGACACCATTGTGAGCAGTTTCTACGGTTCCGTTTAAAAGCAGTTAAAACAAAAGAAATGGTGTGAAGGCGTCACTTTAAAGAAGCAGAGGATAATCTATGTCGCTTTTGTCACTGCGAAATCGAAACTTCCGAACATCTCCTTGCCAGATGTAAGGAAACCATCACAAAACGGATGCAGAATCTGGGAGACTATACTCAGGTGGATTGCAATAGTCGAGATTGGTCGTCATATGTGGCAGCCGGACATTGTATCAAACTAAGCTGTGCCGCAGTCAATTACATGTACTCTTTATGACTTGAAATGAATTTCTAATTGAAACAAGACTTCTTTATTTTGGACCATCTAAGGTGGATCCACGAAATAGTTATTGTTTTAGAGAATTTTGGAATTTTTTGTATATACGGATAGATTGAAATATAAGTCTGATGCCAAAAATGCTTGAATTGAGGCATATCAGGCTGGTGTTTCAATAAAAAAAAAAAAGTGAAAAAATAAGGGTAGTAGTGCTTAAGGACCTTGAGTTGAGGAAACACGAAGAAGAACCAACTTGTTTGTTCGAAGGATGCAAAGAAAGTCAATGTTGAAGCTGGGATTTGTCATCACACAGGAAGGTAAAGGACTCACATCTATAGATCTGTGACAAAAGTGAGGGTGCAAGGGCCAGGGTTCTCTGCCCAATTGTAAGATCTTGGTTTTATCTGCATTTACTTAAGGATGGTGGCAGACATCCAGCAGTAGATAGCAGGTAGGTATTGTTGAAATGTGTTCACTAGGCCCCCATTTCAGAAAGCACTTTCATGTGTGTGGGAAGGCACAAAGGATTGGACTCCTTTATGCAAATGGTAGATACTCTTTTAACTCTAACATGTTCAACTGCTTTGTCTGTAAGCTAATGGTTTTGTGTTGTAGATTTACAACTGTTACATAATATGATCACAGAACTGCATTTCTTTCATGCCAGCATTGGTCAAACTGTTCAATTGTGCTGGTCCACTCACTTTTATATGGCAAATGTAGTATCCATTGCAGAGTCCAAATGGGAAATGATACTATCATGAAGTGATTGATTGCCACTGCGTGCACTGTATACAGTTTTTTATTATAAACAATTGTGTTCTTCCAATTCATCCTTTGTAAATAAATATGGAATCAACATGTGTTCTACAGTGATTGCATTGCCTCTTTAAGACATTAATCCTAATTATTCTAACAAAGTAAGAATTAAGCCTTAATATTAAAATGTAATTTTAAGAAATAAAGAAGGTCTGAAAAAGTCTGCAATGAAAACATTTACCATTCTCAAAAACATGATATAAATTAAAAAGGAAATAACAGAAGAAAAATCTTCTACCCACTTCCCATTCCGTCCAATAATAACTTGTAGTGTGTTCGTATTGAAAGTTAGATTGTATAATATTTTAGAATATTAAGCACTAACCTATTGAACAACTGATGTATTCAGTGTTAAATATGAGTTGACAACATATTTAAACTATGCATTGAGGATATTACTCCAATTTGGAAACAAAATATTCCCAGAATGTTACTATTTTTTGTTAATATACCAGCACATGTGGTTTAAGAATCCTGGGCAATCTTGTGTAATATTATTTTTCAGTTGGTGGTAAGCATGTAGCGGTGAAGTACTTGTCCATTATAACCAGGTGTAGCATCTACAAATAAAAAGAAAGCTAGGGAGGAAGCAATCTACTTTTGTCACCAACCAGTAAGTGCTACTTGTGCTACTTCTAGGAATAATGGCCTCACTCTCTGTAAAATAATTATGCTAGGCAAACGTTGTTCAATTGAAATAATATTGCCAAGGATGTCATTTAGATGGTGAGCAAGGTTTATTATAAATCATTCGGTACAAGTATTTAAGAGAACCACATCCTTCGAGCTGCATTGAACCACCTTGCCTACACATCCTGTCATCAGCCTGCCCGCCATGGAACCTCGACCAACGAAGTGAGCCTGGTGAGCTCCATGATCCTCACCGATCAAGCAGCTTGAATCCTCAGCCTTCTTCCAGTTCGACCCGACTTCTTCACTTGCTCGCCGCTGGATGACCATGGCTGCTGCATCCCGAACTGATTCAAACTACTGAACAGCACTGAGAAGCCTGGTACCCCACTGTTGAACCACCAAAACATTGCAAAAATTACTATTGACTGATTGTTGCCCCCCTTCTTCAGTTGTGGGCCCTAGTGCTGGCTACGTCACCCTAATCCCCTTTTGCAATCTCAAGAACACATCCTTTTGAACATTGTGGTTTCAAGTGCCTTTTATCTCCATTTCTCAATTCTCATTACCCAGGGTGCTGCAACTATTATCTTTGCATCTTCTGTGTTCTTTCTACAGGGGTGGGGTTTTGTATTGTTTTCTATGTAGTTATTTTTAACATGGTGTGTTTGTTTAAAATATATATATTTTTGTAGAACCTTGATTGGACATTCCTTTAGTTTGGACTGTTATACTTCACTGCCTGGTTTGTTTCTGAACCACATTCACACCCCGCTTGTCTGTATAGTCTTACCTCTGTCCACACTACCACAAAAGGCGAAGGAGTTATATCCCTTGGCTGTGCCTGTTTCACATTTATATTTGTACTGGCTCTTGTTTTTAAAAGTGTGAGGACTGAGTGGGCGCTTTTAGCTCTCCTCATTCATGTACTCCTGCAGGGCAGAAGTCAATACAACACATAGATAGGCAATATTTTCATAATAATCCTTGTTCCAAATCCCAATATTACAAATGAGCCACCTACGCTTACCTGTTAAACGTGGGCACACGTTCAGACATATTATCCACCAGTAGACAATAGCTATAAAAAAATACATCGAGCAAAACTATTTATAATCCAAAAGCATCATCTCAAAGTAGTATTTTGATAAAGTGTCACAATATGAACATTCCGGAAAATATTGTGAACAGCGGCTGACAGTCTGTTGATATCGCTTACTTGCTTGTTGTTGCTAAAACGCTTGACGGTTGCGTGTATTTCGGTTTCAAGAGCTCCTGCTGGCAAAATAATATTTTCAGTTTGCTTTGAAAAATTGTTAACCATCTGGTTTCATATATTCAATAAATTATGCTGCTTTTCTATGTCTACAAAAAGTAAAGCCTAAAACAAAAACGTCTTCCTTCAAATCATTGCCATTGTTATTGTCTGTAGATCGCTTATTTTGTTCTCCCATTCGAACGTTTCAATTGGATACCAGACTTGACAATAGCATTATGCACCAAATATATGCGCCGCCCTTTGCAGGCATTTTACATAGCTTTCTAGTCTGTATGCATTTAAATGATGTGTTATGCCTATGAATAGCTTAATTGTACCTGCACCGTTTTTCTAACTAAAAGGTACATTTTTTTCAACATTTTTGAAATTGCACACTCGTGCTTGGCACATTTTAGAAGACTACCGATCGATTTCTCTCGGCCAATTGGATCTCTAATTCTTTAAAGAAAATACAATTAATCAGTTGCACAGACATACAGAAACAGTAAGTAGAACGTACATCTCTGAAGTGGTTCACAGCAGTTCAAAACATGTCGTAACTTTAAAGAGGAAATCCAAGATCAGTAATCCATGTAGCAGTCCCCTGCACCCACCTCCAGTCCTAAGCAGGGACATCAAGGAACCCTCTCTCACCTCTGCCACCTGGTCCTCAAAACCACCCACGCGTCCACCTGGGTCCCAGTTCGCACATATCATTTATATCTGCACCGGATGTTGGTGGGGTGCCAGGCCGCTGGAGACATGTATATCCACATTTCTCTGGTGGTATTGGACCTAGCAATGTCCTTCAACCACATTTCAATAGTTGGAGTCCATTATTGTGTCGACAGACATAATATTCACCTTGTTGTTAAGAGAAAGCCGAGATGGAGCAGCTTCCGCAGAGACACACCAGGAGTGTCATATATGCCAAACAGGCACATGATTGTGGTTGGTAGAAGTAAGGACAATATTCCCCAGGACCTTACATACCCCTCCACAAAAATTGAGTAATAAGGGGAAGGACCAAATCCTATGGATAAATGTTGCTTCCTCCCCCATACATCTGGGGCATACCCCCTCCCAACTTTGATGGAACAAACGCAATATAGAGGGGGTATAATGCAACCTACATAACAGTTTAAATTGTATAAGCTGAAATCTCAGCTATAGTGGTAAAGCGGCCCTCCACATACATATCCCTCAAAGTTAAATATCGCAGCTGAGACCAGGACCAAGGCAAAGCACTATCCATCGTCGGTTCAAGATCTGGGCTACCCCAAAAGGACAGATCCCTGTTGTATGGTGCAGCTACTGTCCTAAACTGGAACAGCATTTTCCAGGCCAAAGCAGTAACATATTTCGAGGTCCTAATCAAGGCACACAGGAGCCTTTGCGTCACAATTTTCTTTTCCATTCAACCGTGTGGGCTGTTGGTGTCAGAGATAAACCAATGGGATGCCTGCTGCACCTGTGCCACCATGTAATACAGCTGGATGTTCGGGGCTGCAAACCCCCTGTATCATATGGCTCTTTGGTTTTGTCCCATTTCAATCAGACAGCCCCAATATGCCAAAGGAACTTTGACACGAGAACATTCAGTTCTTCAAAGAATTGGCACACCAGCAATATGGGAAGGTTTTGGATGAAATACAGACATTTAAGGAGAGCAACCATTTTCAGCAAGGATATCTTCCCGATCAAGCTAAGCAGTAACCTAACCCAGTGATCAATGTTCACCCTTAATGCTTGCAGACCTGTCAAGTAGTTTTGGTTATTTAGGCAATCCCAATTGTCACAGGCCATAACCCCCAAGATGGCAGGTACTCAATAACAAATAATGTCTGCAACATTTGGTGATTGCTTTGTACACTTGGTAAGAGGGAACAATTCCAATTTAGGCCTCTTCACCCACAGCACAGACAGCCTCCCAAATTCACATACATCCCCCAGAATTGCCTCAATATTTCCCCCAGGATTGCAAACATATAGTATTACAGCGTCTGCATATGAGGAGATAATGTTTGTGACTCCACCAATTCGAGACCCATGCCATGGGCCTCATTCCGAGTATGGAGGTAGTCATGGCGCTATTTGCGCCATGACTACCTCCCATACTGGTACCGTGTCCGGTTTGGTGAGATGGGGACTTACCGGTCCAGTCCAACCTTGGCAGGACCGGTAAGTCCCCATTCACCAAACCATTCCCCATTCCCATTTCAGCCCCCATAGGTATCAATGGGAAGGGGGAAGTAGCTAATAACAGTACCGCAATTTGCGGTACCGTTATTGGCTCTGATTTCCCTTAGGGACCCGCTAAGGGAACTCCTAGTAGGGCGCAAAGGGATTACCGGCACCGATGTCCTTAACGGTGCCCGGTATCCCTTTGCGCCCTACTCGGAATGAGGCCCCATGAATGGCGCAGTCTAATCATGTCAGTCAGAGGTTCTATAATGTTGCCTAAGTAGGGGGGAACAGTGGGCAACCTTGGCGGTGTCCCCGTTCAATTTGGATTACATCAGTTAGTACTCTGTTAGTGTGGACCCTTGTAGTGGGATCACTGTACAAAAGTTGCACATAAGAAATAAAATGGGGACCGAATGCACAGTGGGACAACACCTTATTAATATACACCCAGGACGTGGAGTCAAAAGCCTTTTGAGTATCAAGTGTGGCAAAGACTGCCTGCACCGAGGGGTCCAAATGGACCATCACTTTACAAACTCTGCGTATGTTTAAGTTGATTGACCTGTTAGAAATAAAACCAGATTGATCAGGGTGCACTATGTACTCCATTAGTGGAATGAGCCTACTCACCAGTACCTGGTGGCTGACTACCTTTTCATTCTCAACTCAAATTCCATTTCTTATCCTTAGTCTTTAAATCACTTTATCAGCTTGCACCTGACTATCTTGCTTCACTTCTTTCCTTTTACACTTCATCTCGCCCCTTGCGCTCTTCCCGTCTTTTCAGACTAAATGTCCCACGCCCACCATGTACCCAGTCCTGTTTCCACTCTTTTCAGCTTCTTGCCACCCAACACTGGAATGCCCTTACTGTGGCTATCCATTCTATCACTGACTATTCTACCTTTCGCTCTTCTTTGAAATCTCATCTTTTACATTGTTCTTGATTGTCTGCTACCAACATTCATGTTTTGATGTTTTTTTTACCATTATCTTTGCACCGTACTTTGTTTTTAAAGTGTACAGCGCTTTGGATAAAAGCACTATATAAAACACAATAAAATACAAATAAAATACAAATACAAATACCTTTATGAATATTTTGATGTCTGCATTTATCAATAAAAGCAGCCTATAAGAACTACGGTCTTCTGCAGTTTACTTGCTTTCAAGAGAACCATAATGATCGTCTCCCCCATTGTCCCCAGCAACCAACCACACAACATATCCTCATTCCAGACATCTAGCAGTTTCTTTCTAATTGGAATTATCAAACCCTCTGAACATTCAGAGCTCACAAAGAACCACGTTGCCAATACCATTGCCCCGGAAACCACTGAAGAGAAATGTTCAACAATGTTTCCAAACCCTCCAATCACCCCCACACGCATCGCATCAAAAACAAGTGCAATAAATCCCCTAACCCCAACTCGAAAAACTAACAACATCATAGATTTAGGGGCAAACTGTGCAGCAAACTCTGCATCGCCAGCATCACATCTTGGCAAAAATCAAATAAAGAAGCATTATACATAGGCACCCAATAAGTACCAGGCTCAAGTATGTTCGGAAGGGTGTTCTGCCCTGAGGTATATTGTGTTCAATAAATGAGGCAGCCTCCGCAGGAATCGTGAAGAAGTAAACTTTCTTTTTAAATGTGGCGCGCTAAAGCATGGAATACGGAATAGATCTGTCCCGAAGGAGCTTTTTCACCCCCAAAAACGTCTTACACTCCTGCTGGTCAGCGTTAGAGAAATCTGAATATGTGAAGATCTTGTTGGAACCCAGGAAAAGTTCACTATCATCATGGGTCACCACAGCACAGCATGCTTGTCCCTGTATTTCAGTAACTAGGCTATGATCAGGTTGGGAGGGGTCCCTAGTTTAAGTGGAAGCGCCAAGGATCTTTGACCCTGTTCGACCAAAAAAGGAGAAAAAGGCCACAGAGAAAATGTTATTCGCCCACCCTAACGGTGCCCAGCCAGGGATGCGATGGTGGCTGCACACCAGGATATTCCACAGTTCAAAGTGGTATAGACATAATTTGCCTGAACACTAGTTGTGGGTGCAGGTGTTGGAGGAGTCATCACCAGAATATAGGCCACCTAACAACCCACAACTCTGCACAGAATATATGATTGTGAAAGGCACAACAAACCGCAAGTGCAACACTCTGGCAATTATAGCGCAAGGTTTTCAACATAACAGAACACACAATTTGTATTGTTTTCATTAAAAAGTACATTTGTCCATCAGACAGTTAATCTTCAAGAGCACAGCACACATGCCATTGTTAATCTCCAAAATATTATGTAAAGTTATGCTTACATAATTTCAGGGTGTTCCATTGTCTCCGTGTCAAGCAGAACAACCGCTCTGGACAACAGATCTGAGAAATAGAAACTGAAGTTTTGTATGTCAACGTTCAATATAGTCAATGTTATCAATTCTTTGTGGCTATTTGACACATTGGGCCTCATTACGACCCTGGCGGAGTGGGTTTACGCCAGCGTTATTCGCGGCAGACCCGTCCGCCCTACTACGAGTTCCCGTAGCGCCATGGAGCCGTTTTCCGCCTGGTTTTTCCGGGCGGAGAAATCCATGGCGCTACGGGACCTTGATGTTAATTACGCCACCGTATTTTACGGTGGCGTAATTAACGCCTTCCCCACTCCCATTATACCCTATGGGGCAAAAATGGGAATGGGGAAGGGTAAAATGGGGGATGGGGATTTACCGCTCCGCCAAGGTCGGAATGGGGCGGAAAATCCGCCAACCCCCATGGCGCTATCGGCAGCTTTCCGCCGTGCTCCATGGTGCATTTTGCACCGCGATTTCCGCCAGGGTCGTAATGAGGCCCATTGTGTCCTTCGCACTGTTAGTGCATTTCATTGAAGGACAAATAACAGTGCCTCTCTGTATTCAGGCATCTAAGCTAGAGAGGTGTAGGTTACGTTTTGGAGAAAGAATGCTACAAAAAAGATAGACAGCATAAGACCTCGCTTCTGACACCTTGTTTAGAAAACTAAAGACAGTTAAAAACAGCAATTAACAATAGGTGCCTCGACAGGAGAGTGATAACACACCAGAAAATTACGTATTGCTGTTACCTCTGGGACTATCTGGCTGCGCTGTAAGAATAGGAGATCCATACTCCCTTCTCACCCCACACGATTTCATGGCCCAACGCATACCCCTATGCCTAGTCTCCTACAAACCTACTGACCTTCATTACTAAGTACCTGTTCCACCCTTGATTCGTCTGTTCACTAGCTACATTTCTGTATTATAAAAGGGAACTTTAGATTCCTTTTTTTGACAGAACCGCCCTCCCTTGACAAACTTTTGCAACATCAACATTAACCTTTGTGATCATGAGTTCAGGTGACATATGCTTACTGCATTTAGTTACACATTATTGCAATATGCCCTGGATAAATTATAGAAACGGGATGTGGATATATGACTTATTCAAAAAACAGCTATATTGAGACAGACAGAATCATCTGTTGAACAAAGAACTACAAGAAGAGTGGAACAACAAAGTTTTGCATAAAAAGAACGGCCTGTGTACCATCAGGCGATACTGGATGAGATTGCATGCTCACACTACATATGTCTCATGTGTGTTTATTCTCATGTCAAGTAGCCACACGCACCACAATCTAAGGCTTTAAAACACAGTGTACTCATACGTATTGTGTCTCTAGCCTTTTGTAGCACTTGAAGTGACCATTTCTGCAATCCGGAAATTCAATGTGGTGTATTTATCTAGTTTTTATTGAGCATTTGTAAGGCACGTTACACAACTGAATTGTGCTTCAACACACCACAATGCTCGATGTGAACAGGACATGGGAAATAATAACAATGGCAAAACAGTAATATACTGTCGTTGTCCCACTAGGCCTTGTGACATTTGCTCGTACACGTGCATTGTGGATAGGTGCTGATGAAGGGGATGGAAGGAGCAGCAGAGGGCTGGACAAGTGCTGGAGGAGGGCCCAGAAAGGAAGTGCTAAGGGGAGCCACGGAGGAGAACCTTGGGATTGATGCTCGTACAGGCGGATCTCAAGGTTGGTATGTGAGCCATCAAATAGGGTGCGGCAGGGCAGTGAAGTGGGGTGGAGGGGTGCTGCTATTGACTGGGAGGATGTCCCTGGAATCCTGGGAGATTCATAATTATCAGGCCACCAGTCACAGTGGCAGTGAAGTGATTGTCAGTGAAGCAAAAGTGGGATGATGCAAAAGGATGATGAAGAGGGTATTGAATTCTATCCTTGCAGCCACCGGGAGGCAATTCACAGATTTTAGGGCTGGACAGATGCAGTACCTGGGCTTGAGGGCAAGGATACGTCTTGCAGCCCAATTATGTATTAGCTTAAGGGGGCGTAAGGAGGAAAGAAGGGGATTGAAAAATAGGCTCTTGCAGTAGTCCAGCCTGGAGAGGACCAGAGTTCCGGAGACATTGAACTTCTGGGGGAAGGTGATAAACGGAAGAATGCCTATCATGAGGTGGAGCTGGAAGTGGGACTTCTTGGTAGGGTCCATGATGTGTGGGGTGAGGGAGACAGCAGAGTTGAAGATGACCTGAGTTTTTGTGCCTCACAAGATGGTTGGGGTAGAGGGCCCAAAGAGGGTGGGTGCAGGGTAGGAGGAAAAGAGAGTACAGGTGTCCCGATGAGGCAATTAGGACCATAGGCCATTGTTTGATTACAATCTGAATGTACGCATCTGGGATGCCATCCTTTTCACCACTTTCCATGGCCCTTTCAGAAAATATTTACTATCGGAGGAATGAGCTTCCACTTTGTACAGATAAAAAAAAAAACTGTGGGATGTATTAACCCACTTATGCTCTGCCATGCGGCTTCACTGTGTGCTGATGGTGCCAGAATTATCAAAATGGCCGCAAAACCCCTATGCGCGCCAAAACCTATGGAAGTCACGCTTTACCACACAAAAAGATGGCTGCCAAATCTACCATGCATGTTGTCAGTGGTGGAACGGAGACCTCACTCCTGAAACATGTATCTGGGCTTCACAACTAGTAAAAATGGAGCCTGCATGAAAGGCGGTGCTTTGCTGAAAGAAATCCAGAATCTTGTTTTCAAATCTTTTTCATGGTTGCTGAAACTGCAGAATGCCAGTCCAAAACACAATAAAACATCCACTATTCTTGCTGGGTGTTACAAGTCACTTCATTCAAGAAATCATTATGAACAGACAATGGCCCTCATTCTGAGACTGGAGGTAGCCATGGCGCTATTTGCGCCATGGCTGCCTCCAGTACCGGGTCCAGCACCTGTCTGGTTGAATGGGGACTTACCGGGTCATTCCGACCCTGGAGGACCCGGTAAATCCCCATTCAACCAACCATTCCTCATTCCCATTGGAGCCCCATAGGGCTCAATGGGAATGGGGAAGGTGCTAATAATGGGCCCGTGAATAGCTGGCCCATTATTAGCGACCTGGTCCCTTTACGGTTCCCGCTAAGGGACCTCGGAATAGGGCGGTAAGGGATTACCAGCAACAGTCACCTTACCGGTGCCCGGTATCCCCTACCGCCCAATTCATAATGACCCCCAATGTCCTGAAAATCTGAATTTATCATCAAAACATTCACAGCAAAAATGTGCCTGCCTGTGAAATCTGTCAAAATCTGGGCGCAGTACCAGCAGCCGCCTGTATGACAGCTGCCAGTAGCTTGCATCAGAAGATTTAAACTTTTACAATGAAAACTAAGTGACCTGTTATTGAGTGTAATCTAGGTTATAACTATTCAAATCCCATGGTTTAGAAGCTGGAATACGTGTTCTAGCTGCTTGTTTGAAAATTGCAAGTTTGTTTTAAAGCAAGTAAAACATTTAACAGGATAACATTTAAATTAAGGCTTAAACCAGTTCCACAGCTTCCCCCCACAAAGGCCAGGCATCTCCCTTCTGCTTCATGGAGACCAGGACATCACCCTTCTGTGATGATTAGATCAGGGGAGGAGATATGGGGCTGCAGGGGAAGAGGACAATGGACTTCCTCTGGCTGAAAGGATTTGCAGAGTGTGAAGAATCATAAACTGCCTCTCCCAGAAGGAAGGGGGCAGAGATTACTTCTGAGCTGCCAGAAAGAGAAGGAGGCGGGGACAAACCACCATTTGCTCTTTAACAAAAGCAAAAGTACATTTTTAAAAAAGATTGATAAATTACTGTGTAAAATTGTTAAAAATATGTCAACAACAGATTTGTTAATGTGATTTCTGGATGCACGGTTTAAGAGATGCCAGAACTCTGTGGGATGTTCTGGGAAGTAGTAGCGGAAAATATAGTTTTACACCAAATGTATTTATGCCAAAAGCATGGAACTTCATACTCTTATGCCCATATGCAATGCACACATTTGTACAAATTTTCGGATAAACCAGATATTGTGTTCTGGATAAAAGGAGCAAAATTCGGTCAAAAGCAGACACAAGATCCTACAGCGACGAGGGTTGGAGGAATATCTGCTACACAAAATATGTGATCTATATATGTTGTTGTTATAAACATTTAAATATGTACTGTACCAAAAGTAGATTTTATGTTCAAAGGGACAAGGGGAGGATTCTCTGACTCATAAACCCACATCATCATGGTGACACCCTGTTTTCTTCTCCAATCAAGGGAGAGAAGAGACTCTAGCCACTTGCCTGCTTAGGGGGCGAACAAAAGATAAACCAGCACACACCCCTTTATCACATGCATAAAAAGAGACAGCTGAGGACTTAGAAAGACACACAGATTCACCCACTAACTGATTGCTGGTGGAGCACCCTGATGCAGAACCATCCATATTCCTTGCTCCTAACTCCAGAAACTTGGCAAGCAGAAAGGCCCATTGCATTAGTTGAACCATTTTCAACTAGGCCTTGACATTCCAGAACCCCAGAAATCTAAGGGGAACCAAACAAACAGCCAGGCTGTGCTGTAGCTGCTTTCCTGCTAAAAGAATCCTTACCAGAACCAAAAGATCCAATCCAGTGTGCTGTGCTGTGACCAAAAAACCATTGCAGACCCGATCCAGTCCTGTGCCGAGCTGTGACCAGAACCAGTGCAGATCCAGTCCAATCCGGTGTGCCCAGCAGTCTGTCCCAGAACCAGAATCCCTGACCAGAATCCCTGAGGTTCCGTTTGAAACCCAGATAGTGAGTATCTATAGCTAGGACTGTGTCACTAGCATATGTACTGTCCATAGTCCAATCCCTATCTAAAGCCATTTCTCTCTTGTATTTAGAACCTGATAGTGTTAGGAGTATTGTTGAATTGTCAGAGCTTTTCTTGTGTTTAGTTTCTCTCAATTATTTTCTAAAATCATAAATCATTAGGGTTGTGAATAAATAAATTGAATCCCAGAAAGAAATTGATTATCCACCACATGAAGGGTCCCTGGGCAGGATTGATGGAGATTCATGTGTGGCATTCTCCTTTTCTCTAGTCATAATCTAGTATAAGAAATATTTTTGTCATTTTAAAAGTGCATCCCTATTTTCCCATTCTTGCGTCTATCTCAGAAAAACGACCTCCACTAAAACGTCCATAACTTTCTCCATAAAACAAAATTTCAACTTCTGCTTGTAGCTAACATCCACAGCTTTCCATAGAACCAAAAACCGCATCTCAAATCCATATTGTTTTCCCGCAATAGCGATTACCGCGCACGGAAAAGTTTGCCGTGAATTTTGTTTTAGGAAATTTCTATTATGTGTAAAACAGCTTTTCAATGCACCCGACCTCAGTTTTAAGTTTTCACATTGCTTATTAGTGTCAAATCATTGCCAGTATTTGTCAGCAACTATCTAAAGTTGCTCCTATTAGAATTTCAACCATTTCAGCAATTTAGTCCATATTTAGTGTGTTACCCAATCCATTCCGAGACAATTTAAAAAACCATTTTGACAGTTTGCCAATCATTTATGTTTCTCTCTTGTGTTTGCTGGGAGAAAATTGGGATTGACATTTTGTTTGAATTCTGCAATCCTGAAACCTGTTCTCTCTCCTCCTATCTCTTTACCTTGCTTGTTGGGGGGTCAAGAGGTGTGCAGGGGGAACTAGTAACCACACTGCTATTTGGTCTGAACACACACAGGTATTATTCCTGTGCTAAATTGTTTTGCTGACTGTTACTCCTTGTGATTGAAGAGATTGATTAGTGTTACATCACCCCATTGTTGATCATTGTATAACCATTAAACATAGTATGATTATATTGTGAACTACATAAATAAATATTTTAACTTTGCAAACCAGCCTGATTCTTGGTTCAGTGCGACCGGGGGGTGGGTACCGAGAGAGGGGTATGATATAAGTGGTACATCGTTCTGAATAAAAGAACTTTTAGACACAACATAAATAAGTATTTCAGTTGTGCATTACATGCTAGGCGTTGACTTAGGTGAAGTGCCGGATTGAAATCACTTACAAAACGTATTGGTCATACTTATTATGCATCACCATATCCACGGATGACATTCCACAGGGTTACCTATGCTTCTATGATTGGAAATATGCATCAAAGTTTAGAAAATTGGCCATATGGCTGTACCATAATTGTCAAGTGCACTCAGCGTTTTCAGCTCAGTTGTTCATGGGTGGTCCCCATAGATAGAATTACCCAGTGGTCAAAGTGAGCGGGAGTGGTTGGGAAGAGTGCCCCTCTACATTTTTGTATTATGTTTTACTGTTCCTATACTTTTATTTTTAAAAGAAACTGTTCCAGAATGGTTTAGTTTTGAAATAAAAGTGTAGGAAGAACTTGAAACTTGCACTTTCAGTGCGCTGCAATGAGCATTCCCATGAGCATTCCCTTAAACAGCAGGCACATGTGTTTGGGGTTTGCATTGTGCGTGGAAGGAGGCATGGCAATCAGGCTTGTGCGGCGGGGGGCAGGCCAGTAGGAAACATAGTTCTACTACTTATTTTCGTACACTTCAACAAGTGCAATTACCATCAAGTATACAACCACAGCTTCTTCTTGTGTATCTCATAACATGAATGGTAAATAAATGTGATCTACCATGTAAATGTGAACCAAACTAGGGCAATGGTAGGTGGTGAGTTGCAAGCAAATTATCAATGGGCTATGCGGGCTAATGCAGTTGAGCTAATACAAACAAACATTAGAGCCCCTATGACTTCTGCCTGGTAAGATTGCTTGATTAATATCAAACACATTAATATCTAAGGGTTATTCTTCAATCGATCCTTGTTTGAATTGAATTAAATTTTTCGGGTGTTTTAATGCACCTATACAACTAATGATATTTCAAGGTGCCACAAGACCGACAAGTGAAGGGGGCTAGCAGGGGTGTGGGGGTTTGGGACAAGGGATAAAGAAAACAAAAACTGTCCAACCTACTAGTTCAATTAAAATTTGGATAGTGCAAGTGTATTAATAAGAAGTACGAGGAAGAGGTGTGGGTATGAGGGCCAGTTGGCTAAATGCAGAGTGGTAGTGTGGTAAGGGAAGTGCAGGGTAAAGAGGAGATAAATATCAACTTAAACACTTCTCATAAACAAACTGGTTTGCTCTTTACCTTTGTTTTCTTTATTTTCTTTGAAATAGTGGACTTCGATGTGTCGACCACAAGACCAAGTTGAAAAAAAGCATTTTTACAATGTATAAACCAAATGTCTTTTCTTCTCAAAGAAACATATGTACAAATCTACAAAAATAACCTACTTTACGTACATGAAAAATTGCAACATATTAAAAATGACGATGCCAATCAGATGTGTGGATAAATCATATTTCAGATTATGTTATGTATACCTCTGGTGTATGTGGCTATTCGACCGCTTCAGTGGTATATTCCTTGGACAAAACATTCATAAAAAATAAAGAAATTGTCAAACACATTTTATTGTACAATCTTTAATCTCACAAAGTACTTCTCGACAAAGTTGTTTTAAATAATTGGCGACCGGGAATGATAAGGATAGTCGTAAAACAATTTGAACATTCTTAGCAATATAACATTGAACACTTGGAATGTATGACATTTTCAACATATATATTTTACATTTCACCTAATAACATTCCGAAATGTCACATGGAGTTGATGTGATATCATCCTGCAAAACAAAGTGATTAAAAGGTTGCCTCCCAAATTAGTTTGCGCTGTAATGTTTTCATTTTTATGTATTCTGCTTTGGGTAGGAAGTTAAATGTTATTAACAAAAACAGAAAACAGTCATACAGTGAACGGTTACATGCATTTCAGTTTCATAGTATGTTTTTGGGGAAGTTTTACTTTCATTGTTGCATACATATGGGCTATAAATACAAGGTTGTTGATTGAATTACGTAGCACTTTTCTAACAGTCTTGTATATTTTTTGAAAAATAAAACACCTATTTTAATTTCAGACCAAATAAAGTAGATCCACAATTACCAATGTGATGCAATTTCTAACTACGCATACCACAAACTCTGGACCAGTTTAAAATGAGGAAGGAATTGTCATTGAAGTTCCAGCATCCTCCTATAACATACTAATTGTTTTAATATGGATGTAAAAGCAAAATTAAAAAGAAAACATCAGATGCAGACGATGGTCCATGTTGAGAGGCACTCCTACATGACACTTCTTGTCAATAACTAATACTATGCATAATAATCTTCAATATGTTTCAATTCGAAGTAGGCCACATGCATGTATTGTTCAGTCACATATAAAGGATTTGTATAAAATAATTACTTGATAGGTGAGTGATGTTGCTGTTGACTAAGTGATCAATGATGTATATTGCTCCTTTATATTATGTATATAATCAGAAAAGAGTCCAATTTAAAAGGTAAATTAGTACTATGAATGTGACGACATGCAACACTCAAAAACATTACTATGTGCATATGGCTTGGCCTCACCATTGGGATAATCGACGTGTATGTGGTTTCCTCATTTGTGAAGATCTGTACTTCCATCATTGAGCTTTATGTAAAGAAAGATATGTTAACTAATGAATTAAAAAAAAATTAAGTTAAAGTGGGGATAGACAAAGTAGTTTAAAGTGAAAATGTTTAAAAGTACAGTGCTTTCAATAGTGAGCGCAACTTGTGTAATATAACATAGATGTAAATATTCCCCAAAAAGTAAAAAACGGTCATCATGTTACCTTTTCCTCACACCAATTCATTACATTGTGAGATCATTTAGAAACACATATGTATAGAGAGAACTCTTTTTATATACCAACATACATAACAAATTCTTTGTTCACTACTCACTCGAACCAGCATGTGCTGAAATTTATTTGGAACTGTATTGGGAAGTAATTTGCAAAGTCATCTGGGGCGACGCTTTTTAGTGTAGTGGGATGTTTCATCTGAGAAGTGCAAGCTGCAGACGCGTAATCGATTGCACCTTGCGTATTCCAAGATATCCTTGGCACTGCTTTCAATCTCAGACAATGGAAATCTGAAATTTAAAAGACATTACATCTAAATCCTTTGGGAATTCATGCAGGACTGTGCCAGGATGTTCTGACATGGGTCACACTAGGGTAATCCAATACGATGCATGAAGGCATTTTTGAAATGTCCCAAACATATGTTAAAGACAAACAAATAATTATTAAAATTAATAAAGTATCACTGTGAGCAAAGCAACAATCACATAGCTTTGCTTGTAAACTTTGTTTTAAATAAAAACACATTAAACCTGTAACCTTGTCTAATTATTAAAGAAATCAAATTAGTCAGAATGTATGGTTATACCGCAAATTGTAACATATTACTAGTCCATTCAATAAACTTTGAGCCACCAAAAGAAAATATGTGTTCAAAACATGTATGACGAAACATTACATTCTGATATAATACTTGTCACGGCTCGCTCCCTTCGCTCCCGTTCCTGTCACTTGGGGGCATGTTTTGGGGTTTATTCCCTACTGGACATTTCCTCCGAACGCTATGCTACTGTGCTGTGATGAATTGGGAGCGCTAAAACCTTATTTTCCAAGTTACTTCCCTTCCGGATCCATTCCAGGTTTTTGGCAGCCAGCATGCTACTTTAATCTAATGACTATGCTTCCCAGAATGCCTGGCTCACTGAAGGATAGGCAACACCTGCGGCTGCAGGTGCAGCAGGCGGCACACCTGAGTGGTGTGCTCGTTAAGCAGCTTTAAAAGCCTCAGTTTGCTTCAGTCCAGCGCTGGTCATTGTTGCAGTGTTCCTGTTGTGACTGGTCCCTTGTTCCTAGCTTTTGCGCCTAGTTCCTAGTTCCTGTTTCTTGTTCCTCTGCCCTGGATTTTGGATTTATGTGCTTAATTGATTTCTGCTTTCTGGATTTCCCTTTCTGTCTTCCTCTGTCTGCAGGCAGCCTTTCTCTGTGCTTTACCCTTTGATGCTGCCCAATTTGCCTGTGTTCTCTGTTTCTTTGATGCTGTCCTTTGCTGCTGAAAAACTTGATGCATTAGTCTTTTCCTTTATAGATTTAGCTTCCTGCCTTTTCTCC
This sequence comes from Ambystoma mexicanum, assembly GCF_040938575.1. Classification (NCBI taxonomy): domain Eukaryota; kingdom Metazoa; phylum Chordata; class Amphibia; order Caudata; family Ambystomatidae; genus Ambystoma; species Ambystoma mexicanum. The sequence continues at coordinate 865,965,149 of NC_090937.1, forward strand.
TTGGATGGGTGGGAAAGGTTTCCTTTTGTGATATCATTTTCCCTGCTCCTGATCCTTACTTTCTATTGGGATCCATTCCATGTTTTCCATTGCACTTCTGCATTTATTTCCAATTGATTATTAGGTGTGGGGTGCTGTTCTAACTAGTCCCTGTGTGAATGCCTTTTGTTTTCCTCACTATTCTATAATCACAATTCCTACTTGCCCCTTGACTTGGGTCTTATGTATTTAGTTATCCTCCACCCATTGCCGTTATAGCCTTCAGGGTCCCTGTTTGATCAACTGGGTTCGTGGGTTTACTGACATTCAAGTGGTCTTTCCGGTCCTCGTGAGTACTGTTTCTAAGTTCCTTATTCAGTATCATCCAGAGTGTCAGCTCACAGATCCTGTCCTTGCTTGCCCTCTACGTGGGCTTAGCGCAGTCAGTATCTGTAATAGCATAGTGGGTAAGAAGTTTGCCGACTTTCCTTTCAGTCATAAGGAGGTTCTAAGTGCTTACCCCACATCCCTTTTCATATATTGGTATTATTGTTTCACTCTATTTGCACTCCTGGGTTTTAGTATACACGAGTCTTGGGTATTGTATGCACGTTGTTAGATTCAAAGTTGTTCACTGTGCGATTCCGTGCACATTTCCCTTGCCATATTCATTGCCTTCTTCCTTTCTTAACAATACTCTGCAATGAAATGTGCTAATTCCAGAGATTAAAATACATAAAACCTTCCATAATGGTGAACTTTTTGAGATAAATTAAAATGCGAATACGTGTACATTGGGTATAAAGCAATACAAACTTTCTGAGCAGCGATCAATGAAACTTCAGAACTAAATAGTTGAACAATCCTTACTTGGACGCACAGATGAGCCAATTGAGCAAGCCCGGTAACAAGTAGATTGCTGGGGATATATCTTTTGAATTGCAGAGATGTTCCCTAGTGAACTAGTAAGGTGTTTATAAAGGCTTAGAAAAGTGGGTGTGTATGTGAATGTGTGACGTGTTTGTTGACACCCACCAAGCCTCAATGCCAATTTTTGACATCCTCATACCCATGCACCCAGCCCACTCGGGAGTGCACAGTCATAGGTGCGAACTGCCATTGATACTTGAAGGGGATAGATGGATGTGAGGTGATTGCAACAGTCCCGGAACAATGGTCAAAGGATACATATATATGTTGATTGCAGGGACGGCATCTTCAATGGGGAGTCTGTAGACACCGGGTCTTGGGAGGCCATGTGGACAATAGTCACAGCTCGGAAGATTCCTTTGAGGTGTATATGGTATTCAGCACCTTGAGCATCCCCATTCACCAAGCCCACTCAGGTGCACACGGTCATTGGTGCAAAATGCCATTGATACTGGAGGTGGATGAATGGGCATGAGGTGAGCATGAATGGCCCGGAACAATGTTCAAGGGCTACATACATATGTTGATTGCACGGACGGAATCTTTAAAGGGGAGTCTGGAGACACCGGGTCTGGGGAGGCCATGCAGACAAAGGTCACAGTGCAGAATATTCCTTTGAGGTGTACATGGTGTTCAGCACCTTTAGCGGCCCCATCCTCCCTGTCTCCTCTGGAGTGCACGGTCATAGGTGTGAACTGCCATTGATACTGGAGGGGAATGGATGGGCGTGAGGTGAGAGCAAATGGTCCGGAATAATGTTCAAGTATACATAAATATTTTTATTGCAGGGACGGGTCTTCAAAGGGGAGTCTGGAGACACTGGGTCTAGGGATGCCATGTGGACAATGGTCGCAGTGCAGAAGATTTCTTTGAGGTGTACATGGTGTTTGGCACCTTGAGCATCCCCATCCACCCAGCTGCCTAGGGAGCGCATCGTTATAAGTACAAACTGCCATTGATACTGGAGGGGGATTGATGGGCATGAGGTAAGCGCAAATGGCCCAGAAAGAATGTTCAAAGGATACATACATATGTTGATTGCAGGGACAGGGTCTTCAAACGGGAGTCTGTAGATACCGGGTCTGGGGAGGTGTAAAGGCTCACTCCCCGATTTACACATGTATATCCATAAAATATATAATGCACCCCAGTGGGAAATGAGACTAGGAGGACAGGTTGCAAGATTTAGTAAGTTTATATAAACTTGGCATCCAGAGAACTCTGCTGCCTCGAGAGCGCTCTGACAAATAATACAAATACAAGAACTTTTAAAGGGAAAAAGAATCTTCAGTGACATCATTGCATAAGGGATCACAATAGTTCAGGATTGGTGGTGAGTAGGGCAACATATGTATCCTTAGGTGCTGCTTTCTCAGGATTGGCTGCTCAGTTGTCGGGAGGGTGAGCGCCACAAAGTCCATCGACCTTTGTCCGGGCGGGGTGAGGGTTATATCCCGGTGAGATAAGGCAGACACTAACTAAGCTAGCATGAAAAACTACCATTAGATATATAATAAACAATGATCATTAGTATACCTTTGAATAAATCTAGAAAACCTACAAATGGCATGCATGTGACCATACCATCTTTCATTGGGACTTTACAGGGTACAAGGTGTAGTGGGCTTTTTATCTGTTGATAACCTGGGTGACTGGGTGGTTCTTAGCACATCAAGGCAAGTGAGGAGTTATAGTGACATGTGTTGGTTTTAGGGCACAATATACTGAGACAGAGGTCTGGGTTTATTGGGGGCATTGTGGGGTGGGCTGCACAGCAAGGCATATTTCTGGTACGTCAAGAGAATACCTTAGGAGGGCACAGGGTTACATTGGTAGTCATTTTCCAACAGCGGGGCCACGGGGGCACGGGCAGGTTTGTGGAGATGGATGAGCTCGAAGGCATGGTTCGAGCTGGTTCACACGCAGGACAGTGATCACAGAGGAAGAGTGAGATGATACAGTGAGTTTTTTGTTTCAATTATCCCCGGCGCATTCGTGAGAAAGGGAGTTGTGAAGATTTCAGACAGGGAAGAAAAGGTGGTGGCCATGAGTGTGCTGTGCGCGGCGCAGCAGAGGGGAGATAAGCCTTTTCGCACTATCAAAGTGAGGTCTAGTCCAAAGATGGAGTCGAGGGCACACAAAATGGACGCCAAGTGTCTCCTGCAATAGCCCCACTTATGTTAATGCTAGCATAAGGGCAATGGAGGCGTCCCCCACTATTGCACAAGCAAGCAGTCCATAACATGCAGAATGTGCGAGGGGGGACCAAACGACCCCTCACTCCCACACAGAGGCTATATGGACAATGATCGCAGTGCAAAAGATTCCTTTGAGGTTTACATGGTGTTCAGCACCTTGAGCATTCCCATCCACCCAGCCCCATTGGAAGTGCACAGTCATAGTTGCCATTGATAATGGAGGAGGATGGATGGGCATGAGGTGAGCGCAAATGGCTCAGAACAATGTTCAAGGAATATATACATATGATGATTGCAGGGACAGGGTCTTCAAAGGGGTGTCTGAAGACACTGGGTCTGGGGAGGCCATGTGGATAATGGTCGCAGTGCAGTAAACCCCTTCGATGTGTACATGGTGTTCGGCACCGTGACCGGCCCCATCAACCCAGTCCCCTCAAGAATGCACATAGTTTCGAACAGCAATTGATAGTGGCGGGGGATGGATGGGCGTGATTTAAGTGCAAAATGCTACCAAACTTCTTTCATGAATCTCCTAGACGGTTGGACGTGTTGTTGACTTACTGAAAAATTCAAACAACTATTCATATTTTATTTTCTTTGGTAATGTAGATGGCACAAAAAAACTACAAATTGTATTGATGCGGTTCTGGTACTGTGTGTAAAAATCCCTTATACTGTCTGCTGTCCCTGGGGAATTTTGCACGAATGGCTCGAACGACACAGGCAGGTATTACTTGTCAAACACGGAATCCAAGCCTTCCATGAATCCACCATGTAAATGCACGACCATCTGTGAAAGAGAATCAGAAATATTTGACTAGAATTAACCAGATAACTGTACTTATTTAGTTTGAAACGCCACTTAAAGTATCGAAAAATTACAAATGTGAACACCCATTGAAACAAGAACAGTTTGGGACCTAAGGAAATATTTTTTAAGTTCAAAGTGAGTGAAAGAAACATAATTGTTCGGACGTTATATCTAGTCATGAATACTCTGGTTTTACATTTGTGTGAGAAATGTATTCAAATTACAGAAAAAAAACATTCATCAGTGATCGATGGATGTTATAATGATGTAGGAGAACAACATCAAATGTTAGCCATTCTCAGTTGTCAAATGTACATCAGATTTAGAGTAAACATACTCATTGCTTGGATTACGAGGGCAAACTGTTGCTCGAAGTTTGTGCATAAGTACCATCATAATCCGCAACACAGATCTCTGAAATCATGCAGCTCGTTAACGCATATCTGTGGTGTATCTTCTTTTGCTATGTAGGCCAAGCATCCAGAGTTTTCTTGGCAGCAGCAGTTCTCCACCTCGGTTGGTGTAACCTTGCAACCATCGCAGGTACACCAGGTGGAAACGTCTTCCATGTGACTGGGTTCAGACTCCAGTGATTGATCATCAAAATCCTCATCCAATTCCTCATCGTTTCTCCTTCGTTCTCTTTCAATTAATTCCAAGCTCATTCTGATATAGCTGTATTGTTGCCATAGTTCTTGATTATTGAATAAGTACAAAATCGAAAGTCAGAAAAATAAGAATGTGTTGGTTGGTATCCAAGAAATACTGTTAAAGAAGGAGAAGAGAACACACTGCCATGTTACAAAAACCCATAGTGCAAAGACATGAACAATAGGCACACACTATGTAATTTTGCATTCACACATGGAAAAATAAGCCTTGTAAAAGTATAATTTAAATCAGGTTTGGCAAAGACATTTGCAAATAATATAAGACAAGTTTAAATAAAAAAGCAATTACTGAGCTCAATCAGTTCAGATAGTGTAAATAACTTGTTCCAGGGCGTTGAACTAGGAAGATAGCTGAACCAAGCAGAAACAAGTCACAGAGGCACAAAATGAAACACACTGACACGAAGGAAAAAGAAACTCCATGTTGTGCTATCAGAAAGGGTTTGCTTATACTTTTTGAGGAACGAGGTGTCTATGCATTTCCATGGAGACACGTCAATAGATTGCGCACATAAGACATTGACATGAGAAGTGCATTGGCATTGTGAAAAGGGGCGTAAGCATCTAGTGATGTCAGTTTGAGAGGCGGGCAATCTATATTATTGCCGCGAGGGCACTTGAACTTAGGGCGATGTATCAGTGGATGAGATTCGCACAGATGGCAATGCCCAAGTGTTAGGAAAGATTGCATAAATGTATGTAATTTTCCCTCCATGTGTCAACCCCCAAACTTTTTGCTGCTGTTAAACACCATTCACTGACTTTGCCAGAGAAGCACAGCCCTCAACTGCACTCCTCTGGGCTTTCACTCACTTTTTATGGGGAAACTGACATGCCCTTAACACAGTCAGTACTGGGAGACTTTGTTTCCTTTAGTCCTTTCCTCATGTTGCAGCTTTTGTGCAACATGTAACAAGTGTGCAATGTAACTTACCTTACAGCACACTTGGGTCTCTAGTCATTCCAAAGGCCCTAGAAACTCTCACTGGACTTTGTAGGAACCGTGCAGATGTTTCATGGACAGGACTAGTGGCAGCTATCGTTTTCATATATGTTTAACCCTTTTCTTGCCATGTTAAGCTGTTTACCACACTTGGCACGAATAGGTGGCCTGGCTCCAAAATGGCCATGCCACGAGGTTCTTTGTCCTGTCCTTTGGACATCTTGCCCCTTCACCTTCCCCAGGTCAAGCCGACCCGGGTCAGTCCTTATTTGGTCATGCACTTTCCCGTGAAACCCAATGCTTTCGCTGGCTTCTGCATGCCTTGCGTGTGTGCCTCCAGGATGTGGGCTGGGATGTCTGTTCCCAATGCATATCCTGGGTGCCAGAGAGTCTGGAGTGTCCTGAATGCCTGGGACCACTGTGGTCCATGATTGGTCCACGTATGGAGTGAGTGTTTGTGAGCAGATCTCCCATCGGGTCCTCTCCGTTTTGGTGCAAAGGGAACTTTGGATAAGAGGAGGCTGAAAACACCACTACCATGTCGATCTCCTGAGTTCACACCGAACAAGGGATAAGGAGCCAAGTATCCTGCAACAAGAAGCTGAGTCTAGGAACCGCTGGTGACCCGCTGGAAGGTTTGGCACCCTGAGCCCGCTGTCGTCCCGTGGGACCCCTCTGCATCTGATCGTCCTAGAAGGTCTGCGAAGACGCTTCGACCCATTGGAATAGTGGGATCAACTATTCTCGGCACCTTCATCAAACCCTGCAAGTAAGCCTCTTCGGAAGTGTCCCTGGGCCAACCAGTGGGCTGACCAGCTTACACGGGACATTTGCACTGTTACTGCTGTTTTAAGGAGGCCCTTGAAACTTGAAATACTGCTAGCTGTGTGTCCACGTCATCCTCACACCGAATTTCATACACTTGGCGTTCCCAGGTCTGAAGTGAGACAAGTGCGCCCGGACCAGAGTAAACACGGTTACCTTGTTGCCCTTCTTTGGCAACGACCTGTGCAAGTTTGCTGCATTTGTAACCCCCTTGCCCCTGAAGCCTGCTGCAGTGGAATTAGGCTGATTCCTCCACCCAGGAGGAGAAATCGCCACTGTCCCATTTGGGAATCCTCGCTGTATCTCGGGAACTACACTGTGTCAAGACGTCCTGATTGTCGCATTCGTACCTGCCAGCAAAGTGGACTGTACTGGCGAAGTTTGGGTCTGCCTGCGTCGGGGACTGGTGAGTAGTCCTTACCCCAACCGGTGGCCCCTAGCGCAGGAGCCCATTTTTATGCACAAAGTGGCCCCTGAGGGCCCCTTTCCTTTCCTCAGCTATTGCGAAATGGCGACTTCATCCCGCACTCTCAGACTGCCTTTGTCCTGCTTGAATAGTGGGAACTTGTTCTTCATTGCCTTATCCACCTTCCTGAGCTGCTAGAGACCCTTGAAGAGACCCTATTTTGTCCATTGGCACCAGCGCATGCAAGTACTATTGAGCATAAGGCTCCTCTCTTCGTAGGGCTTGGACTGCCTCTTAGTTAGGTGTATTCTGAATGTAGAACTAGGTCTAAATATTACTTGCACTGCCTGTTTTCCTCCCCATCTAGGTGGTCTACATATTTCGTGCTGTTAACCCCTTAGACACCATTGGTCTTGTATATATATATTGTGATGATAATGATGTATTGGTTTGATCTAGTGTTAGTGTGATTCTTGGCTATGGTCTATGTTACAAAGGCCTTGTAATAAATGTGTCTATATTTTTAATATGACACCTGTCTGGAGTAACTTGTAAGTGTCCTTGCTTTGTGTGCTCGTTGAGGTCTTTCAGTCACCCTCACCCCTCCTGAGACTGAGGGCCCGATTCTCATCAAGGTGTTAAGTACCGAAAAGGACGTTAAAAGGGTTAACAACCTTTTCGGTACTTAAGACCTATTCTGAAGGTGGCGCATTGTTCTGAAGTCGGAAGGAATGCGCCACTTTCGGAATACATGTGGCAGTTGCTAGGATGGGTTTGAAACCAACCTAGCAACCGCCACATTTTTAAACTGGCTTTTTGGAAGCCTATTCTTGTGGCACTCCTCCAGTTTAATATGTGCGCTAAACTAGCGCACATATACGGTACCCTTTTGGTGCCGTTAAACTGGAGGAGTGCCACAAGAAGCCTTGTTTGGTGTAAATGGAAGTGTCCATATACACCCGTGTTGTATATGGACACTTTCATGTACACCAAAGCAAGCAGCTTCAACGTTACTGCAACGTTAAAGCTGCTTGCTTTGGTGTACATAAAAGTGTTCATATACAACACACGGGTGTACATGAACACTTTAATTTACACCAAAGCCAGCAACGTTGACAATCCAAGGGTTTTTACCTCCTTCGATACCCTAACGATATTTCCATCAATAGTAAATTAAGAATATGCATGACCTAGTTTGTTGATGTTAGAGAGAGTACCTAAAATTATCAATTCTGTCTTATCATCATTCAGGCATAGACTGTGGGTGGCCATCCATGCCTGGATGATGAGATAGACCCTATTCACCAGCGCCAGGTCCTAACCATGATCCCCAGAAAGTGGGAGGAGAATCTGTGTATCATCTGCATAGTTAGTGTAGGTGATACCCAGAAGGTCCATATCATCGAACAAGGATTTGGTGAATATACTGTATCGAGTAGGAGAGACGCATGAGCCCTGGGGTATACCACACAGGATCGGGGTGGGGTCCGCCGCTGCCAATGGGGAGAACACCCTTGTGGTTCTCTTGCTCAGGAATTATTCTATCCATCTGATAGCTTCTGTGGAAAAGTGGGCTGCAGAATCCAGGTGCCTGCAAAGGACCTTATGATCCACCAGGTCAAATGCAGCTGAGAGATCAAGTAATAGGAGCAGTGCTGTCTTCCCTTTATCTCTCAGCTCATCGATCTGTGTTTTCAAATCAATCAAGGCAGTTTCTGTCCCATGTAAAGGGCAGAAGCCAGATTGTCTAACCCCTAAGAGCTTATGCAGCTCAAGGTATTTTTGGATCTGGGTATAGGCGACTTTGTCAAGTATTTTAAGTAGAAATGGTACCGTCGTGATCGGGTGGTAGTTGGTGGCAATAAGTGGATCTAAAGTTTGCTTCTTTAGGAGTGGGAGAACCCAGGATTGCTCTGAGTTGGCTGAGATGGTGCCGGAGAAGAATGAAGCATTGATCACTTTGTAGATAAATGGAGAGTGGTCTCTAGCAGCATCTTTTATAATCTGTGCTGGGCAGATATCTCCTTTGCAGTTGGATGGTTTGAGGGATAAAATGTTTTTTTCTACCTCTAAAACAGATGTTTTGGTAAAGCGGAATCTATTGGTCTGGGAAGTGGGTATATCACTAGGTGGGAGGGTGCTGGCGGTATGTGGTAGGTTCAGAGAGTCTTTCCTTAGTTTTATTTTATTTTGGAGTGTGTTTCTTTTATTAGCTAGTACATGTTGAATATCTGAGCACCAGATCTTATTTTTTTTACATGTGTCACGTGTAGGAATCGGGGACTCTAGTTCTTTTATTGCGGTAAATAATTCCTTCATTCTTGAATTAGATTTGGCAATCTGTTCATTATACAAGTTCAATTTCGCCAGGCAGACTTCATTTTTATAGTGTGTAGAGGTAGTAGTTAGCTTATTTTTATTCTCAATGGAGGGGCATAGTCTCCAGGCAGTTTCACACTTTCTTTTCAGGAGACGTAGGTCCTTTAATTGTGGAGTGAACCACTTGTTGAGGTGGGCTTTAGCTTTGCTTGTTCTTAGTTTGAGCGGGGCAATTTTATCCAATGTGGTAAGCATGATTTTGTTATATTCATGCACCAGGGTGCTCGGGTCAAGATTATCTGACAATGAGTTTAGGGTAGGGAATAGCAGGAATCACTTTGTCCACTGTGATGTTTTTTTCTTTCTAGTTAGATAGGGTGGTGCCTTTTGTAAGGACATATGTTGAGGTCTGGTAGTTGATAATGTGAAGGACACAAGTGAATGGTCTGTCCATGGTTGTGGCGTGATAGAGGTAATAGTAGCCGTGCAATTATAGTCGGCGACCCAGTCTAGGGTTCTACCCTTAATATGAGTTGGTTTGTTAACTTTTTGCAACAGACCAAGTGCATGAAGGATATTGGCTATTTCCAAGGCATACTTGTCCGCTGGATCATTGAATCCTAAGTTAAAGTCACCTAGAAACAGTAGTTGGGAGGTTGGTTTAAGGTTATTGGCAAGTATACTATGCAAGTCCTCCTCAAATGTCCCGAGAGGACCAAGAGGTCTGTAGATTAGATGCATAGTAAGTGATTGGGAGTTGTTTAGAGGGAGTTTGGCAGTGAGGATTTCACCTGATTGCAAAGTTTGGTGGGGAAAAGCTTCAGTGATAGACCCTCTGGAAATGATGGTGATTCCTCCACCTCGGGTACCTAATTTTCCTAATGATTCTGCACTACTTGAAGGAGTGAGCGTCCTATTTGAGAATCATGAGGCTGATGCGATTTGAGTACCAGTGGGGAGGTATAAGTCTCCTAAAATATGATCTAAAGACTGCATCACACCTATACATAACAAGGCAAATTTTGTCAAACATGTAATCAAGAAAGCTTGCCCTATTACCAGAAATGCAACCTTGTCCTTTCTTTTGGCTATGTCTGGTTGAAAGACTGCAAAAGGCACTAAGTGACATTAAACATACAAAGTCTATTTTGCTCTCTCTCTGCTACATTGTATTTTAAATAGAGAAGCCATTCTAAAATTGATTTGTTTGGTATGACCCTTACGTTTGATAGATTGATGTGACATGTTGATTGTAGAACAGCCTCAAGATGTGGATGTGGCCACAACAGTTCTACATTTTGACTTGGACTTGGAATCTGTTTTGTATGCTGTATTATCACATGAGCAATCCTTTCACACATTGGGTTACGAGTGCTGTGAGGTGGATGTATTGCCCACTAGAGGTTTGCTTGTTTGTTTATTTATGTATTGTGCACACCAAACCCGGTGGTATCTGGGCACATAACATGGATATGCATTGTCATAGTTACAGAATGGGCATGTATTGAAGATATTAGGGTGGAAGTGTTCAGCAATGGTCAAAGGAAAGCCAAACACCAGGGAGGCCCCCAGAACCAACATTGTGTATAACGAAGATTGGTTGTGGCTGGCAAACCCAAGGGAATTTGTAAACCCTTACGCCTTAAATCTTCTGTTATCCTGGAATACGATGGAGCACACACACTCTACAGTGGTAGGTGGAATTTGGTCCTTTCTAGAAGACTATGCTTTTGTGGCTTTTCGGGAAACCTGAGATGTGAGGGATTTAAATTCTGGTGGTAGAAACACCATCCAGTTAGCCACCAAGCTAGGCCTTAGGAGCAGACCTAAAGCAGGCCTTTTGATTAGTGCTCATCACTTTCTTGCACGTAGGTATATTCCTTTGAAATCTGACTACACCCTGGCAGGGCTCATTTATGATAACTTGCTAAGCAAAAACAAGAAAACCATGATCATTAATATTTACAACATGCGCAGTCCCAGACAAAGTGTGGAAATTGTGAACAAACTTAGATTATTACTTGAACTGGAACACTATGTCTATGACATATCTGTCATTATTTTGGGTGATTTTAACTCTAAACTTTCCTCCCAACAATTGATATAGGGGGAGATTGAACATGATCTGGCCATGGATATTCCATCATCATTACTTAGGCAATCTCCTTGCAAGGCAAGGGAATAACATGGAAACAATTCCTTTCCCAATATGGTTTGTTATGCCAAATAGAAGATGTGCCTGTGATATGCCAGGTAACTTTACGTGGGTCGACGTAAAAATGCAACTCAACCATAGATCATTGCTTTTTGCAGGCTGGCTTTTATGATCTATTTCAGGGCTTGTGTGTAGATCACAGAGAAGAGAGTGATAATTTTCCTCTAGTCATCTCATGAGTTTCGACTATCAAGAAAAAAGAATATGACTTGAATGGAAATATAATCATTAACAGCAACGTTTTATCTGTAGTGCTAACAATTTAGACATTGCTAGTAACTATCTTAACATATATGGCACAGAGCTAGCCTTTGGAAATCTGATAGTAAAGCATCCTTCTCAGGGTGGCATACCAGTCCCGTCAGACTTATTCAGTACCTGAGAGAGTTTCTTAGAGAAATACGAGCAGCTGATCTGTAACTTAAAATGGCAGGTGTTTCCCAATCTGGAAATTCGGTACAATAATCTCTCGAAACCTAAAGAGGATATTGTACATGGTGACTGTTAAGATTCAAAATAGAGACAAAAAAAGAGAGATGAGGCTGACATTTCGCAGGGCACCACACAAGCATGTCGATATGGCGGCCCTAGCTACACATTGTAAAACATAAAGAGAGAACATTACCTATGGCTGCGAGGACATAAGCACAGGATTAAATTGGAGTGTTGGTACAAATTCGTGAAGATATGCTGGAATTATGATGTGCAGGTTTACACAGCGGATTAATGACAAGAATTATAATGCAACATTGTCAGTGGGGGTCTCTAAGGAAACTTGGAAATCCTATATCAAGGAAACCATTGGTAAGAAACATATTCCCTCTGTACTTCATGATTAAGGTAATGGCAAAATGGCATAAATTAGAGGACATCTTCCCATTTATTAAGAACTCAAAGTTTTTGAGAGCAGTGTGACCTGATAGCACTTGTAATGCCCTAATGAAATTGAACATCCACACTGGGCCAATATTCTCCATCAGCTTTTCTTTGCCGTTGGCATAACCAGATTGATACCTTAGATGATGATTCATAGTATAATCGTGCTGGTCTATATAAGGGGCTCTAGAGCCAACCCCCAAGAGCTATCACATTCTAGTATTACTTGGAGCTACAGGGAAAATATTTGCCAGAGTGCTGGGAGTCTCTGAACCAGATCTTGACATTTAATCAAACTGTTTTCAGGAAATCATTTTCCACATTGGACAACATTTTGTCATTGATTTGTATTGTTGAGGGTGCCTGGAACCTACATAAACAACCTATCTACGTGGCATATGTTAATTTTAGTGCAGTTAAAATAAATACACTCTGGCATAAACTGAGGGCATGGGACTAATGGCCTGTTAAGAGCAATGATGTATCTACATCAAAATACCTTGGTGAAGGTTCGCCTTGATGTTAAGGACTCGCTGCCGGATGCGTTACTCACTTATACCATGGTAAAGCAGGCATGTATGCCTTCCACACTACAGTTAACTTATGTATGGCTGTCTCATCCCTCCAACTATTCAACGCACCTACATTTTGTAATCAGTGTATCCCTTGGCTTGGTTACACTGATTACCTCATTTTACTTAATATGACACCTAGAGGCCTGCAAGCCCAATTAGACCAACTGGCAGATTATTTAACCATAAACATGTCCAAGATAAAGACTATGGTTTGCCTACCTGGGAAGAAGAGGCATCTGTCTATATATACTTGACACTTGAATGGAGATATCATTGAATACATGTATTCTTATAACTACTTAGGCACAGCCAATGAACATTGCTTAAAGTGGTCAGACCAATTGACTTACGTGGGAATAGAACCACAGAGGCTGGCCAGTGCTAGTAAAGAATTCTCAACAGAACATGCAAAGTATTCCCTGGTATCTCTCATCATAGTCTCAAGAAAGATCTTGGCTACCCTCAGAGTGTTACTGGGTACCAGGCTCTTTTTTGATCAGCCAGCCTTCCACTGCCTCAGAGCCTTGCACTTAGGGGCTGTAACTGTAACCCTACAGTCCCTTGTTCTGCCTGCACTAGCCAGAGCTGTGCTGCCCTGGCTGCACTTACTCAGAGAATTGCTGCCCTGTTTCCCCCTCCCCTCTCCCTTGCACTTACCCCTCCCTTTATCCTTGCACTTCATTTTCTCACACTTGCATGATTAGAATGACTCAAGGACTAGTAAGATCATTGATCTTGTCCTCCCGCTATCTTCCCTCCCTTGCCTTGTCACGCCTAGAAACACTTGTGTACAGGTGTGTTATAAATGACTCATATCAAGATGAAAATCTTTCCCAACATTTCATATGTAATTGAACGATGGGAAGTAAAGATCAGAAAATACCTGTGTAAATTGAAGGGGTACAGTCTTAAGATCATCCTGAACCTGCTTCTTGACTTCCAGTAGAATTCACTTTTTGTGAACTGGGCATATGTTCTGTCTCGACTATTGCTTTAATACATCAGCTGTACTACTACTGGACATTGGTAAACACAGGTAATCACATTCTGCTTAAGGCCTTGTTTACTGAAACTTCCAAGATGGTAACTCGCTCTAAAACATCTACCAGTGACAAGTTCTTGAATGAAGGCAGGCTTTGGTGTTCCTGACTGAACATTAATTCACTAGCTACCACGAGACCTGCATTTAAAAGATCAGTGAAGCTATTGGTTGAGAAAGACAAAGAACTAAATTGGATAAATCTTTCAGCCATATGTATTTGTCAAGATTACACCGATGGTCTTGATTCTCTGCAGCCCATTGTACAGTAAAGAATTTTCCAATGCTTACATCAGAATGGAATACATGTGAGTCAAATTCAACTTAGTAGACACGCTGGATAGCATTGGTGCTAGAAATCACATTAATAAGGATGAACGTAATTGTAGATTGTGTAAGACAGAATCTCTTGACAGCTAAGTATTTGATTTTCACTCGTAGGGCCTTAATTGCATTAAATGCTGAAGCTGTAATGGCCATTCTTCATATTTTACTAATGATGGTCTATGGAGACACTATGTGTTGGGTAATGTTATCCCATTCTTACTAGAATGTGGCTTACAATTAAAGACATTTTGATTAACTATCGTGAATCTCATAGAAATATGCTAGAATATGCCTGGAATGTGCATGTTCTTACCCTTTTTTCTTGTTCTTTTTTCCCTTTATATTCCTCGTATGTATTCCTTATAATTACTTTGAGCTTCTTTTTTTTAAAAAAAAATTTAGTTGTTGACTGTATTCTTTATGTAAACAAATTGTACACAAAGGCATTTTTTGTGGCTGAACTACATGGAATGAAAAAATATATCTAATCATAGGTTTGCATGTTGACACTATAATCCTTATCAATAAATAAATTGTGTCTCATATAACTGAAAGCTAGTGTTCCCAATACAGTTCACTGTTCCTGCTAACTGTCCTTTTCTCCCCAGTACTGTCAACTGATACCCCCAATATTGTTTTTGGGTGCTTATGGTCTTCATTGCCCTGGGCCTCTGCCCTATCACATACAGAATTACAATATTGCTAACATTGCCCTATGCACATTTGTTAAACACACAGGCCCTCATTACGACCCTGGCGGAAATCGAAAAACGATGGCGGAAATGCAATACCGCCATCGAATAGCGCTCGGTGCGATTATGACCCGTCACCGTAAAGTACGATGCCATTAGCGACACCGTAGTGAACGCCAACGCTAACTGCACCAAGTACGCGCACGCGCGCCATGCGAAACCGTAATTACCACCATGGCGCAACGGTACGCGAATTCTGACCCTAGCGGACATATACCTAACGCCATCAAGCATGGCGGAAAGTACCATTCCGCCATGGTGAGAAGTACGGCATCGCGAACCAACCGTAAAAGGCCCTACTGAGTGCCTGTACACCACTCCCTGCCCACATTGCACAACTCCTCGTAGGTGCAATGAAGTCACACAATGCAACCAGTGAAATGTACAAGTCACCCATGCATGCCAACGAACAAATGAATCTAGGGGCTCCAAGTGCCTTGTGAGTGGCCATCCATATTTGCCATGGCACCATTGCCGTACTGATGCAGCACAGGCATGTGAAGGTTCAAGTCCAGCAACATGAACTGAAATATGAGACAAACAAAAACAGGCCCCCCATCGCTTGACACCAGTGTAAGGCAACATTCAAAGCAGTATCCTGAGGGAGACTGCACCAGCCCTGTACTCCTGCCAGTAAACAAACCAACCATCAGCATAAGCATGTACCACACAAGTTGGCAGAGTGACTGAGCAGCCAGGCTCATCTCAAGAGGGGCCAATGGGAGCTGCAGGGCACAGATGGCACGAATACAGAAGCTATTCCAATGGACATGACCTCAGTCTCCCTCCAAGAAACGCACGCAAACACAGGCACCTGTGACCAGCCATATTCTGATAATCACATCATTCCACCAATCCACCTGGCTGACCGGCATCTGTTACACAAAAGCTAATCCCCCGCCCCTGAGCATGACATCATTAAAACAGTCATAATGGCAGCCCCTATCCCTGACCTCACTGGGCTTCGTAGGCAAACGCGCCCAGTACAGTACCACGCAACTATACTCAGAAGCCGGAACCCAATGCAGATCTTCTCACAATACATCGCTCCACAAATAGGAATATGCTACATTACTTGCAAAGAAGAACGCTACACGGTCAATATCATAATCAAAATTTAATGCACAACAAAATCACCAAGCCCATACAGCTATTAGGTCATGAACTCCAAAATATATTACATTATTGTGGGCTGCATCCGCAATAAATGACCAGCTTCTTCTTGTGTGACGCCCTGTTCCTTCATGGTACACAGGGGCTACATTCACGTTCAAAAAGGCAACATGGAAGCGCCTAGAACCGCAGGGCCGTCCCATTAGGTAGGCACTAGTCCAGCTGAAAGGTCGATATGTTGCTCCTAGCCACTAGTACTGCGTAAGGGCATGTGGCCCATTGGCGATCGTCCCATAAGATCGTAATGGTGCTCCACTGATTAACACGAAGCAGCAGGTGTCGGGAGTAAAAGCCATCTGCAGGAGTGGCATACAGATGGCAGCGGCAAAAGGGGAGGAGATACCTGTCACCCAAATGAAATGAAAAAGAATAGTATGGGCATCAGAACTTCATTTGAATTACTCACTTCAATGATCACACTAAATCCACAGCCATATGCATGCTAGCCCACTCAAAAGGATTATTCCCACCCAAAAATCACTTGCGAATCATAACTATATAAATCGAGGTGAAAACACTATTACAAACGAGTGTTTGTGTGCATGCATCTGTTAAAACAGAATCCATTAGATGGGATTAGTAACGTGCATAGACACAAGTGTTTGAAGGCGCGTCGAGACAGGGAGGGTTCAACAAGGGCAGATAGACGATGGTCCCACTATGGCAGCCCTGCATCACATAGTGCAGGGGAAGTGGATAGATTCCAAAAAGCCCTGTACATGGCAAACTCTCTATTAAATCATCTGTCCATGCATCCATACATCATTCCCTCATCCCGGTATGAAAACGCCTGATTATTTACTCACATAACATGTGAAATTTCCATTGAGTCTGTGCGTAATGCAGTCTGCAAAATCCACTGTGCTCCAGCCCGGAATTCCAGTGTTGTGAAGTAACATGTATTTGGGAACGTCCTGCCTTATCATCCACTACGCTATTGCGCATCCCATACTATTCATATCAATCATTGCATTCTCGCCATGGCCCCTGTCCGAAGGACATTAAACAATAGAACTTTATATCTGCAGTCAGACCTGTGGGCGTCTCCTCGCCGCTAGCTGAAAACCGAAAGCGCTGTCCTTCGAATTCCTCATTTGCAACATCACGTCGAAAAGGCATCTGTGACCGCTTGAAATCACAAATCCATCCATGTAGTGCGGCAGTGTGTGAAAATGGCAACTGGCTTCACTCACAAATGGGACGCCCCGCCCGTCGGTGAACCTCGGTACAGTGCTGCATGAGGGTCCACCGTCAATCGAGTACTACATTCCACTGACCCTTCACAAGTTTGTTCGCGACTGCAAAGATAGTATGTGAAACAATGGGACCATAGCAGAATGAACATATGAACCAATATTTCACTGCCATCGGGATTAAATACATGATTGTAATAGCAAGATGCCATGCGTCGAATTGCAGCGTTGTGTGCGGGACGTGCACGCCCAAAGGGGATTGCAGCTTGCACAGGTGGAATGAATCACCACAGGTGGAGGCTATACAGCCTGAAAACACATAAATTGCACACCCAACCCCCTCCCACAACCACACCCACTCCAAAATGCTACCGGCAGGACTAGCGATGTTGGCCCTGGGGGACCTGATAGCACTGCAAGTACTCCAACTTCAAGAAGAAGACGAACACCAACTACTACAACAACCGGCCGCACAGAGGAGACGCAGGAGGAGGAGGAGGGCAAGGCAGGGCCAGCAAGGCCCACCAGCACAGCCACTACCACCACGCAGGCAGCCCGCAATCCCACGCCTCCGAGCACATCCGTTCAACCTCACTGATGAGCAGATCCACACCCTCTACCGTTTGGACCGGGACACCATAACCGCCATTGTGGACATGACACACGCTGACCTTGTCAGCATGATAGATAGCCCAACCGCCATCCCACCCCTACTGAAGGTGGTGTCTATACTCCACTTCCTGGCCACAGGCACCTACCAGCACACAGTCGGACAGTTGCATGGCATTTCACAGCCACTGTTGTCACGGACACTATTGCAAGTGCTCGATGCCCTCCTGAAGCACGCAGACGACTACAACTCTCTACCACGCTCGGAGCAGGAAATTACGAACACAAAAGTGGGATTCCATGCACTTGCCGGCATACCGGGTTGCATTGGTGCCATCGACTGCACCCATGTGGAATTGGTTGTCCCACATGCCATGGAGGCCCAGTACCGCAACCGAAAACAATATCATTCTCTTAATGTACAAATGGTGTGTGACTCCAACAGGATCATTACACATTGTTGTGCCCGATTTCCTGGATCAACCCATGATTCTATGGTCTTGAGGAACTCTACAATACCACGCTACATGGAGCGACACGCAGGGAACAGATCCTGGCTACTCGGTGAGTCTCATTTCATGCATGATAATGTGGGGTATGTAATGCGGCAATGACCTGGCAGGAAGGGGGGGGTGCGTACGTAGCAATGTCATTCCACAAACATCCTTTATTGTCCACATACAGGTGATGCCGGGTATCCACTTAAGAGATGGCTCCTTACACCACTCCGGAACCCACAGAACCAGCATGAGGAGGACTACAACCATGCCCACTCACGTACCCGTGTAGTCATAGAACAGGCATTCGGCCTACTGAAGACTCATTTCCGCTGCCTCAGCAGGTCTGGCGGGGCACTCCTGTACCGCCATGAGAAGGTTGCAAAGATGGTCATGGCATGTGTCATGCTACACAACATGTGCGTACGTAGAAATGTGCCCATGCCCCCTGACGCAGAACTGCAAGCACCTGAAGATGGTCATGATGAGGGTGGGGATGTGGCAGCACCTCAAGGAGTCCGCGTGGCACAGGAGGGCCGTGAAATTCGTCAGATTATCATAGATTCATGCTTCTAGCACTCACGCCTGGTGGCTGATACATGGACACGGGACTTGTGGCACTGTGTGTGTCTGGAACATGCACAATATGGACTGTACGCCTATAAAGGCCTCGTACACAAAGATCAATGTCCACACATCTCATTGGATGATTGTGCAATGTTTATAGCATATTTGAAATTATGTTACACACCCCATCGACCCGCCACCCAAGTAAGCCCAACACACCCCCTCCACCCTCCTACCTCCCCCCCGAACACCAGTGTCCAAAGATGCTCATTGTCAGTGGGCAGACGCTATTGCAAGCCCCCTCTCCGGGTATCAGGGGCACCCCTGCCTGTGGAGCGCAGGTTCCTCCCAGATCTACGTTGGGGGCTGCCCTGGACGGAACTTGCAACGGATGATGTCTCTGCCTGCTCACGTCCATGCATGTCCCTAAGGGTTTGTGAGAGCTCAGTGAGCACACGGCGCACAGCGGCAAGTTCAGCACATACGTCTTTGGACGTCGCATGCAGTTCCCCCCTCAGGCTCTTGGTGCTTCTCTCCATTTGTACTCTCAGGCTCTCGGTGCTTCTCTCCATTTGTACCCTCAGGCTCTCGGTGCTTCTCTCCATTTGTGCCCTTAGTGTCTCTGTACTTCTCTCCATTTCTGCCCTAAGTGTCTCAGTAGATGTTTCTATGGCTGCCTTAGTACCCCCACATTCATCAGCATGGTCCTTGAGGAGCGTGGCCAGTTGCTGCTGTTGCACGATCACCTGGTCGAGGGACTGTTGCCTCTGCTGTGCCATGGCCATTTGCGGTGGTGTCACAGAGGGGCTGATCACCTCATGTTGCCTTGCCACAGGGCTTGTGGGGGATGGCCAGTCGTCGTCTTGTGGGTGCCCCTGCGTGGTATCCTCATGGTGTACGGGATGAAACAAACAGGGGGATTGAGACAGGTCATGGATGGATCCTACATCGACATCACCGTTTTCTGTGTCGGAGCATGCTGCCATTAATGCAGTGTCACCTATGGTGCTGCTGCCACCAGAAGCAGTGCCTTCTGTGGCATCCATTGGGGGGACCTGTGGTGGTGCTGTTGTGGGCATGCTGGCTGCTGGGGTGCCTGTTGAAGTCCCCTCCTGTGTGCGATTTGTGCTGCTGCCGTGTCTTGATCCGTGCAGCTGAGGTGGAGGGTCTTTGGCCGTTGGTCTTGGCCCTCTTTGCAGGTGTGCTGGTAGGGGTGTCCTGGAGCTCGTCGTTTGAATCGGACCCTGTGGTGGAGTAAAGGAGGGCGAGCATTATTAATGGGTCTGTGGAAATTGGAATGGCAATGTATCACATGCATTGGGGTGGTACCTGAGGGTGATTTGGGTCAGGGCCTTGGAGGTGGTTTCATTTTTGTGTGGATTGAGGATGCAGTTGTTTTGCAGCCTGCGGTTAGGGTGTGCCTGCTGCACGTGTAGAAGGTATTTTTAGGATTTTTAATTATTTATGTATTTAATGTGACTTTTAAAGTGCGCTATCAGGCCAATGTATGTGGACCTTCTCCTGGCCATGTGTTTCTGTTGCACTATGTGGACACATGGTACTTCACATGATTGGACATTGTGGATTTAGCATTGTTTTATTTGGGCCACCTACCTGATTCTTCGGATGTCTGCACTCCTTTCTCCATCCATCCGACTCCCTCTATACTCTCCATTCCAATGGTGGAGGCACAGATTTCTTCCCAGGGGGTCAACTTGATGGGTGATTCCGATCCTCCCCCGGTAGCTGTGGCAATGTTACGGTTGGCGGATAGTATGCTCCGTACGCGTATCCGCAAGTCGTCCCATCGCTTTCTGCATTGCTGTGGGTTGCGGGGTGCGGTCCCCACCGCACTTACCCGCTGTGCCACCAGGGCCCATATGGCCTTCTTGTTCGCAAGTGCCGTCCTGGTCATTTGCGTCGAGAAGACGACGGCAGCATTCTCCTGGAGGGTCTCTGTGAGCACGGTGAGTTCCTCACGGGAGAAGTGGACCTGCCGCTTGCGGTCGCACGCTTTTTTCGCTACTTTTCCCATTTTTATTGTTTTCACTAGGGTGGATGACGGGTTGGGATGTGTCTCAGGGTAGTATTTTTAATGGTTGTGTGAGAATTCTGATTTTATAGGTGTACGGCGTGCTGTTTCCCGTTCCGGGACCATGTTTTTACTTCCGTTTCCGTATATTTACGGTCACCGTATTTTCCGATTGCCGCTCATTACGGTGACCGCTATGATGGGTGGCGGAATTGCACCTAGGGCGCCGTACGACGGCGGTGAGGGGCGTTTTGGGGACATTTCCGCCATCGCGGACTTTGCACTTCCGCCATGGCGTAGTGCTCGTGCCCGATGGGTCGGAATTAGCCGCACTTTACTCCGTCGTGCAATGGCGGAAACGCTATTTACGCTATGGCGGTCAGGTCAGTTACTTTCCGCCAGGGTCGTAATGAGGGCCACAGTGTTTTACATCCCTGCATCCCTACACCCCTGCCTTTGATACAAATGTATGCTATGCCTGGACACTCAAACCAACTTAAATTGACATCGCCTCTGTGTGCTTAGTGCCTATCCCTACCACCCCTCTCCCCCCTTTTCCTTTATTTTCTCGAATTAAAACCTACATGGACTTATGATTATCTCTTCCGTTCGTCTTACCCTCCCCTTCCCCCGTCCCCTCTCTCCTCGCTCTATGTAGGGCTCTTGCATTATTGTAACGACCGTCCGGCACCTACAGTATTTTTTTGACACAGTTTGTTTCTCCCTGTTCTTTGTTGTACCGCTGAACGAATATCACTTGCTGATTCAGAGTTTCCAATGCTTATTATGAATGTTAACTTGTTTCCTCCTTCCCTTCTTTGTGTTGGAGTGCTTTGCAACGCTGGTTTAAGTGTATAGGTGCAATATAAATGACCAATAAATAAATAAACAAATACATGTAGGTTGGGCCTAAATATATGGCAGTATGGCACTTTTAAATACACAAAGCCTCTCTCCACAATATATTATTAACACAGGTGACCCCACATATGTCACTGGCACACATCAATTTTATAATGGCTACTTACGCAATGTATACCATCTTGACCCTGGAAATCATTTGGTTATGCTGGCTGTTTCCAAATATATGCCAGCAGTCCACTTTAAAATACTTGATGTCTCTGTCCAACATATGTGCCAGCCTGTTATTCTATGCACTTACACAATCTGGATGCTGGTAAACCAAATATATGTCACTGGTGCTCTAAAGGTTCATGATACCTATATCGTTAAAATATATGTGAATATGACCAAGTAAATCATTTGGTCATGCTGTCTTTGCCCATATATATATTTACATGCATGCATACCACTTTATATTGCATTTTCCCTCTGTTCTAAATATATACCAGCATGGCAAGTTAAACACTTGCTATGTGGTGCGTTGGTCCCCAAATCTATTTTAGTGGAGTTCTTTATCTGTTTCGACCAGCCCTCCCCCAAAAGTATATGCTTTTAGCCCCATTTTTGGGAAGGTTACTATATTTTAAAGATTGATATATTCAGCCTTGAACCACCTAAAAAACCCTACATATCTTACACTGAGTCCCACAAAATGCTTGGAGGTGCTTATTTTTTGGGCTTGCACCAGGCCCCAATCTTCAGTACATACACACTCACATCTGCCCTCGTTCACGCACATACTCACATTTACTCAAAAACACTCAGCGCCTCATTACACGGAAGGCGATAAGGGTTAATGGTCACCGCTAATGCTACCGGTGACTGTTAACCCTTACCGCCTTACTATGAGTTCCCTTTGCGGGACCCGACTTTAACGGCTGGTTTTACCATGGTTTTACCAGCTGTTAAAGTAGGGACCCGCAAAGGGGCCTTGGTGCTAATTACGGAAAAAATGGGAATGGGGAAGGGCCTTGGTGAATGGGGAATTACTGCCCCCGCTCACCTTGGAGTAGGGCGGTAATTCAGCCATCCACCAAGGTGGACACAGTAAAATACCGGCTAATAGCGCCATGGTTACCGCCTACCGTGTAATGAGGCCCTCAGACTTCTCACCCTCTCCCTCACAAACAAAGGTGTCAATGCTCATAGACTCCCACACCTGAACCATGTGCACGCACACACACCACACACGCAACCAGACTCAGTGTGGACATGCCCGACCACACATTCGCAATTACTCACACACATGCACCTAAATGCACATACCTTTCATTTGAAAAATGCACTCACTCAAACCCATTTTGGACTACCAACAAAACGTGATCCCTTGGGAGAGGCAGCTGCTTCTCTCTAGCTTTGGGCTTTGGATCAATTAATCTATCAATGAGCCTAAATAAAATTATGTGACAGCAATGTAATGTAGATTTTCATTTAGATTATTGTACAATTCCGCTAAATGATAAAGGAAAATAGGACTATAAAATTATCATAGGATTTATTTCTGAATGTATGATGTATGAAAAGCATTAAAAATAATAAAGTGGATAGTTATGTAAAATAACCCGATCAATTAAAGTTTCTCAATAGATTCGAGTAAGGAAGTTTGTCACATTCTTAATTCATACTGGGATGAGGAATAGTGATGATGTGGTAATGATCCAAATAAACATGCTCTATAATCATGTATTACAAACAATGACCTTTTATTGTAAGAGTATACAAATGTGGGCAATTTGCACCAATGCGAATCGGTTTGAAGGTGCATAGAATATATACTTTTTTTAATTGGGTGTATTAGTTACAGTGTGGATCGATTATTATACAAGCTCATATTTGTATCGCTCAGAGCAGACTTTTTTTTTTAAATGGAGAGAAACGAAATAGAAGCTGATAAAGAAAGCTAGTATTAGTGAGTGGCTGCTTGTGAAATGTGAGCTTTGGCAAAACATTGTTCATGTTCACGTGCATACTACGTTGACCTTCATCTTTCTCTCAAAATAATGTTGTATCATCAGGGGCCATGACAACGTACGGGAGTCTGACATTTCCATGGACAATTGCTGCAAGTTATCTGTTTCAAATAAGAGGACCCTTGATTTGAATTAAATGTATTTCATGCAGCAAAAGTGAGAGAACACAATACGTATGGAACAAACCTACGACGTGTAAGTTCACACTTTGATTTGAATTTCAAATATGTAGTAGTATCTATGTTGACCAATAGAGGACAGGGTTTAGAAATTCACTAGTACATGCAAAGAAATTATAATAATTTAACACATATTCAAAAAGGTACAATAGTAATGTTTTCTTTATTGATAAGCAGGTACAACTGCCTTACGTGTGCATGCCATGGACTTTATATTCCAGTGGGTTGGATCATCGGATTGTTACAATAATATCGGAAATGCTAACAGGCCTGGTGTGCTCATTACCTTTAACCATTATCTCAAGCAATGTGCCCTTTCAAAGTCTGTTATAAGAAGATTCGGAATAAGATTCAACTCATACGTTTTTTTAGCATGATACCTAACATGTCATCTGCTTACTTAACGGCCACGCTCTTTATACTAGCGAATGTTTACATGCAATTTGGATAAAAACATTTGTGAGATATGGATTTTAATATCTGCGTATCGAAAACAGTGATTCTGAATTTTAAAAGAATCATGTTGAATTAAAATTAATTAGGATATTTGTATCTTGGATTGACACTTGGAATAGCAACTGAAAAATCAATATTACTTTTGAATTGAATCATCCTTTTTGAAAATGATTGGGAATGATAATAAAACTATTTTTGTACAAGTAAGTTAGGCACTACGAAACAATTAAAGATATTGATATATGTTGCGATATAGATATTATTACAATGGGTAAACTACATGAGTGAATGCTAGGGCTGACACTTGTGCTCCCTTCATTCCTTGTGCTTATGATTTTATATAGGACAGAGCTATTCAAAACGTAAACTGGCAGTTTCTAGTGAGTGTCTGTGTAGGTAAGGACAGAAACATAGGGGGTCATTACAAGGTGGGCAGTAAGGGATACCGGGCACCGGTAAGGAGACCGGTGCCAGTAATCCCTTACTGCCCTATTCCAAGGTCCCTTGGCAGGGACCGTAAGGAACGTGTGGTCCGACCACACGTCCCTTACGGGTCACGCTAAGGGACCAGGGTGCTTATAACAGGCTTGCAAGTCGCAAGCCCGTTATTAGCACCCTCCCCATTCCCATTGAGCCCTATAGGGGCACAAATGAGAATGGGGAATGGTTTGTGCAATGGCGACTTACCGGTCCCGCCAGGGTCGGACTACACCGGTAAGTCCCCATTGCACAACACCGGTGCTGGACCCGTTATTGGTGGCAGTCATGGCGTAAATTGCGCCATGACTACCACCAATCTTGGAATGAGGCCCATAGACTGAGACATGATAACAAGTTAAACACTTAATTGTCTAAAAGGTACTTGGCTATATAGTGAAGTGGATTGTCCTCGGATTGTTTACCATTAACTTGTATTACTCCTAATCTTGTTTGTTATAGTATGTATGAGGTAACCCTATCACTCCACGGCAACTATTGTATTTACATAAAATCAGTTGATATTGTCTTCTCTCCTGGGAACATATCAGGCCAGTTGAACCAATTCTGAAAAGTTATGCAACACTTCCCATACAGGAACATTCTACATGTTAGTCAGGAAAATAGAGGCTGGACATAAGAACTGTGATGAGGGAGTGTAAGACAAGGAATAAAGAAGATTAATGGTAAGTAACCCCAGCTTTATCTCTATGTCCCTCTTCCTTGTCGCTGTACTTAATTATGAGATGTTTCAACTGCAGGTTATGAATGGTCCAGAATAAGAATAATCCAGAAACTAGACCATCTGCAAACCTTCCACTACTGGTTTATTTCACAACACAAACAGTTATTCTCCACAAATGTTAATGGTAGTATTGCACTAAGTATCCGAGTATGAAAGGAATGCTGATGTAAATTGAGTGTACAGTGCAAGATAACATTATTGGGATCTGCCAAAGTGGTCACTCTAAATATGTCCTCAATGGAACTGTCACGATTCGCTCCCTTCGCTCCCATTCCCACCACTTGGGGGCATGATTTGGGGTTTATTCCCTACTGGACTTTCATTCCGAACCTTATGCTACAGTGCTCTGATGAATTGGGAGCGCTAAATCCTTACTTTCCAAGCTACTTCCCTTCCGGATCCATTCCAGGTTTTTGCCAGCCAGTATGCTGCTTTAATAAAATGACTATGCTTCCCAGAATGCCTTGCCCACAGCTTCATCTCCACTCTTGCAGGACAAGACTGGGTGGAGGATATGCAACACCTGTGGCTGCAGGTGCAGCAAGCAGCACACCTCTGGCGTGTGCTCGTTAAGCAGGTTTAAAAGCCTCAGTTTGCTTCAGTCCAGCGCTAGTCATTGACGCAGTGTTCCTGTTTTGTAACTGTGCCCTTGTTCCTGATTCTTAGCCTTGTGCCTAGTTCCACGTTTCTATTCCTTGTTCCTTATCCCTGGATTTCGAATGTATGTGCTTATTTGATTTCTGCTTCCCAGACTCCCTTTCTGTCTTCCTCTGTTTGCAGGCAGTATTTCTCAGTCCTTTCCCTTTTGGTGCAGCACAGTTTGCCTGTGTTCTATATTTCTTTGACTGTGTCCTTTGCTGCTGTAAACCTTGATGCTTTAGTCTTTCCTTTTCATAGATTGGCTTCCTGCCTTTTTCCTTGGATGGGTGGGGCAAGTTTGCCTTTCTAATTTCGTTTTTCCCTGCTCCTGTTCCTTACTTTCTCTTGGAATCCATTCCATATTTTCCCTTGCACATCTGCATTTATTTCCCATTGATTATTAGGTGTGGTGTGCTGTTGTAGCTAGCTCCTGTGTGAATACCTATGTTTTCCTCATTATTCTGTAATCACTATTCCTTCTTGCTGTAACCCTCACCTGGTTCCCACGGAGGCTCTGGTCTGGTCTGGGTTGCTGTGGCCTCTTCAAGCATGATGAGCAGAATTCGGACCACCGATTGAACAGGACCCCCAAATCTTGCTTGTCTGGCCCGTAGGAATATCCTTCTGCAGATGAGAAAGGGGATTAACTGTCTGCTGAATAGTGTGCTTGCTCCCCCCTTCCGCCCTTCGTTCTTCTCTGACTTCCGCCAAAACCCCCGGTTTAAGCTCACCTTATGGTTTGGAAGGATGAACTCTCCATCCTGCTTCTGGTGCAGGGGCGCGCGTTCGTCCAGTTACTTCACTGGTTTTCAGAATGGCGCTGGCAAATCCACATGACTTTTCTGAGCGATACGTCGTAAGTATGAAGATGCAAAAGTTCAAGTGTGAGCCTCCTTTTATGTTGTTTTTCCTAACCTGTGATCTGTCCTTTATTTCAGGTGCAGAACAAAGGCGATGCGTTGAGGGGTTAAATTGCCGGTGGTAAAATTAGGTGAGTTAGTGATGAGGGCGACCCCTCTAAATGTCTTTATAATTCCCCAGTAATGTCTTTTGTCCTTTCCCCATAGGGGCCGGGGTGCGGTACCTGGCAAAGCTGCGGCGCCGACCCGAGATGTGGAATGGTTCACCAAGAAAAGCCGGTAAGTAATATGGCTGAAAATTCGGCTTTCCTCTTGTGTTCCCTTGCTCACCTTTTGTCTCTTCTTCTCTCCCCCAGGTGCAGAGATGTGGCGACCGGTGCTGAGAGCCGCAATGGAGCCGGGCGGCGTCTCGGGATCAGGTGAGTGAAGCGCGGCGCTGCAGCGAGCAACGCAGTGCTTTTAAATGGAAGTCTTCCTTCAGGAATGCTGGCGTAAAGATTCCGGATGCGGGTAAGAAGGTTGAATAAGTTCTTGGTTTTCACCTTTCTCTTCTCTTCTTTCCTTACAGGTGTTCCAGGTTCGAGGCGGGCGTGGCTGGAGTCCAGGTGCAGGAGCAGACACCGTGAGCGTTCAGCTGCTGGGATGCAGAACAACGCGAAGCACGTGTGGCTGTCCAGGCGTGGCTTAAATAGCCTTGGAAGAAGTTCTAGGTGAGTATTCTTCCACAGCCCCACCCAAGTAACAAAATAGTTCCTTCAGAAAAATAGTCCCTCCTAAGCCTCATTTGGCTTGGTTCTTCATGCAGCATGGTCTGCATCAGGTGAGTGTGCAGCATGGTCTGCTTCAGGTAAGTGCACCAAACACTTCCCTTTATGAGCCTGGCGCCTATGTCGCCAGGACTGATGTCCAACATGAGGCTGGCACCAACGGCGCCAGGACAGAGTCCAAAGAGCCTCTATAAAGGGCTGCTGGGCTTTTACCCGGGGGGCATGATGCCTGCTCCCGGGGGTACTGGGCCTGGCCTGGTGCTCCGGGGGTAGGCATCATGACAGCACTCCCCCCTAAAGCCCCTCCCAAGGTCGTTCCCTCAGGAGGTTTCGGTTTGTTCGGGAAATTCCGATGGAACCTTTTTACTAGCCAAGGTGCATGTATGTGGTCACTGGTTCCCAAGATCTTTCCTGAGGCCCGTACCCCTTCCAATCAATTAGATAGAAAATTTTTGATTTTGAGATCTTAGAGTCCAAAATGTTCTTCACCTTGAATTCAGGCTCCCCATCTATCTGGATTCGTTCTGGTGGCTTTATTAATCTGGTTCCTGGTTGCACTGATTTCAAAAACGACACATGAAAAACGGGGTGAATCCGCATGTTAGCTGGTAGATCTAGCTTGACTGCCACTGGGTTAATTATAGCTTTGATCGAGTAAGGGCCTAAATACCTTGGATTAAAAGTCCGAGGTCCCTTGAGCGATAAGTGTTTGGTAGCCAACCATACTTGATCCCCTATTTGGTATGGAGGCGCCTCCTTTCGATGCAGATCCGCATTCTTTTTGTATTTCCCTTTTGCATGTTGTAAGTGTGCCGTAGCATCCTTGAAGGCTTGAGTAATCGTAGAATGCAAATGGTCCACTGCGGGCATTTCGAGGCTCAAAGGTAAGTCCAAGTCTGAAGTACGAGGGTGATGTCCATATAGGGTATAAAAGGGGCTCTGACCAGTTCCAGAGTGTATCGAGTTATTGTATGCATATTCAGCCACCCATAAAATATCCTTCCAATTACCCTCCGATTGGTGCAACATACATCGTAGATATTGTTCAAGGGTCTGGTTCGTTCTCTTCGTCTGACCATCGGTCTGTGGGTGGTGGCTGGTTGAGAGTATTACGTCGATTTGTGCCAGTTGACAACACTTTTTCCAAAAATGAGAAATAAACTGGCTTCCCCGATCGGAGATTAGTATGGCCGGGAATCCATGCAGACGGATGATATTTTCGAGGAATTCCTTGGCAAGAACAAAAGCTGAAGGTAATCCTTTCAACGGAATAAAATGGGCCATCTTGGAAAATAAATCCACCACAACCAGAATAGTATTGTATCTATTACAAGAGGGCAGGTCTGTGATAAAATCTAGTGACAAGGTGTGCCAAGGTGCTGGTGGAATGTCTAAGGGTTGAAGAAGACCGGCGGGTTTTGTTTCTTGACCTTTGTTTTGGGCGCAAACTCCACAGGACATCACAAAAGATTTAATATCCTTTCGCCAGGACGGCCACCAGAATTGTCGTTTAATTTTTTCCTCTGTTTTGGCAATGCCAGGATGTCCTTCCATCAGAGTATCGTGATGACGGGAAATAACCAGTAATTGCAATTCCTTTTCTGGCAAAAATAAACGTCCTTGGAAGTAAGGTAAGCCATCATTGATTGAAAAGTCAGACCCCCTTTTGATCCAATCCTGCAAGGCTGAAGAGTCCAGGAATAGTTTTACACGTGCTTGAATGTCTTCAAGGATTTGTAAAGTGGTTATCCCCAAGATTCTTTGTTCGGGAATTATCGGCACAGGTCCATAGCTTGTGTCCATTTCTCCCATTCCAATTCGAGATAGCGCGTCCGCTTTGCCATTCTTACAGCGGGACGGTAAGTGATTACAAAATCAAACTCAGCAAAGAATAAAGCCCATCGGAGCTGTCGTGAAGACTGAGCCTTGGCAGTTTTTAAATATTGTAAATTTCGGTGATCAGTGATCACGGTGATGGTATGCCTGGCACCAAGAAGATAATGCCGCCAAGCCTTAAAGGCGGACTTAATGGCTAATAATTCCTTATCGGTGATTGCATAATTTATCTCCGGCGGCGAGAACTTTCTGGACCAAAATGCTACAGGGTGCAGTTGGTTGGTTTCGGGGTCTCTCTGAGACAGGACAGCTCCCATGTCTAAGCTGGATGCGTCGGTTTCGACTATATATGGGAGATCAGGACGCGGGTGTTTCAAAATAGGTGCAGATGTAAATTTAGCTTTTAATTCCTGAAAGGCCTGTTTAGCTTCCTCGGTCCATTCAAAACGTTTATTCTTCCGCAAGAGTGCAGTGATGGGTTGCACCACCTGTGAAAATTCCGGGATAAACCTGCGATAAAAATTGGCAAAACCAAGCATGCTTTGGACACCTTTCACCGAACTAGGTGATGGCCATTTGAGGATGGCATCCACTTTCCGTGAGTCCATTCGGACCCCTTTAGGTGTCAGGATGAATCCAAGAAACTCAACCTCGGTGGTATGGAAAACGCATTTTTCCAGCTTTGCAAACAGTTTGTGCTGGAGCAATTTCTCAAGGACGGCCCTGACATGTTTTCTGTGATCTGATTCCGAAGAGGAGTACACCAGAATGTCATCGATATACACGACAACACAGACATCGATGAGTTCCCGAAGGACATAGTTCATGAAGAATTGGAAGGCAGCAGGCGCGTTGCACAACCCGAAAGGCATCACTTGGTATTCGAATAGTCCATATTTTGTACGGAAGGCCGTTTTCCATTCGTCGCCTTCTTTTACTCGTACCAGATGATAAGCCCCCCGGAGATCTAACTTGGTGTATATGCAAGCGTCCTTCACCTGGTCAAGGAGTTCAAAGATCAAAGCCAGAGGGTAACGATTTTTAACAGTTATCTGGTTCAATGCGCGGTAATCGATACAAGTTTTAAGGTCGCCTTCTTTTTTTGGCACGAAGAACAAAGCCGAGGATGCCGGAGACTTTGACGGGCGAATGAAACCATTGGCTAGGTATTGATCTAAATATTGTCTCAAATGCAGATTCTCCGGCTCAGTAACGGCATAAATCCTGCTACAAGGGGGTTGTGCACCGGGCACCAGATCGATTTGGCAATCGTACGATCATGAGGAGGTAACGTGTTGGCCTGTTCCTTTTGGAAGACGTCCTGAAAGTCTTGGTATTCCGGAGGTAGTTGCATGGAGACAGAGGTTACTGATGCTAGACTGATCTTCAGATTTTCTGGGTAGCAGGTTCGTGCACACTCCGGAAAGGTTATTCTCTTCGCTCGCCAATCAATTCGAGGATTATGTGTCTCTAACCAAGGGATTCCGAGAATAACCTGAAACTGTGGACCCTTGATTACATCAAACACAACTGCCTCCCGATGGCCGTCCGGACCTACAAGTGTCACCTCAGCTGTGGAATGTGTTACCGGTCCCGAGGCAATTTCGGTTCCATCAACTGTGGTGATGACATCTTTGCTGGTTTTAGGACGCAGAGGGAGGTTAATCCTGGAGACCAATTCACGATCCACGTAGTTTCCTATAGCCCCACTATCGATGTATGCCTTTATTGCATGCAACCGCTTAGGCTGTTCCGGATCTACGAGGACCATTGGCACAATGAAATAAGAGGTCTGAGAGTTTGTTTTCAAGCTCGGCAAGCGGACCCCTAGACTTGTCGGGCGGGGTCGTTTCCCGATACAGAGGTTTCATGGATTTTATCAGCGGCTCCTACCACCTTCCTGGGCGGCCTTGCCGGGCAATCTCGTAGAAAGTGTCCAGAGGATCCACAATAAAGACATAAGTGCATCTGCCGTCTTCTTTCACGTTCCTTTTGAGTTAAAGGTCCTTTAACTCCTCCGATTTGCATTGGCTCAGAGGCTTCAGCCCCCTTGAGGTTAGCGTGGGTCTTGACTAACACCCGGGTCTCAAACTTTGACCGATCTGCTTTTCTGTTTTGCAGTCTGTGATCCAATGACCACTAAGTCTATATATTCTGAGCATTCTTGGGGCGGATTTACAACTTGGGCCAGGACATCTTTAAGTTCTCTGCGTAGACCTCGATAAAATAACATGATTCTTTTAACCTCTGGCCACCCAGCTTCCACAATTAGTCTATTAAAGGTTGCAATGTAGGAAAGGAGGTCTTGATTGCCCTGTCGCAGAGATAGAAGTTCGTCATCTAGAGCCTGCTCCTCGGAGTGACGAGCAAATAACCTTTCCATGCTTGCTTGAAATCCTTGAAAATCACAAAGAATCGGGTCATCTTGAGTTTCCAGCGGAACTGACCAATCGGCAGCACTGCCGCTGAGATATGACAATACAAAGGCTACCTTGGTCTGGTCATTAGGAAAGGCCCCAGGTCTGCACAGGAAATGCAAACGACACTGATTCATGAATACGGCGAATCGTTTGGGGTCCCCAGCAAAGCGTTCGGGTGGGGCCAGTGGCATGTTTCCAGGTAGATTAATCTGCACTGGGTTACTGGAAAGCACAGGAGTGGGGTTCCCTCCGGACCCGGGTAAAGGAGTTTGTCCAGCTTGAACTTGCAAAAGCTGTCTAGCCAGGTCATCAGCTCTTTCCTTTGTTACAATCACTTCCCTCCTGAGAGCATTAGTCTCTTGACGAGTGGCGTGTACTTCGGCCCGTAATTCCCCCAGTAGTTGGGCCAACTGGTCAGTCTCAGAAGTTTCCATAGTGCCTGGGTGGGAATTTGTAGGAAGGCTTCGCGTTCTGTAACGCTCACCTGGTTCCCACGGAGGCGCTGGTCTGGTCTGGGTTGCTGTGGCCTCTTCAAGCGTGATGCGCAGAATTCGGACCACCGATTGAACAGGACCCCTAAATCTTGCTTGTCTGGCCCGTAGGAATATCCTTCTGCAGATGAGAAAGGGGATTAACTGTCTGCTGAATAGTGTGCTTGCTCTCCCCTTTCCCCCTTTGTTCTTCTCTGACTTCCTCCAAAACCCCCGGTTTAAGCTCACCTTATGGTTTGGAAGGAGGAACTCTCCATCCTGCTTCTGGTGCAGGCGCGCGCTTTCGTCCAGTTACTTCACTGGTTTTCAGAATGGCGCTGGCAAATCCACTTGACTTTTCTGAGCGATACGTCGTAAGTATGAAGATGCAAAAGTTCAAGTGTGAGCCTCCTTTTATGTTGTTTTTCCTAACCTGTGATCTGTCCTTTATTTATTTTTTTTTTTTAAATGTATTTTATTTTATAACGACCACACAGTGCAACAGAACATAAATAGAACACATCAAGCCACAACAAAGGCCAAACAACAGATATGAAAAAGAAAAGAAAGAAAAAACAGAACAGAATTAACTTAACAATCCCCTTCCCTCCCCCCTATGAGCCTGCAGGGTGTCCACCATCATTGTCCGTTCCGTGTGGTGGGGTTCCGTCGCTCTCAGATCCAGCCGAGGTCGACCCCGTACTAAACAGTTCAGCCAATAGCACCTTCCATGCCGTGAGGGAGCTCACCTCTTCCTCCCCTCCCGCCCTGCTGGCCTCCCACCATGCTGTCGTCTCGGCGGCAGCCCATTTCTGGAGGTCACGCCACCATACCTCCACCCGTGGCCTCTGACAATTCTTCCATCCCATGGCTATTCTGCGTTTGGCAAGTGTATAAGCCAAATCTTTAAGCTTCTCCACGTGCCGAAGCTTGCGCGCCCTGGGGTACCCTCCAAGCAAACAGGCCCAGGCCGAATCTATCTTAAGTACAATGCCCCTCCCTGCCAGCTTCTGCGCCACTTCACTCCAGTAGGTTGCAATCACAGGGCAGGCCCAGAACATGTGAATCATATCAGCGTTCTCTGTGTTACACTTGGGACACGCCTGGCGCCCAGCGTCTCGAAATCTGGAAATTCTCAGGGGGGTCATGTATGCCCTATGCGTGATATATAGTTGTATCTGTTTAAACCTGGCATTCCTCGATACTTTTTTGTGGTACCCCAGGGCGCGCTCCCACTGCCCATCCGCCATCGGGGCCCCCATCTCTGTTTCCCATTCCAACCTCAGGTACCGCAAATCCTTCCCAACCTTTGCCATCAGCATCTCGTACAGCCTAGAGACCTCATGCCCGCCCTCGGATGCGTCATACATAATCTCCAGCGTCGCATCCGGCTCGTCAGCCAATACGGTCTCGGGCCAAGTGCTCCGGACCTCCCTGACCACTCTGTGGAACGTCATGTATTGCCCCGCATGCAGCCCCGCCCCCGCCTCTAGATCTGCGAACTCCGCCAAGGCCCCATCCTGCCAAATGTCCCCCAAAGTGACCAGCCCCACTGACTCCCAGTATGTTCGCAGGATGGCCCTAAGCTGTCCGTCTTCCCCTGCCAAGGCCACTAGCGGCAGCTGCGGCATGCACGGCAGGGGATCCCCCATCATCCGGCAGGCTCTTCGCCACATGTTCCTGCCCAACGCTAGCATCTTAGGACGCCCCCTCATCCATGTGCTGGATACCCAAATAATCTCTCGCAGGTAGAAGGGGGAGCAGTCCTTTCCCAACAGTCTATGTTCCGGGGTTTCGTCGTCCGAAAGCCACTTGGCCACGTACTGCAGCTGCGCTGCCACGTAGTAGGCCTCAAAGTTCGGCAGCCTCACGCCGCCTTTCTCATAAGCCTTCTGCAATTTCCACAATGCGACCCTGTTACGCGTGCCCTGCCATAAGAAATCTCTACATACCCTATGTAGTCTAGCAAAAAACCCCTTGGGTATCATGTATGGAATGTTATTGAAATAATGCAGCAGCCTAGGTAGCACGACCATCTTAAGCATAGCACCCCGGCCCATCATCGCTAAGGGTAGTTTCTCCCAAAACCTCATGCACTTCTCGATCCTCCCCACTGCCAATTCAGTATTGTGCCTGTGTTCCTCCCCGGTCGTGTGATATACGTCTATGCCAAGGTACCGAAAGGTGCTTGTCGCCCATGGGATTCGCAATACTGGCAACCTCTCAGCCGGTATCCCCACATAGCCGCCCAGCGGGAACAGGGTGGATTTCCGAGGGTTGACCGCTATACCAGAGAGCCAAGCAAACCTCTCCATCACCTCCAAGACATATTGCAAGTTCTCTTCAGGGTATTGGAGGTACAACAGCATATCGTCGGCATACAGGGATATCAGATGGCTCTCCCCCCCCACCTCTATGCCCACCGGGTCATACTGTTGCCGGAGGTAAATTGCCAAGGGCTCAAGGGCCAGGATGTACAACATTG
This sequence comes from Ambystoma mexicanum, assembly GCF_040938575.1. Taxonomy (NCBI): domain Eukaryota; kingdom Metazoa; phylum Chordata; class Amphibia; order Caudata; family Ambystomatidae; genus Ambystoma; species Ambystoma mexicanum. The sequence goes on from NC_090937.1 coordinate 866,000,293, forward strand.
GGGACCAAGGACATCCCTGCCTGGTGCCTCTACCTAACTGCCACCTATCCGACACTACTGCCCCCGTACGAACTCTGGCTAGAGGCGCGCTATATAATAATTCGGCCCACCTCCTGTACCCTGGCCCCATTCCGAAGTGATCCAGTGCCGCCAACAGCCACGGCCAACGAACAGAGTCGAACGCCTTGACCGCATCCAGCGCCACTATCGCCATTTCGCCGTCTTTGCTACATCCCCATTCGACCACTCTGTGTAGGCGTCTATGGTTGTGGGTAATGTTCCTGTCCGGGACATAGCCCGTCTGGTCAGGGTGAATCAGCTTGCCTATTACTCTCCTCATTCTAGCCGCCAAGACAGCTGTTAGGATCTTGCTGTCCTGGTTCAGCATTGACAAGGGTCGATAGGAGCCGCAACCGTGTCCCGGTGTATTGTGCTTGGGGAGTGGCACTATGACCGCTTCCCTGAGTGATTCTGGTAGCTGTCCCAGCTCAAACGCCTCATTAAACATGTCCAGCATGGGTGGGAGTACCTCCTCCCCATACGCCTTATAAAACTCACTGGGGAACACGTCCGGCCCCGGGGCCTTGCAAGTGGGCAGCTGTCGCACTATTTCTCTGAGCTCTTCCAGAGTGATCGGAGCATCCATCTCCTCTCGCTCTTCATCGCTGATTCTGGGCAGGCCTATATCCCCGAGTACTTCATCTATCTCCTCTCGGCTCCCCCCTTCCCGATCTTCATACAATGTTTGGTAGTATTCTGCGAATGCCCCATTTACCCCTTCTTGCGTATCGATCTCTGCACCCCCTTCGGTGATGACCGATCGGATCGGAACCCTAGGGGTTTCGCTCTTATATAGCCAAGCGAGGAGCCTGCCTGTCTTGTCCCCACCCGCATGCAACCTCTCAATGTACTTCGTATAATTCAGGTTACAAAGTCTGTCCCAATGCCCAGAGCACCGCTGCTGCAGCTCAGTAACTACTTCCATATCGGTCCCACCCTTCTCCAATTCTTTTTCCAGCTCGATCTCGGCCTCTCGCAGGTCGGTCAGGATTCCGCCCATTAATCCCTTGGACTTCGCGATAGCAACTCCCCTCATCACCACCTTAAAAGCCTCCCACAAAGTACCAGCCGATTTGACACTCCCTGTGTTCGACTCAAAATACGCGACTATCTCCTCCCTCATGTCCTCCTTGAATACCGGATCCCGTAGCGCTTCCGCCCGAAGGCGCTATGTTGGAATCCGTGCACGTGGGGGGCGCAGCCGCCAATGCATGATTAGGGGCGAGTGGTCCGAGAGGACCCTGGCCCTGTAGTCAATCTGTTCACACTCCGTAAGAATGTCTGGAGTGGCAAAAAAGTAGTCGAGCCTCGTGTGCAGTTGGTGCGGAGCCGAATAGTGCGAATACTGCCTCCCACCCGGGTGTCTCGCTCTCCACACGTCTACCAGGCCTAGATCCGCTAGCAGCGACTGCAACACCTTGGCCGCTGGGCTGGGCCTAACCATTTTGTCATCCGACCTGTCCTCCCTGGGGTTAAGCACACAATTAAAGTCTCCACCCCAGATTACTGTGCTCCCCATCCCTTCACCGAGTCTCGCGCACAGTGTCTTGAAGTAAGTCGCTGTGTCCTGGTTGGGCGCATAAGTGTTTATGATACAGACAACTCTACCTTCCACAATCCCCCGAACCATGGCCAGCCGCCCGTCCGACTCCACAACCTCCCCCAAGAGCTTGAACGGGACATGTGGTGCAACCCAAACCAGCACACCCCTGGCATACGCAGAGAATGTGGATCCAACCACTGTCCCCCTCCATTTTCTCCGCACCATTTCAAGTTTATCCCGTGTCAAATGCGTCTCCTGTAACAAGGCCACGTCTATCCTCTGCCTCTTCAAATACAACATGACCTTATTACGCTTCAGGTAGCTATTCAACCCTCTAACATTCCATGTCAATACCTTAAGGTCTCCCATGATTTATCCGTAGCTCCCACTTCCCCCTCTGGTCTGATCGCCTCCCCCCAGTCCCGACTACATCCCTTCTCAGTTTCTTCCCCAGGCTCACATAACAACTAACACCCCCCTCCCCCCTAACCCAACCAACTGCCCAGCTCCATCCCTGGATCTCAGGCATCCCCGTGTTCGGTTCTCTACGGAAGCCCCCGTAGAGAACCCGACAGGGTGTCACACCCCACACAGTGACTAACCTAACCACACACTGGGGTACGAATAAAACGGCCCTCGGATGCCCCCTACACATTTATATCCGCGCTCGCGGACCATGTTCGAAACAGTTAAAAAGTACATTCCCATCACAAAGTGGCAAAGACTATATTCCAGTCCAAATGTTCAAAGTCCGCCGGGCCCACTGTTTCACTTAACTCTCCCTGCTCCGTCCGCCATCTGCTCATCAGGCTCCTGAGGGCAGTTCTGCGCATCGAGCCATTCCATGGCCTCCTCAGGGGTGTCGAAAAACAGCGTCTTAGCCTTGAAGAAGACCTTAAGTTTGGCTGGGTAGAGTAACATATACTTGAAACCGGCCGTCCGCAGGCGCCTTTTGACCGCCCCAAAGTTCATCCGATTGCGCTGCACTTGTAGAGTGTAGTCGGGGTAAGCAGTGATGGTTGCCTCCCCTCGCCGTATGGTGCCCCCTTTACGAAAATGTTCCAGGATCTTCTCCCGGTCTTTGTAGTTGAGGATCTTGGCGATCACGGGCCTGGGCGGATTACCCGGCGGTGGCCTTCTGATCAGGGCCCTATGTGCCCTCTCCACTGCAAATCCCTGCGTTAGGGCACCTCCGGTGATCTCCTGCAGCAGCAAAGTCTCAATAAAATCTGTGGGATTCTGGCCCTCAGCTCCCTCCGGTAGGCCCACAATCCGGATGTTGTTTCTGCGGGCCCGACCTTCTGCCTCTTCAGCCCTGCTTTCCAGGTTGCCTACCCTCTGCACCAGGGCATGGATCTCTCGTTTGTGCGCGGTGCATTCCGCCACAGTCGGGCCCATCTCCTTCTCCAGGGTCTCTGTGCGCTCGGCCAGGGTTCGCATATCTTGCCTCAGGAGGTTCACGTCCTCCTGTACCGCCCCGACCTGAAGTTCCATCGCAGTTTTCAGTTCGGCCACCGCAAGTTGGAGTTTGGTCTCCCATGTCGCCTTCAGATCTGCGATCGCTGCCAGGACCTCCTGATTCGTTCCTCCTGCGGCCATCTCCTTGGGCTGGGCCTTCTCTTTGCTCCTGGTCCCCTCGGTGCCAGGCGATGTCTTGGCAAATTCGTCGAGCGTGGGCTGTTTATTCTTCGCCCTCAGGAGCTTGCTCGTCATATCTTCGATCAGGAGCGTCCCTTCGATCTCGCTTAGGCCCCAGGCCTGGGGGCACTATGTCCCCCCGTCGCCACACAGTTTCGGCTACCTCCAGTCAAGCTTGCTTTCGCTGGATCGCGCTGAACGTGAACTGAGGGAATCGCCTCCAGGATCCGGTCCCCGATTCTTTGTCCCAACATCAAGCGACGGCAGCCATTTTGTCTGCCGGCGAAGCTCCGGCCCAAAAACTTCACGCGGCTCCTGAGTACACAAGCGCTGCACAATCCCGTATGAGAATGCATCCACATGTGCAGCCGAGCTTCGCATTTACAGTCATCACCGTCTATGCCACATCGTAGCGGCCGTTTGCGCGGATTCAGCCGGATAATGTTCGGATCAGCGGGAGCTCCCGTTCAGGCACGTCCTTTCACATGGCGTCCAAGCCACGCCCCCGTGATCTGTCCTTTATTTCAGGTGCAGAACAAAGGCGATGCGTTGAGAGGTTAAATTTCTGATGGTAAAATCAGGTGAGTTAGTGATGAGGGCGACCCCTCTAAATGTCTTTATTATTCCCCAGTAATGTCTTTTGTCCTTTACCCATAGGGGCCGGGGTGCGGTACCTGCCAAAGCTGCGGCGCCGACCCGAGATGTGGAATGGTTCACCAAGAAAAGCCGGTAAGTAATATGGCTGAGAATTCGGCTTTCCTCTTGTGTTCCCTTGCTCACCTTTTGTCTCTTCTTCTCTCCCCTAGGTGCAGAGATGTGGCGACCGGTGCTGAGAGCCGCGATGGAGCCGGGCGGCATCTCGGGAACAGGTGAGTGAAGCGCGGCGCTGCAGCGAGCAACGCAGTGCTTTTAAATGGAAGTCTTCCTTCAGGAATGCTGGCGTGAAGATTCCGGATGAGGGTAAGAAGGTTGAATAAGTTCTTGGTTTTCACCTTTCTCTTCTCTTCTTTCCTTACAGGTGTTCCAGGTTCGAGGCGGGCGTGGCTGGAGTCCAGGTGCAGGAGCAGACACGGTGAGCGTTCAGCTTCTGGGATGCAGAACAACACGAAGCACATGTGGCTGTCCGGGCGTGGCTTAAATAGCCTTGGAAGAAGTTCAAGGTGAGTATTCTTCCACAGCCCCACCCAAGTAACAAAATAGTTCCTTCAGAAAAATAGTCCCTCCTAAGCCTCATTTGGCTTGGTTCTTCATGCAGCATGGTCTGCATCAGGTAAGTGTGCAGCATGGTCTGCTTCAGGTAAGTGCACCAAACACTTCCCCTTATGAGCCTGGCGCCTATGGCACCAGGACTGATATCCAACATGAGCCTGGCACCAACGGTGCCAGGACAGAGTCCAAAGAGCCCCTATAAAGGGCCGCTGGGCTTTTACCCCGGGGCGTGATGCCTGCTCCCGGGGGTGCTGGGCCTGGCCTGGTGCTCCGGGGGTAGGCATCATGACACTTGCCCCTTGTCTTGAGTCATATGTATTTAGCTATCCTCCCATTGCTGTTATAGCCTTTCTGGGTCCCTGTTTGATCAACAGGGTTTGTGGGCTTGATGACATTCAAGTGGTATTTCTCGTCCTCGTGAGTACTGTTTTTAAGTTTCCTTATTCAATACCATCAAGAGTGTTAGATCACAGATCCTGTCTTTGCTTGCCCTCTATGTGGGCTTAGCGCTGTCAGTACCTGTAATAGCAATTGTGGTTAAGGAGCTTGCCGACTTTCCTTGCAGTCATAAGGAGCTTCTAAGTGCTTACCCCACATCCCTTTTCATATATTTGTATTGGTGTCACACTCTGTTTGCACTCATGGGTTTTAGTTTTTGTGCACATTTCCGTTGCCATATTCACTGCCTTTGTCCTTACCTGACAGGAACCTTCTCTAGTGTCAAACCATGAAGCAAACCTTGAAGCAGACTTTCCTCTTGAACTGAATGATCTTTCAAACAGCCCTTTAAGATGAGTAACAGTACCCTCGAGATAAATGGGGATGCAGGTTCATACCCATGCATTAAATAACTATGACAACTCAATAGTTTGGCAAAGGGAATCCGTTTAATGACAAGTTCATTAAATGGGGAGTACAACGAACATCAGCAACCACTCGATCTTCTCGCTCTCTTCGCTTTTAGAAAAAGCACAGTATTTATAGCAATAATTTGTCATTGCTGACATCATTCTATGTGGCAATTCGTAAAAACCTAACATGCAACATGATTGGTTATAGAAAGGTAACTGTAACATATCTGCCATATCTGTATGTGGTGACGGGAGAGAGGGGATTGGATAATCTATGTCTGGTGGGGCAACTAAGCCCTCCCTTCAAAATGGTCACTATAAACGTCACTAAATGTACAACGTCCCATTGGCTACACACACTATAAGACCCTAGATTACATGGTCCACTATGATTGGGTTGGCATCAAACCCACTCATACCTTTCCATCTACGAATTACGCAGAAAGAACATACAGGTGCAGAGCAGCTCGCCTTCACCCCAGCTTCCCACCGATTATGTTACAATCAATCATCACTTCAATAGCCATGTGTCAATTACTGCTTTGTATTTTGGCCTTGAGTCTGCTCTGTGGTCTTGAAAACTCTTAAGGAGTATGGGCATGGTGGGGGAACCTTGTGTAGGTGTGAAAGTCTCACTCTTCCAGCCTGCCTCATCACATTTCTGGACACCATGAAATCAGCTTTTCTCTGTGTCTTTTTGTATATTTGATTTGTTTCTACCAGTCCTACGCCATCTGTGGCTTATCTTGACCTTTCTGAACAGCATCTTCTGTTCTTTTCCCCTTAATTGCATCCAATGTCAGCCTTTTCCAGCCAGATAAGACCTCAGCTTCTTGGCATGATCATCCTCAGCTGGGTTTCGTGCTGCCCTGATTCTGGATTTTCTTACTGTGACACGCTCCTTTTGAGGCCTTTAGTAACCTTATGTTCAATTCTGTTCATGTGTGTAGTGGAATTATACTTATATATAAAGTACTTTTGAGGTATATACTTGTACATGTTTGTGCTTGGTACAGTCTATTTACTATTAAGCATAAGCAAGCTTCATGGCACCAGAGCGCGGCTGAGCCTTGGCCAGCCCCTTAATCTACATTCTACATCCGCCGGCAGGCGGATGTGCCGGTGGCCTGGTGCAAAGGCCGTACAAAGGCTCTGTTTGCGCCTGTTCGCGCCATTGAGCGGAAAGTAGCGTTCTATTTCGAACTCATTATACTCGATGTATGATTCTTGCTCCAGCATACTGTATAGTTACGCACTACTACTGCATCTGTCTTCCTATGGTTCGGATTAAGCTGTAAACTATTACCAGGAGAAGTACTGTTACATTCATACCGGCCCGCTATGGCGGCATAGTCCACTCTGCATAGTTGTATAAGGGTCAGTAAAGTTTGTCCCTACTCTAGACTGAACGCTCGATAGCTATACCTTCTTTCGCACTGTCGTCACAGTAGTCAGTTACAAATACTCATTGCCACAAAGGCCCAGGTTTAAGTGATATGTGATATTTTCCATAGCAAAATTGGTCTCCACACAGTGTAATCTGTGATGCCTTATGGGACTGCGCTCACTCAAATCTATTGTGCTCTAGGCAGACCAAGTTAAATTGTTTTTGTCTATTGTGAATGCCTATGTTTTAGAGCATCTTGCTCACCTTTGTACACTGTGCTTTTCGCCATTTAGCCATAAATTGAACTTGCCTATTGTGAATTTTTTTAGAGCACTGTGCTCACATTGTACACTGTGCTTTTAGGCCCACTTAGCCATAAGTTGACCTTGCCTGTTGTGAATTGTTTTAAGAGCACTCTGCTCACATTGTACACTGCGCTTTTAGGCCCACTTGGCCATAAGTTGAATTTGCCTATTGTGAATTGTTTTTAGAGCATTCTGCCACATTGTACAATGTTCTTTTAGGCCCACTTAGCCCTAAGTTGAACTTGCCTATTGTGACCTACATCTCACTACGAAATATGCCAGGCCACAGTATCGTGTAAATCCTCATGTTACTAATCACCCTTCAACTGATCATCAGCTTAGTATTCTACCCTAATGGTACCCTCCTAGATGAGAATAGATCCCACCTACTCAACTCTCCTAGAATGGCGCCCAAGCCTAGCAGCCTTGCCCTCTCCAACCACCAGTCTTCAGGAGACTACACTGTGGTCCCCTGCACTACGTCCAACAGAAATCTTAAATTAGGCACCAGACTTCCCAAAATATACAAGTCTCTGACCAGATCTCTACCACCTTCCAATAAGAAAACCAACTGCTACCACATTACGACACCCACCACTGTCAAATGGCCCACCACCCCACCCACTTTCTGTGCATTTGCTACTCAGACTACCACACACATCTCCAAGGCATCTGTTCCTAATCAGTGGTTCACTCCACAATTAAAGGACTTGCTACTATTAAAAATGAAAATGTGAAACTGACTGGCGGCTCTGCCCTTCCAATGAGAACAAAAAGAAGCTAACGTCCACTGCATCACACTACCAAAAAGACACTCGTATAATGAACGTATTGCCAACTCTAACTCTAGTATGAAAGAATTATTCACAATCCTAAGAGAACTAGAGTTCCCTATCGCCACACCCGATATCTGCATCAAAAACAAGAAGTGGTGCTCAGAGATACAACAAGCCCTAACTAATAAAATAAATACTCTTCAAGCCAAAATAAAAAATAAGAAAGATTCCCTGAACTTACCTCAACCAATTCACTCTCCCCCACCGAATACAGATATTTCTGATCCAAATAATACATTCTGCTTCACCAAAACAACGATCCTTGAAGTGGAAAAAACTATCCTTGCTATCCCTTCTCTTAAACCGTCCAATTGTAAAGGAGATGTCTGCCCAGCACACATCATAAAAGAGGCCGCGAGAGACCTCTCCCCTTTCATCTCCAAACTGATCAACACCTCTTTTGCCTCTGGCACCGTCCCAGTCAATCTCAAACAATCTTGGGTTCTCCCTCTTCTGAAGAAGCAAACTTTAGACCCACTTATCGCCACTAACTACTGACCCATTACAACGGTACCATTTTTACTAAAACTTCTGGATAAAGTTGCATACCTGCAGATCCAAAAATACCTCGAATGGCACAAACTCCTAGGGGTCAGACAATCAGGATTCCGACCACTACATGGACGGAAACCGCACTGATAGATCTGAAGACTCAGATCGATGAGCTGAGAGATAAAGGGAAGACAGCATTACTGCTGCTACTTGATCTCTCAGCTGCATTCGATCTGGTAGGCCATAAGGTCCTATGTAGGCATCTTGATACAGCAGCCCATTTCTCCACAGGCGCTGTTAAGTGGATAGAATCATTGTTACACTCACCTGGTATCCACAGGGAAGCCACCCAGCCAGGTTACTCGCTGCTATGCTTCTCAGCTTTGCCCTGATGTGGTCTGCGGGGAAGGTTCTGCCTGAAAATACAGGAGGACTGTGTTGAAGACTGACCATCTGGGGTAAGTATCCTCCCTCCACCCCCATATGATTTCGGTCCCTCTGGCGCCCTCTCCTCACCTTGAGGTACAATTAGGCGTGCTCTCCGTCCTGCCTTCTTTGCAGGGGCGTGTTGTCTTTCATGGGCGAGTGCGGTCCAGTTACTTCATTGACGCCGGCCCGTTTGATATTGTAAAGGTAGGTCGTATTGCTGTTCTTTAGTTTTGTTGCTATCCTGCATGCCTTTCTTTGTTTTTAATGTCTCTTTTTTCTCCCATAGGTATGCGGAGCTTCAGCGCGGCGAACTGGCTTGTTTGAGCCCCGCTGGTAAATGCTGGCGCATTAAGAGCGCTATGATGTGGTAAGTAAGCGCTATGTGCAGCGCTGCAAAGTCTTGCCTTTGCTAACCTGTGTTTTCCTTGCTTGTAGGTCACAGTGTTCTTCAACGCGAGTGGAATGTCTGGAATGGTGCCAGCCGAGAGGCGACTAGCCATGTAAGCCTTTTGAGCAGTTCGTAATTTGTAAATGACTCTACTGTTTTCTTTAATGTTGCCTCTATCTTCCTCTTTCAGGTTGTTCTGTCCGGAAGGCGTGCAGATTCGAGGAAGCTGTTCTCAGTAGCTGCGAGTGTTTAAAGATGAAGACTGCAGATAAGATGCTGCTGCTAATGATGTTCCTTTTGTCTCCTTGCAGGTTGTGCTTCTCCGAGGTTCGAGGGAATAGCTGGACACGGTGAGCGTCACGTTGCAAGCTGCAAAGTAACGCGAAGCGTGTTGTCTTGCTCGGGTGTGGTTTAAATAGCCCCAACAAAATAGTCCAGGTAAAGTAGTCCCTAGGCTACCACACCCAAAACACTAGACCGCATAGCTTGGTTTTTAGGCACCAAGCTATGTGGATGCCTCCATGTTGGCTGACAATACAATAAAGTACTGTATGAGCCTGGCACCATAGGCGCCAGGACTGGCCCCATGAGGGCTTTTGAAGAGGATGCCAGGCTCTAGAGGCCCGAGTCCTGACTCCACCTGGCCAATGGGTTTGCCAGAGGGGGTTTTGGGCGAGGGTCGTGACAATCATTCCTGAGCGACAGAACCATCAGAGTATTCTCACCTTCAGCAGCTGCTGATCCTACCCCAATTGTGTGCGGGGTCTCTCAGGGCTCCTGCGTGTCTCCCACTCTGTACCACATATTCACCAAACCTTTGTTTGATGATCTGGACCTTCTGGGTGTCACCTACACTGATTATGCAGATGACACTCAGATTCTCCTCCCACTTTCCGGGGATCATGGCAGGGACTTGGCGTTGGTGAATAGAATCTACCTCATCATTCAGGCATGGATGGCCACTCACGGTCTATGCCTGAATGATGACAAGACAGAGTTGATAATCCTTGGTTCCCCCGCCAAAATTTCTAAACCAGGTCATGAATACGCTTTCTTCATAATTGATGGTAAAAACACCACAGTCTCTAAGGAGGTAAAACACTTGGTTTCTACCTGGACGCCGCAATGTCCTTCAATAAACAACTGAAATCTCTGCCATCCACCACAGCCTACACGTGCAAGCTTATTAGAACAGGTAGGCCCTTCCTCTCCGACAGCTGCATCATACTGGCCAGAGCATTAATTCTCTCAAGATTAGACTACTCTAATGCTCTCTACAGCAGTGCTAATAAAGCTAGTATCCAAAAACTCCTAATACTACAAAACAACGCCATCAGAGATGCACTAGGCATCAACAAACGAGTGCACATGACCGCAATCAGACACCAATAAAAATGGTTATCCACCCATAACAAAATACAACTAAACATTGCCTCTCTGACACACAAAGCACTGCACAATGCTGCACCTAGCTAGTTAATTGACAGAATATCTAGAAGAACTTCCAGTAGACCTACCAGAACCGTCAACACCAACTGCCTACTAGTACCTAGATTCAAATCCTCCAAGATCATTGGCAATCGTTTCCCTGTGAAGGCCACTAAACTTTGGAACTCCCTGCCACATGAGCTGAGAGCCGACCTACCCTACTCTCACTTCAGAAAGAACCTCATTACCCACCTCAATCTGACTGACAACTAGTCTCCACGGAAACTATTGCACTCCAGTACTGCCTGCCTCTTAGATTGTAAATTTTTCCATATGCTTGCACACTATGATGTAAATAACTCTGTCCTTCTGCGAAATTTGACTACTTGTATATTTTAATATCTTTTGTGAAATTTGACTACTTGTATATTGTATTTTGTACACTATGTAACCTTGTAAGCCTTGCATAACCTTGCTGCGCCCTGTTACTCCCGGGTCTGGTGTGCTTTATAAATTCAATAAACAAACAAACAAACGATTGCTTTGCTTCTTGCGGTTATTTGCATCTGTACACGTTTAAATTGACTCAATATCTTTATCATGTATGTGGCATGAGTTTCTTCACTTTGGCATCAGCTTCTTCATCTCCTGCTCAAAAAGTCATTCATCCATAGTCTCTCGTCTTTTGTCGGCATTCTCAGGTCATCATGTCTTCTATGTTTGTCCATCCGATTTCTCATGGCGTCACCATTCATCTTCCTTCATTATCTTCTTGGCTTCTTCGGGTATTACCTTCTGACACCCGTGATATTGTCTCACCTGTGAATAGGGCTTTCTCAATGGATACCTTACTGTCCATGTTTTCTTAGGTGTCAGTAATTCAATAGATTTGTTGTTATTCTGATAGGTACTGGGCAGAGCCCATGTGCTGCTGTCTGCTGGTTTATCTGTTCATCATACGTCACATATTTTGGTGTGAAAGTACCGAGCACTACAAGGGGGGCATCTGGATTGGGGACGATACTTGACACTTCCTCTTCACTCTTGTGGGGCTACCCTGCACTACAGAAGTAGGCTCTGATTCTAAATTCGGGACATCCGTCACCCACCTGCTAAATATTGTTCAAAAAAGGTAGCAGGCGCCCCTCTCCAGAAAGAACATGGCATGATAACCTGTTCTGTGGTTTTTCCCACTTTGGGAGTATGCAGGCATAGCTTTTTGCTCACTGTACCTTTCACAGATCGGAAATTCCATTTGCATATCAGTCTTTGTCCCGCCCAGATGGGCAGACCAGCACCGAAATGCTATGGCAATTCCCATCTGAACAAGAGTACCAAAAGCAACCCTATACACGTGTTTCAGCCTTGTTGGGTCTCATCAGTGAGGTGGAGCGGTGCCTCTATGAGCACAGTGAGCAGGGAGTCCACATCTGGGTTCCCCCAGGAAGCTCAGGGTGACCAACCCAAAGTTTCTTGCAAGCATTTTTCAAAAAAGGTAGCAGGCGTCCCTTTTGAGAAAGAACATGGCATGATAACCTGTTCTGTGGTTTTTCCCCACTTTGAGAGTTTGCAGCCATTGCTTTTTGCTCACTGTATCTTTCACAGAGGGGTATTACCCATTTGCATATCAGTCTTTGTACCGTTCACATGGGCAGTTTAGCACCAAAATGCTATGGCAATTCCCTTCTGAACAAGAGAACCAACAGCAACCCCAATCATGTGTTTCAGCCTTGCTGGGTCTCATCAGTAAGTTGGAGCTGTGCCTCTCTGAGCACAGTGAGGAGAGAGTCCATGTCTGGGTTCTCCCAGGTAACTCTGGGTGACCAATCCCAAGTTCCTTGTGGACTCTCAAAGTGGGGAAAAAAAAACACTGAACAGGTTATCATGCCATGTTCTTTCTGAAGAGGGGCGCCTGCTACCTTTTAAAAAAAACGGCTGACTATTGGCATTGTAGCTTTTCTGTCCAAGGAAATCCCCCCAAAGGTGACAAACAACATATTAGAATTATGAAAATCTGTACACTTGTCAAGATAGACCTGTTCCACCATTCGTATTTCGAGTGTAGCATATTACATTTCTTTCCTGGAGGAGTGATTTGAAAAAAGTTGGGATCTACATTTTTGTGTGATTGGTAGAACTTAAAGACCACCTTGGGAATGAATGAGCGATTGCATTTTGAAGTAAGGAGTCGAAGTTTGTGTGTAGGTAATCAGGTTAGAGAGAAAGAGAGACTGAAATATGCTACCAAGCTAATGTGTGTGAAATCTTACTGTAACTATAAATTGGAGAGGATAATTGTTTTTTTTTAACTAGTGAATTGTACCTTCTGTTCATTTTAGTATCTTTGTGTTGTGTGAAATCAAATTGCATTTTCTATTGTCACTATACTTGTTAAATATTTACAGATAAATAAGTTGCAACAATGCTCTGTGATTGTTTTTGTGAAGTGTGAAGTAACAATGTAGGCCTTCATTTTTATTTGCTTTTCTTTGGAATTGTCTAGGTGGTAGATTCAAAAAGATTGGCAGTTGTAAACATTAACTATTAGCTTGCACTTTAGTGCAACCTGTGTAAGTTAACTATATTGTAGTAGTATAACGGTTACAGAAAATGTGTAGGTGGTGTGTAGATATTTAGTGAGAGTTGACAATGTGTGGCTATTTTAACAATGTTTGCTAGGCCCAGTATTTGATGCAGTATTAGACATGTCTGTGAGATATTGGCATCTTATGATTGGTTATTTGCATAATTGTGTTGTTGTTATCTTAGGACTGAACGGGAAAAGGAGCAAGAGAGCTGTGATGTGATATTTGCAGCTTCAGTTCCGTTGATACAGTTCACTGGGCGTAGGTGAGTTTTTTTCAGTGGGTAGCTGTCATGTGATGTTGTACGAGACTATGGGCCTCATTACGACCCTGGCGGAGTGGGTTTACGCCAGCGTTATTCGCGGCGGACCCGTCCGCCCTACTACGAGATTCCGTAGCGCCATGGAGCGTTTTCCGCCTGGTTTTTCCAGGCGGAGAAATCCATGGCGCTACGGGACCTTGTCGTTAATTACGCCACCGTATTTTGAGGTGGCGTAATTAACGCCTTCCCCACTCCTATTATACCCTATGGGGCAAAAATGGGAATGGGGAAGGGTAAAATGGGGGATGGGGATTTACCGCCCCGCCAAGGTCGGAATGGGGCGGAAAATCCGCCAACCCCCATGGCGCTATCGGCAGCTTTCCGCCGTGCTCCAAGGTGCATTTTGCACCGCGATTTCCGCCAGGGTCGTAATGAGGGCCAATGTGTGGTTTGTTTTATTGTTGTGGTGTTGTGAAGTACATGTGTTTTGTTGTGCTGTAGAGGTATGGTTATGTTTAGTTCAGAGTGTCAGAAGGTATATGCCAAAGGGTGAGTTTTTAGAAGGGTTAGTTAGTGGCAGTCCCTTTCCTTAGATGGGTTAAATGCAGGACATGACTCAGTAACACAGATGGGCTAAATGCAAGAGATGACTCATTAACACAGATGGCCCAAATGAAGGGCATGTCCCAAACACATATGGGCTAAATGCAGGGCATGGCTTAGTAACACAGATGGGCTAAATGCAGGACATGGCTTACTAACACAGAAGGGCTGAATTCAGGACATGGCCCAGTAACACAGATGGGCTAAATGCAGTACATGGCTCACTAACACATATGGGCTAAAAGCAGGACATGGATCACTAACACAGGTGGGCTAAATGCAGGACATGGCTCACTAACACATATGGGCTAAATGCAGGACATGACTCACTAACAAAGATGGGCTAAATGCAGGGAATGGTTCACTACCACATATGGGCTAAATGCAAGTCATGGCTCAGTAACACAAATGGGCAAAATGCAGGACATGGCTTAGTAACACAGATGGACTAAATGCAGGACATGGCTCATTAACACAGATGTGCTAAATTCAGGACATGGCTCAGTAACACGGATGGGCTAAATGCAGGACATGGATCACAAGCACAGATCGGTTAAATGCAAGAGATGCCTCACTACCACAGATGGGCCAAATGCAGGGCATGGCTCACTAACACATATGGGCTAAATGCAGGACATGGCTCAGTAACACGGGTGGGCTAAATGCAAGAGATGACTCATTAACACAGATGGCCCAAATGAAGGGCATTTCCCAAACACATATGGGCTAAATGCAGGGCATGGCTTAGTAACACAGATGGGCTAAATGCAGGACATGGCTTACTAACACAGAAGAGCTAAATGCAGGACATGGCTCACTAACACATATGGGCTAAATGCAGGACATGGATCACTAACACAGGTGGGCTAAATGCAGGACATGGCTCACTAACACATATGGGCGAAATGCAGGACATGACTCACTAACAAAGATGGGCCAAATGCAGGGAATGGTTCACTACCACATATGGGCTAAATGCAAGGCATGGCTCAGTAACACAAATGGGCAAAATGCAGGACATGGCTTAGTAACACAGATGGGCTAAATGCAGGACATGGCTCATTAACACAGATGCGCTAAATGCAGGACATGGCTCAGTAACACGGATGGGCTAAATGCAGGACATGGATCACTAGCACAGATCGGTTAAATGCGAGAGATGGCTCACTACCACAGATGGGCCAAATGGAGGGCATGGCTCACTAACACATATGGGCTAAATGCAGGACATGGCTCAGTAACACGGGTGGGCTAAATGCAGGACATGGCTCACTAACACATATGGGCTAAATGCAGGACATGGCTCACTCACACAAATGGGCTAAATGCAAGAGATGGCTCAGTAAGACAGATGGGCTAAATGCAAGACACGGCTCAGTAAGACAGATGGGCTAAATGCAGGACATGGTTCACTACCACAGCTGGGCCAAATGCAAGACATGGCTCAGTAAGACAGATGGGCTAAATGCAGGACATGGCTCAGTAACACAGTTGGGTTAAATGCAGGACATGGCTCACTAACACAGATGGGCCAAAAGCAGGACATGGCTCAGTAACAAAGTTGGGCCAAATGCAGGACATGACTCAGTAACACAGATGGGCTAAATCCAAGACATGGCTCATTAACACAGATGGGCTAAATGCAGGACATGGCTCAGGAAAACAGATGGGCTAAATGCAGGACCTGGCTCAGTAACACAGATGGGCTGTATGTAGGGCGTGACTAACACAGATGGGCTAAATGCAGGACATGGCTCAATTATTCAGATGGGCAAAATGCAGGACATGGCTCAGGAAAACAGATGGGCTAAATTTAGGACATGGCTCACTAACAGAGATGGGCTATATGTAAGACATGCCTCACTAACACAGATGGTCTAAATGTAAGATATGATAGACAGACAGAAATTATCTATGTTCTGTGTTCTAGTAGGTAATATGAATGGTGGGGATTTCCTGGAGTACAGTGATTGCTGTACTCCTTGCCTAGACCACACCTACCTTATCAATCACTTCTAGTTGACTCCAGGAAGCTTCTCAGGCAAACACAGGCAAACATGGAGTAGAGCTGCTTCTTCAGGAGCTGCCTTTTGCCTTGTGGCCCTTCGATGGTGGCTGCCCAGGCAAAGGCTGCCGTCAGTGTTGATATGAAATGGGTGAAAAGCCCATTCACATGCTTGACCCATCGATGGAGGCGGGCAGGGGAGGGAGGCAACTCAGATGGCAGGGGAGGCGGGTGCGACACGTGGAGGATGAAAAAATGCAACAGAGGAAACAAACAAATAAAAACCAAGATGGCTAGAAAGTGACATGCCCAGAAGAAGGGCTCTCCCCTCAGCGGCGGTGGAAAGATTGGGGGGAGAGGTCGCATAGAGGGCTAGACAAAGGCTAAATCACTGTGGATGTAGGCAGCAGGGGGAGGGAGGCAGCACACATGGCAGGAGAGGCAGGTGGGATGCTGGGAGGATGAATAAATGCAATAGGGCAAATAAAACAATGAAAACCAAGATGGCTAGAAAGTGCCATGCCCAGGAGAAGTGTTCTCAACTCAATGGTAGGTGGAAATGCCGGGGGAGAGGTCGCATAGAAGGCTGGACCCTCGTTAGCAGCATGGAAGCTGTGTAAAGGCCCAATCACTGTGGATGGAGGCAGAAAGGGGAGGGAGGCAACACACATCGCAGGGGAGGTGGGTGGGACTTGGGGAGGATGACAAATATGCAATAGGGGAAACATAAAAATAAAAACCAAACTGCTAGAATGCCATCATTGGGTCCGTGGCTATGGTAGTTATAAGAATAGAGGTGCTTACATAGTCCTATGAGTCCACTGGAAAGATATACTGGAATTCCTGAAAGACCTGTTTCAGCTTCTGTCTTTGCTCCTCAGTCTCACAAGCATCCTCAAAATTGATCTGTTCTTTGACCATCTGTAGGAAACATGGAAAGGCCTTGGGCTTGGCAATTTCAGCAGTATCCTCCATTTGGGTGGAGACATCTCTTTTAATGGTGTTGCCCTGGACAGAAGGTTCCAGGGATTTGAGTTAGTAATTATTGACTCTGAATACCACCTTGTCCCTTCTAATGTCACAGGTCACCTCTTCCACCCCAGTAAGGGCAGGAAGAGTACACCAAGAAATTCCCCACTTGTCTGGTAAACATTGTATCTGTAGGACTACAGTAGTTGATGCAGAAACAGTAATTTGGAGTTTGGTCCAATGATTTAATTACCTGAATGAATAGAATAATGTTGGGCATCGACCGCCATTCCAAAAAAGGTGTCTGCGCCCAATGTGATACTTTGCGGGTCAATGTTATCCACCAATATTCAAATGGGGTTGTGTTCTAAATTTACTAGAGGTGTCAGATTCAAAGACAACCCTTGGTGTTGGAGATGGGAATTCAAATTGATATAGGAATCCTGATGTGTGAGGTTCTGTCCTCGCTTAATTTTGAGCGGAATTGTGAATTGTCTCATCTGTCCTGGGATGGGAAACTCTTCTAGCACTTGAACTTCAACCACATAGGGCAGCAATTGAGCCAGCCTAAATGCTTTTTCAGTGTTGTTAAAGCCCATGGGTTTACCCCCCAGTCGTGACCAGGATTTATTATTGATTAAATCCAAATTGATTGCAAATTGGTTGGGAATGTCACTACCTAAATAAAAGGCGGAGGACATGACTCTCATGACCAAGCAATTAGGTTCTATGCTTTTGTTGCCAATTGACATTTTTATCATGCACCAGCTAAGCAGGAGCGTTTTGGAAATTGAGTTTCCCGACCTACTTTCCATTTATCAATCAATTTAAAGGTGGGAATGGTCTGATCTTTTGGGAGTGTCCAGAATAATGCTTCGCTGATGAAACTTCTTCCATTCTTCCATTATTCAGGCATAATCTGGCAAGAAAAGGCCCTACCCCATCATTTATCTGAATGGAAAAAACAACTGCTCACCCTTTTTCTGGATGTCTTTCAGACTTTGAGCTGGTTCTTCGCCATCTTTTGTCAGGAGACTTGGGTTTTCATCTAATTTTGGACTAGTATAAAATGTCAGGGTGCTTCCTTCCAGTGCCACTGAAAACTGGGAGGAAGGTTGACCTTCAAGAATGGAGAAGGGTTCCCATCACCATTAGGTTCTCCTAAAGGGATGACAGTGATGTCTGGGACCTAGTTGTTCTGGAAATGAAATTCTACTTTCTTGGGCTACTGTTCAATCAATTGGCATGTGCCATTCAAACTCAAACATAATTTGTGCTCTCTTTCAATTTAATAGGCCGGTTAGTCTGGGTACAGAGGACCTTATTCACACAGTCAATCAAGGGTGATAACCTCTGCAGGAGGTTGTTGCCCAGTAGAAAAGGTGTGCCCAGTGGTTGAAGTGTAGAAAAAGATGCAGTGGAACTACTACTGGACTGGCCCCCACTTCCCACAAACCCCATTGCCATACTCCCTCCAACGCACAATGCAAACCTGCAAACTCATGTGCCTGCTGTTTAAGGAAATGTTCAGTGCACTGCCCCAAAAATGCAAGTTTGAAATACTTCCTACACTTTTATTTTAAAATGAAACCATTCCAGAACAGTTTCTTTTTAAAATAAACGTATAGGAACAGTACAACTTAATTTTAAAAAGTAAAGGAGCACCTCTCCCAACCGCACCCGCCCACTTCGACCACTGGGTGTGTCCTCTGGAGTCATGAATATAACCACATGATTCACCCAATGCTGCACAATTTTTATTTCCAGATCTGCAGTCCCTTTGACGGAAATATCATTCCTGTTTAAGTTTTTATGTTGTCCGGGAAGTGGTGTGAAAGGAATTTGGTGCCCCTCTCCCATCCTGAATTAGTTGGTCCAAGGACTTTTTGGACAGGAGCGTGACTTGGGATCCATTCTCCACCATAGCTGATAATTCACACAGACCCTGCACCCTTATCGATGCATAGAGTTGGCCTTTTTTCTCCTCCAAGATGCAAATAAAGTGTGAGTTACTGGCTAGGGCGGTGGTAATTTTCTTAATATTGAACTCCGACTCCATGGGCAATTTTCTGTGTCGGAGAGCGGGTATCTTCCAACTAACAATGGGAGGATTTATGGAATTCTCTTCCTCCCCGATTCTTTGCTGCCACCCTTTTACCTGGAAGTAGTTCTCAGAATCTGTTTGGGGAAAGGACACATCCATGGTTTCAATTCTGTCTGGCTCACTTTTTTGGGGTTGAACAGTTTCTGGTTCTGGGTCAGTCTCGATACTTACCCTGTCCTGCTCATGGTCTTTTGGGACTCATATTTCTTTGCGAGGGATACCCTGGTGTCAAACCGGATATTAAATTATGCCTCTTATTACAAACGATTTGTATGTATATTGGCCTACGCCAAGTTGCTTAAAATTGTACGCGAATAACTCTCTGCGGCAAGGTATTGACCTTAGAAATTGATGTAAGCAGCCATCTTGAATCAAGCCTCCATTTTAGGTTAGAAACCGCCATTTTGGGGTTTTATACAAAGTCACCCTGTAATCTAAAATGGCCGTCTTGTGTGTCCTTGTTCTTGTCTTAACCTCTCCAACCTCTGTAAGGGAGTTAATGTCCAACCTGCCCTCAGGCTACATGTTAGGGTCATGTAGACCATGTCCTTTGTTGACCTCAGGAGCAGGGGATTACTTGAATTAGCAATGTTAAACGACAAGTATACAAGAACAGTAATACTATCCGAATATAATATGCGAAACATTGTGTGGTCTGTATTAAAACAATATGTAAACAGTGTAAAGGTTAAATTAAAGAATAATGGAGTGTGTTAGTAAAGGTATTGAAAAAGTAAAACACAAGCACGGGATATGTAAATTAGGAAAGTGAATCTGGCGCAACCCTAGCCCAGTGCATGATTAACCTGTAAAGGGGCTGGACATCATTTTTCAAATTGTATAAATGTGTCGGTGTCCAGCTAGGAAACTCTCTCACTGCTCACATGGAACCCTGCTGGTGGTCTCTGTGTTCTATTGACAGCCAAATAGCTATTTGTGTACTTTGTTGAATACTGTTCAGTTTTGTAATAAAGATTCTGGGAATCTTTATAAGCCCGTGTCGGTGTATTTTCCTTTGCTAGGTGTAACAGCCGTAATATTGTATTTTTTCTGATTCCACACCGGTTTCTAAAAGAGAGGGCTTGTTTACCTGATTCCACCAGGGACTTTTCTTTTTTTAAAGGGGAGAATCTTAAACTCCTCCACAAAGTGGGTTCTTTGTTGGCCTCTCCTACTTACCCTTCGCTCATCGGGCTCTAATATTTTGTGGGTAAAAGAGTCACTTGCAGGCTGAGAGATTGTCTGGAGATCTGTTTGGGTGAGAAAGGAAGCTTCCTCTATTGCTTGACATCTACCCTCCACCCGGGCCACCTCCTACAGAACCTGTGGTTTGCTGAACATTTCCTCCCATCATTTCCCCCCTGGGGCAACAGACCCATTTGTTGGGGCGTTTTGGGCAGCAGGTTCCAATTGAGGGTTTGATTGAGCCCTCATCATGGGTTCCAGATCGCTGGTCAGTTGCTGGACCTGTCGCTCTAATTGGGAAACTTTATCTAGATTGTAGGGAGGTCTCTGGCCATACCTCTGCTGCTCCCGGAAGGGGTAACCGTCTCTTCTCCTGGAGTAGCTCGGGTATTGGAAGTTTCCCCCTTAATAATCCATCTTGAATCTCCCTACTCCCGGGTTCAGGAAACTATTGTCCCGAAAGCAGGGAACGAGAGGATTATTCTGGAAATTGTGGTTCGGGGGGCACCTGGGGAAGAAATTCAGTTTGGGAGTTGGAATAATACTTCTTTCCTGAGGGAAGTTTCCTGGACCAGTACTTACCTGGTTGCCCCCTTTGTGCAGTGGGTGTGTATACAAACCCCAGGATTGGCCTATTACCCTTGTATCTCGGGCTTACATAGGTGGCAGGTTTAGATGGATCACGATTCTGGCACTGCGCATGACTAACTTTGATTGGGCTGAGTCAGAGGGTCTCCTCTGCCTTTCATTTTGTTTGTTGGCAGAAGGAGTATTTTTAGGACCCCATCTGCAGATCCAATGTAAGGGTCATTTTCACCTCTGCCACCTTCTCAGTGGCAGGTGTAAAAAGTGATTTGTGTTTTTATTTTGTGTTTTACCCCCAGTGGGCTTCTGGACCTCATAGATCCTGGTGACCTGTTCAATCATCCAATCCAGGATCCTGTGTTTGTGAAAATCACACACCAACTGAGTCATGATATAATTGGGGAGTGCATGGAAGTAGGTTGTCACAAACTCCCTACTATTGGCGTTTGTGCGTCATGAAATGTGTGCGAATGCTCATTTTAAATCCTGTCCAAACTCCCTAGGTGCCTGGTCTTCCCCACATTGCAAGTTACATGCAGCCTTACGGGACTCTTGTGGGTTCCGGTGGGTGGACATTTTTTTCAATATGGCCACCTTTTAGGTTGACCATTTGAAGTGATCCCGATCCTCCATCCCTGCAAAGAAACTGGAGTATTCGGCGGAGAATATCCACTTGACAAACTCCATACAAATCACGTCATTTTTATTTCCAAATGATGTCATCATTTGCTCATAAAGCACTAAGTGCTCCCATATCGAGTGCATTCTTGTGGTATGGAGTCCAGAAGCTTTTTATGGCCTTTATCTGTCAAATTAGCTCTTTAACAAAACCCTTTGTCTGTTTGGCGTCCTTTCTTTTCTTTGGTCCCTGAGTCCACTCACCTTCTGACTCAGAGTTGCTACTGTTTGAAGTCCATGCGCTGTACTCTAGGTGCTCCCAATCTCAGAGAGATTGGAAATGCCTCCAGGAGTCATAGGGTCTGGACTCCTTGCTCCTATGGTGCCATGCCCTCTCAGGGTCATTTCCCCTGTAGTCCTTGTTTTGCGCATTTTTAGGGAGAATTCTCCGGAATGGCTAAATTCCAATTACCTACTGAATCCCTCAGCATCTTTGCTGGATTTCTAGGATTCATTTTTTTCACCTGGTAAGAGTGTGAGCCTTTTTTCCCACTCTTACATGTGTTTTGCTGTGTGTGCTTAACATGTTTTTGTTCATAGACTGTCGAGCCTCACCTACTCTGTAGGCATCATCTTTTTACTGTGTGTTACACAGCACCTTCAGTGCAGTGACACAAGGTTGTCTTTTTAGACTTCCCAACTCAGACTCCATTTTCTGGGACTGACTTCTGTCTCCCAGAACATGTAAAGTTGCCATTTACTTTATTAGTCTTTTTTAAAAAACCACAGACCCAGTACAAACTATCTTACATAGAGTACTGGAAAAGGTTAATAGTTATCCCTTTTTGTCTGTCTCTCATGGAAATATTTTTGTTCCCTTTTCATCAAGATTTGGCTGGTGGCAGTGATATCTACCCTATTTTTCCTACCACGGTTGTTTGAAATAGCCTTGGTATTTATTAGGCTATCTTAGTAGCCTCGAACTTAAATCCGCTGGACCACATTTACTTTTATTTTGTTCCAGCTGGGTTTATTTGCCATTTCTTTCTGTAAAGGTATTTCTCGTGTTTTACTCTACGCACCAAACCACGTTTGGTCCCTTTGTTCGCAGACCTTTGGCGGGCTTCTGCACAGAAGCCCTCCTTAGGTGCCTGAAAGTCTGACACGGTAGGCGGGATGTGAGGGAGGGGTTTTAGGACCCCTGCCATGGGTTCCCTTGGTAACCCAAGTCACACTCCTGTTTGATTGGCTAGGTGACTGTCCCGCCGGGACAGCCACCCTGCTGTGTGATTGACAGCCAGGCTGTGTGAATGGGGGAAAACGGCAAAAAAACATGTCTCTGGTACTGAGAAGGCAGAGTTGCCACTGGATCGAGAGAACCGAAGAGAAGCTCACAGAAGAGGACGTCTACCACGACTGAACCTCTCGGTGAAGCCCTGCTGCGGGTCTGAATCTCCAAACTTTGACAACAGGGAAGACCTGGTGGGATCAACCAGTTTGCCAAACTGCAAGCCAGGCCTCCCTCCTTTGGTCGAATTTGCTGTGCACAGCTACAGTGAACAGGATAGCCAGGAGAACCGGACACTTCTTGGGTCTTAAGGAGCGCACCTTTTATTTGTCGTTTTGCTCCGCTGCTGGTTTCTTCCCTGGGTAGCGCAGGACCCTCCAGTCTTCCTCCTTCTTGTCAGTCCGACAGTCGCTTCAGGAACCGTGAGCCTGCAGGACCTGCCAGGAACGTCTGCCTCAGCTACAGCATTCTTCTGATCTGAAGGTACTGTGCTAACCCATTTGTTTGTTTCATCCAGCCGCAGTGAAAGTGTTTGATATCGTTCACCAGTCCGAGGGATCGTCCTTCTCTTTTCTTTAAAGTAACTATTCGTCCGACCAACATAGTTCTGAACTCTTGGCAAAGACTTAGCCGCAAACTACCCTGAACTGTGTGATCCTCTGCAAAGACTTTGGTCCATTGACTTTGGCCCAGGCCCCCTTATTTGATTTCCTCACTGTAGTTCCTTTTTCTAGATTGCCCTGCTTACTTTCTTGTTGGTGCTGCTCAAAATTTGTCTAACTTTGTCTTTCCCTCCCTTTTAAATTACTGGAGTGCCATTTTGCTCATACTTCATTTTGAGCCTAACTTGTCCAGAATCTATTGGGTGTGTATTAAGATTGTGATTTTTCAACTGCTTGAAAATAGTGAAATGTTTTATAACTGATGTGTAAATAAATGTATATCCTTTTACTCAGAAACCTTGAGTCAGTGTGTGTTTGAATCATAGTAATTGATGTCCTTTGTGTAACTATTGATACTGCTGACTTTACTCTTGGGATGAGTCTGGCTGCTCAGCCATCGCTACCACTTTGCTGTGTAGTACAGGCTTGTACCAAAGGTGAATTTGAACTGTCACTTGTAGTCTTAATTGTGTGTGGTGTTACCTAAGGGCACTGCATATAATTCTGCTTAACACTGGTGTCCAGCGGTGAGGATCAAGTATAGTGATTACACTTAGAGTGCTGCTATACCTTGGATCAACTAACCACAAGGCTAAACATCACTAAAATCAATATTAATCATGTCTGATATGGAAATCTACAGTCAGGAGACCCTCTTTAGTTACACTGTGGATTATGTGGATTATCTTTTTTTTTTTTTTTTTTTTTATTTGATTTAATTGTATGAAACAATTTTTACAAAGTAGAAAAGAGACAAAATCTCCACATTAACTATTCCAGAATTCCCACGATCGTTCTTTGTCCTGAGCCCCAACATCTCGTGATTCCCTGAGGGGCTCCATCAGATCGATCTTTTTCGGTTTGAATTCAGATTCCGAATCAGAGTGAGGTTCAGCTACCCCCCAGGAGAAATCGAGGTAAGGACGCCCAACTAGTAGACCTGCCCACTCATACCTTCCCCGTCAGCGAAGTAGTTCAATTTCTCGGAAGAAGCCCACCACCGCGATCACCCAAGTGGTCTTCTCCCCACTTAATAGCCGACACCACCATTCCTCTTCATCATAGATGTGTAGGTTTTTAAACAAATGTCCCAGGTGTCTCATGCGGGGGCCCGTGACTCCTAGGCAGTTTAACAGGAGGTGTCTTATGGTTTCTGGCATTGCTGACTTTCTACAGAATCTGCAGGCGTCGTCCGAAACCAATTTTCTTCGGGATAGGACTTCCCTTGTGTGGAGAATGTTCAGGCGGATTCTTAAGAAGTTCACCCTGAGGTTTGAGTCCGGCCCTTTTAACAAGTAGGACTTGAGTTCGTTCACTTTTGTCAGCTGTGGAGGCAGATCTGTAAACAGCTTCGATGCGGCTGCTTTTTCCAATGTATCGATCCAGTCTTGATGTAATAGACGCAGTTTAAACTTAGAAGGATTATAGATTAGTTCGTTTTTAGAACTTCCAGCGCCCTCTAGCATTGAGTCGATCTTTGCCGACCATTTTGTTAGCATTTTGCATGAGCCCGACTGAATTTCATGTTGAATTTCTTGCATGATCAGAGGGGGGCTTGGAAGTAAAGACTTTCGAAATAGCATGGCTTCGTTGCGGGCTACTATGGAGACCAGCGATTGTAGGGAGAGTTCCCTTCTTATTAATACCATTGGTAGTGAGTCAGGAAGGTTGAGAACCTTTCTCCAATAAAATCCTTCCAGTTTTGACCAAAAGGATGTTGGAAGATTTGGTACAGCTTCTGCTCCGTAGGTAAGAGTTGGAATCACTTTAGACTTGTAAAAAGTCACCACTGGCGCCATAGTGAATTTTCCATATTTTTTCAGAACTGCCCGAGATTGTGAGATGAGCGGTCTCGCTTTGGACATGATGGTCCCCTGCATCACTGTTTCATTACTGTTCTTGTTGATGGTAACGCCCAGATATTTGAAGCTGTCCACCAATTCAATTTTGGTGTTGTTTACCGCCCATATAAATTTCTCCAGCTTCCTTTCGTTTCCGCTTAAGATCATGATCTTTGTCTTTTCCAGGTTCATCAAGAGGTTGTTTTCTTTTAAATAGGAGTCGAGGTTATTTATCTGCCTCTGAAGGCCGATCGGGGTTACATCCAAGAGTATTATGTCGTCCGCGTATAGTAGGCGTGAGATTTTGCTGGATCCCAATGTTGGGGGGAACATCCGGACTCTAGGTTCATACTCTTTGAAATCGGCCGTGTATGCGTTATACAGAGCAGGGGCTAAGGGGCAACCCTGCTTTACTCCTCTTTCCGTACTCATCCAAGAGGATAAAAGGCCTTGGTTGTTCAGTCGAACACATATTGTGGTGTCCGTGTATAAGGCCTTTATGGGCTCCAGTATCCTTGGGGGACAGGCGTGAAGTTGTAATTTTGCCCAAAGACGTTGCCTGTCTACCCGATCAAAAGCCTGCACCAGGTCGATGAAAGCCATATAAATCTTCGGGCTGCCCTCGAAGACTTTAGCTTTGAGTGTGCTTACCGCCAAGATGTTTACCGCAGTTCCGACGTTTTTCACGAAACCCGCCTGGAATGGGTCCGACAGGCCAGTCGCGGAAATCCAGTTGTTGAAATTATCCAGGATTAGGGCACCAAAGAGCTTTCCTATCGAGTCCAATAAAGCGATAGGGCGGTAGTGTGAAGGATTGTCTTTTGCTCCCTTTTTAAAGATGGGGACCAGAATCGCTTGTCTCCATGATGATGGGATGGTCGAGAGGCTGACACAGTTTGAGAAAATCTCCTTGATGAAAAGTGCCCAGAATTCCATTTTGTTTTTTATATCGAAGTTGGTTATTCCGTCGGGGCCTGCCGCCCTGGACCCATTAAGCTGTGTTATTTTTCCTTTGATTGTATTCAGGTCCAGGGGAATTTCCCACCGGTCCCCAGAACAAGGAACCTTGCTCTCTTTTTCCTTGTCTAGGACTCCGTAAAGTTTTTCAAAGTGGGATAGCCATGTGTTTTCGCCAATTGAATTTTGCAGTGCCTGGTTCACTAATTTGGAGTTTCCCTTGATCAGTGACCAGAAATCGCGTGCTTTATGGCCACAAATGGCACGCAGCATGTTTTCCGCGTCAGCCTGGGACCTGGTTGCTTTTGTTGACTTCACCCAGGCTTTGTAGGTTTTTGCTGCCTTAACCGCTTCAGCCTTCTTACTTGGGGACGTTGTTTTTGCGGCCTCCCGTTGCAATTTTCTGACCACCTTTCTTCGGACGACTAGCTGTTCATTGTAGGTGTGGAGCGGGGCTTTAGTTTCGTGCTTCAACTCTCCTTTTTTCCGGTGGTACACTGTCAGAAGGGGCAGGTATTCGATCCAACCTTCTGGGCGCAGATGGCCAACCAGCATCCGTGCCTTGTATTGGGAGGTTATTTTGGCAATAGTTATTTCTGACAGTCTCAGCCTTGTCCCGCTCAGATTTACTACCAGGTTCTGAGCGTCGTAAACCGCCTCTCTTCTCCAAGATAGCCACGAGAAGGTAAGCAAGTTATGGTCGCTATGCTGCGTCCTGATGATTGTAAAAGATGAGAAACGTGGATTATGTGGATTATCTGAAAAATCTGTGCAGAGATAGGAATCTCTCTGTTAAAGGCAAAAAATCTGAATTGATTGAAAGGTTGTTAGAGAAACAAAGGGCCTCCTTACGACTTTGGAGGCAGCCATGCACTTAATAAGGGCATGATTGCCTCCAAAACCGTGTCCGGGTTCCCTGAATGGGGAATTACTGGGCCATTCTGAGTTTGGAGGGCCTGGTAATTCCTCCTTCAGGGAACCCGGGCCCAGACCTTCCCCATTCCCATGTAAGCCCCCATAGGGCTCGATGGGAATGGGTGCGGGAGCTAACAACGGGCCGATTACGACTGCCCCTTTGTTAGCTCCCTGGTCCCCTCTCAGGACCCGCTCTGGATGTCTGGTAAAACCAGACGTCCACATCGGGTCCCGCGAGGGAACCTCGTAATAGTGCGGAATGCATTTAACGGCGCCGGCAACAGTACCGGCACCGTTAAATGCATTCCGCACAGGTCGTAATGAGGTGCTTAAAGTCTGGAGGGTTGATCTGAAATACCTAACACCTCAGCAAATGTGGAAAATGATGAGGATGATAATGTGTCTATTATTGATGAGTTAGATGAAACAGGTGTGTCCCACAATGTAGGCCTCTCTGCTCCTTTACCTGATCAGCAACCTCAACCTTTGTCCACTGGGACCCCTACAGGTCCTACACTCAGTCCTGAATTCATTGCTCTAGAAAAGATGAGGCTTGAATTGGAGTTTAAACGTTTAAATGCTCAAACTGAACAAAAGCATCAAAAACTGAAGCTCAGAGAAATGGAGATGAATCATGCCTTAGAAATGAAAATGTTGTCTTTGGAAAATGCTTCCCTCCCAGAGTCTTCTAGGTCTTCCAGTCCTAAGAGACCACGTATGCCTAAAGAAATTGTGGGTATGTATGAGACTAAGCTTGATATTTTGGATTGGTTGGAAATGTTTGAATATAAGCATGGGATTCAAGACATTACAGGGAATCAGTTGCTTCCTTGGCTCTTCTCTAGGCTACCCACTGTTGCATCTGATGCTGTGATGGAGTTGGGGGAGGTGGATATGATGGATTATGTGTGTGTGAAGGCTTGTAGCAGAGGTGAATTTGAACTGTCACTTGTAGTCTTAATTGTGTGTGGTGTTCCCAAAGGGTACTGCATATAATTCTGCCTAACACACAGGAGTGCACTCACTCGCTTCATCCCTCCTTCCAGGTAGGCAGGGGAAATCCTCCATCCCCCTGATTGTTCAGAGGTTTTAAAAATGCTGTTACTAGGCTGAAGCTTTGGATCTTCTCTTTCTGCAAAGCGTACAAAGTGGTCTTGTTGTAGTTTCCTTTTCTGCCAGTCCAACTCACTGGCCCTCATTACGACCCTGGCGGAAAGTGACTGACCGGACCGCAACAGCGTAAATAGCGTTTCCGCCATTGCACGAAGGAGCAAAGTGCGGCCAATCACGACCCATCGGGCACGAGCATTACGCCATGGCGGAATCCGAAAGGCTGCGATGGCGGAAATGACCCCAAAACGGCCCTTACCGCCGCCGTACGCTGCACCAGGTGCAATACCGCCACCCATCTTAGCGGTCACCGTAATGAGCGGTCACCGTAACGAGCGTGCACCGCAAATTACGGCCACCGTAAATATACGGAAACGGAAGTAAAAGCATGTGGCCGGAACGGGAAACAGCACGCCGCACAACTATAAAAACCGAATCCCAACACAACCATAAAAAATCCGACCCTGACACACATCCCAACCCGTTAGCAACCCCAGTTAAAAAAATAAATATGGGAAAGGTAGCCAAGAAAGCGTGTGACCGCAAGCGGCAGGTACACTTCTCCCGAGAGGAACTGACCGTGCTCACCGAGACCCTACAGGAAAATTCCGCCGTCGTCTTCTCCAGTCAAATGACCAGGACGGCCCTTGCCAACAAGAAGGCCATATGGGCCCTGGTGGCACAGCGCGTAAGTGCGGTGGGGACAACACCCCGCACGCCACAGCAATGTCGCAAGCGGTGGGACGACCTGCGGATCCGCGTACGCAGCATACTTTCTGCGAACAGGAACATCGCCACAGCTACCGGGGGGGGTTCAGAGTCGCCCATCAAGTTGACCCCCTGGGAGGAAATCTGCGCCTCCACCATAGGAATGGAGAGCATAGAGGGAGTCGGAGGGATGGAGAAAGGAGTGCCGACATCCGGAGAATCAGGTAGGTTGGCCAAGAGAAACAATGCGAAATCCACAAACCACGAACATGTGCAGTACCATGTGACCCCATAGTGCAATACATACTTAGCCCTGACAGCGCCCTCTAAAAGTCAGAATGAACAAACAAATCAATCAAGAAGCCATAAACAACCCCTACATGTGCAGCATGCACCCCCTAACTGCAGGCAGCCAAATGAATGCATCCTCAATCCACACGAAAATGAGACCACCTCCAAGGCCCAGTCCCAAATCAGCCTCATGTACCACCCCAATGCATTTGATACGTTGCCATTCCAAATCCGACAGACCCATAACTAACGCTCGCCCCTCTTTACTCCACCACAGGGTCCGATACCAACGACGAGCTGCAGGACACCCCTACCAGCACGCCTGCAAAGAGGGCCAGGACCAACGTCCCAAGAGCCTCCACCTCAGGTGCAAGGATCAAGACACGGCAGCAGCAGGAATCAAGTGGCAGCACACTGGAGGGGACTGCAACAGGCACCCCAGCAGCCAGCAAGTCCACAACCCCAGCACCACAGGTCCCCCCAAAGAACGTATCTGATGGCACTGCCTCTGGTGGTAGCAGCACCATAGGTGACACAGCTGTCATGCCAGCATGCTCCGACACGGAAAACAGTGCTGGCGACGTAGGTACCATCCATGACCTTTCCCAATCCCCCTGCATGTTCCATCCCCTACACCATGACGAAACCACGCAGGGGCACCCTGAAGACGACGACTGGCCAACCCCCACAAGTCCTGTGCCAAGGCAACATGTGTTGAGCAGCCCCCCTGTCACACCACCGCAAATGTCCATGGCCCAGCAGAGGCAACAGTCCCTCGACCTGCTGATCGAGCAACAGCAGGAAGCGTCCACGCTACTCAAGGACCATGCAAATGAATGCGGGGGTTCCAGGGCAGCCATGGAAACATCCACCGAGACACTCAGGGCACAAATTGAGAAAAGTAGTGAGAGCCTCAGGGGAGAAATGGAGAGAAGCACCGAGAGCCTGAGAGCACAAATGGAGAAAAGCACCGAGAGCCTGAGGGGGGAACTGCATGCGACGTCCAAAGACGTTTGTGCTGAACTTGCTGCTGTGCGCCGTGTGCTCTCGGAGCTCTCACAAACCCTCAGAGACATGCATGGACGCGAGCAGGCAGAGACCTCATCCGTGGCAAGTTCCGTCCAGGGCAGCCCCCAACGCAGATCTGGCAGGAACCTGCGCTCCACGGGCAGGGGTGCCCCTGATACCCGTAGAGGGGGCTTGCAATAGCGTCTACCCACGGACAGCATGCATATTTGGACACTGGTGTTGGGGGGGGAGGTAGTAGGGTGGAGGGGGTGTGTTGGGCTTCACTGGGTGGCGGGTCCATAGGGTGTATAAATCAAATCACATTAACAATACAGCACCTCATTATCATCCAATGACATGTGTGGACATTGATATTTGCGTACGAGGCCTTCATAGGCGTACAGTCCACAATGTGCCTGTACTACACACACACAGTGCCACAGGTCCCCTTTCCGTGTAATAGGCACCATGCGTGGTTGCTAGAAGCATGCATCTATGATGCTCTGTCGGATTGCACGTGCATCCTGTGCCTCATGGACTCCTTGAGGTGCCTCCACATCCCCACCCTCATCATCATCATCATCTTCAGGTGCATGCAGTACAGCGTCAGGGGGCATGGGCACATTCCTACGTATGCACATGTTGTGCAGCATGACACATGCCATGACCATCTTAGAAACCTTCTCATGGCTGTATATGAGTGCCCCGCCAGACCTGCTGAGGCTGCGGAAACGAGCCTTCAGTAGGCCGAATGCCTGTTCAATGACCACACGGGTACGTGAGTGGGCATGGTTGTAGTCCTCCTCATGCTCGTTCTGTGGGTTCCGGATTGGTGTAAGGAGCCATCTCTTCAGTGGATACCCGGCATCACCTGTATGAGACGAATAAAGGGTGTCAGTGGAATGATAGTGCTAAGTAGCCCCCCCCCCCCCCTGCAAGGTCATTGACGCATCAAATGGGCCACGATGTCATGCATGGAATGAGACTCACCGAGTAGCCAGGATCTGTGCCCTGCGTGTCGCTCCATGTAGCGTGGTATTCTTGTGTTCCTCAGGACCATAGAATCATGGGTAGATCCTGGAAATCTGGCACAACAATGCGTAAATATCTTGTTGGAGTCACACACCATTTGCACATTGATTGAATGAAATTGTTTCCGGTTGCGGTACTGGACCTCCATGGCATGTGGGACAACCAATTCAACATGGGTGCAGTCGATGGCACCAATGCAACCCGGGATGCCGCCAAGTGCATGGAATCCCACTTTAGCGTTGGTAATCTCCTGGTACGTGCGTGGTAGTGTGATGTGGTCGTCGGCGTGCTTCAGGAGGGCATCGTGCACTTGGAAGAGTGTCCGTGAGAACAGTGGCTGTGAAATGCCATGCAACTGTCCCACTGTGTGCTGGTAGGTGCCTGTGGCCAGGAAGTGGAGTGCAGACACCACCTTCAGTAGGGGTGGGATGGCGGTTGGGCTATCTATCATGCTCACGAGGTCAGCATGTGTCATGTCCACAATGGCGATTATGGTGTCCCGGTCCAAACGGTAGAGGGTGTGGATCTGCTCAGCAGTGAGGTTGAATGGATCGGCTCGGAGGCGTGGGATTGCGGGCCGCCTGCGTGGTGGTAGTGGCAGTGCTTGTGGGCCTTGCTGACCCTGCCTTGCCCTCCTCCTCCTCCTTCTCCTCCGTCTCCCCTGTGCGCCCGGTTGTTGTACCTGTTGTTGTTCGTCGTCTTCTTGTAGTTGTAGCACTTGCAGTGCTATCTGGTACCCCAGGCCCAACATCGCTAGTCCTGCCGGTAGCATTTTGGAGTGGGAGTGGTTGTGGGAGGGGTTTGGGTCTGCAATATATGTGCTGTCGGCCTGTATGGCCTCCACCTGTGCTGATTGAATGAATCTGTGGCAGATGCAATCCCTTCTGGTCGAGCACGTCCCGCACGTAAGGCTGCATTTGGCCGCATGGCATCTTGGGATTGGAATCATGTATCTAATCCCGATGGCAGTGTGATGTACTTTGACTGATCTTCATGCTATGCTCCCATTGTTACACATGCTATGATTGCAGCCGCTTACATACCTGTGAAGAGTCAGTGGTATGTAGGGCTCGATCGATGGCCGACCCTCATGCAGCACAGTAACGTAATTCACCGACGGGCGTGGCGTACCATTTGTGATTGCAGCCAGTTAGCATCATGACACACAGCCGCACTACATTGATGTAATTGTGAATGCAAGCGTTCACAGAAGCCTTTTCGACGTAATGTTGCAAGTGAGGAATTCGAAGGCCAGCATTTTGGGTTTTGAAGTAGCGGCGAGGATACGCCCACAGGTCTGGCTGGAAATGTAACGTTCTATTGTAGAATGTCCTTGGGACATGGCCCATAACGAGCAGGCAATGAATGATATGAATTGAATGGGATGCGCAATAGCGTAGTGGACGATGAGGCAGGACGTTCCCAAATCCATCTTGCTTCACAACACTACAGATCCGGCCAGGGGCACAGTGGTTTTTGGCGGACTGCATTACGCACAGACGCGATGGAAGTTTCACATATTATGTGAGTGAATATTCATGCGTTTTCATTGCGGGATGAGGGAATGATGTGTGGATGCATGGACTGATGAATCCGTTTAGGGTCTGCCATGTACATGGGTTTTTTGGTTCACTCCCCTTCCCCTGCGTTATGTGATGCAAGGCTGCCATAGTGGGACATACGTCTATCTGCCCTTGTCGGATCCTCCCTGTCTCGACGCGCCTTCATACACTTGTGTCTAGGCACGTTACTAATCCCATGTCATGGGTTCTATCTTGACGGACGCATGCACAGTAACCGACGTTGCCAATGGTGTATTTAGCTCGATTGGTTTCGTTGTGATTCGATACTGATTTAGGGGTGTGTATATTCCTTTGGAGTGGGCTAGCATGCATATGGGTGTGGATTTGGTGTGTTGAATGAAGATTGTAATGCATCATGAGTCCCGTAATGCAATCGGTTGATTTGTGTTTCTTTTGGGTGACAGGTATCTCCTGCCCTATTGCAGATGCCATCTCTACGCCACTCCTCCAGATGGTTTTTACTCTCGACTCCTGCAGCTTCGGGTGAATCAGTGGAGCACCATTTCGATCATATGGGACGATCGCCAATGGGCCACATGCCCTTACGCTGTACTGGTGGCTAGGTGCAACATTTCGGCCTTTCAGCTCGACTAGTGCCTGCCTCATGGGACGGACCTGCGATTCTTGCCGCTTCCATGTTGCCTTTTGGAACGTTGATGTAAGCCCTGTGTGCCATGATGGTACAGGGCGTCACACAAGTGGAAGCCGGTCAATTATTGCAGATGCAGCCCTCGGTGATGATGGTTGTTTTGGTGGTATTTTGCAAATTGCTGTGGGGCCTTTGTCATTTGGATGTGCATTTAAATTGTATTCCGATATTTGTCGTGTTGCGTTGTTCTTTGCAGGTGATGTGGCGATTTTCGCTTTGTGGCGGTATGTATTGCGTGATGATCTGCATTGTGTTCCGCCTTCTGAGTTGAGTTGTGTGGTACAGTACTGGCCGCGTTTGCCTACGTAGCACAGTATGGTCACGGATAGAGGCTGCCATTGTGACTGTTTACATGATGTGCTGTTCAGGGGCGGGGGATTGGCTTTTGGCCGACTGGTGCCTGTCAGCCAGGTCGATTGGTGGAATGATGGGTTGTTCAGAATGTGGCTGGTCACAGGTGACTGTGTTTGCGTGCGTTTGTTGGAGGGGGACTGGGGTCATGTCCATTGGAATAGCTTCTGTATTGATGCCATCTGTGCCCTGCAGCTCCCATCGGCCCCTCTTGGGATGAGCCTGGCTGCTCAGTCACTCTGCCGACTTGTGTGGTACATGCTTCTGCTGATGGTTGGTTTGTTTACTGGCATGAGTACAGGGCTGGTGCAATCCCCCTCAGGATGCTGTTGTGGATGTTGCCTTGCGCTGGTGGCAAGCGATGGGGGACTACTGTTGTTTTGTGTCATGTGTTCTTGATTTTCATTTTGATGTGTTGTACCTTCACATGCCTGTGCTGCGTCAGTACGGCTATGGTGACATGCCGTACATGGATGCCCACTCACGGGGCGCTTTGAGCCCCTGCATGCTTTTCTACGTTGGCATGCATGGGTGAATTGTGGATTTCACTGGTTGCATAGTGTGAGTACATTGCGCATGCCAGGAGTTGTGCAATGAGGCCAGGGAGTGGAGTACAGGCACTCAGTGGGCCATTTACGGTTGGTTCGCGTTGCCGTATTTCTCGCCATGGCGGAATGGTACTTTACGACGTGCTTGATGGCGTTCAGTACATGTCCGCTAGGGTCAGAATTCGCGTACCGTTGCGCCATGGCGGTGATTCCGGTTTTGCAAGGCGCGCGTGCGCGTACTTGGTGCAGTTAGCGTTGCCGTTCACTGCGGTGTCGCTAATGGCATCGTACTTTACGGTGACGGGTCATGATCGCAACGAGCGGTGTTCGATGGCGGTATTGCATTTCCGCCATCATTTTTCCATTTCCGCAAGGGTCGTAATGAGGCCCACTGACATTTTCATCGTAGGAGTCCTCGTAGTCAGAAGTACTCACTGTAGTATTTTTAATTTTGCAGGACACACAGGTCCGGCCACCTTCCCTTCTGCTTGGTAGAGATGAATATTCATCAATATCTGAAAGGACGGGCCTTCTGGCTCAGTTTGGCTAGGCCTGGGTGAGTCCAGCTGCCTCATGTTTCCTTGTTCTTGATAAGTGGCATGTATGAGGTCAGATGCAGTCCAGACATGGTAAGTGCTAGTTAACTGTTATGATGTCCCTGGTAGAGAGAGCACTGCTCCATGATCAAAGGGTGCTTTTCCATACCGTGGCTGAGCAGGGTCCCTCAAAGCCTGTTTATATCTCTTTATTTAATGTTCCTATCTCTCACAACTGTTTTTCTCTTTCCCTATTTCTTGCTAGGATGCAGAGACCTGAGTTATTAATTCTGACGCAAGTGGTTGATTGGCTTTCAGCACTTTATTTTGAGCAATTAATCACTCTAATAAATCTTTGATTTCTTCATAATTTGACTAATTTGCATTTTGTGAGGCCTACATTATGTGCTTATATTCTGAGCGATTTGCCTTCAAGAGACTAATCTCTTCATCTTGCACAATTCTGCTTTGCGCTGCCTTCAATAGTTCCACTTCTGCTAGCCTCACATGCTCCATCAATTCTGCATTTTCTCACCTAATGCCAGTCAGTTCCTGAGAACCCGACTCACTCTTCTCTGAATCCATTTTCAACTGATGCACTGCCTGAGAAAGGACCCTATTCTCTCGGTTCAACATGTCTTTCTCCTTCCTCAATTGTATTTTTTGTTGTTTCAAGGTGTTTATATTTTGGTATATCTGTCAAAATCAATATGGGACTCAATCCTTTTGATAATTAATTGACTATTTTCAGTTTTCAATTGCTATATTTGTAATTGGAAGGCCATACTATCCTCCAATAAGACTCTATCATGCGTAGTCTGATCATTTATCTTATGTTGCAGTGTGCTCAGATTTTTCACACACTCTTTATGTACATCTTGGAGGGCACCAACAGGCATTTCACGCTCTGCGCTGCCTTGTTGCTGTGTTTTTACCTCATTTGGTTGTCAATGAGACGTTCGTGTTTTAAAGGAACAGTGCGCTCAAAAATGTTATTGTCCCAAGTGTTCAGGCATGTGGTTTTATGCAAACAGAGATCGATCGTAAAAGATTTCCTATGCACCTTACCTTAGTTTTCCTGACTTTTACACATGTGAAATCAACAAGTGGGGCGCGGCCCTCTTGTGCTAATCTTATCCGCCCTAAGTTTGACTGCCCTCACCGCACTAAATCATATCCCCTGCCCCTGAAGCTGACATCACTAGACACGGATAGCCCATTTCACAACGCAAATGCACATCTCGTGCCAACGTTCTCTGTGCCCCAGCTAATGCCGTGTCTCCATGGAAATCGCAGGACACCTCTTTCCTCAATAAGTATAAACAGACAGCTTCTGACCAGACAACATCAGAGTTGCTCCATTTCACTGTTTTTTTTTTGTATAGCCTGTGACTCGTTTCTGCTCTGTTCAGCTATATTCGTTTCTTGGAACCCGTGCGAACAGATACTTGTACTAGCATTACTATCGATTTTTAATTTTGTCATATAATGGCAACTGTACAGCCCTACCAGAACGAGCCGGAGTATCTTGAGGCAGAATTAGTTGATAGAGAAGGATGCGGAAATGTTGGGGCATCGGACGACAGTTGGGAAGATGAATCATTGG
Source organism: Ambystoma mexicanum (assembly GCF_040938575.1). Lineage (NCBI taxonomy): Eukaryota > Metazoa > Chordata > Amphibia > Caudata > Ambystomatidae > Ambystoma > Ambystoma mexicanum. The sequence goes on from NC_090937.1 coordinate 866,036,860, forward strand.
ATCCTGAACCAGAGCCTAGTCCCATGGAAGACATTTACACATGGTGTACATGCAATTGGTGCAAGGTCATTGCAACGGAGGAGGAGAACTGCTGCTGCAGAGAAAACTTGGCCTACATATCGGAAGAAGGAACACCGCCGCTATGCGTTAACGAGCTGCATGCCTTCAGGGCAGCCTCCCTCACAAGGTCTGTGTTGATGATTATGATGGTGCTTATGCACAAACTTCACGCAACAGTTCGCCGTCGCAATCCAAATAACGAGTAAGTGTACTCTAGATTTGATGTCACTTTGACCACTGAGGCCACTAACATTTCTTGTTTGTCTCCTATATTGTCGCAACTTTCATCTATCACTGCCAAATGAATCTAGTCTGGCAATTCAAAACATCTCATGCGCTTTGGGGAAATGAAGGTGGTCATTTTATGTGTCTTTCAATTTCAACCAAGAAACAATATTTCTCTGACCCCCCAAACGTTATGGATTGCATGGGTGTTCACTTCTGTAATGTGTTTACACTTTAAAGCCCAAGTTGATTGATCCATGAAGTAACATTTGTACGGGCAACTATGCCATAGGATACAGGATGCATTTTCAACTAAGGTGTGCACACTTATCAGGTTCATTTAAATACAGTGGCCCTCATTACGAGTTTGCCAGTAGCCATGAAGTTATTAGCTCGATGGCTGCCACCAAACCGGGCTCATTTACCGGGTTCCTGCAATGAGGAATAACTGGGTCATTCCAACATTGGAGGACCCGGTAATTCCTCCTTGCAGGAACTATTCCCCATTCCCATTTAAGCCCCCATAGGGCTTAATGGGAAGGGGGATGGAGGTAACAATGGGCCGATTACGACCTGTCCGTTGTTAGCTCCCTGGACCCCTCGCGGGACCCGGTAATGACGCCTGGAGACCTCGTAATTTTGCGGAATGGGTTTAACGGGTCCGCCACCATTAGCGGAGCCCGTTAACCCATTCTGCAAAAGTCATAATGAGGCCCAGTATATATGTTTCTCTTCCACAGGTGGTAGTGGATAGTGGCCTATCGTTTGTTTACCTGGTGGCTTCATGGAAGGCTTTGATACCACGTTTGATGAGTAATACATACCCCCCTATGTTGTTGAAGCCATTCACACCAATTTTCCCACACTGTGCTGCAACCTGAAGTATAAAATGTGTAGTGCATGTGTGCCATCAACATCAGCAACAAAATAAAATACAAATGATCTTTTATGAATAGTTGTTTACATTTTTCAGTCAATCAGGGACACGCTCACTTTTCTAAGAGTGACATGCAACAATGTTTGGTGCCCTTTTACGGTCTCCTCCTCTACAACAATCCATCCCCCTCCATTATAAACGGCTAAGATGCAAAACCCAGTGTCTCCAGGCTCCCCTCTTGCAGACTGCGCCTCTGCAATCCACATAAGTGTGTCTCCCTCAGCAGTTTTCCAGCCTTGTCTGCACGCCTCTTGCCCATCCATCCCCCCCTCCACTATCTATGGCAATGTGCACCTGCGGCCCTGCCCTCCAAAGGGGGCTGGCAGGGTAAGAATGGCCAAGGTGCCAAACACCATGTGCACTTCAATGGTATCTCCCCGGACCCCACGTCTCCAGGCTCCCCTCTTGCAGACTGCTCCCCTGCAATCCACATAAGTGTTTCTCCCTTTAGCAGTTTTCCAGGCCTTGTCTGCACGCCTCTTGCTCAGCCACCCCCCCTCCACTATCAATGGCAGTTCGCACCTGCGGCCCTGCCTTCCCAAGGGTGCTGGCAGGGTGGGAACGGCCAACGTGCCAAACACCATGTACACTTCTAAGGTATCTTCCACACAGGGGCCATTGTACACACAACCTCCCCAGACCCCATGTCTCCAGGCTCCAGGGAACCAGACCGAATCAGAAACATGTCACACATTCACATACACACCCACTTTTCTAATCCTTTATAAACCCGTTGACATTTATCCGCAGAGCATCTCTGAGCACTGGAAGTCAACTCTTGATCGTGCTACCTGTGAACATCTGTGGCACTGGAAGTCAACTCTTGATCGTGCTACCTGTTCTCCAGCTACTAACTCCTCTGCTTGATGAATCAAATTGTCTGTTAGTCCAGGTAAGGGCAGGTCACCTTTTAACTTCACTATATTCATCTCTTTCTGATCTCAAAATGTCTATCTATTTCGACCGAATGTACCCAGTAGTGTAATGTTCATTCATCTCAATGGGCCTCATTACGACCCTGGTTGTACGGGGTAAACGGCGCCGTAAAAGGTGCCGGCGCCGTTTACCCCATACCGCCTCATTACGAGGTCCCCTCGCGGGACACAGGAAGCAACGCCTGGTCAAACCAGGCGTGCTTACCGGGTCCCGCGAGGGGAAAAGGGAGCAAACAATGGGCCAACTCGTAATGGCCTGTTGTTTGCTCCCTCTCCCATTCCCATTCAGCCCTATGGGGGTTGAAATGGGAATGGGGAAGGACCGGGTCCGGGTCCTTGGAGGGAGGAATTACGGGCCTTCCGAACTCAGAATGCCCCGGTTATTTCTCATTCTGAGGTCCCGGACCTGGACGCGATTTTGGCGGCAGCCATGCCGCCAATAGCGGCATGGCTACCGCCAAGGTCGTAATGAGGCCCAATGACTTTACCGTTGTTTCACGTTTCAAGTGTTCTGATCTCGATATATAGTACATTTTATCATTGTCAATTGTAATAGAATTGCGTCTTTCTCTGACCATGTCTATAAGCATGTTTCCTTTTGCTGCATGAAAATACATTCAACGGACGAGTAACACGTTACGATTAGCACCATATCAATCAATTCTGTATGTATGTCGATTCTGTATGTATGTTGCCTATGCTACACAGGTTTTGCATCTTTGAACAAAACAAACATGGAATAGAAAAGTGTGATATAATTCCATCAATCTCATGAATTCAGTACAATTATTTTGTAATTGTTTATACTTTTTTTTATACAGCTCTTATCGTCTTTTCAAGAGTGTATGCTTGTATGGTTTTGGGTTGCAGTTCTAGGAGCCATTTCAAAAGTCAGTGCACAATCATGCATACTTTCCTGGCAGGAGAGCCACCTAGTCAATAAAAAAAGAGTGTGACTTGGTTCTCGAAGAAGACCCTGTGCAGGGGGCCTCAAACCCTTCCCTCACATCCTGCCCACCCATACACTCAGGCGCCTAAGGAGGGCTTCTGTGCAAAAGGTCGCAAAAGGACAGCGGACAAAGGAAACAAACCTGCTTTGGTGTGCAGAGTAAAACACTAGAAAGACCTTTACAAAAAGATATGACGAAACAACTCGACCGGAACCAAGTTAAAATAAAAGTGGATTACTGGGTTTGAGTTTGATGCTACCACCATAGCATCTAACGGAACCAAAGCTATTTTCATAGTATGCGGTAGAATAAAAATGGTAGATACCACTGCCACCAGCCAAATCTTAGAGAAAGGGGAACATACTAATGTTCCATGAGAATCAGACAAAAGGGGATAACTATTAACCCCTCTAGTACTATATTGGAAGATAGGTTGTACTGGGTCTGTAAATTTAAAAAGACTAGTAAAGTCAATGGCAACTTTACATGTTCTGGGAGACATTAGTCAGTCCCGGAAAATGGAGTTTAAAGTGGGAAGTCTGAAAAGACAACCCCGTGTCGCTACTCTGAAGGTGCTGTGTGACACACAGTAAAAAGATGATGCCTATGGGGTGGGTGAGACTCCATAGCCCAGGAGCATAAAATTTACAACACACAGCAAAACACATGTATGAGTGGGAAAAAGGTTCACACTCTTACCAGCTGTAACAATTAAACCCTAGAAATCCAGCAAAGCTGCTGAGAGACTCAACAGGTAAGGGAAATTAGCCATTCTACAGAATTCTCCCTAACAGGAGTAAGCATAAATATAACACTGTAAAATGTAGGCAAATATACTCGGCCATGTGAGTATTCAGAACGTGCAAGTGAATAGAGAGAGCGAAGGGATGGGGGAGTAGAGGGTAAGTGCTAGGTGTATCAAGTGGTACTACGTAGTGAGCAGGTGTAAGTGCCTATGGGAGTGGTCAACCACCAATGAATAGGAAAGTGCAAGCCTGTTGTGGCACAGGCCAATGAGTGCCAAGGCAAAGTGCTGGGAGTGCCAGAGGCTGTAGGCGATTGGATGTGGGAGGCCAGGACCCAGGAGGACACATAAGGGCCCTGGTCACCAGTCTCAGCAGCTGTGGGGATTAGCAGAGGAGGGACAGGTATTTTCCTCCCGTCCCCTGCACACCTGTAAGTACTGAAGGTAACCTATCATTCAGAATGTAAAAGAGTAATCAATTTATAAACATTCACTATGGAGAGTTTGAAACAAGTTGCGTGCATTTAGAACAAACTCAATTTATTCATCAATTCAAAATAAAAGGTAAAATTGACTATTCGATTTTCATAGGTATTCTGTTCAACGCTAGTTAAACCAATTTGTACCTATTTGCAAATTATGTCTACGGTGTTCACAAGTGATTAAAGTATTCAAAACTAAATATCTCCACATTTCGAGAGATGTCTCTCTTCTTCAGGAGCAATAATCTTTGACAAATTCTCATCATACATCATATATCAACAATCAATAATTTCAACATTTCATTGTTCTGTCATTAGCATATTCACAACACATTATTATGGCTCTTTCTCTTTGATGCCAATACAAAGTGATTGGTACGTGTCCTCTATCTGTGTGAATAATTTGAGAATTCCTATAATGTAAAATGAGTATGTGTTAGATTACTAAGATTGTCTAGTTTGAAACACTACTTATCAAAGAAAATGGTGATATAATAATCTTCAGGTAAATTAATTGCCTGATAGCATTCGGTGAGTGAGCTTGGTGAATTTAGACTCCCTTTTGTTTCATATCCATTTAGGCTAATCCATGTTAGTCATATATAGAGTGCTTAGGCGAGTAACCTCATATTTAAGGTATGTAATTCAAATTTAGAAAAGGTTTACTTACAAATTGTTAGAGACCATGACATATGAGGTTAGCGCGTATATTCTGGTCTTGAGTTTCGAGTTAGCAGATGTTAGCAGATGTTCAACCTACAGGGAAAACATTGTATATGTTGAAGGTGTTTTGTGCTGTCCCCAAGTATAGGACCGAAATGACATCTACAGTCAGTTAATTATGCAGAAATTCTGCAAATGGCATTGTAACTGCTGGTGTTGTATATGCGTATGGCCTGGCGTTATCTAGACGAGATTTCTAGCTTTCATGCGGACTCACTGCACGATCATGGCAATCTCTGTGAAAAATATTAAGTGTATCTTAGTTCAGAATATTAAGTTTGTGATTATTAACGTCAGATTGCTAGGTATCTTGCTATCCGGTACTTTCACGTCCCATACGGCGTTGATTTCAGAAAACTCTGTCTTTGCCGCTGTAGCTAGCGTGAGCCCGTTGCTAAGCAACATATGTTTGCGAACGTGCTGATCCGTTCACTGTGACCTCTCGAAGTGGTTATGGGAAATGGAGTGTATGTAGTGTGAGTATACCAAAGTTTCATGTTGTGGTGCCATCTTGGTTACAATAATAGTTTCATATTGATAGTACAAAAGAACTAAGTTAGGAAGTTATGTACTTGTTGTGTGGAAGCGGTCAAGTTCCCATTATTTTGTAATGTCATTGCAATTCGGCTATTTATTTTTATCATCATGATATTACATTCCATACATTATATTGAACTAAATCCCACATATTCTTAATCTCTGATCACAAACTGTCAATAGAGAGTGAACAGTGTATTATATGAAGACCTTTGTGCCACTGTAGATCTAACAATGGAAAAACTCAATTTCTTATTAACGGATGGATGTCAAACTACTAAAAACAGATTACTAAAATCACATCAATCATAAAAATCATAATCATAAGAATACATTCAGTGAGAACACTTCGTCGTCCCACGTCACTCCAAGGCCTCTAATTTATAAATCCAAAACATTTCCCTATGCAGTAGTATTTGTTGCAAATTCCTGGCTCTTGTGGTTTGGTCACTTTCTCCAATACCACAAATCTTAGTTGTGAGATGGTGTGGTGTTTGTCTAAAAATTACCTTGATACTGGTGATTTAGTATTTTCTGTCTGGATGTTGGACTTATGTTCTGAAATTCTATCCTTTACTTTTCTTGTGGTCTGTCCAACATAATACTGCCCACATGGGCAGATCAATGCATATGTTACCATTTTGCTTTCACATGTGCCCGTGTGCCCGTGTATGGGTGTCTTATGTTGGTTCCTTTTTGAACATTGTTGCAGTGGCAACAATTTAAGCACGGGAATGTTCCTATCTTGGGTTTTGGACGGAAGAGTTGTTTGTTCTTTTCTACACGTTCTGCCTTTACCAGTGAATCCCGTAGGTTCCTTCCCCATCTGTAGGCCATCAGTGGCATTTTCGGGAATAATTTGCTCAATTGTGGGTCCAGTTTGGTGATTTTCCAGCTTTTTGTGAGCATTCTTTTGATCTATCTGGGGGCTTTGTTGTGTATATTCTGATAGATATATCAAAGCATGTTCTTCTTTAGTGTCTTTTGGGTTAGGTTTTAATAACTCTGACCTCTTTTTCATTTTACATTTTGTGGCTGCTTTCGTCAGAATTGTATCAGGGAAGCCCCTTCCTTTGAATTGATTTATTTGGTCCTGTTCTGCTGCATGGTAAACTGCATCATCTGTGACTATCCATCTGATCCTCAAGAGTTGACTTAGTGGGAGGTTTTTTTTAAGTTGTTGTGGGTGATGACTTTAAGGTGTTGTAGAAGAGACTGTTATTGACATCTGTAGTTTTTCTAAAGATGGTAGTGTGCTAATTTCCAAGGTTTAAATTACATTTTTGGGTTACATTCATTTAGGTACTCTACAAAGGAATTAAATTCTCCAGCTGGTCCTTTCCAGGCACCAAAGATGTCGTCAATGTATCTTTTCCACATGGCCAGTTTACTTGTGTGATTTTCTAAGATATGACAGATTTCAAAATAGAACATAAAGATGTTTTCATAGGCTGGGGCCATTGCTAACCCCATTTATGTTCCCGAAATGTGAAGATAGTACTGACCATGAAATCTGAAGAAGTTATTGTATTTAGCAGAGGAGGGAGGAAGGGAAAGAGGAGTGAAAACGAAAGTCTTGAAGAGCTTCTGGAATTTGAAGAGGTCCGGCTCAAGACGAAGAGGAATGGGGAGACTGTTCCACAGGAGGTTGCCAGTACCTGGTCATTCCATCGAATGGGAAACTATCTAACATCAAAGCATTGAATTTTATCCATCGAAATACCATTCCATAGAATGGCCATTTCGTTGAATAGAATTCGATGGACCCATCGAAATGTAATGTTAAGATTAGGGGTTAGATTAGGGTTAGGGTTGGGTTAGGGTTAGGGTTAGGGTTAGGGTTAGGGTTGGGGCTAGGGTTAGATTAAGGGTTACATTAGGGTTATGGTTGGGCTGGGGTTACATTAGGTTTAGAGTTGGGGCTAGGGTTAGATTAAGGGTTACATTATGGTTAGGGTTGGGGTTTAGGGTTGGGGCTAGGGTTAGATTAAGGGTTAGATTATGGTTAGGGTTGGGGGTTAGGCTTGGGGCTATGGTTAGATTAAGGGTTACATTAGGGTTAGGGTTGGGGGTTAGGGTTGGGGCAGAGGGTATAAGGTGTGGGATGTTTTGACCCACTTTTGCTCTGCTATGCCGCATCACTGTGTTATGATGGTGCCAGAAAAAAGCAAAATGGCCGCCAAAATCTCTGAAAATCACACTTTGTAACGCGCAAAACGATGGCTGCTCAATCTGCCATGCATATTGTCACTGGTGGAACAGAGCTCTCACTCCTGAAATGTGTCACTGGGCTCTACAACTATTGAAAATGGAGTACAGAAGGAAAAAGCAGTGCTTTGCTAAGTGAAACCCTGAATCTTGCTTTAAATTCCTTTTTCTTTGTTGGTGAAACTTCAGAATGCCAGTACAGAACACCTTCAAATATCTAAAATTCTTGCTGGGTGCTACAATTCACTTAGTTTAAGAAATCATTGTGAACCTACAAGGTCCTGAAAAGCTGAAAGCATAAAGAGATTTCCACAGCAAAAGGGGCCTGTCTGTGGATCTGTCAAAAATATCTGTGCAGTACCCTGGGCCGCCTGAGTGACAGCTGTCAGGAGCCTGCCTGATTAAACCTTAACATGTATAAATTGAAATTAAATGTTTGCAATCTAAGAGGCCTGTTACTGACAGTAACCCATCTTGTAATTGTTTTGATCCATGGTTAAAAAACTTGAATGAGAATGTTAGCTGTGATTTGATACAACACGTTTGTTTTAAGCTAAGGAAAAATCCAACAGAATTAACAGTTCAATTAAACCTGGCTGAAGCTACCAAACTGGAATAACAGGTTTTCTCACAGAAGGAAGGTCTTTCCCCAGCAGGAAATCACACAGAAGCGTAAATTATGGGGTTGGGAAAGAATCTGGTCTACAGAGGCATGAGGAACAATGACCAGCTGCAACTAAGGAAATGCGGGGTGTGAAGACAGTCGTAAATGGCCTCTGCCAGGAGCCAACAGGGTCCAGGAGACTGCTCCTGGACTGCAGGGAGACAAAAAGCGGCGGCCCCAAACAACCATTTGTGGCTGAACATTAACAAAGAACACTTTTTTTAAAAGACTTATAACTTACTGTTTAAAATTGTGAAAAATATAAAAATAACAGATTTGTGAATCTAAATTTTGGCTGCACGTTTCAAGAGGCGGCAAAATCTTGTGACATGTTCAGGAAAGAAACGGCAAGAAATGTGATTTTACGCAAAATGTATTTCCGCTAGAAGTATGAAATTTTATACACTTATGCCCATGTTAAACGCGCACACTTGTAAAAATGTTCTTAAAAATGGGATATTGTGTTCCTGATGAAAAGGACAAAATGCTGTGAAAAGCAGAGGCAAGATCCCACATCTACAGGGTTTTCAGGAGTAGCTGCTATGGAAAATATGTAATCTGTATATGTGATTGTTATAGAGGTTGCACGTGTGTAAATATGTATTGTGCCAAAAGTAGATGTTGTGTTCCAGGGGCTAGGGATGGATTCTCAGCCTCATAAAATCACACAATAAAGGTGACACTATGTTTCTCTTCTCCTATCAAGGCACAGAGTAGACTCTGACCCAATCACCTGTAAAAGGGGCAAGCTTAGGCTAAACCAGCCCACACACACACCCCCTTTATGATCTTTTCATAGCATAAATAGACACAGCTCACCACACAAAAAGACAGACAGATTCACTCACTTTACTGATGCTGGCGGAGCACCCTGCTGCTGAACTCTACATCTTCGTTGCTCCAGACTCCAGAAACTTGGCAATGTAGAAACCCATTGCATAGCTGAACCATTTTCAGATAGGCCTCAAATTCCAGAACCAGAACCCCACAGACCTAGGGGGAAGCATCATAATGCAGCCGGGCTGCGCTGCACTGCTTGTCTGCTGAAAATAATTATCATCAGAACCAAGAAGAGCAGATTCAGTCCAGTCCTGTGCCGTGCGGTGACCAGAGTGCCTTGCAGATATGATCCAGTCCGATGTGCCCAGCCGTCTGTCTTAAACCAGATCCAATTGCCTAACCAGAATCTTGACTGACCAGAATCCTGACGGTTCCATTTAAAAACATATCCAGTGAGTATCTATAGAAAGGATTGTGTCACTGCCATATGTACTTTGCAAAGTCAATCCCGATCTTAAACCCATCATATCTTGTATTCAGAATCTGTATTGTTAGGAGTATTTTTGAATTGTCTGAACCCTCTATCCAATCTAACCTATCTTCCTCCTGCACTAGTATTGCTAAAACTATCTTTGCGCTGATCTTTTCTCACCTGAAGAAGGCGAGTTTCCTCTGCAGGCAGTCATTCTGATCAAGTGGCTGTATTCCTGTGTGGTATTCGTTTTGTTCATAGTCATCCCTTGAGTAAGAAATACTTTTTTCATTTTAAAAGTGTATTCCTGTTTTCCATTCTTGCGCCTATCTTGAAAAAAAGACCTCTACTAAAAAGCCTATAACTCCCTCCGTTTTTTAAACAAAATGTCAACTTCTGCTTGTAGCTAACATCCACAGCTTTAAATTGCATCTAAAACCGCATTCCAAATCCATACGGTTCTCCGGTTATCGCGAATATCGCACAGTGAAAAGTTGGCCGCAAATTTCGTTTTGGAAAATTCTTACACATGTAAAACAGCTTTTGATTGCTTCCGACTTGAATTTTAAGATTTCAAATAGTTTCTTGGTATTAAATCATTGCTTATGTTTGTGTGCAACTATCCAAAGTGGCTCCCATAAGAATTTATAGCAATTTCAGAAATTTTGACCATATTTGGTGTTTTTGCCCAGTCCATTCTAAAGATAACTTTAAAAGCCATTCTGACAGCTTGACAGTCAATTCTGTTTTCTCTTGTGTTTGAAAGGGGGACAGTGGGATTAATATTCTGTTGAATTCATGCCTTTCCTGAAATCCTGCTCTCTTCTTCTATGTCTTTACATTACTTATTGGGGGTTGAGGGGTGTCCAGGGGGAACTTCTAACTACAGTGCTATTTGATCTGAACCAACACAAACGTATTATTTTCTGTGCTGAATTGTTTGCTCACTGCTACTCCTTGTGTATTAGAGAGATTATTCCGTGTTACCTGATCCCCATTGGTGAGTTTGGTGTACCTATTAAAAACTATTGCGATAAAATTTTAAATACAGAAATAAATCTTTAACTTTGCAAACCAGCCTGATTCCTGGTTCAGTGTGACTGGCGGGGGGTGGGCGGGTTTCCAGGAGAGGGGTGTGATATGAGTGGTATATCGTTCAGAATAAAGAACTTTTAGACAAAAATAAATAAGGATTTCAGTTTGAAATCACTTGCAAGGTGGGGCCATAGGCGGCAGGGGGGTGGGGCAAGGGGAGTTGGAGAGGGAAGCAAGGGTGCTGGATGTGGGCTCTTTTCATATCCCAGATTGGACTGTTTTTCCATTTTAATTAAAACAAGTTTTTCAGATGCTGTGTGCCGGCTGAAGCTCACGTTTGTTTTTAAACTTCACTTTTCTTTCTTTGAACACTTTTCTTCAGTATATATTTCCTTACAGTGTGCAAGCTCTATCCACAATGCACATGTTTGTGTCACACTTGGTAGTGTATATAGAAATATATAAATACAGGTTTTTATTCGTTTATTTTTTACATGTATTGCAGCGCACAAAGCCCTCAGGCATATAGGCGCAAGTTACTGTAAGTGCAATTACATGGTCCACAAGGTGTAAGACCATGCAGGGTCACAGTCATAACGATATATCTTGAAAACATACTCCAGCATAGCCTCGTTCATGGTACCGGTGGGGGGCTACTGCAGGTATACGTGCAAACATGAGTGACAAAGTAGGTTTGAATGCACATTCTGGCAAAGCCTCGACTCATGGTAAGGGAGCTACTTCAGAAATGCGCGCAAACATGAGTGACAGGACCAGGAGTCAAATTAAGGTTATTGCTGATATGTTACAGGTTTACAAAGGTATGGTGAGTTACAGTCAATTGACATGTATATCAGGTCAAAATCAGTGAGTTCCATCCAGTTATAAGCTAGCCTCGATAACAAAATCACGTGCATCAGAGTAATGCAGGATAAGCATTTTGCTAAAGTCAGGAGCAATAGGTTTCCTGGTATGTGTGTGCCGTGCGTCCCAGGTTTTTGTTTTTCAAAAGGAAATATGTTAAATTTGACTGATAAGATTTCGAATTTTTTTGTGGAATGCCAATGTTCCTGTATGGAAAACCCAATACAAGAAGCGTCTCTTTTTCAACATTAATTTCCTACCTGAAATAATCCAGGAAACATCACCAAATGGTGAATGAGTTGTTTTGATGTGACTAGGTAATTAAATATTGCTCATACTTAAACATACTCCCCGACACTTCAAATGAAATCTGAACTCCTAATATAAACAGTGTAGTAACCTACCAAATATTAAATGTGGGTGTTGTGAAGTAGTATTGTAGTATCAGTTAAGGACTCATTTAAATTATTAGGGAGTATTTTTATCGGCGATAAATATTTCATTTAAGGTTTTTGTCAACAACTTAATGATGGCTTTCCCAACATTCGTGACTTTACTGTAATGTTGTTTTTAGAGTCCAGACAGGCCCCTAATTTTAGCATAATGAGGACTGGCAATGTCCGTTTTTTTTTTTATTTGTCAACTTTACACTTTTTAAAACATATTTTTCTGCTCGCTTTCAATTTTTTATTGGGAAACGTGCAGTTAAAAATTATGAACCACAGACCCCAACACTTCTGGGATTTCCAGTGAGGTATGGGTGCAGTGGTTTGGTGATCCCACCCTCAAAGAGTAAACAGGGCATATATGGTTGGAGGTTATGAGCATTCTTGTCCTGCAGGCAGTCGTAGAGTCAGGGCGTTGCTCGAGTAGCTGTGGGAGATGTCCAGAAGTGTAATTGGATGTTACCGAACATTAAAATCGCGTTTCTTTGGAGGAGAGGTAGAATGTGGAATAGGATAGGCCACCGCTTTGTGATACGTGGGCGGACAATGCTAGTGCCCATTTTGAGCGGCATATACATGCTGACATTTAATTTCTTTGTCTAGTAGGTTATGGACGCTGTTGGTGTTTTTATTTTGTATGCAGTTGTCTTCTTTTAATATGTGCTCAAGTGCTCTGATGGTGTTTCTCTGTGGTGTTCAATAAGATCGACCATGGGTCCCTCTTTTGCATCATGTGCCATTGCATGGGAGTGTACGGTATACAGCCCTTCACTGATTAAAACACTTCCAGTGAAATATGTAAACATTCAATTGTTTGCTCAATAATCCATTAAGCCTTTTGCTCCTGGTTCACACTTTCGGATTTTAGTTCGAGCTTTGAGTATATGTGTTACCAACAATCATAACTGTGTCCCTCTGGTCTTCATCCCCCCACACTCATTCCAGTGACAACAGTCTTCCCTTTTGCAGTCAGGCTTGTGGCCTGACCAACAAACGTTATGCTAGTTCTCCCATAGTAGCACTTGCTCGTTTTTTCCCCTCAAAATGAGAACACTTTAAGGCTGCATGTTGATTGCAGAAGTATGTGCAGTCATGTAGAGCCAATTTTCTCACCTATCTCTGGTTGACTTACAAGATGTTGCAAACGTTTCCAACTGTAGATCATGTGACTCATCACGCCGCTGGTGCTGCCGTCTCGTGTGGGAATTCTACACTGCAGAGTTGTGATATATTTTTTAAATAATTCTAAAACAACTCAAAAACCTGATCATGGTCGCAAGCTCTGTGCGGCTGGCTGGCTGTTCATCGTATATGTTCTTATATGTTCTTGTATAATTATTCACCAAGCTGTACATATATCTTTACCTTTAGGATATCGATTATTTGCTAGGATGAATCTGCTCGTATCTCCATGTCTATTATACAGGGCGATGCTACATTGCGTGGCCCACTTCGTGCTTTGCAAATGATGTCCCACTCCCAATGACATTTCGTATCTATGCATGACATGCCAGGAGGTATATAACACTCCAGAGTAAAAGCACTTTAAACGCTTTAAAGTACTTTAAAAGCATGTTAAGTCAATGTATTGCCTGTGTTTATGCATTTCCTTACATTTTTCCTTAGAGTAGCTTTTTAAATATATTAAACAGAAATACTGGTTTTTGTCTTTTTCTTTAAAAATGAACACTTTATTTTGTTCTAGTTGGAAAGCCGGAATCTGCATTTTAATGAAATAAGATAAACTGTGAGAGTTTCTATTTTTTATCACTGTTGGCCACATTTACATTGCAATGCTTTTTTAATGTAGATTTTTGATTTGCCAAACAACTAATGTATGTATCGCTAATGGAATATCTGCGTCCCCAACATTACCTTTCTTTCAGTTCTCAGGAGCCAAACTGAAATTTCAGTTGACTTGATGCACTTGTATATGCTGTTGGTTTCAGCTTGCTGTTACTTGATTTATTTGCAGCACATTTGAAATTGTATATAATCATGGGTCTGCAGTTTATGTGCCCCTGCGGGCCTGCTCCATCTAAATTAGAAATGAATTCAATTACTGAAGTCTTGATAACGTATCTGAACTGAAGGCAAATACATTAAAAAAGTTAAATGTTCACTGTCTCATAAATGTAGCAATCTAACTATGAATACGTTTTCTTAATGTAGACGCTGACTATCCATGCTTTCAAAAATTGTATGGGTCACATGGAGCCCCGTACATGTAAGACAGAAGTTGAAATCACAACCTGTTCTATATTAAAATGCATCCTTATTAAAAATGTTTATATAGAGCAAATTCGAAATGTGTGACTTTCCATGTAAAAGGGTTTGGCTCTTTAACACACTAAGATCCTAATTCAGTTGGGTAAGGGGAAAACAGTCATTAGACCAATCATTAGTCTATTTATAGGCCATTCTAAATAATATCCATATGTTCGGGAAGGAAAGTATGCATGCCAGAACTGTGAATGCACAGAGCAAGATGTTTGCACAGAAAACCCCCATATGCATATATACGAATTCAATCTTCACGTATGTCCCAATGACATACACATGCTCAAAATCAGCCTGTACAATAATTAATCCAAATGATTTATTATTGTCAGGCTTCCTAACTGCTATCTGTTAGGAAGCCTGACAAGTGCATACTTGCTAAAAACCTAATGATGAACTTTATCTTTGTGCCCCAACCACAACACCTCTTGGTCATGTTGCTGACAAGGATCTGCTGGATGGAAGATGGTCTACTGCAAGCACAGCATGGGACCTCCTTCATGGGCCTTCCACAATCCTGTGGGAACTCTGCACAACTTCTAGCACTTTCCTCTTACTATCTACCTTAACCATGGGGACAATGAGGGAGAAGGATTGGAAGAAGGATGGCACACTGGGTAGGTGAAGAAGTGACGGTCTGAGTTGGGTTCTTAGATAAAGGGTGAAAGGAGGAAAAGAATGACGGAGATGGTGGCTGCCAGGTGGTGATGGGTGAGCTGTGAATGGATTTAAAGACATGAATTAGGCGTTTGTAGAGTAACAAGTTGTGCATGGAGAGCCATATGACATGAAAGAAGTTTAGAGAGGTGCGAAAGAAGCAAGGGAAATTGCACAGTTTGCGGGTTGAGAAATTGATGATTTTGCGAATGGACTCCAATTATTATTTAGGGTGGCCTTGGGCAAGGCTCACAGAATATTCATGGCAACTGAAAACAAGGTTGGAGATGTGAAACGTAGTATAATCCCAAGTATGGCAGCATAGATGATGAATTATGCATGTTTTAAACTGCTGTTGAAGAGAACCCCACATTTGTCTGTGCTGTAAGGGTGTGAGTAGGTCAGTGGGAAAAGAGAAACAAATGGAGAAGATTTGAGTATTAAAGGCTGGGAGAATAATGACTATGTGAAGAAATTGAAAATACTATCAGTAGGTACCATTAAATGGTCAGGGGTTAAGGGGGGCAAAGAGAACAATATATGGGTGTATACCACAAAGTGATGACAGGAGATCCCAAAGAAGGAGATGAGTTTATCAAGGGGGGACACATCAGTGCACCCAGGTCAGAGGACTGTGGAACTGCTACCTGAGGAGATGTTAGTATCAGAGGATTGTGGTTCCATTTTATAGAGAAGGAATGACCCGTGCAATTGGTTGATTTAACTGCAAGGTTGTCATGATGCCTACCTCCAAGGATCCAGGCTCAGCCCTGCAACCCCTGAGGCAGACATCATTTTCCCCAAGGACGTCTCACCAGGCCCAAGTTTGGACCCCCGTCCTGGCGCCTTAGGCGCCAGGCTCATAAAGCAAGACATGTGTGTAAGTGTTTTAATGTGCACTTACCTGAAGCAGACCGTGCTGCTACATCCAGGCCCTCTTGAGGACTGAATGGGACTACTTTATCTTTTGGACTACTTTATCACTCGGGTGTGGTCTGAGGAAGAATACATATCTGAGTGGAAGGATACATACCTGGAACTACTTTACAGGCTATTTAAACCACACCCGAAGAGCAGCACATGCTTCGCGTTGTTCTGCATCTAGCAGCTGGACGCTCACTGTGTTTGCTCCTGCATTCGGACTTCTGCCATGCCTGCCAGCATCCTGATCACCTACAAAGGAAGAGAAAGAGAGAATAGGAGAAGGAAAAGACTTTACCTGCAAGATACCCATTCCGGAGTCAGCTCGCCGACGATCCTGCAAAGGAAGACACTTAATTTAAAAGCACATCGCATCGACCGCCGCAGCGCCGCATTCCACTCACCTTCACAGGGCGCCTCCATGTTCAGCAGCGATCACCCGGATTCGCAGCCACGCTTCCACGCCTAGGGAGAAAAAGACAAGAGCAAAGGTGAGAGAGAGAAGGGAATGAGGAAACCTAAACCTCCATGTTAAGACTTACCTGTTGGGTCATTCCCTTTTCATTTCGGGTCCGCGCCGCATCCAGGCGTTTCCGGACCCCGGCCCCTATGGGGAAAAAGACATTAGCGTCAATGAGCGAATGAAAAGACATTACCCAAAAACGCTCATCAAGACTTACCTGATTTCTACAGGGATTGCACCTCGCATCTCGGGTCGGTGCCTTTTCCCCGGCATTCCGTACCCCGGCCCCTATGGGGAAAAAGACATTGACATTAGCATATTGATGCAAGGACAAAAGGGGAACCTTTCAAGGAACTTACCTGGAAGCCAAGCAAGTTTGGTTCTCATAAAACCAAGAATCCAGTGAAGTAACTGGATACCAACGCGCCCCTGCATCAGAAGCAGGAAGGAGAGCTCGCCCTTCAAGACCCTAAGGTGAGACGCCACGGGAAGCACAGAAGGGTTTCGAGGAGGGTGAGAGGGGAAAGGGGGAGGCTGGTAGCATTCCCCGCAGACAGTTAATCCCTTATTCTCGCCTACAGAAGGATACTTTTGCAAGCCGGACAAGCAGGAGTTGGGAGTCCGGTCCAGTCCATCTTCTGAGCCCCGCGCAACACCTTAGAAGAGGTTACAGCAGCACGATCCTGGCCAGCGCCTCCGTGGGAGTCAGGTGAGCGTAACAGAACGCGAAGCCTACCCACAATTTCCCACCCGGGCGCTATGGAGACTTCTGAGACAGACCAGCTGGCCCAGCTGTTGGGGGAATTAATGGCAGAACTCATTCTCTCCAAGGAACAAACTGATGACCTGGCCAAACGATTGCTACAGAGTCAGGCTGGACAAATTCCTTTACCTAGTCCCGGGGGAATTTCCACTTCGTTGGGTTCGAGTAACCATGTTCAGATCAATATGCCGGGATCCATGCCTTTAGCACCGCCTGAACGTTTTGCGGGGGACCCAAAGAAATATGCCATTTTTATGAACCAATGTCGCTTACATTTTATATGCAGACCAGGAGCCTTCCCTGATGATAGGACCAAAGTGGCCTTCGTGTTATCGTACCTAAGTGGCTGTGCTGCCGATTGGTCTGTTCCCTTGGTGAACCAGAACGATCCAATTCTCCAGGATTTTCAGGGCTTTCAGGCCAGCATGGAAAGGTTGTTCGCTCGACACTCGCAGGGACAGGCCCTTGACAACGAACTGCTATCTCTACGACAAGGTAGTCAAGATCTTATGTCTTATGTAGCCTCCTTTAACAGACTGGTGGTGGAAACCGGATGGCCTGAAAATAAAAGGATCACTTTATTTCACCGGGGTCTGCGCCGAGAGCTAAAAGACATTCTGGCCCAAGTAGTGATTCCACCCCAGGGCTGCGCAGAATATATTGACTTTGTGGTACAACTGGATCACACACTTCAGAATAGGAAAGCAGATCGGTCCAAGTTTGAAACCCGAGTACCGGTCAGAACCCTCGTAAACCCCAGGAATACTGAAGCTTCGGAACCTATGCAAATAGGGGGAGTTAAGGGGCCGTTAACTCAGAAGGAACGCGAGAGAAGGCGACAAAAGCAACTATGCCTCTATTGCGGGGCTTCCGGTCACTTTCTTCGTGATTGTCCGGTAAAACCACCTAGGAAGGTGGTTGGTGCCTCTGACAACAACTTAATGGAACCTGTTTCGGGAAACGACCTGGCTCGACAAGCGTAGAGGTCCGCTTGCCGAGCTTGAAAACGAACTCTCTGACCTCGCATTTTGTCTTGCCCATGGTGCTCGTGGATCCAAAAAAGCCCCAACGGTTGCATGCCATCAAAGCATACGTCGACAGTGGATCTATCGGATACTACGTGGACCTCGAATTGGCCTCCAGGATGAACCTTCCTCTGCATCCAAAAATAAGGATGAACCTTCCTCTGCATCCAAAAATAAACCAGGATGTCATTACTACGGTTGATGGTACCGAAATAGCCTCTGGGCCGGTAACGCATTCCACCACAGAAGTGACACTTGTGAGTCAGGATGGACATCGGGAAGCATAGTGTTTGATATAATCAAGGCTCCACAATTTCAAGTAATCCTCGGAATTCCTTGGTTAGAAACACACAATCCTCGAATAGACTGGCGAGCAAAGAGAATAACTTTTCCAGATTGTGGTCCCACTTGTTATCCTAGAAATCCAGCTATTGGTTTAGCCACAGTAACCCCCGCCACTGTTCAACTACCGGCAGAATACCTTGAATACCAGGACGTTTTTCAGAAAGAACAGGCTAACACGCTACCCCCTCATCGTTCTTACGATTGCCAGATCAATCTAGTTCCCAATGCTCAACCGCCGTGTAGTAGGATTTATGCTCTCACTGAACCTGAAAACCAGCATTTGCGTCAGTATTTGGATCAGTACCTTGCCAATGGCTTTATTCGCCCATCAAAGTCCCCGGTCTCTTCTGCTTTGTTCTTCGTGCCTAAAAAAGAAGGAGACCTTAGAACTTGTATTGACTACCGCGCTTTAAATCAGATAACGATAAAGAATCGTTATCCCCTGCCTCTGATCCCTGAACTTCTTGATCAAGTAAAAGATGCTCGTATATACACCAAGTTAGATCTCCGGGGAGCTTATCACCTAGTGCGAATAAAAGAAGGTGACGAGTGGAAGACAGCTTTCCGCACCAAATACGGGCTCTTCGAATATCAGGTTATGCCCTTCGGTTTGTGCAACGCGCCTGCAGCTTTTCAATTCTTCATGAACGATGTTCTGCGAGAACTTATCGATGTTTGTGTCATCGTATACATCGACGACATCCTGGTGTACTCATCTTCTGAGTCAGATCATCGAAAACATGTTCGAGCAGTTCTAGAGAAATTGCGCCAGCACAAACTATTTGCCAAGCTGGAAAAGTGTGTCTTTGATACCACTGAGGTTGAATTCCTCGGATTTGTTCTGACTCCTAAAGGAATTCGAATGGATTCACGAAAGGTGGACGCCATCCTCAAATGGCCATCTCCCGGTTCAGTGAAAGGGGTTCAGAGTATGCTTGGCTTTGCCAACTTCTATCGAAGATTCATCCCGGAGTTTTCACGAATAGTCCAACCCATTACTGCTCTTTTACGTAAGAATAAACAATTTGATTGGACTCCAGAGGCCGAACAAGCCTTTCAAGACCTAAAGACCAAATTCACTTCCGCACCTGTGTTGAAGCACCCGCGTCCTGATCTCCCGTATATTGTTGAAACTGACGCATCCAGTTTAGCCATGGGAGCTGTCCTGTCGCAAAGGGATCCGAAAACTAACCAGCTACACCCTGTAGCCTTTGGTCCAGGAAATTCTCAGCTCCTGAAATTAATTACGCAATTACCGACAAAGAGTTACTGGCCATTAAATCTGCTTTTAAGGCTTGGCGCCATTACCTCCTCGGTGCAAGACACACCATCACTGTAATTACGGATCACAGAAATTTGCAGTATTTAAAGACGGCCAAAGCCCAATCTTCACGACAACTCCGATGGGCTTTATTCTTTGCAGAATTTGATTTTATAATTACCTATCGCCCTGGCTGCAAGAATGGCAAAGCGGACGCCTTATCCCGGATTGGCATGGAAGAACCCAATTCGTGTTTAGAACCTGTGCCGATAATACCTGAACAAAGAATCTTAGGTTTGACTTCATTGCAAACCATCGAGGACGTTGAAACTCGAGTCAAACTACTTTTTGACCCTTCAGCCTTACTGGAATGGACTCAAAAGGGTCCCCACTTCACCGTTAAGGATAACTTACCGTATTTCCAAGAGCGGTTATTTCTGCCAAGTAAGGAATTGCAAGAACTAGTTATTGCTCATTATCATGAATCGTTAATGGAAGGACACCCTGGTATCGCTAAAACGGAAGAAAAGATCAAACGCCAATTCTGGTGGCCTTCTTGGAGAAAAGACATTAAGTCTTTTGTGATGTCTTGCGGAGTTTGCGCCCAAAATAAAGGTCAAAGGAACAGGCCAGCCGGCCTACTTCAACCCTTGGAGATTCCACCAGCACCTTGGCACACCTTGTCTATGGACTTCATTACGGACCTGCCTCCGTGTGGTGGTTACAACACTATCCTAGTAATCGTGGATCTGTTCTCCAAAATGGCCCACTTTATCCCTCTAAAAGGATTGCCTTCAGCTTCCATCCTGGCCAAGGAATTCCTGGAGAATATAGTTCGAATACATGGTTTCCCTTCCGTACTAGTCTCAGATCGTGGAAGTCGATTCATTTCCCATTTTTGGAGGAAGTGTTGCCAACTAGCACAAATAGATGTGCGATTATCCACCAGCCACCACCCCCAGACCGACGGACAAACCGAGAGGACAAATCAGACTCTCGAGCAATATCTTCGGTGCATGTTGCACCAATCCGAGTACAATTGGAAAGACATTCTTTGGATCGCAGAATATGCATACAACAATTCTATGCATTCCGGAACCGGTCAAACTCCTTTTTATACTTTGTATGGTCACCATCCTCGAACCTCTGACCTAGATCCACCTCTGACCCTGGAAATGCCCGCAGTAAATCATCTGCATTCCACAATAACCCGAGCCTTCAAAGAAGCTACAACTCATTTACAGCAAGCCAAGAAAAAGTACAAAGAAAACGCTGATTTGCACCGAAGTAAAACACCTCCTTACCAAGTAGGAGACCAGGTTTGGCTAGCAACTAGACATTTATCTCTCAAGGGCCCACGGACTTTCAATCCCAGATTCATTGGGCCTTACCCCATCAAAGCCATAATCAACCCAGTGGCCTTTAAACTGGATTTGCCTTCCAACATGCGTATTCATCCCGTTTTTCACGCATCACTTTTGAAACCGGTACAACCAGGAACCCGACTGTCCAAGCCTCCAGATCCTATTCAAATTGATGGGGAATTAGAATTCGAAGTGAAAGACATTTTAGACTCCAAAATGTTAAAGTCAAAACTCTTCTATCTTGTTGACTGGAAGGGTTATGGACCTCATGAGAGATCGTGGGAGCCTAGTAACCATATTCACGCACCTCGATTAATACGAAGGTTCCACCGTAGATTCCCGAACAAGCCAAAACCCCCGGAGGAAACGACCTTGGGAGGGGCCTTGTGGGGGGGTACTGTCATGATGCCTACCTCCAAGGAGCCAGGCCCAGCCCAGCAACCCCAGAGGCAGACATCATTTTCCCCAAGGACGTCTCAGCAGGCCCAAGTTGGGGCCTTTTGGACGCAGTCCTGGCGCCTTTGGCGCCAGGCTCATTCTGGACCCCAGTCCTGGCGCCTTAGGCGCCAGGCTCATAAAGCAAGACATGTGTGTAAGTGTTTTAATGTGCACTTACCTGAAGCAGACCGTGCTGCTACATCCAGGCCCTCTTGAGGACTGAATGGGACTACTTTATCTTTTGGACTACTTTATCACTCGGGTGTGGTCTGAGGAAGAATACATATCTGAGTGGAAGGATACATACCTGGAACTACTTTACAGGCTATTTAAACCACACCCGAAGAGCAGCACATGCTTTGCGTTGTTCTGCATCTAGCAGCTGGACGCTCACCGTGTTTGCTCCTGCATTCGGACTTCTGCCACGCCTGCTAGCATCCTGATCACCTACAAAGGAAGAGAAAGAGAGAATAGGAGAAGGAAAAGACTTTACCTGCAAGATGCGCATTCAGGAGTCAGCTCGCCGACGATCCTGCAAAGGAAGACACTTAATTTAAAAGCACATCGCATCGACCGCCGCAGCGCCGCATTCCACTCACCTTCACAGGGCGCCTCCATGTTCAGCAGCGATCACCCGGATTCGCAGCCACGCTTCCACGCCTAGGGAGAAAAAGACAAGAGCAAAGGTGAGAGAGAGAAGGGAATGAGGAAACCTAAACCTCCATGTTAAGACTTACCTGTTGGGTCATTCCCTTTTCATTTCGGGTCCGCGCCGCATCCAGGCGTTTCCGGACCCCGGCCCCTATGGGGAAAAAGACATTAGCGTCAATGAGCGAATGAAAAGACATTACCCAAAAACGCTCATCAAGACTTACCTGATTTCTACAGGGATTGCACCTCGCATCTCGGGTCGGTGCCTTTTCCCCGGCATTCCGTACCCCGGCCCCTATGGGGAAAAAGACATTGACATTAGCATATTGATGCAAGGACAAAAGGGGAACCTTTCAAGGAACTTACCTGGAAGCCAAGCAAGTTTGGTTCTCATAAAACCAAGAATCCAGTGAAGTAACTGGATACCAACGCGCCCCTGCATCAGAAGCAGGAAGGAGAGCTCGCCCTTCAAGACCCTAAGGTGAGACGCCACGGGAAGCACAGAAGGGTTTTGAGGAGGGTGAGAGGGGAAAGGGGGAGGCTGGTAGCATTCCCCGCAGACAGTTAATCCCTTATTCTCGCCTACAGAAGGATACTTTTGCATGCCGGACAAGCAGGAGTTGGGAGTCCGGTCCAGTCCATCTTCTGAGCCCCGCGCAACACCTTAGAAGAGGTCACAGCAGCACGATCCTGGCCAGCGTCTCCGTGGGAGTCAGGTGAGCGTAACAAAGGTTGAAAAGGGTAAGCAGTAGTGAAGTAAGGTCAGTTATGTCAAAATCAGCAGAAGATTCAATGTAGGTGAGGACACAGGAGAGCTTGGAGTGGTGCGTAGAGGACAGAATGGATCAGGGCTATTGTAGCGGCATGGCTGGGGAATACGACTTTGAGAGGGCCCCAGAGATTGATTGTCTCAAGTTTAATAGGATTTGCTAGATGTAAGTTGTTAAGGCATGTTCAAAAGAGGAACACCTCGGAAATGACAGGGCAAGCAGAGGATGTCTGAATTAGCCTCATAAGGGAACATAGAGTTTGATTTTAAATTGTATTTGCAGATGGGCTAAGTAAGAGAGAGAAAGGTGCAGGAACATGGATATCAAAGTGGATAACGTAGTGATCAGCTAACGAGGAGTCAATAGTGAGAGTTTGTGGAGTGAGTAAGGAAGAAATAAAGATGAGATCAAAACATGTGTCTTGAGAGTGAGTGGGGAGGGTATTTAGCTGGACTGGTGAATGGTCAGATAAAATAGAACCAAGATCAAGGTGTGTGGGGAGCAGAATTTCAAAAGGTTGATATCCCCCAGAAAATATCCAGATATCCTTTGATGTGATTATCTTTTCACAAAGTGGCTAGAACCAAGATCAAGGTGCTGTGGGGAGCGGAATTTCAAGAGGTTGATGTCGCCCAGAAAATATCCAGATATCTTTTGATGTGATTATCTTTTCACTAAGTGGCTATCATGGATTTTCACATCCCTGGTTAGATGTGACCCCCACCACCAAAACTTCTGGGCCTACGAATCAGGCTTATTGAAAATCAATATTTTGTTTTATTACAGTAAATACAATGCAGATGTGGTTCACAAACATTATGTAGGTGATGACACCACAATAATATACACAGATTGTTTACACAATTAGAGTTGGCCTACCTGTGAATATCTTGCTAACAGGTGATATGCACACACCCAGTCATACTTTTTAACAGTAATTCAATTTCTAATGTTTTCTAAACTAAAATAATAAAATTCAATCTTCAAACAGCTAAATGCAATTATACAACAGGATTGTAACTCATCAGCCTGTGTATTTAAACTTTCTCTTCATTTAACGCACTGCAGTTCACTTTGTATTGTGTGGCCAATTATTCAGAGAATGTGTTTTCTTCAATAACAAAATTGGTACCAAAGAAAGGTTGCATGGACATCAACATCATCATTCACTAGAAATGAATACTCCCACATAACAATTGTACTGGGGGTTGCTAGCATGTGTAGATACATACAATCTATGGTTAGTCGCATTTGAATATGCAAGAGCGTTTTAGGGACACCGTGCTATCAATGTGGAATGCACTGTATGTTGGTTCACCCACTGAAACAGGAGAATAATGTCTGACTTTCTAATAAAGGAATGAGTACCCCTCCCACTTCACTTCACAGATCAGGACCCATTGGTGCGCGGATCCTTCCCCTAATGTGAAATGTTACTGGTGAAGAGTGACAGTCATTTACATTGACATTGCTGAACTCTATTTCATCACCCAATGTCTCTTCTAAAGATCTATGGCTGTCACAGTCCAGACATGGACCCTTTGCTCACTGTGTTTAGAGAGGCACAGATCCACCTCACTGACGAGGCCTGAATAGGCTGAAACACTTATCTGGGGTTACTGATGGTACTCTTGTTCAGAGGATAATTGCATACCATTTTGGTGCTGGACTACCTATGGGTGGGAAAAAGACTGATATGTTTATGGAAATTTCTCCTCTGTGGAAAACATAGTGAGCTAAAGCATAGTTGAGACCCTCCCAGGTGCCATCCACCAAGAACGGGTCAATGAACTGTGTTTGTACCGGTAGAGGGTTTCCAGACTTCTTTATGCAAATTTTGGCTACTTCGGGTTCTCACCCTAAGTTGCCAGGGGAATCCAGATGTAGACCCCTTGCTCAATGTGCTTCGAGAGGAACAGCTCTACCTCACTGATGCAGCCCGACGAGGCGGAATTACATGTCTGGGGATGCTGTTGTCACTCTTGTTCACATGAGAATTGCCTACCATTTTGGTGCTGGACTACCTATGGGTGGGACAAACACTGATATGTGTATGGACATTTCTCCTCTGTGGAAAGTATAGTGAGCTAAAGCCTGGTTGAACCCCTCCCGGGATCATCCACCCAAGAACAGGTCAATGGTCCGTGTTCATTCTGGTAGAGGGTTTCCCAGACCTCTTTATGCACATTTTGGGTTCTCACCCTAAATTACCAGGGGAATCCAGAGGTGGACCCCGTGCTCACTGTGCTGAGAGAGGCACAGCTCCACCTAACTGATGAGGCCTGTCTAGGCAGAAACACGTGTCTGGGGTTGCTGTTGGTATTCTTGTTCAGAGGAGGATTGCCTATTATTTCGGGCTGAACTACCTATGGGTGGGACAAAGACTGATATGTGTATGGAAATGTATCCTCTGTGGAAAGCCTAGTGAGCTAAAGCATGGTTCAGACCCTCCTGGGGGCCATTCACCCAAGACTTGGTCAATGGGCTGTGTTTGTACCGGTAGAGGATTTCCCAGACTTCTTTATGCACATTTTGGATACTTTGGTTTCTCACCCTAAATTACCAGGGGAATCCAGACGTGGACCCCTTGCCTACTGTGCTTAGAGAGACACAGCTATACGTCACTGATGTGGCACGACTAGGCTGAAACACGTGTCTGTGTTTACTGTTGGTACTCTTGTTCAGTGGAGGATTGCCTACTATATCAGTGCTGAGCTACCTATGGGTGGGTCAAAGACTGATATGTGTATGGAAATTTCTCCTCTGTGGAAAGCACAGTGAGCTAAAGTATAGTTGAGACCCTCCTGGGGGCTATCCACCCAAGAACAGGTCAATGGGCGGTGTTCATACCGGTAGAGGGTTTCCCAGACCACTTTATGTACATTTTGGGTACTTTGGGTTCTCACCCTAAATTACCAGGGGAATCCAGCCATGGACCACTTGCTCACTGTGCTTTGAGTGGCACAGTTCTACCTCACTGATGAGGCCCAACTAATCCGAAACACGTGTCTGGGGTTCCTGCTGGTACTTTTGTTCAGAGGAGAACTGCCTACCATTTTGATGCTTGACTACCTATGAGTGGGACAAAGACTGATATGTGTATGGAAATTTCTCCTCTGTGGAAAGCACAGTGAGCTAAAGTATGGTTGAGTCCCTCCCGGGGGCTATCCACCCAAGAACAGGTCAATGGGCCGTGTTCATACCAGTAGAGGGTTTCCGGACCTCTTTATACTTCAAAAATAGTGTTCTACCTCTGAAACGTAATGTTGAAAGAATATTGTGTTAATCTGTGCTTTCAAATCAGCGTTGGACAGACCTACACCTAATGATTAGCCTGAACCAGCTGACTGGGGCTTCTTTTGTTTTCAAAGGCTTTTCATGATACCAGATACTCGCTTTTATTAGGGGACATGAAAAAAGGTGAAATCTTAAGTTTTTTAGAGCCATTGTAGTCAGACCTGCTTCTCACAGGCTAGGTTGCCATGTGAACAGCTCTGATTTTTATCATCTCGAACACCTCATTTGACCCTCTGTTGGAATTCCCTTTAATGTCTTTATTAGATGTATTCCCTTGAAATGGACTCCTGTGGCTGTGAGATGTCACATTACCCAGGAATTTATACAGATGTATCTTTGTTCTGTGTACTTAATGTGTTTTCATTTGGAAAGGCAACTAAGCATTTTCACTCCATATGGCCAAACCAAACTCGAATGCACAAACTTGGTTGATCAGGATTTCAATATCAAAACCATAATTTGCCAAACTACACCAGAGAACCAATCTGACCATGTAGATTAAACATGAATCACTTGCTTTTGGTAAAGGTATCACAATATTTTCATACATATATTTTTGATCGAACAATCAAACATTTCCATTGCTTATGGAAAATTGGTGGATCCCTTCCACTGTGGTCGTAATATTACACGTGAAATACAGTGGCTCCCCGTGGTATGCTGTCCGAGGGAGAAAGACAGGACACAGTAATTCTGCAAGAAGGCAGCAGGAACCCTGGCAGGAAGAAGGCAGAGGTGTGAGAGGCTGAAGCATTTTGCGACAGACTGCTTCAGCTTCTAGGTGCTGTACGAACAGGTGTTATTATCCCATTAATTCCAGAGCTACAGAAGAGTGTACTGCATAGTCGAGTAGTCTGCAGTCCTTAGCAGAGTCTGCTTTTTTGTTGCTATTGTTTGTCGGTGGACCCACATAAACACTCCTCTGACCGGGGAGCGGACCGCGGAGCTACAGCAGAGTCTACTGCAGAGTCGAGCAGCCTGCAGTCGTGCAGAGCGTGCAGAGGGTCATTGGCCTCAGGTCCTCGACGAGCTCCCCTAAAAAAGAGGCATATGGTACTGCGGCTAGAAAACGTGTACAGTCTCGAGCTGATGGAGGAGACGGACGTGGACGACCCGAGCAGCTCGGAGCCGGCAAGATGCCTCAGAAGTAACTCAAAGCTTCCGCTCCAGCCAGAGAAAAAATTGCCTACCTTAAAGCGAGGTAAGAGTCACCTTACCGCAGTTACACCTGCCCCGAACTGTGTAACAGAGACACTTTTTGACTTTTTTCCGGAATCCCTCACTAAGAGCCCTCAAAACTCAAAGAGAACGCCTGGCCTAAGGCGCTTTATAAATCAATAAAATACAAATACAAATACCGTCGCCATTGCCACTGAAAGGGCCGTGGAGAAAATGTTACCAACGGCGATGACAGAGACAGAGGAGGATCCTGTAGTGTGTGGCGGGGATGTGGATCGGAGGCCCGCCTCGGCGAGAGGACTGTCAGCCAAGACTGCCGGACGGCAGACTGGGATGACCCTTTCTCCGGCCTGCCCCACCAACACACGCGAGCCCTCGGAAAGAAGTCCGCTTGCAACGGCACTGCCAGACACTTCGGCAAGCATTGCATTTACATCGCAATGTGTGAAGGGTGACGCCAAGGCCCAGCCAGTACGTGAATTGAAGGGAGGGGGGGACCTGATAAAAGAGCAGGAACACCGACAACTTTTGGATGCTAGCACAGGGGAAACAGAGGGACAGAGGAAAAAGACATTGCTGATAACAGCTCAAATCCATCCTCAAAATCAAACTGAGGTGCAAAATCAACTAGAAACAGCAAACAACCGCGTCAAGAATAAAGAGGCATCAGAAATTACTGGCAGAACACCAGGTCCGGTAAATACAAAAGAAAAGCCTATATGCTCAGAGGAAATCGTGCAGGACACCATGGAAGAGGACAATGTCCTGATCACGAAGCCCCTGGTAACCAACGACCAAAATATTCCGTCCAGCCCCGAGGAGACGACAGTGACTGGCACAAAAAAGGAGGAAGGGACAAAACAAACAAAAAAAAACTTACAATAAAAGACAAAAAGGGAAAGCCCTTAAACCAAACAAAAAAAAAAAACAGAGAGACTAAAAGGTAACGGTCAGGCTAGCAGTAATTACACAGGTGCTAGCTCTGGAACTAAAAATCAAAAAATTACTCAAAAAGCAACAAATAAGAAGAACGTTAACGGCACAGAAAAACTACCTAATCCATTAATCTCAAATGCACTCCTCAACTTCTTCAAGAAGCAACAGCACAAACGGAAACTCAACATGGATATTGAACTATCCGATGCAGAAATGCTGGAAGTAGTAGAGGAGATTCATCCGGCAAATAAAAGAAGAAAAATGGACGATCTGAAACTAAACCCTAAAGAGAACACAGACAATGGGCCTGAGCACAACAAAGAACTAGCCGTGGATGCCAAAAAAGGAGACTCTATTATAGCCTCGCGAGAAGGAGACGTAAATCACCCCTCAACTGCTACAAAAGGTCCTCAACACCTGGACAAGAGGGCACAAGAATGTCCTACACCTCCACGAGAAGAAGACGTAAATCAAACCTCGACTGCCACAAAAGGTCTCGAACATTCTGACAAGATAGTTCGAGATATAATACGTCCAAAGCCAAATGAGGCTTCTGATGTAGCAAAAAAAGTTATGGCCAACGCTGAGATTCGGCAAAAACACAATCACACCGAACAGGAAAACCTAGACGCCCAAAAGGATGTTGCCTTTGCAGATCCTCACGGGCATGACACACTACAGGAGGACCAGGCGACGGAACATCCTTACATCTCGGGCGTTGGAAGGAAAATGAGTGAACAACCCTGGGCTAAAATTCAT
This sequence comes from Ambystoma mexicanum, assembly GCF_040938575.1. Taxonomy (NCBI): domain Eukaryota; kingdom Metazoa; phylum Chordata; class Amphibia; order Caudata; family Ambystomatidae; genus Ambystoma; species Ambystoma mexicanum. The sequence goes on from NC_090937.1 coordinate 866,066,032, forward strand.
CTCCAACACCTAAACGGGAGTGAAAATCGATCAATGCAAACATCGGAAAAAAGGAGCCAGACGGGGAACCACGGGGACCAGTGACCCTCAGCGACTCCCCCTCAGGCAGCTCTGCATGCTGAAATTCCAACCCAGCCCTCTATGCCATTCTACAACTCAGAGCAAACACCAGGGAAACACAGAAGACATAGTGAAATTACGACAGACACGCAGAAAAACTCGCCAAACAAAAAACCAGATATGACAACAATTATGGCAGCAATTACTCAAAATAACAACCTCAGAACAAAATCAACAGGAAGTCAAACTCAAGTATGGCCAACAAAGGAAAAGGCTGTTGTGGACCATATGGCGGGTGAGTCTAAACAGACGCTATTGACTGAAGATGCACGGCTGCAAAGCCAAAAACCAAGATCGGACAAAACTACAACATCGAGAACTACCCAAAGAGAAAAAATAGGCCTTCAGTTAACACTACAAACAGAAATAACTAAAAACATAACGCCAGCCACAGAGAGCAGTATTGACTTGACCAAGAGCCCTAACCGAGACGACCAGAGAACGACAAAAAGTCCAAAAAAGATCAGACACACAGAAAAATCTCCTAGAACGGTGGCTGAATTTTTAAGGACAAGTACATTAATGGACATATCGATATACCCGGACTCAGAGTCAGATAAGGAAACAGCCCAAGAGAAAACCAGTGAGACTATGCCCCAAGAGGATATCCTAAAGGCAGCCCAGACCGAGACAGAAGAACCCACAGAAAATAAGACACCTAAAAGGGGGGTAAACCTAAGGTCCAGACAACAAGGACTCAACTCACGAGATCAGACCTGCGGTGAATATTACAAGGAAAACCGAGAAATAAACCAAAGAAAATCATACAGACAGGCATCGACCCCAAAAAGACAAAGAGCACAAAGTACCATAGAGGAGAGAACAAGAAGAACATTGGAGCGAGAAAGACGAAGGCAAAAAGAAATCAAACTGGAAACAACTAGACTCTACAAGTTAGAACAAGCATCGTGCAAAAGTGACTACATTGTCCTAAATAGGAAAACAGTCCTAAAAACTCTGAGTAAAATTGTATCACTGCAACATCTAAAGACAGACGATTTCATCTTAATTGAACCCTACCACCGTGATCAAAAGGCAAAAACATATCTGCACATTAAAGGTGGGGCAATTGAGAAACTCACAATCGAGCCATACAAAGAGCTAAAAAAAGCAGGCTTCATACTGACAGAAATAACACAAGCAAACAATCATGACGAAAAGTCAAGGAGAGTCATCGAGAGTGAGAGCTCAAAACGTCACCAGATACTAAGAACACACACCCGGGAAAACTGGAGAAGTGCTAAACCAGGAAGAGTAAATCCAGAGGAAAGTAACATCTATAGGAGGCAGAACCATCGAGAAACCAGACGAGAGCCGAGTAGACGGAGAGACTACTATACTAGGTGCACACAAAGGGACGGGTCACCTAGAAAATCCGAGCAACATCACAAGCAGAGTTATCGATCAGAACGAGAGGAAGACCATCAAAGACCCGACACGCATTACTCTAAAAAAGAGCAAGCAAACAAAAATGAAAACGATCCAAAAAGAGAAGTGCCCGATCAAGATGTGGAAGGCTCAAGAAAACCAAAGGGCCCATGGAAGTTGCTAAAGGCAGCCCTAAATTCCAACGTTGAGAAATAGCAATCACCAGGAGGAGTGCCGGAAAAACGACCTTCTCCGACCGCGAACAAACAACAACAAAGAAGGAGGTGGCGATGGCCTCATGGAATACAAGAGGCCACCATAATTTAACTAATGCAGATAACCAATACCTTGGAGCATTTGACATACTTTGTCTCCAAGAGACATGGTTAATGGTGAAACCAGCACTGGACGGATTTGAGATAGCCTTCGCCCCGGCAACAAAAGCAGGATTACTGATAGCCATCCGAATCGGATGCAGAATTGAAATAACAAAAAAAGTAATGGAAGCATACAGCATTTTGGCGATCTTAACCACGTGGAATCAAAACCAGAGTACACAAAGGCAAACGAAACCATCAAAGATCGCAATAATAACTGTATATCTGAACCCACAGAGAACTTCAAGTAGCGATTTCTGCGATAAAATAGAAAAGCTGATCGATAACATCTCAGTGGAAGATCCGCAAACAAGCATAATCATATGTGGAGTCTTAATTCGAACTGCAACATCGACACAGACAACATGGGGGAGAAGAAAGGACGCTCACAAGCCAAAGAGAGAGGAGCAGTATGGATGGTGCTGATGAAATCAAGAAACTTACATAACATCGCTACAGTGAGGCCATGGTCAGGGACGATACCCACATGGGAGGGAGGAAAATCGAATGCTACCCTTGACTACTTCTTTACCTCTGAGAGCATGTTACACTATATAGAAAACTACTCAGTGCTTAAAACCACGGAGAGCGACCATAACCTGGTGACAATTGCATGGGCATCAACACCTCCCCAAACCCAAAACTACAAACACCAGATAGAGGTGAACAACCAACGTACACGTCTGCGCTTAACAGCAGCAAATACTGCTAACATCACAAACGCCTACAAAAAGCAAAAGAATGCGCTGAAAACTAAACCAGTACGACCAGATTACTTGCCCTTTCTGTTACAGCACAGAAAGAAAATGAAAGACGGAAATTATGCCACAACTAAAAACATCCATGCCTATGACAAAGAAGTGGTGGAACGAAGAAGACTTTTAAGAAAAGTGACAAGACAAGCTAAGTCAGTGAACTCCTTACTGGCGCAGAGAAATTTACAAAGCAAGATAAAGTTATACAAATCTTGGCTCCGGGGGCACAGGCACATTCAGCGCCAGAAGGATGCAGAGCAAATGCTAATGGCACTTAGCACCAAGAAAAGCAGTGACTTTTGGGCGCTCATCAAAAGACCAAATAAAGAAATAGACACCAAAACAACTAACGCCGTGAGCGTAGAATCATGGGCCTCATTTTTCGAAGACCTCTACAAATCTCCAAAATTTAATGAGGTCCCTTTGCAAAAAAACACAGGACATCAATGGATCGACCTATCTGATAGACATGATATAAGAGGCGCTATAACAAGACTAAAAAAATCAAGGGCACCAGGTCCGGATGGACTCAGCAACATAGACATTAAACAAAATGCAGAGGAATGGTCAGATTTCATCAGCACCATCTTTAAGCACTGTAGAGAAACAAAAGCTATTCCCACATCCTGGACAGAAGCAGTGATAGTTCCGATTTACAAGCAAGGTGACAGAGAAGAACCTGGCAACTATCGCCCAATAGAACTGCTGGACATAATAGGGAACATTTTTGCAACCCTACTGTTAGCTCACTTTCGTGTTTGGGCCAAAATATCACCAGCTGATGACCCCTTTCAAATGGGCTTCCTTAAAAACGGAAGCACCGCAGTGAACATCTGCTTGCTAAACCTGATAAAAGCAAAGGCAAAACAAGGAGCATCGCCAGTGTACATGGCTTTTGTAGACCTGTCACAGGCGTTTGATAGAGTAGACAGGTGCAGACTTTGGACCAAATTGGAAAACTGGGAATGTCCAAGAGAGCTACTCGATCCTGTGATGGCCCTACACGAAAACACCAAACTAAGAGTCCGACTTAATGCCCAAGGGATGCTATCGCGCGAAATTCCATCTAAACGCGGGGTGAAACAGGGATGTCCCTTAGCTCCAGCCCTATTCATCGCCTACCTGGGTGACTTTAAGGAAGCTGAAGTCTCTGTAAGACCTTTTCCTCCAAAATTGGGGACGGTGAACATTTCAAGGCTACTATACGCTGACGACCTCATTCTGTTAGATCAGACACAGGTAGGCCTGCAGCGCCAATTAAACAACTTGGCGGCATATATGGACGGAAACAACCTGCAGATAAACAAGAAAAAAACAAAGGTTCTGATACTTGGGAAAAGCACCTCGAAAAAGAAGATAGCTAATAAATGGTATATGGGAAACGTAGTACCATCCTACAAATAACTTGTAGTCATCATAGATGCATCTAGCCAGGAACGGACAATGCAGGCGACGCTTTGGAAGAAAGCAAAGAATCTAGCAGCCCAAATGAGGACCCTGGATAGAAAATACTGGAAATTTTCAGTTATCCCTGTAATTCAATTCTACAAAGGGAAGGTAGTGCCGACACTCACCTATGGGATGGGCGCAACTTTGAGCATGCCAAACACCATATGGAGGAAATTGGAAGGATTTCTTTGGAAATCTTTACTATGTTTACCTAAGTCAGTCTCAGTGGATCTCATCAGGCATGAGCTAGGCCTGCTTTCGCTTGAACAATCGGTAACTCTTGGAGCAATGCAACTCTTGAGAAACACCGCACTCCCGGAGGCACCGCTGACCTACAAGATCATCGGGACTGAAATAAGAAACTGTAAGCTGACTATCCTCAACAGATGGGTAGACAAGCTAAGGAAGAAACTAGCGGAAGTGGCATGTACAGAAGAAGACCTGCAAAACAATCCAACAAGAGTAAAATCCAAATTGGAAGCCCAAGGCTGGATTAATATTCTGGAAAAGGCACAACTAAACAAACTCATGAAACATCTGCCACCTACTTTCAACAGACTGAATGGGCCTCTGTCGTACTGCATAAAGTTCCTGATAAACAACTTAGGATCACCTTTATGAGAACACGTCTAAACCTCCTCCCTATCCACGAAATCCAATCAATCAGACTAAAAACAGCCACTACAGAATGCAGACTTTGTGGTGACACAAATAAACTGGAAACAGTTTATCATCTTCTGATGCAATGTTCGGAGCTAAGTGAAATACGCGCTCCATACTTAAACAACCTATGCACCGATTTTGTTGGACTCCAAGAAGAAGAAGAAACGCCATGGTGGAACAGGTTGATCTCAGGGGAAAGAACGTCCTGGGCATTAGCAACAGCTAAAATCTTAGAAGCAGCGTTTCGGAAAATAAACACACAATCACGCACCGAGGGCAACAAATCAATGTGGAACCACTCACAGTACGATGGCTGTGGGAATTGATCATAAATGAATTACAGGAAGCCTCGGCGAAGTTGATCGGAAGACTGTGAACTTTTTTCCGCTTTTGTTGAGGTTTTCCGAACCGCGAACTGTGGAATGTTGAATCTTAAATGTCAAGTTTCAGACTTCCATTTTCATTTTTCTTCTTCTCTATCTTCGCTCTCCTTTTGCTCTTCTTCCTCATCTATGCTGGCTTCTGCCCCTTTACCTCTCCTACGAATCTCTTAGCTCGGAAGGAACAGTAAAAACTCTTGTAAAAATTACTAACTGTAATTATAAACAAGTAATAAAAATGTTTTATAAAAATTAATAAAAATAACATATATTGTTTAAATGAGGTGACACTGTGCATTTCACATACATTTTTTGTTTGTAGATCCCGGTAAAATATATTGTTCCAGGGCAACAATGCACAATTTTTCATGAATGCAGACAGTGTTTTTGAACTGGGGCTTTCAAAATCTGATGTTAATTCAAAATGGATAAAATCTCAGTCTTAGAGGCTTGACAAGATTTTCGCCTGTTTGATTCAATGTTGATTCAAGGGTCATGGTGAACATCGTCATCTTTTATCGGGTGCAGAGTCTCAGGAGAGAGGTGACTCTGTACATTGTACATGTGCACCTGTTCATAGCAATTGTAGAAAAACACAATACATTAATAAAGCAAGATATCACTCCAGCGCTTCTCAATTTAAATTAATCACATCACCATTTTCGAAGACACACAGCAATGGGGACCTCTGTTGAAGGTAGTCCAGATGAAGGTCATGATCAGGGAAAATTGAGTTAGGGTGCCAGAGCAAGGTAGGTAGGAGAAGGAAACTAAATAGTAGCATACTTGAGGGTGCGTGGAAATAAGTCAGCCATTGGAATGTGGAAGAAGAACTGGCCCTGAGGATTACTGGTTCAGCCACTCGACCTAGCTTGGTATCTTGTGAGGTGTTTGTAAAAACGAAAGTGTCAGACTGTTGAAAAGTATGGGTTGAGTGTTATGTGCATAATCCAAGTTTCAGTTATTTCTATGGCTGGGTTTTCTGAGGCTTCAAGTGGCTGGAGAGTTAGGTGACTTTCTTGCTGAATGATCAGGCATTTCAGTAGTGTTAGGTGATGGGGGAAGTTCATAGAGTGGTACAGGAGATCGTAGAGGGAAAGAAGAGTTTGAAGAGGGATTTTCTGCCAAGTCACTTCATATGAATGCTGCAACAGATGGGAGGGTGATAGGCGGGGGAGGTGAGGCAGATGAGCAGGAGGATATGTTTTTCAAAGGGGAGTTGAAGGCATTGCGATATTGGTAGGTAGAGAGTAGATCCAGGTATCAAAGACAGGGTTGGATGCATGAGTAAGTAGAGTCTTGGGAGGCATTAGGATGGTAGTAGTGAAAAGGGTAGAACAATTGTAAAAAGACAGGTAGCAAAAACAGGACAGGCAATGGAAATAGGCTAGCAGCAAGTGCAAATCGCCTATTAGTGACCGACAGGCTAGAAAAATAGCGACTAGTCTGGTCTGTGACCAACAGGACTGGAATTTTCAAATAGTATGGTACAGTAGTGACCAATAGATTCGGAAAATAGCAAATAGTCCACTAGTGACCACCAGGTTAAGAAATGCACACCAGAGGTTAGGGAATGGACCACAGGACTCACATCAAGCAAGCTGTCCTTACGAGAGCATAGTATCTTCTCTATGGTGCAATTGGGTAGGTGGTAAGAGACTGTGAGACATAGTAAATATAGGTGGGAGGTTTCTAGGTATACAGACAGTTCAGCTGGATCAGGGGTTGTGACCCCAGGCCCTGTAGATCACAAACAGGGCTCTCTGGGTATTTCCATTGAGATTCATCCCCCCTTTTCAGCAATGCTCACCAAGGAGGAAACCTAGTAAGTGAAGAAATGGGGCACATGAGTATCCAGACCAATCTGTGGTACAGGGTATTGTAGGCTGGCTAGCCCGAAGGAAGGCTTGTTCAATTTCGCCTGCAAATCGAATACATTCACATTTCTGGAGTGGCTCATCTTGATATCTGTATGTCAGTAATGCACTTCAATGGCAGGAAAAGCCTGGATGTGTGGGACCAAGCATGGGCTTTGACAGCCCTTTTGGTTTATGATGGATAGTTTTGGATTGGATTGGTCATGCACCTGGACATGGTCATTTATGCCTTTTATTTTACTGGGCTGCCAAAAGTTTCAACGTTTCAACTGTGGAGAGTTGAAAATCCCAAGTGACAGGCAAAATTAAAATATTGTGACCATTTTAAGCCATTTCCATGGGCCAGCCCCCTTACAATCAATCAGTTAGCGGAGTCATCTACAAATTAACTTGGAGTCCAAAGGAGCTTGTTCCTCATATTCAGGTCTTGAAAGGGCAACCCGAATTGTAAGACACATCTTTATACTAAAGAGCAGTTTCAGCTTCCTGGCCATTTAATTGGTTACATTCAAAAGGGGAAATGTATTAACATATGTGAGTCAGGCGTGTTCTGCCATGCTTCCATGGAATGTTATGGGTGGAAAGCTAAACCTTTTTTCGTATTTCATAGGCTCCAGCTGAGTACCAGTCTATTTAATTATAATTGTTAGTGTTCCTTAACACTTTATGATGGTTGATGACCTTTAGCATGGTGTCCCTAATCTGTATATGTCTGCTTTTTTAAGAAGCATTTTTGGTAAACATGTGGGTCATATGTTGCATGTGTCCAGTGTTATATGATAAGAAGAATGAATGGTGCTATTTTAGGACCATATTGTAAAGAAAAAGGGCCTCATTGTGAGTGTGTTGGTGCAGTAATAAAGTGCCAGTATTACCGCATACTGTTACGTTAAAGCACTCGCACATTCCAAGTTTGCCAATAGGGTGGTGGATTTACCTCCATCTCTGAGCTGGAGGTATATCCTCCACCCTACCGGCAAAAAATGGCTGAAATTACCAGCCAGGTAAAACCAGTGCCGCTAATACTGGCAAATCCCCCCATGGAGTCCTATACGGCTCGATGGAATGGTGAGCTACCAGTGCAATCTGCCAGTAATTCCAGCAGTCCAAATGGTGGAAACGGTATTACAGTTTTCCAGGTTCCCACCTGTAATACCTGTAATACCGCTGGGATATCGGCGAACATGCAATGAGGCCCAAACAGTTCTGTCCAATTCTTTTGTTATTGATGTGAATTGCATCATACCTATTGTTCAATCACCCAAATCACCCAGTTAGTTTTGTCATATGGTTAAGGAAGATGGCTACAGGCAGATTTCAATCAACATTATTTTACAGAACAGATATGTTAAATTAAGATGATTGCTGGCCGTGTTCTGACATCAAAACTGTCAACAGACCATACGTTTATAAATGGTTTTGAAGGAAATCTTGTTGCAGTTGTCAGGGAGATAGATTTTCCTTCAGGGGTATGAAGTACGCTTCATGGCACAAAGGTTCACAACAACTAAGACTATCGGCCTCATTAGAAGTCTGGCAGTAATCCTGCCGATACTAATGGCGGGTTGCCTCCGGACTCGTAATATTTTACCGGTGCCTGAATACACAGTGCCACAGGGTCATTACGAGTCCAGCGGCCCGGGAAGTCAGGTGCCGGTATAATGCTAGTGCAGTTGGGACTCAGAGGTGCCGAAACTGTTGCTAACGGTGCCCGAGATTCCGAGAAGAGTCTGCCTACCATGGCCGCTGCACCCAGCAGGGTCAGACCTGTCGGGCACAGCGGCCCCAGCAGGCAAACTCATAGGGTGCCAGTCCGGAAACAAGGGTGCTGGTGAGCTTACTGGCAGCCTTGGTTCCAGACCATGAAACTTGTAATGAGGCATAGTCATGAATGTTGACAACACCTTCGTTACATTCCAATAACAAAGTGTGCATGAATGTATAAGTGAAGAAATGCGTTGTATGAAAGCCTGACATTTATGATGGAATTTCTTAACTCAGGCAAAAGACATACAATTCTGCATATTGCCAGTTACGTCGTAGGTGTGACTTGAGAACGTAAAGCACCTTGTGTCTTTCTTTTTTCAAATCATGACACTGTTCGAAGGCCCTCTCTCTGACTTCTTAGTGTGTAAGTAAGTTAACTTCTGCTGCATATGAAAAGTCGTGTCTAACCAGACATGTGCTGTCTTCAGGCACCCATTTGTTATCAGAAATGGCTTTCAGAATCCCCATCAATGCACTTGAATCATCTGATACACACATTGATTTTTCAAGTGGAACAATGGAATGTAGGAATACTTGTTTCTATGCGTGGCAAGGAGCAAACCTAGTACTGCGTAGCCAGGATTAATATTTCCAAGAAGTGATAGGGTGTTTTATCCCTGGCGCTCAGGTTTCCCCGAAGTGACAAGGTGCAGTGTCCCTAGTACTGAGATAGCCGAGAAGCTGTTATTCACTACATTGCAAAGACTGTGTTATCGCTTGGAAAAGTTGGGTGAGACAAGTATCCCTACCACAGAAATAGCCCCAATACTTTGTTACAAGTGCCATCCAAATACTGAGAGAGGCCAATCCTAAAGTGGAGTTACTTTCAGTTTATAGACAAACCACTAAACCTCATATGTATGTATGTTTCTATTTGTGGACTGGAGCCACAATGAATTCTGGGTGTTACATCCCAGAGACTGTGCGATAGACCACAGAACCAGGGGGATACCAGTATCCCTATAAAAAGCACAATTTTCAGAGAAGAATATCCCTTTTCTGAAAGTTCCTTATCCCCATAGGAGTTAATCCCATTACATCACCACCCCATCCTTGAATCATACTTTACTGTTTGTTAGATACATATAAGATCGCAATCCCAGTTATTTTTAATAGCACTACCACCAGTTGAACATACTTTGCAAGCGCTCCTGCTCTGTAAAACAACCATACAAAGACATATCAAATGCATCCCAGGATCACACCAGTGATTACAATTCTGATGATCAACCAAACCTTTCGAACAGGTCAACACTTTTTCCCAAAATCACTCATGATCACATGTAGCAACATTTTGTTATGATTATATAAATATGCTTGTAAACAAAACTTTAGTATAGCTCTTTTCATACACACCATGTTCACTGTTGTAATTTATTTTCCATCGCTATCACCAATGCATTACCACGAATCAATTCCTTTTTCCCAACAAAAGAGAAGACATCATTATTATAAAAGTGGTACCATGCATTAGGCCTGGGTAATTGCATGCGATGTTGAGAACACAGAACAAGGCCTTTGCGGCAATATTCCATCTCCACATCAGGCGAGGTAGAGAACACGTGCACACACACACAAATGTATCGTGTTAGAGCTTTGCAAAATCAGAAAGAAATGTGAACGTCCTAATACGAGTAGGGTTGGGGCTGGTAGTGAAGGACACACCCATGGGAGACAGGGCAGAGGTCTTGAGCTGAAAAAACCCAAGTCGATATTTAGGACACCAGAGCCCCCTATGATAATGTCCATCCCATTTCAACTACCAGATATCTGAGAGCAGACCACCTAAATGCTTTACACATTAGACTTGTTGGTGGGAACCACAGGAGAACCAGGCTTGCCCCCAGGATGGGTAGCTGATAAGGGGGAGCAGAGAACAACTGGACCCGTGATTTGTAGCAAACAGAGCAAAGGATGATGCCAACTCACATAAGATTGCGACGGGCGGGCATGGAGCAGGTGCCTGTGTGTCTGGGATGAGAGAAGAGTTGCTTTATTCGCCAAGGACGAGACTGCCCGCAATGTTATCCACTGAGCTCATGTTGATGGGCAGGTGCACATCATGTGATTAGGCCTCAGAGTAGGGCAGTGACTTCAGTTATCTAACTAGTCACCTAGCTGCAACCCAAGGTGAAGAGATCAAGACACACGTGTTAAGAAGTTGGAGTCAAAGAGGATGTGGCCAATGAACTGGGGGACCGTATGCTATCAGTAGTATGCATATAGGGGACAGTCTATGAGGGTCGCCGATTAACACTCTATTTCATGTGCTGTTTGCTTTGAAGACGAGAAAGAGCTCCCCTGCACAGAACTTATAATAAATACCCTGTCGTCTTTTCCTTTCTGTATACAAATAATGCTTGTGTTATTCTTACAAAAGGGTGCATGAAGCCTTCTTTCCTAGCAAGTTATTTTTATGTCTGGTTGTTGGAGGTTTGTCCTACAAAATTGGTGTCCACAACGTAATCCCATACTACCCCACGAGGATGGAGGATTCCTGGCCACACCTCTAGAGGGCATGCTTCCACCTGCAGTGACCAGTCTCTTTACACGCACTTTGGAAAGTTTACAGGAGCCTTGTTATCAGAATTCCTGTCTGTTCTTTGGAGCAAGGTGATGACCCCAGATTGTGCACGCCATTGCTGGGACCCCATAAAAGATATGATATTTTATATGAATCGTGCTCATACACAAATTTTAGAGCATGACAAGGCAAGGGAGGGGAACAGGGGAGACACATCAATGATCTTACTAGGCACAGTGACATTGAGAACGCGCAAGTGCAAGGGAAAGGGGAGAAAGTGCATGTAAGGGGGAGAGTGGAGAGTGCGGAGCAGAGGAGAACAGATACATAATAATAAATACAGATAAATAGATACTAGAGGCAATAAACAGTGGTAGTGCAGCCAGCAAGTGACAAGTGCAGTGTTTACGGCAGCAGACTGGGTAAGTCTGAATAAGTGCAGAAAAAGAAGAAAATGGGGGGAGGGTGCGGGACTGTATGAATACAGATACAGTCCCCATTTCAAGGTGTGGCCTGGTGGCAGTGCAGGAGGGTGGCAGGGTGAGCAGGTAACTGGGCCCAGGGGGCAGAGGGTGGCCAGGTGCACAGTGCCAAGAGAGAGCACAATCAGCATGGGAGAGGGGGAGCGAAGGCAGAAGCAAAGAGGAAGGTCTTGAGGTGCTTCCGGAGATGGTTCTCCTCATGTTTTAGAGTTGCAGGGAGGCTATTTCAGAGGGAGGCCCCAGCCGAAGACAGAGATCTACCAACCAGCTTGTTTCTTTGAAAAATGACTAACCATGAGTGAGTTAGAGGTAGAGGAATGAGAGCTCGAGAGGGGAGGTAATTACAGAGGTATAGCTGAAGGTATTTTGGACCCAGGCCCCAGAAAGCCTTGTGGACAATGCAGAGGGTTTTAAAGTTAAACCTTGCATCAACTGGGAGCCAATAGAGAGATTTCAGGCTGGAGAGATACGATCCCTGCTCTGGATTAGTTGCAGAGGGCGCAGAGTAGAGGCAGGCAGATTTTGGAAGAGGCTGAGGCTGAGAGATTTCAACCTGGAGAGAACCAGAGCTTGGGAGACAGTGAGATTCTTGGGGAAGGAGAGGAAAGAAAGAGTACCTCTGAGGAGGTGCAGTAGGAAGTTTTACTTTTTAAAGACCCCAGAGATGTGGGAGGAGAAGGAAAGTGTTGAGTCAAAGATGACCTCAAGGTTCTCAGCCTCGCAGGTGGGGGTAGGGGGAGGGCCAAGAGAGGCTGCCCAGAGAGTGAGTGGAAAGGATGGTGGAGGTGTGCCAATGAGGAGGTTCTCCATCTTGCTGACATTCAGAAAGAGGTCATTTGCGGCACACCAAGCTTGAATGGCGGTTAGGCACTCAGAGATGAGAGAAGGAGAGGAGGTGGCCGATGGCAGGCTGAAAATGAGTTGAGTCATCAGCTTAGCACTGGAAATTGGAGCAGAAAATGGCAATGCAGTGGGTAAGGGTTGCCAGGTATTGGTTGAAAAGCCAGGGCAAGAGGTTAGACCCCTGGGGAACACCAAAGGTGCAGAGGAAGACAGATGATAGGAAGGACCGAAGTTGGACCTGGGAGGGTCGATCAGAGAGGAAATAGGTCAGCCAGACCAGAGCCTGATCAGAGAGGAGACGGTTGAGCAGGATGGTATGGTTGACCATGTTGAAGGCAGAGGAGAGATCGAGTAGGATGAGCACAGAGGAAATGTTAGAGTCAAGGTTGGAGAGCAGAGCTTCACAGATGTTCAGGAGAGCAGTTTCTGTGCTTCTTCCGCTCTGAAGCCAGACTGGTGGTCATGGAGACAGCCAACTAATCGGAATGAAGGTTAAGCTGAGAGATGGCCAGCTTTTCCAGGAGTTTGCCCAGGAAGGGAGTAACAGAGGATTTTTGGGAGAGAATGTAGATGTAAGTGTACCTTTTTGCACAGAAGGATTAGCAGGGCAAGGGAGGGGAGTGTCAGTGTTTGAAGGCGTGATGAATGGCGTGAGTGTAATGTGTAAGGAGTGAATGTAATATTTGGAAGACCACGTGTCATTGTATATAGGTTAGTTGGTTTATAACATAGAGAATTGTGGTGTAATGGGACCCTTCCGAGTACAGGGGAAGAAGACAGCGCTGTGTAATGAAGGAAACATTGTGGATAGCTGATCTGTATATTTAGTGGGCCTGGGTTCTCTTTACCCAGCATAAGGAGTGTGTGGGAATGAGACATAGTTGTGGTAGAGGTTCTGTGTGGACCTGGGATTGCCTCAACTGATATACAGGATGTGTGGGAATAGAGAAGTAGCTTTATTGTTGTTTTTTTTATTGTGACGATAGGAGGCTGAGTTGGGGCCTGATTTTGTTGTGTGAGAGAAAAAAAGTGGGTGGTGTGATTACATACATTATTTGATTGTTGGGGGTGTCAGTGAGTGTAAGGGTGGGGTACTGGCAGTGGGAGCGCAAGAGGGGTAATGGACGAATACAGTCCTGCTGGTTCAGGGTGTGGTGAGGCTAAATATTATATAAGGGTGGTAGAAGAACAGCCCGATGGAGACAGAAACCCCATTGGAGTACATGTTTAAGGCCCTAACTTGGATCTAGAAAAGATTCTCAATTATCATAAAGAATGGCTGGCAGATACTAGAGAGGGGATGTTTAAGCCATGGCCACAACAGGGCAAATACAGAGGTTACAAGTTGAAAAACAGAACGTAGGTGTTAGAATTGTGGAAAATGGTGGAAGATTTGGAAGATGTTCCTATTGATCCCCCAAAGATGGTGAACGTGCCACCCGTAATCCCGACCACTACTGCGCCCACCACCCAGAGCGTTCCAGTTCCCCTGTCACAATGTGCCCCCCCCGCAGAGAAGACACAGGCCGGTCCCCAGTTAGGGTGTTACCACACCCACGCTGTGTCAGGATACACAAATCCTACTTATTTCCATTTACCTGCCACCGCTCCACCAGCAACCACACCGGCACAGTATCAGAACCTCCCCAATCATATAGCATCTCCAGTTGCGACAAAGCACAAGAAGAAGCCAATAGAAAGCCACAGAAGGAGTTAAAGGAAGTGCTGAGAAAGGTGGAGGAAGAGCTAGCAAGGTTACATTTGAATAGGAGAGATAGACAGCGAGACCCCCTTGGAGTTGACGAATGGAGAGTGAGAGACATTTTGTTTAGAAATTACAGTTTTGTGATTAATGATACGCACATAGAGAAAAAGAAGGAGGAGAGAAGGAGAAGGTGGGCAGATAGTTTGGATTATGGGACCGTACGGACTGATGCTGACTATGAACGGACATGAGAAGGCGACATAGAGTGGGATATGGTGGACAGGTTAGATAAAGAAGAGCCAACCACACCATTTCTGCAGGTGGGAGAGTTTGTGGGGACCTAGGTTGAGAGATAGGTATGGGCATATGGCAGTGGCAAAAAGAGCACAGGTGGGGAAGAAGAAAGTGACCAAGGCAGTGGGAGCATCATTTTCATTATTACTTTAGGGACAGAGGAGGGCCGTATACATACCGTGGGCCAAAATGGACAAAAATAACCTAATAAAGGCACTCCCGTCTCTCACCGCTGGAGATGGCAAATGGATATAAAACTTTGAGAAGCAGGCAGTTGGGACTACTCTGGCAGTGGGAGATCTGAAAGTTTATTTGTTGCTCTACTGGGGGATCAGGCGGATGACATTGGGGGTACAGAAAAGTTTCCAGGAGTAATGCTAGGGGATGATAGCCGTGACGGAGGACATTTCAATGATATTAGGGCCCAATTATGGGCAGCGCTGCAGTGCATATATCCAGATATGCCAGATCTTCAATCAATAATGCAGCGAACAATGCAGGATGATGAAGACCCTGCTCAGTAAATTTTGCGAATTCATGAGATGTGGAGGGCAGAAACAGGAGATGTGTGGGACCGAGCAATTCCATTCATTTATTTTGTAGTGAAAAGAGGGCTCCTGAAGGAAGTCCAGAAAACCCTTGATAAGATAGTGGGTATTAAATCTAAGGGGTGGGCAGAAATACAGTCTATTATTGTGCATCATTGCAAACGGTTAAAAGAGAAAAAGAAGGAAACAGCTCAGAGGGCGCAAATAGAGGAAGCAAAACTGGTGCAGAAGAAGTTGGTGAAAGTTCCAATGGATGGTGCTGGAACAGCGGTACAGGCAGAAGGACAGGAAGAGCCCAAAGTGTTTCAGGCAGATGAACAGGTGGCACCAAGTAAGGGAGGTGATCATGATATGAATGGTGGGTACCCATCTCATACCAAGGTGGTTTTCCATGGGGGTATCAGTAGGGAAGAGGAGGGTTCTCATGGGCCCGAGCAGGATGAGGTGGATTTTGAGGAATGGGACAGCTGGGTGGAGGAACGGGACAGCGTTGGACGTGCGGACGGATGGGTCATTTTTTGACAGGCAGTTGCATACCCGCAGCAGCAGATGCCCCATTCCCCCATCAAGGGCCCACCCCATATCCCCAGCCTTATTTACAGGCATGTTAATGTTAATGTTAAAAGATATTTGTACCGTGCACTATCACCACCTGAGTGGTCCTCTGGTGCTCTAGTGGCTCTGAAAGAGGAAGGGATGGGGGAGTTAGTGGGAGGAAACAGGAAAATTGCAAGCGAACAGTGATGTGCTGTTGGCCGCCTAAGCCCGGTGGGTCCGTTCGCTGGGCCTGGGGTGTTTGCGGCCGGTAGTCGTCGTGTACTGTTGTGCAAGTCTATGTGTGTTTTTGTTTTGTTGTTGCGGTGTAGTGATGTTTGTGCGGTTTGTTGTGCTGTAGTTTTGTGGTTGTGTTTGGTTTGGAGTTTGAGAGGTGTATGCAGAGGGGGAAATTGTTAATGCAATTGGTGAGTTGGCATCTTTATCCTGAATTGTGGCGCTGGGCTTCTGTAATCTCCCCAGGTGGGGTTCGGGAGCACCCCGTGGTCGCTTTCTCATCTCACCCCCTCATCCCCCAGCCTCCCTCACAGCGCTACCTGTCTTCCCTACCCACTCATACGTCTAGCGCACCTGCCAATATCCACCGCTCAGCTAGTGTGTGGTGATTGCCAATATCCCGACAATTCCACCACACTGTGGTGCCTGGTGGCAACTAAAGGGCGAGTGCGGGAGTTGGGTGGGATTAGGATGGGTTGTTGACTCCGTCTCCATGGGTGTCACCTGTGTTACACTTTGACCGGTGTCCCTCATCCAGATGCTGTGGGAGCTTCTCCATATAGGGAGTTGTCACAGTCGGTACTGGGAGTTGTCCGTGTCCATTCCAGTTTAGTCATCCCTTTTCCTTTCTGTTTCGGTTTTCAGTTTGAGTCTGTGGTGTTGAAGAGCCAGGTTTTTAGTAATTTCCTGAATTTTAGATGATTTTTGGTGTTTATTATTTCTTTTGGAATGTTCTTCCAGGTTTGTGCGGCTAAGTGGTAGAAGGAGGTGCCTCCAAGTTTTTTCTTGAGGTATGGTTTTGGTTCCAGGCGCATTTCGTTGCTTGACCTGAGGAGTCTTGTTGGCTTGTAGATTGTTATTTTCTTTTGTAGGAATTCTGCTCCTTGTCTACTGATTGCCCTGTGTGTTATACACATTGTTTTGAAGGTGATGCAATGTTTTACTGGGAGCCAGTGTAGTGTTTTTAGGGCATGAGTGATGTTTTCTCTTTTTTCAAAGTTTGAGGAGTAGTCTGGCTGCTGCATTTTAGATCCGTTGTAGTTTCTTCAGGAGGTATTCCGAGGTAGAGGCTGTTTGCATAGTCAATTCTTGACATGATGAGGGCGACAATAGTGAGTGTTTTGTGTGTGAAGGAGAGGAAAGGTAGGATTCTTCTTGCCGTATGGAGGAGGAAGAAGCATTTCTTGACTGTTGCATTTACTTGTGGTTCTAAGGTTAGGGTGTTGTCCATCAGGACTCCCAGATTTTTTACAACCTTAGATGGTGATGGTGCGGTTCCCATTTCCCTTGGCCACGGGATGGTGGTTTCGTTCTCTTGGTCTTTGGATATGATCATGATTTCTGTCTTTTCTGGGTTGATTTTCAGGTTGTTGGCAGTCATCCAGTTGAAAACTTCTTTCAGACACTCGATTAGGGTTGAATGATCAGCTTGGGTGTCATTGATTTTGTAGATGATTTGCATATCATCTGCATAGTTGTAGCATGTAATGTTGTACTTTTTGAAGATCTGATAACTGGAGTCTGGTAGATGTTGAAGTACAGTGGTAATAATGAGGATCCTTGTGCCACTCCATAGTTGTTTACTCTTGGAGTGGATTTAAAGGATTTAATCCGTACGGTTTCTGTTTTGTCTGCTAGGAACAATTTAGTCCAGAGTAGTGCTGTGTCAGTTATGCCTTTGTCTTCTAGTCTTTTGGTTAGGGTGTCATGACTAACTGTGTCGAAGGCTGCAAAGAGGTCGAGCAGAATGAGGGCTGAGGTTGTGTTTAAGTCTGCATTAGTTTTTAGGTCATCCCAGATGGATGGTAATACTGTTTTGTACCTCTTGCGGGTCTGAAACCAACTTGAGCTTGGTCTAGCAGGTGGTGTTTTTCTACGTATTCTTGGGTTAGATTATATACATAGGTTTCCAGGAATTTTGCCGGGTAGGGAATGGTTGAAATGCGCTTGTAGTTGGAGATGTCTTCTACGTCGCCACTTGTGTTTTCCAGAAGTGGTTTGATATATGCTGATTTGAAAGTCTTTGATACAGTTCCAGTTTCTAGTGAAAGGTTCAGAAGGTTTCTGTAGTATTCTGCTGGCATTCCTTGTGCGAGGATTGATTTGAAGATGTCCGGGGGACAGGGATCCATGGGTGATCCAACTTTCTTGCTGTGTTTTACCAGCATTGCGAATGCCTGTGCTGATATTTCAGGAAAGTTTTTGAGTTTGTGCTGAGGTTCTGTGATAGGTTCGCTTGGTGGTATGTTGTGGTCGGTTGGTATGTTTTGAATGGTTTGTCGGATGTCATTGATTTTTTTCTTGAAGTGGTCTGCCAGGTCGTTGCATAGTTTCTCTGAGGGACTTGGGGAGTTGTCGCAGCCTGGTGGGTTTCTCATCTCTTTAATGATGTTAAACATTTCTTTTTGTGTGTTGATGACATTGGTGATTCTGTCATCATAATGCCTTCTCTTCGCCTTTTGAATTTCCTTCTTGTATGTGTGGATTTGTCTCTGGAACAGTGTTTTTTTTGTCTGGGTTGTATTCTTTCCTCCATTCCAGTTACATCTTTTTGTTTTCCTTTTTCATGGTGCTTAATAGTGGGGTGAAACATTTTGCCATTGCTCTTTTTTTTATGGGGTCAATGGTTTTTCTGGGGCGATCTTGTCAATTGCGTCTGCAATCCATTTGTGTAGTAGCTCCGCTTTCCCGTCTAGGTCAGCTAGCTCTAGTTCTGTAGTTGAGGGTCTTCTACAAAATTAACAGCAATGAAGGAAAGCCCCACGCTAACAAGACTGCCTCAAAGAACTCTACCAATGGATGAACATTAATAACCTCACAATTATCCTGACAAAACGGAAATCATGATGTCATCCAACAACCAAGGAAACAGACAAGAACATTCCATGGCCCACAGAACTGGGAACCACTCTGGAAAAATCCAAATTAGTCAAAAACCCTGGAATCCTAATGGACAACGTGCTAACTCAACTAAGAAATGTTTCATCCATTTGCAAACTATCAAAAAGATACTACCCTTCTTCAAAAGACAGAACACTTGCCATCATTTCCGTCATTTCCAGGATAGACTACGCCAATAGCATATACCTTGGCATGTTGGAACACTCACTGAAGAAACTAATATACTGAATGCAGCCGCCACACTTCTCTTCAAACTCACCCGAAGACACCACATCACACCAGCGCTACATTGGCTCCTTGAAAAAAAAATTTAAAAAATGAGAAAAATACCTTCATAACAATGTGCATTAAACAGAGCAATCCACGGCCAGGGAGTGGAATTAAAAAAAAAAGAAAAACACCATCTACAAACCAGCAAGAACACTTAAATCCAGAAACAACATCCACCTAGAACCGAAACACTAGACGAGGAAAAACGTGGAGGATCAACCTTCTTTTGCATAGCCTTAAAACTCTGGAACTCCCTCCCAAAAGAAATACAAGCACCAAAGGGGATAAAAACCCCAGCATCTATGTACCACGAATTGAACGAATACACAGAAAGGTAACCCTCAAAACCAGGGACTACCTGAACACAGCAGACATGAAGCGAGACAGACCAAAGGGATCTACCTCTATCAACACAAGCCAACCCGATAAACCAAGTAAAATCCAACAAGAGCAAACTACCAGAAAAGCAGGTAAACTACCACTAAGGTACTGCAGAAAAACACCCTACTCTAATCACCTGATATCATATCGACCAGCTTTTAGCCTCCTGACATAGGCTAGGGATTTTAAAGCTAAATTAGGGTCAAGGGAAGAACTTGAGGACTAGGCTGCCTTGGCTGAGGTTTGCCAGGGGGCATTCGATTAGCGACTTCATGAAGCATGCCTGGCTCAGAGTTAAATGGAAGATGCTCTAGAAATAGTCCTCTGAGGGCCACGTTTCGACCAGGGGCATGGACCTCAGTGATTGATTACAGGTTGGTAAATGATTTTACGTATAAAATAGGACATTCATTACTCTCCATAATAGTATTTCTGATAATTTTATCTACTTAGATGCACATGCTGTGCATATATTCCGACATCTAGTGGAAATCACTGAGTACTGCATTTTTCTTTCAAAGATCGAAAGGGGACGTCAACATGGGCATGATGAAAACTATCCCTAACATGACGTGTAGTGTACCCAAAATCCCTCACGCGTCAAGGTCCCAACAGTTGTTTTATTCTGCCATGAGGGAGTACAGAAGAAAGAAGGTGTAAGAAGTCTGTGTTCCTTCTACTCCAAGAGGGGCGGAAGGGTGGGCTCATGTGAATCTAAGCAGATACAATCAGAAATGCTATTACGGTGCGTAATGCATGACTTTTGATGCTTGTGGATTTGCTTAGAATCACATGCTGTGCATAGACTAGCGAGAAGTACCCAGAGATGGTGGTGGGATGTGCAAATGAACAGTTGCAATGATGTCTTAGCACTGCTTGTCCCACCTGAGAATCAGACCTAGAGTGTCTATCCAGGCAGTATTGTGGTGTAAAGGTGTTTACAGAACTCCAGGTTGCTGCTCTGCAAATGGAATCTAGAGGAAGATTTGCAATGAATGCTATGGTAGCCCCTGTGCCCAGAGTCGAGTGTGCTCTAGGCATGAAGGGTAGATCTTGCTTGGCAAGAGTGTAGCAGAGTGTGATGCAGTTTACGATCCCCTTGGAAATAGCTGATTTAGATACAGGGTCCCTTCTCTACCAGCTGCCACTGAAACAAAGTACTAGTTTGTTTTCCTTTGTGGCTTTGTCTTTTACAGATACTAGAGAACCGCTCTCCTTATATACAGTGTGTGGAGGCTTCTTTCTGCCACATTAGTGGGATTTTGGAAAAAGGTGGGTAGTTCTATGGACTGGCTTACATGGAACATTGAGAGAAATTTGGGCGCAATGCGAGGGTGTGTGCGCAAAACCATCTTGTCTTTGTGAATCGAGATGATTGGTTCCTGAACTGAAAGGGCCTGCAGTTCACCAACTTTCCTTATAGAGGCGATTGCTACCAGGAAGGCGGTCTTGTAGTTGATTGCGTTAAGGTCTAGCCTTGTGCATTGGTTCAAAAGGAGGTCCCATCAGTCTGGTAAGAACAAATTTCAAGTCCCACCCGGGAGCTGGGTTGGAGATAGGGGGATGAAGTCTCTTTAACCGTTCCATAAAGGCTTTGATTACCGGAATTCTCCACCATGAAACCTTGCTTTGGGACGTGGTGTACGCCGAAAGCGCAGGTAAGTGGACTTTAAGAGAATTGCAAACCAGTTTTGAATCTAACAGGTGAGTTAGGTAAAGGAGGATATCTTAAGGTGAGCAATCAATAGGATTGATGCCCTTGACATTACACCAGATAAAGTAATTCCATTTGCTGGAGTAGCAATGTCTGTTGGTAAGTTTCCGTGTCTCTGAGTATGTCCATGCATCTGAGGGAGCCGAAGGTGCCTGAACTCTATGACCACAGGAGCCAGGCAGCTAAGTTGAGAGTTTGAGGGCATGGATGTAGTGTCCCTCCCCGATCTTTGGACAGCATGTTGTACAGGCACGGCAGCTTCCTGGGAGACTAATATTGCCATGAGATGGGAGAACCAAGGGTGGAGGACCCACATCGCAGCCACCAGAATCATTGTGACTGGTTCTTGGTGCATCTTGTGCACTATTCTGTTGAGCAGGGGAAACGGTTTGGGGGGAGGGGGTGAAGACACATTTCCCAGACCATGTTATCCAAAGACCATTCCCCTTCGAACAGTTCTGTGAGTACCTGGGGCAAAATCTGGATATTGGGCATTCGCCAGAATGGTGAATAAGTCCATCTCTGGGCATTCCCATTCTGCAAAGAGGTTGAGTAAAATGTCCTCCTGTAGCAGCCACTCATGATCATGTCGGTCAAGTGGCACAGCGAGTAGAGCGCTCGCTTTGACACCCGTGCAGAGCCTGCTAACGCAGGTTCGAATCCCGGCAGGACCAAACTCAGCCTTTCATCCTTCCGAGTTCGATAAATGAGCACCACACACCGTGGGTAATAATAAGCAGCGCTCAGATACCTGAGGGTTCGTAGCGCTATATAAATGCCAAATTATTATTATTTTATTATTACAGTGGGGGGAGGGGGGTCTCTGCTGAGTAAGTCTGCTAGAAGATTTTGTTCCCCTGGAACATGTGAAAGGAGGAACATGTGTTTCAGTGCCCACTTCTAGATGTTTTGGGACAGTTTGGAGAGCATCAGGACAAGACCAAGCCCATCAGCTCCGGGAGCAGGCATCAAGATACTTATTAAAACCCCAACAGCCCCGGCTGAGGGCTGTTTGGGTTCCGTCCTGGCGCCTTAGGTGCCGGGCTCATCATAGAAATCAGTCCTGCCGCCAGGCTCATAGACTTTACTTACCTGATGCAGACCATGCTGCTAGTGAGTTCAAGCCAACGTGAGGCCTGGATGGGACTATTTTATTACAGGGACTATTTTTCACTCGGGCGTGGTTCTAGGGAACTTCTTACCTGGAACTACTTTGGAGGCTATTTAAACCACGCCCGAACAACAGCACACACTTCGTGTTATTCTGCATCCAGCAGCGTAACGCTCACCGTGCCTGCAGTCTGCATCCAGTCTTCTGCCACGCCCGCCTCGAATCTGGAGCTCCTTAAACAAAGAGGAAAGAAAATGACAAGGTTAGAAAACCAACTATCTTCGAATTCCTCACCTGATTCCGGATCCATCTCGCCTCCGGACCTGGAAAGAACATCATATCTGTATGCGTCGCATCTCCAGCTGCAGCGCCGCGCAATACTCACCAGTCCTCGCAGCATCTTTCGATTCAGCGCTGCCTCCATCATTTCTTAGCCGAACTCCGGCACCTGAGGGACAAAAGAAAACAAGGTGAGCCGAGAAAACCAACAAATATAACTCTTATCACCATAGACTTACCTGATTTACCACCTGAGGCATTATTCTATAAATCTCCACATCTTCATGTGCCGCACCTGCAAAGAGAGAGAAAACAACACGTTAAACACGTGCAACATTTACCGGACAGCGTCGGGTAATACAGACTCTTACCTGAGCGCCACCAGCTGCCACGAGGGCATCTTCTCATGATCTCAGCTGCAAGACAAGGAAGAAAGGGGGGACAAGAGTGAAACATCGGACATATTGAACTCTATGAACTTGATACTTACTGGACCTTGCCAGGAACATTAGAGTCAATACTCTCCGGAACTCGCCCACGCCTTCAAACCAGTGAAGTAATTGGCATCAACGCGCCCCTGCAATCCATGCAGGATGGAGAGCTCATCTTTCAAGAATATAAGGTGAGATTGCTGAGGGGGCACTTCAGAGGTGATTAGTTGGGAGGACTGTGGGGGGTGCCATCACTTGAATACACGGGTGGCTAAATCCATCCCTCCACTTGCAGAAGAATACTTCTATGGGTCACACAGACAAGATTAGGAGGGCCAGTCCAGTCAGTCATCTCTGCGCACTACGCATCACGTTGGTGGAGACCGCAGCCGTCCAGATCCGACCGACGCCCCTGTGGGAGCCAGGTGAGCGTAACAGTGCCCCCTTGTTTAAGTAGTACATGGCTGTAGTACTGTCTGAGGGCTAAAAGTGTTTTCCCCTGGAGGTGTGTGTGGAAGGACTTCAGGGTTTTGAAACACTGCTAGCAGTTCCAACAGGTTGATGTGATTGAGGAGAACCACCTCTGGTTCCGGAAGCAACTCAAGACCTTCCTCTTTCCTTCTGCCTACGCTCCTCCTCTCCCCTGCTAATCTGCTCTCTCTCGGCACTGTGCACCTGGCTTAACCTCGGACTTCTGGCCCCAGGTACCTGCTCACCCTGGCACCCAACCAGTATTGGCATCTCCAATAAGTGGATATGGTGCACCATTGCCAGCAGCCCTGCTCACTGCTCTACCATCATTTCCGCAGTTCCCCATTCGCGTTTCTAGTGGCACACCAACATACGCAGTACACCCTGGGCAGAAGCAGTTACCCCAAGTACAGGACAGTAATGCAGTACCCAAAGGCACAGTGACGCATTATGAAGGGCCCACTGTCATTGGAGAGAATCCATTTGTTTTTCCAGGAGCAAACACATACCGAGACTAAGATAGCCCACAGAGAGCCTAAGCCTGCCCCGTTCTGTCGGTCAATGCCATTCCAGAAGATGAACCCTTGGTTGTTGTGGACATAGCAAATAAACCATTTATTTTCATGGTAAATACAGGTGCAATGAAATAATGTTTTAGTGAGGGAGGATTCCCTTTGTCAATCAAAGGGGTCCACTTAGAGAATGATGCAGGATTTGTCCCCTCTTAACAATATAGTAAAGACAGAGTTCCTGCGGCCCCTAACCCTGCCACGACATTTTGTAACATACCCACTGTGGCCACACATTTCACTGTCATCGAACTTAAGAATGTTTTCTTTTCTGTCCCGCTGCACCCAGATTCTCTATACCTCACTGCGTTTACATTTGACAGGCGGCAGTTCCAACATACTTGGCTTTCACAGGGGTACTGTGAGTCCCCCAGAATGTTAAACAAGGTGCTGCATGAAGATTTAGGCAACATCCAAGTTCCAAGTACCATCATTCAGTATGTGGATGACTTTGTGTGTAGCACTTCTGAGCAACAGTGTAGGGAAGATTCTATTGCATTGTTACAGTTGTTGGCTGACAAAGGGTACATGGTGGATAGGTCAAACAACAGTACTGTCAACAGGAGGTGTTTTATCTAGGCCAATTGACCTCAGTAAATGGTAAGAGAGTGACTTCATAACCCGCGGCAGCAGTGCGTGGCAAACTGCAGCCAGTAACAGTTAAGGAAATGCAGACATTTTTGGGGTAATTATTGGAGAGCATGGATCTTTGAATATTCATCATACACTCGCCCACTGCTGCAAGCACTTAAAGGGGTCCAACAGACCAAAAGTATCATTACTTCCACTAATGAGATGCTCACCAGCTTTCAGGAGTTGAAAGATGTCATCTCCACTGCACGTATTTTAGCAACCTCTAACTACACTAAAGATTTGTATCTTTTCTCACACTCTAATGGTCAGATGATGACAGTAGTCTTGAAAAAACATAGTACCATGGGCCTCAAATCAGTAGTGTACTATAGTGGTATGTTAGATTTGGTCATGCAAGGACAGTCCGCCTAAGAACAAGCATTAGATGCAGCCACTTTCGGCAACGGGAAATCTCCCACAATTATAATGGGGTGTTCAGTAACTCTATATGTAAAACACGTAGAACATGCAGTGTTTGCAATAACTGACTGAGAAATCAAAGTCTACATTGACAACACAGAGGGCATCCTCATATGAGGTTATTCTTTCCAGTTCATCCATCCATATTGTTTGCTGTACAACTGTAAACCCTACTACCTTCCTTACAGAACCCATTACTAATTCTGATGACATTCATGACTGTGCCACATACGAGGGCCCAGGCAATGGCATGCCAAAAAGCATAAGACTGTGCTCTAGATGATGGAGAGGTGTTCTTTGTTGACGGGACAGCCACTGTTGACAAAGAGACAGGTCAGCGACCTACTGGGGGAGCAGTGGTCCAACTGGTTGATATGATATGACATTTGTAACGCGCCTATACACAAGTGTTTCAAGGTGCGAATGGAGAGTATGAGGTTTTAATTAAAAAAAGATAACTCGTGCATTATTCTGCCCAGGCGGCTAAATTGATCGCCCTCATTGAGGATGTGTAGGCAGCACAGGGATGTCAGGTGATGATTTATTCAGACTCGCCTTATGTAACAGCAACTGTGCACTTAGGATTGCCAAGGTGGAAGAGAAGGGGGTTTAGAAGATCAGATGGGTCCCCTGTACAGCAATTGGCCCTCTTTGAAAGATTGATTCATGCTCTCTCACAACCAAAACTTGTTGCGATCGTCAAGTGTACCGCCCATACTAATGATGAAGACATCATTTCACTTGGTAATGAAGCAGCAGACAGGGCAGCCAAATTAGCAGCATTTTTACCAGTGCCAAATATCCCTAAGCACCCAGCACTCACCAGTATGCAGTTACAAATGTCAGTTCCATATACTGCATTACCTGTTACAGAAGTGATAGACTTGCAAGGTCATGCACCGCAGAGTGAGAAATTGTTGTGGCAGAGGAGGAGATGAGCGCAGTCTCCCACAGACCTAGGGCCTCATTCCGAGTGTGGCGGTAAGGGGTTAACACCGCCGGTAAGGATGCCGGTGCTGTTAACCCCCAACCACTGCATTCCGAGGTCCCTTAGCGGGTCCCACTAGCGCAGGCTGGTTTTACCAGCCGCCCTTAGCGGGACCCGTTAAGGAACCAGGGAGCTAATAACAGGCCCGCTGTTTGCGGGCCCGTTATTATCTCCTTCCCATTCCCATTGAGCCCTATGGGGGCTCGAATGGGAATGGGGAATGGTTTTCGGAATGGGGATTTACCGGGTCCGCAAATGTTGGAATGTCCCGGTAAGTCCCCATTCCGACACCACGGACCCGGACATGGGTTTGGAAGCAGCCATTGGTGCTATTTGCACCATGGCTGCCTCCAAACTCGTAATGACCCCCCTAGTGTGGAGACAGGTTAGCACAGGGAAAGCAGTGATGCCCCAAGAACTGGTCCTGGTCGCATTTGACCAATTGCACTACCCCTCGCATATGTGTCTAAGCAGCATATTGCTGCTGATATACAGGAGGATTGGTACTTGCCGAACATACAAGAGCTATTGAATGTGCTCACGTCAAACTGTACTGTCTGTCAGATATATCATTCTAGGAACACATTGACGATCTTGTGGGATACATTGCCCCATCCAAGTGGACCATTTCGAGAACTCCATGCTGATTTTGCAGAAATGGCAGCATGGCGCAACATTTTTTGCTATCTAATTGTAGTGGTGTGCCCCTTCTCATGTTGGATTGAGGCTGGTCTATATGCATATCCTGGGGCCAAATTGGCAGCAACATGTCAGGTCAGAGAAGTGTTTCCCCAATGGGGAGTATACGAGAATCTTAAAAATGATAACAGCACCCACTTCTTTAATGAGCTGCTCAAGGAGATTGCGGCTCTTTTAGGAATTAAACATAAGATGTGATCCATTTACCACAACCAGTCCAATGCTGTTGTTGAGGGAATGGACGGCCTCTTGAATGCTAAACTATCTAAATGATCAGTTACTCTCAAAAATAATTGTATCCCTTGCCTACCTTTGCCCCTCTTCAGTTTGAGGACTCAAACCCTGCAAGGACCATTACCTCTCCCCATGAGATTGTGACAGGGAGACAGATGCACATGCCTCCATCACCGGTGCAGAGTGCTTCTGATGCTCACAGGGCTGTGTCAATTCTAGGAGATGAGTTTAGATTGTATTTAACTGAATTAACAAAGTCAATAAAATGCCATTTCTCGACAGATAGCGCCACGATGAGCAGAAGAAGGGAACATCGCTGCATTGGAATGTTCAAACTCAATGCCTCTCATCTACAACCACAGGATGCTGTCTATGTTAGAAACTATGTCCGCAGATGGAGTGAGCTGTGCTATAATGGAACGGTAGTGTATGCTGTTACATGTTACATTTCTGATTCTGCACTCTCATTTGGTTTCTTTGAGATTCATCTGCTACGAAAGGACTGGCCTAAAGACTTGCCTGAGGACTGGCCTAACATCTGAACATCCATGCCAAGTGATGTCTCTGAGCACAGCAGCTCATCTGTGGAATGCCAACAGCACTCCCTCCTGAGAAGTATGCAGTGAAGCTGCTGGCTCAAGTCCCAAGGCTGCTTCAGGCTGCCATGCAAAGACATTATGCTGTTTCCAAATGTGCTTTCTCTCTCCCTGTTTTCATATGTATAGTTAATGCGAGGAGAATAATATGTGGCTTCTGCATTGTACGTAAGTATGAGCCAGGAATGGGAGGAGCAGAACCAAGTGCAGCCCTCCCAAGCCCTGGTATGTGTGTTAACATTACAGCACTTTTTGATCACACTTCTGGCCTTGTGTATTATTTGTGTCCGAGTGCCGAGTGCCTGGAATACCTGAGATGGTGTGAGGGAGCTAGATGAGCACTGGTATCGTGTGGAGCAGGACAAACCTGTGACATATGGTGCCAATCCCAGGGAGCTCGCCTTCATGTAGTGCATGACTGGAGATTACAGCAATACAACAGGTACGTGTACAACGTATTTCACTGTACCTGTTGCACGTTTGACTAGTGGAATTTGTGGAAATTGGAGTCTTCAGGGAGTGTTATAATGATACAGTACAGGGTCGCATGGGCAACTACAGAACTGAAAGAAGGTCAGAGCATTCTTAGGCACCTGTGATACAGACAGTGCACCTGTTGTGGAGAGGCAGTATAGGGTCGATGCTGTAAAGGGCACAGGGTGGGAGTGTGGGGTCTGAAGCTTGAGTTAAAGTGGAATAAGACAGATTACAGATTACAGTTTTTAGTCACAATATGGCAGATGCAGGTCCACTGACCAGGCAAAAGGTGGGTGTAGAGCTGTCATATAAATTGGGGGTGATGGCTGCGCTGGAGAGGCTGAGGAGCATGGTGGACAATTGGGAGGTGGTCCCCCAGTCGGTACAGAGGAATAAGGGGGTGGAGGTTGCCCAGAAACATCAGTTACAAAGGGTATTGCAGGGAAGGGACAGGGGAGATAATGCTGAATTACAAGCAAAGCACAAACATATCACAAAGGGGATGAAGGTAGAGTGTGATCCGAGACCTTCAGATTTTGCAGTATTGCTTACACAAATGTTCATGAGGGACACACTATGGCGACTGTTGCCGGACAAGATAAGGAGGGTGGTAGAAGGGCACGTGGATGTGGATGAAAGG
The DNA here is from genome assembly GCF_040938575.1 of Ambystoma mexicanum. Classification (NCBI taxonomy): domain Eukaryota; kingdom Metazoa; phylum Chordata; class Amphibia; order Caudata; family Ambystomatidae; genus Ambystoma; species Ambystoma mexicanum. Next base: position 866,094,769 of record NC_090937.1, read on the forward strand.
TGAAGATCCGCCCAGGGCTGGGCATACATTCTGAATGCAGCTGATGATGCATGTCTGAGACCACTGAATGAATGAGAGGAAGGACAATACGCACAGGGGCAGGAATGTGAGGTGCCTGTGCGGGTTGGGGTGGATGACGCAGAACGCTGTAGGTGTTTGGCTCTATGTATTTCGGAGAGAGGGGAGGAAGAGGAAGAGGGGGGAGACACAGGCTGACTGGGTACCGGGGGAGGCAACTGTGTGCAACATAGGGGAGGGAGGACATCTTGGAAAAAAGGGATGCAAAGAAGGATTTGGCAAATGGGGTCCTGACAGCATGGTGGGAGACATGTCCGGACAAAGGGACAATAAGTAAACTGGATTTCAGAAGGATGGGTGACTGTGCAGTGTGCACCTTAGCTGGGGCAGTGAACAAAATGCCATTGAAAGGTGTAGTGTCAGGAGAATACATGTCAGAGATTGTCAAATCACAACAGAATGCTTTCAGGGCATGTTCACCAGAGAAGGACATTGACAGGCCCACATATAGAGAAGGTGGTCAGTGTCAGCGTGACTTAATAGTGTTTGGGGGAGAAGTGCACAGTATGGTAAATTACAAACAGTGTAATCAGTGGTGTCGACTCTGAGAAGAAAGAAGATAACTGCATCAGAGCAAGAGTGGCCTGTGGCACCTGACAATGACCAACATCCACAGCTAATGGCATCCATAGAAGAAAAGGAGTGGCATGTGATGGAGGGCCCACAGCTCGAAGTGGTGGAGATTATCCTACAAAAGAGCAAGAAGGAGGATCAAAGGAAATCTGAGTGGCTCCTGCCCATTTGGAAAGGGGAAGATGAAGGAATGATGCAGCATACCAATGCAGAAAAAGGGCAAGACAATGCATTTCAGTGCCTGACAGAGATGGCCTGGTGGCCCATGGCAAAATAAAGGGCTGGCAAGAGCACATGTACATTTGAGTGGCTCATTGGAAGAAAAAACAAACAGAGGAGCAAACGAGGGAGCAGTAGCACTCAGTGAGCAGACTGACTGTCATTTGTTCTCCATGGACTACTGAAAGAGCAGTCAGCAACCAGATTTTCACCATGCAAGATGCTTTTTGGGAAAGATATGACAAGCATTGACAAGTCGCTGCTGACAATGACTGCGGGCGAACCGAGGGACTGGGAGGTACTAGACACTTTCTATATACTGGAAAGTAAGGGAGACATTGATTTTGACTAGGGCAGTGCACACAAACATAACCAACACCTGAAAGGGGCAGTGCTGAATGTGATAGTGACCAGGATGATCAGAGCTAAAAAGGGCGGTATACGTACTTATACCTGTTTTTGTTGTTTTAGATGCACCATAGATTATGGCTGAAGCTTATTGGTTGGGGTGTTCATGCAATATAGTACAGTGAATGAATGGCTTTGGATTAGTAAATAAATAAATAAGATGTCTAAGTTTGACAAAGTATTTTATTTTTTTGCTTCCTTATTGAGTGGGAATAGTTTTATTGGAATTTGCTTTATGTATAAATAGTGTGAGGCTTTGGTTAGTGATTCATGGATAACATGAGAAGAGAAGAAAAAAATGGGCACATGTTACATGTTATATTTCTGATTCTGCACTCTCTTTTGGGTTCTTTAAGATTCATTGCCTATGAAAGGACTGTCCTAAAGACTTGTCTGAGGACTGGCCTAACATCTGAACATCTGTGCCAAGTGATGTCTCTGAGCACAGCAACTCATCTGTGGAATGCAGTAGGCCTCGGAGATGGGCCTGAGAACAGCCCTCCCTCCTGAGAAGTACGCAGTGAAACTGCTGGCTCAAGTCCCAAGGCTGCTTCAGGCTGCCATGCAAAGACATTATGCTGCTACGAAATGTGCTTTCTCTCTCCCTGTTCGGGAAATGTTAATAATATGTAGCATCTGCATTGTACATACATATGAGACAGGCATGGGAGGAGCAAAACTGAGTGCAGCCCTCCCAAGCCCTGGTATGTGTGTTAACATTACAGCGCTTTTTGATCACACTTCTGGCCTTGTGTATTATTTGTGTCCGAGTGTTGAGTGCCTGGAATACCTGAGACGGTGTGAGAGAGCTAGATGAGCACTGGTATCGTGTGGAGCAGGACGAACCTGCGACATATGCCGCAGTCAAAGTAAAGGAATTGCAGTATTGGGTGCACCTCTCTGATGTGAGAAGGGCACGCCATATGTCACCTCCTTCCGTGAACATATTGTCTGAATGTTTTCTGTAAATTGTTGTATCGTAGCAACAGATTTTTCATCTCTATATTATCAGATTATGGATTTCATTTATGAGTGTATTTGTATTGTATAATATTAAGCAGCTGCTGTTCTTGTGTTTTTCTTTGACAAAGATTACTTTTATCATTGATATACATGGCTTATTCCTTTCTTTTTTCACAGCATATTCAAGTTGTTTACTAAGGGTTCTTGCATCATGCTCAATTTGTATCTGTTCCGTGGGTTTCTTTTTGATATATTTTTGTATTTGTCAAGCCAGTTTATATGGTTAGGGCAAATAAAGGGGATGTAGTAAGTATGGAATAGTTTGGTTCTACAGTAGTACCAATGAATGATGTTATGACTGCTGTAGTGGATTTTAAAAGAATACATATATATGACACAGTATCATGGCAATGAAAGTTACATGTACAAAGGGGAATAGAAGAAGATAATGAATATGCCCAATATAAAGGAGTTGTTTTTGACACAATGCCTGATGTGCAACATCCAGAATTCATTAACGTGTGGTATAATAACATGCGCTCAGTGGGGAAAAAGAGGAATTACAGGAGATGCTATGTCTGCACCCTCATCCCACATGCATCAGGGACACCCAAAGTGTTAGTACCCTAGGAAATGCCATCCTTGGAAGCCCAGTGTTTGGTTAATCTGGCTCTTTGTCTGGTTTGCAGCCTGTTCCAGGGGCACAACGTACACGTTGTACTAATGGACAAAGATGAAGAAAAATTTGCTAAACAAGGTAATGGTGCCCAATGCAAACCGCAAACCCTGCTGAAATTATAGGGAGTGCTGTTTGTGTCAAATTAATGGGAAAGGGCACAAAGTTTGTTCTTTGGCACTGGTTTTTGTTTGTGTGGGGTCCCCTTGTGGGCGTTCCTGGTGAAGCTCAGTTTTCTTTGTGCATTTGTTTACTTTGCACTTTGAATTCCATATATAGGTGGAATGGGAAAAGATACTTTTTTTATGCGCAGAGTACTTTGTGGGGTCTTTGCGCTTTTTCTTTTAATCGGGCCCTAAGTATTGTAGTCAGAATAACACGATAAGTGACTATTTAGTCGTATAAAAACCGGACAAATACTTTACTTTGCTTTGCAGGTGTTCCTCCAGATACTACCTGGACCACTCAATTGCGTGAGACTTATAGTCCTTCTTGTATTCCCATATTTTCCTGAAATACCCTTATTTTTTTTAATAAACAGCAAGGAAAGAAGACTGTCTGCAAGTCCCTCTGTATATATTTAGCTGAAGTGATTCCTATATTTCATCTGTGCAGATTGGGCAAACCAGCCACTATAGCAGCTGATACTTAGGCTTCCCTTCACAAATGTTAAGTTATTTTTAGAACACCTGACCGAAATTGATACCTCAGGAATCCATGGCTCCCCTAAGTGCAGTCTCACACCAACCATCCAGCACTAATCCTTGGATGGTTTTGTACAGCATCACTACTGCCACTACAGCAGCAGACAATACGGACTACACCACATTTGGTGCTCATCCTGAAGAAGGCCAAGACTATCCAGGCGACAATTCTGCCTTCATATCCAAAACACACCTGTGTCGATCCCCAGTGACACAACTGCAAAAAAAACCTTTTTGTGTATGTCTTGTAGATTATGTTGTGTACACCCCGTGTTAACCATGCCCTGGACCACCCTATGTCCCGGGTGCACTATTGTTTAAATATATGTTCTTCAAACTGTTGTACCACTGTGCCCTTAGGTGGAACTCTGTACCTCAATACAAAAGAGGTTGATACTCATTCTGTATTTCCACCAAATTTAATCACTCCTGTCCATTCCTTTGAACCTTTCGTGCCTATCGAAAGCTATGTAAACTAATTGAACAATAACACTTGTGGTTTTTGATATAAACTCATTTGTTCAGAACCGGAGCTTGCTTTTTGTAGGATCTCACATACTGATTTTTTTGATTATTATATACGTACCCTTCTGGGTAGATCAGGACCCCGCCAGGCGCCCTTATTTTCACTTGTAGGAATTAACAGTGTATGAACCTCGGGGGGTGCTGTTGCGCACGAGAGGGAATGGCTGCTCCCGTGTAAACTCTGGCAGAATCGAGGGCTGAAATGCCGAAATAATCACAACTTGGGACCGGTTCTACACGATTTTTGCAGAGAACGTACAGCAACAATCACTGATCGGGCACACCAAGTTTGGAGGTGAGAGACGAAAGGAATCCCGAGATACAACGCTTTTCAGATCTCATACGCAGCGGAAGACGAGGGCCAGAGACACACCGAGGGCCAAGGGGAGGAGCCCGGCGCCAGACCAGCGTGAGTGACGGCAAAATGAGCACACGCTCCATCAGCCCCCCGGGGTTGAGTCGCAGGCGCTCCGGATTCCATAGAGCACCTGCGGACCCCCCCCAGTCATATTGCTGTTACAGCTTGGGAGAAGGAGGGGCCCGGCGACGCTAGGAATCTGCGGCAAGGAGTTAAGAGGAGGCTGCGCGCCGCGCAGTGACCCCGACCTGCGGACGGCCCAGAGGCCAACATCATACGCATTTTTCCAGACTTCACTCTGGCGGTGCAACAAGAAAGGAAACTTTTTACAGGGGTCAAGAAAATTCTGCGAGAACGACAAGTGCAATACGCTATGCTTTATTCAGCCAGGCTCAAACTCCAACATCAGAACAAAGCATACTTCTTCACATTCCCAGAAGAGGTGGCAAACTTTGTTAAAACACACATCCCCCCAACCACTGGACAACCTTGAACAGAGGGGAACTTGTGCATCTCCGTAGACATATAATAGCTTTTGGGGTGTTTATGACTTATTCTACAAATTGTATTGATGAGCACTACCCCAAAGGTGTCAATATGAGTGAGAGCAACAACGCAGAACCGGATACACTATACAAACCCAATGTTGGCATGGGCACTGGAAACTGCCGCAGCCCCCCTGCAGCGGGTGCTCGTGAAGTCGATGGGTGGGGAGGGTTGGGATTCAAAAGGCACAGTTGAAGTTAGGGGAACTGTGAGGGAGGGGGGAGGGGGTCAAGCTGGGAATGTTGGGGTTTAGTTACGGAAAGAATGGCATTAAAACAAAAAGCACACAGGTGCTGAGCACAAAGGTTATTAAGCGTACAACGGAAATATATTGGCATGTATACGTTGACAATTACCTCATAGATAATGGCTAAAGTAGGCACAGACAATATTGACATACCGAGCTGGAATGTAAGGGGCTTGGGATCCAGAATCAAGAAAAGGAAGATTCTAGCATATATCAATAGACAGAGCCCTAAGATAATCTTCCTGCAGGAAACTCACATAGGACCCCAGCAAGGTGGGCAACTGATACCAAACTGGGGGACACACCAATATTTCACAACATATTCCAGACAGACGAGAGGGGCTGCAATTTTAATATATGAACTTTACCATTTAATTGTATCAAAGCTGAATGTGATCCTGAAGGGAGGTACGTGTTGCTTCATGGCATTCTCTACGACAGGGAGATAGTCCTTCTTAATTTATATGGCCCAAACAACGATCTCCCAGAATTCTACTCCACAACATTTGAAAAATTGCCGAGCTTCCCCACGGCCCATGTGATATGCGGCAGAGATTTTAATACCATCCTGGACGTACATTTAGACCGCACATCAACACAAACAAGAGTATTAACCAAGGCAGCACAGAAAATACTCACACACATGCCAGATTTAAATCTAAAAGATGCATGGAGAACATTAAACCCCTCCAAGAGAGAATATACATATTACTCTACAGTCCATGACATGCATTCTAGAATCGATTAATGGCTGGTAGATAATGAAATCTTGTCATGGGTAACAAGTGCCCATATCTACCCTAGAACATACTCAGATCACTCGCCAATACAGCTAACACTGCAAATTCCTGGCAGTATGGTGAACAGACCACCATGTAGATTTAAACCTGCAGCCCTGCGGGACCTGGTCTATAAAAATATGATGGTGCAACAAATACAACAATACTTTGACATTAACGAAAACTCTGTTTCCAGTCAGGCAATACTGTGGCAAGCATTTAAGGTATGCATTAGAAGTCAATCAATATCCACAGAAGGCGGAATCCTCAAAGATATCAGGGGTAGGCTGGCGCGATTAGGGACACAAATAACATCTCTGCAATCCCAGTATGCACACACCCCATCATCACAGTTTAGCTCAGAAATAAAGACTAAACTAGATGAATATACTGAAGCAGCGGATCAGGAGATCCGATACTTCGACAAACCAATCGCGGCGCACAGATATGGGGAAGGTGAACGCCTGGAGAGACTTCTAGCCAGAACAGTATGAGGAAAAAGAGATCCCACAACCATACCATGCATTCAGATAGCAGATGGCACAGTGACCACAGGACATATAAACTGGAAGAAACATTCTATGCATTCTATAAAAAGCTGTACTCCCCTCAGTGCAACATTACTAATAACGAGATAGAACATTACCTATCTCAAATACCAACAACTCCCATAGCTGATGCTACCAGGGAATCACTAGAGGAACCAATCACAGAGGCTGAGATAGTTTAGGCGATCAAAGCACTTCCCAACGGGAAAGCCCCCGGTACAGATGGACTAGGGGCAGAATTCTATAAGGAATTCAGTCACCTGTTAGCACCCAGACTTTATGCTGTGTGGATGGAAGCCTTAAACAAGGGTGAACTCCCCGAAACCACTAGGGAGGCAATAATGACACTGCTGCTTAAACCAGGGAAACCCCCAGAGGAATGCGGTTTGTATAGGCCGCTGTCATTAATAAATACAGACGGCAAGATTTTAGCAAAGATACTAGCAACCAGATTCACACCATTGATGCCCTATATGGTACATGAAGACCAGGCAGGGTTTATTATGGGCAGGTCCACAGCAACAAACATAAGACGTTGACACAAAATCATGGCCGCAATACCTGTCATGATCTCTGCTTCCAAAAGGTCAGGGTTTTCCCAACTCCCTTGGAAGCAGATCCATAACCCAGGTTCCGAGGGCCAACCAGTCCCAATTGGGACCTTTTGGACCCAGTCCTGGCGCCAGTGGCACCAGGCTCATAAATATGCCCAGTCCCAGCGCTGGAAGCGCCGGGCTCATAATGCTTGGGTGGACTTACCTGCAGCAGACCATGCTGCTTACTTGCCTGCCAGCTGAGCCTCTGATCCTCTTCTGTTTGGAACTACTTTTCCTGTTGGGTGGGGCAGGAGCCACTCCCTAGATTCAGAACACTGGAACTCTTCTGGAAAGCAGGAACTCTTTTCTTACCTAGGCGTGGCTGTGGAAGGAGACACCTAAGCACTACAGGAGGCTATTTAAACCACACCCGGTGGATGAATTTTGCTTTGCGTTATTCTGCATCCTCTGCAGCAGAACGCTCATCGTGTCTTCTGCATCGGATCCTGGGCCGAAGGAAAAAGGCTTACCATCCTGAATCCAGTCTTCAGCAACACCTATAAAGACAAGAAAGAACAGGTTAGCATTCCGGCATCTGAAAGACAAAGGCTTACCTACTCTTTGTGCGCTCCAGAGGTCTTCACACTGCATTCCGGCATCTGAAAGACAAAAGCTTACCAACTCTTTGCACGCTCCAGAGGCCTTCGCCGCTGCATCCTGCATCTGAAAGACAAAACAAGGTGCGTTTAAAGACATTGGGGAACTTTAATACTCACGTGCCATTACTCCTTTCCACATCAACCCCAGTGGGTATTCCGGCACCCTGCAGCCGCTCCGAACTCGTACATGCAAAATAAAAGACAGTTAGAGCGCATCGTGAAGCAGGCAACAAGCGCTTACTTACGTGCTTCCAGGCGCTTCTATTCATCACACGGACTCCATTTTCAACTCACTTCAGCCTGTCATCCGCCATCGCCGGAACCTGCAAAACAAGAGACATCATTACTAAAGACTTTAAAGACAATAGAATTACTCGAAACTTAACGTTCGTGCAGTAAACGACGGACAGCAGTCCTCTGAAGTCAAGAGGCCTGCGCTACCGATCCAGTGAAGAAACTGGTTACAGCACCCTGCCCCGAGGCAGATGGAGAGCTCGGCATTCACTTCCCTAAGGTGAGAGCGTTAACCTTTGGGGGTCTACAGGAGAGCAAAAAAGGAAAGAGGTAGGGACACCCCAATAACCCCAGTTCATTAATCCCATATTTTCTATCTGCAGACATCTTACTCTTGAAGTCAGGCATACAGTGCACAGAGGTCCAGCCCAAAGAGCCAACCGGGTGCTACACATCACCTTTGAAGATACGGTAGTCGCCCAGTCAAGACCGGCGCCTCTGCGAGTTCAGGTGAGCGTTACAATACCCCCCGAAACTCAAGGGATAGCGGTTTCCCTCGATATGCGAAAAGCATTTGACACTGTCTCCTGGCCTTTCCTATTCGGGGTACTACGAAACTATGGGTTTGGCCCGAAATTTATAAAATCGATTCAAATATTATATACATGTCCCCATGCCAAGATTAGAATCAATGGTACCTTAACAGACATACTAGATCTACAAGGAGGCACCAGACAGGGCTGCCCATTGTCACCGTGACTGTTGACCTTAGTGATAGAACCCCTGGCGGATATTCTTAGGTCACGCTACAGCTCATATGGAATATGGCTTGAGGGCAAACTACAAATCATAACACTATATGCTGCTGATATTTTACTATATCTAAACAACCCGGATCGTTCATTGGGCAGGGTCCTGGCAGAAGTCAAAAGGTTCAGTGAATACTCTGGCCTACGCCTTAACCCAAACAAGTCAGAGATATTCCCGCTCACGAACAATCCAACACAACCCCAAAATTGACATGGTCTCATATGGAGCCTGGTGCATATTCTGTACCTTGAGGCAAACATCGCTAGAACAGCCCAACTATACCGTGCCCTAAACTATAGTGTTCTAGCTGACACCCTATGCACTAAAATGAAGCACTGGAGCGCCCTACCCATATCAGTGATGGGAGAATAGCACTAATTAAAATGATAATACTACCAAAACTGTTCTATCTATTCAGCACAGTACCGGTCTGGCCTCGTCGTGCTCTGTTTGCCAAAACGAACAGTGCCTGCATCGCGTTCGTTGGAGAGGACATCCTAAACTAAGCTGGAAGATATTAACAGATACGTATCCAAGGGGCGGGTTGATGGCACCAGGCCTGGAGTTATATTACCTAGCGGCACAAGCACGCTATGCTGCAAGATGGACCACGTGCTTTCTTAACCCAGGAACCCCACCTCCCACGCTGGAAGAACGAGAGGCGACCGCAGCATTACACAGGATAACTAGACCAACCCCCAAGCATTATAATACCATAGATCCCGCAAAGGTAACAACCACGGCATGGGCCAAAATAGCTGACATATTCAGCACTGACAGGCTATACCATCCAAGTATGCCACTCTGGGGTGACCCACACACACCTTTCTCTATAGACAGTGAGGTGGCAATGCATTGGAGCGCTAGGGGCATCACTCAATGGGGACAGTTATTTCCGAAAAAGCGCTTTGTACAATGGGAAGATATCAAGGATATATTGGGAAATACAAATGCACATAAACAACAATATATTCTGGTAAAAACCACCACACAACATGTATACCCAACTTACCCAAATGAACCTGAGATAAACATGGGGCTAGGATATATGTTTACAGGGGGTACACAAAAAATTACAGCCTCTGCTCTGTATAAAGTTATAATGCAGACACGCCCAGTGGAAAATCATACGGCCAGGAGCAAGTGGGAGCATGATCTGGGGCAACAAATAGAGGATCAAGAATGGTCCCAGATCTGTACACTGACCAAACAAATATCATGCAACTCCAGATTCAAACTGATTCACTATAAAATAGCTCATAGGACACACTATACTCCATTAAAGCTCAAACGAATATACCCTGCTACACCGGGAACCTGCCTGAAATGCAATACTGAAGACGCTAATATATTTCATATGCTCTGGGCATGTATAAAGCTGAGAGGCTACTGGGCAGAGGTTTGTGAAGCCCTAGATGGGATGGCAGATCGACCGGTGGAATGGACACCGCGGATATGTATGCTGGGGGCGGTGGGGAAAATGAACCCGGCATGGCGAAAACTCTTGAACCTGAGCCTATCAATAGCCAAAAGAGCAATATTAATGACGTGGAAAAATGCACACCCGCCAACTAAGGTGGACTGGGACAGAGACATGGTATGGACTAACGACACTGAAGAATTGTATATAGACTCGGTACTGCCTTCCTCTAAGCCCAGAAATATATGGACAAGGTACAAACAATACTTGGCAGACTTGGCAGAACACGAAAATTTGGACTCAGAGGAAAGCTAATTGTTTATGATGTACGGTTGTAAAGAGGATTACATAAATTAATGTTCATCACCTGTGTGCAATGATAAATAAAGTTGTTAAAAAGAAACAGAGTATGAACCTCTAGAACAACTGTCTACAATAATGGAGCTGCTATACTTTACACAAAGGGTGCATGCGTATGGTAGAGACTATGTGACAGCTGAACAGAATCTTTTGTGGGACTTAGATGTATGTGGAGGGGTGGAGTGCTGTATTCAGTGTACATGCACAGTGAATGACATACCAACACATGCCTTGACTCTGCAGTGCTTTGCAGCACACCTACCCTGGTGGCCATTTTAGGTAACATGCCCACAAGTGAAATAAGCTTATGAGGGGGACTTCAGAAGAAGACTGTCCGGCCACTAAAGGTGAGTGATAAAAAAAAAGGGAAACGAGCAAAAAATTAAGGATCCCTAAGAAGTGGTGGTAGAATTCCAACAATCGGAATTCTGTACTAACCACTTTACACTTACACACAGTTATGAACAATCATTCAAAACAATAGTAAAACTGTAAAATGGGAAGAGAAAAAGTAGTTACACATATTAACAAGCATTGGCAATGCCAATAGTTTTGATAGTTTGGAGTTTTTGTTTCAGCACTACACAAGTACAAGTACTTGTGTCTTTTGGATGGTACTGGCATTATCTGTCCAAGGCCTGTGTGTGGGCATATGAACAATGTCAACATATGGCGATTGTGGGTGTGTTTGTGCATGTTAGTGCATTATTTGTATTGACATATTGGAAGATTGTTTTTTCTTTATGTGCGGTAGTGGAATGTTTATGTGCGTACTCAGCCCATATCGAAAAATAAATCATGGGTTGAGCCATCATAGACAATAACAGTAACATAGTGTGTGTGTGACTACTTTTTAGAGATAACTGTGAGGCAGGTATTTTCCATTGAATGTGTACTGTTAAACTGTGAACAAAACAAAGCAATGTAGGACGTGCGTCCGATAATAAAAGACATCAGTACAACAGGGACATGTATTTTGAGTCGAAAAGGCTAATTCTGAAAGAGCCATGCCTATCCACCCATCACTTAGATTAAGCCCATCGAAAAATACATTGATTCTGTGATTGAGAAACTTCTTCAGGGCAAAATGCTGAACATTAAACACTTTGTAAGTAAAGACTTTAAGCAATTTAAACACTGTAAACGATTCCACCTGATGTCAAATTCTTCGGGAGAGATTTCTTATTCTGTACATTTGAGCCTCAAATAGCCATCTTGTAATAATGTCGAGAAATATAATGTCCCTGGAATCGCAGGGGTCGAGCTCATTTCATTCCCAACTTGCTATGTTGCAATGAACTAGACACTATTGAAAGATTACGCAGCACCGTTTTTTGTTACTATAGGGCACTGACATTGGACAAGCAGCACAGTTTGTGAAATAAAGGTCCACCAGTGTCAGAGAAAGGGATCCTTGTGTTGGGCTTACCCTTTGTGGAGGCCAGAGAAGGATATCGGTGGAAGATGATTTCTCATAAACCAGCGGAATCTGTGCTGGGATTTCAGGAGTTACAAACCTGATCTGCGGTACAGGTACCCTCAAAGTGTAGATCCCCTCCAGGTGTACTTGCCTCCATACCAATGCATGTTGCAAGGTTAATTGTCTCCCTCTTCAGATTTGTATTGAATAAAGCTTAACTGAGACTCACTGGAAGATAGGGGAATGAGCAGCTCCCCAGGAGAGCTGTGTAAGGAGGGTGTGAGTGGACACCTGTACAGCCACACATCATTTGTACAATCATAGACACTTATTTTCCTTTTTCACTTGGTGTTAGTTATTTGAATCATAGGGCATACCCTACTGGTGAGATGGGCTGCAGTGTGTGAGCTCTTGGCAAATAAAGACATTTATATGATCTAAAATATGTCAGTGGCAGATACACACATTGCAGTTCACATGAAAATATCATGATTTAGCCTATTTGTCTGTCATCAGTCTTTAAGGGGCTGTAAAGAACCTCAACATAAAATGCAACACATGTCCAGAAACAAACTGAATGTGTAGCACCAACATCTGTTACTAGGTGGCGTTTCATTCAGGAACACGCATGAAAAAATGACTAATCAATCTGAAGATGTTTTACCAATATCATTACTAGGTGTCGTTTGCATTCATAAACACGCAGGAAAAATGGATATCAGATACCCAGAAATGCCCCTACTTTAAGTATACCCATAAACATGCAAATATGTTAGCATAGCAATGACAAGATTGTGATGTAAAGCATAGAGGAATCAGGCGATCAGGCAGAAACTCCTTTGAAGAATATGGTATATATAGGATGTAAGAAGAACCTTTTTATTAGACTATGTTAATGTGTAAGTTCTTTTCGTACAAGTATCTTTGCTGTTGCTTCCCCTCAAAGTTTAACTGTAATAATACCCATACTCTTAGAAGAGAGCTTTGTTTGGGTGATTTGGCACATCATTTACTAAAATAAAGTGTCACCCACAAGCACCAAACCTTCCAGCCTCTTCAATGTTAAGCAGAGTGTTTAAAAGACTACGGGCATGATTTATAAAAACGTTTTCAATGGGACTTTCCCTATTAAATCATGTTTGTATATCAGGCCCTAGAATGCAAAAGACTCATAAGCACACCAAAAAATACGATAATAGCTTCCTTTAACATCAGCATTTCTATCCTTCAAAATGAGGGCGAGTGGCATAGGATTCTCGGCATGCAGATATCATTGAACCGGATATCTGCATACCCACAAACCATTGCAATCTCACCCCCACATTTTAGGGAACTGAGGCAAGAGCATTATCACCGTATCAGGAAACCTTGTTTGTGAGAAAGCAGATCAAATGCAGCAGATTGCATGCAAACACAGTTTCTTCATTACAACAAAAAGTGAAAAACAGCTTTAAAAACTGAAGGTGCTCCTTTCCATGGTAAATGTATGCTTTACTTCCCCAGCTGCTGTCTCAGATGTGTGTTAATGGTGCTGTGTCTGTGGATGCTAGTAGACAATACACAAGCATTACTCAGCCATTTTGGTATGTCGGGACCACCATTACTGAGCCTGGAAGAAATATTTTTTTCCATGATGCAAGGGGGAGATCAGCGTAATGAAAGTAAACATAATAGTAGAAGGAACATTAAGAAAGATACCAGCTACAGATCGTGAAAAGTGAAAAACAAGCAAGATTGCTTTTCAACGAGAGAGGCAGGAAAGGGGAGAGAATTCTCCCAGGCCTTAGCTTTGTATTGTGTCCTAGTCTGCCTGTTATGTGACTTGGTCTGCCTTCCCACTGGTTGCAGTATACCTTAGAATGTGATGAGTGCCTGAGTCTGATAGAGTGTTGTATGCTGGGCATTCCAGGAGTGGCAGACGGGGAGAGACAGGTCTGGTAGAGAAGGGGATGGTGGATGTTTCCCTTATATATCTGACTAATCTGTGTCCCTACTAACCTGAACCTGTATATGTAACCTGGGGAAGAGAAGTCCTGCGAGCAAGATAAAAGCAGCAGAGGAATATAGTCTGCCCCTCATCCCCCCCCCCCACTCCATCAAAGAGAGCTGACCCCTGGCTGGCATTTAGAGCAGCAAACACTGAACTGGCTGAATGTAAGGGGCAGCATGGAGGTGGAATCAAATCTGCAAGTGGCAAGCATCTGTCTGGGGCTATGTGGCTATTCTGTATTGACAGGACATCTGAGAGGTGGTTAGCAGTGAACTGTACAGTTTGAAAGCTTAGTAGAGCTGAAACCTGTGGTGGTGTTATAGCCTGGGGGTGGTGCCATGTTGGCAATAGTGAAGGCTCATAAGAGAGAGCTGCAGCAAGTGTAAACAGAGTGTGATGCAAGTCTGTAAGGGGCAGACACATCAGGCATAAAGCTGCTAGGTGGCCAGAAGAAGTTGCATGCCGATAACGGGCTGCAAGATTCAGACGCAAAGGCCCTCATTACGAGTTTGGCGGTATCCATGGAGCTATTATCTCCATGGCTGCCACCAAACCGGGCTCATTTACGGGGTTCCTGCAATGAGGAATAACCGGGTCATTCCAACATTGGAGGACCCGGTAATTCCTCCTTGCAGGAACCATTCCCCATTCCCATTCGAGCCCCCATAGGGCTCAATGGGAATGGGGATGGAGGTAACAACGGGCAGATTACAACTGGCCCGTTGTTACCTCCTTCTTCCCCTCGCGGGACCCGGAAAGCATGCCTGATTTTACCAGGTGTCCGATCCGGGTCCCGCGATGGGAAGCTTGTAATTGGCGCTCCCGTAATGAAGGGGGCCGGTCCCGTACCGGCCCCCTTCATTAGGGAAGCACAAGGGTCGTAACGAGGCCCAAAATGTTCGGGTTGGCAAGGGAGCGCCGCAAGTCATATGGAGTAGGTGGGATGAATGACCAAAAAAAAAAGAATTGCCTGGAAGGAACGATATGCAGAGGCAGGTCGGGAAGCATGAACAAAGTTATAATTCTGGATGTATCCCTGCTGGCTTCAGAAACTGTTGTGCGGCCTCGTTTGGTGTTTGTTGGGACTGGCAGGTTACGAGAAATGTTGGCGAGGAGCAGTGCAGTAATCGGTGAGAGGTCTTCTGAGGGGTTTGTGTGGCGTGACCTGTCAGGGCTGTCAGTGCTGCTGGTGTAGCAGAACGGAGATGTAGGCAGACATTTGAAGGCACACTCGAGGGTTGAGGACTCATCTACATCCTAGCTGGGCTCTGCTGTGTTGCAGTGGCTGGCTGAGAGCGGGAGTTCTGTGCTCTTTGGTGTCATCCTGCAAATGATGGGATCTGTCTCTGTAAGGCTGGTGCGGGCCGTGGCAACCTCTTGCATTCCATAGGTCCCTTCCTCTAATGTGGGACAGTGTGTGGTGCCCTCCAGGAAGCGTTCAATTTTGGAGAGCGGTGATCGCAGCACTGTGTTGCTAGGGAATTTGAGTTTGCCAACCATTACTGTAGGGTAGTTGCCCTATCCCTCAAAGAGGCGTTTAGTGTCCTCTTTTGGCTCTAATGCTAGTGAGGAGAGTTTAGAGCATGGAAGGTCCAGCAAGTGATCTAGCTGCAAGAGGTTCTCAAGTATCCAATTCAGGAAGTCAGCATGTTGACTAGAAGTTTTGTGGACATGTGGTATGGCGGTAAAAGAAGGTACTGTTTCAAGGATTCTGTCCTATGTAATTCATGCATTTCTGAAAAGGAAGAAGCATTTACCCATTGAAATGAACTTGGGGGCTTTTGCCGATGTTGTAGGTCTGCATGGGTAAACCCAGAGAGCAGGTACCTCATGGTACTTGAGGAACTCGATCCAGATGTTGTGGAATTCTTTAAGGAATTGTCTGTTCAGTCCGACGAGCGGTAGTGTAGTTGTGATGTGAGGCCTGTTAGATTTTTTGTTTTTGTTATCAGTTGGTAGTTGTATTGTCTGGGAATGTGTGCCACTTGGACAGTGAGTTGACATGGGATGGTGAGAAAGGGAGACATGGCCTAAGATAGTTAGGAAATAAAGTCATAACAGTGATTTTATGTGCTGATGTTAACATTTTCCTTTATAGGTTCAACCAGAATTCTATGTTGTCAAGTTCAGGGCATGGACTTCAGAAGAATAGGAAATATCTCAATTACCTTTTTTTTTTTGCTACGTGCTGAGTTGTGATGATTCCAGTGTGTATGTTTTGTGGTGTAAACCTTACTTGTGGCATAGCAAACCATGAGTAAGGTTTGAGATGGCTCATGTGTGCATGTATGTGGTAGCATAGTGTTGGCAGTTTGGAGCCATGGTCTAGCTATGTACCATCTCCGGTGTTGGCACCTGTTGTGGGACACCCAAGAGTGAGTAAAGGGGGTGTAAGACATCCATTGCATATTTATGTTATGGGTGTTGGACTCCAGCTGTGGGTGTTGGACACCCAGGAGAGAGTCAAGGGGGTGTTGGACACCCGTTGGTTATTTATTGTTATAGGTGTTGGACACCTTGAAGTTTAGTCACTGGGGTTCTGCCCTGGTGTTTAATTGTGCTTGGTGTGCAGCTGACCGGGCACTCATTCTGTTTTAACAGTTGATATTTTGGGTGTGCTTCTCTTGTGTTTTGTTTACCTAGAAGAGGTCCACTAGTTGTTTGGGTGTGAGTGCTTGCTTTGGTGGCCTGAAAGGAAGTTTGGCTAGTGGGGTCTTGGAGCCCATCTGGTGAGTGTATGCTGCATTGTTAAGTTGATGTTGGGTGTTGCTTCACTACTTAGAAGAAAAGAGGAGTGGGCACTGGTTTGTGCAGATTGTCCCCCTAGTGTGAGGACAGTGTTGGTTTAGATGGTGTATATTGACCCACTGTCGTGTGAGGACAGTGATGGTTATCTCAGTGGTGGGATCCTTTCTCCCTTCAGTGGTAGCAGAGTGGTGTATGAGGGTCTATGGTGTGTTTCCCTCCACGTGTGTATTGTTGGTGACAAGGGTATACATGTGCTGGGTGGCTGGTGTATGTCCTTGCTGGGTGCTTGTCATGTTTGGTCAGAGAGGCGAATTGTGGTGTGTCCTTGTCTGCCTCTGTTGTGACTTGGTCTGCCTTCCATCTGGTTGCAGTATACCTTGGAATGTGATGAGTCCTGAGCCTGATACAGTGTTCTGTGCTGGGCATTCCAGGAGTGGCGGTTGGGGAAAGACTGGACTTGTAGAGAGGGGTCGGGTGGATGTTTACCTTATGTATCTGACTTATCTGTGTCCCTACTTAACCTGAACCTGTATATGTAACTTGAAACACAGTAAAGCGCTTACCCCTCACCCATGGCTCCTGGCTCATCTGGCCTGGGAGGCTCCATCTCAATACTTTGCCATGGGAATGCTAAACAACATCTACAGGCTGTGTCTCGCTCCTCATATGCGATTTCACACCTACCTTAATTTCCCATGACAATAGTTTTGACTTCTAGGCAGCACTTTCAGTGCCACCTAAAAGCCAAAACCTAAAAAGAACCTCCCTTATAATTATTGATTTAATTACCGATGTAGCAATTATGTTATAATTATTGATTTAATTACCGATGGTAGTAGAACCTGCTTTTGAGGTGCAGTTTCCATTCATGCTCTTCCACCCGCCAATGGGCCCACCAAATACGCTCTCCCGCTACCCCTCTGCCCTAAACATGTATGACCTGCTGTTCCCCCTAGAAAGGACTCAAAATGAGTGGCATGAGAGCTGGATGGCGCTTCAGCCTTCTATGCAGATTTTTTGACATAGTAAAGGGCACACAGTGAGCCTCTGGCTGTCATCACTTCCACAACCCAACCTGTTTTTTCATAAGACTTCTGTGAACTGATGTCTCATGACCCTCACACCTGCTAAAACCATTGGCTCTCTCGCTACGTGTTTTGGAAACCATCTTTAATGCATTTCAGATTAAAATTGCATATTTTCACATGATTGAGTTTTTAAGCCAGGGCACAACAAGTCAGATTAATGCTGTTGTGTTAAACTAGTTTTCTTGGTTTCAAGTGGTTTGATGCACAGACCACAATGAATATGGCTGAAAACAAAATCTAAGCTCGGCCAAGAACCACCATTCGGCAAAGATCGCACTTGAAGAAGTGTTTGCCAAGTAAGTACTTTAAAGTATAATAGAGCGCACAGCTCAATCAATACTCGATTCAAGAGAGCTTTCAGTGAGAAAATGCAAAAAAACATATCTTGGAGTCTGTTATAAATATTTCATTGCATTGTTTCGTCTTCAGCCGTCTGTCCCCTGGGCAAAGCTTTCGCAGAGTATACTACAGTGTTGAGTGCGTTTCTTCTGGGCTTTTATTTCCTTGGTAACATGGAATCTAATTGGAAGCCTTTTCTCTTCTGTACGGTTTGTACCACCCTAAGTGAATCTCAGAGGTCACATTATGTTTAGGTAGCTTGCATTCTGCCATATTATCATTTCTGAATTGGGAAAAAAATCATATCGAGGCATTATACATTAAATTCAATATTGCATTTAAGAACTTTTGCAAAACAACGAGTTGATTTCATAAAAAAAATACGCGTTTGAATTATCCTGTTTAACTGTCGAAAATAGCCCACTGCTTTCGTTAGCATAATTAAATTGCTGCGTCTTGATGATTTTTTAATAATAAAAAAATGCAAGCCATGGAGCATTAAGATGATTTGTCACGTTCATTAAAAATGTACAAGTGCCCTACCACCTCTGCAGGCAATCATGCTCTCTGTTGTAAGCACAGCACAATAGCTGTACATTTTTAACTTGACTTTTAATGAGCGCATTGAATATGCCATCTTTTCTGAATTAAAAATCCATTCAACACATTTTAAAAGAACATATGTGGGCCTCTTTCGGAAATAAATATTCAATCTTTTCTTTCTTTCTGCGAATGCACCTTCAGAAAAAGTACATTTGTCTATTTTCCGACTTTTCCCATTTAAATATTTAAGATTTTCACATTACCGAAATACATATGCACAAGCAAAAGCATACCATAATATAAATCTGTTCTATATGTGGGTACGGAGTACCAATTCATAAGTATGTGGAATTGAAAGGAACAGAAGGCTAAAAAAAATCAGAGCTCTGAAAAAAACACACAGTCTTAATCCATGAGGTATATTACACAATAATTTTAAACACAGTACGTATGTCCTGCATTGCAGTTCATGCAATAACCAATGGTAATCATGTCATTCAAACAATTACTGTTTAATTTGATTAATCATGCATGTATTGACAATTCATTACTTTGACAATGTATACTACTATAATATCTAATTCTATGTACACAATGCTATTATAAACTGGCCTAGATCCACATAGCAACAATAGCATCTTTTTTTAATTTTAAGAGCATGGGGGCGAGTCTGAAGCTGATATGGAGGAGGCTCCATAGCCTTGGGGGTGTAGGCAGAGAAGGCTTGTTTTCGGATCCTTTCCTTTTTGCAGTGGTGGATTTGGAGTCTGCACGTGTACTGGTTTCTGGTGGTGTGCTGGCCACCGGAGATGCTGATTTTCTCCATCACGTAGCTGGGTGGCTTGAGGGCGAATGCCTTATAGATGATGCAGCAAGACTTGAAGGTGATTAGTGTGTGCAATTGGAGCCAGTGAAGGTCAATGAGGGCTGCAGTGATGTGGTTGTATCTGTGTAGACCCTTGATGAGGTATGCGGCTGTGTGTGGGATACTTGTCAGCGGCACATGGGATGATAATGGAAGACCTTTGAGGAGGGTATTGCCCGCTTCCAGGTGGGACACGACCAGTGCTTGAACTGTAGGTCTAAAGCTGTCCGGAGGGTGGAAGGGCTTGACTTTCCGCAGGAGGGAGCGCTGATAGCAAGGTGTCTGAGTTTTCTTAGCTATGTGTTTCTTGAAGAGAGGTGTTTGCCGATGTGCAACAGGGGGACTTGGCACATGAGGTGAGCTCGGTTCTGAAGCCCTTAGGGTGTTGTTGGTGAGGAGTAGGAATTTGGTCTTGGACGTTTTGAGCTTCAAGTATTCACTGGACATCCAAGAATGGATCAGCGAGAGGCTGTTTTTGAGCCTGTGGATATTCTTGATGGAGGCAATCTTGACATATAGCAGTGTGTCATTGGCATATTGGTGTATGTGGTTTTTGTGTGGGGCTAGGAGGGCTCCCAGCCGCTCCATGTATAGATTGAAGATCACTGGGAAGAGGATTGTACCCTGCTGGATTTACTGGTGATGGGTAGCATTAGTGATCTAGAGAAGTACATTTGAAAAAGCTGCTGGCAGTTGAGAGGTAAGACTTGAACCAGCATAGGTCACTGATCCCCATGAGCCATTGTTGGGTGTCTGTGAATGCCTGGTGGTCTACTGTGTCAAAAGCGGCTGAGAGGTCGAGTAGAACCTGGATGCAGGGGTGACCATCATCAAGGATGTTGAGGGCATCACCGACCAACTTTATGGTTGCCGTCTCCATGCTGCATATGGGTCTGAACCCGGTTGGTGGATTTGGAGGAGATAGTTGGTGTCGATGTGTTGCTGCAGTTGCACGGCTACTGCTTTCACGATGATATTAACTAGGAAGGGAAGATGGGAGATGAGGTGATAATTACCTAGGTTTTTGGGATCCAGAGTATTTTATTTTTGTAGAGGGAGGATTTGTCCTGTCTTTAGAGTCGATGGGACTTGAGTTAGGAAGCCATTGATTATCTCTGTGTTGGCAAGGAGAGCTTCTGCAGAAGTGTCTTGAGGATTATTTCTGGGAGGATATTGTCTGTGTACGATGTGGCTTGAGGGTGGCCAAGGTTTCTAACCGGTCTTCTGTAGACAGTGGGCAGGATGGCAGTAACCCGCCATGCTACTGCCAGTTTGCTGCTGTGATCATAACACAAAATCTGCCTCCTGATAGCCTGGTGCCACCGGGACATTTACAAGGTTGCCCGGGATATCTGGTGGCAGATTTGGGAAGTCCCCATTCCCATGGAGTCCTATAGGGCTCCATGGGAATGGAATCACAAAAGCATGAATTATGCCATTGCGGGTGCTTTTTTCAAAATGATTAAAAAAAAATGTTTCAATTTTTTTTGTTCAAACTTGCCCAACAGTGGACATAAACCGGCTCCCAGGGACTACACATGATTTCGGCCTGGCCACGGCAGATGGGCCAATCCGGACCTGGTTGCAGTTCGGTTGGAGGTGTTTGATCCATGTGAGGTGGAGGTTGGCGAGGTATTCCGTGAGGTCTTCCACCGGGAAGTTCTTGACAGACCTAAAGGTTTATCTGATTGGTTTCTGTTGAGAGTGCTTGACTGGGGTGGTGTGCAGGATGTTGAAGGCATGGCCAGGTGGTCAGACCAGTCATGTGGGAGAGGAAAGCTGTAGTGGAGGGAAGGCATTGCAGTGATGATTAGGGCGAGGATGCTAGCTTTCTCATACATTGGGTCTTTTGTGTGCTGTTTGAGGTCAGGGTGTCAAGAAGGCTGAGGAGAACTTCCTTCATCAGTTTGGTGGTCTTGCAGCCTGGGAGGATAAAGTCACCGAGGAAGATGTTGTTGGTGTGCGTGAGGGACATGGTGGTGACCAGGCCGGTGAAGTCTGATGAAAGCAGTGTTGTGTTTTGGGTGGTCTGTAGATGAGATGGAAGGTGACTGTGTCCATCGCGGAGAGAGGGAAGCAGCAGGAGAGGACTTCAAAGGTGCCAATGCTGTCAACTTCAAGTTTGATGCACTGCCAGGAGGTCCTGTGGATGACAGCAAGGCGTCCGCCTGTCTTGATCGGCTGGTCTCTGTGTTGGATGCCATTGGGGACAAGGACGTCTAAGATGTGGGTGGATATGGGTGTCACCAGGTCTCGGTGGGGACGATGGCTTCAAGTTCGTGTTTAGTGATGAGCTTGGTGATGTTTGCAGCATGGGTGATAGCTGAGCAAATCTTGGCGAGCATCAACTTTTGTGTTGTGCATGGTGAGGGGGCGCTGATGGGCTTGAGGCTGATGTGGGTGAGATTGCTGTATTGTGGGGTCCATGCCTTAGATGAGGCACAATGTCATTGATGTTGGCTTTGCCTGTTGATGGTGGGGATGGCCTGTGGGAACAGAGGGACAAAACACATTTTGACACATACTTACCTGTCGCCTGAGCAGGGGTTCAGGCCCTGGGTCCTCCTGGTCCAAACAGGTCCACACAGGAATTGATATGTATCGTTAATATCAGTTTGTATAGGCCCATATTACCGAATCACTGTGAATGCAAGCAGACATCCAAGGCTAAATGATAATTATGTGTTATTATATAGCACTTATGCTTAGGCATTTGACCCCCACCCCGAAATAACATCACAGAAAGCGGTAGAACACGACCTTTCACCCCTTCACAAAACAGGATGTGCCATCACATTGCAAGTGCACTGCAAAAAATATGGTTACAATATCATAATAATGTGATATTCATTTCATACAAGAATGGAATACCATATGTATTGTTAATATCAGTGTGCATAGGCCCGTATTTCCAAATCACTGTGAATGCAAGCAGACGTCCAAGGCCAAATGATAATGATGTGTTATCATTTAGGACTTATGCTTAAGCACTTTATATAGAACAGATACACATGCAATATCACCCAACCTGTGTTGGTGCTCATTTATCGACTTCAGAAGGATGCAAGGCGGAGTTGAGGTGTTTAAGAGCAGACTAAATCAGTGACTCACCTTCTGAAGTGTGCCTGAAATAAAAGTATACCATTTATTGTATAGATTCCAGAAAGACAAATTATTTGTTATTCCTATTCTTTTTTATTTAGGATCACTGCTCATAGTTTTACACTTGTGGAACCCTCTGTTTTTTAAGAGGCCTGAACAAGAAAAGTAGCCATTCAAAATTAAAGAGCCACATGGCGCGGGCCACAGCCCGGGAGCTTACATTAAAAAAAATGTTTTTTAGGGGTAGCCAGGGAGACCTCAGGGGTCGCAACTGCGACCCCTTGCAAACCCATAAATGATGTCCCTGTATTCGCGTTTGAAGCCCATCTCGGGATTAAGCACGTTACAAATAACCTGCACTTGCACGATCTGAATGTACACGGCATAGTAGAATCGTTGCTCCCCTTTGCCTTGTTTCGGCTTGAGACACCTGTATATAGGCATATAATAAATGACCAATACAATAAATAAATAAAATACATTCTGTTAAGCATTGACTTTTCCCCTTCACTTAAGTTTAATACGCCTGAGCAGATACATATGTGAAGGTCGGAGAGTATTTAATTTATTAAAATATTCGTTTTTGCGATTTTAGAAGCAGTTTTCTCTCCCTAACATCACTAATGCCAGTGCAAATTTGAGTTTAGCCTAAAATCGTTTATATGCAGTTCCGAATAGCTATTTTATGAGCGTAAATTGATCCTGGTAGTTTCTCATTACATTTGCAGTAATCTACCACTAATGTCCTATGGGCATTAATATTTATGCCAGGATGTTCCCTGTCTTTCTATTTTGAGTTAGCCTTTTATAATATTCCAGTGCGGATGCAAATTATGAAAGACCTTTGCAAATACAAGTGAGAAGGTCATTTACCAGAGGTTTAGAAGAAAAGAGACTTTTTAATTTCATTCTGCTCTTATCTCCAGCATGAAAATAGGAAACGAAGGACAACATTCTAGAGTCTGATGCTTTCTTATTATTTTGCTAAGCACCGGGATAATATATTAAAATGGGATAAGTCTCTTGTGTTCTTCTTAAAAACGGTGTAGTGCGATGGACATTATCCCAAAAGTAGGAATGCAATTTTCATTCATTTTCTAGTCTCTTTTATCCGTATGTTTTGTTCATTGGTCGAAGTGTACGAAAAGAAGTAGTGGAACTATGTTCCCTGCTAGTCTGCCCACTCCCCACTTACCTCATTCCTGCACCCCCTCCCACACATAATCCACTCCCCCCCCCAAATAAACACACCTGCTCTTTATGGGAATGTGCAGTGCAGTGCACTGAAGTGCAAGCTTTAACTTCTTCCTACACTTTTATTTTAAAACTGAGCCATTCCAGAACGGTTTCTTTTCAAAATAAAAGTATAGGAACAGTGAAACGTAAAAAATAAAAGTATAGGAGCACCGCTCCCGACCGCTCCCGCCCACTTCGACCTCTGGTTTTGTTTCAGTGAATAGCACTCTTTGTGCCAGTGAGCTATGTTAGCTGGGGCTCTGGGAATGGTGTTCCAAGAGTCACCGTTTTTGCATATGCTAGCTTTAATGGCATGCAGTCATTGTCAGTGCTGCATGCAGCCGCTGACACATGTGCTCATGATACAAGCTGATGGTGACAAGGAATTTTGAGGGGAGCCCGAAGGACAACAAATGCATGTTTATCTGCTGTCATTCATAATAAGGCAGGGAAGGACAGTGCGGTAAATATGGATGTCGCCCTTTGCTCTGTAATACTTGCAGAATTCCCCGGGGTATTTTGTAGGAAAAACCTTCAATATATTCCATCGTCCATCAAAGGAGGCGGCATTACTGGAGGTCTAAGATGCACAGATAAAATAGGAGCAAGTGGAGATGACTGCTGCGTAAAAGTACTCAAACCTAATTAAAAAAAAAAACACTTCCAAATTAAATTTTGAAATTAATGATCAATGAACCTCATTTTGCAAATGGTGCTTAAAATAAGTAATGACTTAATTTCCAATTTGTATTGTAAACACGACGTTAAGCATCACACTTCCAATTGGTGCCATGTCAATCTGTATATGGCATGGTTGGAATTTGTAAATTTAACTTTTAGCTAAGTTTTAGTTGGCATGAAAAAATGAAATATGACATATTTCCAGAACAGAAGATTAGTTTGCTTCTGGTCGGCAGGTTCGTGGAAGGATCCCCAGTGGAGAATGACGTATGTTCACTGCTGCTGTGCATACCATTAAAGGGGACGTATTAGCTAACCTATGAACCTAGGCCAATTGTGTTGCTCTCCGCTCAGTGGTCACAGTTTTCTAAGAAGCACCTCCTGTAAATGTGCATCCTCTTTGATTGCATATGCAGGTTCAAAATGAGGTGTTCCCTCATTTGCATGGTGTGTAATGCCATGAAATGAGGGACTCTCTAATGCCAGAGTGCATATTTGTATAACCATATCACATCACGCAAATGCACAAACACCCTGGTGGTTATGCGCAGGGGCCCAGTGAGAGATTTCTGTGTTACTTTTCTGTGTTGGTTGCATACAGGTGGTTACAGTGGTGAGGCATTTATTGAGGGTGCTGTTAGGGTCCTAGTTCCTAGCTATCTGGAAGATCAGTTGGAAGTAATCTGTGTAGTTGTAGGCTGCCAGTCCATGGGTTTGAATCAGCTTCGTTAGATATTGAAGAGGAGTGGGGACATGCCTAATCCTTCTGGTACACGGCAGGTGATATTTTTTGTGTTCAACGTAAATGGTGGTAGGTGTTTTTTTTTAGTTCTTTCGGTGAGGAAATATTTTAGCCTTTCTAGAACAGAGCTTTGAATACCAGATTCTTCCAGTCTCTATTAAACTTGTGTGTTTGATTGGATGGAAGGCAGCTGATATGTCCAGTAGTATGAGGGCTCATTGGGTTTGGTGTCTGTTTTCATTTTTAGGCCGTCCTATAAGGAAAAGAGTGCTGATTTGGTTCCTTTTATCAGTCTGAAACCAGAGTGTGTCAGACCAGAGGGTAGAATGGAGAGAGAGAGAGTGTTGTAGAGATTGCAGAAGAGCCACAAAAAGGGGTTAGAAGCATCCAGGTGGATGTTGATGTCTCAGAGGAGGAGAAGTTGAGAGGTAGAGGCAAGGAGAGAGGAGGAGAGGTCAGCCCATTCTGAGAGGAAGAGGGTGACCTGGCCAGGTGCCCTGTAGATGGTGGTCACAGTCAGAGAGAGGCCAGGGGAGATAGAGAGCCTGCAGTACCAGACATTCAAATGAGAAGTAGGCATGTGTAGGAATGACAGAAGCAGGGACCCACTCCAGAAAGATCAAAGCTACTCCACCTCTGGGACAGTTGGTTCTAAGTTCGGAGAAGATCTTATAGCCATCAGGGAGGAGAGTGTCAAAACTCATGACAGAGCTGGCCAAGAACCATGTCTCAGTGAGAGCAAGGACATCCAGGGCACAGTCAGCATGAACATATTTTTACACTAGCATAATTGGGCAAAGGCATCATGAAAATAAATATGTTTTTAAATGTGCCTGTGCACTGTTGGTGACTTGGCATCGCATGGATATTATTTCCGTCTTACCCAAAAAGCTAATTGTAAGGTTTCGGCCGAAAAGACAGAGTTGAAAGGACCTACCCAACCAAAATTCCGAAATAAGGTACTACCAAATGTTCTACCTTCTAAAAGCTTGACTTTTGGATAGGTAGGTCTTTTCAATTCGGCCTAGGGCTGCAGGGCTGCGGGGGAGCTCCCCAACCCCCACTTACTATACTGTGAGCGGGAGTTGCAGGGGTATCCCCCGCAGCTGTCCTGACAAAACCCCCCCCAAAAAAGTAAAGGACCCTGCTGCGCTGGTTCCCGATCATGAAAGTGAAGGGGAACAGGCATTGCAGGGACAGAGCAAGATGGAATGCAAGGTAAATAGGGGGTTGGGGGGTGGGGTGGTGGGTAGGGCTATGGTGGGTAGAGTTGTGTTGGGGTGTGGGTAGGAGTGTGGGTGGGGGTGTGGGTAGGGGGTGGGAAAGTCTGTAATGTTTAGCGGAGAAAAGCCCGAAGATTATTTTGAAAAAAAAAACTCCAGTCTTTACTCCCTCGAACATTTCCGCTTCGATCATTCAACCCCAAATCACTTGTAAACTGTGTGGATATTACTAAATTGTTCTCAGACATTACGTTGCAAAATAGACCATTTTAACCCATTATTTAAAAACATTTCTCACGCATATTCATGGAAAATGTGTATGCCCCTTTAGTCAAAAAATTCCCCAGCCTCCATTCTGTTTAGGGACTTCTTCAGGAGGCAGCATGGGGACAATCTCTATCAGGCATGCAGTTAGAGACTGCAAACCTTGTGGAAGATGACAGCCACTATCCTCCTTTCAACGTTGGATAAGGGCTGACATGTGCAGAAAAAGATAGAGTGACCTCTGCCATTTTGATCTTTGCCAATTAATTCTGCCTTTTACACTTTGAGGAGGGTCCTGGATTTTCTATGATAATGGGTGTACTTTGGGGTTGATCCCCTACTGCTGTTATCCACAGTCCATGCCCTTAAAAGAGTGGGGCCTCCATGCTCAATGCTCTGTCATAATGAATGTGTTTGGCTTAAATCATTTTCTGTTATACACATAATGCTGCGAGCAACGTGGTCGTTGCCATTTAAATAACTCCTGTTCTTCTCTCGGGATAGGCAACTCCTATGGAATCTATTTATTTAATTTTTAGCATGCAGGGAAGGTACACCCCTACCTCCAGTCACCACTTGTTCTTTCCTGAAAATTACACTGGAGGCTTCCAAGTTTTGATCCCGCTAGGGAAGTCTGAGACAGATACATTAAGTAGCACTAAAATGGATAATGATTAAGGTTTTGCAGACCCAGTCTGAGGGCCATACTAGGTATTATAGGCCTGAAGACCGAGATGAGTTTTGCACCCAGCTACAGCATTTGAAAAAGTGTATGGGTCTACAACACACACACAATAAGGTCTAGGGCTGGGATATAGTCAAAGCAAATATAAAATGTGTCGCTCAAGATACTATATAACATCGATACTCACTATGTGGCTCTCTGGATGTTTTGTATTTCAGCCCCAATGCTTCCTATCCAGAAAAGTCAATACTCAATGATCATGGGAGTTTTAATCCTAAACATCTTTGGGGCGGGGGTGTACAACGGTGTAAGGTATATTATGCCTGTTAGTTAAAAAGAATTGCCTGTTCAGTCCCAAGGCATTGGACGCGAGTATTCTCATGCTACCAGTAACCTTAGAATGCAGCATTTCTAACTGTCTGTGGACCATAAAACAAATGTAAGTCATATATTGTTTATATTTGTAAACTAACTCCTTCAACAATCCAAGGGATATACTTAAGTTGTATAGGCCTAGTCCAAGGGCAGTTTTGGGAGTTATGGGTCATGAATACCATATTTAACAAGGTCTCAGTGCCCATAACTCATTGTATGGCCCAATGATGTGGTCTTTAAAGCTATTAAGCCCTCAAAAAGTATTTTATCCTACTTCCCAGCAACCCTGTGCAAACATGATGAGGAGGAGCAAAGGTTAATTAGCAGCCGGGCTATGTCTGCGAGGTGTGACCCAGCATACGCATCAGGCAACAGAGGTGGGCGGCCATAAACCCTCTGACCCTAGGAAAGTAAGTAGTGGTGGGGAAGTGGGAGGTTTATTTCACATGCCAAGGCTGTGACTGTGTGGTGCGGCCCAGGCAGGATGAGAGCAGCGCTGGAAGGAGGGCCTCTGCTGCCCTCTCTAAAAGGATAAGGAGTTGTGGGAGTGGGTTGGTCAAGGTGGAGAACTGCAGTGGCCACATGGCTTCCAGCTCAGCCCTGCATGCCATTATGGTAGTGCCACGCTGAGAGCCATGCAGAGCTGGCAGCATGGCTCACAGCACTGTGCACCCTCATCATGGGGGCGCAGCCATGGGAGCCATGTGACGCTGGCAGCATGGCTGTCAGCGCAGCGTTCCCGTTATGAGGGTGTGGCATGCTGATAGCCATGCTGTCAGGGCTGCGAGCCCTGGGGGAATGGTGAGGCCTTCCCTCATTGGCTAATCTTCAGGCTATACAGAATTTAAGATCGTTTGGAAATTGGCCAATGGAGGAAGGCCACATCACTCCACCAAGAATAATTATGCATTATTGCACACAAGAGCAGGCAATATGGCATTTTTTGTACCCACAGGCCTGATTTATGGATGTGAGTGATGAGAGGTTGCAAAAGGAGGGCTGAAGGTCCCATACAAATCTGTATTGCCTGCTAGCATGGGAAATAATGCTATTAGCACCAATGTACAGACCCAGCTCTGGTGGGTCTGATTTCTCCCTGGTTTCCATGCTGCTTTGTCTCCAAGCCATACAAATGAAAAATGGGTTTCACATCCTCAGCCACAGAGTAAATTTGCAGGGCATGGAGGTCGAAGCCAGGGTGAAGGTGGGCTCACAGGTTCAGCAAGGGGCGAATAGAGTGTCCTGTGAGCACGGGCTGTTGCTGCAGCCAAATTGTGTGTGGGGACGTAGTGGGGGAGTCTGGAGTGTCACGACAATCATTGAAATCCTGAAAGGCATCAAGAACTATGGCTGCTCCACCAAATATTTGTTATATGTTTATTATACTGTACATCACTTTGCACAGTCATGTCCCACCTCGTATTGCTTCATTACTATGTGCATATCTAAATGTGGATCTCATCCACTTTTACAGTTTTGCACCACTTACCATCCAATTCGCATACGCTTCTTTCCACTGCGATGCTCCATGCATTTATTACTCACATTGCACATCCTCTGATTTTTCCATAGGAGCCTTTCTGGCATATTCCCAGATGCAGTACTTCTGTTTACGCATTGACGGATTTGACGGCGGGATTCTATATTCAAAACACAGACCGAAACCACCCACATGAAAATGTATCTAATTTGTTGGGACCTTACTCTCAGGTATTCTATTCACCCTCATGATGTAGGAGTCTCTCACCCAGTGGACATAGTTAAATGGTATTTGAACCCTAGTGCGCCCACTCCCACATATATTTTACTGGGTCTGTCTTTTTCAGTGCTCTACAGTTGCTGGGAATCACAGACGTTTTGAATATACTCACACATCATTGCAAGGTGCTTGAACCTGTCCTGTTGTTGTCCTGAGGAGGGCTGGGCCTATTTGTGATTAAAATGAGGGCCCCCTCATTGGCCCAAATTAAGTGTCAATGGTATACAATGCCAAGGGTCACCTACTAGCCCACTCCACTCTGCTGGAGATGTTTCTTAAAACAAGACTGGTCATAGCAAAATTGTATTAGCAAGTTGTCATTTCTTGAGTTGGTTACACTCTACATTCAAGTGTACATCGTGAACATTGGTGTCCACATTTTCTCATCCTGTTATTCCTTTTAATTGTCTTGATTTTGTTAAATCATTTCTTTTGTTGTCAGTGATTGGTTTTGTCCCCAAGTATTCTTTCGTGTTTAATTTTTGACACAAGACAGCCAAGTTGTGTTTCACTTGTATGTTTGAGAAATTGATCAAATTAATTTGTTGATTATTGTACTTCACATTCACTTGATTATCGCTGGTTGTAAATAATGATAATAAAATTTGTTTCTTGTATATTCCAGTGTGTATGTTGAGCTCATCTAGGGCCACGACCCCGATTCTTTATGAAACGTGTACATTTACATTTCTGTAAATATATCAAAAGTGTGCTATATTTGTGCCTTCATGCATTAGGTTTTTTTGTCCCTTGCTAATACACCACCAAATATTGCCTTAAGCCCTGGATCCTGATTGACGCTTAGGCTCCCAAGGTGCAGACCCAGAAATCACTTCATGAAAATCTTGATATTACGCCCTAGGCTCCCATATCAATCCATATTCCTCTAGTCATTCATGCGGGTACATTTTTGTTTTAGTGGTGGGTCAATGATATTCACTTTTGTAGTGAAGGGTCATGCTTGCCATCTCAACATAGTGTCCATCTGCCATAATAAAAAAAGGTAATTAATTGATATTGCAGCCGTTATCCTTACAAAGAAACACCATGATAATGAATCCAGGTTTCTAATGTACAGGATATGAGGTGTAATGTAGGTAAAAGGGGGCCTCAAATTCTTAATCTATGACCATGTTGCTGCACCTCTGTAAATTCACCTAATTACTCCTGATTTGTTCATAAGCTTTTTTTTACTGCCAGTGTCTGACCCCAGAGCTAAACAGGGGCAAAAGTCCTAAAGTTACCATATGAGGACACAGGTTCTGTGAGTTTACCCTTAATTATCCACTTGTAAAGGCAATCCTGGGTGGTGGCAGCCTTTTGATCAATGTATTGTGCATAAAAGCCCCCACTCTTTAAAAAATCTAGGAAAAAGTTCTACAAACAGGAATTGTTCCTGTAATGTGTGTGTTTGTGTGTTTTGTGTGCATGTTTGTGTGTGTGCCCGTAGAAGTGTGTTTGTGTGTTTACATGTGTATGGGATCATAAAGTGTAACTGTAATGTCCGTAGAGGACCAACATCCTGAGTTTTTGCTTTCATAAAGAGTGCGTAAATTAAATGCAGCGACCACAGTTGACTGGCTTGCTATCCAAAGAGAATGTAGCCTTGGACCTTAACACATCAACCATCACCCTTATTCCCCATTAATTTGGAGGGCCTAATCCAGTCACTGTTGATGTAGACAGAAAGGAATGCAGTAAAATATGGAAGAAAGAAGCCCAGAGAAAGTTGCTATTTGGGTCTCTAAAACCCCATGATACCCACACAAAACCCAATTCCTTGAGGAACAATGCATCTTACCTTTCAGGAAGAAGCTAGGATGCTTTCCTATCGTGTCTCAGTGGGACCAGCGGAGAGGAAGACTGAGCAGACAATTGCTCCCCTATTCACTAGGCCTTGGACACAGGCATGAACTGACTGGTCAGAGATTGCAACTGTCAGAAATGTGATGCCATGCAGCTGAGAGCCAGAGACCCACAGCTTTGAAGACAAAATCTACATACAAGCAATCTGCCCTGGACTGTGTAGTATGCCCATTTCACCTTTGCTGGAGTCATGTCTCCACAGGATTAGAAGTTACAAACTATGCAACACAAACTTTAAATGAATCAATCGCCACTACCTTTCTCCAGACATAGCCATCCTGGATACATTTTTTTTTTACTAAAAATTCTTAAAATCTCTTCTTACTCTTGTCTGAGATTGCTCGTTTAACTTTGTTGGTGTGTTAGTCTGCATTCTGAACCATCTTAGTCAACTGCAGATAGACAGGCAAGACATCTTGACCACTAGTTGCAAAAGATGAGCACGGCCAGCTGAAGTAGCATTATTTGCATTCACAGGAATAGTATCAAGCTTCCACATTAGAGTTTGATGAATAATCCTGAAATCTTGTGGCAGTTGCATTCATCTCAGGCAACACTTGCTACAGTGAATAAACGTTACTGCACAGCAAAAGTTAGTTTATGAAAAATGGAAGCAATTGTGACCATTGAAGTTGCCCACTTTGTGTCCAGAAAAGTCAACAAACTGAGTGAATGGTGTCAAAACAGAAAACGAAAGCATGAAAGTTCCTTGATAATTCCATACTTTCCCAGGTGCAAGTAGATTTAATTACATTTTTCCTCAGTATTTGGGACTATGACCCTTAAAATTAGACAACAAATTGCAAAAACAATTAAATACAAGATTTATAAAACAATATCAACGACTAGAGTGCATTTATCTGCTAGGTATAATTAAAGCAAATAGCACGGATGGACCCAACAATATACTAGATACATAATTCAACAATTATTTCTTTAAATTACTAGGATTTTTCAAAAAAACACACTTTAGCAAATATTACATAAATCAGAAGGTCTACACATGTGCAACATGTCTCATATTTCATATGTTCATTGATTTGAATACAGGTCTTAACAAGGGTCTCGTCTGACTTGTTGCAAATGGGTCAAATACTAAAAATGGCTAATGTCTACCAAACAGACAATTAGTGGAAGTCTCCAACAGGTAGAAAAACAGAACAATGGTAAATGTCCTAAACAGTGTTTTAGCATATGAGGTGTGGGATGAGTCAAGGTACTCTTCAAAGCCTACATTGTTCTTAGCTAGTAAGTATTGAGAAGATAGGCAAGAGAGGGCCCAAGATTCCAAAAGGTCTTTCAAGAAACAATCCTCATATGCATTTGTTAAGATGTTTTATAGTGCAGACCAGTGTTAGGGAGAATTCTCACACAAGTGCTAAATTTCCTCTACCTTAGAGCCCTCCAGCTCTTTTGCTATATTTTGGGGCTTTGAACTTTTCATTTTCAATGTGTTTTACCTTTGTGTTCTTTGGTTATGGAGTTTTAAAACAACTCCATGGGCATCATCTTTTTTCTGTGTGTCACACAGCACCTTCAGTGCAGTGTCACAGGGATGCCTTTCAGACTTCCCAAGGTTAAAATACCTTCTCTGGGACTGACTCCTGTCTCCCAGAGCATGTAAAGTTACATTGACTTTACTAGTCTCTTTAAATGTACTGACCCAGCACACACTATCTTCCTATAGAGCGCTGGAGGGGTAGCATAGCTTCCCCTGAGTCAAAACACTAATTTAACAGTCAAATGTTACCTTTGCCTACTTTAAATGGCTGGTGGTAGTGGTTTAGATCAACTACCATGATTTTTCCCGACCGCTAACAATGGTAGCTAAAAATCGGGTCAGCCATGTTTTTCAATATGGCACCCAAGACCTATCTGTAAAAACAGACTTGGGTCCTCTTTTTCGCCATTTCTTTTAGGAAAAGTCCTTCTTGTGTTTGTCTCTGTGCATCAAACCAGGTTTGATCCCTTTGTTCGTTGGCCTTTGGCGGGGTTCAGTGCTGAAGCCCTCCTCTGGCGCCTGAGTGTCTGGAGTGGACTGGATGTGACGGAGGTGCCCGAAACTCCCTGTGCTTAGTCTCCTATGAGACCTGAATGCACTCTGGTGTGATTGGCCGACTGACTGTCCGGCAAGGACAGCCACCCTGCTGTGTGAGTTACAAACAGGCTGGAATAAATGAGGGAAAACTGTTTAAAATGGTCTCTGGGACTTGGAAAGCAGAGTCCACAACTGGAATGAAAGAACCCAAGACGAGCTGAAGGAAGAGGAATGCTGCAACTCCTGGATGACCGGTGAAGCAGTCCGAATTGCCTGAAACTCCAATCGACAGAGAAGCCCTTCAAGGTTAACTTCTTCCCTTGAGTTTGGTGGGAACAACCAACTCGCAAACCACATGGACACCGTCCCCATCTGGTCGAATTTTCATCAGAGTGCTGTTGAAAGCCAGAGGGAAGGAAACCAACTTGTGGACTTTAAGGCACTCACACCTTAAACAAATCTCTTGCTAAGCTTTTGGCCTCATCCCTGGGCAGTGCAGGAACTTCCCGGCATCCTCCTTCTTGTCCCCACGACTGAAGCTCAGGAACAGTGAAATCTGCTCGAACTGCCAGGAACAACTGTCTCAGCTACAGCTCTTCTTCACTAACAAGGTACTTTTCGGCATCGCGAAAGTTTGTGGAACTTTCCTCAACTTCAAAGGCTTGTCTTTCCCTAAACATTCGGCAAACTTTTCGCCTAGCCAAATTCTTCTAAAAACCGTGGCAAAGACTTTAACGTTACTACCAGAACTATGCTATCCAATACAAAGACACTGAACCATTGACCTTGGCCCAGGCCTATGAGATGAATTGCTGGTTGTAGTTACTGAAACCCTTTGCCCTGCCTATGAATGCATTTGTGCTGTTGATTCTTATAACCTAGTCTTTTTACCCCTTTTTAAAGTATATGAAGGGCCATTTTGCTCCCACTTCAGGAGAGCTAAACTTGTTCATTTACTTACCGGTTGTGTATTTGTGGTTTATTAGTGTGTGATATTCAGCTACTCTTGCTAGTGTAATGTTTTCAAACTGACTGAGTAAATACATGTATATTCTTTTACCAAGAAACCTTGAGTGTTTGTTTGAATCACTGTATTAGTTGGTCCTTTGTGTAACTTGTTCTACTGCTCACTTAAACTCTTGAGATAATTCTGGCTACTCAGCCATCGCTACCACTTTACTGTGTAGTACAGGCTTGTACCAAAGGTGAAATTGTGCTTACACTTGTCGGGTGTCCTGACCCACGTTTGAGCTATCATGCTGCAACATTTGGTGCTGTGGGCTTAGAAAATCCAAGATGGCGAAAAAGCCCACAAGTGCGCCAGAATCCAGGAGAACCACACAGTTTGTGCGCACACCAAAATGGTTACCTCACTTGCCACCCACCAGTGTAAAGAAAGATCTTTGTTAACAAAATCCACTGTTATTGATGTCAAAAAGTTGCTGAAATCGTGGCTCACCGGACCACTTTAAAGATTCAACCCTTTTGTGGGGTTCCACATAACCATTTTACTGTAAGGAGCCCCATCACAACAATGTTAAGCAAGGATTTACTACCATGTAAGAACCATTCCTGTTTGGAATGCATTAATCCAAGAAAAATCCCAAAAATGGTTGCATTACCAGTACGCACCACTATCAGAAAGCCGGCGTTTTAAAACAACACCAGACATTTGTGTAAAACTGAATAAATGAACCCAAAGCAGGCCAAAGAAAGACTTACTAAGAGGTGGATACAATGTAAAGTTATATTCTGAAGTGACTTGAAGGTTTATAACAAGACTGGCTGAGCTCTGCAGGTCTGCAGTGGCTTAAACTGAAACTGGATTTAAAATTACCAAAAATCGAAATGTGTAAATAAACTGAGGGACAGACTTGTGACTGCCACATAGTTTGTCACTGTTAAAATGTCATAGTTTTGAATTTAGAATCAGCATTCTAGCTGCATATGTAAAAATTGTCTTGACTTAAACTGGGGAACAAAAAGTGACATTTTATCTGAAACCTGGCTTAATGAAACTGAATTCTGCCCACCAGCTACCCCCGACAGGAGATGAGACTTGCACAACAGCTGTGTTCCCAGGCCTAGCTGCCTTTTGCTGTTCCCACCAAAAGGGACATGACACTTCTCTGATTGAATTACCTGGGCTCTGCAGGAAATTGAACAAAGCCCTGTCCTGACTCAGGCAAATGTTTTATTGGTGGGAGTCGTAAATGTGGCTTCCTCCTGGAAGGAAAGGGGAGGAGCACTGCATGTGAGAGCAAGCTGGCTTGGCAGAACTGGAAAAACCAGAAATTCAACCTTGTGCTGGGGGGAAACCACACCCCTTTGGGGCCAGAACATAACTCTAAAAAGATGGATCATTCATAGAGCGGACTTGTGAAAATTTTATAAATGACACCATAATTCTTGTGATTTTTCTGCCCACATTTTAAGAGGTTTTTAGAACCGGTGGTATGATCTGGGGGCAAGCTAGCAGTTAAGAGGGTATTACTTAAAATGTATGCATGTTAAAAATCTGACACTTCATCAATTAATGTCCATACTCCTTGCGCACATGTGTGTAAATTTGGATTAATGTCCGATATTGCAAAACCAGTTAAAAAGTGCAAATGTTGCCATTTCTCAATGCAAGCTCTCAGGAAGAGCAGATTTGGACAGGGTATACCTCCTGTGATATGTGATGGGTGCATGTAATTTTAAACAAATGTGTACCTGTGCAAATATGTCTTTTGGGTCAAAATATAGATTGTGTGTAATTTGACAGGGGTGGGTTCTCTGTATCATAAACAGACCTCATCATGATGACACTTCATTTCATTCCCCCAATCAAGGGGAAGAGGATGAAGTGGCCAATGACAAGTGGAGAGGGGTAGGGTCTAGAAAGCTAGCCTCTCCACCCACTTTCAAAACACATAAAAGCAGACAGTCAGGACAGATAGAGACATTCAATTCCATTTGCTGCGGAGAATGCTGCCGGACCGTACAACATCCAGAAGATACTAGATTCAACACTTAGACTTTAAAACTCCAAAGAACTTGATTCAGAACTCAAAGCAAGGGCCTAAACCCACAAACTGAGAACTCTTCTCAGTGGGCCTCAGCATCCAGCAAACCTAACAGCGATAGCAGCATCCAGGAGCCGTGCAGATCAGCGCTGGGTCCAGAGAAAGCTGTGCAGAAAGATCCAGAAGCAGTGCTGTACCCAGAGAAAGCAGAGCAGTATCCAGAACCAGAGGCAGAGCAGAGCTGAACCAGACCGCTGTACGCAGAACCAGAGAGCTGACCCAGACCGCTGTGTGCAGAGACCGTCCGTGGCGAGTGAAGAAAACCTGACCAGATCCGTGGCGAGGCCCATTCTATTTCTAAATATATTGTGAGTATCTAGCAGAACTGTGCAGAACCAATCTCTTAGTTAAAATAATATAATTCAATCTATTTTAATCTAACCAGAACTGTCACCTGTCATTTGCAAAGCTGTCACCTGTCATTTCTAGTTGCTAGCTGTAACTTGTCACTTTGAACTTTTAAAATTTCAAAATCTGAAAAACGACCTTTACCATATCGCTCATATCTCCGTGACCGTTTGTCTTAGAGACTTGCAGTAACTTTCCTCTGAAAGCTGGAAATCTTGGCTTTTTAACGAACCTAGAACCGCATTCCTATTCCCTATACTTTTGCCGCAATCGCAAAAAACGCACTCGCGAATTTTACAGCGATTTGCAAATTTCTCCACGTGTGAAAACAGTAGCTTCCTTGCTTTCATTTGCCAAAAATTTGTTTAACCTGCCAATCATTCCTAGAACATTGCTAAAGTAAGCCTGGACTTATTTAAGCCAACTAATCCTCAACCTGAACCACCAGAGGGAATTAAAATCATTTTAGCACATTTTCCAATATATTGCTATCACATTTTAAAGCATTTTGAGCCTGTGTAAAACTCATATCTATTCTCCTCTAAGCTTGCTGGGAAACTGGAACTCTGTATTACATTGTGATTGTATACCTGAACTGTGTGCTCTTCCTTCCATCTCCTTACAGTGAATTGCCACAAAGGGAAAGTGATTACCTTGTCTTTTGTGAAACCATATCAGTTTATCTTCTATACTGCATTTCATTCATTCAACCTTGCATTTCCTTGAACCCTATAAAGCATTCTCTACCACATTATTCTTCTGTCCCTATTTACCAGTGTGCTACCTTATCCATTTCATGTCAACTCCTTAGTGAT
The DNA here is from genome assembly GCF_040938575.1 of Ambystoma mexicanum. Lineage (NCBI taxonomy): Eukaryota > Metazoa > Chordata > Amphibia > Caudata > Ambystomatidae > Ambystoma > Ambystoma mexicanum. Next base: position 866,132,607 of record NC_090937.1, read on the forward strand.
TATAAAGAAGTGGGCTAGTGCCAGATTCTCCGTTGTTAATCTTTATCATATCAGATTAAGTGTGATATTCAATTATTAATTTATTATAAAGTGTGATATATATATATATATTGTTTAAATTCTCAAATAAACCTTTTAACTTGCAAAACAGAACTACTTCTTGGCTCAGTGGGGTCAGGGGGATTCCAAGAGAGGGGTGTTATATAGGGGTAGTCATCCAGAACGCATGAACTGGACATAAAGATATATCAATAAGGGTTTCCATTCAGTATCCCAGACTAGGCATTGACTTAGCTGTAGTGTTGAATTGAATCCTCTTACAAATTGGGGGCTCGTAGCCGGGGATTCCGGATTAGATCTATCACTTGTGCAGATTAATACAGTGTGCCAGCTGACCAGATACACATATCCGGTCGGATCACCACGCTGTGTCACGCTGTAAAGCACTCCTCAAAGGAACGCTCTAAGGAAAAGGTCTGTTTTGCAAAAATAAAATACAAACTTCTGTAAGTCAGGAAGGAACTCAAATTCCAGAATGACGACCTTGGTAGATATGAAAATAGCCAGAGAGCACTTCTTACATAAGCTATTTGTGAGAGATGAGTGGACTCGCACCCCACATCACGGAAACAGGGTCAGATATATGGAGAGACCAGGGTCCCTTACATGTGGCCCTGAGTGAACTATATATGTCCTCTAAGGCCAAGGATGAGCACAACAAGATTGCCAGGGTAGGGGCATATTTATATTTACATATGGGAGCCATGCAGGACAAATGTGCTGAAGGCCAAGATCTGGCGAGTAGGCAACTGCTGGCATTACAGAAGGCCCAATCTGATCTGGACTCTTCTGAACAGAGGCTGCAGAGGAGCCAGGAGTCAGAAAATGATAGTAGGCAGTATATCATTAAAATAAAAGAGGACATGGATATACTGCAACAGGAAAAGGCTGACCAGGATACTAGATTTCTGGCCCTGCAGAAGGAGCACCAAGACAGTTTGGACTCCTTACTGCAGAGCCAGAAAAAGCTGGAGCAACAATTAGACTTTAACAGGGCATGCACGGAGCAGGGAGCCACCCTGCAAAGTCATCTAGATAGAGTGAAGGCAGAGAGCAACAAGCTGATTTTGAAAGACCTGGATACCCAGGCAGAGTTTGATGAAGAACGCCAGAAAGCTGGTGCCTTTCAAAGGCAGAGGGACGACCTGGCGGCACAAATGCAGGCTCTTAGTCAGGAAAGAGACGCCTTAGGCCAGGAAGTCTGCCATTTAAAAAGAAAAACAGAAGAAAATTACTTGGCCCTCCAGGGGCTGGGTGACCTCCAAAAAGAACACCAGAACTTGTTAGAACACACCAGGAGGGTGGAGGATGCTCTGGCAAGAAAGGAGCAGGCCAATAGGGACACAGCTCAGGAGGTAACCCTCCTGCAGCAAAAAATGGCCCAGTGCTCCAGGACCAATCAGGAGGCACAGAGAGAGAATGAGGCTCTCTGCCAGCACAATGATAGACTCCAACAACAGGTAGCGATGCAGGAGAGACTGATAGAGTCTAGTAAGGCCTTAACTGAGGAACTGAAGGCGCAGGCTCTTGCATTGCAACAGGGAGCAGGGGCGGATAGAGATGAGGTTCGCTGGGAAAGAGAAACTCCTGAGCATAACCCCAGGAGCCCTGGTACCAGAGGCCTTTATCTCTCTCAGTCCCTGGACTCTGCCACCCCCATGTCCCCTGGCGCACATGAGCACAGGGCCACAGGGATGGCAGATTACTATCCAGCCAGAAGCATAGGGCTCATAGGCCAGCACCACGCAGGAATGGAGGGGCGGGCATCCGGGTATGGGCACCCAAGCACAGTGCAATTTAATGGGGAACCCCAGGAGAGTAGGCCCATTAAGGGCATCCTGAAAACCTCTGCCCAGTTAGGTCAGTGGGGGGGTACCCATCAAATCCTGGCAGCAAGGAGGGATCTCAAGACTCCTCTGAGCGGTACAGCACACAGGAGACCAGATCCCCACATTCTGCCAGCCATTCCCAGGCTCGCAGAATCCTGGAAAACCTGGAAGAACAGACAGGAACCTCTGGGAGCAGTGCCTCTGAGTCAGAAGATGAATGGAGCAGGGTTACCCGGACCAAAAGGGCCAATAAGAAAAAAAGGGCCTTGCTTAAGGACCCCTTAAAGCAGATTAAGGCAATCAGGAGCGTCATCACGCCTTATCATAAGAACGCCAAGTATTCTGTTTGGGAGCACTTAGAGTTGTTTGAGCAAATGATGGAGAATTTCCATTTGAAGGACAGCCAAAGATGTATTCAATATGTAAAGTGGACCTTCTCCCCGGAATACTCCAGTTTCTTTGCGGGGCTGGAGGACCAAAATCATTTAAGATGGTCCACCTATAAGGTGGCCATCTTGAAACATTTTTCTACTCATAGAAATCCTCAAGAGGCTCGCAAGGCAGCCTACAATTTACAATGTGGGGAGGATCAGGCCCCACAAGAATTTGTGCAGGAGTTAAAGCGTGCTTTTGCACAGACCACAAGAAGAGTGCGCACGGATAGCAGAGAATTTAATAAAACGTTTTTCCATGCCTTGCCCAAATACATAATGACCCAGCTCGTGAGGGATTTTCACGAGAAAAGATATTAAGACTGGGTCATTGAACAGGCGACCCGGATCTATGAGGTGCAGAAGCCAATAGAAAATAAAAATAATGCGCCCAAAAACCCCAAAGCCAACAACACCCCTGCTGCTGCCAAGGTGGCAGAGGTAAAGGTCAACCCCGTTTTAGATTTGGAGATGGGGGGGCCTAAAAACCTACCTGCACCTAATCATGCTAGGCCCAGAAGGTCCTCGGGCCAGTCACAGACAGGGAGCCAGGGAGGCAGCCCCACAAATGGGGTCCCTCGCTCTCCTGATTATGTAAGCCCCCGTTACAAGGGAAACAGACCCATCCTGGGTTATGTGTGGACTCCTCCAGCCCAAGGGGGGGATCCAGCCAAGCACCTAACCGAGAGAACTTCCCTCCCAACTTCTCACAGGAGGGCAGAAACTCACCAAATCCTGGGCAGAACTTCTTCCCCAGGTATCCACCCAACTTCCAGCCCCAAAATCCTCCACCCTTCTTTCCCCAATTCCCTGAGCCCAGACAACCGAATCCGGGAGAGGGGAGGCCAAGGGTGGAGGGGTATCCAAATCTTCCCAACCAGGGGTACTACCAAAGAAGGGATAGCTACCCTTCCCGGGATCAGCCCAGGGGAGAAAACAGGGCCCCGTATCAGCCTGAGCGGGTTTCCCAGTTAGAGCGCCAGGTTCAAAACATGGCGCGGGATCTGGGTCACATACTGAGGGCTCAGCAGAACCCTTAGATCGGCATGCCGGCGCAGAACGCACCCAACTCTGGACCTGGTGCTCCAGAACAATGACGGGGGCAGCACCCCGATAACTCACCGGTTCCCAGGGAGGAGGCACAAAGGGAAGGGGGGTGTAAAGCCTTGGAGGAAGCTTCCTTCCTCACTTGTAAACAGCCCCTGGAAACCCAGGAACCGGAAACAAAATCTCTTCCCCCTGAAAGTCTGCCTCCTAAGGAGCAGAGGGGGGGTAGGAGAAACAAAAGACCCAAACAGACTCAGTTTGAGGAGGAGGTACAGATCTTCCAATTTGAGGGAGAGGGATCCTCAGAGGATCCTGGGAAAAGGATCTTCTCCTTCAGAGAGGGGGGAACTCCTCCCAAAGAAAAATGGGTCCCTAGGGATGCAAATCCAGACTGGGGAGATGGGGAGACTGAGCTACCGCCGCCCACCATCTCATCCCAGAACCAACAGCAAGAAAATCCCCTGGTTCAAACCCATCCTGGTGACTGCCTCCAAAAAGGGGGGGGCGGCCCAGAACCGGAGCCAGGGGAACCCACAATGGCTCTGATCTCCAGTTGCCAACTTTTTCTTTCAGATTCCCAAGGCTCTCCACAGAATTCTGCCCAAATCTCTTCGCTAGCGATGTCCAAAACCAGAAAGTTAGCCCACCAGTTGTCCAAAAATGTGCATTATCTGTGCCCCCTTGAGGAGAAGGAGGTAAGATACTATGCCCCGGTACAAGTACAGGGGCAGGGTACAATGTTGGCACTGGTGGACACTGGATCTCAAGCTACCCTTCTGTCCAGAAGGGCCTTTGACGAACTGAATGCAGGAAGGGGAGAGAATTACCAAATTCCTCTCACCTCTCTTCCTGGACAACTGCAGAACTTTGACGGGAAGGAAATTCCCGTTGAGGGGACTGCAGACTTGGACATTAAGATCGGGCGACACAAGGTGAAACACCCGGTCATAGTAGTGACTCCAGAGGGCACCCCTTGTTTACTGTGGAATGACCTCCTAAGGAGGTTGTCACCCTTAATAGATTGCGTAAACAAGGTCCTCTGGACCCAGACTAGCCGACCAATAAAATTAAAACAGAGTGTCAACCATGTTAGTTTAAACGGCACCTGCCACATGGTTGAACAAAAATCTGACCAAGTAGAATTTCACTTCCAGAACAACCAAATTCCAGACGTGACAGTAATAGCAGTAGGACAACAGACTGGTGATGGGGGGTCCTCTCTATTTCTGAAAATCAACCTTCCTTCCAGTTTAAGGTGGTATTCCACACTGGAAGGAAACACCCTGAAATTCTTTACTAATCCACAATCAGAAACTCCCACTCCTATAGTCCAGAAAGATGTGAAATCAGCTCAGAGCCTGGCTGATATTCAGCAAATTGGAGAGCAGTTGTTCATCACTGTTCAGTTAAATGATGGGAAGGACTCTGTTCTCGCTCGAGTGTGTGTGAACAACGGTAAGAGCTTCATCAGCGAAGCCATGTTCCGCCAACTCCCAAAAGATCCAGCCATTCCCACATTCAAACTGATAGACAAATGGGAAATGGACCTGGAAGCACCCAATTCCAAACATCTCCTGCCAAGCAGGTGTATGCTCAAAATCTCCATTGGCAACAAGAGCATAGACCACAATTGTTGGGTCGTGCGAGACATCACTGCCGCTTTTTACTTAGGCAGTGACATTCTCAATCGCTTTGCAATTAGTTTGGACCTAATAAACTTCAAAGCTTGGTCCCGATTAGCGGATAATCCCATGGGCTTTGATGATCCAGAAAAAGCATTTAGGTCAGCTCAATTGCTACCTTATGCAGTTGAAATTCAGATCAAAGAGGAAGTCACCATCCCAGAAAGGACCCGACAATTCTCCCTGGAAGTGAAGGCTAAAAGAGGACAACATTTGAAGAACCCTGATGCTTACATACATCTAAACGCTTCTCTCCAACAGCAAGGTTTGGGGGTAAACCCAACTCCATTAGTCAACATAGAACATGACACCATTCTAATAGAGGTGGATAACAGCGACTTAAAGAGTATTACTCTAGCCGCAGGCACCATTATTGGAATGGCGGTTGATGACCGACATTTTTCCATTGATTTAGGTAATGAACTGTTAGGGCCAATCCCCAACGACTGCGTTGACAGTGACAGTGAGGACAATACAACACCAGACAGGATTTTTACCCGGCATGGGGGGAACTTCCTGGTGTACACTTCCTGCCCCTATGGTAAGGAAGATGTGACTTGTGACTTCAGGAGGGATGAGGTGATTTTCCAGGTCCATGAGGGCTGCCTTTCCCACCTGAAGCCTCCGGTCCAAATCAGCACTCTGACCAGGGACTTCTCCACCCAGCTGGAGGAGGCCGCGGAGATAGCCAAACCAGAAGTCTTTCCAGGCTTCAGGCAGATGGTGGAAGAGAGAGTCAACCTAGCTGATGCCTGTGTGACTCTGGAACAAAAGCAAAAGTTGAAACAAGTTTTCTTGGATTTCCAAGATCTCTTTGCGGTAGACTCATATGACTGTGGTCGCACTGACATCCACACAACAACAATCCCCACGGACCCTGGCATGACTCCTGTGTTTGTGAAGCAATATCGCTTGCCTCTCGCATCAATGGAGTCCCGTACTGAAATAATTAAGAACCTTGAGTCCCGGGGAATAATCCGTCCAGTCCACAGCACCTTCAATAATCCGGTGCTGGGAATATTGAAGCCAAACGGCCAGTGGAGACTCTGCGCCGACCTCAGGGAGCTCAACAAACAGGTCCATACTTCCCGATGGCCTCTGCCCTACATTGACCAAGGGCTGGCCCAGATCCAGGGGTCACAGGTATTCACTGCAATAGACCTGACCAATGGATACTGGACCGTGCCGGTCAGTAGGGAGGACCAATACAAGCTGGCTTTTACCTTTGGGGGCCAGCAGTATACATGGACCCGGACTCCCTTCGGATACCTTAAATCCGGTAATGAGTTCAATATTTTCCTACATAAGGCCATCCCCGACCTGGGTGCGAGGGGTAACCTGGCTTATGTAGATGATGTCCTCATCAAAAGTTCATCTGTGGAGGAACACGTAGCAGAGATCCGTTATGTTCTGACGCAGTTGAGGGCCGCCGGAGCAAAACCTTCCTTTCAGAAAGCACAGTGGTGTAGAACCCGTGTTAATTTCTTGGGGCATGAGATTACTCCTCAGGGTCTCTGTCCCCAGGAAAAGAAAGTGGAAGCACTTCAGAAACTGAAAGACCCCACAACTCTGCGGGAACTAAGGAGCCTCCTTGGACTGACTAATTACAGCAGAAAGTTCATTGAGGGCTACGCAGAGATCACCAGACCCCTGATTCATCTCCTGAAGGGGGGGGTCAAGTGGGAATGGGGTCCAGAACAAGCCGAGGCAGTAAAACAACTCAAAAGAAGCCTCTCAAAAGCGCCTTGCCTAGCTTACCCTGTCAGAAACAAGGAGTTCTTCCTGGAGACGGGTTTCTCTAATACGTGCTTGATGGCAGTATTATACCAAAAGCATGACAAGGTCAATAAAGTAATCTCCTATGCGAGCAAAACTTTATCCTCTGTGGAGGAAAAATTCAACGATTGTGAGAAGGCACTCCTGGCAACGGTGTGGGCATTGAAGAATTACCGCCTGTTTATCCAGGGGGAACACATCATAGTGGAGACTCCACACCAGCCTCTGCAATATCTCCAAAGTGACAGAATCTGGGCCGGAAATGTGAGTAATTCCCGAATTACTTCCTGGATTCTGTCAATGCAAGGCTTTCCTGTGGAGGTCAGATATGGCCAAAACAAGAAGAGTCCCCTCGCGCAAGGTCTGGCTGACTTGCATGATTGTGCCAGAGAAAACTGTCTCGAGGACGAAAGTCTAAAAATAAAGGACAACATGGAGGCATACATTAATTCCCCCCACAAAGTCTTTGAAGAAGACAAGTGTGAGGGAATGCCCACTGTATATGTGGATGGATGCTCTTACCATGTTGACAACGACGGGGAGAAAGAACTGGTGGCCGGCGTAGGGAATGCATGGGTGAATGAGTCCCCAGAACCCTCCGCTGGATACAAAATTGGTCCCCGAAGTAGTCAGGTGGCAGAATTGATGGCTGTGCATCAGGCCATTCTCACTGCTGTCCAGCATCAACTCCACGAACTGGTCATAATCACAGATTCGGATTATGTACGGAACGGGTTCGTGGAGCACCTGGTTAATTGGAAAACCAGAGGCATGTTATGTGCTAACAACAAACCCTTGAAACATGGGAAGTTGATCCAAAACATTGATGATCTGGTCACCTCGAATGAGATGACCATCTATTGGAAAAAGATCAAGGGTCATTCCAAAGTAGAGGGACCAGACAAAACTGGAAATGACTTAGCTGATCAGCTGGCCAAAACCGGGGCCATCCAAGGGGATCTAATTGAGATTGAGTCCCTGTTGGGGGAAATCCAGGTCACTGCTATCACTAGGTCCCAGACAAATGCTCACAACGACCTTTCAATTACACAATGGAGTAAGGAGACCCCTGATGCTGATTTGATTACCGCTCAGAAGGGGGGTCCAATTATTGGTAAGTTTTACCAACACCTTGAGGACCCTGAGAACTTTCCCCTGACGGATACCGATTATATTGGGAAAGAGGACCTAAGAGTGTTGATGAAATGTCCAAAAATGTTCCGAATCCAAGACGGTTTGCTGGTAAGGAAATCCAAAGCTGGCCACGATCAGTGGGTGGTTCCTACCTTAATTCCGAAGCCTGATGTTAAATCACGCCCATGAAGCGGCCACCGCCGGTCATAGGGGGTTTCACACAACACTGGAAATCTTAAGAGAGGTTGCATACTGGCCACACATGGGGCAGGACCTTGACCAATACTTGAAGGGGTGTCTTGTGTGTGCGCAATTTCAGCCGACGTCCCTCACACACCGCGCGCCTCTCCAAAAGCGGGGGATGACACTGCCATGGTCAGATTTGCAAATCGACTTTGTAGGCCCTGTGATTCGCTCGTCTAGAGGAAACAAGTACATGTTGACCGTTACATGCTTGTTCACCAAGTGGGTGGAATGTCTCCCAGCCCCAAATTGCAAGGCAGAAACTGCAGCTGCCCTGATGATTAACCACATCTTTTCCCGTTTCGGTCTACCTCAAAGGATTGAGTCAGACAGGGGTAGCCACTTCACCAGTGAAGTAATGACAAAGATGTGGGAGATACTGGGGGTCACAAGGAAGTTGCATATTGCTTACCGGCCAGCTTCTTCTGGGGCAGTAGAGAGATATAACCGAACCATTGTGAGCATATTAAAAAAGTTTGTGGCAGATTCTGGGCCAAGTTAGGATATTCGATTACCTCTGGTCCTAATGGCCATCAGATCTACCCCGTCATCTGCAACCAAAATGTCACCATTTGAGTTGATGACTGGACGCAAGATGGTGCTTCCTCAGCATTTGCTCTACAGGACCCAAGAGCAGACATTGATAAATGCCTCCACAACTCATGAGTATGTAGAGAATTTTAGGAAACACCTTCAACATGCTTTTGCCTATGCTCAGCGGAATCTAGAAAGATCAGCTGAGAGTATGAAGACCCACTATGACCTGAAAACTTCCAGGAAGGAATATCAGGTGGGGGACCGGGTCTATCTATACAATTTCCAAAGGAACCAGGCCAAGCAGCGAAAATGTTTGCCTACATGGAAGGGACCCTTTGAGATTATAGACAAAATCTCCCCTGTGGCCTACAAGATCCGCATCCCCAAAGGCGGTTTGGCAGAGGGGGAAGACAAGTGGGTCCACATTAACCAGTTGAAGTGTTGCCATCCCAGGCACACTCTGCAACAACTGGAGGAATCCTCTGGAATCCTAGAGGGTACTGGCTCAGATTAATTCAATTCCAACCCTAAAAGATCCTACAAATAGCCTATCAAATTCTGTGTTTCTCAAGTTTATGTGTTCCTGTCTCTTAATTTAAAAAAAAAAAAAAAATGTGCATGTTCATATCGGTTGAGTTCTAAAATATATATGCCACCCCACTATATCAATGGTGGGGGAGAAATGTCCATGAATAGGTATTGCCGCTCTTCCTTTGTCGTCCTAGGAGAAAGAAAACCTTGAGACTGGCCAAGGAGGAAGATCCGGAGACCGGGAGCAGAGACGCAAGGGGCCCAGGGTACCGCCCAATATTCCCATCAGGACCGGCGAGGAGAACCGATCGATCAGTACCGGATGGAGGAAAAGATGCTGAACTGTGCCATTTGCAGAATTGGAAGAAGATTATGCGGACAGACCAGTGTGTGGGTCAAAACCCTTGTGCACCCGACTCCCCATCGACTCAGATTCAAAGGGCAGTCACGTGGGGGGATTTGTCGGGTGTCCTGACCCACGTTTGAGCTATCATGCTGCAACATTTGGTGCTGTGGGCTTAGAAAATCCAAGATGGCCAAAAAGCCCACAAGTGCGCCAGAATCCAGGAGAACCACGCAGTTTGTGCGCACACCAAAATGGTTACCTCACTTGCCACCCACCAGTGTAAAGAAAGATCTTTGTTAACAAAATCCACTGTTATTAATGTCAAAAAGTTGCTGAAATCGTGGCTCACCGGACCACTTTAAAGATTCAACCCTTTTGTGGGGTTCCACATAACCATTTTACTGTAAGGAGCTCCATCAAAACAATGTTAAGCAAGGATTTACTACCATGTAAGAACCATTCCTGTTTGGAATGCATTAATCCAAGAAAAATCCCAAAAATGGTTGCATTACCAGTACTCACCACTATCAGAAAGCCGGCGTTTTAAAACAACACCAGACATTTGTGTAAAACTGAATAAATGAACCCAAAGCAGGCCAAAGAAAGACTTACTAAGAGGTGGATACAATGTAAAGTTATATTCTGAAGTGACTTGAAGGTTTATAACAAGACTGGCTGAGCTCTGCAGGTCTGCAGCGGCTTAAACTGAAACTGGATTTAAAATTACCAAAAATCGAAATGTGTAAATAAACTGAGGGACAGACTTGTGACTGCCACATAGTTTGTCACTGTTAAAATGTCATAGTTTTGAACTTAGAATCAGCATTCTAGCTGCATATGTAAAAATTGTCTTGACTTAAACTGGGGAACAAAAAGTGACATTTTATCTGAAACCTGGCTTAATGAAACTGAATTCTGCCCACCAGCTACCCCCGACAGGAGATGAGACTTGCACAACAGCTGTGTTCCCAGGCCTAGCTGCCTTTTGCTGTTCCCACCAAAAGGGACATGACACTTCTCTGATTGAATTACCTGGGCTCTGCAGGAAATTGAACAAAGCCCTGTCCTGACTCAGGCAAATGTTTTATTGGTGGGAGTTGTAAATGTGGCTTCCTCCTGGAAGGAAAGGGGAGGAGCACTGCATGTGAGAGCAAGCTGGCTTGGCAGAACTGGAAAAACCAGAAATTCAACCTTGTGTTGGGGGGAAACCACACCCCTTTGGGGCCAGAACATAACTCTAAAAAGATGGATCATTCATAGAGCGGACTTGTGAAAATTTTATAAATGATACCATAATTCTTGTGATTTTTCTGCCCACATTTTAAGAGGTTTTTAGAACCGGTGGTATGATCTGGGGGCAAGCTAGCAGTTAAGAGGGTATTACTTAAAATGTATGCATGTTAAAAATCTGACACTTCATCAATTAATGTCCATACTCCTTGTGCACATGTGTGTAAATTTGGGTTAATGTCCGATATTGCAAAACCAGTTAAAAAGTGCAAATGTTGCCATTTCTCAATGAACGCTCTCAGGAAGAGCAGATTTGGACAGGGTATACCTCCTGTGATATGTGATGGGTGCATGTAATTTTAAACAAATGTGTACCTGTGCAAATATGTCTTTTGGGTCAAAATATAGATTGTGTGTAATTTGACAGGGGTGGGTTCTCTGTATCATAAACAGACCTCATCATGATGACACTTCATTTCATTCCCCCAATCAAGGGGAAGAGGATGAAGTGGCCAATGACAAGTGGAGAGGGGTAGGGTCTAGAAAGCTAGCCTCTCCACCCACTTTCAAAACACATAAAAGCAGACAGTCAGGACAGATAGAGACATTCAATTCCATTTGCTGCGGAGCATGCTGCCGGACCATACAACATCCAGAAGATACTAGATTCAACACTTAGACTTCACAACTCCAAAGAACTTGATTCAGAACTCAAAGCAAGGGCCTAAACCCACAAACTGAGAACTCTTCTCAGTGGGCCTCAGCATCCAGCAAACCTAACAGCGATAGCAGCATCCAGGAGCCGTGCAGATCAGCGCTGGGTCCAGAGAAAGCTGTGCAGAAAGATCCAGAAGCAGTGCTGTACCCAGAGAAAGCAGAGCAGTATCCAGAACCAGAGGCAGAGCAGAGCTGACCCAGACCGCTGTTCGCAGAACCAGAGAGCTGACCCAGACCGCTGTGCGCAGAGACCGTCCGTGGCAAGTGAAGAAAACCTGACCAGATCCGTGGCGAGGCCCATTCTATTTCTAAATATATTGTGAGTACCTAGCAGAACTGTGCAGAACCAATCTCTTAGTTAAAATAATATAATTCAATCTATTTTAATCTAACCAGAACTGTCACCTGTCATTTGCAAAGCTGTCACCTGTCATTTCTAGTTGCTAGCTGTAACTTGTCACTTTGAACTTTTAAAATTTCAAAATCTGAAAAATGACCTTTACCATATCGCTCATATCTCCGTGGCCGTCTGTCTTAGAGACTTGCAGTAAATTTCCTCTGAAAGCTGCCAATCTTGGCTTTTCAACGAACCTAGAACCACATTCCTATTCCCTATACTTTTGCCGCAATCGCGAAAAATGCACTCGCGAATTTTACCGCGATTTGCAAATTTCTCCACGTGTGAAAACAGCAGCTTCCTTGCTTTCATTTGCCAAAAATTTGTTTAACCTGCCAATCATTCCTAGAACATTGCTAAAGTAAGCCTGAACTTATTTAAACCAACTAATCCTCAACCTGAACCTCCAGATGGAATTAAAATCATTTTAGCACATTTTCCAATATATTGCTATCACATTTTAAAGCATTTTGAGCCTGTGTAATACTCATATCTATTCTCCTCTAAGCTTGCTGGGAAACTGGAACTCTGTATTACATTGTGATTGTATACCTGAACTGTGTGCTCTTCCTTCCATCTCCTTACATTGTATGGGGGGGGGTGAATTGCCACAAAGGGAAAGTGATTACCTTGTCTTTTGTGAAACCATATCAGTTTATCTTCTATACTGCATTTCATTCATTCAACCTTGCATTTCCTTGAACCCTATAAAGCATTCTCTACCACATTATTCTTCTGTCCCTATTTACCAGTGTGCTACCTTATCCATTTCATGTCAACTCCTTAGTGATTATAAAGAAGTGGGCTAGTGCCAGATTCTCCGTTGTTAATCTTTATCATATCAGATTAAGTGTGATATTCAATTATTAATTTATTATAAAGTGTGATATATATATATATATATTGTTTAAATTCTCAAATAAACCTTTTAACTTGCAAAACAGAACTACTTCTTGGCTCAGTGGGGTCAGGGGGATTCCAAGAGAGGGGTGTTATATAGGGGTAGTCATCCAGAACGCATGAACTGGACATAAAGATATAGCAATAAGGGTTTCCATTCAGTATCCCAGACTAGGCATTGACTTAGCTGTAGTGTTGAATTGAATCCTCTTACACACTTGCAGTCTGAATTGCCTGTAGTGTTCCCAAATGGTACTGCAGGTGAGTCTGCCTAACAACCACACATACTGGGTCGTTCCAGAGTACTGGTAATGCCAGGTTCAATAACATAATTACAAAATTAAGCCACTACATGTTCTCAGTTTCAGGATTTGCCAGTGCATCATCTAATACATCACAATAAAGAGGCAATTCAGGGTTATTTCATATCTTAAGTCAATACAAGGGGGCTTAGCTTAATTGAACATAAGTTGACAAATATGTCAAGTTCTAATTTAACTAGATCAGAAGGAAGACAATGTGGTAATAATAATAATAATTTAGCATTTATACAGCACTATGAACCCTCAGGTATCTGAGTTCTGCTTAGTATTTTCCACGGTGTGTGGTGTTCATTTATCAACGTCATAAGGATGAAAGGTTGAGTTTGGCCCTGCCGGGATTCAAACCCGCGTCAGCAAGCTCTGCACAGATGTCAAAGCGGGCACTCTACTCGCTGTGCTATCAGACCGGCTTTGGTACACTGCTAAATAATGTTCATGTTCTTTTCTTGTCACTAATATAATATTGGAATGTCTCAAAATGTCTGCACCATAAGTTGCAGTTGATAAGGCATGGGTTTTGTTGACATCAGTAGCCTAAGAAAGGTTTCTTTCTCCAAAACGTTATGAATAATTAACAACTTCCTCCCTTCTCCTTGCTTATGTGATGGCTATTTTTTAGTATCTGTGCAACTCACTTTGCTGACTAATGAAATCAAACCCCAAGGTAATAAAATATGTCTATACATTATATTGGATCCCCTTTGAAATTGCAGGTTAGACATCAGAGTATAAGAATCCTGGGTGGGTAAAAGGTCGTCAGTTTGGTTTGTTTAAAACTTATAGTGAAGACTTTTTCACAATATTGAAGCATGGAAATGAAATATTTGTAATTGCAAACCTTTAGGGTTCCTAGAAATAAGGTGCTCCTTCATCACAGCCCTATAATTGATCAGTGAGATTCCAGGAAAATTAAGAAGCAGCTTGTTTAATGTGGTACAACACACGGCCATTGTGTCTGGGGCTGGGGTCCAGAAAGCCATTATTGGCTCAAACCTTAGATCTGCAGCTTCAGCCATTCATTCAAGAGTACTCTCCCGTTGCATCAGTATCTTGCATGGCCAAAAGGCCTTCAATTAATTGTGTTGAATGAGTTTATGCAGGCATATCTTTGGGATATCCCTCATATGGAATTTTTTTAGAAAAATGCCAGGAGTGCATGAACGATTCACTACTTCAGTGGATTATGCCTGCATTGCGAATGTTTCATTTTTAAATGATCTATGGGGCAATGCAATTGAATTTAAAAATTGAATTATAGCAACATTTTAGATTAAATTGATTTTAGGCTGTTCTTAATTCATTCATAGTTTTTAGAGATCTGTTGGGGGACTGCAGGCTCACCGTACTTCCACCTCTATCCTAGTTGGAGTCGGGGACCGAGAGTCTTCTTTCTATTTCTTACCCCAGGTATGGGTGATGGCCTTGCAATAATCTATCTTGCTTCATTCCAGTGACAGCATATTCCAGCAGAGCATTCACTGCCCTGTGAACATTTCTTGGTTAGAGTGCAGGTTAATGTTAATATGACTGTTCATCTCTTACTGGTATATAGACCCCAGTCACTAGGTCGAACAGATTTTGTTATTAACTTCGTACAGCTGGTTGCCAATTTAGTCCTGGTACATCCTAATATAGTTGTGTTGGGAGATTTTAACCTCCACCCAAATGACCCCACTGACAGGTGTGCTGGTAGCTTGGTAACAGGCCTATTAGATCTATCTTTACGTGTTCGTAATCATCTTCCTATTTATTTAAGTGGCAATCTGCCTGATCTGATTTTCTCTGAAGAAGGTCTGTCTGCAAGTTTCACCCCTGTTCCAGTTATCTGGTCCGACCACTTTTTGGTACCTTTTATTATTAAAGTACCACTTTTTTTTTCCAGAGGTCTCTCGCGCAGACTATGGCATAAGGTGGATTTGTATTTGGTGACTGACCGATTACTTGAGACCAACAATAAGTTTAGGGGAGAGAGAGTTGACCCTTGTACCTCTCTCCTTAAATCACTTGTGAACGTGGCAGATGCCCTGGCCCCTATCAAACCTCATTTCGGGAGAACAAAGCCTATGGCAGCCTGGTTCACCCCTGATCTCCGGGCACAAAAGCAGTCAGGCGAAAGTCTGGAAAGGAAGTGGTGGTTATATTATGACGTGGAAATTCGTAATGTATATAAACAAGCTGTGCTACATTACCATAAGATGATTCTGGTGGAAAAATCGAAATATTATGCAAATCAGATAACAGAAGCATCTTGCTCCTCTAGGGAACTGTTTTTAGTGGCAAGGGAATTGTCAGTTTGTCCATGTAAAAGGCAAGGCAAACTGCCAGATTCACAACTGCAATGTAATGCAATTAACATATTTTTTGTGTGACAAAATTCAAGATATTGGCAAAGCCAATACAAGCAGTCAAACTGCTTTGGAGGCAGAACGGCTCCAGGAGCTGCCCGCAGGGGAACCTATAATTCCTATTTTGGCAAGTATTTTCTGTCTAGAGCCTATAGATAATGATGTTATGCTTAAGACTCTACATGGTCTGAAATCGGCCTATCCCTTTGATGCTGTACCTCTTTGTATCTTGAAAGTCCTTTCACAGAGGGCCATCCGTATGTTTACAGTGGCCCTACAGCATTCTTTCACTATAGGAAAAGTTCCTGCCACTCTGAAGCACACAGTGGTTACCCACCTCTTAAAAAAATCAAATATGAACCCAGGGGTGGTGGCCAATTATAGGCCCATTTCCCTTCTTCAGGCCTTATGAAACTGATGGAAGCCATGATTACTCCACAGTTATTGAAATTCTTGGAAGAAAATCAGTTTCTGCATCGATTTCAATCTGGTTTTTGTCCTAAAAGGAGTGCAGAATCAGTCATGATTTCGCTGCTCGATGATTTAATGGAGGGGCCTGAATGCTTATTCCCCTGGACTTCTCTGCAGCATTCTATACTGTGGATCATGCCATCCTACTGACCCGTATGAAGCAAGCCGGTGTTGCCGGGCCCCTTCTGCCGTAAGGTTTGAGTCATTTCTTGAAGGGCATTCCCAGACTTTTTCTTTTCATGCCTGACACTCTTCTACTTCTGGTTTGACTTGTGGGGTTCCACAAGGGTCAGCCTTGGCCCTCTTCTTTTTAATTTATATGTGGGGCTACTGGCTGATCTGATTGCTGAGTCAGGAGTTCTTTTTTATACCTATGCTGATGACACACAGTTAGTGTTTCGGCTGGACTCCCCCCAAACATAACCCCCCAGAAAACTCTGTGACTCTTTGGATAAAATAGGTGACTGGATGTAGGTGAATTGGTTAAAGCTGAATGGAAATAAAACAGAGGTTCTGGTTTTCAGGCCCCAAATGATGGACAGCCTCTGGTACTCTCAATATTAGCCTGACTCGGTGGTCCCATGCCCTGTTGCCTGTACATCTGTGAAAGGGTGAGGCTTCTGCTCAATGGCTTGCGAGAAGCACAGAACTCTGCAATTTGTAGTGCAGGGTTTAGAAAACTGAACATTTTGTGGAAATGTCTACCTCAATTACTCCCAGTCTGTTGAACAACGTTGATAACATCTATTGTGATGGGTCACTAGACTTCTGCAACAGGATATATCTGGGACACCCAAATATCAGATTCAACATATACAGGTCCTCCAGAACTCAGCAGCAAGACTACCACTTATGGCACAGCATCTGGCCCCTTCTACAGCCCTTCTGCATCACCTGCACTGGCTCCCGGTGGAGGCACAGATCGAGTTTAAGATGCACTGTGTCATCCACCGGGCTGTGCACGTTGGCCCAGAGTATCTGAATAATAAGATATTATGTTACTGTCCAGCCAGACAGCTCCGCCCCGCCTTGCAGTTACTCCCTAAAATACTGAGGTATCAGCAGGAACGACTGGGCGGCCATTCATTCTCAGTTATGGCCCCCAGCTTGTGGAACTCACTTCTGCTATCACTAAGAGTCATGGATGAGTACCTCTCCTTCTGTAGGGCACTTAAAGCTCATTTGTTCTAATTCAGCAACTGTACTATTTTGAGTAGGAGACATTCTCATGTTATCACCGACACCAGTGCCTAGATGCCCTTGGGCCTTAGTTGTGCTTTATACATTTTCAAATAATAATAATCATTTCTTTTAGGAGATCTCTGGTTGTTCTATTCATAGAAAATGACAGGAATGGCTCTAGATTCACGGTGGTGCAAGATTTGTCATAATAGCTCCACTTGCCACTTGCTGCTCTAGGTGAGGGGTGGGTTTCTTTCATGGGGAGGCAGTGTACATAACTGGATAGGTTGTTTTCATCTATCTGAATCCTACTGCCTACAAAATAGTTTGTGCATGCAGATGAAGATGCACATTCAACTCTTGTGTTAAGGTATATCACTTACTTTCTGCACATGTTTTGAACAATTAATACACCAAATAGGATACAATAGGTTAGGCAACAGCAGGGTCTAAACAGAATTTAGAACCTCATTTACCAACTAAGGTAGTCCCAGAACCATGTATATCTGAGCCATGTCTATTAGAACCTGGATGACATTTAAGTTTCAGTATTTAGAATACCCATCTAGTACATTTGCATACCTTGAATACTATAAATTCAGCATTCTGAATATCCTTCTCTGCATGGGGATCAGGACTTGCTTTAACACTGGAATTCATGTACTTGTATTAACAAATCTGTAAACTTAATGGATAATTTCTTCAAGGAAGTTAAGTATTATGGAAAGTCGTGCCATTGAAGCCCACATAAATTAAAGGTTGGCGGCTTCCTAATCTGTTTCTGTGGAAATTGTAGTGGTGGCCCAAATTCGCACTTCTCTGTGTAGACACACAAACAATTGAATGAGATGTTAAGATTATTCTGTGAATAGTCCTTTTTAAGACCAGCTAGTAGGCCCATTTATCTTGGATCAATCACTGAAACACTCCATCATTTTACAGATGTGTTTGTACAAGAAAGAACAAGAAAACCTGTGTCAAAGCAAAACCTGTCCCCATACCATCATAAATACTCAGTAGGCTCACTTTATATTATTCAAGATATGCAATGGCACTAGCTGATTATTCTAGATAATGGACCTTAAATGCCAGCTAGGTTTAATTTTTTTTTTTATTTCTTTTTAATTCTGGATGGAAAATGTATGGTCGGCTCTAGTGGCAATCTTTTATAGTAGACTCCAGTCTTTCACCCAAAGTTATTCAGGTGAGACATTTTTTTCTTTGCTTCTTTCAGGGAGATATAATGTTATACTTTCAGTACTATAAGCAAAACGTTTATGATTGTCTTTTCTTTATAGTAGGATGTTCTATTCAAATTGAATTCACCTTACACCCATAAGAGTTTCCTATTTGAAAATTCAAACAAATTGAAAATCTCGGTCACCATATGAGATAACTGGGGCACTGTATGTAATAACTTTCAAAAAGGCAGTCATATTTAATATGGTGCTGAGGGAGGTGTGGTATCCACATACGTGAAAATGTCCATTATACAGGGATGTGTTATTTACAGACAGACTATTGTTAGACTGTTTGTCTCCCTGATCTATCTGCATCTTAGATGTATTTTGAATGTCATGTGTTCTTCATTGTTATTAGTTTGTGCTCTTTGGGTTTTTGATTGTTGTCACAAAATGAGTGTGCGTTTCTTCAGACAACAACGCTAATAACCAACCCTACTAAAACATCACCCCTCTTCATACAACTCAAAAACCCTAACTAAACACAACCATTACTCTTGAACCACAGCAACCTGCATGCACTTCACTACACCGCTACAAGAAACACACTACACAGAGCCTTACACAAAAGCGCACAACAGACTCCTATTCGATACCACACCAACAAGCTCTGTGAATGGTGTTAACCAAACTGAAGCTGCCAACAGCACATCACAGCTCCGTTGCTCTTTCTCCAAACTTTGTCCAACCAATGTGCCCTAAACTACCCCCCTTTCTCTCAGATCCGCTAGAGTGCCAGGGGACCACTACGGTGGTGATAGTGCACGGTATAAATATCCTTTAACATTAACATATCAAGTAGTTCACAATGTGTATCTCCTTTCCGGGACTGTGGCTCAGTGAACTAATTCATCTGCAGGTGCCTGTGTTTGCCCTCATGGTCACAGGTTCGAATCCGTGCAGGTCCACTCAGCCTTTCATCCTTCCGAGGTTGATAAAATGAGTACCATTCATTTGGGTAACAATAAACATCTGTTATTAGCACCAAGATGCCCCTTCGGGGGTGAACATGCACTTTACAAATACACCTGTTATGTTATGGCTTCTCTGGTCTATATGTTTAAGGTCTTTTTCTGAACATATTTATTGTGCTATTTCAGAAGTTGTTTAAATTTGTCATTCAGAAATATGTATTGGATTTAATAATAAATGTGCAAATGTAGGTACTGTCACGGAATTGGACTAATTTGATTATCAATTCAATAAAATTTTGCAAGTTTGTTTCAGGAAACTTGTTCCATAAAACCATATACATCAAACACAAGTAAAAGTACAGTAAGAAAAGACATATAAGGGCATGCTAAAAATGGCTTAAAGCAGATAAAAAACAGTATACAAATGATCAATTCCAGCTATTATTCCACTTCCATGATTAGGAGAACTCATTCCACAAACGATTACAAATTGTGACTGCCGCTTGTAGAAAAGCAAGCAAAGACTCAGCAATTAATGGGGTATCAGGTGTCATCAGATAATAAAAACCAGGTAAATATTCATTAAAATTCATAAATTTAAGAAATGGTGATAAAAAGTGTCAACATATTTCCCTATACAATGAGCAAATGAAACATAGTGGGAACACATATTCTTTTTCAGCTGTACACAATGGACAGTTACTGTTATTTTCTTTTGTCAATTTGGCTGTCAAACCTCTTAGCCAGAGTAAATTGAATCAAGTACATGTAATCAAGAATCTATCGTGTTTGTACGTGGGCCAGACTAAGGAGCCAGGAATTTGACCAGACATAAGAAGTATATGTCTTCTGTTAAAGATTTCACATCATTATTTTTCTTCCCTACGGGTTGTACTTCTACGTATCATAATTTCCTTAATAATTATCTGTTGAAATTATTAATTTTTTAAAATAATGTATGCTTTGGTACTTTCACGAATGTATGATTTAGTACTTGAACAATAATAACTTATCCAATCGGAGCACACTCTTTCTGTATTGTAAGTTTTCCTGAGTTCCTATTGATGTGCGGGTTATCCTTCTGTATGCCACATTTACAAATATGGCTGGCATGCAGAATGCATACAGTTCAAAATATACTAGGTCACAATGAGTGAAGCTTGTATTCAGTACACCTTCACCATGAGCAAATCAGGAAATTCATGAATCAGTACTTTTGAGGGAGCACAGAACACACTAAACTATTCACTAAAACGGCATCACAGTAGCCGGTGCAATGGCACACTGAGCACACATAATGCATAGCAGTAGACATGCACACATGAAGAGGTCATACATCTCGCTAATATGTGACAAACCAACATGAAATAAACTCTGACATGATGCAAACCCAACACAATTTAACAACAAAATGGTAAACCAGCATGCTATAACTCTGTCCCCTGTGGAAATATCAAACACCTCAACATATGCAAACAATGCTACATATAAATGCATATTAAACAAGAGGATGGGAGCCCTTCTACTGAGAATGAACATGGGTCAAATACCCCGTTCTATGGAAATTCTTCAACGCAGAATGGTCTGCAACCACGTTTTAGCTCACTGCACCCTTTACAGAGAAGAAATATCGATTTGCAGTGTGGTCCAAACCACAAGGGCAGTCCAGCATTAAAATACTAGACAATTTTCCTTGGAACAAGAGTACCATCAGAAACCCCAGACACCTGTTTCAGCCTTGTTGGGCCTCCTTAATGAAGCAGAAGGAGAACCACTCTAAGGCGCACTGAGCAAGGGGTCCATAATTGGATTACCATGGATTACTTATGGTGAGACCCCATGTTTTACAAATTAAACAAGAGTGTGGGAGCCCCTCTACTGAGAATGAACATGGGACAAGTACCCTGTTCTATGATATTACTTCCACTCAGGAGGGTCTACGGCCACGTTTTAGCTCACTGAACCCTTCAGATAGAAGAATATGCATTTGCATATCAGTCTGGAGATTTGCCCAAGTGGATGGAACCATACTGATATTCAAATAGATATTTCTCCTCTGTGAAAGGTAGAGTGAGCTAAAACATGTTTCTAGACCCTCCTGAGTTGGCACTTTCCTAAAGAACAAGTAATTTGGCCGTGTTCGTTCTCGGTAGAGGGGCTCCCAGACCCTTTTCTTGAAAACATATTAATACATTTATGCATAACCGGGCCATTAAAAGAGGCAGAACTCTGAATACGCAAACCTTTGATGAATCCAGTACCCACTAAAACAGTCCTGCTGAAATAACACACCGTTAGATGGACTCCTAGAACTCCCCATCCATTCCAGGACACTACACATACCACAGAGTACATGGAACGCACAAGCACTGACAACCCGTTCACCTTGCAGAACAACAACAATGTAAACCCTAAGATTTGGCTATAGGTGTTGCATATACAAGCACAATCGCGATGAACCACCCTACATGAGACGATAACTCATGGTGTGTAAAGTTTCTTTTTAGCTAGTTTGATTTTTGCAAATGTGCAATTTGTTTGCCTGCCTCAATTATTTAGCAGGTGCAATTACCACTAATTCTCTGTACAGCTAAAAATCAATGTGTACAGGTTTTTGCATGCACAACACACAAATACATTTGTGTGGAAAAATGGTGATGCACAACTCCATTTGCAAAGTTAATTTCTTGCTAAAGAAAATTCATTGAAACGTAAAAAATAAACATATATCTACACACTTTATCGAACTCAAAAGATGTGTAGTTATAATTTTGGGGAATGTATTCATGCATAGTGTGCATTAAGTAGGCATAAGTGGAAGTCCATGCACACACACAACACACACAACTTTGAGATCAGCTTGCGTTCTCATCTGTCTTGCTGACTGTGTAAAAGAGTTTGGTATTTGAGGTTTCAGAGAGCACCACTGCCTAATTCACTATGTGGTATATTGTATGATAGGAATATTTAGGTGGGGTGGCAGACCATAAAACCATTTACCCCACATCAGGTGGGGCAGCAGGGGGGGTGGTGGAAATATCTCATGGAGGAAGGAAGCCATGAAGATGGAGGTGTGAATTTGCATTAAACCCCCTCCCTCGGAAACAGGCCAGACTTGGGTGAGACAATACGTTGCGCCAGGAGCCAGATCTGCTTGCAAGGCTGGGTGTGCACATACACAGGAGTCTACGATTCCCAGGACTGCCGCAGAAGTAGAAGGCTGTGGTAAGTGAGAGCAAGTTAATTTTGAAATCTGTGTCTCATTTAAATTGAGTTACTTTTAACAACTAGCCATTAGAATTGCACTTCTAATTCTTGATTCTAAACTCAGGGAACTATATATAATCTCTGATCTCCAAACGCCAAATTATATACACTAAACTATCTGTAACCTCTAATCCATACTATATATTAAACTATGCCATATATTAAAATATACTGTATATTAAACTGTACAATAATATGCATTACATTATACTGTGCCCCAGAAAGAATATTGCAGTTATCCAGTAGGAAACCCTATTGAAACATTTGCCATATTACAGCTTTTGGCTTACTAGAGCCAAAAGACCAGATTTGTACTGCCTCAGTGATTGGTGGCAGGATGTGGGTGATGTGGGGCCTACGCCATGAGGGCTAATGGGTTGTATTATTGGTACATGTTGGTATCTTCTTGTTTTGCTCGTAAAGGTTGGTATTTCCTATGTGTGAAGCCACTTACATTACATTGTTATTCTGGCACAATGTCAATTATTACATTACATGAAATACTTAACTTGAAATACTTAATTTGAGGTAAAGTGCATTAAACAAAATAATATAAAAATAGAGTGAAATATTATCCAAATATAGATAATAGATGTTGAAAGAAAAGTATGTTAGTCCTGAAAGTATATTTCTGGTGAAGGAAGACAAACACTCTTCATTTACTGTTGTATTGTGATATGTGTGGTCAGGATAACTAATATCTTCCAGTGTTCCTTTGGATCTATCAACAATTTCCTAAAATGTAAATGTCCTGTATGTAACTTAACTATTATTTTTCTGGAAGGAATTATTCATTCTTTGATGATGTCCCCTGTCTGACTCTTGATGTCTATGTGTCTTTGTATGTGTGTGTGAGTGTGTGGGTGTGTGGTGTGTGTGAGGATAAATTAGGGGTGCAGGCACCACCACCTGCTGTGCAATGTGGGGCTGAAGGGCAGCATGGAGAGGATCTCCTGGTTCCCCCTAGAAGTGTGGTTAAGCAGGAGGGCCTTGTCACATGTGCCCTTAGCGAATACTTGCACTTTAAGAGGAAATCAAAATCATTGTTATAACTGCACCAGCCCAAGAGATCAGACCTCGCAGGCTTAAATAACTTTTATAACATTGCATTTCTCACGTGCCAGCATCTAGAACAAGCAAAGTCTTAAACAACTGAACAGTAGAGAGAGCAGTGAACCTGGCTACACATGAGCAGAGATGATCAATTCATGAGCTTCCAGGTGTATGCAGCACCACACATGCCTACCAAGGAGAAAACAATGAACCAGCCTCTTGAAGGCTCTGTCCATCCATTGTGGAGGTCACCTATTTCCTTAGTTGATTTCACTAAACAGTAGGTGTGATTAGCATTCAACCTATCCTATACTTACCATTTGGCTATACGTGTTGCATATACAAGCACAATCGCGATGAACCACCCTACATGAGACGTTAACTGATGGTGTGTAAAGTTTCTTTTTAGCTAGTTTGATTTTTGCAAATGTGCAATTTGTTTGCCTGGCTCAATTATTTAGCAGGTGCAATTACCACTAATTCTCTGTACAGCTAAAAATCAATGTGTACAGGTTTTTGCATGCACAACACACAAATACATTTGTGTGGAAAAATGGTGATGCACAACTCCATTTGCAAAGTTAATTTCTTGTTAAAGAAAATTCAGTGAAACGTAAAAAATAAACATATATCTACACACTTTATCGAAATCAAAAGATGTGTAGTTATAATTTTGGGGAATGCATTCATGCATAGTGTGCATTAAGTAGGCATAAGTGGAAGTCCATGCACACACACAACACACACAACTTTGAGATCAGCTTGCGTTCTCATCTTTCTTGCTGACTGTGTAAAAGAGTTTGTTATTTGAATAGAAATGAACCACTGATACTGTCACTTAACTCTAGCCCAGTTCTGTGGGTGGAAGGAAAACCCTATACAAATTGAGTAACAGTTCGGAGAGCAGGATAGTAAAAATGGATTGGCCAGCTAGACGATCAGACCACTGGAGAAGTCAGGCAACCCAGGGCCCGGTATAAAACCCATCTGTGCAAGAAGCTTTATACCCTACTGACCAGAACCGCAGAAGAACAAGGTCATTTGCTGCAAGTGCTACATAGCAACACACCTTTGTTGTGTTGGCGCCTTTGTCAAGGTGTACTTTCATATTCTACCAATGATCCCCCTTCACTATTTTTCACACTTACATATTTATATTTAGACAATGTAGGTTAAATTACAGTAATGCCACTTTATTATTCTTAGTTGTGTCCCACATATTCTTCTTTTAAAAGTGCCTTATGATTTTTACAATCCTGAAATCGAAGATATGTCATAATTAATTAAACTGTTACATTACTAAAGAATGCATTTGAAGAGATTGAGATTTAGTGTCTACAAGAGGGGGGCACATGCAGTAATACCAAAAGCCAAACACCAGGAAGTAAGGTGTTGCACAGAGAAATATACGTGAAAAGACATAGAAGTTATTTGTAGTCTGTACATTGGGCTAGATAGAAGAGCCTGGATTCAGAGGAAAAGAGCACACATGACGCAAAAGCTATATTCATACGCTTTATTTCTTTTGTTTCTCTACAGTGCGCCTATGCACACTCATAGCATAGGTGCAAAAAGGGCCTTTTCCTATCTGCTTTCCTGGTGGAACATAAGTGTTGCTTTGAATTTTGTTTTATTGCCTTTTAAAACACATGATGGTCAACCCATTTACATTATTGCATAAAGGTAAATAGAAGTAGGGTATTTCCAGTTTAAGGATTAGGTATAAAAAATGAACAATAATTTATAGAATGGGTACTCCCAGTTTTTTGATGACAGGGGGTTGACACTATCAAAAGGGGAGACTAGGATATCGAAACAAAAACAATGATAGGTCAACTACCCCTTCCTTTAGTCCCTGAGGCCCACAAGGTATAATCCACGCCCATCTGGTTCACTTTCAGATAGGTAAAGACCACAACTTTTTAGGGTTAAAATAACATAGGGCCTCATTACACGGTAGGCGGTAAGGGTTTACCGGTACCGGTAAACCCTTACCCCCTTACTACGGGGTCCCTTTGCGGGTTGGTACATTAACGCCTGCTTTTAGCAGGCGTTAAAAAACAAACCCGCAAAGGGACCGGGGTGCTAATTATGGTACCGCAATTTGTGGTACCGTAATTAGCGCCTTCCCCATTCCCATTATGCCCAATGGGGCAAAAATGGGAATGGGGAAGGGCAATGGAGGAAGGAGGAATTAACGCCTTCCCAACCTTGGAATAGGGTGCTAATTCCCCTTTCCTCCAAGGCAGTACCAGTAAATTACCAGCATGAACCATGGCGCTAATAGCGCCATGGTTTACCGCCTACCGTGTAATGGGGCCCTCATTCTTTAATGTCAGTGTATTTTCTGCAAAATTTTAAGAATGGGTCCTATAAGCGCACCTCTACGGAAAACAATTCTCAGACATTGGGATATGATAAAAACGGAAGATTTTAACCCTGCAAAACCCTGTTTCCCCTTTAAAAGGCAAAAAAATCTGAAAGACAAACTGGTTCACACTTACCCACTACAACCTAAACCTAAAAACACCCAGAACACATTATGGGGTTTATCCCCGGTGTCAGGTCACCATAAATGTGGAAACTGTTCAGTTTGCCCTCAAACGAAGGAGCTGAAAAGTATCACTTTAGGTACACAAAATATTGAATTGCTAGAATTTACTAATTGTCTAACCACTTGGGCAGTGATTGCCATCATTTGTCCTTGTAATTTAGTTTATATAGGTAAAACAAAGCGGCAGGTAAGACAAAGGATTTGTGAGCATAAATCATGCATAAAAAACCACACAGAGAATAAACCATTGGTAGCTCACGTTATTAGTAAACAGCATAAATCAACTGATCTGCTCTGGTGTGTTTTGCAAGAGGTGAAACAAGCCCCCGGCGGGAGGGGGTGATCGAGATCTTGCCCTAAAACGGTTCGAACAAAGATGGATCTACAACATCGATTCAGTTAAGCGAGGTCTCAACATAGTGGTAGAATGGAACATCTTCCTATAATCTTCTTCCCCTCTGGTAGACCCTTTGTACTCTTAGCACTGCAGCTGAGTACTTTAGCGGGAGTAGGGTAGAATGTCAGCCAACACCTTATCCTTCCCCCCCCTTGTTCTCTTTATTTAGGTCTAAGATCTTTCACTTGGGACTCCGTCGTATTACTTCCAATGAAATTACCATTTTACGCATACGATGAGGGTCGCCGAGTTACTTGCTGGGCTACTCAACACAATGTTATAACAATTAGTGCATCATTGAACAATACCTGCCCAAGATTTTCAAGTAAAATAACAGTGTGATAGCTCATGTGATATGAATTTCATAGTCACCTGCTCTTTCATTCTTTTTGGAATAGAGCATTGCCTTTTTGAGCGCTGCATTTTTTCAATTTTTTATTTTGGGAATAGGCCCAATTAGTGAACACAAAACACGCTCTGGTAGGGCATAAGTCTCCAGCTTCAATACGACCATCACATCTGTTGCCGTGCCCAGCATTGTATGGCATCACAATATCTAGTACTTGATCCTGACATTAAGGTTAAGGCACTACATATTCCAGCAGCCCTGTAGTTCCTTAGCACTCACTACATAGACACGTGACGATGGGTCACGTGATCATTAACCCTGACGTTGTTGAAATATTTGAAAATAGGCCCAAATAGTGAACACAAAACACGCTCTGGTAGGGCATAAGTCTCCAGCTTTAATATGACCCTTTCTTCTGTCGACGTGCCTAGCATTGCATGGCATCATAACATCTAGGATTCGATCCTGATACTAAGGCACTACATATCCCAGCAGCCTTGTAGTTCCTTAGCATACACTATACGGACACGTGATGATGGGTCACATGATCGTTAACTCTGACGTTGGACAAGAAGTTTAAATAAACTGAATGGCCGGTGCCGTGTAGTAGACATCGATCGACCTACTAGGAATACACAGACACATTAAGTGAGGTAAGCGGGGGTAAATTGCATGAAGCTTGCAGACATCAATGTGGCAATGCCGCTCTAGTAGCTGTGCATTCTCGAAATCTATCGGGCTCTGCTCCGTACACTAAATGGGGAAAAATTGCATGACACTTGTAGACATCAGTGTGGCAATGCCTCTCTAGTAGCTGTGCATTCTCGAAATCTACCGGGCTCTGTTCCGTACACTAGAGGGGGAAAAATTGCATGACGCTTTGTAGACAATGTTGTGGTAATGCCGTCCCAGTAGCTGTGCATGCCCAATATTTTCCACGCTCTGCTCTGTACACTAGGGGACACCAGTAGTAGATGTACTGACAGCCATTTTTCAAGTCCTTCCCTCCCTATAACCTGAGAGGCCATCTGCCATTTGTATTTACTAACAGGAATATAAGCCAAAAAGCTCTGATACGGCTGTTGCCGCCATATGGCAAGATCCCACAGGAGTAAGATTTTTTTTGTGCTCGCACAAATCACAAAACTATGAACTAATTAACACACATATGGGTATGATTTCTTTGTTTTTTCACTAGAGACCACTGACACATGCACCCAATAGAGGGAAAGTCCCCTATGCACCGACAAGACCAAGATTGTCTTGAGCAATTACATCATGGGAACCACGAAGTAATATTAGTCTCCCGCATACGCGGAATTACGGTTTGAAGATAATATACATTGACTCTAGCACAAGTTAATGTACTTAACTCTAAAGGATACGATCACAATATTGATCAAGACTTATGTGTTCACAGGTTTTGAATAACCACACCTTCTGAATCAAGCATCCGCTAAGGAGCCTGACTTTGTTCATCATTGT
The DNA here is from genome assembly GCF_040938575.1 of Ambystoma mexicanum. Lineage (NCBI taxonomy): Eukaryota > Metazoa > Chordata > Amphibia > Caudata > Ambystomatidae > Ambystoma > Ambystoma mexicanum. The sequence goes on from NC_090937.1 coordinate 866,161,048, forward strand.
CATATCAAGACTCTTTTCCTAAGATGTCCTGAAGAAATTTGAGTTACACACAGGTTAGTCCACAGATGGGCACTAATAATGATATGCCTTAGCCACAACTGAAACACTAAAACTGACATTTCTTTTCTTAAATATCTCTTCCTTTTACATGTTTTTAGATCAAAACAGAAGACACATTGAACCAGGGAAAGTATTCATTACCTGTTATAAAACAACTTGCTGTTCTGTCCTGAAGACGCCCAACAAAACCAACGGCACTGTGAGGGTGCCCTGTATGAGTTCATGTGGCCGAAACATATGTCGACTGAATAATAAGAAACAGTTACCACCTGTTCTTCCTATATCTCTTTGTACACTAAAAAGTGGAAAGGTTATGTTGTTGAATGTACAACACTAAATATACCTTGTACTTTTGCCATCAAGTGAGAGCGAGAGGCTGCAGATGAACATCAAATAAATTAACAAAACAGTAGCCTCCATAGATTGATGTCACACCAACAAATGCAAGTGTGATTAAGGTTCTTAACCCCAGATCCACTAGTACTTTAAAACAGTATTGTAAACTGTTCTTCCCCTGTCTTTATCTTTTAGACAATTATATTTCTTTGACTTGATTTTTTCTATATTTACTTTGAAAGTTCGGTGTAAACACACCAATAAGATTGTAAGTGTTTGACACAGTTTTTGTTTACTTGTTGTTGTGTTTTGGTTTAGAGGACCCATTCTTGTACTTTTTTTAAATTTTGCAGAACATACACTGAAATGAAAGAATATGTTATTTTAACCCTAAAAAGTTGTAGTCTTTACCTACCTGAAAGTGAACCAGATTGGCGTGGATTATACCTTGTGGGCCTCAGGGACTAAAGGAAGGGGTAGTTGACCTATCATTGTTTTTGTTTAAAAAATGAACAAGACATTGACCATGTTTTAGGAGTCATTATATTTTAGTTAAAAGACCACAGCTCACAGTAAAATTTAATTTCTGCTGACAGGATGAAACAATGGAGATTAGCTCATCAAGTTCGAGGAACACAGAAGTCCACAGTAGCTAATTCATTGTTGTCAAAGGAAACATTTCCCATGGGATGAGCCTGAGCCAGATACCAGTTGCAGTTCCACACCATACATTTCAAGGGCTATGGCAGTGAATATAATAGCCAACTAGGATTAAATATGAGAAATACAAATTCACCAACAGTGTCCTGCAGAGTATGTTATACCTACAGTTGGCAGAATGCAGGGAAGGAGGTGGGGAGATGACAGGTACAAGGGCGAAAGATCATTGGAACCAATCAGCGAGCTGGGATATGGTGTTCAACCTTGGAACTCTTATGCTTTGAGATTGTGTTATCTCCAAACAAAAGGATCCAGTTAAAAGTTGTAGCTGCCTAGCTATTTAGTATGTTGAACTGTGCCAGCCAATCATAACTGCGAGTCTTTCTGCTGGTCAGCTTAGTGATGTGATTCAGGAGTGGAATATTTAATATTATGTTTTCAGAAACGGATATTGTGGGTTTGTGTTTCAGGAAATCCTGATCAAAGAAATCTGATGTATGGAGCTATAGGTGCCTGATGATGATCCACCAATCACTTCTTTGACCTGCCCCAAAATGTAACTAATGTGTTTTATGTTTATAAAATGTGCACCCGCAGTAGGCAGAGTTTGAGAACCTTCCAACCCGTTAAGTTTTCAGGACTGTCTGAACCTGCTGTGGGGGGGGGGGCAATACAGCTGTATTCCTTTTGCAGTGCCTACTGTTCTGTGGAGTATGTTTTGTACCTTTTTAGAATATTTATGTAAAGTAGTGCCTCTTTACATTTTATCATTTCATATCCGACACGCGTTTTGATGCATTGGGATTTTCTTCATGTCTCTATCAATTATAAAAAAGACAAAACATATTTATCATATCAATATATTAATATCTTACTCTCCCCCTAGCCCTCTACACTGCATGTCCACTCAAGACTAAAGTGTAGCTGGTCATAACAGCGCCTTGATGCCTATGGGTTTAGTGCGCTTTATAAATGTAAAAGTAAATAAATAAATATATGTGAATCTATATGAGTGTATAAAACAATGTTATAACTAAACATTTTGTTATATATTAAAGAGCATCTCATTTAATAGACTGTATGTGATATTTGGTTACGTTCTTCAAGTTAGATTTTGTATTACATCATTGATTCACTTTCTGGCCAATTTCTCCTACAATTTTCTCTCTTATCTAAAGAATACAGAAAAAGGCATATCCATATGCATGGACACATGTGGCATCTTAATTTATTAGAGGTCCAAATAAAAATGAATATAAAAATGATGAATATATTTAGTTACCTTGAATTTCTTACATATTAGTACAATTTAAATCTATCTTCACTTTTCTTAAAGTGTATTTCCTTAACTATTTTCCCCTTTACTTTTCAGTACTCTGTTTAAAAAAAGAAAGCAAATATTCCACAGTTTAGAATTAGTTATATTCAATTTTGGCAGGAAATGATCAAAAACTTATTATTGAAATTGTTACATTTTGGGAAACAATTACTATGGATCCATCATTTATATAATATGAACTCTATATAAAAGAATATATTCCAGAATAGCAATTTGAACAAAGAGAGTTGTGGACAACAAAAGGAAGATAACGGAAAGGAATGAAAGAAGAAAGAAGGAGAAAACTTGAAAACGACAAACAGAAAAGAAAAATGGGAATTTGTTTGCTTTTTAACTTTGTTCGTTTTATTTTTTTTTTAAGTAAGAATGTGCAAATCATCTACCATAAAACATAGAAATAGAATGATGAAAAAGTTTATTTTTAAACAAACTCTTTTAAATAAAAAAATAAAAAATAAAAGTTATGTTTAATCTCTACATTTATTCTGATACAAGTCTTCCAATTCACTAAAATTTAATTTCTTACCTCCTCTTCCAAAATAAAGCCTTTCGGCACGTAGTAGGCAAACCCTTTTGTTCAGTTAGATATGTGTTAAATACAAAAAAATAACCCACGATTTTTATGGTCAATTACGTCATGACTTGATTACGTGAAATGACATCTTGATGCTTTTGTTGCCATAATGGAGCTCTGTTAGAGAATTAGTTGCGCCATTTTTGAGTGGTGATGTTTTACTTTAACAATGTATTAACAGGAATTAATACTTAAGAGCAATGGCTCTATTATTTTATATAATGACTCTTCAACAATTTGGTACAAAGTCCTTCTTCAATTAATAAACTCTTTCTTTTACTCTATTACAATTATAGTTAGCTTCCTGTCACATTAAGGACTCTTTGTATGTTAGCAATCACCACTCAATTATTGATGTATTCATTAGGTACAACATAAACTTTATTTTTAATAATTAATTAGAATATATATTTTTGTTAAACTGAAATACTCTTCAAATCTCATAAACTAAAATATCCTGAGCTGGATTCCTTAATTAACTCATATTAGATCAATTCCTCCGCTCTTCTTATTTACTACTTTTTATTTGAATATTAAACAAATTGATTTGCATGAATTCATCAGTGACTTAAAGCAAATTCATTACTTGGGCCCAATTGATGTATTTGCCCTTTAAACATAGCTATATTCATATGAAAAGAACATTAATCAATTTACTCATTGGAAATGATGTATCCAGAGTTAGTATTCTAAATGTTTAACAACATATGATTGCACGTTCTGTTACTTGACAATTCTGACATGATACTACATCCATTCTCATGTCATTATTTTTCTTCTAAAGTAACAGAAGAAAACTGGGTGGAACCACACAGTTATCCAGACACTCACACACTGCTCTCTCCAAAGAGCTGCTATGTTAATTCAGGGCATATTGCTGCAAACATTCTCCAGAATTAGAAATGTTATAAATAGGTTGCTCCGTGAGAAGTAGTTATCAAAGTTCCAAAATGTTTTGCATCATAAAATGGTTTTAATAACAGAAAAATAGAGGCAAACAGCATCTATATTTCTATTTGTCTGTTATGAAAACCATTTTTATGATAGCAGCTCTTTGGAGAGAGCAGCGTATGAGTATCTGGATAACTGTGTTGTTCCACCCAGTTTTCTTCTTTTACTTTGGACTTTGGATCCCAGTGTCACTGGATCTTTCTTTAAAATTAATTTACATCAGCAACCTGAATTTTTGTGAGATATCACACTGTATTCACTATCCCAGTGGTGCCCACCTAACCTATCCACAATTATTTTTCTTCTACACATTCTTTGTATGCATTTTTATGAATTTCAATGTATGGGACTATATCAACTTGTAAACAAGTTAATCAAAAAGCATTGTTTCATATTATCTGCATGCCTGCACATGAGTTCAGAGCACACACTCTATTTCATTAGCGTCTATGAGCATATCATAAGACTAAAAGTTATTCATGGTCATGGTTTAGCCCCTCTCTGAGACTTCTTAAAATATATATTTATATCCATATTGATTCCCTTTCCTAGGAATCACTTCCCTATTACTTGCTGCAATTGCAAAATCTTCGTTCACCTACCAAACAGCCAGCCATATGCAAGGATATTATTGAAAGGGGAACATTTTAAGAGACTGTGAGTGACTTTGCCGACAGACAAGGATAGACTGTTTGGATCAAGACAGTATTTTCTCTGCAAGTTTTTGAGTTTGGCCACTTTTGATTTTAGAGTTAGTCAGGAGATGGATTTACACCCAGAGAGGCATCGGAAGAGATATTTCCTTTAAGTAGCCTTGGTTAATGAGACTTGCACATTTTACCTTCCTAGAAGTTACCACCTGTTGAGAAGCACACTCAATTGTAAACTTCTGGGGAAGGCTCAGAGCATACATGCCAAGGCGGGTGACTCATGATTTTTCAACAAAAAATGGTTCTATTTTTTACTGTCTCCCACCTAAAATAACTATATCAGCAAAGTAATCTTATGGGAAAATTACATTCTCCCGATTTCTGTGGGGAACTCTCCCTCTCAGGGGCTTCAGAATATTGGCAGGTCTGTCAGAGGGAGAAGTATTTAATTGTTACGTGAAGATTTATTGTCTTCATACGTTGCCTTGTGCAATGCATTACATTACCTCCCCACCCAGTATGTACTCTGTTTATAATAAATGCCTGAAACCCATACCCTTATCAGGTCATGTTTTCCCAAAGGCCTCGTGACAACTAACACATGTGGGGTGAATCAATATAGGCATTAACAAAAGGTGACATGAGTCTTGGTGAAGGAAGATAAACACTGGACCTCAGGTAGTTGATCTTCTTATGTTGCTTTGCTGTGTTGTGTGTATGGTCACTCATTTCATACAGTGCCTCTGATGATGAATCAAGAATTTCAAAAAACATAAATGTAACATTTTTGGGGAAGGATTTTTTAAATCACACTTATGACTTAAATCAATATAGTTCTCTGTTTTCCGTACCCTGGACTCTCCAGTGAAGATTGCAGCAGCAAACCCAAGATGGACAAGTGGAGGGTGTTGACATTTTCTACTTTGTTGTCATCTAAGTCAGCAGTAGAGACAACAGGGACAATTTCAAAATCTCCCAGATGCACCTGTTCCAAATCTTCAATACCTGGAACAGTATATGTGTGGGGTAGGAAGCGCTAATTCATCTTCAGCAATGGTAGGATTAATTTACTTTTGGCTGACAGAGTTTTCCTTCTGTCTCTTTTGTTGGCTGCTGATGCACTCAATATAATTTCAGAGTTGACACTGGCAGTGTGGCACACTAGATATTTGATTTCAAGGTTTTTTGGTTTTGATCATTGCTTCATATTGCTCTGTGAATAAACAGAAGCACATAATATATTGTCTTTGCAGAGGCAGAGCAGAGTGTGGTGGCAGGGGTAGGGATATTGCTGGTGCCACTGGGACTGTTTTGTTTGGACGTGAATTAGAGGGCATTTCTCCAGTTCCTTTGCTGGGAAGTTGCATGCATGAACACTCCCTATCATATGCCACAATTTAGTGCACCACCCATCTCTAGTATTTTTACAAATCACCCTATGGAAGAGGCAAAAGCAGACCCTCAAGATCTGTGGAACTTGCTTACGTTTACAGTTGTGTAACTGAGGAGCCATGACTGTTCTGATATTGACATGTGTTTATAAGTGCTGGAGTATGCTCCAAAATCCTGTTCTTCCTTAATTGCCTGCCCCATGGTCTCAATCTGGTATTTGAGCAGATCAACCAGATGTATTGCACCACTGATGAAAGTATTATCATTGCTGATATCCTGTAAAGTGTATTAAAAATGTGTTGGAAGCTGGGTGAGCCATTCCATGAGTCCCCATTACCTATGAGTGAAAAACATGGATGGCATTTATCATCTTTGTGCTGCATAACATATCCATTGATTACTTTGTGCAGTTCAAGGTAGAGTTAAAGCATATATAGCGTGGAATACCATAGGATGGACTCATCCATAGTTTACAATCTTCTCAGTGTCTTCTGAGCTTTGACAGAATTGCTAAAATTGCTGCACATTTTGTGAAATATAGCAATTACATTGCAACCTCTGTGTCTTTTCTCAGGATGGCAACTACTATGAGTTTCAATAAAAATGTGAAAAACAGGGCAAAACAGGGCACACATGCCTTCAGTTATTGCATACATATTGTTGCTGTCTTTGATGCAGAAAACAAAACCAACTGTTTATACTTGTGGTCCAAGCCATTACGCAACCATGACATTCAATACTGCAAGGATGGTTATTGATGTGTGTGCCATCTGCTTCTTTTCAAGCATGGATAGAGTTGTTTGCTAATGGCATTTCTGCAGTGTGGCAGTTAAGGCAGTGGGGGTTGATCAGCTGGTACTTTCTTCCTTAAAAGAAGAGACGCCTGGTGTCCATTGGTGTACAAAGAGACTGCTACCTGTCCACTGCTTCACATGCTAGTTATCACATGAATGGTGTGCACTGTCTACTCAATTAGTGCTTTTTTGATGGTCGCTAAAAGTGTACTGTGAAATTCAGGGACTGGGATTATGTAAAATGATGAGCGGCTGGGTTCCAGATATTTTGAATAAACAGCTTTCACAAATTCGTGGAAGCCCGTTCACCAACAAATATGGCAGAAGTTGAACCTCCTATGTGTTGGCCAGTTTTCCATTAAAGGCTAAGCTGTGAATGTGTGCTGTCAAATTTAGTGATGGTGCCTACCTCACTATGCAATGGGTATTAATGAGCCGGGTAACATCTCCCCTGACATAGGTTATGGTTGGCTTGAGGCTTGCTACCATGCTCATGTCTTCATATTCTTCTTCAACCATAACCGCTGCCACTTTGGGAGGATTTCCAGCAGCTGACCCATCTTTTCCTAGTAAGCATGCAAGTGAATTTTTGGACTGTTTTCCTAGTGACTTCACAGTTCCCCAGTGCCAACATGTGTGACCAGTGTCCCAGGGCCTGGCACAAACACTTTTTACAGTATTTGCTGTTTGAAATGTGATTATTCTTCTTATTTGATGTCGACTTTTCCACATTGTATATATCAGTGAGTGCACATCCTAAATGAGTACTTGTATTGGCAGATTTAATTGTAAACATAGGAAAAGCCAAGGCCCCTTGGGTAGTTGGGCCACTGTCTGTTGCCGCCACTGTGCTCACAGTCATGCTTAAATTACTTTCCATACAATGGCTTAATTTATGTTCCATGGGCACAATACCCATACTGATGTGTGGCACATACAATTGTTTGCTTTGTGATGTACTTCTGTTGTTTCTCCTCAGTCACACCTGAACTCACATATCCAGTACTAGCATAGTAGCACTGATATCAACATCACTAGAGTGATACTATGCTATATACTAAATTGGTTTGGATAAACGTTTACTTTTTGACCTCACACGCACTTTGTCTTGGTCTTTTTCCCATCTGGGGTGTGTCCATCATTGACTCTCACTGGGGAGTTATTAATGCCTTTTTGGGGGACATTCACTTTCACCACCCCATGGAAATCATAGCCAAGTCATGCCTTACCTGCCACAACTATGCCAACAATGCTAACATTGTCTAGAAGCTTACCCAGGACACAATAGAGCACCAACCAGATCTCATTGGGAGTCTCTCACTAATAGACTACTGGATAAAAGCAAATTGACTAAATTAAGCCTGACCAAAAATGGAAACCACGATCTGTAATCCGAGCCCACAAATATTGCTGCCAAATTAAATGGGAGTCTTTTCTCAACTGACAATGAGAATCAGAAACCTCAGATCAAACAACTTCTGCATCATGGACCAAAATTTAAAGAAATAGCCATAAGCTACTTCTTCCAACTATGTCATATACCTGTTATTCCCATATAGACACCTGGGAGTGTTCAAACATGCACTCTCATGACTGAACTATGCATATAGACTTTACTTTTGCCTCCGGGGCTACATCTTGGACCCCTTACAGAGAGTACACGATCGATCATCCAGGCGCCTTTGCATGTGTATGCTGAGATACTTTTTATGGGTGCGCATTTCAGAGAAAACGGTTTGCATTAAGGCTTTTAAATTGTCTGGACAATTGGAGATGGGAAATATGGGACCAAACCACCCTTCAATGGATTTCAATGAAACACAGAATCCAATCCATATCCCTTTCCATAGGCCAAATAATCTTCAATGGCAGTCACTCTAGGCCACTGCAAAGATGTTCACTCACAACATTCCGGGAAAGACTCTCTAATACAGCAACGAGGCTTTAATAAAAATCCCATTAAGAGGACATTTTAGGGAGGGTCTTCTTACACAGTCCCAGATCCAAGTTATGGAACTATGTACCCATAAAATTGAGTACACTGGAAAATCATCTGATCTTCCGGAAACCCCTAAAAGCATGGATGTTAACTTGGCTATTAAAGAGTGCTAATATGCACATTCCACAGTATGGAACTTACTTACATGGCTCCGACTCGATCATGTGTCTTTCACAATGGACCTAGGACAACATGACTGTTGCGTAGTACGCAATAGTTCTGAGCATGCACGAGCCTCGTTCCATCTCGCGCATGCGCTTGTTAATAAACGAGGTCCCGAGACGACAGTTGCCACCAGGACCCACACCAGTAAGACATCTCCTGCGTGATTTTTACCTGACATCTGTCTGTATGTGTGTGGGGCGGCCTGGGGCACTGCCAATGGTTAACACTGGCGACGAGGTGGTACCATGTGTGTGATTGTGACATTTTATGATGATCGGATGTCGGAGAAAGTGATCCATCGCACTACGCGGTTACGGACCCGACGCAGAGGGAGCAGGCGGCCATCTTGATTTCAACATTCCCAGTGGTTGCGGCCCGCAAGGGTGCTCGTGCCCCACCGTGACAACATTGAGAGCAATTTCTTGACACTCCATGGCTGTTAGGTGTCTAATGGCCATGGCAACATTTCTTTGAAGGTGCTGGCTGTCACACAAAGCATCTACCTGACAAAGCCATCACACTGTGCTACTGGATTCCTGCCTTCCAGTCCAGAAGCAAAGAAAAAAAAAACAAGGTCAGTGGGGACACGCTGCACTGGAGGGACCCTACCAGAGGGCTGATGGTAGTCCACATTTCATCAAGGGGGTGGGGCCACCCGGCAGGTGAATGACTAATATCACAGTGAAGTCTTCACACAGATCCCTGTAATGGTGAACAGGAAGAAGGAGATGGTGCACCTGTGCCAGTACCATGCAGGCAACAAGGTACTTTGGCGCCCATGCCAGAGTTCGATACATACGGGCCCCCCTCTAAACTTGAACCTCAATGGCTGTTGTGGGTGAAAAAACTCGAAATGTTTTTCAGAGCCACTGGGGAGACAGATGACGATGCAAAAGTGGCCACATTGGTGTGCTCAGCTGGAACATAGGTACACAGGACATTTGACTTGTTAAACCTTCAGGTGACCACGTACGATGCTGTCAAACAGGCCCTCCAGAACCATTTTCTCCCCATGGCGATTGTGGACTTCGACAGATTCGTTATGTGTGAAGAGAAGCAGGAAGGCAAAGAGTCCCTAGACCAGTTCTGTGCGAGGCTGAGGCACCTGGTGAGCACCTACAGGTGGGTGAATGAAGAGGAAATGGTGCGAAACCAACTAATCCAGGGATGCAGCTCAGGGAAACTGCAGAGACAGGTCCTTCACAGAGCCAGGCCTGACGCTCACACAGATCCTGGACACTGGGCGGGCATATGAACTGGCCGAGAATAGGGGTGCTAGGATGGATGCAGCGGTGCACCCAGGTAGGAGTGAAGAAGCTTTTGCGGTGGGTCGACCTGCACCAGGAAAGTCACATTGGGCCAGAAATGAGCTGAAGGTCCTCCACCTCCCTCTAACCCACAGACCTGCCAATATTGTGGGTATGATCTGCCTCACACGGGGGAATGCCCAGCGAAAACGAGAGTTTGCGGCAGATGCAGCACGGCCGGACATTATGCTATGGTGTGCCGAGCAGCTGTTCTCTCAGTGAGAGTGAGAGGAGGCAACCCCAGAAGATTTAGGAGTGTGTCGACCGATGAACAGGGAGTGCAAGAACTAGACATTGCTGAGGAAGAGGAAGACAAGGAGGAAGTCTTTTTCATCTCAAACATCACAACAGGAGTAAAAAGGAGAATACCATCAACTTGCACTGTGAACATCGAAGATGTACCGACACCTGTATTGATCGACAGAGGGGCGTCGGTCTGCGTCCTGGCAGCAGAACACTATGAGGCTCTCCCAGGTCCACCTAAACTGGAACCGTCCAAGGCCAGGATAGATACTTTTGGGGGGGATGTGCCGCTGCCAATCCACTGAGTCTTCGTGGCACCCATCTCCCATGGGCACAATACCATCAAGGCAAAATTCTTTGTAACTGACCTAAGCCCGCAGTCACTATTAAGTTGTGCTGCCTCCAAGGCTTTAGACATTGTACACTTCACCATGTCGGTATACCAAACGGATATTGCCCGTCTCTTGAATCGGTTCGAGAGCATATTTCAGGGAGTGGGCAAGCTAAAAGGGGACCCGATTAGACTACATATTGATGGGTCTGTGATGCCGACAGCCTTAAAGCACAGAAGGATACCGTTCCACCTAAGGGCGCAGGTAGAGAAGGAACTCAAATCACTGATCGACATGAATATCATCGAAAGGGTGGAAGGCCCGACACCGTGGGTGTCCCCAATCATAGTGGCACCCAAGCAGCCTGGAGCAGTCCGCATCTGCATAGACATGCGGCTACCAAACGCTGCCATCAAGAGGGAAAGACACCTCACGGCCACGCTGGACGACATTGTGGGTGAGCTACAAGGGGCCAAAGTGTTTTCCAAGCTAGACTTAAGATCAGATTATCACCAGCTAGAACTTCACCCAGAGTCGTGCTACATAACCACATTCACCACCCACGAAGGGCTATATCAATTCAAAAGACTAAGTTTTGGTGTATCAACAGCGGCAGAAGTGTTCCAAAATGTCATCCGTGGACCCTGGCGGGACTAAAAGGAGTCATCAACATGAGTGACGACATCTTGGTCTTCATGCAGTCGGAGGCCGAGTACTTGAAAGGTTGAAACGCGCACTGGACAGACTCAAAAGCCTAGGCCTAACACTACACTGAAAGAAATGTGAGTTCTTCAAGGACTGCATTCAGTTCTTTGGATTTGTTTTCCACGCCAGAGGCATCTCTCCAGACCCAGATAAGGTGAGAGACATTCGCGAAGCGCCACCCCCAGAGTCACCATCCAAGAAAAGAAGCTTTCTGGGCATGGCGAACTACTGCAAGAGGTTCATTCGCAACCTGGCATCGCTATCAGAGCCTCTGAGGGCATTGACGAGAAACGACGTGGCATGGACCTGGACAACCAAGGAACACAGGGCATTCACAGACATTAAAAATGCACTGTCTGGCCAAGAGACCAAGGCCTACATTAGCCCAGACAGGGAGTCGGAAATCGGTGTGGGCACCAGCCCAGTGGGACCGGGCACAGTACTGATGCAAGCAGACACACATGGACACAAGCGCCCCATAGCATATGCAAGCAAAGCTCTCACAGAGACTGAGAAAAGGTACTCTCAAATTGAGCGGGTGGCTCAAGTCATATTGTGGGGATGCAAGCATTTCTGACTCTACATTTTGGGCAAGCCCTTGGTAGTCATCACCGACCACAAGCCACTCATACCAATCATGGCTGGGGCATCCTCCAAACCACCTCCGCGCACCGAACGGTGGATGCTGTCCTTGATCGAGTACAGAGTATGACTGCAATATCGACTGGGTACTCACTACCCCGCGGACTACCGGTCTAGGCACCTTGGGGCGGGAAGGGACAAGACAACGTCAAGGTGGTGGACTGCATTGATATGGTCTGCAACATTGTGGAGGCTGCCCTGCCGGTAGCACTATCAATGCAGGTTATAGCGGGGGCATCTGACAATGACGAGATATTCCAGGTCATCAGGGCAGCAATCGGCAATGGTGAGTGGAAAGATATGCTTACCAACAATGCTAGGCGAGAGGCCTGTGCCCAGTAAGACTTGCAAGCGTCGTGGAAGGCACGCAATGAACTCTCGGTGACCGAGGATGGCCTCCTATTACAAGGTCGGCAAATTGTCATCACGTGAGCTCTGGTGACCAAGGTGTTGGAGCTGGCTCATAATGGGCACCAGGGGACAGCAAAAACAAAAGCGTGCCTGTGGACAAAAGTGTGGTTCCCCGAGTTAGAGTGGCGGGTAGACAACTTTGTGCTCACCTGCGTTCCCTGCCAGGCTGCTAGTCCGGTGGAGAGAGTCCCACCGACAAGGTCCATGGAGACAAACGAACAGCCGTGGGGGACGGTACATGCCGATTTTGGATCAACAGGAAGAGGAATGTATTTCCTGGCCATAGTAGACCAGTGGTCAAGATACCCAGAAGTGGAACTAGTGGACTCAACGGCGTGTGACCACACTATTTTAGCTCTAGAAAAGATATTTGCCACCCACAGGTTCCCGATTGAACTGTGCTCTGATAATGGCCCGCCATTTCAGGGCCTGCAGTTTGCCAGATATCTAGAAGGAAGGGGAATCAGACATAGGAGAGTCACCCCACTCTGGCCAAGAGCAAATGGAGAAGCCGAACGGTTCATGAGAACTCTAAATAAAGTCTTCAGAATCTCTATGAATGGGAGAGGAGAGCTGCATCAGAACCTCTTCGAGTTCCTCAGAGAGTATCATATGACCCCACATCAGTCCACTGGGGTCGCACCGGCAGAAGCACTGTTCAGCCGCTGCCCCAGAGGAATACTACCAGAGGTAGAAGGGAGATCACCAGGGGTCATCGACAACAAAAGGGTCCAACAAGAACGATGGATCAAGGACGAGATGGAAAGTGAACGGAGGAACCTCCTTGAAAAACCCATTGCAGTAGGGGACACTGTGCTGGTGAGGAATAGACGTTCGGAAGGGAAGATGTCCCTCACATACGAACCACAGCCGCTAGGGGTGACCCATGTGAAAGGGTCCATGGTAACGGCGGCCAACGAGAGAGGAACTATCACGAGGAACGTGTCCTACTTCAAAAGAATCAACGTCAACCAGCAGGAGGAGGATCTGATGGCCCGGGAGGAGGTGCCCTCAGGGGCTACCCAACCAACAACTGCACCAGAGGAGAATGGGGATTCTGCCCCATCAGAAGCGCCTGTGCTGCCCCCCCCCCGAGGACAGCAAAAGGTATCCGAGCAGAGAAGGGCGCCAACGTCCGTCGAGATTCCAGGACTATGTTATGGACCCGGTGTCCTAGCAGGACATGAACCGCTTGGGTTAACTCACTTTAATAAACGAGGTCCCGAGACGGCAGTTGCTGCCGGGACCCCACACCAGTAAGACGTGTCCTGCGTGATTCTTACTTGACATCTGTCTATATGTGTGTGGGGAGGCTTGGGACACCGCCAATGGTTAACAATTATCATGCATGTGCTCTAGTGTATCACCAACACTTTAGACCTGCTAAATGACTGGACACAATTGTCATCTAGTACCTTGCAGCTTAGCAATTAGCTTCATTCCAGCACCTTTTCACCCGCTCATGTATCCTTCACATCAGATGTGGACAACAAAACCATCTCTTGGCACCAGGCTTATTTACCACTTTCCAAATGATTGAAATCAATTGGAACAAAACATAACCACATGGGTCATGTGAACACCCCATCTAATATAATTGTAATGACATGGGAGCAGATGATATGAAGGATGCTATTTATAACGCGCCTATACACAAGTGTTTCAAGGCGCGACGAGGCAAGGGAGGAGAGGCAAGGGGAGGACGGATAACGATCCTACAGATCGTGCAAGTGCGTGGGAACGGGGCAGGGACAGTGCAGTACATAGGAAAGCTGATAAAAATAAGTAAATAAATAACGTCCAGCATATGGCAAGTGCATGGGTAAGTTTAATCTAAACGTTTATTTTGTGGCCCTACGCCCACACTGCAGCTTAAAGCCTTCTGGCACATTCCATCCTCTACTCACACAACCACATGTGAATAGTACTCCACCCCCACCTGCTGCTAATCGGACTACGAGTGCTATTAGAAATGTGCATTGTGCAGGAGAACATCTATTTTTATTAGGAAAAAATGTAACCAGGAAAAGAAAAACTGTCATCAATTGTACATTCAAAAAAACTATGCAGCTTTATTTGAAAGATGCCATACACACATCCACACATTACTGAAGTGACCAATCCAATGCTGGGGTTTCATATTGTCAATGTCTCAAAATTATTACAAAAAACCTTTCTTCTGCATTCATGATAAGAGTGCATGGCTTTAACATTTTAGTCACATTAAATACTCCATACTGGGAGCCAGAGATATTTCTTTCTTTCTTTAGAATGTAGGTCTATTTTTGATCAGGCCTTCGCTTTCAGAATGTACAAGTTGGTAGAAATGCTGACAATATTTCTGATGTAGCTGAGCCCTTCACTGCATGCATATTCTTTCAGAATTAAACAAAGACGGGTTGACGCTGTGTTCATTTGGATTTTAAAGTCACAAACAAATCCACATTTTGATCCCTTTTATTGGATTAAGTGCAAATAATACACTAGATAGCATAGACTTTTTTCTTTTCCTCAGGTTGTTTCCAAGGAACGGAAATAACACAAATAAATCATTGGACATTTCTTTTACATAACAAAATCAACAACATCTTGATAACTCCTTCGTGTTTAAGGTCTAGAGTGTGCATGCTATTCATTGCATGGAGGGACTTGTTATGCATCATCTCTTTTCCATTTATTAAACAGCAGTAAAATGATACAATTGTTCAAACTATAAGTCCCACAATCCATTCCCCTTGGTCTGCTCCAGTTCTATTGCCTTTGACAGATCAGTAATGTCCTTGTTCTTTGTGAACACCTTCTGTCAATCCTCTGTCTCTTTATAACTGCTACTTCCAACAGGTCTTGAACTGACTCTTGCAAGTAAAAGCAGGGAAGCCATGATAAATAGCACCAATGACATAAATTAGGGGAACACACACTTCCTGGCTACCTCATTTAAAGGATTGTTAAATATTGAAGCTTTCTTCCTCTACATCAGGGGTCTGCAGCTGTCCAGATGTTTTGGATTATGACTACCATGGTCCCTCACCATTGACTGTACTTGATAGATCTGATCAGAGCTGTAGTCCAAAACATATGGAGAGCCAAAGGGTGCAGACCCCTGCTTTGCATCATGGGAGACATAGAAAAACCGAGAGGAAAGGAGAAAGATGAGAGAGGTAATAGCCACCGCCATCATTAAAAGATACCTGAAATTCCCACATAAAATAGTACTTACATATATGGATACAATGTGATTCAACAAGTACATGAGGCATGCAATAGAAACTGTGAAAGACCTACTCATTTGACCAGTCAGCAGACTTGTGAATGTCTTCCAGATTGACTCATGATCCGATAAGCCTTGCATGATATGACACCCATTGAGGTGTATGATGTTTTTAACTGGTGACCTCTAATTCAGCAAATCTTTCTACCCACCCTGAACCAGGTGTGCACCATTTTCATTTCATAAAACTCCTTTTATGAATCTGGGACCCCAATTTAACAGAATTGAATCCCTACAGTATGACTCCCTTGCCCTTTTGGGAAAAGAAACACACAAGGGCCACACAGAAGGTCTGTTTATTAATAGAAATAGAACAAATTTAATCAATTTAAAGGTACATAAGTTATAAACCCTGGAAATTCTAATGTCAATGATGAAAAATACTACTAGTCACCTCTGATTTTAAAGCTACTTCAATTTTCAAAGCTACACTCATAAAGATAAAGACTTTTATAACACACACATCACCACTTATATGTTTTGTTTACCGTTGGTATGCATGCACCATTGAATACAGATGCATGTGGATCCAGTAGAAGACTTTCATTTGTTAAAAGAAAATGATTAATTTAAAACATCCCTGCCTATCCAATTCTCTCTACATCCCCTCTATTACAAATAGATACCACCCCCCCTTATGCAATAGGAATGTCAGAATTTCAACAGCATTATAAAAACTCAATTGCAGCAAACTATCATACCTTCCTGTATGTAAATGGCTTGGAGAAATTAAAATGTATGTTCAACATATTTTTTTTTTTTTATTCTGACATTTTTGAAAAAGAAAACACACTTTTTATCATACAGCTTACACAAGTTACATATTTAACGTTTTTTTTTTTTTGCTTCGACTTTTCATAGATTTATGATTTGGTACAGTCTAGCATGATTTTGTCCATAAAATTTATGACACCACATGTCAGTTTCTGGTTTACACCAGAAATCAGGTAACTCCACCACTCCTCCATGTTGTCGTTCATGGGTGCATATTGACCAATGTGTAACGTGCGTAGGTCAGAAATTGCTGAGCAGCTGATCACCAGATGTTTTATGGACTCGACCTCATGCTTGCAGAAGCGGCATAGATCATCTGTTGTGTTACTGTCGCACTTTAGGGTCAATATCTCTTTGGTTTTATAGAGGTTCAATCTCAGTCTGATGAACTGATCGTGATGGTAACGAGAGGGAAATTTGCGCAGATATTTTGGAAGGACACCGATTTCATGCAGCGATAGGTGGAAGTCACATCCAGTCTTCAGTTTTATACGTTTCTCTTCATTAACAATCCAGTTCCATCTAAAAAAACATTTTTTTGCGACTTGTGGCATAAGTAACACTTATTCTAAAGATATCTCTGCCTCCTTTAGTAGCTTCTTTTCCCAGGTTCTGAGGAGATCATGCAAGATGTTCATTGGTTTCACTTTTAGAATTTCGTAAGGTTTGGCAGAGGAGTCAAGACGCATCTTACGCAGGATCATTATGGTTTCCATAGAACAGTGTCATATAATGATTCGATACTTAACTCATGACGTATGGCGATTATTGATATGTTTTGTGGGAGCTTTAACACTTCCCGCCAGAACCTTGCTTCAAGTTGGTCCCAAAATTGAGCATTGATGTTCCATCCTGCTTCACTGGAAAATGTTATTGCGGGTACCACTTTTTGCAGGTAGAATACTGTAAATTTCCAAAATTTAGCATGGAGTTTAGCTCTTTGAAGGGCAAACATCTGCATTCTTGACAGCAGGTCTTGCTTCCAGCTCCATTCTCGTATTGAAGTATTAAAGATAACTCCTAGATAACGTATTCTATCACTTTGTTGCAAGGCTTCATTATTCACCTTCCAGATAAACATCTTGGATTGTGGTTGTCCTTTTCGACCAACAGATATTATCTTTGATTTGTGTGCATTTATTTCCAAGTGGCTTTCCAGCAGATAGCATTGTAGTGCTGTCAGTAGTCTTTGTAGACCAATTTGTGTTCGGTCTAAAAGCACAATGTCGTTGGCATAGACCATCCAACTGATTTGCTCACCGTTGAGTTTTGGAGGAAAGGTCCTCAGTTGCATTAAGGCCTTTGGTAGATCAGAAATGAAGAGTTTAAAAAGGAATGCCGCTAATGGGCATCCCTGTTTCACTCCCCTTTCAGTTTGTATTTCTTCAGTCAGATCTTCTTGGTTATTTAGCTTTACTCTTATGGAGGTGTTTGAGTATAAAGCCATTATAGGCTGCAGTATGTTTTCCGGACATCCCCAGGTCTTCAGTTTATGCCATAAAGTTTGCCTGTTAATACAATCAAAGGCCTGTTTTAGGTCGATAAATGCAAGAAATAGTTTGCTATTTTTCAGGGCTTCTAGTTTGGCTATATTAAGTAGCGTCAGATTTAGCTCGACTCCTACTCCTTTGGTGAATCCGGTTTGCCGGTTGTCTCTCACTGCTCCGGCTTCGGCCCATTGTGCCAGTTTTTCGTGCAAAAAAGTCGCAAACACTTTCCCCATGGTATCAAGCAGGGTGATTGGATGATAGTTTGCAGGATCATCTCGATCGCCCTTTTTGAATATCGGTACTATCACCGCTTTTCACCATGAGTCTGGAAGTGATTTCGTCTTCGCTATCTGATCAAACAATGACTTAATGAAGACGGCCCATTGCAATTTGTTTTGTTTCAGTGTCATGTTGGAGATGCCATCAGAGCCTGGAGCTCTTGATTTTTTTAAATTTTGAATGGCCTTTTCTATGGTGTCTTGTGTTTCAGACATGGACCAAATCGATGTTGTCTGGTGGTTAGATGGCAGTTCAGTTGGTCGTTTGGATGCGAAGACTGTCGAGAAGTGTTTGACCCAGTTTGATGCAAAGACTCCATTTGACATGGAGAATGTTTGCTTTAGATGCCCAGTGTTTATTATTTCCCATATATTTCTGCTATCCTTCAATATGATCAGTCGCAACATTTTTTCGGCTTGATCTTGATCCCAAATCATGTTGAAGGATTTAATCCAGTTTTGATAACGCTGGCGACGCTTGCTTGCCAATTCTCTACGATTCTTGAATTAAGATTTTTTTAAGAATCAGAGATCACATGCTAATTCTTTTTTGGCTTCTGTGACAGTAATACTGTAAGGGTATTTCGGTGCCAAAATCTCAGTTTTGTTATTAGTGATTATTATGGTTTTGAATTGATGTAATTACAATTCATAGTTCACTCCGAGACCGTTGTCTTTGCTGCTAACCATTTTAGATGTCAATTTTGTGTTTTGATTTGCATTTATTCAAAGTCTGTTGTTTCCATTGTTGATGGCCAATGTAGGGTTGTGTCTTACAGGACTGTTTTCGTTTGGCCACCACCAGGATAACAGTAATGGATCATGATCGCTTTTGGTTGTTTTTGCAGTTGCTAGTTTGATGATTTTGCATAACAAATTTCTCGCAGTCCAGATATAATCGAGTGTCTTAACGATGGAGCCACTGTGCCATGTTTTTGCAGCCAGGATGTCTCCTCTGATACAACCATTCAGCATTTCGCACTGTCGCAGGGCCATCTCATCTGACCAACTTTGTCCGCAGTTTATCCGATTTACTGACTGATGGTAATCTCTTGCAGTGATCAGTTCATTTGTATCGTTAAACCATGAAAAGTTTAGATCGCCACAGATTACGATAAGTGGATTCTCGATGGTCAGTAATCCGTTATCAATTTGATTAGTTACTGTTGAGATGAACTCATTTTGGGAGATCATTGCTGGATTCCAATACAGGTTTATAATTATTAGCTGTTTTGGGTTTGATAAATTAAAGTTACTTTCTTCTAGGATAGTGACTTATGTGAATAATTGTGGATTAGAAGAACTTATCACTTTCCAATTGTTGTTATGTTTAACCATAGTAATTGAACCTGAATATGGTCGCCCGAATAGGTTTTTATCTGCCACATTTTGGTAGATTGCCTAGCCATCACGTGTTGGAAGTGTTCACAGCCATGTCTCTTGGAGACAAACTATGAAGTTTCCGTTGTTTATCGGAGAGTCATAGTGAAACAAATAGGTAAATCCACGGGTATTCCAAGATGTCAACAGGTGAGCAACATTAGATCCTTCTTTTTTATGCTAATGTTGACTTTGATGATCTTCATTGTAATGGGCGTGTTGAGAGTTTGATCGTGTTTGATACAATTTTTCGGTGGATCCTGAGAGATCATTGAATCGATTCCATAGCTCTTGTCGTCTCTGTTCGTGTGAGGTGTGAGTAGTCTGCAATTGCTGTTCAGTTGTAAGTATTTCGGCTTGAGCTTCATGTAGTTCAACATCAAACCCAAAGAAAATCAAGTTTTCCTTGGCTTTGATTATGGTTTCTGCGACAAACTCATATGCAGGATCACCCAATCTGAGCGACATTCTGTTTTATATTCTACGATCGCAATGTCATCTGATCTTATAGTCTCTAGAGCTGGGATACTGTGAAGAAGCTTCATTATGTTGTTTCTGTTTAGATTTACCTAATTGTATTCTTCTAAGATGTACTCCAATTGTATTTTCCAAGATCCCTTGTTGGAGTTTGAGGTTTGTCTGGTCTCTGACCTTTTTGCTATGTATCTTTCTTTTAGCAGTTGTCCTGTTGTTTGTCTTGGATTTAATTTGGAGGATATCTGGGAGTTCTTGTGTCTGACGTCTTTTCTTGGTGACAGGTTTTGTTTTTTTCTGTGATTACTCTCCTTGGTGCGAGGTTCGGCGTTCAGGCTCTCAGGTTTGTTAGGTTCAGCTTCTTTGAGGCGTTCCTTAGAAGATGTTTTTTGTGTAACGGACATTCTGGACGTGTTTCCTGTAAGCCTCGTTTTGTGCCATTTGAAGTGTCAGTTTCCACCACAATTTCTACTTCTTCTTCTATGGAGTAGGTTGAGAATTTGCATAAGTCGATAGATGCATCAGAGTTTGCAGCATCTGTATCTTCTAATTCAAGTCTCTGTCTTTTGTTGGGGTTTTTGGTCGCTTGGGACGCAGGGAGCACAGTTTGTGATTGAGCCAGCTTGGTGGTTGATTTTCATATTTTGTCATTGCGGTCAAATAGCCCAATTCTGGACGGAGTTGTTAAATTCCTGATAAATGTTTTCGCATTACTAGATCGAGCTCTTTTTGCCACTGGTTTTCGGTTAGTTCTTCGGGATGGCTCATTGTGTTTGGCTTTTGCAGAATAGTTTGAATCAGCTGACTTCGATATCGTAAGGGCAGCTCCAGTGAAAATTCGAAATGAGGCTTTATTTGTTGTCATCTGGTTTTCTTGGTTCAACATGCCAGATTTGATGTTTTCTTTTTTGACTGGAATTGTGGTTTTCTGAACATTATTGCTTGACTTTTTCTTGATTATGTCTATGTCAGCTCCTTCATTCTCGACATGAGCGCTCTCAAACTCAACATTAGAGCTCACAATTACAATTGTGTGTTCTTTTGTGACAAGCAATTCTGTGACAACCGGGTTCAACAGGGTTAGTTCTGGAGGATGAGTTTGGGCTTTGGTGCTCATATGAGCTGGCACAGGACTCACCTGCCCTCAACCGCACTCCACCAATGTGCGGTGGGGCATTCAGTCCGGTGTTTATTCTCTCCTTGGCCTCTATCGAGCAGCGCAGTTTGCATTGCATCGGAGTCGAATGTCCGAGAGCTGCAGTGTGTTGGATAGTGGTTACACCCTTTGCTTTGCTCTCATTTGATGCAGTTTCTTGGAATCTTTTTTCAGAGACGGGACAGAGCACGACAGGACTCGTACAAGGGTCACAGGGTGCGCTAATTGATGATTCTGCCTCGAACGGCAAGCACAGCTCTAGCAGATCGCGATCTGTAATATCGGTAATGTCGAAGTCGAAAGGTATTTTCCTGCGCATCGACATAGGCTGGGGAGGGAGGAGGGCCTTGAGGGGACTCTGTGGCTGCAGGCGAAACGGCGATGTGCACATTGCGATTAGTCGGGTCGCTTGTCACGCTTGTGGAGTGATGTCCTGGTATAGTGTGAGGGCAACTTTGTTCATAATGGTTCAGAAACAAAGACGCTAGGGAGGCTAGTGAGGGTACCTGGCAGTCAATTCTAACAGAGTCAGATGTTCCTTTCTCAATATCAATAGCAATATCGGTGTTAGACAATTGAGTGCTTACCTCCAGCGTTAAATCGTTTTGCGTTTCCAGTCTTGGCCGCTGTTGTAGAAGTTTATGGCATGTTTGTGGGCCCTGCAAGCAATGCAGGCCCCCCGACACGGTACGCTTCATGTTTGGAAATGGGCACGCAGGCCGATTTAGCCGCTTCCTGATGCGGACTGAAGCAGACTGAACTCTGCCACAAACTCCCAGTGAGAAGTTCCCTTATAAAGGCTGGGCTTAGAATGAAAGGTGCTGATGCACTATGTCGCTGCAGCTCCTCCACAGTACACAATACTCTCCAAGCAGGAAAGAGACTGAACTCTGCCACGAACTCCGTATGTTCAACATATATGTAGATTATATTCTCTGCATTGATGTTTCCTTTTAGTTCCTGTGTAAAAGAGTATCTTTCTCAATTTAAATGGGCAACTTAAAAAGCGGGAACAGGGTAGCGATGGGTAGCGATGGGTAGCGATGGGGAGTGATGGTGTAACAAAGAAGTGGCATCAGATACTTTATTTGTCTAGCTATGCACACAGTGAGATGCCCTATGCTCTTCTGTGCTTCTACATTCCACAGAATAGGAGTCAAATGGATCACCCTGTATACGCACCATAGGATCTATTAAATCAAATCTATAATTCCAGAATTACATACAATAATGAAATGTTTACTTATTTTCCAGGAAGTACAGTCAATTTATATACCCCTGCCCTTCTGTACTTACAAATAACAGGACCAGGGTGTAATCTAAATCCCTTTATAGTATTGAGTCTGTTAGCAAGTTTATCAAACGTCCACCACAGGTATTACTTGAGAAGACTCACACTTGGGATAAAGGGCTCCAAGGGCTCCAAAGGGCTCCAACTCTTAGTATAGACATCAAACACATAGGTGAGCAGCCAGGCTTATCTTAGAAGGGAGAACAGGGTGAAGGTAGTACACATAACTTAGAGTACACACATAGGCCAAAGAAACACTGACACAATAGAAGTTAAATTAAAAAAAATATGCTATATTTTATATATACACTAATGTAAGGTAAAAGGTAAGTACTATAACATACAACAAGTAACTTTAGAAAAACCAATGCATTATTCACAGTAGGTATATCACGTTGTAATACTATTGGAATGGTAGTATGCAATTCAAAGGTAAGTAAAATGTTTGTGATAACTTTTCTGAATATCTGTTTCAGGTAAAATAAATGAAACAAAACCAACGTAAGTAAATATTTGGCAATATGTTCACAGAGGCCTAACACTTTAGAACTAGTTATGAGTGTCTCGGAGTCTGTTTGGGGCAATACCAGTAAGGCACAGCTGTAGAAAGTTCAAAGTTCCAGAGGAAGTCTTCTATAGCAGGTAAGTAACAATCTTGGTTGGAAAAAGGGCCAGGGACTTGGAGAACTCTCCCTGTAGGCTCACAGGTGTTAGTCATGGGCTAACATGTGTGGGCAAACTGCCAAACACACAAATCAGCACTCAAGCAACAGAGTAGCAGCAATTCAGCTCTAGGTAAGTTCTACTAAGAGTCCCACAGTACCTTAGGAGTGACAAAGGAGTTTCAGCACAATGCCCCCACGATGCAGCAGCAGAGGACCTAAAGAAGGGACATTGGAGTGAATCTTGCAGCATTATCCAAGTGAAAAGGCTTCCATCTACAGATTCTTCTTCTCAGTTCTGTGATTTTGGTGCCTTTTAGGAGGCACCAGTGAAGAATGATTACTGCTTGGTTGATTCATATAACTTTCTCTGTCCTGCACCCTGTTGAAGGAACTGCAAGGATTGGAATCCTGCTTATGGAGGATCAGAAGGAGTCCACCAATGTTTTGGAAAGATTCAACCTTCAGAAGATGATGCACTGCACAGTGACCACAGGTCAAAGGGTATTGGGTGTTTGCAGCCCATGAAGGTCACAGTTCATTGTGGGGTGACTCAAATGGCAGGTCATCTCAAGACTAGTTGGTCTCAAAAGTCTAAAGGGGAGAGTCATCCTCTTTAGAGCTCCCCTCATGTTTGGAGGAAGGGGTCAAGCAGCAGTGATTACACATCCTGCCTCTCCGGTCATCTGGAAGTGGCTGCGGACATCTTCTCATCTACTTCCTTATTGATTCATCTGTACCGGGGTCATCTTGTCTTCAGTCTCAGGATCCATGCCTTTTATGCAGGAATCCAGCCAACAGCACCCAAACACCATTAAACCTCTGGGTGGTTGTTGTCCTTTCAGGACAACCATACCCCAGTTAGAAATGGTTCCAGGCAGGCACATCAGAAGACAAAGAACAGCAGAGTTTTAGAGTCCTCTCCTATTTCATTTGTTCAAAGACATGCTGGAGCCTTGGCGTGCTTCACAAAAGTTTCCCGCTGAAGACAAAAGTCAAACCCCAGCTGCCTTCACCCAGCATGGCATAAGAAGGACCAAGATGGGACAATCAAACAAGAAATTGTGAAAAAAGAATACTATCACCATTTTGGGTCAATGGTGACCCTTCTGTGCATTACCCCGGCTGTGAGGACAGCCTTGAAGTATAAATTACACAACAAATTAGGTTGGATAACACCACTTCCACCAGCCATTCAGGTTAGTCTGTCACTGTAACCAAAAGGTTTCAGTAGCAGTGAGAAAGGGGATAATATGTATCCCCTCAAAACTCCACATAAGGTGGGGTGTGCTGATCTCACAATAGCAAATTTAGGAGGAATGGATGTATCCCCCTGTAACTGAAAATAAAAAGGGAAGCCTTTAGAGTGCTGGTTGATGCAAAAGTCAAAGGACACATGTCATACAACTTGGAGGAAAGAATTTCTCCAAGGTCGAGCTACAAAAAGAAATACAAAGTATCCCAAAGATAGGATAAAATAATGAGTGAGTGCGGAAAAAGCTTCCCACTCACTCAAGGGAACAGACCAAAATCCATAAGTCCAGCAAAAAGTGCTAGGGGACTCACATGTTGAGGAGATAAGGCATACAAATGAAAATCTACCCTAACAACTCCCCTCAGAATTACTTCCCATTTAGATCATACTTACATATGAATTTATTTTGGGTGGATCACAGACAGGTGGGCATGATGCTAAGGACTGGTTCAATTCTCCCCCCTAGGAACAGGGAGGCACCAGTCTGCAAGATGGGACCAGCTCTCCTCAACAGTCTTACTGCTATTTCTTCCACTAAAGAAGGCTTGGGAATTTAACTCCTACTAGGCCTCATTTACAGGCCCCAATATTAATCCAACAAGGGCCCAAAAAGAGAGCAATTGATTCCTTCTCTTTCCTGTTATTATCAATGATCCTACTTCTCCATCAGTCAGTGATTCAGCGAGTGAGTCTGTCCCCTAGTGAGTGGGTGTTGGACCTTTTATAGAACAACAACTCTTCCCTTTTGAGGTGTGTGTATTTTATGCAATCTAATTAGTCAATGTATGCGATTGGACAGTGTTCCAAAAGTTACATCACAATAGACATACCCCTCTGCGATCGTTGGGCATATTAATGAAGGGAGCAGTCTGATTGGAGTATCTTTTACAACCAGTGTCCCTCCCATTTGATGTGATGTCATCTCAGATATTTCTTGCATTAAACATTGTAACATTCTGAAATAATAGATTCCACACATATGCCACTTTACTAATCGGCACACCAGTTCTTGTTCTGCAGCACGAATAGGACAACACAATGTTCATGATGATAGCACGGTTGGTTAATGATTCATATGTGACATATTTATTTATTTTCTCATTCATTTATTTTCTCATTTATGAAGCGCACATAGCCCGGAGGAATCTAGACGCTATCTGCCTAAGAATTTGGATACAGTATATGCATAAGTTAAAGTCATTACAGTCATTGCATATGTTACATATTACATAGTTGTCTTTTGTTAGTTACAAGTCATGTGAGTTACATTGGTTACAATAAGTACATTAGATACAGACAACAAATGGGTCAGGAACATACATGTTAGGATACAAGAATACCTACTGGATGGTGTAGATTCCAGATTCCATAGCTGACTGCTATATGCTACCTGCTAGACCAACCTTGAGTTAAGGGAGGTCTTGGGTGAGCAGCCAGGTTTTGAGGACTTTGCGGAATGACCATAGTGATGAGTCAGTCCTTAAGTCAGCAGGCATGGAGTTCCACAGTTTAGCTGCAAACACCGGAAGCTAGAGCCACCCGCTTTTTGTCGCCTGAACCTGAGGATAGTGACAAGGCCTGTGTAGGAGCAGTGGATGGGTCTGTTGGACTTGGATTTTGAGACTTGATTTTCAAATTGGCCGGGGTGCTATTGGAGAGGCATTTGTGTGTGAGAGGGTTTTAAATTTGATCTCGTACCGGGAGCCAGTGGATGTTGCATCTGGCTGATGAGATGTGCTCATGTTTAGGGATGTTGAGTGCTGCTCTAATAGCATTGTTTTGCACAATTTGTAATTTGTTAAAGTTTTTGGCATTGGACCCTGCAAAGAGGGAGTTGCAGTAATCGATCCTTGACAGGATAAATGATCTGGCCAGAGTGATGCAGTTGTCTGTGAATAGAAAGGGTCTGCTGGCTCTAATCAATTTGGATGTGTATGCTGTTGCGGAAACTATTGTGTTGCCTTAGAGTAAGTGAGGAGTTGATGTAGCCACCTAAAGTTTTAACCTCCTTGGCTACATTAATGATGTTGAACGATTTGTGGCAGTGGGGTAGATTATTCAGTTTGGATTGGCTACCAGTGATGAATAGTTCAATTTTCTCATCGTTGAGACATAACTCATTTTGCGCCATCCAAGCTTGGATGGTGAGGTATATTTTGTTTAGCAGGTTAGAGTCGGTGTCATAAGTTCCAGTGATTTGTAAGAGTATTTGAGTATCGTCAGCGTAGTTCATGTACTTGACACCTAGTTTGTCTAGGGTGTCAAGTAGAGGCTTGGTGAATACATTGTACAATGTGGGCAAAACACATGGGCCCTGGGGGACTCCACAGGAGACTAAGGCTGGATCGGCCACAGCCGTGGAAGAAACGACTCTCATTGTGCAGCTGGGTAGGAATGATTCAATCCACTTTATGGCATTCAGTGAGAAATGAGCAGCTAGTGCTAGATGTTGACATAGAATATTATGGTTAACTAAGTCAAACACTGCTGATAAGTCGAGTAGAAGGAGGATTGCTTGGTTCCCTTTTTCTTTGAATTGGTCCATTTGGATTTAGAGGTCAAGGAGTGCAGTTTGTGTTTGTGGCCCGGGTGGAAACCAGATTGTCGAAGATCTAGAAGATTGTTGTATTCTAGGAATTTTTGTATTTGTGCATTTGAGAATTCTCAGTAGAAATTGAACCGTGGTGATGGGTCGGTAGTTAGGGGGGTGTTAGGGTCGAGAGTGGGCTTTATAAGCAATGAGAGTACCCATGCTTCTTTTAGGTTGTCAGGCACTTTACCAGAGGAAAATGAGTTGCTGATAAGGGTTGCAATGAAGGGCACCAGTTCATTGATGCACTTTTTGATGAGGGTAGCCAGGCAAATGTCGCCTTGACATCTTGAAGGCTTCAGACCTTTGATGATTTTTATGATTTCTGTTGTGGACACAGGTGTGAATTCGAATTTATGGCCGGTAGACTATGACATCAAAGGAGAGTTGTCTGGTGGAATGTCTAGGGTGAGTTTAGATTTCTTAGCTTTTATTTTGTTTTGGAGAAGGGTGATTTTGTCTGTGAGGGCATTTTGGATGTTAGAGCACCCAGGCTTATCATTGATGCAATGATCGGGTGCTGGAGTAAGAGATTCCAGCTCTCGAAATATAGAGATGAGTTCCCTAGTGCTAGATTGAGCATTTTCAATCCTCTGGTTGTATGAGTTACCCTTCGCTTTCACAGTTGCTTCCTTGTATTCGGTAGCTGTATTATTGAAGTGTGTCTTGTTTGCGTATGAGGGTGATTTTTTCCAGATGTTCTCAGCCATTCTTTTCACAGAGTGCAGGGTTTTAAGGTTCTCAGAGAAACAAGAGTTAACGTGGGTTCTCAGTTTAATAGTTCGGCTACCCAGGGGTGCCACTTTGTTGATGGTCGGCTAGGACAGTTTGGTTGTATAATCTCACAATGGAGGTAGGGTCAGAGTTAGTAGGTGGGTGGCTAATTATACGTTGTAACAAGGGGCGCATTTTGTCTGGGTTGATGTTTCACTGGTTTCTAGAGGGCATACCTGCGGTAAATTGGGTCTTTCTATCATGCTTGGTTCTTACAGCAATGGAGAATAGAATGACATGGTGGTCGGACCATGGGCAGGGGTTGTTAGCTAGTATATTAGTGACACAATTGGTGTCTGCTACCCAGTCCCATATACGTCCTTTGTCGTGTGTTTGAAGGGAAATGCGATGTATAAAGCCTTGAGCTTCGATCGAGTTTGCAAACGTGCATGTTTGGGTGTCTGTTGGGTCCTTCAGGCCTAGGTTGAAGTCAACCAGGATGAATATTTTGGACAGAGATTTTGTGTTGGTTGTGAGGAAGGAAGAAATATCTGCTTCGAAAAAGGTCACTGGGCCTGGTGGACTGTAAACAAGAAGAATGGTGAGAGTACAGGTTGCCGAGAAGACATTTTTAGTGTGACCACTTCTCCGGGAAATGTATACTTTCCTGCAAAAATACTTTTCCTTCTCAAAGCACCATGCTCAGCACTCTGGATGCTAGGACATATATCACTGGTGTGAGCTGTTTTGGTGCAACAAAATACAAGTTTGCTGAATTTGCATTATGAAAATGACCTCACACATTTGTTGTATTCTTTTATACCCCATAGTAAGGCATTTGAAGGTAAATATTTGACAGAACAAAACTGTTTCGACATTTAGTTCAAGAACAATAGGAACAATAATCAATCCCATTGTAACAATCAAAAGGCATTTTCGTTTCCTTCAACTTTACCCAGTATTCCATAGAAGTGATTTGTTTTTCTGCCTGGCTACAAAACACCTGGTATCTTTACTGTTAGTTCATGTCTTAAGTTATTTACAAGTACAGAGGCCTGGTGGTAGTATTGTCTTGTGCAGTTTGAAGCTCCTGGGGGTTTCCAGGGCTTTGCACATTTTAGATAAAATATTCTGTTTTTCCAGTGTCAAGATTCCTTCCCTCATAAAGGCCAGGGAGTTTGAAATAGTAGATTGGACAAAACAGAACAATTGGTCAAGCTGAATTCCTATTATCTTTTAAGCAATTAAGCCCACCACACACGGGGAGATACACACCATAAAGTCACCCGCTTAGAACTTATTGCAAGTTCAGCATTTCGGTAACCTAGTTCACAAGACCATCATTATCTTTATGGCTGGGCTTCAATTGAAATCCAATTCCTTGAGTGGGAAAGTCATATCAGTTCTCTTGTTGTTTTACTGCGTGGTTGGTGGATTAAACAGAATCCCAGATGTCAGAGTTTAGTCCTGATCACATTCACTATTACAGCGTTTAATATATATGTTTCTGTTCCCCTGGATTTCAACGTTTCATAACACAGATGTTCATCCATTGTATCACCTTATCAACCTCCTATCAAAGGTCCACATTTTAGGTTGTATAACCTTACTCTTTATTTCTGTAAAGAATAATAGAACCAACAGCAACACAAGCTCAAATCCATTTTTTCTATCACTTTAAAATGCAGAGATGTTCACATCGGATTCAGCAAGTCTATATTTTAATACAAGTTGCTGAGTGCTTTCTTGTCCTTGGAAAGGCTATCTTGGTCTTTGTCACTATATGTTAATTTGAGGGGACCTGAAAATATTGCACATTTTGCTTGCACGTATGTATTACAAATACGTTGCATAGTACAGCTTACATGCTTGTTTTTAAAATGGCAAGTTGCTATACATCTTTTCTTTGAATTAGATTTCCCTACAGAGGAATACAAACAAAATGAGAGGGACAACACCCATGAGACCTATATAGTAGAAGGAGAGGAAACTGGACAATGTGACTTTCCTGAATAAATAAACAATGACGTTCATGGCATTCATAAATATATATGAATTCAACAAGAGCACATGTTGTTTTGGTTCTACATGTCAGAAGGTTACTAAACTTCTCACAAAAGTGGAAAGCACAATGTCTTCGCAGAAAGAAACTAGATGACAAAAGTAAAATAAAACAAATTCACTATATCAGTCATTGTGGGAGGAGGAGGAAGATAGGGTACTTCACTGGATGCGTATGTGCAGGTAAGGCCCCCGGAAAGAGTTAGGGATTACAATCTGATAGGTAGAGGATGAGTAGAAAAATTCCTGTCCTTGACTCATCGCTGGCAAGATGATTTCAGGGTACAATGGAATCAGACATAATCAAGCAAAGTGCGTGCAGGAAAAGTAAAGAGACAGATCAGACCTTGTTTTGCCTTTGGCTTGTGGAGAATCTTTTTTCTATGCCTTACCTGTACTGAAAGTGTTGAATGTGGAGTCTACCTTCCAGAAACTGATCTGTTGGAATCCGGTGCTTAAAACATCCGGCGCTGCCTGAAGCACATGCAAAGTGCATGGACATTGAAGCTGTTGGTATGAAAAGCAAGGAGACGGATCAGAACTTGTGTTTACTTTTGGCTTGTGGCGTATAATTCTTCTATGCCTTAACTGTGCTGGAAGTGTTGAAGGTTCAGTCTATTTTCAGAAAACTGATCTGTTGGAGGTGGGTGCTTAAAGCACCCTATGCAGTGCAGAGCATGAGTAAAGTGAAAGGAAAGTGCAGTTGTTGCCAGTTTTGGGGAGTTTTTGGCCAGTGAGTTATATTTTATGGATTTATTCAAGATGCGTTATTGACTGATCTTCTTTGACCAGCCACTGCGCCAAGATACTTCATCAACTGGATCAATTTCTATTAGCGTGCAACCAGTTGCCAGTGTAATAGCTTCTAGGGAGGGTCTGCCCATCTGGGACACATCTGATCATATTGACTCTTTGTCTCCTTTAAAGTCGTTGCTCTACAACAAACACTCTTCAACTGCTACACCAGCTCTTTTAAAATAATGTCTTAAGTGTCCATTCCAGCTTTATTGTAGAGGACCACGATGCTCCCGTTGATGATCTATTTTCTTCCAACTCTGGCAAAAAATGCTTCTCTCTTCCAATCCCTTGAGCAGCCTTCAGAATCTCTATCTTTTCTTGACACTTCAAATGTATTCAGTCTGGGTACAGGCATCCCAGATCATCTTTCATCTCTGCAACTCTCTAAGCCCTCGCTGATGCGCCCTAATGTGGACTCTATGTCTATTACGGCTCTTAACATTATCCTTAACCCACTTGTAAGACTCTACGACAATATTAATAATGGGATGAAGATGCAAAAATACACTCCTGATGCTATGAATTCAAAACTCCTTTTGAGGGGGGGATACAAAAGGAGTCCAATAGGAATGCTAAAGATGAATGGCCCTGTTCCAAACAACTTAATGATAATGACATTGTAAGCTTAATGGAACCTACTGATGAGCCACCTCTTCCCCAAGCAACAAAACATCAGACACACAAAAATATGTAAACAGTATTTGTGACTCCAGAAAATCTCTAAGTTCATTGACAAAACCTTCTACCAAAGATTTACCTTGTGTGGTGACTTTTGACAATGAAGTCTAGATGAAAGATCATGAGACACATTCAAAGGCCAGCATGATACCACATAAAAGGAAGGCTAAGAAAAAATAAAAATTAAAAATAAGAATACAACGTCTTCCTTGTCTCAGAGCTCAATGGATTCTGACACCACATTTTGCAATTTTTTCTTGAAGTATTCAATCTTCAAATACTATCTGTACCAACGATAACATGTAGGAATTTGATACCTCTACTGATGTTCTCATGAATCTGTCTGTCCGTGCTTCTGATATTTCCATCCTTATCCTTAAACTGGAGGGCTTATGTAAAGCTCTGGGTTCCCAATGATGACTCTGACATCTCTTGATGTCCCAGTTGTCGCTTTAATGAGTTTCCAGTACATCTTTTATGTTTCGTATGTCAAGTTCATCAGAGCTCCAGGCAAACATGCACCAGCATCCTCCCAGGTAGGCTACATCTCACCAACTCTCTCACTCAGAACTCTCAACCATACAACAACATTCTCACCAGCAAGATTCCATGTCACTCACTCAGCATTCTACTCATTCTGCAAAGACAACATGGAAACCTAAATCACTACATATCTCCCTTCCTTACACCACAACAACAACGCCTACCAAAACCGGTCACACTCACAACACAGTACACACATACACTCCAACATTCTGCAAAGACAACATGGAAACCTAAATCACTACATATCTCCCTTCCTTACACAACAACAACAACGCCTACCAAAACCGGTCACACTCACAACACACAGTACACACACAGACTCCAACACATGCGCGTGCATCTCAATCACATGAACTACCACCACACCCGTACAACCTGAACGTGTCACCAGTTCAAATGGTACCATAACCCAATACTAACAATGCCCCTCCCCTTTTCTACACAGTAAAGGAAGGACACCTGCCAATGAAAATTGTACCACTAGCAATCAATCTTCAACAGCTCAGGTATCTCTCTAATCTCTTTCCTCCTCTACCACACAAAAACTATAACCAATACTAACCTCATAGCCACACCACACACACAACTCCGAGCTGTGCACCACACAAACCAAAGAACAAGGCTGGGCATTCCCAACACCCGAGTGAAACGACACAATAACACATTGCACCCTAAGGTACCTAAGGTACACTGGGAGAAGAGACATGATCGCTTCTGAACTACGACTGTGCCGATTATGCAATGAAGTGAACCAGCTGGAGATGGCCAGGCATTTGCTGACTGAATGTCGTAAGATGCATAGTGCCATAAACCTCGGTTTGGGCAATTTTGTACATAATCGTGGGTACATCAAAGAGGAATTATTTTGGCAAAATTGCATTCATTCTAACAGCATGAAACATTGTACAATATTTGGCTGAAGGTGGAAAGAAGTCTTAATATAACTATATAGGAAGACATACAGATGAACCACTGAAGAGTTACTGTAGAACTCTAAGTGATTTTGCAATCTGTCATGGGCTTATATTCGACTAGGAATTGCTACAACTGTAAACCATTGCTGAGATGCTAATCATATGTTGGAAAGTTGCTGCCATTACTAGGTGTTGTTTGGTTCTTGATCCTTCGCTAAAACAAGATTATTATTGTTGTTGCAAAGCTTTACGACGTTGACATGCTGGTTTGTTTGCTTAGGGAATTTGATGTGTTCTTTCCTTTTTTTTTTATTTCTACATACCTATAGTCAAAATTGTCATATGTCTTTTTCTTATGATAATCTTTTATTTTTTGTATATTTTTTTTTCTATATATACATAACATATATTAATGTGTAAAGTTTCAATGTAAACTAAATCACAATAAATATTAAAATTAAAAACTATGCCGCCACCCCCACTTCTTCGCCTGTGTCCTAATGATCCACCTAAAGACCAAACACAACTATGAGAAAGCATTGTCACACACAACTTATAAATAAATGCATCACTTTCACCAGAACAACAGTACTCTTGTTACACTCAGCCACCCAAAACTTCAAAGCCAAATAAATACACACCACTATGATGTGCACCTCACACTCAAAGAACCAGGTTGAACGTTCCAAACATCTGAGTGAAAAAACATCCAAACAGAACAAACAGTGCGATATTGCCAACCCTTATCTGTCACCTGTGTTCCTTAAAACAAACAAAACCAACAGCACTGCTGCGAAGAACCACTTAGAACACACCATGCACTAGGCCACCAAGCCCACAACTACAAAAATCACCAAAATGCTAAAACTCTAGCCCACCACAAAGACTCCCTGCTCAAAATTAATAACTTTTCTGCAAAACTCTAACACATCTTAAAGCTCTAACTAAGCTTCTTAGCTCTCATCAAACTTATAGTCCCACCTGCAAAGGAAAAAATGAGTAAGCATGTTAATTTATCACATTTTCCTTGCCATGTACTATAACTATATCAGTCCACTTTGCCTATTGCATTGAAAAGTCCATCTGTGGAAAGAATATGCGTTAAACACAACTGCTTCAAAAAACTAACATTGCTCACACCAAATATATGTCTCTCAACAAAGGCCACGACACCACACTCTCCCATCCAGTGTACATTCTCTCATAAATGCTCATGTTGCAATTATAGTGTCAAAATATCACCAATATCACAGGCCTCACATGAAAATTAAAACACATGTTAAATTAAACTCTGCTGCATGCTATCTAATGCACCTATATAACCAAAAGTAATTATGTAGCCATGTTCCTTCTCCTGCAAAGTAATTCTGTAGCCATATTCCTTCTCCTGCCATATCCAATCATAGGAAAAAGTACCTAAACTCTAAACTCCACCAAAGTCACTTTTGACTCTCATAGAAACACAGTTCTCATTGTGGGCACCTAGCCCCTCTGCCGGAGAGCAGTGGTCCCCTAGTCACTCCTAGGCGCAGCTCAGGCTCAAAGCCTCTCCCAATGTTGCTGTCTTGGGCTCCAAACCCCTCAGTTGCACAGCATGACCTCCGGATTCTTCAATCCCTAGGCGCAGTTTAGGCTCCAAGCCTCTCCTATTGCTGCTGCCCTGGGCTCCAAGCCCCTCAGCTGCACAACATGACCTCTGGATTCTTCAATCCCCAGGCGCCACTTAGGCTCCAAGCCTCTCCTATTGCTGCTGCCATGGGCTCCAAGCCCCTCAACTGCGCAACGCGGCTTCCCAGTTTTCCAGGCGTAGCTCAGACTCCAAGCCTCTTCACTTGCTACTGCCATGGGCTTCCAGCCCTCCATGTCGCAGCTTTGGGTTCCCAAACCCCTTCAAGACAGTAGATGGGCCCTTAGCCCTGCCACTGTTGCTCTGCCAGTCTCTTGGCCCTCTGAGTTTAACCTGTCCAACTTCCGGTTAGACAGGCCAACCCAGATGGCCCTTGCATGGCGCAGATCATTGTATCCTGTGCCAGCGGCCACTGCGCTGGGCCCTAATGCGCCTAAAGACAATAAGCGCTCGCCCTACCTGGGAGGGTCTTCTTCTTGGGTTGGGGGGCGGTGCATGTGCCATCCTCAGTGCTGTCCCCCCAGCACAGCCAACATCCTCGTCGCCAATGTAAAGCTCTGGGTTCCCAGTGATGACTGACATCTCTTGATGTTCCAGTTGTCGCTTTAATGAGTTTCCAGTACATCTTTTATGTTTCATATGTCAAGTTCATCAGAGCTCGAGGCAAACATGCACCGGCATCCTCCCAGGTAGGCTACATCTCACCAACTCTCTCACTCAGAACTCTCAACCATACAACAACATTCTCACCAGCAAGATTCCATGTCATTCACTCAGCATTCTACTCATTCTGCAAATACAACATGGAAACCTAAATCACTACAGCTTACTTTGGAGGAAGGTTCTAGCATTACTAAACTCCATGAACAGTAATTAGGTTTGAATTAGGATAGATTTCCCTTTCAGCCATAATCAATTGGCAAAATATTGTTTTATTTTGAAAGATTTTGAACTGCCCTGCTAACTCTTTATTTCTATAATTGTAAGAATTCAGTTATGAGAAGTCATTTTCATGTCACAACGATGAAGGCCAACACTTGCAAACAAATCCTACTGAAATCCTACTTAAATCCTAGACTTCTCTACTATACACTGGATGGATCCCTTCTGCCTACCCATCTGCTGCCCTCACCCTGCCTGGTAAGCCTTCTCTTGTCTGTGCTGTTCTGGGATAAGCTTGATGTGCTTTGTGGAATTAACACACGTCAGTGCGCAGCATTGAATATTTGCCTACTAAATTGCTGGAGCTGATCCAGGCCTGTTTGCCTTAGTTGGCCTGCATTACTGCACTTTGTGCTTCACCCACTACTTGGGTATTCCATCAGTTGGCAAATGTGCAATGTTTGCCTCATTGTACCAAGGCACTCCAAGATGGCCGATCCACGCTTTGTTGTACTTCTTTGTTACACCTGCATTGGCCAGTCCCTGCACCCCCTCCTATTGGTTGCCATGGTCATAGTATACCAATAGCAGCATGCGGGAGGCGGGACCCGCCCCAGACACCAAAGGCCCCAGTGAGGCCTGCATCTCTCCACGCTTCACTTCTCTACTCTACAATGGACGGATCCCTTCTACCTATGCTTCTGCTGCCCTCACCCTGCCTGATCTGTATTCTCTTGCCTGTGCTGATCTGGGGTAAGCTTTATGTGCTTTGTGGACTATATGCACATCGGTGCGTGACATTGAATAATTGCCTACTAAATTGCTGATGCTGATCCGGGCCTGTTTGCCTTACTTGGCCTGCATTACTGCACTCTGCGCTTCTCCCACTACTTGGGTATTCCACCAGCTGGCAAATGTGCAATGTTTGTCTCATTGTACCCATGCACTCCAAGTATGGCCGATCCGCTCTTTGTTGTACTTCTTTGTGACACCTGCCTTGGCCAGTCCCTGCTCCTCCTCCCATTGGTTGCCATGGTCATAGTAAACCAATAGCAGCAATCATGAGGAGAGAGCCAGCCCAGACACCTAAGGCCCCAACGAGGCTCGCATCTCTCCATGTTTCACTTCTCTACTCTACACAGGATGGATCCCTTCTGCCTACGCTTCTGCTGCCCTCACCCTGCCTGATCTGCCTTCTCTTGCAGAGCTGATCTGGGGTAAGGTTGATGTGGTTTGCGGACCTTACACACGTCGGTACGTGACATTGAATATTTGAATACTAAATTGTCAGGGCTGATCCTGGCCTGTTTGCCTTACTTGGCCTGTATTGCTGCGCTCTTCATTTCTCCCACTACTTGGGTATTCCACCAGCTGGCAAATGTGCAATGTTTGTCTCATTGTACCCAGGTACTCCAAGATGGCCGATCCACGCTTTATTGTACTTCTTTGTTACACCTGCCTTGGCCAGTTCCTGCTCCTCCTCCCATAGGTTGCCATGGTCATAGTAAACCAATAGCAGCAGCCAGGAGGAGGGAGCCAGCCCAGACACCTAAGGCCCCAACGAGGCTCGCATCTCTCCATGTTTCACTTCTCTACTCTACACGGGATGGATCCCTTCTGCCTACGCTTCTGCTGCCCTCACCCTGCCTGATCTGCCTTCTCTTGCAGAGCTGATCTGAGGTAAGGTTGATGTGGTTTGTGGACTTTACGCACGTCGGTACGCGACATTGATTATTTGAATACTAAATTGCCAGAGCTGATCCTGGCCTGTTTGTCTTACTTGGCCTGCATTGCTGCGCTCTTTGCTTCACCCACTACTTGGGTATTCCACCAGTTGGAAAATGTACAATGTGTGCCTCATTGTACACAGGCACTCCAAGATGGCCGATCCATACTTTGTTGTACTTTGTTACACCTGCCTTGGCCAGTCCCTGCTCCCCCTCCCATTGGTTGCCATGGTCATAGGAAATCAATAGCAGCAACCGGGACGCGGGAGCTGGCCCAGACACCAAAGTCCCCAACACAGGCCCCTGTCTGGTCCCTGTCCGCTGCCAGACCACTGCCTGCTTCCCATGCCCACCCTCTGGTCCCCCGTGATGTCTTGCTGTGACCCCCACCCCTCTCTGGTCCCCCGTGATGACTTTCTCCCATGATTTCTTGCTGTGCCCCCCACCCCATGTTGTCCCCTGTGATGTCTCACTGTGCCCCACACCCCCTCTGGTCCCCCGTGATGTCTCGCTGTGCCCCCACCCCCATCTGGTCCCACATGATGTCTCACTGTACCCCCCACCCTCCTCTGGTC
Source organism: Ambystoma mexicanum (assembly GCF_040938575.1). NCBI lineage: Eukaryota > Metazoa > Chordata > Amphibia > Caudata > Ambystomatidae > Ambystoma > Ambystoma mexicanum. Next base: position 866,198,751 of record NC_090937.1, read on the forward strand.
TCCCGTGATGTCTCTCTATTCCCCCCACTCCCCTCTGGTCCCCCGTGATGTCTCTATGTGCCTGCCACCCCCTCTGGTCCCCAGGAATGCTTTGCTGTGCCCCCCACACCCCTATGATCCCTTCTGATGTCTCGCTGTGCCCCCCATCCCCTCTGGTCCCCAGTGATGGCTTTCCCCCATGATGTCTTGCTGTGCCCCCCACCCCTCTCTGGTACCCTGTGATGTCTTGCATTGCCCCCACCCCCATCTCATCCCCCGTGATGTCTCATTGTGCCCCCCACCCTCCTCTGGTCTCCCGTGATGTCTTGCTATGCCCCCCACTCCCTTCTGGTCCCCCGTGATGTCTCTCTGTACCCCCCACTCACCTCTGGTTCCCCATGAAGTCTTGCTGTGCCCGCCGCCCCCTCTGGTCCCCAGTAATGCCTTGCTGTGCCCCCCACTCCCCTCTTATCCCCTGTGATGTCTTGATGTGCCCCCACTCCCCTCTGGTCCCAGTGTCGCTGTGCTCCCCAACCCCTCTGGCCCCACCTCCCTCTGGTCCCCTGTGATGTCTCGATGTGCCCCCACTTCCCTCTCGCCCAAGTGATGTCTCGCTGTGCTCCCCAACCCCTCTGGCCCCACCTCCCTCTGGTCCCCTATGATGTGTTGCTGTGCCCCCCACCCACCTCTGGTCCCCTATGATGTCTCACTGTGACTCCCACCCACCTCTGGTCCCTCATGATGTCTTGCTGTGCCCGCCACCCCCCCTCTGGTCCCCTGTGATGTCTCACTTTGCCCCCACCACCCTCTGGTCGCCCAGGATGTCTTGCTGTGTCCTCCACCTCTCTCTTGTCCCCCGTGATGTCTTGCTGTGCCCGTTACCCCTTTCTGGTCCCCTGTGATGTCTTGCTTTGCCCCCACCACCCTCTGGTCTCCCAGGATGTCTTGCTTGCCCTCCACCTCTCCCTGGTCCCCCGTGATGTCTTGTTCTGCCCTTACCCCTTTCTGGTCCCCCGTGATGTTTTGCTGTGCCCCACACCGCCCTCTGGTCCCCTTTGATGTCTTGCTGTGCACCCCACTCTATTCTGTGCCCACCTTCCACCCCTGACCCCCTGTGATGTCTCTCTGTGCACCCTCCCCCCTACGGTACCCTGTGAAGACTCTTTGTGCCCCCACCCCCCTCTGGTCCCCTGTGATGTCTCTCTGTGCTCCCCACACTCCTTCGGGTCCCCCGTGATGTCTCTCTGTGCCCCCCTCCTCCCTTTGGTCACCTGTGATGTCTCACTCTGCCCCATCCCCCTCTGGTCCCCCGTGATGTCTCTCTCTGCCCCCATCCCTCTCTGGTCCCCTTTGATGTCTCTCTGTGCCCCCTCTGGTCCACCCCGTGATGTCTCACTGTGCCCCCCTCCCACCTTGGTCCCCTCTGATGTCTCTCTGTGCCCCCCTCTCCCCTCCGGTCCCCTGTGATTTCTCGCTATGCCCCCCACCTCCCTCTTGTTCCCCGTGATGTCTCGCTGTGCGCCCCTCCCCCTTGTGGTCCCCCATGATGTCTCTCTGTGCCCCCCTCTGTTCCCCTGTGATGTCTCGCTTTGCCCCCCTCACCCCTTCTGGTCCCCAATGATGTCTTTCTGTGCCTCCTCCCCCCTCTGGTGCCCTTTGATGTCTCTCTGTGCCCATCCTCTAGTACCCCGTACCCCCACTCCGATTGATTGCAGGAGTTGTCTTGATTCACTAAGGGTTCACCATCAAGAACCTGTTCCCAATGCTTGGTTTTGACTTTTGGACACCTCATTACGAGTCCTGCGATAGCCGTGCCAGAAAAAACAGCAGGCTGCCGCCGGACCCGAAGTACCATTCCGCCTCCATGATTGCCAGAATCACTGGGGAATTACAACCCCGGTGACCCGTAGGCGTAGGCGTGACGGAGCTGGTGTTTCCATTTCCGCCTGCAGGCGGGTGGCGTTACTCTCACCAGATCAGACCTGGTGAGAGTGACACCTCCTGCCTGCAGATCTCGGAATCAGCCGGTCCGGAAACAATGGTAGTTGCGGATTTACCGCCACCGTTGTTTCCAGATCGGCAGGGCCATAATGAGGCCCATTGACCCTTGGTGCTTCACCCCCTCAACACTCATGCCTGACCTCCCCTGGATCCCGTACTCAGGTTGGACCTGAATCATGCTGTGCCCATTGTCACCATTATTTATTATTATTATTTGTTTATTTGTATAGCGCCGACCAGCTCGCAAGCATCGGGGCGCATACGTGGAGACACGGACAGATAGTTATGGACAGAACAATAACGGGACACTTCATTACACATCAGGATTAGGTCATCAAAGGACTTAGGGTCTTATCTAGGATTACTCAAAAAGCATGGTTTTGAGTTTTTTACGGAAAGAATATAGGTTATATTCTAGTCTGAGGCTTGTCGGTAGTTTGTTCCTGAAAGCTGCCGCACGTGTGTGGAATGCTCTTTCTAGACCTAGTTCTTTTTTGAATTTAGGAGTTTTTATCAGTCCCTTGGCTTCAGATCTTAATGTTCTGGTACGGTTCTAGTGTGTTAGTTTGGTCTTGAGGTAGGCTGGGGCTTTTCCATAAAGGCATTTATGGGTTAGACACAAGGACTTGAATTGTAGGCAGTCTTCCATTTTCAACCAATGTAGGTCTCGTCTGGCTTCGCTGATATGATCTCTCCTTGGTTTTTGTTTGATAACTCTTATCGCCTGTTTTTGTATCAGTTGGTACTTGTGGAAGCTTTGTTTGCTGGCACCAGCAAGGAGTGTGTTACCATAGTCCAAGCACAATAAAATGGTGGCTCTGGCTATAGTCGCGCAATTTTTTTCATTGAGAAGGGGCCTAATTGCTTTGAGGAGTCTGATATAGTAGTTGCAGTTTTTGCTGACATACATGGCTTGAGCATCTGCGTTGAGTGTAGCTTCCAGGGTCATGCCAAGTGTTTTGACTTTACCAACTACATCAATGCAAGATTCCTTGATTTGGAATGTCTTGTAGTCAGATGTCAGTTTAGCGCGAGCCTGGGTGGATCCAAATATCATTAACTCGGTCTTGTTGCTGTTAAAACACATCCAATTATTGTTCATCCACTCTTCTATATTCTTATAGATGGTATTCAATGTAATACTGTCTTTAACATAATCACCGCTCAATTCCATAACTAGCTGGGTGTCGTCAGCATAGTTAGTGAAAAATACTTGAAATTGTTCCAGTAATTCACACAGGAGGCGTATGTAGATATTATAAAGAGCAGCAGTGATAAGCTGGCTCCATGAGGAACTCCACACGAGATGTTATGTTCAGTTGAAAATTTGTCTCCCCATTGGACACGTGAAATTCTGTTCTTTAGAAAGGAGGTGACCCATTTTATTGCTTCATTGGAGCAGTTTGCCGTTTTCGCTAGTGCTTGTTGTAAGAGTTGGTGGTCTAACAAGTCAAATGCAGCACTTAGGTCTAAAAGAACTAGTAATCCGGTTTTACCTTTGTCCATGATTTCCACATTTTTGTTTGTAAGTCTAGCATTGCTGTCTCTGTGCTATGTGCTGCTCTAAAGCCAGATTGTTGCAGATGTAATAACTCATTTTTATCTACGTATTCCTGTAGTTGAGCTGTAGCGATTTTGTCCATGACCTTAAGGGTGAAATTGCAGTTCGTAATGGGCCTCAAGTTGTTAGGGTCGCATTGGTCTAAGTTGGGTTTTTTGCCAGTGGGGTAATGGTGACTTTTATTTATATTAACTGGCACTGTTTAATCTCTGTTTTATCATTCTTGAACAAAGCATGGCAGTGTTCAAGAATGATTTTCGGTGGAAGCTTGCTTTCCGCACAGGACGACGGTTTCATAGATGCCAGTGTTTTCTTCATGGTATCAATAGACATTTGTTGGAATTGGAATTTCTCTATCCCCATGTCAGTCATCAGTTCGACAGAAGGGATAGGTTGTGGCTTGGTCAGAAGGGCGGATGCAATTCGTTCTCTCGCTTTGACGATTTTATTGGCGAAAGCTGTCCAAGTGTTATCACATTCTAGTTGGGAGGGATTGAAATTGGGAACCAGGGCCTGGGGTTTGTCGATAGATTTTAGTATGTCGAAGAGTTTGCTTGCTGAGCTTGCAGATGCTTCGATTTGACTGTTGAAATAATTCCTTTTGGCTTTATTAATGCGGTTGTTATATGATTTTTCTAATGACTTCCAACTAATCTTATTGTCGTCTGTAGGTTTTTTTTGCCATTGAGCTTCTCTAAGGTTTTTTTCCTTTTTAAGTTTGGTCAGTTCCAGTGTATACCATTTTTGATGGTTGGAATTGGGCCTGACTGTTTCTTCGCGATTCAGTGCTTTTTGGTTTATCTAGCTTTGCATCTGATGGTCATATTTGCTTATGATGGTGTCACAGGAGTCTGTTTCCTTAATGTCGGCCAGGATTCTGTTAACACAGGATTCTAAATCTGTGCTTTTGATATTTTTAAAGTTTCTTGAGTAAACTTTCTTGGCATCGTTAGCAGGTTTTTTTGCTAACTGAGGGATCAATAGATTGAAAACTACTTTGTAATGGTTAGACCAAATACAGGGAGTAGTGGTAACATTGTTTGTTTTGATGTTATTGGAAATAACCCAGTCCAATTGGTGGCCATTAGCCATGGTAGAGACATGGTTTAGTACATTAAACTGGATTTTTTGGAGATTTTTTTCAAGATGGATTGCTTCTTTATCTTTGGAGTCACCGCGCCATCGGTTCAAGTCTCCAAGGATAATTGTGGATTTGTTCTTTCCTATTAGTGAATTGGCATGGTGTATGAGTTCATCATTGAACTCAGAGTCGAGTGATGGTGGTCTGTAGACAAGTAGGAAGTTAATACAGTTGTTATTTGTAGGGCAATGTTTAAGGTGTAAGGTTTCAAAACCTGAGCATATTGTAGTCGTGGGGAACACATGTATGGAGTCTTGTGATATTATGGCTACCCCACCCCCTTTCCTGCGGACTCTATTGGTGTAGTGGATTTTGTAGCCTGTGAGGACTGCTATAGAACATGTGGGACCTATTGGGTCCTGTAGCCATGTCTCAGTGATGCATATGATGTTGATGTTGTCTTGCAATATCAAGTCATGGAATCATTTTGCATGATTGTTAAGGGATCTTGTGTTTAGTAGACATACTTTTAAGTCATTCAAATTAGGGGGGGATACAGTTTTCTCATTTAGTTTGTGAGTGTTTTGCGCCTTGATTTTTTTATTGATGGTATGTGTAAAATGTGCTTTGGTAAGCGAGGTCTGAGTGCTAAGTGGCGTCGGGCTGGTGTCATTGGTGGAGTCCTGCTCAGTGCATATCAATTTACTATCCGGTTTGTCAAGGATCTCTAATATATGTGCATGTATAGCTTCAGTATTTTGTAACTCTTGTAGCTTGACAAGGAGTGCGTTTACTTTGGAAAAGCCCATTCTTACCAGAGATTAGAGCTTGATATCAGAAAAGCTGGTAGATGCAGAGTTTCTGGCCGAGGGCGAAGTGCCAGACCTTTCCAAAAATAGGCAGATGTGCTTCTGTGAAATGTAGTTCCCGTTCAGAAAGTGCACACAAAACTATGTACGAGTGCTTTGCTCATTGCTCATATGTTTCAAATCAGGTACAGTAAAGTCACAATACAAATAAATGCAGTCACAAAGATGCAGGTGAGTAAAGTAAATAATTATGCCCTGGACGGTGAAAAGGTCAAAATAGTCAAATTTCAATCACATTTAACAGAGTCAAATTTAGCTGGTCTGATGTTTTAAATGCTAAATGCTATTTTCTCGTTACTTCTCTCCCCTGGCTACAGGGTAACTAACCTCTAACAGGAATCTGTCAACCTCTAACTGTGAATCCTTGCCTACAATTTCTGTTCCCTTGCAACATTATGTGTTTTACTGACCTCTGCAACTGTATTCGCTCTCCCCTCTGCTTCTCTGCTCTTTTTCACTGTCTTATTCTCTGTTCTCAGATCCTCCCCATTCTCCCTTCTCCCGTTCTCCTCCACCCTCCCTTACTTTTTTCTTTGCACTTACTCTATCAGAATTGTCCCTGGACCGAGTATGATAGTAACAAATTTGTGTCTCCTCCCTCCTTCCTTACTTGTTTTTCCTCCCCAGCCCTCCCCTCCAGCACTATCTGAAATGTCGTCAGGCATAGTACGATAGTCGCTTGTTTTGTTCCTCTCCCTCCTTTCTTCTCCCCTCTCCCTCACCTTTTGTAATTCTCCGGGTCTACCAGAAATGTCATCAGGCCTAGTACGATAGTCGCCTGTCTGTTCCCATTTCCTTCCTATCTGTGTCTTAGCACTTGCTTTATCTGAAATGCCGCTAGGCCGAGTATGATAGTTAATTTCACATTCTTGTTGTTCATGGCCTGTAAGAAGGTTTTTGTATTTTCCCTTGTTTCCTACCTTGCCATGAAGTGCTTTGAAACACATTGTGTATAGGCACTATATAAATAAACTATCATATCATATCATATCATATCATTATCAGCATGACAAGAGAGATTCTGATTACTAATTTGTTGATTGTAAGGAAGTCTCTCTGGGACTTGGAATGGTGTTTAATCAGTCATGCAGTGTCTACTTTTAGCCAATTTCACAACTTGCCCTTGAAGGAGAAAAAGAGAAACTGTATCCCTGCATACTTAGTTACATGTCCATCTAAAAATATACATGATCGTTTTATGAGAATTGGATTAAATGTGCACAAGACCTATGACATTATTTGCTGCAGACTGAATTTTAGGTTATGAATTTCACAAATACGGTTTATGTCATTCTCATCATAACGTAGAAATATTGGAACACAGGTTTGTGGAATGTGTAAAATTGCACGACTTAAGAACTGTACCCTTTGGGCACTTACTTTGTTCATGATATTCCATGCCTATACACTAAACATTTCTGGCATCAGATTTTTTATGGGAAACAGATATCTCTGATCATTGTGGAGTCTAATGTTATCAGTAATATACTGAATACTACTTAGTTTCCTTTTTTAATGTATGTCGATGACAACATTGAGACTTAATTTGTTAATAAGTTTTGCAAATAATTATAGGCAATATAAATGAATGTGTATATTGTTTAAATTTTTATATTATGGATGTTATATTATGAATTGTGTGAAATGATTTAACTTGAACTCTAACACACAATGAACATGAAAATAAAACAATAATACAAATAAAGTAATCAGACATAATTGTAACGCTCACCTGGTATCCACGGGTACGTCACTCACCCTGTTCTGACCTCTTACGATCTCGATCCCTTCCCTGGAGGCTATTCGACTGGAGACTGGGCCTGAAACACAGGATTGGTAGAGTTTAACTCCCTATTGTTTAACTCCCTATTATCTCTGTGTGCTTGAACCCCTTCTTCCCCGTATAGCTTCCAACCCTTCCCTTTGAGCCACAGCTCACCTTGTTTTCTTGGATAGTGTGCTCTCTGTCCTGCTTTCAGCGCAGGGGCTCATTGATTGATGCGGCCTCGTTGCTGCCTAGTTACTTCACTGGCAAGAGTCCGACAGGTAAGTATAATGAGTCTTTTGAACAGTTCTATAACTTCGTTCCTTTCCTTCCTTAGATAATGGCCAGCGTCCGGGGATGGTGGCGTGCTGCTGAGATGAGTAGCGCTGAAGGTGAGTGAGAGCGCGATGCGCGATACACCCCTTTCGTATTTGCATTGAACTGAGTTCTTTTTCTTTTAGGTGCCGCAATGTTTTCAGCATGGATGCCGGTTATGAAGAACAAATGCGGTGGGTAAGCGCGGCATGCGGCGCCTCTAGATGTTCCCACGCTAACCTGGAGTGTCTTTTCCCTCTTGCAGATGGATGAGAAGTTCCGGAGACCGAGCTCCCACAGAGCGGCTGGGATTCAGGTAAGCGTTTGAAGCTCGTACAGTATTTAAAAATAGCGAATATATGCAGAATGCTTACTAATGCCTTTTTTCTGTTCTTTTCCCTTTTCCTTAGGAAGCGGCGTGCCGGGATGGGAATGACACCGCCGAAGATGCCTGCAGAACAGAAGGAGCGATGAATGATGGGCAGAAGTGCCGCAAGGTAAGGCTGTTCCTAACAGTGTTCTTGTTCTTGCAGGAGCTGAGCGCAAAAGAAAGATGCAGGCCTACTGGAGACCGATCCGAACATGGTGAGTGTCACGCTGCAGGTGCAGAAAATGCCAAGCATGTTTCTCAGCCTGGGTGTGGCTTAAATAGTGTCTGGGTATCCCAGGTGTCTCTGGGCTGAACCACACCCAAAAAACTAGACCGCACATGCAGTTCTGGAAACCGAAATATGTGGGGGCATCCATCTTGTCCCCATCAATGCACTATCAATCCCATCCCCAATGTTATCATATGGGAGTCAGTGAGTCTGGTGCCACAAGCGCCATCTGACTCCAAGTGGGTCTTTGGAGGGATGGAGAGGCTGTTGAGGGCCATGTAGGTGATCGTGGCCTGGCTCCAGCCTGACATCTTGGAGGGCTGGGGACATGAGGGGCAGGAATCATGACGATAATATTGCACCTTTTTTACTAGGGGAATCCAGACGTGGACTCCTTGCTCACTATTCTAAGAGAGGCACAGCTCCACCCTACTGATGAGGTCCAACCAGACCGAAACACGTGTCTGGGGTTGCTGTTGGTACTCTTGTTCAGAGGAGAATTGCCTAGCATTTTGGTGCTGGACTTCCCCAGGGCAGGACAAAGACTGATAGGTTTGGGATATTTCTTCTCTGTGAAACATAGTGAGCTAAAGACTCTGGGTAAGTCTCTCATAACCAGCCCTAATGTCTGGCAGAAGGACTCCCAAGACCCCCCTTGTTCATTTGCATATTTGAGTAACAATGGGTCTCACCCTAAGTAACTAGGGGAATCCAGACATGGATCCCTTGCTCACTATTCTTAGAGAGGCACAGCTCCACCCTACTGATGAGGTCCAACCAGACCGAAACACAAGCGGAGTCAGGGCCTTTAAATCATGTCTTCTGGCTGATAACACCCCATCCGGCACACAGGAGAGGGTGTTAAAGCCATTAACACCTTGGGTTACCAAAAAGGTAACCAGGAGTGCTTTAAAAAAAGAAGAAAAAAAGGATTTCATTAATTGAACGTAACATGTGAGGCATCCCGTTCAATGAATTAAACCCATTCCCAAGTTGGCCACCATGGAAAGGGACGGTGGGGCTCTCGGAGTCCCTCTTCCCTTTCCATGGCAGTTGGAGAAGCAGAGAAGCAGTTGCAGAGGCGGCATTCACCGCCACACAAACAGGAACATGGGGGGGTAGAAACGGGGTAAAAATACAATAAAAAGGGACGGAGGGTTGGGGGAAGATGGCGGTGGGGGGAGCCGGCCGTCAGGTGGGAAGGAACACAGACTTTCACCAGTGGTTCAATCCCACATTCCTATCCACATGATTGGCTGACTCCCCCAGCCAGGGTGGTTATGTCTCAACATGCTCTTTAATAGTGGACTTGGAAAAGCTGTTCATACAAGGTCTTGCTCATCTTCACATTTTGAAGGAGTCACAAAATCAAACAAGGCAAAGGTGGATACAGGAGTAGATGCCAGGGGCTAGGATTGCCATCATCTACTCCAGAAAGAAGGCAGGCACATTTCCAGCCATACCCTGGAAATCATGATGTGACTTTCTGGCATTCTTTGCAGATTCTGAATACTCTGGCAGATAATTTAGGCAACTGCATGATATGATTTGAAAGTCAGCAGTCCCCCAAAATACAGTACAAAACTCCCCAATGAGAGTCAATAACGGACAGACCCCAGTAGGAAATGAGACCAGGACCAAGTGCGGGTGAAGTTAAGAGATGGGTTTATCCAAAATATAGGGCTTACAGAGGACTCATACCCTGAGAGCACTCTGCCAAACAATAGAAAAATATTCATATTTATTACAAAATCACATCATCGATGATGTAGAATATAGGGCGCACATGAGTTGTGGGGATTACATGGTGAGGACTGGACATTTTGTATTCTATAGGCCCAGTGCTCCAGGATTTGCAGAGATCCACGTGGTGCCAGTGCGGGGTGCACTGGTCAGCTGGGCTCTTCTGGGTGGAGCGCAGGGTCAGATGATGTCCGATCGTTACAATTTATGCTACTTAACAATGCCCTTTTGGTCACACATACTCTGACAGTTATTGACATATCTCTATTCATTTAATATATCTCACACTCATAAATGATATACACTTAAAAGGGTTACTTCATGAATCAGGTGCTTTATCTTGAGGTTACATTCTACATCTGCTTAAACTCCTTCGTTAGATCTATTAGGGGACAGCTTGAACGTTAGGGGTGAGAGGGATGGTACTTGCTCGAGGGGCACACAACTGGCACATCAAACAGAACTTAGGCTTAGGGTGCTGGGGGCCGTGTTTCTGAACCTTGAGGTCTGCTTGTGCTGATTCAGATTTATGGAGATGGATGGTTTTTTCCAAGTCAGAGCTGTAGCCCGGTTCACTCACAGGTCAGTGATGCAAAAGGAAAGACAAAGGATACAGCGTTCAAAGCGTTACTATTTACACTGAGGCATCTGTGAGAACGAGCTTACTGCGACAACGGCACAGGGGAGGAAGAGGAGGGGGTTTGGATGGCTAACTGTACACGGACCCAAGGGGAGAGGTGCAGGCCTGCAGGCCAGCGCTTCTTCGTGGCCCATTGGAACTAGTACAAAATAGAGTCGGTGACCATACAAAATGGAGTCGGGAGTCGATTCTCTTGCGGGTGTTGCACGTGTATGTGTCGCTCCAAGGCTATCCAGAGCCATGGCCAGTGGCGCATGATCAGCCGTGGAACGAGCATAGTGTGCATGTGAGGATAAGAATGAAAGGGAGGGGGGCCAAAAAGACCTTTCGTCCTCTACAGATTTTCGAAAACAGTTTTTCAGCTATATTTTGATTATGTTAAAGTAACTGTTGGCATGCCTCAAGAAATGTACCTTTTCATATTATGAGTGAGTCTTCTGTCAGGTGAATTTCTTAGTCCCAGCTCTCCGTCATACTAGCTGCTCATTTTGATGGACATTGTGTCATCTTGGAGATGGTAGGGACAAGGAGATCCATGGTCATTGTGGTTTACTTGCGCAGGCAAGAAGAGATATTGCCTCAGAGGCCTAAAGGGATTTTAGCACCCAGGGCGGGGGGCGCAGCCAATCAGGTTCTGTGAATCGCGGGCTGAAATCTTTGATTTCAGCCCACATTAAATTAAAACCAAAGGCTGCTCCCCCCTCCGCGCATGGGCGTAGGACATGGGGGGCAAGGGTGGGTCAAATCCTCCCCACAATTTTAAGTGGGGGGATATAATGGCATTTATCCCCCCCAGAATGTGTGTATCTGCAGCATGTAAAGCACTGTAGGCTGCAGGCATCTTCTATAGCCGCAAACTCATTATGTCATTTTTCGAATGTGTCTGATTATGCAGAACCTTGCATTTCAATGTGCATATGAAAAAAGTAGAGAATTCATGAATGAAAGCTTCCAAGTTGACAATATTTCTTAAACAATCGGAAAGTGTGTGGTAAGACGTGGGTGTGATACAGGGAGGTTTCACAGCCATTTTTTGTGATAGATATTTGTCGTGTATGGCTTCTGGAGGAAAGCAATATTCAATAAACAGCTTTGTAAATGGTGCATGCTCCTAATATGATATTAAAATACTGGAATATAAAAGTAATATTTGTCTTTTGGGTCATGACGCAAGACATATGCAGCATGTTCTCCTTAGACCCGAGGGAAGCAGAGAAATCCCACTGTCTTCTCAAACTAGTGTGGGTGGATTCCAGATGTTGCAGGTGCTTTTAGCTTGCTAGCTTAACAAAGCCACAGCTCCATTGCTCTTAAGCACATACTTTATAAGTTTTATACTCAGCATTGCATCTGTGCCAGCACTGGAGCAGTGGCTTTGAACAGGGGACAAGTCATAAAAAAAAATAAGTGAGGGACTCATTAACATACCAATTGAATGTGGCATCACCAGAACATAGCATCTCACGTTGCAAAGTGGGGGGACTACTGAAACATATAGGGTGACTACATCCACCAGTGTGTACCCTCGACTTGAGCCGTGGCTTTGTAAGCAGGACAGGCCATGGCGTCTGCATAGGCTGCGGGCCATACTATGAGTGAGGGATGGAGGACGCCAGTGGTGGTGGCAGCGGGTGGCAGGTTTGCATCTAAAAGGCGGCACACATATAAATGTGCAGTGATCGGTTAAGGGATTCGAAGGCTTGATTGTTTTTTCTTTGAGGGGTCAATAACAGAGGTGGAAGAGGGTAGCCGAGTGACAGGTATTATTTTGTTTTTTTGAGGATGAAGAGAGCAACCATGAGGAAGATGAGTGCGGGTGTCAGGAGGTCAGGTATTTTATCTTGTTGTAGGAGTGGTAGAGATCACTCCTGTAAAGTTGATCCATGGGGCAGTGGAGTGGGTTCACATGATTGGTGGGATACCTAACGTACAAGTGTAGATACACAACTACCAAGACTAGCATACATTTCTCTTCAATGTTCTTCTAGACATCTTGGACAACTCCAGCTTCTCTCTCTTTGTCTATCAGATCACTAAAAATCCCAATGTGGAATATTTCCCCATTGTTGATAGTAACTTATCTGCGATTCCCTGTTTGTGTTATTCTGTGTGTAGAATGGTGCTACCCTGTGGAGTAAATAACCAATTGCAATCCAATCTAAAGAGAAACATTCGATATGAAGGGAGCCGCTAAAAGCCTTCCTTTTCAAAAAAGCATTTGAATCTTTACTGTAGTCTCTTCTCTGACTCTTTGTGCACTGTTTCCAGACATGCCATACTGAAAGTTTCATTTAGAGATCCGTTTTCGCGGCATACGACTGGGCTGCTCCACGCTTCGTAGTGGATGACATTTCTCATTAAAGACATTGGATCCCCTTCCAGCTCTTTGTTGCTTTCCACTGCTGGTGCTTCCGAGCCTCAGAGCCAATGTCAATTCCAAGAATGTTATCACATCAATTATTTGGAGCGAAAAGTCTTATGTACAATTGAATGAATAGAGTTTTTCAGTGTGTCGATGATCATTCTTGATGAGGTGCCTTTTGGTAAAACTCGTATTTTTGCACGTTTTGGGTGCTTTCTTTCAAACTATTATTTTTATTTAGAAGTGTGTAACCTCATCCTGCTCTAGTGCTCATGTTATTGGCATGTGATTTTAGCACCCAATTCTCCAATCAAGCAATAAGCAATAAGCCCCTAGCTAGGGGCGCATTAGTGGTTTGGGTAATGCCCCAGGAATATAGTACGAGTCATTACCTGAAGCAGTAATGCCCACTCGCCCCCAGCAAGGGGCTTATTGCTATTAGTCTCCCGGCCTGTTTGACCGTGGTACTAATATTGACTTGTTTAAAGTTGCGTGACTCTTTCTGCGTTGTGCAACTGAAAAAAAGAAAAAGACTGGTCACCACGGAACAGAGAGAGAGGACTATACATAGTCCCTTCACCCTTTCGATGGCAGTCATTGAAAAACGAACAAAAAAGTAAACAAAACGTGTGGCCGCGATGAACAGGGAGAAGGTACTACAGTCCCTTCTCCCTTTCCATGGCATCAATTTGAACATTGAATGGGACTGGGAGGGTGGCTTTGTCGTACAGGTAAGGAATGGGAAAGGGACAATTAACATGCTTGTTATATGCTCATTGTCCCTCACCGGGTACTAATAGTAGTTAAGCTAAAGCATGTGTAAAGAAGCTGGTATTTTAGGAGTAGTCATTCATGTCCTGCAGAAACAGAGTTTGTTGTGATGTTTCTCATGGTTGCTGTGTTGTGCGTAGATTGCACATATATGTGTACAAATAATGCAGCGACCCTGGTCGAGTGCTGCTGACTGGTGTGCCTTTTGCTGTGTCTTGAGCCATCTATGTTGTTGTGGATGTTTCCATTTTCTGTTCCTCTTCTGAATCTTTGGAAATAATTATATATTCACAGAAATTGCAAGCTGAGTGACGTGACATTTAAAAATCACTTTCACATATATTTTTACCAGCAATAGTTAATAAGGTGTTTTATTTTCCCATTCTACCTCATTTTGTGTTCAGCTAGGCTTCTTGTTCCTGTTTCCTGCCGTATCTCCTGAGTCCTTCCTTTAGTTTATTATTAAGATCAAATTGTCTTTGTTTGTCTTGCAAATGTGCTCAACCACCATACATTAAGAGCTTTCTGGAGCATGTGGACATTAAATGTTTCTAAAGGCTGTCTTTTGTCTTCTATATCGGACTATCCTTTCTGTATTGAAATTAATTATATACAAGGCGTTGATACACATTGCTTTAGAAGTTAATACATACACATTATGTTTATTGTGTATTGCTGTTATTAAAGGATAGTTCCGGGACTTTTTTTTTATTGTCCCTACGGGTCGGCCATGTGTTTGTAAGCATAAATCGGTAGATCGTAGGAAACTTTCCTATGGACCTTACCCGACTTTTCGCCCATTATCGCACTCGAAATCAGCCTCCATTTTGTGATAATCCTATCATTCCGCCGCATCGACCTGGCTCACCTGCCTTTGCGGCACTAAATCAAATCCCCCGCCCCTGAAACAGACTTTATCAAAACATTCATATTCCCCGCCTCTATCCGTGACGTGACTGAGCTGCGTAGGCAAACGCGCCCAGGCGTCTTCTACGCGACTCCACACAGACCCCAGAAATCAACACAGATCAGCTCACAATACAGCGCACCACAATTCGGAATATGAAACTGTACTTTGAAATCAAACCGCAAGATTGTAAATGTGGTAAAGTACATTTATTTGACATCAAATGTTTAGAGAATATTCAGCGATTTGCATTTTTATTTGCTCATGTTCCAAAAAGTTCGTATTGAGGAACGCGATGGTCCTTTGCTGTACACAGGGTCTTAGAGCATCTCACAATACAGCACCACAATTCGGAATGTGAAACCGTGGTTTAAAAGCAAACGGCAAGATTGTACATTTGGCAAAGTACGTTTATTGGACATCAAATGTTTAGAGAATATTCAGCGATTTGCATTTTTCTTTGCTCTCGATCCAAATTAGTTCGTCTTGAGGGAAGCGATGTTCGTGTGCAGTACACAGGGTGTTGGTTTACGATAAAAATAAGCTCTTCTGTCGCACTGATAATCGCATGGCTGTTCCAACAACGAGGCACTAGGCCACCACAACGGTAGGTATGTTGCATCTAACCGTTAGTACCGCGTAAGGGCATACTTGTACTTGGCGATCGTCCCATAAAATGGTCAGGGTGGTAACGTTGTTCACGCGGAGAAGCAACTGGCGGCTGTAGAAGCCGTCCGCCGGTGTCTGGTACTCGTGACACAGACAGTAGTGAATGATGTACCTAAAAACATAAAAAATGAAATTAGTCTCACCATCAGATCCTTTTTAAAATTATTCATTTCATAGCGAGGACAGCGCTACTGGGTGTACACAAGTGTTTAAAGGCGTGGCGAGGCATGGAGGGGGGGGGGAGTGGAGTACAAGGTAAGTAGCATAAAATAATAAATAAATAGGGCCAGCTGGTGGCAAGTGCAAGGTAAGTGCAGAACAAGTGCTGGGAAGGGGGGGGCTGTAGGATACTGAGACAGTCCCCCAGTGCAGGGGTTGACAGGGAGGCAGTGCAGGTGGAGAGTGGAAGGGCCCAGGACCGAGGTCGCAGACAGTGGACCAGTTGTAGCAGGGGAGAGGGAGAGAGAAAGCAGAAGCAAAGAGGAAGGTTTTGAGGTGCTTCAGTAAAAGCAGATGTTTCTCCTCCAGATAGTGCGCGGTAGAAAACACTATGCCACATAGAACGAACAAGTACAACTGAACCCGTCTTTAAAGCCACTGTATAGTAATGAAATTGCGGTATAAACTCATCAAAAGTTACTTACATTATATTTGCATTTTCCATTGTGTCTCTGTGTAGGGCAGACCCGAAACACCACTCCTTCTTTGCCGACGTTACTTCTTCTAATGAACGTGGCTCATCGTTTCGTTTCTGAAATTTTATTCATTATCTTTTCTTAGTCTTTCAGGATGGTCCCGGCCTGTCAAGGTCAAATCACAATAGAACCTTATATTGGGTCGTGGGCCGTTCCGCCACCCGAGCAAAACATCAAAGCAGCTGACCTTCACTTTGAGCGAGCACACATTTCTAGTTAGCTCCAGTTAGTGTAAGGGCATCTTGTCTGCGTGCCTTTTTTTTTATTGTCCCTATGGGTCGGCCATGTGTTTGTAATACGGAAACATTCTATAATGTTTGTAAAAATGATTTATATTACTGTTTGGTTTAATTGCAATGGGCCTGCAACATGAGGAGACTCGAGAGAACAGACAATCGAATTACAATCATTTAAACCGTGATGTGTATTTCTCAATGAGCTCTGCTTTAGGTGGACATGGAACAGAGGCAATGTTGGGTGGCAATGCAGTTGTCCCCTGCATAGGTTCGTTCACCACTCCATGTATGTGCCTATCGAGGACATCTACGATAAGTCTCTCAATAAACTCATATTGCATATCCTCAAACACTGGTTTGATCACCCATTGTTTACTTCTTTTAGTGAAGGCCTTATTGTAGCGAAGCGTCCCTAAAGTTCCGGTCGTCCTACTTTGTTGACGGCCAACATTATGGTTATGTGCCAAGACCGCTAGAAGAGTCCGATTTATCATGCCTTCCATGCCAAAATGCAATCTTTTGGGCCTGTACTTTAGGCACATATTGTGGAACACCTCCAAATCTCCTGTGTGGCAGAATTCCGTGAGTCCCCTCAAATCTCTTGTTATAGTTTTATCAAATACAATCTTTTCAATGGCCTTGTGAGTGGGTGATGAAGGAATCAACCACTTCTTCTTCCGTGCCTCCTCTGTGGACAAATGGCCATGTTCACATTTGTGGAAATGCTCATTTGTCGACCATCGATGTACGTTGCTACAGTGCAACATTACTGACCGCCATTTTTCCAGTAGAATTTCCAACGACCCTTCACATGTTTTTGAGCTCCACCAAAGATGGTTGCTGATTGACTTGGACCACTGTGAAATACCTTGCATATCTTTTTTTTTTCCTGCAGCCGACAATTTTTTATTGATTGATTTTGCAAGATGCCAAACGTCAAATTGGTGATTTATATTTTTGTACTGTTCTCTCATTGTCTTGGCAATTGAAACGTGTCTGTCCGTGGCTATCAGGTCGATCACCATTCCCCGCGATTGTAGTTCTTGCAATGATGCTACAAAGCCAACTTTCTCCATGGCCACTGAGGATGTACTTTGTGACACCTGCACGACCACCGAACTCACAATTTTCTTACTTTCCATGTCCTGAAAGTGGTAGGTGCAGTACTTGGCTGAAAATCCTGGACTGTCGCATTGTCCATCACCGGCTAGCCTGAAGCGTTTGCCCGCGAATGTACTTTCCATTGACATTTTTTCCATTCTCCAAGCTTCGCTGATGGCTGGAAATAGATAATCGGTTTGGTATTTGTAGAACTGACTTTTCGCAATGAAATGGATTCCCACAAACTGAAAGAAATACTGTAACTTTTTAAAACTTGAACCACTAAAAAGTGCGGCCGCTGCACAAAGTAGATTGCCTGCTGGCAGTTGCCCCAGCATGGGTTGTGCAGACCATGCGAACGGATGATATTGTGTACAGGTGGCATGTATTTTAAGGTTAGTGCCTCGAATTGCACGAGTCACATTAATCAATGGCTCCCCACATACTTCCCCACCAACCAAATGCCCACATTTCATCATCATAATAATATCCATCAAACAGCTATCGAATACAATGAATTTGGCCTCTTTCCTTATACTGTCACTCTGCATCCCAGCTGGTTCGGCCTGTAACGTTGAGGACATGTCACTCGCATGAAAGGTACAATCTCTGATATCGTCTTCCGCTATGCTGAGTGATATTGATGGTGTTTCATTGTCGTCCACTTCATTCTCTTCCATTGCAACATCTGTTCCTTGTCCGGAGATGGGAGAAAAAAACAATGTCTTCAACTTTCGCGTGCTCTTATTTTTTGCGGGTGTGGATTCTGTGAATTGATCTACGACTGCATCCAAACTACCAGGAGGACATTCACTATCAATGGCTGGTGGTGGTATAGCTCCGTTGTCAATCACTTCATATTCTTCCCATTGGCACGATGCATCTCCAGTCTCAAGTCCCTGCCAAAAGGTTTGACAAGCAACATCTCTCGTTCGCTTCACTGTCTGTGTAGATCTAGTTCTTACACCCACTCGCAACTAGAGGACAGATTAGAAAAGGGATGTTCAGTTTAAACACAACTTACAGTATTGAACTATTGACAGTGAAAGACAACATAATATAGTGAACAGGACACTAACCTTCTTTTGCTTTCTTTTCTTTGAAACTTTCTTTCCTCGAACTTCAACATCTGGACGCTGTTGCTCCGACTCGTGTGTGCATGTCTCCACTTCCTCTCGCGCTGCAACGACTATACTTTCATGATAAGCACATCCATCACTCACTGAGGCTCCATCGACTCGCTGAAACATAGAACTTTCATTAGTATGTATAATAATATTGAAAACACAAAATGTACTTGGGGACCAATACCCATACGTACATCTCAATAGCAAAACACGAATGAACGCATTGTGTAGAACATTCAAACGACAATAGTTCACGCATTGTTGATCTAGTTAGATTGAACTGTCAAGATCCATACCTCGGGCTCCGCATAGACTTCCATTGATGATATTATTGAAGATGAGGCTTCAGCAACTCCCTGAAACACAGTAATTGCATTAGTATGGTTTTGTATTTTGTTTAAAAGAACATAAACTTTCTGCAGGCGTCAACGGCTCATCTAAATAGACCTGCACAAATGATCAGTTGTCTAAAATAAATAATGGATATCTAAATATGATTCGATTTGCTCCATCGTTGGAAGTGTCACCACCCAGAGATCTGCATCAACTACTAGGGGTGATGTTCTTGTTGAAGAAGCTCCGTCAGCTCCCTGAAACATAGTACTTGCGTTAATAAAGAAGGAAGTATAGCGGATGTAATCACGTCATTTGATCTCGCATGATTGATCTGTCAGTATCCATACCTCGAAATGCATAAGAACATCAAGGGACGCTGTAACTGCGGTGCACACTTCTGCAAGCTGTTGCGCCGACCCGTAACTGCATGCTCCCCCTTCCTCTTGGACTAATGCTCCATCGACTCCCTGAAACATAGGACTTTCATTAGTAATGAACACAATATTGAAAAAAGAAGACACATAGGAGGGCGACGACAGAAGGACATACCAATGGCTAAAAACGAAAGAAACATTGTGTGTAACAATCACGCTACAAGAATGCAAGATCTGATGATCTCCATCGATGGAACTGTCCGGAAACGTACCTCGAGCATCTGAGTGACATCTACGGTTGTCGTCAATGCGTTGGACTCCTCAGCATCTCCCTGAAAGACAGTACTTGCATTATTTTGGATAACAATAATTATAACTGAAAACAAAGACTAGAGGACGAGTACTGTGGTGTACCATTAGGTAAAATAATTACACGATCAATTAAAACTATTGATTTACATGCCTAAAACAAGTCAGTGTTAGAATAGCTAAGTAAGATTACCCGATAGGCGCTTGAAGTGGCTGATGACTGCAATAACGACACGGATGGAGAATCTTCAGCCTTCATATTGAGTGGATACATAAATGGGGAAATTATTGTTAGCTAATGCTACACACTACCGCAATGCCGAGAGATAAATACGTAAACTTGACTCAACAGTGGAGGGATGTGGACGAATAGAGTGGGAATAGCGGTTGAGAGCAATTTTCGCCTCGCTCGCGGTGTTTTCGTCCTTATTAGCAATGATGTGGAGTACATGTCTGGGCTAAAGTGCCTGCTGCAGATGCGGTATCGATCACCCCTCTTGTCCGCAAAGACTTCTAGGACTCTACTTTCTATCTCAGAGGCTGGATATCCGCAATATCGGACCCATTCTCTTATCTGATCTATTGTCTTAGGGAAAACATGCATTATAGTACCTTCAGATTTGTTATGGGTCTTCGAAGGGCAACCGCCAATGGAACAGGCAGGCATTATGGAAAGTTCTGAAAAGTAAAGATCAACAATTCTCTATGAATACCAATGTGTTAAAACATTAAATGACACATAAAAGGTTCAATGCAAGGTCCGTTTTGGTTCTTGGAACTATACACGTTATTCACATGCGGATAAGTATTTCAATAACTTTCAAAAAATAGAAAAAGTAATTTGACTAAACTCAGAACATGTGACTAGTTCCTTGCATGTACTGTCGTGAACGAAAAGAAAACATGGATGCAATTTGATGACTACTAGCAAATAGATATAAATTAAAAAATTGGACGCAAAATGATTATGGTACATGGACTTACCTTGACGAACAAACAGTTAGATGCAGGGATCAGAGTAGTTTCTTGTCGTAGAACAGGGAGCAGTTCACAGGTTGCAAACTGACGAGTTTGCTCAAAGTGGTCACGGAAGTTCACAGAGACGAAGAGCAGATAACCAGCACCTTCACGGGTTGACTAGCAAAGCGCAAAGAAGTTCTCATTAGAAATATGAAGTGGGTTATAAAGAATTCGAAACAGGGGTGTGTTTGTGAATGAATGACGTGTATATGTCGTGGCATTATGCGGTCTGCAGGGGGCCGTCCAGCGTGAGGGGGGATGCTTGGCAGGAGACACGGGGTCTGTAGGTAGACATGGGAACAACAACCCATGCTCTATAGACCACTTTGAAGTGTACATGGTCTTTGGCACCTCTTGGCCTTTATCGCTCCCTGACAGCTCCACTTGCCAGCACAAGTACCCCGGTGCGAACTGCCTTTGATAGGGCGGGGGGTGGATCGGGGCGGTGGTCGTGCAGACAAGACACAGGAAGACTCGTGAATGGAGACACACTTATGTGGATTGCAGGGGGCCGTCCAGCGTGAGGGGGGATGCTTGGCAGGAGACACGGGGTCTGTAGGTAGACATGGGAACAACAACCCATGCTCTATAGACCACTTTGAAGTGTACATGGTCTTTGGCACCTCTTGGCCTTTATCGCTCCCTGACAGCTCCACTTGCCAGCACAAGTACCCCGGTGCGAACTGCCTTTGATAGGGCGGGGTGTGGATCGGGGCGGTGGTCGTGCAGACAAGACCAGTTTGCCGCAGGGCCTCACCAAGGAGAGGCCATCTAACTGAATGTAAGAGGATGGCTGCAGGATCTACTACATTGAATGCAGGGGGGTGAGTTTATAAATACCTCACCCTCCCAGGAGAATATACACTAGATTCATTTAAAAAATCAAAACAACCATTGTTAAAATATATGTTGGGCTTTATTTTAGATTTTAATTAAACATAAATAATAAACATTACACATTGTAAAGTTGAGGTTGCAGCACATCGAGGGAAAATCCGCGGTATTGTCCACTGTCACTGGGGAAATGTTGTCTAATGGCAAGTACCGCACAGGCAGGTATTACTCTCCGAACGCGGTGTCCGAGCCTCCCGTGAAGCCACCAAGTGAAGCAACGATAGGCCACCAGCCTGTACCACCTGTGAAAAAAAAAGATGCAAACTGTATTAAACTGACCAAACTTTCTTATCAATGTCGATTCAGGTAACACATGTCATTTTTCTTAGAAAAAAATTATATCTAGAAAATGCACTATATGGAACAAATTTACATGCGTTCGAATGATATGTAAATGTAATTTTATATGTGGGAGACGACCATGAAATAGTGGTGGCATCACTGACATCACAAACAGAGTATACTTACTCGTTACTCAGATTACGCGGACGAACAGTGCCGCGAAGTTCGTGCATAAGCACCATCATCATCCTCAACACGGTCCGTGAGAGGCAGGCTTCCCTGAACTCTGGCAGCTCGGTGATGCATTGCGGACTTTGCTCGCCTTCCTGCAGACTTTGCTCGCTTTCCGAAATGTAGGCCAAGCACCCGGAATTTTCACGGCAGCAGCAGTTCTCCTCCTCAGTTGGCATTAGCTCGCACCGATTGCACGTGCACCAGGTGGAGACGCCGTCCATGCGACATGGTCCAGGCTCTTCATCCGTTGACTGGTCCTCCCAACTGCCGTCCGAATCCCCATCGTTTTCGCGTGCTTGACTTTCCAGTAGTTCTTCCTCGGTGTACTCGGGCTCGTACATATACGGCATTATTGTGGCCATTGTGCGGTAAAGATAGTAAAATAATTTACAGAGATGGTACAGGTGTTCACACGGGCTACAAGCGGCGAAGGTAGCTGACCAGAGCACTGAAACGAGTCACAGAATACTCAAAGTAACACAGAGAGAGGAATGGAATCGAAAATCTGCTGCTGTGTGTTGTGAAACGGTCTGTTTATACTTATTGGGGAAAGAGGCGTCCTGCCATTTCCATGGCAACACGTCAATAGCTGAGGCGCAGCGATTGTTGACACGAGACGTGCTTGAAATGGGCAGTACGCGTCTGCTGATGTCAGGCTCAGGGGCGGGGGATTTGATTTAGTGCCGCAAAGGCAGGTGAGCCAGGTCGATGCGGCGGAATGATAGGATTATCACAAAATGGAGGCTGATTTCGAGTGCGATAATGGGCGAAAAGTCGGGTAAGGTCCATAGGAAAGTTTCCTACGATCTACCGATTTATGCTTACAAACACATGGCCGACCCGTAGGGACAATAAAAAAAAAGTCCCGGAACTATCCTTTAACATGTGTCCATTATGAGGTTTCCAAAATTAATAATGGGGCAGTTATTTAATGTACTGACAAGCCAAAGGGCTTTCACTTGCCATTGATTCCTGGAAAATGAAGAGAAAAATCCATAGGACTTTATTGTCAAAGAACTGATAATCATATAATAGCATATACTGCAATTTGAAGGTCTGAAGTGCTCCCAAGCCACTCCCTTCCAATTTTGAATAATTTGATAATGGATCAATGATGATAATGGATAAATGTTTTGTTCAACCGTCTGTGCTTTCGGCTCATGGTGCCAATTCATGAGCTTGTTTTCTAGCTAGACCATCTCCCAAGGCTGACTTTAGCTTGTGTGGCCAAAGATTCATCAGGATTATTTTCTTCCAGCAGTTGCCATACTAGTCCACTGCTGTCCACAGTCATAAGGTACATATGTTATAAATAAACTGTACAAAAAGGTTGAACAAGTAGTTTCCATGCATCTTTCTACATAAGTGTCATGTGACTATCAAACACACAGGGCAGAGTAGCCACCCAAATATATAGCTGAGAAAGTGAGACGTCCATTTAATATCGTAATTTAGGGCTTCTATGGTTAGACTGTCTTCATCTTAGCACACACCTTTCGACTTCTGGAATTTTGGTAACATGTCATGATGCCTACCCCCGGGGACCCAGACCAGGTCCAGCAACCCCGGAAGCAGGCATCAAGTTATTTTGAGCAAGCCCAAAAACCCCTGCTAGGGGCTGTTTGGGTACGGTCCTGGCGCCTAAGGCGCCAGGCTCATAAGGAGAGTCAGTCCTGGCACCATAGGCGCCAGGCTCATAGAGCAGAACTTACCTGATGCAGACCATGCTGCAAACTTACCTGATGCAGACCATGCTGCAAGAGCTCCAAGCCAAATGAGGCTTGGAAGGGACTATTTTACCTTGGGACTATTTTTTACTCGGGTGGGGCTGGGGAGGAATACTTACCTGGGACTACTTTGGAGGCTATTTAAACCACGCCCGAAGAGTAGCACATGCTTCACGTATTCTGCCTCCAGGAGCGTGACGCTCACTGTGTCTGCAAGCCTGCATCCAGTCTTCTGCCACGCCCGCCTCGAGTCTGCAGCTCCTAGAAAAAGGGGGAAAACAGAGGGAGAAAAGGTTAGAACAAGAGCAATACCTTTGATCCTTACCTGAATTCCGGATCCACCGTGCCTTCGAGCTGGAAGAAAGAAGTATTTCATGCGCTGAACTTACTGGCCTTCGCAGCATTCTCACGATCCACCGCATCCTTCTGCACGTTCCCGCCGCACTCCGGCACCTAAGGGGAACACAAGAACAGCAAAGGTGAGCCAAGGGAATAAACAGAGGCAATAGTAACTACCCCCATAGACTTACCTGATTTACCACCGGGGGTACTATTCCTCTTCACGGGTCGGCGCAGTCTCCATAGCATCCTCGCCGTACCCCGGCCCCTAAGGGGAACAAAAGGACAAGCAAGGGGAATCCTTCTCAATTCAATAGACTTACCTAATTTTACCTCCTGAGGCATTATTCCCCGAACTTCATATTTTCTCTCTGCACCTGAATAAGGGAGAAAGCAACAGGTTACATTCCGACCTTATTTTATTGAACTGTGTTGGAAAAGACAAATCCTTACCTGAACTTCGTCAGCTACCACGAGGAACTCTTTGCTGGGGTCTAGCTGCAAACTGCAAGGAATCGGACAAGAGTGAAAGTCAGACATTTGAACTCTTACGAACTACAATGTTCTGAAACTCACCCATTCCTTCAACCAGTGAAGCAACTGGTTATCTATGCGCCCCTGCGCTCGATGCAGGATGGAGAGCTCATCCTTCCAAACCATCAGAAGAATACTCCTACGGGCCAAGCAAACCAAGCTTGGTGGGCCAGTCCAGTTTGTCATCTCGGCACTACACGTCACATTGGTGGAGACCGCAGCTGTCCAGTTCGGATCGACGCCCCTGTGGGAGCCAAGTGAGCGTAACATAACACCAGACCTCCAGTATAGTCTGAATATCTTCAATGAACAGTCAGTTGGATTTCCCTACCCTATGAACTGGATAGGAAGGCAGGAGATGCAGGCTGTTTTGTAAAAACATCAAGATACACTTAAACGTTGTCCCACATGATTGATTACATAGATTTGCTATGATGGGGCAAGCACTCTGAAGGCTACATTGTTGGTGAGGTTCCGGTATGCCAGAGGTCTGGTGGTTACTACAAGCTCACCCATTCAGCTCCTAAGGGCCCAACAACCCTTCCCACAGAACAAACAGAGAACTGTTCCAAGGGCAAGATTGAACTGTTGTTTATTACAAAAACCGACAGGGATCATACAGGACATTTTCAAATCTCCAGTGTCACAATTCCAAGAACCTTGTCACCCCCTTTTGATGCAGAATGGCATCAGCCCCTAGGCCTCTCCAAAAAACATATCAGTCATACTCATTGGGAGCTTGGAGTGGTAGACACTATAGATTGCAAAAAGAAAAGACCAAGGCTAATTAGCCATCGGTATGGGCTGCACACCCTAGAACCCACGTGAGATTTAATAATGCTCAGAGTAGTGTGTGGTGCATTTGATGCTCAATCTCCTTCAGAGATGCAATAGATTTTTGGTCATCCGATATTTTGCTAATCAAACCATTTTTAATTCAATCAAGAGTGTGTAGCCCACACTGATGGCTAATTAGCCTTGGTCTTTGCTTTTTGCAGTTACGTATAGTGCCCTGCATGGTGGTACTTGACAGTTGGTTGCACCCCATGGACAAATTATACAAAATATTATTATAAGTTATATTGTAACTACTGGACCTCACACCAGCGGTGACCACTCTCCCATTTGGAAATATACACTATAGAGTGCCCATTTATTTATTTTATTTTTGCATTTTCAAGCGCTCACACAGGCCGCGGGCATCGAGGCGCTGTTACAGGAATTGTTTGTTTTTAGTTGCGTAATAGTTATTTTTTTTGTCTTAGTTGTGTATTTATAATGCGCTTAAATACCCAGAGGTTTCTAAGCACGGACCTGGGGATGGAACCTGTGTTGCTTCGTGTCGTCTTGCTTCCAAGGCAAGCACATTGTCGCTGAGCTATCCTCCCGGGACATCTTACTCTATTGGTCCTCCAATGTCAGGTGGCTGGCCTGCCCTTTCCCCAAGAAACTATCTAATACATGGTTGCAGGGTCGCAGGATTACCATTGGCCCTTGCCCCATGACATTCACCTCTGGGTTTCTGTCCCCTGATTGGCTGTAACTGTTCTCCTCAGTCCTAGGACTCAGTTTGGATCTCAGCCCTCTGTGCATCTGTTCAAGGAGATGTGAAATTACTGTGTTCCCAATGTATCTGGTAGGAACACCACTTTTGCCTCCACATTGCAACATTGTTAACTTTGTCATGTTTCCCTTCTTATCTGGGTTGCTGAGTACTGTTGATCTTCCCACCGCTGTGAAGGACCATTGTCTAGCTCTGCTGCATCATGTGGTTGTGGACCACACAATCGAGCTCTCCAGGTCTGTAATTATGAGGATTTATTTAGCTTTTTTGCAGCTGGCCCCTTGTCGTTTGAGGGTTGGAATGGGCTGCTTGCCTCTGTCCTAGGCTTCGAGCCCTAGCCTTTGTGAAGCCTGTCTCTGATCCCCTTCATCTCTCGTCCCTCGGCTTGAGGCCTTCTGTGATTTTCATTAGATTTATACTAAAACATAACAAGGCCCCCCCTACCCTCCCTACTTGACTCACTGCCCCCACACACACCTCACCACTAGTGTAGGCTAGGCCGCAGCGCCAGCCCGGGCCCATACACCTGCTGCTGGCCAGGCCAATGCTTGTATTGTTCTGAAGCCGTACTTGTGACAAGTCTCTGCCTTCAAAGGTCGGCAATGTGTCCATTAGACCATGCCTCCTCCATCACGACTACTTAGACTGGGAAACAATAGGGAGGCAATTCCACGTGTAAACACCACAGTTGTGCAACTTGATGGATGATGAAACGGGTCCCTGTGTTTGACGAGACTAGTACTTCCCAGCATGGCTACACACCGCTGGGCTGTTGTGTGGGAACCATGGCGGGGTGGCTCTTGTTCTTTGCAACAATAACGTCTTACTTTCACAAATTCATGTCAGGCGGGGTCCTGGGCCTGTGCTTAGCTGCACTGCACTGTGGATATCGGCAGGAAAGCATGTTCTTTTGCACGCACAAGGACAGGGCCAGTTTAAATTGCAGGAAACAGCCCCGTATGTTACATGTATTGTAATTGCGGTCAATGCGCATCTAAAGGGGATTGGCCTGGGTTGCTTGTGGCTACTTTGCCAGGGACATAGCAGGCATGTTACACAATTAGCAGCCAATGTGAGATATTCTCTACTGAGAACGTAAAGTTAAAATAGCAAGCTCTAGATGGTGTGACCAACTCAGGAGGACCTCAGTCAACTTTTGCTCTGCTATACTCTAGAAGAATATCCTTGTTGGCATGTCTGTCTGATCCCGCTAACAAGGACCTTCCAGCCTCAGATGTCCGGTAATTCACTGCTGAGCAAGGGTACCAAAAGCAACCCTGTCCATGTGTTTCTGCCTCGTTGGGCATAATCAGTGCAGCTGCCGCTCTAGGAGCAACATGGGTGAAATCCCAAACAATTAAATGTTATCCAGCAATCTGAGTGATCCCCACTGAGAAAGAACAAAAACTAAATAGCCTGTTCTATTGGCCATAACCCGCCCAGAAGGAATGTCATCATGTTTTAACCATCTGTTATATACTGCAACAAGGACATCTTTTTTTGTATGTGCCTCACTCTCCAAACAGGTACAGTCCAGCTTGAAATATTATGCACATATCCTCTGAGGTAGAGTAACAAAAGCTAGCGTAGAGCATGAATTTCTCTTCTCTGTTAGGCCCAGACTGCTATGCAGATGCTAGTCCCTGGTCAGGCACATGAAGCTAACACGCGGTCAAGGTATTGTGAGCTCAGGCACTGCCCTTAGTTCCTATCCCTTCTCACGTTGCTTCTTTATTGTGATACAGTCTCGCAGTCACGTGATAGGTTGATGAAAAGGCAATCACACATAGTTTGTACCGGAAATAAAAGTGATGTCATGCGATCATCCTCAGGAGCTTTATTATCTAATCTGTCTTGACCTGAGCCGTGATATGATGTTAATATATCAGCAAGTGGTGCTTCATGCTTTGCAGCATTGACATTTAAGTCAAAATGTCAAGTGGCACCTCCAATGTCAGGCATCCGCCAGACATATGAAATAAAAATGAGAACTGCAATGAATAGTTTCATAGAAGTTTGTTGTTTTTTGTTATACTATCTCTGTTCCCTAGTCTGTAATAAGCAGTCTTTGAACATTCGGCGCACTGGGGCAATACCAACTCATCCTCTGCCGCAAACACACGGCACCACTTTTCTCACTGAAATGAGGCTACTACATTGTAGAGGGTGCAGGGAAAGCTGGTGTTTTTAAAGTTGGGGTGCTGCTTCCCAGCTTGTAGAAGGGGGGTGACCTTCCAGTTCATGCTGATTGCCCCTTTGGTTGAAGCCTGATTTGCATATTCATTTTCTTTTTCTGTAATGCCAAACCAAGCTGATCAGAGGTGGATTGGAGATTTGCCCAAGCCAACGTCAGTGGTTAAGTTTGATTAAAAACCTTCGAGCCATCACTCTTTGGGGTAGCATAAGTCATCCTAGGTTCAACGGGTATGCCCAGACATGGGCACTACCCTTGCTGTGCTAATACTGTCAAGCTATTCTGCACTCATGATAACCAAGCCTGATTTGAATATTCCACTGTATATCCTGTAATGGTGTAGCAGGCTGAAAAACAATGGTTGAAGGGTGCCTCGTGTAATTATGCTTGATTAAACAAACATCCATTAATCAACTTCAGTGCTGCTTTTAGGTCTCCCAGCCTTACTGTGCCACATGTTTCTGTCATTACTTGTAGAGTTAGGCACTGTTTTATGACATGTAGAGTAGATACCAGTGACTCCACCCTCCTCAGATTCCTATCTGTCATGTGCAGACATAAACAGATCTCCTTTTTCACCAGTACTCTTCAATATCTCCCTCTGGCACCCCTGGGAGTCCTAGATCTCTGCAAACTACACTATCACACCTGCACTGATGTCACCCAACACTCCCCACACGTCACAATCAGCAAAATAATTATGAATCTCTAGCAACATGCCTTACTACCATTGATTCATACATTGTAATTGTAATGGGTTATTTATAACGTGCTTAATACCCCAAGGTTTCTAAGGGCAGATTCTGTTCTTTAACATCAAATGTGTCATCAACTCCCCTTCAACCGAAAACCCTGGCAATTGTCTGTGGTCAATCAATGACACCAAGTACTAAGGTAAAAAACCAAAGAGTAATTTTGAACTCTAAAATGCCCCCAATAACCCAAATCAGGTCTGTTGGCAGCCCATCATAAAACTACTCCTGCTAACAGCAGTGCATCCTACCTTCGTCTCTCCCATAGTAGTATTAGCCATCAGCTTCAATCTTGACTTTGCGAGGTGCCTGTAGATCAGTGAATTTGTACAACCATTGACCATCTGAGGCCTGGTGGCTGACCTGACCTGGCCTGGTTGAACACCTAGAGCGCAGTGCACTCTCACACTCGAAAAACTGCTCAGCTTCTGTGGGTAGGATTAGGCAGCGAAAGATTCATCAGCAATGGCAGGAAGAAGTTGAGCCCCGTAATGCCCCGGCAGCTGGTGCACATCATGCCTGCACCACTTGCCATCTGAGGATTCTCAGTTGAACAATACAAACAGAAATATGAGCTAGAACATAGAGTTGGATCAGCATAGGTACACTTATATTTTAGGCCCCTTTCCAGAATGTTTATGGTGGCCCACCCAATAAGAGTTGTGGAATTCTAGGCATTATTAGCTGTTTGTTGCTCAGAATTATCCTCTCATGGACGGTTTTCTCCAATGTTAGTTCTTTTCAATACTTGCATACAGCACTCATTCTCTCCCCTGCACCCAACCCTCACACTCTGCCTGAACTGTTCTCTTTCGCATCACCAAGCTCTTGGGCTATATGATCTCTGGGCTGTTAGTGACACCATTCCCTGTCAAGCCATTTCAAACTGCTTATGTTTAACCCAAATTACTCTAGTCTTCTTCCTTGACCCAATGCCACTGCCTCTCACTTTACATGTACCATTCAAGGGGGTTGCACAGCTCAACCTACTCTTTACTGTGCCATGCTCTCTGGTCTAATGCTGTTGGATTGCCCTGGTCATGCTGTCATACGCAGGCTCCTCTTGTTGTAGAATCCCAGCACTCCCAGTTGCCATGGAAATACAGCATAGGTGGAACATATGGCTCATTGAAACCACTTCTGTTTCTTTTTGGGCCAACACAACCACTTGGACGGTACTTTGACGGTACTTTGACACCCTTGGGAAGAAGCAACGGCAACCATTATGTGGCGTTAGTTACCGGCCCATTTACACGTATGCAACAAATAGGGCCATATTTTACCCGCTCCATCTGCCACCAGGGAGCGGACACCGCCTGGCAAAAATTTCCTGAGGGAATCCCAGCTTCTACAGGCAGGGGGAAACCCGAGACAGCTTCCTGAACCCGGTTGCTATGTAATGGGATGGATACGCACATATCAACCCGTATAGCAGTAGGGCAGCACGCAGCAGGGCGCACAACATGGACTGACCGGCTGCTGGCCTGGCCTGATGGATCATGTCATCTTACCATGCAAAGTCCCCAAGGTGTCCCCTGCCCCCCCCACATTTTATGTGTTTCCTATGCCCCTGCCTCTGCGGGCCCCAATCTTCTGCCCACCCTTTATCAGGCAGTCTAGCCTAATGTTAATTCCCCAAGATGAGAATATCCTTAATTGGAGTCTAAAGTTGACAAAGAAATGGGACAAGGAGGTGCCCCTTGGGGTCCTGCAAACAATGATGACAGTAGGTGTTGTGGCAAATGGACATGTCCATACCATTCAAATGACAAATTCGGTGGCATAAGAATCATGTATGTAAGAAGATTCAGCTGAGACGTGAGAGGCCCTCTACCATAAACCTTTTTCAGTCTGTTTGCAATATTGATTTGTATAGCCTTGTGGCAGAATCATGTCAACCACGGTGGTGCAGCTTTCAGCAAACCACATCTCCATGACTCCCAGGAAGGCCATGACTCAATCCTCCAGGAAGTCCTGAATATCTGGATCATGCCTATTGGATGGCCTAGCATTAAGAGCACCCACATTGAAAACAGGCTTCATTAATGTCTTCCTTGATGATAGTTTAGGAGACAATTCGAATCTATGTGATTACAAAAAAACAAAAAACCTCGAGGACAAAATCCTCGAGTTCTTTTTTTCTTTTTTTAGCTCATTTCAACACAAGTATATGTGGGGGAGACCTCTCACAGTCCCCCTATACTCTCCCCACATTACTTATAATCCTAACCCCCCACATGTATTTGCATTGAAACTCGAGCAAAAACACTCATGTTTTTGTTGCCCTCAATGTACTCAATGTATACCGACAATTGCACACCTTCAGACCCGGGATAAAAGGGCAAGGGAGACAGATTGGCTCACAGGCACTCTCTGGGGATCGGCAGTGCCGGGGAGCAGTACAGATTCTCGAACCTTGGTGGATTCCCTACACTGGCCTGTATTAGTCAAATTGGGAAATGTGACGGAGTCAAAAAATATGAGGTTCTGATGGGTCCCCTGAACCATCACAGTGCCCTCTTTGTAAATATCGATTGTGAGATTCATATGTGGGTGAAAAACATGATTGGTGGTTCCACTTTGTTCCCCAATAAACTCTGCAACCTCTGACATAAGTAGTATAGGCAGCAGATGTGACTGCTGTGCCTCTCTGAGTAGAGTTCAAAAAGAAACATGTCTGAAAGATTAATGCAGTGCTTTAAATGTGATACACACTGGAGGGGAGGTACTAATGTGCTGTGAAGCAATATCTGGGGGTGGTGCCAAGAAGTGTCTGGAGTGCCATGAAATCCCAACTAGATAAAACATTTTGGATAAAAAAAATATATATGGTGTCCTTATAATTAGTGGCCTAATTGAGATGATTGTTTTTTCATGTATTAAATATGATTAAGCTGTTGAGAAAAAATCAAAAAAATAAAGATATTCATATACGAAATCAAAGTCCAATCAAAATATGTCAGTGGACATTCTCACCCAAGAGCATTGTTTGGAGACTGTTGGCAAGCAAGGGCACACTTAAAACGTTGGATTAATGTATGTATAAGAAATGTTTAGGTCTGGGTTACACTTAAGGTTTAATTTCTTTAATGTCTTCTTAGCAGGTCTATATAGACAATCAGAAGGATAGACAATGTTCCTTTACCATCAGGAAGCAGGTGAGTGCTACGCAGGGCAAGCCGACCCCAGGTGCCCCCCCACAAAGTATTTTCTGTGCTCCCAGGCCCCTGTACCCTCTTTGCGTCCCCCTCTCCCCGCTCCTTCCTGGATCACCCTGCTCCCGCCTCCCATCCCGCCCCCATTCCCCATTGGCTAACTTGGCCCGTGGTCTCGGGTCTAGCGACCCGCGGTAGCCTCCCTGCTTCCTTTACCATCAGGAAGCAGGTGAGTGCTACGCAGGGCAAGCCGACCCCAGATGCCCCCCCACAAAGTATTTTCTGTGCCCCCAGGCCCCTGTACCCTCTTTGCGTCCCCCTCTCTCCGCTCCTTCACGGCCATTTCCACCCTGGCCCAGGTAAGCGTGTGTGCTTGTGTTGCCCCTGCCCCCCCATGCCACCAATTTGGGGCTAGGAGACCCTTGCTGCCTCCCTTCTGCACGGCAGCTTTCCTCCCTTAGTGCCGCCCCCTTTGTCCTCCCCTGGCCCTGATTCGTCCACCTCCCCTTTATCCCTGACTTTCCCAGGGCAGCCCTCTGCCGGGCAGCCCCTGTGGCGAAGGGCCCCAAGGCAAAGGGCTGCTCCTACAGAGGCGGCTCCAGGACGTATCGGCAGGTGTCCGCAGGGGACGCCAAGGAAGCCAACAAACGCCAACAAAAACCGTGAGTGTGGCATGGGTGGGGAGTAGAGCAATCACTCTACTCCAGAAAACCCCCGCCACTCTATGTTACCTACCAATAACAGAGTGCCATAATACTAGCATGTCCACTCTTGGATGGAATTGTGAATGTTAGCATGTCCACTCTTAGTTGGAATTGTGAATGTTAGCATGTCCACTCTTGGATGGAATTGTGAATGTTAGCATGTCCACTCTTAGTTGGAATTGCGAATGTTAGCATGTCCACTCTTGGATGGAATTGTGAATGTTAGCATGTCCACTCTTGGATGGAATTGTGAATATTGGCCTGCGTCGCATCTAGATGGAATTGTGAATGTTAGCATGTCCACTCTTGGATGGAATTGTGAATGTTAGCATGTCCACTCTTGGATGGAATTGTGAATGTTAGCATGTCGACTCTTAGTTGGAATTGTGAATGTTAGCATGTCCACTCTTAGATGGAATTGTGAATGTTAGCATGTCCACTCTTAGATGGAATTGTGAATGTTAGCATGTCCACTCTTAGATGAAATTGTGAATGTTAGCATCTCCACTCTTGGATGGAATTGTGAATGTTAGCATGTGAAAGTTGCATTTAGAAAGTGCGCCCTACAGCCTCTCTGTGAATTTAGAAATGTACCCAATAGCCTCTCTGTGAAAGTTGCATTTAGAAGTGTGCCCAATAGCCTCTGTGAGAGTTGCATTTAGAAGTGTGCCCAATAGCCTCTCTGGAAAATTGATTTTAATAGTGCGCCCAGTAGCCTCTCTGGTAAATAGAATCTAGAAGTGTTCCCAATAGCCTGCCCACTCCTACATTTCAATGGCCCGCAGTATAACGTCAACTAATGATTGCTAGCATACACCACACTTAGATGGAATCTCTAACAACCTCTCTATGAAAATTGAATCTAGAACTGTTCCCAATCGCATTTAGAAGTACGCCGGATAGCCCTCTGAGAAAGATACATTAGAATTGTTTGCATTTAGAAGCTGCCCCCAATTAGCCTCTCTGTGAAAGTTGAATTTAGAATTGTCCCCACCTGCATTAGAATTGTTCCCACCTGCATTTAGAAGTGTACTCAGTTGCATTTAGAGGCTGCGCCCGATAGCCTCTCTGTGAAAGTTGAATTTAGATCTGTTACCACCCGCATTAGAACTGTTCCCACCTCCATTTAGAAGTGTACCCAACTGCAGTTGGAAGTTGCGCCGGATAGCCTCTCTGAGAAAGTTGAATTAGAATTGTTCCCTCTTGCATGTAGAAGTGTACCCAACGGCATTTAGAAGTGTACCCAATTGCATTTAGAAGCTGCACCCAATAGCCTCTCTGTGAAAGCTGAATTTAGAACTGTTCCCACTTGCATTTAGAAGTGTACCCAGTTGCACCTGAAAGTTGCACCCAATAGCCTCCCTGAGAAATTTGAATTTAGAATTGTCCCCACCTGCTTTAGAATTGTACCCAATTGCATTTAGAAGCTGCGCCCAATTAGCCTCTCTGTGAAAGTTGAATTTAGATTGGTTCCCACTTGCATCAGAATTGTTCCCACCTGCATTTAGAAGTGTACCCAGTTGCACCTGAAAGTTTGCACCCAATAGCCTCTCTGTGAAAGTTGATTTTAGAATTGTTCCCACCTGCATTAGAAGTATACCCAATTTTATTTAGAAGTTACACCCAATAGCCTCTCTGAGAAAGTTGAATTAAGAACTGTTCCCACTCGCAACTAGAACTGTACCCCGCATCCTCTCTGAGAAAGTTGCATTAGAATTGCTCCCTCTTGCAATTAGAAGTGTATCCAACGGCATTTTAGGAGTGTACCCAATTGCATTTAGAAGCTGCACCCAATAGCTTATCTGAAAATTGAATTTAGAACTGTTCCCACCTGCATTTAGAAGTGTACCCAGTTACACTTGAAAGTTGCACCCAATAGCCTCTCTGTGAAAGTTGAATTCAGAATTGTTCCCACCTGCATTAGAATTATACCCAATCTTAATTAGAAACTGCGCCCAATTAGCCTCTCTGAGAAAGTTGAATTAAGAACTGTTCCTACCTGCATCTAGAACTGTACCCTCCACCCTCTCTGAGAAAGTTGAATTTAGAATTGTTCCCACCAACATTTAGAAGTGTACCCAATTGCATTTAGAAATTGCACCCAATAGCCTCTCTGAGAAAGTTGAATTTAGGACTGTTCCCACCTGCATTTAGAAGTACACCCAACTACATTTGAAGTTGCGCCCATTAGCCTCTCTGAAAAGTTGCTCAACTCAGTAGTATCCCAACTGCATTAAGAAAGTGTACCCAATTGCCTTTAGAACCGTACCAAGTTGCACTTAGAAGTATACCCAATTGCTTAGAAGCAGCAATTAGTCCTTGACTAGTTGAGCCCAGAAGTGTACCTATAAGTGTGAGTCACCGACCCTAGAACTACAATCAGAAAACCCTCCCAAATCAACCCAAAGCTCACACCAATCATGAGCGCACCAACTCCACCAGTGCCCATCAGAAACCCAAGACCACTCATCTCCTGAACCCCACTGCCGACCCGCCAGCACTGCCCATGCCCGCTCCCCCCACTACCACACCTCACCCTGCAATCACCCACCCCCGCCTTGCCATCATACCCCTGCCACCTTCCCCCTCCTCTGACCCGCCTACCCTCTCTCACACCAATCGCAGCAAAGAAAGCGTGCGGACCGGACAAGTGTGCGGACTGGACAAGGGTGTGAACTAGACGATGATAATGACTGGACGAATGTGTGGAGCGGACGAGTATGAGGAACGGACGAACATGTACAACGGACGATACTTAATATGCTTTGGAATGAAGGAAACACTTGAAAACATGCATCATACCACACCCCATGCTTGCTCTCCCCCTTACACCACCACTCATCTAGAACACAGAGATACTATGACACCATTCGGTATAACTGTTCTCATATCTACATTCTCCCGCTTACTCCACATCACTCTAAGTAATCATTGCTGGTTTCACACCCCCCAGCCAGGCGTTCTCCTCAGGCCTAACGCAGCCACACTCGTTCTGGGTAAAACCGACCAGAGCGAACACATACTCCTGACCGCTCAACCACCACACCTACAGCTAAGAAGCAGCTACCACTCGATTTCCGCACCAGCTGCACACATACCTGGTGCGCACACGCACTTTTGGACTCCCTCTACTCTCTCTACTGACCTGAACTTCGGTTCCCAAGGGCGTTCAACCTACCAGCGCCTTCAGACCATACCAATGGTATATAAGGCGCTATATAAATGCAAAATAACATAACATAACATAAATCAGTTGCACAGAATCAAGGAAAAAGTCGAGAACAGGCAAAGAGTGACACCTGCATAATGCCAATCGCCATCCAATGGTTGATGGCTGTACTGAGCAGATGCAGTTCAGTCCAGTGCATGATAATATTATAGGTCAGATATACTGCGTCCCGAATATATCCTCAGATTAGTAACTTATTATAACACCGGAATAATCTTACAATGTCTGTCACTTAAATATGCTCAATTAAAAGGGGGGCGCTGTTGCGCGCATCAAAGATGGCCGCTTGAAGGGAGCGCTCCGGCTCATACGAACATCCTGATTTCAAAATATCCTTTCTATGCCGCGCTACATAATAACAACACAGAGATTCCTGTGCCATAAGACCTGCTGAATGTCCCCTGCAAAATTTGAGAACATCTGTGCCCGGGCTGCTGAGTAATCACGCCCGAGGGAGAGAAACGGCTGCGTGGCGTGGACGTCGCCGCCCCGCGGCTCCACGGAATTCCTACTGGAATCCGGAGGCTGGCACAGAAGATCAGGCCGCAGAGGGGGAGGGGCGCAGCACTACGCGTGATGGTGCCAAACCCTCATAGCGGAGCTGCGGAGACCCGACGTCCGCGATCTGCTACGCCTGGATGCGGCCAGCTACTCCGGTGTCGGACGAGGTTGGAAGTAGCCTCGGTGGGTGTGACGCAGGTGAAGTGGTCCTGGGGCTGGGACCCGCTTTGTGACACCGCCGGCGCCTGGAACGCTGCGCAAGGGCTCTACTCTTACGGCCAGACCCGACAAAACAAGTAAGTGCAGCTGGATCGGAGGGGGCCCATGCTAGGCTCCTAGAACGACCGAGGTGATACTCCTGGATAGAACACTTTTGGTACAAGGCCTTGCGAACACAGCAGTTGTTTAGAAGCGGAGAAATAACATTTGGATTGTTGGTTGGCAGAATCCTTTGGCAAGGGCGACATGGAGAGGCAAGTGGAACGTCTTTTGAAAGATATCCTGGGGGCTGAATCTTTTTCGGAACATTTTCTGGTGGAGAGGGCCCACTGCATTCTGGCACCTCCGCCGAGACCCGGGCAACCACCCCGCACCATACTAGCACGTATCCTTAACTATAGGGACAGAGATGCTATCCTTCGACTCTCCAGGGAGAAAGGTACTTTGCACTTTGATGACCACAGAATTCACATATATCCGGATTTCTCAGCTGCGGTACAGGCGCAACGTCGATCCTATGAGCCCGTAAAAAGACAACTGCGAATGCGGAATATATCCTATGCCCTGATCTTTCCCGCTAAAATCAGAATTCAACATGGCGGCAGAGCCCATTTCTTTGAAAATCCGGCAGAAGCCATGTCATACGTGGAGGTGTCTATCCCACTGCCTCCCAGAGATAGGGCAAACAATCAAAACGGCGGAGTCCAGCCTGGAGCAGATGGACTTCATGTAGCAGACTGATGGGTCTACACTATCCGATTCCCAACACGGGAAACCATGGGGGGGGGAAAGAATGTCTTAGAGCGGCCTAGATGAAGATTCAAGGTAGTCTTGAGCCGTGAGCCCCCGAAAGGGTGGCCGGATGGATGCAGCAGGCACCCTTAGGAAAGTTCCAAGTTATTTGGGGGAAAATGCCAATCGGGGTAGACCCGAGCGTTATGGGGCAGCATCGTCATGTTCGGGGTGATGATGTGGGTGGGGGGACGAGTTGGGATGTTACAATGTTGGTTGTTGAGATATATGTGATTCATGATCGAGGGGAGGGCATTGGAGACCCAGTTGAAAGGGTTCTACAGGTTGAATATGTTGGTGGCGTCGTTGCACATGACATTCATCCGGTTCAATCCGGTACAAGTGAAATGATATTAAGGCACAGTCATGGCATACACCAGAACAAGGGCTAGCGGAATGAAGTTAAAGCGCCTCACATGGAATGTCCACGGTTTAAATAACCGGGCTAAGTCTAGAAAGGTGGGGGCTTACGTTACTAAACATCACCCGCAGGTGATTATGTTGCAAGAGACTCATGCACTCCGAAAGGTAAACATGGACTTTCTGAAAAACTGGGGACAACATAGATTTTATACTGACTACTCCACACAGGCGAGGGGTGTTCTCACTCTCATACACCCTTCTGTGGGTTTTCGATTCAGTAGGAGTAAGGTGGACACTCATGGACGTTATGTCATAGTATGGGGTAGTGTTGCGGGGAGGGAAATGATACTGGTGAACACCTATGGACCGAACGTTGATGATCCTGAGTTCTATGTAAATGTTGTACAGGAATTGGAGTACGGGCTCTGAACAGATCCCCTGGGGAGGAGATTTTAACACAATCCTTGAAGTCACACTGGATCGGTCCAATACAAAACCTTGATCCCCCTCCCAGGCGGCGGTAATGTTGCTACAAATCCTGTCGCAATTGACAATAGAAGACACATGGAGAACGCTACACCCTTATAAGAAACAATACACACTTTATTCTACAGTACATGACACAGAGTCCAGAATAGATAATTGGCTGACTTCCACAAGCCTCATGAGCCATATAGATAAATGTGAGATACTTCCCCGCACCCTTTCAGACCACTCTCCTGTTACAATGGAAATGTCATTGAGGAATACAGCTCCCACAGTTAGGCGATGGAGGATGCCACCGGACATCCTTAAGGACCCTGCAGTAGCAGAGGCGTTGCATATAGAAGTTGAACACTTCCTTGAAACCAATACAGGATCAGTAGATGGTCGGCATACTCTTTGGGAGGCCTTCAAAGTTTGGGTGAGAGGGATATTGCTTTCTAAATCCACAGGCATGCCGAAGGCAGTCAGGAGAGAACTTGAGGTGGAACAATTACTAGGTAATTTAGAAGCTAAATACACTGTTGAACATGACAACGTGACCCTTGCAGAAATTAATAGTGCCCTATTGGAATTTAAGAAACTAGCGGCTAGAGAACTGCTTTATATGTCAACCCCTCATAGAGCGCGTAGATACGGCGAGTGCAACAGAGCTGGGCGCACCTTGGCCAACCTCCTTAAAGCAGATAGACAGCACTCAATGATCTCCAGTATATCAATGGGTGACGGCTCGGTGGTCACTAGTGAAGAAGGGATAAATAGGGAATTTACTTGTTTTTACACAGACCTGTACTCCAACCATGATTCGAAATGACTGAGTGACGTGGAAACGTACCTCGACAGCATCTCCCTCCCAACGCTTCCTGTGGAATACAGACTCGCGTTGGAGCAGCCCCTGACCGAAGATGAAGTCGCTGAGGCGATCAAGTCACTGGCTAGCGGCAAAGCACCGGGTTCAGATGGGTTGGGGGCGGAACTATACAAGGAGTTAAGTGAGGAACTATCCCCAGTGCTACTGTCGGTATGGGAGGAGGCAGTTGAAGTAGGTACCCTGCCACCATCAATGAGTGAGGCCATAATAACAGTTTTGTTGAAACCCAGGCGCCCACCCAACGAGTTGTCCTCCTATAGACCCTTGTCCCTAATAAATTGTGATGCTAAAATATTTGCCAAGATCCTGGCCACGAGACTCCTCCCGCACATGCCCACATTGATACACCCATATCAGTGCGGCTTTATTCGCACTAGGTCAACGGCTCTCAACCTTAGGAGATTGTTTGGCATCATGGCCCAGATAAAACCAGATGCTCAGGCGGTGGCTGTATCACTGGATGCTGAAAAAGCGTTCGATTCAGTATCTTGGTTGTTTTTGTTTAAAGTATTGAAGACATTTGGTATAGGCCCATATTTTTTGGGATGCGTTAGTCTGTTGTACTCTGACCCCGGAGCCAGGGTACTGACCAATCGCACGTTGTCCGACTGGTTTGGGCTGGGGAGGGGTACGTGACAGGGATGCCCTTTCTCCCCAATACTATTCGCCCTCCCTATTGAACCAGTGGCTGCGGCAATTATGGAACACCAGGGACAGAGAGGTATCACAATGGCCGGCCTGACTCACTCCATATACCTATATGCCGATGACACATTGTTATATATCCGCAAGCCGGATATACACTTAGGCCCGACGGTCAAGACCATCCAGGAGTTTCCCGATTATTCTGGCTATAAAACCAATAGATCCAAATCTGAGATTTTCCCCCTTACCCCTGCCACGAGATTTCCAGCCAACACATATGGGTTAAAATGGTCCCCATGCAAAATAAGATATCTGGGAATTATAGTGACCAGTGATGGCGCCACCCTCCACTCTGACGATCATGAACATCTCCTGGGTGGTATATCCACCAAGCTCCGTTTGTGGACGAAACTCCCCATTTCACTCATTGGCCGTGTGGCCATATTAAAGATGGTAATATTACCAAAGTTATTGTATATATCCACAAACCCGCTATGGCCGGGGGCACTGTTCTTTGCGACACTTTGTTCCCTGGCGGTGGAATTTGTGTGGGGAGGGGGTGCAGCCAGAATGAAGTGGGAGAAAATGGTTGAACCTTACAATAAAGGGGGCATAGCGGCCCCAGACTTTGAATTGTACTACCTAGTGGCGCAGGCCCAATTTATCAGGTACTGGTATGATGAACAGTGTACCTCCCCCCATGTTGTTATTGAAAGACATGCTGCAAGCCCAACCGACTTACGCTCCATAATCTTTAGCAAGAAACATAAAGACGACTGCCCATTCCACCCGGTTAGCATAACTGTGCATGCGTGGTCCAGATTATTCCATAGGCTGGGTTTGGAGACTCCCTATTACTCGGAAGCCCCCTTCTGGAACTTCCCCGGTATAGCACCATCTTATGACCCGGATGTCCAAAAAAACTGGGATCCAGATGAGGAATTCAAACTAAAGATATATACCCCAATGGTAAATTCATAACACTAGAGGAAATTAAAGTTGGTATGGGGAGGGATCAACTGAAGGTACTGCAATACCACCGGATGCGGATGGCCTTTAAGGCCAGATGGCCCCTGTTCCCAGAAGAACCACCTGTCCACCCGTGCCTCAAAACACTGTCCACACAGGAGAGGGTTAGTGTCTAGGGCTCTACGCAGTACTACAGGCAAATACGTCCACAACAAATAGTATCAAGGCTTCGTGGGAAGCTGACCTGGGAAGCAC
This sequence comes from Ambystoma mexicanum, assembly GCF_040938575.1. Classification (NCBI taxonomy): domain Eukaryota; kingdom Metazoa; phylum Chordata; class Amphibia; order Caudata; family Ambystomatidae; genus Ambystoma; species Ambystoma mexicanum. The sequence continues at coordinate 866,239,917 of NC_090937.1, forward strand.
CATCTCAGACAAGGCATGGGAAAAATACTGTGATCTTACCAAACGGGTGTCCATGAATGCAGGTCTACGCCAGATCCAATTTAAGGTATTAAATAAGTTACACTATACACCTGTGAAGGTGGCTAAGTTCACTCGAGATGGCCCGGCCAGTTGTCCAAAATGTGGAAGCGCACAGGCCGATTCCTTCCATATGTACTGGAGTTGCCCACCCATATACGAGTTCTGGAGAGAAGTTGCGTCCATCCTTGTGGACATCACACAGATCCCGGCAGACCTGACGCCCCGAAAATATCTATTCGGAGATATTGGGAAGGCCTCAGAGATGACTAGGCGTCTATTTAATGTAGTGTGTATAGTAGCTAAACAATGTATACTGCAACAGTGGAAGAATGCATACGCACCACGGGTCAATCATTTCCTTAGGGAACTGGCTCAGGTCAATGAATGTGAAGAACAGTATGTATTATCGCTACCAAGACCATGTAAGCCTAAAGACATCTGGGCCCCGTTCAGAGTCTACTTATGTGAACTAGGTTCGGACGGCAGTAGCCCGACTAGACCCGAAAACGAACAGGCTGTGTAAGAAAATGTTGATTGTAATTGTGTTTCGACTTTGTAATAAGAACTATTGTATGCTATGTAATGTCATGTTTGTGCGGCGACGTATACCACCATAATTAATAAATAAAGTTTTAAAAAAATATATGCTCAATGAACCCACAATATCCACTGTTGTATAGAGCAATTGTAATGTTAATGATACCACAATCATACTGGGTTTTGTAACAATGATGTGCTTCCTATGCCTCTTCTGCCAACACGTGTTTCAAGCATTCCGCTCTTCCTCAGGGCATACAGTTTGTGCAGTTTCTCATGCGTAGTTTGCTGAGGTACAGTTGTCTGGACGGTTGAGAGCAGAGTAGAGCCCACGGCCCTAACATAGCCAAAGTGATACTGCCCTGATCAGTAAAAACTTAGCGGGACGCCTGTTTCAATGACACATAAAGAGAGGGGCTTGTGGGAGTGTCCACATGAATTTCTACCCCAATGCCAGAGGTCGAGATTAATTCTGAACCTTCCAGCCACAACCTCTTGTGTTTTGCCAATTGGGTGACTGCCAGACCTGTCTATGTTGGCGGAGGAGACATAGTCAGTCTGAAGATAGAGGGCTGCTTAGGTCATTCCACCTCCTGGTGGAACGGGTCACAGATAGATGCTGAGGTGTCCCAGGGGGATGTGGGAGTTGTAGTTTGAAAATATTTTACTTTCTCACTGCTTTTTTTTTAATGGATCGAAAAGTGTTTTATTTATATTGCATTTATTTATTTATTGATTATTAGTACATAACAGCCACATACCTAGCTTTTACACACATTTCATAATGTGTTAAAATATGATACTTCCACCTCTCCACTGTCCATACACAAACCTTTTTTTGCACTTAACTCTCCTGCGTTTGATGCCATACAAATCATCAGCTTAAACTCTATTGGGTGCAAGAAGACTGTCCCTTGCGGTCCTGGAGCCTTATCCTTATTTTCAGAGCAATATCTCTGAGATCAAGGATGACACAAAAAGTAAAATTATAACAGTGTTGACAAAAGCATGTCAACAAGGTGCACATTACTCATGAATGTCACCACTGCGCAAATTGTGTCCACACAAATGTGTCAGCACCTGAAGGTGGGCATTAAACAAAGGCATCCACTGAAAAGTTCGGTGTGCAGCACCGAGTGTGTGGGTTCCACTTCGTAATGTCGGACCTCCTGCAGAAGCAAACCATGGCGTTTAATGATCAGAGACAGTCGTGTTCAATTGACAGTGGCTGTGGGAAGGCGGTGCTCAAGCCTCTCCTCCCTGGTGAATTGCCTACTGACCGAGATACAGCACGCGACAGGGCAGCGCCTCCCGCGAGGGCTGCTATCTGTTCAGAAGCCAAGTGCAATTCATGATTTCAGGCGCTCACGAATTCATTAGATGAGAGGCTATGCGGAATAATAATTACCAGCATGCAGAAATGGGCCTGGCATTAAATTCATACAAAAAATGCACAGAGCAGTTAGGGGAAAGCTTTGTAGCTAATTTCAGGAAACAGTTGGCAGCGTTTGCCATTTATATATTTAATCGTCCATAGTCTGATCAGGGTTCCAGGAATCTGCAGGCACCCACATGGACATGCCGGATTCTATTAGCTCATGTTCTGTTTCTTTTTTTTTTAGATCGTTCTCAGCCTTTCATCCTTCCGAGGTCGATAAATGAGTATCAATTTCGGTTGGGTGATATTGTATGTAAACATGTGCTCTGTAAAGCGCTTTGGATTAAGGCGCTATATACATAACACATCATTATCATTATCATTATGATAAACTCCATGTATACGTCATACCTGTGGTGAGGCCCACTACAATACCACCCTCGGGCGAGGGACACGTTATCATCTTTCTCAACTGCGTGTCATTTCCATCACAGAGAAAATATAAAGCACATGGACTAGTAGATAGAGGATGACAGCACACAATACTTTTTCGCTTGGTTTGTATTTCCAAGTTTTCTTATTTTTATTCAAAAAAACTTTTGTATATTTAAAACATTATTAAACAACATAATAATACAATGTAGCTCACTCTTGTTCTCTCATTCACACTCATGTTTTCCTCAACACACAGTCCAAATTGGTTTTACACATAGAGTAACAGTAACACATCTGTTACTTTTCTGTTCTCAAAAATAATATGCTACTAAAGTCCCTTCATTGGTTCAAGATGACAAATATCTGTATGCTGTTGTTCCCACAGATTTTTAAATCGACACGTGTTTCAGTTGCTATGGTCGAGCATCAATAGTGGTGCTCTCATACTATCGCAGCCTTCTTCAGGACAAAGCAACCAATTTAAATTCCTTATATGTATACCAGATTGAGCCACACCATCTACAATAGTAAAATACATAAAACATGTGTCAGTCTTTAACATTTCTGTCATCCTCCTTTGTATTAACACCATACATATTAATATTGCACACTGAGCGATCCCATGAATGGTGCGCCATCTGACTCACCTCTAGTAATACTTGGGGTGGAGGTCAGGATGTGCTGTTTAAAATCGAACTAATCTTCTTTAGACACTTTCAGATTATTTCTGTCTTACCTATTGGGTACAAAACACTCATTTAACTATTGTCCTGTTTTTGCTATGATCACTCTTGACCGCAAAATGTCCTAAGCGCTAACAGTAAACATACAACTCACTCAAACGGGGATAGACAATTGTACACAATCAGTGTGTCCTCTTCCAAGTACTATGATATCTGTCCCCTTATTAGGTGTATATGCATCTCCTGATCCGCATCAGTCTTCCCTGTTTACATCAGCAGTGAATGCCTACTTATTCAGTACTTGATGCTTGTCTGTAATATAAGGTCACAAAAGGCCAAAATAATCTTAATAATATTGACCTTTATTTTCCTATTTATTTATTTTTTACAAAATCCACCTTAGTTGTATTTATTTACAAAAAGTTATTATTTAGCCAATTTGCCTGAGCTGTGATGCGCACGTTCATAGAATGGGACAAGCCCGCTCCTTAGATTCTTTATACGCAAACTGGCTTTGTTGACAGTCCGCATGCCTTAGTCAGTCCTCACATTCATACCATTAGCATCACATTATTATTTGGCCTCGCCTTTTTATGGCCGACTTTTACGGCCAATGTTTCAGATCCTCAACAATCAGGGACTATATAGCACATCTCACCGACCTGCTACAACTTCCTATTCCTGCTTTGAAGGACCACAAGATGTTCATGTTGAATGGAGCACATTTCCTGCCTTACCTGTGTCTTCCGTGTATGCGGCCAGTCTCCGGTCATCAGCGTAATGTCTGATCGATGCACAGGTCGCATACCGGTTGCGTCGTACACCTAGAGACACTTTCTCCCATATTAATAGGCATGGAAAGAGGACTAATTCTCTTCTTTCCTGATTCCAAAAACGGTGATATATGTTTGTGACAGTATTATATTGTGCCTATATTATCCTACGTCATAGCGCACCCGCGCGCGCACTCGGCAAGTACTATAAGTACTGTTTGCTGTGCCGACCTTCTGCGCATTTCAGGACGAGGACCTGGAGTGTTTTCTCTCTCTTTCCTGGATCGTTTGGTGGAGAATTGCAGTACAACAGCCTCACACTTTCAACAGGAGGACGTCCTTAGCTGTAGCACTCGATCTGCTTGGACTAAAAGAAATAGTCAAGGTGACTGTTTTGAGCGCACGTTGTGCACTTGTAGTTAACGAACACGCTGTGCACTCTGTGTGTGGGTTATCACCTGCTATCATTGTTAAAAACTTACCTAGCTGTATTTGTTTAAATCTCCTTAAAGGGCTTCTACATACCTTGGCCACACCTCCCCACAAGCCCGCCCGGATTGTGCCTATATTATCCTACGTCATAGCGCACCCGCACGCGCACTCGGCAAGTACTATAAGTACTGTTTGCTGTTCGCGGGCCGTGTGGTGCCCGTCTCAGGTATCAGTTACCTTTTATTACAACCTTTACTCCCTTGTATTTAGTTTACCTTTCCACCGCAAAGCGGTGTAGGATTGTTTCCCTCTGTATCACTGGTATTATTTTGCGCTCTTAAGCACTGAGATTTTAATTTCACTTTCTCAGCCATGAAACAAGGTATAAACTCTTTGAAAGCTGGAATGCCAATGGTAACTGCATTACATAGCACAAATGCTATGAGCAGTTCCCAAACCTTTTCTCCTGCAGCTACAAAAAAACAACGTCTCAGCTCTACTCTGCGCTCAAGCACCACAAGTTCCAAAAAGAGCAGAGCAGAGCTCCTTTTAGGAATGGATATTCGCTCCTTTTGTAAGGACGCTACTCGTGTACAAAACAACCCACAATCTACTGGAAATCCTTCGGCTACAACTCTTGGACACCCGGTCTTGGCAGCTACGGAGTTAAAAGACCCTTCGCATGGACCTGCCACGAAAACCAGCATGGTTGGGAAAGATATAAGTGGTCACAAATTGCCCCAAGATGCTGCGGTTGTGGGCACAAACGGCGCAACTTTAAAATCCATGACAACGACTGGTCCTGCAGTTACTTTTGCAAAAGAAAATGTTTCCCTTATGGATAGCATCATACTAACAAATATTTTAACTGGTGCTCCGGTTCCACCCTCTGATGCACTCATTAGTTCTGTCTCAATGGTACGTGTTACATTCATTGCTAATACTTCTCTCAGTCCTGTTCTTCAGGACATACCTGTAATTGATTTAGACACAAATGCCTCGGCTTTTTCACCTCACACCATCTCCGAAAATTTGTCTAAATCGCCCACACTTTTTACAAATGTTAGTGCTGTTAATTCTGTCACAAATTTGTCCTTTACTGCTCCGACCCCAGAAAAGTGGTTGCAAAATGCTCCACTGATGTTGGTGGCACTGAATCCCAGACTGTGAGCGCTAGTATTGCCCTCACATCTATGAATAATGCCATCCTAGCACTAGCTAAGCTGTTTGAAGTATTAGTTATAAAGGCTGAAGTTCATTCTAATCAGCTTGACCAGTTACTTGCTAACCAATTTATAATTTCAAATAGACTTGAGAGCCTGAGTCCCCCAGAAGCAGTGCCAATTAGTAAAAAGTCTGTATTTTCTCAGACATCCCTTTTGGCTGTCCCGTCTATACAAACATATCAGCCCATACCCTTCATACCTGATCCTATAATTGACATTATGGATAATGCACATGAAACACAATCTGATCTGCAGAAGAAACCCACTTATTCTCTTTTTGAGGCAAAATCCTCCCTTTCTGCTAAGGGGGGGATTGTTCCCAAAAAGACAAGAAAACAAAAAATTTCAAATCAGTATCTAATCGCACTTCTCAAACTAAAGCCTTTGTACATAAGCTTTCATCTACAATTACTCCCACTGCCTTGGCCTCTCAAGCGATTTCAAGAAAATATTCCCAACAAATGAAGGCAAAAAAAGCCAATATATGTCCTGCTCCTACTGATCTTGTTATGGCTTACAGACCTTTGAGCAGATTGATAAGTGTGGATGACCAGATGTCTCAAAAAACTTCCTTCAAGTCAACTACAAGCTGCCCCTCCTTTAATGCGTCCAGCACATGTAATCCACCAGCAAATTGTTTCAATTGTAATGCCCCCATGACTCAGAGCTTATTAAACGGAGAAAATAATCGCAAAGAGATAAGAAAGGCTGTTGATGAATATCTGTCCTCCAAATCTGTTCCCGAAAATCTAACTTTTGCATCGCTGGCTCCTGTGGTTTCCCATAAACCATCACCCCCAGTGGTTTCGATCTTGAAGAAAGCCAGTGTGCCGGTTTCGACTGATGCAGTGTTTGCTGGTTCTCTGGCGCCTTCACAGAAGGGAAAATCTGCTAATGTCTCTAACCCTGTCACTTCTGATGACATGGAAAGACTCCTACATACAATGTTGAATAAGTTTTTGGAAGCATCCACCGCCTCTAAATCTGCCCCACAGCCGAAAGCATGTACCATTTCCCATCCAATCCCAAATGAATTACCATCATCAGCCAAACAGAAACCTTCCGCCGCACGTTTTAAGCGCCCAGCAGTACATTCCTTGACCCTTAGCTGTCAACCTTTGCCTGCCAAACAGTATAATCTTAATCGGGCATCTGTGTTGTCGATTTTTCGTGAGATCCCTGAGCTTGATGACATTGGCACCATAGATATAGAACTCGTTGAGTTTGTAGACCCATAAAATCGGTCCTCTGTAAATCTATGGATCAACTCGAGGGTGGTGGTAAATGCAATTTGGGCCGTGAAGTCCCAATTTGTTGATCTTGGCTTTGCCCTACTACCTACGCCTGACGCATCACATAGACCATCTATGCGTCAGCAGGATGCATACCCGAGCCAACATCCAAATAAGTCCCAAGCTCGAGCTGCACAACCCTGCAGTTGTGACTGTCAGAGCAAGCAATGTTAGCTATTAAATCCCTTAACATCAGATCTGTCCATTGTCAGCTGGAATTCCAGAGGAAATCAACACTTATTGAACAATTGTACCTTGCATCTGTCGGATCATGATGTGATTTTACTCCAAGAATCCTGGTTGTCCAGTCCACCTTCTTGGAATCATTTTGATGTTTGTTTAGTACCTGCAGTGAAGCACCAATCAGGACGTCCATCCTCTGGCTTGTTAACAGCTGTTAAGCAGTCTTCTGGCCTAAAAATTGCTCTGTGGTTCTGTCCAAACGATTTTGTACAAATGTCCAGAATTGTGGGGCTAAGCCTTTTATGTGCCGTAATTAACATCTATTGGAACCCTATGGACATTTCTGATGACTGTTTTATGGAATCGATAAACAAGGCCTTCGATATTATCACCTTACATGGGCGTATAGATTTCATTTATCTAGCGAGTGATTTAAACTTACAATGTTTGGGCCTTACTCTAAATCTGAGCAAAAACGCCTTGATATGTGGTCAACTTTCATCAAATCACGCAATCTACACATGTTAAATGGTGCCTTTCCACAGGATATTCCACCTAGACCTACCTGGCATTGTGCTCGTAGCCAGGGGATTATTGATTTTATCTATGTCAATACGCACATGCTAAATATGGTTACATCTTTTCAAATTATTGAATCAGAAGTAAGTGATCATAACATTTTGCACACAATCTGCTGTTCCAATATGACTAGACCCAATGCTCAACTGTCCTATCTTAAGTGGTCCCATGAGGTAAATCCTGCTAGAAATCGCCTAATGTGGTCTGAAAATTCCCTGGAAACATTTAGGCTACGCTATCATACTGAATTAAAGAGTAACGTTGCGAATGACCTTCCGTCAGATATGGTGTATTATGATTTAATGCAGCTATTTCGACCTAGCTCTACTAAACATAAACAGAGACAAACACCGCATTTGCACATTACTGATCATGAAATCAGACTCAAAAAATCTATGGTTCGGGCTGAAAAAAGGAAAGCCCTAAAGCTTCCTTTAGACCAAAGTCAGGCTGCCCTGTCTCAGATACAAACTCACTATAGGAACTGGGCTAGAGTATGAAGGCCAAATTATTCCAAACTGATGGAAGTCACATGTTAACATCTTTGGCATCTAAAAACTCTTCCAAGTCTTGGCATATTATAAATCGAGCAATATCAGGCCACCAGGTAGCCATTCAAACAAATGATGTGTCGGAGGATATGTGTGTACGCTATTATTCTGACATATTCGCTATCCCTCGAGCACATTCTGCTGCTCCTGTTTCGAAATCTGAGCTACCGTTCCATCTATGCTTTGAGAAAGAAGACATTTTATATTTCATCAATCAAGCTAGCAACTCTAGGGCACCTGGCCCTGATGGCCTCTCAAATGTGCAATTGAAGCAATTCCCGGATATCTGGACTGATATTTTACATCTTAGGTTTGAATCGATTAACACCTCGCAAAAAATCCCGATATCATGGAAGCAGTCAATTGTCATTCCGATTTATAAGAAGGGTGACCGTGCCGACCCGGCCAGCTATAGACCCATTTCATTACTTCATGTCTCGGGAAAGATTTTTTATCGTCTCATTCTAAGAGATCTAAACAATTGGACAAAGAATCATTTCAAACGAGACCCTCTTCAATCTGGGTTTGTTAGCGGTCTGGGCACGATCCCAAACATAATTACCATCAACATGCTCAAGTCTCAATATGCCTCAAGGAAGCAAACTCTATACCTTACGTTTATTGATTTCAGGTCAGCTTTCGACTCCATAAATCGCGATCTTCTTTTCTCTAAGTTAAAAAAACACTTGGTTGTCCATCCTCACTTTTAGCCTTAATCATTCATTTACATATGGACACCACAATGAGAGTCAGGCTTACACTCGAAGGCCTTTTGTCTACCTCTTTTCCGACATTTGTGGGACTTAAGCAGGGTTGTATATTGGCTTCCATACTGTTCAACCTGTTCATTCTTGATATGGGTCTATCGTTCTTGGGAATCACAGCTGACGCTCCAGAGCTGGGTGGCCAGCGCATCCCGTGGATGCTTTATGCCGATGACTTGGTTTTGGCTTCTCAGACTCCTAGAGGCTTACAGAATTTGTTAACTGCCTTATCAGACCATGCTGAGACAAATCATCTAACAGTACATTTGTCCAAATCCCAGATCATGGTCTGCAGGCCACTTGGCATTTGCAAAACTTACAAAGGGTTATGGTCTCTACAACAAGAAACTATGGAAATTGTCTCTGAATACAAATACTTGGGCGTTTTTATTCAGAACACAGTTTGTGATGGCAAGTCTCTGCACATGTTATATTCGAAATTACTGAGTCTGATATCCCAAGCCAAAATTCTTATGCATAAGTATGGGAAATTAACGCTAAAACATATTTTGATGTTTTATGAGCAGAAGGTTGTTCCCATTCTACTCTATGGTGCTGAAGCCAAGTTATACCTGAATTACAGCACATGGAATAGATTGGAGGCTACTTTTTGGAAAAGGGTTCTGCGTCTTCCGAATTGTTCGCCCCTGCCCATATTACGGTTCGAGCTGGGTTTGACTTAAATGGAGAATGTGCTCCTTTTTTCGTAAAAGCCTCCTTGGACTGGCCAATAATAACATTTTGAGCACGGTAGCTCGCCATCTGTCTGCTTCCCCTGCTGCTTTTCCTTCAAAATGGCGACATTTTGTTTTGAACACCCTAGTTGAAGCCAACATCTCTTTCCAGTTCCTCAATGAAAGTCCAGTTCGTGCAAAAAAAAAATTCTATTACTGGGATTGGATCACAAACTATGATTGGTGTATGACATACAGAGATTTTGATGCCAATCTTTTTGGAACAAAATGTTTGGGTCAAGTGGCTAGCTATCTCTTGAAATGTCCATCTGCAAACATTCGTAACAAACTGTTGCGGATGAGGCTAAACCTATGTTTGACGAGAGAAGTGCTGGTCAGGCGTAAAATTATTGGTGCTAACTTTAACTTCTGTCGCTTCTGTGAGAATCAAACTGTAAAGGAAACTTTGCAACACATAATTGTGTCATGCCCCAATCTAAAGGCTATTCGAGAGAAATTTTGTAACAATTTGTTGAGTTTGTATATGGAAAAGGATGATAATGAAATATGGAGCATTTTATTCAAGAGTGTCAGATTCTCAGTGATAAAGGCCTTGGTACATTTTTTAGAAGCTGTTTTACCTGAAGAGATACATACCAAATTCTGCCATATCGCTAGTATAGCATAGAGTGGTTGCTAAATCCTGAATTAATTATTAATACCTTGGCCTTGTCTTGTGTTGTCTTGTTTTGTTTTGTTTCGTTTCTTTTAACCATGTTAGCTAGACATCAATTGCTCCTTTTTATCTTTTTTATCTCCTTTTATGTGTCTTATTTCTGTAAACTCTTTCCTTCTGTATCATGGTTGATTTTATTGTGTTAAATGAAATTGTTATATTATTCTGTCAGTGATTTTGAAAAGTTGAATTTTTCAGCTATATCAAAATAAAAAATAAAAATAAAAAAAATAAAAAATAAATATTCTGTGCCTTACTTCCCTAGTTGTCTTGCCGACATATAGTAGGTCACATGGGCATCTGGTAATATAGATGATGTTTTTTGTTTTACAGTTGTGTGTGTTTTCAGTTGCCATCTCACTTGCCTGTAGATAAATTCAGTCCTAGTTTCCGCAAGTGGACAGGCTACACATTTCCTGCATTTGTGATGACCAACAACTTGGGTTAGGCCCCATTGGTTCAGTATCGTTTGTTCTTTCTTTGGCTCCACATATGTGTGAACCAATTTTTTTCCTAGGTTTTGATTCCTCTTCAAGGCAATCATTTGTCTCTTATACAGAGTGCCTTGTTGTTTCACTCGATCCCAGTTGTAGTTCGCTATCTTCTTTATTTTCGTTGCTTACAGGATTGAATGTAGTGACGCATACTTGTCTCTCTTCTTTGTTTTTAGTCTGGCGGGTTAGACACAGATCTCGGCTAGTATTCTTAGCCCTCTTGAGATTATTTTTTATTAGTTGTTTGGGATAAGCCCTTTCCCATAGTCTGTCTTTCAGTTTTGCTGAATGCTTCACAAATTCGCGATTAGTGCTGCAGTTAAGGCATATCCACAGGAATTGTCCATATGGTAACTTATATTGCAGGCCTTCTGGGTGGAAGCTAGAATAGTGTAACAGTGTATTGCGGTCGGTGGGTTTTCTATATAATGTAGTCACGTACCTTGCTGATCAATAAATCTAGGAAACTTACCTCTTTTCTGTTCCACTCCATCGTGAACTTGATGTTATTGTCGTGTTTATTTAGCCATTGATGAAAAGTTGTGAGTGCTTCAATAGATCCTTTCCAGATGATGAAAATATCAATGTATCTATATCATCCATCTAGGTACTGGCACAGATCCGGATGTTGTTTCAGTCTGCTGTTCTCCCCCAATATACATTTCTCCTCATAATCAGCCATATGTAGATTGGCCAACGTCAGGGGCAAAGATGGCACCCATACTGACTCCTCTACATTGTTTGTACAGTTGTTGTTGATATAGGAAGACATTCTCAGTCATGGCCAATCTCACACACTCTGATACAAAAAGTGTGGGTGGTTGGTGAGGTGTTGTTTGTGTATTCAAATATTTGCCCAATACGTGTAAACACCCGAACTGGGGTATTGAGGTATACAAGGATTCCACATCCATTGTGAGAGGAGTCATCTCAGTCGTGCATCTCACATTTTGCATTATTCTTATCATCTCTGTAGAATCTTTTACATAGCTTGGCATCAGTTCTACAAAAGTTTTTAGACAATATTCTGAATGCACTGATAGTGGCTCGAGTAAGGAATTAATCTACAAAAAATGCATCAAAAAACATTGATAAAATATATATATATATATATATATATATATATATATATATGTGTGTGTGGCAGTAAGGGGGTTGAAAATGGTAGGGAGGGGTTTGGGGTGGTTAAAACATAAGGACACAGGGAGTTTGGAGGTGGGGCCCAAAGAAAAACAAAAATCAATTGGTGATTTGTTGATGGATTTTTTTGTTTGCAGTCATGTATGCAGTACACACCATGCTATTTAGGGATCAAATAAAGTAAAGTAGCCCCCAGTAGTAAGGCAAAGAAAGTGGGAGCAAGAGAGTGAAAAAGAGAAAATCGAACACAGAAAGGTATCCGGGCTAGTGCAAGTAATAACATTTCCAAAAAGCTAAGTGTATTTTGAATGCTCTCTCCACCCTCATGAAAGACCAAAGCAATATCGAGGCTTAGTACCACAAAATGAAATACGCCAATCACGAGTCAAAATATACAAGTATCTTTATTTCTGTACAAAATTCAAAGCAAAACAGATAGCTATCTGGCTCCCAACACCTCACAGTGTGTACCAGCAGACACAGTGAGGGGTGAGAGTGCTGGACATCTTAATGCAAGCTGTTTTATACATTTTCCCAATCATTGTCCAGACCCTCTCCAAACTAATAATTTACATTCTAGGGTTTGTGCCCAGTTCACATGACAAATATTACAATATTACAATAGCAAGTTTGTTTGTCCATGAAGATTCATGGGCAGTATTGGGTATCTGGCTCATAGTAAGCCTAGTTTCAAGAGAGAACACAATGTATTACAACCAAATCACACGATTTGAGTTTGCTCTACATTGTTCCGTTGTTTAGATGAGGATGAGGCTTGTGAGCGCATACAACACTTGGATTGCAGTTCATACGAGTCACAAGGTTTCTTTGCATAGAACAAACAGTCTGCTCTCTGTCAGCCTAAATGTTGACACAACTCAAAGGTCGTTCGGCTCGGCTGTAGTTGAAATCACAGTACACCATTTTAGGACACAAAACAAGAGTTAAAATCAAAATGGCGATAGTTATTAAAATGGCAGCAAAGTTTGATCAGAAATCGGAGCATTTCAAACCCGGTTTTCTGTGCAACGCGAATGGGCTTAGGCCAATATTCATAATAAGGCGGTATTATACGAATACAGTTTAACAAACCCCCCTTTTGGCCTAAGCCAAGAGCAATACCCAAACATTTGCTTTACTCAAAAACCCACGCCTCAATGTCCGTAATCCTGAACTACATTCTTCAGAAATATTGATCGCCATGAGTTCCTTGCTAGTGATATCCTTCATTACAAAAGCATTAGTAGTTTTCTTGGGCATGTGTACCTAAGGTCCTAGTGTACCTATCGTTTGTGCACAACATCCTCCTAACATTGAACATATGGAAGGGACACATTGTACACAACAACAACAAAACAGGAGAACACCAAGAACTATTGTTAGGACTGCAGAGTTTTCAACCCCATGATCGTAACAAGTCCCAGCACCAAGCACTAAGATTCCAGTTTCCCTCGGGAACATGCACTTCAGTAATCAAGGTATGTAGATTTTGTATTGCCTTTAATATGGTAGGGGAGGAGTCAGGTACAAAAAACACAGCATGTAGATCCCACCGATTTACATACCCCACCATGCTCAGCTAGGATGACGTCTAACACCATCCTATTTTGGAGGGCCACTAATCTAATTGCCTTTTGCTCCAGCGTCATTTTGTACCGAATATCAGTGGTCCTATTGCTGTTTTTTTTACAGTACCCTTGCTAGTCTTCTAATATCCTCAGAGTTCATTATCTGTCCCCAAAATGGCACAAAGGATTTTGCTACATCACCCATGACTTGTGAAAGAGTGTCACCTTTTTCATCCCGCCTTGGACGAGCGCTAGAGACTTCAGTGGTGGTAGCCACATATACCCCATGTAACAAAATGCCCAAGTAACAATTACCCTGCCAATCTCTGGGTAACCAAGGATAGGCCTCATTGCCACAAAAAAAGTAAACAGGGTCTCCCAAATACAAAGGTCTGTCCTCACTGGTTAGATTTGCAATGCTAGTACAACCCTTCAATGTACCCATTGGCTGAGAACCTATCCTTTGTGTACAGAAAGAAACAGAGTTAGGGCTATTATTAATAGTATAGGAAGCAGGCCTGGCATCCTGGTTGCCTATGGGAGCCATCTTGAAAGAAATCAGTGATTGAAAAGGTCTAGAGAGTCTATCAGAAGGCCTAATAGAAGCAACATTGAGTTTGCTTCTATTTGCAAAGAGAGAACATCCCAGAGGTGTTAGGACTCGCTTTTCAAATTCATTCAAATGAGTCCCATCGAAGTTTCCAGAAATACTATCATTCCAACTACCAAAGAATAATGCCCTAATCAAAGCATAGCATGCAGTAGTTAAAGGAAGAAGATGAATATACCAGCCCAGTCCATTTTCCCTGTGTTGTGGCAAGTGTGAACACACCAAGCAATGTGTTCTGTTCAGAATCACATGGGTCACATTCATGATCATTAGGAGAGTGTTATTATGATAACCCTGTCTATGTTGGGAGTCCCGAGAAGGAAGAATGTGCAGATGCACGAAAGGTCGAGACACGATGGAGGTTATTTCAGTGGGTAACAAAGCCTCAAGCAGATGCACTCTTTCCATGTACTAGAACCCAAGCATAAATATAACTATGAAACAGACCAGTACTATGATTACAAAACAGTGGGTCCTCAAGGACCAAGATCTTTGATGTGCAGAGTCTTTATCAGCAATGAGACCAATAGCTTACTCTGTATGAGTGGATTTAGGAAGTCAGAGTCCGTTTAGAAGCCTCTCCGTTAGGCTCTTTTAGTTCATCCGTCTGTGGCTCCTGACCATGTGTCCTATCTTTCTGGAAGGTAACTTTGCAGGCCCCTATTTATTTTTCAGCAAAAGAGTGACAAGGGACTGGCTCAACAATGATTCCTTGTGGGCACAGCCGATTCTATGCTGTATGTCCGGTGTCTCGGAAACAGATCGCACCTCAAGACTCCAGGTATGGTGTGATCTGTGAACAGAGTGTCATCGCTTCCTGAGGGAAGTGATAAAGCAGAAGGAAGATTGCTCATCAATGCAGAAAGAGACACATGAGAACTTGAGGGCAAAGCAGCAGTCTCCCCAAGCCCCACAGGCTCAGGAAGGATTTCTGTAGACAAAACAGGCTCATGGAGAGCATCAAATTGAACAATTTCCTTCTGTTCCCCATTGTCGTGGGGCAGAGGAAAAGGTATCTGCTTGATGTGCATTGTGTGGATCCAGTATCATTTCCCTTCCACTCGTACAGCAGTCTGTGTGGGCAAGAGGACTTGGTATGGTCCTCTTCAGCGAGGTGCAAGACAGGAGGCTCTTTCAAATGATTTAACGAGTACCCAGTCACCAGGTCGGAGTCGATGACCTGGAACCTTGTATTTTACTGGGAGAGCTTCTCACACCTGTTGATAAATCAAATACAAGTTAACTGGTCACAGTATTCAGAAAGGAGCAGATGCTCTACGTTTGGGTTTAGGTACATTCCAAATATTGGCTGGTCTCCCCAAGATTATCTCATAGGGAGAGAGCCCCGTTTTAGACTGTGTGGTCATCCGCATGGACAATAGAGATATCGGTAAGGCATGTGGCCATTTCAAATTACTATTCACACTTTTCTTCATCATCTTATTCTTTAATATACCGTTGTGGTGTTCTAAAAGTCTGGCACTCTGAGTGTGTCTGGCCAAATGGAACCGTTTAATGATCTGCAATCCCATGCATACTTGAAGGATACCAGCAGTGATAAAATGTGGACCATTGTCCAACCAAATGACTCTCTGCAAAACAAAGTATTCCATCAGCATGGTTTTTGCTGTCGTCATGCTGTGGCATTTTTTAGAGGAAAAGCTTCGACCAATTTACTGAAAGTGCAAATAACTACTAGAACATACTTATAATTCTAACAACACTCAATTTCAATAAAATCAAAGTGTATAACCTCAAAAGGCGTAGAGGGGGGACCAAAACTACCCCTCGTTGTTGATGTACCTTTCCCAAAATTATGTTGTAAGCATACCATGCAATTTTGAAAAAAAACGCTCAACAGTTTTTGAAATATTCACATTAACCCAGACAGGTTCTGACAATTTACAAATCTTTTTAGCACATATGTAAGTTGGACCATGAGCCATCGTAACCATAGTGGTGACATAAGCATTGGGCAGCATCCATTTTTGTTTTTCATTATCTACCCAACAACCTTCATCGTCTCAATTTGCTGAACCCTCAGCCCACTGTTTAATTTCATCTGGAGTGGCATCAGCCTGAATGTCTTTTATACAACCAATCTCTACATCTATCACACAGGTATGGTATTGGTGACCTCTTTTGATATATGCATTTTGTAATGCAAATCAGTGGCAGTCTGTTCGGCTATTCTGTCAGCAAAAGTGTTTCCTTTCCCCACATCATCTGTTACTTTCTGGTGTGCTGCACACTTCATTATTGCTCACTGGGTAGGAAGTGCAAGTGCTGAAAGTAGCCGAACTATCAGGGTACCATGTTGTATCTCAGTTCCATGCAAGGTCAAGAAACTTCTCTCTGCCCATAACCGACCGAAGTTGTCAACCACCCCAAAGGCATACGGACTGTCTGTAAATATATTCACGCTAAGCCCTTCAGATAGTTCACAAGCTTGAGTCAATGCAATAATCTACGCGGCCTGTGCAGAGTCAAGTGGAATTCTTTTGGTTTCCACAATAGTGCTTAATGCGTAAGCAGCAGTGCATGTACCATCTGGAAGTTTGAAGCAGGAGCCATCGCAAAACATCTCCCCCTGTGGATCTTTTAATGGTGTATCACTTAGATCAATTCTGCCATTAATTCCTTGCTCTCTGGTATAGAGGCAGTCATGTGACATCTTGTCACTGCAAGCAATTTTTTGCGGAAGAGGCAATAGTTCAACCGTATTTCATGAGCAACATCTCTTAATATGGATATGCGGTGCAAATAGAATCAGCTTGTATCTTGCTAAATGTGCTGATGTGAGATGTTTCGCTTGCGTTCTGTTTAATAGAGCATTTACAGAGTGAGGTATCATCATGGTTAAGGAGTGACCCAGAACCATACCCTCACTTTGTTTTACAGATGCAGCAGCAGCAGCAACACCTCTCAAACATCTCGGCAAAGTGCATGCAACAGGGTCTCGCGTGGAGGAAAAATAACTGCACAGTCTATTATTTCCTCCATGCTCCTGCGTTAACACAGCCAAAGCTCATCCATCACATTCATGCACATACAAAACAAAGGCCTTGTCGTAATTTGGTGTGCCCAAAACTGGTGCTGAACACAACGCAGCCTTGAGCAGATCAAAAGCTTTCTGGCAATCCATTTTCCACGGTAAAGGCAAAGAAATGCCCTTCCTTGTCAATGCCAACATTGGTTTTATCATTAATGAAAAGTTAGGGATTCACTGTCTACAGTATGAAGCCATGCCTATCAAGGCTCTGACCTCTTTCTGTGTATTTGGGACAGACATGCTAGAGATGCTTTGTATCCGTTCAGGTGTCACTCTTCTCCCCTCCTTTGACAGGAGATAGCCTAAATAGGCGACCTCCTGTCAACAATATTGAACATTTTTAATGAAGCCTTATGCCCATGTTCTGCTAGATGGATAAGCAGCAACACAGTGCCTTCTTTGCAAGCAACATCTGAATCTGCAGCTAAAAGAAGATCGTCAACATACTGCAACAATGTACAGGTGGAAGGCAACTCAAGTGTATCAAGCTGTTCCTTCAAAGCTCTACTATAAATGCTTCAACTCTCAGTGTACCCTTGTGGCACACAAGTAAATGTAAAGGAGCGTCCCCCTAGGGTGAACGCAAACAAATATCTACCTTCAACATGTACAGGTGTCGGGGAGTTTCTCCCGGGGTCGGCTGGGCCTTCCGCGGACCTCCGGGCTGGGAGGCCCAACTCCTCCCGCGTTTCCCAAAAATGAGTATGAGACACACTCAAGAAGCAAGGTGGTTCTGCTGTTTATTGAACAATGGCAGGGATGGGTCTAGGATCGTACGCGTCCGTCCAGACTCTCGAAATTCGTGGGGCTCGCAGGCCCCTTTTTGCCTCAGTATGACGCGCTACTTGCGTCACCTGGGAAAGTTAGCAAAAAACCTATCGCCACTCTGGATTGGTTCCTCGAGTGGTAGGGTTAGTATAGCATACGTATAGAGAACTTTATTAGTGGTTAAGGGTCAGTCAGGTGGTATACTTGGGTTGTCCCTTCTATTAGATACTTGAAAATTGTTACACAAAGACCCCTAATGATTGGCTAATGTTAGTGGCGTCAGCGATGAGTGGCCCATGTTCTGATTGCGAGCCCCCCAGCCTGGGACCATCGTTGTTCCCAGCTCGCGGTGTACCTGTCATTTGCAACAATATGTAACTATGTGTTCGTGCAGACAATGCATGGATTTGCTCATATGCCTGAGAGCAGACCATTCCCATCGCTGTAGGTGTCCATTGGGTCATTTCATTGTTGCAGCCTGTGTCTCAGACGTGGGACCCAGGTGACTTCTCCCTCGTGGGTCTGGCACCCTGTCAGGTTTGGCTTGGTCACGTGAGGAGAGACCGTGGCTTCAGGCAGAATTCTGCACATTTAAAGTTGTATTTGCCTCTGCGTGCCTGGCTTTGCTTACAGGTGTGACCTTGGCGTCGGCTGGTAGCATACGAGTTGCAACATCGCTCCCATGGCTGTCAGTTCTCGCTGGGCTCGTTCTGCAGGGTCAGCAATTGTACTCTTGCTCGCCCAGTGTTCATGGAGGCTCTTGCTTGCGGCCTACTTGGTCCTGGTTCATAGGTGGGGATGTGTAATGCACGGCACTTAAGTTGCGGTGTCACATTGCTTCATAGGCAGTATCATGTCTTCGTTGTATTTTCATCATGATGCAAGGGTCGGGAGAAGCGTCACCAAGCATGTAAACAAGTGCTTTGTGCGTCTTGCGTTTCTGCATTTCAGAGAACCTATGTGAAAAATAATAAAGATGCGCGTCAGTGGGTGTGTCCGTCACCTACGTAATAGCACTGAGTATATTCTTGGTGTGGATTGGTGTGGGAGTGTCCAGTGTGCATAGTTGCACGTGTGTTCTGACAGTTGGCTAGGTCGTCATGGCATCTCTAACGATGTAGGTCCTTAGCTTAGTCGAGTTCATCCATGCCACAGGTGTCGGCTTGAGTAGGGCAGGCTGGCGGGCAGGCTGGTGGGCACATCCGTATGTTCTTGTACCAAGGTATTTGGTCGGCTGGTAGATAGACAAATTCATCTCGTGGCTGGTGTCTGGGCCGCAATCCTCTTGGGCAGGGGCGCGAGGAGATTGGGGGGAGTCTTTTCTCCCATTCTCCCACTTCAGTCCCCCCTCTTGTCGACTTTTCGACCACAAACATATCCTTTTCTCTATCTCCTCTTACTCTCCATATTTTAGTTACTCCTCCCATGTGTCCGTAGTGGTTGACATGTTCCTCAAATGACCAATATATATATGCACAACTTCCTCCCGGTTTGCAGTATACCCATCTTCCGATGTATCTCCTTGGGTTTCTTGGGTTTTCGAGCTTTACGGATGGTGGGTCCAGGTGGTTGGTGATGATCTGTCTGCGCAGTTTTTCTCTTTCCTTTATTATGGTATCTGTGTGCTGTTCTTCATCAGTTGGCATCAAGGGGTGCATACCAACCATTTCGATCATTTCGTCTGTAGTGCGTGCCTTCCTGGCCTTGCAAAACCTTATTATAATCAATGCAGCCCCAGCCAGTATTATGCATCCAACTATAATCTTCAGCCCGTCCGACAGCCATGATGGCATCCATGACCATAACAATGAAAACCAGCTATCATCCTTCTTCACTCCTTTACTTTCTTCCATCATTTTGGAGTGCATCTGGGCCAGTTGTGATACTGCTTCGGTGAGTGTACCATTGTCGGCATCGTTAACAGGAATAAATGTGCAGCATGATTGTCCTATCTTTGCGCAAACTCCTCCCTCCATCGCTGTGAGGAGATCCAATACATATCTGTTCTGTAGTGCTACCATCCTCACCACTCGTAGTTCCTCTTTTATTGCGTTGAATACGTTTACTGTTGTATTAATGGTCATCATTAGTTCCCATCGGGTTATCTGGAGCCATTTAGCGTTTGCATAAGCTTGTAGTCCAGGGTGTATTATTGACGAGAAGAACATTGCGGCTCTGCTAAATAATCTGTGTTCTGGTGGGATAGAAGTGAGTGCTGTTTCCGACCTTCCCCACAGGTACTTTCCTGTCAGAGGTTCTCCTTGTCTCTTTTTCCTGTTCAGGACATTATTGTTGTTGTTGTCATTGTCCGAACCCCTCTGTGATTGTACCGATCTCTTCTTTCTCTTGTTCCCTTCATCCATTTTGGGGAAGTTGGCCATGTTCACATGTTTTTGGGGCACCACTAGTGATGGTACATTGATGTGTACCATTGTGCATATACCATTCCACAACGGGGGCAGGGTGTGATATGCCTTATTTCCGCAGGCCCAGTAGTGGTCCATTATCACTGCTGTTCCTGCACCCCCCTCTGGTAACTCTAACACGCTTGCACAGTTGGTGTTGTATCCCACCTCCACATCTCCTCTGTGTTGGTAGCATAACTTGGGCGCGGTCAGCGGTAGTATGCTCATTGGGTCTTCATCCTTCTCCATCCATGTCAGCATGGGTACATACTTTCCCCATGTCGTCCAACATCTGTCATTGTGTTCCTTTATGGTGGTAATATTTTCTCTTGTTACCATGTTGCTACCGACCACTCCTAGGTCCCATTCATTGTTCATGTATACCTTCCCTGTTATTGTTACCAGTGGCCTTTCCCAACAGCCTTGTGTACCAGGAACTTCAGTGGCGTACCAATCACATGGTAGGTATTGTAGTGTTACTTTTTTCGTTTCTCCCTTTTCAGGGCCACTTGCCATGTATCTCAAACTGCTCTTGTGGTAACTCAAATATGACTTGAGGAAATTGTTTTCGTACGGATATGTGTCTCGCGTTTTCCACTCCATTCTCATCACTGTTCCTTGATATCGCCCTCTCGTTTGGAATAGTGCCAGATATACTATACATCGTGCCGTCTTTTCTTCTATTTCTGTGGCGACGAATGTTCGAGAAGCGCTCATGGCGTATGGGATCAATGAGCAAACATAACAGCTGTCTTCTGTTCTCTGCTTACCTATTTGGGTCATGTGCTGGTACCACATGTTGTTGGAGACGTGTGCTGAATCTGTTACGTAATTATCAATACCCTTATCATCTGAGTATTGCTGCGTTTAACTCTACTTCTCTTATGCGGAGGGTTGCTAGTACCACCTGACGTAACACCTGTTGCAGCCGTGGGAGGGGATACGTTAGGTTAGGGTGCAGTCATAATATTGATAGCATAACTTTTCTGCCATACAGAGGCAGCCAATAGACCAGTGATGACCAACACTCCTATCATTTTTATTACAAAAGCTAGTCTCACCGGCATTTGCTCTTACCTTGCTGCAGTCCGGCAGCTTATTCTTGTGACGTTAAAGTTGCCCGCCTGAAAATTCTCAATACGCTTGTTATTATGGTTAGTTGTTGTTATCAAGCCCTCCCTATCAAGTAGTCGTTTAGTTCCCAGGCGAAGAGCTGTTCCCACGCCAACCTAAGTGATCTATCTCTTAGAGCAGGTAAGTGCTGGTGAAGATGGGGAAATGATTGTTCTATGGCCAAAACCAATGCGGTGTAATAGACGTACCCTCCTTGTTTTTAGGTACTTTGGCCTTCTTATATGATATACAAATTGGTGTGATAGGGCTTCAGGGTAGTTATCGCCTGTGGGTAGCATCTACTCCTGGGCAATGTACGCTGTTAGTTACTTATTTTCTTGACAATACAATTACACACAGTACCTGCATGTGCGAGAGAAGAAAAAGAGAAAACATACAAGTGTTTACATGTGTGTGTGCACAAAACAATGTCCTTCAATTGGGGGTGACCTTAGCGGGCAGGGGTTTTGGGGCTCAATTGGCGGAAGTCTGTTTACTTTTCGATCTCGTGACCATGGGATGGGCTGTGGGCAAGTGTCCAGTGTCTATTTCAGTACTTGTCTCTGAAGACTCTGGGGGGTGATCGGGTGTAGTGACACTAATGTCGTCAGCTGTGGTCGACGTCTCCTTCTCTGTAGGCGATGCTGTCGTCGTTCTTCCAATGGCCCTGTTGGTAATGCTAGGGCGGGTCTGGAGTTTGTAGATCTTCACGTCGTGTAAGTGATTCCAAGCACGCTTATCCTGCAACTTCACCGCTCTCATAGCTACCTCCTCTACCAAATGAGGACCAGTAAAGCGTGGGCTGTTCCACTTTCTATTGAAGTTGCGGAGTAGCACGTGGTCACCTTTAGCAATTTTGCTGAGTCCTTCCTTTTCCAATTCTTTGTCGGCGTCTTCTTGTTGATAACTCTTAGACCCCCCCGCGTGCGCTCGAGCTGTTGAGATACAAACGCTACACTAGTATTCAAAGAAGACACATATTGGTAAATTTCATCACCAAGAACAGTTGCAGTGTTTTCATAATCTGTGAAAGCTCTTGATGTAGGCGTTAGAGGAAGGCGCATTTGACGTCCTGTCACCACCTCGTGAGGAGCGAGGTGGTGGTCAGACCCTGGTCTATTCCTTAGCTCAAATAGAGCTAGCGGAAGACAATACAACCAGCTCTTCTTTGTTGTTTGCTGTATCTTTGCTATTTCTTCTTTCAATAGGCCATTCAGGCGTTCACATTAACCGTTGGCCTGCGGGTGATATGCACACGCAAATTTATGCTTAATGCCCAGCAAAGACGTGATGTGCTGAAACATTTCATTAGCGAAGTGTGGGCCGTTATCTGACCGCAGTACTTCACACACACCCCACCTGGGGAAAACCTCCCTCACTAGAAATTTAGCTGCTCTGAACACATCTGCATGTGAGCAGGGTCCTGCCTCAATCCACCTGGAGAATGGGCATACCACTACAATCATATACATATTTCCTTGACATACATTGATCATATCAACGTAATCAATATGAATGTGCAGGAATGGTCCCTCTGGCCGGGGTATAGTACCTTTTATCACTTGCAGCGTGTGACCAGCCGTAAACTGTTGGCATGTAAGGCAATTGCTGATAAAATTTGTTACATGAGAATTTAACTCGGGGCAGAACCAGTCTTCCCTAATTCGTGCTGCAATAACTTCCTTTCCTGTATGAGCTGGGTGATGGAGCTGGGCCAGGGTGGTGTTCAATAGTGCCAACGGCATGACCATCTTTCCAGTGTTACCCTGACGCCACAGTGCGTCAGCTGGTGACATTGTACATCCTCTTTTTACCCATAGTTCCTTTTCTGCCATTGCTGCGGCCGCCTGTAATTCCATTATCTGTGTGGCTGGGAGATGGGTGTACCCTTCTTTCATCAACATCTGTTTAGCTATCCCCCTCCCTCTCCCTCTCTCTGACTCTGGGGGGTTCCATATTTCACCAAAATATGCCGCATGTTTGGCATGTGCTCTGCACTTTCGTTCCCTTTTGATATATGATCTTCTCCATTAGTGTGTGCGGGACATTTCACTAAAGCTATTTCTTGGGGACTATTCATTACTTCAATTAATTCAGCTAACAAGAGAGCATGTTGCACTGGGGTGCCGGCAGCTCTCCTAAACCCCCTTCTCTGCCATTTTATCAACCCCGAGTGGACAGTTGACGTGACATATGCGCTATCAGAATATATAGTAACTCTTTTGTCAAAGCTTTCCTTCAACGCCAAGATCAGTGCAACCAATTCTGCTGCTTGAGCCGAATAATGCTGTGGTAACTGTACACATTTCACCGGGACACACACCAAATCTTCTGTCATTTTTACAACTGTTGCCCCAGTTCTCCTTATCCCATCACTCTGGTCTATTGTTGATGACCCATCAATGAACAAGAGCTCTCCTCCATTGAGCGCATCCTCTTCAACTTTTCTAGTACATGAGTACATTTCGGTAGTCTGCGTACAATCGTGAGCATAATCACCTTCCTCAATAACTTCCACTATAAACCTTGCAGGGTTAACTGTAATGCATCTAACAATTGATAGTTCTGGTCTAGACAAGATGATCTCGTAACCTGACGCCCTCTGCGTGGTTAGTCTAGACTTAGGCTTGTTCAATATTGCAAATTGTGCATGCTCCACGAATAGTGTGGTTGGGCACCCCATTGTAATAGATGATGATTTCTCTACCGCGAAGGCAGCTGTGGCAAGACTTTGTTCACAAGGGAAATGACCTAACATAACAGGTTCCAAGTGACCGCTGTAGAACGCTTTTGGCTTGTATCCCATGCTTGTTTTCTGAGCCAATACTGCTTTCATTACTGCTGAGTCGCAATGTGAAAAGATAAGGAACTGTCGTTCATAATCTGGGGTGGCCAGTACCGGAGCAGCTGATATTACGTTCTTCAACTCGTCAAATGCCTCTTTCATTTCCCTTGTCATTTCCCTTGTCCACCCCAATTTTTTCTCCCCTTTGTTTGCTTCTCTCAATGCTTCAAGTAGGGGTCCTATGTATGACCTGTAATCAAAAACCCATGCTCTACAGTAGTTGCACAATCCCAGGAACTGCTGCAGCTCCCTCACTATTTGTGGCAGTGGCGTGTTTGATATAGCCTGTGCTCTTTGTGGTGCAAACTTTCTTTCCGTGTTGGGATATTAGTTGACCTACCTGTACTGTAACTTTTCTTTGTCTACCTTGTAACCTTTTTCAGCCAATATTGTCAGCATTTTCAATGAGTCTTCCCTGCACCTTTTCTCGTTTGTGCTGCAAATTATTATGTCGTCAACATATTGCAGCACCGTTCTTTCCAATTCAACGTTTCCCAAGTCCATCTGTATTACTCTGTTGAAAATTGAGTGCGACTCGCAGTACCCTTGTGGTAACCTGGTGTGTTTCCATTTTGTGTTTCTGTACGTAAAGCTTGTCAAGTCTTGTGAATCTGGATGCAGGGGTATTGAGAAAAAGGCATTTTTGAGGTCAATCACTGTGAACCGTGAGGCCTCTGCTGGAATTCCACATAATATTGTGGCCGGGTTTGCTGCTATGGGGTATTCTGCTTCCACAATGTTGTTCAAGGGCCTGAGGTCTTGGATAAAACGGCAAGACCCTCCTTTAGCTTTGCGCACTGGGTACACGGCCGTGTTACATGGTGATTCTGATGGTACCAGTATGCCGTTATTTATTAGGGCTGTTATTGTTTTGTATATGCCCTCATCTGCCTCTTTTGATAGTGGGTATTGCTTCACTCTAGGGAGTATTGCACCCTTTTTCAGCTTTATTCTTACTCCCCCGATACTCTTTATGCAGCCCACGTCATAGGGACTGGTGGTCCACAGTGATGTTGGAACTTTTGCCATATCTTCCTTGTAGAAGGGAACTGGGGTAGATGCGGGTGCTTCAAGTGCCATGGCAATTTTCTGTGCCACTTGCTTATATGTCACTCTTAGCCATATATCTACACTCATCATAAATACCATTTCACCCTCTTCCTTGTCTTCTGAAAAGAGCTCCTCATCGGACACCTGGGTGAGCCTGCATCCCTCAGCCAGCGCTATCACTGCCCTCCATGCTCTCCCTTCCCTGTCTTGGGCATGTACTGTGATATAATCAGCAGTCGCTATAATACTCTCGATGCTCACTGAAATCACCTTCCCTTCCGGTTCATTGGCAGGTGTCTCAGGTCTGAACAAATATGCTGCTGGCCTCCTCCAAATCTTCCCTTCTATCCCTGGCATCCATGCGAATGCCATGTCTGTTCCGTACTGGAACAGTTCGCCATCTACTGGCTCAGCCCGACTTACTGTCTGCCCACAGTATGCTTGCATAATTTGCCGTGCAGTGAGCATGTTTATTCCTGGAGTGGAACAAATTATACCGTCCTCCGTGAAGGAGATTGTCATATTTAGCCTGCTCATTATGTCTCTCCCAAGTATGTTTACTGGCGACTCCCTTGAATACAGGAGCGGGACGGACATGTCATAATCCCCTATTGATAAGGAGATGTTATCAGTAAAGGGAACCAACCCCCTAGCCCCAGAGAATCCTTGGGTGTTCATGGCCTCACCTGACATCTTAAATTTACCTTCCCTTATGCAAGACCAGGTTGCCCCAGTATCAACAAGGAATTATCATTTTTTGTCACCTATCGTTACCTCAATGAGTGGTTCCTCCGCACTATTAGGTGTTACCGACTGGATGGGACACACCAAGGACGTCTGTGGGCTGTCCTATTGTGGGTATAATGATTGTCCACTTCCTGTATAAGGGTTGTGTCCCAGGACAGTCACCCTTCCCAGTTGTGTTTGATGTAGCTGTGTATTGGTGGAGGTTACCTTATGGTCCCGTATTTGAGTGGGCTGCTGTACTTGCTGCACTTGGTGCTGTTGTGATATCGCTACCTGTTGTTGCGGTAGTGAATATGTCTGTGGCTGTTGTTGTGTTACTAACTGTTGCTGCGTGCTGCCCTGTTGCAGCCCCTGCTGTTGTTGGTAAC
Source organism: Ambystoma mexicanum (assembly GCF_040938575.1). Lineage (NCBI taxonomy): Eukaryota > Metazoa > Chordata > Amphibia > Caudata > Ambystomatidae > Ambystoma > Ambystoma mexicanum. The sequence continues at coordinate 866,266,380 of NC_090937.1, forward strand.
CCTGTTGTTTCCTTTTAGGCCCTTGGTGTCCTTGTTCCCCCCACGCTGGTGTGGAGGGTCTCATTCTACATGTGCGTGTCATGTGTCCTAACATTCCACAAATCCAACATACAGGTGGTTCCCTAGTCTGCCAGGGGAAACTTCCTGAATTATCCTGGTATACTGGTTGCCCAGTGGGGTAGAAGCTTCTGAATCCTCCCCCTTGCTGTTGTGCATGATAGCCATAGCCCCTCTCCCTCATCATTCTTCCCCTTCCCCTGTTGTTATTATAGTATCCACTTCCTGATGTCAAGTATCCTCCTCCATGTTAGCCGTGTATGGTGGGGGTGGTGGCAGCTGTTGTGTTATAATTTGTGGTGATTGTATTTGGGAGGGATCTTGTGCGGCCACTTCTTGCGTGGGGTTTGGTGTCATTGTTGTAGGTGTAGTTATTAGGGCACCTTTCATCGTGTACTTAGTCAGTTTTTTCTGCACTAATTTAGCCTCATCTGCTTTTCTATCTTCTTCCTTTTGCTTCATCTTTTCATACGCCACTTCTCCTGAATTTCCTGGATATAATCAACAGGATCTTCGTTCTCACGCATCTTGCGTGATGTAATTGCTCCTATGTCTGAGGTGTCTGGGTATTGTACCCTTAGTGCTTGCCATAATGCATGTCTGCAATTTGCAAATGGCGCCCCGTCATGTGATGTGTTCGTTATTGTGACCCCGGGGAAGCCCGCTCTCTTCCAGATGTCATCTGCTGCATCCCCTAATATTGATATTAGTAGGCCCTTCACGTCTCCTACTGCCAGTTTCTGTCCTGCAGTGTGTTTTTCCATCTCATATATCCATTTCCCCGCTCCTCCACTTAGTGATGGGAGCCTGCACTTTATATTTTCCTTGTCTGCATGCTTCCAAGGGACGTATTGTGGTCTAACCCCTCCTCTCTCCAAAAGTGGCATTAGGTTATGTCCTATCTGACCCCCCGGGTGTCGCGGTGTTGAGTCCGTATACCCCTCCTCTTCTTCTGTGTCATCTACGTCATCTGTTGTGTCCATATTTCCCCCGCTCATAGCTGCTTCCCCTTCATCTCTTCCCCTTCATTTATTATTTCCTTTATTTGATGTGGGCGTGTGTGTTCGTTCTTCCTGCCTGCATCCAGGTAGATCTCTAAGCCTGCCGGCGTAGGGTGTGTGTTCGTGAGGGGCCGGTGCGGGTGTGGGTGGACATGTTGGACGGGATAATGAGGGTGTAGCTGCACGTGTTTGCCTTCCTACCATTCCTTGCTCTCCTTCCTCACTTCCCCCCAGTTCTTCCTTCCTTCTGCAAGCCCATGGTGATTCCCTGTTGGTTCGGGTGATGTACAATTTATCTAAGCTTTCCCTTTCCCCGTTTCTTCCTTCTCTCCCCATTCCTTCTTCTTCCTCGCTGCAAAAATTATCCAGGGGCGACAACCCCCAATCTGTCTTTTTCCCTCCAATCGTCACTGTTTTTAAATCTATTAAATCCGTTCCTCCCACTTCTTCTTTACCAATTGCTCCCCTTTGTGCTGATGTTGTTGCTACTTCTGTGTCCCTGCGTACATATTTCCTTATCCCACTCTCCCCTCTCCTATCTCCTCTTTCCCCTTCTTTTTTCTCTACTATTTCTCCACCTATTTCCTCTCTTTTCTTTTTTAATTCCTCCATTACTTTACTACTAATTTTTTCGAATATCCTTTCTTCCTCTCTCCTCCTTTCCCATCTCTCTCTTTCCCGTTCTAATATGCTTTCTATTACCCTCCCTTCCTCGTATTTCTTTGTGGTTTCTGATAGTATTTTCCTCTTCCATATTTCCATTTCCTTTTCTTTCTCTTCTTCCTCCCTTTTCTTGTCACGCTGTGCTGCTCGAGATACCCTTTCTGCTGCCGGCTTCACCCTTTCAGCTTCCCTCTTCCGTTCTTCAGTTCGTTCCCTCAATTTTTCTAACTCATTCTTACTTTCTTTCCTTTCTCTCCTTCTCTCTCTTTCCTCTCTCTCAAGCTGTTTTATCAGGGCGTTTTGCTCATTCCTTAACTCCGCCAATCGTTCCTCCAAAATCTCCTCCTCTTCTCGTAACAGCTCCCCTTCCTTCCTTTTCCCCGCTTCCCCTTTTATCTCACTCTTACTCTCATCGTCCTCGTTCATTTTTCTTACTACCTCCTTCTCTTCTCCCGTTAACGTCCCTCGCAATTTTAATAACACCTGCGCAGCTACCCACTCATCATGTCCTATGGCTGCAATTTGTTCTTCACTAGTCTTCCCTTCCCTTGCGGGCATCTTCGTATAAATTGGCTCTACCGCACTTGTCACCTTCCCCTCGTGTAGCCACCTGTAGCTGTATATGGTGGTGGGCTGTATGCTGGGTTCGAATACCCCTCAACCGCCCTTAATTGTTGCCTTACCACTTCTCGTAGTTCCGTTATAGGATATAAGCCCCCTTCCTCTTTTTTTACTACTTTCGCTAAGAGCATGTCGTCGGCCTGCTCCTTTTTTATTTCTGTTTCATTTACGTTGCTAGGCTTTTCTCCTCCCTCTTGTCCTCTTTCCGTACCCTGTGTGTTTTCACTCTCTTTTTCCCCATTCTCTTCTTCCTCCTTAACCTTCTTCTCCTCCTTTGTTTCCCCCACAGTGAACATTCCGGTCGGTCCTGGTCGGGACCCCTGGAACATCCTTCATAAGTTAAACACCTCCACATGGTGCGTCAACTTCTTCCCCTTGTATGTGTTATGTAGATGGGTCAGTAGTGAGTGCTGGACATATGGGTCGAAACTGCTGTTAGGCGGCCAGGGTGTCGTCATTTTGTTGTCCGTCCCCTTTGTCCATTCTATGCTGTATTTAATTAGTTTCTCCCTATGGGGTGACAGTGTTTTACATATATGCTGTAGCGGGGTAGTGAGGGTGTTTCCCCACCCTCCCGATCCTATCGCGTATGACATGGTAGCACTGTGTTGTTAGCTCCCCTCGATATAGTGGTCGTTATCTGGCTAATAATAAACTCTATCAAATTTTACAATTTCAGATGTTTTACCTGGCCCCGTAGTTTGGGGACTTGCGATCGTCCGCTAAAAAGAAAACAGTCAAATATAACGCTTGCAAGTATGTATTCTTTTCTCTGTCTTTGTTTCTCTCACTTACTACCGTTACGGCCCCCTACGGCCAAGGCGCACGTAGCCCCCAGCGGCTGCGTGCCCTGTGTGACGTGCTTATACAGCCGTCCCACTTTTCTTCACCCCTCCTCCTCCTTCCTCACTCGTCGTGGCCGTGCGCGGTCACGTCCCCCTCTCCACCTTGCCCCGATCTAATCGTTGCCTTTCACCTCCGTCCCCTTCCCCTTACTACTATTCACTTCCCCACCACTCTTCAACAAATCTGCGTGGTCGAGGTATCCTATGAAAGCCCTACGGGTGACGTCACCGACCTCTTTCGAAACTACCGGTAAGTGCTTTTCATACTTCAGAATGCTCGAAATAAGTTTTGCTATATATCCCTGTTAACCCCACAGCTGTCCTCTTGTCACGCCTGGAACAAGGTTACCAATAATATAATCAGACTGCGCACGCTGCGTCGCCTCGCGTGTGATACGCCCCTCAACAGGAGGGCTTAACCAGCCAATTATCTTCCGTATTTAGGCAACCAGTTAGCTACCGCCTACAGGAAAACGTCATCTATCTATCGAGTTTCGCTGCTCGATCAATAGGAATCCTCATCTACTCATTGAACAATAATCGCCAATTCGTAGGAAACCGCACACACACACCCACACACCCTTACAGGTGGTCGCGACCTAGGCCAATCAGTGTCTACGAGTGGTCGCACGTGATGTTTTCGTGCTCCGCCCACTCTTCTTCGTAGCGTAGCGGACTGCTCCTTGCACTTGTCCAGTTACCAATCACTTCACCATCAACACTAATTTATCAAATCTTTGCCGCACACCTTGGTAACACCTCCTACCACCCTTATTCCATTCCTCCCCCCTCCCTCACAATTTCACATTGCTTGTTGGGTGTGGCATACTCACCAAGTTCTCTTGATGCGGGGCCGCTCGACTGCGTGCACCCCTTCAAGCGGCTCGCCACCTCCCCTCGTCTGGACCACGTCTGGACACTCGCCAACCGCGGATACTTCTCAACCGGCTCCCGAGGGCCAATATCCGGATTGCGCTGTCCGGTCTTCTCGCAGTTCCGCGATGGTCCTGTAGTCCTCAAAAAGGGGGCAGCGGCAGAGGGGGCCACGCCGCAGGGCCTCCTCGCAACGAGAGTACTCGGAAAAAAATAAAAGGTAGATTGTAACCAGATCTCAGCAGCGCCTCCAACTTGTCGGGGAGTTTCTCCCAGGGTCAGCTGGGCCTTCCGCGGACCTCTGGGCTGGGAGGCCCCAACTCCTCCCGCGTTTCCCAAAAATGAGTATGAGACAAACTCAAGAAGCAAGGTGGTTCTGCTGTTTATTGAACAAAGGCAGGGATGGATCTAGGATCGTACGCGTTCGTCCAGACTCTCGAAATTCGTGGGGCTCGCAGACCTCTTTTTGCCTCAGTATGACGCGCTACTTGCGTTACCTGGGAAAGTTAGCAAAAAACCTATCGCCACTCTGGATTGGTTCCTCGAGTGGTAGTGTTAGTATAGCATACGTATAGAGAACTTTGTTAGTGGTTAAGGGTCAGTCAGGTGGTATACTTGGGTTGTCCCTTCCATTAGATACTTGAAAATTGTTACACGAAAACCCCTAATGATTGGCTAATGTTAGTGGCATCAGTGATGAGTGCCCCATGTTCTGATTGGTCCACTCGCGAGCCCCCCAGCCTGGGACCATCGTTGTTCCCAGCTCGCGGTGTACCTGTCATTTGCAACAATATGTAACTATGCGTTCGTGCAGACAATGCGTGGATTTGCTCATATGCCTGAGAGCAGACCATTCCCATCGCTGTAGGTGTCCATTGGGTCAATTCATTGTTGCAGCCTGTGTCTCAGACGTGGGACCCAGGCGGCTTCTCCCTCGTGGGTCTGGCACCCTGTCAGGTTTGGCTTGGTCACGTGAGGAGAGACCGTGGCTTGAGGCAGAATTCTGCACATTTAAAGTTGTATTTGCCTCTGCGTGCCTGGCTTTGCTTACAGGTGTGACCTTGGCGTCGGCTGGTAGCGTACGAGTTGCAACATCGCTCCCTTGGCTGTCAGTTCTCGCTGGGCTCGTTCTGCAGGGTCAGCAATTGTACTCTTGCTCGCCCAGTGTTCATGGAGGCTCTTGCTTGCGGCCTACTTTGGCCTGGTTCATAGGTGGGGATGTGTAATGCACAGCACTTAAGTTGCGGTGTCACATTGCTTCATAGGCAGTATCGTGTCTTTGTTGTATTTTCATCACGATGCAAGGGTCGGGAGAAGCGTCAGCAAGCATGTAAACGAGTGCTTTGTGCGTCTTGCGTTTCTGCATTTCAGAGAACCTATGTGAAAAATAATAAAGATGCGCGTCAGTGGGTGTGCCCGTCACCTACGTCATAGCACTGAGTATATTCTTTGTGTGGATTGGTGTGGGAGTGTCCAGTGTGCATAGTTGCACGTGTGTTCTGACAGTTGGCTAGGTCGTCATGGCATCTCTAACGATGTAGGTCCTTAGCTTAGTCGAGTTCATCCATGCCGCAGGTGTCGGCTTGAGTAGGGCAGGCTGGCGGGCAGGCTGGTGGGCACATCCGTTTGTTCTTATACCAAGGTATTTGCTCGTCCGGTAGATAGACAAATTCATCTCGTGGCGGGTGTCTGGGCCGCGATCCTCTTGGCCAGGGGCGCGAGGAGATTGGGGGGATTCTTTTCTCCCATTCTCCCACTTCACAGGGATACCTAAGACAGCATTCTTTAGATCCACAACACTGAAATGAGTAGCTGAAGCTGGAATCATTGTCAGTATAGTAGCCACATCAGGCACAATCAGAAATTGTGGAGCAACAATCTCATTGATAGCGCACAAATCAATAATAAAATGGAAAGGAATTGCATTATCCCCTTTGTTATACACCGGTAGAATAGGACTATTACACAATTTTCCTGCAATTGCCTCAATCACTCCTCGATGTACACAATCAGAAATTATACTCTTTAAAGCTTGTTCACTGTCAACTGCAATCTTATACTGTGGAATACGTGGTAATTTAACACCTGGTTTCAACACAATTTTAACAGGCTCAATGTGCAAAATACCAATGTCATTATCTTCAAGCACCCATAAACATGCCGGAACCTTATCCAATTCAGTCGGTAAAGGCCTAGTCAAGAATTGTGAAACAGAAGTTTGTTGAGATGAAATCGTTAAATGCACTCCATCTGGAGAACAGTGAATTACAGCATTCAATTCTTTCAACAGATTCTACCCCAACATATTTTCACCACAGTTCATCGTCAAAAGAAATGGACATGAATCGGTGAATGGCCGCAGTGAAATCAGTACTGGCTGAGAGACCAGACTAACCACTGCCATACCAGAGAACCCTACAGTTAAGGAGTGACCCAGAACAATACCCTCACTTTGTTTTAAAGATGCAGCAGCAACAGCTCTCAAACATCTCGGCAAAGTGCATGCAACAGGGTCTCGCGTGGAGGAAACATAACTGCACAGTCTATTCTTTCCGCCATGCTCCTGCGTTAACACAGCCAAAGCTTATCCATCACATTCATGCACATACAAAACAAAGGCCTTGTCGTAATTTGGTGTACCCAAAACCGGTGCTGAACACAACACAGCCTTGAGCAGATCAAAAGCTTTCTGGCAATCCATGTTCCACGGTAAAGGCAAAGAAATGCCCTTCCTTGTCAATGCCAACATTGGTTTTATCATTAATGAAAAGTTAGGGATCCACTGTCTACAGTATGAAGCCATGCCTATCAAGGCTCTGACCTCTTTCTGTGTATTTGGGACAGACATGCTAGAGATGCTTTGTATCCGTTCAGGTGTCAGTCTTCTCCCCGCCTTTGACATCAGATAGACTAAATAGGCGACCGCCTGTCAACAATATTGAACATTTTCTAATGAAGCCGTATGCCCATGTTCTGCTAGATGGATAAGCAGCAACACAGTGCCTTCTTTGCAAGCAACTTCTGAATCTGCAGCTAAAATAAGATTGTCAACATACTGCAACAACGTACAGGTGGAAGGCAACTCAAGTGTATCAAGCTGCTCCTTCAAAGCTCTATTATAAATGCTTCAACTCTCAGTGTACCCTTGTGGCACACAGGTAAATGTAAAGGAGCATCCCCCTAGGGTGAACATGAAAAAATATCTACCTTCAATATGTACAGGGATACCTAGAAAACATTCTTTAGATCCACAACACTGAAATGAGTAGCTGAAGCTGGAATCATTGTCAATATAGTAGCCACATCAGGCCCAATCAGAAATTGTGGAGCAACAATCTTATTGATAGCACACAAATCAATAATAAAATGGAAAGGAATTGCATTATCCCCTTTGTTATACACCGGTAGAATCGGACTATTACACAAACTTCCTGCAATTGCCTCAATCAATATTCGATGTACACAATCAGAAATTATACTCTTTAAAGCTTTTTCACCGTCAACTGAAATCTTATAGTGTGGAATACGTGGTAATTTAACACCTGATTTCAACACAATTTTAACAGGCTCAATGTGCAAAATACCAATGTCATTATCTTCAAACACCCGTAAACATGCCGGAACCTTATCCAATTCAGTCGGTAAAGGCCTAGTCAAGAATTGTGAAACAGAAGTTTGTTGAGATGAAATCGTTAAATGCACTCCATCCGGAGAACAGTGAATTACAGCATTCAATTCTTTCAACAGATTCTACCCCAAGATATTTTTGCCACAGTTCGTCGTCAAAAGAAGTGGACATGAATCGGTGAATGGCCCCAGTGAAATCGGTACTGGCTGAGAGACCGGACTAACCACTGGCGTACCAGAGAACCCTACAGAAATGTTGTTCTGCCCTGACAGTGAAATATATGGAACCCGCAAATGATCAACAAAACACTTCTGTGCTCATGTATCTATGAAAAATAGATGCTTCCTATTGCCCACCTTCATCTCAATGTAGGCCCCTTTCCGATCAACAGGAATAGGTACTGGTTCCAGACTCTACTTCGGGCTGTCCTAATGGAACAGTACATCATCAAATGCAAGATCCTCAGAAAATAAACAGTTGGAGGATTATCAAAAATTTTCCCAGTATGAATACTGTGCTGCTGAGTATCCTGTGAAAATGACTGTTGATTCTGAGTGAACTGACTTCTACCAGGACCCCCTATCCCAGGGCAGCCTCTGGATCATCTACCCATGGTACCATATATGTTACTCGATCACTGCTGAAGGATCGGGCATTGTGCTCCCCAATGACCTTCTTGTCTGCAATAAGCACATTGGTTCATGTGTACAGGACCCATTTGCTCATTACCCTGTGGTGCAAATTGACCTCTAAACTGTGTATTCCCATCTCTGGTTCCTCTCACTATTTGCTGCAACAATACTTTTGTTTTCAATTCTCCCTTCTTCCTTTCTATCTTCTCTTTTTCAGTATTAACCCTATTCTCATAATACTGAGCCATATGCAATACTTTGGACTGAGATTTAGCTTGCCAGGCATTTTCAGGAGTCATCATTTGTGACTGGATATCAGACAACAATCCACGCACAAATGTGTCTACAAACAGCATTTTTCCAGACTCAGTACTTAAGTCCTGACCGCTGGAATCTGAAAACACTTGTTTGAACCAATTAAAAAATTTGGTAGCGCCCTCAGGTTTCCCCTGGATACAAGCTGTAAGCTTGTCCCAAACTAGTCTTCTCTCTGGAACCAAAGTTTTCAATTGAGTTACTATTCTTTCTGGCATTGTCAATATCACCTGTGGCGGTTTCGCACCAGAATTCCTTTCTCCATCTATCCGTACCAAGTTAACCCATGTGTCACCGAGCCCTCCCTTATCATCTACAGTTCTAATCTGTTTCCATAAATCGGCAGGTACGATCACAGGGAACAACAAGTCTTTATCACCCAGCGTGAAAACTGATGAATGCAAGACAGATTCTATTTCTTTATAAAATCCTGTTGGATGTTTCCTGATATCTGGAATCGTTTGTCTAATGGTATTCACTTCTTGCCTAGTAAATGGGACATGAACAAACTGTGAGACATAATGAGCTTCAATAGTAGCAGCTATTTGCACCTGTTGCAGCATTAGCTGGAATGTCTACCTTAGGAACAAATGTCGGCGAAACCTCCCTTATTGGCAACTGAAAAGTAGGCCATTCTGAATGTGCATTAAGCAACAAAGCTAAATCAAGTGACAAAGTAGCCAAACCAGTATTGGGCGAAAATGCTCTCTTATAAATGACCATCAAATCTGTGAGACAACAAACCTTTTTCTTCATAAACTCATCCTGTAGGTACTCTACCATTACCTGTAACACTTTCCTTTGCATTGCCGGAGCATACCGACTAAACGTGTCATATACTTCAATGGGAGAAATTGAAAAATGCGAAATCCATCTAAGCGCGTCTCTTGCGCAAATACTCGTCTCTTCACTCATTGGTTTACATGAAGGAAGAAATCATTTTGGCACATATGAGGCTCCCACTCTATTACCATCTATTTCATCATTCTGTAAGCTATCTAACTCCCTCTTAAACACAAATACCCTCTCAACATGCTCATGTACTTTCTCCGCAGTGTCCCTTGAGCGAGCTAGGACATTCAAATCCCTCAACCCCTGTGGGATATTCATGTCTGTCAAATCACTCCAAACATCATTCAAATGCATTCCCATCCCCTCTATCAAAATATTCTGTTCGGGAATACTTTCTTGGTCAGAGATCGCAGCTAAGACAGCTGATTTTTCACCTTCTAAATATTTCTTAGCCCATGCATATAATTCTCTTTTTCTAGCTTTAGATACTGTACCATGAGTCACTATTCTTGAATCAGCACTTGCCCATTCAATCGCTACAAGTGGAGCAGAACCACTTGGAAAAGAAAGTTCGGACAAATCTTGTAGAATAGGCAGTGGAGACATTACCGCTGGCGGTAAATACAGATCCAAGGGAACGGCAACTGTCGGCAAGGGCGAGGATGCAGAAGGCGAAACAACAGGAAGAGCAACAACGGGAGGCAAAATAACAACAACGGGAGGAGGTGCAACAGCGGGAAGCAGAAAAACAACAGGGAGAGTCACATAATGAGGTGGAGCAGTGGCAACAGTCTTACGCTCATTCAATAGTTTATTGATTAGCTCATCTGAGGTATGAAAATCCTGAGACGGATATATTTTCTGTACTCCAAGAAAAGACCTATCCATACTTCTGATTAATTCTGACTGTTTCTGTTGATCATACAATAATGCTTTTTCAGTGTTAGACATATGTCGACGTGCATGTTTCTCTTTACTCTTAAGTTGCTGCATAGCTTCCTTTCTCCAATACTTAATCACATCAAACGCTGCAAGCCTAGCCTTTTTCTCTCAAACAATATCAGGGCATTTAAGAATCGGGGCACGACTCACCTGATCAATCAATTTGTCACTCAAGACACAATTTGTCTGTGCACAGACGCAACCAAGAATCATCGTGTCTCAATCAATATCAGGGCATTTAAGAATTGGGGAACGACTCACCTGATCAATCAATTCATCACTCAAGACGCAATTCGTCCGTGCACAGACGCAACCAAGAATCGTCGTGACTGCGTATCTGGCTCAATCTGCCTCGTTTCGGGACCCTTGCCTCTGCTCTCTGGACGCTGCTCGTTGATCAGGGATCAGGTGTGTACAGATCTGCAAAGGAGTCTCTCATCACTTCTACAAGGCACCCGACCACCTTTCAATCCCGGCTCGACAGCTTCATCCTCGGTTTGTTTTCGCCTTCTTCAAACTCAACGTATACGATGGAGCAAAAGGGGGAGGGTCCCTATTCTGGCGCCATTTTTGCTAGGCCGTAAAGACCCCGCATATGGAAACTAAGGCACAATCACCACATACTAGTGATACTAGTGACAGACATGAGGTTCGATTTTCCAAATAAGTGGTTTATTTCAAAGTATTCTCAATCGGCCGATTGGGGTCTAACGCCTCGCAACGTGTGTCACCCAGACCTTGTGAGATGCAAGAGAGCGAGCATCGCTCAAGCGGCAACATATATACAAAAAATATAATCTTCGAAGTTTAATCAAACTGTCCATAAGGTATCCTCTAGGGCTAGGGTTCGGTGATTGACAAATATGATGAATATGACACATTTATGACAAGTTTCTTATTCAATCTGATTATACTTATTTTTGCAACAGTTGCAGAGACAGTTCTTTGTTATGGAGAACATAAAGCACTTGTTCAGTAATGATATCATGTTCGTGAGAGAGACACATTTCATAGTATGTTATCTACTTGTTTCCATTCGTGAACTAGGGGTCAGCCTAGTTCTGAGGCAGATCCGTGAAGGAGGACTGCTAGAAGAATATAATTCATGCTTTAACTGCCTATTGCTACATATTTGGTGAGACAGGCCGGCACCTGGGCCGCTGATTAAGTGCTGTTTCTGCTTGCCTCCAAGGACTTTGTGAGGGAGGAAAACTATGTATTTCTGTACTGTTTGGCATTCCTGTCTGGGTTGATCTTTCAACATGCAGGCTGTGGCCTCGCACCGTATATGAGCTTTCAGAATAAAATACATTTTGCAAAGCACTTGACAGAATAGAAGGAAGCAAATGGCAGATATTACACAAAATGGACACCCTCTGGTTACACCTACAATTCTGTGTTTGCGATGTTTGTCACATGATGCGATTGGCTTCCGGCCAACATACTATATATACTATACATGATTAGAGTTGTTTCTGGACTAACAAATATAGACTCTAAACATTCTATACAGGCAATTTCAAAACTACCATGAACTGGCCACTGAAATTCGGAAGCATGTCTAGTTTGTCTGTGCCAAATATCATTAAATACAATACTATTGAGGCCGTACTTACAGTACATTAAACAAGCCAGTGAGCCACCAGCTGGCGCCGGTTGGCCATGTCCCAAAGATTGTCTGTCTCTGCAGAATAAACCCCTGAAAAAGGCAGACAATTTCCCAGGCATGTCAGATTACTGGTGTTACTTGGTGTTTTGTATGCTCAATAGGAAAAATCTGCAACCAATATCAGGATTCTTAGGAATCGGGGCACGACTCACCGGATTTCAAAGACTAATGAAGTCTGATTGGATTACAAAGGATTCTTGTGGTTGGGGATTTCAACAAAGAGCCTGCCTCGATATGGTGACCCTCGTCAAGATGCCCTCTCGAACCACGTGCTCACCATTCAGGGATCAGATTGTGCAGTACTGTCGAGGTGTTGCGTCTCATACAACGGGGACCCCATTTTCTCACTGTCCAATCTCAGTCCGATAGCTGCGTCTTATTTTCAGCGAGGAGACATCCATCTTGAGGATCCCTATTCGGCTGCCATCTGAAGGACCAAAGAAATATCGAGGCTTAGTACCACAAAATGAAATACGCCAATCACAGGTCGAAATATACAAGTATCTTTATTTCTTTACAGTTTCAAAGCAAAACAGATAGCTATCTGGCTCCCAACACCTCACAGTGTGTACCAACAGGCACAGTGAGTGGTGAGAGTGCTGGACATCTTAATGCTTGCTGTTTTATACATTTTCCCAATCATTGTCCATCCTCTCTCCAAACTAATAATTTCATGCTAGGGTTTGTGCCTAGTTCACATGACAAATATTTCAATGTTCAACAAGTTTGCTTGTCCATGAAGATTCAATGGCAGTATTGGGTCTCCGGCTGATAGTAAGCCTAGTTTCAAGAGAGAACACAATATATTGCAACCAAAGCACACGGTTTGAGTTTGCTCTACATTATTCCGTTGTTTAGATAAGGATGAGGCTTGTGAGCGCAGACAACACTTGGATTGCAGTTCATACGAGTCACAAGGTTTCTTTGCATAGAACAAACAGTCTGCTCTCGGTCAGCCTAAATGTTGACACAACTCAAAGGTCTTTCGGCTCGGCTGTAGCTGAAGTGTTTTCAGTCCACCATTTTAAGACACAAAACAAGAGTTAAAATCAAAAGGGCGGATAGTTCTTAAAATGTCAGCAAAGTTTGATCAGAAATCTGAGCACACGGTTTTCTGTGCAACGCGAATGGGTTTAGGCCAATCTTCATAATAAGGTGATATTATACGAATACAGTTTAACACTTACACTGAGAGCAGATTTGATGTTTTTATGACAAAATAACACCCTCTCATGCCCTCTGGTCCATCTGATGGATGTGCTGTTGATTGCCTTGCTGCAGCAGCATCCCTGAAAATTAGCAAGAGAATGAGAGACAGAGAGAAAGAGAGAGAGAGAGAGAGAGAGAGACAGACAGAGGCATAGACAGAAACAGAGACAGAGGTTGAGGTGGGAAGAGGCCCAAGGTGCGGGATGAAGAACAGACATACTGGGGGATGCTGGGACCAAGAAAAGGAAAGTAATTCCATGAATATGGAACCGGGATGAGTGTGCCCGTTACAGCTTTTCCAATGCTAGCTTTGAGACTCGGCCCTGGGCTTCTTCCAAACACCCAGCCTCAGACCCTCTATTTTGTCCCTGGGTTGAATATTTCTGCTTGTTTAAGGAAAATGTTTTTTTATTATTAGAGTAACCTAACACTAAGTTATTCTCTGAATTTCATTTTTTTTATTACAGCAACTTAGGACCTACACTTAGCCACCACAAGATCTACTTTCACCAACACACACAGTGACATGCAATCGTATTTCCAAATGTCCTTTCACTCAGCACTCTGCATCCTCAGAAATTGCTACTCCACCATCACCACCTGGATGGTCACTCACTTCTGAAAACTCAACGTACCTAAATCGGACTACCTCCTCATCTGCCATCGCCAGGCACAAACCTGACCTCACCCCCTCAACCAAATAACTCACCACAGACAACCCACTCATATTCCTCTCCACACCAGACAAGTCCCCAGGATACATCTTCAACCTCCACCTATGTTTCAGACACGACATAGCTTCTGTCAACAAAACATGCAACTTACAGTTTCACCTCATACACAATATAAGACACATGATTATTCTTGATGGCTTTCGAACCACAGTCCAGGCAATAGTTCTCGCCAACCTGAATTACAGACCTGCAATCATCACTGAACCTCTCAACACCACCCTAGACACTCCTCAATCAGTAGAAGACAAGGCAACAAGACACATTGTACAACTACCCAAACACTCATGCATCAGCCGCCTCTCTCCAAGCACACTGACTCTCCATTCCCCGGAGAATCAATTTCAAAGGAATCTATATTGTTTACAAGGCAAACCACCTCAAACCTCCATCTTATCCTTCAGTAAAAACTGAAATGCAACACTCACACAAGCACCATGCAAGGCAAGCAACATCTCCTACACATTCCAAACTGCAAGGTAATGTGTACATAAAAAAAGCCTTCACCTAATGGGCTACAAGAGTGTGCAAAGCCCTCCTGCCTCCCAGGTTCACTGCATCTTCTGTCATCGCTTCTTGCAAAAGTCCTATCCTTTGTCTATCGTAATCTTCAATCTTACAACTTCTTTTTCATCTTCCTCCTGTAAACGTTGGAGTGTTCTCCAAGAACCTCCGGGTCAGGCCAGCACTTTATACAAGTTTAAATATAATGATAAAATATCCTGAAATCAGTATAGAGACGTTCTGGCCATCGTGCTTGTGTGAGTGCCCCTCTCAGATTCCAGTTTTAAAAACAATCAAAGTAAAATGTATTTCTTCTCTCCACACCTTTCTTCCATGGTGGACATGTGTTTTTCATTTTTCTACTTGAGTCTTCTTTGCTGAATTCTGCATTTTTCTTTCTCTGCTAAATATTTTGTTGTCCTCTTAACTTAAAATGGTAATAATTTGGAGTATTAAGAATGTTTCTACTCGAAATATACTAGGATTGCAACTAATTTATCAAATCTTTCCTGGGATAAAGTGACTGCACTGATTAACAGTAGAGAAGCACATCTCATTCAAAGCTCCGTTCCTTTAATTTAAAACCCTACAGTTTCAGCATCCTTCCTTGTTTCTCTGATGAATTCTGCGAGTATAAACCTCACTTGTCTTCCTCTAATATACTTTTTGCATCATCTACTGGCCTGTTCGTTTGTGTGCCAGCTCTCTCAATCTAATCAGCCATCCTTATGGAATTATCTTCCTCCCACAGCTTTGATCTATGTTGTATTTCTTTTCCTCTAAGAAAGCTCTTTAAACATAACGTTTTACTGCTTTTGACTAAAGTTGAGGTTGTTACATTTGGTCCTCAACAGTTTGTTGTCAACATTTCTCTGTAAAGCATTATTCAATGCTTTGATGTCAGTAATGGCCTCTATCAAGCTTCATAAAAAAAAGGTAATAGAGCATAGAAATAGAATGATGGATTACAGTTTGGTGCACTCTTTGTTTGTGCATAGTAGGGAGTTACAAACTGAATATGCTCATATTGTACTTGAGGGCAGGATTTGTTCAGGTTAATTTTTTCACTGGCTAAATAGGCTCTCACAAACATATCTCAACACTATTTGAGACCCAATGTTCCAATGGTGCATGCCAGACACTGCCTTCCAAGACAACGTTTATCATTTCACTACCAGATGGTTCTTAATCAGGGTCAAACCAAGTGCACCTTTATGCACTGGCCACAAATGTACAGTGAAGAGGAGGAGATTGTGATGTGGGGGTCTTTCAAACAAATAAGCATTCAGGCTCATTTAGTTTGCTATGAAATCAGTGGTTTGAGGTGTGTGACTGGTTTGCCCAAGATGGATTTGGGACTAACCTGGTGGGCACATCATGAACTAGGAGAACGCCTCATTCACTGGATTTTTTATTTACTTATAGTGCGCCAAAAGGGGAAGGCGCAATACAGCCTAACGGTGCAAATCAATAAATGGAGACCAGCAGGTTCTAGAACAAGTGGGTGGGGTTGCAGTTATATTTAAATCTTCCCTTTTAGTCATTCAACTATGTTCTCGCAATCTGGCAATGGAAGCTATTCTGGTGAGATGTGTGATGTCCCCTGTTTCCACCTGTCATTTTCTGATGATCTATCACCCCCCAGGTTCCAATACTGGATTTCTCGAACCCCTGGTTGACCTGGTGGCTGATCTCCATCTGAAACACACTCATCACGTGCTCCTTCGGGAGCTCAATCTAAAATGTTCTGAACCTATGGTTACGGCGCTTGATTCATTTTTTACTAGTCTCCTGGATCATGTTCTCCCTCAATTGGTACTCGGTCCCACCCATCGCTTGGGTAACACCTTGGATCTGGTACTGGCAAGTGAATCGTTGAAATATGTTCAATCTGTTGAACAGGTGCTGTGGTCCAACCTCCATCTGGTGACTTGTATATTTAAAGTTGATCAGATACCTAAAAGGATTCCCCAGCCATGGGTTTGGTCACGTGGCTGGCATTCTGCTGATCTGCCAGGACTGGTTACAGTAGTTAAAGCCAAGTGGTGAGCGGTTTCCGCTACTTCACTTTCTTCCTTGTCAGATCTGCTTCTTGAGGCTACTGATGATATTGCTCCTCGTCGACTTCCCTCTGAACCTTGGTTTAACGAGCATCTTAAAGCAGTTTGCCTTAAACTCAAAAAGCTAGAGCGTAAATGTCATACTGCTTATGACTGTTATCTGAGAGCTGATTATAAAGCAGGTTCAGTAGCTTATTTTTTAACTATAAAAGAAGCTAAGAAAATGTATTTCACCCAGAGAATCCAGGCTGCTTTATGCCAGCCCAAAGCATTGTTCGTAGCAGTTAAATCACTGTCTCAGGCAGACAATTTCTCTCCTATCACAAGTCCTTCTCAAGCCCAATGCGACTCTTTGGCTTAGGTTTTTGTGTTGAAATTAGAGGTTATTTGCAATTAAATTCTCGCGACCGCACCTGATCCTGTTCCGGCTTCTGATAGGCAACATCTTGGTCCGAATAATCTAGTCATAGTTGAAAAATGGTCCTCCTTCCTACTCTTCACTGAGAAGATGGTATTTGCTGCCTCACAACGCATTTGATCTAGCTCTCCCCAGGATGTGGTACCATTAGCCTTCATGAAAGAGTTCTTCAGTGACTTCTTAACAGAATTCACTATGGCCATTAATGTTTCCTGTCAGTCGGGGTGATTTCTTCCGAATTGAAGATCACTACTGTTATCCCCCTTCTGAGAAAACCTACCTTGGATCCATCTGTTCTCTCCAATTTCTGGCCTTTTTCTCTGCTTCCTTTCTCTATGAAGCTATGAGTCTTTGGTTTCTCCTCTTCTGTCTTCGTTTCTGGCAGCCTCTAAATTGCTTGACCCGACTCAATCGGGTTTTAGGCTGGTCAACTGAACGTAAGCATTTCGGTTTTGGTTCTCAAAGACATGGTGCAATTGGCTGATGCAGGTGGGGAGGTAGCCCTGATTCTATTAGATCTATCAGTGGCATTTGACACCGTAGACCACTCCGCCTTGCTCATCCAACTGTCGAAAATTGGTATTTCAGGCCAGGTCCTGGCATGGTTCTCGTCTTTTTTGGCTGACTGCACTCAGGTGTTGTCTCTTGCTTCTTTTCTTTTGGGCACCTTCCACCTGTCCTGCAGTGTGCCGCAGGGCTCCACCTTGCCACCTATTCAATTTAACATTTATATCTGGCTGCTGATTTGTCTCATCTGCTCCCTTGGCGACAGGTGCTAGTCTTATTCTGACGACACCCAGTTCCTGATACGGTTAGATCTGGATCGGACTGAAGTGTCGTTGTGCCTTTATCAGTGCCTCACTGCTGTGGGGGAGTGGATGAGCCAGAACTGGTTGAAATTGATTGGGGACAAGACTTTGGTGTTGGTGGTCGGAGCTCCCCAATTCCCACTCTCTGTGTGTCCTCCTTCTGGCCTCCGTCCCTCAGTGCCCTTCCAGTTCCTGTGACCAAGGTGAGGAATTTCGGAGCAATTCTCTCTTCTTCACTCTCCACGAATGGCCAAGTCTCTTCCGTATGCAAGGTTGGTCATTATCATCTTAAAACCTTAAGGAAGGTACTTCCTATGTTACCAGCTGCTCTGAATCCCCCGGTGGTGGCGGCCCTTGTGCTGAGCACACTTGACTATTGCAATTCCTTATATCTGGCTCAGCCCAAGGGCATGATCAAACAGCTTCAGCGTTTACAGATCTGACTGCTCGGGTGGCTACAGGATCGCCCTAGGGGGCCATATCTCACCTGTGCTACGTACCCTTCATTGGGTCCCGGTCATGCAGCAGATCAAGTTTAAGGTTCTCTGTATAGTACATCAGCCGCTGCATTGACAGGGGCCAGAGTACCTCCAGGCTAAATTTACTTGCTATTGCCCCATTCACTCTTTTCATTCAGCCTCAAATGGCCTGTTGTCCGTTCCCATATTTCGTAGGTCATGTATGGGAGGACGTGCTTTTGTCAGTTGTAGCCGCTGAAATGTGGAATGACCTACCTCTGACAGTCAAAAACTTGTCTAACCATTTGGGTTTTAGGAAAACGCTAAAAACCTGCCTGTTTTAGTTCCCACATTTGGCTTCTGACCACTCTCCTCCCTCTCTAGCGCCAAGATACCTTTGGGTAAATGTTGCGCTCTATGAATTATATTCACATAACATACCACATAAAATGCTTACCTTCATTGATAGGTTAACTTTTGGATGTCAGGAGCCTGCTATGAATCGGAAGACATCTCAGAAGGCAAAGAAGAATATAACTATAAAAGCCAAGAACATGTGCATGCCTTTAGCAACCAACTAGGTTCTTCCTGCTGCCCTTGTCATTATAAGGATTTAAAACTGTTGCATTCTATCCATTACAGCCTATTACATCCCTTCCCATTACAAGTGTCTCATTGATTATTGTCATTGTAACAGTTTGATACTGTATCTCTCTTGGCATTGGAAGAGTTGATACAGTATGGGCATAGAGTAGCGCTGGCTGTGTTCTATACATTACAGCCTTTACCATCCAATACAGCCATTTCTATATCAAGTGCCTCATCCACACTCTATGGGCTTTGGCGGGGAATGGCTTGATACAGTACTGTAAATTGCATTCTTCCCATTTGTGTGGGCCCATGACATTAACATGCTATATGCTGTTTATGTTTGTTATTACCTCCACCTCTGCCGGAGTTACACATCACATTGGATAAGGCAATGCAACAGAACAACTCTATGAAGTGAGAGAATGGTCATCGGCCAGACTAACCTGCCTACAATTACATCAGTGAGTGTGAAAAGCAGCAGGGCTCAGAACCGGCCTCTGTTCTTAACAAAAAGTAGAGTGCAAGGAGTCCATATGTATCCAGCAGATGACGGCATTGTGTAGCTGAAAGGGGTGCAGGTGCAATGGGTGGATGATGATGATGAGATTGATGTTCAGCAAGTTCAACAATGGCAGACACATCACAAAGGACTTTCAGGGGCACACAAAAAAGCCCACCGCCTTCATGATTGCCTACACTCCTGGATGCAGACCGTTTACTCTGAACTGTGCCCCCAGAATTGGTATCTGTGCCTCTTAAGGACATTTGTTCATCTGCTAAGGAGAACAGTTCTGGAGGAGCATGTGTGAAGGATAGACCTGCTATATATTATCAATGAACAACCCTACTCTAAAGACCCCATGCCCACGATGACCCTGGCATTTCATGAAGTGTGCCCCAGTCCCCCAGCACTTTCAAATGTTATTGGTATACATCATGGTATTGTCACCCTGTCCACGTCTTTATCAATTGATGCAATACCCACATTTCATTTTCTCATTTTCACCTTGCCCAAACTACCTGGATTGTTTACCCCTTTATGACACCATTCATGGCCAGCCTCAAAACACCTATTCACTTGACTGGATCAGCCATGACAGCTTCACCCACAACAAAGCAAATCTCTCTCCTGGACCTCAGCACCCCCTTCCTGGTTGTAAGCTCAGTTGCTTAGTTTAGTTTGAAGCCAGGTGAGCAATGGTGTTACCTTGTCTGAATATGCATTGAGAGCCAATACCCCATAGGATGAACAGGTCATTGTAGCATCTAATCAGATTTCCCAGATTAGATTCAAAGCATACTAGTCAAAGATGATAATGATATAAGAAAGACAAAGTTGCTTAGTCGGAAAATAAGGTATTCCTGCCTCTTATTCTGGGAACAGTTGTATGTTTCATTAAAGGAGAGTGTGTAGGTTTTCTGAGTTATTCTGTGAGGGTTCCTGTCTACACAACTAGTGTCACCCTACATCACAGAAAGAATTTATGAAACCCATAATGTACTCATGAGTTGAGGTCAAATTATCTGCAAACCTGCACTGCATTCATTTGGTCAGGTGTTGAGATGTGTAAGGATATATGGGGTGCAGCCATATGTAAGGTTATGTGGGGTTTTATTGCCAACATACAATAGCCAGGCCCAGTTTGAAAATGCAGGCATTGTTTCAGTAACAGCCAGCAGGCCAAGTGTCAGAACACATTAAAAAAACACACTGTGTTGCCAGTTAAAATAAAGAAGTGCACAATTTATATTGGATGTTTCATGCGTGAAAACTGCATTAGAATACATAACTGATTAATATTATATCAACATTACTTAAATACTAATTTCAACTTCTCTAACATGGAGGGAACCATATCTGTTGAATTCCAAGTGGGTCGAGCGCTGGCTACGAGCATTATCAGCTGGCAGCTCCCCACACATACGAGGGGGTTTGACACTGAGCCTGGGTCTGCGAAGGCAGCGAGGTCTTATGATGACATCAGATTTCACTGGCCTTGGTAAGATTGGTGCCAAGTGAGGAAAAAAAAGTATGATGTGCGTTTGTTGCTAGAATGTATTGGCAGTGCAGGGAGGTTAGAAAAAATGGCATGTTTATTTTTCTCTCTATGTTCAAGGTGTGAGAACATACATTTGTGTTTGCAAAATAACTGCTTGTTTCTGTTCTTTTATCTTGCAGGTGATGCTGTAAACATCATGTGGTAAGATGTTTCACGGATTATAATTGTCATGTAATACAAAGTACAGATAAAAAAAATGGAGCCTTTGGTGTCATTCATGCATCTGTGAATTATTTATATATGTGAAGCACAGAGGTGATGTTTATATCAGTGCAGTAGTGTATTTACCAATTTACCACTGTAGTTAAAATTGCAAACACAAGAAAGTCAGTAGTAAATATCTACAAAGTAGGAAGGTGTGTGTGTGAAATGTAATGAGTGATTCCTTCCTTGCATGCTGAAGGGAGGGGGTGCCTAATCTGGCGCTTAGATTACAGGATGTACATAAGCCAGTAATACCAGCCACAAACTATAGGTGGCGGTCTGAATAAACTCATTGGGGTCTCTGAAGCATCCTAAGTCTGGGGCTCTCTACAGGTGACTAGAAGACATTCTAATAGGAAGGAAAGGTTTGTTTATGATGGGGTTGTAGTATAAAAAAACATGTCACCACTATGCCATAAAAAAGAGGTCATTCTGAAAATACCACAAAATAAGACACAACTAAAATTACCACCAATATAAGCTAACCATAACCACTCAAAGTGTAAGGCCAATTTACTGCCAATTTACCATCAAGATTTTATGGTAAGGAAAATACTGCCAAATCCTGAATTTACCCCAATAAGACATAATCCTTAACCGATATGGTGCGTTGGACGCGAACATACACTGTAGAGCATCTACTGGGCGTGGCAGGTGTGTCTAACACTACCATACGTGCATTAAAGAGAACTCATTTTGTAAGAGCAGTGTGACACCGGAAGTGAATCTCAGAATGTCTCTAATGGAGGCCACATTCCCAGAGTTGGTGCAATATCTGGAGGCAAAATTATATGCACATGGAAC
The DNA here is from genome assembly GCF_040938575.1 of Ambystoma mexicanum. Taxonomy (NCBI): domain Eukaryota; kingdom Metazoa; phylum Chordata; class Amphibia; order Caudata; family Ambystomatidae; genus Ambystoma; species Ambystoma mexicanum. The sequence goes on from NC_090937.1 coordinate 866,288,266, forward strand.
ATGGGGCCTCATTACACGGTAGGCGGTGAGCCATGGTGCTATTAGCGCCATGGCTCATGCCGGTAAAATACCGGCACCGCCTTGGCGGAAAGGGGATTTACCGTCCCATTCCAAGGTTGGAGGGGCGGTAAATCCCCTTTCCGCCATTGCCCTTCCCCATTCCCATTTCTGCCCCATAGGGCTCTATGGAAATGGGGAAGGCGCTAATTACGCCACCGCAATTTTGCGGTGCCGTAATTAGCTCCGAGGTCCCTTAGCGGGTTGGATTTTAATGCCTGCAAGAAGCAGGCGTTAAATCCTCCAACCCGCAAAGGGACCTCGTAGTATGGCGGTAAGGGTTAACGGTCACCATTGCCATTAACGGTGACCGTTAACCCTTACCGCCGTCTGTGTAATGAGGCCCACGGTCATCAAATAATGCCACAGAATGGCATGACTGTATCTATGGGGAAGTTCAGAAAGAACCATTGGGCAACATTTTTGAAGAAGGTAGCCTAATTCAGGTCTGCCTTCTGAGATTATTAAATGCTGCTGATAAACATGCAGAGAAAGATTGTCAGATACAGCTATGTGCCAAAACATGGTTCATTTTAAATAGGTCCCTGCGAATGCAAGAAAATGATGCCACGCTAATTAGCGAACAAAAAATTGAATTAGATGGAGCTAGTGAACTGGAGAAAAATGCAGTCAAAGTGTAAAGAACTCTACACTCAATTGTCCCAAAGGAAGAAACAATTTGAGGATAGTGAGCAAGAATTAAAACACTTGAAAGGATTGGTAGGTCACATTAGACAAGGTAAAGACGAGGCTATTTTGGAAATTCAAATTTTACAAAAAGAAAATTTCGAGAAAGAAGTTGGGCTTCAGAATGTTGAACAAGAGATAGCTAAAATGTTTCAAGAAAAAGACAAGCGAGACAAAAAGTTTAATGAAAGTCAAATGCAAATGAGCGATATGCAAAATGTGATTAATAAGATGGGTGATGAAAACAATTACTTGCGTAAGGAGGCAGATTGACTCCTTAAAAATTGCAAGGATTTGGAACAGCAGATATGCACTTTCAGGTCCCAGGACAAACGACTGGGCACCACATTCAATGGAATTGAAGTGAATTCCATTTCTACACGGGCAGATAGTACGCCAGTGGCTGTGCCGGTGTCTGAGATTGGTTGCAGTACCTTTAGGGGGTTTGACACACCCATTGGGGGTCACCACCAATCCAATTCACCTGAGACAAGGGCTGATCCACAAAGTAATGCAATCCCAAACATAGCACCAAGTGTCCTTATCAAGGTAATGCAATCAATAAAGGCCCTGATCAAACCGTTCAAAAAAGGAGGTGAGTGCTGTATAGAGGAATACTCAGAAGCAGTGCACGATATATTTAAAGCCCTACACATACCTAGGGAACAATACAGACAATACGTTCATTTAACTCTGGATGCTCCCACAGCGTGCATTATCAGAGGATTAAATGAACAGCAGAACAGGTCATGGGCAGAATTTGAAAAAGAGATTAGTCGTCATTTTTCTCCATTCCAGTCATTACAGGAGGCGAGAAAAGTTGCATACAGGATTACAGCTGGGCCAAATATGTCCCCTGGTTAATTTCTTCAAGACTTAAAAAGAGTTTTTTTCTCATTTTGATGTATCTTTTGATCCCAATTCCAATGAGTTTAAAACTGCCTATTTTTATGGTTTGCAGAAAGACATTGTATCACAGTTAGTCCGCAAATTTGATCGTGAGAAGTCCCTTGAATTGATTGTGCAGCAAAGTACAAAACTATATGAAGTGCTCTACTGTCAGGGTAGAGAGAGTGATAAAATGAAAGATACCAGATCAAAATCTAAAGAATCCTCGGCAACAGTAATGGAGATCAGGTCAGCTAAAATGTCACTTGAGTCCGCTCAAAAACCAGGCAAAAATAATGTGACACCCGAACAGAGGGGTATTCCAGAGAGGTTCCCGCCCTCTGCACCAATGTTTCAGTAACATGATCCTAGTAATAGGGAGAGCTACATTAGCACTAGGTACTTAGGAGACAGGCCCGGGGCAGGATATCGATCTGACATGTCAGGCATGAACAATAATCAGAGACAAAATCAAGACCAAAGAAGTAATAGTCCCTACCAGACATTGGGGACACAGAGCAGATTGGACCCCAACACCATGATATATGGTAATCGGGACAGACCCAGTTATGTTGATCGATTTACTGAAAATGGGAATCAGCATAGGGGACAGTACTCACAAAATGAGAGACAGGACATGAGGCAGAGTATGAATTATGCTCTACGTCAATACAATCAATCACTGCCACCAGGGGATTACAACCAAAGGATAGGTACACCCCGCTCCCCGCCCCACATGAATCAAGAGTTCAGAAACAACTCTAATAGGAATCACTCTCCTGAGAGATACCAGAATAGATTTAACCAGGGGGAAAACAACCAATATCGTCATGGGCCGCAAACAGAACATTCCAGAGAGATGGAAAGATTCCAGTGTCTCGAGGCCCAAGTAAAAATTTTGGCTGAACAAATCGGAAAACTCAGTACGGCTCAAAAACAGTCATCAAAGGAGGGGGCAGAAGGTCATAGAAGCGACCTGGTGGCTTCTGATAATAAGTGACACCTGCAATGATAAAAAGACAGATTTCCCCGATCCGGTTTTGCATAATAACTCTGAGCTGCTTAATGATTTAAAAACGAAAATACATGCAAATGAACATGAGGCAGAAATTAAAAATACATCTAAATAAGAGGTTTGGTTTAACCTGGAGTTAAATTATAAGTTGGACATTTGCACAAATGAAAAAGGAAAACGAGAAAAACATGAAATTCCAAAAGAACAAAGAGACAGATTTAAGAAAGGCAACTCATTCATGGATACAATAATTGATCAGGGAGTAAGTGTGAATGTTAAAACTCCCTCTCTAGACAATCAAGATGGTAATAAAATACAGGCAGGAAGAATAAATAAAAAAGAGGAGGGTACAGATCAATCACCTGAAGAGTTCTTTGAGCCACAGATTTTTGAGGAAATTAAAAAGACTGGTATCATGCCAAATAACCACAAATGCCCAAAATTAGAAAATGACAACTTATCAGGTGATGCTTATATGCATATTCAGTTGGAGGTAGACTCTGATGATCCCCGGATGGAAGGGCAAACATTGCCCAAACTCAGAATAACCTCTGTACATGTGAAGATGAGCAAGGTTTCTCAAATGGAAATGGACAGAAAGAGGGAAATATGTCCTTTCATTTACTGATGTGCTTAGCCAAGAATGAGAAGGGTCTGAGAAAGGTGAATCCTGAAATCAGTAAGAATTCACATTTTTTGTGTGTATTAGAGGTAGTTGAAGACAGATAGTATGCTCCCGTTACTGTGGAAGAGAAGTGCAATACATTTGCCATGATTGACACAGGCACATAGGCCACTATTATGTCCAAAGAATTGGTAAAAAGTATCAATGAAGGGAGATCTCCACAGAATCAGATGAAAGTGAGACAGAGTGAAGGCCCGTACATAATTTTAACGGTGAGGAGGTGCCTATCGAGGGTGTCACCGAGGTTGACATGAAGATAGGAAAACACAGAATGAAACAGGAAGTATTGATCACATCTATTTGTGAAATTCTATTCTTGATGGGAACAAATTGCCTGAAAAGATTGTCTCCTCTGATTGATGGGGTAAATGGGGTCCTGTGGTTTTTAGCCAAAAAACCATAAAGTCATAAAACAGCAGCGTAAATGAATGCCATACTGTTGTCAAATCAAATGATGCAGTGGAGGTGTACCTACAGAAAAGCTGTGTGCCTAGTGTCACCGTTTTTTTTGTATAATGGTGACACTATGGGCCTCATTACAACCCAGGCGTTAAGGGGTTAATGTCGCCGTAAAAGGTGTCGGCGCTGTTAAACCCTTAACGCCTGATTACGAGGTCCCTTTGTGGGTTGCACTTTAACGCCTGCTTTTAACAGGTGTTAAAAAAACAACCCGCAAAGGGACCTAGGAGCTAATTACGGTACCATAATTTACGGTGCCATAATTAGCGCCTTCCCCATTCCCATTGAGCCCTATGGGGCAAAAATGGGAATGGGGAAGGGCCATGGCGGCATGGGGAATTACCGCCCCGCCAACCTCGGAATTGGGTGGTAATTCCCCATTCCGCCATGGCAGAGTCGGTAAGTTACGGGCATGGACCATGGTGCTATTAGCACCATGGTCCAACTCCTGGGTCGTAATGAGGCCCTATATGTCAGGACAAAATGCAAAGTGAAAGGGAAAACAATCTGTGCAGATTTATTTGGACCCTTGGAAGAAATGGCAAACTGAAATAGATGAACACACATTGTGCTTCTATTTAAAAGAGAAGAAGTGCAAACAGAACACCATCCGTAAGGCAGACACAGAAAAGCACATCACCACACTTGCTGAAATACATATGCAAGATGAGCAGCCATGGATTCGTAATGGTATAAATGGCCATTCTAAAATGATAAAAGCCACTTTGGCGCTTGAACAGGAAAGGAGTTAATGGGAAACTACTGCAGAGAAAAAAAAAATCGAATTGCAGGAAGGTGCATGCTACAGATTAATATTGGCCAAAAAACCATCTACCACAATGTGTGGATAGTGAGTGGAACACAAGATGATTTTTATCTGGGCAATGATATCATGCACAGGATGTGCATGGTGTTAGATTTCCTTAACCAAAAAATGTGGTCCCGGCTAGGCGGGTCTGTGCCCGAATTTGAAGACAAAAGAAAGGCTTATCATTGTGCAAAATTAGTGCCATATACAATTGAACTACAGGTGAAGAAGGATATTACTATCCGTGCATTCATCAAACAGGTTGCTATAACATTAAAGCACAAGAATGGACAGCAAATGAAGGATTCTGATGCATTTGTGTGCTTGAATGAATCCATGAAACAGCAAGGGCTGGATTATGAAAGTACCCCAATGATAGGTATTGGGGAGGGGGTCGTTCAAAATGATGGTGGAGAATAAAGGATGTCAAGATATTCATTTAAAAGAGAATTCCTTACTAGGAATGGCCATACCAAAATCACATTATACTGCAGATTTCAATAACATGGCGATTGGAAATATCCCTGAGAGATATGTAATGCACAGGGTGTGTTGCCAGAGTACCTGGATTCTCAACCCAAAGGAATCTTCAAGATTCAATCTGTGTACCCATATGATTCCAATGAGACAGTGTGCTGTCCCCAGGAGAATTGTATAGTGTTTGATTTAAATGAAAATGAAAAGGAAACCAGCACATTGAAATGGATGCTGATATGCCAAAATATTTAAAAGTGGCAGCTTTGCAGAGAGGTACAGCCACACAATTGGAAGAAAGCACAGAGTTTCCTCCACTGGAGGATTTCCCAGAATCTTCAAAAATGGTAGAGGAGCAGATTCTGTTAGCAGATGCATGTGATAGCGAAGACGATAAGAATGAATTGCAAAAATATTTATGGAATTTAAGGAATGTTTTGGCAAAGACGCATATGATTGTGGCTTAGCTGATTTACATGTTGCCACATTACCAGAGGGGTGTGGTAGAAATCCAGTATTTGTGCACCAATATCAATTGCCACTGGCATGCTTAGAGTCATTGGCAGAGATAATTAAAAACCTGGAGTCTAGAGGAATTATCAGACCCATTCATAGTACCTCCAATACTCCTATTTTAGGTGTATTAAAGCCAAATGGACAATGGCGTCTGTGTGCAGACCTGACGGAATTGAATAAAAGAGTGCCAGTGTATAGATGGCTGCTGCCATTCATTGATCAAGGCCTTGCTCAGGTGCATGGGTCAAAGGTTTTTACCACATTAGATCTTACATCGGGAACTGGTGTGTGCTATTGGCAGAGGACATTCAGAATTTGTTTGCATTTTCATTTGATAAAACGCAATGCACTTGTTATAGAACACAATTTGGGTATGTCAATAGTGGGAGCGAATTTGGCATATTTTTGAGAAAGGCTATGCCAGATGCAGCAGAAAGAGAGACCATAGTTTATGAAAATGATGTCCTGATAAAAAATAAAAACTTAAAAAGTCATTTTGATGAAATTAGACATGTACTTGACCAATTGCAGAAGGCAGGAGCCAAAGTATCTTTACAGAAAGCCCAATCGTGCAAGAAAAAGGTGAATTTGCTAGGCCATGAAGTTTTTTAAACTTTATTTTTGATCTTTTCCATATACAAACATCAACAACTTGTATCAAGAAGATGCATACAACAGAAGTACGTTCAAAGCTCACAAAGTTTCCTATTTGGTATTTCCTCTGCAGCAGTGTTCAGTAAAGGTAGTCACTGGTAACTGATCGTGGTGTCTCACTTAGCCGCATCGGGCGAAGAAGGTGTGACACCATTAGTTCTTTGCAATTGGGAGGATTGCGATTGGGAGTTCACAGTGTCAGATTTGGAAAGTACGGGCCCCAGATATCCGGTGGACGTGCGTGGAGGGGTAGAGTTCTCGTGAATTCGGTGTCCATATCTTGCCAGTAGGTAATGTCTTTTTTTTCCATGCCGTTAGTGTGAGGAGAGGACCTCGGCCCCATGTTAAGGCTACTCTCCTGCACGCTAGTACCAGGAGTAGGGTGGCCAGTTTCCTCACCGGAGCTTGCAGGTATTTGGTCATACTTAAGAGTGCGATGGTCGGGTTGGGGGTCAGCATCTCTCCCACTATGTCACTCGTGGTCTGTAGGACCAAGGACCAGAACCGGGCTATTCCAGGGCAGTGCCAGGCGAGGTGAATAAAATCCACGGCAGGGGCGCCGCATCTTTCGCACTGATCCGAAGCCTCGGGGTGGTGACTTTGTTTTTCCTTAGGAGTATAATAGGTCTGATGGATGAAGTTGACATTAATTTGTTTAAAGCGGGTATTTATCGCGACTTTCTGGGTTTGGCGAAGAATATAGGTCCAGTCGTCATCTGGTATTGAGGATTGGAGGGCAGCTTCCCATCGTTGTTTTGCTCTTATAGTGGTGATTGTCATTTTTGCTAGCAGTGATTTAGATATTGTGGACAATTGTCTTTCCTCCCCTTTGCCTGAATCACGTTGTGAAGCAAGTCCCATTTCGGTGGTTGTTTGGGAAATGATGGAAACTGGGCTTGTAGGGTATGGAGTAGCCTGGAATAAATGAATATATCAAGTGAAGTGATGCCACCTCTCTCCTTGGCCATTTGCAGGGTTATGAACATCCCTTTGGGAAAAAGTTTGCGATGGATTGGACATTAATCTTGCTAATCCAGACATGAAATAACTTTTCGTTCATCCGGGGTATACCAGGAACGAACTTGATAGGCAATAGGGGGGAGTATCTTATGTGAATTGCGTGTTTATTGGCCATTTTATTCCAAATAGTGTAGGTAGATAGGACCATGTTCAACGTGTTGTATGTCACTGGGAGATTGCTGAGGATGACAGCTCTTAGGAGATTTGGGGAAGCCAGGGCTCGTTCGACCTGTACATTTGGGCGAATGAAATCAGTGGTGTGCCAATGGCTCAGGAATTGCGCCTGTGCGGCCGAGTAATATTTCTCCATGTCAGGGAGTGCGAGGCCGCGTTGAGATATCGGTAGCATCAGCGTTGAATAGACTACTCTTGCCGGCTTCCCAACCCATATTAATTCAAAAATAAGGCTTTTGATTTTTTGAAGGAATCAGCGTGGAAGTATTAGGGGTACATTTGTGAATAAATAAAGGATTTTGGGAAGAATCATCATCTTGGTCAATGAAATCCGCCCCCATAGTGGTAATGGAAGAGACTTACACCTCTGAATGCGCTCCTGGAGGGAGTCTAGTGCTTTCCCATAGTTGTCTTTAAATATTTTGTTGTAATTCAATGACATGAGGATGCCTAGATAGCGGACCTTGGAACTTTCCCATTTAAATTCAAGGTCATCATGAAATTTGGGAGTAGTTGGTGTCAGCGGAAATATTACTGATTTGGAGTGATTGGTTTTAAGGCCAGAGACATTGCTAAATTTAATCACTTTGCGCATTATTGGATTGAGGTTGTTTTGGGGGTTGTTGACAAATAGCATCACATCATCTGCATAGAGGGAGACTACCAGTCTATGTGGGCCCAGAGTGAGGCCTCCATTAATTTGGTGGGATCTTAATCTGGAAGCGAGGGGTTCCATAACTAGGGCGAATATGAGAACCGGGAGGGGGCAACCCTGTCTAGTGCCACGTTCAAGCTTGACTCCAGGAGATTTCATGTTGCCTAAGGTGATGTAAGATTGAGGGTCATTATAGAGCAGTGAGACCATTTTAATTAAGGATTTCCCAAGGCCCATTTGAGTGAGTGTCACGAAAAGATATGGCCACTCTACAGAATCAAAGGCCTTTTCGGGGTCCAGTAGGACGGCGATTGCTTGTTCGAGTGCCGCAATGACCCCAAACAGCCTACCAATACCGTATGTCATGCTACGTCCGGGAATAAAGCCGGCTTGGTCGCCCAGTACCAATGCGGGCATAAGGGGAAGGAGTCGAGTAGCTAAGATTTTGGCTTTGATCTTGTTGTCAATATTAAAGAGATTGGCCTATAGGAGGCGCAGTCATCCTGGGGCTTACCTGGTTTATGTTTAAGGACTACATTGGCTTCCCTGAGAGTGGGTGGTAGTATCCCCTGCTCTAAGGCCTCTTCATATACTAGAAGGAGTAATGGGGCTATGATGGCCGTGTGGGCCTTGTAGAATTCCCCAGTGAGACCATCAGGGCCCGGAGCTTTGGTGTTTGGAAGCAACTTTATTGCCTCGGTTATTTCCTCTTGTGAAATGGGTGCATTCAATGGTTCCCGTAGTTCTTGAATTGCCCATTACAGTTCTTAGTCATTGAGGTAATCTTGAAGTACCTTCGGGTTGGTGGTATTTTTAGAGCTAAATAGGTGCTGGTAAAATCTGTGAAACGTGTTCACTATACCTTCTTCTGTATAGACCAGGTTCCCTTGTGTGTCTTGGATATGTTCTACATGGGTAGGTGTTTGGTCGAGTCTTAGAAGGCGGGCTAGGAGTGCCCTGGGTTTTTGTCCCTCCCCATACTGCCGGATCTGGTGTTTGCGTCCTAGAAACTTCAGTTCACGTTCTGCTGCTTCCTGGAATTTTGATAGTTCTGTTTTCAGTTCGTCCTGGATCTGCGTGTCTGAGGATGTTATTTGCTTAATTACGAGCTCTTTGAGGCATTGTTCACTGTCTGCCAGCTCGCGACGTATCAGTTTGAGGATGCCATTTTCTTTGGTCATGCACACACCTCTTACGTAGCATTTCAATGTCTCCCATAAGGTGCTGGCAGAGCTTACTGAATCTTGATTTATTTCGAGAAAAGTCGTGATCTCTTGTTGGAGTTCGGACACGAAGACAGAGTCTGAGAGTAAGCCTGTTTTAAAGCTCCAGTTGAGTGCGGTCTTTGGGGTATCGGGCAGCGTGAATTCCAGAGGGACCATGGTAGGATTTGACAGGGACCCCAGCTGTAGGGACTTTGGGTTGTTACCAGCATATAGTCAATGTGTGAGCTGGTAGTATGAACCGCTGAGTGAAATGTGTATTTGCGTGAGTCTCGATGAGTGTATCTCCAAATGTCAGGCAGAATGAAAGCCTGACAGATCTCTGTCACCTGGTGACTTGCTTTGGAGGCTCTGTTGTTTATGTTGTGAGATTTGTTGTATTGGGGGTCCAGAGGGGTATTGAGGTCTGCATCCCAGATGATTGTTTCTGAGGTGTACGCTCCCAGATGAGACATGATCCAGTTGAAGTTGTTCGGTCCATCCGTGTTAGGAGCATAAGAGTTCACTAAAACTATTTCTTTCCCAGCAAGTAGCCCTCTCACCAAAAGGGTCCTACCCTCTCCATCTTTCTTAAAGTCAATCAAGCTAAAGTTGGCTTTTTTGTCTATTAGTATCGCAACCCACCTTGCATAAGAAGAGTGTGAAGAGAAATATCTATTGCAGCCCCATGAGCGGGCCCAGTGTTGTTCGGCTGCTGGTATGAGGTGGGTTTCTTGTAGCATGGTGATATTGATTATATGCCTACAGAAGTATTGGAGCACCCTTCTAAGTTTGGCTGGTTGGTTGCCGCCTCTAATGTTCCAGGTGGCAATTTTAAATGGGCCCATCATGAGGGAGTATCAGATAATACCTGAGTGTGCAAGAGGAGTTGTTGAGGATTACAGGTTCTGTACTGGGGGTCTGTGGTTGCTTTGTGGGTGAACGTAGGTGACTAGTCAAAGGTAACTTGGTAAACGTAACATCCCTCCCTCGCATGGGCAACCCCCAAATGGCACACGATGTACCCACCCTTAAGCTCAGAACTACGAATAGTGCTGTGATCAGGGCGTTAGAGGCCACCAGGAGGTAGTGTGGCTCTTGTTGAATACATTTTGACTCTATGGTGAGTAACGTGTGTCATGGTGAAGGTGGAGTGGTAACAACATTGCTAGTTGCCGAGGTCGTAGGCTATGGTGGGTCTCTTCGCATGCGGTCTTCACGTCGTGGGTTTGGGTTGTTTGAGGCAGGTCTACAGCCGGCGCGGTCAAGGTATTCATTGGCCTCCTCTGGTGTGGTGAAGAATTGGGCTTTCCCCTCATGTTGGATGCGGAGTTTGGCTGGGAACAGCATTGAATAGAGTATGTGGTTATCTTGTAGCATCCACTTGACTGTTGTGAAGGAGCATCTCTGTGTCTGTACTGTTGGTGAGAAATCAGGGAAGAATTGGATTGGGTCACCATGAAATTGGAGTTTCCCTTTTTCTCTGGCAGCCTTCAGTATAGCGTCCCGGTCCTTGTAATTGAGTAGTCTTGCTATAATTAGTCATGGGTTTGCCCCCGGGATTGGTCTGGTATTGGGAATTCTGTGAGCTCTTTCTATGACAAATAAGTGGGAAAGCACTTCTGCCCCAAATAGTTCAGTGCAGATCCGTTCAACGTGGCCCTCCATTTTAGCCTGAAGTTGTTGCTCTCTGACTCCGATAATTCTAATATTGTTCCTGTGGGAACGCCCTTCTAGATCTTCATTTTTGGTAGAGACAGTTTTCATTTGGGATTCTAGGGTGGAGACTGGTGGTCAAGGCTGCGTACCGTTATCAAGATCTGATACACGTTGCTCCACGTTGTCCAGTCTGTCCGCATGTTGATCGAGGAGATGTTGAAGTCGATCTACTTTGGACGATAGGTTTTCTAGTTTGCTCCCCAGGTCCCCAATTCCGGCTTTCAGGTCCACTAGGATTTCCCTGATGTCAAGGCTTGGGGTTTGCTCCAATGCCGGGTCAATGTCTTTTACAGGCAACGCTGGTCTACTGTTAGTGTTGGTTTTCTTGCCGGAGGAGCTGGTTTCGAAATTCAATTTTTTTTAGACTTGTCGGTTTTCCCCATGATCTGCTCTAAACTGACCCCTGCGTGTTTAGACGTAGTTGTAGTTTAGGTGCTGGCGTTGTGGCGTAGGTGGTTGTTTGAGAGGCGTTTGCTGTTGTTATTGGTAATTGGTGGAGGATTAGTCGATGACTTTTGTGTTTCCTTTTACATTTTGGTCTGGCCTGGGGTAGTGATGGGATGCTATGTTGTTTGGCACAACATGAGTGCTGGCAGTGATTATTGGGGGAGATGGCAGTCAGCACTGGGGTGCTTCCTTCGGGGACGGAGGGACGTGTTTTCAGTGGTCCCTACAGATTGTAGCGCTGTTCACCGAAGGCGCGCACTCAGGTGAATGCTGTTTGTCACAATTTTCAGGCTGTACTACGCCGTGTGTCTGCTAATTGAGTTTACAGGTGGTAAATGATCTTGATGGCTTATGGCACCTGTTCCTGAGCGTGGCGCCGGGGCGCATTTGTGGTCCCACGTGGGAGGGGTGTGGTGATTCGCCTCGGCCGGTTCGTTGGCCGTCTGCTAGGCGAGGCTCCTAATTGATCACTACAACAAGCATCCCCCTGTTGCTCTGCTGTTAGCGGGGATGCGGGTGTGTCCTTGATGGGCTTGCCGCCCGTAGGCCTTAAACTCTCAGGGGCCTTGTTTGTTTCTGCTGTTTCCGCACTGTGGGTAGCGGTGAGGTGAGGGAGACTTGTCCAGCTTGACTAGTTGCTCAACGAGCGAGTCTCTCGGGGAATATTGTCTACCCCTTTCGCCTTGACAATCTGGCACGATGCCGTTTAAGGATCGGGGTGTATGGGGTGCCAGTGCCTGGATTGATTGTGGCGTGCTCCTGCTGTTGGACGTAGGTGTCCCTGGGGTGCCGCGGGACCCGCAGTTTATCCTGGCGGGGTTGGGTAGCACCAGGGGGAACTGTGTGGCTTTGTCGGAAGATGCTGACAAAGGTGTTAGTTGCTGTGGCTTCCGGCAGGGCCGCCGACTACATGGGACCAGGGGAGTTCCACAGGCCCACGGGGCTCGGATCAAGCACTGCAAACACCGAGCTGGACTCCTATCTGGACACTGTTTGGCAGGGGCGGGCTGCCTCCGCACCTCTCGGCGAGCCACCGCTCGGACGGTGACAGCCATGTCTCTTCGAGCGCCAAGAGTGCGCACGTCGACCCGCTTTCTTGCAGCGGCTCGGCTCCTCGGTGGTGTTGGCGTCCGCGAGCCCGTGCTGGATATCTGCAGCCGGCGGTGGATCGGGCACTGTGGGGCTCCTCCCTCTCTGCTTGCAGCCTTGTCTGCTGCCTGGGGTTCCAGCCCACACGGGTCGACAGGCCTCCAAAGTCAGCACGTAACTCAGCTGATAAAGAGGCTCACTGTCAAAATGTTCAGCACAAACTCAGGAATCAGTGCCACATTAGCTATGGCAGAACTGGCCACCATAGATGCATGGATGATACAGGATTAATTCAGAGCCACACAGAGCTCTCTAGGAGTCCGCCATCGTGTTGGCTTTCTAGCGCCCTCTCCTAGGCCATGAAGTAACTGAACATGGGTTAAATCCACACAAAAAAAAGGTGCAGGCCATACAGAAATTGAAATATCCTAGAAACATGAAAGGTTTCTAAAGCTTATTAGGAATGACAGGATATAACAGGAAATTTATTGAAAATGATGCTGAAATCACTCAACCATTGACTAAACTATTGAAGCTGAATACACACTGGAAAAGGGAAAAGGAGCAATCTGAGGCAGTTGCTAAATTGAAAGAATGCCTCATAAAGGCACCATGCTTGGCGTATCCCATAAAGAACAGAGATTTCTTTATATAAATAGGATTCACTGAGCAGTGTATGTCACCAGTGTTATCTCAAAAACATGATTTGAACCACAAAACTATTGCTTATGAGAGTAAGGTATTTTCTCAGGTTGAAATTAAATTCAGTGAATGTGAAAAGGCCCTTCTGACCACTGTGTGGGCATTGCAACATGTTCGTCCCATTGTCCAAGTGGAAAAGGTAATCATTGAGAAAAATCATCAACCATTGAAGTTTTTACAGAGTAAAAGGATTAGGTCAGGCAATCTATCGCAATCCAGAATTACTTCATGGACATCGGCATTGCAAGGCTTCCCTGTAAAAGTGAGATATGGCCAGAATAAAAAGAGCCCAATTGCTCAAGGGTTAGCAGATTTACATGACTGTGCAGCTGAATGTGTATCAGATGAAGTAGAGGTGGAGTCCAGTTTGCAGGAGTTTGAACAATCACCACACAAAACGGTTTATGAAAATACATGCAAGAATTTACCAACTGTATATGTTGATGGATGTGCTTTTCACATTGAAAATGACAGCAATAAACAGTTGGTGCCAGGGATAGGAAATGTCTGGTTGAGATGTGAGGTCATTCCTAGTATAGGAATGAGAATTGGTGCTATGAGTAGCCAGATAGCAGAGTTGGCAGCCATTTATAAAGCAATCCCTACTGCAGTTGAGAACAGATTCAGTGAAATTGTCCTAGTGACTGACTCTGATTATGCACAAAATAGTTTTGTAGAATATCTGCCTGGCTGGAAAGCAAGAGGAATGCTCACATATAACAAAAAGCCCCTCAAACATGGGAAAATTATACAAGCTATAGACAAATTAGTATCCGAGAATGATTTAACAGTATACTGGAGGAAAATTCGTGGACATTTGTTGAAAACACCCAGAGAGGATAAGGAGTGAAATGATAAAGCAGATCAATTAGCCAAGATTGGGGCTGTTATGGGAGAGTTGTTGCCCATTGAACACTTAATTGGTGAAATACAAATAGATGCAGTTACACGCTCTAAAGCTCCAAAAGAATTTGAACAACCCGTTGTGCAATGGAGTCATGATACACCAGATCAATATCGGATTAGGGCACAAAAAGATGATCCGATATTGGGGATCTATTATAATTATTTGATGGATCCCGAAAAAAATCTTTTAACTGAAAATGATTGTACAGATAAAGAAGAGTTGAGAGTGTTATTAAAGAATAAAAAATGGATTGGATTACAGGATGGACTGATGATCAGGGAATCCATATCAGGACAGATACAATGGGTAGTACCTCTTTCATTCAGAAGGCTAATGTTACACCATGTACATGATGCAATAACTGCAGGACACAGAGGTTCACAAAAGACCTTAGAGATTCTGAAAGATAATGCTTACTGGCCACACATGTTGCAAGATGTAGAATTATATACCAGGAGGTGTCTGGTATGTGAACAATTTAAACCTGCTTCACCAATGCATAGAGCTCCATTGCTGAAAAGAGGTTTAACTCTTCCATGGTCAGATAGGCAAATTGACTATGTAGGGCCTGTAAAGAGGTTGAGTAGGGGAAACCGTTATCTTTTGACAGTGGTTTGTTTGATGTTGAAATGGGTAGAATGTATTCCTGCACCAGATTGTAGTGCGCAAACAGCAGCTACATTGCTGGTAAATCATATATTTTCAAAATTTGGATTACCACAGAGAATAGAGTTAGACAGAGGAAGCACACCTTAATGTGCAAGGTGTGGCAGTTATTAGGGGTAAAAAGGAAACTGCATATTCCATATTGGCCAGTCTCTTCTGGAAATGTTGAACGTTGCAACAGGTCTGTCGTGGAGATATTAAAGAAGATTGTAGCGGAGGCAGGTTCTAGTTGGGATTTATGATTACCTCTGGTATTGATGGCCATTAGATTGACTCCTGCTAAAGCGACAGGCATCAGTCCTCACGAGGTGTTAACAGGATAACAGGAAGTAAAATGGTACTGCCACAAGATTTATTATACAGAACACATGAGCAGACAATTGTGAGTGCATCTACAGGTCACAAATATGTGGAAGAACTGAGGAAGTATTTACAACATGCAATTGCATTTGTGCAGCGAAATTTGGAAAGAGCCGCTGATAGTGCAAAGTTATGTTATGATAAAAAGACATCTGTGAAAGAGTATAATGTAGATGATCGGGTATATAAGTTTCATTTTGGAAAAGGTAAACATAAAAACTCTAAATGTCTTGCGGCATGGCAAGGTCCCTTTGAGATAGTAGATAAAGTGTACCCGGTAGTTTATAAAGAAAGAGGGTGAAATGGTGACAGAACAATTTGTTCATGTTAACCAAATTAAGCCCTGTCACCCTAAACATGAAGTCAGGAGACTTGAGCAGGTAGAGACAGGTTAAGTGCCCTGATTACATGGAAAAGAAAGATGCAGTGACTATTTCATAATGTCATAAAAAAACTGGAGATAATGTTTAGTGTGGAGATCAATGCAAATGAAAGTACCACATTTGGGAAAAGTGTGGTTATATATTTGTAGAAGGTACTGAATCAGGTTAACTTACTATGGTACGATGTGCTGAAATGTTCTGCATGAAAATAGTTTTGATATATAATAATGTAAAATGTATATATTATTGTTTTCTCTCTAACATGTGCTTAGTTGCATATATTCAGAAGAGTAGATCATAACGTTTTGGACCACATTTTGTTTTTGGCAAAGTGGTAGAAAGGGTGAAAGTGGTATTGTGCTATGTACTTAATCTGTTTTTTTTTCTATTTGATCTAGAAAGAAATAACAAAAATATTAGTTGGGGTCAGAGGTCGCAGGACCGGAGGACCCGAGAGATGATGGAGTCCTGGAATCCACGGGAGGAAGTCCCAAGAAAGCCCCGGTGGGGGCGAAGGCCAAGTCTGTAGGACGAATAACAATGATAATTGCACTGGCAACATGGATGATGATCATTCTGATTGTAGTGGGTCTTAAAGCCACAGGAGCAGAAGCTGTCATTGAGCCTGGGCCAACATCTGGCATTGCAGTGGAGGAAGCCCCTGGGTTTATTATGGGTAACAGGCGGTTGATTTATCAAAATATTTAAACACCCATGAGAATTTGATTGAGAGATTTATTTAAAAAACTGTAATGGCGACTGATCAAACCAGAGATTTGCTAGAATTAAGAAAAGAGGATGCTAAGCAGACAATAGGAGACATGGTGATGCAATTAGAAAAGACCTTTGTAAATTCTGCGGATATAAAGAAAAGAAGGGGAAAGAGAGGGGCAGTACTGCTTGTGGTCTCTCTGGTAATGTCTATTATTGGAGCTGTAATGGGTACTACGATGTCTACAGCTAATGCAATTTCAGTAGGGACATTGAGTGCCAAAGCACAACAATTGACTTATGATCTGGACATGATCCAAAAGGCTTTGGATGGAATTAGAGGTAGATTGGAAGAGCAAGTGAAATTTGTTAATGAGACTGTTATTTTACTAAATGAACAGGCTGACATTCTACAACACAGCAAAAAGGTGATAATTAAACATGACTGGGTGTTAAGTGATTTTATGAATATAGTAAATCCCCTTGATAGATTGTTAACAGATTATATGAGGGAGGCTCAAACTGCAATTTCCCAATTAATTCAAGGACATATACCATTATATTTAGTTTCACAAGACATTGTTCATCAGATGATGGAGAGAATTACACATAGAAAAATAGAAGTTATGCAGGTTAAAATTGCATTTGCAATGACCCTTTATGTGAATTTGGAAAGAATGGAAATTTGATTTTTGCTGTGTATCCAGTATATAGCTCCTGAACTCATTTACCCAACCAAGTGGGTACATTATGTAGGATTTTGGCAAGGTGGGAAATACATAAAAATGAAAACTCCAGAGGTGGTGGCATTTCAGTCATGGGAGCCTGAGGTTTACTTGATCCCAAAGCTGGACACATCTATAAGGTTTAAAGAACAAAATTACCCCACTACATGGAGCGACATGCTGGACAATGTGCCTGGTTGCTTGGTAAAGTTGTCTGACTGGGACATGGCAGTGCAGTGGGGTTGTGAGGGTGGGATGCATACTCCACCTGGGTGAGATTGGGGCGGATGCATACTCCACCTGGGTGAGATTGGTAGGGGGTTTCCTACTCCATCTGGGTGAGATTGGGCAGTGAGTGGACAATGTACTTAAAGCTAAACACTGTTGCCCTGAACATCCCATCCTGAACATGACACATCAATGGCATACATTAGACCAATGCTGCACATTAATGACAACATGCCAGACGCACAAGCAGGCCACCATGGGTATGTCAAGCGATGGATGACTAAACATGATTACACCTGTGGCAATGCCGCTAGTGGGAATACGTACAGAGTACCATACACTGCAAATATGTGTGGCAAGACATTGTTCCGCATCCACAGTACATCTGCATCAGCATGCAAGTGAACACCCTGCATCATCTGTACAATGCAATCCACACCAGCAGACCATGGTACAGTACACAATGCATCAAATGAACCTGTGTGCAAACATCCAGGGAAATGTGCATGTCAACACCAAATAGCTGCCACCATGGCAGTGATTCCTAAAGGTGTCAGGTTAGTATTGACTCATACATACCTCATTGTCCTCGCATGCAGGTGATGGTGGCTATCCCTTGAAGCCATGGCTACTTACCCCTATACGGAACCCGCAGAACAGTCACAAAGAGGAGTACAATCGGTTCCATACCCGTACCTGTGTTGTGATTGAGTAGACCTTTGGGCTGTTGAAGGCACGGTTCCGCTGCCTCAGCAGGTCTGGTGCAGCACTCCTTTATGGGCCTGAGAAGGTGGCAAAGATCACCATGGTCTGTGTAATGCTGCACAACATGTGCATCCAGAGAAACATGCCACTGCCACGTGACATTGACCTGCCTGCGCTGGGTGAGGATGATGAGGATGATGATGGAGGAGAAGCAGCACCCCTGGCAGATCGTGATGCACAAGATGGCCCTGCTGTGCGCTAATCACTGATTGACAACTACTTCGGAACCACAGGGAAGTTGATGGTTATGTGTTAGTACTACACTGGGTACCGGGATTGTGTGGACATGGACCCAGTGTGTGTGGGGAGTTGGGCACTGTGCGCTGTCATGAATTGAATAAACACACACCAATGAACAATGTCCAGTCATGAAATGAATTTGAACACAACGGGTGTATTATGAAAAATAACAATATAGTACTTCAACCCTCCACCTCTCACACAGCCTCCCCCCTCTGCCCAAAACCCCAAAACGTCCCATACCCCCCAAACACCCCATACCCCCCAAACACCCCATGCCCCCCCAAATAGCCCATACCCCCAATAAACACCCCCATAACCCCTCAAACACCATCAACACACCTCCCCCCACCCAATGTGGGTGGAATGGCTATTTCCAGGCTCTTTTCAGGTCTGGGGCAGCATGTCCATGTGCGTTGTGCTGCGCCTCATCATCCGCACAGGGCTTGAGGGAGTCAAGCTGGCAGGTGTGGTTGATGGAGTGGAGGTGGATGGATGTGGCACCACCGATGCAGGTTGTTGCTGCTGCATATGGTCCAGCATCCTGCTAAGGACCTGTGTCACCGCCCCTAAACTGTCACAAATGACTATGGTGCTTGTGTTGATGCCCATTATGGTTGCAGCATTTAACCTGGAGTTAAATTATAAGTTGGACATTTGCACAAATGAAAAAGGAAAACGAGAAAAACATGAAATTCCAAAAGAACAAAGAGACAGATTTAAGAAAGGCAACTCATTCATGGATACAATAATTGATCAGGGAGTAAGTGTGAATGTTAAAACTCCCTCTCTAGACAATCAAGATGGTAATAAAATACAGGCAGGAAGAATAAATAAAAAAGAGGAGGGTACAGATCAATCACCTGAAGAGTTCTTTGAGCCACAGATTTTTGAGGAAATTAAAAAGACTGGTATCATGCCAAATAACCACAAATGCCCAAAATTAGAAAATGACAACTTATCAGGTGATGCTTATATGCATATTCAGTTGGAGGTAGACTCTGATGATCCCCGGATGGAAGGGCAAACATTGCCCAAACTCAGAATAACCTCTGTACATGTGAAGATGAGCAAGGTTTCTCAAATGGAAATGGACAGAAAGAGGGAAATATGTCCTTTCATTTACTGATGTGCTTAGCCAAGAATGAGAAGGGTCTGAGAAAGGTGAATCCTGAAATCAGTAAGAATTCACATTTTTTGTGTGTATTAGAGGTAGTTGAAGACAGATAGTATGCTCCCGTTACTGTGGAAGAGAAGTGCAATACATTTGCCATGATTGACACAGGCACATAGGCCACTATTATGTCCAAAGAATTGGTAAAAAGTATCAATGAAGGGAGATCTCCACAGAATCAGATGAAAGTGAGACAGAGTGAAGGCCCGTACATAATTTTAACGGTGAGGAGGTGCCTATCGAGGGTGTCACCGAGGTTGACATGAAGATAGGAAAACACAGAATGAAACAGGAAGTATTGATCACATCTATTTGTGAAATTCTATTCTTGATGGGAACAAATTGCCTGAAAAGATTGTCTCCTCTGATTGATGGGGTAAATGGGGTCCTGTGGTTTTTAGCCAAAAAACCATAAAGTCATAAAACAGCAGCGTAAATGAATGCCATACTGTTGTCAAATCAAATGATGCAGTGGAGGTGTACCTACAGAAAAGCTGTGTGCCTAGTGTCACCGTTTTTTTTGTATAATGGTGACACTATGGGCCTCATTACAACCCAGGCGTTAAGGGGTTAATGTCGCCGTAAAAGGTGTCGGCGCTGTTAAACCCTTAACGCCTGATTACGAGGTCCCTTTGTGGGTTGCACTTTAACGCCTGCTTTTAACAGGTGTTAAAAAAACAACCCGCAAAGGGACCTAGGAGCTAATTACGGTACCATAATTTACGGTGCCATAATTAGCGCCTTCCCCATTCCCATTGAGCCCTATGGGGCAAAAATGGGAATGGGGAAGGGCCATGGCGGCATGGGGAATTACCGCCCCGCCAACCTCGGAATTGGGTGGTAATTCCCCATTCCGCCATGGCAGAGTCGGTAAGTTACGGGCATGGACCATGGTGCTATTAGCACCATGGTCCAACTCCTGGGTCGTAATGAGGCCCTATATGTCAGGACAAAATGCAAAGTGAAAGGGAAAACAATCTGTGCAGATTTATTTGGACCCTTGGAAGAAATGGCAAACTGAAATAGATGAACACACATTGTGCTTCTATTTAAAAGAGAAGAAGTGCAAACAGAACACCATCCGTAAGGCAGACACAGAAAAGCACATCACCACACTTGCTGAAATACATATGCAAGATGAGCAGCCATGGATTCGTAATGGTATAAATGGCCATTCTAAAATGATAAAAGCCACTTTGGCGCTTGAACAGGAAAGGAGTTAATGGGAAACTACTGCAGAGAAAAAAAAAATCGAATTGCAGGAAGGTGCATGCTACAGATTAATATTGGCCAAAAAACCATCTACCACAATGTGTGGATAGTGAGTGGAACACAAGATGATTTTTATCTGGGCAATGATATCATGCACAGGATGTGCATGGTGTTAGATTTCCTTAACCAAAAAATGTGGTCCCGGCTAGGCGGGTCTGTGCCCGAATTTGAAGACAAAAGAAAGGCTTATCATTGTGCAAAATTAGTGCCATATACAATTGAACTACAGGTGAAGAAGGATATTACTATCCGTGCATTCATCAAACAGGTTGCTATAACATTAAAGCACAAGAATGGACAGCAAATGAAGGATTCTGATGCATTTGTGTGCTTGAATGAATCCATGAAACAGCAAGGGCTGGATTATGAAAGTACCCCAATGATAGGTATTGGGGAGGGGGTCGTTCAAAATGATGGTGGAGAATAAAGGATGTCAAGATATTCATTTAAAAGAGAATTCCTTACTAGGAATGGCCATACCAAAATCACATTATACTGCAGATTTCAATAACATGGCGATTGGAAATATCCCTGAGAGATATGTAATGCACAGGGTGTGTTGCCAGAGTACCTGGATTCTCAACCCAAAGGAATCTTCAAGATTCAATCTGTGTACCCATATGATTCCAATGAGACAGTGTGCTGTCCCCAGGAGAATTGTATAGTGTTTGATTTAAATGAAAATGAAAAGGAAACCAGCACATTGAAATGGATGCTGATATGCCAAAATATTTAAAAGTGGCAGCTTTGCAGAGAGGTACAGCCACACAATTGGAAGAAAGCACAGAGTTTCCTCCACTGGAGGATTTCCCAGAATCTTCAAAAATGGTAGAGGAGCAGATTCTGTTAGCAGATGCATGTGATAGCGAAGACGATAAGAATGAATTGCAAAAATATTTATGGAATTTAAGGAATGTTTTGGCAAAGACGCATATGATTGTGGCTTAGCTGATTTACATGTTGCCACATTACCAGAGGGGTGTGGTAGAAATCCAGTATTTGTGCACCAATATCAATTGCCACTGGCATGCTTAGAGTCATTGGCAGAGATAATTAAAAACCTGGAGTCTAGAGGAATTATCAGACCCATTCATAGTACCTCCAATACTCCTATTTTAGGTGTATTAAAGCCAAATGGACAATGGCGTCTGTGTGCAGACCTGACGGAATTGAATAAAAGAGTGCCAGTGTATAGATGGCTGCTGCCATTCATTGATCAAGGCCTTGCTCAGGTGCATGGGTCAAAGGTTTTTACCACATTAGATCTTACATCGGGAACTGGTGTGTGCTATTGGCAGAGGACATTCAGAATTTGTTTGCATTTTCATTTGATAAAACGCAATGCACTTGTTATAGAACACAATTTGGGTATGTCAATAGTGGGAGCGAATTTGGCATATTTTTGAGAAAGGCTATGCCAGATGCAGCAGAAAGAGAGACCATAGTTTATGAAAATGATGTCCTGATAAAAAATAAAAACTTAAAAAGTCATTTTGATGAAATTAGACATGTACTTGACCAATTGCAGAAGGCAGGAGCCAAAGTATCTTTACAGAAAGCCCAATCGTGCAAGAAAAAGGTGAATTTGCTAGGCCATGAAGTTTTTTAAACTTTATTTTTGATCTTTTCCATATACAAACATCAACAACTTGTATCAAGAAGATGCATACAACAGAAGTACGTTCAAAGCTCACAAAGTTTCCTATTTGGTATTTCCTCTGCAGCAGTGTTCAGTAAAGGTAGTCACTGGTAACTGATCGTGGTGTCTCACTTAGCCGCATCGGGCGAAGAAGGTGTGACACCATTAGTTCTTTGCAATTGGGAGGATTGCGATTGGGAGTTCACAGTGTCAGATTTGGAAAGTACGGGCCCCAGATATCCGGTGGACGTGCGTGGAGGGGTAGAGCTCTCGTGAATTCGGTGTCCATATCTTGCCAGTAGGTAATGTCTTTTTTTTCCATGCCGTTAGTGTGAGGAGAGGACCTCGGCCCCATGTTAAGGCTACTCTCCTGCACGCTAGTACCAGGAGTAGGGTGGCCAGTTTCCTCACCGGAGCTTGCAGGTATTTGGTCATACTTAAGAGTGCGATGGTCGGGTTGGGGGTCAGCATCTCTCCCACTATGTCACTCGTGGTCTGTAGGACCAAGGACCAGAACCGGGCTATTCCAGGGCAGTGCCAGGCGAGGTGAATAAAATCCACGGCAGGGGCGCCGCATCTTTCGCACTGATCCGAAGCCTCGGGGTGGTGACTTTGTTTTTCCTTAGGAGTATAATAGGTCTGATGGATGAAGTTGACATTAATTTGTTTAAAGCGGGTATTTATCGCGACTTTCTGGGTTTGGCGAAGAATATAGGTCCAGTCGTCATCTGGTATTGAGGATTGGAGGGCAGCTTCCCATCGTTGTTTTGCTCTTATAGTGGTGATTGTCATTTTTGCTAGCAGTGATTTAGATATTGTGGACAATTGTCTTTCCTCCCCTTTGCCTGAATCACGTTGTGAAGCAAGTCCCATTTCGGTGGTTGTTTGGGAAATGATGGAAACTGGGCTTGTAGGGTATGGAGTAGCCTGGAATAAATGAATATATCAAGTGAAGTGATGCCACCTCTCTCCTTGGCCATTTGCAGGGTTATGAACATCCCTTTGGGAAAAAGTTTGCGATGGATTGGACATTAATCTTGCTAATCCAGACATGAAATAACTTTTCGTTCATCCGGGGTATACCAGGAACGAACTTGATAGGCAATAGGGGGGAGTATCTTATGTGAATTGCGTGTTTATTGGCCATTTTATTCCAAATAGTGTAGGTAGATAGGACCATGTTCAACGTGTTGTATGTCACTGGGAGATTGCTGAGGATGACAGCTCTTAGGAGATTTGGGGAAGCCAGGGCTCGTTCGACCTGTACATTTGGGCGAATGAAATCAGTGGTGTGCCAATGGCTCAGGAATTGCGCCTGTGCGGCCGAGTAATATTTCTCCATGTCAGGGAGTGCGAGGCCGCGTTGAGATATCGGTAGCATCAGCGTTGAATAGACTACTCTTGCCGGCTTCCCAACCCATATTAATTCAAAAATAAGGCTTTTGATTTTTTGAAGGAATCAGCGTGGAAGTATTAGGGGTACATTTGTGAATAAATAAAGGATTTTGGGAAGAATCATCATCTTGGTCAATGAAATCCGCCCCCATAGTGGTAATGGAAGAGACTTACACCTCTGAATGCGCTCCTGGAGGGAGTCTAGTGCTTTCCCATAGTTGTCTTTAAATATTTTGTTGTAATTCAATGACATGAGGATGCCTAGATAGCGGACCTTGGAACTTTCCCATTTAAATTCAAGGTCATCATGAAATTTGGGAGTAGTTGGTGTCAGCGGAAATATTACTGATTTGGAGTGATTGGTTTTAAGGCCAGAGACATTGCTAAATTTAATCACTTTGCGCATTATTGGATTGAGGTTGTTTTGGGGGTTGTTGACAAATAGCATCACATCATCTGCATAGAGGGAGACTACCAGTCTATGTGGGCCCAGAGTGAGGCCTCCATTAATTTGGTGGGATCTTAATCTGGAAGCGAGGGGTTCCATAACTAGGGCGAATATGAGAACCGGGAGGGGGCAACCCTGTCTAGTGCCACGTTCAAGCTTGACTCCAGGAGATTTCATGTTGCCTAAGGTGATGTAAGATTGAGGGTCATTATAGAGCAGTGAGACCATTTTAATTAAGGATTTCCCAAGGCCCATTTGAGTGAGTGTCACGAAAAGATATGGCCACTCTACAGAATCAAAGGCCTTTTCGGGGTCCAGTAGGACGGCGATTGCTTGTTCGAGTGCCGCAATGACCCCAAACAGCCTACCAATACCGTATGTCATGCTACGTCCGGGAATAAAGCCGGCTTGGTCGCCCAGTACCAATGCGGGCATAAGGGGAAGGAGTCGAGTAGCTAAGATTTTGGCTTTGATCTTGTTGTCAATATTAAAGAGATTGGCCTATAGGAGGCGCAGTCATCCTGGGGCTTACCTGGTTTATGTTTAAGGACTACATTGGCTTCCCTGAGAGTGGGTGGTAGTATCCCCTGCTCTAAGGCCTCTTCATATACTAGAAGGAGTAATGGGGCTATGATGGCCGTGTGGGCCTTGTAGAATTCCCCAGTGAGACCATCAGGGCCCGGAGCTTTGGTGTTTGGAAGCAACTTTATTGCCTCGGTTATTTCCTCTTGTGAAATGGGTGCATTCAATGGTTCCCGTAGTTCTTGAATTGCCCATTACAGTTCTTAGTCATTGAGGTAATCTTGAAGTACCTTCGGGTTGGTGGTATTTTTAGAGCTAAATAGGTGCTGGTAAAATCTGTGAAACGTGTTCACTATACCTTCTTCTGTATAGACCAGGTTCCCTTGTGTGTCTTGGATATGTTCTACATGGGTAGGTGTTTGGTCGAGTCTTAGAAGGCGGGCTAGGAGTGCCCTGGGTTTTTGTCCCTCCCCATACTGCCGGATCTGGTGTTTGCGTCCTAGAAACTTCAGTTCACGTTCTGCTGCTTCCTGGAATTTTGATAGTTCTGTTTTCAGTTCGTCCTGGATCTGCGTGTCTGAGGATGTTATTTGCTTAATTACGAGCTCTTTGAGGCATTGTTCACTGTCTGCCAGCTCGCGACGTATCAGTTTGAGGATGCCATTTTCTTTGGTCATGCACACACCTCTTACGTAGCATTTCAATGTCTCCCATAAGGTGCTGGCAGAGCTTACTGAATCTTGATTTATTTCGAGAAAAGTCGTGATCTCTTGTTGGAGTTCGGACACGAAGACAGAGTCTGAGAGTAAGCCTGTTTTAAAGCTCCAGTTGAGTGCGGTCTTTGGGGTATCGGGCAGCGTGAATTCCAGAGGGACCATGGTAGGATTTGACAGGGACCCCAGCTGTAGGGACTTTGGGTTGTTACCAGCATATAGTCAATGTGTGAGCTGGTAGTATGAACCGCTGAGTGAAATGTGTATTTGCGTGAGTCTCGATGAGTGTATCTCCAAATGTCAGGCAGAATGAAAGCCTGACAGATCTCTGTCACCTGGTGACTTGCTTTGGAGGCTCTGTTGTTTATGTTGTGAGATTTGTTGTATTGGGGGTCCAGAGGGGTATTGAGGTCTGCATCCCAGATGATTGTTTCTGAGGTGTACGCTCCCAGATGAGACATGATCCAGTTGAAGTTGTTCGGTCCATCCGTGTTAGGAGCATAAGAGTTCACTAAAACTATTTCTTTCCCAGCAAGTAGCCCTCTCACCAAAAGGGTCCTACCCTCTCCATCTTTCTTAAAGTCAATCAAGCTAAAGTTGGCTTTTTTGTCTATTAGTATCGCAACCCACCTTGCATAAGAAGAGTGTGAAGAGAAATATCTATTGCAGCCCCATGAGCGGGCCCAGTGTTGTTCGGCTGCTGGTATGAGGTGGGTTTCTTGTAGCATGGTGATATTGATTATATGCCTACAGAAGTATTGGAGCACCCTTCTAAGTTTGGCTGGTTGGTTGCCGCCTCTAATGTTCCAGGTGGCAATTTTAAATGGGCCCATCATGAGGGAGTATCAGATAATACCTGAGTGTGCAAGAGGAGTTGTTGAGGATTACAGGTTCTGTACTGGGGGTCTGTGGTTGCTTTGTGGGTGAACGTAGGTGACTAGTCAAAGGTAACTTGGTAAACGTAACATCCCTCCCTCGCATGGGCAACCCCCAAATGGCACACGATGTACCCACCCTTAAGCTCAGAACTACGAATAGTGCTGTGATCAGGGCGTTAGAGGCCACCAGGAGGTAGTGTGGCTCTTGTTGAATACATTTTGACTCTATGGTGAGTAACGTGTGTCATGGTGAAGGTGGAGTGGTAACAACATTGCTAGTTGCCGAGGTCGTAGGCTATGGTGGGTCTCTTCGCATGCGGTCTTCACGTCGTGGGTTTGGGTTGTTTGAGGCAGGTCTACAGCCGGCGCGGTCAAGGTATTCATTGGCCTCCTCTGGTGTGGTGAAGAATTGGGCTTTCCCCTCATGTTGGATGCGGAGTTTGGCTGGGAACAGCATTGAATAGAGTATGTGGTTATCTTGTAGCATCCACTTGACTGTTGTGAAGGAGCATCTCTGTGTCTGTACTGTTGGTGAGAAATCAGGGAAGAATTGGATTGGGTCACCATGAAATTGGAGTTTCCCTTTTTCTCTGGCAGCCTTCAGTATAGCGTCCCGGTCCTTGTAATTGAGTAGTCTTGCTATAATTAGTCATGGGTTTGCCCCCGGGATTGGTCTGGTATTGGGAATTCTGTGAGCTCTTTCTATGACAAATAAGTGGGAAAGCACTTCTGCCCCAAATAGTTCAGTGCAGATCCGTTCAACGTGGCCCTCCATTTTAGCCTGAAGTTGTTGCTCTCTGACTCCGATAATTCTAATATTGTTCCTGTGGGAACGCCCTTCTAGATCTTCATTTTTGGTAGAGACAGTTTTCATTTGGGATTCTAGGGTGGAGACTGGTGGTCAAGGCTGCGTACCGTTATCAAGATCTGATACACGTTGCTCCACGTTGTCCAGTCTGTCCGCATGTTGATCGAGGAGATGTTGAAGTCGATCTACTTTGGACGATAGGTTTTCTAGTTTGCTCCCCAGGTCCCCAATTCCGGCTTTCAGGTCCACTAGGATTTCCCTGATGTCAAGGCTTGGGGTTTGCTCCAATGCCGGGTCAATGTCTTTTACAGGCAACGCTGGTCTACTGTTAGTGTTGGTTTTCTTGCCGGAGGAGCTGGTTTCGAAATTCAATTTTTTTTAGACTTGTCGGTTTTCCCCATGATCTGCTCTAAACTGACCCCTGCGTGTTTAGACGTAGTTGTAGTTTAGGTGCTGGCGTTGTGGCGTAGGTGGTTGTTTGAGAGGCGTTTGCTGTTGTTATTGGTAATTGGTGGAGGATTAGTCGATGACTTTTGTGTTTCCTTTTACATTTTGGTCTGGCCTGGGGTAGTGATGGGATGCTATGTTGTTTGGCACAACATGAGTGCTGGCAGTGATTATTGGGGGAGATGGCAGTCAGCACTGGGGTGCTTCCTTCGGGGACGGAGGGACGTGTTTTCAGTGGTCCCTACAGATTGTAGCGCTGTTCACCGAAGGCGCGCACTCAGGTGAATGCTGTTTGTCACAATTTTCAGGCTGTACTACGCCGTGTGTCTGCTAATTGAGTTTACAGGTGGTAAATGATCTTGATGGCTTATGGCACCTGTTCCTGAGCGTGGCACCGGGGCGCATTTGTGGTCCCACGTGGGAGGGGTGTGGTGATTCGCCTCGGCCGGTTCGTTGGCCGTCTGCTAGGCGAGGCTCCTAATTGATCACTACAACAAGCATCCCCCTGTTGCTCTGCTGTTAGCGGGGATGCGGGTGTGTCCTTGATGGGCTTGCCGCCCGTAGGCCTTAAACTCTCAGGGGCCTTGTTTGTTTCTGCTGTTTCCGCACTGTGGGTAGCGGTGAGGTGAGGGAGACTTGTCCAGCTTGACTAGTTGCTCAACGAGCGAGTCTCTCGGGGAATATTGTCTACCCCTTTCGCCTTGACAATCTGGCACGATGCCGTTTAAGGATCGGGGTGTATGGGGTGCCAGTGCCTGGATTGATTGTGGCGTGCTCCTGCTGTTGGACGTAGGTGTCCCTGGGGTGCCGCGGGACCCGCAGTTTATCCTGGCGGGGTTGGGTAGCACCAGGGGGAACTGTGTGGCTTTGTCGGAAGATGCTGACAAAGGTGTTAGTTGCTGTGGCTTCCGGCAGGGCCGCCGACTACATGGGGCCAGGGGAGTTCCACAGGCCCACGGGGCTCGGATCAAGCACTGCAAACACCGAGCTGGACTCCTATCTGGACACTGTTTGGCAGGGGCGGGCTGCCTCCGCACCTCTCGGCGAGCCACCGCTCGGACGGTGACAGCCATGTCTCTTCGAGCGCCAAGAGTGCGCACGTCGACCCGCTTTCTTGCAGCGGCTCGGCTCCTCGGTGGTGTTGGCGTCCGCGAGCCCGTGCTGGATATCTGCAGCCGGCGGTGGATCGGGCACTGTGGGGCTCCTCCCTCTCTGCTTGCAGCCTTGTCTGCTGCCTGGGGTTCCAGCCCACACGGGTCGACAGGCCTCCAGAGTCAGCACGTAACTCAGCTGATAAAGAGGCTCACTGTCAAAATGTTCAGCACAAACTCAGGAATCAGTGCCACATTAGCTATGGCAGAACTGGCCACCATAGATGCATGGATGATACAGGATTAATTCAGAGCCACACAGAGCTCTCTAGGAGTCCGCCATCGTGTTGGCTTTCTAGCGCCCTCTCCTAGGCCATGAAGTAACTGAACATGGGTTAAATCCACACAAAAAAAAGGTGCAGGCCATACAGAAATTGAAATATCCTAGAAACATGAAAGGTTTCTAAAGCTTATTAGGAATGACAGGATATAACAGGAAATTTATTGAAAATGATGCTGAAATCACTCAACCATTGACTAAACTATTGAAGCTGAATACACACTGGAAAAGGGAAAAGGAGCAATCTGAGGCAGTTGCTAAATTGAAAGAATGCCTCATAAAGGCACCATGCTTGGCGTATCCCATAAAGAACAGAGATTTCTTTATATAAATAGGATTCACTGAGCAGTGTATGTCACCAGTGTTATCTCAAAAACATGATTTGAACCACAAAACTATTGCTTATGAGAGTAAGGTATTTTCTCAGGTTGAAATTAAATTCAGTGAATGTGAAAAGGCCCTTCTGACCACTGTGTGGGCATTGCAACATGTTCGTCCCATTGTCCAAGTGGAAAAGGTAATCATTGAGAAAAATCATCAACCATTGAAGTTTTTACAGAGTAAAAGGATTAGGTCAGGCAATCTATCGCAATCCAGAATTACTTCATGGACATCGGCATTGCAAGGCTTCCCTGTAAAAGTGAGATATGGCCAGAATAAAAAGAGCCCAATTGCTCAAGGGTTAGCAGATTTACATGACTGTGCAGCTGAATGTGTATCAGATGAAGTAGAGGTGGAGTCCAGTTTGCAGGAGTTTGAACAATCACCACACAAAACGGTTTATGAAAATACATGCAAGAATTTACCAACTGTATATGTTGATGGATGTGCTTTTCACATTGAAAATGACAGCAATAAACAGTTGGTGCCAGGGATAGGAAATGTCTGGTTGAGATGTGAGGTCATTCCTAGTATAGGAATGAGAATTGGTGCTATGAGTAGCCAGATAGCAGAGTTGGCAGCCATTTATAAAGCAATCCCTACTGCAGTTGAGAACAGATTCAGTGAAATTGTCCTAGTGACTGACTCTGATTATGCACAAAATAGTTTTGTAGAATATCTGCCTGGCTGGAAAGCAAGAGGAATGCTCACATATAACAAAAAGCCCCTCAAACATGGGAAAATTATACAAGCTATAGACAAATTAGTATCCGAGAATGATTTAACAGTATACTGGAGGAAAATTCGTGGACATTTGTTGAAAACACCCAGAGAGGATAAGGAGTGAAATGATAAAGCAGATCAATTAGCCAAGATTGGGGCTGTTATGGGAGAGTTGTTGCCCATTGAACACTTAATTGGTGAAATACAAATAGATGCAGTTACACGCTCTAAAGCTCCAAAAGAATTTGAACAACCCGTTGTGCAATGGAGTCATGATACACCAGATCAATATCGGATTAGGGCACAAAAAGATGATCCGATATTGGGGATCTATTATAATTATTTGATGGATCCCGAAAAAAATCTTTTAACTGAAAATGATTGTACAGATAAAGAAGAGTTGAGAGTGTTATTAAAGAATAAAAAATGGATTGGATTACAGGATGGACTGATGATCAGGGAATCCATATCAGGACAGATACAATGGGTAGTACCTCTTTCATTCAGAAGGCTAATGTTACACCATGTACATGATGCAATAACTGCAGGACACAGAGGTTCACAAAAGACCTTAGAGATTCTGAAAGATAATGCTTACTGGCCACACATGTTGCAAGATGTAGAATTATATACCAGGAGGTGTCTGGTATGTGAACAATTTAAACCTGCTTCACCAATGCATAGAGCTCCATTGCTGAAAAGAGGTTTAACTCTTCCATGGTCAGATAGGCAAATTGACTATGTAGGGCCTGTAAAGAGGTTGAGTAGGGGAAACCGTTATCTTTTGACAGTGGTTTGTTTGATGTTGAAATGGGTAGAATGTATTCCTGCACCAGATTGTAGTGCGCAAACAGCAGCTACATTGCTGGTAAATCATATATTTTCAAAATTTGGATTACCACAGAGAATAGAGTTAGACAGAGGAAGCACACCTTAATGTGCAAGGTGTGGCAGTTATTAGGGGTAAAAAGGAAACTGCATATTCCATATTGGCCAGTCTCTTCTGGAAATGTTGAACGTTGCAACAGGTCTGTCGTGGAGATATTAAAGAAGATTGTAGCGGAGGCAGGTTCTAGTTGGGATTTATGATTACCTCTGGTATTGATGGCCATTAGATTGACTCCTGCTAAAGCGACAGGCATCAGTCCTCACGAGGTGTTAACAGGATAACAGGAAGTAAAATGGTACTGCCACAAGATTTATTATACAGAACACATGAGCAGACAATTGTGAGTGCATCTACAGGTCACAAATATGTGGAAGAACTGAGGAAGTATTTACAACATGCAATTGCATTTGTGCAGCGAAATTTGGAAAGAGCCGCTGATAGTGCAAAGTTATGTTATGATAAAAAGACATCTGTGAAAGAGTATAATGTAGATGATCGGGTATATAAGTTTCATTTTGGAAAAGGTAAACATAAAAACTCTAAATGTCTTGCGGCATGGCAAGGTCCCTTTGAGATAGTAGATAAAGTGTACCCGGTAGTTTATAAAGAAAGAGGGTGAAATGGTGACAGAACAATTTGTTCATGTTAACCAAATTAAGCCCTGTCACCCTAAACATGAAGTCAGGAGACTTGAGCAGGTAGAGACAGGTTAAGTGCCCTGATTACATGGAAAAGAAAGATGCAGTGACTATTTCATAATGTCATAAAAAAACTGGAGATAATGTTTAGTGTGGAGATCAATGCAAATGAAAGTACCACATTTGGGAAAAGTGTGGTTATATATTTGTAGAAGGTACTGAATCAGGTTAACTTACTATGGTACGATGTGCTGAAATGTTCTGCATGAAAATAGTTTTGATATATAATAATGTAAAATGTATATATTATTGTTTTCTCTCTAACATGTGCTTAGTTGCATATATTCAGAAGAGTAGATCATAACGTTTTGGACCACATTTTGTTTTTGGCAAAATGGTAGAAAGGGTGAAAGTGGTATTGTGCTATGTACTTAATCTGTTTTTTTTTCTATTTGATCTAGAAAGAAATAACAAAAATATTAGTTGGGGTCAGAGGTCGCAGGACCGGAGGACCCGAGAGATGATGGAGTCCTGGAATCCACGGGAGGAAGTCCCAAGAAAGCCCCGGTGGGGGCGAAGGCCAAGTCTGTAGGACGAATAACAATGATAATTGCACTGGCAACATGGATGATGATCATTCTGATTGTAGTGGGTCTTAAAGCCACAGGAGCAGAAGCTGTCATTGAGCCTGGGCCAACATCTGGCATTGCAGTGGAGGAAGCCCCTGGGTTTATTATGGGTAACAGGCGGTTGATTTATCAAAATATTTAAACACCCATGAGAATTTGATTGAGAGATTTATTTAAAAAACTGTAATGGCGACTGATCAAACCAGAGATTTGCTAGAATTAAGAAAAGAGGATGCTAAGCAGACAATAGGAGACATGGTGATGCAATTAGAAAAGACCTTTGTAAATTCTGCGGATATAAAGAAAAGAAGGGGAAAGAGAGGGGCAGTACTGCTTGTGGTCTCTCTGGTAATGTCTATTATTGGAGCTGTAATGGGTACTACGATGTCTACAGCTAATGCAATTTCAGTAGGGACATTGAGTGCCAAAGCACAACAATTGACTTATGATCTGGACATGATCCAAAAGGCTTTGGATGGAATTAGAGGTAGATTGGAAGAGCAAGTGAAATTTGTTAATGAGACTGTTATTTTACTAAATGAACAGGCTGACATTCTACAACACAGCAAAAAGGTGATAATTAAACATGACTGGGTGTTAAGTGATTTTATGAATATAGTAAATCCCCTTGATAGATTGTTAACAGATTATATGAGGGAGGCTCAAACTGCAATTTCCCAATTAATTCAAGGACATATACCATTATATTTAGTTTCACAAGACATTGTTCATCAGATGATGGAGAGAATTACACATAGAAAAATAGAAGTTATGCAGGTTAAAATTGCATTTGCAATGACCCTTTATGTGAATTTGGAAAGAATGGAAATTTGATTTTTGCTGTGTATCCAGTATATAGCTCCTGAACTCATTTACCCAACCAAGTGGGTACATTATGTAGGATTTTGGCAAGGTGGGAAATACATAAAAATGAAAACTCCAGAGGTGGTGGCATTTCAGTCATGGGAGCCTGAGGTTTACTTGATCCCAAAGCTGGACACATCTATAAGGTTTAAAGAACAAAATTACCCCACTACATGGAGCGACATGCTGGACAATGTGCCTGGTTGCTTGGTAAAGTTGTCTGACTGGGACATGGCAGTGCAGTGGGGTTGTGAGGGTGGGATGCATACTCCACCTGGGTGAGATTGGGGCGGATGCATACTCCACCTGGGTGAGATTGGTAGGGGGTTTCCTACTCCATCTGGGTGAGATTGGGCAGTGAGTGGACAATGTACTTAAAGCTAAACACTGTTGCCCTGAACATCCCATCCTGAACATGACACATCAATGGCATACATTAGACCAATGCTGCACATTAATGACAACATGCCAGACGCACAAGCAGGCCACCATGGGTATGTCAAGCGATGGATGACTAAACATGATTACACCTGTGGCAATGCCGCTAGTGGGAATACGTACAGAGTACCATACACTGCAAATATGTGTGGCAAGACATTGTTCCGCATCCACAGTACATCTGCATCAGCATGCAAGTGAACACCCTGCATCATCTGTACAATGCAATCCACACCAGCAGACCATGGTACAGTACACAATGCATCAAATGAACCTGTGTGCAAACATCCAGGGAAATGTGCATGTCAACACCAAATAGCTGCCACCATGGCAGTGATTCCTAAAGGTGTCAGGTTAGTATTGACTCATACATACCTCATTGTCCTCGCATGCAGGTGATGGTGGCTATCCCTTGAAGCCATGGCTACTTACCCCTATACGGAACCCGCAGAACAGTCACAAAGAGGAGTACAATCGGTTCCATACCCGTACCTGTGTTGTGATTGAGTAGACCTTTGGGCTGTTGAAGGCACGGTTCCGCTGCCTCAGCAGGTCTGGTGCAGCACTCCTTTATGGGCCTGAGAAGGTGGCAAAGATCACCATGGTCTGTGTAATGCTGCACAACATGTGCATCCAGAGAAACATGCCACTGCCACGTGACATTGACCTGCCTGCGCTGGGTGAGGATGATGAGGATGATGATGGAGGAGAAGCAGCACCCCTGGCAGATCGTGATGCACAAGATGGCCCTGCTGTGCGCTAATCACTGATTGACAACTACTTCGGAACCACAGGGAAGTTGATGGTTATGTGTTAGTACTACACTGGGTACCGGGATTGTGTGGACATGGACCCAGTGTGTGTGGGGAGTTGGGCACTGTGCGCTGTCATGAATTGAATAAACACACACCAATGAACAATGTCCAGTCATGAAATGAATTTGAACACAACGGGTGTATTATGAAAAATAACAATATAGTACTTCAACCCTCCACCTCTCACACAGCCTCCCCCCTCTGCCCAAAACCCCAAAACGTCCCATACCCCCCAAACACCCCATACCCCCCAAACACCCCATGCCCCCCCAAATAGCCCATACCCCCAATAAACACCCCCATAACCCCTCAAACACCATCAACACACCTCCCCCCACCCAATGTGGGTGGAATGGCTATTTCCAGGCTCTTTTCAGGTCTGGGGCAGCATGTCCATGTGCGTTGTGCTGCGCCTCATCATCCGCACAGGGCTTGAGGGAGTCAAGCTGGCAGGTGTGGTTGATGGAGTGGAGGTGGATGGATGTGGCACCACCGATGCAGGTTGTTGCTGCTGCATATGGTCCAGCATCCTGCTAAGGACCTGTGTCACCGCCCCTAAACTGTCACAAATGACTATGGTGCTTGTGTTGATGCCCATTATGGTTGCAGCATTTGCCTCCCGTATTTCATGGCGTGTCTGTTCCACCTCGGCCACATACTGATGGACCAGTTCTATCATGGAGTCCTGGTGGGCCTCTACCCTCATCAGGCGTGCCTCCATGTCAGTGGGGGCTGTGAGGTGGACGGTGCTGTGGCTGGGTGGACCATTGCAGGACTGCCCTATGACGTGGTGGACAGATGCGGACTCCTCAGTAGAACCGCATGTACCTGCATGGGGCATGCTGGTGTGCCCTGTGTGGAGTGCTGGGGGTGGAATGGGGGCTTGGAGTATGGGGACATTCAACATGGAGGTTGTCGTCCATGTCCTGGTATTCCTCGGCATGGACATCCACGTCGCTGAGGGGGGCTGTGACTGCAGCCTCACCTACAGAACTGGTGGCAGCGGACTCCGTACCATCAGCCTCTGCCTCTGCCATTGTTGCCCACTCCATATTGGTAGTCTCATCGGCTGATGTATTATCCTCCTCAGCTGGCCTGGGCTGTACTGGTGCCCTGGGTTGCACTCTGGGCGTTGGTGTTGCCCTGGAGGTGGAAGGTCCAGTGTCTTCTAGTCTGGCCCTGGATGCCTTAGAGTGTGTCGATGCCCTTGGGGCAGGGTCCTGCCCTTCACTTTCTGCATCAGTGTCTGTGGGGGAATAAGAGATCGAGGGCATCAGTGAAGGTGTTACATGCAAGATGCATGATTTGGTGCCATACAATATTTCATTTTTCATGCATTGCATTCTTGTAGGTGTGACACACAGGGTACTTTCAAGGGGGGGGCATATTGGCATACGCCGTGGCCTCTCCATTCTGTACTGATGAGTACCAGGTGGCATACCATTGTATTGCGGTTTGCGTGATGTGTGACATGGGAATGATCCCTGGGTGTTGGGTGTCTGTTGGTAATGGCATTGGCACGCAGCATGCATTTCATTGTGCAAGGGTTTGGACCACCATCAGGACATGGATCTGTATATGTGTTTATGATGGGCCGTGCATTGGCTTGGTTCACTTTCACATTTGTTGTAGTACGTCATGCTTTGGTTTACTGGGGTTTGCGGGGTCACTCACCTTCATCTCCCGATGTCGCCGCATTTGTCTCCATTTCACCGAAGCCCCCAATCAACTCCATATTTATAGTGGTGCTGCAGGTTTCCTCCCATTGCATCAATTTGATGGGTGAGTGGGCCCCCCACCTGTAGCCATGGCCTCCCTGCAATTGATGACAGGATGTTTCGCACCCGGAGACATAGGTTGTCCCATCTCTTCTTGCAGTCTTTCACTGTGCGGGGGATGGTGCCAACCGCTGTCACCTTCCGTGCCACCTCTTCCCATATTTGTTTTTTCATAGTTGCACTTCCCTTTTCAGGTTGTTGGCGAACACCTCATCTGCATGGGCTGCCAGCGTATCCGCAAGCATCTTGCGCTCCTCGCCGCAGAAGCGCTTCTTGCACAAGCGGGGGGTGGTCTTGCGAGTTGCCTTAGACATGATGGATAGTATGGCCCAGCTCTCTACTCTGTAGCACTGCTGTGTTGAGAGGATTACAATGGGCTGTGTTTTTTAAGATGGCTTCCGGCGCATTTCCCGTTCCGACGCAATGACGTTACTTCTGGGTCCAGTATTACGAACCCGGTATTTGCATGATGGTATTGCCGGGACCATTATTAAGGGGTTGCTCCTGGGCGGACCCGGTATCGGCGGCTCCCGTGATGGCGCTATCAGGGGGTTCCGGGGGCCTTTAGCTGCATGGCAGTGCAGCGATTACCGGCATGGGGGTTTGCGCATGCTCGCGCTCTTGCAATCACCCACTATTAGCGGCGTCGAGGGTGCATGGATGCGATAATACCACCATGCCGTTAATCACTGCATTTTCACCTCCAGGCTCGTAATGAGGCCCAGTGTACTGCCAGTTAAAATAAAGAAGTGCACAATTTATATTGGATGTTTCATGTGTGAAAACTGCATTAGAATACATAACTGATTAACCTTGTACTAACATTACTAAAATACTAATTTCAACTTCTCTAACATTATAATGCAGTCTTCTATGCACAATGAAGTACAGTCCATGTTTTGGGTGCACTGTTTAGAATTCATTTTTTCTATATGGAAATGCACACTAGCGTTTTCTTCATCTTGTGGAGAACAGAAATATGTAAAATACAGGAAGGGAAATAAAATAGTTGCTTTGAAAATGAAGTCTTCATTGTCTTGAAAAACAAAGGCTGGCACAGGGCACATTCCTTTATTCTGATTGGGAGGGATTGTAGGCAGAGAAGCCACGTTAACAGGGGGCTGACAGAGAGTTTTCCTAATGAATGAAAAAGGGGGAGTTGGCAGTTCATGCTGGGACCAGGAGACGGAGGGTGCCATATCTGTTGAACTCCAAGCGGGTCGAGCGCTGGTTATGAGCATTATCAGCTGGCAACTCCCCACACATACGAGGGGGTTTGACACTGAGCCTGGGTCTGCGTAGACAGCAAGGTCATGCGGGGACTTCAGATTTCACTGGCCTTGGTAAGATTGGTGCCAAGTGAGTTAAAAAAAGTATGATGTACGTGTGTTCCTAGAATATATTGGCAGTGCAGGGAGGTTAGAAATAATTGCATGTTTATTTTTCTCTCTATGTTCAAGGTGTGAGAACATACATTCGTGTTTGCAAAATACCTGCTTGTTTCTGTTGTTCTTTTATCTTCCAGGTGATGCTGTAAATATCATGTGGTAAGATGTTTTGCGGTTTGTAAAAGTACAGATAAAAAAACTGAGACTTTGGTGTCATTCATGCATCTGTGAATCATTTATATATGTAAAGCACAGAGGTGATGTTTATATCAGTGCAGTACTGCATTTACCAATTTGCCACTGTAGTTAAAATAAAAAACAAGAGAAAGTCAGTAGTAAATATCTACAAAGTAGGAAGGTGTGTGTGTGAAATGTAATGAGTGATTACTTCCTTGCATGCTGAAGGGAAGGGTGCCTAATCTGGCACTTAGATTACTGGATGTGTTCTCTGAAGTGTCCTAAGTCTGGGGTTCTCTACAGGCGACTAGAAGGCATTCGAATAGAAAGGAAAGGTTTGTTTATGATGGGGTTTTAGTATTAAAAAAAACATGCTCACCACCATACCATAAAAATGAAGTAATTCTGAAAATACCACAAAATAATAAACCACTAAAATTACCACCGATATAAGCTAACAATATATAATCACCAAAATAGAGTAATAGCAAACCCACTCTAAGGCCCTCATTAAAAGTCAGGCGTTAAGGGTTTAACGGCGCCGTCGGCGCCGTTAACCCTTAACGCCTGATTCACACTTTAACGCCTGCTTTTTGCAGGCGTTAAAATCCAAGGCGCTAAGCGACCTTGGTGTTAATTACGGCACCGTAATTTACGGTGCTGTAATTAGCGCCTTCCCCATCCCCATTATGCCCTATGGGGCAAAAATGGGAATGGGGAAGGGCAAATGGTGAATGGGGAATTGCCGCCCCACTCACCTTGGAATGGGGCGTTAATTCCGCCATCCACCATGGCAGAATCCGGCATGGACCATGGTGCTAATAGCACCATGGTCCAGCGCCGGACTTGTAATGAGGGACTAAGTGTAAGGCCAATTTACTGCCAATTTACCACCAAGATTTTACATTAAGGAAAATACCACAAAATCCCACATTTCCCCCAATTAGACAACATCAACTACAATGAGCCAACTAATGCAACCACTGTACAAATCTGTGGTTGAGCTCTGTTCACTGTTTCAAATACCAGCAGAACCATAACCCTTTCTTCTTAAAATAATGATAAAATGTGTAATTGTGTTTGGTATCAATATTGATCTCATATAATCACGAATATGCCCCACTGCGGTGAACATGCAATCTATAAGCACACCCTATATTTTATGTCTACAGTGCC
Organism: Ambystoma mexicanum; assembly: GCF_040938575.1. Taxonomy (NCBI): domain Eukaryota; kingdom Metazoa; phylum Chordata; class Amphibia; order Caudata; family Ambystomatidae; genus Ambystoma; species Ambystoma mexicanum. The sequence goes on from NC_090937.1 coordinate 866,327,125, forward strand.
CAAATGAGGTTTTTCGTGCCCAAACTATGTTATGCTGAGGAATCAAGTATAACAAAATGTTGACTAGATGATGCCAACTTCATTTGTGTTTGCAAAAACATGACAATGGGTCTTACTAGAGACACATTAGTGTTCACAAAAACATAGGATTCAAGATTGTAGTGTTTACCAAATTAAAGGTAGTTCACAGCTTTAGTTGTTTGGATACAAGGGTGATCAGATTTAGAGATCTGGGCTCCTGGAGGGGACCCTATTCTGCTCAGGGGGCTTCTTTGAAAACAAGAGTACAAGTGAAACTGGACGACTCTCCTTCTAGTCAATCACCACAAAATAACAAACTTAGAAAGTTTTTCCTGGATATAGTGATTTTTTGTTTTTATATTGTTATTTCTTATGTCATAGGATAAGGCACAGTATACAACATCTCAGAGATTTCAAATCTTTTCATACAGAAAAACAACAACATAAACAACAGATCAACACAAGTTCTTGTGCATTTAACAGAGTGCCGATTCTCTACTGTTGACATCTAACAGACAGTGTCAAAACAACAAGTGAACATTTAAAACGGAGATACAAAAGGAAAACATTTGCATGACAGTGCAACTGCATTGGTAACACTATGATTACAAATGTTTGTCTACACCGGGGTGTTTCGGCCATCTACATGAGCTGGATGTGCCTCATGTCTGATACAGCCTTCTTCAGGACGGGGGACTGTATGGACTGGATGTTCAAAGAATGCTGTAAAGTGGTGAAAGGGAGTATAGTCAGGAGAGTGCTGAAATGTATTTCATTATGGTGATAGAATCACTAAAGTGTGCCATGTGACACAGCTTACCTGTGGGGAAGAGATTTGGACCACAGGTATTCTAATGCGAACAAATCTTCATCAAGGAAGGTCACAAATGGACTTCTGTTAGTGCATAAAAGGAGGACATTAATATTGTCTCCTTTCTATTAAACCACTTGGAGGATTAAGCACATTTTAATCTGCCCCACGTATAGTTACCACGGGATAAACAGGTAAGCTTACCTCTATATCAGGCTTTGTGCTTCGGAGAGCGGTATACGTGTGGGCGTAATTGTGAGCAGATTTCATCCGTGTATCCTAAAAAAGGGGGCATGTGATTAATGCATAAGTGTATGGTGCGAGCTAGAGTATTAAGGAAGCTACGTAGTTAAATGGATGCAACATACCTATTTACTGGTATCTATGCACGCGAGCTGCGTGCAGTAAGGGATGGGCTCCTGCACAAACTGCTGAGTCACAAAAGCGAGCATGTCACCCTCACCGACTCGTCGCTCGTGAAACCAGCAACACAGCGTTACTAACGCAGTTGCTAGGACACAAGTGAATAAATACCGATGGCCATCTTGGAATGGAGCGCTACAAGGAATATTGTGCAGTTATTTGGTTCAGTGCATTTGCACAGTTTAAAAAGGGTAAATAATCAATTTGGGAGGGTGCCCTACCGAGATACAGTATTGTGGTGCTGTGTGGCCGTTTGTTTACAAATGTTGCCATGGCAACTGTTACCCACAATAGTGTTGCTTGGATACAACCAGAGTTATACGTGTGAAAAGGGGTGCTCAATGGAAAAGCTGCATAAAATTACATAAGTAATCGGCCGGACTCAGTCTGTTTTAATCTAGAGCAGCATTTGAAAGGGAACATCACAGGGTATGCGATCCCTCAATTACACATTATATGACATAATATGAACAAACCACAATCTAGTCGGTTCTAACATCTATTTGTTCGAGCGTGAAGATTTTAATTTACAGTCATATTATGTTAGTGTATCTGGATATAGTCTGATTCTTCAGTGGGACATTAAAAATGAAGCACCAGAGACTACCATGAATGCCTTCAAACTAACATTACATATTGGTCAATCAATCATGAAAAAAGAGGTGTCAAAACATATTCCTCCGCAGTCAGTATTGAAACAAGGTATACAATAGTTACATCAGATACTCCTAGTCTCTCACAATGGGAACTGTAATCATAGAAATGATTTCCATTCAACGAAAATGTTAAGTCCATCCTGTACATTATCTCATTTGTGCACCCATCTTTGTTCAAGTTTAGTCAAAGTCCTATTTAGATCTCCCCCGCGTATTCAAAAGATGCATCCGTTTTGCCAGTGGCAACTACCTTGGCGTCTCGCAACTGGTTGGCGGAACTGCCGGCCCCTCCTGCTGCATCATCACGTGACCCGGAAGGCCCGGCCGACTGTTGTTACTTCGGATCACGTGACAAGGAAGCATGTGGGACAGGGGCATCATGTGACACGGTCACCTGACAAGCCTCTATCCATTCAAATACTGTGAGGGAACGCTCGTTCAGTGCTTCACAGCTGACATGTTTTGGCACTGTTTGGCGTTCCTGTTACTATGATCACTGTATTGAATCACAGACTGTTTTTTCGGACTTCTTCTTGTCAAGCCCTTGGTTATCGTTCTGCTCTGCTGGTTACCAGACTTTTGGACTGCTTCTGGCTTCCTTTGGATCACCCTTGGATCTGGCGTACTCATCCTGTCTAGACCTCGGAACTTCTATCGGATTGCCTACGGATCTCCCCACGCTCTGCAACACCCGAACTTTCATTCCAGCTCACGCAGGTATTCTGGTGCAAGTCCATCCGGATTGCCATCCAGTGTGCTACCTCACCTGTTGCTGCCAGTTACACCCTGTCTCTGCACAGAACACCTAGAATTCTGTCTGTACTACTTAGGGCTTGGGCACCTCACCTTGGTAAGCCCTTTAGTATTAAGTTACATTGTGATCTTCGCCAGTTTTCCTTGTCATTGTACTTACCCATTGCTTGCTTTACAGCGGTCGGGGGGTTTCCGGTGTTCCTGGTTCCTGCCATTTCCGGCACTCAATAACTGTGGCCTCAAGGATCGATCAGGGAGTTATTGTGTATCTCCCTGTATGGTACTTGGGGACAGAGGCCCCATAATCTTCACGACCATCAAGTTATGACAGACTGTGAAGCCTATTTGGTCGTCTGGGTTATGGAGGCATCAGCCGGGGACCCCATAACCTCTCTAGTGCAAGCTGTCATGGTCTTGAGAGCACACACGGCCGCAGCCACAACGGCAATACACCATCGCCTTGACTCCCTCCAAAGTTCTCGTCATCCCCTGCCAGCTGACCCCGAATTCGGGGATACCACACCCCAACCCTCGGTCCTTCTACTGCTCCGACCGTCCTCACACCAGTGGTAGCTCCCACCCCTTTTCTATTGGCACCCCCTGAGAGGTTTCAAGGCGAAAGTTTCGTACATTCTTGAATCAATGCAAACTCCACTTTCTCTGCAGACCTTTAGCGTTTCCTGATTCAACCACCAAAGCTGCATTCATGCTGTCCCATCTATCCGGCATTGCCGTCACCTGTGCGAGCCCACTACTTGAAAGCGATCATCCGGCCCTTTACGACTTTGACCTCCTGGTAAGCGATACGTCCAAGGTATTGACACAAGGCACAAGGCCCAATCCAGGGACCTGGAGTTACTCGATCTCTCTCAAGGAAAACACACCCTTATAGAGTACATAACGCGCTTCAACCAGTTAGCGGCGGAAACATCCCGGCCAGAAAACAAGAAAGCCATGGTTTTCTATAGAGGGTTAAGTGGCTCCATGAAAGACGCCCTGTCAGTGGTACAATCACTTCTGGCTTTGTATCCTGACCTGGTCGACCTGACACTTCAGGTAGACGATCGATGACCCGAGCGAAGGGCAGAAGCTGGATTAGCTGGTGCACAGGTTCCAGCACTGTCTAATCCATCTAGCGAGCCCATGCTGGTGGGCGGAATACGCAGCCCCATCACTATGACAGAACGGGAATGCCGGAGAACAGACAATGCATGTTTTTATTGTGGTCTTAATGGACACTATGTTAAAGACTGTCCACGCCGCCCAAAACACAAGAGCCAGGGTTATCTGACTGCTCGTCCCTGAATACGGAGGCCAGGACGAGCAATCTTCAGTCCCCCTCCAGTTCTTCTCCTGCCTTCGGGTCCATTAGACCAGTCATAGTCCACGCTATGCTAAAACCGACTCCAGGCGTCATAAATCCTGTTCAGATAGTCATTGACTCCAGCGCCACGGACTGTTTTATTGACATACAAATGGCCAATGCTTTGAATCTCCCATTAGTTACCAAGGAATGCCTGGAGCCCGTGCAGGCTGTAGATGGGACCTCTCTTGCTTCTGGCCCTATCTGGCAACAGACAGCCCCCTAGAAATTATTATTCAGGATATACATAGGGAAACACTTACATGTGACCTCATAACCACTCCTCAGTTTGGTGTCATTCTGGGTATCCCCTGGTTAAAACAGCATAACCCGTTAATCAATATGGGAACCGGCCAAGTCCATTTCGAATCCGAGGTATGTCAGCACTTTTCTCTTGTTGAGAGGGAGGAGTCATTTACGCCAGCTCGGGCGTTGGGTGCAGTAGCACGTTTGACCATAGCTGTGGAGGACGAAACCCAGGCATCTGTCTCACACGTGATCGGTGCGTTACTCGCCAACATACCCGCAGTCTACCATGATTTCCAGACAGTCTTTTATAAGGGTACTGCAGAGGGATTACCCCCGCACGACTGTATGATTGTCCCATAGATCTGGTCTATGATGCCCTTCTCACCAAGGGCCGGATCTACTCTCTCTCAGCTTCCGAAGATCAGGCCTTGAAAGACTATGTACAAGAGGTACTACGTTTGGGCCACATACGGCCTTCCACCTCGCCCACGGCATGCTCTATCTTTTTTGTTCCAAAAAAAGAGGGTGATCTTCACCCTTGTGTGGACTACAGGCGCTTAAACGCCATCACAGTTAAGAATCGACATCCAATTCCACTCATATCTCCGCTTCTGGATCGGTTAACACACACATCCATCTACTCCAAACTCGACCTCCGGGGGGCCTATAATCTGATCGCTATCCACGAAGACGATGAGTGGAAGAGGGCGTTTTGCAAATCTACGAGAATCTTAGGTTTCCATGAAAGCATCGGCCGACAGGAAGCAGGTTGCGGCACCCGGTTATCGTGTGGGAGACCGTGTTTGGTTGTCTTCTCGTCACCTGCACATACATGGTTGTCGCACGCTCCTCCCTCGGTTCGTTGAGCCGTTTCGGGTGTCTGGGGTCCTGAATCTGGTTGCCTACCGCCTGTCCATTCCATCTGCTTGGCGCATCCACCCGGTGTTTCACACCTCCCTGCTCAAGCCATGCCCTGACCCTACCCGCCTTGTTTCCCCCCTGCTCCTGTGACTGTGGTCGACCCTGACGAGTATGAGATTGGTGGCATTTTGGGTTCCCGCTTTTTCAGGGGGGAGGTTACAGTATCTGATGAATTGTCTGGGTTACGGTCCTGAGGATCGCTCATGGATTTCTGGCAGGGATGTCCATGCTCCCCGTCCGGTGGCCCAGTTCCATCGGGATTCGCCTTCCAGCCCACGGGGTCATGCGCCTTTGAGGCGGGGCTCTGTTATGCCTTCTGTTCTACATACCCCACAGGTGGGCACCCACAGGTCTAATACCACTGCCCTCTCTGGTTCCGGTCCACTCCCCACCCATAGATCCCCACTCACTCATGCAGGGCGTCAGCAACAGCAACATGACAGGCAGCGCGCATGGAAACAGCCTGTTGAATATGGGCGCGTGAACTTTTTGCATCCGTTTTGTCAGTGGCAACTACCTTGGCGTCTCGCAACTGGTCGGCGCAACCGCCGGCCCCTCCTGCTGCATCATCACGTGACCCAGAAGGCCCGGCCGACTGTTGTTACTTCGGATAATGTGACAAGGAAGCATGTGGGACCACGCGTCATGTGACGCGGTCACCTGACGAGCCTCTATCCATTCAAATACTGTGAGGGAACGCTCGTTCATTGCTTCACAGCTGACTTGTTTCGGCACTTTTTGGCGTTCCTGTTACTACGATCACGGTATTGAATCACAGACTGTTTTTTCGGACTTCTTCTTGTCAAGCCCTTGGTTATCGTTCTGCTCTGCTGGTTACCAGACTTTTGGACTGCTTCTGGCTTCCTTTGGATCACCCTTGGATTTGGAGTACTCATCCGGTCTAGACCTCGGAACTTCTATCGGATTGCCTACGGATCTCCCCACGCTCTGCAACACCCGAACTTATCATTCCAGCTCACGCAGTTATTCTGGTGCAAGTCCATCCGGGTTGCCATCCAGTGTGCTACCTCACCTGTTGCTGCCAGTTACACCCTGTCTCTGCACAGAACACCTCTCATCCTGTCTGTACTACTTAGGACTTGGGCCCCTCCACCTTGGTAAGCCCTTTAGTATTAAGTTACATTGTGATCCTCGCCAGTTTTCCTTGTCATTGTATTTACCCATTGCTTGCTTTACAGCAGTCGGGGGGTTTCCGGTGTTCCTGGTTCCTGGCATTTCTGGCACTCAATACCTGTGGCCTCAAGGATCGATCAGGGAGTTATTGTATATCTCCTTGTACGGTACATGGGGACAGAGGCCCCATAATCTTCACGACCATCAAGGTATAACAGTTCGGAGGCATACATGGTCTGGTGATTCATTTTTAATGACCCACTGAAGAATCAGACTATATCCAGATGCACTTCATAATATGAATGTAAGTTAAATGTCTTCCCTCTGGAACAAATAGATCTTAGAACCGACTAGATTGTGGTTCGTTCCTATTATGTCATATAATGTGTAATTGAGGGATCACGCACCCTGTGATGTTCCCTTTCAAATGCTGCTCTAGATTAAAACAGACTGAGTCCGGCCCATTACTCATGTCATTTTATGCAGATTTTCCATTGAGCACCCCTTTTCACAAGCATATCTCTGGTTGTATCCAAGCAACACTATTGTGGGTAACGCTTGCCATGGAAACATGTGTAAACAAACAGCCACACAGCACCACAATACTGTATCTCGGTAGGGCACCCTCCCAAATTGATTATTTAAGCTTTTTTAACTGTGCGAATCACTGAACCAAATAACCGCACCAGATTCCATGTTGCACTCCATTCCAAGATGGCCGCCGGTATTTATTCACTTGTGTCCTAGCAACGGCATTAGTAGCGCTGTGTTGCTGGTTTCATGAGCGACGAGTCGGCGAGAGCAACACCCATCCCTTACTGCACACAGCTCACGTGCATAGAGATCAGTAAATAGGTATGTTGCATCCATTTAACTACGTAGCTTCCTTAATACTCTAGCTCGCACCATACACTTATGTATTAATCGTGTGCCCCATTTTTTTAGGATACACAGATGACATCCGCTCGCAATTACGCCCACATGTATACCGCCCCCCGAAGCACACAGCCAGATATAGAGGTAAGCTTACCTGTGTATGCCATGGTGACTATATGTGGGGCAGATTAAAATGTGCTTAATCCTCCAAGTGGTTTAATAGAAAGGAGACAATATTAATGTCCTCCTTTTATGCACTAACAGGAGTCCATTTGTGACCTTCCTTGATGAAGATTTGTTCGCATTAGAATACCTGTGGTCCAAATCTCTTCCCCATAGGTAAGCTGTGTCACATGGCACACTTTAGTGATTCTATCACCATAATGAAATACATTTCAGCACTCTTCTGACTATACTCCCTTTCACCATTTTACAGCATTCTTTGAACATCCAGTCCATACAGTCCCCCGTCCTGAAGAAGGCCGTATCAGACACGAGGCACATACAGCACATGTAGACAGCTGAAACAACCCAGTGTAGACAAACATTTGTAATAATAGTGTCACCAATGCAGTTACACCATCATGCATCATTTTTCCTTTTGTATCTCTGTTTTAAATGTTCACTTGTTGTTTTGACACTGTCCGTTAGATATCGACAGTAGTGAATTTGCACTCTGTTAAATGCACAAGAACTTGTGTTGATCTGTTGTTTATGTTCTTGTTTTTCTGTATGAAAAGATTTGAAATCTCTGAGATGTTGTACACTGTACCTTATCCTATGTGTTTTTTTGTGGTGATTGAATAGAAGGAGAGTCATCCAATAAACTATCGACGCTTTAACTTGTACAAGGGTGATCAGAAATTCAAGTGAGTCATTGCACTCCTGCTAACAAAATTTACATTTCGTATTCAAAGGATTTTTTAAATATTGTGACATGCACACTGAATAAGCAGCAGCATATTACATTGCCAGTCAAAAGCAATGTAGCGTTAACATTTGTGGAAAATTAACCCATGGTTTCTTTACAGATTTCCACAATCTAATTCTGAAAGGATACTGGGACTCACAATATGTTTGGCAACATTAACTCTGGTACCTTACCGTAACCACATGTGGTAAACATGCAGTAAGGGGAAGTGTTTGTATGATTTGGAGACCTTTCAGTAATTACTCATTTTGGAGTCCCATTAGGCTACGTGGAGAAATGCCAAATTATTGTGTGCTTTATTACCAAATACAGGCCCTCATTATCGGTTTTTCGGTAGTTTGTCGGCTTTCATTCCGAACTAACACCAAAATGGTCCTGTGGGTTTACCACGGGATTACAAGTGGCGGCATGGCAGTGTAAGCCCCATAGGATGCCATGGGTTTTTGGAGGAACTACCGCCATCAGTAATTCTGCTGTGAAAAGTGGCAGTAGAGGGTCAGATTCACTTCCAGCTTTTTCCTGGAGGTACATCAGACCCCCTACCACCAATCTCGTAGTTCGGCAGTGTGGGAATGGGGTGGGAATGTGGCTGATAACCGAATTACTGCTGCATCTCTGCCGATTTTTACCGCACAGCCGACCTCATAATGAGGCCATATCACATTCAATAATGTTTGTTGTGATAAGGAAATTTCCTCCGCACAAAAGCATAATTACAGGACACCTTATCTATTAAATTCCTCTGCCACTGACCGCCCTGATGCTCATAGTTACAAGAGGCAAGTCTTAGGTTTATAGGAAATGATTTCTGGCTTGAGAGAGTCAGGCTTTATTTCCCTTTTCTGAAAGCAGTGACCGAATGTAGGCTCCCGTCTATGGGAGGCAATGATCAGTGTGCGTTGATCAGAGCTTCTGAGAGAGCAGCTAGGGATTTAGGGTGTAAGGGTGTGCATTACAGAGCGAGGGGCAGAGCTGCTGATACACCTAGTACACTGGATTTGTTCAGGCGGACTCCAGGACATATTTTAGATCACTAATCTGTGATTATTCTGTTATTCGATTTGCAAAGTCTGTTCAGATCACGTTCTGACTAGAGTCATTTGCCACATTCGTGAACGTGAATGAAGCCGGTTGGTGTGCAGGTCTGTGCCTGACACAGCCTGAAGTGTATATGTGTTTACATGTAAATGGTCTGGGGGCCAAAAACAGTGGTGGCTGCAGTGCGCTGTTTACTGCCCGTGCCATCTGATGGTGCTGGGGGAGTTTAAAGAAAAGTGTATGGGTGTGCTGTCCAAAGCAAATATTCAGAACTGGATTTTACTGTGCATTTTTGGGTTTAGCCCATGCTAAGTCCGTCTCATCAGGGCTTCACTAATACTGGGTGCCAGCATAGGCATGCATGTGCCTGCTGCAGCCTTGGCACAGGCCTCATAAAACATGAGTCACCTCCAAACACTGTCATATATTATCATTGACATGTTGCTGAGCAAATGCAACCAGGAGCTGCAACTTGACCCACCAATTGGCATCCATTCCAATTTACAGTAACCACCACTGGTCTTTGTCATCTTGGCTGTCATACAATGTGCTCGTTTCTATAATGCAATAACTGGAACTCGCTGTTAGGGAGAATTCTCTGTTTAGGCTGAATTTCCTAACCCAGTGAGTCCCCCAGCAGCTTTGCTGGATTTCTGGAGTTTGTTTTTTTCCATCCTGCCAAGAGTGAGACTCTTTTTCTCCCACTCATGGACATGAATGTGTGTATTCCTTTGAATGTCAATGTGTTCTATGGGCTATGGGGTCTTTTACTCCATAGGGTCTCATATGTTTTGCTATGTGTGTTACACCGCACCCTCCGTGCCGTAACACTGGGGCATCCTAGAGGATCCCCACCATAGACTCCATACCCGGGGACTGACTACTGTCTCCCCGGGCATGTAAAGTCACCATTGGCTTTACTAGACCTAAATTTACTAACAGAACTAGTACAAACCATCCTATTATGGACATACTAGTAGGGGTAATTCGATTACTCCTAGGTCTGTTATTCGAGGGGGCACTGTCCCGTCCCCCCTCGTCGAGTTTTGGCTGGTGGCAGTGGAAACTACTTGTTATATTCTTACAAAGGTAGCGGGCGCCCCTCTCTCGCAAGAACAGACATGATAACCTGTTCAGTGGTTATTAACCACTTGAGAGTTCGCAGCCACTGCTTTTACTCACTGTGCCTTTCACAGATGGGAAATATCCATTTGCATATCAGTCTTTGTCCTGCCCAGGGGCAGTCCAGCACCGAAATACAATGGCAACTCCAATCTGAACGAGAGTACCACCAGCAACCCCATACACGTGTTTCACCCTTGTTGGGGATCATCAGTGAGGTGAAGCTGATGCCTCTCTAAGCACAGTGAGAGGGAGACCACGTCTGGTTGCCCCCAGGAGACCTAGGGTTACCAATCCCAGGTTCCTTAACAAATAGTTTTACAAAGGTAGCGGGCGCCCCTCTCTCGCAAGAACAGACATGATAACCTGTTCAGTGGTTATTAACCACTTGAGAGTTCGCAGCCACTGCTTTTACTCACTGTGCCTTTCACAGATGGGAAATATCCATTTGCATATCAGTCTTTGTCCTGCCCAGGGGCAGTCCAGCACCGAAATACAATGGCAACTCCAATCTGAACGAGAGTACCACCAGCAACCCCATACACGTGTTTCACCCTTGTTGGGGATCATCAGTGAGGTGAAGCTGATGCCTCTCTAAGCACAGTGAGAGGGAGACCACGTCTGGTTGCCCCACGTGTATGGGGTTGCTGGTGGTACTCTCGTTCAGATTGGAATTGCCATTGTATTTCGGTGCTGGACTGCCCCCGGGCAGGACAAAGACTGATATGCAAATGGATATTTCCCATCTGTGAAAGGCACAGTGAGTAAAAGCAGTGGCTGCGAACTCTCAAGTGGTTAATAACCACTGAACAGGTTATCATGTCTGTTCTTGCGAGAGAGGGGCGCCCGCTACCTTTGTAAAACTATTTGTTAAGGAACCTGGGATTGGTAACCCTAGGTCTCCTGGGGGCAACCAGACGTGGTCTCCCTCTCACTGTGCTTAGAGAGGCATCAGCTTCACCTCACTGATGATCCCCAACAAGGGTGAAACACGTGTATGGGGTTGCTGGTGGTACTCTCGTTCAGATTGGAATTGCCATTGTATTTCGGTGCTGGACTGCCCCCGGGCAGGACAAAGACTGATATGCAAATGGATATTTCCCATCTGTGAAAGGCACAGTGAGTAAAAGCAGTGGCTGCGAACTCTCAAGTGGTTAATAACCACTGAACAGGTTATCATGTCTGTTCTTGCGAGAGAGGGGCGCCCGCTACCTTTGTAAAACTACTTGTTATATTCGACCCCGAATATAACTCTATGGGATTCTTCCCATTGTTGGAGGTTAATACTTTTTCTCGTTAATCTCTAACATACCACCGGTTTATTTATCTTAAATAAATCTATCGGTTGGTATTTTCTGCCAGAACTCAGTTTTTAAAATGGCATCTGTGTTCGTCTCTGTGACTCCTAAACCAAAGGTTGAGCCCTTTGATCCACTTTTAGCGGGCTTCTACACAGAAGTCCTCCAAAGTGGTGCCATTCTGTCTTGGTACCACATGGGGTGTCGGAGGAGGTTTAGGCACCCTCGACTGAGTTGCCTTGCCAACTCAAGTCGCACTCTGGTGTGATTGGCCCAAGTGGTGAGCCACCCCGCTCACCACTTAGCGTGTTTTGATTGACAGCTAGGCTGAATGAATGGGGGTTGTCTGCATAAAAGCAGGGCTTTTGGGACTGGATCTTTAGAAGTCGCCACAAGACCTAAGAATCCGACGAGGGTAAAGCTGAGCCGACCTGCAATGACAACATTTCCGGTGGAGCCCTGCTGAACCGACTCACCACTTCCCGACGACAGAGGAGATCTCCCCGCCGGAGAGTCTCTTCCCCTGACTGGTGGGAACAACCAGTCCCCTTTGCTTTTTCTTCGTTCCAGGATGCAGTGGTCGAATTGCCCGTGCGGAGCACCCCGGAAAACGGATAGCCACTAACCCCTGTACCGCGACCAAAAGGTGGTGCCTTGTGACGGAGCACTCTGCGGCTGGTCTCTTCCCTGGTGGTGCAACGATCTTCAACTTTCCTTCGATGACGAGATCATCTCTTCTCTTGGCAAAGCCCCGACGTCCTGTCTCTCCACAAACAAGGTACCGTGTCCGCCTGGCTTCCCTTGAGTCGGTTAGCGTGAGGTGTCTGAATCCTTGCCTCTCCATTGGGTCGCCTCCAAGCCTTCTTAACTTTCTGTTCTGAACTGGTCCAATCTTTCTATAACAATTTGCGACAAAGACTCGAAGTGCATTTCCACTGTGATACTTTTTGGGACATATCGCCTTGCCTCTCTCACAGTTGGCCTGGTCTCTGAACTTTGTGAATCTACAGTAGACCCTGCCTTACTTGCCTTGCATTTGTTCGTAAAAGTGTTGGTACCTAGTTGATTTCATACCCTGCCTTTTCTCTCCCGTCCTAACGAATACTAGAGTGCCATCTAGGTTAAAGCATTCACCTCTGTCTGCAAATAAGTGGTGCCGTTGAACCTAGACTTGTCGAACTATTGTTAGTGGGATTCATTTACTTATAGTAATTGTGATTGAAGTTGTTTGCCGTATTAGTGCCAGAGTGTTTTCCATAGATGTGTTTTTATAAATAAATAACTATATATCTTTACACCAAAGCCTTGTTCCGTGTTTGCTTGTCCTACTGTGTAAATTGCCCTATTTTGTATACCCCACATACTGCCTAACTCTTCTTGAGGGAAGTCTGACTGCTCAGCCACAGCTACCAGGTGAATCTGTATGGTACAGACTGCTACTAAGTGGGTTTACTGCCAAACACCTGTAGTCCTAAATCTTTTGCAGTGGTCCCAGAGGGAACTGCACAGTTTTCCGCCTAACACTCGCTGAGCCACCTCACACAAACATGTCGTTTTCCCTATCATACATATGGCTAAAGGGAAACTGACCTTAACTCCCCACTCTCTCCATTGTAGCACTGGTCACAAACTGTGCTGCCATATCCAAGGTTTTGCCACACCCAACATGTAGCACTATTTATAGTCCTGCGGGGTAGGCATGCTATGCCATTCCTATTATGCACACAGAAGTGCAATCCAGTTTTAAGCACTTCCAAATAAGTACATTGATAATGTATGGGATCAGCCACTCCACTTTGAAAAAAAAGGGAGAAACAATGAGAGCAGCTGTGTGTTTAAACAATCTAAATGAAGCCAGTGTGACATAAAAAAGTGCAGTGTTTGAAACGTCCGATAGTGATTTGAGACAGATGGGTTGAGCTGCACAAAAAAAAGCCACAGAGCCTGGCTCTTCATTTAAGAAAAAGGGAGCAGCCTTGAGAGCTGGGATTATGCCTCCCGTCCAGTGCTCTAAAATTAAAATTTTCTTTGGTTTGTGCTGGTGCAAGTTGTGTAAAAATAAACCCTCAATGAATGTGGTTCATAAATCAAATATTGGTTTGGGTGTCATGGACACTCCACAGCTTGACTCTCTTCCAGCCTAGTCCAGTTCTCCACCTTTTTTCTTTTTGATTAAGTATGAACAGTTTGTGTAATAGGCTGCCTCCAATGTGGATAGGTTTGCTGTGTTTTCTTTCTTGCATGCAATTGCAATACTGATGGTGGGAATGCCCATTGACATGGAATCATGTGTTAACCACCAGGAAAGTGCAAAGTAGTGCATTGTGGTTGTGTAGACTATGGCTCTTGCTTCTGGCTTGTGCTTTGTACTATCTAACAATTGTCTCTACTAGTGTCACACAACCTAACTCATTCTTTATAGCAGATGTGTGTACATTGACTATTTGAAGTATTGCTTTTTAGAACCTGCTTTAGTTTGTCTCGCCTCTCACCATTTGACTCATGGGGCAGTAGGGCTGCCTCAGCTGGTATCATTTCTCACCTGTACGGAAATGGTGAGTAGGGGCAGGAATCGGTACTTGCATAACATGGGCAGTAGGTGATACATGCATATTCATCTGCCCCATTAACCTCCCCCTCTGTTAGAATCTCGACCATCCCTTCACTGCTGTCCAACCCATGATAACCATCCTTTGGTAGCCATGTTTTTGTTATCTTCCCTCAGGCTACCTCCTTGTACTACACATTCTTCTGGATCGCATGTCATAAAAAAGCAGTGTCCATCCCCTTCACAATCCACCCAATTTTTGGGGTAATTGTGGGGGTCAACAGGACATTTGAACATTGTCCCAGGGGGTGCCATAGGATGTAAATGCATGGAAGTCCTGCAGTTTGGGTATATCTGGTTATATGATCAACCCCATTTACTATTATTGTAATTTCTAGTGTTTTCTTGATTCAAGGCTATTTTCAAGACACAGAAAGCTGTCAGAAACATTAGCATATTGACCAGTAATATTTTGAATGTGTTCGCCAACCAGATGGGTAGCCATGAAAACAGGTAGATAAACCAGTCATCATTTTCAATGTCCTCCATCTCTAACAACACCTTAGTTTGCAGCTCCTGTAAGATTGTTATGGCCTCTGTAAGGGATGCATTCTGCTCATCATTTGCTGATGTGTACATACAGGAAAATGGGCGTATCCTTTATTATTGTTATTATTATTATTATTATTATTATTATTATTATTATTATTATTATTATTATTATTATTATTATTATTATCCTGGTGCAAAATCCCCCCTCCATGGCCGTGATGAGATCAAGAACATAACTATTTTGGTGAGTCGTTAATCTTACTTCTCTCAACTCTTCTTTGATTGCACTGCACCCCTTCACTGTGGCATGTATTGTTTGCAATGGCTCCCATCTGGTTATTTGTAACCATTTGGCATGTGTTGCTGCTTGCAAGCTAGGGGCAAGGAGGAGATAAATAAAATTGCTGTTCTGCCAAACAGTTTATTTTCGTCTGTATGTCATCACAGGACTCAATTGGTTTTGCCCAAATATAATTCTCTTTTCGGGTAAGTTGTAGGGCAAGATACCTTTTTTTTCTTGTGTTTGTGCTGATCAGGGGAAATTCGCCAATCTGCACCTCACTTTGTGGCACCACCAATGCTGGTTCACTTATCAAGCATATGCCTCCCCAATTTGGAGGGAGCTGCATATAGGCCTTTCAACCAGAAGCTCAAGAGTGGTCCATTAATACAGCTGTACCCACCTTCGTGCCTGGTGTGTCCATGATACATTGGCAACCGTCTTTATTGCTACTTTCACCAAACCATTCTTTCTGAGACACAGGGTTGTATTTTTAGTGGTATTATGGGTAACGGTCCTGCCTCATCGTCTACATGGGTTAGCAATTTGGAATCTTCAGTCAACTCTTTAAGGCACTCCCTGTTTGCATTCTCCACATCCTCCTTAGGTGCCGTTATGAGTGGTTGTGCTTTACAGCATATCTTTCCATCAACTCATCCTTCTCTGCTTAATATTCTCCCTGCTATTTGTAACTGAGGCCTATTCCAGCACACACATATTTATTTCGCTTGTGTGTTGGTACACTTCAACAATATATGATTGTCATGATCTCTGCTTCCAAAAGGTCAGGGTTTTCCCAACTCCCCTGGAAGCAGATCCATAACCCAGGTTCCGAGTGCCAACCAGTCCCAATTGGGACCTTTTGGACCCAGTCCTGGCGCCAGTGGCACCAGGCTCATAAATATGCCCAGTCCCAGTGCTGGAAGCGCCGGGCTCATAATGCTTGGGGGGACTTACCTGCAGCAGACCATGCTGCTTACTTGCCTGCCAGTTGAGCCTCTGATGCTCTTCTGTTTGGAACTACTTTTCCTGTTGGGTGGGGCAGGAGCCACTCCCTAGATTCAGAACACTGGAACTCTTCTGGAAAGCAGGAACTCTTTTCTTACCTAGGCGTGGCTGTGGAAGGAGACACCTAAGCACTACAGGAGGCTATTTAAACCACACCCGATGGATGAATCTTGCTTTGCGTTATTCTGCATCCTCTGCAGCAGAACGCTCATCGTGTCTTCTGCATCTGATCCTGGGCTTAAGGAAAAAGGCTTACCATCCTGAATCCAGTCTTCAGCAACACCTATAAAGACAAGAAAGAACAGGTTAGCATTACGGTCTTCAGTGACAGCTCTTCACTTACCTGGTCCATCGGCTGTCACCAACGCCTCGCGCTGCATTCCGGCATCTGAAAGACAAAGGCTTACCTACTCTTCGTGCGCTCCGGAGGTCTTCACACTGCATTCCGGCATCTGAAAGACAAAAGCTTACCAACTCTTCGCACGCTCCGGAGGCCTTCGGCGCTGCATCCCGCATCTGAAAGACAAAACAAGGTGCGTTTAAAGACATTGGGGAACTTTAATACTCACGTGCCATTACTCCTTTCCACATCTAACCCAGTGGGTATTCCGGCACCCTGCAGCCGCTCCGAACTTGTACCTGCAAAATAAAAAGACAGTTAGAGCGCATCGTGAAGCAGGCAACTAGCGCTTACTTACGTGCTTCCCGGCGCTTCTATTCATCAAACGGGCTCCATCTTCAACTCACTTCAGCCCGTCATCCGCCATCGCCGGAACCCTGCAAAACAAGAAACATCATTACTAAAGACTTTAAAGACATTAGAATTACTCGAAACGTACCGTTCGTGCAGTAAACGACGGACAGCAGGCCTCTGAAGTCAAGAGGCCTGCTCCCCTTATCCAGTGAAGAAACTGGTTACAGCACCCTGCCCCGAGGCAGATGGAGAGCACAGCGTTCACTTACCTAAGGTGAGAGCGTTAACCTTTGGGGTTCTACAGGAGAAGAGAAAGGGAAGAAGAGAGAGACATTCAATAACCCAGTTCCTTAATCCCATATTTTCTATCTGCAGACATCTTACCCTTCGAGTCAGACATACAGTGCACAGAGGTCCAGCCCAAAGAGCCAGCCGTGTGTTACACATCACCTTTGAAGATACGGTATACGCCCAGTCAAGACTGGCGCCTCTACGGAAATCAGGTGAGCGTTACAGAATGCAAAGCCTACCACAAAACTCCTGTCCAGGCGCTATGGAAACCTCGGATACCGACCAGCTAGCCCAGTTACTTGGGGAACTAAGGGCAGAAGTGCATGCAGCGCGTCATGAAACGAACGCTCTAAGAAGGGAACTGATTATTTCCAAGGAGCGAACAGATGATCTCGCTAGACAATTGCTACAGTCACAAGCCGGACAGACCCCGTTACCCGCATCTGGGGGAAATCTTCCTTCTACATCCTCTATGAATCCAGTGCAGATCAACCTACCTGGGAATGTACCTCTGGCTCCACCCGAACGATTTTCTGGTGACCCAAAGAGGTTTGCAGTATTTATCAATCAGTGCCGGTTGCATTTCTTATGCCGGCTAGCAGCCTTTCCAACTGATCAAGCTAAAGTAGCTTTTGTGCTTTCGTACCTTAGTGGCAATGCGGCAGACTGGTCGATCCCTCTAGTAAATCAAGATGATCCGGTCCTCCATGATTTTCAAGCTTTTCAGCTCAGTATGGAAAAACTGTTCGCAAGACATTCACAGGGGCAGGCCTTGGACAATGAGCTTCTTTCGATTCGCAAGGTAATCAAGACCTTTTGGCTTATATTGCGTCTTTCAACAGACTGATAGTGGAAACTCAATGGCCTGAGGACAAAAGGATTACGCTGTTTTATAGAGGTCTACGTGGAGAGCTCAAAGATGTGTTAGCCCAAGTAGTGAATCCCCCACAAGATTGTTCAGACTATATAGACTTAGTCGTTCAAACAGATCACAGACTGCAGAACAGGAAGGCCGATTGTTCCAAGTTTGATGCTCGAGTATTTTCCAAACCGCCAACTCCTTCCAAAGGAGTAGATTCCGGGGAACCCATGCAAATAGGGGGTCTGAAAGGTCCTCTAGCACAAAAGGAGCGGGAAAGGAGAAAACAGTTGCAATTATGCCTCTATTGCGGAAACTCAGGGCACTTTCTTCGAGACTGTCCGGTGAAACCTGCCAAGAAGGCAGTAGGAGCTGCAGTTACCAAAGTTACAAACTCTGAGCAGGGAAACGACCTCGCCCGACAAGAATAGAGGTCCTCTTGCCGAGCGTGAAAACCAGTTCCGTGACCTCGCATTTCGTGATACCTATGGTCCTCATTAGCCCTGATAATCCAGATCGATTACATGCAATTGAAGCTTACGTCGACAGCGGTGCCATCGGCAATTATGTGGATCATGAAATGGTTTTGAGGATGAATCTAACTCTTTGTCCCAAGGCTGTAAAGGACGTCATTACTACGGTGGATGGTACGGAGATAGCCTCCGGGCCAGTAACGCATACCACTCAAGAGGTGACGCTAGTAAGTCAAGATGGACACCATGAGAAGATCGTGTTCGATGTGATCAAGGCCCCTCAGTTTCAGATTATTCTAGGAATACCTTGGTTAGAGAAACACAATCCTCTGATTGATTGGCGAGCAAGAACGGTCCAGTTTCCAGAATGTGTCTCTACTTATCACCCTCCACCTGGTGTTGCACTGGCAGCAATTTCTTCAGAGACTCCCCAGTTACCTCCCGAATACCTAGAATACCAAGATGTTTTCCGGAAGGATCAGGCTAACTCTCTACCTCCTCATAGGTCTTATGACTGCCAGATAGACCTGATACCTGGATCTACTCCTCCTTGTAGTAGAATTTATGCCCTCACCGAGCCTGAGAACCTTCACCTTCGACAATACCTGGATCAATACCTGGCAAATGGGTTTATTCGTTCTTCCAAGTCCCCTGCTTCTTCAGCTTTGTTCTTCGTTCCAAAAAAGGAAGGAGACCTTAGAACTTGTATAGATTATCGCTCCCTGAACCAGATAACCGTTAAGAATAGATATCCGTTACCTTTGATCCCTGAACTCCTGGACCAAGTCAGAAAAGCATGCATATATACAAAGCTGGATTTTAGAGGAGCTTACCACTTGGTACGAGTAAAAGAGGGCGATGAATGGAAGACGGCCTTCCGCACCAAGTATGGGCTATTTGAATATCAGGTCATGCCCTTGGGACTTTGCAATGCCCCGGCCGCCTTTCAATATTTTATGAACGATGTCCTCAGAGAGCTCATAGATGTGTGTGTTGTTGTTTACATTGACGACATCCTCGTTTATTCTTCATCAGAATCTGAACATCGGAAACACGTGAAAATGGTCCTCGAAAGATTGCGTCAACACAAACTTTTCGCTAAGTTGGAAAAATGTGTTTTCAACGTGACTGAAGTTGAATTCTTGGGATTCATATTATCACCTGGCGGAGTGCGTATGGATTCAAAGAAGGTCGATGCAGTTCTCAAATGGCCATCACCATCCTCCGTAAAAGGTGTGCAAAGCATGTTAGGCTTCGCTAACTTTTACCGCAGGTTTATCCCCGAATTCTCTCGAATAGTCCAGCCCATCACTGCCTTGTTAAAGAAAAACAAACGTTTTGAATGGTCTACCGAGGCGGAACAAGCTTTCCAGGATTTGAAGACTAAATTTATCTCTGCACCAATCTTAAAACACCCTCGCCCCGAACTCCCCTACATCGTGGAAACTGATGCTTCAAGCCTTGCCATGGGGGCAGTTCTATCACAAAAGGACCCGGTAACCAATCAGTTGCATCCCGTGGCATTTTGGTCCCGCAAATTCTCGCCTCCTGAAATCAATTACACGATTACTGACAAGGAACTTCTGGCTATCAAGTCTGCCTTTAAGGCTTTGCGGCATTATCTGCTGGGGGTCCGACACACCGTTACTGTGATTACGGATCACCGAAACCTGCAATATTTGAAAACCGCAAAAGCCCAATCCTCTAAAAAACTCCGTTGGGCATTATTCTTTGCCGAGTTTGACTTCATAATTACCTATCGACCTGGTACAAAGAACGGTAAAGCTGATGCCCTTTCTCGGATGGGAGTGGAAGAACACTTGATCAACCCTAAACCTGTACCAATCATTCCCGAACAAAGAATTCTGGGTGTAATCGCCACAGAATCCATAGAGGAAGTTAAGGATAAAGCCAGGCAACTTGTAACTCCAGCAGACATACAGAATTGGCATCTGCAGGGAAAGGACTTTGCAGTAAAGGTCAACTTATTGTATTTCCAAGAACGATTATACCTACCCAGCACAGATTTACAGAAAAAAGTAATCTCTTGTTATCACGATTCTTTAATGGAAGGACATCCCGGTATGGCCAAGACCTCAGAAAAGATCAAGCGCTACTTCTGGTGGCCGACTTGGAAAAAAGATATCAGAGACTTTATAATGTCCTGTGGAGTATGCGCCCAAAACAAGAGTCAAAAGGAAAGACCAGCAGGCCTCTTACGCCCTATTGACATCCCACCTCGCCCTTGGCATACGCTTTCTATGGACTTCATCACCGATCTACCTCCATGCTCCGGATACAATACGATTCTAGTAATTGTGGACTTATTCTCCAAGATGGCGCATTTCATTCCGCTCAAAGGCTTGCCAACAGCAGCAACTCTGGCCCGAGAATTTCTCGAAAACATCGTCCGACTGCACGGTTTTCCTTCGGTTCTAATTTCGGATCGAGGTAGTCAATTTATTTCTCATTTTTGGCGAAGTTGCTGTCGGTCGGCTCAAATTGATGTGAGACTATCGACCAGTCACCACCCTCAGACCGACGGACAAACCGAGAGGACCAATCAAACTCTGGAACAGTATTTACGCTGCATGCTGCAACAAACTGAAAAAACTTGGAAAGACATCCTTTGGATAGCCGAATATACCTACAATAACTCTGTCCATTCGGGAACTGGGAAAACCCTGTTTTTTCTTTTGTACGGCAGTCACCCTCGAACCTCGGAGTTGGATCCCCTCCAAGATCTTGAAACACCAGCAGTAGACTACCTGCATTCTACAATCACCCAAGGCTTTAAGGAAGCTGTTTCTCACCTTCAAAGGGCTAAAGAACAATACAAGAAAGGAGCAGATCAACATCGGAAGGAAGCCCCTCAATATCAAGTAGGGGATCAAGTCTGGTTATCCACCAAATATCTACCTCTAAAAGGGCCACGCACATTCAACCCAAGATACCTTGGTCCCTATTCCATCACTACCATAGTAAACCCAGTAGCGGTCAAGTTGGACTTGCCCCCGCACATGAAGATAAATCCGGTCTTCCACGTCTCTCTATTAAAACCCGTGCAACCTCAAACCCGACTAACTAAATCTCCAAAACCTATCCTAGTTGATGGAGAACTCGAGTTTGAAGTCAAAAGCATTCTGGACTCCAAGATCTCCAAATCTAAACTATTTTACCTAATTGACTGGAAAGGCTACGGCCCCCAAGAGAGATCCTGGGAACCTGCTGAATATGTCCACGCTCCTCGCCTAATCAAAAGATTTCACCGAACATTTCCTGACAAGCCAAAACCCCCGGAAAAGCCCGGTTTGGGAGGGGCCTTGAGGGGGGTACTGTCATGATCTCTGCTTCCAAAAGGTCAGGGTTTTCCCAACTCCCTTGGAAGCAGATCCATAACCCAGGTTCCGAGTGCCAACCAGTCCCAATTGGGACCTTTTGGACCCAGTCCTGGCGCCAGTGGCACCAGGCTCCTAAATATGCCCAGTCCCAGTGCTGGAAGCGCCGGGCTCATAATGCTTGGGTGGACTTACCTGCAGCGGACCATGCTGCTTACTTGCCTGCCAGTTGAGCCTCTGATCCTCTTCTGTTTGGAACTACTTTTCCTGTTGGGTGGGTCAGGAGCCACTCCCTAGATTCAGAACACTGGAACTCTTCTGGAAAGCAGGAACTCTTTTCTTACCTAGGCGTGGCTGTGGAAGGAGACACCTAAGCACTACAGGAGGCTATTTAAACCACTCCCGATGGATGAATCTTGCTTTGCATTATTCTGCATCCTCTGCAGCAGAACGCTCATTGTGTCTTCTGCATCTGATCCTGGGCCTAAGGAAAAAGGCTTACCATCCTGAATCCAGTCTTCAGCAACACCTATAAAGACAAGAAAGAACAGGTTAGCATTACGGTCTTCAGTGACAGCTCTTCACTTACCTGGTCCATCGGCTGTCACCAACGCCTCGCGCTGCATTCCGGCATCTGAAAGACAAAGGCTTACCTACTCTTCGTGCGCTCCGGAGGTCTTCACACTGCATTCCGGCATCTGAAAGACAAAAGCTTACCAACTCTTCGCACGCTCCGGAGGCCTTCGGCGCTGCATCCCGCATCTGAAAGACAAAACAAGGTGCGTTTAAAGACATTGGGGAACTTTAATACTCACGTGCCATTACTCCTTTCCACATCTAACCCAGTGGGTATTCCGGCACCCTGCAGCCGCTCCGAACTTGTACCTGCAAAATAAAAAGACAGTTAGAGCGCATCGTGAAGCAGGCAACAAGCGCTTACTTACGTGCTTCCAGGCGCTTCTATTCATCACACGGGATCCATCTTCAACTCACTTCAGCCCGTCATCCGCCATCACTGGAAACCTGCAAAACAAGAAACATCATTACTAAAGACTTTAAAGACATTAGAATTACTCGAAACTTACCGTTCGTGCAGTAAACGACGGACAGCAGTCCTCTGAAGTCAAGAGGCCTGCTCCCCTTATCCAGTGAAGAAACTGGTTACAGCACCCTGCACCGAGAGACATTCAATAACCCAGTTCCTTAATCCCATATTTTCTATCTGCAGACATCTTACCCTTCGAGTCAGACATACAGTGCACAGAGGTCCAGCCCAAAGAGCCAGCCGTGTGTTACACATCACCTTTGAAGATACGGTATACGTCCAGTCAAGACCGGCGCCTCTACGGGAATCAGGTGAGCGTTACAATGATCCTCTATTTTAATTGCTCTACTCCGCGGACCAGACAATATGTAGTTCATTACATTCTGTTGTGTGTGTGCATTAATCATCAGAATCTTTTGTTTTATGAAGCTATCCTCACAAAGGGAATCTGCCTTTGTAACCCATTGTATGGTGGCCCATTTTCCCTGAAATTTCCCTTGTGTGGTGCATAGTGCAAAATGTGTTCATCAATTTATTTTATGTGTGTTTACTTCTCTTGCTATGAACACTCGGGAGGCCTTTGTGGCATATTGAATGAGGGAACAAACAAAGCAGCCCTTATCAAACTCCTCCCTTCCCACGCTGGGCATTTGTTGATACTACATGTTTGTAACATGGAGGGAATTGTCAAAATACTGCATCATGTGGTTCATGTCCTCTTGCACACTTCTTAGGGGTTTAGGGTTTATTTAGATGTGGGTTTGTTTGTTTTACCTTGAATGACCAAATGGGAAATGTACAATCATTTTTGCATTATGTAGATTTCTCATTCGGTCATTTGCATCGAGGTTATTTCTGCTGCGGTAAAACAACCCCAATTCTAAAATCATGCTAGCCAAGGAATCTACCTTCTGTATGTATCTAGGCCTATGAGCTTTGTTTGCCAACAAAAGGACATATTTGATATTATTTCAAAAAGCATGTCTATCTCCTTTCTTCTTTTTAAAGAAAATAAGTATTCACAAGAAATTAATTAAAAATGAGACGAAATTCCTTTCTAAAACAATATATGTTTTTAGGTTAAACAACAAAACAGTCATACAAATGTTTCAAACTCTGAAAAAGTATACATTTTCAAGAAAGAAAACAAGAACAAAAAGAGCAAAATGTCATGGGGAACATTTGATATCCTTCTTGGAACAGAAAAAACACACACAGTCTCTAGTTATTTTCTCTTTCTTGTTTCCAAATCATTCTAGTCATTGCTCTCATCTGAGGTCTTTGTACTTCTTCTTGCTATTTGTCTTCTGACAGGGGTTCCTCACCACAATACTTTTTTAAATCGCTGTGCTTGCCTACCCCTAATCTTAACTGCTGAATTTGTGGCTAGCTCGACTGTGTACAGCCCTTCAAACCTTGGCTTATGCCATTTTCTAGTAACATATCTACACACGACCATGTCTCAATGGTATAAAGGGAGAGGGTGTAACAAACTAGCAGTGACAACATTTTAATTTTAATCTTTGGTGATTCTTGCTGGACCCACCTGCCTTGCCTGCAGCCACCATTTGGAGATACATTTCAGATATTTAGTCATGGCCATCCAATAATGTATTTCTTTACCGAGTACTCTTGCTGAGTTCTCAGCATCTGTTTGGGCACGTGTGGGAGATGCAATTGGGACATACATTCTATATCCTGCTTCTAGCTGATGTGGTCTCAGGTGGTGATCAGAACCTGGCTAATTGTGTAAGGCAAACAGAGCTAGGGGAAGACAGTGCAGCCAATTCTTGTGCAAAGTGTCTTATATTTTGGGTATGTGTTCCTTCAAGAGGCTGTTTAGGTGCTCACAAATTTCATTCACTTTGGGGTGATAGGCGGTTGAGAATTTTGTTTCTTATTCCCAGTTGAGATGTAATGTGTTTGAATACCTCATTACAAACTGGAGGTCCATTGGCAGAATGGAGCACTTTGCACACTCCCCATCTAAGAAATATGTCTCACATGAGGAATTTTGCAGCTAATATGGGATCTGGATATGTGCAGGTAGCTGCTTCTATCCAGCGAGAAAAACTACTTACTACCACTATCAGATATTAGTATCCATTACAAGTTTGAATCCTATCTAAACAGTCAATATGCAAATGCTGAAATAGTCCAGCAGGATGGAGTATTACTCCTCTCACCATAGATTTTTGACACACCGTGAATTTAACAACAACATTGGTCACATGTTCACTTAAGTTTGGTACAAACCAGTTGTCTGAAATGGATGCTGCAAGAAACTCTCTTGTTGTGTCTGTCGTGTAGAGGAGCTGCTCCAGTGCTACTGTGAGTAATTCAACAGGAATTACAGGTTTCCCTGTGCTGCCCTGTCACCAAATTAGCTCTGCTGGGGATAATGACCACCCCATTTTCTTCCACAATTCCTGCTCTTCTTGTGGCACACATCCTTGAAACTCTACAATCTGTCTTACTGGCAGTGTATTCAAGTCTTCTTTGATCACCATGTTACATGCATGTGTGCATTTGTTTGGGGAAGTTCTAATGTCTAATATCACAGACTAAATATTGCAAACTTTAGACCTGTCTATCCCAACAAATTACATGCTGATTACTACAGTGCCATTTCTTTTAAAATACTAGATAGAGTGGCTTACTTAAAGATCCAAACATTCCTGGAGTGCATCAACTTCTAGGTACCAGGCAATCAGGTTTTAGACCACAGCATGGAACCGAAACTGCGCTTATCGATCTCAAAACCCAAGTCGAGCTGAGAGACCAAGGTAAAATTGCCCTACTCCTTCTACTGGATCTCTCGGCAGCATTTGACTTGGTGGATCATGAAGTGCTCTGTACCCATCTAGAATCTGCTGCTCATTTCTCCCCACATGCCATAGCATGGATCAAGTCATTCTTAAGTGAAAGAACCATGAGGATTTTCTCTACCTCAGCAGCGGCAGACCCCATTCCCATTACATGTGGCGTACCCCAAGGCTCCTGTGTCTCTCCTACCTTGTATAACATTTTCACTAAGCCCTTGTTAGATGATCTGGACCTTCTAGGTGTTACCTACACTAACTATGCAGATGACACCCACTTTTGGGGGATTATGCACAGGATTTGGCCTTGGTGAATAAGATATACCTCATCATCCAGGCATAGATGGCTCGCCACGGTCTATGCTTTAATGATGACAAAACGGAACTCATCATACTGGGGACTACACCAAATATCAAAAAACCTAACTCTGACTACTCCTCCTTTGCTAAAGATGGCAATACCATTAAAGTAGCGAAAAAGGTAAAAACTTAAGGTTTTTACCTCGACTCCTGCCTCAATCTAACAAAGCAGGTGAATGCGATGGCCTCCGCTACCGCATACACCTGCAAGTTGATTAGAGCAGCAAAACCATACCTGTCCACCAATATCGGCCTCACCTTAGCAAGAGCACTGGTATTATCCAAATTGGATTACTGTAACGCTCTTTACCTGGGGGCCAATAAACATACTATGCAAAAAATCCAAATACTGCAAAATAATGCTCTCAGAGCTACCCTAGGAATCCTAAAAAGAGAGCATATATCAGAAGTCAGAGGACAATCTAACTGGCTCTCTACAGATGACAAAATGAAACTGAAAACAGCCTCACTCACTTTCAAAAGTATCAATGACTTAGCTCCCAAATACCTAATAGAAAGGTTCAAGAGAAGAACTTCCAACAGACCCACCAGAGAAGCATACATCAACTGCATAGCTGGGCCTCCCTTCAAACTGTCTACTGCTGGAGGTAACAGTTTCCCAGTCAAAGCAACCCAATTGTGGAATTCACTACCCACCTCTCTAATATCTGACCAATCGTACTCAAACTTTACACTTAACTTCATTAAATGTCTCAAAGAAAACAATGCATAATTGTGCCTCTCTGACTATTTGTGTCCCGCCTAACTGAAACTCTGCTGCTCGTCGGACACACCAGATATTGTATATTCACTTTTCTCCTTGCATAATGACATTACCTCTTACATTGACTATTTTGTGTATTTACTTCTTTGTTGTAATTATTATCTCCCTGCTGTTAACTATTCCTCCATTATTCTGCAATCTGTAACTGTAACCTGTAAGCTTAAAGTATTCTTGACCACGCGCCCGGATACCCTCGGGTCTGGCGCGCACTATAAATAAATAAACAAACAAAATAAACAAACAGGGAAATATGATGCCCTTTTGGCTTCTGAGTCTGCAGCTTCATTGCCACAGAAAATCAGGTCTGCACCTCTTGTGTGCACTTCACAATTCACCATGGCGATCACGAGGGACATTCAAGTGCTTCAAGTAACTTCTCTAACAATGGTACATGCTTAGCTCATGTGCCATATGTGTGCTGAAAGCCCCCTCCTTTTCCAACCTGACAATCCTGATTGTACTGTTGATGTCACAAAAGCAGAGTCAGAATACATTGCTACTGCCTCATCCTTATGAGCTTCAAGTGCCAAAATCATTGCTACTATTTATGCTGCTTGCTTCGAGAAATGTGCTAGTAATCCTGCACTTCTCACTATATCAAACATTTTTGCTCTCGTCTGCCTTTACCTCTGCCATCCTACTATGCCTTTTCTTACTGCTTGATCTATCATTGATGAACCATCAATGAAAAGCTCCCCCCCCCTAAGCGTTTTCCTTGAATTGGGCCACGTCATCATAAAAATCAGTGTATGTAGTACTGACATGTACATTTCCTCCCTCCTTCACTGGCTTTGCTATGAACCCTGAAAGATTCACTATACAGCAAAGTCACTTTTGACTTTCTGTGCTTCCTTCAGTCCCTCTAAGAGGGGCGAACATACGTTCTATAGTCAAAGACCCATATGTGACAATGGCCCTCATTAGGACCCAGGCGTTAAGGGGTTTACAGCGCCGTAAACGGCGCCGACCCTTAACGCCTGATTCCAAGGTCCCTTTGCGGGATGGTGATTTTAACGCCTGCTTTTTGCAGGCGTTAAAACTCATGCCGCAAAGGGTCCTTGGTGCTAATTACGCCACCGTAATTTACGGTGGCGTAATTAGTGCCTTTCCCCATTCCCATTATGCCCTATAGGGCAAAAATGGGAATGGGGAAGGGTAAAATGGGAAATGGGGATTTACCGCCCAACTCACCTTGGAATGGGGCGGTAAATCCGCCAACCACCATGGCGTAAATGTAGTTTACGCCATGGTGGTAAGGGTACGACCCAGGCGGTAACTTACCGCCTGGGTCGTAATGAGGCCCATTAATTGCAGATCCCCAAAGCTGCTGTAACTCTTTTACTATATTTTGCTGGGGCGTGTTGGTAATAGCTTCTGCTCTCAAAGGTGCAACCTTCCTCCCCTCTTTTGATAGCGTCTTACCAAGCTATGAAACATGTTTTATGTTATTTAATTATGTGTTATTATTATGAGTATTTTATGATTATTGTTAGTGGATTTGATTTTACCGTGAAACATTTCACATTGATAATCAAAACACATAAAAAATAATCATAAATATATATCATGCAAGAAGAGAAAAAGAAAAGTAGTTACATACGGATAGGAGTATTCATGTAATCTCTAATCAAAACATAAGCATTTAACTAAAACCATTTCAAATCAAATATGACAATATCCATTAGATCACAAAACATAATCAAATTAAATCCATCTGGGAGCTGCCAGTCAAAAAATAATTTAAGATTAGACGCCCCAGACCCTGCACCAATCTCTTTCCCCAAGTTGCATTAGTGTGTTAAGCTCAGAGAAAATATTCATCAAGTTTGGTTAAGGCTAAAATGAGAGCCTGATTAGAGATTAACATCAATCTACCCCACAGACAATTAGTCAAAACCTGAGAGGTTGAGTGAATAAACAAACCCAAGTGTGTGACCCTCCCATTCACAAATTGCAGACATTCTATCGCCAAATGCAAAAGAGATTCTAGTGGTGCCTGTAAACTGATGACCTCTAATGTTGGGAGGCAGTTGAGATGACATTTCTGATACCACTCCCTATGTTTCTGAGATGGAAAGTTTGATAAATAAGATCTGGGCTTACCCAAAGGAAGGTGAAAATAAAATTTCTCTTTAACTCCTTGAGTGCTAACGACGAGTATGCCCATACTTTTTGCATAGACTTGATTAAAGTTCAGCAGTTAGGGAGTTAAACAACGTTCACTTGTCCATATCCTCAAACTACTTTTTCTTGTACCAAAAATTTATTTTCTTTTTCCTTACATATTCAGAGTCCAGAACATCAAGACCAATCATGTGTCGGAAATTAAACATCTCTTGTAAAATTGGGGAAGAAAGGGACTAGAGTCAGGGCTCTTTGTTAAAAGTTCATATAAATAAGAACACAAAGTAGGTTTTTCAGACTGCATAAATCTAGTTAGGTAAGATATTGTGCCCATCAAGAAGTCATACCCAGTTCCAATCTGATCACGATATTGGGACTGAAATGGGAAGGCCCAGGGTGGCCTTCCACATTTTACATTCCAACCAATTCAGACATTTCCTATTCTTAAATGCAACCAGTTTGCAACCCTACAAAATCATTGCGATTACCTTTAGTCTATAACACTCTAATAATGGGGCCAGAGAGTATATAATATTCACCATGTGAACAGACCATTTAGGGGTACAGACCTTCCAAGATTTACTTTGCTCCCATAGGTCAGCCAAGTAAAGATTAACGAGGGTGGGGGCTAGAATGCACCCCTGACAAACTCCTTTCCTTAATGGTATATCTCTAGAAAGATCTCCCAAAGTATTTACTCTGACTTTTATGGAGTTCCAAGTGTATAATAACTGAATCATATGCAGGAGACCCAAGTTGATGCCCCACTTAGTTAGTTTCTGCCATAGTCTCATGGTGTTCATGTTGTCAAACGCACTTGATAAGTCAATCACAGCCACATATAAGGATTTGACAAAGTTCCCACCTACATCTGAAGAGCGTGCAAAAGCACTCATTAGAGACATAACTTCTTTCCTAAAACCTGTTTGTAACCGATTAAATATGTTAGTAGACTCAACCCAACACTGTGCTCCAAATCTCCCAAATAGTGGCTATCCTCATCAAACCCTTCAGTCTGTGGTGCCTGAAATCCAAATGCTCTTCCGCTTGGTACAAACCCCCTCCCCTAGGTATAATAATTATATTCTCCTCTTCCTGCAAAATTACCATTGATACCTGGCTGCATTCGTTGTGCATTTGGTCTCAGGAGGATAGCTAGGATAGCTCAGCGGCAATGTGCTCGCCTTGGAAGCAAGACGACACGCAGCAACACAGGTTCGATCCCTGGGTCCACGCTTCAAAACCTCTGGGTATTAAGCGCGTTATAAATAACCTATCATGTCATGTCATCCTGCACACTGTGATTTCCCCCAACATTTGTTAATGCTGCTACTTCTACCGCCAATTCTGATAATTTATTTTGGACCAGCTTAGATTATTCTAGCTTCGTCTCTTTGACCTGCTTGCTGTCTTTCTCTTGTTTTAATCGATAAAGATGAACAATGTTCACTTGTATCACATGGCATGGTTTTGCCTCAAACCCACAATTTTCTTTAATTGCCTTTGTACTTCTTTGGGGAGTCCCTGGCATAAAATGTGTTAAAAATTGTTAATTTGCGTTCCACGCTTCCCTCGTTTCTAAATGCCATTTCTCTTGTATGCCTTGTATATAAGCAGCACAGTCCTCGTCTGGCCCCATTTTTCATGTCATTATCGCACTCATGTCTGACCCATCTGGAAATTGTATTCTGAGTGCCCTCTAAACGTCTGCTCGACAATTGTTAAAAGGTGTACTATCATGCCTCATATTTTGGGCTGTCACCCCAGGGTACCCTGCCCCTTTCCAAATGTAATCTGATTGTTCACGCAATATGGCAGCAAACAAGTTTTTCATGTCACCTACCAGCAGAGCCATGTCCCTTTCTAACTCATACATCCACTTCCTTGTGCCTGCTGTAAGTGACTGAAATTTATATACCAATTTATTTTGGTCTTTCTGGGGTCATTTTGCGTTAATTCTCTCCCTTTCTGCAATAAGGGGAATTGTGTCGGTCCAGTCATATGCATGGGTGCAGCTGCACCCTTTATCCTCAATGGTTTTGCTGCCATACAAACCTTTTTAAGGCCTTGCAGATCTCTTACTCTATTTACATTTCTGGACTCATTAGATGTCTCTCTCTGAGAAGTGAATACCTATTGGAATATATTGCTCCTCCCTCCAAGTCAATACAATATATTTATCTCCTTGAAAGTGTATCTGTAGAAGGAGCTTGTACAGCTTCTTGAAGCCCTCTCTAATCGTCATCTTCCACCTCATCTTGATCCTCATCTTCTTTCTCAAAATCCAGCCTGCTAAGTGGAACTCTCACATATGGCTCACTATCTCCTAAAATACATTCCTGTCCATACTTTACAGAGACTTCCACCAATTCTCTCTTCTATGTATGCTTTCTGTTATACTCCTACATAGGCTGTTGTTGTTCCTTCTTGTAACATCTTTCCTTTTTCTGTCATTCAATGTATGTATGATAATCATATCATCAACTTCCTTTCAACATCTCTCACTCTCTTCCTCTGATTCATTTCGCTTTCTCTCTGTTCTGCCTATTTTCATTCTTTGTCTCGCTCTTCTTCCACTCTTCTACCCTTCTCTACCTCCCATGTCCATCTTTTAGAAAATTCTCTTTACAATCATCTATGGGCCTCATTACGACCCAGGCGGTAAGTTACCGCCTGGGCCGTGACTTTACCACCATGGCGTAAACTACGTTTACGCCATGGTGGTTGGCGGACTTACCGCCCCATTCCGACCTTGGCGGGGCGGTAAGTCCCCAATCCCCATTTACCCTTCCCCATTCCCATTTTTGCCCCATAGGGCATAATGGGAGTGGGGAAGGCGTTAATTACGCCACCGTAAATTACGGTGGCGTAATTAACTCCATGGTCCCTTAGCGCCATGGATTTTAACACCTGCTAAAAGCAGGTGTTAAAAGCACCATGGCGCTAGGGGACCTCGTAATTGGCGGTAAGGGGTCGGCGCAGCTAACGCTGGCGTTAACCCCTTACCGCCAGGGTCGTAATGAGGCCCTATGTCTTTTCCATCAAGCTTAAGTATTATTTGCCCCCCTATCCATTTAACTGTGATGATTGTTGTCCCATTCCCTTCTCCCTGCATGCCTCTTGCTCCTTGACCTTTCCTCATTTGCTTCATGTGCCATATTCTACCTGCAGTGACAATGGTTTAAGGTTTGGATACTCTGCGGCAGTCTTCAATGGGTATAAACTCGGTACAGTCGAGGACGGGACACTGATCAGAGGAGGAGTAGGATGAGTGGTGGGCGATGTGCACCCATAGCCATGTTGATTATGCATTGATTCTTTGTTGCTCGGTACCACAACCTCTTCCTCTAACATTTTCCACAGCTCATGTATACTTAGTCTGTTCTGTAATTGTTTTCCCTTATATGTGACATGCAAATATGTGCACGTGTCTTGCAGCACTTCTTTTGAATGGGTACCGTCTTGAAGCCATGGCATAAACATCTAGCCAGCCTTCTCTTTAACCCACTGAATGTGGCATTTTAGTATCTTGTCTTTGTAGGGAGTGACTTACACAAATGGCCAATAAGTGTAACTGCCATAAGAGCAATATAAAACACAATTTACGAATACTCAATGAATATCACTTAAACTCTCGCTCACCCTTATTTCTTCTTATCCCTACCCGTCTCATAGAGGGTTTTTCAACAACGTTAACACACCCATGTCTCTATCTGGGACTATGGGCCTCATTATTACTGTGCCGGTCTGGTAACAACGGTGCCGGTAAGCCTACCAGCACTGTTGTTACCAGACCGGGACAGTACAACTCTGCGGGTGGGTGTTTACAGTGCCGGTGCTCCCGTGTCACCATTCCGATGGAGTCCTATCAGACTCCATGGGAATTGGGGCAAACAAAATTACCGGCCCCAGACTTCCTGGCCACCAGTCCTGGAATAGCCCGGTGACACTGGGAAGTCAGGTGCCGGTAATTCATTACGGGTCCGGCGGCTACCTGCCGGTTTTACCGGCACGACTACCGCCAGACCCGTAATGAGGCCCCATGTGTCTCAAAAACCCTTCTCCTGAGCAGCACCACAAAAACAGTGCTCACACTCTAAACTGCCTTCTTTTGTTAACAGAACAACTTCGCTCATCTACTGACACAACAAAATACCTCTATTATTCTATTCTATACCACAGTAAAAAATGAAATGGTGTCAAAAATCATTACTATACATCAAAATACAGCTGTCTTCCCATTATGCAGGGCATACTTCTGTTTATTTATCTGCCCCTTAAAGGGGCTTAGTGCACATTCTTTTCTTACCCTTGTTGAAAGTTTCTCTCTTTCTATATATAACAAACCAATAATAAACAAAGCACTAAATCCTCATTTTTTCTGTGCACAGTTCATACTCACATCCACAGATCCCCTCAGGTTCTTTGGCATCGAGTCTCCTCTATCTGCCTTCTCCAGCCTCTGTGCCCACCTAGTCAGCCTGCGAGATCGGCCAGGACTTTGTGTCAAAAGGAATATCTGCCGACCACTCTTCTTAGATGTGGGTTATTCCGCTATCCATAAGCCACCCTCACTGGCCCAGGGGGGCTGTGAGGAATCCTCTATAGTCCGCAAAACTCTTAAGGAACCATCCTCTGCTTCCAAATGTAGATATGGACCCATTTTGCTGCACTAGTAAAAAGAAAAATACTGAATAATAAGAGTACTGAAAGTGCACAGTAAGACTTAGCTTTATTCAAAGCATATCATTTTGGCCTGGAACCGCATTCAAGCAGCTTTCAAAATACAATCTTCAATTTCAGACTTGTTGTTGATGTTTCGCAGTTGGATGTGCCATCTAGTCAGGGTGCCTCCATTGTTTACATCTCTTTTCTGTTTTTAACTGCATGTTTTCTGGCTTTTTGGTTTACCTCAACCCTATTGAGCTCTGTCCCCTCTTTCAGTTGAGTAAGACTCTCAGTCAGTACAGCTGGAATCCATTATGGTTTCAATACTGTCTCTCTTTATTTTCACCTTGTTTCGCTTCTATTTAGGTAAATACTAGCATTGCTCTCATTTAAATTTACAACTTCCAATGGCACTAGTTCATGTTGTACATTGGCCTTATCTGGCTGTATTTGTTCTTTCTTAGGCATTAACGGTCTTTCTGGTGGTGTCCCTTCTTATCTAGTGTTATTTAGGTTGGGGTGCCAATTTGCTCTATGTGCTAATGTTGCCGCCTGCAACGTTATGTCCATATGCATTTTACTGCATAGTTTTAGCAGCACTTTAATCGCGAACTGAATCACCTCTAATGCCAAACTTATAATGCTAGTCGTCTTGCTACTTTTCATAATGGAGACTTCTTCATTGTCTTCATTGAACAGAACATGCGAGGGGAAGAGTGGTGCAGACTGAATCACAGATGCCAACTGTGCTGACTCTTCTATCACCCCTTCCAGTTCCTTCTTGCTCTGTCCATTAATGGCCATTTGGTGTGAGTAATAGAGCTCGAGTAGCACATTATTATTATCGATCTCTGTCAATCTTGATTGATTTTGTCTCCTTCGTTATTGGCAAGTGAGGCTGAGCCAATGGTGTAGTGTGGTTCTCTACTTCATAAAACATTAGTAACTTCCCCTCCTGGTTTCCTTTCCACCCTGCACAACAAGGTTATTAGCAGAATACTGCTCCCCAGAGCTTTCCTTTTCAATAGATGTATTGATCTTTCCCTTGGGTTTTGATTGTAAATTGTAGTTTTACCGCCTTTGTTTAAGGTGGAGGGACATGTCGAGGCTTGGCTTCACTTCAATACTGATGGTAAGTTTCACAGCACGCAAAATCAGACAGTGATGCATGTATCTCACTGGGCAACGACACATCCTGCAAAATCAAACCAAGGTGAATGTGTCCTACCCGGCAGCGACACAGTCCAACAGTCAGATAATTTGTTAAATCACTTGCACCAAAGCACGCCCGCACAGGGCTCATGGCCCGCCGTTGTTATAGTTGCCACAAATGTGGTAGGCAGAACCTGATTCCTAATAACACTATGCAAGGTAATTTCTCCAACATCTCTTGTAGTAACCAACGATGCAAGCAGCCCAAAAGGCAGATCACTTGGCAAATGACTTGCACCAAAGCACATACACAAGGCACGTGGCCTTCTGTAGTTATGGTTGTCACAAGTGTGGTAGGCAGAGCCTAATTTCTAATGGCAGTATGCAAAGTAATTTCTCCAACGTCTCTCGTAGTAACAAACAGCGCACACATCCCAACAGGCAGATCACTTGGCAAATGAAATGCACCAAAGCGAATGCACACAAGGCGCATGGCCTTCTGTAGTTATAGTTGCCACAGGTGTTGTAGGCAAAGCATGATTTCCAATGGCAGTATGCAAGGTAATTTCTCGAATGACTCTCATTGTAACAAACAGAGTGAGAAGCCCAACAGCAAGAACCCTTGACAAATCATTTGTACCAGAGTAAACACATACAATGAATGTGAGTGGATTTTGTACCAGGTTACAAAATGTATGAGGTATTTGGATTGGTTAATAACTAAATATACATATAAATTACATAAGTGTTCCTTTCCTCATTGGTTTATCTGATGGCCCCTCTTGAGCCCAGCCCATCACAGATAATCTTTTCAGTACATCACTATATTGGCTACTAATTGGCTGGCATTATTTATTATAGGCGGTACGACACAAGGGGTTTCTATTGGTTGGCACAAAACACACCAACTGTGGGCAGTTTGACAAGATGTTAACATGTGAGAGACACATAGGTTGGGGAGACGAGAAGTCCATGGTCTGCACCAATTGCAATTTAAAGTACTCCCATCATTCCCAGGCGGTGTGGCATATCTCTGTCTTTGTATTTGGCCTTGTTTATCAGCTTGCATCTGTGTTTGCACTAAGGAGTTTCAGCAGGTGTCTTATCTGTACTTGGATTATAATGACTAGGTAGTGTTCTTCATGTCTTGGTCTCATGTTAGGAGACCGTGTTAGAGAATGAATTTCTTCTTATTTACTTGGTTCGTAGCTCATTCTGATGTTCATATTGTACTCTTTATGACTACTGAAGACACCCTTCATCTATCTGGTATAGACTCTTTTGGCATACTGATCTCATTCATCTTCACATCAATGACTGTGCCATTTATACCTTTATTAACTTGTAAGTCTACTGCTTCGAGTCCTTAGATTGGTTATCGTGTCCTTGTGTTCAGTAGATCCATTACTCCCTTCCATGCATCTGACCTTGGTGCTTGCTACAAACTACTATCTGGGCAGCTTCAAAGCTTTTAAAATAAATGTATTTTTGTGAATTCAGCATCTTTGCCTGAGGCCTTGCTAACTAATAGGCCTGTTGTATCCTTTGTGCTAGGAAAATGGATGTGCTTCTGTGCTTTTCATCTCCATATTAGAGAAGTATATTTGTCTGTTAATTTTACTTTCACCTTGTGCATCTGCCATATGTTGATTTCTTAGCCCATGTATTCTGCATCTATTCTGCCTATAATTCAGTCTGCCCTATCAGTGTTTTGAGACACTCTATTGGTATTCTAGAATCCTCATCCTTCTATATTATATACAGCACACTACTTGTGCTTTCTACTATCTAACTATAATCCCTACTGGTGTTGCACAACCTCACTAATTCTTTATGGAAAAGGCATGTACATTGACTATTTAAAGCATTGCTTCTTAGAACCTGGTTTAGTTGTTCTCGTCTCTCACCCCTAGACTCATGAGGTGGTAGGGCTTCCTCAGCTGGTATTGTTTCTCACGTGTACGGTAATGGTGAGGAGTAGGGACAGGATGTAATACTTGTATAGCAGGGGCACTAGGTGATACCTGCTTATTCATCCACCCCATTACACCCTATTTCTGTTATTGCTTATTTCTCAACTGTATTGATTTAATCGTGTTGGTAGATTCGTGGGAGAGGATTTGTTGAACACCTTCCTTCCTCTATCATTGGCCTTCCAATGCAATCACATCTATATAAAAATGTGCAGTTGATACCACCTCATGAAACCTAATATACCTGTATGGTTAAAACAAATAGTATGCCCTCTTATTAAAACATGACATTTAATTAGAGAATAAGCCTAACACTGGTGTGCTTTGAAACCAATAAAACCCAGAGAAGTATGTTAAAGGCATGAGCAGAGTGAGAGCCTTGAACAAGCCCCCTTGTGCTGTCACAGAAGGCAAGGAACTACATGGAGTCCCCTTCTTCCTTTCCACTGGCAAATTATGAAAAGGAAAAGGTGAGGGAGAAGGGGCGTGATGCATGCAGTGGGTGGTAAGTGGGTGGTAGGTGTATTTGGGCTGGTCTTGGAAGCTTGTTATTCTGGGGCCTGTGGGACAGCCACAGAGGGTAGAGGATGGTCATGTGGGAGGCTAGGTGGCAGGTAGAGCTGTTCTCCGGGCTTGGAAAATGGGCTCTTACCACTGGATATCGAAATGATGCGTGTCCCAGCCTTCTTAGGTCGACTTGCTAGTTTTATTACCAGCTTTATAGATAACTTTACACGCTTTTCATAAGTTACATTTAAGTTACATAAAGAACACAACGACACTGGCGGCCCATCACCCAGGCAGAGGGCTAACCAACTGATCAGGCAGGAACCTTCACCCACCCATTCCAGCACTCAAGCATCAACACTCCACATGACATCACAACATTCCTTCTTGCCCAGGCAAGCCATACACAACACATCTCCCCCTTTACATTAGCACACCTACACATGGAGAGCACTACACAACACACCTCCCCTCTCTGCATTAACCCACAACACACAAAACACTACGAGACACACCACCACTCACACCAACACACCCCATCCACACCGACTCGCATGACCAGGGTAAGCACACACCATGTGCACTAACTTTCCATTCCTGATGCACTGGCCAGGCACACCGAGAACATCAACCAATGTCACTGGCACACTCTGGTCTCTGGAAGGTGGAACGGGCCATGAATGAGCACACAGTGCAGCCAAACACAACTGCCTGCGTGCACGGAAACAAAACAGATGTGGCACACAACCACAAGATCGAAGTACATGTGTGACCCCGCATGACCAATACCAAGACCACAGACATGCCCACACCTAAACCGGGGGCGCTACCACCCGACACACATACCTCGTTAAACCATGCATGACTACCATCGCAGTCACACCCCGACTGACTGGGGGTGCTACCACCCAGAATTAATAGCTATTAACCCTGCATGACTACTACCACAGTCACACCCCTGCTCAACTGGCGGCACTACCACCACACACAAGCATACATACTTTACCCATGCATGACTACATCCACAGTCACACCCACGCTGAACTGGTGGCGCTACCACCACAAACAAGTGTATGCTGCTTAACCATGCGTGACTTCTACCACAATCACACTCATACTGTACTGGAGGCACTACCCCCAGACACCACACTATGTGGCACTTCCTCCCAAACGCCCTTGAGACCACATTTGGAAGGCAAAATATGCTGACCTGGCATTCACACACAATCAGCAAAACCATACTTACAAATTTGGTATACACATCACCCAAGCTCACCAAACACATAGGAGGCGCTACCCCCGCAATAACCTTGCAGCAAATCCACACCTGTACTAAAAAGAACTAGAGGCGCTACCCCCCAATCAGATTGCACACAACACCACACTCTTCCAGTACAGCTCATATTGTAAAGTGCAAGACATTTCCCAGTTGGTACCCACTCACAGACCAAATAAGTTATAAATACCAGTCCTATCTTATAGTCTCCAGTGTCCATGTTGCTTCCATGCAACATCGCCTGCAAAGTCTCAAAAGGTTTAGGACTACAGGTATACACTACATTCCCACTTTGCACCATACCATATGTTAGTCTGCTAGCATTATTAAACCTATGAGTCCATGTTGTCATGAGACAAAGTAAACGGTGAAAAGCCTCAAAGTAGTTAAAGCTACAAATTTAGAAAACACTGCCTCCTATACCCAGTAACCATTACATTCCACTACACAAACCAACAACACCGATCCGAACTCGTACCGAGATGAACCCAAAACCACTTTTACATCTAGTACATAACTCACTTGTGCACAGCTGTTCACAACAAAAGATGCAGCATGAAGAGCGAACAGAATCCCTGTAACACTCTCGCTATGCGGCTCCTTTCTTACTGTCCGCTTTGAAGACGCTTTCTGAAGAACCTACGAACTCCACTGTCCCGCGTCTCTAAATGGAAACACCATACCGCAGATCATCCCTCTGACCTAGAATCTCACCAAAGTCTCTGTTGTCCATCCCACAGTACATAGCAGCTTCTCCACAGGTACAACGAACACAGACGGATTTGTCCCACGTCAGACAGCAGAAAAAGAATCCTTCTGAAGATGCTCCTTCCTGCCAAGCCGCACTAGAGACCCATTCCTGTGCTCAGACTTGATGTGAGCAGCCCTGCATCATGCACCGCCACTCCATACAAACTCTCTTTAAGTCTGATTTCAATTAGAGACACCCGCTGGCCAGTGCCTGCCATCTTCAACCCGCTTCACGCACAGCTCCATCTGGGCCACCGTGACCCAGGGTCGACAGCCCTACACTTCCTGGTTCGTCAGGATGTCAAAAGGACCTTTCCTCGCACAACCAAGCCTCACCTTCCTTT
The DNA here is from genome assembly GCF_040938575.1 of Ambystoma mexicanum. NCBI lineage: Eukaryota > Metazoa > Chordata > Amphibia > Caudata > Ambystomatidae > Ambystoma > Ambystoma mexicanum. The sequence continues at coordinate 866,366,569 of NC_090937.1, forward strand.
CCAGACAATACGGAACACGTCCTCATTGATCACCAGTGATGAACCGTTCTTTTGTTTGAAACACTCTAAGGGTTCTGACGGATCGGCAACTCCCCACGGTGCCATAGTGACATCATCACTCCATACAGAGCGCAACACGGTGCGTAGCACTGGCTCCAACCGTCAACTCAGCCCACTGCTAGTGCATTACTATCTTTGCAGCTGAAAGTGCATAATAACACCCAAATCAGTGAGACAAGGTCCAGCTTACACGATCCTTCCTGCACACCCTATTTCCACGCTCTACACCAACATGACTAGGGGTGCTTTGGCACTGTCCATCAGCTAACCAGCTCTCTCCAGCCCCCTTAAAGTTTTCTCCCATTCATGAGCAACCTTCATCGCTCCGGCAGAGGAACTATGCCCTCCCCATATCCTGCTTATGGGGATACAGCTTCTTGGTCCTCAAGGGAGCACTTCCTTTTGAAGTTACTTCAAACAGAGCTCCCGGCTAAAACGTTCTCCTTTCCCTTCCTGCCCTGGTTGATGGGCCTAACGTGTTTGTCTTTGGCGGCAGTGAGTCCTCTTTCCATTCCTTCTGCACCCCCTGCAGCAGATTTCAATTTATCGACACGTAGGTTCTTCTTTAAAGACCAGCTCATCGCCAATGGAATGAAGCAGCACCCAGCCTTCTTAGGTTGACTTGCTAGGTTTATTATCAGCTTCATGGGTATCTTACAAGCAGTTTCATAAGTTACATTTAAGTTACATAAAGGACATAAAAACACTGGCGGCCCATTACCCAGGCAGAGGGCTAACCAACCGACCACGCTGAAACCTTCACCCACCGATTCCAGCACTCAAGCATCTTGGGAAACTTGGGTGTTTGGTTCCCAATGGGATCAACGAGGAGATTAACTATCACTGTTTTTTATAATCTTGTAATTTCTTTGCTTTTAGGTATATGCTTCTAGCTACTATATGCTGCGGTATACCCTGTGTGTTATGGATCTAGGCCACCTCGCTGTGTTTCCTGGACAATAGTCTGGGACCCAAGGTGACGTCTGCTGACGACACCATTGCAGTGGGGGTGTACATAAAGAATGACTCATGTGCCATTAATCTAACTGCCGGTTTTCCTCTAGCAAATTTGTCGGATTGTACCAATGACTGTACTAAACAGCCCCAGATGCCGTCACTTGACGACACGGTCCAGTTGGGGCAAAAACATATTAATGTTGATATAGATTTTATTACCATGTGTTTACTTGGAAAATTCCTTGAAGCAGCCCAGCTACTTTTTGGGCTCTTCTGTATTCGCTACTTCCTTTTCATGACTCTCTCCTCGTTACTATTTATCTCTTTTATCTACTTTTTTTCACTCCTGTTATATATGCCCAGCTGTGATTTTCCATATAACTTTTTTCACTGATTTCTGCATCAGGGCTTGCATTGGAGTATTTCTTCTACACTATGTTTTTCACATACCTTGTTTTTTTACATTATTTTGTTACCACAATTCTTGACACATTCCCATCAAGGCTGATAATTAGTTTTTATCTTTGAACTCCTGCTCGGAGAACCGTATGCAGCCTGTAGTCCCAGACCGCGTGCCCCTCCAGGTCGCGGTCACGTGGTGTAATAAAGGAGCGTTGTCTCGGCAACGCTCCGATGCGAACAACGCAGTTACACGCCAGCAAGCGAGAGGATCAGTCCGACTCCTCGCTGGTCTCATGGTAAGCCTCCTTGATGCTATGACACGTATTTTTCACACGGATTCCACCCGTGTTTCTTACATAGCTTTTCTTACATTTCAGCCTATCTACTGAAGGCTGCGCCTCGGCGCTGACATTCTCCGGGCAGTTTTCTGCCTACCTCATGGTTCTTGTTTACCAAGCCACTTTCTATGCAAGCATTCCACCATTTTCTCAGGTAAATGCTTTCTGCATCTCTTGTCACCGTCAACCTCATTATAAACAGACCTCTCATTGCTCTTTCTCTTTCTGTTTTATATTCTATGTATCAATCAATCTCGACTTCTTCTACCACTACAATGATTGGTATGTTATTTACATTTTTTATGCAAATGTGCATTTTGATACACTGTCTTTTGGATGTTATGAAATCGTACATGTTAATTGCAGACTTGCCCCGATGAAGGATTTGTAAATCCGAAATGCATTGGCAAAAATGTTCTGGTCTGATGTAAAATGCTAGTGGCTTTTTTCTTCCTCACTAAGAAGATATTAGTGACGCCTCACTGAACTTCTATGAGTATCATCATTTTTGAATATGTAAACATTTTACTTTGGAATTTATCAAGCTCTGGAGAGTTTACATTACGTATATACCCTGATTGGGTCTTCTAAGAGAGCAGCTGTCTTACCCTGCATCCCACTTGGTCTTTGGCTTCTTGTGTATTTTGAATTTGGGTGTCTCCTTATTCATCACAGCCAGCTCCTTTTTATAATTTGTTGACAAGGAATTTTCAAGGAAATTAACTTTTTCACAGAAACGAATATTTGAGAAACGTGAACATCTCGCAGTGGTGCCCACTCTTTTTGTTTTCTACATCTTGCACTGTTACAAATATATGGCACCTGATACAGAAAAGGTGAAAAATAACAGGGAGTGACCAGGCATCAGGAATCAACAGAATACATTGTATAATTAAGGACTTTGGCATGTTGATGGTTTCCAGTATTTTAATGGATTTTATCAGATTTTAGTTTCGATCTTTGGTACGTGTATATAATGTGCAAAGATTTCAAATGCATATTTATATATGCTTGCTGTTTGATGGATTCTATTGCGAAAATTAACATTGAGTTGAGTTGATTAAGGACTGGTGATAAGCCTGCTACTTAAAAACATGTTTAACAGCAAAAGGCTTACATACTAGAACACATGTTGGTTTGGTGGTAATGAACGAGAACTCAATAGTGTTCCTTAACTGTTGTCCTCAATAGTGGACACCAATAAAGGGTCGCCAGGGGCAGCAGCTCCTGCCCTGGCAATCCCATCGGTACTCCTTTCACTGGCTATTCTATCTCTGACCCACGCACCAAGTTGGCCTGATCTCAATCACTAGCACTTGACATTCTAAGCATGCACAGCCCTGACTTATTTTTAAAATCGTAATTGCCTGAACAAGCAGAAGCCACTATAGCAAACATCTCATACATTGCCACGAGGAAACTAAACATGTTCTACATTAGTATTCAAGGCTGTGTGCAGAATGCTTGATATCTGTCACTTTTTCGGAAACTGTACAAAACACGCATCTATGAGATGTTTTGTGAATTTGAGAAACCATCCATGTTCTGTACCATGTATAGAAAGGATGGAACGGGCTAAGTGATGTAAGTGGCTGCTGCTAGTAAATGGTTTCATGATGCAGCTTGTGACGGGTGTAAGTGCATGAAAGCCGACTCAACCATTCATTCTTACAATGTGGATACATGATGTACCATGGATTGGGTGCAGCGTGTTCTGTGGTGTACAGTGCTCAAAGCTGTATAAATAGCAATCTAATAAAACATACAAGATTTAATGAACACGTCCCTGTACAGATGTCTTTACCATTTTCAGGTTAATTTAGAATATAGGTTGGTGCTATGCAAGTCAGCTTTTTCAAACATATTCCCCTTGTGAAAGACTGTGATGGGAAGAGATGTGGTCCACTTTCTTAATTGCAGACTGTGCATCCAGGATGCCTGACTGCAATCCCAGCTTCCCCACTTGACCAAACCTTGTGATTCTAGGCAAATCAATTGCTCATAAATTATCTTTAGCTGTTCAAACTGGACAGAGAAGTCTATATTTGGCATATGATCGAAAGGTCTGAGCATGTGAGGCAGTGCCTTACAAATGCTGACTTCAGCTGTCATGTGAAACGATGGCAGGACTTGGCTGATTTAGTCTGCACTTTGCATGATGCCAGCACTTGAACATTGTGAGGATGTACTTTGCATATGATAGCGGCACTTGAACATTGTTTGGATGTACTTTGCATATGATGGCAATACATGAGATATGAGGCTTAACCTGGAATAAGATGTCGCTTGAGACCATGAGGCTGCGCTGAGCATATTATGACAGAATATGGACAAGCAAAGCTACAATTAGCATAGTATGACTATACTTGTTGTGTGGGGGTTCGGCTATCATAGAAAGGAGATGAAGGTGCCTATGAGGCTGGACAGGAAGGCATTTTCCCTAGTCTGTGATGGATTTTAATCCCAATTTGTTGGGAGTGCCCTTGCTATATCATGACGATGTGCAGGGCAGACCTATGCTGCACTTTCATTAATATACAGCTGGCATCAGACAATACGTCTTTGTCTGCTTTAGTGCTATTTGTCATTGTATTAATCACACACGTATTGTAGATACGTTTCTCGTTTGATATGCTATTTTCTGTGATGTCATCAGGGCCAAAGGGCATATAACATCCCTTCCTGTGATGTAATCAGGATCAAAATTCACGTGGTGACACGTCATGTTGTGTCATCAGGTGTGGAATGTCACTCCTAGTATCCCTGGGATTTTGGCGAATAGACATCTCTGCGATTTGTTTGGTTGTCTGTCACTGAATTGTGACTAAATGGCACATCTGTTTGTAGCTCTGAGACCTGCATTGCTGGACCATAATGATACCAGAAACGTTTCAGCAGCTCTTAAAGCCTTATTACAAGCAGTTAGGCACTGCTGTGGGTAACTGCAACGTAAACAATGTTTCAAAAATATCTTACTTTGAAATCGAAATTTCCCATTTAAAGCAATGGGGATGCCAGTTATTTTAATGATAGCCTTTCCAAGTAAATCTAAAATTGCAGAAAATAATGTGAATAAAATGTTAATGTAACAACACATGTGGAAGTGTTTTCGACATAAATGTCGTAGTAGGTGTCAAACCTCGTGGTTCTATGTTTCCATGCAGTGATAGACAGATAAAGTTCCTTTGTTCAGTAGGAACAAGATATGTTTGAAATTAATGTTCATTGTTCTGCGCTGCTAGAAAACTAAAATGCTTCTCATATGATGTCTGAGAAGACTGGCTACAAGGAGCATTGAACTGTGACGTTTGAGCGGAACGTTTTAATTAGATAATAAACATGGTTGCCGAAATGAGTGGGGTAACTGGGTACAAGTAATATGACCCCATTATACAGAGAGCGTAATTATCTGCTGCTTCACAATAGTTTTTTTGACAGCACTACAGAATTGCAACCCTTCCATATTCTAACTCTTTTGGCCCCGAGCTATGCTGTGTTTTCACACTTTCCACAGCACGCACGCTAGATCTCTCTATGGGGTCCTTGGTCTTAATATTTCGAAGACCATCAAACAGAAATACTGATAACGTATTTGGTAATAGTGATGTCTCAGCAAAATTATGACATTCTGTCAATCCCCATTTAGTATTCACATTAAACTTAATTAGAAACGAAGGTATTACCACCAGTGGTGGCTGGCCCATGAGGGCGGGAGGGGTGGAGCCCCACCAACAATGACACCCCCCACCATGTCCACGAGTAACAGCAAAATCCTGTTTCTCATGGGCATGGTGGGGGTTTCACTGAATGTGCAGTGGGGAGCGTTGAAAATGGCCATCCCTACCGCACATGCTCAATGCAGTGCCCTCCCGGGCCAGCAGTGAAAGCCGATAAACTCAGCAGAAAAGGGTGCTGGGGCGTTAAGAAAGAAACACCCCCAAGGCATTCTTTTCTTCACCCACGCCCCCTGTCCTATCCCTCAAACAAACCAGGGTGGGGTCAGACTTGGAGATCCCACCCCAGTCTGTGCAAGAGATATGACAGGGAGCAAATCAAGCCTCTGAGCATAGACCCTCCTTCTAAGAGGAGGGTCTATGCTCAGAGGCTGGGGGCTCAGGTCTACAACAGAGTGATGTCACTGATCCCTAGCCACATGCTGGAACTTTACTGCAAAGAAACAAAACTAAACACAGCCCAGGCTCTGTTTGGCTTTGTTTCCCAGTTCCAGCATGTGGGTGGGGCTCTCCAGAAGTCCAATGCCAGAGAAGAGAGTAGTCGCAGGCTGGGATCCATCTAGGGCTGGACCTGGAATTAGGAGCACTGAGGCAGCCGTCGTCGGACGTGAGGTAAGTCAAGTTTGAAAGTCAGTCTCTGCACTACAGAACTCAGTACTCGGGCTGTGTGAGGCTGCCTGCTGTTCAAAATACAAAAGCAGACAATCACACAGGAGTTTTTTCCGCATGTAAGCTCAGGCTGAGCTTATATGCAATAAACTCCTGTTTGATCGTCTGCTTTTATATCTTGAATAGCAGCCCTGGCCACCTGCTATTTAGAAATCAAAGCAGGCAGCAGCCAGCACTCAGTGCAGAAACGATCAAACAAAAACAAATGCTGGTGCTGGAAGTAAGGCCTGTGTTACAGGCCTTACTTCCAGCCCCAGCATCTATTTTCTGAAGCCAGCGGGCGGGGGCATTGGGAAGCAGAGGGTTGGAAATGGTGAGCACTGTCCAGATGCCCCAGGTCTGGGGAACCTGGGCAGTGCTCTCCATTGCCACCCCACCACTTTCCAATACCACCCCATCCTGGGTAAGGGGTCCCCCACTGCAGGGGTTTTCATGCAGTATGTGGGTTTGTGTGCATAGAAACCCCTGCACCATGGAGACACCCTACCCACGAGGGGACTGGAATCATTTAACACACACGGAAAAGAAAAAATGCAGGCACCTTTACAGATTCAGGAAGCTCTTCTATTAGAGTTCTGTCCAGGCGCTCTGGGACAAAATACATGCACACCTCCCAATGTGCATAAGAGGGACTGCACCAACACACGTGTCTTCACAGAAAAGGCCATTGCAGCCATCGTCATCAGTCTTTACTAATTGGATGCTCCAAATATCAAAGACTGTTTTTTATATTCACATATTTATTCGAATTTTACAAAATACAATTAACATGCAATATTACAATGCTACATCCCATGTTTACAAACACAGATACAAAGTTCACATGTGTGGTTGAAATAGCAGCTCAGGATAGTCTAGAAAATAATCCATTAATGCAAAAATATCACAGCTCCAGAAATCTACCCCAGATACCTTCATATACGTCTCTTTTTGTGTTTCTGCACAGGATTAACCTTTCCAATGTCTACACTTGGCATATGATCGAAAGGTCTGAGCATGTGAGGCAGTGCCTTACGAATGCTGTCTTCAGCTGTCATGTGAAACGATGGCAGGACTTGGCTGATTTAGTCAGCACTTTGGATATGAGGGCAGCACTTGAACATTGTGAGGATGTACTTTGCATAAAATGGCAGCACTTGCATATTGTGAGGATGTACTTTGCATATGATGGCAGCACTTGAACATTGTGAGGATGTGCTTTGCATATGATGGCAATACCTGAGATATGAGGCTTAACCTGGAATAAGATGTCACTTGAGACCATGAGGCTGTGCTGAGCATATTATGACAGAATATGGACAAACAAAGCTACAATTAGCATAGTATGACTATACTTGTTGTGTGGGGGTTCAGCTATCATAGAAAGGAGATGAAGGTGCCTATGAGGCTGGACAGGAAGGCATTTTCCCTAGTCTGTGATGGCTCTGTTGGGAGTGCCCTTGCTATATCATGACGATGTGCAGGGCAGACCTATGTTGCACTTTCATTAATATACAGCTGGCATCAGACAATAAATCTTTGCTTTAGTGCTATTTGTCATTCTATTAATCATACACTTATTGTAGATACGCTTCTCGTTTGACATGCTATTGTCTGTGATGTCATCAGGGCCAAAGGGCATATAACATCCCTTCCTGTGATGTAATCACGATCAAAGTTCACGTGGTGACGCGTCATGTCATGTCATCAGGTGTGGAATGTCACTCCTAGTATCCCTGGGATTTTGGTGAATTGACATCTCTGCGAGTTGTTTGGTTTTCTGTCACTGAATTGTGACGCACAGTAAATGGCACATCTGTTTGTAGCTCTGAGACCTGCATTGCTGGACTCCATAATGATACCAGAAACCTTTCAGCAGCGCTTAAAGCCTTATTACAAGCAGTTAGGCACTGCTGTGGGTAACTGCAACGTACACAATGTTTCAGAAATATCTTACTTTGAAATCGAAATTTCCCATTTAAAGCAATGGGGATGCCAGTTATTTTAATGATAGCCTTTCCAATTAAATCTGAAATTGCAGAAAATAATTTGAATAAAATGTTAATGTAACAACACATGTGGAAGTGTTTTCGACATAAATGTCGTAGTAGGTGTCAAACCTCGTGGTTCTATGTTTCCATGCAGTGATAGACAGATAAAGTTCCTTTGTTCAGTAGGAACAAGATATGTTTCATATTAATGTTCATTGTTCTGCGCTGCTAGAAAACTAAAATGCTTCTCATATGATGTCTGTGAACACTGGCTACAAGGAACATTGAACTGTGAGGTTTGAGCGGAACGTTTTAATTAGATAATAAACATGGTTGCCGAAATGAGTGGGGTAACTGGGTACAAGTAATATGACCCCATTATACAGAGAACGTAATTATCTGCTGCTTCACAATAGTTTTTTTGACAGCACTACAGAACTGCGCCCCTTCCATATTCTAACTCTTTTGGCCCCGAGCTATGCTGTGTTTTCACACTTTCCACAGCACGCACGCTAGATCTCTCTATGGGGTCGTTGGTCTTAATATTTCGAAGACCATCAAACAGAAATACCGTATTTGGTAATAGTGATGTCTCAGCAAAATTATCACATTCTGTCAATCCCCATTCAGTATTCACATTAAACTTAATTAGAAACAAAGGTATTACCACCAGTGGTGGCTGGCCCATGAGGGCGGGAGGGGTGGAGCCCCACCAACAATGACACCCCCCACCATGTCCACGAGTAACAGCAAAATCCTGTTTCTCATGGGCATGGTGGGGGTTTCACTGAATGTGCAGTGGGGAGCGTTGAAAATGGCCATCCCTACCGCACATGCTCAATGCAGTGCCCTCCCGGGCCAGCAGTGAAAGCCGATAAACTCAGCAGAAAAGGGTGCTGGGGCGTTAAGAAAGAAACACCCCCAAGGCATTCTTTTCTTCACCCAAGCCCCCTGTCCTGTCCCTCAAACAAACCAGGGTGGGGTCAGACTTGGAGATCCCACCCCAGTCTGTACAAGAGATAGGACAGGGAGCAAATCAAGCCTCTGAGCATAGACCCTCCTTCTAAGAGTAGGGTCTATGCTCAGAGGCTGGGGGCTCAGGTCTACAACAGAGTGATGTCACTGATCCCCAGCCACATGCTGGAACTTTACTGCAAAGAAACAAAACTAAACACAGCCCAGCCTCTGTTTGGCTTTGTTTCCCAGTTCCAGCATGTGGGTGGGGCTCTCCAGAAGTCCAATGCCAGAGAAGAGAGTAGTCGCAGGCTGGGATCCATCTGGGGCTGGACCTGGAATGAGTAGCACTGAGGCAGCCGTCGTCGGACTTGAGGTAAGTCAAGTTTGAAAGTCAGTCTCTGCACTACAGAACTCAGTACTCGGGCTGTGTGAGGCTCCCTGCTGTTCAAAATACAAAAGCAGACAATCACACAGGAGTTTTTTCCGCATGTAAGCTCAGGCTGAGCTTATATGCAATAAACTCCTGTTTGATCGTCTGCTTTTATATCTTGAATAGCAGCCCTGGCCACCTGCTATTTAGAAATCAAAGCAGGCAGCAGCCAGCACTCAGTGCAGAAACGATCAAACAAAAACAAATGCTGGCGCTGGAAGTAAGGCCTGTGTTACAGGCCTTACTTCCAGCGCCAGCATCTATTTTCTGAAGCCAGGGGGCGGGGGCATTGGGAAGCAGAGGGTTGGAAATGGTGAGCACTGATGCCCCAGGGCTGGGGAACCTGGGCAGTGCTCTCTATTGCCACCCCACCACTTTCCAATGCCACCCCATCCTGGGTAGGGGGTCCCCTACTGCAGGGGCTTTCATGCAGTATGTGGGTTTGTGTGCATAGAAACCCCTGCACCATGGAGACACCCTACCCACGAGAGGACTGAAATCATTTAACACACACAGAAAAGAAAAAATGCAGGCACCTTTACAGATTCAGGAAGCTCTTCTATTAGAGTTCTGTCCAGGCGCTCTGGGACAAAATACATGCCACCTCCCAATGTGCATAAGAGGGACTGCACCAACACACGTGTCTTCACAGAAAAGGCCATTGCAGGCATCGTCATCAGTCTTTACTACTTGGATGCTCCAAGTATCAAATACTGTTTTTTATATTCACGTATTTATTCGAATTTTACAAAATACAATTAACATGCAATATTACAATGCTACATCCTATGTTTACAAACACAGATACAAAGTTCACATGTGTGGTTAAAATAGCATCTCAGCATAGTCTAGAAAATAATAATCCATTAATGCAAAAATATCACAGCTCCAGAAATCTACCCCAGATACCTTCATATACGTCTCTTTTTGTGTTTCTGCACAGGATTAACCTTTCCAATGTCGACATCTTCTCCGAATCCCTCATCCATTCAGAAACATGTGGAGTCTGTTCACTCTTCCACTTCCTTAAAATATTTTTCTTAGCAGATAGCGATGCTCTTAAGAAGCAACATCTCTGTGAATATGATAAATCCTCTTCTCCTAGAATGATACTCTCAAAATCATAATCCACATCCATCATTAAAACTCGATTCATTGTCAGTGTTACCTCCCTCCAGAAGTCCCTCACAGAACCACATTCTCATATCATGTGCTCAAATGAACGCATCCTTTGTTTGCATCTCCAGCATGCCTCAGACATTAACAAGCCCCTCTTAAATAATTTCTGTGGAGTCCAACACACCCTATTCAGGATTTTAATTTGTCTTACTCTTTCCCCTAAATTCAATGATGTTAAAGAAACATTCCTGCAAATATTGTCCCACCTACCCTCAGACATCTCTGAATGATTACCTCACACCATTTCACTAGAAGATTTTCATTGGGAACCCTAAACTGTTCTAGGAGTTTATACACCTTGGGGGCGATGTGTCCATTCTTCTTGAACTCTAGGAGCCAATCCATCCAATCTTTGCAGACCTCCGGGATCTTATTCCCCACTGCTTTCTTTCATTTACTATATTCTCCGTTTGTGGCATTGTCAAGTTTCTTTTCTAGTGTCAATCTTTCAAATGAAATCCATTTCCGGTCCTTGTATCAAAGACTGTTGATGCTCCTTGGAATGAGTTGGAGGAGGCAACACAAAAGTGACTTTAGAATAATAAGTTGCCAGAAGTAAGCCAAGTGCCAAATAACTTTGTGGTGCAAAACGGGATTGTACTAATAATATAAGCAATGCTATAGTCATCATTAGGCTTTATTTTATAGTAGCATGCGATAAACTTCATAGCTTATGCTAATATATTATGCAGCATGATATATTTACATAACTTAAATTTCGGGGGAGGGGAGGCAACCATTCAATTGTTGGGAGAGGCACTAACTTTGGAGACAGTGGTGGAGGGGCAAATGTATTTGCACAGGGGGCATCTAACTTCTTTACGCATTATAATAAGAGAGACTAATCTGGTACACCTTTATTTATTATTATTGTTTTCTTTATTCATTGTTTGCTTCATTGTTTGCTTTTTAGGCACTTATACAATAAGAAAATACTGTTTCAATGCACCACAGATCAAGGGAGGGAGCAGGAGTGGGAAATACAATACATACATACATTAAATACATTAAAACACAATAAATAAGAGCAGTGGGGGGATGAGGAAAACAGGACAAACCTACTATGCCTTGGGATTAATTCAGAACGTGCAGGTGCAGAAAGGGAGAAAGCTGAGCTGTAGGGTGAGCCACAGATGAAGTGCTAGGAATGTAGTAATGTTGCAAGCAGTTAAATCTCTCCTTTAACTCTGAAAACACCCACCTAAGGACTGCTGTGAGAATGAGGGGCCTCCTGTCCCCCCTCTACTCTTCTAATCACTCCCTTGACATGAACATACTAACTTGGTGATTTTGATTGCCTAAAAATGTATGAAGGTGAATGAAGGTGCTAACAATGAAATGCTCACGTTAGTAATTGTTGCACTTTTTATCATCTGTGTCCTGTTCTGTCTGGTAAATGTGAACAACGTGGAGACTAAAGACAAGATATTCTTTCCTTACAGAAAGAAGGTTCCCTTCAAAATTGTTTGTGCCTCTAATGGTGATGCTGGGGGGAAGCGCAAGAAAAAAAGTATTGATTAAGTCAGATCGGTGCCTAAAATGAAAGAAACTGCTGGTATGTGTCTGAAAAAATGTATGCTCTACAATGTTCTCTAGCGTTTTGCACATTTTCTTAATGAAATGTGCTATACTTCATTGGAAGCACTCATTTTGTTTTGTAGATGCAATATTTGTTTAATGTTGATTAGTTTGACAAACAAGACTGGGGAAACTATGCTAGACTGGCATTTTGGTGCAGCCAGTTTGGATATAGTTTTGCACTACGGCATGCATTTTGGCACGTTGTGAGTGTACTGGCATAAACTGGCAGAACCAGTGTGCGCATATTGTCTTATAGTATCGTTATTGGCATTATGTGCAAAGCAAACATGAGTATGTTCTTATATGTGAATACTGGCATGTATTGGTGTAGCCAGTATGAAAAAGTATGGGCAGAGCCAGCATGAACATCTTTTTATACTTGCCCATATTGTGGGCAAAGGCATCATGAAAACCCTGTGTACATTGGTGTTTTGCATCTATTGGATTTTTTTCATGAGTTACCGTACAAAACGCAATTGCAAACTGTTTTGCTTTTTACCCAGTTTTTGTAAATGGTGCGGTCTAAAATGCACCATTTCACCCATTATTTGACAGAAAATCTCGGGGGGAGAACCGCCCCAAACTCAGCTGGTGTGGAGTGGGCTCCCACGCTACGCTCGGTCACTCTGGCATATCGAGACAAATACATACGCCCATCCAGTTAAAAAATTCACCAGCCGCCACTGATTACCATTAAATTGTGTGTAGGTAGTACTGCCATTCGCCAGCAGAGTTTTAAATAAAAGATGTATTTTTACTTTATTGTTTATAAATGGATAATCTGGTGGAATGGTAAAACAGGTGATGTTTGGAAGTACCTCTTTTACCATTACCACCAAACTCATAATGTGCCCACATCCATTACTAGTAGCGCTGCATGTCCAGGTCGACACTCGAGTTGGCCATTGACCAATCAATTATGATATTTTGTGCATTGTGTTTTCTTTTGAATAGCCTCTCCCGATGGTCGTAGACATTTTTGCACTACCTGTCTATATAATTGTTGGTTTCTAATATGCTTTCAAGTGTATACCTGACAGGAGTAGACACTGTCATTTCTGTTCATTATATCTTGCTGTGTGTGTGAATTCCCTTTGGTTTTTTGATTACATGAATGGTGTTGGTTAGGTATGATTGATGTGTGGGTTATGTTTGTGTAGAGACGTGTGTGTGTGATACATGGAGTTATCTGATGGTGTTTTCCCTCTCTGTTTCATTGTACCTAGGTACTTGTCTTTATATTATTGTTTCTTTACTGTATACAGTATTTGTTTCGTAATAAAATGTTGATTATGCATATCACTTTCTGACTGTTCATATTGCACGCGTGGGGCCTTCTTCTTTGTGTTTTTCATTGAATTAACCCCATTTGGCCCATTGTGTCTTTAAGTAAATTGGGGCCACCTCTTTTTTGTGTTGTTTGCATGCCCAGGTCTGACATCTCTGCCATTTTACTGTCAACCTCTAAGCTAACAAAGCCCTCAGAAAGCCTTGCTCTTTATCAGGGTGAGGAACTATAGTGTGCAACCTTTTTGATGCCCCACTCTCCTCCGGAAATTCACAGTACTATTCACTTTGCAAGAGGTATGTTATGTTGTACACAGCTGTTATACTTATTTTACACCATGCCGCTCTTATTAAACCGCATATATTGAAAATGGCCACTAACCATACTAACAAGCAGGTGACACCGTAGTTGGGTTCTTAAAATAAGTGTTGCTGTCATTAAGATTGAAAGTCCAACAAGGGAGAATAAATGAGGGTAGGTTTCATACAGGTACATGATCACAATGTGTCATTTAATGATTCCATATCACCACAGATTGCTGGCTTCAACATATACATGTTAAAAAACGAATGGTCAATACATCTTTAATAAAACACATAAGGCAGAGAGAAAGAAAGAAAAAAAGAATAGCGCAACAGAATGTGGAAAGGTTTAAGGACAAAAAAACAAAATATATAGTAAGTTGATAACATTAATGTCCTATACTTCAATCGGGTTCTTAAGAAGATACTCCTTTTGAATCACAATCGGATCTATGGTTGCAAAAGTTATTGTCAACCACAAAGGTCCAATCTCATATTTCCAATTGGTACACCCTCCTTGTGTTCAAGAGGGAAGGAAATAAATAGAAATACAATCATATGTAGTGAATACAATCAATGTGAATAGGTGAGACAATGTCCAAATAAAATGTTTGTCTTCCATCCAAAATAATATAAAGCGGAAAATGTCCTACTTTCAATTAAAACCCGGATCGGGTTAGTTTTCTTCAGGACTGATTTCTTGTTTCTTTAACAAATTAGAAAGAGAAGATATGTATAAGAAACCATGAGGAAGATAACAATAGTGCTGAAAAAATAAAATAAGGGGTTTACCACAGAAGGCACTTATTTCATGGGACATAATGTTCATGGGCTAGTCTATAGGAGTCCTAGGATCACCAACGTAGCCCTGGGAGTAAAAGAATGCTGACAAAACACCAATGACGGTTGAGGATAGGCATAGAAAATTGGGTAAACGTAGGCTGGTTCATGTTAAAATAGGGAGGAAATGCTACTTACATGCCCAAGATATGAGGGTTTAAGGGTCTGCATACCTTGTGTTACTCAATTAAGATTGAAAGTGGCAGACATTTCAAAAAGATCAAATGAAAATATCCAGAGAGAAGGATAAAAAGATTACAGGAATGTTTGTTTCTAGGTTTCCAACTGAATATCACACTTTGCACTATTTGGGAACAAATAAACTGAGCTGTTAACACGTGTTTCTTTTACAAATAATTAACATATAAGTTAAAAATGAGTAGAACAAGCATTGGTGCAAGGATGCAAACCTGGTGGACACCTTTTTTAATCTTAAATAATTCAGGCAGTTCACCATCTATGCCAAGTCTAATTCTAGCATTTGAATTTAAATGCAGCGCCCTTGCAACTATTAAGCTATCCACAAGATGGCAACTTCTTTCTCGTGTACAATGTATGCAACTTTTGTAAATATCTGTATATCCTGTAATACTTGTAAATATCTGCATATCCTGCTTCTGTAAGTAATGTATTTCAACGTATGATTCACTGTAACTAAGCTTTGCATATTCTTGTAACTGCTGCGCCCTGATACCCTTGGGTCAAACAACAAACAAGATGTCTTGTGGAATGATATGATATTGTATTCACATCTCTCTCATACACAAGTGTTTCAGAGCATGACCAAGCAAAGGGAGGGGAACAAGGGAGAATAAAAACAGCGATCTTGCTAGGCCCAGTGGCATTAAGAACGCGCAAGTGCAAGGAAAGGGGAAAAGGGGGGAAGTGAGAGGAAGGGGGAGGAAGGGGGAGTGGCACAAAGAAGAGAACAGAATAAATAATAAGTGCAGCAAATTAATAAATGCAATAAATATAATAAATACAGGCAGAGGCAAGTGCCTAACTTGTCAGAGAGGGTATAACCGATAAGTGCAGAAGAAAAGTGGGGGATTGTATGGGTACAGATACAGATCCCAGTGCAGGGGTTGGCTCAGAGGCAGTGCAGGAGGGTGAGCAGATACCTGGGCCCGAAGGACAAAGGGTGGCCAGGAGCATGGTGCCGATGAGAGAAAGCAGATCAGCAGGGGAAAAGAGGGGCAAAGGCAGAAGCGAAGAGTAATGTCTTGAGGTGCTTCTGGAACCAAAGATGGTTCTCCTCAAGTTTCAATGTACCGGGAAATTGTTCCAAAGGCAGGCCCCCGCAGAAGACAGAGATCTACCCCCAGCTTGTTTCTTGGAAAAACAACTGACCCTGAGGGAGTTAGACGTAGAGGAGCGAAGGGCTCAAAAGGGAAGGTATTTACGGAGGGATAGTTGAAGGTATTTTTAACCCAGGCCCCATAAACCTTGTGGACAATACAGAGGGTTTTAAATGTAATCCTTGCATCCATTGGGAGCCAACGAAGGGATTTAGAGCTGGAGAGATATGATCCCAGGGCTTGAGGCCAAGAATACGTTTTACAGTCCAGTTCTGGATTAGTTGTAAGGGGCGGAGAGTGGAGACAGGTACATTAAGAAAGAGGCTGTTGCAGTAGTCCAGCCTAGAGAGAAGCAGAGCTTGGGAGACAGTGAGCTTCTAGGGGAAGGAGAGGAAAGGCTGAGTACCTCTGAGGAAGTGCAGTAGGAAGTTAGACTTTTTAGAGATGTCAAATATACTGAGCTGCTAACACATGTTTCTTTTACAAATAGTTGACATGTAAGTAAAAAATTAGTAAAACAAGCATTGGTGCAAGGATGCAAACCTGGTGGACACCTTTTTTAATCTTAAATAATTCAGACAGTTCACCAACTATGCCAAGTCTAACTCTAGCATTTGAATTTAAATGCAGCACCATTGCAACTATTAAGATGTCTTGTGGAATGATATGATATTTTATTTGTATCGCTCTCATACACAATTGTTTCAGAGCGTGACCAAGCAAAGGGAGGGGAACAAGGGAGAGTAAAAACAGCGATCTTACTAGGCCCAGTGACATTAAGAACACGCAAGTGCAAGGAAAGGGGAAAAGTGGGAAAGTGCGAGGAAGGGGGTAGTGGAAAGTGCAGCACAAAGAAGAGAACAGAATAAATAGCAAGTGCAGTAAATTAATAAATGCAATAAATAAATAAAATAAATACAGACAGAGGCAAGTGCCTAATTTGTCAGATAGAGTATAACTGATAAGTGCAGAAGAAAAGTGGGGGACTGTATGGGTACAGATACAGATCCCAGTGCAGGGGGTTGCTCAGAGGCAGTGCAGGAGGGTGAGCAGATACCTGGGCCCGAAGGACAAAGGGTGGCCAGGAGCATGGTGCCGATGAGAGAAAGCAGATCAGCAGGGGAGAAGAGGGGCAAAGGCAGAAGCGAAGAGTAATGTCTTGAGGTGCTTCTGGAACCGAAGATGGTTCTCCTCAAGTTTCAAGATGGCCGGGAAATTATTCCAAAGGCATGCCCCAGCAGAAGACAGAGATCTACCCCCAGCTTGTTTCTTGGAAAAACGACTGACCCTGAGGGAGTTAGACGTAGAGGAGCGAAGGGCTCGAGAGGGGAGTATTTACAGAGGGATAGTTGAACGTATTTTGGACCCAGGCCCCAGAAGGCCTTGTGGACAATACAGAGGGTATTAAATGTAATCCTTGCATCCACTGGGAGTCAATGTAGGGTTTACAGAACTGGAGAGATACGATCCCAGGGCTTGAGGCCAAGGATAAGTCTTGCAGTCTTGTTCTGGATTAGTTGTAAGGGGTGGAGAGTGGAGCCTGGTAAATTAAGAAAGAGGCTGTTGCAGTAGTCCATCCTAGAGAGAACCAAAGCTTGGGAGACAGTGAGCTTCTGGGGGAAGGAGAGGAACGGCAGATTACCTCTTAGGAGGTGCATTAGGAAGTTTGACATTTTAGAGACGTCAGAGATGTGTGCGGAGAAGGAAAGTGTGGAATCAAAGATGACCCTGAGATTTTTAGCCTCACAGGTAGGGGTAGGAGGAGGGCCAGGGAAGGCTGGCCAGAGAGTGAGGAGAAAGGATGGTGAAGGTGTACCAATGAGGAGGATCCTAGTCGTGTTGCCATTTAGACAAAGATTGTTGGTGGCACACCAATTTTGAATGGCCATTAGGCAATCAGAGATGAGGGAAGGAGAGGAGATGTCTGAGGGAAGCCTGAAAATGAGTTAGGTGTCATCAGCGTAGCACTGGAAGTTTGAGCAGAAAAGGGAAATGCAGTAGGCGCGGGTAGCCATGTATTGGCTGAAAAGCCAGGGCGAGAGGTTAGACCCCTAGATCTACAATTGTATTAATCCACAATTGTATTAATTCTTTCCACAGCACTTCTCTGGTAACATTGTTGAGAGCATAGGTAAACTCCACAAATGCTAGATAACTCTTTGAGTCAAACTCATAGACATATTTCGAGCAAAGTAGGAATAAACTTAGACACTGCAATTTCGTTCCAATGCTAGCCAAAAGCATTATTGTGTGTTTTGTCCAAAACATGATTATCTCTAGCCATTCTTTTAGACAAAAGTAAATCACTTTATCAAAAAACCTTGCTGTAACATTAAGCAGAGAGATAGGGCTACAGGAGGATGGAAGAGATTAGGATCTAATTCACAGAAGTGTTTTATAATGGCAAATCCCCATTGTAAAATGTTCTGTGAATTAGGCCCTTAGAATCTTTTTTATACAGAGTATCTCCCTCAGTGCCAAATTAATAGATTTTTTTTATGTACTCATAGTTCCCGTTTATCAAGGATATGCAGTGGCACCTAACAGTATAATATGTTTTCTTTTTCTCAAGAACTCTGCTCCAAATTCATATATTAGTCTGTCATGCAGTTGAGTCTGAATAACCCCACATTATTCGAATTGAGGAATTTATCAGTATCATCCCAGTTCCTAGCAAGAAATCTGTCATGTAATTTCTCTTGATTCATGAGTGACCATTTTATGTTTCTACCATTATTGGAAAACTCTACGGAAGATGGCTTTTGCAATGTATTCTTTAAAATGGTATTATTGGAGAGTATTGTGAATATCAATGGGTTATGATCACTTTCATATGTTCTATCTATCCGAAAGTTCTTAATATGAGCCCAACATGACTTTGGAAATATCAAATGATGTATTATTCTCTGATTAGAACCAATGTCAAATGTAAATTGTCCAGGAGAGTCTCTGGGCCTACACACATTAACGGTTCAACACTCCAAAAGAAAGGGACATAGTAATATGTTTTTGTTATTCGATTTAAAGTCTAACAGACTGCTGACGGAACATCAAACACGCGTTCTGCAGAGGTATCCCCACAATATCTATTCCACTATGCAATCTGAAATTGAAATTGCTCAACCCTCTTATTATTTCACCACCCCATTTTTCCGCTGTTAATGCATGATCTTGCAACATGTTTAAGTGATAATTAGACTCTTCACCAAAATGTGCATTATAAATGTGAGGAATTCTAATCTATCTGTAAACCTCAGCCATGCATGGAGACTAGTATAATTGTACAGTTAAGAAATAGTTTTGGCTTTGGAGGTCTGGTCTTGCCAAGACGACACCAATAGTTTGAGCAAAGATACGTGTTTATCTTGGGACATGGTAATCCATTTGTCTAGTCTTCATGAGTTGTGTTTAAAAAGCCAAATAAACCACTTAAAACTAATATTAAACAAAAATACTCAGGTATCAGACAGCGCCAAGTTAGTGCTCAGAACACATGTTTATTTTGAATACTTGCCCTTGGTGATGAAACGTGTTTCGGCTATCTTGAAAAGCCTTTATCAAATCAGGGGCTTAATAATACACTGTGTTAATCAATCCATGATTGCCAATACATTCAACCTATTTTCCCATTGCACACACATCAGAATTGCAGAGTGTAATTTTGCACATTGATTATTAAAGCCATTATGTAAGGTGAACAATAATAACTATAAAACAAAAATATAAATGTGTTGATTCACATTCATGTAAAATGAGTTTTCCAGACAATTTGTAAAAACACAGACAGTTGAGGGTTGGTGAAGGGAAGGATTTAAGGGGTTGAGAAAACAAGATGAGAGAATAAGAAAAAAAAAAAAGCTAAATTAGTAATTTAAACCCATTCAAATGCACTTCTGTATCTATATGTTCATTCAAGTTTGTTTAGATCGTTTTACCTTCTCATGTGTGTCCCCATTAGACCGTAGAATAAATGGTCAGCCAATAACTGGGTTCAATCCTTATACGGTGAATTAAACATAAGTATATCTTTTGTCAGTGTTTATACTATCATCTAGCATCTTTTGTATGCATTTATCACTTAGTGCATATTTATGCCATTCATCTATATCACTATCGAATCTGAGATCCTTTTTGTTAATATAGGTTGGAAGGATACATGAGCAATACAAAGATTTTCTCGTTTGTCAGCAAGAGCCGAGTTAGTTTCAAGTAAAAAACAAAATACTCACAATCGCTCTACTTTTTATGTGCGAGCGCTTCTTACTTTCAAGTAAATTGGCGAAATGTGCATTGGAATCATATTCTCTTTTGTCAGCATGAGCCGAGTGGATTTCAATTGTGACACAAACTCCTCACAACCTGAACGATCGCTCGCTCTACTTTTTACATGCAAGCGCTTCTTAAATTGAAGTAGTTCAACTTACAAAAGGGAACTATAGTTTTGAGACGGTCTCTTACCGTGTGTTGTGCTCCGATACCTATCTTCACACGTGTCGGCTGCTAAATGGGGCACTGAATGGCGCCTGAGTTTTGTATTTAGTGTTGTTGTTGAACAGACTTTGGTACCAAGCAACAAAAAGGCAGAACAACCAAAAGTAGTATTCATTACCAAATTTAGTAGCAATCACAAGATCCTCAACAAAATACTGTCTAAACATTGGCATCTTTTGAAATTAGATGAAAATATAAAGAACTATGTTGATCCCAAACCATGAATCATCTTTAAACGGGCAGAAACTCTAAGGAATAAACTAAGTCCCTCATTGTTACCGGACATAGAAGATACAAAGAACACGCATTGGTTACAATCTCACAATGATGCCAAATCAGAACTGTTTCTTTTTTCGGCTCCCCCCTATCAGAGATCTAAACTAGATCACAGATATCAAAACTCTATGTCAGAGAACCCTGGGCACATTTTTGTATTGTAATGTTAGTTAGCCCTGAAGCTCAAGTGAATAACATTATACATAACACACAATACCACCCGAAGCTTTTTTAAGGATTTCAGACAAGAACTGTGAAACATTGGCGAGGCCTAGCATCCTATCAAGAATGGACTATTACAATGCCTGGTTGGGCTGTGTGTCAAAAAAGAATGTGCATGCGGTTCAAGTGGTACAAAATAATGCTGTTCATATTATAAAACCAGTGCCACAAGGTGAGCACATTACTTTACATCGAAATGGCCTTCACTGGCTCTATATAAGAGCCAGAATCCAATTCAAAATGGGGTCTTTATTCATAGGGCGGTCTATGGCGCAGCCCCTGAATACTTAAAGAAAAGAATAACCATTTATCAACCTGTTAAAACATTGCATTCAAGTAACACCATGTTAATAAATCGTCCACGCTCCAAACGATTGAAAGCAAATGGAAAACCCTTTCCTTACACAGGATCCTCTGCCTGGAATGCTCTTACAGCCAACTTACAACTGGAAAGCAACTTAGTTGCATTTCGAAAGAGCCTGAAAACATATCTGGTTGAATAGACGTCACACTCTGCTACCCCGATGCAGACTAAATCTAGATTTTGCTAAATGTTTCTCTTGTAATGTCTTGTGTGTTTTGTGTTCCACGCTCTGATGCCTGCCTGGTTTTTGGTGTGTAGTAAACCAATATATAAATAAAAATAAAAATAAAATAATGCAGCTATCTTTAACAGATGTGAACCCGGGGGTCCTTAAATCAGTAACACGTCATGCATGGATGAGATGCAGAATAACTCTTACACCAAAAAAGACTGACTCAGGAAATTGGCAAAAAGACTCCTGTGACCATTTCGTTATCAATTGTCTAAAACAGGGAGTTACAATGGACATCAACTGACGTTCGCTTAAGGTCTCTCAAAGCATATCATAAAAAAACAACATTTACATATCAAAAATGTGTCATACATTATGTCATACTATGTGGCAAATAAGAGAAACATGTGGGTTGTGATACGCTCAAAGGGAACATCCAAGTATACTTTCTATATAGGGACGGGTTGTGATTGGGTCTCTACAGTCAGGTGGACAACCTATGCCCACCACTAGTGCAAGTCATCCTCATCAGTTATTAGGTACACAGTGTATTATTGGCTCTCAAAATATATGGCCTTTCGTTAAATGGTCCTCTATAATAGGTTGGCACACTTGTACCCTTCTGGAACATTCGGCTCACTAGCAGCACATAAGCTGGTACCCCAGGTGCCAGTGGGTTGACTTTGACCATGTGTCCCCACCAAATTAGCCCAACATCTCTCATCGCTCATGCCTTCTGCCATTCAGATTGTCTTTGAACTTGTCCTTGCAAAGTATCCTTACTGCTGGGAATAAAAGGGAGTACAGGCACACGCTATCTCAATTCCAGAGCAGCATGCCTACCTTCTATTTCCATCCTTAGCTCACATGACAGGAGACCGTATTTCAGCCTGGTTTGCAACATCCAATTGTCTTTAATGAACAAACTTGGCACTCATAATGTTCTTTCTGTGTATCTTAACACGAGACGATTCATCGTCTCACGGTTACTGTTATTTTCAGATAAATAACCAGTTCTTGGCTACTTCATCCTTTGACACCAGGCAGGGCAGTTCTTCCAGGTCTTTCCATGCTTTAAGCTTCAGGTTATTGCAACACAGCTTTTCTGATCCTTCCCTCTCTACGGATCCGAGCTTACTAAACATGTGACACTGATATCCAGTTTCTATATAATGGCAGCACCACCTGCAGTCTATTCACTACGTATAGCTAGCCTTCATGATTACTTAGTCTACTTGTGTTGATGCATCTATATAGTTATATAACGGCTTGCATTTTCTGCAGTGCTCTACACACATGCAATCTTCATTCAGCATATGGACCTTTAATCGATTCTTTATTTTGTCATCAGATTCCATAAAGTCTCTACATCTTCTTCTTTAGCCACTCTTCTCAATGCATAATGTTAGCTTTTTGTGACATCACCAACTTCTCTTTCCTCCTGTGTGGGAGCGAGGGGCCAGCAGGCCCCTCTCTGCCTTCACTTCTCAGTTCAAAACTTGGACCAAGTGCCTCCAGTAGTGGGTTTGCCCTTGCCCTTATGCAATGTTAACTTTGTGTTACATTCGCATAGATGGGACCACTGAGCAGGACACAGGGCATCAATTTTTTTTGTACCCCTTTCGACTCCATCTTGGTGACCAGGCCTCACTGCGATAGTACAAAATGCTTCTCTCCCTTTCCCCGCAGCAGCCAGGCTCAGAGCACACAGCCCCCACCCTTGTTCCCTCTCTGACTGGAAAACTCTGCGGCTCCATTCTCACGCTGAAGCCGGTGGTGCTTGCAACAACTAATAAAAGTATGAACCGACATGAACTAGGCACATAGCTTGTTCATCTCCACAAACGTGTCCTTGCCCCCGCACCCTCGCCAATGGAAACTTACTGCCATTCTGACCCTGTGTCCCTGCAAGATATCCCTTTCATGTGCCAGACTGCTGACCATGCCTTGAGGCCCACCCAACAGACCCCCAACTAACATTAGACCCCTGCTGCAGTATATCGTGCCCAATACTAAACAATGCCACATACCTGAGATTCTTGTGAGACTAACCCCAAAGTTCAATGAGAGTATTATAGTGGTCAAGACCTTTAAACCTGTAACCTGTATAACCCAAATGTTATAGATGATATAGACACCTGTGTGATGTGTACAATGACATGATAAACTACTGAGAGTCTTTTGATCAACCATTATTTAGTGCATGCATTATTTAGAATGTATTCATTAGCTTAGATAGTGGCCACCCTGTTTCACGGCAACCTGACCTTCACCCATCCGGAGCACAGATATCTGACGTCCATCCCCCCACCAACCAAGCAACCAACCAGGAGGAAGTGATGATGCCCACACCTAAGACACCACCCTGGCTGACCAATCCGGGTGCAACATAGCATCATGTGTTAGATATTACAATGTGCTTATATAATGTGATGTAACATTAATTTGGTCAGAGCGCTCTCAAAGATCTAGATAAACTTTTCCTTGAACTCTCGCAGCCTGCTCTCTTTTGCCTTATTCCCTGTCCGGGGAGTGTTCGTTTTATTTTCTTGCACGTGTGAGACAGGGAGGGCACAAACATTTGGTGACCCCCTGCGACGTGATTTGGAGAGGTGCCTCGAGGCCAGCGCTGTGCGGCGAGATCCGGGCCGCCCCCCAGCAAAACCATCGCCGCCGCGGCCGACCAGCCTGTGTGCACTACAAGAAAGGGTCAAGGGTTCCCGGTTGACGGATAACACGACTGAAAAGCTGCTCGCCGAGGCGGGCCATGGCTTGGTTGGGGTGCGGACCCAACTGGGGTCGGACCGTGAACGGTGACCCTCGGATCACCTGACTGAACACGTGAGTGCCGGTTGCGAAGGTTACCAAGGAATGGTAAGGGGGAATAGGAGGGAACAGGGGAACAGATGGTAACGGACTATAGGGAAGAATAGGGCCTGTGTGAGTGATGTTGAGGCTTTTCTGATCTGTCCTTTATATGGCCATTAGGTTTTGTAAGAAGTGAAGAGAAGAAGAGAAGAGGTATCCTAGCCCGAACGGGGTAGAAGGCGGCGCTGCGTAGCATTGTCGAGTCCAGTGGAGAATAAATAAGTCAAGATAAAGAGAAAAAGGTAAGAGTCTGGTATATTGAGTAGACTCGGAGTAGCTATTTAGAATATTCTTTTTCCGTGTAAGTGAGAATTCCTGGGAACGAGTAAGAAGGTGTAAGAGGTAGGGAGTGAATGTGTAGAATAGGTGAAATGGGGACAGAGTGGTAACGGGAACAAAGGGGAAATAAAAGCGCGCAGGTAGTGCATGTGCATGATATATGTTATATGTTTTTCATGTTCCGTCTATTTGTTTTCAAGAATATCAAGGTATTGCAATTGAGTTGTTGTATACATGCAAAAGTGAACTGTTGAATTTGGAAAGGCAATAATCACATTAGTGACATTGCATACTGACATGTGTTGATAGCTATACGTGCACAAAGAAATTATCAGTAATTGAAAGACCCATAATATATATATATATATATATATATTGTTGATCTAGAAGGAAGGACGAGTGGGTGGAGGCGTGATTAGAAGGAGACTGAGATTCAACCATACACATAGGCACAAGGAGAACCATCATCATGGGGGGAATAACACCACTAGCCCATATGTGTCAACAACTTCCATTATACAGTGAAAAGATACAAAAGTACCATGATCAATGGTTGACAGAGATAAAAGGAGACAGTGTAATGCCAATTTGGCCAGAAGGAGGGTCATTTGATAAGAGAGTGTTAGATTTAGTGTCTACGCACTTGCTGGCAAGATACAAGGGGAAACAGTTACAAAATAGAAGAGAAGTACTGGACCTGTGGCGAATGTTCGAGGAAGTTACACCCACAGCAGAGGTAGGTAAATAAAGACCAAGTGAAAACCCGAAAACGCAGGAAGAGGCAAGCGGAACGCCAAAGGGCGAGTGCACAACCACTACAGCTGACGGTGACACCACTAAAATATATCCCTTGATGTCAAGGCCAGCAGTAGGGTACAGCAAGCCTCTATACGTACCGGCATGTCTCACGCCCCACCCTCAAACGGAGCGGTAGCTACAGCACCACCGCCCTATGACAAAGGAGGTTTGTATGGCCCAACTAGTGCACACCCCGTGAATTTAGCACACTTAACCGGAGAGTTAGACCCCCAGCTAGCACAGGCGCAGATGGAAATAACACGGCTGAGAGCATTGTGCGATAGAGGACAAATGCTGCCGGGGGGAGGGGAGATACCACCATTGTCTACGGCAGATATCACACCTTCAATAAACACAGCAGGGGAGATGACGCAAGCAATCTCAGAGCCGGCACGATCGATATCATCACAGGGGACACACACCCCAAAAGGGTGAGAAAAAGAGTGGCAATCTGGGGAGTTCCTGTTTCATCTAAAAGACAAACCAGTGAGGATTATATGTCCATCCACCCCAGAAAGTCAGCAAGGGGAAGGACAGGAGGAGAATTACAAACAAGAAACAGAGATAGAAGAGGTGTGGAGGGATCTAGACGAATATCAAGAAGGAGTGGCGGCCGTATAGTCCCCACTGCCGCATCATTTTGATGACATGGATCCGCGATCACCCCCACGATGGCAGGTTAGATTAAGGCAGCGAACACGGAATATGTTGGTAAGTAAGGTAAAGAAAGGGACGGTAAGTAAAACAGGAAAGAATCATAAGTTACAGATGCCATTGATACACAAGGGGGAAGGGAGGCCGCATTACATTCCATGGGCCCAAATGGATAAAAATAACTTGTTGAAAGCTCTGCCCCCATTATCGGGAGGAGATGGGAAATGAATACACGCGTTCGAAAAACACACGGCAGGGGTGCCATTAGCCATAGGCGACGTAAAAAGTTTGTTAGTATCGGCAGTTGGCGATCAGGCAGACGCAGTATGGGAAAAGGCAGGATTCCCAGGAGTGACGATGAGTTGTGATCGCCATGACGGATCACCATTCAACAACGTTCGAGCACAAGTATGGGACGCATTGCGGCACACCTTTCCAGACATTCCAGATTTACATTTATTGATGCAGTGTACAATGGAGGAAAACGAGGATCCTATGCAATTCATACTGCGAGTGCAAGATTTGTGGAGAAGCGAAACTGGCACGGCGTGGAATCAGTCCACTGCCTTGTTCTATTTTATCATCAAAAAGGACTCCCGAAGGAGGTACAGTGGCCTTGGATAAAATAGCTGCGACAGAAGCCAAGGGTTGGCCTGAGATTCAGAGTATAATTGTACACCACTGCAGGAGGATCAAAAAAAGGGAAAAGAGATAGCACAGAAAAGGCTGGCAGACGATGCAAAACTGGTGCAGAACAAATTGGTGAAGGTCGCCTCCGTAAACGCCAGCCGAGCCGCAGATAGAGAAAACAATGGGGATGAAGGAGTGGGAAGTAGGCCAGTGACAATAGCAGCGTTGCGAACGGCAGGAGAACAAGGACCGTGGAACGGAGAGGATTCATACAGCGGACCACAGTGGCAAGAAAGACCAGCAAGAGGAAGAGTTGGGTACCGTGGCAAGAGAGGAGGATTTGGGGGTATAGGGAATAGAGGATTTGGTGGGCAAGGGATGAGAGGAGGACCGCAAGGGTCTTGTTGGAACTTTGGGAGATGGGGACATTATTCGAGGGATTGCAGAATGCGGCCTTCAGGGTATTTCCAAGGGCCGCAGCCCATGGAAAATGAACAAGGATGGGGATGCCCAAACCCAGGTAGCACATATGGGTTTCCAATGGGAGGGGGAAGACAACAAGACCAGTGCTATAACGAACCCCAAATGCAGCAGAGACAGCCACCCCCACAATCGCATCAGAGTGCACAACAAACCATGGCGAGACAAAACGCTGTAGGCAATGCAAATAGCAACTGTTTCGCAACGGCTGCAAATGGCGCACCAGTACCAGGGCAAGAAAGGTATGCAGACTAGGACAGCCCACAGGGAACACTTGCGTGTCCAGTCCTATCCACCACCCTACGTGCAGAAGAGGAACCACTAGTGGGGGCAGAGATAGGAAACAAGCAGTTTATCTTCATTGTAGACTCGGAAGCAGAAAAATCGTGTCTTATGGAAGGGCGGTTTCTGCTCTCAGACAGGAATTTGGAAAAGCAGGGGTTCTCTGGGGCTATTTTAAAAGTTCCTTACACTAAAGATCTTGATATAACGGTAGGGGGAAAAACTGTGTGCGCACCCTTCCTGTACCACGAAGATGCGCTGATTAATTTACTGGGCAGAGATTTGCTAAGTGAATTGAACATGACCATTTTGTTTACTGAGCGGGGAATAGTGTGCTCCACCCCAGGAGTATGCCCAGTACGAGCAATGTTGATGATTAGCACAGTGATGAATGAAGTTGTGGTGCGAGGAATACCCAATGACATACACATGTTTATTTATGGCATTAAAGTGTTAGCCCGAGTGGTCCCAGAGATAACGAGAAAGAAATGGAGAACACCATCAGATTTTATATTCCGCCCAATTGCACACACAGATGTTGTGCCAGGCATGATCATGTCCATCGACATTGAGGCAGTTCAGGTATCAAGCAAACGCATTGTGGTCATAGGATTGGAAGCGCATGGGTGTGAGTGGAGAACTGTATTATGTATAGACCCCAACATAATGCTAAGAGACATAACTGATGAGGAATTATTCACTGATAACGAAGATGACGGAGAGATAATAATGGAAATAAGCATACCATGTGACATCATGATTCAGTACAGAGAGGTCCACAAACCACTTATGGCTAGCATTAATGCCCTGCCGACAATATTTGAGGAAGACTTGGCCAAGGTGGCACCTGAAATATGGACTACAGACCCCCACGATGTAGGATTACTCCATGAGGTGACACCAATAAAGATAAAACTAAAACCAGGTGCCATACCGCCATGAGTGAAACAATACCCCATATCCAGAGAAGCAGAAGAAGGGATTGGGGAAACAATAGATGCACTCCTAAAACAAGGTATTATAGTACCACCAAACTCCCCTTGTAACACAGCTATCTTCCCGATCAAAAAAGCAAAGGGAAGGGTGTGGAGGATGATCCAAGATCTCCGCCCACTCAATGACGTCATCCAAAAGGATTTCCCATTAGTGCCCAACACGGTATCAATACTGTGCAGCATACCCAAAGAATCTACATGTTTTACTGTAGTGGATTTGAAGAATGCTTTCTTCTCCATACCACTTGACCCAGACTCGCAGTACCTGACAACATTCACACTAGGAAACAACAGGTATGAACATCGCAGACTCCCACAGGGGTATTGCGAAAGCCCCAGCATTTTCAACAGAGTGTTGTGTGAAGATATTGGAAACATAGATGTAAAGAGCACCATTATACAATACGTGGATGATTTACTCATCTGCAGCCCCACAGAGGAAAAATGCAGAGAAGACTCTATAACACTATTAAACGTGTTGGCTGCCAAGGGGTATAAGGTGGACAAAGGGAAATTGCAATACTGCCTGGCTGACGTTGTATACCTCGGACAGCTAATATCAAAAGATGGGAAACGGATACTGCCAGACAGGGCAGCTGCCATACGCAACATGATCATACCTAAAACAGTTAAGGAAATGCAGCAATTCCTTGGTATATGTAATTATTGCCGAGCATGGATCCTTGATTACGTAGCATACACACGCCCATTGCTACAAGCTTTGAAAGAAGCACAGAAGAGCAGGGCCCCATTAAAATGGACACATGACATGATGGCACAGTAGTTTAGGTCAAAAGACCTCATTGCAGATGCACCAGTACTCGCAAACCCAGATTATGAGAGGGAATTTTTCTTATTTTCACACTGCAATGGAACACTGATGACAGCAGTGCTCACACAGAAAACATCATTAGGACACAAACCATTGGCCTATTAAGCGGAACATTAGATGCAGTGATGCAAGGACACTTCGCGTGCGAACAGTGCCTCGCTGCAGCAGCTTTCGCTATTGAATTGAAAAAAGCGCCACAATCGTGATGGGATGTTCGGTAACACGATATGCCGAACACTACTTATTTGCAATTCTTGAAAGGTCAAAATCAACATTAACAACACAGAGAGCAACAGCATATGAGATAATAATTTTGAGCCCCAACGTACACGTTGTCAGGTGCAAAACAGTAAGCCCCGCAACATTCATTACAGAACCATGCACCACAGAGGACATGCAAGAACAAGATTACGCCACCTATGAAGGGGAGGGCGATGACATTCCCAAAGCGAGCGAAAACACCCTAAAAGAAGGAGAGATATATTTCATAAATGGGTGAGCATCCATAAACTCTGAAACGGGGGAGAAGCATGTAGGAATGGCTGTAGTACGAATGGAGGAAGATGGCTATGAAACAATTGTCCAGAAGCGCCTCAAATGCCATTACTTCGCACAAGCGGCAGAACTAATTGCATTGATTGAGGCACTGCATACAGCCAAAGGATGCACAGTAACAATATACTCAGACTCAGCATATGCAACAACCACAGTGCATTCAAGCCTTTCCCGCTGGCGTAGGAGGGGGTTCAGAAGAGCGGATGGCTCACGAGTACAGCATGCCACACTATTCACTGAACTGATAGATGCATTAGCAGAACCATCGGTAGTGGCAGTGGTGAAATGCCAAGCCCATACCAACAACACAGATGCAGTCTCATTGGGAAACGCGGCAGCCGACGCAGCAGCGAAGGAGGCCTCATATTTCAATACAACACCAACAGTAGAGTGCGTTGTAAAATCAGCCATTACTGAGCCATTGGAAGAGGCGTACAGTAACACACCAATAGCGCAGATAATAGAACTACAAAGGAGAGCACCACAGTAGGAGCAAGAGTTGTGGGGCAAACAGGGGTGCAAACAATCAGCCATAGACCTAATTTGGAGACAGGAGACAACAGGAAAGGTAGTGATGCCAGTAGAATTGCTAGAGGTAGCATTCCAACAGCTGCACTTCCCAGCCCACGTAGCAAAACAACATATTGCCACAGACATCCAGGAACATTGGTTTGTCCCCAATTTACAGGAACATTTGTCAAAATTTGCAGTAGAATGCACAACATGCCAAACATACAATTCAGGAATGACATTGAGAACACTGCGTGGCACCCTGCCACGGCCAGTAGGACCATTTAGAGAACTACACATAGATTACGCTGACATGGGAGAGCGATGTAACAGAGCAAGGTATTTGATTGTAGTGGTATGTCCCTTTTCAAGGTGGGTGGAAGCAGGTCCCTGTCCCCACCCAGATGCGAGGTGTGCGGGAAAGTTCCTCAGAACGCAACCATGCAAAGACCATCATCTGAGCCCCCATGAGATTGTGATTGTGACTGGGAAGCAAATGCACACACCGCTCTCCCATATTAGGAGAGCATCAGACGTGCACAGAGCTGCCACCATGCTGGGGGAGGAATTTAAGTAATACCTGGCCCAACTGACGCGCATAGTACGCAGCATAGTGCGACAAATTGCACCACCATTTACTGAGAATGCAGCGACTGATACTACCATGCCAGCAGCTGACAGCCCAAATGGCCCACTGATGCCAGGAGTACAAATATACATTAGAAGCTTTGTGAGGAGGTGGAATTCACCAGGGTTCCATGGCCCCTACGAGGTCATTTATAGTACGCCCACCGCAGTAAAAGTTAAGGGACTGAAATATTGGGTGTACCTCTCAGATGTGAGAAGGGCATGCGATGGTGCGCTCCCTCAGACTGAACAGGAATGCACCAGCGGCACCGAGGATAGGGTTCAGAGACAATGATAATGTGATTGAAGTAAATAGAACATGTAAAGGGCGAAAGTGGCGAGACACCCTCTGGTTAAAATGAACTATGTCCATGTCATTTTTTTCTCCTTTCACTTTTTTCACCAATATTTCTCTCTCTCTCTCTCTCTCTCTCTCTCTCTTTCTCTTTCTATATTGACATGAAATGCTTAAAACAAAGGATGTACTTAAAATAACAGTAAACAAAGTGAAAAACAGAAATGAGTAAATAATGAAAAAATAAAATAAATATGTAGATATACAACTGTATTTATTCTGGTGACTTAACAACCTTGTATCGCCCCTCCAGGTGGCAAATGGACCAACGCAGCACAATCACCGAAAACACCATTACGTTAGCTAGCGATAGGGACGCCATTAGGGCTACTAGGTACAGCAATGTTCAATGTGGTTTGAAATGTGCTGCAGTGTTGTTGTAAGTAATGTTGTTCTTTATGGCCTGGTATTACACCCTTCTATCTTTGGTTAATGACATGCACAAGGGGGGGAGCGGGGCTAACATGGTACGAGAAGGGTTGCACTTGATATGGACTGGGGTAAAGACGATATGGAAAGAAACATATGACATTAATGCTAATGATGCAAATAGAATGAAACCTTCAGAACACTCTGCCGTCGATCCAACAAGTGTGTCCTTGATACATCCCAGTATAAATATAAGTAATGATTATGAATTGAATATATATGATGGCGACTACTATTGGCCAAGCAACATAGATAACACAAGGTCGCATGCACAAATAACAGTAGAGCATACCTCCTATTACGCTGCTGTCACTAATGAATACACACATGATGACATATTTAACGGTAATGACACAGCTTGGGCAGGTAAGTTCCCAATACACTACCAAAGAGTGAAGAACCACAGCGAGGGAGGGAGAAGGAGGAAGAAGAGGGGGGCAAAAAGGAAAAGACATGACATTTATCATGGCCTGGGGCTGGATGAGATAGAAGACCTCCGCCACCCAGATCAATCAAACAAGTGGTATTCGGACATGAGTGCCACAGCGAAGCAGGCAACAAATGAAAGCTGCTACGTCTGTTCACTCATTCTGCATGCATCAGGAACACCAAAAATGTTAATGCCACAGGAAGTGCCCTTGTCGGAGGCCCAGTGTTTGATTCATTTGGTTTTGTGCAGGATAAAAAGCACCTTCCAAGTGCACACCATCACAATGAAAAAAGTGGAAAATGAGAGAACATGCACAAGCAGACGCCAATGAGTAATTTGCCTTAAGGAAACATTTCTTGTCATCAAGGGGATGAGATTTGCAGAAAATAGATGGCACGAAGAAACTATCGAATGCAAGGCAGAAGCACTCTGAGGCCTATCCAATGACACCTTCCAATGGATAAAGGAAGTATGTGGCCCCATCTGATCGCAGCATGTCACGAAGGTAACGTGGGTCACAGAGTTGGAAAAACCTATCAAAATACAGAAAGAAATGCCACATGAACTGTGTTTCCATGGGGAATGAAGAGTGAACATGGGGGAAACAAAGAAATGCAACCAGACGGTAATCATACCTGACATGAAGAAAGGTACCGCTGCACTCATGGACATGTACTGGATTTGCGGCAAACAAGCCTATCTACACCTCCCAACAGCATGGAAAGGTAGATGTGCCTTGGCCACCCTCCACACAGCCCTGATGGTAATACCAGAAAGCCATATCCAAGGGACAACAGGAGAATCGGCTGGCATATCGGCAGCAGGGCAATCAGCTGAACAATCGACAGCGCCCCAACAAATGATAACAGAAGCTCCAACTTCCGAACTATTGTCAGAATATGAACTGAAGAAAAAACTAGCACGAAATAAAAGGTCCTCCAATTACATCTCATCTGAATCATCGAAACTCCTTGCTGAGATCCCGCAGAAACACAAGCTCTTTTCATCAGCAAAGACATTTTTCGCCTCACTTCTTGTCCCGGGACTGCAAGTACGAACAAACGCCAAATGTTTGCAGATAGTGCGCTGGGAGCTCATCCAACTGGCTAACGACACTGAAGAAGGGTTCAACATTATAAAAATAGAGCTCTTCGCACTGCGCCTAATGACGATGCAAAACAGATATGTCCTAGATCTCCTCACGGCGATGGATGGTGGTGTTTGCTGAAAAATTGTGGGGGGCGTGTTGCACGTTCATGCCAACTGAAGATGCTGATAACGGGACACTCTCACATGTGATAACAGCAGTACACAATCTAGGAGAGAGGATGAGAACAGAAGGAGGCGTAGAGGAAAGCATGTGGTTCGACAATCTGTTCAGCTGGATACCATCATGGGTAAACATGGCAATGAAAATACTCATCCACATCATCGTCTTTGTGCTCCTATTCTTCTGTGTGTGCCAACTGGGACTCCGGTGTTGTGAAAAAAGCATGCCTACCTCAGCTATGATGATGGTAACAATGGGCCGACCGACAACGGTAGCTACCATGATAGATGCACTAATACAAACGGGAATACACCACACCACAATACAGGATGACATCTATTTACAGGCAATATGGGGACAGGGTTGATAATTTACATCACACAACAATAAAGGAACCAACAGAGCTGCAATGGTACAGAGAGGTATGGGTGGACTTAGATGGAGATGGTGGGATTTACTTAATGTGTACACCAGACGAATATGCCAGAAGAGGAAATATCTTAAGAAGTGTGTGCAGGGCATGGATGCCAATAAAAGGCACCCCCGCATGGGATGAAGCTGTGGCAGAGGCTGAGTACTACCGAAGGGAGAATGAAAAGAATAAAAAATAAAATATGTGTTACTTTATATGTAATGAAAGGGGGGAATGTGTGGGAGCGAGGGGCCAGCAGGCCCCTCTCTGCCTTCACTTCTCAGTACAAAACTTGGACCAAGTGCCTTCAGTAGTGGGTTCGCCCCTTGCCCTTATGCAATGGTAACTTTGGGTTACATTCACATAGATGGCACCACTGAGCAGGACACAGGGCATCCATTTTTGTACCCCCTTTCGACTCCATCTTGGTGACCAGGCCTCACTGCGATAGTACCAAATGCTTCTCTCCCTTTCCCCACAGCAGCCAGGCTCAGAGCACACAGCCCCCACCCTCGTTCCCTCTCTGACTGGAAAGCTCTGCGGCTCCATTCTCATGCTGAAGCCGAAGGTGCTTGCAACAACTAATAAAAGTTTTACATCAGTCTTCCTCTGAGATCACCGTCCTGCATGTGAAACGGCATGAACTAAGCACATAGCTTGTTCATCTCCACAAACGTGTCCTTGCCCCCGCACCCTCGCCAATGGAAACTTACTGCCATTCTGACCCTGTGTCCCTGCAAGATATCCCTTTCATGTGCCAGACTGCTGACCATGCCATGAGGCCCACTCAACAGACGCCCAACTAAGATTAGACCCCTGCTGCAGTATATCGTGCCCAATACTAACAAATGCCACATACCTGAGATTCTTGTGAGACTAACCCCACAGTTCAATGAGAGTATTATAGTGGTCAAGACCTTTAAACCTGTAACCTGTATAAACCAAATGTTATAGATGATATAGACACCTGTGTGATGTGTACAATGACATGATAAACTACTGAGAGTCTTTTGATCAACCATTATTTAGTGCATGCATTATTTAGAATGTATTCATTAGCTTAGATAGTGGCCACCCTGCTTCACGGCGACCTGACCTTCACCCATTCAGAGCACAGATATCTGACGTCCATCCTCCCGCCAACCAAACAACCAAGCAGGAGGAAGAGTTGATGCCCACACCTAAGACACCACCATGGCTGACCAATCCGGGTCCAACGTAGCATGATGTGTTAGATATTACAATGTGCTTATATAATGTGATGTAACATTAATTTGGTCAGAGCGCTCTCAGAGATCTAGATAAAAATTTCCTTGAACTCTCGCAGCCTGCTCTCTTTTGCCTTATTCCCTGTCCGGGGAGTGTCTGTTTTATTTTCTTGCACGTGTGAGACAGAGAGGGCACAAACACTCCATCTCCATATGGCTTCAGGGATCTCCTCCAAGAGATTTCCATCTCTACGGGGATACATCATATAGGATCTTCTCAATGGATTCCTTTTCTCGAAGGCTCTCCGGGAAATAGGCACAATCACTGGTGTCGTGCTTGTTGTGACTTCTGGCTTCCAGCATATAGGAAGGATGGGGGCGGGACTTCCTGCAGAGGCATTCAGCTGCTCCTATACAGATGAGCCACATGTTAGGACAATGATGCATTTCTTTAAATGATGTGCAGACATTTACAACTCTGCCTTCTCTATTGATTGTAGGCATGTTGTGTGACGAGGAAGATGTGCTCTCGGTAGAATATCTTCAATGCAGCACTGATGAGTCAAAAATGGAACTGAAGGCTCATCATAATGTGCAATGATTATCACTTGTGAATTTGATGAGGTCACAGGACTTGCTGTTACTGTGAAAACGGGGTCATTAGTGACCAACAAAGGAGACTGTCAAGTGGTGTGTCATTTACTGGATCAATGGGCACAGACATGTACAATGGTGATGGTGCCAGCATTCTGCAATAGAACCCACTTCTCAACAGGAAGGTGGGTATTGTGAATGAAGCATTTGTAGACAAGATAGCTATGGTGGTGGGAACAAAAAAAGGTAGTGGAGAATTCATATGGGGGTGGCACATAGGTATGGGGTGGAGATGGATAAGGGGTGAGTTGATACCTTCTTAAATATATTGGGCCTCATTACGACCCAGGCGCTAATGGGTTAACGGCGCCGTAAAAGGCTGCAAAGCCGTTAACCTATTAGCGCCTAATTACAAGGTCCCTTTGCGGGACCTGACCTTAACGGCTAGTGTAGACCAGCCGTTAAAGTAGGGACCCGCAAAGGGACCTTGGTGCTAATTACGGTGCCGCAATTTGCGGCACCGTACTTAAAGCCTTCCCCATTCTCATTGAGCCCTATGGGGCAAAAATGGGAATGGGGAAGGGCCACGGAGGAAGGGGGAATTACCGCCCCGCCAACCTTGTAATGGGGTGGTAATTCCCCCTTTCTCCATGGCGGAGTCAGTAACTTACCGGCATGGACCATGGTGCTAATAGCACCATGGTCTTCCGCCAGGGTCGTAATGAAGCCCATTATGTAGTAAGCAGGTCGCGATCTGGAGACATTTCATACCGGTAGAATTGACAGCAGAGCAGGACAGGGCAGAA
The DNA here is from genome assembly GCF_040938575.1 of Ambystoma mexicanum. NCBI lineage: Eukaryota > Metazoa > Chordata > Amphibia > Caudata > Ambystomatidae > Ambystoma > Ambystoma mexicanum. The sequence continues at coordinate 866,403,113 of NC_090937.1, forward strand.
CAACACAAGGCCCTCAAGTTACATAAGGTTGAGGTCAATGTAGTCTAATGAGTCTATTTTTTTATTGCAACATAATTTCAAGACTGAAACTGTATTACTTTTTAAGTACACGTATAAGAGTTGAGGAAAACCTTTTTTTTTGCTCAGGGGGGTAAACGTAATTAATGTTTCATGTACAATTATGAAGTGTTACTAAATACATGTATTTACAGTTACTCAATGAACACAAGTCTACCTTATAATTTAGGCACAATTCATGCCTTAGGATTAATGGATATGATTACATTTCATACAGGGCTTGTTGCACAAGGTGTGGCGAAATTACATCTGCAATGCAGAAGCATAATGATGGCTAGTGGCAAAGCCATGTGCTCAAACCTCCAACTCTACAAACCAGTAGTGATCGTAATCATAAAGGTAAAACCAACACTGGTATGAAACATAACTCCTTTGAATTGTGTGATCATGTAAGCTGAGAGATGGCTATCCTCTCAAGAGGGGCGTGAATGTGATTTAGTAGCAACCCAGACAGTAAAGTAAAACCGTCAAAAATAAAGGGAATGTCCAAACCAAGGTTCTATAAAAAACAGATATCCATTAATTAAACAAGACATCTGCAAGAAAAACTAAGAGAAAAACATTGTACAACACCAACCCCTGTGGGAAGAACAAAGAATATGCTGATACAGAAAGATTCAACACTCTCGGTGAAAATACAGCGGTAAAAGGCAATTCAAAATCCACAATGTTCTTTAAAATGTAGATGGCTTTGATGAAAAAGGTGCACAAGTGATGTTACCAGTCTCTAGGGCCCAAAATGGACCAAGGGGCAGTTATGGGTCAGTTGTACCTTCTTGCCAGTTCAACGCCATGCATCCAGGCTTCGAGCTGCTGTGTCAACGGGTTGAGCTCAGTTTGGATACCACAAATGGCTTTGGCCCAAGCTGGCATCAAGTCAGTTTGAATGCTGTGGCTCAGAGCATTTCAAGGGAGATGTTTGGCAGGCAGGTTGGAGTTCTCACCAGAGTCAGTTCAGAGTAAAGTCGGATTGAGATACCGCTGAATAGGGTTGATGTGTGATGCTCCAGCGGTTCGAATCGAAGGTTGGTGAAGTTTCAAAGCAGTGATCCTGATGTTCCGTTGTGCAGTTCAATGAAGCAGTGGTTTGAGGTTGAACCAGGTTGAGTTATACAGTAACAGCTGGTCTTATTTACTTTAGTTGTATTTTTAACATTTTTGTAACACCCACACCCAGGGGTATTACAGCATCTTTTACAAGGGCAGGTAAAATACATAAACAGGCAGTAAAACAGTAAGAGAGTAACAGATCTACTTATTCCTATTTATGGAAGAGCCAAGTCTTAAAAAGTTTCTTGAATGTAAGGAGCATTTTTGAGTCACTGAGTGACGCTTCAACAGTTTGAGTCAAGTGCAGCATTGAGTAGTTGGTTCGAGCTGAGCAGGTGATGTGCTCTGCAAAGACACAATGAGGCATGGAGCTGGTTCAATGTTGCATGCACATTGGTTAAAATGTTTGGGTGAGTTCCAAAAGCAGCACCTGTGGATATTAAGGTTTGAAATGTGTCTGATCTGGTTTGAAGGCAGTCTGATTAGTTTGAAGTGTTGAAAAACTTGGATCTGGGCTGTCCTTCCACTCAGAATGCTGTGAGTCCCACTCTGGGGTCTGACATACAAGTTCAGGCCTTTTCCGAGGGACCCCAAGCAAGTTATAGGCTACATTGGTAACAGCGCTTATCTTTGCCTTGGACACTCGGTCTTCACCTCACTAGTGGAGGCCTTTGGAAAGTTAACTGTCTCAAACAGTGATAAATACATTATTCCTTAGTTGTTTGTTTCAAAGTGAATCGGAGGAGTGGGAGACCCCTTCTTTTTAAGGCAAAGACCGACAGGTCATTGGACTACAACTGAGTGTTCAAACCCCTCTCCAGAGAACAAGTGGACTTTTCCTTCTAACATCATACCCAAAGTGTTTGTGTAAAGGAAGTAGCAGGGACAGGAAGGAAGAGAGATACAGAGAGAAAGCAAGATGGTGGAACCTTCGTCTGGCTGGTCTGAGCTACCCCTGTTTGCACTAAGTACCTCCTTCCCTTGTCAATTGAATGGAAGTCCCTTTTGGTACGCTTCACCGTGTGTGAGGCTAGCTCTTAGGAGATGAGTGTGTCCTTTGATCCCTATTTCCTGGGCCGGCTCCTGCTGGGAGGCTGGATGATTGGAGAGAGTATTACCCCCAGTTACAAAAGATCAAAAGGAGAGGCATAGAGTTCCAGCATCCTGCCATATTACTTGTCAGAGCCAGGTTGCCTGACCTGAAAACACATAACCCTTCCACAGCTGAGCTGGACTCACAATTCTGACACATATATGATATGAAATGGTTATGGATCTAATATGTATGGGAGATGTTAGCCACCATAATGTAACTCAGGTATGGTTTATATTTAAAGTTTACAACTGCCAGCAGGATAGTTAATCTCAGAGTTATGTAGATCTATGTGATTATTGCGCCAGCCGAAAATGTGCTTTATAAAACATATATACATGGGGGGAGACCCCCCGCAATCCTGCCTCATTAATATTATATTCTATACCCCTCCACATATATATGTGGTGTAAGGGGGGTAAAAAAAAAAGTCGGCATTTTCGGCTGTCGTAATTGTGAGGGCCACATTTTGATTTTTGATATGATTGTGTTTGTGAACAGCGTTACATATCTTAACTGGAGTCACTGTACTGCAGTGACTTAGTGTAACTACAGCTGTCAAGGGTGCACTTGTGGCCAGAACCTGCTCTGTGCCACAGGTGTGCCGGGGCTGCTGATCAGTCTACTGATTCAGATGTGTGCAGGTGTGCACTATGCTTTTGGCATGGAGTTTTCTGCAGAGGGTGTCTTGTCAGCAGACCACCCTCTCTGAAGGAAAAATGCCCACATCATTTTACATTTAATAAAAATCCAAAAAGCCAGGGCTCTACGGATGGTAATCACTCACAAAAGGTCAATCACACTTTAAAAGGCCAAGTTAAGAAGGAGCAAATACAAGGTTGGTATTAGCTGTGCGGTGGTTGTGGTGGGAGCTGAACAAGCTCATGTAACTACTGTTTTGTGGGGTGGGGTTTGTTCCATATACAGTGTGGTTCATTCATGCAGGTGTTTAGGTGTTTCCCTGTAATGTGTGTGGAGAGAATGAATTGCTGACATATTGGGAGTACTATTTTATATTGTTCTTCACACTTGGGTAGTGGGAATCACTGATGAGTCAAATTATTGTTTTGTGTCTATTATGTTTCTCAGTTCTGTCAATGTCTTCTACTGTTTTCCTTGTCTCAATCAGAGATCTGCATTATTTTCTAGAGATGTCAATGTATATTTACTGATATCTTGGTGCTATTGCATATTTACTTTTGAAACAAAAATCGTAATATCCACCTTGACTCTCCCGACTCTTCAGGACATTTCTGCAAACTATGTGACTCTCTCCATTCTACCGTCTGGCCCGATGCACACTGCCGGCCACACCTTGGATGCTCTCATCTCCACAGACATCCCTCTCTCTGTCCCTCTCACTACCTCTCACTACCTCACTCTCCTGGACTGATCACTCTCCTCCCACTTGAAGCTTTAACACTGGCACACCCTGCATTGCCTCCCACCTTCAAGGTCACCAGACCCATGAAAAGAGTGTCAGTGGCTGCCTTTGCCTCTACCTACTCTCCTCCTGCTACTCTTGTGGCTGACTCCCACTGCAACACAGCCCTCTCTAACGTTCACCTTTCCATCTCCAACACTCTCAATATCCTCACCCCTGTCATGAGGGTTCAACTGAAGCCTGCCAAAAAGTGTGACTCTGATTTGGCTGACCTTAAACGCAAGTGAAAATGGGGATCTTCAGGTGCACCCACTGACTACTGGCCTGCCGCCTTCTACAAAGGCAATACAGACTGTGCATCTGGTCCAGGAAAAGAGTCCATATTCAAGCCTGCATCTCTGTGGCATCCAACAACATGGCTGAACTTTTCAAAGTCTGCAAGGAACTAGCCAACCCTACTGCAGCCTCACCCTCTAGTGCACCCACCCAGTCCCTTTGCTCGGCCCTGGCTGCACACTTCCCCACCAAAACACAGGACATCCCTTCCTCTCTATCCTCTGCGCCCACTCATGCACCATCATCTCTTGTGCTCCCATCGGCCTCGCCCTCCACCCTCCTCTTCTCTCCTCCCTCTCCTCTGTCACACCTGCAGAGGTTTACAGACTAGTCCGGTCTATGAAAGCCTCTTCCAAACAGGTGTACCCATGACCCTACAAAACCATGGAGGACAACATTGACTCTCTCGCTCCATCCTTGGCAGACCTCTGCAACCTCTCCCTTGCCACTGGAGGTTTCCCCAATTCTCTCAAGCACTAGCTTATACACCCTGTGCTCAAAATACCCACTGCCGACCCTTCCATTCCGGCAAACTATTGCCTGTTCTCTATCACTCCTTTCCTGGGCAAACTCTTGGAGGAGCTGGCTATCTCTCAGCTTACCCTCCGTACTGAATCTGTTGGCTGTCTCCTTGACCATCAGTCTGTCTTTAGAGCTTCCAGAGACACAGAAACATCTTTTCCGAACACCCGTGAAGACCTGCTTTCAAATATTCACTCTAACTCTTCCTCTGTCCGCATCCTTCTTGAAGTCTCTTCTGCTTTCAATGCAGTTAACCACAGCATCCTCATCTTCCATCTGCGTGATACCCTGGGCATAACAGAGCAGGCCCTGGCATGGCTAGCATCCTTTCTCTCAGAACATCCTTCCCAGGTGGATCGTGGGTCTTCTCTCTCTGCTATCACACTCTCTTCTTGTGGTGTCCCCCAGGGATCTAATCTATCCCATGGTTCTTCAATGTCTACATGTCCCCTTTAGCCCTCATGATCTCTGCCTTCATCTCCAACTTTCAGTGTTACGCGGTGGACACACAGTTCTCTTTCAGGCTACCCTCAGTCTCTTCCTCCTCCTCACTCATCCCTAACTGTCTGTCCACAATGCAGTCCTGTTGTGCGACCAACAAACTCTGCCTTAATGCCAGCAAGACAGAGATCATCCTCATTGTGACCCCTGCTCCCGCTTTCCTGCTTGCACTCTGACCAGCCTCCCTTGGTCATGCGCTCTCACCCACCAGTGAGACAAACAATCTGGGGGTCATCTTCGACTCTACTCTCTCCTTCTCTTCTCACATATTGGACGTTTCTAAAAAGTCCCACTACCAGCTGCACCTCATCAGAGGTATTCTACCTTTTCTCACTTTCCTCCAGAGGCTCACCATCTCCAGAAACCTGGTTCCCTTTAGAGTGGACTACTGCAACAGTCTCTTTCTCAACCTTCCTACTTCTGTTCTCCGACCTCTTCAACTTATCCAGAAAAGAACCGCGAGACTTCCCCTTGGCCTCATGCCCATGGGTCACATCTCTCTGGTGCTGGAATCCGTCCACTGGCTCATAGTTGCTGCAAGAATCAACTTTAAGTCGCTCTGCATAGTCCAGAAGGCTTTCTGGGGCCGAGGCCCGCACTACATACAACGCTCTCTTCCTAAATACTCTCCTTCTAGAGCCCTCAGCTTGGACTCCTCCATCTCTCTGCGGGTGAGCCGTTTCTCCAAACAGAGATTCAGGGGTAGAACTTTATCCTCTTGAGGTGTCTCCCTCTGGAACAGCCTCCCTGCCTTTCTCCGCCTTGAGCCGGACCTCATCAAGTTCTGGAAAATCCTCAAGACCTTCTTCTTCTCTTCCTCTTTCTCTCTCCCTCTACCCTGCTAACCACCTTTCTCCTCCTCCTGCTTCCCTTATTCGTTATCCTCCCAACTCTGCTCAGTTTCTCTGACTGGTTGCCTGGTGCACCTCCAGAGCCTCACAGGGGCAAAGCACCCCCACCAGTCTCATATTTTCCTCCGGGCCGCTGCACTCTGTTTTGCACTACTGCACTCGGAATACATCCCCTGTGAGGAGCAACCTATCAGCACTTAACCCAGGCACCTGATGGACTGGGCACACTTGTTCCCCTTCCGTTTCCCTTGCACTTTGTGTCTGTGCACTTACACAACCTTGAATGCATTAGGCCGTCCTCCCTTTGTCTCCCCTCCCTAGCTTAGTTTTGCATGAAATACTTGTGCATAGGCACATATTGATGATGACCCATCATCAAACAATCTGAATGGCCCCAGGCCTAGTACAGTAGTTTATTGTTCTGTATGTCCTTTTCCCCCTCCTTCTCTCTACACTCGGTCTCATGCACTTGTGCTATTGGACACGTCGTTAGGCCTAGTACAGCAGCCTATTGATTATATGCTCCTTTCCCCCAACCCTTCTCTCCCGCTCTCTTGTCATGCACTGCACTAGTAGAAATGCCTCAGGCCTAGTATGCTAGTTAATTTTGTTAGATCATTCGGAACCTTCAAGGCCTAAGCATGACTACTGTATTCCCTTGTTCCCTTCCTGCCTTGAAGCACTTTGAATCTTCACTTGTGTATAAATTATTACAAATAATTCCTACTCTGTTGTGTTCATTGAGTGAGTTATGTGTCGATATTTGCCTGTAGGGTATCTGTTCCTCTTGATGTTCAATTATTAAGGATATCTTCTGCACCATTAGGTTTGGGAATTGGGGTGGCTGTGAGTGGGCTATACAATGAGAAGTGCTTGCCATTTATTTGGTCTGGTCATTTTCCTCGATTAGTATAATCGTTTTTGGCTTTCAATGTGGTTGTGCGTATTAGAGTTGCAGGACTCGTGTAGGTGTTTGACGAATATTACTTCATTGCATGTTGTTTCTGAGTACCTCAATCCGTTGATTCTTTCACAAGCTAATTGTTGTATTTGACACACATTTTCCAGTTCAGAAGTACCACATGTTGCTGATTATGGTTTTCCTCGATCAGGCTCATAGGCATATGGTGTTTAGTGGTACCTATCTCTACAAATTGTCAAAAGGTTATTTTCCTCTACAAGAGGATGCGTGCCTTGCTACACTTGTGAAGCCCAATTTTGATATGCATGTCTTGCCTGTAAATCCTGCGGATACTACACGTATTCCTATTCACAAGAACACTTCAAAAGGTCCAAAAAAAGGATGTTATTATATTACTGATACAAACAACCTGTAGGGTCCTTCATTACTGTGTTCATGCTGAACACAACAGTGGGGTAGCTGCATGATCAATGGAATGTAAACTGCACTGTGGCGTGACATGCCTGTGTGAGAGGGATGCGTGTCCTGCCAGTGTTGTCAGAGAGCATTAACTTTGAACTGGCTGAGGACTGCGTATTCCAGTGAAGAGTGCCTAATAAACTATTTATTACCTGATGGTCTCACCTGATGTTTAACCTGCAACACAAAATAAAGATACTTGCCTTACACCTGCTTTTGCTGAGAGCTCTTTTATCGGCAATACTGACATTTTCAAAAGCCAAGCTCAATCAAGTTAGCCATCCATTTGCAGGTTTGTACTTACCAGATCATATCAGGGTGATAGTGGTCACCTTGGAATTGCATTATTTAGTGGAACTACATTAATCCCATGCCCCACTGCCTCATCGCACTACTAACTTCATGATGACATCAGCGGTATGACCAGACACTGCTTTTCTCCAGTTATTATTATTATTATTATCATTATTATTATTATTATTATTATTATTATTATCTTTATATATAAAGCTGAATGTATGTGTGTATGTTTGTCCGGCAATACAAATCCACACTGTTGAACCCAAAGCTACCACATTTTGCATGGATTCCTCTTTTGTCTGGAGCAAGATCGTAGTCTATATTTGGATGCAAAAACCTTATATGCAAAAATAATTTTGGATGTATGTGTGTATGTTTGTCTGGCTATACATATCCACACTGTCAAACCCACTGCTACCAAACTTTGCATGCATTCCTCATTTGTCTGGGGCAAGATTGTAGTCTATGTCTGGATGCAAAAAAAATCACTCCGTAGACACCCTCATTTACTGATGCTCACCTCGATTCACTACAGTAGGTACTAGCAGGAGGCAACATTTGGAAAAGTGCCTGAAGCAAAATGTTCGATGTGTTGGTTATCCTTTTGAAATGTAATACTATTGTACACAGTTCAAAACTGTTTATTAAAGAATTTTCAAGGGGAATTTAAACAAATATATATATTTTTTATCACGCCACTCCAGATATGGGAAATGGACAGTTTACAGTTTACATAAGTTCATTCATGAGAAGAGAGCACAATCAATCCATCTTTCTTGGACATTTTCTCAAAAGTGCTGAAGCCATTAATTGACTGAAACAAGCCGCACAAAAAACAAACATCACTTGGAAATGCTCCATCTGATGCAAAGCAAAAATCACTATAAAAAACTTCTGAAACACAACAACAAACAGCAGCATGACTTGCCGACCAGAGGACAAGAGCAACTTTCTCCGGGGCAAATGAGATGCCAAAGCAAACTGAAGCAAGACTTGCAAGACATGAGGACATGAGACACCAGAGCAAACTGGAGCAAGAATTGCCGACATGAGGACAAGAGCAACATCCTCCAGGGCACATAAGACACCACTCGATCAGGACATGGCAATGCTGGGTACTACAGCTATTTATGATATTTTCTATTATGTATTATTATTTTAATCACCTGTACCACCCGTATGGTATACAAGTGCTCCACTTATCAGAACCCACCTAAATTTTGTTTCTGTACCTCGGACAAAAAGCCTTGGTGCCTGCTGGGTAGTTCCCCCATCCCATCTGTTTTCACACAGTCCTGCCTGTGCTGATCTGAGGCCTATTCCTGGAAGCCCTTTATAATCCACAAGAAACAATCTAAAACTTCACCAGCATGTTATGGGGGAGATGTTCTAATGATTGATCTGAATCGACACAAACAATTGGGACCTGTTCAGCAGTGGGTGATTAGGGCAAGAGAAGAACATTGCAGGCAAAGCCATTGCTTCTATGGGAGGCAGGGCAGGGACAGAGTTAGGTCAGGATGGGAGCTCTGGCATATACGGAATATCCTCACCATTATTTTGGGTTCTCACTGATTGCTTAGCTCCATTCTGCAGCAACTCCACTGGAAAAAAATGCTCTTTAAATTTCATGAAAATGCATGTACGCTACTCTACGGAGAGATCTCCATTGGATATCAGCAGGAGGTATGGAAGCCATATATCTCTTTCAGGATAAAGCTGTAAATAATGTCAGGACTGTTTTCTGGTGATGTTGGCAGTTCAAAGTCAACTTCCTTAGAAGTGAAGAATTTTGATCAATGGCAGGAGAGACCCCCTACTCTAACATTTTTAGGGCAACTAAGATATATCTGCTGGCAGAACCTTTGAACTTGCTTGCAACTGAGAACCAAGTGACCAGAGGAGGAGGGGGTTACATGCAGGCCCCTCTGTAACTAACAGGCCTGGGGAACTTGCTGTTGGGAGCTCTAGCATTTATAAAACTGCACTGGTGCTTTCTGCTTCTGAGTAATCCAATACAAGTGCTTTGATCCTGTTTCAAACACTGTAGACCTGGTGAACCAGGACCAGGCTTTGAGACTGCCGCTTTCCTAGACTCAGTGATCCTCTTACCTCATCTTGAGCCATACGAGGGGCCAACATTTTATTCTTCCAAAATATTCCTGTCAATTCCAAAGACTATGGCCCTCATTACGACCCTGGCGGAAAGCGACTGACCGGACCGCCACAGCGTAAATAGCGTTTCCGCCATTGCACGATGGAGCAAAGTGCGGCCCATTCCGACCCATCGGGCACGAGCACCACGCCATGGCGGAAGTGCAAAGTCTGCGATGGCGGAAATGACCCCAAAACGGCCCACACCGCCGCCGTACGGCGCCCTAGGTGCAATACCGCCACCCATCATAGCGGACACCGCAGTGAGCGCCAACCGGAAAGTACGGCGACCGTAAATATACGGAAACGGAAGTAAAAACATGGGCCCGGAACGGGAAACAACACCCCGTACACCTATAAAACCACTAAATACACACAACCACTAAAAACACCACCCTGAGACACATCCCAACCCGTCATCCACCCTAGTGAAACCAAGAAAAATGGGAAAAGTAGCGAAGAAAGCGTGCGACCGCAAGCGGCAGGTCCACTTCTCCCGTGAGGAACTCACCGTGCTAACAGAGACCCTCCAGGAGAATGCCGCCGCCGTCTTCTCCACGCAAATGACCAGGACGGCACTTGCGAACAAGAAGGCCATATGGGCCCTGGTGGCACAGCGGGTAAGTGCGGTGGGGACCGCACCCCGCAACCCACAGCAATGCAGGAAGCGGTGGGACGACCTGCGGATACGCGTCCGTAGCATACTTTCTGCCAACCGCAACATTGCCACAGCCACCGGGGGAGGGTCGGAATCACCCATCAAGCTGACCCCCTGGGAAGAAATCTGTGCCTCCACCATTGGAATGGAGAGCATAGAGGGAGTCGGAGGGATGGAGAAAGGAGTGCAGACATCCGGAGAATCAGGTAGGTGGCCCAAATAAAACAATGCCAAAACCACAATGTACAATCATGTGAAGTACCACGTGCCCACATAGTGCAACAGAAACACATGGCCAGGAGAACGTCCACACACATTGGCCTGATAGCGCACTTTAAAACCACAATAAATACATAAATAATTAAAAACCCAAAAAACACCCACTACACGTGCAGCAGGCACACCCTAACTGCAGGCTGCCAAACAACTGCACCCTCACTCCACACACAAATGAAAGCACCTCCAAGGCCCCGACCCAAATCACCCTCAGGTACCACCCCAATGCATGTGATACATTGCCATTCCAATTCCCGCAGACCCATTAATAACGCTCGCCCTCCTTTACTCCACCACAGGGTCCGATCCAAACGACGAGCTCCAGGACACCCCTACCAGCACACCTGCAAAGAGGGCCAAGACCGACGGCCAAAGACCCTCCACCTCAGCTGCACGCATCAAGACACGGCAGCAGCACATATCAAGTGGCAGCACACAGGAGGGAACATCAACAGGCACCCCAGCAGCCAGCATGCCCACAACAGCACCACCACAGGTCCCCCCAATGGATGCCACAGAAGGTACTGCCTCTGGTGGCAGCAGCACCATAGGTGACACCCCATTAATGGCAGCATGCTCCGACACAGAAGACGGGGATGTCGAAGTCAGATCCATCCATGACCTGTCCCAATCCCCCTGTCTGTTCCATCCCGTACACCATGAGGATACCACGCAGGGGCACCCACAAGACGACGACTGGCCATCCCCCACAAGCCCTGTGGCAGGGCAACATGAGGCGAACAGCCCCTCTGTGACACCACCGCAAATGGCCATGGCACAGCACAGGCAACAGTCCCTCGACCAGTTAATCGTGCAACAGCAGCAACTGGCCACGCTCCTCAAGGACCATGCCGATGGATGTGGGGGCACTAAGGCAGACATAGAAACATCAACTGAGACACTTAGGGCACAAATGGAGAGTAGCACCGAGAGCCTGAGAATCCAAATGGAGAGTAGCACCGAGAGCCTGAGAGTCCAAATGGAGAGTAGCACCGAGAGCCTGAGAGTCCAAATGGAGAGAAGCACCGAGAGCCTGAGAGTCCAAATGGAGAGTAGCACCGAGAGCCTGAGAGTCCAAATGGAGAGAAGCACCGAGAGCCTCAGGGGGGAACTGCATGCGACGTCCAAAGACGTATGTGCCGAACTTGCCGCAGTGCGCCGTGTGCTCACTGAGCTCTCACAAACCCTTAGGGACATGCATGGACGTGAGCAGGCAGAGACATCATCCGTTGCAAGTTCCGTCCAGGGCAGCCCCCAACGTAGATCTGGGAGGAACCTGCGCTCCACACGCAGGGGTGCCCCTGATACCCGCAGAGGGGGCTTGCAATAGCGACTGCCCACTGACAATGAGCATCTTTGGACACTGGTGTTCGGGGGGGAGGTAGGAGGGTGGAGGGGGTGTGTTGGGCTCACTTGGGTGGCGGGTCGATAGGGTGTTCAACATGATATCACATATGCCATAAACAATGCAAGATCAAACAATGAGATGTGTGGACAATGATCTTTGTGTACTAGGCCATCATAGGCGTACAGTCCATTTTGTGCATGTACCAGACACACACAGTGCCACGAGTCCCGTGTCCATGTATCAGCCACCAGGCGTGAGTGCTAGAAGCATGCATCTATGAGATGCTGACGAATTTCACGGCCCTCCTGTGCCTCGCAGACTCCTTGAGGTGCTGCCACATCCCCACCCTCATCATGACCATCTTCAGGTGCTTGCAGTTCTGCGTCAGGGGGCATGGTTGTAGTCCTCCTCATGCTGGTCCCGTGGGTTCCGGACTGGTGTGAGGAGCCATCTCTTCAGTGGATATCCGGCATCACCTGTATGTGGACGATAAACGAATTATGTGGAATGCCATTGCTACGTACGCACCCCCCCCCTTCCTGCCAGGTCATTGCCGCATCACATACCCCACATCATCATGCATGAAATGAGACTCACCGAGTAGCCAGGATCTGTTCCCTGCGTGTCGCTCCATGTAGCGTGGTATTGTAGAGTTCCTCAAGACCATAGGATCATGGGTTGATCCAGGGAATCGGGCACAACAATGTGTAATGATCCTGTTGGAGTCACACACCATTTGTACATTCAGTGAATGAAATTGTTTTCGGTTGCGGTACTGGGCCTCCATGGCATGTGGGACGACCAATTCCACATGGGTGCAGTCGATGGCACCAATGCAACCCGGTATGCCGCCAAGTGCATGGAATCCCACTATTGTGTTGGTTATTTCCTGCTCCGAGCGTGGTAGAGAGATGTAGTCGTCTGCGTGCTGCAGGAGGGCATCGAGCACTTGCAATAGTGTCCGTGAGAACAGTGGCTGAGAAATGCCATGCAACTGTCCGACTGTGTGCTGGTAGGTGCCTGTGGCCAGGAAGTGGAGTACAGACACCACCTTCAGTAGGGGTGGGATGGCGGTTGGGCTATCTATCATGCTGACAAGGTCAGCCTGTGTCATGTCCACAATGGCGGCTATGGTGTCCCGGTCCAAACGGTAGAGGGTGTGGATCTGCTCAGCAGTGAGGTTGAACGGATGTGCTCGGAGGCGTGGGATTGCGGGCTGCCTGCGTGGTGGTAGTGGCTGTGCTGGCAGCCCTTGCTGGCCCTGCCTTGCCCTCCTCCTCCTCCTGCGTCTCCTCCGTGCGGCCGGTTGTAGTTGGTGTTCGTCTTCTTCTTGGAGTTGGAGTACTTGCAGTGCTATCAGGTCCCCCAGGGCCAACATCGCGAGTCCTGCCGGTAGCATTTCGGAGTGGTTGTGGGAGGAGACTGGGCGTGCAATTTATGTGTTTTCAGGCTGTATGGCCTCCACCTGTGGTGATTCATTCCACCTGTGCAAGCTGCTCTCCCCTTTGGGCGAGCACGTCCCGCACACAAGGCTGCAATTCGAGGAATGGCATCTTGCTATTACAATCATGTATTAGTACCCGATGGCCGTGTAACATTGGTTGATATGTTCATTCGGCTATGGTCCCATTGTTTCACATGCATTCTTTGCAGTCGCGAACGAGTAACGGTGGGCCCTCATGCATCACTGTACCGAGTTGCACCGACGGGCGGGGCGTCCCATTTGTGGGTGAAGGCAGTTGCCATTTTCACACACAGCCGCACTAGATGGTTTAATTTGTGATTTCAAGCGGCCACAGATGCCTTTTCGACGTGATGTTGCAAATGAGGAATTCGAAGGGCAGCGCTTTCGGTCTTCAGCTAGCGGCGAGGAGATGCCCACAGGTCTTACTGCAAATATAACCTTCTATTGTTCAGTGTCCTTGGGACAGGGGCCATGGCGAGGATGCAATGATTGATATGAATAGTTTGGGATGCGCAATAGCGAAGTGGATGATGAGGCCGGACGTTCCCAAATACATGTTACTTCACAACACTGGAATTACGGGCTGGGGCACAGTGGATTTTGCAGGCTGCATAACGCACAGACTCAATGGAATTCTCACATGTTATGTGAGTATGGTAACAGGCGTTCTCATTACGGGATGAGGGAATGATGAATGGATGCATGGGCAGATGATTTGATACGGTGTTTGCCATGTACAGGGCTTCTTAGAATCTGTCCGCCTCCCCTGCGCTATGTGATGCAGGGCTGCCATAGTGGGACCATCGTCTATCTGGCCTTGTTGAGCCCTCCCTGTCTCGACGCGCCTTCAGACACTTGTGTCCATGCACGTTACCAATCCCATCTGATGGATTCTGTTTTCACAGACGCATGCACAGGTACACTCGTTTGTGATGGTGTTTTCACCTCGATATGGATAGTTATGAGTCGCAAGTGGTTTTGGGGTGGTGATGATCCTTTGGAGTGGGCTTGCATGCATATGGCTGTGGATTTAGTGTGATCATTGAGGTGAGTTGTTCGGATGTAGTTCTGATGGCCATTCTATTCTTTTTCTTTTCTTTTGGTTGAAAGGTATCTCCTCCCCTTTTGCCACTGCCATCTGTATGCCACTCCTGCAGATGGCTTTTACTCCCGACACCTGCTGCTTCGTGTTAATCAGTGGAGCAGCATTACGATCTTATGGGACGATCGCCAATGGGCCACATGCCCTTACGCAGTACTAGTGGCTCGGAGCAACATTTCGGCCTTTCAGCTGGACTAGTGCCTCCCTATTGGGACGGCCCTGCGGTTCTAGGCGCTTCCATGTTGCCTTTTCGTACGGAATGTAGCCCCTGTGTACCATGAAGGAACAGGGCGTCACACAGGAAGTAGCTGGTCATTTCTTGCGGATGCAGCCCACAATGGTGAAATGTGTTTTGGAGTTCATGGCCTAATGGCTGTATGGGCTTGGTGAATCTGTTGTGCATTAAATTTCTATTCTGATATGGGCCGTGTAGCGTTCTTCTTTGCAAGTGATGTGGCATATTCCTATTTGGGGAGCGATGTATTGTGAGGAGATCTGCATTGGGTTCCAGCTTCGGAGTATAGTTGCGTGGTACTGTGCTGGGCGCGTTTGCCTACGAAGCCCAGTGAGGTCAGGGGTGAGGGCTGCCAATATGACTGTTTGGATGATGTCATGCTCAGGGGCGGGGGATTAGGTTTTGTGTAACAGATGCCGGTCAGCCAGGTGGATTGGTGGAATGATGTGATTATCGGAATTATGCTGCCTGTGTTTGCGTGCGTTTCTTGGTGGGAGACTGAGGTCATGTCCATTGGTATAGCTTCTGTATTCGTGCCATCTGTGCCCTGCAGCTCCCATTGGCCCCTCTTGTGATTCTTTTGTTCGTTGGCATGCATGGGTGACTTGTACATTTCACTGGTTGCATTGTGACTTCGTTGCACCTACGGGGAGTTGTACTATGTGGCCAGGGAGCGGTGTACAGGCACTCAGTGGGGCCGTTTACGGTTGATTCGCGATGCCGTACTTCTCACCATGGCGGAATGGTACTTTCTGCCGTGCTTGATGGCGTTAGGTACATGTCCGCTAGGGTCGGAATTCGCGTACCCTTGCGCCATGGTGCTAATTACGGTTTGGCATGGCGCGCGCGCGCGTACTTGGTGCAGTTAGCGTTGGCGTTCACTACGGTGTCGCTAATGGCATCGTACTTTACGGTGACGGGTCATAGTCGCACCGAGCGCTATTCGATGGCGGTATTGCATTTCCGCCATCGTTTTTCGCTTTCCGCCAGGGTCGTAATGAGGGCCTATATGTGTGTGCTCTTTTGCTTATTAAAACATTTGCCTCGTGCAGTACAACACCCACACAATTTAGCCTGCGTATTAGTATACAAATCCAGATTGTATTCCCTTATGATTTCCCTTTCAGAGGTACGTTTCTTTTTTGTTTAAAGTTACCGTTTGTGTTGGTAGTATAAGTTTGTTTTAATTGAACTTACCTGGGCATTTCTTTTACTGCTGCTAATCCACACCACTGGAGTGTATAGTCTGCTTTGCTCCCATTAAAACGAAGTAAAAGTGATCATGTATACTATTTACTTTTCCTGTTTAACCTTCATGTTGGAAATACGTCTGTGTTGCTTTTGTGTATAGGTTTGCACATAGCTCATGTATGCTATGACCGTCCCACCTCCTGTGCACTTCTTTTAGCCAGAATAAAATTGCATCACAGGAAGTTACATAGGAAAAGGGTTATGGAACAATTAGCCACCAAAAGGGCACGTGATCATATTCCTCATCACAAAGGGCCTCATTACGACCCAGGTGGTAAGTTACCGCCTGGGCCGTGACTTTACCACCATGGCGTAAACGTAGTTTACGCCATGGTGGTTGGCGGATTTACCGCCCCATTCTAACCTTGGCGGGGCGGTAAATCCCCATTTTCCCATTTTCCCTTCACCATTCCCATTTTGCCCCATAGGGCATAATGGGAGTGGGGAAGGCGTTAATTACGCCACTGTAAATTACGGTGGCGTAATTAACTCCATGGTCCCTTAGCGCCATGGATTTTAACACCTGCAGGTGTTAAAACCTCCATGGCGCTAAGGGACCTCGTACTCAGGCGGTAAGGGTCGGCGCTGTTTACGCCGCCGTAAAACCCTTACCGCCTGAGTTGTAATGAGGCCCAAAGTAATTGTGATGTCATCACTTAGTCCTAGAGCTAATGGCGTTATAGATTTTGTCACATCCTGCAATATCAAGAGGGAGGTTCGCTATAGAATCAATTAAAGAGGAAACTGCCTAGCATCTCTTTACCTATTGTATACCTGAACAGAACACAGGTTTCTGGATCAGTCTGAGATCGGTACCAAAGGTTTATACAATGAGGCAGATTGTGGCAGTCTTCCACTACCTGGACGATTGGCTCTTCCAAGGTGTATCAGCAGAGCACGTGGTGTGCCAAGGACATGGATATTATGAATGAGTCATAGGTTCTGATACATGTCCAAAAGATTTATAATTAATAATTTGCAGATTTAAAAAAAGCAAATGTAAAATTAATAAAATCCAAGGGAATTGCTGCAGTTGCTATTTGACATCTGACCGGAGAATAGCTATTGTGCTGTACACACTGATGTGCAAATAAAAGGGAAAAGTGTGTTTCCATTGAGGGGGAAAAAACTGGAAATTTACTAATGGTATTTCTCCAAAACATCTCATTTATAAGGGTGTCCACATTAAAGTGCAGATTTGTATTACCTCTTTAGCTTTTATCATGTGTTACAAATTTAACATTTCATTTATTTTCTTAATGTTGTTTAAATTTGTGTTCTAAACACAGAGCACAATATACCATTTAATTTTGTAGTTCAAAATATGCTAATGCTTTTGAATACCAACACGTGTTTCGATCCTTAGGATCCTATTCAGGGCTATCAAAGTAATACAAAAATAAATAATGACCATTATCAATGGTTAATCATGCTGCACTTATTGAAATATTGCATACTATAATTGTTATAATAGATACTATAATATTAATGGAAGATCAACTTGTTAGCAAAGTATATGTCCATTACTATGTGAATGTAAACTTAGCAAGCACATGATTAAATTAATAAAATGAAAATGAAATTAAGGCAGACTACAAATATTAGCTGAAATACCTTGTCCCATGTAGTTTGTTCTTTTAATTTCTTCACACTTCATACATTTTGTTTTCAAAAGTTTCAGTTCTCTATTCAATGATCCTAAATCGACAAATAGTTTATTTAGTATAACTCTATATAAAATATTTATATTCTAATAACAGATGTACTTGATAGTATTAATTGCTTGATATAAAACAATTCATTTCATTAATATCTTAAGGTATTCATCCTTCTTCAAATGTTCAGGATTTTCAAATATGTTCTATGATGTTAATATTCCAGTTTTTCCCTTGGTTGTTTAGTTTCACACACAGATTTGTTTTTTACTTTTTCATTCTTTCTCCAGCATTTAAGCTGTACGTGAAACGGGAGATTTCTATTTAGCTTAAGTGTTATGAAATATTTTACTTCACTTTACTAGCTAACATAGTAATATGAACTTCCTACTTCTTATCTTCATTGCAGTGTCCTCTGGCTTGTAAGCTTCTTCTCTTTACAGAATGCTGCCTCCATTTCAGCATTATTATATTTTTGTAAACCCCGCTCTCAAGATGAAAATGGCACCCCATGTGCACGTGATGACATCATAACACATATTAATGTGATGATGTCTTCTGCACCACAACATGTTCTCTATTATTTCATACTCTTATGACTACTCAAGTCAAATGTGCCCGCATAGTCTAGTACATCTACAATCCTGATTTGAATTTCACATTATTTGTTACAGTTTCCATTTTTATTTGTTATCCAAACTCATTTCATTCTTATTTCTTTCCAATATGGATACTGTAGAACACATGATTTTCATTACATTAACATTAGATTTACGGATATGAACTTATCACTCTTATTTTTCTTATTTCTTATGATGCCCACATTAATGATGTAATATATCTATTATACTCCCTAGGAATTGAACATCTTTGGACTATTTGATCTTACTGCAGCTGGGACCCAGAGTACCGCCTCTGCCACCCTTCCTTTTTGTTTGCATATCTAACTGGAGACTGGGGTTGCATAGGGGCTGCACTGGGGCTACACATGGCTGACTTTGGAGAGCCATACTGATGGTAAGTTCCCCCTCTGCACTGAGGGCTAATAATGAAAAATGGGGGAGAGTTGGATCCTGGCTGGCTGTACACTACATTTACCTGAACTCCCTGCTGCCACATTCTGGTACTTACCAGAGGGAGTTAACCCTGAATCCAATCAGCTTCCCTGAAGATTGCTGTGGCATGAAAGCACAGTAGGAGGAGAACATCTTTGGACTGTTTGAGCTTACTGCAGGGGGGACCCAGAGTAGCGCCCCTGCCACCCTTCGTGTTTGCATATCTAACTGGAGACTGGGGCTCCAGAGAGGCTACACTGGGTCTAAACATGCCTGACCTAGGAGGGCCATCCTGATGGTAACCCCTCCGCCCACTAAGGGCTAATATTGAAAAATGGGGGAGAGTTGAATCCTGGCTGGCTCCACACTACAGTTATCAGAATTCCCTGCTGAAACATCATGGTACTTACCAGAGGGAGTCAAGCCTGAACACCTGAATCCATTCAGCATCCCTGAATATTGCTGAGGCATGAAAGCACACTAGGGGGAGAACATCTTTGGACAGTTTGAGCTTACTGCAGTTGGGACCCAGAGTAGCACCCCTGCCACCCTTCTTTTTTGTTTGCATATCAAACTGGAGACTAGGGGTCCAGAGAGGCTGCACATGAGATACACATGCCTGGCTTTGGAGTGCCATACTTATGGTAATGGCCCATCCCCATGGAGGGCTAATATTGAAAAATGTGGGAGAGTTGGATCCTAGCTGGCTCTACACTACAGTTACCAGAATTCCCTGCTGCCACATCCTGGTACTTACCAGAAGGAGTCAAGCCTGAACATTTGAATCCGATCAGCCTCCCTGAAGATTGCTGAGGCATGAAATCACCCTAGGATGAGAACATCTTTGGACTGTTTGAGCTTACTGCAGCAGCGACCCGGAGTAGTGCCCCTGGTGTCCGCGAACATTGCGATAAAAATATATTGAAAAACACAACATTACACTTGTCAAACTAATGAAACAATCTCTGGGAGGTGAGTGGTGATTAGGATGGGATGGGATATGGCCATCAAAAGCCAAAAAACAAGAGGATTTTCATCTCTGATGTCCGTGAACAGTTCAGGGACAGCCCTGTGATGTTCCAGAACATCTCCGATTTTCAGGGGCATCCATACATATTTTGTTCTTACAGGGTTGGTTAAAAGCAGTTTTTAGATGGTGTATAACTTCGTAGAGTTATACACCATCTAAATAGGTTTTTATTAGTCCAACATAACCATAACGGCCCTCTAACCATGTTTTTTCAGTGAATTTCAAAGGTTTGTATTAGTGCAACTTCACCATAACGTCCCCTTAACACATTTTTTTCATTGAATTTCATAGGTTTTTATTAGTGCAACTTAACCATAACGCCCCTTTAACAAGGTTTTTTCAGTGAATGTCATAGTTTTTTACCATTGCATGCTATTTTCCTACAACCTTCCCTTGCACAGCTCCAACACCTATTCCTACTCATTATCCATTAACAAACTAGTACACAGTACATACTTTTAGCAAAACTGCTATTTATCTTAAAATGCCATCAGCTAAGGCCATCCCTCCTCCCCAAGAGACACCACCACTGCTGTAATCAGGGAGCATGAGAAACACTGCCCCCTACCTCAGAAATAACACACACGCAACATTCTCCCCTGCCCACCTGCCCCTCTATATGAGTGTTTGGTACCTCTTCCCTCATTTCCCTCCCCACCTTTCGTTCTAAGCTCTCCTGCCAAAAAAATCCATCCAAAAACAAAATAAATGTTCCTTTAGGAACCACCTTTCACTGTTAAAAAATAGAACTAAAAAAAACATGCATGGACTCCATCTACTTTATATTTCTCAGTAAAGTACATAGGGCCTCATTACAACTCAGGCGGTAAGGGGTTTACGGCGCCGTAAAGAGCGCCGACCCTTACCGCCTGAGTACGAGGTCCCTTAGCGCCATGCGGATTTAACACCTGCTTTTAGCAGGTGTTAAAATCCATGGCGCTAAGGGACCATGGAGTTAATTACGCCACCGTAATTTACGGTGGCGTAATTAACGCTTTCCCCACTCCCATTATGCCCTATGGGGCAAAAATGGGAATGGGGAAGGGTAAATGGGGATTGGGGACTTACCGCCCCGCCAAACTCGGAATGGGGCGGTAAGTCCGCCAACCACCATGGCGTAAACATAGTTTACGCCATGGTGGTAAAGTCACAGCCCAGGCGGTAACTTACCGCCTGGGTCGTGATGAGGCCCATAGACTCAATAAGATTTTCCAACATTTCCATTTGCATTTTGTGTTATACTAATGGAAATATTGGGGCGTTCATCCCCCGTTCCAGGGACTGGAATGTTGGATACCGGCCCAGCAGCCCAAGTTATCAGCCCAAGCGATGCAAGGGTGGATAATGAGGTCTCTGGACCATTCTCCCCCCATTCCAGCCCCTGAAATGGGGGAAGAATGCCATTAGCAGTCTAGGTTCCCAAAGTGGGAACCCGGGGTACTAAAAAAGAGGATTTTTCGTCGTCCCGGTTTAGGAAGAAAAATCCTTTTCCAAGACAGGCAACATGGAAAGGGAAGGCGGGGGTTCCATACAGGGCCCCTCTTCGCTTTCCATGACAGCCTGCAGAAGGCAAAAAGAGAACCCTATGACCATATTACCACAAACACATCTTTCTTCCCTTTCAAATCTATCCTAATTTCGAATAGCTTTATCACAAAGCCAGTCCCAGGTGGACATGGCTACTTTAATCCTATGTTTTGTTCCTTCTGGTCATGGCCAGTACCCAGATTGTCCGGATCATGACCTTATTCCATGACCCGGACAATCTGGCCACTGCCCATGGCCACAGCCTTCCCCTCAGTCACTAAAGCTATACCGCGATTTATTTTAACTACATTATGACACTTGTCAAATAGGAAAACACTGCCACATTTGCAAAACCACGCTTTTAGATCCTTGCCAATGTGCCTTACGCAAGTTTGCTGGAAATCCACCCACGTTTTATTTTTTCAAAACTGTCAAATGAATGCACATACAATCGTCATATAAGCTCTGCACACAATCCCACCAAACTTTGGAAACTCATTCGAAATCAGGTCAGAAATATCCCACCCATCATCATCACCCCTCACCTCCCCAGACATTATTTCATAAGTTTCACAAGTGCAATGCTCAGAAAATATTATTGTCCCGAGGGTTCAGCCATGTATTTTTATACATACGTTGATCTATCGCAAACATTTCCAATTCACCTTACCTCACTTTTTCTCTTTTAAAAACATACGAAATCTGGCAGCAGGGCGCGTCCATCTTGTGCTATTCTTATCCATTGCTGCATCTGCTTAAGGTAAACTGCCCTGATGTCACTAAATCATATGCCCCGACCCTGACCCTCACATCACCAACCCTAGTGATATTCTACAACTTTCTCAGAGATGTTCCTCTTCAGCGCAGCCAAACACACCCATAATCACCTACGTCACGTGATGCAGAACCCGAAAATCAACACACATCCACTAACAACACAGCACGTCACAATTCAGAATATTAAACCGTACTTTAAAAGAAAACAATAACACTGTACAATTTGTAAAGTACTTTTATTTCACAATAAACGCTCTGAGAACATCCGACTATTGCCATATTCAATCAAATTGCAAATTTGTTTCTTCACTCATGATCCAAAATGTTTATCGTGAGGCACACGTTGTTCTTTTTGCATATACAAAGTGTTTGTTTTCAGTAAAAGAACCGCTTGGGTTGCACAGTGAATTCCAAGGCTTCTACATCAATTTGGGCCTAGACCACCACAAAGGATGTTATGTTACTTCTAATCGCTAGTACAGCAAACGGGCACATGGGCCCTGGGCGATCATCCCAAAAAACAGGCACTATGTTCCAGGCGTTGACAACTATGTGCAGCTGCCGATTGAAGAAGCCGTCAGTTGGCATCTGGAATCTATGACAGTCGCAAAAAGGCAGGATGTATCTATTTGGAAAACATAACAGAAAATGCGTCTCAATACCCGAACTTTATTACAATGTATCTATTGCGGCATAGAGTTTAAACTAACGATTAGCACACACATCAAACAATCTCAACAAATAGAAAACAACGTGGAAACTGATACACAATTCGATATGGTCATACATGACATATTAATGAAATATTAGCGTTGAACCTGGGTGAACCTAGTGATGGTCTACATGCACCTCGATGCTGCACTCCCCACAACCACGTAAAAAAGACAACTACACACAAAGATAGTACTTGTCATCAATGATATTTGTGATGTCATCTTTGATGTCCTGGGTGTTAGTCTTAGCAGTGCACGGTGGTGGCATGAGTTATGGTTGCTTAGCTTACCATAACTGGCGAATTTCAGGGGTTTTCCAGTTTTACTTGGAACCATAAGGTTCCTTTAACAAAGTTTTTTTTTATTGAATTTCATAGGTTTTAAGTAGCGCAAATTAACCATAACGTCCCTTTAACAAAGTTTTTTTACTGAATTTCATAGGTTTTTAGTAGCGCAACTTAACCATAACGTCCCTTTAACAAAGTTTTTTTACTGAATTTCATAGGTTGTTAGTAGCGCAACTGAACCATAACGTCCCTTTAACAACGTTTTTTTTATTGAATATACATTTTCATAGTGTAAATTTGATAGATGTTTACTAAGATTCCCTTACTTTATATACATGTAACATAGAACATACCGTACACCACGCTAATGATTTTGATTTCCCTGGACGGTCGTGAACGACTTCAACACACCCGAACACTCAGGGGCTATCTGAAATTGTTCTATCATACCATATTAAAACTTCTCAAGTTGAAAAAGCAGCACATAAACACATTACATGTAATAATCAATAAGCAGTGGACCCTACATATCTAACACATCAATCATCCATTTAAATACCATATGTAATAAAATGGATTATACCATAACAAAAAAATTATGCCTCCAAAATATTTACCTCACAGAAACTGCAGAGCTAGAAGCAACAGTAGACCTACACAACACTACGAATACAACTTACCAGAAACTAGTAAGTAAACTTCATTTTTCTTATATATTTCTAAACTTTTTGTATGAGGTGCAGTATAATTAATATATTTTTGTTTTTCACACAGAAATGTGCAGTACTTTGGAGTGGCTTGAAGAACATTTTCCACGTGACGAAATGTCTGAAGACAGTGATAATAATTGTAGACACTTCTCTATATAAGCAAATTAATAATCATTACTTTATGTGTACTTAACATATATATATTTATTTTTAACAGACCATACAAACTTTGAAAACATTACACCAAAAGACACATTAGAAAAGACTCTGCAACGTATGGAACAGAAAATAGACATGCTGAAGGAAAATTTCAGTGGTATGAAACAGTTAGTGGAGGACTACATAAAAGAAACCATTAAATACCATTGCCCCACCTGTACCTGTACCCCCTCTCCATGTCCCAGTGAACTATCCCCAAACCCTCAACACCAAGATAAATGTTTTGATGAGACTTCCACCCCTTCAACCCCTCCCATCCATCCTCTCCAAACCCCTAATTCCCCTGTATTCGTATCAGTTTCTGCTTCCCCCTCTCTTTGATTAATTGTGTATATGTATATAATAAAAAGAATGCTGTGTTTCTTTTAATGAAATTCTTCGTGTCTTATTTTCTTTCTTAAAAGCAGTTAAAATGTCTGCAGTCAACGCGCCTATCTGGCCTGTCTGTAATTAACAAAATGTGGATTTCCTGAGGACACTACAACTGTCTGTACCATTCTCAACCAAGATGGAACTGTTCGTAGAACACAGCAGGTGTCTGGGATTTCCGTAAATGAACAAAATGGGGGTGTCCTAAGGACACTATAACTGTCCGTACCGTTCGCAACCAAGATGGAACTGTTCGTAGAACACACTTGCTGTCCGAGATATCCGTAAGTGAACAAAATGGATGAATCGTAAGGACACTATACCTGTCTGTACTGTCTGCAGCCAAGTTGAAACTGTCCTAAGAACACGCACGGTGTCCGGGATGTCCATAGTCAAACAAAATGGAGGTGTCCTAAGGACACTATACCTGGCAGTACAGTCTGCAGAACATCTACGCACATGTGCACCAAAACACGTAAATCCTGCGAACATCGCGCCTGTCCGTAACGGTCCGTCTCACTTGTGTCACACTTTTAATTAGCTTCAGGACCCGAACACTGTCTGTAGAACACCCGCGCGCATGTGCATGACCGTTCCTGTGCATTTGGTGTCCTGCGGACACCTGTTCCCTTCGCCGACGTGTTCGCGATGTCATCATGTGACCGCACACACGCTGAGCGTGTGTCCTAATTTGCGGACTCTGTCCGGGCCCCCAACATTTAAAAAAAACTTATTCAGACACTCCAAATAATTTTACAGTACAAATTCACCATTTCACATGTCCCAGACAATGGCCCTGGCTTTTCACATACTTTTTGCAACTTTTTGAACCTTTTTGGGTGATCGATATGTTCGCGAGATGCACCCCTGCACCTGTATAAAAGGCCACACCCCAGAGCTGATCTTCATTGTACTTCTGCTAATGCAGATTGACTATTGCTGCCTTTGCTGCTCTTGTTGAGATTATCTCATCAACCCTAATGGCATCCATTGCTGCTGTTGCTACATCTGCCTCAGCATCACCCCCAAACCCTCCACCATCACCACCTCCCCAAGGGCCTGCAGAGGGGACACGCGTGAGGATGTAGAGAACGAGGATGAAGAGGATGAAGAGAATAAGGTCGAGGAACTCCCTACTACCAGCACTCGCCGGGAGTCTTGGGTGTGGCGGTTCTTTACCTTTTATGGTAATGTACCAAAAGCACGTGCGAACAAGGTTACCTGTAACCAGTGCAAATTGTGGGAGACGTGGTTCGTACAGCTTTGGTATGACATCCATGAAGCGACACCTAACTTCGTTCCACAGTGCCGACATTCACAAGGTTGTATAGCATCCTTCGTTTCCACTCCCTCCTCTCACCATAAGAGACACTCCTGTGGAAGAGCGCATCCCTCCAGCTGCTTCACAGGCCATTTGCAATGCTGTTGACCCTTAACTTTCGAGGGTCACAATGTTGTGTATGTACTGCGACGCAGTACTCTGCAGGGGGGAGAGTCTTCGCAGTGCTTTCGAGACTACGGTCACGGACCACCAAAATACCTGCTACCTACCTAAGTAAGGCCCACCCTACATCTTCATCTCTCCACCTGCCCTTTCTTATCCCCGTGGTTGGTGTCCCTTCCTTACCCTCCTTTCCCCTCCTCTCCTAGTGTGTTGTGTGTAAAAAACCCCAACAAATATATAAAACAAAAAAATCCAAAAAAAAGGCTCTTTTTAGAGCCGCCTTTCACAGTTTAAAAATAGAAGTGGCAAATAAACAGTGCAGGGCCCTGTGCATTTTTTGAAAGTCTGCGGACAGTCCTAGGACATATAAAATTTGAGGGCGCTGCCCTAGCAAAACCAATGCACTTTTCTCTGGGAAGAAGTGGTGGCTCTGAAAAGAACCTTTTGGTGGTGTTTTTGTGTGTTTGAAAAACTTGAAATTGTGAACATCTACTGCAAAATAGGTCACTCTAATTCCAAAAAAGGTCGCAATACATTTTGTAAATTTCTCAGAAAAATCTGATTACCAGCATAAGTAAGATGGACTCCATCTCTGCGAAAAATGTATGTGCTACGAAACATAATATTTTCATTGTGAAAAGAGGACATGCCAACATTTCTTAGAAAGGCACAAACTGCCTTATTGACATTGTGCCTCGATTTCTCCATTTGTGGACCAAATGAAGAAGAACGCAGCCACATTTGTCTTCGCGCAATACGAGAAAAAATTACTTGGGAATTTGGAAACATGTCCATGACCTTCTCAAGTCCTTCTTTCATTGCAAATTGAAAACAAATTCCAGACACATGTCCTAAACGGTTCCCTCCACAATGAATTATAATTATGTCCGGATGATGCTCTCTCTCTAGAGTAGCACAGAGTTATACTAAGACCAGCCACTTCATTCCTCGCACTTCATGCCAGTGCACTTCCACAAGAGGGAATCCAAGACCTGCAGCTACTCCACCACGTTCTGCATGCACCTCCCACCAATGTATCCATGAGTCTCCCAAAATCCAGATAATCTGTTTTCGAAAACACACAGCCATAGCTATCTGTTCTTCTCTCTGGAAAAAGAGGTTCTCACAAAATCTCTCCTTACACAACACACCCACTAAACTTTACTGACCAATCCCTAGCTCCGCTCATTCTCATTTGCATTCCTCGCCACCCCAGAATCCCCATATGTAATACGCGCTGTCCGCAGACTACCGCCATGTCCGCAGACATATCGAAGATCTGAGAGTGGTGAATGTACATTTAAATAGTGTGCCCCATTTCCCCTTTGAGGTGGGCTCTGAAAAGAGCTGTTTCTTTGTTTTTTTGCAGATGCCTGACAGACACCTGTTATTTTGTATTTTTTGGAGGTTTTAATCTTCTTTTTTCTTCTTACTTTACAACTAAAATCTTCACATAACCTTCTCCAAAGCAACCCTTACATTCCAAAACAACATAGCATTTCCCAAAAAAGATAAAGAAATACCATCGTCTTCAAAATAAACAGCATTACCCGAATCAATATTCTCATTATTACAGAAAAACATACCAGCTCCAAGCATGAAAGCACACATGCCTCAATTGATTGCACACCTAGCAATGTTTTGCTGAGGACAAAAAACAGAACCATTGTCCCATATTTCCCTAGGTAGTAATCCAGAAAAAATTAATTTTGCATTTGGAAGGATGTTCATTACTGCTTGAACCAACTGTTCCAAATATGCCAACAAAGTAGGGGCACTCACATAGCCCAAATGGAAAGCACTATAGTGCAAAACTACCAGATGGGGACTGTTCATCCTACGCATATCTTCACAAACTTGTAGAATTCCCTCTAGATTGCAATCAGGCACAGCGTTCCACACCACCTCCACTCCTTTAACATCGAAATTGTTTGCCACATGCCTGCATTGAGCATACTGCTGTAAACCATGGACAAACATATCTCCAAGCACCAACACCCTGACTTTCTCCACCTCTGCCATCTTCACTACACTCAGTCTCTTTCTACACAAATCCACAATGTCAGCATCGGATTGGCTGATTCCTACAGTTCCCTTTCTATACTGGATTTGCTGAAAACCCCCGATGTGGCACGCCCTACCCGCGGACAGCCGCGGTGTCCGTGTGGCACGTAATTCTTAGCCAGCCCTTCTACCCTTTCCACGTGACTCTCGGTGCCATTCCCTCATTGGCTACAGCTAAGCAGTCACACAACCATCCACCAATCACATCCAAGACCTCTACATCTAACTCCATCATCAGAGTTCCGCACTTCAAATGTACTGTTGATCACTCTGAGTACAAGTCTCATATCATTGGAAAGCACCTACTACAAAAACTACTCTACAAGTCTCCAAGATTTCTACTTACAGCTCCATTCATATCCACATGCATGGATACAAACTACAGGTATGCATATTTTATTCACTGTGCATGTACAAGTGTTATGAATCCATATAAACAGAGTAATGCCACTAAACATTCATAGCCTATACATATATGCCAACCCTCCCGATTTAAGCACGAGACTCCCGATTTTTCATTGAAAAATTGCACCATTTTTTACTGTCTCCCGCATAACCTATACATACATGCCAACCCTCCCCATTTAGGCGTGAGACTCCTGATTTTTCATTGAAAAATCGCACCATTTTTTACTGTCTGCCACCTAAATGAATGCCAATCCCAATGCAATCCTATGAGAAAAATAAATGTTCCCAATTACTGTGGTGAAATCTCCCTCTCAGGTGCTCCCGATTGTTGGCATGTCTGCTATCTACAAAACACCTTTAAAAAACCAAGTGATGTTCATGCACTTAAAATTCTACTAATTTGCAAAGCATGTTGCACTAACATATTGTAAATAAAATATAAACGCTGCACATAGTCAAATGAAATGCATGCATACACTATGTTCAGATATCAAACAAGAATACTACCACAAAAACATAAAAATCAACGTCTACATTAACATCAGTGCTATAAACACACAAAATTACTAACTTCTTTCTTTTACAATTGCAGTGAGGACCACTCTCCTGAAAATCAGCAGCATCTAAACTACAAACAACATATCCGAAGAGACCTACTCATTGAACAAAAAAAGCATAAGTACAATACTAACGTAATATTCTTACTGTTACTCAAACACACTGTGTGGTTCATTCATGAAATTTGCGCACCCAAAAAAACAGCGATTTCTGAACCATTCTGCCCACAACTCTCCATTTATTAAACAAAGATTAGCAGGCAAAATGGCACACAAATCCCTGTTTTTTTGGAACCCAAATAACATACTCAACCCTTAGAATTTTAGTACTACAAAACAAACAACTGTTTTAATTGTATACCATTACATTTACTATTAATGTTTCTCCTCACCACTAGCTCACTTTCTACTCTCATCTGAACCACAGTTTAATAACACACAAATAGAAGAATAGCCTTCCCAACTGATTGTTACTGCCCAATGCAAAATCACAAACCACCACATACATCTTTCCCATCATACGCACACGACACTCATGCACAAAGCACACATACATTGCAGAACGGCCCAACCCATGCCTTATTTTTTTTCCAACAGACACCAAAGAATGCCTACCAAAAAGCAACTCCGTAGAAAGCAACGCAGAAATAGAGCAAATGAAAATAAAAATGTCCAAAATAAGCATCCATCTATACCAGAGTTTGTACAAAATGTTCAAACAAAACAGCTAATACAGTCATTTAGCGAAACAAAACAAGCTTCCCGTACAAAACCTTTGCCTCCTATATCAAAATGTAAAATGAAACAAAAAATGCTTAACAAGAATCCGGCTACCACTACTGCTAAAACTGCGCCTATAAATCTTGATATACTAGCAAGTAACCATACCAAAAAAAATATTTTAGCAAAAATGTTCCGCCACAGAGTCCTTCAGAATCTTATAAAAACAGGAGACAAATCATGCACAACCCTTCAAACCTACCGTAGAAAATTAATCTTAGAAGCTTTAATAGACAGTGCAATCCTTCACAAAAGAAAGTTATTCATTTTAGTGTTAAACAAAAAGAAAGCACTAACAAAGCTATCTACTAAATTACAAAAAAAAACTTCTCAATAAACGAAATGTCAACATAAATAACTTCTTAAATATCTGTGAAAGTAAATGGAGTCACACCACGAGCACAGAACCATATTTTAATGAAGAAGCATACAAACAAAAACAAACAAACACAATTGCCATCCATAGCAGTGGACGAGGTTATGAAACAATTAATAATACCATAATGGAACAAGAAATACTGCTCACAAAAATATCCCCAGAAAACTCAGAATTACCTCTCCATTCGAATGAACCAGAACGTCCAGTATACAAATGGCCATGCACGTCAATGTGTAACATTCCCAAAAAATCTTTCAAACCTTTACGCCAGTTCCTCAATCAGTATGTGAAAGGCAAAGACAAAATCAAAATGAAAGTGCTGCAAAATATGGATACATGTCCAGTGCGCAAATACACAGGATTAAAAGGACATTCAATAGCCTGCATTTCAGGACCTATTTGCAAAATCACCTTCCATCATATCAAAATGATATCAACACATCATTCAACTATAAGAAATCTAGTCTATAAACTGTACCATGCTAAAAGTCCTGCTTTAGCACTCGCCAATTTAAATAACACTCTTCTACATGGTACACCCAAAGACCTACTCGAAGAAATCGACCATATCCAGAGAAAATATTTTGGAATTGAAAGCCACTTACAAAATGCAATAGCTTTACGACAGACTAGCAAATATTCTGCACATAGCAACCTTCTACTACACACATACAAAAAAGAAATACTAAAATTTAAAAGTACATCCGCTGAAGTACCAAACCATGTGTGTGTGTGTTGCCTCAGAACTTTTTATAAAAGTAACACAAAATCTATAGACGTAACATACAAAATAGAAGACAGTGAAGATTCCAAATGGTTTGAATTAGCTCCCTACCTTATAGCAGAAAACAAATACGAAATAACTGACCTCTGAATACTTTGCAGTTACTGCACTACAAAACTTGACAACAACCAAACTCCTTCACGTGCTATCACAAATAACTTGGAATTATTCCCACTACCAAAGCGCCTGCAACAACTCAATTCATATGAGAGCATCATAATTCAAACAGTGCACCCATTTCAAGCAATAATACGCCTTCAACCAAAAACAGCAAAATTACCTCCCTCTGAATTTGGTTAAAGGCATTCATGGCAAAGTAGTTTATTTACCATTAGATCTGAAAGAAAATGTGCACACTCTGGGAGTGCAACGTCCAATAGAGCAATCTTTAATTGTCTTAGTAAATGGTGTAACAACAAAAGACAAAAGAATTTGGCAACAACTCGTAGACTTACATAAAGTTAGACAAGCCTTGCAATATCTAAAAGACAAGAATGAATACTACAAATAAATAAATAAATATTGAAGAAAACTTAAGGGAAACAACTGAACTAATTCAAGAGTCACCAGAAACTGGTCAATTTGAACTTCTAGACCCTGCTACAGTATCCAATATTTTAGACCATTATACAATTCATCCATTACACTCTAATGACACCATAGATGATCCACTAGAAACATACCAAATGCGACAAACCAAAGGATCACCAATCAACATGTAGGAAAAAAGTATAGAAGCAGATGCTTTTCCTCTACTCTTTCCTACTAGCAAAGGAGGAAGGTACGTTGATAGACCCACTCAGATATCATCAGAATACCGCGTGTTACAAATGTATTCTGAAGATCCCAGATTTAGACAAAATGTGGACTACATATTCCATCTACTCTTTGAAAGTGAACTAGCAACTCTAAGTTACGGAGTTGCACACATATTGAAATCAGGAACCCACTTTCAAAATATGTCAGCTACACAATCAATACAAAAAGTGCAAGAAAAAGATGAGGTTTTACAATCAAGCATTACAAATCTGTTAGCAAACATGCGTGGTACAAAAGAGTACTCGTTCCGATGTCACGGAGATGTACGTTGTATGATAAGAAACTTTGGCCCACCCACTTGGTTTGTTACATTACATTGTGCAGAATATGCATGGGAAGATTTACATGATTTCCTACGCATATCAAACAAAAACAAAACAAACATAGATATACTAACACCTGGAGAACTTTGCTCTCTAGATCCTGTTAATGTTTCAAGATATTTCCATCATCGTTTCATTGCTATGCTACACTTTATTTGTAATAAAACTGTTCCTCCTCTCGGAGAAGTGCAACACTTCTTTTGGAGAAAAGAATACCAAGCCAGAGGAGCACCACATATCCCCATGCTTTTTTGGATCAAAGATGCTCCTAAATTTATTCAAGACAGTGATTCCACTGTTTTACAGTTTATCAAAAAATATGTCACTTGTGAAATTCCATCAAAAGAAACAAATAGTGATCTTCATGCACAAATTGTACAATTTCAAAGACACAAATGTGGCAAATATTGTCATCGCAAATACAAAAACAAAGGGAAATACTACACCAAATGCTGCTTTGGTTTCCCTAGACCAGTTACCGAAACAGGTGAATTGAACAACTTCATGTCTTCAGTTAGACATAGGGCCTCATTACGACGCTGGCACTAAGGGGTTAACGGCACCGTAAAATTAGTGCCTAATTACGAGGTCCCTTTGCGGCTCCCGACCTTAACGGCTGGTCTGGACCAGCTGTTAAAGTAGTACCAATCTGTGGTACCGTAATTACCGCCTTCCCCATTCCCATTGAGCCCTATGAGGCAAAAATGGGAATGGGGAAGGACCAATGGTGCATGGGGAATTACCGCCCCGCCAACCTTGGTACAATACCAGCAGCAACCATGGTGCTAATAGCGGCATTGGTTACCGCCGGTGTTGTAATGAGGGCCATAGTGTTAAAGGTAAATCACCTAAAAACACGTATTACATA
The DNA here is from genome assembly GCF_040938575.1 of Ambystoma mexicanum. Taxonomy (NCBI): domain Eukaryota; kingdom Metazoa; phylum Chordata; class Amphibia; order Caudata; family Ambystomatidae; genus Ambystoma; species Ambystoma mexicanum. Next base: position 866,435,866 of record NC_090937.1, read on the forward strand.
AAAAGAACAGAAGAATCAAATGATATCAATGATTACAATGCAATCATTGCCCTCTTATGGAATGCAAACATAAATGTGCAGTACTTTGTAGACAATTCTACTGCAGTTGCACGATATGTTACAGCCTACTTAACAAAAGCAGAAAAAACAGAGCTTCAAGACCTCTGGAATGACCTATCATCAGACAAAACACTATCTCAGAAATCATACAGCTTAGGCATAAAAATTCTCTCTCATAGAGAATGTGGCTCCTATGAAGCTGCAGATCATTTAACCGGTACGTCTTTGTATGGAAAATCTGAAAATATAGTATGGCTAAGTCTTGGTCCTGGTAAATCATATGAGGACATAGAAACAATAGCCAAAAATGATCCCAACAGCCAAGACATTTTGAAAAACAATATACTAGACACATACTAGTCGAACAGGAGTACCACTTTGGAAACCATGTGTCTATACCACACAGCCCAAAACATTGCATACAAAAATAATATAAAACCCAATGAAAAAAAAGGTAGATATAGAGTGACAGATTGTGAAGGCAGCTTAGTGAAACTTACCAAACGAAGCTTAATTAATCATATCAAATTGTCATTAAAAACTCCTCAACAGAAAGAACTATATTACATGTCACTGCTACGTTTTAAACCATGGAGAAAAGACGAAGAGATACTAGATAACTATGGCTCCTATGACACGCTTTCAAAGCAAATGAAAGCACTATCACCGATGTAAACTTTACGCAGTACAAAACAATGTGGCACAATGAACAGCAACATGAAGAAGAACTCCAGGCCCAACTAGATGAGGAAATTCCCGACAGTAGTCAACCTTCTGTAACAGGAAGCCAAGAACCACTGGGAGAGCCACTAATAGCAAATGAAGCAGAATTAGCTATGACAGAAGTAGAAAATACCATGTGTCACTATGAAGAAGATACAGAAGACTTATTTGTACTATAATCAAAACTGAACAAAGAGCAGCGCACCAATTTTCAAGAAGTAAGAAAAGAAATTGCACATGGAGTACAACATGAAAATAAAGAATGCACCTGCCAAAATTACAAACCTATACTACTATACTTCAGTGGTGAAGCTGGTTAAGCTAAAACATTCTTAATCAAAATCATCAGCAAGTTCCTTCAACAATTGAGAAAAAATAAACTGTCAGCTGTTGTAACTGCCCCCACAGGTTTAGCTGCCTACAACATAGGCGGTGTCACTTTACACCGATTACTACTCCTTCCAGTCGAACACCAAAACAAATTAGACTATTATAAACTTTCTACAGAAGCTGCAATCGAACTATGCAGAGTGTTAAAACTACTAATAAAAAAATGCTACTAATAGATGAAGTGAGCATGGTCTCCAACCTAATGTTGGCTTTGAGTCACCTCAGATTGCAAGAAGTACTCAAAACAAACGGTATTACCCAAATTGTTCATTTACAATTGTTCGAATGAACAATTGACCGAATTTAAAGGGTCACAATTGACTTTTTCACAATTGACCGTATATATATATATATATATATTTACATATATATATATATATGTTTTGGGTGGGTTTGGGTTGGGTGGGGGGTTGCAGGGGGTTTCCCCCCGCATATATGTTACAATTGACCTTCACAATTCAGTCAATTGTGAAAAGGTCAATTGTCATTCGAACAGTTGTAATACGAACAATTCGTATACAACCAAAACAAACGACGAAGTAGCTCTTTGGAGGAAAACACATTATTGTTTTCAGAGATCTTCAATTGACACCAGTGAAAGGTGAACCTATTTTTAAAACCTTAGGACACAAACTCTGCCTTAAAACTTTTGTCAGCATTAGAAATGTCAACCTTTGGCAACATTTCCAATACAGAGAATTAACAGAAAACATGTGCCAATCTGCAGACCCCACTTACCCCCACATTTTAAAAAGTATTAGAGTTGGTGTACTATCTCAAGAATCACAAGCAATATTAAAAACCCGGCACATCCATGCACTTTATGGTGATAACTCATGTGCTACTGATCTTATGGAACAATTAGCGCACAAAGATGTCAATTGTATGTCCTTAATGCCAACTCTTGCAAGCTGTGCCAAATTCAATGAAACAATGTTGAAAAAAGAAATGCAACCAATATCTCAAATTTGCTCCACAGACAAACTGGTCATACATGTTATGACACTACCCATGTGTCAACAAGCCACAACAAGACTAAATACCTTAGAAAATTCTATCTCCAACACAGCTGATTTGGAGAACATATTAAAATCATCCTTAAACTGTAGAGTAATGCTTAAATGTAACCTTGACGTGGAGCAAGGACTAGTTAATGGAGCACTGGGTACAGTTGTTGGCTTTCAAACATACCCACGTGACAACAACATTCAGTTTGTCAAACAAACTTTCAGAAGTAAAAAGGATAGGGCGCTCAACATCTCGATTCCTTCTCTTCAAAGACATGTATGTACGCAGAGAGCAATTTTCTCTAACTCTAGCATATGCAGTCGCCATTCATAAATCACAAGGTCTTACCCTAGACAAAGCATTGATAGATATTGGTAACACAGTCTTTAAAAAAGGCTACGTAGCACTATCACGCTTACGTACACTTGACAGTCTATTTCTAATCAACTTTGATGCAAGTTAAGTAAACGCTGATATTCCTTGCATTATAGAATACAATAGACTATGTTCACTATACACCCCCCATCTAAAAACATATCCTGTTCCACAAAAAGGAAAACTTTGTAAAAGAAAACTAATTCAAACAGAAATGCAACAGGATCTCACTGCAAATCCTCCAAAGAGAGTAAAAGAAGCTAATACTTCATCAATTACCACAACCAAAGAAGAACCTATTATTCAAAGTAACTCAAGAACTTCTTCAAAGAAGCAACACACACTCCAAAAAAATGACTTGGACACAGAACCATCTGGTCCATTCAAATTTTCAAATATAACTGGTGTAAGTTGCTACGCAAATGTAGCAATGAATATTCTATTTCAATTGCCACCAATTGTTAACAACATTTACTTACACAGTACAGACCAATTGTGTTTGCAAATGTTAGTCCATCATAGACACGCAACAAACAATCCTAACAACACGTATAGTGTTCATGGAATAGGACAAGAATTGGACTAGTGTGCTGGAATGGTGAAATTCACTATAAACTCACAAGAAGATCCACAAGCAGTTCTAATGTACTTACTACAAGTACTGGAAACAAAATCATACCTATAAATGAAATCTTCCAGATTTCATACATGTGGAAACATACATGCCCTCTGTGCAACAATGTGACACAAGCAAATCCCCAATGAGCACTTTGTGTATGTATCAATACCTAATTGTGAATCCGTTCCATTTCAGCAACTTGTACAAAATGCAAACCATGGTAGATTATGGACTACCTGCAATTCAGATAAATGCTCCACCTTACTAATACAAACACATAGTAAATATGTAATACTAATGCTACTACATTACAATGCAGATGGTACTAAAATCAACTGCAACTGACTGGATTCACACATGGTCAGGTATCACTTGGTAAGAAAACCTTCACAACAATACTTATAATCTACCATGCAGGAGTCGCAACCAATGCAGGTCACTACACTGCATATATAAAAAAGAAATGTGGATGGTTTGAATGTAATGGTACTACTCTAAAACAGAGATTACCAGCAAATCTTACAAATGCTTATTTAATCTTATTAAAACCAAAGTTCAATAACTAATCTGTACTTAAACATTGACAAAACTTCAATTAAAAAACTATAAACCGTTAGAATACGCCAGCAGGTATCTAACTGCCCCAAGATTCTATAACAAACATAAATGAATACCACTAAATTATAACAAAAAAAAGACAGTTAGAATAAGCCAACAGGTATCTAACTTCTCTAAAAATCTGCAACAAGCAAACAGATAGAACATTAGCCAGAAACAACAAGTGAACACAGAAAACAAACAAACAAATAGACTGTAGCATTACAAAAAAAGGTTTATTTTAATCCGACATGGATTTTTTTCCCCACAGACCCAATGATTTGAAAAACAAACACAGAAACTGAGCAAATTGCACAGTACACTGGTTTGTAAACTACTAAATATGAGGGTCGAAAAAAGCTGAAATGTCTATTATGCAATGTAATAAGTCTTTATAAAATACAGACATTAACATGCTCTTTTCCTTTATCACAGAAATTGAAAAAGAATATGTACTCCAGTTACCAAACTCATGAAAAAAATATATCCAATCTCAACAAATCAAACAGTAAGTATATTCTAATACAACACATAAATACTGCTGCATAACAGAACCATTGAAACAAATTTTTAACCATACACCACAATACAAAATGTTCACCTCCATGGATATGTTATACTACAGTGCTTGTTACCAAACTCTACAATCTTTATAACATGACGTAGCCAAAACTTCACATACAAACTATACAAATGAAACAGTACAGAAACTGTAGATTTCAATCATTTGATAGATATTCGATTCTATGGGTGTGATCTATGGGTGTGATATGGTGCGGTGGTTGTGGCCAGGCCCCAGAGTCTTGGGTGTATGGCCTACAGCCTACGGCCTATAGCCATGCACCCAAGACTCTAGTCCCTGCCCACAACCACCACACCATATCACACCCATGGTGCCTTATAACTTCAGTACTTATAACTTAGGTCTTGGGTGCATGGCCTTTGGCCATGCACCCAAGACTCTAGGCCCTGGCCACAACCACCGCAGCACATCACACCCACAACCACCGCAGCATATCACACCCATGCCGGCTTATAACTTCAGTGCTTATAACTTCAGTCATGGGTGCATGTAGTGGCTGTGGAGTTATGGTTAAGTTTCTGATATATATGTATTACACAGCCACAGTAGTGGCTGTGTAGTTATGGTTAAGTTGCTAATCCCATAGGAAGAACACTTATTGGGCGGCTTATAACTTCGCTCTCCCTGGACGAATCCTCACTAAACTTTGCAATAAAAGTATATGGCCCACTCTGAATGTCTTTGCAGGTTCAGGGGGGGGCAAAGGTATAGGAGGGTCCCAAAATGTATTTTTTTCCCATAGACATAATGAGAAAAAAACTTTGCGCACACCTACAGCTCAAACCGCTGGATGGATTTCCACCAAATTTGAGGCAGGAGAGGTGGCCTAGTCCCGAAAGCGTGTTTTGTTAATTTGGTGTAAGTCGTTTTTTTTATAAATGGCCAAAACGTAAGGCAAAAAAATTAGTGATATCTATTTCCGCTCCGTGGACACACTTCCATGTTCGCTCCACAGACAGGACACCGATTGGCTAGTCGGCTTGCGTCATGTCCACAGACAGGCAACGTGTTCTCTGATTGGCTGGGGTGAGGTGTGAGGTGTGTCACATTGTTTCGATGCGCCCACCATCCTGGATCTGCCGACAGCGTGGCAGCGAACAGAGGCAAAATTCAATTTTGGGGAGTGTGTTGGAGTGTAGAAGTGTTTGGAGAGGGTTGGGGAGTAAGAGATGGGTCAAATACTGTATTTGTTTAGGTGGCAGGTGCCCCTGATGTGTTTGCCATGTCCGTGGTTTTAGCGGTTGTGCACGGATATAATCAATGCACTACTGGCTATTTTACTTTAGTATGATGTTGGTTTTGGGTTGTTAGTAGAGGATTGATTGTAATTAATATTCCCTATAAGCAGCCCACATACCATACCACAGTCAAAATGTTTGGTATTTTAGGTGTGTTATGCTGCAGTGGTTGTGGCCAGGGCGTAGAGTCTTGGGTGCATGGCCGAAGGCTGTAGGCCATAGGCATGCACCCAAGACTGTATGCCAGGGACACAACCACTGCATCGTAATACACCCATAGAATCAAACACCCATCAAATATCCAGAACGCAAAAGTTAGTGTACTGTTTCATTTGTAGAGTTTGTATGTGAAGTTATGGCTAGGCTATGCCGTTAAGATTGTAGAGTTTGTAATAGGACTGTGTTATAAGATACCTTTGGAAGTAAATATTTTGGATTATAGTGCTTGATTGTGTACATTTTCTTTGAGATCTAATGGTAAATAAACTACTTTTCCACAAATGCCTTTCACTAATTTAGAGGGACGAAATTTTGCTGTTTTAGTTGAAGGCGTACTGACAGCACAGCGGCGAACAGAGGCAAAATGCAATTTTGAGAAGTGTGTTGGTGTGCAGAAGTGCTTGGAGAGGGTTGGGGAGTAAGAGATGAGTCAAATACTGTATTTGTTTAGGTGGCAGGTGCCCCTGATGTGTTCGCCATTTCGGCGGTCATAGCGGTTGTCCGTGGATATAATCAATGCACTACTGGCTATTTCACTTTAGTATGATGTTGGTTTTGGGTTTTTAGTAGATGATTGATTGTAATTAATATCCCCTATATGAGCCCACATACCATAGTCAAAATGTTTGGTATTATAGGTGTGTTGTGCAACATACACACATGGTTTGATACTTCAGATGAGGTACTTTTAAACTTTAGTATTTCTTTTTGTATGTGTTCAATAGAAATTTTCTATTTGTACAGTAGTTGGTAGTTTGTGGTAAAGCTAATGCATTTTGTAAGTGGCTTTCACTTCCAAAATAGTGTCTCTGGATATGCTCTATTTCTTTGAGTAGTTGTTTGACTGTACCATGTAGAAGATTGCTATTTAAATTGACCAGTGCTAAAGCAGGGCTTTTAGCATAGCAGAGTTTATGGACCAGATTTTTATAGTTGCATGATGTGTTGATATAATTTTGATATGATGGAAGGTGGTTTTGCAAATAGGTCCTGAAATGCAGGCTAATGAATGTGCTTGTAGTCCTGTGTATTTGCGCACTGGACAGGCATCCATATTTCATTTTGATTTTATCTTTGCTTTTTATATACTGATTGAGGAAGCGGCGTAAAGATTTGAAAGATTTTTTGGAAATGTTACAGTTTGATGAGCATGGCCATTTGTAGACTGGACGTTTTGTTTTATTAGAATGGAGAGGTGATACTGAGTTTTTTGGGGATATTTTCGTGAGTAGAGTTTCTTGTTTCATAATGGTGTTATTATGTTTTTCATACCCTTGTCCACTTCTATGTATGTAATTAGGTTTGTTTGCTTTTGTTTATATGCTTCTTCATGAAAACATGGTTCTGTGGTCATGGTCTGACTCCATTCACCTCCACAGATGTTTAAGGAGTTATTTGTGTTGATATTCAGTTTATTGAGAAGTGTTTTTTGTAATTTAGTAGTCAGTTTTGTTAGTGGTTTCATTCTGTTTAAAATAAAATAAATAACTTCCTTTTCAGAAGGATTGCACTGTTTATGAGAGCTTTTAGGATTACTTTCTATGGTAGGTTTTAAGGGTTGCCCATGATTTCACTCCTGTTTTTATAAGGTTCTGAAGGAGTTGGTGGCGGAACATTTTTTGTAAAATATTTTTTTTCGGTATGGTTAGTTTATGCTATATCAAGATATTTAGGTGCAGTGTTAGTAGTAGTGGTAAGTGAAGTCTTGTTAATCACTTTTTGTTTTGTTTTACATTTTGATAGAGGAGGATACGTTTCTGTAGTGGAAGCTTGTTTTGTTTCGCGTAATGACTGTATTAGCTCTTTTGTTTGAACTTTTTGTACAAAACCTGGTAGAGATGGATGAGTATTTTAGACACTTTTATTTTGATTTGATCTACTTCTGCGTTGCTTTCTACAGAGTTGGTTTTTGGTAGGCATTCTTTGGGGTTTGTTGGAAAATAAAGAAAGTATGGGTTGGGTTGTTGTGCAGTTTATGCATGCTTTGTGCATGACTGTCTGAGTATGATGGTAAGAATGATTGTGGAGGTGTGTGATTGTGCAATGGGCAGCTATAGTGAGTTGGGAAGTTTATTCTTGTATTTGTGTGTTAGTATACTGGGCTTGAGATGACAATATAAAGTATGCAACCGGAAAGGGAAGGGGTTAATACACTTCTTTGTTGTACAACAGTAAAATGCTAGTGTGTTTGAGTAACAGTTAGAAAATTATGTAAGTATTGTGCTTACTTTTTTGTATGGAAAGAGTAGGTTTCTTCGAAGTCGTTGGTCGTACTTTAGACGCTGCTGCTTTTCAAGAGAGTGGTCTTCACTGCAATTGCAAAAGAAAGAAGTTAGTGAATATGTGTGTTTATAGCACTTTTGTTAATGTAGACATTGTTTTTTATGTTTTTGTAGTAGTAGTCTTTTCTTACAACTGACCATTGTATGCATATGCACTTTCCTTTGTCTATGTGCATCTTGTATATTTTATTTAGAATCTGTTAGTTGAATATGTTTTACAAATGAGTATAATAATAAACGTATAGAGCACACTTGTTTTTTAATGTTATGTTATTGGATGCTAAGAGGTGGAAGAGAGGTAAAACCAGCCGGCCTTAGTGGGAACCGCTAAGGGACCTCAGAATGCGGCGGTAAGGGGTTAACGGCACCGGCATCCTTACCGGTGCCATTAACCCCTTACCGCCAGGGTCGTAATGACCCCCTATGTGTCTGTATTTGTAAGGTGGTAAGACGCTAGTGACTGAAAGTGGGATAGTTCAAAAACACGTGTGCAAATTATAGGCCATTAATATATAAGTGCGGTCATTGGGGTCAGGTTCCATGGCGTGGTGGAGGGGGTTGTAACAGGGTTTGTTTGGACATTCTCATACAACCACTTTTTGTCAGGGCTCGAGACTTGCTCCTTTTAAAAATGTTTACGTGAGTTGCCGTGTGAAAAGGAGATGCGATGAGGTGACAGGTGTTGTGAACTGACTGTGGGAGTTGCTGGGAGAGTGCGAAGTTCTCCAGAGGAACAAAATAAATCCATACAAATGTCGTCCGCATTGGTGAACGGTAGCAAACAATTCATATGTTTTTCAAAAATATTTGGAATGCCACTGTGGTGTGAAGCGCTATCGGCTCCAATTCTGAGTTAAGATCAGCGCCGTTGAATTATTGTTTCCTAGCTGAGCAAACCCACGCATGGTACACAGTATAAGGTTCAATTGTTTTTTTCCCTGGAAACAAAGAGGGGATTGCGAAAGGAATGCATGAAGGGGGGGATGTAAGACTTTCAAGCATGATAATGTTCACCATTCAAAAATTGGACAAAGGAACATGTCATTTTATTTTATAAAAATGCATTGAAGTGATTGGAGTGTCTATTTTACGCCGATATAATGGAAATGTCGAATATTATGCAAGCTTTACTTTGGACGATTTTAAACACAAACTAGTCATATTATCATTAGGTGACATTATTGGTGGGGTACATTGTATTTTTTGTTGTGTGTGGTATATTGAAATGACACGCAATTACAACTTGTGTGTGTAGTTTGTTTTGTTGTTGTCACATGGGCAGTGCAGCATCGAGATGGGTGTAGTTCAGTAGTGGGTTCCCCCAGGTTCACAAACGCGTAATTGAACGCTAATATTTAAGTAAAATTCTGTGTATGTGTTTTTCTTGGTTTTCTTTAGCTCTATGATTTTAGCGTCAGCCTTAGCATCCCATTTCGAGGTGACCACACTCCGTAGCAGTTACTTGTACAGCAAACTGAAGAGTACTTTGCACATTGCTTTGTTTGAGTTATCATTGTTTGACGTCCGGGTTTATCAATAGTTGTAACAGGGGCCCAAATTAACGGTTAAAATGATAAACTGTAATAAAATTGGTTACTGAGACACATTTCTGTTATCTTTTTTTAAACAGCTACATCTTGACTTTCTGCGATTGTCATGGATTCCAGCTACCAACTGATGTTTTTTTAAACCGTCAGCTACAGATACACGTGAGTGGGTGGATCACAATGACGCATTGACATGATCCCATATGCCTGTACGCCATACTAGCAATAAGGAGCAACTTGATATTGTTTATGTTGGCCTAGCGCGAAGTTCATGCCAAAGTCTTGCGACTCACAGTGCGTCCAATGCGTTCTTATTTTGAAAAGGAACACCGCGTGACTCACGATAAACATTTGTGGATCGAGAACGAAGAAAACAATTACCTATTTGCTTGCATATGTAAGTCTCCGATGTTCTCGGAGCGTTTATTGTGAAATAAAAGTACTTTACAAATTTTAGTTTTGCTATTTCCTTTAAAAGTATGGTTTCATATTCAGAATTGGGACGCGCTGTGTTGTGAGATGATGTGTGTTGATATTCCGGGTTCTGCGTCAAGTAACGTTATCACGTACGTGATAATTGGGTGCATTTTACTACGCTGTATAGTAATGTTCTGGAGATAGGTGGAGCATTTCACTAGGTTTGGTGATGTTAGCCTCAGGAGCGGGGCATATGAATTAGTGCTGCCAGGGCAGTCCACCTTGGGCGATGAGGGAACGGATAAGATTGTCACAAGATGGCTGCGCCCTGCTGCCTGATTTCGCATGTGTAAGAAAGAGGAAAATTATGGTAAGGTGCATAGGAAATGTTGGTACGATCGAGCAATGCATGCTTAGAAGTACATGCCCGAACACTTGGGAAAATAATATTTCTGAGTGCACTATTATTTTAATAGATCCATTTTTTGCTGCATTTGTTGCAGATGATTTTCTAAGGTCTGTTTCTGTATTATTTTTAATGTCTGTATGGTGTGTTTTAAAAAAATGTGGAAAGTATACATAAAGTAATGAGTAATAATTTGTTTATATAGATAAGTGTGGTGTCTTCCATTAGAAGGACTGGTCTTACACCTCATTGTACCTCAGGCAGGAAGTATCATTGGCGCCCCTCCTTGCAACAAAAAATTACAACAACATAACTTGTGTGCAGATGAGCACAGACCCTCTTACTATAGTATTTTGGGGGCGTGATTCAGGGTGGGCTATGTTTAGAATTATAAACTAATTACACCCACATGATTTTCCCTGCAGACTATTCCCACCATACAATGCATTATTCACCAACATAAGTGTTATCCATTCTCTTGAAAACTAGTTATAAAAAGAGGCATGTTAGTAAGACTTCAATTCTACAGTTCACTATACAAATGTGGATCTTGCACCAACTAAATGGAAGGTTAGTAAGATGGAGAGAGGTAAAAGGTATGGGTAAATCATATTGCTTGGCAATACTGTGATAAAAGCGTCATTGCAGGTGTTTGATGGGTCCAATGTCCACATACCTTTACAATGTGCAGGCATTTACAAAAGGAATGCCACCGAGTTGTCGGTTGAGGGGGTGCACACTGTGAGCCTACTCAGCAGACTTCTGCTAAGAGGTTGTAGACAACTGACTGTGCTGGCATTTTCAAACACGACAAAGGAGGATTTTCATGCTAAAAAGGAAGTTGTTTCAATGAGAAAAATACACATGTTTCCAATCACTGTATCAGTAACTAGTCTGCCAAACATTGGTTTCAGTGCAATATGCTTCACGCTACATTTAATGGTCGTCTTCCTATCCTGCTGTCTAGTCAGTGCACTTTTGAGCCTTGCTTGCATTTCCAAACTCCCTGTCACTACTTGATGTCCAAGTGCATAGCTGCCATGTGAGCCACTAACAGCCATTCCTGGCTTTTCTTGTTGCATGATTGGATTTGTAGTTTCATGTTTCCCTTGCTAAGTATGGGCCTACAAATTCCAGCATGTAAAGTCAAATGCAAGAACAGGCTCGTGTTATCGGGCATGATATAGGACCACTTGACAGCTATGCAGTGTTCATCAAAAGCTCATGCTCCCGGCAGGTTTTTCGACTGCTCTTCACACTCTGCTATGCCCAGACGTGTGCTTTTAAATGCTCCTTTAGCAGATGTGTTACCACATATGGGTTTTTAGGTAAACTAAAGCATGTGTGCGCCCTATATTTTTAAAAAGAATGTCCCTTATTTCTGAGAACACCTCATGGTGCCCACAGTGGTGAGACGTTCAGCAAATGGTAATTTTCTTATGTCCTATCAGTTTAAATTCAGGTTCTAAGGGTTTTCAATTCCGGTTATACATGCATGATAGTGCATATTCTAGAAGGCACAGAGATCTAAGTTAAGTGCTACGAGACGAGTGACTAGGCAGGTTCAACCTGACAGGGACCCAGTCCTGCTCCCCAGACACACGTGTCATCTGGTGCTACTTCCCGAGTCTCCCCACAGCATTTTACTCCTATGCCACAGACGTCCCTCGGTGTTTGAAGGTTCAGCATAGGTGCCAGAGTTTTGAAGTGCGTCAGGCACACGTTTGTCTGAGAGCGTGTCTGTGTGTGTGTATTGTGTGTGTGTATATGTGTGTGTGTGTGTGTGTGTGTGTAGGCAATGCAGGTCTTTGCATCAGGCCATGCATTTTTGAAATGCAAAATTACCTTGTAGGATTAAAAACACTTCTTTTAATCCTGCGTGTTAATTTTGCTTCCCATTCACACCTCGTTCATACTCCCATTCACACCTGCTGGTGGTGGTGCCCCATGGAGGCTGGCACATCAGGTATCCGCCGACATGGCCTGATGCAAAGACCGGCCCTGTCCATTAGTATCAATGTTTTCACTTATTTCATCACAAGGAAAATTTTCTTCCAGCCATTCCAAAGCAGTAGACATTTCTGTGTAAAAAGAAATATATATATATATATTATTTTTACTGTACCTAATACAGAAAGTTTATAAATATATAAAATGATTGAAAAAATACTTTTTTAAAGGGACGTTATGGTTAAGTTGTGCCACTAAAAACGTAGCGCAACTTAACCATAATGTCCCTTTATCAAAGGTTTTTTCACTGAATATATATATATATATATATATATATATATATATATATTACATGGACGCGGTAGCTATGGTTAAGTTGGTGTTTCCATAGGAAGAGCATTTTTCGGGTGGCTTATAACTTCGCTCCCCCTGGACGAATCCTCACCAAACTCCAAAAAAATATATGGCCCACTCTGAATTTTTTGGTGAGGATTTGTATTGTATTTAGTGGTGTGTGTTGGTGTGTAAGAATGTTTGGGGAGTGTGGGGGAGTATGAGTTCAATGTTCTGTTTTTTTTACATGCTGGACACTTTTGTTGTGTTCGATTTGTCTGCGGACAACACGGCTGTTCTGAAATGTTCTATATAAACTAAATGCTGGGGTGTTCTGAGGACATAGTATGTGTCCGTTTTGTTCGCAAGCAAGCTAAAATTGACCTAAGAACACTTGCAGTGTCCTTAAATGTTCGTACATAAACAAAATGGGGGTGTCCTGAGGACGCTGTCCGTATTGTACTCTGGCAAGTTTAATGTGTTCTAAGAACACTCGCGGTGTCCTGAAATGTTCTCTAATTACATACTGGTAATCTTCATTACTCATAGTCCTACTCTTCCTCGTCACAGTACTGACGACCCTCCTCAACCTCACTGCGGGGAAGGTTCCATGCTTGGTAATATAAAACTGAGTGATGTGGATGTGTGGGAGGAGTTATAGGAATTTAAAGAAATAGAAGAAGGTCCTGTGTTGGAGGCAGGGGCCTCATGAAGTAAGTACTGGGACGAGGAAGAGTGGACGTGGAGGTAATGTTTGCATTTAAACAAAATGAGGTGTTCTGAGAACGCTGTTCGTATTGTTCGTTGTCAGGTTGAAAGTGTTCTAAGAACCCTCCTTATGTCCGTTGACATTACAATTTCCTATGGCCCTTACCCGACTTTTGGTCCACTAAACAAATGATAAATAAGGCTGCTGCTCATCGACATTATGTGATAATCCTATCACTTGCCCCATCGACCTGGCTGACCTGCTTTTGCGACACTAAATCATATCTCCCGCCCCTAAGCCTGACATTATCAAAGCATTCATATTCCCTGTCTCTCTCCGTGACGGTACAGGGTGCGTAGCCAAACGCGCCCAGTCGTCTCCAGTCCTAGGCGACTTTACACAGAACCCGGAAAACAACACAGATCATCTCACAACAAAGCCCGCAACAATTCAGAAAATGAAACTGTGATTTAAAAGCAAACAGCAAGATTGTACATTTCGTAAAGTACTTTTATTTGACATCAAATGTTTACAGAATATTCAGCGATTTGCATTTGTCTTTGCTGTCGATCCTCAAAAGTTCATCTTGAGTCACGCGCTGTTCCTTTGCGGTACACATGGTGTTGGTTTATGATAAAAGAAGCACTATGGTCGCACTGATAATCGGAAGGCTGTTCCAACAACGAGGCATTAGACCACCATAATGGTTGGTATGTTGCTTCTAGCCGCTAGTACCGCGTAAGGCCCAGTCGTCTCCAGTCCTACGCGACTTTACACAGAACCCGGAAAACAACACAGATCATCTCACAACACAGCGCGCCACAATTCGGAATATGAAACTGTGATTTAAAAGCAAACAGCAAGATTGTACATTTTGTAAAGTACTTTTATTTGACATCAAATGTTTAGAGAATATTCAGCGATTTGCATTTGTCTTTGCTGTCGATCCGCAAAAGTTCATCTTGAGTCAAGCGCTGTTCCTTTGCGGTACACAAGGTGTTGGTTTATGATAAAAGAAGCGCTATGCTCGCACTGCTAATCGGAAGGCTGTTCCAACAACGAGGCATTAGACGACCATAATGGTTGGTATGTTGCTTCTAGCCGCTAGTACCGCGTAAGGGCATACTGGTCCTTGGCGATTGTCCCATAAAATAGTGAGGGTCATGAAGTTGTTTAGAAGTAGCTGCACCTGGCAGTTAAAAAATCATTCGGCCGGGGTCTGAAAATCGTGGCATGGACAGTACGGAAGGACATACCTGTTTTAAAAAAACATAAATTAGTCTCACCAGCCGATCTTCATTAAAAATATTCATTTTCTTTATTAGAGCGTGAAACTATTTGCTAGCGAGGATAGTGCAACGGAGTATGGTAACTTATTCCCATTAACCCACCCTCTGTCCTCTGTCTTTTTCAGAGCCCTCTAAGCGACAGGGTACCAATTCGGCGGTGATAGTGCGCGGTAGAAAACACTATGCCACATTGAACGAACAAGTACAACTTAACCGGGCTTTAACGCCACGCTATTGTTATTATATTCGGGTATAAAATAATCTAAAGGGTTACTTACATTATATTGGCATTTTCCATTGTCTAAGCGTAGTGCAGTCCCAAAATACGACTCTGTCTGTGCCAACGATCTTTCTCATAGTGATATAATATATAAAAGTGGTTTTGTTTCAGAAATTTCAGCCTTATTGTGTCTTACGTTTTTGCAACACTCCTTCAAAAGAAGTCTTTTAGCATGATCCCTGTCTGTCAAGGTCAAAAAACAATAGAACCTTATAGTGCGAGTCGTGGGCCTCTCCGGCACGCGAGCAATAAATGGAAGCAGCTGACCTTCACTGTAAACGACCATAAATTCTTAGTTTGCAACATTCTGTGTACAGCCATCTCTGAGAAATTGCTTTTTACACTCCATCTTTGTATATTGTTTGCGTGCTAATAAAAAAACTTTGTTAAAGGGACGTTATGGTTCCAAGTAAAACCGAAAAACCCCTGAAATTCGCCAGCTATGGTAAGCTAAGGAACCATAACTCGTGCCACCACCGTGCACTGCTAAAACTAACACCCAGGACATCAAAGATGACATCACAAATGTCATTGATGACATCACTGATGACATCACATGTGTATGTACTTTTCATGAAATATGTGTACAAGGGATTCTTACTATAATGTTGTGAAAAAAGTGTCAAGGATCATTGCAATAAATATCATACCCTAATTAGTGCTTTGAACGATGCATTGATATAAATAGCATTCTATTATGGGGTTCTATCTAGTATACTAAGCTACTAATGCAGAAACATATCATTGTGTGCAGCATACAAGATGAAGGTATAATATTCGTAATGTTAATATGTTGAATAATTAAATGATAATTGTTTTCTTAATAGATTTTTGTGTACTGTGAAATATGTAATAAGTAGCTAATAAAACCAATGTATTACATAATTGCATTACTATAGAGAAAACAGAAAGAGACAAGAACACATACCAATATACATATACATAGGGTAAATAGCAGCTTTGAAACAGAGAAATCATCATTTATTTGCTTGAAAATAATGCTGTCTTTAAAGCTTGTGTCTTCCCCTATGTATATGTTTCATATGATGTGACTGGACTCTAAGCAAATTACTATAAGAACCTACTTGTAGGATACATCTACCAATAAAATACAATTTTTAGTTTCTGACTGTTACTGAAGAAAACCATGTGGCCTAGATATGTCAGCAAAAGAAAAAAGAGTGAGCCAGAAGAACACTCGCGATGTCCTGAAATGTTCGTACATAAAGAAAATGGGGGTGTTCTGAGGACGTTCTCTGTATTGTGTGACTGCTTAGCTGTATGCAATGAGGGAATGGCACAGAGAGTGAAGTGGAAATGGTAGAAGGGCTGTCCAAGAGTTACGCGGTCTGCGCACACCACGGCTGTCCGTGGACAGGGCGTGCTACATCCAGGGTTTTCCAGCAAATCCAGCATGGAAAGAAGACTGTAGGGGGCAGCCAATCAGATGTTGAGGTTGTGGATTTGTGTTGAAAGAGACTGTGTGTAGTGAAGATGGCAGAAGTGGAGAAAGTCAGGGTGTTGGTGCTCGGAGATATGTTTGTGCATGGTTTACAACAGTATGCTCAATGCAGGCATGTTGCAAAGGATTTTGATGTTAAAGGAGTGGAGGTCATGTGGAGCACTGTGCCTGATTGCAATGTACAGGGAATTGTACAAGTTTGTAAAGATATGGGCAGGATCAACAGTCCCCATGTGGTAGTTTTGCACTACGGTGCTTTCCATTTGGGCTATGACAGTGCCCCTACTTTGTTGGCAGATTTGGAACACTTGGTTCAAGCAGTAATGAACATCCTTCCAAATGCCAAAGTAATTTTTTCTGGATTACTACCTAGGGCAATATGGGACCATAGTTCAGTATTTTGTCCTCAGCAAAACAATGCTAGGCGTGTAATCAACCGAGGCATGTGTGCCTTCATGCTTAGAGCTGGTATGTTCTTCTGTAATAATGAGAATATTGATTCCAGTAATGTTGTTTATTTTAAAGAAGATGGCATTTCCTTATCTTTTATGGGAAATGCCATGCTGTTTTGGAATGTAAGGGTTGCTTTGGAGAAGGTTATGTGAAGATTTTAGGACCAAAGTAAGAAAAAAAGAAGAAAAAAAATACTAAATAACAGGTGTCTGTCAAGCATCTGCAAAAAACAAAAAAAAAACGGCTCTTTTCAGAGCCGACCTCAAAGAGGAAATGGGGCACACTATTTAAATTTACATTCATCATGCTCAGATTTTCGATATGTCCGCGGAATTGGCAGTAGTCCGCAGACATCGAAATCACTAGCTAGGGGTTCAGTATGTTCTATGTTACATGTATTTAAAGTCAGGGATATTATGGTTAAGTTGTGCTACTAAAAACCTATGAAATTCAGTAAAAAAACTTTGTTAAAGGGACGTTATGGTTAGGTTTCGCTACTAAAAACCTATGAAATTCAGTGAAAAAACTTTGTTAAAGGGACGTTATGGTTCAAAGTAAAACCGAAAAACCCCTGAAATTCGGCAGTTATGGTAAGATAAGCAACCATAACTCGCACCACCGTGCACTGCTAACACTAACACCCAGGACATCAAAAATGACATCACAAATGTCATTGATGACATCACTGATGACATCACATGTGCATTTACTTTTCATAAAAACTCTGTACAAGGGATTCTTATAATGATGACCAAAAAATGTCAAGGATCATTGGGATAAATATCATGAGCTAATTAGTGCATTAAGCAATGCATTGATATAAATAGCATTCTATTATGAAGTTCTATCCAGTATACTAAGCTACTCATGCAGAAACATAGGCAGTGTGTGCAGCTTACATGATGAAGGTGCCATATTCATAATCTTGCCATGTTGAATAGTGAAATGATAACTGCTTTCTTATTAGAGTTTTGCGTACTTTGAAACATGTAATAAGTAGATAATAAAACCCACTTAATACATAATTATTACAGACAAAACACAAAGAGACAACAACACATACAAATATGAGTATATACAGGGACAGTGAAGTAAACAAAAAAGCAGAAGTAGTAGCAGAAAGAATTCATAACCTAACTGATTGTCTTTATGCAGAGAAACTATTGCTCTGTTTCAAAGCTGCTACTTACCATATGTATGTGTATCACATGATGTGACTGCACCCAAAGGAAAGGAGAGTGAGTATAATGTATACAAATATGACCATGTACAGGTAAAGGTAGAGTAATAAAAATAAAACTATGAGAAAGTGCTGATAACCCTAATGATTATCTTCATGCACAGAAAGGATTGCTCTCTTTCAAGCCTGTGTCTTCCACTATGTATATGTTTCATATGATGTGACTTGACCCTAAGTCTACAAATATAGTACCTTTTCAATTTTTACTTCCTGACTGTTACTGAAGAAAACTATGTGCCCTAGATATTTCAGTAAATGGAAAAAAGGGAGAGCCAGACATGTGATGTCATCAGTGATGTCATCAATGACATTTGTGATGTCATCTTTGATGTCCTGGGTGTTAGTGTTAGCAGTGCACGGTGGCGTGAGTTATGGTTGCTTAGCTTACCATAACTGCCGAATTTCAGGGGGTTTTCGGTTTTACTTGGAACCATAGCGTCCCTTTAACAAAGTTTTTTCACTGAATATATAGCACTTTTTGGGCGGCTTATAACTTCGCTCTCCCTGGACGGATCCTCACCAAGCTTTGCAAAGAAGGTAGTTGGGTCACTCTGGATTTTTTTGCAAAGTTTGGTGAGGATTCGTCCAGGGGGGGAAAAGTTATAGGGGGGGTCCCAAAACTTTTTTTTTTTCCCATAGACTGAATGGGAAAAAACTTGGCGCACGGCTACAGCCCGAACCGCTGGACGGATTTACACCAAATTTGCGGCAGGAGCGGCGGCCTGGTCCCAAAAGCGTGCTTTTGTAAATTTGGTGTAAATCTGTCCAGTAGTTTTTTTTAAAATGACCAAAATGTAAGGCAAAAAAATGAGTGATATCTGTGTTCGCTTCACGGACGGACTTCCCTGTTCGCTCCGCGGACAGCACCCCGATTGGCCCATGGCCTTGCGTCATGTCCGCAGACATGCGACGTGTTCGCTGATTGGACGGCGAGGGGCGTGGAGCGCGTCAGATTTTCTGTGGCGCCCGCCATCTTGTATTCGCAGTCGACCGCGTACAGCGCAGTGAAACGTGGATAAAAAATTGTATTTAGTGCCGTGCGTTGGTGTGTAAGAGTGTTTGGGGAGGGTGGGGGAATATGAGATAGGTTCAATGTTTTGTTTTTTTATGTGCTAGACGTTTTTGTTGCGTTCGATTTGTCCGCGGAGAACACGGCTGTTCTGACATTTTGTAAATAAACTAAATGGTGGGGTGTTTAGAGGACGGAGTATGTGTCATTTTTGTTCGCAAGGAAGGTAAAAATGAGCTATGAACACTCGCGGTGTACTTAATTATTCGTAAATACACAAACTGGGGGTGTCCTCAGGATGCTATCCGTATTGTAATCTGTCTAGTTGAATGTGTTCTAAGAACACTCGCAGTGTCCCGAAATGGTTGCAATTACACAAAATGGGGGTGTTCTGAGAACGTTGTTTGTATTGTTCGTTGTCAGGGTGAGAGTGTTTTAAGAGCACTCCTTTTGTCCGCTAATAGTACAATTTCCTAGGGGCGTCAACCGACTTTTTGTCCACTAAAGAAACGATAAATCCGACTGGTGTGCGCCGACATTATGTGATAATCCTATGATTGGCGCTATTGACCTGGCTGACTTGCTTTTGCGACACTAAATCATATCTCCCGCCCCTAAGCCTGATATTATCAAAGCATTCATATTCCCCGGCTCTCTCCCTGACGTTACAGGGTGCGTAATCAAACGCGCCCAGTCGTCTCCAGTACTACGCAACTTTACACAGAACCCGGAAGACAACACACATTATGTCACAACACAGCGCGCCACAATTCGGAATATGAAACTGTGATTTAAAAGCAAACAGCAAGATTGTAAATGTTGTAAAGTACATTTATTTGACATCAAATGTTTAGAGAATATTCAGCAATTTGCATTTGTCTTTGTTGTCGATCCGCAAAAGTTCATGTTGAGACACGCGATGTTCCTTTGCGGTACAGAGAGTGTTAGATCAGCTTACGACTCAGTGCGCCACAATTCGGAATATGAAACTGTGGTTTAAAAGTAAACAGCAGGATTGTACTTTTGGTAAAGTACATTTATTTCACATGAAATGTTTAGTGAATATTCAGCGATTTGCTATTGTCTCTGCTGTCGATCAGCAAAAGTTTATTTGGAGCCACGCGTTGTTTCTTTGCGGTAGATAGGCTTTTGGTTTATGATAAAAGCAATAAATGGTCGCTCTGATAATTGGAAGGTTGCTCCAACAACGAGCCATTAGAGCACCCTATTGGTTGGTATGTTGTTTGTAGCCGCTAGTACTGCGTAAGGGCATATTGGTCCTTGCCGATTGTCCCATAAAATGGTGAGGGTCATGAAATTGCATATTTGGACCTGCACCTGGCAGTTGAAGACCCCATCCGCTGGAGTCTGTAAATCGTGACATAGGCAAAATGGAGCCACATACATGTTTTAAAAAACATAAATTAGTCTCACCAGCCGATCTTCATTAAAAATCATCATTTTATTTATTAGGGCGTGAAAATATTTGCTATCGAAGATAGTGCAACAGAGTATGTTAATAATATTTTCCCATTCATATAGCGCTAAGAACCGTGAGGTATCTAAGCGGTGCTTATTATTAACCACGGTGTGTGGTGCTCATTTATCGACCACGGAAGGATGAAAGGCTGAGTTTGGCCTTGCTGGGATTCAAACTTGCGTTAGCAAGCTGTGCACGCATGTCAAAGCGAGCGCTGTACTCGCTGTGCCACTTGACAGGCTACAGTGAAGTGGCACAGCGAGTAGAGTGCTTGACCGCCTATAGACCGGTTAAATTATTTCTATTAACCCACCCTGTGTCGTCTGCCTTTTTCAGAGCCCTCTAAACGACAGGGGATCGATTCGGCGGTGATAGTGCGCGGTAGAAAACATTATGCCACTTTCACCGAACAAGTTCAACTTGAGCGGTCTTTAATGCTACGCTATTGTAATTATATTTGGTATAAAGTAATTTAAAGGGTTACTTACAGTACAATTGCAATTTCCATTGTCTATGAGTGGTGCAGTCCCAAAATACGAGTCCGCGTGTGCCAACGATCTCTCGCATAGTGATATAATATATAAAAGTGGTTTCGTTTCAGAAATTTCATCTTTATCTTCTCTTACATTTTAGCAAGACTCCTTCAAGAGAAGTCTTTCATCACAATCTCTGTCTGTCAAGGTCAAAACACAATGCAACCTTATAGTCCGCTTCATGAGCCTCTCCAGGGCCCGAGAAAAAAATGGAAGCAGCTGACCTTCACTGTGAACGAGCATAAATTCTTACTTTGCAACATTCTGTGTAAAGCCATCTGTAGAAGTTGTGGAAGCAGCTGACCTTCACTGTGAACGAGCATAAATTCTTACATTGCAACATTCTGTGTAAAGCCATCTGTAGAAGTTGGTTTTTGCACGCCGTGTTTGTATATTGTTTGCGTGATATTAAAAAAAGTTTGTTTAAAGGACGTTATGGTTCTAAGTAGAGCCGAAAGACCACTAAAAATCGCAAGTTATGGTAAGCTTTAAAAAATAACTGGCGCCACCAGTGTGCACTGCTAAGACTAACACCCAGGGCATTAAAGATGACATTGCAAATGTCATTGATGAAATCACTGATGACATCACGTGTGTATGTACTTTTCATGGAATTTGTGTACTAGGGATTTTTATTATAATGTTGCGAAAAAAGTGTCAAGGATATTGCAATAGATATACCGTTATTAGTGCTTTGAACGATGCATTGATATAAATAGCATTGTATTATGGGATTCTATCTAGTATACTGAGCTACTAATGGAGAAACATAGCATTGTGTGCAGAGTACAAGATGAAAGCATAATATGTGTAATGTTAATATGTTGAATAATGAAATAATAATTGTCCTGAAATGTTCAAAAAATCACAAAATGGGGTTGTTCTGAGGACGTTATTCGTATTGTGTGATTGCTTAGCTGTATGCAATGAGGGAATGGCACAGAGGGTAAAGTGGACGCCGTCCGCGGACAACGCGGCTGTTCGTAGACAGGGCGTGCTACATCCGGGTTTTTCCAGGAAATCCAACATGGAAAGAAGACTGTACGGATCAGCCAATCAGATGTCAAGGTTGTGGATTTGTGTTGAAAGAGACTGTGTGTGGTGAAGATGGCAGAAATGGAGAAAGTCAGGATGTTGGTGCTCGGAGATATGTTTGTGCATGGTTTACAGCAGTACGCTCAATGCAGGCACGTTGCAAAGAACTTTCATGTGAAAGGAGTCGAGGTGGTGTGGAGCAGTGTGCCTGATTGCAATGTACAGGGAATTGTACAAGTTTGTGAGGATATGGCCACGATGAACAGTCTGCATGTGGTAGTTTTGCACTATGGTGCTTTCCATTTGGGCAACGTCAGTGCCCCTACTTTGTTGGCTGATTTGGAACGCTTGGTTCAAGCAGTAATGAAGATCCTTCCAAATGCAAAAGTAATTTTTTCTGGATTACTACCTAGGGCAATATGGGACAATAGTTCAGTTTTTTGTCCTCAGCAAAATATTGCTAGGTGTGTCATCAACCGAGGCATGTGTGCCTTCATGCTTAGAGCTGGTATGTTCTTCTGTAACAATGAGAATATTGATGGCAGTAATGCTGTTAATTTTAAAGAAGATGGCATTTCTTTATCTTTTACAGGAAATGCATTTCTATTTTGGAATGTAAGGGTTGCTTTGGAGAAGGTTATGTGAAGAATTTAGGAGTAAATTAAGAAAAAAAAACAAGAAAAAAAATACAAAATAACAGGTGTCTGTCAAGCATCTGTAAAAAAAAAACAAAAAAACGGCTCTTTTCAGAGCCAACTTCAAAGGGGAAATGGGGCACACTATTTAAATTTACATTCAACACGCTCAGATTTTCGATGTGTCCACGGACATGGCGGTAGTCCGCGGACATGAAAATCACTACAAGGGGGTTAGTATGTTCTATGTTATATGTATATGAAGTCAGGGATATTATGGTTAAGGTGTGCACTAAAAACCTATGAAATTCAGTGAAAAATCTTTGTTAAAGGGATGTTATGGTTAAGTTGCGCTACTAAAAACCTATGAAATTCAGTGAAAAAACTTTGTTAAAGGGACGTTATGGCTCAAAGTAAAACTGAAAAACCCCTGAAATTCGGCAGTTATGGTAACATAAGCAACCATAACTCGCGCCAACGTGCACTGCTAACACTAACACCCAGGACCTCAAAGATGACATCACAGATGTCATTGATGACATCACTGATGACATCACATGGCTGGCTCTCCCTTTTTATCCTTTACTGACATATCGAAGGCACATAGTTTTCTTCAGTAACAGTCAGGAAGTAAAAATTGAAAAGGTACTATATTTGTAGACTTAGGGCCCAGTCACATCATATGAAACATATACATAGCGGAAGATACAGGCTTGAAAGAGAGCAATCCTTTCTGTGCATGAAGATAATCATTATGGTTATCAGCACTTTCTCATAGTTATATTTTTATTACTCTACCTTCCCTCTATATGCTCATATTTGTATACATTATACTCAATCTCCATAGAGTGAATGGGAAAAATGTTTTGCTCGCGCCTACAGCCCAAACCGCTGGACGGATTTCCACCAAATTTGGACCAGGAGCAGCGGCTTGGTCCTGAAAGCGTGCTTTTGCAAATTTGGTGAAAATCCGTCCAGTAGTTTTTTTTAAAATGACCAAAAAGTAGGTAAAAAAAATGAGTGATATCTGTGTTCGGTTTGCGGACACACTTCCCTGTTCGCTCCGCGGAAAGTGTCCTGATTGGCCAATCGTCTTGCGTGATGTTCGCGGACATGCAAAGTGTTTGCTGATTGGACGGCGTGGAGCGTGAAGCGCGTCAGATTTTTCGGTAGCACCCGCAATCTTGGATTTTGTAGAGTGTGTTGGTGTGTAGGAGTGTTTGGGGAGGGTGGGAGTGTATGAGATAGGATGAAAGTTGTGTTTTTTATGTGTTAGATGTTCTTTTTGTGTTCGATTTGTTTGCGGCCATCACGGGTGTTCTGAAATGTTCTAAATAAACTGACTAGGGGGTGTTCTAAGGAGTCAATATGTGTCTGTTTTGTCCGCAAGCAAAGTGAAACTGTTCTAAGAACACTCGCGGTGTCCGGGGAGTGTTCGTAGGGGGTGTCCTGAGGACGCTGTCCGTATTGTTCTCTGTCAAATTGAATGTGTTCTAAGAACACGCGCGGTGTCCTGAAATGTTTGCAAATAAACAAAATGGGGGTGTTCTGAAGACGTTTTTGAGAACACTCCCGGTGTCCTGAAATGTTTGTAGGGGGTGTTCTGAGGACGCTGTCCGTATTGTTCTCTGTCAAGTTGAATGTGTTCTAAGAACACTCGCGGTGTCCTGAAATGTTCGCAAATAAACAAAATGGGGGTGTTCTGAAGACGCTTCTAAGAACACTCGCGGTGTCCGGGGAGTGTTCGTAGGGGGTGTCCTGAGGACGCTGTGCCTATTGTTCTCTGTCAAGTTGAATGTGTCCTAAGAACACTCACGGTGTCCTGAAATGTTCGCAAATAAACAAAATGGGGGTGTTCTGAAGACGCTTCTAAAAACACTCGCGGTGTCCGGGGAGTGTTCATAGGGGGTGTCCTGAGGATGCTATCTGTATTGTTCTCTGTCAAGTTGAATGTGTCCTAAGAACACTCACGGTGTACTGAAATGTTCGCAAATAAACAAGATGGTGGTGTTCTGAAGACGCTTCTAAGAACACTCGCAGTGTCCGGGGAGCGTTCGTAGGGGGTGTCCTGAGGACGCTGTCCGTATTGTTCTCTGTCAAGTTGAATTTGTCCTAAGAACACTCGCGGTGTCCTGAAATGTTCGCAAATAAACAAAATGGGGGTGTTCTGAAGACGCTTCTAAGAACACTCGCGGTGTCCGGGGAGTGTTCGTAAGGGGTGTCCTGAGGACGCTGTCCGTATTGTTCTTTGTCAAGTTGAATGTGTCCTAAGAACACTCGCGTGCCTTGAAATGTTCGCAAATAATCAAGATGGTGGTGTTCTGAAGACGCTTCTAAGAAAACTCCCGGTGTTGGAATGTTTGTAGGGGGTGTCCTTAGGACGCTGTCTGTATTGTTCGTTGTTAAGTTGAAAGTGTTCTAAGAACTATCGCGTTGTTCTGAAATTTCGTAGGGGGTGTCCTGAAAACCCTGTCCGTATTGTTCGGTGGCAAGTTCAAAGTGTTCTAAGAACACTCACATTGTTCGCGGACATTAAAAGTTTCCCATAGATCATAGTTGAAATGTTTGACTCTATGGATGTGATATGCTGCGGTGGTTGTTGCCAGGGCATAGTCTTGGGTGCATGGCCATTTGGCCATGCACCCAAGACTCTATGCCCTGGCAACAACCACCGCAGCATATCACATTCATATTTGCTTATAACTTTGGGTGAAAAACAAATGTATAAGGAACAAAGGTATTAGATACTATGGATGTGATATGCTGCTATGGTTGTCCTTATTATTGTATACTTACTGTTTGGTCTAGTTATGGGAGTCCATGTTTTTCTTCTTCATTTCTGTGATAAAAGAAAATAGCATGTTAGTATTAGTATTTTGTAATGACTTATTACATTGTATAAGCAATATACTTTTATTTTTTTTCGACCCTCATATTTAGTACAGTACAAATCAGAGTACTGTGCAATTTGCTCAGTTTCTGTATTTGTTGCTAAAATCATTGGGTCTGTGGGAGAAAAAAAATCCATGTTGGATTAAAAAAAAAACCTTTTTCGGTTATGCTACAGTTTATTTGTTTGTTTGTTTTCAGTGTTCACTTGTTGTTTCTGGCTAATGCTTTATACTTGGCTTCGTTGTATTTTTTTTGGAGCAGTTAGATACCAATTGGCGGATTCTAACTGTCTATTTTTTTAATATATTTTAGTGGTTCTGATTTATCTATTTGGATATTGTTAAATTTTCGGACAGTTAGATACCAATTGGCGTATTCTAACTGTGTTTATTTTTTGGCCTAATTTAGTGGTATTCATTTATCTGATTAGTTGTTGTAGAATCTTTGAGCTGTTAGATAGCTTTTGGAGTATTCTAACAGTTTATATTATTTTAACACAAATTTATAATTTTGGGACAGTTAGATACCAATTGGCGTAATCTAACTGTGTATTTTTTGGTCTAATTTAGTGGTATTCATTTATCTGATTAGTTGTTGTAGAATCTTTGAGCAGTTAGATAGCTTTTGGAGTATTCAAACAGTTTATATTTTTTTAACACAAATTTACTTAAAGGTTTAAATACAGTTTATTTATCAAATTTTGTTTTTAAGAACATCAAATAAGCGTTTGTAAGATTTGCTGGTAATCTCTGCTTTAGAGTAATGGTACTATCATTACATTCAAACCATCCACATTTCTTTTTTATATATGCAGTGTAGTGCCCTGAATTGGTTGTGGCTCCTGCGTGGTAGATTATACCTATTGTTGTGAAGGTTTTCTTACCAAGTGATATTTGACCATGTGTGAATCCAGTCAGCTTGCAGTTGTTTTTGGTACCATATGCATTGTAACGTAGAAGCATTAGTATTACGTATTTACTATGTGTTTGTATTACTAACGTGGAGCGATTATCTGAATTGCAGGTAGAGCATAATCTACCATGGTTTGTATTTTGTACAAGTTGCTGAAATGGAATGGATTCACAATTTGGTATTGATATATATATGAAGCGTTCATTGTGGATTTCCTCTTGTGTCACATTGTTGCAGAGAGTGCATGTATGTTTCCACATGTATGAAATCTGAAAGATTTCATTTATAGGTATGTTTTTGTTTTCCCGTACTTGTAGTAAGTACATTAGAAATTCTTGTGGATCTTCCTGTGAGTTTATAGTGAATTTCACCATTCCAGCACAGTAGTCCAATTGTCGTCTTATTCCAAAAACACTATCAGGCCGATTCATGGAATAATTAGCGCGGCGCAAGTGGCCAAAAACGTGCGATTCGCAGTGGAATAGCGAAAATCGCAGTGCAAGTGCGAAAATCGCACGAAAAGCAGCGCACATCGATTCATGGAAGGCCGTGCGCGAGAAAACCATTGGATGTGCGCTAAAAAAGTGCGCGGCGCACGTTGGGGCACAGGCCATCTAACGGCGTGCGCCAGGTCACAGCGAAAATCGCACAGGCCGCAGCGAAAATCGCACATAGCACGGCGCACACAACAAAAGTAGGCGGAACACGGGGCGTAACACTCGGAATGGGGTACAACTTGCCAAAATGTGGGCGTCACGGGGGAAGTACAGGGTGCAAGTGCGCGGAACGCCCACACGCTCGCCTACAACACGTATTCATGGAATCGAATAGGGCAAAAAAGCGCACGGTCAAACCAGCGCACAGGCACAAACACGACCGCCACAAGAAAGCAGACGGTAGCGTCTCTGCGCCTAAATGTGCGCCAAAAGGTGCGCCAACAAATAGCACCTATATACATCTATGATGAATGTCCTATACTGTGGCCCTCCAGGACAAATGACGTGCAAAGGGGTACCCACAAACACGGACACCCGCTGACTGAAAAATAATGTGTGTGTGTATTCCCGGGTGCGCGGGAACTTTCACACGCGATTTGGCAGGGTATGTGGATTTCAGGGGTGCATGGGAAGTTCCACACGCGATTTGGCCGGGTACGTGTGCGGGAATTTCCACACGCGATTTGGCTGGGTACGTGGATCTCAGAGGTGCGCGGGAAGTCTCACACGCGATTTGTCAGGGTACGTGGATTTCAGGGGTGCGCAGGAAGTTCCACACGCAATTTGGCCGGGTACGTGCGCGGGAATTTCCACACGCGACTTGGCTGGGTACGTGGATCTCAGGTGTGCGCGGGAAGTCTCACACGCGATTTGGCAGGGTACGTGGATTTCAGGGGTGCGCGGGAAGTTCCACATGCGATTTGGCCGGGTACGTGCGCGGGAATTTCCACACGCGACTTGGCTGGGTACGTGGATCTCAGGGGTGCGCGGGAAGTCTCACATGCGATTTGGAAGGGTACGTGGATTTCAGGGGTGCGCGGGAAGTTCCACACGCGATTTGGCCGGGTACATGCGTGGGAATTTCCACACGCGACTTGGCTGGGTACGTGAATCTCAGGGGTGCGCGGGAAGTCCCACACGCGATTTGGCATGGTACGTGGACTTCAGGGGTGCGCAGGAAGTTCCACACGCGATTTGGCCGGGTACGTGCGCGGGAATTTCCACACGCGATTTGGCTGGGTAGGTGTATTTCAGGGGTAGCGGGAAATTCTACACGCGATTTGGCTGTGTGCTCCCAGGTATTCCCTGTACACCCTCCACAGTACCTGCAGGCAGCCGACACCACAGGGGACTACCCTGCACACCTGCTCATGTCACCCAGCACCCCCACCCCCCAGCAGTGTGGGGCACCCTCCACCAGGCCCCCACTCATGGCCCCTATCACCCCCACCCCCCAGCAGTGCAGGGGCACCCTCCACCAGGCCCCCACTCATGTCCCCCTGCACCCCCACCCCCCAGCATCCAGGGGCACCCTCCACCAGGCCCCCACCCATGGCCCCTATCACCCCCACCCTCCAGCAGTGCAGGGGCAGCCTCCACCAGGCCCCCACTCATGTCTCCCATCACCCCCACCCCGGGCAGCCTCCACCAGGCTCCCACACATGTCCCCCTGCACCCCCACCCCCCAGCCACCAGGGGCAGCCTCCACCAGGCCCCCACTCATGTCCCCCTGCACCCCCACCCCCCAGCATCCAGGGGCACCCTCCACCAGGCCCCCACTCATGGCCCCTATCACCCCCACCCCCCAGCAGTGCAGGGGCAGCACCACCAGGCCCCCACTCATGGCCCCTATCACCCCCACCCCCCAGCATCATGGGGCACCCTCCACCAGGCCCCCACTCATGGCCCCTATCACCCCCACCCCCCAGCATCCAGGGGCACCCTCCACCAGGCCCCCACTCATGTCCCCCTGCACCCCCACCCCCCAGCATCCAGGGGCACCCTCTACCAGGCCCCCACTCATTTCCAACTCATGTCTCCCACCACCCCCACACCCCAGCTGTGCAGGTGCACCCTCCACCAGGCCCCCACTCATGTCCCCCTGCACCCCCACCCCGCAGGATCCAGGGGCACCCTCCACCAGGCCCCCACTTACGGCGCCTATCACCCCCACCCCCCAGCAGTGCAGGGGCAGCACCACCAGGCCCCCACTCATGGCCCCTATCACCCCCACCCCCCAGTTTCCAGGGGCACCCTCCACCAGGCCCCCACTCATGGCCCCTATCACCCCCACCCCCCAGCAGTGCACGGGCACCCTCCACCAGGCCCCCACTCATGTCCCCCTGCACCCCCACCCCCCAGCATCCAGGGGCACCCTCCACCAGGCCCCCACTCATGGCCCTTATCACCCCCACCCCCAGCAGTGCAGGGGCAGCCTCCACCACGCCCCCACTCATGTCTCCCATCACCCCCACCCCCCAACAGTGCAGGGGCAGCCTCCACCAGGCTCCCACACATGTCCCCCTGCACCCCCACCCCCCAGCCACCAGGGCCACCCTCCACCAGGCCCCCACTCATGTCCCCTGCACCCCTACCCCCCAGCATCCAGGGGCACCCTCCACCAGGCCCCCACTCATGGCCCCTATCACCCCCACCCTCCAGCAGTGCAGGGGCAGCACCACCAGGCCCCCACGCATGTCTCCCATCACCCCCACCCCCCAGCAGTGCAGGGCACCCTCCACCAGGCCCCCACTCATGTCCAACTCATGTCCCCCTGCACCCCCACCCCCCAGCATCCAGGGGCACCCTCCACCAGGCCCCCACTCATGGCCCCTATCACCCCCACCCCCCAGCAGTGCAGGGGCAGCACCACCAGGCCCCCACTCATGTCCAACTCATGTCTCCCACCACCCCCACCCCCCAGCAGTGCAGGGGCACCCTCCACCAGGCCCCCACTCATGTCCCCCTGCACCCCCACCCCCCAGCATCCAGGGGCACCCTCCACCAGGCCCCCACTCATGTCTACCACCACCCCCACCCCCCAGCCACCAGGGGCAGCCTCCACCAGGCTCCCACACATGTCCCCCTGCACCCCCACCCCCCAGCCACCAGGGGCATCCTCCACCAGGCCCCCACCCATGTCTGATACCACACAGTGAAGTATGAAAAAAAATTGTATTAAAAAAAATTGAATGCAAATGAAATGAAACAAACTACAATGGCAATGAAAAAAAGATAAGCTGCATGTCCGTCCAAAAAAATCAAAACTACAAATCCAAATCCAAAAAAATGTTGTCCAAAGTCACATTAAAAATAAAATCAATCCGAGAGAGAAAAATAAATGCAAAGACCATTGCTCCATGGTGAATAAATAAAAAAATAAATAAACAATCCAATGAAGAACTATGTACAAAACATCCAAGGGTCCATGAGCCCAACTGAACAAAGGAAACCTACAAAAAACCCTAACTAAAATGCAACTATATACAAAAAGTGGAGCAGTGTCCGTCGACTCCAAATCATAAGAAGAAACAAAAGAAACCTAAAACTAACGAACTATATACAAAGGCGGCGGGCAAGTCCAGCGGCTCACTCTGTGGTGTTCCGGGCCAGGGCATCATCAAACTCCTCGTCTATGTCCCGGAGGCGGTCCTGTTCCATGGCCCGGAGGGTCCGCAGGGACGACGCCATCTGCTCCTCCAACCCCCTGCGGATTGCCTCGAGGCACTCGGCCCGCCTCAGGGCCCTCCGCATGGAGTTCTCCACCCTGCCCATCGTGAGCCGCGCCTCTTCCGCCCGCCGCCGCTCTGCACTTATCTGCTGGCCCAACCGCAGCCACACGGAAGACAATTCCTGTCCTGGGTCCTCCTGCCCTCCGGCCGATGCCTGCCCCTCCGATGTTGATGGCCCCGAGCCATGATGCCTCCCACGTTGACTCTGCTGCTGCCTCCGACGCAACTGCCTCTGCCAGCACGACGGCATCCAGGCTGATGGAATCCACCGACGCCGTCGTGCACGTTCCCTGCTTGATGATGCTGGCACATCCTCCATCTGCTGGGGTACAGTTGCTGTGGTGTCCACCCCTGCTGGACGTCCGACTCCCGACTGTGGCAGGGATGGGATCCCCACCGAGCTGGCTGCATTGGTCAGGGCAGGTCCACAGGGGGCCCTGGTGGCATCTGGGCCGGAAGACGGCAAGGAGAACGACCGGCGTATAGCTCCACAGAGGAGGAGAGGGCCGCCAGATTGGCCGACACATGCAGGAAACCCCCGAACATGAAAGATCCCAATTGGGCCACGTCGGCACGGTGCTCTTCGTGATGACGTGCGCGCTCCTGCCGGGAAGCACGCACGTCATCACGAATTGCACCCGCTCGCATCGCGACCCCAATCAGGGCCTTCTCCATACGGCCACGGGTCCCCTCGTCCACAGGTGGAGGGGAGTCAGGTGACATGGACATCCCCTCTACCTGCGGACGGGCCTGGGACGGGGCATCCCTGCTGGTGCATGGTGGTGCACTCACAGGGACAGCGACATGCACAGGCCCCTCCACGGTGACCTGTGCTGCCTCCTGCCCCTGCCCCTGGACTGCACCACTTGCACCAGCAGGGATGCCCCCACCAGGCCCCATGTGTGCCTCAGTGGTGGCCTCCTCCTCCTCTGTGGAAACCACCAACCTGGATGGCTCCTCACCGTCTTCCGCCGTAGCAGGCCCCTGTGGGGGCTCACCCACCCCTTCCACTGCAGCCGTGGGGGCATCCCCGCCGCCTTGCTCTACAGCGCTGTCTCCGCCCTCTTCTTCACTAGCCGCTGCGTAGAGGGAGACATAAACACAAGCATCAGGGCACTGTTCAATGGTCCCCTGGACAGGAAGCAATAGCAGATGAGTACCACTGTCAAAGTACACTTCCATCATGTCCCTCCACAACACATGGGTCAGTCCAGGCAAAACACACACAGTAACAGGCATGGTGCATGCCATGGACAGTTCCATACATGTCCAATGGACTCCTGAAACATATAATGATATGGAACTCACATGCATCATGGGTCATGCCTATCACATGCACACACTTCACCTCAGTCACATCCATCTGGCCTCATACACCCCAAACACAGCGGATACAAGGATAACTAGGCTGCATCAGTGAATCTGTGCATTGTCACACACATGTGTCATGCATCCATGGCATTCACAAGTCACAGACACGCAGGTCAGGCACACAGACATGGCTACCATATATGTACCTGGCATCAGCACCCATCCCTCACCCCCACCCATGTCCAGGAACAGAGACTGGCATGCTCTCATGTGTAAAATCTGCATAGGGCTCCCCATGTCGCATTTAAACACATGCAACAACCATGTGGTTCACACATCACTGGTCGCACATGCAATACCATGATGTCCCTGAACACATACATGCATACATGGCCTATGTCACACATACAGGCAAGTATCAGACAAACAGCACACAGCAACACGCCCTGTCTCACACAGCAATGCTTGGCCACTTACCGCTCAACTCCAGATGGGTCTCCCTCTCAAGGATCTGGGCGTGGAGCGCTGGGCGTACGCGTTCCAGGACCCTCATCTGGATGGAACTCATGTGGCCCTGGCCCCCCTCCACGAGGCGCCGGGCCTTCACGAGGGTCCTGGACCTCAAGTCCTCCCAGCGCTTCTTGATCTTCTGGACGTCGCGGGTTGCCACCCCCTCTGCGTTGATGGCAACCACACAGTCGGCCCAGATCCTCTCCCGTCCTTCCTTGCTGGCGCGGGACGATCCAAAGAGGGCATCATACTGCCCCAGGACATGCTCCACCAGGACACCAACTTCGGTGGCAGTGAAGCTGGTGCCACTCTGCCCCTCTGGCCTGGGGTTGCCACTGGTGCCAGATGTCGAAGTGCCCGACATGGCAACCCCAGAGGCAGGAGTGGGTGGGCAACTGGGTCCTGGGGCTGGGCTGTGGAGCGATGTTATCCCAGTCGGGAGTCTTCTGTTCCAGCAGGGGTGGACACAGCAACTGGACCCCTGCAGATGGCTGATGTGCAGGCACCAAATGGCAGGGCACGGTGGCAGCAGGCAGGCAGGCAGGCAGCAGCAGATGGCACGTGGAGGCTGCTCGGGGCACTGGGGGGCAGTAATTCGGCCTTCTGGGCAGGAGCGTGGTCTTCCGTGTGTTTTCGCGTGGCCAGCTTGATACGGAGTGATTTGGCACGTGAAAATCCTGCACGTCAGCGTGAAATTCTAGGAAAGGCCCTTAGCGCGTAAGCCCGTCAGCACGCATACACGATTCTATTGGACCAAAGGCCCTCAGCGCGTAAGCGCGTCTGTGACGTGATCCGCACGGGTGTTTCCCTCATAGCACGTGATGACGGAGCACACGTGGAAAGACTGCACGTCAGAGTGTCATCGTGTGTAATTGGACAAAAGTGCGCATACACGCGATTGGCCTATGTACGTGTATTTCAGGTGTGCGCGGGCACTTACACACACGAGTACATCAGCGCACGTGTATTCCGGGGTGCGCGGAAATTTCCACACGCTATTGGCCTGGGTACTGGATTTCAGGGGTGCGCAGGAAGTTTCACAGGCTCGCCTACAACACGCGCAAAGAAACACGTACGCCAGTAGGAAGCAGGCATACGTCGACCCGCGATGCATAAATTTGCGCGCAAAAAGCTAACAAGCTCAGACGCCAGGATGAATATACCGTTCCTAGCAGCAGTGGCCGTGGGCTACCAAAGGAGGAGGAGGAGGATAGTCAGGGCCAGAATTTTCACACCCAGAACCAGCCTTTTCGGGATGCCTGATGACCAGGTGTATGGGAGGTACAGGTTTCCACCACACATAATACTGGACCTGGTGAGTGAGTGGGAGGATGACCTCACATCACCCACCCTGTGCTCCCAAGCACTCAGCCCCCTGGAGAAGGTCCTCAATGTACTGCACTTCTTAGCCACTGGATCATTTCAGCGGACAAGTGCCATAGTGGGTGGGGTGTCACAGGCCACGCAGTCACGCTGCCTACACCAGGTCTTGAACATCATCACTGCATGCCCATCAGTCCGCAGGCACATATACCTGCCCAGAACACCTGCAGAAAGGCATGCTGCCGCCCTGGATTTTTACGGTGTGGCACGATTCCCCAAAGGGCTAGGTGCCATCGACTGCACCCATGTGGCTCTACGTCCCCCCAGGGCATCTGAACACATCTATAGGAACCGCAAGCACTGGCATTCCATCAACGTGCAAGTAGTATGTAATGCCAAGGGAATCATCACCTCAGTATATGCCAACTATCCCGGGTGCACCCACGACAGCTTCATTTACCGAATGTCCACCCTAAGCAGGGACCTAGAAGCTGGGCAGCATGGCGATACATGGCTGCTTGGTGAGTATGAATGCCACTGCACATGCATGCATGTCAGATACTGAGCAAGGTCACAACCCCACCAATGATACCATCACCACCTCCCCAGGGGACAGTGCCTACCCTCTCAGCCCCCACATGATGACGCCAATTCGGAAACCCACCACGCCACCCGAGGTAAGATATAACACAGCCCACATTGCAACCCGGGGCATAGTGGAGCGCACATTCGGAGTGCTTAAGTCACGCTTTCGCTCCCTTGACCGTTCTGGCGGGCAGCTGTTATACGCTCCCCCAGTAGTGTGCAGGATCATAGTGGCAGCATGTGTTCTGCACAACGTTGCAACACGCCGGGGCCTGGCCGTGGACATGGTGGTGCCCCCACATCCCCAACCACATGCACGCCCGCTGCGCATGGGAGGGGAAAGGGCACGGGGGGAGGCAGCCCATACACAGCTAGTGGCTAATTACTTCACATAGAAATCACACCCCTGTGGAGTGCACACTGCCCTGGCACATACCATGTGACAATCAATGATGACTCAACCTGACACTGATCCTGAATGTCTGGAGAATCAACCGTCAAAACCATATCAGCCTGAGATTGTTCACCTGGAAGTGTTACAATGTGTGCATCGCTACCAACACAGTAACCACCAATGCAGTTTCGTGAAAAAACACATTCATGCAGCTAAAATGAATACCCACTTGCAAAATGCAACATGAGGACAGTGCCATGTCACCCAACCCATCCCCAGCACACCCACACGACACACCAAGCCATGTCATGCTATGTGCAGGTAAACAAAGTAATCCCCACAACATGACACAAGTGTCACAAAGTACAGTGTCCCTAATTGAAACTCGCGACACCTGAAATGCTCACAGTAATGCAGGACCAACAACACACTTGAGCAGGTATTTAGCAATAACACTTATCAGCTACTGACCCGCAAAACTACCATTAACATGACATTCCGAATGTAAGGAATCAGTAGTCGCACCACCTGGAAATGCCTGCACTCCCACCACTTCCAACTGTACAGTGTTGCCGCCATGTAGAGTTGCAGGTGCACTGCTGCCAACATGGACCACATCTCCAAAGTAGAGGGCCTTGTGTAGACATGAGGAAATGACCTGTAAATTAGGGGGTAGACATGGATGATGAGTTACACATCAATGCAACATGCAGTGCACAACACAACAGCAATATGCACTAGGAATGTATACACAGTATTGACTAGACTACCCACACATGTAGTGGGAGTCCAATGTCACCATGTACGTCAATGGGCCTCATTACACGGAAGGCGGTAATCCAGGGTGCTATTAGCACCCTGGACCATGCCGGTAAATTACCGGCACCGCCTTGGCGGAAAGGGGATTTACCGCCCCATTCCAAGGTTGGAGGGGCGGTAAATCCCCCTTCCGCCATTGCCCTTCCCCATTCCCATTTCTGCCCCATAGGGCTCTATGGGAATGGGGAAGGCGCTAATTACGGCACCGCAATTTTGCGGTGCCGTAATTAGCTCCGAGGTCCCTTAGCGGGTTGGTACTTAACGCCTGCAAGAAGCAGGCGTTGATTCCTCCAACCCGCAAAGGGACCTCGTAGTACGGCGGTAAGGGTTAACGGTCACCGTTGCCATTAACGGTGACCGTTAACCCTTACCGCCGTCCGTGTAATGAGGCCCAATGTCACTTGGGCACACCCTTTGCAAGCCCATGGAAATGGGAAGCAGGAGGGGTGTGTGTGACAAAAACCCAAGCATCTGAACCAAATACATGACAAGCCTGCATTTTCCCAGCCACAATGCAGCGTATGCCCATGGGAGCCACACAAGGCAACACACTGTCCCAAAAAAATAAAATAAAAAAAAATAAATAAATGGCCATTAATGGGCCCGGGGGGGGTTGGGGAGGCCACCCAGGAGGTCCGAGGACAGGGTGCACACCAAAACCCACCTGTGTGGATCTTGCGAAAAAAAACACACCTCCATGGGCTCATGGCCCACACGGCTACCCTATTGTGGGAGTATCACTGCTGTCGCTATTATCACCCTGTGCAGCTGCATCCGGAGGTGGTGGCACTATGGGAGGCAGCCCACGCAAGGCCCTAGTCTGTTCCTCCATGGCTGCAAGCATGCGGGTGTGGTAGGTCTCGTTCTGGAGGATGAGTGTGCGGAGGTCCCCATGCAACAACTCACGGGATGCCCGGACCTCCGCCCTAGTTACCTGCATCTCAGCTGAGAGCGTACGGGTGAGACGCTCCAGCTGCTGTTCTGTCCTTCGGTTTGTTAAAGCCTCAAGCTCAACAAGAGTCGTCCTGAGGTGAAGGAGTTCCAGCCTCAGGGCTTCCCTGTGGCCCTGGGACTCTATGGAGATGGCTTCCTGCAGAGTCGCCAGTGCCGCCCGCCTGTCCCTGTTGGACGCCAACATGTCCTCCCTGTGTGACTGGCAGATGGAGTCCCTTTCGGGGGGGACAATGGAAGTGGCCACCCTATCCATGGCCTGAGCCATCATCTCTGATGATGCTGCCTGTTGAGTTTGCATACCGTAAATGGATTGCTCCCATGCAGTATTGCCAGGT
Organism: Ambystoma mexicanum; assembly: GCF_040938575.1. Taxonomy (NCBI): domain Eukaryota; kingdom Metazoa; phylum Chordata; class Amphibia; order Caudata; family Ambystomatidae; genus Ambystoma; species Ambystoma mexicanum. Next base: position 866,473,001 of record NC_090937.1, read on the forward strand.
GGCGTACGGCCACCACGTCGGCGGGCACCACACCTGTCTGGGGCAAGGCGAACTGCGCCTTGCTGTGCCGGCACTGCCTGAGGCTGCAGGACTGCATTCCCCCTCTGATCTGCTGGCCTAGGAACAGGATCAGATGTCGCGGAGTGTGACCCTGCATCCATAACCACCAAAGGCGTAGCTGCCAACACTGACATCCCCATTGAGGGTTTTGACCCTGGTGCAGGTGGGTGGGACAGAACAGAATCCCTCCCTGGAACACTCACCTGCGACGGCACGTAGGTCTCATCATCCGAATCAACACCTGAGTACAGCTCGGGGGAGGTGCAGCCAGAGACACCCCTTGAGAGCACGACCTGCAGCAGTTTTGGGTTCTCACCCACCACCACACCACGTCCCTCACTGGTGGTCGGTCGGCCCTCAGACCCCTCCTGGGTCTGCACCATCACCACAACCCCAGCAGTATCAGGTGCGTCTTCCCCTGCAAAGACATAAAAGCAAACAAATGGAAACAGGCATTAGCACCATGGCACACAATGAGGGCTGAGAAGCAACAGAACCAGTACTTGATTGACACATGTCCCACATGACTAAAACCCTCCCATGCATGCACCCTCACTGCGTATGAAGGGTAGGCAAATGGCACACACTGATGACACCAAGATGGAAGATGAACACATTTTCTGCATGCTGCCTGGCAGTGGCATCACACATTGGCCAGTGATTGCCAGGTGAAATACACATGCCATCACACAGATGGCATGTACCATTGCTATTGAGTGAAGATGGAGAGGAGGGCAGCACTTATTCATTCAGTCCAGTTCCCTCATGTAATAGCTTTTCTAATTCAAACAGGTCTGATTTTTCACCTGGAGCTGCCAGTCCAAAATGGTCCGATTGCACAGGGACATGTCTAAACAAATGATATCCAGGTAACAAAGTCACTCCACTTTACCATAGCCATGTCAGACATGTGACTAGAGGACTGAGAAATGCCTAGTTAAAGTGGTGGAATGCAAACAATCTGCCTGAATGAACAGAGAAAAATAAGCAACAATGTTGTGGCAAGGTGACACTTCAAGGGCAACTGGCGTGCTGTTGGGCTAGATGTCTACTGTTGGCAGAAGGGATACTGCTATGGCCAAATGCTGCTGCGCAGAATGTATTGCATGAAGCACATGGGTGACCCAAACGACTCAGGCGCACACACCCTCACCTGGCACACAAACAGAAGCCCTCACACACACACCATGCACATGGATGACACACACATGCATGTGCACTCACCGGACAATGCCTCATAATCAGACAGATCTCCCACGCCTTGGATCTGTTCCTCCGTGACGTAGGTCCCAGCGACTGACTCATGTGGAGTGAGTTCCATGTCTTCTACTGGAGACCCACCTCCAGTCACTAGAGTTGCGGCATGACTTGAGGCCAGCTTATTCTTTGCCCTGTGCTTTAGGTCATTCCAGCGCTTATAGCAATCATTGGCTGTGGCCCTCACGATTACAAGGGCACTTACGATGTCCGCAACGGTCTGCCAGTGTGCCTGGCGTTGTGCAGGTGTGGTCTTAGATCCTGCAACAATGACCATTTTGTTATCATGTGCGGACACATACTCGACAAGTGCATTCAGTTCGGCATCCGTGAAGCTGGGCTTCCTCGACGGGCCGGACTGTGTAGCCGTGTCTGGGGCATCAGCCTGTGCTGGACGAGCACTCTTCCTCTTCCGCTTGGAAGGTGGTGGTGATCCTGAGTGTCCTACGCCGCTCTGGACACTAGGGGCAGGAGACCTGGTGGAATCTGTATCAGGAGTGTGGGATTGCACACTCAGCATGGGAGTTGGTGCAGGCATTGTCTCAAGTGTAATGGTGTCAGGGGGAATGTCAGCAGGATGGACTAGGACCGACACTGTCCTGGCTGGGTGTGTGAGAGCTGGGGTGGATGGAGCCGCAGCTGCCCCTGCAGCCTCTCCACCCTGCCTACTTGGGGCAGCAGATGACCTTGCTGCCCCTGATCCATGTGGCCTGATGACATCAACGTGCACCAGCGCATGTGTCATAGGCCTGCTGACCTGGAAGTCAGCCATGGAGTCAGCCAGGTCTGGTGCCACAATGGGCTGGTCCAACAAGGGCTGAGCATGGATGGTGTCAGCCACATCAGCATCAACCAGGGGGTGCGGGGGGGATTATGGGTGCCCTTGACTGGTCCTGCACACATGGGGGGACAGGGTCACCCTGCAAGTAACGACCATGTCCCCTACCGGATCCACCACGGCCACCACTTGTGGCTCGTCCACCTTTGCCACCCTTACGGATTCCACGCCTCCCAACCATGGCACTGATGTTAATGTGCGTATGGGAGTGGCTGTAAACTATTGTCCTGGGCAATTGGGGGTCAAAGGGGTTGGGTACCAGATGGTAATTGTATCCTAGTGCTCTAGCAAGGCTGAATGTGACCCCTGGGGAAAGATGACGGGTCACGCAACGCACAGGAAGCCCAAAAAAGGGAGATGACATGCACGCAACCCCTCCTAGACCACGTGTGCGGAAAAAAGAAACCTGCACTACGCTGTGGCACCCAGTAACACAAGAATGAACGTATGCGTGTCACACGCAGCCTAGAATGACCTCTGAAGGGGTAGGCTACACATGGGGCAAGCACAGATGTTAGATACGTGCGTGACTCACCGTCTGCCAGGAAAAAGAGCGTGAAAAAGAAGAGCGTGTGCACGTTGGCAACACCCCCGCCAAAAGAAGAATTGTACGCTGTCTGAGGAGACAGGACAACAGTAGAAGGGAACGCTGTTTGAGGGAACAGGCCCAGGAAAACCAGAAAACGAGAAAAAAGAGAAAAAGCTGTCAGAGGTAACAGGGAGTACGAACTTGAAACGCCGTGAAGTAAATCGCATGTGAAACGACAAGAAGTACAGATTTCACCCACTCGCTCTCCACGAAAAGCACGTACAAGGAAATGGTGTTCTACACGTACCTTTTATGCAGGCCCTGTACGTGCTAGGGCCATTTGCACCAATTACACGCTTTGTCACTTCCGCGTGTAGGGCCATTTCCACCAATTACACGCTTTGTCACTTCCGCGTGTAGGGCCATTTCCACCAATTACACGCTTTGTCACTTCCACGTGTAGGGCCATTTCCACCAATTACATGCTTTGTCACTTCCGCATGTAGGGCCATTTCCACCAATTACACGATTTGTCACTTCCGCGTGTATGCGCTAAGGCCATTTCCACCAATTACATGCTTTGACACTCGGACGTGTCTTTCATTTTTTTAACACGCAACATTTCAAACGTGTGCCATATTCAACGTGCATGTGACTTCATAGACGCGCATACGCTGGTGGCCTTTGGGCCAATGAATGTACAGACGTGTGCTGACGCGCTTACGCGCTAAGGGCCTTTCCTCGGATTACACGCAGACGTGCTGGATTTTCACGTGCAAAATCACTCCGTATCAAGCTGGCCACGCGTTCACACACGGAAGACCACGCTCCTGCCCAGAAGGCTGAATTACTGCCCCCCAGAGCCCTGAGCACGCTTCCACCTGCCATCTGCTGCTGCTTGACTGCCTGCTGCCCACGTGCCCTGCCATTTGCTGCCTGCACATCAGCCAGGGGTGCTGTTGCTGTGACCACCCCTGCTGGAACCGAAGACTCCCGACTGCTTTTCCATCGCCCCACAGCCCAGCCCCAGGAACCAGTTGCTCACCCACTCCTGCCTCTGGGGTTGCCATGTCGGGCACTGCAACATCTGGCACCAGTGGCAACCCCCGGCCAAGGAGGCAGAGGGGCACCAGCTTCACGTCCACCGAAGTTGGTGTCCTGGTGGAGCATGTCCTGGGGCAGTATGATGCCCTCTTTGGAAGGTTGCGCGCCGACAAGGAAGGGCGGACTCGGATCTGGATGGACATCGTGACTGCCATCAACGCGGAGGAGGTGGCAGTTCGTGACTACGCACGTGTCAGGAAGCGCTGGGAGGACTTCAGGTCCAGGACCCTCAACAAGGCCCGGTGCCTCCTGAAGGCAGCGGATGCTAAGTGGCGCCGGGGCCACTTGTCGGAAGATCAGATGAGGGTCCTGGAACGCATATCCCCAGCGCTCCACGTCCAGGTCCTTGAGAGGCAGACCCGTCTGGAGTCGAGCGGTAAGTGTACATGCATACTGATTGTGAGCTGTGCGTGTGGTATGCCAGGAGTGTGCAGGTTGAACATGTATTTTTATGTGGGCAAGTAGGGGGGGTGTACAGGGCCATGACGGTGACACATGCAAGGGGTCTCATGTGTGACACATGGATGGTGCTTGTGTGTGTGGGCTTGCATGGCACAGGATGTGGAGGAATGATTGTCAGGTGTGACATGGATGTCGATCGGAACACTGCGACAGTTGGCGGAGGTGTACACATGCATGCAAGTTTGGTGGTGTGTGTGCATGTGTAGTGTACTCCCTATGTTGCATGTGATGTGTGGATGACCTTTGGCTGCTCATGCTGTTGTATGTGAATGGATGGTGCTGGCTGTTGCAATATGGTTGTGGTATGGCTCATGTGTGCAAGTTGAAATGACATGTGTGTTGGGGATTGTGATGCCATGTCTGAGGTTTACCAATGCCACTCATGTATGACTGTCATGTGTGTATGAGTCCATTGGACAGTGCCCTGATGCCTGTGTTTTCTTTCTCCCTGTCTGCAGCGTCAACTGATGAAGAGGGTGGAGAAGGTGCTGTGGAGCACAGCGGCAGGGGTCGCACCACCAGCCGGAGACGCAAGGCCCGGATCCCCTCCCAGGTTCTGATCTCGTCGGGAAGTGAGGAGTCCGGTGCCGTGTCCCAGGCCGCAGCTGCCGAGGGGAGGTCCAAGAGGCGAAGGTTGGAGTCGGACTCCTCGGCAGCAGAAGGGGCAGCTGGGACTCCACAGGGCCCAACGGAGGAAGATGGCATGGAGTCATCCAGGTTGGTGGGGGGTTTGGAGGAGGAGGAGGCCGTGCAAGCGACAGAGGCGGGGTCTGGAGGTGGGGATTCCACTGGTGCTAGTGGTGCAGTGCAGGATCTGGGACAGGAGGCAGCACAGGCCGCCGCGGAGGTGCCTGTGTGCAATCCTGTCCCTGCTCCTGTCACTGCATCATCTTGCACCAGCAGGGATGCCTACCTCCAGACCCGTTCTCAGTGAGGGGATTGGCTTACAACACCTGGCCTTCCTCTCCCTGCGGATGTGGCTATCCTGCACCAGGTTGAGCCTGTGCAGGGTGGGGTGGCGTTGCATCAACTGGCCATGCAAGCTGACCTGCAGTCTTTTCATGATGAGTCTGCACGTCTTCTCGCATGGCTCGTTGACTGCGTTGACCCACTGGGACAGCTCACCAGGGCTGGATTCCTCCGTTTCCTGGACCTTGTTCCGACCCCCTCCTCCACGGAACCCCCTATGCCCCAGTCGTCCTCCATGCCATCTTCCCACCCATGTGTCACCTGGGTGCCCTGTGGAGCTGCCTCCGATCGTGCGGCCAGGCTGGTAGACAACAGATCCCTGCCACAGTCGGGTGTAGGACGTCCAGCAGGGGTGGCCACATCAACGACTGCACCCCAGCTGGAGGAGGATGTGCAGGCACCATCGGACAGGGCACATGGACAGCAGCAGCTGCAGCAGCAGGAGGCTGTAGGTGGGAGCCACGATAGCTCGGGGCCTTCAACATCGGAGGGGCAGGCATCGGCCGGAGGGCAGGAGGACCCTGGACAGGAAGTGTCTTCCGTGTGGCAGCGGTTGGGCCACGCCATAGATGCGGAGTGGCGGCGGGCAGAAGAGGCACGGCTCACGATGGTCAGGGCAGAGAACTCCATGCGGAGGGCCCTGAGGCGGCCCGAGTGCCTCGAGGCAATCCGCAGGGAGTTGGAGGTGAACATGTCGGCCTCCTGCGGACCCTCGGGGCCATGGAACAGGACCGCCTCCGGGACATAGACGAGGAGTTCGATGATGCCCTGGCCCGGAACACCACTAAGTGAGCCGCTGGACTGGCCCGCCGCCATTGTATATAGTTATTTAGTGATAGGTTTCCTTTATAGTTTATTTTTATTTGGAGTCGACGGACACTGCTCCACCTTTTGTATATAGTTCCATTTTTGGTAGGTTTCATTTCTTCTGTTGGGATGATGGACCCTGAATACTTTGTACATAGTTGGACTTTGGATTTGGACATTTTTTTTACTATGAATATTTTTTCCCATGGAGCAATGGTTTTCTATTTCTTTTTTCCATTCATTTCCTTTTTATGGAGTTGAACTTTGGAAGAAATTTTTTTGGATTATCATTTATTGATTTTAATTTGAAAAGGGACATCCAGCTTAATTTTTTTTTTTTTTTACTTGTGTATTTTGTTTAATTTTGATTGCCATTACTGTTGTTATTATTACATTATTTGGATTTTTTCATTCTTCAATGTGTGGTTTCATCTCATTGTTTTCATGCATGTCATGATATGGGTTTTCAGGTTCACTTGCAACCATTGTGTGTGTGTGAGACACATGTGTTGATTTACATTGTTTCCATTGGATTAGTATCATGGGCGCATGTAATACTTGGTTGTGTCTTTGGGCTGTGGTGGCTGGCCATGAGGCCCATGCTTGAGGATTGTCAGGGCCTGTGGGCAGGGGGACATGAGTGGGGGCCTGGTGGAGGGTGCCCCACACTGCTGGGGGGTGGGGGTGGTGGGAGACATGAGTGGGGGCCTGGTGGGGGATGCCCATGGTGGCTGGGGGGTGAGGGTGGAGGGAGACATGGGTGGGGGGCTGGTGGAGGGTGCCCCACACTGCTGGGGGGTGGGGGTGGTGGGAGACATGTGTGGGGGCCTGGTGGGGGATGCCCATGGTGGCTGGGGGGTGGGGGTGGGTGGGAGACATTAGTGGGGGCCTGGTGGGGGATGCCCATGGTGGCTGGGGGGTGGGGGTGGTGGGAGACATGGGTGGGGGCCTGGTGGAGGGTGCCCCACACTGCTGGGGGGATGGGGGTGGTGGGAGACATGAGTGGGGGCCTGGTGGAGGGTGCCCCACACTGCTGGGGGCTGGGGGTGATAGGGGACATGAGTGGGGGCCTGGTGGGGGATGCCCATGGTGGCTGGGGGGTGGGGTTGGTGGGTGTATGACATGGGTGGGGGCCTGGTGGGGGCTGCCCATGGTGGCTGGGGGGTGGGGGTGATAGGGGACATGAGTGGGGGCCTGGTGGAGGCTGCCCATGGTGGCTGGGGGTGGGGGTGGTGGGAGACATGAGTGGGGGCCTGGTGGAGGCTGCCCCTGCACTGCTGGGGGGTGGGGGTGGTGGGAGACATGAGTGGGGGCCTGGTGGGGGCTGCCCATGGTGGCTGGGGGGTGGGGGTGGTGGGAGACATGGATGGGGGCCTGGTGGAGGGTGCCCCACACTGCTGGGGGGGTGGGGGTGGTGGGAGACATGAGTGGGGGCCTGGTGGGGGATGCCCATGGTGGCTGGGGGGTGGGGGCGGTGGTAGACATGGGTGGGGGCCTGGTGGAGGGTGCCCCTCACTGCTGGGGGGGTGGGGGTGGTGGGATACATGAGTGGGGGCCTGGTGGAGGCTGCCCATGGTGGCTGGGGGGTGGGGGTGGGTGGGAGACATGAGTGGGGGCCTGGTGGGGGCTGCCCATGGTGGCTGGGGGTTGGGGGTGATAGGGGCCATGAGTGGGGGCCTGGTGGAGGCTGCCCATGGTGGCTGGGGGGTGGGGGTGGGTGGGAGACATGAGTGGGGGCCTGGTGGGGGATGCCCATGGTGGCTGGGGGGTCGGGGTGGTGGGAGACATGGGTGGGGGCCTGGTGGAGGGTGCCCCACACTGCTGGGGGGTGGGGGTGGAGGGAGACATGAGTGGGGGCCTGGTGGAGGCTGCCCCTGCACTGCTGGGGGTGGGGGTGGGTGGGAGACATGAGTGGGGGCCTGGTGGGGGCTGCCCATGATGGCTGGGGGATGGGGGTGATAGGGGCCATGAGCGGGGGCCTGGTGGAGGCTGCCCATGGTGGCTGGGGGTAGGGGTGGGTGGGAGACATGAGTGGGGGCCTGGTGGGGGATGCCCATGGTGGCTGGGGGGTGGGGGTGGTGGGAGACATGGGTGGGGGCCTGGTGGAGGGTGCCCCACACTGCTGGGGGGGTGGGGGTGGTGCGAGACATGAGTGGGGGCCTGGTGGAGGGTGCCCCTCACTGCTGGGGGGGTGGGGGTGGTGGGAGACATGAGTGGGGGCCTGGTGGAGGCTGCCCCTGCACTGCTGGGGAGTGGGGGTGGTGGGAGACATGAGTGGGGGCCTGGTGGGGGCTGCCCATGGTGGCTGGGGAGTGGGGGTGATACGGGACATGAGTGTGGGCCTGCCCATGGTAGCTGGGGGTGGGGGTGGGTGGGAGACATGAGTGGGGGCCTGGTGGGGGCTGCCCATGGTGGCTGGGGGTGGGGGTGATAGGGGACATCAGTGGGGGCCTGGTGGAGGCTGCCCATGGTGGCTGGGGGGTGGGGGTCATAGGGGCCATGAATGGGGGCCTGGTGTGGGATGCCCATGGCGGTTGGGGGGTGGGGGTGGTGGGAGACATGGGTGGGGGCCTGGTGGAGGGTGCCCCACACTGCTGGGGGGGTGGGGGTGGTGGGAGACATGAGTGGGGGCCTGGTGGAGGGTGCCCCACACTCCTGGGGGGGTGGGGGTGGTGGGAGACATGAGTGGGGGCCTGGTGGAGGCTGCCCATGGTGGCTGGGGGGTGGGGGTGGGTGGGAGACATGAGTGTGGGCCTGGTGGGGGATGCCCATGGTGGCTGGGGGTTGGGGGTGGTGGGAGACATGGGTGGGGGCCTGGTGGAGGGTGCCCCACACTGCTGGGGGGGTGGGGGTGGTGGGAGACATGAGTGGGGGCCTGGTGGAGGGTGCCCCACACTGCTGAGGGGGTGGGGGTGGTGGGAGACATGAGTGGGGGCCTGGTGGGGGATGCCCCTGCACTGCTGGGGGGTGGGGGTGATAGGGGACATGAGTGGGGGCCTGGTGGGGGATGCCCGTGGTGGCTGGGGGGTGGGGGTGATACGGGACATGAGTGGGGGCCTGGTGGGGGCTGCCCATGGTGGCTGGGGGTGGGGGTGGGTGGGAGACATGAGTGGGGGCCTAGTGGGGGCTGCCCATGGTGGCTGGGGGGTGGGGGTGATAGGGGACATGAGTGGGGGCCTGGTGGAGGCTGCCCATGGTGGCTGGGGGGTGGGGGTCATAGGGGCCATGAGTGGGGGCCTGGTGGAGGCTGCCCATGGTGGCTGGGGGTGGGTGGGAGACATGAGTGGGGGCCTGGTGTGGGATGCCCATGGTGGCTGGGGGGTGGGGGTGGTGGGAGACATGGGTGGGGACCTGGTGGAGGGTGCCCCACACTGCTGGGGGGGTGGGGGTGGTGGGAGACATGGATGGGGGCCTGGTGGAGGGTGCCCCACACTGCTGGGGGGGATGGGGGTGGTGGGATACATGAGTGGGGGCCTGGTGGAGGCTGCCCATGGTGGCTGGGGGGTGGGGGTGATAGGGGACATGAGTGGGGGCCTGGTGGAGGCTGCCCATGGTGGCTGGGGGGTGGGGGTGATAGGGGACATGAGTGGGGGCCTGGTGGGGGATGCCCATGGTGGCTGGGGGGTGGGGGTGGTGGGAGACATGGGTGGGGGCCTGGTGGGGGCTGCCCATGGTGGCTGGGGGGTGGGGGTGATAGGGGACATGAGTGGGGGCCTGGTGGAGGCTGCCCATGGTGGCTGGGGGTTGGGGGTGGTGGGAGACATGAGTGGGGGCCTGGTGGAGGCTGCCCCTGCACTGCTGGGGGGTGGGGGTGGTGGGAGACATGAGTGGGGGCCTGGTGGGGGCTGCCCATGATGGCTGGGGGGTGGTGGTAGACATGGGTGGGGGCCTGGTGGAGGGTGCCCCACACTGCTGGGGGGTGGGGGTGGTGGGAGACATGAGTGGGGGCCTGGTGGAGGCTGCCCATGGTGGCTAGGGGGTGGGGTTGGGTGGGAGACATGAGTGGGGGCCTGGTGGGGGCTGTCCATGGTGGCTGGGGGGTGGGGGTGATAGGGGCCATGAGTGGGGGCCTGGTGGAGGCTGCCCATGGTGGCTGGGGGGTGGGGGGTTTAGACATGGGTGGGGGCCTGGTGGGGGCTGCCCATGGTGGATGGGGGGTGGGGGTGGTGGGAGACATGGGTGGGGGCCTGGTGGAGGGTGCCCCACACTGCTGGGGGGGTGGGGGTGGTGGGAGATATGAGTGGGGGCTTGGTGGAGGCTGCCCATGGTGGCTGGGGGGTGGGGGTGGTGGGAGACATGGGTGGGGGCCTGGTGGAGGGTGCCCCACACTGCTGGGGGGTGGGGGTGGTGGGAGACATGAGTGGGGGCCTGGTGGGGGCTGCCCATGGTGGCTGGGGGGTGGTAGACATGGGTGGGAGCCTGGTGGGGGCTGCCCATGGTGGCTGGGGGTGGGGGTGGTGGGAGACATGGGTGGGGGCCTGGTGGAGGGTGCCCCAAACTGCTGGGGGGGTGGGGGGTAGGAGACATGAGCAGGTGTGCAGGGTACTCCCCTGTTTTGTGGGCTGCCTGCAGGGGCCGTGGAGGGTGTACAGGGAACACCTGTGAGGACCCACCCAGCCTAATCGCGTGTGATTATTCCCGCGCACCCCTGTAATACACGTACCCAGTCAAATCGTGTGTGATAATTCCCGCGCACCCCTGTAATACACGTACCCAGCCAAATCGCGTGTGATTATTCCCGCGCACCTCTGTAATACACGTACCCTGGCTAATCGTGTGTAAAACTTCACGCGTACCCCTGTCATACACATACCCAGCCAAATCGCGTGTGAAAATTCCCGCGTACCCCTGTAATACACGTACCCTGGCTAATCGCGTGTTTAACTTCACGCGTACCCCTGTCATACACGTACCCTGGCTAATCGCATGTAAAACTTCCCGCGTACCCCTGATATGAACGTTACCCGCTTTGCGTTCCTTGTTTGGCAGCCCTGTAAACTGGTCCAGGGTTAGCGCAGCCCTTTGCGATGATTTAGAGATTTTGATGGCTTTTCCTTGCGCGAGGGCGTTCTTGGGGGCGTTACTGGCGCTGCTGCAGCGTCGCTGCGATACTCAGCACCACGGCTGGTTTGGGAGCCTAAAATCCATGAATACGCTGTGCGCGGAAATCGGTTTTGGCGCACGCGCCTGGCGCAGACAATCGCACGCGGACACTCTGCGCCAGCCGCTTGCGACACTTTTCTGCGAAATTCTATGAATTACCCTGTATATGTGTTGTCAGGATTGTTTGCTGCATTTCTGTGAAGTACTAACATTTGCAAACATAATGGGTCTGTACTGTGTAAGTAAATGTTGTCAACAATTGGTGGTAATTGAAATAGAATATTCATTGCTACATTTGCATAGCAACTTACACCAACTATATTTGAGAATTTAAATGGTCCAGGTAGTTCTGTATCTAACTGCTTTTTTTGGAGTTTGTCTTCCTTCTTTTAAGAAGTACCTGGTTTACTTTCTCTAATTGATTCTTTTTTGTTTGTGGTACTTGATGAAGTATTAGTTTCTGTTACTCTCTTTGGAGGATTTGCAGTGACGTCCTGTTGCATTTCTGTTTGATTTAGTTTTATTTTACAACGTTTTAGTTTTTGTGGAACAGAATATGTGTTTAGATGGGGAGTGTATAGTGAGCGAAGTCTATTATATTCTAAAATGCAAGGAATATCAGCGTTTACTTTACTTGCATCAAAGTTGATTAGAAATAGACCGTCAAGTGTACGTAAGCGTGATAGTGCTACGTAGCTCATGCCTTCTTTAAAGACTGTGTTACCAATATCTATCATTGCTTTGTATAGGGTAAGACCTTGTGATTTATGAATGGTGACTGCGTATGCAAGAGTTAGAGAAAATTGTTCTCTGCGTACATACATATCTTTGAAGAGAAGGAATCTAGCTGTTGAGCGTCCTATCCGTTTTACTTCTGAAAGTTTGTCAAAGAGTATATTGACAAACTGAATTTTGTTGTTACGTGGGTATGTTTGAAAGCCAACAACTGTACCCAGTGCTCCATTAACTAGTCCTTGGTCCACGTCAAGGTTACATTTAAGCATTACTCTGCAATTTAAGGATAATTTTAACATCTTTTCTAAGCCTGCTGTGTTTGAGATTGATTTTTCTAAATTATTCAGTCTTGTTGTGGCTTGGTCACACATGGGTAGTGTCATACCATGTACATCTAGTTTGTCTGTGGCGCTAATTTCCATTATTGGTTGCATTTCTTTACTTAACATTATTTCATTGAATTTGAGACAGCTTGCAAGAGTTGGCATTAAGGCCATACAATTGACATTTTTGTGGGCTAATTGTTCCATAACATCTGTAGCACATGCATTATCGCCATAAAGTGCATTAATGTGCCGGGTTTTCAATGTTGCTTCTGCTTCTTTAGAAAGTATACCAACTCTCAAACTTTTTAAAATGTTGGCATAAGTTAGACTAAAGAAAACCATGTGGCCTAGATATGTCAGCAAAAGAAAAAATAGTGAGCCAGACATGTAATGTCATCAATGACATTTGTGATGTCATCTTTGATGTCCTGGGTGTTAGTCTTAGCAGTGCACGGTGGTGGCGCGAGTTATGGTTGCTTAGTTTATCATAACTGGCGAATTTCAAGGGTTTTTCAGTTTTACTTGGAACCATAACGTCCCTTTAACAAAGTATTTTCACTGAATTTCATAGGTTTTTAGAAGCACAACTTAACCATAACGTCCCTTTAACAAAGTTTTTTTCACTGAATATATAATATATTTATATTACTAGGCCTGTGGTAGCGGCCCAGTAGTTATGGTTAAGTTGCTCATCTCATAGGAAGAGCACTTTTTGGGCGTCTTACAACTTTGCTTCCTCTGGACCAATCCTCACCAAACTTTGCAAAAAGTATATGGCCGGCTCTTAAATTGTTTGCAAAGTTTGGTGTGGTTTGATCAAGGGGGTGGCAAAGTTATAGGGGAGGTCCAAAAATGTATTTTTTTGCTATAGACAGAATGGAGAAAAACTTTGCTCACGCCTACAGCCGAACCTGCTGGAGGGATTTTCACCAAATTTGCAGCAGGCGGCTTGCTCTCAAATGCGTGCTTTTGTAAATTTGGTGGAAATCCGTCCAGTAGTTTTTCTTTTTAAAAGTTTGCTCTGCGGACAGGACACCGTTTGGTCAATGGACATGTGTCATGTCCACGGACAGGCAACGTGTTCGCTGATTGGTTGGAGTGAAGCGTTTGGTGCGTCACATTTTCTTGATGGACAGCGCGACGTGGAACATAGCTGAAATTCAATTTTGGGGAGTATGTTGGTTTGGAAGAATGGCTGGAGAGGGTGGGGAAGTGAGAGATGGGTCAAATGCTGTATTTGTTTAGGTGGGAAAAGGCTGTGATGTGATTGCTGTGTCCGCGGCCACCGCGACTGTTCGCGGACCTCTGGGTCTTGTTCATGCTTCCACTGGCTCTTTCTTTTGCTGCCCTTTCATAGGCATTGTTTCTCTGGGCCGACATCACCCCTTCACCTAAATTTTGTTTTGAATCTTTATTGTTATGAGTTCTCACTTATTGGCCAAACAGGGCAGTGCTGCACATCTAGTCAGTCTCTTTCTCACTCTCTCTCTCACTCACATACACACATACACACACACACACACACACACACACACACATACACACTTGTCACATCTCCTTTCTATTGTTATTTGTTTGTGTGTAGGAGCTAAGTTACTTTTCTGTAGCTCGTGTTTCAGTGGGCTGCGACCTATGTGTTAGTTGTGGGCAGAGCTACCGCCGGGCACATCAGATTGAGTTGGAATGATTAAAGAGTTGGACGCATGTCACATAGACTCTGTGATTTATTTAAGGCCTTATTACATTGCGAGCTTTGATGAATGTATGCAGTGTAACCTGAACAACACTGTCTGTCTCTTTCTCTCTCACTCTTGAGGGGAGGGAGGGAGGGGTACATAGGCTCCAAAGCTTGAGCTCTCAGTTCTGATAAGTTTCAAAAGTTTTATAATGGCAAACCATTGACTGCACTAATGGGTATTTTATTATGTTCTGATGTATTAGTTATGGGTAGTTAGTTGAGTATTGGGTGGAGAGGGCATGCATTGAAGAGTGTGTGCATTGGCTGCAAGTACTTTATTAATATTTCAAGTGATTTGGATAGGGTTTGAGGTGGTTGTTTTATGTTTTTGGGTTGTGGTCAGTTGGCAGATGTTTGCTTGCATGGGTGTGTTATGCCTTCAGCCATGCACCCAAGATTCTAGGCCCTGGCCACCACCACCACAGCATAACACACCCATGCAAACAAATATTTAAACTGTGGTATGTGGGCTGCATAATGCAAAGTTTTGTGTATTGGTTGCCAGTAGTGTAATAGTATTTATAGGGATGTGGACATGGTGTGTGGTAGTTGGTTTGTTGGCCTGTGTTTAGAATGTTGGTATCTAAGACTCTAGGGCCCTCATTACGACCCTGGCGGAAATCGAAAAACGATGGCGGAAATGCAATACCGCCATCGAATAGCGCTCGGTGTGACTATGACCCGTCACCGTAAAGTACGATGCCATTAGCGACACCGTAGTGAACGCCAACGCTAACTGCACCAAGTACGCGCGCGCGCGCCATGCCAAACCGTAATTAGCACCATGGCGCAAGGGTACGCGAATTCCGACCCTAGCGGACATGTACTTAACGCCATCAAGCACGGCGGAAAGTACCATTCCGCCATGGTGAGAAGTACGGCATCGCGAATCAACCGTAAACGGCCCCACTGAGTGCCTGTACACCGCTCCCTGGCCACATAGTACAACTCCCCGTAGGTGCAACGAAGTCACAATGCAACCAGTGAAATGTACAAGTCACCCATGCATGCCAACGAACAAAAGAATCACAAGAGGGGCCAATGGGAGCTGCAGGGCACAGATGGCACGAATACAGAAGCTATACCAATGGACATGACCCCAGTCTCCCACCAAGAAACGCACGCAAACACAGGCACCTGTGACCAGCAATATTCCGATAATCACATCATTCCACCAATCCACCTGGCTGACCGGCATCTGTTACACAAAACCTAATCCCCCGCCCCTGAGCATGACATCATCCAAACAGTCATATTGGCAGCCCTCACCCCTGACCTCACTGGGCTTCGTAGGCAAACGCGCCCAGCACAGTACCACGCAACTATACTCCGAAGCTGGAACCCAATGCAGATCTACTCACAATACATCGCTCCCCAAATAGGAATATGCCACATCACTTGCAAAGAAGAACGCTACACGGCCCATATCAGAATAGAAATTTAATGCACAACAAATTCACCAAGCCCATACAGCCATTAGGCCATGAACTCCAAAACACATTTCACCATTGTGGGCTGCATCCGCAATAAATGACCAGCTACTTCTTGTGTGACGCCCTGTTCCTTCATGGTACACAGGGGCTACATTCTCGTACGAAAAGGCAACATGGAAGCGCCTAGAACCGCAGGGCCGTCCCAATAGGGAGGCACTAGTCCAGCTGAAAGGCCGAAATGTTGCTCCGAGCCACTAGTACTGCGTAAGGGCATGTGGCCCATTGGCGATCGTCCCATAAGATCGTAATGCTGCTCCACTGATTAACACGAAGCAGCAGGTGTCGGGAGTAAAACCCATCTGCAGGAGTGGCATACAGATGGCAGTGGCAAAAGGGGAGGAGATACCTGTCAACCAAAAGAAAAGAAAAAGAAAAGAATGGCCATCAGAACTACATTCGAACAACTCACTTCAATGATCACACTAGATCCACAGCCATATGCATGCTAGCCCACTCCAAAGGATCATCACCACCCCAAAACCACTTGCGACTCATAACTATCCATATCGAGGTGAAAACACCATCACAAACGAGTGTACCTGTGCATGCGTCTGTGAAAACAGAATCCATCAGATGGGATTGGTGTCTGAAGGCGCGTCGAGACAGGGAGGGCTCAACAAGGCCAGATAGACGATGGTCCCACTATGGCAGCCCTGCATCACATAGCGCAGGGGAGGCGGACAGATTCCAAGAAGCCCTGTACATGGCAAACACCGTATCAAATCATCTGCCCATGCATCCATTCATCATTCCCTCATCCCGTAATGATAACGCCTGTTTCCATACTCACATAACATGTGAGAATTCCATTGAGTCTGTGCGTTATGCAGCCTGCAAAATCCACTGTGCCCCAGCCCGTAATTCCAGTGTTGTGAAGTAACATGTATTTGGGAACGTCCGGCCTCATCATCCACTTCGCTATTGCGCATCCCAAACTATTCATATCAATCATTGCATCCTCGCCATGGCCCCTGTCCCAAGGACACTGAACAATAGAACGTTATATTTGCAGTCAGACCTGTGGGCATCTCCTCGCCGCTAGCTGAAGACCGAAAGCGCCGCCCTTCGAATTCCTCATTTGCAACATCACGTCGAAAAGGCATCTGTGGCCGCTTGAAATCACAAATTAATCCATCTAGTGCGGCTGTGTGTGAAAATGGCAACTGCCTTCACTCACAAATGGGACGCCCCGCCCGTCGTTGAACCTCGGTGCAGTGATGCATGAGGGTCCACCGTTACTCGAGTACTACGTTCCACTGACCCTTCACAAGTCTGTTCGCGACTGCAAAGAATGCATGTGAAACAATGGGACCATAGCCGAATGAACATATCAACCAATGTTACACGGCCATCGGGTACTAATACATGATTGTAATAGCAAGATGCCATTCCTCGAATTGCAGCGTTGTGTGCGGGATGTGCTCGCCCAAAGGGGAGAGCAGCTTGCACAGGTGGAATGAATCACCACAGGTGGAGGCCATACAGCCTGAAAACACATTAATTGCACGCCCAGTCTCCTCCCACAACCACTCCGAAATGCTACCGGCAGGACTCGCGATGTTGGCCCTGGGGGACCTGATAGCACTGCAAGTACTCCAACTCCAAGAAGAAGACGAACACCAACTACAACCGGCCGCACGGAGGAGACGCAGGAGGAGGAGGAGGGCAAGGCAGGGCCAGCAAGGGCTGCCAGCACAGCCACTACCACCACGCAGGCAGCCCGCAATCCCACGCCTCCGAGCAAATCCGTTCAACCTCACTGATGAGCAGATCCACACCCTCTACCGTTTGGACCGGGACACCATAGCCGCCATTGTGGACATGACACAGGCTGACCTTGTCAGCATGATAGATAGCCCAACCGCCATCCCACCCCTACTAAAGGTGGTGTCTGTACTACACTTCCTGGCCACAGGCACCTACCAGCACACAGTCGGACAGTTGCATGGCATTTCTCAGCCACTGTTCTCACGGACACTATTGCAAGTGCTCGATGCCCTCCTGCAGCACGCAGACGACTACATCTCTCTACCACGCTCGGAGCAGGAAATTACCAACACAAAAGTGGGATTCCATGCACTTGGCGGCATACCGGGTTGCATTGGTGCCATCGACTGCACCCATGTGGAATTGGTCGTCCCACATGCCATGGAGGCCCAGTACCGCAACCGAAAACAATTTCATTCACTGAATGTACAAATGGTGTGTGACTCCAACAGGATCATTACACATTGTTGTGCCCGATTCCCTGGATCAACCCATGATTCTATGGTCTTGAGGAACTCTACAATACCACGCTACATGGAGCGACACGCAGGGAACAGATCCTGGCTACTCGGTGAGTCTCATTTCATGCATGATGATGTGGGGTATGTGATGCGGCAATGACCTGGCAGGAAGGGGGGGGGTGCGTATGTAGCAATGGCATTCCACATAATTCGTTTATCGTCCACATACAGGTGATGCCGGATATCCACTGAAGAGATGGCTCCTCACACCAGTCCGGAACCCACGGGACCAGCATGAGGAGGACTACAACCATGCCCACTCACGTACCCGTGTAGTCATTGAACAGGCATTCGGCCTACTGAAGACTCGTTTCCGGTGCCTCAGCAGGTCTGGCGGGGCACTCCTGTACCGCCATGAGAAGGTTGCAAAGATGGTGATGGCATGTGTCATGCTCCACAACATGTGCGTACGTAGAAATGTGCCCATGCCCCCTGACGCAGAACTGCAAGCACCTGAAGATGGTCATGATGAGGGTGGGGATGTGGCAGCACCTCAAGGAGTCTGCGAGGCACAGGAGGGCCGTGAAATTCATCAGCATCTCATAGATGCATGCTTCTAGCACTCACGCCTGGTGGCTGATACATGGACACGGGACTCGTGGCACTGTGTGTGTCTGGTACATGCACAATATGGACTGTACGCCTATGATGGCCTAGTACACAAAGATCATTGTCCACACATCTCATTGTTTGATCGTGAATTGTTTATGGCATATGTGATATCATGTGGAACACCCTATCGACCCGCCACCCAAGTGAGCCCAACACACCCCCTCCACCCTCCCACCTCCCCTCCGAACACCAGTGTCCAAAGATGCTCATTGTCAGTGGGCAGTCGCTATTGCAAGCCCCCTCTGCGGGTATCAGGGGCACCCCTGCCTGTGGAGCGCAGGTTCCTCCCAGATCTACGTTGGGGGCTGCCCTGGACGGAACTTGCAACGGATGATGTCTCTGCCTGCTCACGTCCATGCATGTCCCTAAGGGTTTGTGAGAGCTCAGTGAGCACACGGCACACTGCGGCAAGTTCGGCACATACGTCTTTGGACGTCGCATGCAGTTCCCCCCTCAGGCTCTCGGTGCTTCTCTCCATTTGGACTCTCAGGCTCTCAGTGCTACTCTCCATTTGGACTCTCAGGCTCTCGGTGCTACTCTCCATTTGGACTCTCAGGCTCTCGGTGCTACTCTCCATTTGTGCCCTAAGTGTCTCAGTTGATGTTTCTATGTCTGCCTTAGTGCCCCCACATCCATCGGCATGGTCCTTGAGGAGCGTGGCCAGTTGCTGCTGTTGCACGATTAACTGGTCGAGGGACTGTTGCCTGTGCTGTGCCATGGCCATTTGCGGTGGTGTCACAGAGGGGCTGTTCGCCTCATGTTGCCCTGCCACAGGGCTTGTGGGGGATGGCCAGTCATCGTCTTGTGGGTGCCCCTGCGTGGTATCCTCATGGTGTACGGGATGGAACAGACAGGGGGATTGGGACAGGTCATGGATGGATCTGACTTCGACATCCCCGTCTTCTGTGTCGGAGCATGCTGCCATTAATGGGGTGTCACCTATGGTGCTGCTGCCACCAGAGGCAGTACCTTCTGTGGCATCCATTGGGGGGACCTGTGGTGGTGCTGTTGTGGGCATGCTGGCTGCTGGGGTGCCTGTTGATGTTCCCTCCTGTGTGCTGCCACTTGATATGTGCTGCTGCCCTGTCTTGATGCGTGCAGCTGAGGTGGAGGGTCTTTGGCCGTCGGTCTTGGCCCTCTTTGCAGGTGTGCTGGTAGGGGTGTCCTGGAGCTCGTCGTTTGGATCGGACCCTGTGGTGGAGTAAAGGAGGGCGAGCGTTATTAATGGGTCTGTGGGAATTGGAATGGCAATGTATCACATGCATTGGGGTGGTACCTGAGGGTGATTTGGGTCGGGGCCTTGGAGGTGCTTTCATTTGTGTGTGGAGTGAGGGTGCAGTTGTTTGGCAGCCTGCAGTTAGGGTGTGCCTGCTGCACGTGTAGTGGGTGTTTTTGGGGTTTTTACTTATTTATGTATTTATTGTGTGTTTTAAAGTGCGCTGTCAGGCCAATGTGTGTGGACGTTCTCCTGGCCATGTGTTGCTGTTGCGCTATGTGGACACATGTGAGTCACATGATTGGACATTGTGGATTTGGCATGGTTTTATTTGGGCCACCTACCTGATTCTCCGGATGTCTGCACTCCTTTCTCCATCCCTCCGACTCCCTCTATGCTCTCCATTCCAATGGTGGAGGCACAGATTTCTTCCCAGGGGGTCAACTTGATGGGTGATTCCGACCCTCCCCCGGTGGCTGTGGCAATGTTGCGGTTGGCAGAAAGTATGCTACGGACGCGTATCCGCAGGTCGTCCCACCGCTTCCTGCATTGCTGTGGGTTGCGGGGTGCGGTCCCCACCGCACTTACCCGCTGTGCCACCAGGGCCCATATGGCCTTCTTGTTCGCAAGTGCCGTCCTGGTCATTTGCGTGGAGAAGACGGCGGCGGCATTCTCCTGGAGGGTCTCTGTGAGTACGGTGAGTTCCTCACGGGAGAAGTGGACCTGCCGCTTGCGGTCGCACGCTTTCTTCGCTACTTTTCCCATTTTTCTTGGTTTCACTAGGGTGGATGACGGGTTGGGATGTGTCTCAGGGTGGTGTTTTTAGTGGTTGTGTGTATTTTGTGGTTTTATAGGTGTACGGGGTGTTGTTTCCCGTTCCGGGCCCATGTTTTTACTTCCGTTTCCGTATATTTACGGTCACCGTACTTTCCGGTTGGCGCTCACTGCGGTGTCCGCTATGATGGGTGGCGGTATTGCACCTAGGGCGCCGTACGGCGGCGGTGTGGGCCGTTTTGGGGTCATTTCCGCCATCGCGGACTTTGCACTTCCGCCATGGCGTGGTGCTCGTGCCCGATGGGTCGGAATGGGCCGCACTTTGCTCCATCGTGCAATGGCGGAAACGCTATTTACGCTGTGGCGGTCCGGTCAGTCACTTTCCGCAAGGGTCGTAATGAGGGCCTAGGTATTTTGGGTTGTAGTTAGTGGTCAGGTGTTCGCTTGCATGGGTGTGTTATGTTGCAGTGGCTGTGATTCCTATCATTGTATATTTACTGTTTGCTTTGTTGAGGCTGTATGCCGTGTTTTGTCACGCAATGAACCCAAGACTGTAGGCAGACTGTAGTTACTGGTCGCAACCATTGAAGTATAAGACACCCATGCAAGCAAGCATTTTGGGTTGCGGTGAGTGATTAGGTGTTTGCTTTTAGCTTTTATGGGCGTGTTATGTTGCAGTGTTTGTGACTCCAATCATTGTATACTTACTGTTTGCTTTGTTGACGTTGTATGTTTTATTTCATGGTATTGAAATTGTTTTATCTGCTTGGTTGTTGCATAATTTTGGGGCAGTTAGATGCCTGTTGGTGTATTCTAAGTGTTTATTTCTTGTTATATTTTAGCAGTATTCTTTTATCTGTTTGGTTGTTGCAGAATTTTGAGGCAGTTAGATACCTATTGGTGTATTCTAGCTGTTGAAAATTTTGAAGTTGTTGAGATTATTTTACACGTAATACGTATTGTAGGGTTTCCTTAGTAAAATGTATATTGCTGTTGTCTGCTTGTAGTTAGATACTGGTTGGTGTATTCTAACTGTTTATAGTTTTTCACTGTTAGATAGCTGTTCTATTCTATTAGTTTGTGGATTTAAAGGTTTGTTGAGGACATTTTGTAGATGTTTATACGCAGGTTAGTGAATACATTTTGATCTTACGAATATTAAGTAAGCATTTAAAGATTTGCTGGTAATCTTTTTTTTAGAGTAATGGAAGTATCATTACATTCAAACCATCCACATTTCTTTTTATGTATTCAGTGTAGTGACCTGCATTGGTTGTGGCACCTTCGTGGTAGATTATGCCTACTGTTGTGAAGGTTTTCTTATCAAGTGATACTTTTCCATGTGTGAATCCAGTCAGCTTGCAGTTGTTTTTGGTACCATCTGCATTGTAACGTAAAAGCATTACTATTACGTATTCACTATGTGATTGTATTTGGAAAGTGGAATGATTATCAGAATTGCAAGTAGTACATAATCTGCCATGGTTTGCATTGTGTACAAGTTGCTGAAATGGAATGGATTCACAGTTAGGTATGGATACATAAGCGAAGCGTTCATTAGGGATTTGTTCCTATGCCACATGGTTGCAGAGAGTGCATGTATGTTTGCATATGTATGAAATCTGGAAGGTATGTTTATATTTTCCAGTACTTGTACTAAGTACATTAGAAATTCTTGTGGATCTTCTTGTGAGTTTATAGAACATTTGACAATTCCAGCACAGTAGTCTTATTCCATGAACACTGTAAGTGTTGTCAGGATTGTTGCTATTTTCCAATGTGCATGGCAGCAGGTATTCTGAGTTTTGTAGCTTGTTCCACTGGTGGCATGCATTTGTGCGACAGTTTTCAGGGTGTGAGGTTTTGGTCAGTCATTTCTTCAGATTCCCTGTCAGGTGTGATTGTCTGGTGCCTATTTACATTTGTCACATGGCACTTCATGACAATTGTGTCATATGTTGTGCATTTGGCTTGATGTTTTGCCGTTGCATACCATGGCATGGTGTGGCATACAGGGGTCATGGGGGTTGGGAGGGTTTGAATGGCATGCCAGTACTTTCATGCCCTGTTTTGCAGGGGGATGGATGGGATATGCACCTTGCATGTGTTCCTTTTGGTCACATAGGATTGGTTTTGTTTAAGTAGCTAGGGATGCATGTCTGTGGACACATCCTCAGGGTGGTAAGGTTGTGACAGTTAACTGTCCCTTTCTCATCATTGATTGTCACCTGGTATGTGCCAGGCCTGTGTGCACTCTGAAGGGGTTGGAGTTTAGGTGAAAACTGTGGCCACAAGCTTGGTACGGGCTGCCTCGCCACGTGCCCTTTCCCATCCCATGCACAGCACCTGTGCGTGTGGTTGGAGATGTGGGGGCACCACCATGTCCACCGGTATGCCCTGCTGTGTTACAACATTGTGCAGGACACATGCTGCCACAATGAACCTGCACACTACAGGGGGTGCATATAGTAGCTGTCCGCCAGAGCAGTCAAGGGAGCGGAAGCCTGACTTCAGCACTCCGAATGTGCGCTCCACTATGGCCCTGGTTTCAATATGGGCTGAGTTGTATCTTACCTGAAGTGGTGTGGTGGGGTTCTGTATTGGCGTCATCATGTAGGTGCTCAGAAGGTAGGCACTGTCATCTGGTAACGTGATAATGGTTGTCATTAGTTGGGCTTGTGTATTTGTCTGTGTGTGACATGCATGCATGTGCACAGGCATTTGTACTCACTTATGAGCCATGTGTTGCCATGCTTCCCAGCTTCCAGGGCCTGGCTCAGAGTGGACATTCTTTATATGAAACTGTCATGGGTGGACCCAGGATAGTTTGCATAGACAGAGGTGATGATTCCCTTGGCATCGCATACAACCTGCACATTGATGGAATGCCAGTGCTTGCGGTTGTGGTAGATGTTTTCAGTGGTCCTAGATGGACGTAAGGCCACATGGGTGCAATCTATGGCATCAAGCACTTTGGGGAAGCGTGCCACACTGTAGAAGTCCTGGACCACAGCCTGCCTTTCTGCGGGTATTCTGGGCATGTATATGTGCCTGGGGACTGAGGGGTGCGCTGTGATGATTGCCAACACCTGGTGTAGGCAACGTGACTGCGTGGGCTGTGAGACGCCCCCCACTATGGCAGTTGTCCGCTGAAATGACCCAGTGGCTAAAAAATGCAGTACATTGAGCATGTTCTCCAAGGGGCTCAATGCTTGGGAGCACAGGGTCGGTGATGTGAGTTCATCCTCCCATTCAGTGACCAGGTCTAGGATGATATGAGGTGAAAACCTATACCTGCCATAGACCTGGTCATCAGACATCCCAAAAAGGCTGGTCCTGGGCAAAATAATGTGGGGCCTGGCTATTCTCCTCCTCCTACGGTGTGCCACGATCACTGCTGCGAGGAATGGACATTCATCGTAGCCGTATATGCTTGTTAGTTGTTTGCGTGCACTTTTATGCTGTGCAGGGGCGCTTCCACCTGCTTTCATGTCGCAGATGTATTTGTGCGTGTGCGTGTGTTTTGACATGTGCAGGTTTTCCCTATTCGATTCCATGAATACGTGTTGTTCAGTAGCGTGTGGACGCTATGTGTGTTTCCCAGAAGTACTTCCCACGTTATGCCTACATTTTCACGCATTGTTCCCCGTTCCCCGTGTTCTGTCGCCTTTTTAGGTGTGTGCGCGAGAAGTTGTGCGCTTTCGCCGCTCCTTTCGCGCTCGCGTTTGGAAAGTCACAGTGACGTGTAAGGTAAGCACGGATTTGGCGCACATCCCGGGAAAAACACATGCAAGCCCTTCCATGAATCGCACGCGTGCATTAGTTTTTCACGCTTGTGCCACAAATTTCGGCGGCCAATTATCCATGAATTACCCTCTTAGTTGTTCTTGGAGTTCTTCTTCTTGTTGCCATTGTCTAACATTGTTTTGTATTGCGAAAAGTTCATGTCTGTTATTGTGCTTGCATTTCCTTTGCAAGCATCTTCATAGGAGACATGGGTATCTAATAAATCTTCTTCTTTTCCCCATGGTTTAAAATGCTGTAGTAGAGACATGTAATACAGTTCTTTATGTTGGGGAGTTTTTAATTACAATTTCATATGATTAATTAAGCTTTGTTTGGTAAGTTTCACTAGGCTGCCTTCACAATTTTTGACTTTGTATCTACCTTTCTTCTCATCTGGTTTAATATTATTTTTGTATGTGAAGTTTTGGGCTATGTGGTATAGACTCATGGCTTCCAAAGTGGTACTCCTGTTTGGGTAGTATGTGTCTAGGAAATAGTTTTTGAAAATGTCTTGGCTGTTGGTATCATTTTTGGCTATTGTTTCTATGTCGTCATATGATATGAGAACTTTTTTTCTGGATTTGGAAGGCTTAGCCATACTATGTTTTCAGATTTTCCGTACAATGCAGTACCGGTTAAACAGTCTGCGGCTTTGTATCAGCCACATTCTCTATGGGAGAGCATTTTTATGCCTAAACTGTACAATTTCTGTGACAGTGTTTTGTCAGATGATATGTAGTCCCCTAGGTCTTTGACCTCTGTTTTTTCTGCTTTGGTTAAGTAGGCTGTGACACATTGTGCAACTGCAGTGGAATTGTCTGCAATGTTTTACACATCTATTTTTGCATTCCATAGGAGGGCAATGATTGCATTGTAATCACTGATGTACTTTGATCCTTCTGTTCTTTTTATGCAGTAAGTGTTCTTAGGTGATTTATCATTGACACTATGTCTAACTACAGACATGAAGTTGTTCACTTGACCTGTTGTTGAAACTGGTCAAGGGAAACCAAAGCGGCATTTGGTGTAGTATTTCCCTTTGTTATTATATGTGTGGTGACAATACTTTCAACACTGGTGTCTTTGAAATTGTAAAATGTGTGCATGTAGGTCACTATGTGTAATTAGTGAAGGGATTTCACAAGTGACATATTTCTGAATGAACTGTAACACAGTGGCATCTCTGTCCTGACCAAATTTAGGAGGTTCTTTAATCCACAAAAGCATGTGGATGTGTAGTGCTCCTCTGGCATGGTAATCTTTTCCCCCAAAGAAGTGTTGCACTTCTCCCAGGGAGGCGCTGTTTTATTACAAATGAAGTGTAGCATGGCAATAAAGCGATGACGGAAATATCTTGATATAGTTACAGCATCTAGAGAGCAGAGTTCTCCCGGTGTTTTCATATCTATATTTGTTTTGTTTTTGTTTGCTATGCGTAGGAAATTGTGCAAATCTTCCCATGCATATTCTGCACAACTTAATGTCACAAACCATGTGGGTGGGCCAAGGTTTCTTATCATACACTGTACTTCTGTGTGTCGTCTGAACCAGTATTCTTTTGTACCACGCATGTTTGCTAAAAGGTTTGCAATTCTCAACTTGCCTAGCAGATATATTTTGAAAATTGGTAGCTGATTTCAATGTGTGTGCAACTCCGTAGCATAGAGTTGCTAGTTCACGTTCAAAGAAAAGGTGGAATATGTATTACACATTTTGTCTGAATCTGGGGTCTTCAGAATACATTTATAAAGAGTAGTATTCTGATGCTGTTTTTTGTGTGGGTCTTTCATCGTACCTTCCTCCTTTTCCAATCGGAAAGAGTAGACACTTTTTTCCCAAATGCTGATTGGAGATCCTTTGACTTGCCGCATTTGGTAAGTTTCCAGTGCATCATCTATGGTGTCTTTAGAGTGCAATGGGTGAATTATATAATGGTCTAAAATATTGGATTCTGTTGTAGGATCTATATGTTGAAATTGGCCAGTTTCTGATGAGTCTTGCATTATTTCGGTGGTTTCCCTCAGGTTTTCTTCAATGTTTATTTCTTTGTATTATTCATTGTTGTCTTTTAGATATTGCAGGGCTTTTCTAACTTTATGTAACTCCACTAGTCGCTGCCAATTATTTTTGTCTTTTGTAGGTATGCCATTTACTAGGATAATCAAAGATTGTTTTATTGGCCGTTGCACTCCAGAGTGTGTACATTTTCTTTAAGTTCTAATGGCAAACTACTTTGCCACAAATGCCTTTTAGTAATTCAGATGGAGGTAGTTTGCTGCTTTTGGTTGAAGGTGTATTATTGCTTAAAATCGGTGAACTGTTTGAATTATAATGCTCTCATACAAGTTAAGTTGTTGCAGTGGTTTTGGTAGTGGGAATAATTCCAAGTTATTAGTGATAGCATGTGAAGGTATTTGGTTGTTGTCAAGTATTGAGGGGTTAGTAATTTCGTATTTGTTTTCTGCAATAAGATAGAGAGCAAATTGGAAACATTTGGAATCCTCATTGTCTTCTACTTTGTACATTATGTCTACAGTTTTTGTGTTATTTTTATAAAAAGTCCTGCAGCAACACACACACACATGGTTTGGTACTTCAGCAGATGTGCTTTTAAACTTTAGTATGTCTTTTTTGTATGTGTGTAGTAGAAGGTCGCCATCTGTAAAGTTGTTGCTAGCCTGCTCTAAAGTTATTGGATTTTGTAACTGACTTTCACTTCCAAAATATTTTCTCTTTATGTGCTGTATTTCTTCGAGTAGTTCTTTGGCTGTACCATGTAGAAGATTGTTATTTAAACTGGTCAGTGCTAAAGCAGGAATGTTGGCATAGTACAGTTTATGAACAAGATTTCTTACAGTTGAATGGTGTTTTGCAATCATTTTGATATGGTGGAAGGTCCTTTTGCAAATGGTCCAGAAATGCAGGCTAATGAATATCCTTGTAGTCCTGTGTATTTGCACACAGTACATGAGTCCATTGTTTGTAATAGTTTTATTTTCAATTTATCTTTGCCTTTCACATACTGATTGAGGAACTTGGCGTTAAGATGTGAAAGATGTTTTGGCTATGTTACACATTGATGTGCATGGCCATTTGTAGACTGGACGTATCGGTTCAGTGGAATGGAGAGTTTATGCTAAGTTTGCTGGAGATATTTGTGTGAGCAGCATGCATTGTTCCGTGATGGTATTATTAATCTTTTTATATCCTCATCCACTGCTATGCAAAACAATTGGGTTTGGTTCTTTTTGTTAATATGCTTCTTCATTGAAATATGGTTCTGTGCTGGTGGTATGACTCCACTCACCTGCACAGATGTTTGCAAAGCTATCTTTGTTGATATTCCATTTGTTGAGAAGTCCTTGTAGTAGTTTAGTAGTTAGTTTTGTTAGTGGTTTCATTCTTTTTAAAATTAATATAAATAATTTCCTTTTGAGAAGGATTGCACTGTTTGTGAGGGCTTCCAGGGTTAGTTTTCTGCAGTAGGTTTTAAGGGTTGACCATGATGTCTCTCCTGTTTTTCTAAGGTTATGACGGACTCGGTGGCAGAACATTTTTTGTAAAATCATTGTTTTTGGTAGGCTTACTTGTGGCTACATCAAGATTTATAGGTGCAGTGTTAGCACAAGTGGTAGCTGCAGTCTTTTTAACAACTGTATGTTTAGTTTTACATTTTGAAAGAGGAGTCACATTTTCTTTACTGTAAGCTGCTTTAGTTTCGCTTAGTAACTGTATTCGTTGTTTTGTTTGAATTTTTTGAATACATTCTGCTAGAGGTGGATGCCTATTTTGTACACTTTTATTTTGATTAACTCTATTTTTGTGTTGCTTTCTATGGAGTTGCTTTTTGGTAGGCATTTTTTGGTGTCTCTTGGAGAAAAACAGAAAGTCTGGGTTGGGGCATTGTGCAATGTATGTGTGCATTGTACATGAGTGTCTGAGTATGATGGTAGGCAAGTATGTAGAGGTGTGTGATAGTTGAATGGGCTGTTACTTCAGGTTGGGAAGGCTATTCTCGTATTTGTGTGTTACTATACTGGTGTTGAGATAACAACACAAAGTATGCACCTGTTCAGGTGCAATTAGTAATGCTGAAAGTAATGCTGTAGGGTTGATACAATTTTTTGTTCTACAATACTACAGTTTTATAGTGTTTGAGTAACAGTTAGAACATTATGACAGCATTGCAATTACTTTGTTGGATGAAAAGAATAGGTTTCTTGTGGGTTCTGTCTTGTACTTCAGACGCTGCTGGTTTTTAGGAGTGTTGCCTTCACTGAAATTGTGAAAGAAGGAAGTACATTTGTGTGTTAATGTCACAGTCATTTCCCTTGAAGAATAGATTAATTACATCTGCAAAAGGAATTCTATCTAGGATGAGATACTGTACGTGTTAAATTGCTTAGCTTGGTATATGAATGGGGATTTTGGAACATCAGCTTCATTCCTAAGGGGGTTTGTGGAATATTTAAAAGTGTGTTCTATGAGGGGCACATTTGAAAGTATGTGTTGCTGTTGCACTGTTTAGTATGTAATAGATTAGTGGAAGTGGTAGTAGGATGAGAAAGAAAGCTTGCAACAATATACAGATTGAAAGGGAGAATGTTTTGTGTGTGTAATTCCACTAATTTTTATTTCTGGATAGATGTTTCCTACATGAGTGCTGGAAACCTTTCAGTTATTTGACTTTGTTATGCACATTCCTATTAGCACTGTTCTTAATGTACATTTGTATTTCTTTGCTTTGTATGGCAAGTGATAGGCATTCCATTCTGTTTAAATAAATGCATTTTCTGTACTTGCAATGCTTTTGTAAGAGTGTTTTTATTTATGCTTTTTATAATAGTGTGTTAAGGGGTAAGTGGTCATAAAAATGACAAAAGGAAATAAGAGAATTATAGGTTGGACATTGCAATGAGCAATATGGGTAAATTAAATGTTGGAAAGTAGACAGATTTGTAAGTGAACTTCATCATAGGAGATGGGTGAAATTAGAGTATGGTTTCTTTGCAGATTATGCAGGATGAATGGTGGTACCCTGTTAATATGCATTTATAAAAGAGTTGCAAGTTTACTGCAAACACACTATTCATACCTGTAGTTTGTATTGATGTATGTAGATGTAGTTGAATCTGAAAGGAGAAATCTTGAAGAGTTTACAGTAGTTTTAGCTTTAGGTGCTTTGCAATCACAGGACAGTTGTACTCAGAGTCATGAACAGTTCATCAAAAACATTGAATTGTGATGACAGAGTTAGATGTAGAGTTCTTGGATGTGATTGGTGGATGTTTGTGTGATTTATTTATGTGTATCCAATGAGAGGGTGGTGCAGACAGTGATGTGGAAAGGGAAAAAGGAATGCCCCGTGTTGCGGGGTCCGCGGACAGCGCGGCTGTTCGCGGACACAGCGTGGCACATCTGGGGTTTCTCAGCAAATTCGGCATGGAAAGGGAACTGTAGGGATTAGCCAATAAGGTGTTGAAGTTGTTCTTTGCAGGAAGAGAGGCTGTGTGTGTAGTGAAGATGGCAGAGGTGAAGAAAGTGAGGGTGTTGGTTGTTGGAGATCTGTTTGTAAATGGTTTGGAGAGGTATGCTATGTTTAAACATAAAGATGCCCATTTTGGATCTGAAGGAGTGGAGATTTTCTGGTCAACAGTGCCGGGTTCCAATATGTAGGCAGTGGTTGGAGCTTGTAAGAGTTTCTGCATGTGGAAGAGTCCAAATGTAGTGGTACTGCATTGGGGTGCTGTCCATTTAGGATACACCAGTGCTCCTAGTTTGTTGAGTGCTCTTGAAAACTTGGTTCAGGCAGTGATAGAGGTTGGTCCAAATGCAAAGTTGATTTTTTCTGAAATATTGCCTAAGGTACTATGGGAGAATTCTAATATTTTCTGTCCCCAGCAAAATGGGCAGCAGAGGGATGTCTGCTTTCTTGTTTAGAAGTGGAATGCTGTCTTGTAGCAATGACAATATTGATTTCGTTAATGGTCTATTTTAAAGCAGATGGCATTTCTTTATGCATATTGGAAAATGCAATGTTATTTTTAAATATAAGGAGTGTTTTACAGAGGATAATGTGAATACATCAGGAAGAAAATAAGTGGAAAAAAGAAGAAAATGAAAGGTGTTTTTTTTATAAAGCCATTTTTTCAGAGCCACCCTCAAAGGGGATTATTTAAATTTTCATTCCCCACTCTCAGATTTCACAATCTGTCCATGGATACCGTGGCTGACTGTGGATCGTGCGTGATACATACAGGGATTTTGAGGCTGAGAGGAATGCAAATGAGACTGTTCAGGCCAAGGGATTTGTCAATAAGGTTTACTGGGTGTGATGTGTAAGGAGACATTTTGGCAGAAATCTGTTTCATGAGAGAAGAGCAGATATCTATGGCTGTGTCTTTCAGAAGGCAGATAGTCTGGATCTTGGGTGACTCGTGGATAAATTGGTTGGAGGTGCATGCAGATCTCTGTGGAGTGGCTGCAGATCTTGGATTCCCTCATGTGATTGTGCACTGGCATGGAGTGCGTGGAATGAAGTGGTTAGATTTGGTTCCTCTTTGTGCCACTTTGATGATACACTGTCACCCATATCTTATTGTTATTCATTGTGGAGGGAACCGTTTAGGACATGTCTCTGGAATCTCATTGCAATTTGCAATGAAAGAAGAAAAAAGTCATGCACATGTTTCCAAATTCCAGAGTAATTATTTCTCGTATTGCGAAGAGACAAATGTGGCTGCATTCTTTTTCATTTGGTCCACAAATGGAGAAAGCGAGGTGCAATGTCAACAAGGCTGTTTGCACTTTTTTAAGAGATGTTGGCATGTCCTCTTTTCACAATGAAAATATTTTGATTCGCAGCACACACATTTTTTGCAGAGATGGAGTCCATCTTACTCATGCTGGGAATCAGATTTTTCTGCAAAATATACAAAATGTATGGTGACCCTTTTTGGAATTATAGCAATCCTTTTTCCAGTAGGTGTTGACCACTTGAGGTTTCCTAAACACAAAAAAACACCACAAAAAGGCTCTCTTCAGAGCCACCACTTCCTCCCAGAGAAGAGTGAAAGGTTTTCATAGCGCAGTACCCTATTAAATGTGAATGTACACGGTCTTTTAAAAATGCAAAGGGCCCTGCAGCATTTCATTGGCACTTTTATTTTTAAACTGTGAAAGGCGGCTCTGAAAAGAGCCTTTTTTTTGTTTTGTTTGTTTTTGTTGGGTTTTTTCTAACAAGACACACAAGGAAAGGAAGGGAAGGGAGGTAAGTAAGGAGCACCAACCATGGCCATAAGAAAGGGCAGGTGGAGAGAGGAAGATGTTGGGTGGCCCTTAATCAGGTAGGTGGCAGATGTTCTCATGCTCCCGGACAGTAGCCTCAAAAGCACTTTGAAGTGTCTCCCCCATGCAGAGTACCGCGTCGCAGTAAAATACACAATATTGTGACCCTTGAAAGGTAAGGGTCTACAGCATCACGTATGACCTGCAAGGCTGGTTCAGGGATGCGCTTCCCCACAGGAGTGTTTCTTGTGGTGACAGGAGCAGAAACAGAGCTTGCTGTAGAGGAACTCAACCTACTACTTTCATCACAGGGGATGACCCTGCGAATTGCTCCTGTGTGTAACGATTTTAGGGTTCACCGCATGGAGGTAGACGCGTAACTGTACAAACCCGGTTTGTCACGACTGAGCTCATCTGGCACAGTGCAGCGCACCTTGTGTGCATGAGCTTTGGGTACCCCTCCAATGGTGGTAAACAGCCTCCACACCCAGGATCCATGGGGGCTGCTAGTAGTAGAGACTTCCACTACCTCAACCTCATCATCCTCTTCATCACTCTCTGCATCTTCATGCCTGTTCCCCTCTCCAGACCCTTGGGGAGGTGGCGGTGATGGAGGAGTGGGGTGGGGGTTGAGCTGAGGCAGAAGTAGCACCAGCAGCAGGAACAGCCATGGATGCCATCTCCAAAGGTTTTAGGTTCCAGGATGTTAGCAAACTGCAGACAGGAAAGAGAAATCCAGCAATGTGGAGCAGTGTCTGTCCTGGAAGTTACAAAAACAGAATGAAGAGCAGCTCTGGGCTGTGATCGTTTATAGGGGTGCAGGAGCGTGCTTTGCGGACAGCTGTGCTACACTTCAAACACCAAAAAGGGCTAAAAAAGGAACAATAAATATCCAGATCGCTAGGGACATGGTCTGGGACATGTGCAAGGGTGAAGTTTCATAGTAAAATACCTTGGATTGCTCAAAAAAACTCTTTTTTTGTTGTCCGGGGGCCCAGACTGTGTCCATGAACAAGGACCTGTGCTTAGCATGGGTGCGGTCACATGTTGAAATCGCAGACATATTCGCTAACGGGATGGCTGTTTGTAGGAAACCAAATGCACAGGGTCGGTTGTGCGCATGCGCACGGGTGTTCTATGGACAGTGTTTGGGTCCCCAAACTAATTAAAAGTGTGACACACGTGCGCCGGATAGTTACGGACAGGCACAATGTTCGTAGGACCCAAGAGTGGGCTGCGCATGCGCACAAGTGTCCGCCGGACAGGGTTTGGGTCCCCAAACTAATTAAAGGTATGTCACAACTTTGCTGACATGCAGACGAGTTGTGTGTTCTACGGACACCTCCACTTTGATTGCGGACAATATGAACAGGGGGGTGTTCTTAGGAAACCCCATTTTTATTAATTACAGACAGGTGGACAGGTTATTTGTCCTATGGACACTTGCATTTTGATTGCGGGCAGTGTGAATAGGCATAGTGTTCTTAGGACACCCCCATTCCGGTTAATTGTGGACATCACGGACAGCCGTGCCATTCCCAGACACCCTAACAGCCTTTTAAAAACACAGAGAAATATAATAACAATATACATAATATTTTATTATTGTACAAATACAGGGGAATTAGAGTTTTCTACATGTTGGATGCTAGTGCAGGAAGGTTTTGAGCTCTCATCATAACGTTTTTGCTGATGGGGATTTTTTGGGGATGGCTGACTGGGACATGGAGAAGGGGTACAGGTGCACGTGGGACAGTGGTATTTAATTTTTTCCATGATATTGTTTTCTTCAAAGTTCTTCTTTGATGTCATGGGTGATATTCTTAGCAGTGCACAGTGGTGGCACAAGTTTTGGTTGCTTAGTTTACCATAACTAGCGAATTTCAGGGGTTTTTCTTGTAACCATAATGTCCCTTTAACAAAGATTTTTTACTGAATTTCATAGGTTTTTAGTAGCGCAAATTAAAAATAACGTCCCTTTAACAAAGTTTTTTCACACAATTTCATAGGTTTTTAGTGCGGCAACTTGACCATAACGTCCCTTTAACAAAGTTTTTTCACTGAATATATATATAAAAGTATATATATATATATATATTTCTATAGATAACCCATTTAGTGTCATACTGGAACAAGGATAGGTCAGGGGCAACGCGTCTTGGAAGCAAGACAAAGCAGCACAACACAAGTTTGAATCCTGATCCAGCGCTTAGAAACCACTCGCTGGTATTAAGCTTGTTATAAAAGAGAAATTATTTTAAAAAAGAACAATTATAATCATAATAATAATTAATACTTTTTTTGATCTTTATTATGCATCCATTAGGTAGTCTTATCTCTCATGATGTATTTAATGTGTATGCACAAGTTACACATTTACAGCATTTGTAAAAACCCTCATGTTTTCAAGTCAGACCCTCTCTTTTTCATACGGTAACAAACAACTTGGGCTCAATTTATTTTGTACTGTCTCTGTCATTTTAGAAACAATTCCAGGGAATTTATCTAGAATTGTTTCTAAAGCCTTGTCAAGTTTCAATACATTTCAATTATTATGCAGTATTTTTTTGTAAATCCTTGTTATTTTTAGAAAATGTAGTGATAAATCTCACTGTAGTTATTTCTTCCTGTTGTTCAGTTGGACAGTATATTTGTTGACATTGTTTTCGTTCTACTACAGCTTCTGCCTTTCCAAATAATGTTTGGTTATAGTATTTGCCACCTCTGGAAAATCCAATTTCTACACTCTGGTCTGATGGACAGATGTGTAGGAGGCCAAACTATTTAGTGAACAGGGACACTCTAGGAGCTGTAGCCAAACCAATCATGGTAGCATGGAGAGTGACCAAGGCTAGGTCTCAGGAAGGGGTGAGCTATCTACAAGGTAAGAGATAAAAGATTTCACTTAGACAAGTAGTTATAAAAATCCTATATTTATTTATGGCCAAGCAAACAGTTTAAAAATGAAGAAAAGCAAGTAATACTGTCACAGCTTCAGTTTACAGGCTCAGGAGTGGCACAAACCAACCAACTCCTCCACGGTCTAGGCACCTGCAAGTTGGAACTTACACAAACCTCCGAGACCCTGGTGGGGAAAGAGGGTTAGGATCTCATTGGTTGGATGGGTTCCGTAGCAAGGGTAACCGGTGAGAGGGCTAGGATAGGGGAGGTGGGCAGGGAAGGGAACATAGGGTAACACAATGAAACATAAGCACAATCATTAGCATGCACAATTCCCCCCCCACACCCCACAACAAAGGCTGAGAGCCAGAAAGAGACTTATCTCAAGAGGTGAGTTCTGGCCTCGTGCCTGCGCACTCTCAGGTCGGGAACACGGAGCAGTATTATTGCTGAAAAGAGAGTAGGAATTACCATTTGCGTGTTTCTTCACACACCAAATATTTGCATACTTTCATTCACACAAGAGGTTAATTGCACTCTTGCATGCTCAAGGTGCGCTGTGCACTGTTTGTTAAACGCATGCGTTTGTTCTGCTTATCCGCTACACATGCGGATTAGTAGCCGTGCGTGGCTCCGCAACAATGGTTAGCCAAAAAGGTATAGGCTTCTGTAAATAGGAGCTTCAACGTGGTAATGACCTGTGTTGTTAGTTACACGTGTCAAATTACGGTTATTCAGAAATCTGCATATTGTTAAATGCGTTCACTTTCTGCAGTACGGCACATGGCTATTAATATGTTAAATGCAAGCACGGTTCTCGCGCTGCGGGGCTTCTAGAATCCACGCGTGGTTCAGAGTTATTTTAGAAGAGACTATGGCGCTGGCAATCAGGGCACTAAGACTTAGCTTTCGCTGGAGCAGGGGGACGTGAGAACGTTGGGCAATGCCCCCTGCGCATGCCCCTTGCCGCAGCTGCTGGAGAGATCAATCGGTTCACTACGGTACACTGCAGTGGTGCGCGCCTTCCCCCCGGTCTGCTTGGATTCCCTAAGGCTGGCTGTACTTATCTGTAACAGGCGAGGGGCCTGGGTGATGGATGTCTGGGGCGTGGCCCCTTGTGCACTTCCCCTTGCTCGGAGCTCCAGAGAACACGTCTTCACTGGTCGAGCATCTGTGCACAAGCCCTGAGCCCTGGATGTTCCTGCACGCTCACGCGCACTTGCACGCCTGACGTGGGCTTCATTAAGTAGTTCTTGGCCCGGGAGTGCCTGAGAAATGTAGTCTGCAGGCTATTTCTCCTGAAAAAAAGACATAGGAGCCTTCTGTAAGGCAGGATTCTCCTTCCAGCAGCATGTTTCTGTAGTTTACTGGCTACCAATAGCTTATGACCCCCTCCAGTAGCTGGTACACCATGATTGTTGTCTTGCCCCATGACAAATACTATCACACAACACCCATGTTATAATGCATACATACTGACCCTTTGGCCAGTGTAATAAAGTCACAATACCCCCACCCCACAATACTGAAAGGAAAGGTAATGGTTAGATTTGCTATTTCAGACCACAAGAACACCACCATAACTTTAGAAGTCCAACTCTAAATTGAGTGGGGTCTTGTGCCATGAACGTTCACAAATTTCCTAGAAGTAGTAGAACAATGTTAGAGTTCCTAAAATTCCAAACCAAAACACGGTACCACAATGCCTCTACCGTGGTAGCCCAGACTGGAACTGGTCAGTCCACAGGATGGTTCCAGAAATGCTTCTGAAGACTCCAGATGGCTGAACATCTAGCAGACTTCGGGAGTGGTTTGTCCCAACACTCGGATGGTCGAAGATCTACTGAAGGATTTCTAAAGCTCACCAGATAGAAAGGGCTCCACTGAGACTACAGCAAAGGTTGCTCGCAAGGCCTTCTTTGGACAAGTCTGCAGGTCTTCTGATGTCTTCACAGCTCAGCAGGTCACTCCTCACATGATTTCTCTAGGATCTCTGGAACATTGCTTCAAGACTCCTCTTCTTACCCAGAAACTCATGTGAGAAAGAAACTCAGCCCACCCAATTGAAGATCTGCCCCTCACACACACCCCAGTAGTGGTCCAATCAAGACTATTGATGATGAATATAATGCATACTCCCTAGACATACAGAAACCAGTTAGTGAATCTGAGCCAGACAGTCCTACGCCACTTCCTTGAAACACACTCACATGGCCCTGCACTAGCCCACCAAAAGCAAGGCTTTCCCGGACAATGCATGACCATAAAGTATTTTCCTGCTCTGGCAGGACAGGCAGAAGGCTATAGGAAAGATGGCCAAAAGAACAAACCAAGACCTTGTTGCACACCTATGCTGGGAAACTAGCCACAGTTAGTAGTCAAATGTGGAAAACACGGTAAGACTAACGTAAAATTTTGCTAAAGTAGAAAAAATGCAACTGCTGCCACATTGAATGTAATATAGGGTCATACAAATCAAACCCCATTGCACTGCATTGTAAGAGGCATTGTGCAATGATAAAAAGATACCCCAGAAAATAGATAACATGTACAAAGAAAAGGGAAACATAGTTTCCCAGTACTGACAGCCTTAAGGACTGGTCAGTTTCTCCATGACAATGCGCAAAAGTGTAGTGGAGTGAAGCTGAAGGTTGAAGTTTTCACTTCAGTGGAAAAAGTGGGGACAGTGTACCAAAACAAAAGCAACAAGTTTTAGGGTCCATAGAAATGGAGGGAAAGTTGCTTTATAGAGAAAACATTCCTGACACCTACTACAAATTCTCCTCGCTCTCAGAAATTCACTTTTTAGTAGATTGTTGATCACTGATTTTGTGTGTGCACCGGCAGCATCTAAGATCATGTTAGCCTCACATTTGTTTCTAAGCATCATTGTTTGTAGTTTGCTACCTATGGCCAATCTTTCAAGGTCTAAAACAGTAATTCTATTGTAGTCATGTGCCAGTAAAGGTGATGTCAAAATCATTTTGATTACATGAGCAATAACATGTTTTACATCCAACATTCCTTTCCATAACAGTAATATGATGCCAACATATTGATTGTGTTTTATATTATGTTTCTCAGAGAGGTGTAACATGTTCTTCCCCAAAATATGACATACATACATTTGCTACTGATGGTGCACATTTTATACCCCTAGCAACTCCCTGCTGTTACAAATACAATGTTCTATCAAATTCAAAATAATTATTTGTGAGGACAATTCTTAATATTTACTAAGGTTGGCTAATAATGATGTCCCCATACAAGCATTGGCGATCTAAGAGAGGTCAAATTGAGTTAATGTATGAGTTAAAACTGATGGTGAACTTCTATGGCCTCAAAAAGTTACCCTAGTATTCTAGACTCCTGCCCACATGTGTGTGTGATATTCATATTTTCAAGTACCTTCTGTATATTAAGGGGTAATTCATGGATTATTTGCGCCGAAAAAACAGGATTTGTGCGCCATTCTGCCCGCAAATCCCCATTTGTTAAACAGGGATTTGCAGGCAGAATGGCGCACAAATCCCATTTTTTTCGGCGCAAATAATCCATGAATTACCCTCTCAGTGTTTACTCTCAGGAAAAAGTGCATTTAATTATACACATTTAAAGTTAGATAATTTGTGGGGCGCTAGAGGGCCAACCAAGATGGCCGCTCTTACCTGAGCTCCCGCTCTGCCCGTAATAAATCCTGCTGAATCCTGCGGTTCCCGGCTGCGTATTGGAAAATAGAAGGCTTCTCCCTGCTTCTGTCTGCACCGCACACTCCCTGCCGAAATTTGGGGGAGAATCGGCCAGCTCGAGTCCCCACACCACTACATCGGTGCGGAGGCCGGGGCATCCCCGGGCGCCGGGCGGACGCCGAGGGGCGGGGCGCGGCTTCGCGGAGGCCGTTGATCGATCGTTCCATTCTCCGGAGATCCATCGCCCACAGACACCGGCGGCCCTCGGGGAGTGCCGCCCCCCCCCCTGGTTGGGTGCCGGCGTGAGTCCCGACGCGTGCCTGTGGAGCCCCCCCCCCTCCGGATTGGGGCATCGGCACTCCGGACACAAGGCCCAGGCCGGTGCTGGTGGGGCCACCGGGGGCCCGGCAGGCAGCCGATTGCCCCCCATCCTTCTCGGGACCGCCTCGCCGACGGACCCTGTGGAGTGGGGTGTCGTCACCTAGCCATCCGGCGGATCCCCGCCCGCGGGCGGCTCCGGGCCGGCGGAGGCCCCAACATGATCCTGGACGCCCCCCCCACCTGAGTGCGACACCTGCAGACCAGCGACAGAGGCGCCTTCCCGCTTCCCCCGGAACCATCGTGCAGGGCCGCACCGAACCGGGAGGCAGCGACGTGAGCGGTGGAACGTCGGGACACCCGTTCGACAGATGAAGACCTGAGTACGGATTCGCCGGGAGCCCCGAGAGTAGATTGCTGCACCCCCCAAACGTGGCCGCAGGCACGGCTGGCCGTTGGTAGCGGCGGCTCGAGGGGGCTGAACTCCCTCCAGTCCACGAAGAAGCCCATAGGACACCAGGGGCCCGGTTTCAACCCCTGGGGCCACTTCACCCCAAAACTCCTGATACTTTAATAGGGGTCGCGCCTCCACCGACCTAACGCCAATTCTCCCTCAGTCACGGCGACAACTACAAGCCACCTCGCCACCGCTGACCCTCTTCGCTAAGACTGCTTACATACACCTGCCAAGATGGGCAAAGTAGACAAACTTCAAAAGAAGCTGACATTTGACAGCAACACTGCACCCAAAACCCCAAACCCACAACAAGGGGATGACCCGTCACCGTGCAGTTCTAGTCAACCAGTAGCCGAAAGCTATCCGATGGAAATAAAAGAACTCCTTCTAGATCTAAAAGCAGGCATAGGGAGTCTAAATAACAAGATGGATGGTCTATCCTCCAAAGTCGATCTGATGCAACATCGCCTAGACACACATACAGAACGGCTAAACGACGCTGAGCAAAGAATCTCGAGCCTCGATGACGGTGCCACATCCCTCTCCAACAAAGTCACGCGACTTGAAAGCCAAATGTCTGCAACAATGGCCAAGTGAGAGGACCTGGAGGGTCGCTCTAGGCAGAACAACATCCGAATCGTTGGGGTCAGGGAAAACGTTACCCCAAGGAAGATGGAGGACTTTGTAGAGTCCGTGTGCCTCTCCCTCTTCGGCCGAGACTCCTTCTCGCAAATGTTCATGATTGAGAGGGCCCACAGGACCCCGACCTCCAGACCAGCCCCGGGCGCACCTCCTAGAGTCATCATAGCGAGGCTGCTCAATTACAGAGACCGCGACACCATCCTGCGACTGGCAAGGGAGAAGGGAGATCTACACCATGA
This sequence comes from Ambystoma mexicanum, assembly GCF_040938575.1. Lineage (NCBI taxonomy): Eukaryota > Metazoa > Chordata > Amphibia > Caudata > Ambystomatidae > Ambystoma > Ambystoma mexicanum. Next base: position 866,512,631 of record NC_090937.1, read on the forward strand.
CGGAGACAAAATCCATATTTATCCCGATTTTTCATCAACAGTACAGACCCAGAGAAGAGCTTTTACCAGCGCCAAACAAAGACTGCGTGAAGGGAAGCTCGCATATTCCATGATATTCCCTGCTCGTCTCAGGGTACAATACAACGAAAAGTCTCACTTCTTTAATTCACCTGAGGAAGTCCATCTATTTCTGGACCGTAACGGTTGCCCAGCTCACAATCCTCAACGACCCCACGCACGGAGAGAGAGGGTCCCCAGGAATCCTCCTTAAGACCCAGGCCAGGCTCCGAAACATACCCAAACTGCCGGAACACGCTCACTCACCATTGAACATCTGGGCAGAGTTCTTGGAAAGACCCCAAGCACCCCGAGCACAGCATCTGTTTCCTCACTCAGGTTGGGGGGATCCCGTCGGACATGTTGGGGGTTGTCCGCGAAATGGGAATAGTTCTAAGGACTGTTGGACTGTTTATTCGTTTTTGTTCTGGGTCAGGTTAACAACCACCCTTCTGGCATTGCCAGATCTCGTTAAGTGCAAATCTCTCACTAGGAAAAACCAGCACCCTCCCGAGATGCCTCCCCTCAGTTTCGCTCCCCGCTCTCTGCTTCCTGTCGCCATGTTCCATGTAATGTACCACGATATGCTCCAAGCCCACCGTTCCACAAAAACTGTATAACGACCGCAGGACCAGTGAACTCCCAACGCAATTCCAAACTTTCTTCTCCTTTCAACACTCAAGGTTGCGACATGGAATATAAGGGGAGGTAACATCCCATCCAAAACCCGCAAAATCCTACAATACCTAAGGAGACATGAAATTGATGTGGCAATGATACAGGAAACCCACCTAACACCCGTGAAAGAATGCACATGGGCCAAATCGTGGGGATGCCATAGATATTATTCATCATACTCCTCCTATTCTAGAGGAGTGGCTATTCTAGTACACAGAAGAACCAACTTCCGTCTCACACACGTTGCAAAAGACTCCATAGGAAGATCCGTACTGGTCAAAGGCATAATAGCAGGCAAGGCGATAACCTTCATTAACTCCTACGCCCCCAATGTAGATGGTCCAGATAACTTTGGATGGGTGATGTCGCAGCTCTCCTCACTTGAACATTCCACGGTGGTTTGGGGTGGAGACATGAACACAGTCATAGACCCGGCCAAAGACAAATCTCACTCCTCGTCTCAGCAGGCCTCTAAAGCCAGCTTGCAAATAACAGAAATCTGCCGTGCCTTTGACCTAAAGGACGCCTGGAGAACAGTTAACGGAGATCTGAGGGACTACACTTTTCACTCAGCGGTCCATAATACCAGCTCTCGCATCGACTACTTGTTCACATCCAGAACAGGCCCCCTGCAGCCCGGTCCCTGTCCCATCCTTCCACGGACTCTATCAGACCACTCGCCAATGGTCCTTTGTCTCCTCCCCTCCCAGTCTGTCCCCAGACTACAGAATTGGCGCTTCAAGACAGGTTCCATGCTGGACACGGTTTTCGCAGCAGAGCTAAAAGAGGAGATCGAAATTTTTCTCGGAGCCAACGTGGGGTCGGTCTCCTCGGCCGGAGTGCTATGGGAGTCTCTGAAATGCTTCGTAAGAGGCGTATGCCAAGCCAAGGAGAATGGCATCGTCAAACTTATCAGACGCGAACTTAAAACATGCGAGGACCGCCTCAAAGATCTCGAACACAAAACTAGAGATTCGGACGAACCAAAGACGAAAGCTACCGTGAAAGAAGAACTGCTGAAGTTTAATACACTCGCCGAGCGCGAACTAAAATTTCTCCACCGTGGCACGGTAGTCAGGCAATACGGTGAGGGGCAAAAGCCTGGAGCTCTCCTAGCGAGGTTGCTGAGAGCTGACCACACACCGACGCCTATTACAGAGATTTGCAGCCAACAGGGAAGAACATCGGACACAGATGTCGATATAGCGGAGGAATTTAGGCTCTTCTACCAGGAGCTTTATAGTTCCCAGCACCCCGAAAATTCTGATGCTCCACTGAGATACCTGCGGGAGACCGAATTATACTGGGCAGAGGCACAGCTAAGGGAACCCCTCAATGAACTGATTTCCCCAGAAGAAATAGCTGAGGCAATTAAATCACTTCCGAATACCAAAGCCCCCGGCCCTGATGGCCTAACCGGGGAATTCTATAAAGCCTTCGCGCCTACCCTTGCTCCCCTTGTGGCCGATGTATACAAGGAAGCCCTGGAGGAAGGTACCCTACCCCAGACCATGCGTGAAGCTAATGTGATTCTCCTGCTCAAAACAGACAAGCCACCGGATCAATGTGCTTCCTACGGCCCCATTCCCCTCCTAAATCTAGACAACAAGATTCTAGCAAAAATCCTAACGAACAGACTGATGCCACTAATGCCTGCTCTAGTTCTTGCTGACCAGGCGGGGTTCATACCGGGCCGCAATACCACATTCGGCATTAGGAGACTATTTGGAGTGATGGGAGCACTGGACCCAGCCCAACAAGCCATTGCTCTTCTTCTTGATGCTGAAAAAGCGTTCGACTCGGTGGAGTGGCCATTCCTATTCTCGGTACTCGCCAGGATGGGCCTGGGGGCTCGCTTCATTAAACTAGTTTCCCTGCTATACTCTAAACCTACAGCCAACATATTAGTCGGCACAGCTAGATCGTCCATCATCAACTTACAACGTGGTACCAGGCAAGGCTGCCCACTGTCAGCTCTACTATTCGCCCTAGTAATGGAACCCCTTGCCTCCAATCTTCGCGAGCATAGTCAACACCGAGGTCTGGTCATAGGCCCACACAGACTCATCATCTCACTATACGCGGATGACGTGGTTCTTTACATAAGAGACCCAATCGACAATCTGAACCCTATCATGCGCGAAGTGATCAGATTCGGGGCAGCATCTGGCCTCAAAATTAGTCAAACAAAATCAATTATCTTCCCGCTCACCCCGGCGACTCAGCCATTTCATGACGACTTCCATCTCACCTGGAAATCATCCAAGGTGCGATACCTAGGCATCCAAATGTCACTAAATCACCAAGAAGTATTCCGGGACAATTACGAGGTGGTTTTCAAGTCCCTAGCAGAAAAGGTGGTCCGATGGAAATCCCTACCCCTAACACTATGGGGAAGAGCCTCTCTTGTCAAGATGGTGATTCTACCGAAACTTCTTTATCTCTTCACCAACATTCCCATCCTACTTCCACAACCCTTCCTGAAAAAACTAAAGAGTCTGGTCCTGGAACTACTGTGGGCCGGTAAACCCGCCAGAGTGGCTCACTCCACGCTAGCCCTCCCAGTAACAAAAGGTGGCCTGGCGCTCCCCGATCTGGAGAGGTACTACTGGGCGGCCCAGGCGCAATTTCTTAGCCACTGGTACGCCACAAACCCTGTCAGACCACACGTCCAAATTGAGAGGGCCCTAGCCTCACCGAACCTACTGAGAGCAGTCATCTTCGGGAAAATCCCGGTCCCCAACGACACGATGAATGTAATCTTAATAACGTACAAGATATGGAAGCTCTTAGCGCAGAAACACAACATCGTCACTCGATATTCTCCACTCCTACCAGCAAAATTCATACCAGGGATCTCGTTGACGTCCGAAAAAGTGTACCTCCAATGGCTAGAGAAACTTCAAATTAAGAACCTTGGGGACCTATTCACGGATGACGGTTTCCTGACCCCCGATCAAGCAAGGGGAAAAGGCGGCACCACCTCGCTAGACATCTTTATCTATTTCAGGGTACGCCACACTCTGCGAGCAATCCTTCCTACCTTTCCACAACAACCCCAAACATGGCAACTCTTACACTCAGTAATTCAGTCTCAGGGTGAAGGGAGACCCCTCTCTCAAATCTACAGAACCACCATTACAGACACATCTCCCACAGTGTCCCGAGCCAAGATTAGATGGGAAAGGGCCCTAAATATAACTTTCTCCGACACCGATTGGTCCTTTATCCTTAGACAGACACAGAAGATTGCCCTCAATACCCGCCTCAAGTTAATCCACTTCAACTACCTGCACCAAACGTACTTTACTCCAGCCAAAGCAAAAATGCAGCATCCAGATTCATCCTTCGGATGTGAGAGGTGTGGATTGACATCTGCAAACTTCTTTCATCTAGCATGGGACTGCCCTAAGCTGGCCTCATTTTGGTCCCAGGTGCTGGAAATCACGAGTAAGATAATCGGTGAGCCGATTCTCCCAGCCAACACTGCAGCTCTGTTGGGCATGACCAGACTGTTGAAGGCCCCCACGAGAAAGCTAGCAGGCATTCTACTGACACTGGCTCGCAGAAGAGTCGCCATGGCATGGAGCCGTGGTCCTCCCCCAACTGTCACCGCATGGCGCAGAGATATTCTCTACTGCCAAGATGTTGAAACAGATTTCATTAAGCTGCTGCCACAACATGCACGCCCACCCGACATCTGGGGACCCTTAGTAACTTTTTTGATGAATGAGTCAGTGGGGGCTCCTGCCTCGCCGACCATTACTCAGTAGAAGCAGTATCTTCTCGTTAGTGACAACAAGGGAAGTTTCCCTTCTCATACCAACCGCTGACTCGGTGGCATACTCATAGACTTGGTGGAGTATACACAATATAGGGGTCGGAGGGCGGGGGTGGAGGTAGGGGAGGAGGACGGGGGGGACATGGCTAGGCTAATTCCACCCTAATGTGGGTGAGAAGTTGTTTGTTGTTTGAAAAATAATAAAAAAAATAAAAATAAAAAAAAAAGTTAGATAATTTGTAATAGTATGTTATTTTATGTTAAAATACTTTTATTAATCTCACAACCCAAATGCATAACTGCATTATTGTAGCAAGTCCTTGGTTAAAATGCAGCTGCAGTATACAGTTGGAACTGTGGCAGAGTATGCCCTGTATTGAAGATCATAAATACATACCTCCAAAAGGGCAATAGTGCTTCCTGCATCCTGTGCATATTATATTTGGAGGGGATATTTTATCTTTTACCTTCTCAATGTATAATAATCTTTGTAAGCATGATTGAGAAAATTACCCACCCATCCAAAGCATAACTGTATTGATTTTTGTAAACCTTGATCAAATGTAAAATTTGAAAAGAGAGAGACTACAGTCGCATGTTAAGGTGCTCCAGGTGCCCTGTTCTCGATCCTTGCAATGCCTTCTCTAGTTTTCATTCTTCTCCATATGAAAAATAATATTGTCAGTTGTATCGCTGATCTTAAGAGAGTACTGTCTGATCTTAAGAAATTGGAATCACATAGTACTAATGAGTCTGTCTTTCATAACACTAGTAAGTGTGAAAAGGCAGCAATTAAGGGCCTCCTTGATAACAAGTCTATTGTTATTCGCAAAGCCGATAAGGGTGGCGCGATTGTAATTCAAGATCATGAGGCCTACGTTCTCGAATGCAATAGACAACTTTTAGATCTTAGTTGCTATATACCCCTTCTGGCAGATCCCACTTTATCTTTACAACAACGGATTACTACCAAAGTAACCAAAGCGAAAGAACGCGGCTGGATTTCTGCTAAAGAAGCCGATTTTCTGTGTGCCCAAAAACCTCAGATTCCCCAGTTCTATACTCTACCTAAAATCCACAAGGATATGGCACATCCACCAGGCAGACCCATTGTGTCTGGTGTAAATTCGGTGCTGGAACCACTGTCTCGATTTACAGATTTTTTTCTTCAACCTCTGGTGCATAAAATGGAATCATATGTACAAGATACCATCCAGATGATTAATCAAGTTGAAGGTTTGATTTTTGATCCCAATACCGAACTGCTGGTGGGATTAGATGTTGTTGCCCTATATACTAGTATACCTCAAAGAGCCTCCCTCGAAATGCTTGAAGAGCGTCTTCTTTCTGAACATCCAAACTCTTCGACTCCCATGTCTTTTGTACTCTGGTGTGCCGAAATGGCACTCACAGAGAGTTACTTCCATTTTAATGGTGAGTATTATAGACAAATACAGGGTACCGCAATGGGTGCTACTTTAGCACCCAGCGTAGCTAACCTATATATGGAGTATTTTGAAGTTAACAAGATCTTATCAGTAAATAATCCATTTAAGTCAAACATCCGTACATGGAAACGGTATATTGATGATATATTGGTTATATGGTCAGGCAACTTACAGGAACTAAACCAATTTTTTGACTGGTTGAATTTACAAGATCGGTTCCTGAAATTCACCCTTACCCAGAGTAACCGCAAACTGAATTTTCTAGATATTACGATCATGTCTAATCCCACTGACAATAAGCTTAGCGTGAGGCCATTTCATAAAAACACAGATAGGAATTCCCTATTACATTACGAGAGTTTTCATCCTCGTCACGTTCGGGACAATCTACCTCTGGGACAGTTTCTACGCCTGAAACGCAATAGCACAACAACACAGGACTTTAAGAAGGAAGCCGAGACCCTGAGTACCAGACTGCTCGAGAGGGGGTATCCTAAAAAATTAATTCTCTCCGCGAAGAAACGCGCCCAGAATAACAATAGACAGGCTCTCCTAGAATACTCAACTGACTCTAAGAAGGATGAAGATGACAACCTTGTATTCGTCAACACCTTTAGTCATTTGTCTAATAAAATCAAAACCATGATGCTCAAAAATTGGAACATCCTACAACAAGGCCCCAAACCACTTACCAAACCGATTGTTGCCTTCAAAAGGAGCCACAATTTGAAAGAACTGATCTCACGAAATGACGTGAGTCTAAGACCCAGCAGACAGACCACGTTGCCCGAAAAATGGGGTATCCCTAAACTGACTGGTCATTCTGCGTGCGGACATTGTTCTTGGTGTAACTCCACTTTTAGGAGTACTGAATTGGACTTGGGCCTCCCGACAACATGGCGCCAACATCAGTTTAGTAATTGTAATTCTAACATGCTTATCTACGCGATTTGGTGCCCGTGCAATCGCATGTATGTTGGTAAAACCGAACGTAAGATCAAGACAAGGATTGGGGAACATAAGAGTTGTATTCGTAATAGGACTCTTAATGCCCCCCTAGTTGAGCATTGGATTGAATACATTCACAAAGTGGAAGACCTGCAATGGAACGTGATTCTGAGAATTAACTCCACTGGTGATAGCAATCGAGATAAAATCAAGCTACTCCAGAAAGAACAACATTTGATATTCCTGACCTGCAGTGCTGAGATCGGGCTTAATGAAAAAATCGAGTGGGGTGTGTGAACATGTGTTGCCATCCTAGTTGTGTATTTGGTTATCTCTTTGATTAGTCGAGTGAGGCATTTTTCCATTCATTACAGTCCACAAATGTCGAGATGGTTGTGCCCCCAGGCACCGTTCGATTTGTGTTCATAACACTTCAGTGTAAGAGGACAGTTACATACCCTGTGACTTGTTTTCTCTGGACTGGTTCTGTTTTTTTCTCTCGTTTTTCCCTCGTGTTGCCTGTGTCTCTTTTTCCCTTTTTTCTTCAAACCCCCTCCCCCCCACGTCGAGATGGTGTTTGTGCCGCTTGGCGTTTGGGAGGTGGGTGTTTCCTCGAGCTGATAGCCGGGTTGATTAGCGTGTTTTTCAAGGGAGGAAAGAAAACGTTTGTTTTCTTTTTTTGAAAATATACGCAATGTGCGTTGTTGCGCATCTTTCTATGGGTCTTTACCCAATGGGGTTTTGAGACCTTATGGAATTGTTTACTGATGCGACTCTTTTTTTCCCGTGTTAGTCTACGGCCACCAGCTCGCTAGTAGAGCTGGTGAGCCAGGGACTCCATCTACCAGCAGGACCAGCGGCAAACCACACACCTGCAAAGTATCAACTTGCCCCTGATGTTGACAGGCGAGCGTGGACGTAGCCGTGCTGCCGATTGGCTAGTACCCATTTAAAAACACCTTTCCCGGGAAGCATTCTTGAGGACATCCTGCTTTTCTCAGGACTTGAGTGCCGACATGAACTGAGAGCCTTAATACAACGAGGAGAGCGCAGCTACTTCGCCCTGAGGACTTTTTCAACTCCTAACAATAGGTAATTGTTGGACGGAGTTGTTGCTTGAGGATAGTTGTTAGTTTTCACCTTTTTCTTAAAGCAGTATTGTAATTTATTTAACAACACTTTATTTCATCCAGCGTCTTGCTGGGTTGATTGAGTATGAGACACCTGTTTATACCTTTTGCCTTTCTATTCTATACAGGTTTTGCTGTTCTAACATTACCTAGATTTGCCCTCGGTGCTGTTTATCGCCATTGAACGACGGTTGGATGTTTAAGTGTTTTGACCTAACCCAGTTAAATTCTGGGTGCATCTTTTTTCAACTGACCGACTAAATATTGTACAGGTACGATTTTAAAATTATTTTTCGTACACTGTACTAATATGGACACGACACTGACGTCTATGATGTTTATGCATTTCCTCCTCTCTTGATTTTATTAACAGTTCTTCCTATTTGGAGGGGAGCGGTTGTTGCTGGCCTGTCTGGATTTAACAATGAGACATATGTTGGGATAAGTCCAACTGAGAGCTAAACCAACCTAAGGAGGTATGAACCTGTACAAATGTCTGTTTTGTTTTTGGTTCAAGGGGGACCTGTTGACACCCGGAGATTATATTATTCTCTCCTGATTATAGGGGTTGGTGCACAAACCTATAATATTATGATGTTTTCCAATACCCCACAAGCACGATGCTGTGGGAACCCTAGATACAGCACCGCTCCTATGTGGGACGTTGAGTTTTGTCACTGCCCTGAGCTAGAGGGTAGATGTGTATGTGGGGGGTGAGTTAGATTGAGAAAGTGATGATGTTTTAATAAATGACCAACCTAACTCCAACGATGTGGAATAGTGTCTTTTTCTTTTCTTCTCCCCTCCCCATTTGTCTCCACGGTGGGTTCTTTCTGTCATGTTGTGCTTTTTCACGACTATGGGTAGAAGACCTTTAAATTTTAAATTCAGCTATGATAATGGCATCAGATTCACGATGTGTTATAGGGATTGGAGCTCTTTTATTGACGTTAAGTTTACTCCACAGAATTGTAGTTGTCAAACATTCTGGTGGGACTAGAGTCCATTTGTTGAGACCCTTACTTACCCACACCCAAATATTTGATTGTTTACAGGTGGCAAGCATCTTCCTTTGGCCGGTTCAGTAATCGAGGAGTTGGTGATAAGAGCAATTAAACTGTATCTACCATCCCAGTTCGCCCCTGAACCGTGGCAGCACAACAACAGTGCATATCGGCGGCTAGCCCTGGACGATGCCAGGAGGTTCTGCTTAGCCAATTTTCATAAACATAATGGCCATTGAGCCGTCTCGCTTTAGCTTCTAAAGTTATACAAATTACTGTTTTCTTGTGAATGGTGTCTGTCCTTGAATATGAGCTCCTGATGAATTTCCCTTGACTCTGGTTGATGAATGTGTATGAGGAATGAAACATGTTGGGTTGTTTGGGTATGATGCAGTGTGAGTACTTTTGTGCAATTTAGTGTGGAGCACAGTGTGGGCGAATCAGTTGACCCTAGGTTGCTCCGTTTTATACAACCAAATATTTCTCTGTGACTATAGATTCCTTTCTGTATGTTGTAGGGTGGAACCTGATTATTGTCGGTTCCCTTTTATGCCACTGCAATTCATATAGTATTTGTTTGAGGTTGTCTGGTGCACTGTTTACATCTTTTCATTGTATTGTGTTTATGAAATACGAATTGCTTCTCTGAAGAATTCTCTGCTTTTAATTATTGATAATTTATTGAATAAAACATTTTTATACTGTGATAAGATTTCCTTTTTGAAAGTTCAATGAGTAGCACTAACCAGCTCATGTGTTCCTATACTCCGCTGTGGAGAATATTATGCCCTTGATGTGTAGTGTAGGAGACCTGATCTGGCCTTAGACAGATGCATCACCTGAATAACACACTGTTCACCGAACCTTCTGTATTTTTGTAAAGGGTTGTTTCCCTAGTTTGGAGGGGTGTTTGGTGTAGCAGTATAAATACCCTCCTACCTCCCCTTGTGTCAGTTGTATCTCTTTTAGAAACATCCTGTCCAATTTCAAAGTCCCTATGCCAAAACATATTGAAATCTGTGAGTGACTGACATTTTAATTATTTACATAAAACCCCATATTGACAGATGCAATGTACCCCTCCCTGCAAGATCCTGACATTCTATTGCGCAGATCATTTATGTTCCAAGCCCCTGGTTGATTTTAATGGTTATTCATTTTAGACCCCTTGGTAACCACTAAAATTGATCAGTCGTAATCGCTGCTCTTGTTGTGGATATGGTAATGAAAAATCCCTTTTTTTGACCCCATGAATCCTATATCCAAAAGATATTGATCTGAGCTCAATAATTAAGGACTGAAGTTTAGACAAAGTTAACAGACTTTCATTAGCATAATACAGTTTTCATAATGTGGTCAAAGTTTGTATTACCTTAATGTTCTCTGTGTTACTAATGGCTGGTACTAGGGTTTTTCCAGCAATACAATATACAACAGGAACAGTCCTGATAGCTTCCATAAATGGGTTTAGAATAGGACTGTTACAAATCACTTGGGCAGAGGAATTATTGTAAAGCATATTCATCCGTCTCCCACAGTAAATCAGGACAGTATTTAAAAATAATAATACCACTCCACCCTGTCAAAAGCATTTTCAATGTCTAGTAACAGCTAGTAATAGCTTATGTATTGGTAGGGGTACAACTGTCTCCTTTCACTGGAGAAGTAGCAACTTTCTCATATGTTATTGGGCCTTTTTCTGGGTACAGATTGTCAGAAAAGTGGTCAGGTGTACCTTTTCTATCTTCTAGAAGTGGTAATCACCTTACATCTCCACTCCAAGCTCCAGGTGGACATGATTTAGCATTGTGGGAGGAAGAAGATTATGATATTTCATTGAATGGGTATAAGGCACTAGAATAATTAGGTAGAGGGTTAGGGAGAATTATTGGATAGACATATCAGACATTTGGGAAAAGGTATGCAGACTCCGTAACTCCTCACCATAATTCACAGGTCTTGAGCTTAATGCAAACACAGAAACAGAAATGAAAACAAGATATATCATACATGTTTAGTTCTACTTCTTGGGTTTCATTAATTTTAACAAATCATAATATTTGTTCATGCTTTATGCCTCTCCCTAAAAACCTGCAGCATCCCCCATAGCAGAGCACTTTCACCCTGTTGTTTCTGTACTTCGATGTGACGTCTTTAGTCAACCTCATTACCCCTCTTTCCTACACCATCCAAATGTTCACCTGCATTTCCAATAAACCTGTCAGCAACAAGAACTTGAAATGGAACCCCATCTGCCTTTCTCACATCCAAGATTCAATAATTGTCAATGGTCTGCGCCGCAATGCTTCAAATCAGAAATGGTTTCTTTGTACAAAAATATCTGCTCACCTATCTTTCACCTGTCCTTCACCCTTGGGCACCAGCCTAATCCTATTATGTTCACCCATAAGAAACCTAGGGATCTTCTATGAACGAACAAATACACAACTTCACCAAGAAATCTCTATTGTAGCTCCATCTCCTGGAACACATAAGCTTGACGGCATGAGGCAGTGGTTTTGCTGACCTGGGCTAATGCATTGTTTCTACTTTGGTTTCCTAAAAAATAGGTTCCACTTATTCAACTTATCCAGAACAGGGCAGCTTGGATGGTCTTGGGTCTTGAAAGGTAGAGTAAATGTGGCAGCTCCACATCAAGCAGAGCACATCAGAGAATCAAAATGTGCTGGCCAGCCAAGAACCTCAGATCAGCCAGCAGACATAATTCCAGGCCTTCCACCCATAAGCAAAAGAAATCAGTACAATCCTGTCTCATAATGATGCCACTTTGTGAAATAAACTGTCTCCCCTCACATTGAAAATCTCCTCATATTTAGAAAACAACATAAACTACTCAAATGTAATGCAGGGACAGTATTATACAGACAAATGCTCAGCAGTACATGTCTGACGGTTTATAGTCATAATATTGAAAACATAATTTCGAATTACAAAAATGCCGAATTCAAAAATGTCGAATTCAAAAATGTCGAAAACACATACATATAATAGAAAAAGTAATTCATTCGAAAATAAAATGTCGAAAAAAAATTCGAAAAACCAATGTTAAAATAACTGTAAAATGTCACAAATACTAACGTTTTTTATGGGGGGGTCCCCCCCTCAAACCCCCATCCCAAACCCCTACCCCAACCCCCCCCCCTCCTCCCCATCCCCCCCCAACAACCCCCATGGATATATCTTTAATTTTTTTAAAAAAATATTTAATAAAACATTAATTAAATAATTAATTATTAAAAAAAAACATCCCAAACCCCTACCACAACCCCCCCCCCCCTCCTCCCCATCCCCCCACCCACCATGGATATACCTTTAATTATTTAAAACAATTATGTTTAATAAACTATTATTAATTAATTATTTATTTAAACATTAATTCGAGAAAAAAATCGAAAAAAATTCGCCATTTTTGTAATTCAACATTTTTATTTTCGAATAAATATTTTCGACATTTTGACTTTCGAAAATATTGTATTCGAAAATATGACTGGACACCATGTCTGACGTACTCGAAAGGATCAACATGATCCATTCATAACAATATAAAATAATTGACTACATGATACTCTTCAATGAGCTTCCAAAATCATGAGGCTCTCCCACATACCAAAACTGTGTAGAAAGGATTTGCTCTGTAGTGGAAACATATTGTGCTAATTAACTGGAAATCGACTAATATTTTCGAAATTGAGAGCTGGATGGAGAAGATTGGAAAGTTACCTAAGATGGAAATGGTGTCATATAGTCCTAGAATAAACAACGACAAATTGCATTCCATGTGGAACTGCTTCTTGCAATTGTAAGCAGCACAGATTTAATTCACACACTAGACCAAAGAAATTACACTCCTGCTTTCAATCGACATGAGCAAAAATATTATTTCCCCTTACTACAACAAACACATAACAGTCTTAAAGATTACAGAATATGGAAACCTTATACTATACCTACTAGACAAGTTATCAATTTTTATCCACCAACAGTAGCTCATTTATAATCTTCCTCTTAGAGATGTATACCTTTTTCCTGCAATGTACAGAACTGTAAAAGAAACATTTCTAAAATTAATAAAAGAGAGCAAAGCAAAGCTCAAAACATGTGACCCAATATCAATACTGAACAGGAATTATAATTCACATGTGAAAATACATGTCCAGAGTAAGAGTAAGGAATTGACATTTCTTATTGATGACATCAGGATTGTGGAGCCCGTGGGAGAAGGTAGAGGATACTTTCATATTGGCATCTTGGCAAGAGAAGCAATTGCAAACATATTACAAAGAGGAATATCATATGTGTTCTTATATCTGGAAATGCCTAATAATAGAAATGTACACAATGTAAGAGTGCACACTTAAAGGTGTTCAGGATTTCTAAACTTGTCTGTGAAATGGGCAAGCCAAATTTAATTTAACATTGAAAATATCTGCAATGGGTTGAGATATGGTTGTCCATGACTACAGCACCGTTTTCTGTTGCATGTCATTTTTGGGAATACTGGTAAACAATGGCAAATGTGTGGACGGTGTACCTATTTACTGGTAGTAATATGGATCAATTTAAAATGTCTTATGTGACATTCAGTTTGTTCTGTTGACACTACAATTAATTATGAAATGGTATCATGCATCTGGACACATTTTTGCACTAGAAAAATTAAAACAGTAATGTGTGGATACATTAAGTGAATTGGACACAAGAGAAAGTCCAAGAGAGTATATTTCAACATATGCTGTGGACATTTTGATTGTCAAATTTCATAGTATTTGAGATGGAACACTTAATGCTTCATTATCGTAAACCATATGAGAGAGAATTATATAAATACCATTTAAGATTGAGTGATTGGTTATAGATCAAATTATAGTATGAGGTTGAAAAATGTCAGTACGTCTAATCCGTGAATCTCTAATAGAGTTATTCCATACTTAAAATTATTATGTGTATGCAAAATTACAATAAATAGAGCTGTGCCTTGTGACATTTGCAAATATACTTATATATGTAAATGGTTCTGGGTCTAAAAAACACTGTTAACATAACTGAGTCTCAAGGAAACAATGGTCCTGTAATTGGAACATTCATGATTTAGTATAAAATAAGGCACACACTCTTACAAGATCCGCGACTCATACACATAATCCTTTCTGTTTTTACAAAGTCAATTATACCATCAAGTATAATTACTAAGGAATATAAAAATTATTACTACAAATCTGTAGGAACACATAATTCATTGCAAATGGAGAAAATACTATACTAACAATATATAAGGTGAGACTTTAGAATGCAAATAATTTATCTCATAGATTTAATCACTGCACTCTTCTGACTTGATTTAAATTTGAAAATAACACATTCACTGAATCTTACCAGGTACACTGCTTCTTTATTTTGTTTGTAGGTACCAAACTGACCTTACAGATCTGTAAAGAGTTTTTATACAAAACCAGGTCAGCATAACCAGGAATGTACTACTTCTAAAGTAAGACATAATCTAGATGTATAATTGTATGTAAACAGATAAACCAAACAATTATAGCTTATGTAGCTTTAAGACGGTACGATTATGAATGCATTTCCTAGTCATTGAAGAAGGATCCAATGCAGATAAAATGTGCTTCATGCAGTGTGAAACACGTATTGGATCGTGAACGCTAAAAAACTTTGGATTTTTAAACTTAATTTGAACTTCAGACTTAGGGAGAGCAGTGGACTCACAAAGAATATTGGAACACTGTAATATATTGTGTTTGAGAACATATTAAGTGTTATATTTTGAATTATCATTTTAAACTTACAATGAGGTTTTGTTTATGTGTCTATACAAGCAATTGATTATATTGAAGGGTGTGATCTATTGACTATCACGATCAACTCATTTCTATACTTCAAGATTACAACTTCACTTTCCCTTTATGTGTATACAATATATTGTTTTGATCTATTATAGCAAAGTGCATTGGTTTTCAACTGTTTAGGTTGTTACTTGAAATAATTGCTATGTTATGGGTTGCAAGTTGCCGCCGATCAGCTGCTAATGCAGATCCTAATTGACTTAAATAGCACTAGTGAAAGATGCTTCCCGGCATCTATACTGTTTAGCAACTGATTTACTGTTTTGCAAAATAGTTGAAGGAGGGATTTTGGCAATTAATCATATGACAGCAGTCATTTCTAAATCCTCTTTGTTTTAATGTTCCAGAGAGGCTTGATTTTCTTTCAGTTTAAAAGATTTTATTTAATTTAACACCAGAATGCACATTTAAAATCCGAATGTATATGAGTTGTCAATACTGTAACATAATATTTAAAATACCTTTAAGAGACTTTCTACAGTGTACTAACTGATAACAAAAATAGCATGAATTAATTTACACATATGTTAATTACTCAGATGCTTTGAATAGATGGTTGAATAGAGGGGAGGGATTGAAGAAACAAAAAAAAAAAAATATATATATATATATATATATATATATATATATATATATATATATATATATATATATATATATATATATATATATATATATATATATTACATGGCCACAGTAGTGGCCATGTAGTTATGGTTAAGTTGCTGTTTCCATAGGAAGAACACTTTTTGGGCGGCTTATGACTTCGCTCTCCCTGGACGGATCCTCACCAAACTTTGCAAAGAAAGTATTTGGGTCACTCTGATTTATTTTGCACAGTTTGGTGAGGATTCGTCCAGGGGGGGCAAAGTTATAGGGGGGGTCCCGAAACTTTATTTTTCCCATAGGAAAAAAAAATTGACCAAATTTGGACCAGGAGCAGCGACTTGGTCCTGAAAGCGTGCTTTTGCAAATTTGGGGAAAATCCGTCCAGTAGTTATTTTTAAAATGACCAAAAAGTAGGTAAAAAAAAATTAGTGATATCTGTGTTCGGTCCGCGGACACACTTCCCTGTTCGCTCCGCGGACAGTGTCCTGATTGGCCAATCGGCTTGTGTGATGTTCGCAGACATGCAACGTGTTCGCTGATTGGACGGCGTGGGGCGTGAAGCGCGTCAGATTTTCTGTAGCGGCCGCCATCTTGGATTCGCGGTCGACCGCGGACAGCGCGGTGAAACTCTGTTCAAAATTTGTATTTAGTAGAGTGTGTTGGTGTGTAGGAGTGTTTGGGGAGGGTGGGAGTGTATGAGATAGGATGAAAGTTGTGTTTTTTATGTATTAGACGTTCTTTTTGTGTTTGATTTGTCTGCGGACATCACGGGTGTTCTGAAATGTTCTAAATAAACTGAATGGGGGGTGTTCTGAGGACTCAATATGTGTCCGTCTTGTTGGCAAGCAAACTGAAACTGTTCTAAGAACACTCGCAGTGTCCTAAAATGTTCGCAAATAAACAAAATGGGGGTGTCCTGAGGACGCTGCCCGTATTGTTCGTTGTCAAGTTGAATATGTTCTAAGAACACTCGTGGTGTCCTGAATTGTTCGCAAATACACAAAATGGGGTTGTTCTGAAGACGTTGTCGAACACTCGCTGTGTCCTGAAATGAACGCAAATATGAATGGGTGTTGTGGCTGACAAGTTGAAAGTGTTCTAAGAACTATTGCGTTGTTCTGAAATGTTCGTAGGGGGTGTCCTCAAAACGCTGTCCGTATTGTTCGCTGGCAAGTTGAAAGTGTTCTAAGAACACTCATAATGTCCACGGACATTAAAAGTTTCCATAGACCATAGTTGAAATGTTTGACTCTATGGATGTGATATGCTGCAGTGGTTGTTGCCAGGGCATAGAGTCTTGGGTGCATGGCCATTTGGCCATGCACCCAAGACTGTATGCCCTGGCAACAACCACCACAGCATATCACATTCATATTTGCTTATAACTTTGGGTGAAAAACAAATGTATAAGGAACAAAGGTATTAGATACTATGGATGTGATATGCTGCTATGGTTCTCCTTATTATTGTATACTTACTGTTTGGTCTAGTAACGGGAGTCCATGTTTTTCTTGTTCATTTCTGTGATAAAAGAAAATAGCATGTTAGTATTAGTATTTTTTAATGACTTATTGTATTGTATAATCAATATACTTTTTTTTTTGGACCCTCATATTTAGTAGATTACAAATCAGAGTACTGTGCAATTTGCTCAGTTTCTGTATTTGTTGCTAAAATCATTGGGTCTGTGGGAGAAAAAAATCCATGTTGGATTAAAAAAAAAACTTTTTCTGTTATGCTACAGTTTATTTGTTTGTTTGTTTTCAGTGTTCACTTGTTGTTTCTGGCTAATGCTTTATACTTTGGCTTGTTGTATTTTTTTGGAGCAGTAACATATTATTTATTTGTTTTGATATTATAAAATTTTGGAGCAGTTAGATGCCAATTGGCTTATTCTAACTGTCTATTTTTTATATATATTTTAGTGGTATTGATTTATCTATTTGGATAGTGTTAAATTTTGGGACAGTTAGATACCAATTGGTGTATTATAACTGTGTATTTTTTGGTCTAATGATCTAATTTAGTGGTATTCATTTATCTGATTAGTTGTTGTAGAATCTTTGAGCAGTTAGATAGCTTTTGGAGTATTCTAACAGTTTATATTTTTTAACACAAGTTTACTTAGGGTTTAAATACAGTTTAGTTATCAAATTTTGGTTTTAAGAACATCAAATAAGCGTTTGTAAGATTTCCTGGTAATCTCTGCTTTAGAGTAATGGTACTATCAATGCATTCAAACCATCCACATTTCTTTTTTATATATGCAGTGTAGTGCCCTGAATTGGTTGTGGCTCCTGCGTGGTAGATTATACCTATTGTTGTGAAGGTTTTCTTACCAAGTGATATTTGACCATGTGTGAATCCAGTCAGCTTGCAGTTGTTTTTGGTACCATCTGCATTGTAACGTAGAAGCATTACTATTATGTATTTACTACGTGTTTGTATTACTAACGTGGAGCGATTATCTGAATTGCAGGTAGAGCATAATCTACCATGGTTTGCATTTTATACAAGTCGCTGAAATGGAATGGATTCACAATTTGGTATTGATATATATATGAAGCGTTCATTGGGGATTTCTTCTTGTGTCACATTGTTGCAGAGAGTGCATGTATGTTTCCACATGTATGAAATCTGAAAGATTTCATTTATAGGTATGTTTTTGTTTTCCAGTACTTGTAGTAAGTACATTAGAAATTCTTGTGGATCTTCCTGTGAATTCATAGTGAATTTCACCATTCCAGCACAGTAGTCCAATTATTGGCTTATTCCAAAAACACTATACGCGTTGTCAGGATTGTTTGCTGCATTTCTGTGAAGTACTAACATTTGCAAACACAATGGGTCTGTACTGTGTAAGTAAATGTTGTCAACAATTGGTAGTAATTGAAATAGAATATTCATTGCTACATTTGCGTAGCAACTTACACCAAATATATTTGAGAATTTAAATGGTCCAGGTAGTTCTGTATCTAACTGCTTCTTTTGGAGTTTGTCTTCCTTCTTTAAAGAAGTACTTTACTTTCCCTAATTGATTCTCTTTTGCTTGTGGTACTTGATGAAGTATTAGTTTCTTTTACTCTCTTTGGAGGATTTGCAGTGACATCCTGTTGCATTTCTGTTTGATTTATTTTTCTTTTATAACGTTTTACTTTTTGTGGAACAGAATATGTGTTTAGATGGGGGGTGTATAGTGAGCAAAGTCTATTGTATTCTAAAATGCAAGGAATATCAGTGTTTATTTTACTTGCATCAAAGTTGATTAGAAATAGACCGTCAAGTTTACGTAAGCGTGATAGTGCTACATAGCTCATGCCTTCTTTAAAGACTGTGTTACCAATATCTATCATTGCTTTGTCTAGGGTAAGACCTTGTGATTTATGAATCGTATGCAAGAGTTAGAGAAAATTGTTCTCTGCGTACATACATATCTTTGAAGAGAAGGAATCTAGCTGTTGAGCGTCCTATCCTTTTTACTTCTGAAAGTTTGTCAAAGAGTATATTGACAAACTGAATTTTGTTGTCGCGTGGGTATGTTTGAAAGCCAACAACTGTACCCAGTGCTCCATTAACTAGTCCTTGGTCCACGTCAAGGTTACATTTAAGCATTACTCTGCAAGGATAATTTTAATATCTTTTCTAAGCCTGCTGTGTTTGAGATTGATTTTTCTAAACTATTCAGTCTTGTTGTGGCTTGGTCACACATGGGTAGTGTCATACCATGTACATCTAGTTTGTCTGTGGCGCTAATTTCCATGATTGGTTGCATTTCTTTACTTAGCATGATTTCATTGAATTTGAAACAGCTTGCAAGAGTTGGCATTAAGGCCATACAAGTGACATTTTTGTGGGCTAATTGTTCCATAACATCTGTAGCACATGCATTATCGCCATAAAGTGCATTAATGTGCCGGGTTTTCAATATTGCTTCTGCTTCTTTAGAAAGTATACCAACTCTGATACTTTTTAAAATGTTGGCATAAGTGAGATCTGTAGATTGCCACATGTTTTCTGTTAATTCTCTGTATTGGAAATGTTGTCAAAGGATGACATTTCCAATGCTGCCAACAGTTTTACGGCAGAGTTTGTGTCCTAATGTTTTAAAAATAGGCTCACCTTTTACTGGTGTTAATTGAAGCAGATCTCCAAAAACAATAATGTGTTTTCCTGCAAAGAGCTTTTCATAATCTGTTTTGAGTACTTCTTGTAATCTGAGGTGAATCAAAGCTAACATCAGGTTGGAGACCATGCTCACTTCATCTAATAGTAGCATTTTCATTTGTTTCAATACGCTGCGTAATTCCATTGCAGCTTCTGCAGAAAGTTTGTAATAGTCTAATTTGTTCTGGTGTTCTACTGGTAATAGTATTAATCGGTGTAATGTAACACCACCTATGTTGTAGGCAGCTAAACCTGTGGGGGCAGTGACAACAGCTGACAGTTTGTTGTTTGTCAATTGTTGAAGGAACTTACTAATGATTTTGATTAGGAATGTTTTGCCAGAACCAGCTTCACCACTGACGTACAGTAGTATAGGTTTATAATTATGGCAGGAACATTCTTTATTTTCATGTTTTACACCATGTGCAATTTGTTTTGTTACTTCTTGAAAATGCTACTTTGCTCATTGTTTAGTTTTGATTGTAGTAAAGTTAAGTCTTCCTTATCTTCATACTGACACATGGTATTTTCTACTTCTATCATAGCTAATTCTGCCTCATTTGTTATTGTGCAACATTTTTTTGTACTGTGTAAAGTTTACATCAGTTATAGTGCTTTCATTTGCTTTGAAAGCATCCTCATATGAGTCATAGTTATCTAGTAATTGTTTTTCTTTTCTCCATGGTTTGAAGAGTTGTAGCAGGGACATGTAATATACTTTTTTATGTTGAGGAGTCTTTAAGGACAATTTGATATGATTAATTAAATTTGGTTTAGTGAGTTTAACTAAGCTGCCTTCACAGTTTGTCACTCTATATTTACCTTGTTTTCATCAGGTTTCATATTATTTTTGTATGTGTGGTTTTGGGCTATGTGGTATAGACACATGTTTTCCAAAGTATTACTTCTGTTTGGGTAGTATGTGTCCAATAAATTGTTTTTTAAAATGTCTTGGCTGTTGGGATCATGTTTGGCTATTGTTTCTATATCTTCATATGATTTTAGAACTCTTTTTCTAGATTTAGCTGGACCAAGACTTAGCCATACTATATTTTCAGATTTACCATACAATGCAGTACCAGTTAAACGATCAGCTGCTTCAGATGATCCACATTCTCTATGGGTGAGCATTTTTATGCCCAAGCTGTATAATTTCTGAGATACTGTTTTATCTGATGACAGGTCATTCCAGAGGTCTTGGAGCTCTGTCTTTTCTGCTTTAGTTAAGTTTGCTGTGACATATCGTGCAACTGCAGTAGAATTGTCTGCAATGTACTGCACATCTATGTTTGCATTCCATAAGTGGGCAATGATTGCATTATAATCATTGATATATTTTTCTTCTTCTTTTCTTTTTATGTAATATGTATTTTTAGGTGACTTACCTTTAACACTATTTCTAACTGAAGACATGAGATTGTTCACTTGACCTGTATTTGTAACTGGTCTACGGAAACCAAATCAGCATTTGGTGTAGTATTTCCCTTTGTTTTTGTATTTGCGACGACATTGTTTTCCACATTTGTGTCTTTGTAATTGTAAAATGTGTGCATGAAGATCACTATTTGTGGCTTCTGATGGAATTTCACAAGTGACATATTTTTCAATAAACTGTAAAACAGTGGCATCACTGTCTTAACCAAATTTAGGAGCATCTTTAATCCATAAAAGCATGTGGATATGTGGTGCTCCTCTGGCTTGGTATTCTTTTCTCCAAAAGAAGTGTTGCACTTCTCCAAGGGGAGGAACAGTTTTATTACAAATAAAATGTAGCATAGCAATAAAGCGATGGTGAAAATATCTTGAAACATTAACAGGATCCAAAGAACAATGTTCTCCACGTGTTAGTATATCTATGTTTGTTTTGTTTTTATTTGATATGCGTAGGAAATCATGTAAATCTTCCCATGCATATTCTGCACAACTTAATGTAACAAACCAAATGTGTGGCCTAAGGTTTCTGATCATACAACGTACATCTCCATGATGTCGAAACCAGTACTCTTTAGTACCACGCATATTTGCTAATAGATTTGTAATATTTGATTGTAAAACCTCATCCTTTTGTTGCACTTTTTCTAATAATTGTGTAGCTGTCATATTTTGAAAGTGTGATCCTGATTTTAATATGTGTGCAACTCTGTAACATAAAGTTTCTAGTTCACTGTCAAAGAGTAGGTGGAATATGTATTTCACATTTTGTCTAAATCTGGGATCTTCAGAATACATCCGTAATGAGCGGTATTCTGAAGCTGATATTTGAATAGGTCTATCATCATACCTTCCTCCTTTGCCAGTAGGAAAAAGTAGAGGAAAAGCACGTGCTTCTATACTTTTTTCCCATATGCTGATTGGCGATCCTTTTGTTTGAGGCATTTGGTAAGTTTCCAGTACATCTTCTACGGTGTTATTACAGTGCAAAGGATGAATTATATAATGGTCTAAAGTATTTGATATTGTAGCAGGATCGAGTAGCTCATATTGACCAGCTTCTTGTGTTTCTTGAATTATTTCAGTTGTATCTTTCAAGTTTTCTTCAATATTAATTTCTTTGTAATATTCCTTATTCTCTTTAAGATATTGGAAGGCTTGTTTAACTTTATATAAATCTACCAGCTGTTGCCATATTTTTTTGTCTTTTGTAGGTACTCCATTTACTAATATAATTAAAGATTGCTGCATTGGACGTTGCACTCCTAGAGTATGCACATTTTCTTTTAGATTTAATGGTAAATAAAGTACTTTTCCACAAATGCCTTTTACCAATTCAGAGGGAGGTAATTTTGCTGTTTTTGGTTGAAGGCGTATTATTGCTTGAAATGGGTGTACTGTTTGAATTATGATGCTCTCATATACATTAAGTTGTTGTAGGGGTTTTGGTACTGGGTATAAATTATTTGTGATAGCACGTGAAGGAGTTTGGTTGTTGTCAAGTTTTGTAGTGCAGTAACTGCAAAGTATTAAGGGCTCAGTTATTTCGTATTTGTTTTCTGCTACAAGGTAGAGAGCTAATTCAAACCATTTAGAATCTTCATTGTCTTCTATTTTATATGATAGGTCTACAGTTTTTGTGTTACTTTTATAAAAGTTTTATAAAAAAGTTTTATAAAAAGTTCTACGGCAACATACACATACATGGTTTGGTACTTCAGCTGATGTACTTTTAGTATTTCTTTTTTTTATGTGTTTAGCAAAAGGTTGCCATTTGTAGAATTGTTGCTTAATTGTTTTAAAGCTATTTCATTCTGTAAATGGCTTTCACTTCCAAAATATTTTTTCTGGATATAGTGAATTTCTTCAAGTAGGTCTTTTGCTGTACCATGTAGAAGGATGTTATTTAACTTTGCTAGTGCTAAAGCAGGACTTTTAGCATAGTACAGTTTATAGACTAGATTTCTTATAGTTGAATGATGTGTTGATATCCTTTTGATATCATGGAAAGTGGTTTTACAAGTAGGTCCTGTAATGCAGGCCAATGAATGTCCTTGTAGTCCTGTGTACTTGCGCACTGGACAGGTATCCCTATTTTGCAGTAATTTAATTTTGATTTTGTCTTTGCTTTTTACATATTTATTGAGGAATTGGCGTAAAGATTTGGAACATTGTTTGGGAATGTTACACATTGACGTGCATGGCCATTTGTACACTAGACGTTCTGATTCAGTTGAATGGAGGGGTAATTCTAAGTTTTCAGGGCATATTTTTGTAAGGAGTACTTCTTGTTCCATTATGGTATTATTCACTTTTTCATAACCTCGACCACTGCTATGTATGGCAATTGTATTTGTTTGCTTTTGTTTGTACGCTTCTTCGTTAATATATGGTTCTGTGCTCGTAGTGTGATTCCATTCACCTCCGCAGATACTTAAGAAGTTCTTTCTGTTGACATTTCGCTTATTGAGAAGTCTTTTTTGTAATTTAGTTATTAGTTTTGTTAGTGGTTTCATTTTGTTTAACAGTAAAATAAATAACTTTCTTTTCAGAAGAAATGCACTGTCCATCAACGCTTCTAAGATTAATTTCCTACGATAGGTTTTAAGCATTGAACCTGATTTCTCTCCTGTTTTTATAAGATTTTGAAGGACTTTGTGACGCTACATTTTGGCTAAAATACTTTTCTTAGTATGCTTACTTTGCACTATATTAAAATTTGAAGAAGTAGTTTTATCTGTAGTGATAGTTGATTTTCTGTTAATTGTTTTTTGTTTTGTTTTACATTTTGATAGAGGAGGCAAAGTTTTTTTACTTGAAACTTCTTGTGTTTCACTAAATGACTGTATTAGCTGTTTTGTTTCAACTTTTTTTACACATTCTGCTAGAGATGGATGCTTATGTTGGACACTTTTATTTTCATTTGCTCTACTTTTGCGTTGCTTTCGACGGACTTGACGGTTGGGGTGTTCTGGAATGTATGTGTGCTGTGTGCATGAGTGTTTGAGTAAGATGATAAAGATGTATGTAATGGTGTGTGATTGTGCATTGGGAACTACAACTAGTAGGGATAGGTATTCTTGAATTTATGTGTTACTAAACTGGGGTTCAGATGACAAAAAAAGTAAGCTAGTGGTGTGGAAAAGTACAAATCGTAAATCTAATGTATACAATTAAAACAGTTGTTTGTTCTATAATATGAACATTGTAGCGGTTCAGTTGGGTAATTTGTGTGTCCAAAAATAGGAATTTGTGGGCCATTCTGGCTGTAAATCGCTGTTTAAGACATGGAGATTTTTGGACAAAATGGTACACAATCTCTATTTTTAGGCACCAAAATAGCTTGTATTAACGTTATAGTATGTTTGATTAATAATACAAATATTATGGTGATATTCTACTTACTTTTTTTCTTAAATTAACAGGTAACTTCTTAGTTCTTCTTTGTTCTTCGAATTCGGCTGCTTTGTTTGTATATAGCGCTGTTTTTAAGTTAGATATTGATTTTTTTAATTGAAATCCTCAGTGCCTTCTTTAAAACCATTAAACTAATTTATTTACATAAGATACATTGCATCAGTTCAGTACATATGATATGTTCTTAATGAACAAATTGTATTGAATGACTAACTGTAGCAAAACAAAATATCTTTACTATGTCTCGTGAAATTTATAATATTCCAGTGAATACCACTATTTTTGTAAGTAAGCTGTTCTAGGTAATAGCGCCTCAATGTCATGTCTAAATTAAAGTAATTAAGTAAATAAATAAATAAAAACAAATAAATATGAAATTGTATAAGTATAAGATTTAAACATAGATTGTGCTTGCATGCAATTTTATTTGAATATATGTAGTCTATATATTTCATTTAAAAAATGTTAGTTTAACATGATTTGAGTGTGTGTGTATAAAGAAAGTAAATAGTATAAAGGTTTATAAGTGATAGTAGATTTTAGGAAATTGAAAAAATACAGTAAATTCATTTTACAGATTACACAAGCTAAAAGTCTGTTTGAAAATGTGTTCATCTACTGTACAGAAAATATGCATACCTGAAGTTTGTGTTCATGCATATGGATATGCATGGAGCTGCAAGTAGAAATCTTGGAGACTTGTACAGTATTTCTGGTAGATGGTGCTTGCCAATGATATGACACTTGTACTCAGAGAGATTTACAGTACATTTGCAGTGCTGATCTATGATGATGCAGTTAGATGTAGAGGTCTTGAATGTGATTGGTGCATGGTCATGTGATTTTTTTAGCTGCATCCAATGAGGGAATGGCAGAGAGAGTGAAGTGGAAATGGTAGAAGGGCTGTTCATGTTACGATATGTACGCGGACATGGCGGTAGTTCGCGGACATCGGGAGTTACATCCGGGGATTTTTGGGTTCAGAAGTCATGCAAATGAGAATAAGCACTGAAAGGGATTGGTCAGGAAAGTTTAGTGGGTGTGTTGTGCCAGGAGAGAGTTTCTCAGATACTCTTTTTGCTGAGAGAACAAAAGATAGCTATGGCTGTGTGTTTCAGAAAACAGATTGTTTGGATTTTGGGAGATTCGTGGATACATTGGTTGAAGGTGCATGCAGAAAGCTGTGGAGTAGCTGTAGATCTTGGATTCCCACATGTGGAAGTACACTGGCATGGAGTACGTGGAATGAAGTGGTTGGACTTGCTACCTCTCTGTGCTACTTTGGAGACAGAGCAACATCCAGACATAATTGTAATTAATTGTGGAGGGAGCAGTTTAGGACATGTGACTGGAATTTTTTTGCAATTTGCTATGAAAGAAAGACTTGGGAAGGTTATGGACGTTCTTGTGAAGAACGTAGCAGATGGATTTCCTCTACTTCATCCTTTGTTTCTGATCCTGTCACCACAAAGACCACCTCTGTGGGACAGCGTCTTCCTCAAGCTGCCTCACAGGCCATACAGAATGCTGATGACCCTTACCTTTCGAGGGTCACAGTTGTATGTATGTACTGTGACACAGTACTCTGCAGGGGGGAGCGACTTCGTAGTGCTTTTGAGACTATCGTCTCAGAGCACGAGAAGATCTGCTCACTATCCAAATAAAACTCACTCTACATCTTCCTCTCTCAGCTCGCCCTTTCTTATCCCTGTGGTTGGTGTCCCCCCTTTACCTTCCTTTCCCCTCCTCTCCTAGTGTGTTGTGTATAAAAAACCAAAAAAAATACAAAATATCAAAATTCCCAAAAAAAATAAGGCTCTTTTCAGAGCCGCCTTTCACAGTTAAAAAATAGAAGTGAAAATAAATGAAGCAGGGCCCTTTGTATTTTTTAGAAGTCCGCGGACAGTTCGCGAACATTTAAAAAATTGGGTTGCTACCCCATCACAAACATTGCAATTTTCTCTGGGAAGAAGTGGTGGCTCTGAAAAGAGCCTTTGGGTGGTGTTTGTAAGTCAAAAATTATAAATGCTTAACACCTACTTCAAAATGGTTGTTGTAATTCCAAAAAAGGTCGCAATGCATTTTGTACATTTCTCAGAAAAATCTGATTGCCAGCATAAGTAAGATGGTCTCCATCTCTGCGAAAAATGTATTTACTACGAAACATAATATTTTCATTGTGAAATCTTTTAGAAAGGCAGAAACAGCCTTATTTACATTGCGCCTCGCTTTCCCCATTTGTGGACCAAATGAAGATGAACGCAGCCACATTTGTCTCTGTGCAATGCTAGAAAAAATTACTTGGGAATTTTGAAACATGTCCATGACCTTCCCAAGTCCTTCTTTCATTGCAAATTGCAAAGAAATTCCAGACGCATGTCCTAAACTGTTCCCTCCACAATGAATTTTAATTATGTCTGGATGATGCTCTGTCTCCAAACTAGCACAGAGAGGTAAAAAGTCCAGCCACTTCATTCCAGGCACTCTATGCCAGTGCACTTCCACATGAGGGAATCCAAGATCTGATGCTGCTCCACAGTGTTCTGCATGCACCTCCAACCATTGTATCCATGAGTCTCCCAAAATGCATATAATCTGTTTTCTGAAACACACAGTCATAGCTATATGTTCTTCTCTCAGCAAAAAAAGACTTTTTGACAAACTCTCTCCTTACACAACACACCCAGTAAACTTTACTGACCAATCCCTTGCTTTTCTCATTCTCATTTGCATGCCTCTCCACCCCAAAATCCATGTATGTAATAAGCGATGTCCGCGGACTACCGCCATGTCCACGGACATATCGAAAATCTGAGCGTGGTGTATTTGAAATTAAATAGTGTGCCCCATTTCCCCTTTGAGGTCGGCTCTGAAAAGAGCCATTTTTTGGGGGTGGGGATTTGCAGATGCTTGACAGACACCTGTTATTTTGTATTTTTTTTCTTTTTTTTTGTTCTTACTTTACTCCTAAAATCTTTGCATTACCTTCTCCAAAGCAACCCTTAAATTCCAGAACAGCATGGCATTTCCCATAAAAGATAAAGAAATGCCATCTTCTTTAAAATAAACAGCATTACTTGAATCAATATTATCATTATTACAGAAGGACATACCAGCTCTAAGCATGAAAGCACACATGCGTTGGTTGATTACACACCTAGCAATGTTTTGCTGAGGACAAAAAACAGAACTATTGTCCAATATTGCCCTAGGTACTAATCCAGAAAAAATAAGTTTGGCATTTGGAAGGATGTTCATTACTGCTTGAACCAAGTTTTCCAAATCTGCCAACAAAGTGCAAAACTACCACATGAGGACTGTTCATCCTGCCCATATCTAACAATTCCCTGTACATTGCATTCAGGCACAGTGCTCCACAAGATCTCCACTCCTTTAACATCAAAATTGTTTGCCACATGCCTACATTGAACATACTGCTGTAAACCATGCACACACATATCCCCAAGCACCAACACCCTGACTTTCTCCACCTCTGCCATCTTCACTACACACAGTCTCTTTCAACAGAAATCCCCAACTTCAACATCTGATTGGCTGATCCCTACAGTCCCCTTTCCTGCTGGATTTGCAGGAAAACCCCGGATGTGGCACGCCCTGTCCACGGACAGCTGCTGTGACCGCGGACAGCGTAACTCTTACACAGCCCTTCTACCCTTTCCACTTCACTCTCTGTGCCATTCCCTCATTGGATACGGCTAAGAAGTCACACAACCATCCACCAATCACATCCAAGACCTCTACATCTAACTCCATCATCAGAGTTCAACACTTCAAATGTACTGTTCATCACTCTGAGTACAAGTCTCATATCATTAGAAAGCACCTACTACAAAAACTACTGTACAAGTCTCCAAGAGGCCTACTTGCAGCTACAGGCATATCCACATGCAAGAATACAAACTACAGGTATGCATATTTTCTGCACAGTACATGAACAACTCTTATGAATGCATATAAACAGAGTAACTGCCACTTAACCTGTATAACCTATAAAAACAACTTACTGTCGTTTTTCCATATGCTATAATCAACTCTCACTTCCAAACCTGTCTGCTATCTAATTTTCTTTTACACACACAGCTATCTAAAAAAGTATAATATTAAAAGAAAAAGATGGGAGAAATAACAGTATAATTATAGAAAAACACTTAGTAGTGTATTATAAAATTACACACAGTCAGGATAAGATTATACATCTTCATACACTCACACAGATAGACAGCATCATTGAAAAGCTCCCAGCTGAAATAACACCACTGCCTACAAATCACATTCCTCTGTTTTATTACCCATACCTTCACAAATGCATACATTCCATGCTTCTCTATACAATGTCTGCCATTTACCTTATAAAAATTGCAAAATAAGTATATCATTATTTCTTCTATCTCCTAACATTCAATAACTGCATTCACACACTTCACTCACTTATCAAACAATAATACTACTACAAAAACATAAAAATAAACATCTAAATTAACATCAGTGCTATAAACACACACAATTACTAACTTCTTGTTTTTACAATTGCAGACCACTCTCCTGAAAAGCAGCAACATCTGAAGTACAAACAACAACTCAGAGAAGAAAACCTGCTCATTCCAAATAAAAAAGTAAGTACAATACTACCATAATATTCTTACTGTTACTCAAACTCATGGTGCAGTTGATGCATGGAATTTGTGCTCCAAAAAACAGAGATTTGTACACCGTTCTACCCACAAATCCTGATATGTTAAACAGGGATTAACAGGCAGAATAGCATACACATTCCCGTTTTTCGATGCTCAAATAACATAACTCAGCCCCTAGAATGTTAGTATTACAAAACAAAGAACTGTTTTAATTCTATACCATTAGATTTAGTATTAGTACTTCTCCTTACCACTAGCTTACTTTGTACTGTCATCTGAACCCATGTATAGTAACACACAAATACACGAATAGCCTTCCCAACTACTTGTAGATTCCAATGCACAATCACACACCATCACATACATCCTTACCATCATACTCACACACTCATGCACACAGCACCCATATCTTTTTTTCAACAGACCCCAAAGAATGCCTACAAAGAACCAAGTCTGTAGAAAGCAACGCAGAAGTAGAGCAAATGAAAATAAAAGTGTCCAAAATAAGCATCCATCCCTAGAAGAATTTGTACATAAAAAGGTCAAACAAAAGATCTAATAGAGTCATTAAGCGAAACAAAACAAGCTTCCAGTACAAAAACTGTCCCTCTTCTTTCAGAATGTAAAACGAAACAAAAAGTGATTAACAACAATTCAGCTACCACTAATGCAAACACTGCTCATATAAATATTGATGTAGTGGCAAGTAACCATAGCAAAAAAAGTATATTAGAAAAAATGTTCTGCCAGAGAGTCTTTCAAAATCTTATAAAAACAGGAGAGAAATCATGCACAACCCTTAAAACCTACCGTAGAAAATTAATCTTAGAAGCTCTCATAGACACTGCAATCCTTCTCAAAAGGAAGTTATTTATTTTAATGTTAAACAGAATGAAACCACTAACAAAACAAACTACTAAATTACAAAATAGACTTCTAAATAACTTCTTAAATATCTGTGGAGGTGAATGGAGTCACACCACCAACACAGAACAATATTTCAATGAAGACGCATACAAACAAAAGCAAACAAACATTATTGCTATACAGAGCAGTGGAAGAGGCTATGAAAAACTTATTAATACCATTATGGAACAAGAAATACTGCTCACAAAAATGTCCCCAGAAAATTCAGAATCATCTCTCCATTCAGCTGAACCAGAACGTCCAGTATACAAATGGCCGTGCATGTCAATGTGTAACATTGCCAAAAAATCTTTCAAATGTTTATGCCAGTTCCGCAATCAGTATGTGAAAGGCAAAGACAAAATCAAAATGAAAAAAAACTACTACAAAATATGGATACCTGTCCAGTGTGCAAACACACAGGACTACAAGGACATTAATTGGCCTGCATTTCAGGACTTATTTGCAAAAGCACCTTCCATCATATCCAAATTATATGAACACATCATTCAACTATAAGAAATCTAGTCTATAAACTGTAATATGCTAAAAGTCCTGCTTTAACACTAGCCAATTTAAATAATCTTCTACATGGTGCAGCCAAAGACCTACTTGAAGAAATAGAGCATATCCATAGAAAATATTTTGGAAGTTAAAGGCACTTACAAAATGCAATCCCTTTACAACAGACTAGCAACAATTGTACAGATGGCAACCTTCTACTATACACATACAAAAAAGAAATACTAAAATGTAAAAGTACATCCGCTAAAGTACCAAACCATGTGTGTGTGTGTTGCCACAGAGCTTTTTATAAAAGTAACACAAAAACTGTGGACGTAACATACAAATAGAAGACAATGAAGATTCCAAATGGTTTGAATTAGCTCTGTACCTTATCGTAGAAAACAAATATAAAATAAATGACCCCTTAATACTTTGCACTTACTGCACTACAAAACTTGAAGGAAACCACTAAAATAATTCAAGAGTCACCAGAAACTTATCAATTTGAACTTCTAGATCGCGCTACACCATCCAATATTATAAACCATTATACAATTCATGCATTACACTCTAGTGACACCATAGATGATGCACTAGAAACGTACCAAATTCGACAGACCAAAGGATCACCAATCAGCATATGGGAAAAAAGTATAAATGCACATGCTTTTCCTCTACTCTTTCCTACTGGAAAAGGAGGAAGGTGCAATGATAGACCAATTCAGATAACAGCATCAAAATACTGCTTGTTACGAATGTATTCTGAAGATCCCAGATTTAGACAAAATGTGGAATACATATTCCACCTACTCTTTGAAAGTGAACTAGCAACTCTATGCTATGGAGTTGCACACACATTAAAATCAGGTACCCAATTTCAAAATATGTCAACTATGCAATTACTACAAAAAGTGAAAGAAAAGATGACGTTCTACAATCAAGCATAACAGATCTGTTAGCAAACATGCGTGGTACTAAAGAGTACTGGTTCAGACGTCACTGAGATGTACGTTGTATGATAAGAAACCTTTGGACCTCCCACTTGGTTTGTTACATTAAGTTGTGCAGAATATGCATGGGAAGATTTACATGATTTCATACGCATGGCAAACAAAAACAAAAGAAACATAGCTATACTAACACCTGGAGAACTTTGCTCTCTAGATGCTGTTTCAAGATATTTCCATCATTGCTTCATTGTATGCTACACTTTATTTGTAAAAAAAGTGTTCTTCCACTCGGAGAAGTGCAGCACTTCTATTGGATAAAAGAATACCAAGCCAGAGGAACACCACATATCCACATGCTTTTATGGATTAAAGATGCTCCTAAATTTGGTCAAGACAATGATTCCACTGTTTTCCAGTTTATCGAAAAATATGTCAGTTGTAAAATTCCATCAGAAGCAACAAATAGTTATCTTCATGCACACATTTTACAATTTCAAAGACACAAATGTGGCAAATATTGTCGTTGCAAATACAAAAACAAAGGGAAATACTACACCAAATGTCGCTTTGGTTTCCCTAGACCGGTTACAAAAACAGGTCAAGTCAACAACTTAATGTCTTCAGTTAGACATAGGGCCTCATTATGACCCTGGCGCTAAGTGTTTAACAGCGCTGTAAAAGGCTGCAGCGCCGTTAAACACTTAGCGCCTTACTACGAGGTCCCTTTGGGGGACCCAACCTTAACGGCTGGTATTCCCGCAAAGGGACCTTGGTGCTAAGTACGGTAACGCAATTTGCAGTACCGTACTTAACGCCTTCCCCATTCCCATAGAGCCCTATGGGGCGAAAATGGGAATGGGGAAGGGCCATGGTTCAATAGGGAATTACCGCCCCGCCAACCTTGGAATGGGGTGGTAATTCCCCATATAACCATGGCGGACCCGTTACAACACCGGCACCAACCATGGTGCTAATAGCGCCATGGTTTAGCGCCAGTGTTCTAATGAGGGCCATTGTGTTCAAGGTAAATCACCTAAAAATACATATTACATAAAAAGAACAGAAGAAGAAAAATATATCAATGATTACAATGCAATCATTGCCCACTTATGGAATGCAAACATAGATGTGCAGTACATTGCAGACAGTTCCACTGCAGTTGCACGATATGTTCCAGCTTACTTAACCAAAGCAGAAAAAACAGAACTCCAAGACCTCTGGAATGACCTGTCATCAGACAAAACACTGTCTCAGAAATGATACAGCACGCTTTCAGGACCAAGCCGCTGCTACTGCCACAAATTTGGTGAAAATCCGTCCAACGGTTTGGGCTGTACGTGTGAGCAATGTTTTTTCCCCCATTCAGTCGATGGGAAAAAAAGAAATGTTGGGAACCCTCGTTATAACTTTTCCCCCCCTGGTCCAAACCTCACCAAACTTAGCAAGGTTTGGTGAGGATTCGTCCAGGGGGAGCAAAGTTATAAGCCGCCCAAAAAGTGCTCTTCCTATGGGATTAGCAACTTAACCATAACTACACGGCCACTACCATGTAATATATATATATATATTCAGTAAAAAAACTTTGTTAAAGGGACATTATGGTTAACTTGTGCTACTAAAAACCTATGAAATTCAGTAAAAAAACTTTGTTAAAGCGACGTTGTGGTTCCAAGTAAAACCGAAAAACCCTTGAAATTCGACAGTTATGGTAAGCTAAGCAACCATAACTCGCGCCACCACCATGCACTGCTAAGACTAACTGCATGCACCTTCAACCAATGTATGCACGAGTCTCCCAAAATCCAAACAATCTGTTTTCTGAAACACACAGCCATAGCTATCTGTTCTTCTATCAGCAAAAAGACTATCCGAGAAACTCTCTCCTGGCACAACACACCCACTAAACTTTACTGACCAATCCCTTGGTCTGCTCATTCTCATTTGCATGCCTCCCCACCCCAAAATCCCCGGATGTAACACGCGATGTCCGCTGACTACCACCATGTCCGCGGACATATCGTAACATGGACAGTCCTTCTACCATTTTGATTTCACATTCTGTGCTATTCCCTCATTGGATATAGCTAAGAATTCACACGACCATCCACCAATCACATCCAAGACCTCTACATCTAACTGCATCATCACAGATCAGCACTTCAAATGTACCGTTAATCTCTCTGAGTACAAGTGTCATATCATTGGAAAGCACCTTCTACAAGAAATACTGTGCAAGTCTCCAAGATTTCTACTTGCATCTTCATGCATATCCAAATGCATGAACACAAACTACAGGTATGCATATTTTCTGTATAGTACATGTACAATTCTTATAGATTCATATAAACAGATTAACTGACTTTTAGCTTGTATAATCTATACAATGAACTTACTGTCATTCTTTCCATCTCCTATAATCAACTGTCACTTCCAAACCTATTTGCTATTTAATTTCTTTTTACACACACATTTGCAAAGCATGTTAAACTAACATATTTAAAGTACAATATAAAGAGTTAACATACTCTAACAAAATTGCATGCACACAGTATGTTCAAATATCAAACAATACTTGTACAAAAACATGAAAATGTATTTATTTATTTATATTTATATAGCGCGCAAGCAGCCCATGGGCCTTGAGGCGTTGTTACTTGCAAGAGCTTAGTTACAGGAATAGTGGCATTCAGTGGTACATTATGAATTCCACAAGGCATAGAACTGATATTTTGGTTGGTACACTTAGTCATTACAATACAGCTTATGCATTAAGAACATATGATATGTATTCAACTGGTGCGACGCATCTTATGTGAATAAGATAGTTTTCATGGTTTCGCGGAAGGCACTGAGGGTCATCGTCAAATAAAAAAATCAATGTCTAAATTAAAAACAGTGCTATATACAAACAAAATTACTAATTTGTTTCCTTTACAATTGCAGTGAAGACCATTCTCCTGAAAAGAAGCAGCCGAATTTGAAGTACAAAGAACAACTAAGAAGAAACCTGCTCATACCAGAAAAAAAAGTAAGTTGAATACAACCATATTTGTACTATTACTCAAACACACTGTAAGGTTAATTCATGCTATGTTTGCCCCTAAAATAGACATTGTGCACCATTCTGTCCACAAATCCCCATTTCTTAAACAGAGATTTACAAGCAGAATGGTTCACAAATTCCTATTTTCCGGCACACAAATGACCCAACTCAGCCCCTAGAATTTTGATATTATAAAACAAGCAACTGATTTAATTGTATATCATTAGATTTACTATTTGTACTTCTCCACACCACTAGCTTACTTTCTACTGTCATCTGAACCCCAGTTTAGTAGCACATAAATTCAAGAATACACATCCCAATGAGTTATACTTGCCCAATGCATAATCACACACCATCACATACATCTTTATCATCTTACTCAGACACTCATGCACACAGCACACATACATTGCAGAACACCCCAACCCATACCTTCTTTATTTTTTTCAACAGACCCTAAAGAATGCCTACCAAAAATCAAGTCCGTCGAAAGCAACGCAGAAGCATACCAAATGAAAATAGAAGTGGCCAAAATAAGCATCCATCTCTAGCAGAATTTTAAAAAAAAGTTCAAACAAAACAGCTATTACAGTCATTTAGAGAAACAAAACAAGCTTCAAGTACAGAAACTTTGCCTCCTCTATCAAAATGTAAAACGAACCAGAAAACAATTAACAAAAATTCAGCTACCACTACAGATAAAACTGCTCCTATAAATCTTGATATAGTGCAAAGTAAGCATACAAAAAAAAGTATTTTAGCAAAAATGTTCCGTCACAGAGTCCTTCAAAATCTTATAAAAACAGTAGAGAAATCAGGCACAACCCTTAAAACCTATTGTAGGAAATTAATCTTAGAAGCGTTGATAGACAGTGCAATCCTTCTCAAAAGAAAATGATTTATTTTAGTGTTAAACAAAATGAAACCACTAACAAAACTAATGACTACATTACAAAAAAGACTTCTCAATAAACTAAATGTCAACAGAAATGACTTCTTAAGTATCTGTGGAGGTGAGTGGAGTCACACTACAAGCACAGAACCATATTTTAATGAAGAAGCATACAAACAAAAGCAAACAAATACAATTAACATACATAGCAGTGGACGAGGCTATGAAAAAGTTAATAATACCATAATGGAACAAGAAATACTGCTTACAAAAATATCCCCAGAAAACTTAGAATTACCTCTCCATTCAACTGAATCAGAACGTCTAGTATACAAATGGCCATGCACGTCAATGTGTAACATTCCCAAAAAATCTTTCAAGTCTTTACGCCAATTTATCAATCAATATGTGAAAAGCAAAGACAAAATCAAAATTAAACAACTGCAAAATATGGATACCTGTCCAGTGCGCAAGTACACAGGACTACAAGGACATTCATTGGCCTGCATTTCAGGACCTACTTGCAAAACCACCTTCCATTATATCAAAATGATATCAAAACATCATTCAACTATAAGAAATCTAGTCTATAAACGGTATTATGCTAAAAGTCCTGCATTAGCACTAGCCAATTTAAATAAAATTCTTCTACATGGTACAGCAAAAGACTTACTTGAAGAAATCGACTATATACAGACAAAATATTTTGGAAGTGAAAGCCACTTACAGAATGAAATAGCTTTAAAGCAAATTAACAACAATTCTTTGCATGGCAACCTTCTACTACACACATGCAAAAAAGAAATACTGCAATTTAAAAGTACATCTCATGAAGTAGAAAGCCATGTGTGTGTATGTTGCCGTAGAACCTTTTATAAAAGTAACACAAAAACTGTAGACCTAACATACAAAATAGAAGACAATGAAGAATGGTTTGAATTAGCTCTCTATCTTTTAGCAGAAAACAAATACGAAATAACTGACCCTTTAATACTTTGCAGTTACTGCACTACAAAACTTGACAACAACCAAACTCCTTCACGTGCTATCACAAATAATTGGAAATTATTTCCACTACCAAAACCCCTACAACAACTCAATTTATACGAGAGCATCATAATTCAAACAGTGCACCCCTTTCAAGCAATAATACGCCTTCAACCAAAAACAGCAAAATTACCTCCCTCTGAATTAGTGAAAGGTATTCATGGAAAAGTAGTGTATTTACCATTAGATCTAAAACAAAATGTGCACCCTCTAGGAGTGCAACGTCCCATGGAGCAATCTTTAATTATCTTAGTAAATGGTGTACCTACAAACGATAAAAAAAATTGTCAACAACTGGTAGATTTACATCAAGTTAGACAAGCCTTGCAATATCTAAAAGACAATAATGAATACTACAAAGAAATTAATATTGAAGAAAACTTGAAGGATACCACTGAAATAATTCAAGAGACACAAGAAGCTGGTCAATTTGAGCTCCTAGATCCTGCTACAATATCCAATATGTTAGTCCATTATACAATTCATCCATTGCACTCTAATGACACAGTAGAAAATGCACTAGAAACTTACCAAATGCATCAAACAAAAGGATCACCAATCAGCATATGGGAAAAAGGTATAGAAGCACATGCTTTTCCTCTACTCTTTCCTACTGTCAAAGGAGGAAGGTACGATGATAGACCTATTCAAATAACAGCATCAGAATACCGCTCGTTATGGAGGTATTCTGAAGATCCCAGATTTAGACAAAATATTCCACCTACTCTTTGAAAGTGAACTAGCAACTTTATGTTAATGCCATCCTTACCAACTTTATGTTACGGAGTTGCACACACATTAAAATCAGGATCCCACTTTCAAAATATGTCAGCTACACAATTATTACAAAAAGTGCAACAAAAAGATGAGATTTTACAATCAAATATTACAAATCTATTAGCAAACATGCGTGGTACAAAAGAGTACTGGTTTCAACGTCATGGAGATGTACGTTGTATGATAAGAAACCTTGGCCTACCCACTTGGTTTGTTACATTAAGTTGTGCAGATTTACATGATTTCCTACGCATATCAAACAAAAACAAAACAAACATCGATATACTTACACCTGGAGAACTTTGTTCTCTAGATCCTGTTAATGTTTCAAGATATTTTCACCATCGCTTCATTGCTATGCTACACTATATTTGTAATAAAACTGTTCCTCCCCTCGGAGAAGTGCAACACTTCTTTTGGAGAAAAGAATACAAAGCCAGAGGAGCACCACATATCCACATGCTTTTATGGATTAAAGATGCTCCTAAATTTGGTCAAGACAATGACGCCACTGTGTTACAGTTTATTGAAAAATATGTCACTTGTGAAATTCCATCCGAAGCAACAAATAGTGATCTTCATGCACAAATTGTACAATTTCAAAGACTCAAATGTGGCAAACATTGTCGTCGCAAATACAAAAACAAAGGGAAATACTACACCAAATGCCAATCTGGTTTTACTAGACCAGGTTACAAAAACAGGTCAAGTGAACAACTTAATGTCTTCAGTTAGACATAGTGTTAAAGGTAAATGACCTAAAAATACATATTACATAAAAAGAACAGAAAAGAACAATATATCAATGATTACAATGCAATCATTGCCCACTTATGGAATGCAAACATAGATTTGCAGTACATTGCAGACAGTTCCACTGCACTTGCACAATATGTTACAGTATACTTAACCAAAGCAGAAAAAACAGAGCTCCAAGACCTCTGGAATGACCTGTCATCAGAAAAAACACTGTCTCAGAAATGATACAGCTTGGGCATAAAAATGCTCTACCATAGAGAATGTGGCTCCTATGAAGCAGCAGATGGTTTAACTGGTACTGCTTTGTATGAAAAATCTGAAAATATAGTATGGCTAAGTCTTGGTCCTGCTAAATCTAGAATAAGAGTTCTAAAATCATACCAAGATATAGAAACAATAGCCAAACATGATCCAAACAGCCAAGACATTTAAAAAACAATTTACTGGACACATACTACCCAAACAGAAGTACCAATTTGGAAACCATGGCCCTCATTAGGACTCCGGCGCTAAACCATGGTGCTATTAGCACCATGGTCCATGCCGGAGTCCGCCATGGAGAAAGGGTGAATTACCACCCCATTCCAAGGTTGGCGGGGCGGTAAGTCCCCCTTTCTGTAAGGTTAGCGCAGGTGCTAATGGATGTTCGGTGTGTGAGTATGGATTGTGTGGAGTCCCTGGCTCTAGGCTCGTGTATTTTGGGAAGTCTGGATCGTAATCTGGTCAGCCTGTCCGAAAGGCATGGGGGAGCGAGTAGGGTAAGCTTGATTGTGGTGCTGGGCTCTGTGAGGGTGGGTGATGTGGTGCCTAGGCTGGTCAAGTTAAGGGGTGAGATGGGCAGGCATGCGGAATTGGTGATGTGGAGAATGGTTCTCAGTAGTATAGAGTAAAGGCCCGGGAGGAACATTGTGTGAGGAGGGTAGGGTGCAGTGTGTGTCCTGTCTAGGGTCGAAATCTAGCAGTAGGTGCGTAAGTGTAGTCAGTGCGGCCTGCTTGGAGTAGCCGAGTACTACCTAATCCAAGTAGCGCAAGGTTGCAGATTGGCATCTGACTCATATACAGGTATGCAAAGTGGCCATAGCAAGCGTTTGTCAATTAGCACAGCATTAGGTTTAGAATGGCGCCAGTGTACCAATTAACATCTTGGATCAGAGTAGCGCATGAGTTCAGAGTGGCGCATATATTCAGAATAGCGCCTGGATTGGGAATAGCACATAGGTCCAGAGTAACACTTAGTTCAAGATAACACCTAGATTCAGAATAACCCCTAAATTCAGAATAGCACTTAGATTAAACGTGACATGAGTTAGCAGATTAAGCACAACATTGAGTTTAGCGGCTATAAAAGTATGTTGCGCGGGGACACATTGGGCTGCAGGTCAACAGATCTAGAGGCAATTGGTGAGCAGATCAGCAGAACAAAGCAGATGGTCACAATGCGGTTAAAAATGGCAACTAGAATTGCATAGGGTAACTGAGCAGCAGTGAGGCACAGTGCAGTTATATGTTACAGGGTTGACTAGCGACACAATAGTCTAAATACGACTGAGCACCTATGTACTGGAAATGGCAGCAAGGGCATGGCTTGCTCAGAACCTTACAGGCAGACTAAATGCTAAAGTGCATCTAGATATTAAATGAGGTTTAACAGTAGTATTGAATAAGTAAAGCATTGCCATGCAGAGGTGTGTAAGGCAAAACCGTGCGATATGGCGTTTGGAGCGGCAGTATACAGAGTTGCTTAGTCAGTGTGATCCATCCATACATAACGCCAGACACAAAAGGGTTGCTGGAAGTAGTGAGTCGGTGCGAGTATAGCACTAGGCTGCATTGTTTATGAAACGATCTGCTGGTAAGGATGGGAGGGGCTTCTGGTTGGCTGTTACAAGTTTGACTTTAGCATTGTTAGTGGGGTGTCTCACCGTATTGGCAGCCGTCCTGGGGGGGGAGATAAGGTAGAGGCACGACGGAGAGCTTGGACCTGGAGCAGCCCGCAGCGCGGCACGCTCGGTCAGCTCAGTCAGCTGGCCTTTTTCCTAGGCCTTCTTCTGCAGTCCGGCTTCCGCCTGCCGGTGGTTGGACTGCAGCAAAGAGGAAGGCTGCCCCAATTGGCTGGCTCCTGGATGCCTGGTTCCTGGAGGACAGGGTCAGGCAAGTCGATAGACCACGGTGGCGGCCATCTTGGAAACGGGACACATCTCGGCACAAAAACGAACAAATCTGGAAGCTGGTAGGAGGGTAGGCAATGGGCCTTGGAGGGGCTGCTTGGCTACAGTTAGTGTGCCTGAGCTTACCTCTACTCCCTATGCTGGATGCTGCTGGGTACGCTCCTGCAGCACGAGGTAGGGCTGGGAGCTCCTGCTCCGGAGAAGGCGATGGTGTACTGATCAGCTCAGTCAGCTGGCCTTTTTCCTAGGCCTTCTTCCGCAGTCCGGCTTCCGCCTGCCGGTGGATGGACTGCAGCAAAGAGGAAGGCTGCCCCAATTGGCTGGCTCCTGGATGCCTGGTTCCTGGAGGACAGGGTCAGGCAAGTCGATAGACCACGGCGGCGGCCATCTTGGAAACGGGACACATCTCGGCACAAAAATGAACAAATCTGGAAGCTGGTAGGAGGGTAGGCAATGGGCCTTGGAGGGGCTGCTTGGCTACAGTTAGTGTGCCTGAGCTTACCTCTACTCCCTATGCTGTATGCTGCTGGGTACGCTCCTGCAGCACGAGGCAGGGCTGGGAGCTCCTGCTCCGGAGAAGGCGATGGTGTACTGATCAGCTCAGTCAGCTGGCCTTTTTCCTAGGCCTTCTTCCGCAGTCCGGCTTCCGCCTGCCGGTGGTTGGACTGCAGCAAAGAGGAAGGCTGCCCCAATTGGCTGGCTCCTGGATGCCTGGTTCCTGG
The DNA here is from genome assembly GCF_040938575.1 of Ambystoma mexicanum. Lineage (NCBI taxonomy): Eukaryota > Metazoa > Chordata > Amphibia > Caudata > Ambystomatidae > Ambystoma > Ambystoma mexicanum. Next base: position 866,553,606 of record NC_090937.1, read on the forward strand.
AGGACAGGGTCAGGCAAGTCGATAGACCACGGCGGCGGCCATCTTGGAAACGGGACACATCTCAGCACAAAAACGAACAAATCTGGAAGCTGGTAGGAGGGTAGGCAATGGGCTACAGTTATTGTGCCTGAGCTTACCTCTACTACCTATGCTGGATGCTGCTGGGTACGTTCCCGCAGCACAAGGCAGGGCTGCGAGCTCCTGCTCCAGAGAAGGCGATGGTGTACTGTACTAATTGATTCTTTTTTGTTTGTGGTACTTGATGAAGTATTAGTTTCTTTTACTCTCTTTGGAGGATTTGCAGTGACGCACTGTTGCATTTCTGTTTGATTTAGTTTTCTTTTACAACGTTTTAGTTTTTGTGGAGCAGAATATGTGTTTAGATGGGGAGTGTATAGTGAGCGAAGTCTATTATATTCTAAAATGCAAGGAATATCAGGGTTTACTTTACTTGCATCAAAGTTGATTGGAAATAGACCGTCAAGTGTACGTAAGCGTGATAGTGCTACGTAGCTCATGCCTTCTTTAAAGACTGTGTTACCAATATCTATCATTGCTTTGTCTAGGGTAAGACCTTGTGATTTATGAATCGTGACTGCGTATGCAAGAGTTAGAGAAAATTGTTCTCTGCGTACATACATATCTTTGAAGAGAAGGAATCTAGCTGTTGAGCGTCCTATCCGTTTTACTTCTGAAAGTTTGTCAAAGAGTATATTGGCAAACTGAATTTTGTTGTCACGTGGGTATGTTTGAAAGTCAACAACTGTACCCAGTGCTCCATTAACTAGTCCTTGGTCCACGTCAAGGTTACGTTTAAGCATTACTCTGCAATTTAAGGATAATTTTAACATCTTTTCTAAGCCTGCTGTGTTTGAGATTGATTTTTCTAAATTATTTAGTCTTGTTGTGGCTTGGTCACACATGGGTAGTGTCATACCATGTACATCTAGTTTGTCTGTGGCGCTAATTTCCATAATTGGTTGCATTTCTTTACTTAACATTATTTCATTGAATTTGAGAAAGCTTGCAAGAGTTGGCATTAAGGCCATACAATTGACATTTTTGTGGGCTAATTGTTCCATAACATCTGTAGCACATGCATTATCGCCATAAAGTGCATTAATGTGCCGGGTTTTCAATGTTGCTTCTGCTTCTTTAGAAAGTATACCAGCTCTCAAACTTTTTAAAATGTTGGCATAAGTTAGATCTGCAGATTGGCGCATGTTTTCTGTTAATTCTCTGTATTGGAAATGTTGCCAAAGGTTGACATTTCCAATGCTGCCAACAGTTTTACAGCAGAGTTTGTGCCCTAATGTTTTAAAAATAGGTTCACCTTTTACTGGTGTTAATTGAAGCAGATCTCCAAAAACAATAATGTGTTTTCCTGCAAAGAGCTCTTCATAGTCTGTTTTGAGTACTTCTTGTAATCTGAGGTGAATCAAAGCTAACATCAGGTTGGAGACCATGCTCACTTCATCTATTAGTAGCATTTTCATTTGTTTCAATACTCTGCATAATTCCATTGCAGCTTCTGCAGAAAGTTTGTAATAGTCTAATTTGTTCTGGTGTTCTACTGGTAATAGTAGTAATCGGTGTAATGTAACACCACCTATGTTGTAGGCAGCTAAACCTGTGGGGGCAGTGACAACAGCTGACAGTTTGTTGTTTGTCAATTGTTGAAGGAACTTACTAATGATTTTGATTAGGAATGTTTTGCCAGAAGCAGCTTCACCACTGACGTACAGTAGTATAGGTTTATAATTATGGCAGGAACATTCTTTATTTTCATGTTTTACACCATGTGCAATTTGTTTTGTTACTTCTTGAAAAATGCTACTTTGCTCATTGTTTAGTTTTGATTGTAGTATAGTTAAGTCTTCCTTATCTTCATACTGACACATGGTGTTTTCTACTTCTTTAATAGCTAATTCTGCCTCATTTGTTATTAGTGGTTCTCCCAGTGGTTCTTGGCTTCCTGTTACAGAAGGTTGACTACTGTCAGGAGTATCCTTATCTAGTTGGGCTTGGAGTTCTTCTTCATGTTGCTGTTCATTGTGCAACATTGTTTTGTACTGTGTAAAGTTTACATCAGTTATAGTGCTTTCATTTGCTTTGAAAGCATCCTCATATGAGTCATAGTTATCTAGTAATTGTTCTTCTTTTCTCCATGGTTTGAAGAGTTGTAGCAGGGACATGTAATATACTTCTTTATGTTGAGGAGTCTTCAATGACAATTTGATATGATTAATTAAATTCGGTTTAGTGAGTTTAACTAAGCTGCCTTCACAGTCTGTCACTCTATATTTACCTTTTTTTTCATCAGGTTTCATATTATTTTTGTATGTGTAGTTTTGGGCTATTTGGTATAGACACATGTTTTCCAAAGTATTACTTCTGTTTGGGTAGTATGTGTCCAATAAATTGTTTTTTAAAATGTCTTGGTTGTTGGGATCATGTTTGGCTATTGTTTCTATATCTTCATATGATTTTAGAACTCTTTTTCTCGATTTTGCTGGACCAAGACTTAGCCATACTATATTTTCAGATTTACCATACAATGAAGTACCAGTTAAACGATCAGCTGCTTCATAAGATCCACATTCTCTATGGGTGAGCATTTTTATGCCCAAGCTGTATAATTTCTGAGATACTGTTTTATCGGATGACAGGTCATTCAAGAGGTCTTGGAGCTCTGTCTTTTCTGCTTTAGTTAAGTATGCTGTGACATATCGTGCAACTGCAGTAGAATTGTCTGCAATGTACTGCAGATCTATGTTTGCATTCCATAAGTGGGCAATGATTGCATTATAATCATTGATATATTTTTCTTCTTCTTTTCTTTTTATGTAATATGTATTTTTAGGTGACTTACCTTTAACACTATGGGCCTCATTACGACCCTGGCGGAGAGGGTTTTACGCCAGCGTAGTGCATGGCGTACCTCTCCGCCATACTACGAGTTCCCGTAGCGCCATGGCGGCCTTTTCCGGCTGGTTTTACCAGGCGGAGAAAACCATGGCGCTACGGGACCTCGTTGTTAATTACGCCACCGTATTTTACGGTGGCGTAATTAACTCCTTCCCCACTCCCATTATACCCTATGGGGCAAAAATGGGAATGGGGAAGGGTAAAATGGGGAATGGGGATTCACCGCTCCGCCAAGGTCGGAATGGGGCGGTGAATCCGCCAACCCCCATGGCGCTATCGGCGGCTTTCCGCCATGCTTCGCGGTGCATTTAGCACCGCGAAATCCGCCTGGGTCGTAATGAGGCCCTATGTCTAACTGAAGACATGAGGTTGTTTACTTGACCTGTATTTGTAACTGGTCTAGGGAAACCAAATCGGCATTTGGTGTAGTATTTGCCTTTGTTTTTGTATTTGCGACGACAATATTTTCCACATTTGTGTCTTTGAAATTGTAAAATTTGTGCATGAAGTGGCTTCTGATGGAATTTCACAAGTGACATATTTTTCAATAAACTGTAAAACAGTGGCATCACTGTCTTGACCAAATTTAGGAGCATCTTTAATCCATAAAAGCATGTGGATATGTGGTGCTCCTCTGGCTTGGTATTCTTTTCTCCAAAAGAAGTGTTGCACTTCTCCAAGGGGAGGAACAGTTTTATTACAAATAAAATATAGCATAGCAATGAAGCGATGGTGAAAATATCTTGAAACATTAACAGGATCCAAATAACAAAGTTCTCCAGGTGTTAGAATATCTATGTTTGTTTTGTTTTTATTTGATATGCGTAGGAAATCATGTAAATCTTCCCAGGCATATTCTGCACAACTTAATGTAACAAACCAAGTGGGTGGGCCAAGGTTTCTGATCATACAACGTACATCTCCATGACGTCGAAACCAGTACTCTTTAGTACCATGCATATTTGCTAATAGATTTGTAATATTTGACTGTAAAACCTCATCCTTTTGTTGCACTTTCTCTAATAATTGTGTAGCTGTCATATTTTGAAAGTGTGATCCTGATTTTAATATGTGTGCAACTCCGTAACATAAAGTTGCTAGTTCACTTTCAAAGAGTAGGTGGAATATGTATTCCACATTTTGTCTAAATCTGGGATCTTCAGAATACATTTGTATTGAGCGGTATTCTGAAGCTGATATTTGAATAGGTCTATCATCATACCTTCCTCCTTTGCCAGTAGGAAAGAGTAGAGGAAAAGCACGTGCTTCTATACTTTTTTCCCATATACTGATTGGCGATCCTTTTGTTTGACGCATTTGGTAAGTTTCCAGTACATCTTGTACGGTGTCATTACAGTGCAAAGGATGAATTGTATAATGGTCTAAAGTATTTGATATTGTAGCAGGATCTAGTAGCTCAAATTGACCAGCTTCTTGTGTTTCTTGAATTATTTCAGTTGTATCTTTCAAGTTTTCTTCAATATTAATTTCTTTGTAATATTCATTATTCTCTTTAAGATATTGGAAGGCTTGTCTAACTTTATATAAATCTACCAACTGTTGCCATATTTTTTTGTCTTTTGTAGGTACTCCATTTACTAATATAATTAAAGATTGCTGCATTGGACGTTGCACTCCTAGAGTATGCACATTCTCTTTTAGATTTAATGGTAAATAAACTACTTTTCCACGAATGCCTTTTACCAATTCAGAGGGAGGTAATTTTGCTGTTTTTGGTTGAAGGCGTATTATTGCTTGAAATGGGTGTTCTGTTTGAATTATGATGCTCTCATATAAATTAAGTTGTTGTAGAGGTTTTGGTACTGGGTATAATTCCAAATTATTTGTGATAGAACGTGAAGGAGTTTGGTTGTTGTCAAGTTTTGTAGTGCAATATCTGCAAAGTATTAAGGGCTCAGTTATTTCATATTTGTTTTCTGCTACAAGGTAGAGAGCTAATTCAAACCATTTAGAATCTTCATTGTCTTCTATTTTGTATGATAGGTCCACAGTTTTTGTGTTACTTTTATAAAAAATTCTACGGCAACATACACATACATGGTTTGGTACTTCAGCTGATGTACTTTTAAATTTTAGTATTTCTTTTTTGTATGCGTTTAGCAAAAGGTTGCCATGTGTAGAATTGTTGCTTAATTGGTTTAAAGCTATTTCATTCTGTAAATGGCTTTCACTTCCAAAATATTTTTGCTGGATATAGTGAATTTCTTCAAGTAGGTCTTTTGCTGTACCATGTAGACGGATGTTATTTAACTTTGCTGGTGCTAAAGCAGGACATTTAGCATAGTACAGTTTATAGACTAGATTTCTTATAGTTGAATGATGTGTTGATATCCTTTTGATATCATGGAAAGTGGTTTTACAAGTAGGTCCTGTAATGCAGGCCAATGAATGTCCTTGTAGTCCTGTGTACTTGAGCACTGGAAAGGTATCTATATTTTGCAGTAATTTAATTTTGATTTTGTCTTTGCTTTTCAAATATTTATTGAGGAATTGGCGTAAAGATTTGAAACATTGTTTGAGAATGTTACACATTGACGTGCATGGCCATTTGTACACTAGACGTTCTGATTCAGTTGAATGGAGGGGTAATTCTAAGTTTTCAGGGCATATTTTTGTAAGAAGTACTTCTTGTTCCATTATGGTATTATTCACTTTTTCATAACCTCGACCACTGCTATGTATGGCAATTGTATTCGTTTGCTTTTGTTTGTACGCTTTTTCATTAAAATATGGTTCTGTGCTTGTAGTGTGATTCCATTCACCTCCGCTGATACTTAAGAAGTTCTTTCTGTTGATATTTCGCTTATTGAGAAGCCTTTTTTGTAATTTAGTTATTAGTTTTGTTAGTGGTTTCATTTTGTTTAACAGTAAAATAAACAAATTTATCTTGAGAAGAATTGCACTGTCCATCAATGCTTCTAAGATTAATTTCCTACGATAGGTTTTAAGCTTTGAACCTGATTTCTCTCCTGTTTTTATAAGATTTTGAAGGACTTTGTGACGGTATATTTTGGCTAAAATACTTTTCTTGGTATGCTTACTTTGCACTATATTAAAATTTGAAGAGGTAGTTTTATCTGTACTGATAGCTGATTTTCTGTTAATTGTTTTTTGGTTTGTTTTACATTTTGATAGAGGAAGCGAAGTTGTTGTACTTGAAACTTCTTGTGTTTCACTAAATGATTGTATTAGCTGTTTTGTTTCAACTTTTTTTACAAATTCTGCTAGAGATGGATGCTTATGTTGGACACCTTTATTTCCATTTGCTCTACTTTTGCGTTGCTTTCTACAGACTTGACTTTTGGTAGGCATTCTTTAGGGTCTGTTGAAAAAAATAAAGAAGATATGGGTTGGGGCGTTCTGGAATGTATGTGTGCTGTGTGCATGAGTGTTTGAGTAAGATGATAAAGATGTATGTAATGGTGTGTGATTGTGCATTGGGAACTAAAACTAGTAGGGATAGATATTCTTGAATTTATGTGCTACTAAACTGGGGTTCAGATGACAAAAAAAAAGTAAGCTAGTGGTGTGGAAAAGTACAAATAGTAAATCTAATGTATACAATTAAAACAGTTGTTTGTTCTATAATATGAAAATTGTAGTGGTTCAGTTGGGTAATTTGTGTGTCCAAAAATAGAAATTTGTGGGCCATTCTGGCTGTAAATCGCTGTTTAAGACATGGACATTTTTGGACAAAATGGTACAAAATCTCTATTTTTAGAAACCGAAATAGCTCATATTAACATTATAGTATATTTGATTAATAATACAAATATTATGGTGATATTTTACTTACTTGTTTTATAAATTAACAGGTAACTTCTTAGTTTTTCTTTCTTCTTCGAATTCGGCTGCTTCTTTTCAGGAAACTCGTCTTCACTGCAATTGTAAAAGCTTCAAATTAGTAACTTTGTTTGTATATAGCACTGTTTTTAATTTAGATATTGATTTCTTTAATTGAAATCCTCAGTGCCTTCTGTAAAACCATTAAACTAATTTATTTACATAAGATACATTGCATCAGTTCAGTACATATGATATGTTCTTAATGAACAAATTGTATTGAATGACTAACTGTAGCAAAAAAAAAATATCTTTACTATGTCTTGTGAAATTTATAATATATTAGTGAATACCACTATTTCTGTAAGTAAACTGTTCTAGGTAATAGCGCCTCAATGTCATGTCTAATTTAAAGTAATTAAGTAAATAAATAAATAAAAACAAAAAATATGAAATTGTATAAGTATTTTTATAAAGGTTTAAACATAGATTGTGTTTGCATGCAATTTTGTTTGAATATATGTAGTCTATATATTTTATTTAAAAAATGTTAGTTTAACATGATTTGAGTGTGTGTGTATAAAGAAAGTAAATAGTATAAAGGTTTATAAGTGATAGTTGATTTTAAGAAATTGAAAAAAGTACAGTAAATTCATTTTACAGATTTTACAAGGTAAAAGTCTGTTTGAAAATGTGTTCATCTACTATACAGAAAATATGCATACCTGAAGTTTGTGTTCATGCATATGGATATGCATGGAGCTGCAAGTAGAAATCTTGAAGACTTGTACAGTATTTCTGGTAGATGCTGCTTGCCAATGATATGACACTTGTACTCTACTAGAGATTCAGAGTACATTTGCATTGCTGATCTATGATGATGCAGTTAGATGTAGAGGTTTTGAATGTGATTGGTGCATGTTCATGTGATTTTTGAGGTACATCCAATGAGGGAATGGCAGAGAGAGTGTAGTGGAAATGGTAGAAGGGCTGTACATGTTACAATATGTCCGCGGACATGGCGGTAGTTCGCGGACATCGGGAGTTGCATCTGCGGATTTTTGGGTTCAGAAGTCATGCAAATGAGAATAAGCACTGAAAGGGATTGGTCAGGAAAGTTTGGTGGGTGTGTTGTGCCAGGAGAGATTTTCTCAGATACTCTTTTTTCTGAGAGAACAAAAGATAGCTATGGCTGTGTGTTTCAGAAAACAGATTGTTTGGATTTTAGTGGATACATTGGTTGAAGGTGCATGCAGAAAGCTGTGGAGTAGCTGTAGATCTTGGATTCCCACATTTGCAATTTGCTATGAAAGAAGGACTTAGGAAGGGTATGGACATGTTTCCTAATTCTCAAGTGATATTTTCACGGATTGCGCAGAGACAAATGTGGCTTCGTTCTTCTTCATTTGGTCCACAAATGGAAAAAGCAAGGTGCAATGTTAATAAGGCTGTTTGAGCCTTTCTAAGAGATTTTGGCATGTCTTGTTTTCACAATGAAAATATTATGTTTTGTAGTACATACATTTTTCACAGAGATGGAGTCCATCTTACTTATGCTGGCAATCAGATTTTTCTGAGAAATGTACAAAATGCATTGCAACCTTTTTTGGAATTACAACAACGATTTTGAAGTAGATGTTAAGCATTTACAATTTTTGACTTACAAACACCACCCAAAGGCTCTTTTCAGAGCCACCACTTCTTTCCATGGAAAATTACAATGTTTGTGATGGAGTAGCAACCCAATTTTTTTAATGTTCGCGAACTGTCCGCGGACTTCTAAAAAATACAAAGAGCCCTGCTTCATTTATTTTCACTTCTATTTTTTAACTGGGAAAGGCGGCTCTGAAAAGAGCCTTATTTTTTTTTGATTTTTGTAATTTTGTATTTTTTTTGGTTTTTCAGACACGACATACTAGGAGAGGAGGGTAAAGGAGGTTAAAGGGGGGGACACCAACCACAGGGATAAGAAAGGGCGAGCTGAGAGAGGAAGATGTAGAGTGGGTTTGATTTGGGTAGTGAGTAGGTCTTCTCGTGCTCTGAGACGATAGTCTCAAAAGCAATCCGAAGTCGCTCCCCCCTGCAGAGTACTGTGCCACAGTACATACATACAACTGTGACCCTCGAAAGGTAAGGGTCATCAGCATTCTGTATGGCCTGTGAGGCAGCTTGAGGAAGACGCTGTCCCACAGAGGTGGTCCTTGTGGTGACAGGATCAGAAACAGAGGATGAAGTAGAGGAAATCAACCTGCTACGTTCTTCGCAAGGTACAACCCTGCGAATAGCCCCAGAGTGAAATGACCTCAGGTGTCGCTTCATAGTAGTGGTCCCAAAGCTGTACTTACCGTGCTTCCTGCTACTGAGTATCATTTTGCACTCATTGCAGGTAACACGGTTCGCACGAGCCTTAGGAACATTACCATGAATGGTAAATAACCGCCACACCCAAGACTCACGCCTAGTGCGGTTAGTAGGGTTTTCCTCTACCTCATTCTCATCATCCTCTTCTTCCTCCTCCGCATCCTCACTCCTGTTCCCCTCTTCAGGCCCTTGGGGAGGTGATGGTGGTGGAGGGGGTGGGGGTGGTGCTGATGTCATCTTTGATGTCCTGGGTGTTAGTCTTAGCAGTGCACGGTGGTGGCGCGAGTTATGGTTGCTTAGCTTACCATAACTGGCGAATTTCAAGGGTTTTTCGGTTTTACTTGGAACCATAACGTCCCTTTAACAAAGTTTTTTCACTGAATTTCATAGGTTTTTAGTAGCGCAACTTAACCATAACGTCCCCATTTTTGAGAGTGAGAGGGGGTGAATTAGCAATACATTTCTCCATCTGTGAACATCACATATATTATTCCACCAGTCTTTTATGGAGATTTTGGTCAAATCTTTCCAGTTAGAGGTATAAACTTTTTGCAAGAAGTATGAACAGGTAAAAAATAACAGAAGACGATTTGATTTTACGCTCACTGAAAGGCAGGCTAAAACATAGGATATTGGTTAAATTTAATGTAATGAAGATTTTAAAGATCTGTCAAAGAAAAGTCCAGACATGGTTTCAGAAAGTTTTTACCAAGGGGCAATCAAAAATATATATCTTAAAGATCCATAAATCGAATGACAGGGCCAGCATCAATAATTATCTGCCAATTTTGATGAAAAGAGCTTGTTGGGAGTCCTAAATGCTCTGTGCATGACAAAGTAAAGGGTCTGGGTTAGATTTGCAGATGTGAATATCTCTTTAATCTTGGACCATATCATGAACCACAGCTCATTCCCAACGTACATTTCAGAGTCTTTTTCCCATTGTAATTCAGATGACCACAAATTATTGGGGGTTCTTTCTGACATTATAAGTTGGATGCTTTGATGGCGTCAGGAGATTATGTGATACACATTCTAAACGGGTCTACAAGTAGTTGCGGGGAATCATTTCTACTACTAGCACCTAAAGATGCATTAATTAGATTAAGGTATTGACTGAGAGGAAATGTTGCAATGAGAATTTGGTTTTAAATTCTTCTGCAGAAAGGATATTACCTCCCACAATTATTTGATCAATAAACTTAACACCTTTATTAATCCAGACTTTGCAGAATATCATTTATAGTTATATATGTATTGCACCAAATAAAGGGAGAGAAAGCCGCAGCCGGCTTATTGATTTGATGAAACAGAAAGTCCTTCTCTTATGAGCTAGTGAGGCAAATTGTTTTAGAAAAGCCCATCTTGGATCCATTGAAAAGATAAATTATGTCTTTGATATCAAAACAAGAAACTTTTCAACAGTTAGCCAGGTAGGTGGGTTAATGTCAACATTAACAGGAACCTGTTTTCGGCTTCTATGAGAACAAAGGATCTATGATGAATTTTGAAATTAGAAAAATTAACAACATCATTGGCATATGGATATTTTTGTTTGCTAGAAGCAATTCTGTTTGTTTTCTTGGGACCCCATAGAAAATCAATAAGTATCGTGTGACTTTTAAATCTTTTTGGCTTCTTTCTTTCTTTTAGTTACAAATGAGATAACATATCCCCGTAGGGCTGCCTTATAGGCATCCCAATTGTTGGCCAGGAAGGTGTCATCATCTTCGTTAATATGAAAGAAAAAGACATGAAATTCGAGAAAGGATATTGAAAATTGATGTCCTAAAACAGTGAGTTGTTAAATCTCCATCTGTTAATGTGGTTTGTAACGCATCCCAATTCTATATTAGTAATTACGGTAGAATAGTCTGATATTAATGAGTATTCAATAGTAGAGTCAATTATTGTGCAAATTAAAGATTTGGAGACACACATGTAATCAATGCGCAATAGCGAGTGATGTGGGAAGGAGTGAAAGGAGTGAAATGAGTGAAAGGAGAAAGGAGAAGTAAAGGTCTGTGGAATGTGAGAACTTCCATGTGTTAACAGCTCCAATTTCCACTAAACATTTTGTAAATTCAGTATGTGATGTGTTGCGTTTGAATTGACATGCAGATCTTCTGTCAAGAAAGGGACCGATAACATTATTAAAGTCCTCACATATGATCAAATTGGGAAGATCTGATTGTACAATCATTTGCTTTAACGCCCTCCAGAACTTGGGGTCAGGGTTAGTGGACCCAAACACATTCTGAACTGAGCCAATTTGAGAATTAATTAATACGTTAGTATACAATCCATCTATCATTAGTATCTGGTCCTTATGTAGGACCTGATAATTAGTACCCTTTCTCATTAAAATTGCCACGCTGTTATGTTTACCATCAGCCTGACTAGCCAATACCTCACCTACCCAAAATCTCTTCAATTTCATGGATTCCTGGAATAATAGATGCATTTATTGCAGGCAAGCAATAGTTGGCTTGAATCTATTAATGTGAACTCGGACCCTTTTTCTTTTAATCAGGCTGTTATGACCTTTAACATTCCATGTTATACACTTCAGGGCCATAATCTATGAATGAATAAGAGTAGTAATATGAACACAAAGTAAACATTCAGAATCAGTCATAATCAGAATGGTTTTCGCTTATACAGAGGTGTGCGTAATCCGAAACAAAGGAAAAATGCAAATTACATTTTATAAAATGTTAAAAATGGGTATAAAAACAAAAATAAAAGGAAAAATAAAAAGAGCAACATTGCGACATCTGACAGAGGGTGTTGTTGAGTATAAACTTGTGGCTTGGTTGTGCTTGAAACATTCCCACCTGGCTGATATGAGGAAGTGAAAAAGAGAAAAATTAAAAGTATCCAAGATTAGAGTCACAATGCAAAGTGCAAAAGGGGGTGCCCCATCCCGAAAGGGTGGAACAGCAAACAAAAATCAGATAACAATACTGCTCCAGAAGATTGTTAGATTGACAGTTCCAGAAGGATGATTATTCGAAGGAAACTCCTTTGGGGGTGAGTCATAAGACAGAGACCGGTGAGGAGAGAACGAAGATCATGTGTGACTGGCATTGCCTCTATCCATCACTTCCATCTTTTGCCGTCTTATGTAGTTCTTTAAGTTAGTTGGGTCCTCAAATGAAGACATCTTACCATTAATGGTGACCTTAAAATTGCATAGGTTGATCAAAACTATATCTAGCATTTAATTGCTTGAGCGCAGGACGATATGACAGTAGGTTGTTTCTCCGCTGAGCAGTAATTTTGGGCACATCTTGTGAAATAAAGATCCTGTGGCCGTTCCAGATGAGATGTTCTATTCCTTTAGCCTTCTGCAGTGCAGAATCAGTTGGAGTTGGGTCTACTCAAGAAGCAAGAACATTATTGTTCTTGGTGAGTTTTTCTTATATGACTCTTCACTTTTAGGTCCAATTCTATGGGCCCTTTGACTCTTAAGAGGAATGGATGGCTTTGGATTCAAGATGCTTGGGAGAGCAACATCGTCCCCTTCCACTCCTTCTGGAAAATCAAAGATGCAAAGATTAGTTCTACGATTCTATTTTCCAGGTCTTCATGTTGTTCCTGTAGGGTAAGTATGTATTGCTCCATATGAGCAACTCTGTTAGCAACGTCTTCAGCCCTACTAACTCTATTTTCTACTTCTTCAATTCTGTTCTAAAAGCTTACCCATCTTTCATCTAATTGCTCAAGGTTGGTGTTAGTGCTCTCCATAAATGGTTTTGGAGTTGGATATGGGGCCGAGAATTACACCTATTGAAGTAGTTTGGGGAAGAAACTAACTAAAAATAAAGCCCCAGAACCTCCCTAAATTAGCTGAAACATATGGTACTTATATCCTAGAGAACCCAGAGTCACTAGACTATATATGGCTACTGAAAGAATTTGAAATTCAAGTCAGCCAAAGACAGATAGCTAGAGTGTTAGGATACATGCCTACTCTAAAGAGCTCGTTGAAAGATGGAAACGATATAGAAGAGATCTACTGGTACAAAAAAATCGGCGAGCATAGACCAATTGGAATGTATAAGGAAATGCAAAAAATCCTATAAGAACTGGGTTAGATGATCACGAGCAAAGCAATTACAAGTGAACACCAAACAAAATGCTAGCCTCTGTCCGGGTAAATAACTCTAGAAGTCTGTGGTAAATTATTATCAAAGGTGATGACTTCCAAACTGCCCTTATTACAAATCAAGTCTCAAGGGATCATTGGGTTAACCGCTATGAGACCCTTTTTAAAAAGACAAATGACTATAGTGACTTAGAGGAACTGAGAGCCCCTGTGTCTAAAGAATGGGCCCTGAGCTTTGACTGGGATGATATATCAACAATAATAAAAAAGCTCTGCTCATCTAGAGCAGCCGGCACTGACGGAGTCACGAATTTCATGCTCAAGCAAAATAATGAGGAGTGGATGGAAATAATATATCTTCTCTTTAGACAGGTAAGGGAAACTAGATCTATACCTTTATCCTGGAAAGAAGCTATAATTGTGCCTATATATAAGAAAGGAGATTGTGGGGAGCCCGGAAATTATAGGCCAATTGCCCTATTAGATTCAATTGGGAAGATCTTTGCATCGCTCCTCTTAAGAGATCCTAAAGCCTGGGCAAAGGAAACCGACATCCTGGACAAGCGCCAAATGGCCTTTGTAAGTGGTGTAGGCACATTGTTAAAGTTGTTCATATTGAACCTTCTAAAACAGAAAGGCCTTGAGATCTATCTTGGATTTATTGATCTCAAAAAAGCATTTGAAGGGATTAGTCGGCAGTTATTATGGCAGGAATTTAGGAAGTGGAATTGTCCTAAAGATTTACTAGAAGCAATACAAGCCTTATACTCAAATACCACGATCCAAGTGCAACTAACAAGGGATGGATCCATTACAAAGAAGATACCTACATTCAGGGGAATAAAGCAGGGATGTGCACATGCACCATTTTTGTTTGCTCTCGACCTAGCAGACCTGTTTGAATCTCAAATGAATGTTAGAGCTTTCCCTCTAAGGATCGTGACAGCCACCATATCATGGATCATCCAGGCGGATGATCTGGTCTTTAGAGACAAATTGCCGAGTTTAAAAAATATTTGGATTCCAACGGCATGAAAATGAATATTAAAAAATCAATGGTATTGGTGATGAAATCAGCGCGCGGAGCCCAGGAAGGAAGGCAATTTTCAAATGGAAGATCGAAAATCAGAGTCTGGCAGTGGTCGACTCAATTCTCTATCTTGGAGTAATGATCAAGAAATTATTAAAGTTAACAAATCAAGGGAGATACATCGACAATATGGAACTTTCTCCATGATCCCCATAATCACTTTTTATAAACAAAAGGTGCAAGCAATGAAAACCTATGGGGCAGAGTCATTTCTGAATTTCTCCTAGAAGACTTGGGAAGTTTTTGAAGCCTTCTTTTGGAAAAGAATTTGGAAACTGCCAACTTGCCTGCCAGCATACTTAGATATGAACTATGGCTCCACTCAATGTCTTCAGTAGTTACGTGGAAAACAATCTATGTGTTCCAAAATGCATCCCAGACTCTATCCCCGCCCCTTTTGGGATTGTGGGAGAACCATATTTTCAACTGGATAAAAATCTCATTAATGGAAATCTGAGTGTGAAAACTATCTGAAGCTTCATAACATCAATCTGGCGACTTTAAAACAAATCCGGAAAAGGTAAAGATGAGACTGAAAGAGAGAGACTCTAGACTTGAAAAGTGACAATAAATTCTGTGCTAATATCATATGGGAACGGAAGTCGTTAAACATATTACCATCCTTCTTCCAAAAATTCTCATCGCCATACTTCAGAGATCTGCTCGTGCGATATAGGTTGAATATGTTGCCTTCTAAAGAGGTGCAGCTGCAAAGAAAACAGATAACACGAGGAGAAGCAATCTGTAGATATTGTAAAGATCAAGACTCTGTGGAAACCATCTGTCATATGCTGCTAAGCTGCCACATGCTTGGGGAGGTCAAGGAAAGGTCCATAGGTGATAATCTGGAATTCTGTGATCAAACCATGACCGAAGAGTATTGGGAAAGGTTAATGACGGTGGCCAAAATTGGTAGCACTATTGATGCCCTGAAATTTGTGATATTGGTTCTGAATGATTTAAGCCCGACGCTCTACCCAAAGTGGGAAGTATAATGAATCGCTCAGAGGGCGAAGGGCATGGCTATAATTCCCTTTTCGGTTACTTGAATTGGTCATTTGTTATTCGGACTACATTTCTATAGACTTTGTATTTGTCTTATATGTTAAAGGTTTAAATGTGATTAACTAATAAAACATAAAATAAATAGTTCAGAGTGCTTTTATTTCACATAAAATAGCCTCCATATTTAATACCAAGGTTGTTTGAGTAGGAGGGGTGCAACTTTTAGGCCTTTTTAATGTGACCATTGCTGTCCCTTTGTTAGCAGAGCCTTTTGCTTGATTTTTTTGCGAAGACGCATTGAGAGGTGGGTCCAGGCAGCAAGGGGGGTCTTGATAATCCACCAGGAACGTTGCAGTCGCTTCATCTTCTGTTATGTCTAAATGATAAGGTCACCACATATTATCCGTATATGCCTGTTGGAAAGAAGTTATTTGTGGGGGAGCATGTATAAGGTGCAGAGAATTACAGTACGCAGTTTTCTTATTAAGAGTTTATTTGCTCAAATAGTAATTTGTAAACGATGATTTCATGAATATTGTTGATAGCTGCATTAATGAAGGGCCAAAAGTAACTTGATTGATGTTTTCTTACTAATATCCATTTTTAAGGAGACATTTACTAATATTTTTTAATTGTTTTATTAATTGTATATGATTGTACAAAACCTTTACA
The DNA here is from genome assembly GCF_040938575.1 of Ambystoma mexicanum. Lineage (NCBI taxonomy): Eukaryota > Metazoa > Chordata > Amphibia > Caudata > Ambystomatidae > Ambystoma > Ambystoma mexicanum. The sequence goes on from NC_090937.1 coordinate 866,569,577, forward strand.
ATAATCAAACAAGGATACATCATAGAAATTGTATATCAATATTACCACAAATCTCTTCCTTGAATGATGAAAATGTTTCAGAGATGAAATAAAAAAAACTGGGAAACAGTTAAGAGAGGAAGTTAAAGAGAACAGAGTGGAAATAAAATGAAAAATAAAAAAATCAAATATTATGAAACAAATCCATAATTTAAAAAAAAGATCATTGTCATGGGTTGGGTATCAAACAATTGTGCCTATATAGATCAAGAAACAGTTCAGTGGAAATGGAGTTTGTCCTTCAGTGCTATATTTTTGTAGTGAGACTGTACAATGTATAATGTCACTTGTTAGGACTTCCACTGTATTTGTTGTTAAAGCCGTGTCATGTCCCAAAGTTAGTCTATTCCTGAACATTTTTGACCATATTCTTTCGCGGCTGTCCACAAATCTGTCAAACAGGGCTGTTATTATGTTCCTAGTTCCCTCACAGACCATCAAAAGATGTCTTAGAGTTTGTTTTGCTAGATTCTTACAGATTTCACATAGTTTTTGGGCAATTTCTCCTTGTCCCCGTCTGTCCAGGATCTATCCAATGTGAATCAGGTTTAAACGTATTTGGAGAAAATGATTTCTTATTTTCCAATCTGGGAATTTCACTAGGTATTTTGAGAGATTTCCCATTTTTTTTCTACCACCAGAAATGGATTTGAGATGTTTGAGGACGCATATCTTCGATTGTTTTAATCCTGTCCATTATTTCTATAGCCTTTATATTTTTTGTTGGATTTTCTATCAATGTTTCCAAGTTTGTATCGGCCTTCCCCAAAATAAAAAATAAAAATGACTCTTAACTCCAAATTAGATAACATCTGTGATTTGGAGAGTTTTAGATGAACCTTGATGTCAACATATAATGTATTTGGTTATGCAGTCGTAATCAGCCGAAAGACAGAAATGAGTCGCCAGTCTGCCAATTATCTCAAAGATTTCAGCCATAGCTCAAATCGCAGACAGCACATTGAGAGGATTATTGGGAGTCCGAGGTCTATATTCAAAATGAATCCTTCTAGTTTTTGCCAGTCCGTTCTCCAGAATAGAGGGTTGGCCTCCAGCCCATAGAGGACTACTGGGACTACCTTGGCCACATAGTATTTGATCCGAGGTAGGATTGAAAATGTGCAATACTTAAAGTACACTTTTTTTATTTGTGGTATCAGCTACATAATTTTCCCCTTTATTCCTAATTCCACTCTGCTTACCTATGGTGATGCGTGGATCACGTAGCCCAGATATACTACTTCCTCTGCCTTTGGTATGACCTGGTTTTCTAGGGACCATTGGGCATAATGGACCTTCTTTCTAGCTTGTCTAAAGACAACTATTTTGGATTTTTCTGGGTTGATCGACAGGCTGTTCTCTTTGGCATACTCCTAGTTTGGTCAATAGACATTGTAGTCCAATTGCTGTTTTGTCCAGCAGGACAATATCATCAGCGTAAGTTAGCCAGCAGATTTGACTTCCATTTATTTCTGGGCTGGCCAGTGCTGATGGTTCCAGGTAGTTGCCCATTTCTTCCAAATATAGGTTGAAGGAAAGAGGCGCACCCAAGCAGCCTTGTCTTACTCCTCGAACTACCCTGATGGGGTCTGATTGGTGTCCTTGTTCATCCAGTCTCACTCTTAGTGTAGTTTCTCTGTGTAACTCCACTAGTATTGGTAGAATGTGGTCAGGAATTCCCCAGCTCTGTAGTTTTTGCCAGAGTCGGTTCCTGTCTACCTGGTCGAAAGCTTTTGAAAGATCTACCAAGGCTCCATACAATGGTAGATCACTTTTTCTCCTGGCTTTCTCACTAATGATGTTTAGAACTAGCCTGTTTAGTGCTGTTGATAGTCCTCTTTTGAAACCTGTCTGGAATTCGGAGAGTATGTGCACCTTTTTAACCCATCTTTCCATCTCATTCGGAAGAAGCCTCATGAACAGCTTGCGTTCAATGTCAAGCAGAGCGATTGGGCGATAGTTTGCTGGTCCTTGTTGATCGCCTCTCTTAAAGAAGGGGATAACTATTGCCCTTTTCCATGATGTAGGCAGTGTTTGTCTCTTTAGGATCTCTTTGAAAAGCCAGTACAATAATTTTGACCATATGGCTATGTTGTTCTTTAAGACTTAGTATCTCAGGCCATACGGGCCTGCGGCTTTAGAACATGAAGATTTTGTTATTGCTTCTATGAGTCTTCCTCGTCAAAGTGCAACTGCCATTGGCCTTCAGCGCAGATCTTTTGGTGTTTGCCACAGAGATTTTTTAAATGTTGTGTGAGGTATTTAATCCATTTGGCTTCTGGTACCAAATTGCATTTGGTACTATTGGTCTGATATTCTAACTGGCTGATACCTGACCAAATATTTCTGGGATCTTTTTCCCCCATTTATTCAACATCATCTCTCCGTCTTGTTGGAGACTAAGCATTTTGCGACCCCTAGACCAGTGTTTGTATTCACTCCTCAGTTTCTTGGTTTCTCTTCTGAAGAGGTTGGGCCTGAGATGATAGTTCTTTAGTTTTCCTAGATTTTGCCATAGCCTCTTTTTTTCTATCCATTTTTCTTCATCAAACGAATGACAATGTGGTTGAGATTATTTTTGCTGTGTCTTTCGCTTGGTAGTGTAATGGACCAAAGGAATTTGACAAAACTTCTGGTGAGCAGTTCTTCATTTAAATATTTTCTAGGATTCTTGATAAATTAGTATTTAACACTTGGCCTTCTGATTTGTATTTGTTTAGCCTTATTTTCCCTTTTTTTACTAATATCATTTGCATTTGTCTGTCTGGTTTTGCGACAAACATATCCGAGATGCGCTAGACGGGCGTGATCACTTCCATGACCAGGATTCATACTAAGCGATGAACAGCTGGGGTATTGGGCCAATGATAGAAAGATATATATGGCCCTGATTCATGGAAGTGTTTTATAATGGCGCAATCCCATAGGAAAACGTTCCATGAATCAGGCCCATAATCTATTGTAGAATGTGATTTTCCTCTCTCCCAGGTATAGGTGACTAGGATATCCCCTCTACCGTGCCATTCATCATTTTTAAATCCCATGAATTAAAGAATTCTGTCCATCTTCTACCCTTGTCTGAGGGTCTTTGATTTCCTTTTGCCTTGTGTTCATTTCTACATTGGATACATTGTGTGTTCAGGTCTCCAGCGAGTATTTCATTAGCTCCCCCCAGAGTCTAACTTTATCTTTTCCAGTAATGAGGATAGAATCAGCAAAAAGGCATGAAGTTTGATCCAGGCAGGGTTCCAGTAAATATTAATAATTATGAGCTCGGTATCTATTGTGTTTGATCTTAATTGGGCTTTTTAGTCCTGAGTAGCCATTTTGTTGTTGAAAATGAGGTATACTTTCTTAATTGTAGAGTTCTTTAATGCCATCAGTAAGCCCCCTGATGGCCTGCCTTTAGACTTTTGTGACGCCGATAGAGTGTATAATGTGAAACCCTCAATTTCTACTGGGGTCACAAGCCAAGTTTCTTAGAATGTTATAATATCAATGTTGCCAAAGATTTCTTCTTTTATTTGTTTAGATTTGAACATGTTGGAAGCTCGCATGTTCTAATTTACAAGCTGCTATCTCTTCTGTCTAAAGGGATTGTGTTCCCATTCCTAGTTTCTGGAGGACTTAGTTAAGAATTTCTGGAAGAAGTGTTAGGGCATTATTTTGTTGGTTTCCTTGGTTGGTTTCTCTCTCTCTCTAAAATCATACTTCTACAATAAATTCTGTGCTAATATCATATGGGAACGGAAGTCGTTAAACATATTACCATCCTAATTCCAAAAATTCCCATCGCCATACTTCAGAGATCTGCTCGTGCGATATAGGTTGAATATGTTGCCTTCTAAAGAGGTGCAGCTGCAAAGAAAACAGATAACACGAGGAGAAGCAATCTGTAGATATTGTAAAGATTAAGACTCTGCGGAAACCATCTGTCATATGCTGCTAAGATGCCACATGCTTGGGGAGGTCAAGGAAAGGTCCATAGGTGATAATATGGAATTCTGTGATCAAACCATGACCAAAAGTATTGGGAAAGGTTAATGACGGTGGCCAAAATTGGTAGCACTATTGATGCCCTGAAATTTGTGATATTGGTTCTGAATGATTTAAGCCTGACGCTCTACCCAAAGTGGGAAGTATTATGAATCGCTCAAAGGGCGAAGGGCATGGCTATAATTCCCTTTTTGGTTACTTGAATTGGACATTTGTTATTCGGACTACGTTTCTATAGACTTTGGATTTGTCTTATATGTTAAAGGTTTAAATGTGATTAACCAATAAAACATAAAATAAATAGTTTAGAGTGCTTTTATTTCACATAAAATAGCCTCCATATTTAATACCAAGGTTGTTTGAGTAGGAGGGGTGTAACTTTTAGGCCTTTTTAAGGTGACCATTTCTGCCCCTTTGTTAGCAGAGCCTTTTGCTTGATTTATTTGTGAAGACGCATTGAGAGGTGGGTCCAGGAAGCAAGGGGGGTCTTGATAATCCACCAGGAACGTTGCAGTCGCTTCATCTTCTGTTATGTCTAAATGATAAGGTCACCACATATTATCCGTATATGCCTGTTGGAAAGAAGTTATTTGTGGGGGAGCATGTATGAGGTGCAGAGAATTACAGTACGCAGTTTTCTTATTAAGAGTTTATTTGCTCAAATAGTCATTTGTAAACGATGAGTTCATGAATATTGTTGATAGCTGCATTAATGAACTGCCAAAAGTAACTTGATTGATGTTTTCTTACTAATATCAATTTTTAAGGAGACATTCCCTAATATTTTTTAATTGTTTTATTAATTGTATATGATTGTACAAAACCTTTACAATAATCAAACAAGGATACATCATATAAATTGTATATCAATATTACCACAAATCTCTTCCTTGAATGATGAAAATGTTTCAGAGATGAGATAAAAAAACTGGGAAAACAGTAAAGAGAACAGAGTGGAAATAAAATGAAAAATAAAAAAATCAAATATTATGAAACAAATTCATACTTTAAAAAAAAAAGAGCATTGTCATGGGTTGGGTATCAAACAATTGTGCCTATATTAGATCAAGAAACAGTTCAGTGGAAATGGAGTTTGTCCTTCAGTGCTATATTTTTGTAGTGAGACTGTATTCAATGTATAATGTCACTTGTTAGGACTTCCACTGTATTTGTTGTTAAAGCCGTGTCATGTCCCAAAATCAGTCTATTCCAGAACATTTCTGACCGTATTCTTTCGCGGCTGTCCACAAATCTGTCAAACAGGGCTGTTATTATGTTCCTAGTTCCCTCACAGACCATCAAAAGATGTTTTAGAGTTTGTTTTGCTAGATTCTTACAGATTTCACATAGTTTTTGGGCAATCTCCCCTTGTCCCCGTCTGTCCAGGATCTATCCAATGTGAATCAGGTTTAAACGTATTTGGAGAAAATGATTTCTTATTTTCCAATCTGGGAATTTCACTAGGTATTTTGAGAGATTTCCCAGTTTTTTTTCTACCACCAGAAATGGATTTGAGATGTTTGAGGACGCATATCTTCGATTGTTTTAATCCAGTCCATTATTTCTATAGCCTTTTTTATTTTTGTTGGATTTTCTATCAATGTTTCCAAGTTTGTATCGGCCTTCCCCAAAATAAAAAATAAAAATGACTCTTAACTCCAAATTAGATAACATCTGTGATTTGGAGAGTTTTAGATGAACCTTGATGTCAACATATAATGTATTTGGTTATGCAGTCGTAATCAGCCGAAAGAGAGAAATGATTCGCCAGTCTGCCAATTATCTCAAAGATTTCAGCCTTAGCTCGAATCTCAGACAGCACATTGAGAGGTTTATTGGGAGTCTGAGGACTCTCTTCTAAATGAATCCTTCTAGTTTTTGCCAGTCTGTTCTCCAGAATAGAGGTTTGGCCTCCAGCCCATAGAGGACTACTGGGACTACCTTAGCCACATAGTATTTGATCCGAGGTAGGATTGAAAATGTGCAATACTTAAAGTACACTTTTTTTATTTGTGGTATCAGCTACATAATTTTCCCCTTTATTCCTAATTCCACTCTGCTTACCTATGGTGATGCGTGGATCACGTAGCCCAGATATACTACTTCCTCTGCCTTTGGTAAGACCTGGTTTTCTAGGGACCATTGGGCATAATGGACCTTCTTTCTAGCTTGTCTAAAGACAACTATTTTGGATTTTTCTGGGTTGATCGACAGGCTGTTCTCTTTGGCATACTCCTAGTTTGGTCAATAGACATTGTAGTCCAATTGCTGTTTTGTCCAGCAGGACAATATCAACAGCGTAAGTTAGCCAGCAGATTTGACTTCCATTTATTTCTGGGCTTGCCAGTGCTGATGGTTCCAGGTAGTTGCCCATTTCTTCCAAATATAGGTTGAAGGAAAGAGGCGCACCCAAGCAGCCTTGTCTTACTCCTCAAACTACCCTGATGGGGTCTGACAGGTGTCCTTGTTCGTCCAGTCTCACTCTTAGTGTAGTTTCTCTGTGTAACTCCACTAGTATTGGTAGAATGTGGTCAGGGATTCCCCAGCTCTGTAGTTTTTGCCAGAGTCGGTTCCTGTCTACCTGGTCGAAAGCTTTTGAAAGATCTACCAAGGCTCCATACAATGGTAGATCACCTCATCTCCTGGCTTTCTCACTAATGATGTTTAGAACTAGCCTGTTTAGTGCTGTTGATAGTCCTCTTTTGAAACCTGTCTGGAATTCAGAGAGTATGTGCACCTTTTTAACCCATCTTTCCATCTCATTCGGAAGAAGCCTCATGAACAGCTTGCGTTCAATGTCAAGCAGAGCGATTGGGCGATAGTTTGCCGGTTCTTGTTGATCACGTCTCTTAAAGAAGGGGATAAGTATTGCCCTTTTCCATGATGTAGGCAGTGTTTGTCTCTTTAGGATCTCTTTAAAAAGCCAATACAATAATTTTGACCATATGGCTATGTTGTTCTTTAAGACTTAGTATCTCAGGCCATACGGGCCTGCGGCTTTAGAACATGAAGATTTTGTTATTGCTTCTATGAGTCTTCCTCGTCAAAGTGCAACTGCCATTGGCCTTCAGCGCAGATCTTTTGGTGTTTGCCACAGAGATTTTTTAAATGTTGTGTGAGGTATTTAATCCATTTGGCTTCTGGTACCAAATTGCATTTGGTACTATTGGTCTGAGATTCTAACTGGCTGATACCTGACCAAATATTTCTGGGATCTTTTTCCCCCATTTATTCAACATCATCTCTCCTTCTTGTTGGAGACTAAGCATTTTGCGACCCCTAGACCAGTGTTTGTATTCACTCCTCAGTTTCTTGGTTTCTCTTCTGAAGAGGTTGGGCCTGAGATGATAGTTCTTTAGTTTTCCTAGATTTTGCCATAGCCTCTTTTTTTCTATCCATTTTTCTTCATCAAACGAATGACAATATGGTTGAGATTATTTTTGCTGTGTCTTCGCTTGGTAGTGTAATGGACCAAAGGAATTTGACAAAACTTTCTGGTGAGCAGTTCTTCATTTAAATATTTTCTAGGATTCTTGATAAATTAGTATTTAACACTTGGCCTTCTGATTTGTATTTGTTTAGCCTTATTTTCCCTTTTTTTACTAATATCATTTGCATTTGTCTGTCTGGTTTTGCGACAAACATATCTGAGATGCGCTAGACGGGCGTGATCACTTCCATGACCAGGTTTCATATTAAGCGATGAACAGCTGGGGTATAGGGCCAATGATAGAAAGATATATATGGCCCTGATTCATGGAAGTGTTTTATAATGGCACAATCCCATAGGAAAACGTTCCATGAATCAGGCCCATAATCTATTGTAGAATGTGATTTTCCTCTCTCCCAGGTAGAGGTGACTGGGATATCCCTTCTACCGTGCCATTCATCATTTTTAAATCCCACGCATTAAAGGATTCTGTCCATCTTCTTCCCTTGTCTGAGGGTCTTTGATTTCCTTTTGCCTTGTGTTCCTTTCTACATTGGATACATTGTTTGTTCAGGTCTCCAGTGAGTATTTTATTAGCTCCCCCCAGAGTCTAACTTTATCTTTTCCAGTAATGAGGATAGAATCAGCAAAAAGGCATGAAGTTTGATCCAGGCAGGGTTCCAGTAAATATTAATAATTATGAGCTTGGTATCTATTGTGTCTGATCTTAATTGGGCTTTTTAGTCCTGAGTAGCCATTTTGTTGTTGAAAATGAGGTATACTTTCTTAATTGTAGAGTTCTTTAATGCCATCAGTAAGCCCCCTGATGGCCTGCCTTTAGACTTTTGTGACGCTGATAGAGTGTATAATGTGAAGCCCTCAATTTCTACTGGGGTCACAAGCCAAGTTTCTTAGAATGTTATAATATCAATGTTGCCAAAGATTTCTTCTTTTATTTGTTTAGATTTGAACATGTTGGAAGCTCGCATGTTCCAATTTACAAGCTGCAATCTCTTCTGCCAAAAGGGATTGTGTTCCCATTCCTAGTTTCTGGAGGACTTAGTTAAGAATTTCTGGAAGAAGTGTTATGGCATTATTTTGTTGGTTTCCTTGGTTGGTTTCTCTCTCTCTCTAAAATCACACTTCTACTCAGAGACTTATGTTGTGGATTCTTTGTGAGTGACTTGAGCCAAACTCTCATGATGGTGTAAGCCGGTGTTTCTTCTTTGAAAGTTATCACTGACGGTGGCTCTCTCTTCCATCACTTTGTTTGGGACTTTCTTTTTCTTTTAGTATCACAATTTCCGTCAATTTTCCGCACCATTACTCCTCTTGGAGATCACTTTTTGTTTCTCTTGCTCCAATTTTATTTCCTGGGTGCTGGGAGACATCTTTATCTCTGCAATTGCCAGTTCATCTTTTTTTAACTTGGTTTAAAAAGATTGGTGCTAATTTCATGATTTTTTCTTGTGATTTTGGGCTTATTGTTCCACAATGACCCTTATTACTTAGTGTCAGCCAGTTTTTCTTTTGGACAATTGGGGCCAATGGCAAAGTTGTTGGTAACAATGCCACTTGTCCTAAGGGTGTCGTTTTCTTCTACAGTTCCGGGTTTATTGATTTAGTCTCTTTGTGGTAGCATTTACTTTGTCTGCTTAGCAGCGACGTTGAATATTGCTCCAGCAAATCTGTTTGCTGCCCCACACTTATATTTGTGATCTCGACCACTTGGCCTGATATTCCTTGGATATTCCTTGGAGAGGTTTCCTTACCTTCTTTTGAGGTTTATCTAGAGTCTTCTCCCTGCAGTAGATAGGAGTTTACACTCTCATGTCCTTGTTAAACGGTTAAAACGGATTGATTTTCAGATTAGTGTTTGGTACTTCTTCTCTTCGTGGAAGCGAGATGGTATTTAGAAAGGAATTCGTCTCTGAGTTCTCCGTTTTTTTATTGTCTTTCTTGTTTATTGGTGAGGACACATTTTGCCTATTTCTTCTGATTTCTCTTCTTTTGACTCTCTTTCTTCTTTGATAGTTCTGTTGTCCCGCTTCCATCAAATTTGTATCTTTTTCTTCTAATTCCATTTGGCTTTTCACCGATGATTTTTGTGGGGGGGTCTTTTGGGTCCTCATTTGTCCCCTCGAATATGTTAGCAAGTCTCACGAATTCTTCCACTGTTGATTGTGACAAAGATGTTGTTTCATCAAACAAGTGGTTCGAGTTATTCTCTTTCTCTACATTTCTGAGTTTTTCAGCTGGGTTTCTTGAGGAGTTCAGGAGTTGTGAGAGTTCCTGAAGTATTCGGTCAATATCATCTTCTTCTTTTTTCCTTGAGTGAAGGGATTTTTGGATTGGTGAAATATCCAAGCCTTGTTTTACCACTTCCAATCTTGATTCCTATATGATTGGGATTATTGTTGAGTTGATGGCATTGCTAATCCGCACCATAGATGATTTGCAATTAGCTGTTTCTTTGGTAAGTTCTAATAATATCCCTGCTTGGGATTGTACCTCCGTTTTAAAAACTGTGACCAGCAAATTCAATACAATGTTCAGAGCTGATAATGTTGCTTCATTTGTTTGTAGGTTTTCCAGATTATCGGTATTGGTATCTACTGCCAAAGTCTTAGATCATTTTTTTTTCTACTGATTAGCTTTGCAGTCTGATCCTGGTGACTGCTTTGAATTGATTTTCATGTGGTTGAATCGTCATGGGCAGTGATTCCCATTCGGTTAGCACTGCAGTCTCTGTCACCTATCAGAGAGACGTATTCTAACTCCCTTTGTAGGTCGAACGCTGGGTATACAGATGTGATGTCTCTTCTAAATCATTCATGCTTCTATGTCTTTTCTTTCCAAAATGATCTTCAATCCTTTTTTGAATTTTTGTGGTGGTCACAGTAAATTCTAATCCCTGCTGCCATGAGGCAGCTACAGCTGATTGCCTTTCCTTGGGAATTGCCCCTGCTTGGGGGGGGGGAAGGGATAGTCCACATGTACTTGGGCCTGGACCTTCAAGGGAGAATTAGTTGGCAAGTGATCTGTATTGGTTGATGTAGCATCGATTTCCAGGGCGGGTGGAACTACCATTCTGGTATTCTAATGTCCTCTACAAACACACTGCTGCGTAGACTGTACTTTAAATCGTGCTTCATTATTGCATTTTGATCTGCCTCTTAAAGTAGAACTAAACCAGGAAAGAGAGGAGGTATCATGTGGAACCTATTCCTGAGGTCAAGGTTCTTTTGTTGTATCCCCTGTTGCTTGGGGGTAAGTTACCGAGTTTTAACACCTAAGAGTTGATTCAGCTGCGCCTTGCAGTAATTTTGTTTATTTGTTGTTGGCTAATGCTACTTAAGATTGTTGGAAGCAGCAAGTTCGCTCTCATATACAATTTTACTTACAAGCACTTCTAATGCTTGTTTGCCTGATTGCTGGAGCACTCGAGCGAGGGTTAATGCCAGACGAAGAGCTGTCGTCAGTGTTTCCAGTTAAACTAATATTTTCTCCAAGATGGGCTTGTTAGCAGACACTTTTAAAAGGTTTTTGAGAACGTCAACTGTATTCCGATGCTTGAGACTAAATATTCTGTAAAACGTTGAGTGATTGTTAGGGGCTGTCAGATTAGGGGTACATTCAGATGCGGGTTTGTAACCAAATGTGCCCACTCCCCTTTTGCTATCCCGCCTGCCTCGGTGAGTTAATCGCTCCCAACGAGTCCCCTGCACCGGTCTTCCAGTTATACTAATAATGTTTCTGTGAGAGTGCTTTTCTTGTTTTGTTTTTTTCTCAGAAAGTTGTGCAAATGTCACAGCTTTACAGTGTTACTGTGTTTGGGATTTAAGCATAGATTACGGGGACGTATTCAGAGCTTTAGAGTTTGAATATTGCCAAGCTGAGGTTTATGGCTGTACACATGCACGTTCTTTTTGCTGTGTTTAACAGTCACAACAAGTTATTCGCCCACAGCTAACCCCAGCAAAATATTACAGTAAAACCGTGAGCGGGCGGTCTTACCATAATTTTTTGTTTCTTCTTTGGTCTTGGATTCTTAATGTAGCTCGCCACTCCAGTGTTTATTGTGGGTCTGCAGACTGCAGATCAAAAGACTTTGCACCCGACTCCACGGTGGGGGGCAGGTTTTTATAGATAATTGATGTAGAAAGAGGACTGGAGGACTGGAGTTTAATGCTTCTTTCAATTGATATGATATGATAGTTTATTTAAATAGTGTCTATATACAATGTGTTTCAAAGCACTACAAGGCAAGGGAAAATACAATGACATTCTTACAGGCCATGAACAGTAAGGATGTGAAATGAACTATCCTACTCGGCCTGACGACAGTTCAGATAGTGCAAGAGCTAAGACATAGATAAGGAAGGGAGGGGGAGAGTGGGAATGAAATGGAAACACACAGGCTCTTACCATACTAGGCCTGACGACATTTCTGGTAGAACCGGAGAAAAACAAGAGGTGAGGGAGAGGGGTGCAGAAAGGTAGGGGAGGAAAAAAACAAGTGACTATCATACTAGGCCTGACGACATTTTAGATAGTGCTGGAGGGGGGTGGGGAGGAAAAAAAACAGTAAGGGGAGGTGGAGGATACAGAAGAGGTTGCTATCATACTAGGTCCAGGGACAATTCTGATAGAGTAAGTGCATAGAAGAAAGGAGAGGAGGGGAGGAGATAGGGAAAGGGAGAAGTAAAGGAGGAGAGAACATAGAGTTAGCAGTCAAAAGAGTGGAGAAGCAAGAGGGGAGAGTGAATACAATTGCAGAATCAGTAATAACACATAATGTTGCAAGCCAGGATATAAAATGAAGATGGGAACAGCATGATTGAGGGCCACCATGAGTACAAGATGCAAAGGAAGTCCAGCATGAGAGTTGAGAAAGGGTGACGCACCGTGAATGAATGAAGTCCATATACACAATAAGCCTGAACATGAACAGTTCAAAACGCCAAAATAAGTCTGCCAAAAGACTGTGCACCCGACTCTGCTGAAAGTACCTCAGGGGCTAAATTTGCTGTAGAAGAGCTCTTAATGGAGTGACTGCTTGTGTTGTAGACGACTTGTACTTCCCCGAGAAAGAACAGCGCCACGCGTCATAGCGCAATCCCACGTGGCTGGGAGGAAATGCAGCGTCAGTCACTGCTGGGCACCGGTGCTTAAGGCCTCATCGCTGTGTCAATCAGAAACATGGAATGGAACCGATAGACTGTCCCTTTGTACTCCAGAGGACTGGTATATCAGGACGGACCAAGAGGAGGGTATGTATTTAAAAAAAAAGCTCCTCTAGACTCGATATAATGTGAAGGGTGCGGGAGCTCTGAGTTAGTCCACCATTCCATGCTGCGCTTGGCCATGCCACCTGAGGCTTGATTTCTATTTATTTTTTTTAATTTGTTTTTATTGAGCATTTTTCAATCAAACATCAAAACCAGAGAACACCTGGTCAATAGTAAACATTAAAATCAATTAATCGAATACACCCCCTCTATCCTCCTCCCATTAGCCCCTAACACCCACATACCCCATGTTCAAATGGGACGCATTCAGAGTTCCTCCATGTCCTGCCGGTGGAGACGTACAAAGTCAGCAAATGGGCCGCTGGAAGCCAGTTATCTGTAAGTTTCTAAGAATGGGGCCCATTCCATTTTCCTGCATGGCGACGTATCATGCAGGAGGCCGGTGATGTTTCCATATCATACAGGTCCATGGCTTTCCTAGCCCAGGGTTCTGCCGACGGGAGGATCGGCAACTTCCAGCTCATAGTGAGGCAATTCCCTCGCAGAGATGAGCAGGAAGCACACCATGTGGGCCACTCTTCTCAAACAGCCGTACTGATATTACAGGCCAGAAAGGATGAGCTTTGGATCCAAGGCCCAGGGGATTCCATCAACTCTCCTGATCCATCCCAGAACCTCCTTCCAGTATGCCTGCGACTATGGACAGGTCCAGAACATATGCCAATAGTCAGCATGATTTCCACATCCTCTCCAGCACATGGGGCTAGTCAGGACAAACATCTTTGAGAGTCTCAGGGGTTCAAACTGCCATCTATGTAAAAGGTTTAGTCCGTGGAGCTTGTATTGTGCCAAGATTGATGATTTGTGAGCTGACAAGCACATCCTGGTCCATAGAGCATCCGTCAACATCGGGCCCATGTCTTTTCCCCATCTTTTCCACAAGCTTTCTGTTTTGGGCCCGCTTGCGTCAAGGATTGCAGCGTATAGGCGTGAAATTAGTCCTTTGGATTGCGTTGATTCACTCAAAGGTTTCTGAAAGGGAGTTAGCTCTCACACAAGCAACCAAGTCTCCTATGGTTATGCCTCTGATTGCCCTCTCTTCCATGATGTTGTTAGCGAGTGGCTCAGTAGACAGTACATATAGCAGATGTAAGAGGAGGCACCCCTGTTTTGTTACCCTTGTTAGGAGTATCTCGCTGGAGATTCGAGTGTTCACTACCACCCTTCCCTCTGGATTCTTGTATATGGCCTGTATCCCCCTTTTGAGAGTCTCCCCGAAACCCATATTCCTCAGCACGGCTCACACAATCTCCCACTCAACCCTGTCAAAGGCTTTTTCAGAGTCCATGCTGAGGAGGACCTGGTTCCCATCGATACCTCCAGTGTATTCCATTATATCTAAGGTCTTCCTCATTGCCTCTGCTCCCTGTCTGTCCTTTACGAAGCCCACTTGGGCAGGATGTACCAGGTGGGCAGAATGCCCTCCAGAAATGTGGCCACAACTCTCTCATAGACTTTTGCATCCGTGTATAGGATCGATATCGGTCTGTATGATTTGCACTTTGTGGGATCTCTCCCTGCCTTTGTGATCACTACAATATGTGCTGAAGAGAATGATGGGGGGGGGCTTGACCCGATTCTCTAATGTGGTTGAACAGGACTGCCATGTGGGGAGAGAGACTACCCGCAAACTGCTTATAGAAGCCCATGGTGAATCTGTCTTTGCCCGGGGTGCTCCCTAGCGGCATCCTTTTTATCGCCGCTTCGACTTCCTCTGGGGTAGCATCCAAATCTAAATGAGCATGCTCAGCATCTTTGAGATGCATCAAGCCTGCCGCGTCTATGTATTCCTCCATCTCATTTTTGTCCCTGGTCCCACCGGTGGTATAGAGGCTCCCGTAAAATTCTGCAAATTGTTCCGCTATCTCTGCAGGTGCCTGAACCCTCTCCCCTTCCTCTGATTGGATCTCCCCACCCATCTATCCGCTCTCTGGGCAATAAACCTGGCGGCTAACTTTCTGTCAGCCTTGTCCCCTTTTTTATAGAAAGGTTTGCCTCAATAACTTCAACTTTCTGATGACCTCTCCCTTCCCAATGGCTTTGAGATCTTCCCGTTTTCTCTTGATGCTGTTGAGATGCTCCTCCCTGTACACCCCTTGGGCATGCAATCTCCCTTCTAGCTCTGTTATTTCACCCCTAAGTTTCTCTTCCAACAGTTTACGCTCTCTCTTGCGTCACGCTCCCTCTCACTCCCTCTCTCATCATATGGCCCCTCCATACCGCCTTGGCTGCCTCCCACACAGTATTAACCTCCACTATCCCATTGTCATTAATACTCCAATATTGCTGACCTCAGTTCCTGTTTATACACTTTGTCTCACCACAGGGAGTTGTTGCACCTCCACTTGGCTTCTCTGCAACCTAACCCTTGCAGTTCCAGGGTTACGATCACCATATCATGGTCAGACCATGCTATCGGACGTATTGGTGGGGGAATTAAGCCCCTTTACATTAAGCGTCCCAACCCTTAGCCCCGGCCTCCTCGACCCGCATTCATGTATCTTGTTTCCTCAATGCTGAGTCCCATACACGTCAGTAGATCTCAAATGTGCCCCGCTGATGGCAGCTCCCATCCACCTTCTCTGCCTCCCCTCTAAAATCACAGTCCTGTTTGCTCCCCCTCACGCCCCTTAACCATAATAAGAATTAATAAGAAGTAACCCCATGGGAAGGACCAGAGCCCGAACAGTGGGCTCAATCCCTTTGATAAGAGACGCCCTCATAAGATTGAGGGCCACCCAGGTTCAACCTTAAAACCCCAATGGGTGTCAGTTATCTAACCCTTAGTCATTGTCCCAGCTCAACTTGTGTTATTCACTATGGGATCATGTTGTGTTGCAGGAGTTCGAGTGTCTGTAACTTTCATGTTCCCCAGACCTCTACTTTTTCATGGTGGTTTCAGTGGAGAGACAGGATTCGGTTTAAAATATTTATTTACCGTCTTCGCCTTTCTTTGCCTGCGGGGCATCCTTTCTTGATCCTCTGGCTGAGGCGGGGGGGCGCATGTTGGTCCGCCGGATCCCTCGCAACAACCTGAGCCATTAGACTGTTTAGGATCTGGTGTGGTGACCCTGTAATCTTCACCTTTATGTTCAAATGTTAGGTCAAAGGGATAGCCCCATCTGTAATGAATTGCCTGTTCCGTAAACCAGATCGTCAGGGGGTGGCATGCCCTTTTCCTCGCCAGAGTGAAACCTGAAAGGTCCTTAAGTATTTTGATTTTGGAGCCATGGAATTCCAGGGCTTGGTTCTGTTTGGCCCTGATGAGGATGTCTGATTTCTCCTTGTACCTCAAAAATGTCACCAGAATCGAGCGGTGGCCTCCCCCAAATGCCCTGCCCCCCGTGGGCTCTTTAAATTGCCACTTCGTTTCCTCCCTCATCCTCAAACAGGAGGTTTATTATGGTCTGTACTTTCCTTTCTACATGCTGTGGAGTCTCACCGTCTTGCTCCGCAAGTCCCAAGATGCGCACGTTGGACCTCCTTTCCCTGTTTTCCATGTCGTCCAACTTGCATGCCATTTCCTCCTCTCTTAATTCAATGTCGGTCATCCTGGCACCTAGCTTCATTTCCAGGAGCTCTGTGTTTAACTGATTGTTCTCGAGGTTCTCAACCTTTCCTTCTATTCGGTCCACTTTTCCTCTTATTTCAGTGATTGAGGTCAGGATGTCCGATTGGAGTGCCTTTTTTTCAGACAAGATCCCTGCAATCTCTTCCTTGGTCACGGCCGTTGCCATCCTTACACCTCTGCACTGCACTGACCCCTGTTCCTCTATCTCTGCTCTTATATAGTGTAGTAATCTACTAATGACCCCCTCTGATCGGGTGTACCTCTTATCCTTCAGCTCCTCCAGTGCCGTTGCTTCCCCGGTATTGGACCTGGGGTTTAGGGAGTACTTCATCGGTATCCAGAGACCCTACTTCAATTAGGCCGGCTCGTCTTTCTTTCTCGATGTTTCAGTGTTTGGTCTCCCATGACCCTCTGCACTTCTGGGGGTCTGCGGCCATAGTGACCATTAAGTGCCGTGTCTGTGCAGTGCTTTGGGATCCGCGGGCCCTGACAGGTGAGTTTGTTTTATGAGGCCTTCTCCTCAACTGCCCATCCCCTCTCTGGTTTAGGGCTTGTGTTTAACTAGTGGGGTGGGTTTCTTTGTCATTTGTTGTGCTCTTCTGCCTTTCCCCCTTGCACTGGTGGTGGCACCCCTTTTTCCTCTGGAGCTCCTTCTGCACTGGTCATATGAGTCCCCCACTCGTCGGGATCACCTATGCCGGTGATCCTCTCTTCCAATTTTTGTGTGGTCGCACTTTATCTGACTCTTCTGGGGGTTTAAAGTGTCCGCCTCCGCGTCTTGTTCTTCTGGCCTATGTCCCCGCCTCCTGCATCAAGAAGGTCTTTCCTGCAGATCCGCGGCGCGTATACCGCATCCCGCTTTTAACTCAGGATCTGTCCTCTGCGTTATGTTTCAGCTAGCCTCCGATAAGGCGCAATTTCACGCTCGGACCATGTGGTCCCTCACTCTCACAGCTAGGGGAGTCCCTCTGGTAGATTTGCGTTGCCCCGTGCTCAACCACTGACGCTATCGCCTCTTATTGTGAGCCCACCGGTACAGCCTCGTCTGGGTCCGTTAGTTGGATCAGGGGCCCCAGTGCATCGCGTTTTGGGGTTGGGTAATCATTTCAGGGGATCTTGTTCCTTCTGTCCTGCTGGCACCACTCTCAATTACATTTAGTTGCTTCTGCTCCCTACCGGCATCTGACTTCTCCTCTGTGTGGCCCACCGCTTACAGTCTGTACATTATTTCCCCTTTATGGCGTCGGGGGTACCCACACCCGCATGACCCTGGGTGGGCTCCTCACCACAGAGATCAGATCTTTTCTACGCTCTGTGGTGCCCTTCCTGGGCTGAAGGCTCCGTCTGTGCTTCCCTTGCCGGACGCTCTTCAGTTAGGCAGCAACGTATCACCCTGCCGGAGTCGCCAATTACTCCCTCCACACAGCATGCACCTCTTGTTCATTGAATATTGCTCCCCCACAAGGCAGGCAGCCACAGGGCCGTTCCTCGACACTGATGTGCGCCCGCAGGCTTCGCCCGTCACTATCAGTTCACGTTGCTGATCTGCATGGCACAACGTGACTCGGTGCTCTTCATCGCAGCACAGCCCGCCATTTTCCAAGAAGAGGTGGGGTATGGGTCCTTCACCGATTCTCGGTATTCCGCCTTGTTTACACCTCCCGATTCAGCAGCTGTTAACTTTCTTACACTTCTGCCACACGTAGCTGGTTTTCTTCCTTCGCTTCATGGTTAGGTATTGCTCTAAATCAGCTCTTTCAATCCCACCGGGCTAGGAGCAGTGCGTCAGGCAGCCATTGCCATCCGCGCCCCCTGGTGGTCTCGAGGCTTGATTTTTTAAACTGATGTTAATGGAACTAGATTTAGTTGCACAAATGAGGACGTTTTGAAAACAGATGAAACTGTTTTGTTTTTTTGTTTTCGATAAACCTGACATCTTCTCAGTGAAGGTGAATATTTCGGATAAATTGGAAGAGATTTGAAATATGGTAGCCCACTTTATTCTTCTATGCCCGCACTGGGATCTTTTCCCATAGGTAGTGAATGACATGTTCCTAGTACTTTGCATAATATTTGGGAGGTTTTTAGCACAACATCCAAGGAGCTGACTAGAAGGAGATAGTAGAACATATGCGGTTGGATTGTAAAAAATTACTGGAAATGTCTAGTCTGGAGCACATGTTTTTTTGGAATGCACTTGCCATGGAGTTCTTTTAGAGAGGGATTGATTGTCTGTGGAATATATTAAGAAATGTCCACAGCTGAAATGCACAGTGAATTGAAAATTGGAAATTCATAAACATACTTCTGCTATCCAAGATTAAATAAGCTCGAAGATGGCATTGAAATTAGCCTAGTAGTGTATTTTCAAGAAATATGGAGACTTCCATAATAACATTGGTAGACTACAAGTGAAAAAAACAAGTGAATCTGTTATCAGACAGTTGTTTTTTTGCAGTGAAAAATAAATCTTTGCATGAGACAGGAGCTTCAGTAAATGGTATTGCCAAGTACTGCGGTTTAGAAAATCTATGATCTTAATTACACTTTGTTTATTAAAGGAAAAGCGTACAGCATTTTAAAGTTGCCTCTAGCTTTGTAATGGTATGCATCGTGTAATGATACACATTTTAACTACTCTGTTAGAATAACCTTCAGGCTTGATCAACATTTTGTTAAAAATTGTGAAAAGAACAGCATTACAGAGTAGGGCACAGTGTCCTCTGCCGAATTGTGGCTAGGAGATCCCCCATTGTTTGGATAACCAATCCCAAGCTTCTGCAGAAAATTCTTCAATGTGTCAGTGGGCCCTGTATGTATAAATGTATGTATGTGTGCATATATGTACGGGGTATTTATACAATGCAAACTAAGGCCCGAAGGCATCAATGTTCTAGAGAATGCAGGGGGACAGCAGAAAGGCCACATAAGGAGCAACCATTTAAAACAGAAATGTTTTCAGACTCCTACGGAATTGGGCATGATCGATCGTTTCACGTAAAATTGCTGGTAGATCATTCCATAGAGCTGGAGCCAAACAGGAGAAAGATCAGCCACCCACGTGTACTCTTTGGTGACAGGGGAATTTCAGAAAATTCTGAGATGCTGACAGAGGGACCTACTGAGCTGATACCGCGAAACCTTCTCCTGCAAATATATAGGTCCTACATTGTGTATACCATGATGAGACATGCACCATGCCATACATGTAATGCAGGAGTTAACTGGGAGCTAATGAAACTGACACAACATAGCCTGTGCTGATTATAGACATTGGCATCAAGTGCTAACTGAATTGCTGTGCTCCCGAATTGTGCAGGACTTGTAGCTGCTGGATCTGAAACATAGGTTGTCCCAAATAAATTTTGTTGCAGTAGTCCATTCAGGAGAGAGGAAAGGAAGGATATTCCTGATGGTTTTCAATTTCACAAAGCCAGCTGGCATACAGCAGAAATGTGATAGTGTCTTGAGCCAGAGGGCAGAAGCTTCACCCCTAAGCTTTTAACTGAGCTGCTCGGAGTAGGGCATGGCCCCAGGGAGTCTGGCCAAAACTCAGGCCTCCAGTTGGAATTGGGGTTAGTGTAACCAATCAATAGGACATTGATTTTATCTCTGTTCAGTTTTAACCAGTTTTCTGCGATCCACTCCCCTATTGCAGAGAGGTATGATTTCAATTTACCTGGCGTATCCACAACTGGTGAATTGAGATGGAGCACCAGTTGTGTCGTCCACATATTTGTAGAAGTGCACTTCGTGATGAGTAATAAGGTCTGCAAGTAGGCAAAGATATAGATTGAATATAAGAGCGAGAGAGAAGACCCCTGGGGGACCCCGCAAGATAGAGTGGGAGAGGCACAACGCCAGGGCTATAAGGGCACTGATTGAACTTGGTCCGAGAGAAAGGAGGTGAACCAGGACAAAGGAGTGCCAGAAATGCCGGCCTCTCATCACTGCAGAAGAATCACATGGTCAACTGCATCATTGTGGAGCGGTCAAGGAGGATCAACACCCTGACCTCTCTGCGTTCCCAAAAGCAGCGCAAAGTCATCTAACAGCGAGACCATGATTGATTATCTCCCCATCGTAGGTCTAAAGCATGATTGAAAGGGGTGCAGTAGCCTATTCCCTTCCAAGAAGCGTGTGAATTGTGGTGTAATAATTGCCTCCATAAACTTTATAAGCACAGGTAGACGTGATATGGGTCGATAGTTGGATGGCAAATAAGGGTCTAACAGTGGCTTTTTTTTAAAAAGGAGAAACTAAAACATGTTTAAAAAAACAGGGGATAGTGCCTGAACAAAAAGAGTACTGCAGAGCAGCTGTGAACAGTGGTATTATAGTCACGTGTAATTCCTTGAGAATGTGAAGAGGAATCGTATCCATGTGGGAGGCACACTTTGGTTTGTTGAGTGCGGACAGCTGGTTCAAGTTGCAAGGGTTTCACTAGATTAGTTCCATCGGGCTGACGCCCTATATGTAGAGCCTTAGGGCAGTTCTGGAGATCGATGATAATCAAGTGTCTAAGTGCTAACGCTGTTGCATTGCACCGCTGAGCCTATCAACGGATTACCAGATGGGGAGGTGCAGATAATTCCCTTGAAACCGTAAAGAGTTCTCGTGAGGATGAGGCTACTGAGGTGATGCAATTAGCAAAAAAACATTACTTTGATCGCTCTATGGTACATATTGACTGCCTGCGCATATCCTGATTTAGCATCTGAATCGCATCATTTGCGCCAACGCCATTCAGCCTGATGGCAAACCCGCTTACAGGCCAACATGCTGGGGTTGAACCAGGGGGCAGACCAGGGTGCTGATGGCTTTGGACTCAATTGGCACAAAGGTGTCAGCGACCTCAGCCCTACAAGCTCCATCCTCTTCAAGGTCCAGAATCACTTGCGCGCACCTGCAGGATTGGACTATGGATATTGCTCCTGAACTTCCTAGTGGGGAACCAGCCTGCATGCTTTGATTGACCATCCTTCATCCCTCTTATTTTCTGACACTTTCAGGTCACACAGCAGCCATGAACCACTAACTAATTACCCCAAATCTGCGCTTGCAGGCTAACTTCTTCTCCCCTCCACAAATATCACTGACGTCACTGACTGTAGTTACTACCACAAGCCATCCAGGCTTTTTGGTGTTTGTCCTCCATTTGCATGTAAAAGCGCAGACAACAAAGCTGTAGATTAAAGATTGAATCCCATCGTTTTTATTCTCCATTTTATCCATGCTTCCCTAAATGTTATTTAGAAAGAGAAGGCTACTGAGTACCGATTTGTTCTTATTTTGTTCTTCGATGGAATTTTGGGGTTCAGCACCTTTTGTTTTGTCAGGTCTCATCTTTGTTTCAATATCTAAGCATTGCATGATTGCGCATATGCGTTATGGCGTAAGTGTTATGTTAGCCACCTTTGTATGCCACCCATTGGAGGACAAAAAGCAAATAAGAAACTCACTCAAAAAGAGAGGTGGCACTGACTCATGACTATTCTGTTGTGTTTCACTATATAAAATGTTAAAAATGATGCAGTCAGTCCCCTCAAAGAATGCCTAGTCTTTAGAAAAACGCTATATCTTTATGTTTGCCTCTATAGAACATGCAACCACCTATAACTGTGCTGGGAAGCTAAATAAGTACCTGCACCAGAATGTCTTACACTAAAAGAAATATCTGCACAATGACCTGAAACAACTCAGAATTAAGGATGATGGTGGCCCTGAAGAATGCAACCATCTGATCTTTGTTGGAGAAACCGATATAACATGGAGGTAGGGATCCATGTTATTTGGGGAAGTTACCTTAGGTCAAGACATATAACATGCGCATTTAACCCCTCTATGCCTTCCTTTAGATAGGCGGCACATTACCACAATCTAACATTAGTCCCCACTCAGGAGGGGCCAGTGAGCATTTCTATAGGGAATTAGTCATTACCTAAAAGCACCAATAAGAATCAGAACGCTCCCTTTGGCCTGTTGTTTTATCGGAAATACATTCTCTCCAGTTTTGATCAATCCTGTTCTAAAATCTCAGGACCATAACAAGTGCCAGAGTAGCGCCTGAATATGTGCATCAGATCCAAGCATTATACAGGCTTTATCAAGACCAGCTTGTCAATGCCACACAAATCATGCAGTTTCCGCGGAATCCCGGGGCACCATGTGAGGTTGAAGATTTGCCAGCATCTAGAGATTGTCCACTTTCATGTGTTTCCATTCTCTGTTAGCATTTGATAGGTTGTACCTAACATAGTTAGATAGTCTGATGATGGAGGCGAGTATCATGAAAGGAACTGCAAGGTGATCACCTTATGTTTGTGGGAGTTGGTATGCCACTGATGTGAGGTTTTCATTGCATATCATTCTACAGAGACTGTGCCTGGCTGTGTGGGAGAATCTTGCATTAACATCTTCAGGGATAAGGTTTGTACATTTGCCAAGTGTATTCTAGCAGCAGTGTTGGTTTTCCTATCCACAAAAAGTGGATGGTGCCCTGAAAATGGAAGCAGACAGATTGGTTTTCTATGGCATCAATGACTATGTCTGTGACTTATGTATTATAATGTGGCTATGTGAGTTACATTGCAATCCACTTGGAGGGATTTACAAACAGAATGTATGTGTTCAATACACACTATATCTGAATGTTGTCTATAGGAGAGATTCATAATCCCACCTAGCAGGTGTGGTTGATGAAGACATTTCTGAAAGATGGTAGAAGACCCCCCTACTGAACCCTAGCTTAATTATCTTTCAGCCAGTTCTCTGTGATATAACAGCAGAGGCCAGTATAACATTTCAGAGAGTTATGTGGTTAGGCATTGATGGAGCATTGTTGAGGAGGCATTTCTAAATGTCTCTTTAATTATCTTCCAGTGGGGTGAGGGCAAAGCATGTTGCTGGGGGCGCTGCTGGCTTGTATCCATTTGGCTTGTGGCTCATGTGTTGCTGTATTAGTTGTACATATGGATTGGTTTTGTTCTCCAGCAGGCTTAAAAGAGCTCTATTGGGATTGTAGTCGCATCCCTAGCTCTGATATAGAAGGTGGATCAGGAATTATCAAGCTTGTTCTGTTGCATGAGCTATGCTTTATTAGGAAAGGTCTGATTAATGGTGAGACATGTTGTAGTTAATTGGTGCTACAATCCCGTTGTTTCTTTGGATCATGGCTGATGATCTGCTGAAATATCCTGGTTGATTTACTCTAGAACTGTAATAAGAGTCCATAACTGTTTGGTGTTTGCTGTGGGTTTACCCAGTTTTTCTTATTCCCCCTGGTATGTCCCTATGGTGTGATGACCAGGTGGCAGCATATGCACATCTGATGGAGTCTGGTAGCTTGAAAAGTATTAAGAGATGTTCAAGGTAGGTAGTCTGTGAGGGGCAAAGTTTGTGTTTGACTAAAAGGATCGTTACACTTGTTTTTTGTAGTTCCATCATTCGGTCTTGTCAGACTCCTCTACTAGTCAGCTGAATGGAGGAATCCAGGAATCATTTGTTCCTGAGCTTATTAGCAGCTCAGGTTCTGATTTTCTTGTGAGTCAAATCATTGTGGTGTGAGATGTTCAATGGATGAGTATGATTCTCCTATTGCTCTTCCATAAGGAGATGGTCTACTCTATAGTCTCCTTGTTAAAAAAAACCATTCCTAATCCTGGATGGTCAGGGTCTTGTGGCCTGTTGTTGATTAGGTTGTCATAGATCGGTCTGCATTCAGATAAGCCTGTTGATGAGTAGGTTGGGTGGAAGTAGAGGAAAAAAAAACACAAACAAGCAGGAGAGGAGCAGTGGGTAGGTATCAAGAAGGTATCAAGAAGCAAAGCTTAATAGGGTGAAGGGTAGGGCGTAATGAGTGTATAATGAGCAACGCTCAAGTTGAGTGCTTAATGAAACATAGCAAAACATTTTATGAGAAAATGAACAAGAGATAGACAGAAGTCGGGCTTCAGCAAGAAGGTCATTGTTTTAGCTTATGTTAGGTTTTAGGATGCACATTGATTTATGTTTATCTTTAGAAGAGTGCAATGTAGAATGTTTACTTGGAACCGTCAAAGGGGGATGAAAAAGTGGCATATAGAAAGGGGTCATCAACCTTGATGGTGTTGTGATTTCTCTGGGGTCTGATTTATAGTGGAACCAGGCAATTAATTTGTTAAAAAGACATGATACATGATAACATGTGGAGCTCTTTGATGTGGGAACAGCCTATACATTGGCAATAAGTAACATGACATTTCACAGCAAACTCCAGAGCATTAGGAGTACTGTTCTGTAAACTGTGATCACACTTGCGGCTGTACTTGTTGAGCACTGTTCAAATTATACTGTTCAAATTCTTGGTACCTTTGTTTTAAGAGAAAAATAATGCCATGCTAGAAGAATGGTACCCACTCATTTTCCAGTATGCCAAATGTCATACCATTTATGTGCTCATCACAGGCAAGGAGAAGTATCAGTGACAGATCATCTCTCTGAACTATAGAATTGTTTTCTTATATTTTTCTGACTGCTCTGTGATAGCTGGGTCCAACAGAGACTAAACCCTTAATTTGCACACAAAAATGCACAGGTATCACAAGCAAGCAACTACCAATGACAAGAATACATTCCTCAATGCTAAATACCTTTGGTGCTCATCTATGTGTGTCACACAGAAACAGCTCAACATAAGGTATTTACAGAGAGAAGACAATTATCCTACAATGCTCTAATTAATATTTTGAAATTAGGTGAATTATCAGCAGTAAAGAGGTGCTGCTAAACATATACAGTGAGGAATTGCCATCTAACAAATAGCATGATGAGGGTAAATTCATTTACAGAATAAGAAATCTGCCAAATAGATTCCCATTTTTTCCATCAAATCCAGGCCAAAACCATAGTGTACTTGTGCCTACCACATCAGTAGCATGATCCACAGCACCTGCTCTACTCATGGCACAGAGCAGGTTCACAGGACACACTCAAGTGCCTGCGGTTGCTTGGCAGTATTTAAGATATCCCCCTTTATATGCACAACTATGATGATCATAAGTAACCCATGTTGGTGGCAGGGTAAACTCTAAATAAAAGCTATGCCTGAGTTTAGGAATGGTGCACAGTGCATGGTACTACTGATGATCACCATCGCTGCATTCCAAGTCACATATACAAGCCGTTCCTGGGGTGAAATACGCCATTCTCACATATTTTAAAGGTCAATATTGGTCTGTAATTCATAGGGTCACTTCTGTCCCCCTTCTGAAATATCCCAAATACCACTGATCACTTCCAGGAAGGGGGTGTAGCTCACTGTGATCATTGGAAAGGCTAAACGTATAGGTAACTGTTTTCTTTAGCATTTAAAAGGCATTTTTGTGTCAGATGGAATGAGGTATGCATGGCATAGGAACAGTTTCTAAGTTCCATCGATTACACAGGCCTCTATGATGTGCCTTTGTAGACACGTAATTGTCAACCTTGTTCCACTGCAGAGTTCCCATGATGGCATAATATTGCATAGTAGCATAATTACAGCATCTACTTTTAGTTTTAGATAGTGAGGAGGCATTCATCCTACAGTGTTTTGTTATTTAGAGACTGCAACGTTGAGCCGATAATTGTTGACACTGGAACCGCCATGCCCTGTGTAAAGAGAAGTGAGGGTGAAAATAAGTAACCTGAAATTATTCTGAATGTTTGCGATAGTGGAAGGTGAAGGTGACCACGTAGAACCATGCTCATTCTGTTTGTTAAAATTATAGCTGTTTTTTAAGTGGAAGGGCACACAGATGTGCACTTTGCCATTTGGACAGTAGAGGGAAACCTAACACTGAGGAATTGTATTAGCTGAGTACGGAACCATACCTAAGCATTTTATATGTATATAGATAATTGTTTATTAGAGCAAAGTCATAAATAATACATTTATACATAAAATGTAAAACAACTTGGTTGTCTAAAAGTTTAAATTTAGGACTTACAATTCATCAACATTTTAAAATGTCATCACAGTGGAAAGAAAAGAAAATAGCTGTATTAAAATTCAATTCAGCAGTAAACCTAAAGCATGTTCACACTAATTCGGAAGTGCAAACAAATTCATGTGCAAGCTTGTGATATAAGGCATACAGTACGATAGATATAAAATATATAGGGAATCAGGTCGACGTACATTGATAACAATTCACTCATTTCTGCAATCCACTGCATCAAATTCACAATTGCTTCTGAGAGAGCTTATGTTTTGTGCAAACTAGTAGTGGAAGTCCAAGAGTATGATAGATATAACATTTTCATCACAATGAATTGTGAAGGATCAGGACCAAGTAGGAAGACAGAAATTCATTAAACAATAGGATTGAGCCCTGCGAAGAGTGATACACTATTTCAGTGCTGTGTACTCAAACAGGTTTATCAAACACTACTCCTATTTTGAAAAACACCTATCTCCACCACAAGGGGGATATGTTCATGTATTTATAAAGAAGGAAATAGACTTATTTTCTTACATTTGTCATCTCATCAAACAGACTCAAAGACCATTGGTTTTCCTTGGCCTCAGAAGGTTTGTCTTACCTACATAATGTAGGCCAGACGGGCAAGTAATCACATAAATGACATTCCGGGTATTGCAATTTGTCATTTCAGTTAGATCCCAAACATATTTGGAAATATTTGGACAACTCTTTTCTCCTCTGTTTGTTCAAACATGCTACATTGGCCACATGGGAAATGTCCCTTAACCTTTAGTAGACCTCACAACGTGGTCTGCCGTACCGGCCGTGTCTGAATCTCTGTAACATCATTTCTGACCAACATATTCCTTAGACTTTGACTCTTTTTAAAAGCTACCAATGGTGCTAAAATGTTTTCACCATGGTAAACCTTCCTCCATGTTTTCTTAATGATCATTTTAATCTTGTAAGATACATTACAGTAGGTGTTCAAAACACTGTCCCAATTCCTTTTGCTTCTTTATTTGTTTTTTCTAACAGAGCCTCACGGTTGTTATTGTAGGCCCTCTTAAAGGCGTTTTTGATCAGTTTGAAGGGTATCCCTTAACCAACAGTTTCTGTGTTAACACATTGGCACTCTGACAGTAGTCCTATTTCAGAAGACTATTCCTTTTCAACCAAAGGAATTTTCCAAAAGGCAGATTAATTTTCATGTGTTTCACATGGTGACTGCTATAGTGTAAAAGGGCATTTTTATCTGCGGTATTGCTGTATGGTTTCACTTTCAGCACACCCATATAATGGAAAATCGTAATGTCCAAATATGTATTTTGTGTTCATTTATCGACCTGATGAATTTAAGACATCTATTCTGTTGGTTCAACCAAGTCTACAAACGCATTCGCTTCCTCCATAGAGCCATCCCATACAATCAGAACATCATCTATATATCCTAACCACTTTCTCAAAAGATGAGTAAATGGATTTTCTGGCAGGATAGATGATGGATTTCTCAAAGAGAAAGCCGCCCCCTTCGCAGTTCCCTCAATTTGTTTTAAAAAGTACCTTGAAACTGAAAGACGTTTTGTGTTAGAGCAAACTCAGTACACAATAGAATAAACCTGTTACTTACGGGATGTCCCTCTTCTCTATTCTACAACATCTCTTCAACCACGTCCAACTTTAGATGGGGCAGCTTTGGCCCCTAATTTAGATAACCTATAAATGGAGTTCTTTGAGAAATCCATCATCTATCCTAAATTCACAAGCTGGGGCATTGTTTGAATTTGAGTGACCTCTTATTTATTTTTTGAATGTTCCTTAGTGTAATGCAGACGTGGGGGCGTTTAAGTCCCTTGTTGATGTCTATCAATCGGGGACAGTGCGCATTGTAATCAGTGGCAACATGGCGCCCGAATTTCAGCATAATTTAGACTCCTTTTGCTATGTCGACTTGGTGAATTTAGCATTGTTGCATTAGACAAGCCGGCGTCTGGGACTTGAGAAGGGAGAGAGCTGTGAGCCTACATGGTAAGCGTAACAATACTAGTTTGTTTAGCCTTTTGGCATTGGTCCGTGTTGGGGACGGTCATTGTAAGAACACAGAATAAGTGTATTATGAGCAATGTAACGTAAGCGGCCCACTGGCGTGTGGTGAATAGGTCTATTTAAACAGAGCATACTCGAGTCATGGCGTTTTACTGCATATTTAGGTCACATATAGCCGGTGAGAGAATGCGGAGGGTCTTTATGGAAGTCACTCACGGAGAGGAATTTGAAATGGCCATAACATACAGAATTGTGTTGACGAATGATTTGGTTTGTAGGTATGTTTGCCGAAAATGTGTCATCCTCGGGGAGGTGACTGTCCGACCACAGTGTGGATATTTGGATCCCTCGTTGTACAAACAGATGATTCCAATATAGCTATAGGTGCAGTACTCAGTCAACTGGATGAGAAAGGTAGGGAGCACCCCATTTGCTTCATCAGTAGGAAACTGAAGGAACCTGAGACAAGGTGGGCAACTATTGAGAGAGAATGTTTTGCCATTGTGTGGGCTTTGAAGAAGTTTAGAACATACTTGTATGGATCTACTTTCACCCTTCAAACAGACCACCAACCCTTGAGATGATTGATGCAAATGAAAGGGGAACACACAAAACTGCTAAGATGGTCAATCTGCCTCCAAGGATTTGATTTTAGCATTGAGCACAGGTCATGATGTCACCACCAAAATGCTGATGGTCTCTCTAGGATGTATATAACCGACTAGAGGTATGAGACTCATCCAGGAGTGGATTAGATCCTCCTGTCCCTTAGTCTGGGGGGGGGCGAGTGTTAGGGTGAATTCTCATTCTATGGCTAATCTCCCTTACCTATGGAGTCCCCCAGCAGCTTTGCTGGATTTGAAGGGTTTGTTTCTTTTTACCTGCTAAAAGTGAGACTCTTTTTCCCACTCTTAGGCATTTTTGCTATATGTGTTCTAGGCTATTTTTTGTTTGTTTAATGCCTATGGGATTTTCTCTCACCCATAGGAACCATCTTTATCCACATGTGTTACACAGCACCCTCCGTGCAGTGACACAGGGGAGTCGTAGCGACCCCTAAACATAGACACCATACCCTGGGACTGACTACTGTCTCCCTGGGCATGTAAAGTCCCCATTGGCTTTACTAGTCAAATCATATGAACTTAACCAGTACAACCCATCTTAATATGGAGGTACTGGAAAGGGTTAATAGTTTTTCCCTTAGGTTCATTTTCGAGGGGGTGCCTTAAAATCCCACTCTCTAAAGTTTCTGGCTGGTGGCAGTGGTTACTACCACTATTGTTCGAGGCTAACACTTTTACTGACAGCCTCTAACATACCGCCGGTTTATTTTATTATTAACTTTACTCCGGTAGGTTTTATTTGCCAGAACTTTAATATAACTTCTTTCTCGTGTCTTACTCTGAACTTCTAACCCAGGTTGGGGATCCTTTGTTTGCTCTTTTGGTGGGCTTCTGCCAAGAGGCCTCCTTTCGGCGCCTCTGAGTCTGGGGTGTGTCTGTTGTTTGGGAGGGGGAGTAGAACCCCTGGACAGAGTTGCCGCAGCAACTCAGGTTGCACTCTAACCTGATAGGCTGGAGGGTCTCCAGCCAAGAAGACCACTCCACTGTGTGAGTGACAGCTAAACTGTATGAATGGGTCTCTTTCTGCATAAAAGCAGGTTCCTGAGGACCGGAAGAGCAAGACGTCGTCACTGGAACAACGGAACCAAAGGGGCGAGAAGCCACAGACATCTTCAGCATCTACACCACCGGTGAAGCCCTGCCGGATCGTCTCACCACTTTTCTTCCACACGACGAGAGGATATCTTCATCGAAAGAGCCTTCTTCCCTTGAGCTGGTGGGACCAACCAGTTCACCCATCGCTTCCCTGGACCTGCCTTGGTCGATTCGAGAGTGCCCAGCACTTGGAGACCAGATAGCCAGGCAGCTGTCGACCCGGACCGCGATTAAAAGGAGCGTACCGTTTAAACTTTGTTTGGCAGCACAGCGGCTGGGTAGTGCAGTGATTCTAACCTTCTACCACGATGAGAGCCTCTCTTCCTCTGCTGCACCCCTTGAACTGCAGGAACTACCAGGAACAACCGCCACCGCAGGAGCCACTTCCTCACGTTTAAGGTACATTGTTCCGCCAGGTCTCCCTTTTCCCATGGTAGCCCTAAAGGTGTTTTAAATCCTTTAGCTACTTATTGGGTTGGCCGCCCTCTTTCTCCTCGCATCTCCCTTTTCAATATTCGTTTACCAAAGACTTGACTGCAGCTACAAGAACATTTTTGCTCCTAAGCTCTTGGTCCTGTATCACTGACTCTGGCTCAGGCCTATTGACTCTGGCTGATTTGTTAGATCTGCTCTCCCTAGATTGATTTTCAATGAGAAATGTGTTGATGCACCTGAATCTTCTAAACCCCTCTTCCTTCTTACTGTTTTAACTTGTGCAGTGCCATTTTGCTCAGTTTTCATTCACTTATCTTTCTGCTAAAGTGTTACTGTGCATTACTAGTTCACAAAACTTCAAGGAAGTGCTGCTAGGGGGTGTCTGAAGATATTTCGATTTAACTTGTGTTTTCCCTCCCTTTCGTTAAATTGATAGAGTGCCATTTGTAGTTCGTTTTCACTATGCCGTTTTGCTCAGTTTTCACTCTATTGCAAACTTGTCTACAATTGAATAGGGAGTTGTATATACTTTTCCTTGACTAAACTTACTTTATCAACTGTGATTCAAGTGTTGAACTAGATGTGTATAAAATAAATATATATTCTCTTCTTGATACAAAGCTTGGGTCGGTGTGTCCTTGTTCCATAGTACTGTGATACCTATTGTGTAAACCCTGAATACTGCTCAACTCCCTCTTGCGATAAGTCTGACAGCTTAGCCACAGCTACCAACTAAATCTTTGTGGTACAGAATGATACCAAAGGGGATTTATTACTCTCACCTGTAGTCCTAATCCTGGGTAGTGGTCCCTGAGGGAACTGCACGGGATTGCCTAACAGAGGTGGACTCAACTTGTGGGCCGTGTTCCTCATTTCTGTCACACTGCTAGTCATCACAGTGGTGCAGGATGATAATTTGAATGTTGTGATGCTCACTACAGATTTCAAGTATTTGTTTGACATCTAAATTTTGATGATTAAAAGATGCCCTCTACACGGTGTTGAAGAAATCTACAGTTTTAGAGTGTTCCCCTCAAGAATGTTCACCCATTAGGGGGCTTGAAGAACAGAAACATGGGAAATGTTTTTTATGACAAATTTAGAATGTTTAATGTTGTAATGCATTATCATTTCTGTTTATGATTGGTTGAGGTTGCTTTAGATGAATTTCTATGTATAATATTTGTTCACTGTGTTTGTAGTCTGGGTCTGCTTTTAGTTGACTAATATTTAGAATAAATGAATTATAAGAATGTTTTTGAAGTATAGTTGCATGCAGTCTATTTTTTCAGGACTAGGTGTGCCGGAAAACCAAACAATTTCAGTGCAACACACATTTTTGGCCCAGAACACATTACTTTGGCACCTGCATAAATCTAAGGCTACGATTCATGGAATCGGGTGCAGAAATGGTCCAAGGGCTGTGCGCCGAGAAGAACCATGCACGAGATGTGACACAGATAAAAACTTGTGCGGCACGCGTTTTCACAGATTTGAAGAGGCATTAGTAGCCAGCGCACAAGTAACAAACAAGCTAAACAAGGAACCCCTCAACATGCCTCCACGCACACCAAAAAGTACGTGAAAGACTAACAAGGCGCAAGCCTCTGCGCCATCCTTGGCCCAGCATCATCACCCCAGCGAAATCGGGCGACAACAACTCACAATCCCCGGCCCACCCCAGTGAAAATATGTGTCCTCCCACGCAAGCCCAGGCCATAACTCAGCGAAATCATGCAAATACACATTGCAAACTCCAGCAGCACCTCAGAGAAAACAATTGCCATCCCACAAAATCCCAGGCCGTACCCCAGTGAAATTGCGCAACTACATCTTGCAAACCCCGGCCGCACCCCAGAGAAAATGTGTGCCCTACCATGCAAGCCCACGCGTCCCTCAGCAAAATCGCACAACAACACCTAGCAATCCCTGGCTTCGCCCCTCGAGAAAACGCTTGCCCTTCCATGCAAGTCCAGGCTGTACCCCAGCGAATTTGGGCAAATACAACTCACAATTCCTGCTGCACCGCAAAGAAAGCATGTACCCTCCCATGCAAGTGCAGGCCGTACCCCAGCGAAAAAGCGCGACTACATCTTACAATCTCCGGCCGCACCCCAGAGAAAACACGTGCCCTCCCACGCATGCCCAGGGCTTTCCCCCAATAAAATCGCAAAACAACAACTCCCAATCCCAGACCACACTCCAGAAAAAATGCTTGCCCTCCCACACAAGCCCAGGCCACACCCCAGTGAAATCACACAGATACACCTTGCAATCCCCGGCAGCACACCAGAGAAAATGCGTGACCTCCCACACAAACCCAGGTCATACCCCAGTGAAATCGCGCACACCCTCGTAAGTGTAGGCTACACCTGTTACAGAAACATGATTCGCCCTACACCCTCTGTACCCACCCTGTCCACATACCCCCCTAATGAACATGAAGCACTTTAGCACATACACCACCCTCCGGCTCTAGCACCTGTGACAACCCCTGCAGGCAGCCCCCTCCAGAAGAGACACCACCCCCCAGCACCCTCACCTGTGACCCCCCCTATAGGCAGCCCCCTCCAGAAGGGAAACCACCCCCCCAGTGCTCCTCACCTGTGACAACCCCTGCAGGCAGTCGCCTCCATTAGGGACACCACCCCTGCAGGCAGCCCCTCCATAAGGGGCTCCACCACCCAGGCCCCCTCTCCTGTGACAACCCCTGCAGGCAGCCACCTCCAAAAGGGACACCACCCCCAGGTAGCCCCCTACAGAAGGGACACCACCCCCCAGCAACCCTCACCTGTGACGCCCCCTGCAGGCAGTCCCCTCCAGAAGGGACACCACCCCACAGCACCCCTCACCTGTAACACCCCCTGCAGGCAGGCCCTCCAGAAGGGACACCACCCCCAGGCATCACCCTCCATAAGGGACACCACTCCCCAGCACCTGTGACACCCCCTGCAGGCAGCCCCCTCGGGAAGGGGCACCACCCACCAGGCCCCATCACCTGTGACAACCCCTGCATGCAGCCCCCTCCAGAATGGACACCACCCCCCCCCAGCCTCCTCACCTGTGACAACCCCTGCAGGCAGCCCCTTCCAGACGGGACACGACCCCTTATGCCCCCTTGCCTGTGACAACCCGTGCAGGCAGTATCCTGACAGTGTGACACATCACCACTGCAATGATCGTCTGTTGCTCACCTGAACCTCTTTGGTGTGACTGTAGCATGATTATCATCATGAACATGCATCCTGCTAATCCATAAAAATGCATTCACCGGAGCTACATCCATGTGTGTAGCATCTGATCACATACCCTTCCTGGCCTTAATTATCCCCCAACATACACATCTGACAAGTGATTGGTAAAACTGGTTCCTGCTGGCCATGTGACAATGCCATGGCATCAAATAACAGTGACTGAATGTGTGCCCACGCCAGAAACAAACATACCAACAATGTTTGCTAAATCCACAAAAAATGGGCAGGGCTGTCACAGCCTGAGCATGAGTGAGCTGGGTGGCCAAAAACCTGTTAGTGAACATTTATATGACCGGTCCAGGCATTGGTGAATGATAGGGCAGTCAGAGAGTGTATGACTCACAGAAACTGGTGAATTATGCAGCCACTCTGGAATATCAAAAATGTGCTACTACTGCATTCCGGTGGTAGAGGTTGACCAACACCTGAGAGAAGCCATTCAATGATACCACATGCTACTGAAGGTGTTTGCATGAAATGTGTGTTACACATCAATAACAAAGTCATGTGCCATGACGGTGAGCAAGGAACACTCCCACAGTCATTCCACCTACCTCCACCCCAAACACAGTGACGCCAAACACAGAGTGATGCAGCACCAATCAAACTAAATAGTATTATACAGTGCACACCCATCTGTCTAGTTGACACACCACCACCTGTCAGCCACCTGTGCATCCTGCCATCCCCAACCATTCCAGCAACAACAATACACAAGCATTTATGCAACCAGACACATGACTCCCAATGGAGGGAAGCACAGGCTCAAAATCGAACTAGCAAACAGGCCCACACCCAAATGAACAGCAAGAAGCGAGGAACTGAACAAACACAAAGGTATATTATCAACAAAAAATCACATCATACATTAACAAACAAAAAATAAAGCTGTCCATCTACATTTTCAAAAGAAACATACTCATTATGCAAAAATAACTATATACAATTAACAATGGGAAGTACTGTCTTGAAACTATGGTGAAAAACAAAAAAATAAAAGGAAACCTACACCTAAATTACTATATACAGTAAACTCTGTTTACACCATGGTGGATGGCGGATTTACCGCCCCATTCCAAGGTGAGTGGGGCGGTAAATCCCCATTCCCCATTCACCCTTCCCCATTTTTGCCCCATAGGGCATAATGGGAGTGGGGAAGGCGCTAATTACGGCACCGTAAATTACGGTTCCGTAATTAGCACCAAGGCGGGTTAGCGCCTTGCATTTTAACGCCTGCTAAAAGCAGGCGTTAAAATGGTAATCAGGCGTTAAGGGTTAACGGCGGCGACGGCGCTGTTAAACCTTTAACGCCTGGGTTGTAATGAGGCCCCATGACTCAGGCAGCTTTTGTGTTGTCCAATCTGGGTGGTATAGCTGCTGCATGGGCCAATCCATTGTTAGAGGAAGGCAGCCCCATGTTATATGACTGTGATGCCTTGCTCAATGTCATGAGTCGCGTTTTTGATAAACGGTACAAAACGCAAGCCACAGAACTAGACTTGTTAGGTTTGCAACAGGGTGATGCCTCCCTTCTGTCATACGTGGCCAAGTTCAATCAGTTAGTGGCCGAGACTGCTTGGCCCAAGGACAAAAACGCCTCCCTGTTGTATAAGGGGTTGTCAGAGTCCTTAAAGGACACGTTGCTGTGGTACATAATGCACTCCCCGAACTCCTGGATCTTGTTCTAGAGATAGACACCAGAAGGGCAGAAAGGAATGAAGAAAAGAGAGGACCGATACCCGTGCCTATGGGTTCATCTACTCCTACAAATGGGAACCCCCCGAACCTATGCAGATTTGTGCCGTGAGGGGTCTCCTAACTCCTAGAGAAAGGGAACGGCGGCTGACGGCTAATCTATGTTTCGATTGTGGTTCCCCCGAAAACCTGTTGAAGGCATGCCCGAAAAAAACCTAAGAAACAGGGAAACGCCAAAGCTTGGCAGTAGGCAGAGTCCAGTTGCCGAGGACCACTTGCCTGGACTCTGTTGTGTGAACACCGTTCACAGTCAACGCTATGTTTACACTTCCATCTGGTTTTTCTTGGACTGGTTAAGCTGTACTAGTTTCAGGGGCTACTGGACATTATATTGATACCAACTATGCACAGGAAATGGGCATCCCTGTTGTTCATAAGGACTGTCCTGAGCTTGTTAATGTGGTAGATGGTCCAAAGCTGCAATCAGGTTTGGTGACTGAACACACAGTAGATCTAATCATGACTACGGAATCCGGTCACAAGGAGTTAATCCGTTCTGATGTCATAGCAGCACCAAAGTTCAATCTCATCCATGGTTTGCTCTGGTTAACATTGCATAACCCAGTCATTGACTTGAAGTCAGGAAATTTCTTTTTCTCTTTAAGATATTGCGAGGCCAGTGGTCTAGGGACACTGAATCCTTGAAAGAGTCCTTGTCGGCTGCTTCTTGAGATTGAGCCCACGCTTCGTGCGGTCACGTCTACCCTTCTACCCAAGGAATACAAGGCATTCAGGGATGTGTTTGATGCTAAAGGAACTGATATATTGCCTCCACACAGGCCCTATGATTGTTCAATTGATCTGGTGCCAGGGCCTAAAATACTCTCTGGATGCATTTACTCTTTGACTCTGAAGGAGGAAGCTATCCTGAAGGAGTACATCGACAAGGCCCTGAGTACTGGTTTAATTCGCCCTTCTCGTTCCCCCACTGCTTCACCGATGTTCTTTGTGCCTAAGAAGGAGGGGGATCTGCAGCCTTGAATTGATTACTGTGCACTCAATGCAGTAACTACGCGCAACCAATACCCCATTGCTCTTACATCGGTACTTCTGGATACACAAGCTCCTCTAAGTTGTTCTCCAAACTGGATCTGCAGGGGGTTTACAACCTCGTCAGAATGTGTCAAGGTGACGAATGGAAAACCGCATTCAAAACCCGTTATGGGTTGTTTGAATACTGTGTCATGCCATTCGGTTTATACAATGCCCACGCTACCTTCCAGCACTTTATCACTAATGTCTTCAGGGATATGTTTGATTGGTTTCTCGTTGTTTATTTCGACAATATACTGATCTATTCTTCTACGTACGAGTCCCATGTTAATCACATTTTCATGGTCCTGCAATGCCTTTCGGGACAATCATTTATATGCCAAACTTGAGAAATGTATTTTCCATGCCACAAGGGTGGAGCTTTTGGGCTACGAAATCACTGACAAAGGAATTCAAATGAGCAAATACCTACTTATCTGAAGATGTTGCAATCCTTTCTTGGTTTTGCAAATTTCTATAGGTGCTTCATTAGGTCTTTTTAGAAAAATCGTAGCTCCTCTAACGGCTCTCACGAGTTGCAAGAAAGTGTTCACATTGAGTAAGACTGCCCAGGAGGCTTTCGACTCTATCAAGGCAGCATTTACAACCGCACCCATTCTGCAACATTCTGATCCTGCCTCGCCTTATGTTGTTGAAGCAGATGCGTCTGACTTAAACATTCGGGCAGTTCTCTCACACAGGTTTGTCGATTCTGGTGACCTATACCCAATGGCGTTTAATTCCAGGAAACAGACTCCATATGAGGTGAACTACACTGTTACCAAGAGGGAATTGCTGGCAGTGCTGGATGCTTTCCTTGTATGGAGACACCATCTTCTAGGTACGGCTCTCCCTGTGCAGGTGTATACGGACCATCAAAACCTTTTGGCACTATAGTCAGTAAAATGTACCACGGCGCGCCATGCCCGCTGGCACGAGTTCTTTTCTATGTACCATTTTGTTATAACCTATCATCCTGGTTCTCTACATTCAAAAGCGTACACGCTTTCTCGCATACATGGCTCCTCTACACGTTCTGGGGTAGACTGTCATCTTCTCCTTTCTCACCAGGTGGTCAGTGGTTGTACTATGCAGCCTTCATTATGTGACTCCATTCAAGAGTGGGTACAGAGACAGACACCCACATGAGGCCAAGCACAACAACATGGATGTAATTCAGGGGCTGTCCTATGTCCACGGCCTGATCTACATGCCGGACGAGTCCACTCGTAAAACCGCTTTGCAATGGTGTCATGACTCCAGGTTTGCAGCCCACCTGGGCGGCAAAAAAACAGTAGTCGTCCTTCGGCATTGGTGGCCGTCCATCACTCAGGATGCTTATGACTATATAGTGTCCTGTGCATTATGAGCTCATTGTAAGAGTACTCCTGCCAATCCAATTGGCCTTCTGCATCCATTACCCATTCCTGAACAACCCTGGGTTATGTTATCAATGTATTTAATCGTAGAATTACCTGAGATCCAAGGTTACAATACCATATGGGTGGTGGTCGATTACTTTTCCAAGATGGCTCTGTTTGTTCCTTGTCCGGGTCTGTCGACTGCACCCCTTTTGGCTGATTTGTTCTTGAAACACGTTTTTAGGTTGTTTGGTCTACCAAACATCACCATTTCTGAACAGAGATCTCACCTCTGGAGGGCTCTCACGTATTCTTTTGGTGTTGATGAACGATACTCAAGTGCGTACCATTCACAAACTGACAGTCAGACTGAACGCCTAAATGCAGCCCTCAGTTTTTGCGGTGTCTTGTTGTTCAATACAGGGATACATGGTTATCAGTCCTGGTCATGGCAGAGTTTGCATATAACAACTCCCTACAGACTTCCACCAGTTCTTTGCCTTTCTTCTCCACTTATGGCAGACACACTTGCACTCTTCCCTTGCATCCTGTGGTTTCCCAATGCAACCCAGCTGACTTGCATTCGCGACTTGACCAAAATACGCAATGGTATCATTCTTTTATTGTGCAAGACAAGAGCTTGTGCGAAAAAGTTTGCGGACGCTCATCGAACACCAGCTCCCCTGTACCAAGTTGGATCCAAGGTTTGGTTGTCAACAATGAATCTCTGAATTCCTGGCCTCAAAATACTCTTGCCTCGTTTTGTCAGTCCCTATGTCATTACAGCTCTCATTAACCCAGTTGCTGTGCAGTTTACTCTACCTGCCTCCCGGAAGATCCATTCAGTTTTCCACGTCTCCTTAGTCAAGCCGTTTCATCCCTCCACTAGGCTCCCATCTCGTCTTCGCCCACTTTCTGTACAGGGCTCAGACGAAAACGAGGTCAATCACATCATGGATACTAATGTCCGTAGAGGTGTCCGCATGTATCTAGTGGATTGGAAGGGTTATGGTCAGGACATGAGAACATCCATGCCCCAAGCCTGGTGTCTCGTCTTTGGTCCTCTCGGAGGGTGATTGCATCTTTGTGGAGGATACTGTCAGGCATTCGAGTAGGGAGACATGCTCCTTGTGCCAGAGACGGCGCCAAGCACGTACCATTACTGGTCCTACAAGTCCTGTTGTAGCCTATCCTTCTGGTAATCTTACTTACTGTGGTTCTTCCTGGCGTTCTTTTCCTGGGTTTCCCGAGCCCCGATTTTAGAGACGCATTGTGGTCCGTGGGCATTGCAGTTGGAGGTTGTTATGGAGACAATGGCGTCCTCTGAACATTCGGGACTATGTTCCCCATTTAAGGAGGCAGGCCAGCAGAAAGTCACATGAGTAATGATATTTAGCATTTAGGCCGCCGCATGCCAGTGCTTCTGATTTTTAAAATCGCGGCTTGCTTGTTCCTTGTTCTTTCTACATGATAATTTGCAGCCAGATCCTTCTCCTATTCTCTCGGATTTCCTTTTGCACCCTCCTCTGCATTGAACGTCTGATTTCACGGTAATGAGCCACGGCCTTGCTTACAGACTATTTCTTGCCTACTGATTCAGTTTTTTGTTGCCCGCACGGTCACGACACAGACTCCCTACTTGGGCCACCTTGCTTGTCATAACATTCTGTGCCCTACTTTGCCCACACAGTCTCGACTTGGACTGCATATTCGGACTTCTCAACTCAACGTGGAACTTTGTTTCAGTTAACGTGAGTGTACATCTGCAAGCACCCTTCTCCAAGTGCACCCGCACAACTGCGTATGGACTAGAGACTGCCTAAGAGTGTACGCACTGTCGTTAGGGATCCTTGTTTTGTTGGGACAGGTGGCTAATGGAACTAGAGATTTTTAGCCACGACCCATATTAGGCATCTGCATGCCATCGTGTTTAACCTTGCAGCGGATATCTCTCCCTGGGTGCATGCCGGCACAGATGGGTGCATGCCGGCACAGAACCTTGAACATCATCTGGACCACCCTTCT
The DNA here is from genome assembly GCF_040938575.1 of Ambystoma mexicanum. NCBI lineage: Eukaryota > Metazoa > Chordata > Amphibia > Caudata > Ambystomatidae > Ambystoma > Ambystoma mexicanum. The sequence continues at coordinate 866,609,498 of NC_090937.1, forward strand.
TGTAGAAACACTCTGTAAGCTCCGTTCTATATTGCTTGATTCTGACTTACATTGTATAATCCTGTCTAATAGCATCATACCCTGTCTTGTTGGTATTTCTAGCTGTTTACACACCTGCGAGGGTTAGTGGAAGGGTATTCCTTTTCCAAATACGACAAAAAACCCACCCAGGACACGTTAGCATACCGTGTCTACATTTAGATCTACCCTGCCAATTGAAGTACACTCCAGTGACAGTGTTCTTGTTTTTTTTGCAGTCTTCTGTGTTTCGTGCTGTGTTCCATTTTCCGATTAATTGATCCCTCTGCATGATTGACCCATCTTGAAGGATACATTGGTAGGAAGAACTCTTCTGCTACGCTATGAGTTCAACTATACCGGATTCTGACAGGAAGCGTCTCCCGATAGGGTGCATCGTATGCAAGGCAGGTTGGTTACCTGGACAGGTAAGTGAATGGCATTTTCTGACACTTGTGTGGTGTTTGCATGGGAATGTGGCACTGTGTGTGTTCACTTTGGATTGACTTAGCTTGTGGTCCAACACTACCTCTTAAGGGGGTCATGTTTCACAGAGGGGTACTTCTAATGATGGGTATGGCCATGTTTTTCAGATGCATTGCTAGGGCCACTGTTCACTGATTATGAAAACTGTGCATTCTAACTGTGTGGGACTTTCATGGTTGTTTGGGAGTAGGTTGCATGGTCAACTGTTTGTGGCCTTCAGGACTTCAGATCCCTAGCAGGGATTGTGGGATTATGGCTGTATGTCACATTTGGAATTTCTAGATTATGGACAAACTTTAATGGTGTGCAGCAGCAGTTTAAAGCCACAAACATGTTGCTAAGTATGATTCTTTGAGGGATATGTTGTTTACCAGCACATTAGGGTTAGTGGTGTTTGTGCTTCTTCATGGATTTCACATGCATGCCGCACCATGGTTTTTGCAGCTTCAAGTGCAACACGACTGGGTGCATGGTACTGCTGCATTTGAATCAATTCAGTATTTGACCATTGGTATGATGTGACAATGAAGTCTGCATTGACATTGGTCTGGTGGTTAACAATGTACTTTTGAGGTGCAAGAGGTAATTGCCAACCCATCCACTGTATATTCTGCAATAGCTCCTTCAGAGTACCTTTGAAATGTGCTTGCATCCCATATGTTTTTCAAATACACATGCCTGACTAAACCTACTTGTGACTGGCTCTTCAAACACAACCCTCCGCACCTCTGCCCACCATACCACTCACCGTCATCATTCCTCATTCTCCTCAAGCACTCATGTCTCCCCTGAAGAAGTCACCAGAGTTGACAACCCCAACTGGTGTGCTGGTGCTCCTGTATTTTCGGCAGTCAGTGCTTAACTACTCTGCAGGAGCTGCGCACTGTTACAGCCGAGATGCTGGTAAGACCAGCTACTTCGCGTAGACCCCTAACCTGGCTTCGCACACATCCACTCTGTGCCCAGACGCGCACCTTGGCTCAATTACTAATCATGCTGTTCTGTCTGCTTTCTCTCCCTTCCTGTCTGCGACCTGTTCCGTGTGTACCTCCACTCACCGCCGTATTTGCAGTTACACGCGATTACGCTTTCAATTATCCTTGCAACTGCATTTTAAGGTAGGAAGGCTTGTGCCTTTTCAATTTTTTGTAAATGTACAATTCACCATTAAAATGGTGTATGTTATGACTATTTTTACAGTGCAGCCCACGATTCTTCTACCTTTTGTTGCTTACCACATCTATTGGTAAGTTCATTTTTTCTTGGTTTCTCAAATTACCATGCCCTCAACCGAGCCATCAGTTTTCACACGCTATTTTTTCCCCACAATCTTCCTGTCTTTTTAGTGATATTATTAAAGACTTCCCACTACTCAGGTAAATTGTTTCAACCTTTTGGAAATACATCAACTAACTGGATGGCCAAACATGCTAACATTTGTGTTAATTTTGTTTTTTTCTCCCCATTCCTTCTTCTGTGTGCCATTTTATTTGCCATTTTCTGAATAATTTGTTGTCCTTCTTTTCCAACATGCACTGGCATACTCCATTTGGTAATCAAATTACCTTCTCATGTCCTTGATTACTTCTTTGTGTTTAATATGATTGCTTTTGATTTCATATGCCTGATGTGCAATTGTATGGTGAACTGGCCACTCTCTTTTTGCTTTGTTGCTTGGGTTGTTTCCATGTATAATACATTACTCTGTAATTCTATGTACTGGCCTATTCTGCATGTACATTAACCTGTAGCCTCAGTAGAAGAGCAAGTGCTCGAAACACGTGTCAGGCTACCTTCTTGGGAAATAAAAGTATACCAACTGCAATTTATATTGTGTGTGTGCGCTGTGTGTCTGTAAAATCAACTTGGTTCTGTCTCATTGGTGGAGGACTTGGCAAGTCCCCACACTCACCCGCAGCGCTCCTCACACCACTCTTTATAATTCAGGTCCTTGCGCTGAGTCTCGCCATCCTTGTTTGCCAACTTCGTTTAACTATATTATATGAAGTATACACCTCACTGGCAGTACTGTATGTTACCAATAATTGTATTTTGAACGTTCTAGGAGACTCAAAGAGGTTGGTTAAACAGGTATTCAGTTTTAGGGGAAAGTCGAAGTTTCATACATAGTGCAGGTGTTAGCTCATGGAGCATCTACATATAGAACAAATATAGCATCTCTGGTGTGGAAACCATTAGTCTCTACTAATGTATACGTACACACATATCAAATGTATCCCTTATGATGTGATCCCAGGGTATGTGGAGTCATCAATACTCTATAACGCTTTATAGAACAATTATGCGTGGACTCAAAACAGATGGGAACCATCCACTATTCAAACATAGACTACATAATGATTGCAGTTCAATTTCTATTTCCCAACGATGATCCAGCACCTCAAAGTTATTTTATGCGTTGTGCCATTCCACTTTTTCGTTAAGGCCTTGGGTATGGCTTTTTGTCAAAAAAATCAATTTTTGTTCCAAATGTAGCAATTTTTTATTGATCTCAATTTGTGAATGACCTTTAATATGTTTAAGTATCATCCATTCAAAATCATTAAAACCATGTTTTTTTTTCTCCAAAAAATGTTTAACAAGGGGAGCCTGTTCTACTTTGTTTTTTATGCAACTTTTGTGCTCAATCATCCGTGTCTTACATTTTCTGTTAGTCTTGCCTATATAGATCTTCCTGCAAGGGCATTTGATCCGGTAAATTACATTACTGGTATTACAGTTTGTCTGTTCATCGAGTTTCCACATTTTATCTGAACCCAAATCTACATTCTGAGTTTTAGTCGTTTGGGTGCACATTACACAATTGCCACACGGATAGTGACCTAAAACCGGAGGAAGACCCCATAGGTTAGTCTGTTGTTGTTTGCTCTTTTTGTTGGCTATATCATTTCTCACGACTAGATTTCGTACAGTGGTACTCTTCTTGAATGCTACAAGTGGTCTACCTGCTTCCTTTGTCATGATTTGTTTCCAATTTCTATTGATGATGCTTTTGATTTTGTATGATAGATTACTAAATGTGTTCACAAACACAAGAGGTGTCTCTTTTGTCTTATCGTCTCCTTGTATGTGTTTGTCTAGTAAAGCTTTGCGATTATTATTAAACGCTCTTTTAGCTGCTCGCTTGACCATGGGTACAGGGTACCCTCGATGTACCAATTTATCAATAAGATTATTCGCTCCTCTTTCATAGGATTTGTTGGTACTGCTGTTCTTTATCAAGCACAAAAATTGCCCAAATGCCAAGTTATTTTTCACATGCTGGGCATGATGGCTGCTAAAGTGCAGTAATGCATTCTTGTCAGTATCTTAAGTATATGGCCTTACCAACAAACTTCCTTGGTCATGATACATACAAATATCTAAAGAGTGTACTTGTTCATTACTGGTGCCGCTAGTAAATTTCAAATACCTATTTTGTTGGTTCAACCACTTGACAGAAGCTTGTGCTTCTTCGTCATTCCCTTTCCAGATGACGAAAACGTCATCTATATAGTGTAGCCAACAGACTATATTGTCTTGAAATGGGTTCAAATTGGTGTACACTACTATTTCCTCGAACATATTGACATATAGATTGGCCATATGGGGAGCCATGGCTGCCCCCATTGCTGTACCCTCAATCTGTTTATAGAATTGACCCATGAACTGAAAAACGTTATTGGTAAGTGCCATTTCAGCGCACCATTTCATGAAGGAATTAGATACAGGATGCTGATCTTCTCTCATAAGTAGAGTCTCCTCCACAACCTCTAACGTTGCTAGTTGGGGTATATTGGTATAGAGGGCTTGGATATCTAAGCACATCAATAGATTTTCATTAGGGTTGAATGCATTGCCTTCAATCCTATTGATGTCATCCGTGGTATCTTTTATGTAACTTTTCATATTTGGAATAAAGGGTCTCAAGTAGTAGTCCGCACATTTGGAAAGTGGCTCCAACATAGAGTTCACACCAGAGACAATGGGTCTCCCAGGGGGTTTTGTCAGGTTCTTGTGTATCTTAGGGAGAATTTAGACTACAGGTATTCTACCATTCTCTCTGATCAAGTACTCTCCTTCTTGTTTACTAACCATATGGAGATCAACTGCTCTAGTCACTTTCTCCTTGATTATGAGGATTAAGTCATTACTTTGTCTATTTTCTGATAGTGGGATCCATCAGATAGGAGGTTCACACATTCCTCAATGTAATCAGTTCTGTTTAATATTACTATGGCACCGCCTTTATCAGATTGGCGAATAATGATCTTTTCATTGGTGCCTAGATTTTGCAAAATAATTTGTTCTGATTTACTGAGGTTTGAGTGATGTGGAATCCCTTTGGATTCTAAAATGTTTACCTCCTCCATTACTTTTCTCTCAAAGACCAAAGATTCTGGGGAATAAGTAGTAGAGGGAGCACAAAACATGGAAGGATTTCTGAGACTCCTACAATTTTCCAATTTGTTGAAAGGGCTGTTGTCAAAACAATCCCTTAGGTGTACCTTGCACATAAATTGATTGAATTCCACCCTAAATTCAAAGGGGTTGTGGTACTTGGATATCACAAAATTGAGTCCCTTGTTGAGCACATCTTCTTCTTCCTTGGATAAGTGGACAGCAGAGAGATTTACTACCAGGCCCTGTAGCTGCGTGTCTGCATCCGTTCTGGTGCCCATTGTCTCTGATTGCTGCCCCTTCCTCAAAAAGACTGACGTTGATGCATGCAGGATAGCAACAAAACTAAAGAACAGCAATAAGACCTACCTGAGCAATATCAAACGGGCCGGCGTCAGTGAAGCAACTGGACCGCACTCGCCCATGAAAGACAACGCGCCTTAGCAAAGAAGGCAGGACGGAGAGTACGCCTAATTCTACCACAAGGCAGAACCTTCCCCGCAGACCACATCAGGGCAAAGCTGAGAAACATACCAGCGAGTAACCCGGCTGGGTGGCATCCCTGTGGATACTAGGTGAGCGTAACAGTAGCGCAACTTAACCATAATGTCCCTTTAACAAAGTTTTTTTACTGATTAACCGATCATCTGCAGAAATAACTAAATTGAAAAGTCCTACACAAAACCCACCTGAGGAAACAACACAGCATATGCAACGTTAGAAAGCCACAGTGCTTTGGGTATTGAATCAATGGTGAAATGGAAGTAAAAACCACAATGTTCTTAAAAAGCATTTGTTCTTGTGTGCAAAAGGGATTAAACTGATCTAACCAGTTTCTAGTGCCCAAAAGATGTACCAAGGCAGTAGTTGTCCATTAATTATACCTTTTGCTTCTCTTAGAGGTTCAACAGTGCTGCAGCAGGCTTTAAGCTGTTGTGTGAAAGGATTGAATCACGTTCGGATGTGGCCAAGCAGCAAGCTGGTATCAAGTCGGTTTGAATGTGGTGGCTCACAGAATTCAAGCAATACAGTTCAGAAGTGCACACCAGGATCGGCTTGGCATGGAGCCAGTTTGAGACATGTGTTAACCCACTGGTTAGAGTCAGCACATGAAGCGCCCGTGTTTTTACTTGAGATCGGGTGATGGTTCGAAGCTGTGATCCTGATGTTCCTGTGTGCAGTTCAACAAAGCAGTGGTTCAATGTCCAGTCGGTTCAAGTAGTTCAGTAAGAGCTTGTTGAAGTCAGCAAATGAAACTCCAGCAGTTGCCAAATTCTGGGGATGAGCAGTTGTTTATAGCTAAGCAGGTGATGGTCTCTGCAAGGGTACCATGCGGCATAAAGCTGGCTCGAGGTTGCAAGAAAGCTAGTTCGAACAGTTTGCTTGAGTAACAAAGGGAACACCGGTGGGACCTGTGGATCAAATGCAGCAAATCCAGTTTGAAAGCAGTTAGATCAGTTTGAGGTGTTGTAAACAAAGATACTGGCATCCTTTGCTCTCACGATGCTGTTAGTCCCAATCCAGGGACACAAGGATTAGATTTGTTCTTGTTCGAGAGCTCTCAAAATGGGTGTTGCTGTCACACACCTACAGGGGGTTCTCAAGCGCAGCAAGGTCTTGGGCACCAGTGTTCCTGGCCGACAGGCATGTCTTACTCCAGCAGCAGGTCACCCGCAATATGCCCTGGGATGGTTAGGGAGCAGAACTTGCTTCTGACTTGGACACTATGGGCCTGATTCACAGAGCGTTTTCCAATGGGGTTTTGCCATAATAAAACACTTCTGTGAATTAAGACCTAAGTCTTCACCTCCAGCAGAGGGCTTTTGAACATCAACACTCCCAACAGATGTCTAGTGAATTCTTCCTTAAGTGTTTAATCCAAAGTAAGTCAAAGAATGCATGGGAGACCCCCTTTTTAAAGGCAAAGGTCTACAGGTGAGTGGACTAAAGTAAGCCTGCTTTAGGGGTCGAGTCCCTGTACTTGACACAGGGGTGCTTTGCCTTCTGGCATCATACCCAAAGTGCTTTCTTTCTTTCTTGGCGAGGGACAGGAAGGTAGAGAGATACTCTGAAAGAACAAGATGGTGGAATCTTCCTCCAGCTGGCCTGTATTAGGCAGGGTAGATTAATGCCATAGTTGAAGTAAGTGTTAACATTGGATGCTTTTAGCGATATGGAGTAGGTGTTTATACGTTGAGTTTCATGGTTGAATATGTAGTAGTATACAGTGAGTGTATACAATCTCTTCTGGCTACTACTGTAAAGAAATAGTCAGCTCCCTTTTATTGTTCGAAACCTGAAGTGTCCCTTGTTGTGATACATAATGTGAATTAATTATGTGGTTCTCAAAGCAAATTTAACAATTATTTGGCTTGTGAATGAAGAAGACAGCTTCTGCTACAGACTGTGGTGGAGAGTTGGCCTTCAAATAAAGATGGCCCATCTATGTGAACAATAGCACTTTTCAGGAACATTAAAAATTAAAAGATCACTGAAGATTAACTTGTCCTCGGGTTCACTTTCTATTAATTGCTACATATTGAGAAATCCTTGACTGAAACATCTATAGATTTTACCCAGAGCAAACCATTAGATTAAAATATGATTGAGAGCACAGCAGGAAGCTTTAGTGTTTAACCCTCCCATGACAGATGCCTAGTCAGCAATCACAAAGACCCAACCGACTACTCTAAACCCGAAAGCTACGCAATGTAGGTGGGCAAGTCACCCCCATTCAGGTCATCTAAAGCTTTGCCTCTGCTGATTGAAGCATGGTCCTCTTAGCAGAAGTATTTCATGGAGCGTTCATTTAACTCCCTGTAGGCAAAAACTCTTATCTGGCAATTCTTTGCGATTCATAGACAGCTTCTGAGCCAGCCCTTCTTCGCAACGGAAGAGTAACCGGGCTGCTTGCTGTCATCAAATACCAAGCGGCACTGACAGGTCAGGAAAAGGGCATTACGAAAGCGTAACTTAAAAAAGACAATGGGACACTTAATAACTTCTTTTCTCATGATGGGTGAATGCAGGCTCAGTCTGGCTGGCTCGCTAACCTCCTCTGAGAACGGAACACATTAATTGACAACACATACAGGATAAATTCAGCTGCTCCAAACCACAACCTAATATGTAAGTACATGTATGTATGCAAGTGATTTTAATAGCGGAACCCTAGGTAGAAAGCAAGGTAAATAGGCTACATCGGGAAGGGTGCGTGATATCCATGTCTTCTGACGTCATTGGCAAGTGCAGTGTACTTTCAAGTGCATGCAGTGTCTTCAGTTCAGCTAATTTGTACTAAAAGACTGATTGCTTCCAGTGTTGGAGTGTAGTAGGGGATGCTTGTTTTATGGACTCTGGATTTAAAATTTCAAAGTGAAGATGTATTGGCTCCTGGTGTTGCATTCTATGGGTTTTTTGTGTGTATTGTAGACCGGTGAACGTATCAAGAGATACTCCTTGCCTTCCTGAGATGGCGAGTTTCCTAACTAGGTATGACAGTGTCATTGACAGCTGTGCTATTGACTGGACTATGGGTCTCATGTCTCCACCTTCATTGCAACCACAAACATCTATCTAGGTTTTGACTTTGAATTGAAGGTTTTATCTTATCTTTCTCTTTACGGACAAAAATCGGAGGATTCGTGCAGCAGAGCTACTGTTTGTGGCAAATGAAAGAAAAATCCCCACCGAGTCATCTGGGCCCCACAAATGGAGAGTTACACATCTTTATCGTCGCTCTTAATCCAGTAGTTATTCTGCCGGATTGAGTGGAAGTAAAGGTAAACGATTTCAACGGCAATTTCTCAGAATTACTACGAAATTACTGCCAAATTCGTAAAGAGGCTCTAACACACAGCAATGCGTGTACTAACCTAGTTTTCTTTCTTCTAGAAACAGTACACGCCAAGGGCCACGTTTTAACAGTTGATTGGCCTCATCGTACTTCCATTTTTATTAAACACAGTCAAACATTTGTGGCTTAAGAAACCATGTGGTGCAAGAATATATGGCTGTATGATTCTAGAAATTAAGAGTAAGATTAATGAAAAAGAAACTACTCTGAAGACAGACAGACCCTGGCACTCTACACCAAGTGAAGGACGCCTGGCTGGAGAACAGGCGGCGATGAATAGTGTGAGGATGCATTCTTGATACACGTTGCTGATAAAGCTGCTGGCTGGTTAATACCGCTGCTGATGCTGACGATGCTGCATAACTTGTGTTGCTGCTCTGCATATGCTCTGCTGTCCCTCCGATACTAAAATGACACTGCTGATGCATACTGTGTGCTGCTACATACTATGATATGAATTATCTATGTCTGCACTGGATTTCATAATAATTGCCCAAACTGGGCATTCGTTTGTCTACAGTTTACTAATGCTACTGCACGGTAAGAGCATGTCGTTTCGCTCTCTGACGTTTGATTTTGGACTGGGCTGTCATAGGTCTGTACTGAATTGCAATTGGCCCCAATTGTGAAAGCCATATTTAAAGCTGCGAGAGGTTTTATTTAAAGAACAATAAACAAAACAGTCAATTAAACATACCCACATGTATGCAATTTCCAAGAGTGTTCATATTACATATGTGAAAGTAATATTAGTTAACTTATAACGAAAATATGTATTTTTAGCCAACGTTGTTTAGAGTTGTATCAATGACTGCTGTGTTTTTTTCAAAATGTCCTTTCTTTAAATGGTTGCTTTATTTAATTACTGTATGCATGTATGCATATGTATCTATCAATATTTATAAACTGCCTGATAGAGGCCTTGGGGGTCAGTGAGGAGTTTTTTGAAGGTTAGGACTTTTATTCTTTTCCTACATTATAGGATGGAGAGAGCTTGTCTGATGCATGTTGCCATTCTCCAGCACATAAAGAAGTGACACAAAATGGCGTATCCCTTGTTGGGGTGGTGCCACTCTATATCCCATAAACACTGTTGCAAAATGTTGCAAAATGCTAAAATGGAAGGCGCACTTAGGAAATAACAACTTTCTTTCCACTTTATTTTGAAATAATCTAGCAGCTTTTGATGACATGCCATGTATGGTGCATAGAATATGGTGGTATTTGCCACAGCATGGCTCATGAAGGTGCTGAGATTTAAACTGCAACACGCGCAGTATATCTTTGATAAATGCTTCACTGCTGAGTAAGTCTCTCCAGGGAGAGGCCCGTTGTGGGGAGTAAAATGCATACTCTTCTGAGTCACCTGAAGCATTTCACATCACCCGCAGTTGCTTCATTTTTGGAATGTTGTGCAATAGGGAGAACAACACGTTTATTTGGCAATGACTTTGCAGACGTTTCTGACGAGCAGCGGGTCATTTGTGTTTTTTGACAGTGGGGCCCTTTTGGATGGAGGGGAGGGAGCTGTGGGTCGTAATTCAGCAGCGGAGAACATGACTCCGCCAGAGAATTACGATCCATGGATTTTTACAGGATTTATTCCAAGGAGCTGGCTAGAGGAGTGATGTCTAGCCCCCACCTCAGCATATCCCTATGTGTAAAAATCTGCAAGCATCTCTGTGAGGAATTGCCATCTGGCAAGGGTGTAGAAGGCCTGGCTTTTTTTAGTTTTTATTAATAACATTACATGGGTAAGTCTATCTTAGAAAGGTTGATCTGCCAACCCGACCCCCTTCCATAAGCTCTGTGCCAAAGGCATAGTGTACACCTGTGCCCAAGTGAATCATTATCGTGATCTGCAGTGCCTGCTCCCCAAACGCACAGAGCAGGTTCAGAGGTCACAGGTGCCCATCTGACAGCTGCATTGGCAACCAACTCATTGCAGTCAGCACAGGGGCTACATTTAAGAGATGTACACCATTAACAAAATCACATAACTACATGAGTTACTATCCAAGTAGCAGTTGTAAACTTTAAATATACTCCCTACCTAAGTTTTGGATATGGTGGGAATTTATTACAAAATGTTTAAAACCACACCTGAATCTGCATCATAGATGTGTCAGCACTATAAGCCCGTTGTGGACAGGCTGTGTGCATTCCCCCAGACTAGCTGCCTCAGCTGCCCCCAGCAGGACCAGAGCTAGTGGGGACAGCCATTCTATGATCCTTTGTGAGGTTAGGAAACATCTCTCTTCAGAGAGACAGCACCTCGACAGTGGTTGTCCTAGCAAATAAGAATCAAAAGTATACAAAGCGCTAGTGCACACCTTACGTCAGCGGTATTCAAGCTGTGGGTCGCGACCCCCTGTGGGGCCGTGGTCTCATGTCTAGAGGGTTGTACCCACAGTCTGAAATAAAATAAAAACATATTTTTTTGTTTCCATCTAGGATCTAGACTAGAGTGCAGATCAGTGTTATGTAAACTGTGGGGCGTGCCCCCCTAGTAGAGCGTGGTCCCATACCTGGTGAAGGGGGGCGTTAGTCTCACAGCTTGAATAAAAATTAGCTGCTCAGTGGACTCTGCGTAAGGTGCGACTTTCATGTAATAAACACAGCATGAAAGAACTTCCATGCTGTGTTTATTTTTCTGTCGGCATGAATGAAAGGAAGACAATGTCACCTCTGCACTCTCTCCATGCCATGCATGTCGGCCACTCCTGGCCAAGAGAACAGAAAAAAGCGGGGACAGGAGGAAGTACAGCCACAGCTGAAGGGCATGAGGTTGGAAGAGAGGGAGAAAGGCACAGAATGGGGAGCAGGTTAGAGGAGGGTGGCAGACAAAGGACGAAACAAGACGACCAGTTAACAGGACCGGGAGAGGAAGAATGGGAGCCAGAGAAAAAAGGCAGAACAGGAGGGAAAAAAGGCTACATGCTAACAGGTGGGAGGGGCACAATTTGGGTGCAGAAAGTAAAGAACAGGATTGAAAAAAGCACTGCAAGAAACGTGAGACTGAAAAACGGATAGCTCTCCGAAACAGCTGACATAGTCTCATCCTTCAGAAGAACACATTATTATATTTGGTAAAGGAGAGGGAGGGACAGGATAGGAGGGAGAGACATGATAGCAGAGAATGACATGATGACAGGGAAGGACAGCATAGGAGGGGGGCATACTAGGAGGAAGACAGAGACACACTATGCCAGGGAGAGACAGACAAGTAGGGAGGTACTGACTAGAATAAGAGAGAGGCATTAAACAGGAAGGAGCAACATAATAAAATAATAGAAGGGAGAGTCACAGAGTTGCAGAGAGACTAAATGCTAGGGACAGATTATGACAGGATGGGAGGAGACAAAAGGGAGGCAGAGGCATACAAGGAAGGAGAGAGAATAAGCGAGAGAAACTAAACAAGAGGAATAGACAGACTAGGAATAAGAGACAGAATAAAAGGAAGTCACAAAACACAAGGGAGAGGAGACATGTTAGTACAGAAGTTGAGGGAAACAAAGCAGGAGGGAAAGACAGACCAGGACATGTTTGGAGGGAGAGGCATACTAGAAGGGAGATACAAAATTCGACAGAGAAAGAGAGAGAGAAGAACTAGGAGAAAGAGAGACTAGAACAGAATTGGAATAAGTCACAGACTCGTACAGATTTAGGTGGAGGAGCAGACTAGGAGGGAAGAGACACAATAGGTGGGAGAGACAGAAAGACAGAATGACAGGTACCGATGAGGACAGAAGTAAAGGGAGACACACACCAGGAGGGAAAGCCAGGCTAGGATGCAGAGACAGAATAATAGGTGCATCAGAGAGGGGAAAGACAGACTAGGAGAGAGAGAGAGAGAGAGAAAGAGAATAGAAGGCAGAACTGGAATGTGACGGACACAATAAGAGGGAGACACAGAACAAGAGAGCGATAGAAAGAGAAAGACAGAGAGAGAGAGAGAGAGAGAGAGAGAAGGAGAGAGACACAATAGGTGAGAAAGACAGATTATGACACAAAAGGAAGGAGGATAGAATAGAGTGGGCAGAGAGAATCACAGTGAGGGACTGAATAGGTGAGAGAGACAAAAGCTTAGTTGGGAGAGAGATGGTCAGAAAAGGAAAGGCGGGGGATATAGATTGAAAGGGATGGTGTAAGAGTTGAAGAGCGGACAGGAGCGAGAACTGGAAGGATGGGTAAAAGAGAGGAAAGAAGATAGAGAGAATGCAAATGATGCAGAAATGGTGGGGAGCAGTAACATAAGAGTACAGGTGTGCTCTAAAATGCAGCATTTTAACTCATTATTTTAAACAATTTACCTGGGGGAGAACTATGTGAATCCCTCTTGATTGTTCCGGGTTTACTTTCTACGCTCGGTCGCTATGGCATATCTGGGGGGAATATCTGCCCCTCCACTTAAAAAATCCACCAGTTGCCACTGGCCCTGGGACTGTGCTGGGATCATGGTGAGGGGAGCACAGGGACGGTGCTGGAAGAAGGATAGGGGGAGCCATGAGATAGTGGCGGGAGCAGGGTGGGGAGAGCCCAGGGACTTTGGTGGGACTAGGGTAGGGAGAGCCCAGGGTCTGTGATGCGAAGGGATGAGCCCAGGGATTGGGCTAGGAGTGGGAGGAGGGAGTCCAGAGACTGTGATGGACGCAGGTGGGGGAGCCCAGGGACAATACTTGGAGCAGGGTGTGGGGACAGTGCACGATAATTCATAATCATTTGGACTTACTGGCCATTTTCATTTTTGGGGGGGTCCCGGCCTGCCTACATTTTTCTGAGGGGGGTAATGGCCATAAATTGAAGACCACTACCTTAATGAAACTTTCAAAATAATGTGTATTACATTAGATTGTTAGACTGATTTTTCATCCTTGATTAACTCTGATAAATTTAGAGGGAGTATTGTTTTATTATTTTTGGGAGAGTTATATAAAGCCATAACGTATACATTCATACATAAAGCCTACAAATAATTTAATTGAACACAATTATTTAGTTGAATTAATTGTTCACAAGGCTGATATGATTATGTCAAAATGTCATTCACATCCATGTGGTCACATTATATACATATATCTGCTATTTTACAAGCTTTTTGCAAGGCGTTTTTACCGATTACCGTGCAGTTAGACATTATTGCGGCTCTTGCTCAATTTCTAGTTTTCGGTTAACCGTTTCTGGAACAGTTTGTTTTTTGCTAATATATATATATATATATATTCAGTAAAAAAAACTTAGTTAAAGGGACGTTATGGTTAAGTTGAGCTACTAAAAACCTATGAAATTCAGTAATAAAACTTTGTTAAAGGGGCCTTATGGTTCCAAGTAAAACCGAAAAAACCCTGAAATTCACCAGTTATGGTAAGCTAAGCAACCATAACTCGCGCCACCACCGTTCACTGCTAAAAATAACACCCAGGACATCAATGATGACATCACAAATGTCATTGATGACTTCACTGATGACATCACATGTGCATTTACTTTTCATGAAAACTCTGTACAAGGAATTCTTAATTTCTGCTTCCCCCGCTCTTTCATAAATTGTGTATCTGTATATAATAAAAACAATATTATGTGTCTTTTAATTCAATCCTTTGTGTCTTATTTTTTTTTTTAAAACAGCTAGAATGTTCGCGGACAGCTTGCCTCTCCGGGCTGTCCGTAATTAACAAAATGGGAATGTCCTAAGGACACTACACCTGTCCGTACCATTCGCAGCCGAGATGGAACTGTTCCTAGAACACACCTGGTGTCCGGGATGTCCATAAATGAACAAAATGGGGGTGTCCTAAGTACACTATACCTGTCCGTACCGTTCTCAACTAAGATGGCACTGTTCTTAGAACACACCTGGTGTCGAGATGTCCAAAAGTGAACAAAATGGAGGAATCCTATGGACACTATATCTGTCTGTACCGTCCGCAGCCAAGTTGAAACCATCCTAAGAACATGCGCGTGTCCGGGATGTCCGTAGTCAAACAAAATTGAGGTGTCCTAAGGACACTATACCTGTCCGTACAGTCTGCAGAACATCTACCCACATGCGCACCACACCCGTAAGTGCTGCGAACATCGCGCCTGTCCGTAACTGTCTGTCTCACCACCTTTCCCTTCGCGGACCTGTTCCCGACGTCATCATGTGACCACACCCACGCTGACCTTGTGTCCTAATTTGCGGACACTGTCCGGTTCCCCAACATTTTAAAAGAACTTATTCAGACAATCCAAATTTTTTTACAGTAAAAATTCACCATTGCACATGTCCCAGACAATGACCCTGGCTTTCCACATAATTTTTGTAACTTTTTGAACCTTTTTGGTTGTTCAATCTGTTCGCGAAGCGCACCCCTCCACCCCTATAAAAGGCCACACCCCAGAGCTGATCTTCATTGTACTTCTGGCTATTGCAGATTGATTTTTGCTGCCTTTGCTGCTCTTGCTGAGATTATCTCATCAACCCTGATGGCATCCATGGCTGATGTTGCTACATCTGCCTCAGCACCACCCCCAAACCCTCTACCACCACCACCTCCCCAAGGGCCTGCAGAGGGGAACACGCATGAGGATGTAGAGAACGAGAATGAAGAGGATGAAGAGAATGGGGTAGAGGAGCTCGCTACTACCAGCACTTGCCGGGAGTCTTGGGTGTGGTGGTTGTTTACCGTTCATGGTAACGTACCAAAAGCACATACGAACAAGGTGACCTGCGAGCCGTGCAAAATGGTGCTGAGTCATGGGAGACGTGGTTCGTACAGCTTTGGTACGACATCCATGAAGCGACACCTAACATTGTTCCACAGTGTGGAAATTTGCAAGGTTGTACCTTGTGATAAGCTTAGTAGGTTCAGTTCCTACAGCATCCTCCGTTTCCTCTCCTCTCACCACAAGAGACACTCCTGTGGGAGAGTGCATCCCTCCAGCTGCTTCACAGGCCATTCGCAATGCTGTTGACCCTTACCTTTCGAGGGTCACAATATTGTGTATGTACTGCGACGCAGTACTCTGCAGGGGGTAGAGTCTTCGAAGTGCTTTCGAGACTATGGTCACAAAGCACCAGAGCACCAGAAGACTTGCTACCTACCTATGTAAGGCCCACCCTACATCTTCATCTATCCACCTGCCCTTTCTTATCCCCATGGTGGGTGTCCCTTCCTTACCCTCCTTTCCCCTCCTCTCCTAGTGTGTCATGTGTAAAAACCCCCAAAAAATATAAAACAACAAAAATCCAAAAAAAAAGGCTCTTTTCAGAGCCGCCTTTCACAGTTTAAAAATAGAAGTGGCAAATAAACAGTGCAGGGCCCTGTGCATTTTTTGGAAGTCCGCGGACAGTCCTAGGACATATAAAATTTTAGGGTGTTGCCCTAGCAAAACCAATGCACTTTTCTCTGGTAGGAAGTGGTGGCTCTGGAAAGAGCCTTTTGGTGATGTATGTGTGTGTTTGAAAAACTTGAATTCGTCAACATCAACTGCAAAATAGATGGCTATAATTCCAAAAAAGGTTGCAATGCATTTTGCACATTTCTCAGAAAAATCTGATTGCCAGCATAAGTAAGATGGACTCCATCGCTGCGAAAAATGTATGTGCTACGAAACATAATATTTTCATTGTGAAAAGAGGACATGCCAACATCTCTTAGAAAGGCACAAACAGCCTTATTGACATTGACCTCGCTTTCTCCATTTGTGGAGCAAATAAAGAAGAACGCAGCCACATTTGTCTTTGTGCAATACAAGAAAAACTTACTTGGGAATTTGGAAACATGTCCATGACCTTCTCAAGTCCTTCTTTCATTGCAAATTGCAAAGAAATTCCAGACACATGTCCTAAACTGTTCCCTCCACAATGAATTATAATTATGTCTAGATGATGCTCTGTCTCTAAAATAGCACAGAGAGGTACCAAGTCCAGCCACTTCATTCCACGCACTCCATGCCAGTGCACTTCCACATGAGGAAATCCAAGGTCTGCAGCTACTCCACAGCGTTTGGCATGCACCTCCAACCAATGTATGCATGAGTCTCCCAAAATCCAGATAATCTATTTTCGGAAACACACAGCCATAGCTATCTGTTCTTCTCTCAGGAAAAAGACGTTCTGACAAAATCTCTCCTTACACACCACACCCATTAAACTTTACTGACCAATCCGTACCTCCATTCATTCTTATTTGCATGCCTCTCCTCCCCAAAATCCCTGTATGTAATACGCGCTGTCCGCAGACTACCGTCATGTCCGCGGACATATCAAAAATCTGAGCGTGGTGAATGTACATTTAAATAGTGTGCCCCATTTCCCCATTGAGGTGGGCTCTGAAAAGAGCGTTTATTTGGGGTTTTTTTGCAGATGCCTGATAGACACCTGTTATTTAGTATATTTTGGGGGGGGGGTTTCTTCTTACTTTACAACTAAAATCTTCACATAACCTCCTCCAACTAACCCTTACATTCCAAAACAACATGGCATTTCCCAAAAAAGATAAAGAAATGCCATCTTCTTCAAAATAAACAGCATTACGCGAATCAATATTCTCATTATTACAGAAACACATACCAGCTCTAAGCATGAAAGCACACATGCCTTGATTGATTGCACACCTAGCAATGTATTGCTGAGGACAAAAAACAGAACTATTGTCCCATATTACCCTAGGTAGTAATTCTGAAAAAAAATGCTTTCACATTTGGAAGGATATTCATTACAGCTTGAACCAACTGTGCCAACAAAGTAGGGGCACTGACGTAGCCCAAATGGAAATGACCATAGTGCAAAACTACCAGATGGGGACTGTTCATCCTGCGCATATCTTCACAAACTTGCAAAATTCTCTCTACATTACAATCAGGCACAGCGCTCTACACCACCTCCACTCCTTTAACATCGAAATTGTTTGCCACATGCCTGCATTGAGCATAGTGCTGTAAACAATGGACAAACCTATCTCAGAGCACCAAAACCCTGACTTTCTCCACCTCTGCCATCTTCACTACACACACTCTCTTTCTACACAAATCCACAACATCAACATCTGATTGGCTGATCCCTACAGTCCCGTTTCCATACTAGATTTGCTAGAAAACCCCGGATGTGGCACTCCCTACCCGCTGACAGCGGCGGTGTCTGCGCAGCACGTAACTCTTAGCCAGCCCTTCTACCGTTTTCACATCACTCTCGGTGCCATTCCCTCATTGGAGACAGCTAAGCAGTCACACAACCATCCACCAATCACATCAGAGTTCAGCACTTCAAATGTACTGTTGACCACTCTGAGTACAAGTCGAATATCATTGGAAAGCACCTACTACAAAAACTACTCTACAAGTCTCCAAGATTTCTACTTACAGCTGCATTCATATCCACATGCATGAATACAAACTACAGGTATGCATATTTTATTCACAGTACATATAGAACTGTTATGAATACATATAAACAGAGTAATGCCACTAAACCTGCATAGCCTATACATACATGCCAACCCTCCCGATTTTTCATTGAAAAACCACACTATTTTTTACTGTCTTCCGCCTAAATGAATGCTAATCCCAATGCAATCCTATGAAAAAAAAAAATGTTCCTGATTGCTGTGGTGAAATCTCGCTCTCAGGTTCTCCCGATTGTTGGCATGTCTACCTATAAAATGAACTTATTGAAATTTTTCCTATCTACATAATCAACTGTCTGCTATCTACAACACACCTTTAAAAAACCAATTGAATTTCATGCACTTAAAATTCTACTCATTTGCAAAGCATGTTTAACTAATATATTGTAAATAAAATATAAAGGCTGCACATAGTCAAATGAAATGCATGCATACACTATGTTCAGATACCAAACAAGAATACTACCACAAAAACATAAAAATCAATGTCTATATTAACATCAGTGCTATAAACACACAAAATTACTAACTTCTTTCTTTTACAATTGCAGGGAAGACCACTCTCCTGAAAATCAGCAGTATCTGAACTGCAAACCACATATCCGAAGAGACCTACTCATTCCACAAAAAAAGAGTAAGTGCATAATCTTACTGTTCCTCAAACACACTGTGTGGTTCATTCATGTAATTTGCGCATCAAAGAAAACATCGATTTCTGAACCATTCTGCCCATAAATCCCCATTTATTAAACAGAGCTTAGCAGGCAGAATGGCACACAAATCCCTGTTTTTTTGGAACACAAATAACATGCTCAACCCTTGAATGTTAGTACTACAAAACATAGAACTGTTTTAATTTTATACCAATAATGCTTCTCCTCGCCACTAGCTGACTTTCTACTCTCATCTGAACTGCAGTTTAGTGACACACAAATAGAAGAATAGCCTTATCAACTAATTGTAACTGCCCAATGCACAATCACACACCACCACATACATCTTTCCCATCATACTCAGACACTCATGCACACAGCACACATACATTGCAGAACGGCCCAACCCATACCTTCCTTTTTTTTTCAACAGACCCCAAAGAATGCCTACCAAAAAGCAAGTCCGTAGAAAGCAACGCAGAAATAGAGCAAATGAAAATAAAAGAGTCCAAAATAAGCATCCATCTCTACCATAGTTTGTACAAAACTTTCAAACAAAACAGCTAATACAATCATTTAGCGAAACAAAACAAGCTTCCAGTACAGAAACTTTGCCTCCTCTAACAAAATGTAAAACGTAACAAAAAATGATTAATAAGAATTCGGCTACCACTACTGCTAAAACTGCTCCTATAAATCTTGATATACTAGCAAGTAACAATACCAAAAAAAGGATTTTAGCAAAAATGTTCCACCACAAAATCCTTCAGAATCTTATAAAAACAGGAGACAAATCATGCACAACCCTTCAAACCTACCGTAGAAAATTAATCTTAGAAGCTTTAATAGACAGTGCAATCCTTCTCAAAAGAACGTTATTCATTTCAATGTTAAACAGAATGAAAGCACTAACAAACCTAATTACTAAATTACAAAAAAAAACCTCTCAATAAACAAAATGTCAACAAAAATAACTTCTTAAATATCTGTGGAGGTGAATGGAGTCACACCACGAGCACAGAACCATATTTTAATGAAGAAGCATAAAAACAAAACCAAGCAAACACAATTTCCATCCATAGTAGTTGGCGAGGTCATGAAAAAATTAATAATACCATAATGGAACAAGAAATACTGCTTACAAAAATATTACCTCTCCATTCGACTGAACCAGAACGTCCAGTATAGAAATGGCCATGCATGTCAATGTGTAACATTCCCAAAAAATCTTTCAAATCTTTATGCCAGTTCCTCAATCAGTATGTGAAAGGCAAAGACAAAATCAAAATGAAAGTGCTGCAAAAATATGGATACCTGTCCAGTGCGCAAATACACAAGACTACAAGGACATTCATTAGCCTGCATTTCAGGACCTATTTGAAAAAGCACCTTCCTTCATATCAAAATGATATCAACACATCATTCATCTATAAGAAATCTAGAGGGTAATTCATAAAATTCGACGCACAAGTGGTGCAAGCGACTGGCGCACAGTGTGCGTGTGCAGCAGTCTGTGCCAGCCGTGTGCGCCAAAACCCATTTCAGCGCACAGCGTATTCATGGATTTCAACATCCATAACCAGCCGTGGTGCAGAGTGTCGCAGCGAACCTGCAGCAGCGACAGTTACGCCCCCAACCCTGCCCCGTGTGCCATGACCAGCGCACAAATCCAGTACATGACACAAAGGCCAGTGGACCAGCATACAGCGCCCAAACAAGAAAAGGCGTGTAAAAATTCCAAAGCATACCCCAGAATACACTTACCCCTCCTGCGGCAGCAAAAACACGTGTAAAACTCCCAGCGAACCCCTCAGAATACACATACCCTGCTCGGCCAAGGCCTATCACATGTAAAATGTCCTGCGCACCCCCATAATACACGTACCCCGCTCGGCCAAGGCCTATCGCGTGTAAAACATCCTGCGCACCCCTGAAATACACATACCTCTCCCGCAGCAGTGAAAAGACGTGTAAAACTCCCCGCGTACCATTCAGAATGCAAGTACCCTGCTTGGCCAAGGCCTAACGTGTGTAAAACTCCCTGCGCACCCCTCTGAATACATGTACCCCGCTTGTGCCAGGTAAATAGCGTCAAAAAAGCACCCCCACTGTGGCGTGGGCTGCCTCTGGGGCATGCCCAGGGTGGATGGGGTGCCTGCATGTATTTGGGGGGTGCGCGTGAAGTATCACACATGATAGGCCTTGTGCGAGCGGGGTACGTGTATTCTGGGGGTGCGGGTGATGTTTTACACGTGATAGGCCTTGTGTGAGCGGGGTACGTGTATTTCGGGGGTGCGTGGGACGTTTTACATGCGATAGGCCTTGTCCGAGCGGGGTACATGTATTTCAGGGGTGAGCAGGATGTTTTACAGGCGATAGGCCTTGGCCGAGCGGGGTATGTGTATTCTGGGGGAGAGTGGGGAGTTTTACATGCGTTTTCACTGCTGTGGGAGGGGTATGTGTATTCTGGGGGTGCGCAGGACGTTTTACATGCGATAGGCCTTGGCCGAATGGGGTACCTGTATTCTGAGGGGTGCGTGGGGAGTTTTACATGCGTTTTCGCTGCCGCGGGAGGGGTACGTGTATTCTGGGGGTGTGCAGGATGTTTTACACGCAATAGGCCTTGGCCGAGTGGGGTACATGTATTCTGAGAGGTGCGCGGGGAGTTTTACACGTGTTTTCGCTGCCGCAGGAGGGGTACGTGTATTTTGGGGGTGCACGGGACATTTTACACATGATAGGCCTTGGCAGAGCGGGGTACGTATATTCTGGCGGTGCGCAGATGTTTAATATGCGATAGGCCTTGTGCGAGTGGGGTACGTGCATTCTGAGGGGTGTGCGGGGAGTTCCACATGTGATTTCGCTGGGCGAACGGGGTATGTGTATTCCTGGGGTGCCCCAACGCGAATTGGCAGTTTGTGTCCTCCCAGGTGTGGCCTCTCCCCCTTCCCCAGGCCCTGCAGGCAGCCCACAACACAGGGGACTACCCTGCACCCCTGGCCATGCCCCGCAGGCAGCCCATCCACCCTGGCCATGCCCCCCAGCCAGCCCACATGTCACCATGCACAAGTGAGCACCGACACATGTCCCCCTGCGCCCCCACCTACACATCAGTGACAGGCACCTGCCAGCAGGCCCCAACTCATGTCACCCCCAACACGTCATCACAATCCACAATCATGGGCCTTATGGCCACCAAAATCACACCCCACGCCACCCCAGTCCAAACATACAACCAAGTATTACATCCACCCCACATTGAAATCCCCATCACATGATACATTCCAAATGGCAAGTATGCACATCAACACATTTCCGTCACACACACAATGGGTGCATGTGATTGAGAAAACACACATTGTGACATGCATGAAACCAAAGAGAGAATACCACACATTGAAGTATGAAATAAAAATGTATTAAACACAAAAGCAAGGGAATTAAATGAAACACAAAATAATGGAAATAATTAAGAAAAAGCTGCCTGTCCAAAATATAAAATAAACATGTGTGAAAGCAGAATCCAAATCAATCCAAAAGCACATGGGTCCAAAGTGTCTGTCCGTCAAAACAAATCCAAAGTTAAAAAAATAAGACAAAACCATTAATCCATGGGAAAAAAAAAAGTGAAATCCATTGTTGAACTATATACAAAGTACAAATCCAGGGTCCAACCATTGGAAGGAAACCTACAAAAAACCCTACCTAATGAACAACTATATACAAAAAGGTGGGGCATTGTCCAAGCGCCCCAAAAGAAATAAAACAGAAAGGAAACCTAACACTAATTAACTATATACAATGGCGGCGGGCAAGTCCTACGGCTCACTCTGTGATGTCCCAGGCCAGGGCATCATCGAACTACATGTTGATGACCCGGAGGCGGGCCTCCCCCCTGGCCCGAGGTCTCGCAGGGATGCAGTCATGGCCTGTTCCAACTCTCTGCAAGTTGCCTCGAGGCACTCAGCCCGCCTCAATGCCCTGCGCATGGAGAACTCCGCCGTGACCATAGTGAGTCGTGCCTCTTTCGCCCGCCACCGCTGCGCATCTATCCGCTGGCCCAACCGCTGCCACACGGAAGACACTCCCATTCCAGGGTCCTCCTGCCCTCTGGCCGATGCCTGGCCCTCTGATGTTGATGGCCCGAGCCATCACCGCTCCCACCTTGAACCTGCTGCTGCTGTCCATGTGCCCTGCCCGATGATGCCGGCACATCCTCCATCTGCTGGTCTCCAGTTGGTGGGGTGTCCACCCCTGCTGGACCTCCGACTCCTGACTGTGGCAAGGATGTGATCTCCACCAAGCTGGCTGCGTTGGTCGGGCCAGGTCCACAGGGGGCCCTGGTAGAATCTGGGCCGGCAGACGGCAGGGAGAACAACTGGCGCATAGTCTCCACAGAGGAGGAGAGGGCCGCCAGAGTGCTCGACACATGTAGGAACCCTCCGACCAGGGCCCCTCCCAACTGTGCCACATTGCCACACAGCTCTTCGTGATGGCATGCGTGGTCCCCCCAGGAAGCATGCACATCATCACAAATGTCACGCGTCCGCAACGTGACACCAATCAGGACGGACCCCATACAGTCCTGGGTCTCCTCGTCCGCAGGTAGTGAAGTGCCAGATGATGTGGGCCTCCCCCCTACCTGCGGATGGGCATGGGATGGGGCATCCTTGCTGGTGCATGGTGGTGCAGTCACAGGGTCAGGGACAGTGACATGCACAGGCCCCCCTGCAGCGACTTGTGCTGCCTCCTGCCCCTGGTCCTGGACTGCACCACTTGCACCAGTGGTACCACCCCCACCAGGCCCCATGTGTGGCTCAGTAGTGGCCTCCTCCTCCTCTTTGTAGACCACCAACCTGGATGGCTCTGCACAGTCTTCCGCCATCACAAGCCCCTGTGGGGGCTCACCCGTCCCTTCCGCTGCAGCTGTAGTGGCAGATGCAGCACCAGTCCCCTCGCTCCCGGATGACGTTAATTCCTGGGAGGGTGGCTGGGCCTTGCGTTGCCGGCCGGTGGAGGCATCCCTGCCGCTTTGCTCCACAGCGCCGTCTCCACCCTCTTCTTCACTCAACGCTGTGTAGAGGGAGACATAGAACACAAGCATCAGGGTACTGTACAATAGTCCCCTAGACAGGAAGCAATAGCACATGAGTGGCACTGTCAAACGTCACTTCAATCCTGTCCCTCCACAACACATGGGTCAATGCAGGCAACACACATGCAGAAATAGGCACGGCGCATGCAATCAACATTAGCATCCATGTACAAGGGCCTCTATTGACATAAATGTTGTCTTCAAACTCACATGCAACATGGGCCATACTGATCCCATGCACACACATGACCGGAGGCTCATGCATCTGGCCTCGTACACCACAGAAACAGTGGATACAAGGATGACTAGACTGCATCAGTGAATCAACACATCATCACGGACATGTGTCATGCATCCATGGCGTTTCAAAGTCACGGACATGCTACTCAGACACACAGACATGTACACCATACATGTCCATGACAGCAGCACCCATCTCTCACACCCCATCCATGTCCAAGAACAGAGACAGGCATGCATTCATGTGTGCATTCCGCATGCTGCTCCCCATGTTGCATTGTAACACATGCACCATCCATGTGGTTCACGCATGCCTGGTCTCACATGCAACACCATGATGTGTCTACACACACACATCCATACATGGCCTATGTCACACAAACAGGCAAGTAGCTGACTACCAGCACACTGCAACATGCCCTGTTTCACACAGCAATGCATGGCCACTTACCGCTCGACTCCAGAAGGGCCTGCATCCTGAGGATCTGGTGGTGAAGCACTGGGCAAATGCGCTCCAGGACCCTCATCTGCTGGTTGGTAAACTGGCCCCGGCGCCCCACTGCATCCTCTGCCACTAAGAGTCGCCGGGCCTTCTTGACGGTCCTGGACTTGTAGTCCTCCCAGTGCTTCTGGACGTGTCTCAGGTTTCGAGGTGCCGCCCCTCTGCGTTGATGGCACCCACTATGTCCGTCCAGATCCTCCTCCATCCTTCCTTGTCAGTGCACGATGGTGTGAAGAGGGCATCATAATACCCCAGAACTTTCTCCACCAGGATGCCAACTTCCTTATCGCTGAAGCTGGTAGCCCTCTGCCTCTCTTGCTGGGGGTCGCCAGTGGTTTCTGATGGTGTTTGCCCCGACATGGCGACCCCTGAGGCAGGTGTGGGTGGGCAACTGGGTCCTGGGGCTGGGCTGTGGAGCGATGGTATACCAGTTGGGAGTCTTCTGTTCCAGCAGGGGTGGACACAGCAACTGGACCCCTGCAGATGGCTGACGTGCAGGCACCAAATAGCAGGGCACGTGGGCGGAGGTAGGCAGGCAGCAGCAGGTGGCAGGTGGGAGCGTGCTCAGGGATCATGTGGGTTCTCCACGTAGGCATGCTCCCTTGCCCCTCCACCCCCCTGCGCCCCAATTTCACCATTGCACTGGTGTGCATCATTCTGCTGTGATGCAATGCCCTGTTCAAGCCTCCTGTGTACATGCAAACTTCCACCATCCAACCGGCCAGACACATGCAGTGAGGTACATCCTCTTTCCTTCATGCAGGCTGTCTCACTTGGACTGTGCAGGTGGCAGATGCTCCGCAGGGACATGAGTTGTGCCCATTCATGCTCCATGTGCATTCCATGCATGCCCATATGTGCCCTTGACTGGATGAT